>NC_060140.1:18349675-20840925 GCF_021461385.2 Schistocerca piceifrons
TCAGGTTTTTTGTATCCCTTGGACCTTCTTGTTGACAATGAAACACAGAAATTGCACCGGAATTAAATACAAAAGGCACAATGTCGAATTAAGTACAAGAAGACGGACTCTTCATATAGTCTATGTTTTGAACCTTTCCTGTGAGACCAGTTTTAGATTCCGATGCTTCACTTCTGGTTTACTGTATCCCATGGACCGTATTATTGACAGTGACACGCAGAATTTGCATCGGGATTAAATACAAAGATCACAATGCCGACTTAAGTACAAAAAGGCTGACTCTTCTTACTGTCTATGTTTTGAACCATTCCTGTGCGAGCAGTTTTAGATTACGATGCTACGCCTCAGGTTTACTCTATCCCTTGGACATTCTTATTGACGCCGAAACACAGAAATTGCATGAGAATTAAAAACAAAAGGCATAATGCCGACTTAAGTACAAGAAAACGGGCTCTTCTTACTGTCTATGCTTTGCACCTTTCCTGTTAGACCCGTTTTAAATTCCGATGCTTCACTTCACTGTTACTGTATCCCTTGGACCATCTTAATGACGATGAAACTCAGATACTGCATCGGAATTAAATACAAAAGGCACAATGCCGAATTAAGTACGAGAAGACTGACCCTTCGTAATCTCTATTTTTTTAACGTTTCCTCTGAGACCTGTTTTACATTCCAATGCTTCACTTCAGGTTTACTGTATCACTTGGACTATCTTTTTGACGATAATACACAGAAATTACAGCGGAATTATATTCAAAAGACACAATGCCGACTTAAGTACAAGAGGACTGACTCTTCTTACTTTCTATGACTTGAGCCTTTCCTGTGAGACCAGTTTTAGAATCCAATGCTTCACTTCAGGTTTACTGTATCCCTTGGAACTTCTTATTGACGGTGAAACACAGAAATTGCATCAGAATTAAATACAAAATGCACAATGCCGATTTAAGTACAAGAAGACTGACTCTTCTTTCAGTCTATGTTTTGAACCTTTCCTGTGAGACGAGTTTTAGATTCCGACGCTTCACTTCAGGTTTACTGTATCCCTTGGACCTTCATGTTGACGATGAAACACAGAAATTCCATCGGAATTAAATACAAAAGGCACAATGCCGACTTAAGTACAAGAAGACCAACTTTTCTTACTGTCCATGTTTTAAACCTTTACTGTGAGACCAGTTCTTGATTCCGATGCGTCACTTCAGGTTTTATGTATCCCTTGGACCACCGTATTGACGATGAAACACAGAAACTGCATCGGAATTAAATACAAAAGACACAATACAGACCTAAGTACAAGAGGACGGGCTCTTCTTACTGTCTATGTTTGAGCCTTTCCTGTGAGACCAGTTTTAGATTCCGATGCTTCCCTTCAGGTTTACAGTACCCCTTGGACCATCTTATTGAAGAAGAAGCACCGAAATTGCATCGGAATTACATACAAAAGTCACAATGTCGTCTTAAGCACAAGAGGACTTGCTCTACTTACAGACTATGCTTTGAACCTTTCCTGAGTGACCAGTTTTAGATTCCGATGCTTCACTTCAGGTTTATTGTATCCCTTGGACCCTCTTATTGACGATGAAACACAGAAATTGCATCGGAATTAAATACAAAAGGCACAACGCCGACTTAACTACGACAAGACTGACTCTTCATACTGTCTATGTATTGAACCTTTCCTGTGACTCCAGTTTTAGATTCCGATGCTTCACTTCTGGTTTACTGTATCCCTTGGACCACCGTATTGACTATGAAACACAGAAACTGCATCGGAATTAAATACAAAAGACACAATACAGACCTAAGTACAAGGAGTCGGGCTCTTCTTACTGTCTATGTTTGAACCTCTCCTGTGAGACCAGTTTTGGATTCCGATGCTTCACTTCAGGTTTACTGTATCCCATGGACCTTCTTATTGACAATGAAACACAGAAATTGCACCGGGATCATATACATAAGGCACAATGTCGAATTAAGTACAAGAAGACGGACTCTTCTTACTCTCTATGTTTTGAACCTCTGCAGTGAGACCACTTTAAGATATCGAAGCTTCACTTCAGGTTTACAGTATCCCTTGGACCTTCTTGTTGACGATGATACACAGAAATTGCATCGGATTTAAATGCAATAAGCAGTATGCTGACTTAAGTACAAGATGACCGACTCCTCTTACTGTCTATGTATTGTACCTTTCCAGTGACACCAGTTTTAGATTCCGATGCCTCACTTCAGGTTTACTGTATCCCTTGGTCCTTCTTATTGAAGAAGAAACACACAAATTGCATCGGCATTAAATACAAAAGGCACAATGTCGGCTTAAGCACAAGAAGACAGACTCTTCTTACTGACTTTGCTTTGAAACTTTCCTGTGAGACCAGTTTTAGATTCCGATGGTTCACTTCAGGTGTATTGTATCCCTTGGACCCTCTTATTGACGATGAAAGACAGAAATTGCATCGGAATTAAATACAAAAGTCACAACGCCGACTTAAGTACAAGAAGACTGACTCATCATACTGTCTATGCTTTGAACCTTTTCAGTTACACCAGTTGTTGATTCGGATGCTTCACATCTGGTTTACTGTATCCCTTGGACGATCTTATTGACGATGAAACACAGAAAATGCATCGGAATTAAATACAAAAGGCTCAATGCCGACCTAAGTACAAGAAGACTGACTCCCCTTACTGTCTATGGTTTGAACCTATCCTGTGAGACCCGATTTAGAATCCGATGCTTCACTTCAGGTTTACTGTATCCCTAGGAGGATCTTATAGACGATGAAACACAGAAATTGCATCGGAATTACAAACAAATGGCCAATGTCGACGTAAGTACAAGAAGACCGACTCTTCTTACTGTCTATGTTTTGAACTTTTCCAGTGAGACCAGTTTTAGATTCCGACGCTTTACTTCCGGTTTACCGTATCCTATGGACCATCTTATTGACGATGAAACACACAAATTAGAACGGGATTAAATAAAAAAGGCACAATGCCGACTTTAGTACAAAAAGACTGACTCTTCTTACTGTCTATGTTTAGAACCTTTCCTGTGAGACCAGGTTTAGGTTCTGAAGTTTCACTTCAGGTTTACTGTATCCCTTATACCTTCAAATTGTCGATGAAACACAGAAATTGCATCGGAATTAAATACAAAAATCACAATGCCGATTAAGTACAAGAGGACTGACTCGTCTTACATTCTATGATTTGAACCCCTCCTGTGATGCCAGTTGTAAATTCCAATGCTTCACTTCTTGTATACTGTATTCCTTGGATCTTCTTCTTGATGATGGAACACAGAAATTGCATCGGAATTAAATACAAAATGCACAATGCCGACTTAAGTACAAGAAGACTGACTCTTCTTACAGTCTATGTTTTGAACCTTTTCTGTGAGACCAGTTTTTGATTCCGATCCTTCACTTCAGGTTTACTGTATCCCTAGGACCTTGGTATGACGATGTAACACAAAACTTGCATCGGAATTAAACACAAAAGGCGCAATGCAGACTAAAGTACAAGAGGACTGACTCCTCTTACTGTCTATGCTTTGAACCTATCCTGTGACACCTGTTTTAGATTCCGATGTTTCACGTCAGGTGTACTGTATCCCTTGGACCTTGTTAAAGACGATGAAACACAGAAATGGAGTCGGAATTAAATACAAAAGGCACAATGCCGACTTAAGTACAAGAAGACTGACTCTTCTTACTGTCTATGTTTTGAACCTTTCGTGTCAGACCAGTTTTAGAATCCGAAGCTTGACTTCAGGTTTACCTTATCCCATGGACCGTAAAATTGACGATAATACACAGAAATTGCATCGGAATTAAATACAAATGGCACAATGCCGACTTAAGTACAAGAAGACCGACTTTTCTTACTGTCCATGTTTTAAACTTTTCCTGTGAGACAAGTTTTAGATTCCGATGCGTCACTTCAGGTTTACTGTATCCCTTGGACCTTTTTATTGACGATGAAACACAGAAATTGCATCGGAATTAAATACAAAAGGCACAATGCCGACTTAAGTACAAGAAGACGGGCTCTTCTAACAGTCTATGTTTTGAGCCTTTCCTGTGAGACCAGTTTTGGATTCCGATGCTTCACTTCAGGTTTACTGTATCCCTTGGACATTCTTATTGTCGATGAAACATGGAAAAAGCATCGGAATTAAATACAAAAGGCACAATGCCGTCTTAAGTACAAGAAGACTGTCTGTTCTTAATGTCTATGTTTGAACCTATTCAGTGACACAAGTTTTAGATTCCGATGCTTCACTTCAGGTTTACTGTATCCCTTGGACTTTCTTATTGACGGTGAAACACAGAAATTGCATCAGAATTGAATACAAAATGCACAATGCTGATTTAAGTACAAGAAGACTGACTCTTCTTTCAGTCTATGATTTGAGCCTTTCCTGTACGACCAGTATTAGATTACCATGCTTCACTTCAGGTTTACTGTATCCCTTGGACCTTCACGTTGACGATGAAACACAGAAATTGCATCGGAATTAAATACAAAAGGCACAATGCCGACTTAAGTACAAGAAGACTGACACTCCTTACTGTCCATGATTTAAACCTTTCCTGTGAGACAAGTTTTAGATTCCGATGCGTCACTTCAGGTTTACTGTATCCCTTGGACCTTCTTATTGACGATGAAATACAGAAAATGCATCGGAATTAAATACAAAAGGCTCAATGCCGACTTAAGTACAAGAAGACTGACACTCCTTACTGTCTATGCTTTGAATCTTTCCTGTGCGACCAGTTTTAGATTCCGATGCTTCGCTTCATATTTACTGTATCCCTTGGACATTCTTATTGTCGGTGAAACACGGAAAATGCATCGGAATTAAATACACAAGGCACAATGCCGACTTAAGTACAAGAAGACTGTCTCTTCTTAATGTCTATGTTTTGAACCTTTTCTGTGACACCAGTATTAGATTCCAATGCTTCACTTCAGGTTTACACTATCCCTTGGATTTTCTTATTGAGGAAGAAGCACAGAAATTGCTTTGGAATTAAATATAAAAGTCACGATGTCGACATAAGCACAAGAAGACTGACTCTTCTTTCAGCCTATGATTTGAGCCTTTCCTGTACGACCAGTATTAGATTACCATGCTTCACTTCAGGTTTACTGTATCCCTTGGACCTTCACGTTGACGATGAAACACAGAAATTGCATCGGAATTAAATACAAAAGGCACAATGCCGACTTAAGTACAAGAAGACTGACACTCCTTACTGTCCATGATTTAAACCTTTCCTGTGAGACCAGTTCTAGATTCCGATGCGTCACTTCAGGTTTACTGTATCCCTTGGACCACCGTATTGACGGTGAAACACAGAAATTGCATCAGAATTAAATACTAAATGCACAATGCCGATTTAAGTACAAGAAGACTGACTCTCCTTACTGTCTATGTTTTGAACCTTTCCTGTGAGACCCGTTTTAGATTCCGATGCTTCACTTCAGTGTTACTGAATCCCTTGGACGATCTTATTGACGATGAAACTCAGAAATTGCATCGGCATTAAATACAAAAGTCACAATGCCGACTTAAGTACAAGAAGACTGACTCTTCATACTTTCTATGACTTGAGCCTTTCCTGTGAGACCAGCTTTAGATTCTGATGCTTCACTTCTGGTTTATGGTATCCCTTGGACCCTCTTATTGACGAAGAAACACAGAAATGGCATCGGAATGAAATACAAAAGGCACAACGCCGACTTAAGTACAAGAAGACTGACTCTTCATACTGTCTATGTATTGAACCTTTCCTGTGACACCAGATTTTGATTCCGATGCCTTACGTCTGGTTTATTGTATCCCTTGGACCTTCTTATTGACGATGAAACTCAGAAAATGCATCGGAATTAAATACAAAAGGCACAACGCCGACTTAAGTACAAGAATACTGACTCTTTATACTCTCTATGTATTGAACCTTTCCTGTGACACCAGTTTTAGATTCCGATGCCTCACTTCTGGTTTACTGTATCAATTCGACCATCTTATTGACGATTAAACACAGAAAATGAATCGGAATTAAATACAAAAGGCTCAATGCGGACTTAAGTACAAGAAGACTGACTCTCCTTACTGTCTATGTTTTGAACATTTCCTGTGAGAACCGTTTTAGATTCGGATGCTTCACTTCAGGTTTTTTGTATCCCTTGGACCTTCTTATTGACAATGAAACACAGAAATTGCACCGGAATTAAATACAAAAGGCACAATGTCGAATTAAGTACAAGAAGACGGACTCTTCATATAGTCTATGTTTTGAACCTTTCCTGTGAGACCAGTTTTAGATTCCGATGCTTCACTTCTGGTTTACTGTATCCCATGGACCGTATTATTGACAGTGACACGCAGAATTTGCATCGGGATTAAATACAAAGATCACAATGCCGACTTAAGTACAAAAAGGCTGACTCTTCTTACTGTCTATGTTTTGAACCGTTTCTGTGCGAGCAGTTTTAGATTACGATGCTACGCCTCAGGTTTACTCTATCCCTTGGACATTCTTATTGACGCCGAAACACAGAAATTGCATGAGAATTAAAAACAAAAGGCATAATGCCGACTTAAGTACAAGAAAACGGGCTCTTCTTACTGTCTATGCTTTGCACCTTTCCTGTTAGACCCGTTTTAAATTCCGATGCTTCACTTCACTGTTACTGTATCCCTTGGACCATCTTAATGACGATGAAACTCAGATACTGCATCGGAATTAAATACAAAAGGCACAATGCCGAATTAAGTACGAGAAGACTGACCCTTCGTAATCTCTATTTTTTTAACGTTTCCTCTGAGACCTGTTTTACATTCCAATGCTTCACTTCAGGTTTACTGTATCACTTGGACTATCTTTTTGACGATAATACACAGAAATTACAGCGGAATTATATTCAAAAGACACAATGCCGACTTAAGTACAAGAGGACTGACTCTTCTTACTTTCTATGACTTGAGCCTTTCCTGTGAGACCAGTTTTAGAATCCAATGCTTCACTTCAGGTTTACTGTATCCCTTGGAACTTCTTATTGACGGTGAAACACAGAAATTGCATCAGAATTAAATACAAAATGCACAATGCCGATTTAAGTACAAGAAGACTGACTCTTCTTTCAGTCTATGTTTTGAACCTTTCCTGTGAGACGAGTTTTAGATTCCGACGCTTCACTTCAGGTTTACTGTATCCCTTGGACCTTCATGTTGACGATGAAACACAGAAATTCCATCGGAATTAAATACAAAAGGCACAATGCCGACTTAAGTACAAGAAGACCAACTTTTCTTACTGTCCATGTTTTAAACCTTTACTGTGAGACCAGTTCTTGATTCCGATGCGTCACTTCAGGTTTTATGTATCCCTTGGACCACCGTATTGACGATGAAACACAGAAACTGCATCGGAATTAAATACAAAAGACACAATACAGACCTAAGTACAAGAGGACGGGCTCTTCTTACTGTCTATGTTTGAGCCTTTCCTGTGAGACCAGTTTTAGATTCCGATGCTTCCCTTCAGGTTTACAGTACCCCTTGGACCATCTTATTGAAGAAGAAGCACCGAAATTGCATCGGAATTACATACAAAAGTCACAATGTCGTCTTAAGCACAAGAGGACTTGCTCTACTTACAGACTATGCTTTGAACCTTTCCTGAGTGACCAGTTTTAGATTCCGATGCTTCACTTCAGGTTTATTGTATCCCTTGGACCCTCTTATTGACGATGGAACACAGAATTTGCATCGGAATTAAATACAAAAGGCACAACGCCGACTTAACTACGAGAAGACTGACTCTTCATACTGTCTATGTATTGAACCTTTCCTGTGACTCCAGTTTTAGATTCCGATGCTTCACTTCTGGTTTACTGTATCCCTTGGACCACCGTATTGACTATGAAACACAGAAACTGCATCGGAATTAAATACGAAAGACACAATACAGACCTAAGTACAAGGAGTCGGGCTCTTCTTACTGTCTATGTTTGAACCTCTCCTGTGAGACCAGTTTTGGATTCCGATGCTTCACTTCAGGTTTACTGTATCCCATGGACCTTCTTATTGACAATGAAACACAGAAATTGCACCGGGATCATATACATAAGGCACAGTGTCGAATTAAGTACAAGAAGACGGACTCTTCTTACTCTCTATGTTTTGAACCTCTGCAGTGAGACCACTTTAAGATATCGAAGCTTCACTTCAGGTTTACAGTATCCCTTGGACCTTCTTGTTGACGATGATACACAGAAATTGCATCGGATTTAAATGCAATAAGCAGTATGCTGACTTAAGTACAAGATGACCGACTCCTCTTACTGTCTATGTATTGTACCTTTCCAGTGACACCAGTTTTAGATTCCGATGCCTCACTTCAGGTTTACTGTATCCCTTGGTCCTTCTTATTGAAGAAGAAACACACAAATTGCATCGGCATTAAATACAAAAGGCACAATGTCGGCTTAAGCACAAGAAGACAGACTCTTCTTACTGACTTTGCTTTGAAACTTTCCTGTGAGACCAGTTTTAGATTCCGATGGTTCACTTCAGGTGTATTGTATCCCTTGGACCCTCTTATTGACGATGAAAGACAGAAATTGCATCGGAATTAAATACAAAAGGCACAACGCCGACTTAAGTACAAGAAGACTGACTCATCATACTGTCTATGCTTTGAACCTTTGCAGTTACACCAGTTGTTGATTCGGATGCTTCACATCTGGTTTACTGTATCCCTTGGACGATCTTATTGACGATGAAACACAGAAAATGCATCGGAATTAAATACAAAAGGCTCAATGCCGACCTAAGTACAAGAAGACTGACTCCCCTTACTGTCTATGGTTTGAACCTATCCTGTGAGACCCGATTTAGAATCCGATGCTTCACTTCAGGTTTACTGTATCCCTAGGAGGATCTTATAGACGATGAAACACAGAAATTGCATCGGAATTACATACAAATGGCCAATGTCGACGTAAGTACAAGAAGACCGACTCTTCTTACTGTCTATGTTTTGAACTTTTCCAGTGAGACCAGTTTTAGATTCCGACGCTTTACTTCCGGATTACCGTATCCTATGGACCTTCTTATTGACGAAGAAAGTCAGAAATTGCATCGGAATTAAATACAAAAGCGCAATGGCGACTAATGTAAAAGAAGACTGCGTCTTCATACTGTCTAAGTTTTGAACCTTTCCTGTGAGATCAGATTCAGTTTCTGGTGCTTCACTTAATGTTTACTGTATCACATGGACGTACTTATTGACTATGAAACACAGAAATTGCGTCGGAATTAAATACAAAAGGCACAATGCCGACGTAAGCACAAGAAGACTGACTCTTCTTACTGTCTATGATTTGAACCTTTCCTGTGGGACCAGTTTTAGTTTCCGATGCATCAATTCAGGTTTATTGTAACCCTTGGACCCTCTTATTGACGATGAAACTCAGAAATTGCATCGGAATTAAATACAAAAGGCACAACGCCGCCTTAAGTACAAGAAGACTGACTCGTCTTACATTCTATGATTTGAGAATTTCCTTTGAGACCAGTTTTTGATATCGATGCTTCACTTCAAGTATACTGTATACCTTGGAACTTCTTATTGACGATGAGACACAGAAATTGCATCGGAATTTAATACAAAAGGCACAATGCCGAGTTAAGTACAATAAGACCGACTTTTCTTACTGTCCATCATTTAAACCTTTACTGTGAGACCAGTTCTAGATTCCCATGCGTCACTTCAGGTTTACTGTATCCCTTGGACCACCGTATTGACGATGAAACACAGAAACTGCATCGGAATTAAATACAAAAGACACAATGCCGACATAAGTACAAGAAGACGGGCTCTTCTTACTGTCTATGTTTTGAACCTTTCCTGTGAGACCAGTTTTAGATTCCAATGCTTCACTTCAGGTTTACTGTATCCCTTGGATCTTCTTAATGACGATGAAACACAGAAAATGCATCGGAATTAAATACAAAAGGCTCAATGCCGACCTAAGTACAAGAAGACTGACTCCCCTTACTGTCTATGGTTTGAACCTATCCTGTGAGACCCGATTTAGAATCCGATGCTTCACTTCAGGTTTACTGTATCCCTAGGAGGATCTTATAGACGATGAAACACAGAAATTGCATCGGAATTACATACAAATGGCCAATGTCGACGTAAGTACAAGAAGACCGACTCTTCTTACTGTCTATGTTTTGAACTTTTCCAGTGAGACCAGTTTTAGATTCCGACGCTTTACTTCCGGATTACCGTATCCTATGGACCTTCTTATTGACGAAGAAAGTCAGAAATTGCATCGGAATTAAATACAAAAGCGCAATGGCGACTAATGTAAAAGAAGACTGCGTCTTCATACTGTCTAAGTTTTGAACCTTTCCTGTGAGATCAGATTCAGTTTCTGGTGCTTCACTTAATGTTTACTGTATCACATGGACGTACTTATTGACTATGAAACACAGAAATTGCGTCGGAATTAAATACAAAAGGCACAATGCCGACGTAAGCACAAGAAGACTGACTCTTCTTACTGTCTATGATTTGAACCTTTCCTGTGGGACCAGTTTTAGTTTCCGATGCATCAATTCAGGTTTATTGTAACCCTTGGACCCTCTTATTGACGATGAAACTCAGAAATTGCATCGGCATTAAATACAAAAGTCACAATGCCGACTTAAGTACAAGAAGACTGACTCTTCATACTTTCTATGACTTGAGCCTTTCCTGTGAGACCAGCTTTAGATTCTGATGCTTCACTTCTGGTTTATGGTATCCCTTGGACCCTCTTATTGACGAAGAAACACAGAAATGGCATCGGATTGAAATACAAAAGGCACAACGCCGACTTAAGTGCAAGAAGACTGACTCTTCATACTGTCTATGTATTGAACCTTTCCTATGACGCCAGATTTTGATTCCGATGCCTTACGTGTGGTTTATTGTATCCCTTGGACCTTCTTATTGACGATGAAACTCAGAAAATGCATTGGAATTAAATACAAAAGGCACAACGACGACTTAAGTACAAGAATACTGACTCTTTATACTCTCTATGTATTGAACCTTTCCTGTGACACCAGTTTTAGTTTCCGATGCCTCACTTCTGGTTTACTGTATCAATTCGACCATCTTATTGACGATTAAACACAGAAAATGCATCGGAATTAAATACAAAAGGCTCAATGCGGACTTAAGTACAAGAAGACTGACTCTCCTTACTGTCTATGTTTTGAACATTTCCTGTGAGAACCGTTTTAGATTCGGATGCTTCACTTCAGGCTTTTTGTATCCCTTGGACCTTCTTATTGACAATGAAACACAGAAATTGCACCGGAATTAAATACAAAAGGCACAATGTCGAATTAAGTACAAGAAGACGGACTCTTCATATAGTCTATGTTTTGAACATTTCCTGTGAGACCAGTTTTAGATTCCGATGCTTCACTTCTGGTTTACTGTATCCCATGGACCGTATTATTGACAGTGACACGCAGAATTTGCATCGGAATTAAATACAAAAGCACAATGCCGACTTAAGTACAAGAAAACGGGCTCTTCTTACTGTCTATGATTTGAGCCTTTCCTGTGAGACCAGTTTTGGATTCCGATGCTTCACTTCACGTATACTGTATCCCTTGGACCTTCGTATTGACAATGAAACACAGAAATTGCACCGGAATTAAATACAAAAGGCACAATGTCGATCTAAGTACAAGAAGACGGACTCTTCTTACTCTCTATGTTTTGAACCTCTGCAGTGAGACCACTTTAAGATATCGAAGCTTCACTTCAGGTTTACAGTATCCCTTGGACCTTCTTCTTGACGATGATACACAGAAGTTGCATCGGATTTAAATGCAATAAGCAGTATGCTGACTTAAGTACAAGATGACTGACTCCTCTTACTGTCAATGTATTGAACCTTTCCAGTGACACCAGTTTTAGATTCCGATGCCTCACTTCAGGTTTACTGTATCCCTTGGTCCTTCTTATTGAACAAGAAACACACAAATTGCATCGGAATTAAATACAAAAGGCACAATGTCGACTTAAGCACAAGAAGACAGACTCTTCTTACTGACTTTGCTTTGAAAATTTCCTGGGAGACCAGTTTTAGATTCCGATGGTTCATTTCAGGTGTATTGTATCCCTTGGACCCTCTTATTGACGATGAAAGACAGAAATTGTATCGGAATTAAATACAAAAGGCACAACGCCGACTTAAGTACAAGAAGACAGACTCTTCATACTGTCTATGCTTTGAACCTTTGCAGTTACACCAGTTGTTGATTCGGATGCTTCACATCTGGCTTACTGTATCCCTTGGACGATCTTATTGACGATGAAACACAGAAAAAGCATCGGAATTAAATACAAAAGGCTCAATGCCGACCTAAGTACAAGAAGACTGACTCTCCTTACTGTAAATGGTTTGAACGTATCCTGTGAGACCCGATTTAGAATCCGATGCTTCACTTCAGATTTACTGTATCCCTAGGAGGATCTTATAGACGATGAAACACAGAAATTGCATCGGAATTACATACAAAACGCACAATGTCGACGTAAGTACAAGAAGACTGACTCATCTTACTGTCTATGATTTGAACCTTTCCTGTGATACCAGTTTTAGATGCCGATGCTCCCCTTCAGGTTTACTGTATCCCTTGGACCTTCTTATTGACGGTGGAACACAGAAATTGCATCGGAATAAGATACAAAAGGCACAATGCCGACTTAAGTACAAGAAGACTGACTCTTCTTTCTGTCTATGTTTTGAACTTTTCCAGTGAGACCAGTTTCAGATTCCGACGCTTTACTTCCGGTTTACCGTATCCTATGGACCTTCTTATTGACGAAGAAACACAGATATTGCATCAGAATTAAATACAAAAGCGCAATGGCGACTAATGTAAAAGAAGACTGCCTCTTCATACTGTCTATGTTTTGAACCTTTCCTGTGAGATCAGATTCAGTTTCTGGTGCTTCACTTAATGTTTACTGTATCACTTGGACGTACTTATTGACTATGAAACACAGAAATTGCGTCGGAATTAAATACAAAAGGCAAAATGCCGACGTAAGCACAAGAAGACTGACTCTTCTTACTGTCTATGATTTGAACCTTTCCTGTGGGACCAGTGTTAGATTCCGATGCATCAATTCAGGTTTAGTGTATCCCTTGGACCCTCTTATTGACGACGAAACTCAGAAATTGCATCGGAATTTAATACAAAAGGCACAATGCCGAGTTAAGTACAAGAAGGCCGACTTTTCATACTGCCTCTGTTTTGAACCTTTCCTGTGAGACCAGTTTTAGCTTCCGATGCTTCACTTCAGGTTTCCTGTTTCCCTTGGACCTTCGTATTGACGATGAAACACAGAAATTGCATCGGGATGAAATTCAAAAGGCACAATGCCGACTTAAAAACAAGAGGACTGCCTCTTCTTACTGTCAATGTTTTGAACCTCTCCTATGAGACCAGCTTAAGATTCCGATGCTTCACTTCAGGTTTACTGTATCCCTTGGACTTTCTTATTGCCGATGAAACACAGAGAAAGCATCGGAATTAAATACAAAAGGCTCAATGCCGAGTTAAGAACAAGGAGACTCACTCTCCTTACTGTCTATGATTTGACCCTTTCCTGTGAGACCCGTTTTAGATTCCGATGCTTCACTTCAGGTTTACTGTATCCCTTGGACCATCTTATTGACGATGAAACACAGAGATTGCATCGGAATTAAATACAAAACGTACAATGCCGACTTAAGTTCAAGAAGACTGACTCATCTTTCTTTCTATGCTCTGAACCTTTCCTGTGAGACCAGGTATAGATTACGATGCTTCTCTTCAGATTAATTGTTTCCCTTGGACATTCGTATAGACGATGAAACACAGAAATTGCATCGGAATTATATACAAAACGCACTGTGCTGACGTAAGTACAAGAAGACTGACTCTTCTAACTGTCTATGTTTTAAACCTTTCTTGTGATACCAGTTTTACTTTCCGATGCTTCACTTCAGGGTAACTGTATCCCTTGGACATTCGTATTGACGATGAAACACAGAAATTGCTTCGGAATTATATACAAAACGCACAATGCCGACGTAAGTACAAGAAGACTGACTCTTCTAACTGTCTATGTTTTGAACCTTTCTTGTGATACCAGTTTTAGATTCCGATGCTTCACTTCAGGTTTACTGTATCCCTTGGACCTTCTTATTGACGGTGGAACACAGAAATGGCATCGGAATAAAATACAAAAGGCACAATGCCGACTTCAGTACAAAAAGACAGACTCTTCTTAATGTCTATGTTTTGAATCTTTCCAGTGAGACCAGTTTTAGATTCCGATAATTTACATCCAATTTACTGTATCCTATGGACCTTCTTATTGACGATGAAACACAGAAATTGCATCGGATTTAAATACGATAGGCACTATGCTGACTTAAGAAAAGAAGACTGACTCTCCTTACTGTCTATGTTTTGAACCTTTCCTGTGGGATCAGTTTTAGATTCCGGTGCTTCACTTCAGGTTTACTGTATCCCTTTGACGTTCTTATTGACGATGAAACACAGAAATTGCATCGGAATTAAATACAAAAGGCACAATGCCGACTTAAGCAAGAGAAGACTGACTCTTCTTACTGTCTATGATTTGAACCATTCCTATGAGACCAGTTTTAGATTCCGATGCTTCACTTCAGGTTTATTGTATCCCTTGGACCCACTTATTGACGATGAAACACAGATCTTGAATCGGAATTAAATACAAAAGGCACAACGCCTACTTAAGAACAAGCTGGCTGACTCTTCTTACTGCCTCTGTTTTCAAACTTTCCAGTGAGACCAGTTCTAGTCTCCGATGCTTCACTTCAGGTTTACTGTATCCCTTGGACCTTCTTATTGACGATGAAACACAGAAACTGCATCGGAATGAAATTCAAAAGGCACAATGCCGACTTATAAACATGAGGACTGACTCTTCTTACTGTCTATGTTTTGAACCTTTCCTGTGAGGCCAGTCTTCGTTTCCGATGCTTCACTTCATGTTTATAGTATACCACGGACCTTCTTATTGACGATGAAACACAGAAATTGCATCTGAATTAAATACAAAATTCACAATGCCGACTCAAGTACAAGAAGACTGACTCGTCTTATATTCTATGATCTTAGAATATCCTTTGAGTCCAGTTTTAGATATCGATGCTTCACTTCAAGTTTACTGTATACCTTGGACCTTCTTATTGACGATGAGAGTTAGAAATTGCGTCGGAATTTAATACAAAAGGCACAATGCCGACTTAAGTACAGGATGACTGACTCTTCTTACTGCCTCTGTTTTGAACCTTTCCTGTGAGACCAGTTTTAGCTTCAGATGCTTCATTTCAGGTTTACTGAATCCTTTGGTGTTTCATATTGACGATGAAACACAGAAATTGCATCGCAATTAAATACAAAAGGTACAATGCCGACCTAAGTGCAAGAAGACTGACTCTTCTTACTGTCTATGTTTTGAGCCTTTCCTGTGAGACCAGTTTTAGTTTCCAATGCTTTACTTCAGGCTTACTGTATCCCTTGGAATTTCTTATTGACGATGAAACACAGGTATTGCATCGGTATTAAATACAAAAGGCACAATGCCGACTTAAGTACAGGAAGACTGACTCTTCTTACTGTCCATGTTTAGAACCTTTCCTGTGAGACCAGTTTTAGATTCCGATGCTTCACTTTAGGTTTACTGTATCCCTTGGACCTTCTTATTGACGAAGAAACACCGAAATTGCATCGGTATTAAATACAAAAGGCACAATGCCGTCTTAAGTACAGGAAGACTGTCTCTTCTTACTGTCCATGTTTAGAACCTTTCCTGTGAGACCAGTTTTAGATTCCGATGCTTCACTTTAGGTTTACTGTATCCCTTGGAACTTTTTAATTGACGATGAAGCACTGAAATTGCATCGGAATTAAATACAAAAGGCACAATGCCGACTTAAGTACAAGAAGCCTTACTCTTCTTACTGTCAATGTTTTGAACCTTACCTGTGAGACCAGATTGAGATTCCGATGCTTCACTTCAGGTTTACTGTATCCCTTGGACATTCTTATTGTCGGTGAAACACAGACAATACATCGGAATTAAATACAAAAGGCACAATGCCGACTTAAGGGCAAGAGGACTGACTCTTCTTACTGTCTATGTTTTGAAACATTATTGTGAGACCAGCTTAAGATTCCGATGCTTCACTTCAGGTTTATTGTATCCCTTGGACCTTCTTATTGACGAAGAAACACCGAAATTGCATCCGTATTAAATACAAAAGGCCAATGCCGACTTAAGTACAGGAAGACTGACTCTTCTTACTCTCTATGTTCTGAACCTTTCCTGCGACACCAGTTATAGATTCAAATGCTTTTCTTCAGGTTTACTTTATTTCTTGGACATTCTTAAGGACGATGAAACACAGAAATACCACCGGAATTAAATACAAAAGGCAGATGCCCACTTAAGTACAAGAGGACTGACTCTTCTAACTGTTCATGTTTTGAACCATTCCTGTGAGACCAGCTTAAGATTCCGATGCTTCACTTCAGGTTTATTGTATCCCTTGGACCTTCTTATTGACGAAAAAACTCAGAAATTGCATCGGAATTAAAAACAAAAGCGCAAAGGCGACTTATGTACAAGAAGACTGACTCTTCATACTGTCCATGTTTTGAGCCTTTCCTGTGAGACCAGTTTTTGATTCCGATGCTTCACCTCAGGTTTACTGTATCCCATTTACCTTGTTATTGACGGTGGAACACAGAAATTGCATCGGAATAAAATACAAAAGGCACAATGCCGACTTAAGTATAAGAAGACCAACTCGTCTTAGATTCTATGATTTGAGAATTTCCTATGAGCACAGTTTTAGATATCGATGCTTCACTTCAAGTATACTGTATACCTTGGACCTTATTATTGACGACGAGACACAGAAATTGCATCGTAATTTAATACAAAAGGAACAATGCCGTCATAAAGGCAAGAGGACTGACTCCTCTTACTGTCCATGTTTTGAACCATTCCTGTGAGACCAGATTAAGATTCCGATGCATCACTTCAGTTTTACCGTATCCCTTGGACCTTCTTATTGACGATGAAACACAGAAATTGCATCAGAATAAAATACAAAAGGCACAATGACGACTCAAGTACAAGAAGACTGACTCTTTTTACTGTCTATGATTAGAACATTTCCTGTGAGACCAGTTTTAGATTCCGATGCTTCACTTCAGGTTTACTGTATCCCTTGGACATTCGTATTGACGATGGAACACAGAAATTGCATCGGAATTATATACAAAACGCATAATGCCGCCGTAAGTACAAGAAGACTGACTCTTCTAACTGTCTATGTTTTGAACCTTTCCTGTGATACCGGTTTTAGATTCCGATGCTTCACTTCAGGATTACTGTATCCCATGGACCTTGTTATTGACGGTGGAACACAGATATTGCATCGGAATAAAATACAAAAGGCACAATGAGGACTTCAGTACAAGAAGACTGACTCTTCTTACTGTCTATGATTTGAACCTTTCCAGTGAGACCAGTTTTAGATTCCGATGATTTACTTCCGGTTTACTGTATCCTTTGGCCCTTCTTATTGACGATGAAACACAGAAATTACATTGGAATCAAATACATAAGGCACATTGCCGACTTAAGTACAAGAAGACTAACTCGTCTTAGATTCTATGATTTGAGAATTTCCTATGAGCACAGTTTTAGATATCGATGCTTCACTTCAAGTATACTGTATACCTTGGACCTTATTATTGACGACGAGACACAGAAATTGCATCGGAATTAAATACAAAAGGCACAATGACGACTCAAGTACAAGAAGACTGACTCTTCTTACTGTCTATGTTTAGAACATTTCCTGTGAGACCAGTTTTAGATTCCGATGCTTCACTTCAGGTTTACTGAATCCTTGGATCTTTTATTGACGATGAAACACAGAAATTCCATCGGAATTAAATAAAAAGGCACAATGCCGACTTAAGTACAAGAAGAATGACTCATCTTACTGTCTATGTTTTGAGCCTTTCCGATGAGACCAGTTTTAGATTCCGATGCTTCACTTCAGGTTTACTGTATCCCTTGGACCTTCTTATTGACGATGAAACACAGAGATTGCATCGGAATAAAATACAAAAGGCACAATGCCGACTTAAGGACAAGAGGACAGACTCTTCTTACTGTCAATGTTTTGAACCTTTCCTGTGAGAGCAGTTTAAGATTCCGATGCTTCACTTCAGGTTTATTGTATCCCATGGACCTTTTTATTGTCGATGAAACAAAGAAATTGCATCGCAATTAAATTCAATAGGCACAATGCCGACTTAAGTACATGAAGACTGACTCATCTTACTGTCTATGCTTTGAGCCTTTCCGGTGAGACCAGTTTTACATTCCGATGCTTCACTTCAGGTCTACTGTATCCCTTGGACATTCTTAATGACGATGAAACACAGAAATTCCTTCGGAATCAAATACAAAAGGCACAATGAGTACTTAAGTACACTTCTCACTGTCTATGATTTGAACCTTTCCTGTGAGACCAGTTTAAGATTTCGATGCTTCACTTCAGGTTTATTGTATCCCTTGGACCTTCTTATTGACGAAGAATCACAGAAATTGCATCGGAATTAAATCCAAATGCACAATGCCGACTTAAGTACAAAAAGACTGACTCTGCTTACCGTCTATGTTTTAACCTTTGCTGTGAGAACAGGTTTAGATTCCGATGCTTTACTTCAGGTTTAATGTATTCTTTGGACCTTCTAATTGACGATGAAACACAGAAATTGCTTCGGAATTAAATACAAAAGGCACAGTGCCGACTTAAGTATAAGAAGACTGACTCTTCTTACTGTCCATGTTTTGAGCCTCTCCTGTGGGACCTGTTTTGGATTCCGATGCCTCACTTCAGGTTTGCTGTTTCCCTTGGACCTTCTTATTGACAATGAAACACAGAAATTGCATCTGAATGAAATACAAAAGGCACAATGACAACATAAGGACAAGAGGACTGACACTTCTTACTGTCTATGTTTGAAACCTTTCCTGTGAGATGAGTTTGAGATTCCGATGCTTCACTTCAGGTTTATTGTATCCCTTGGACCATCGTATTGATGTTAAAACACAGAAATTGCTTCGGAATTAAATACAAAAGGCACAGTGAAGACTTAAGTACAAGCAGACCGAATCTTCTTACTGCCTGTGTTTTTGAACCTTTCCTGTGAGACCAGTTTGAGATTCCGATGCTTCACTTCAGGTTTACTGCATCCCTTGGGCATTCTTATTGACGGTGAAACACAGAAAATGCATCGGAATAAAATACAAAAGTCACATTGCCGACTTAAGGGCAAGAGGACTGACTCTTCTTACTGTCAATGTTTTGAGCCTCTCCTGTGGGACCTGTTTTGGATTCCGACGCTTCACTTCAGGTTTATTGTATCCCTTGGACCTTCTTATTGACGAAGAAACACCGAAATTGCATCGGAATTAATACAAAAGGCACAATGCCGACTTAAGTACAGGAAGACTGACTCTTGTTACTCTCTATGTTCTGTACCTTTCCTGTGACACCAGTTATAGATTCCGATGCTTCACTTCAGGTTTACTTTATCCCTTGGACATTCTTAAGGACGATGAAACACAGAAATTCCATCGGAATTAAATACAAAAGGCACAATACCTACTTAAGTACAAGAGGACTGACTCTTCTCACTGTCTATGATTTGAACCATTCCCTTGAGACCAGTTTAAGATTCCGATGCTTCACTTCACGTTTATTGTATCCCTTGGACCTTCTTATTGACGATGAATCACAGATATTGCATCGGAATAAAATACTAAAGGCACAATGCCAACTTGGAGACAAGAGGACTGTGTCTTCTTACTGTCTATGTTTTGAGCCTTTTCTGTGATACCAGTTTTAGACTCCGATGCTTCACATCTGGTTTACTGTATCCCTTGGACCCTCTTATTGATGATGAAACACAGAAACTCCATCGGAATTAAATACAAATGGCACAATGCCCACTTAAGTACAAGAAGACTGACTCTTCTGCCTGTCTATGTTTTGAGCCTTTCCTGTGATACCAGTTTTAGATTCCGACGCTTCACTTCCGGTTTACTGTATCCATTGGACCTTCTAAATGACGATGAAACACCGAAATTGCATCGGAATAAAATACAAACTGCACAAAGCCGACTTAAGGACAAGAGGACTGACACTTCTTACTGTCTATGTCTTTGAAACTTTCCTGTGAGACCAGCTTTAGATTCCGAAGCTTCACTTCAGGTTTACCGTATCCCTTGGACCTTCTTATTGACGATGAAACACAGAAATTGCATCGGAATTAAATACAAAAGGCACAATGACGACTCAAGTACAAGAAGACTGACTCTTCTTACAGTCCATGTTTAGAACCTTTCCTGTGAGACCAGTTTTAGATTCCGATGCTTCACTTCAGGTTTACTGTATCCCTTGGAACTTTTAATTGACGATGAAGCACAGAAATTTCATCGGAATTAAATACAAAAGGCACAATGACGACTCAAGTACAAGAAGACTGACTCTTCTTACTGTCCATGTTTAGAACCTTTCCTGTGAGACCAGTTTTAGATTCCGATGCTTCACTTCAGGTTTACTGTATCCCTTGGAACTTTTAATTGACGATGAAGCACAGAAATTTCATCGGAATTAAATACAAAAGGCACAATGCCGACTTAAGTGCAAGAGGACTGACTCTTCTTACTGTCTATGTTTTGAACCATTCCTGTGAGACCACCTTAAGATTCCGATGCTTCACTTCAGGTTTATTGTATCCCTTGGACCTTCTTATTGACGAAGAAACACCGAAATTGCATCGGTATTAAATACAAATGGCACAATGCCGACTTAAGTACAGGAAGACTGACTCTTCTTACTCTCTATGTTCTGAACCTTTCCTGCGACACCAGTTATAGATTCCGATGCTTTTCTTCAGGTTTACTTTATGTCTTGGACATTCTTTAGGACGATGAAACACAGAAACACCATCGGAATTAAATACAAAATGCAGATGCCTACTTAAGTACAAGAGGACTGACTCTTCTCACTAACTATGATTTGTACAATTCCTGTGAGACCAGTTTAAGATTCCGATGCTCACTTCAGGTTTATTGTATCCCCAGGACCTTCTTATTGACGATGAATCACAGAAATTACATCGGAAGTAAATACAAAACTCACAATGCCGACTTAAGTGTAAGAAGACTGACTCATTTTACTGTCTATGTTTTGAACCTTTCCAGTGAGACCAGTTTTGGATTCGGATGCTTTACTTCAGGTTTACTGTATCCTTGGGACCTTCTTATTGACGATGAAACAAAGAAATTGCATCGCAATGAAATACAAAAGGCACAAAGCAGACTTAAATACAAGAAGACCGCCTCTTCTTACTGTCTATGTTTTTGAACGTTTCCTGTGAGACCAGTTTGAGATTCCGATGCTACACTTCAGGTTTACTGTATCCCTTGGGCATTCGTATTGACGGTGAAACACAGATAATGCATCGGAATTAAATACAAAAGGAACAATGCCGACTTAAGGGCAAGAAGACTGACTCTTCTCACTGTTCATGTTTTGAACCATTCCTGTGAAACCAGCTTAAGATTCCGATGCTTCACTTCAGGTTTATTGTATCCCTTGGACCTTCTTATTGACGAAGAAACTCAGAAATTGCATCGGAATTAAATACAGAAGCGCAATGACGACTTATGTACAAGATGACTGACTCTTCATACTGTCTATGTTTTGAGCCTTTCCTGTGAGACCAGTTTTTGATTCCGATGCTTCACCTCAGGTTTACTGACTCCCTTGGCCATTCTTATTGACGATGAAACACATAAATTGCATCGGAATTAAATACAAAAGGCACTAAGCCCACTTATTTAAAAGAGGACTGACTCTTCTAACTGTCTATGTTTTGAACCTTTCCTGTGCGACCAGTTTAAGATTCCGATGCTTCACTTCCAGATTACTGTATCGCTTGGACATTCTTATTGACGAGGAATCACAGATATTGCAACGGAATAAAATACAAAAGGCACAATACCTACTTAAGTACAAGAGGACTGACTCTTCTCACTGTCTATGATTTGAACCATTCCTGTGAGACCAGATTAAGATTCCGATGCTTCACTTCAGGTTTATTGTATCCCTTGGACCTTCTTATTGACGATGAATCACAGATATTGCATCGGAATAAAATACTAAAGGCACAATGCCAACTTGGAGACAAGAGGACTGACTCTTCTTACTGTCTATGTTTTGAGCCTTTTCTGTGATACCAGTTTTAGACTCCGATGCTTCACTTCTGGTTTACTGTATCCCTTGGACCTTCTTATTGACGATGAAACACAGAAACTCCATCGGAATTGAATACAAAGGCACAATGCTGACTTAAGTTTAAGAAGACTGACTTTCTTACTGTCTATGTTTTGAACCTTTCCAGTGAGACCAGTTTCAGATTCCGATGCTTTACTTCAGGTTTACTGTATACTTTGGACCTTCTTATTGACGATGATACACAGAAATCGCATCGGAATTAAATACAATAGGCACAATGCCGATTTAAGTACAAGAAGACTGACTCTTGTGACCGTCCATGTTTAGAACCTTTCCAGTGAGACCAGTTTTAGTTTCCGATGCTTCACTTCAGGTTTATTGTATCCCTTTGACCTTTTAATTGACGATGAAGCACAGAAATTGCATCGGAATTAAATACAAAAGTCACAATGCCGACTTAAGTACAAGAAGCTTGACTCTTCTTACTGTCAATGTTTTGAACCTTACCTGTGAGACCAGATTGAGATTATGATGCTTCACTTCAGGTTTACGGTATCCCTTGGACATACTTATTGACAATGAATTACAGAAATTACATCGGAATTAAATACAAAACTCACAATGCCGACTTAAGTGTAAGAGACTGACTCATCTTACTGTCTATGTTTTGCAACTTTCCAGTGAGACCAGTTTTGGATTCGGATGCTTTACTTCAGGTTTACTGTATCCTTTAGACATTCTTATTGACGATGAAACAAAGAAATTGCATCGCAATAAAGTACAAAAGGCACAAAGCCGACTTAAGTACAAGAAGACCGCATCTTCTTACTGTCTATGTTTTTGAACGTTTCCTGTGAGACCAGTTTGAGATTCCGATGCTTCACTTCAGGTTTACTGTATCCCTTGGACATTCTTATTGACGGTGAAACACAGATAATGCATCGGAATTAAATACAAAAGGAACAATGCCGACTTAAGTGCAAGAGGACTGACTCTTCTAACTGTTCATGTTTTGAACCATTCCTGTGAAACCAGCTTAAGATTCCGATGCTTCACTTCAGGTTTATTGTATCCCTTGGACCTTCTTATTGACGATGAAACTCAGAAATTGCATCGGAATTAAATACAAAAGCGCAATGGCGACTTATGTAAAAGAAGACTGACTCTTCATACTGTCTATGTTTTGAGCCTTTCCTGTGAGACCAGTTTTAGATTCCGATGCTTCACTTCAGGTTTACTGTATCCCTTGGACATTCGTATTGACGATGGAACACAGAAATTGCATCGGAATTATATACAAAACGCACAATGCCGCCGTAAGTACAAGAAGACTGACTCTTCTAACTGTCTATGTTTTGAACATTTCCTGTGATACCGGTTTTAGATTCCGATGCTTCACTTCAGGTTTACTGTATCCCATGGACCTAGTTATTGACGGTGGAACACAGAAATTGCATCGGAATAAAATACAAAAGGCACAATGCCGACTTCAGTACAAGAAGACTGACTCTTCTTACTGTCTACGATTTGAACCTTTCCAGTGAGACCAGTTTTAGATTACGATGATTTACTTCCGGTTTACTGTATCCTTTGGCCCTTCTTATTGACGATGAAACACAGAAATTACATTGGAATCAAATACATAAGGCACATTGCCGACTTAAGTACAAGAAGACTAACTCGTCTTAGATTCTATGGTTTGAGAATTTCCTATGAGCACAGTTTTAGATATCGATGCTTCACTTCAAGTATACTGTATACCTTGGACCTTATTATTGACGACGAGACACAGAAATTGCATCGGAATTTAATACAAAAGGAACAATGCCGACATAAGGGCAAGAGGACTGACTCCTCTTACTGTCCATGTTTTGAACCATTCCTGTGAGACCAGCTTATGATTCCGATGCTTCACTTCAGTTTTACCGTATCCCTTGGACCTTCTTATTGACAATGAAACACAGAAATTGCATCGCAATTAAATACAAAAGGCACAATGCCGACTTAAGGACAAGAGGACAGACTCTTCTTACTGTCAATGATTTGAACCTTTCCTGTGAGAGCAGTTTAAGATTCCGATGCTTCACTTCAGGTTTATTGTATCCCATGGACCTTCTTATTGTCGATGAAACAAAGAAATTGCATCGCAATTAAATACAATAGGCACAATGCCGACTTAAGTACATGAAGACTGACTCATCTTACTGTCTATGTTGTGAGCCTTTCCGGTGAGACCAGTTTTACATTCCGATGCTTCACTTCAGGTTTACTGTATCCCTTGGACATTCTTAATGACGATGAAACACAGAAATTCCATCGGAATCAAATTCAAAAGGCACAATGCCTACTTAAGTACACTTCTCACTGTCTATGATTTGAACCTTTCCTGTGAGACCAGTTTAAGATTTCGATGCTTCACTTCAGGTTTATTGTATCCCTTGGACCTTCTTATTGACGAAGAATCACAGAAATTGCATCGGAATTAAATCCAAATGCACAATGCCGACTTAAGTACAAAAAGACTGACTCTGCTTACCGTCTATGTTTTAACCTTTGCTGTGAGAACAGGTTTAGATTCCGATGCTTTACTTCTAATTGACGATGAAACACAGAAATTGCTTCGGAATTAAATACAAAAGGCACAGTGCCGACTTAAGTACAAGAAGACTGACTCTTCTTACTGTCCATGTTTTGAGCCTCTCCTGTGGGACCTGTTTTGTATTCCGATGCCTCACTTCAGGTTTGCTGTTTCCCTAGGACCTTCTTATTGACAATGAAACACAGAAATTGCATCTGAATGAAATACAAAAGGCACAATGACAACATAAGGACAAGAAGACTGACACTTCTTACTGTCTATGATTGGAACCTTTCCTGTGAGATGAGTTTGAGATTCAGATGCTTCACTTCAGGTTTATTGTATCCCTTGGACCATCGTATTGATGATGAAACACAGAAATTGCATCGGAATTAAATACAAAAGGCACAATGAAGACTTAAGTACAAGCTGACTGAATCTTCTTACTGCCTGTGTTTTTGAACCTTTCCTCGAGACCAGTTTGAGATTCCGATGCTTCACTTCAGGTTTACTGCATCCCTTGGACATTCTTATTGACGGTGAAACACAGAAAATGCATCGGAATAAAATACAAAAGTCACATTGCCGACTTAAGGGCAAGAGGACTGGCTCTTCTTACTGTCCATGTTTTGAGCCTCTCCTGTGGGACCTGTTTTGGATTCCGAACCTTCACTTCAGGTTTATTGTATCCCTTGGACCTTCTTATTGACGAAGAAACACCGATATTACATCGGAATTAATACAAAAGGCACAATGCCGACTTAAGTACAGGAAGACTGACTCTTCTTACTCTCTATGTTCTGTACCTTTCCTGTGACACCAGTTATAGATCCGATGCTTCACTTTAGGTTTACTTTATCCCTTGGACATTCTTAAAGACGATGAAACACAGAAATTCCATCGGATATAAATACAAAAGGCACAATACCTACTTAAGTACAAGAGGACTGACTCTTCTCACTGTCTATGATTTTAACCGTTCCTGTGAGACCAGTTTAAGATTCCGATGCTTCACTTCACGTTTATTGTATCCCTTGGACCTTCTTATTGACGATGAATCACAGATATTGCATCGGAATAAAATACTAAAGGCACAATGCCAACTTGGAGACAAGAGGACTGACTCTTCTTACTGTCTATGTTTTGAGCCTTTTCTGTGATACCAGTTTTAGACTCCGATGCTTCACATCTGGTTTACTGTATCCCTTGGACCCTCTTATTTATGATGAAACACAGAAACTCCATCGGAATTAAATACAAAAGGCACAATGCCCACTTAAGTACAAGAAGACTGACTGTTCTGCCTGTCTATGTTTTGAGCCTTTCCTGTGATACCAGTTTTAGATTCCGACGCTTCACTTCCGGTTTACTGTATCCATTGGACCTTCTAAATGACGATGAAACACAGAAATTGCATCGGAATTAAATACAAAAGGCACAATGACGACTCAAGTACAAGAAGACTGACTCTTCTTACTGTCCATGTTTAGAACCTTTCCTGTGAGACCAGTTTTAGATTCCGATGCTTCACTTCAGGTTTACTGTATCCCTTGGAACTTTTAATTGACGATGAAGCACAGAAATTTCATCGGAATTAAATACAAAAGGCACAATGCCGACTTAAGTGCAAGAGGACTGACTCTTCTTACTGACTATGTTTTGAACCATTCCTGTGAGACCACCTTAAGATTCCGATGCTTCACTTCAGGTTTATTATATCCCTTGGACCTTCTTATTGACGAAGAAACACTGAAATTGCATCGGTATTAAATACAAATGGCACAATGCCGACTTAAGTACAGGAAGACTGAATCTTCTTACTCTCTATGTTCTGAACCTTTCCTGCGACACCAGTTATAGATTCCGATGCTTTTCTTCAGGTTTACTTTATGTCTTGGACATTCTTTAGGACGATGAAACACAGAAACACCATCGGAATTAAATACAAAATGCAGATGCCTACTTAAGTACAAGAGGACTGACTCTTCTCACTAACTATGATTTGTACAATTCCTGTGAGACCAGTTTAAGATTCCGATGCTCACTTCAGGTTTATTGTATCCCCAGGACCTTCTTATTGACGATGAATCACAGAAATTACATCGGAAGTAAATACAAAACTCACAATGCCGACTTAAGTGTAAGAAGACTGACTCATCTTACTGTCTATGTTTTGAACCTTTCCAGTGAGACCAGTTTTGGATTCGGATGCTTTACTTCAGGTTTACTGTATCCTTTGGACCTTCTTATTGACGATGAAACAAAGAAATTGCATCGCAATGAAATACAAAAGGCACAAAGCAGACTTAAATACAAGAAGACCGCCTCTTCTTACTGTCTATGTTTTTGAACGTTTCCTGTGAGACCAGTTTGAGATTCCGATGCTACACTTCAGGTTTACAGTATCCCTTGGGCATTCGTATTGACGGTGAAACACAGATAATGCATCGGAATTAAATACAAAAGGAACAATGCCGACTTAAGGGCAAGAGGACTGACTCTTCTCACTGTTCATGTTTTGAACCATTCCTGTGAAACCAGCTTAAGATTCCGATGCTTCACTTCAGGTTTATTGTATCCCTTGGACCTTCTTATTGACGAAGAAACTCAGAAATTGCATCGGAATTAAATACAGAAGCGCAATGGCGACTTATGTACAAGATGACTGACTCTTGATACTGTCTATGTTTTGAGCCTTTCCTGTGAGACCAGTTTTTGATTCCGATGCTTCACCTCAGGTTTACTGACTCCCTTGGCCATTCTTATTGACGATGAAACACATAAATTGCATCGGAAATAAATACAAAAGGCACTAAGCCCACTTATTTACAAGAGGACTGACTCTTCTAACTGTCTATGTTTTGAACCTTTCCTGTGCGACCAGTTTAAGATTCCGATGCTTCACTTCCAGATTACTGTATCGCTTGGACATTCTTATTGACGATGAAGCACAGAAATTGCATTGGATTTAAATACAATAGGCACTATGCTGACTTAAGCACAAGAAGACTGACTCTTCTTACTGTCTATGTTTTGAACCTTTCCTGTGAGATCAGATTCAGATTCTGATGCTTCACTTCAGGTTTACTGTATCCCTTGCACGTTCTTATTGACGATGAAACACAGAAAATGCGTCGGAATTAAATACAATAGGCATAATGCCATCTTAAGCACTAGAGGACTGACTCTTCTTACTGTCTATGTTTTGAACCTTTCCTGTGATACCGGTTTTAGATTCCGATGCTCACTTCAGGTTTATTGTATCCCATGGACCTTCTTATTGACGAGGAATCACAGATATTGCATCGGAATAAAATACAAAAGGCAGAATACCTACTTAAGTACAAGAGGACTGACTCTTCTCACTGTCTATGATTTGAACCATTCCTGTGAGACCAGATTAAGATTCCGATGCTTCACTTCAGGTTTATTGTATCCCTTGGACCTTCTTATTGACGATGAATCACAGATATTGCATCGGAATAAAATACTAAAGGCACAATGCCAACTTGGAGACAAGAGGACTGACTCTTCTTACTGTCTATGTTTTGAGCCTTTTCTGTGATACCAGTTTTAGACTCCGATGCTTCACTTCTGGTTTACTGTATCCCTTGGACCTTCTTATTGACGATGAAACACAGAAACTCCATCGGAATTGAATACAAAGGCACAATGCTGACTTAAGTTTAAGAAGACTGACTTTCTTACTGTCTATGTTTTGAACCTTTCCAGTGAGACCAGTTTTAGATTTCGATGCTTTACTTCAGGTTTACTGTATACTTTGGACCTTCTTATTGACGATGATACACAGAAATTACATTGGAATCAAATACATAAGGCACATTGGCGACTTAAGTACAAGAAGACTAACTCGTCTTAGATTCTATGATTTGAGAATTTCCTATGAGCACAGTTTTAGATATCGATGCTTCACTTCAAGTATACTGTATACCTTGGACCTTATTATTGACGACGAGACACAGAAATTGCATCGGAATTTAATACAAAATTAACAATGCCGACATAAGGGCAAGAGGACTGACTCCTCTTATTGTCCATGTTTTGAACCATTCCTGTGAAACCAGCTTAAGATTCCGATGCTTCACTTCAGGTTTATTGTATCCCTTTGACCTTCTTATTGACGATGAAACTCAGAAATTGCTTCGGAATTAAATACAAAAGCGCAATGGCGACTTATGTACAAGAAGACTGACTCTTCATACTGTCTATGTTTTGAGCCTTTCCTGTGAGACCAGTTTTAGATTCCGATGCTTCACTTCAGGTTTACTGTATCCCTTGGACATTCGTATTGACGATGGAACACAGAAATTGCATCGGAATTATATACAAAACGCACAATGCCGCCGTAAGTACAAGAAGACTGACTCTTCTAACTGTCTATGTTTTGAACATTTCCTGTGATACCGGTATTAGATTCCGATGCTTCACTTCAGGTTTACTGTATCCCATGGACCTAGTTATTGACAGTGGAACACAGAAATTGCATCGGAATAAAATACAAAAGGCACAATGCCGACTTCAGTACAAGAAGACTGACTCTTCTTACTGTCTACGATTTGAACCTTTCCAGTGAGACCAGTTTTAGATTTCGATGATTTACTTCCGGTTTACTGTATCCTTTGGCCCTTCTTATTGACGATGAAACACAGAAATTACATTGGAATCAAATACATAAGGCACATTGGCGACTTAAGTACAAGAAGACTAACTCGTCTTAGATTCTATGATTTGAGAATTTCCTATGAGCACAGTTTTAGATATCGATGCTTCACTTCAAGTATACTGTATACCTTGGACCTTATTATTGACGACGAGACACAGAAATTGCATCGGAATTTAATACAAAATTAACAATGCCGACATAAGGGCAAGAGGACTGACTCCTCTTATTGTCCATGTTTTGAACCATTCCTGTGAGACCAGCTTAAGATTCCGATGCTTCACTTCAGTTTTACCGTATCCCTTGGACCTTCTTATTGACGATGAAACACAGAAATTGCATCGCAATTAAATACAAAAGGCACAATGACGACTCAAGTACAAGAAGACTGACTCTTCTTACTGTCTTTGTTTAGAACATTTCCTGTGAGACCAGTTTTAGATTCCGATGCTTCAATTCAGGTTTACTGAATCCTTGGATCTTTTTATTGACGATGAAACACAGAAATTGCTTCGTAATTAAATACAAAAGGCACAATACCGACTTAAGTACAAGAAGCCTGACTCTTCTTACTGTCAATGTTTTGAACCTTACCTGTGAGACCAGTTTTAGATTCCGTTGCTTCACTTCAGGTTTACTGTATGCCTTGGACCTTCCTATTGACGATGAAACACAGAAATTCCATCGGAATTAAATACAAAGGCACAATGCCGACTTAAGTACAAGAAGAATGACTCATCTTACTGTCTATGTTTTGAGCCTTTCCGATGAGATCAGTTTTAGATTCCGATGCTTCACTTCAGGTTTACTGTATCCCTTGGACCTTCTTATTGACGATGAAACACAGAGATTGCATCGGAATAAAATACAAAAGGCACAATGCCGACTTAAGGACAAGAGGACAGACTCTTCTTACTGTCAATGTTTTGAACCTTTCCTGTGAGAGCAGTTTAAGATTCCGATGCTTCACTTCAGGTTTATTGTATCCCATGGACCTTTTTATTGTCGATGAAACAAAGAAATTGCATCGCAATTAAATTCAATAGGCACAATGCCGACTTAAGTACATGAAGACTGACTCATCTTACTGTCTATGCTTTGAGCCTTTCCGGTGAGACCAGTTTTACATTCCGATGCTTCACTTCAGGTCTACTGTATCCCTTGGACATTCTTAATGACGATGAAACACAGAAATTCCTTCGGAATCAAATACAAAAGGCACAATGCCTACTTAAGTACACTTCTCACTGTCTATGATTTGAACCTTTCCTGTGAGACCAGTTTAAGATTTCGATGCTTCACTTCAGGTTTATTGTATCCCTTGGACCTTCTTATTGACGAAGAATCACAGAAATTGCATCGGAATTAAATCCAAATGCACAATGCCGACTTAAGTACAAAAAGACTGACTCTGCTTACCGTCTATGTTTTAACCTTTGCTGTGAGAACAGGTTTAGATTCCGATGCTTTACTTCAGGTTTAATGTATTCTTTGGACCTTCTAATTGACGATGAAACACAGAAATTGCTTCGGAATTAAATACGAAAGGCACAGTGCCGACTTAAGTACAAGAAGACTGACTCTTCTTACTGTCCATGTTTTGAGCCTCTCCTGTGGGACCTGTTTTGTATTCCGATGCCTCACTTCAGGTTTGCTGTTTCCCTTGGACCTTCTTATTGACAATGAAACACAGAAATTGCATCTGAATGAAATACAAAAGGCACAATGACAACATAAGGACAAGAAGACTGACACTTTTTGCTGTATATGATTGGAACCTTTCCTGTGAGATGAGTTTGAGATTCCGATGCTTCACTTCAGGTTTATTGTATCCCTTGGACCATCGTATTGATGATGAAACACAGAAATTGCATCGGAATTAAATTCAAAAGGCACAATGAAGACTTAAGTACAAGCAGACCGAATATTCTTACTGCCTGTGTTTTTGAACCTTTCCTGTGAGACCAGTTTGAGATTCCGATGCTTCACTTCAGGTTTACTGCATCCCTTGGACATTCTTATTGACGGTGAAACACAGAAAATGCATCGCAATAAAATACAAAAGTCACATTGCCGACTTAAGGGCAAGAGGACTGGCTCTTCTTACTGTCCATGTTTAGAACCTTTCCTGTGAGACCAGTTTTAGATTCTGATGCTTCACTTCAGGTTTACTGCATCCCTTAGAACTTTTAATTGACGATGAAGCACAGAAATTTTATCGGAATTAAATACAAAAGGCACAATGCCGACTTAAGTGCAAGAGGACTGACTCCTCTTACTGTCTATGTTTTGAACCATTCCTGTGAGACCACCTTAAGATTCCGATGCTTCACTTCAGGTTTATTGTATCCCTTGGACCTTCTTATTGACGAAGAAACACCGAAATTGCATCGGTATTAAATACAAATGGCACAATGCCGACTTAAGTACAGGAAGACTGACTCTTCTTACTCTCTATGTTCTGAACCTTTCCTGCGACACCAGTTATAGATTCCGATGCTTTTCTTCAGGTTTACTTTATGTCTTGGACATTCTTTAGGACGATGAAACACAGAAACACAATCGGAATTAAATACAAAATGCAGATGCCTACTTAAGTACAAGAGGACTGACTCTTCTCACTAACTATGATTTGAACCAGTCCTGTGAGACCAGTTTAAGATTCCGATGCTCACTTCAGGTTTATTGTATCCCCTGGACCTTCTTATTGACGATGAATCACAGAAATTACATCGGAAGTAAATACAAAACTCACAATGCCGACTTAAGTGTAAGAAGACTGGCTCATCTTACTGTCTATGTTTTGAACCTTTCCAGTGACACCCGTTTTGGATTCGGATGCTTTACTTCAAGTTCACTGTATCCTTTGGACCTTCTTATTGACGATGAAACAAAGAAATTGCATCGCAATGAAATACAAAAGGCACAAAGCAGACTTAAATACAAGAAGACCGCCTCTTCTTACTGTCTATGTTTTTGAACGTTTCCTGTGAGACCAGTTTGAGATTCCGATGCTTCACTTCAGGTTTACTGTATCCCTTGGGCATTCTTATTGACGGTGAAACACAGATAATGCATCGGAATTAAATACAAAAGGAACAATGCCGACTTAAGGGCAAGAGGACTGACTCTTCTTACTGTTCATGTTTTGAACCATTCCTGTGAAACCAGCTTAAGCTTCCGATGCTTCACTTCAGGTTTATTGTATCCCTTGGACCTTCTTATTGACGAAGAAACTCAGAAATTGCATCAGAATTAAATACAGAAGCGCAATGGCGACTTATGTACAAGAAGACTGACTCTTCATACTGTCTATGTTTTGAGCCTTTCCTGTGAGACCAGTTTTTGATTCCAATGCTTCACCTCAGGTTTACTGACTCCCTTGGCCATTCTTATTGACGATGAAACACATAAATTGCATCGGAATTAAATACAAAAGGCACTAAGCGCACTTAATTACAAGAGGACTGACTCTTCTAACTGTCTATGTTTTGAACCTTTCCTGTGAGACCAGTTTAAGATTCCGATGCTTCACTTCCGGATTACTGTATCGCTTGGACATTCTTACTGACGATGAAGCACAGAAATTGAATCGGATTTAAATACAATAGGCACTATGCTGACTTAAGTACAAGAAGACTGACTCTTCTTACTGTCTATGATTTGAACCTTTCCTGTGAGATCAGATTCAGATTCTGGTGCTTCACTTCAGGTTTACTGTATCCCTTGCACGTTCTTATTGACGATGAAACACAGAAAATGCGTCGGAATTAAATACAATAGGCGCAATGCCAACTTAAGCACAAGAGGACTGACTCTTCTTACTGTCTATGATTTGAACCTTTCCTGTGAGACCAGTTTTAGATTCCGATGATTCACCTCAGGTTTACTGTATCCCTTGGACATTCGTATTGACGATGAAACACAGAAATTGCATCGGAATTATATACAAAACGCACAATGCCGCCGTAAGTACAAGTAGACTGACTCTTCTAACCTTCTATGTTTTGAACCTTTCCAGTGATACCGGTTTTAGATTCCGATGCTTCACTTCAGGTTCACTGTATCCCATGGACCTTCTTATTGACGGTGGAACACAGAAATTGCATCGGAATAAAATACAAAATGCACAATGCCGACTTCAGTACAAGAAGACTGACTCTTCTTACTGTCTATGATTTGAACCTTTCCAGTGAGACCAGTTTTAGATTCCGATGATTTACTTCCAGTTTACTGTATCCTTTGGCCCTTCTTATTGACGATGAAACACAGAAATTACATTGGAATCAAATACAAAAGACACATTGCCGACTTAAGTACAAGAAGACTAACTCATCTTAGATTCTATGATTTGAGAATTTCCTTTGAGCACAGTTTTAGATATCGATGCTTCACTTCAAGTATACTGTATACCTTGGACCTTATTATTGACGACGAGACACAGAAATTGCATCGGAATTTAATACAAAAGGAACAATGCCGACATAAGGGCAAGAGGACTGACTCCTCTTACTGTCCATGTTTTGAACCATTCCTTTGAGACCAGCTTAAGATTCGGATGCTGCACTTCAGGTTTATTGTATCTCTTGGACCTTCTTATTGACGAAGTAACTCAGAAATTACATCGGAATTAAATACAAAAGCGCAATGGCGACTTATGTACAAGAAGACTGACCCTTCTTACTGCCTCTGTTTTGAACCTTTCCTGTTAGATCAGTTTTAGCTTCCGATGCTTCTCTTCAGGTTCCCTGTATCCTTTAGACCTTCTTATTGACGATGAAACACAGAAATTGCGTCGGAAAAAAATTCAAAAGACACTATGCCGACTTAAAAACAAGAGGACTGACTCTTCTTACTGTCTATGTTTTGAACCTCTCCTGTGAGATCAGTTTAAGATTCCGATGCTTCACTTCAGGTTTATTGTATACCTTGTACCTTCATATTGTCGATGAAACAAAGAAATTGCATCGCAATTAAATACAATATGCTCAATGCCGACTTAAGTACAAGAAGACTGACTCATCTTACTGTCTATGTTCTGAACCTTTCCTGTGAGACCAGTTATAGATTCCGATGCTTCACGTCAGGTTTACTGTATCCCTTGGACATTCTTATTGACGGTGAAACACAGAAAATGCATCGCTATTAAATACGAAAGGTACAATGCCGACTTAAGCTCAAGAGGACTGACTCTTCTTACTGTCTATGTTTTGAACGTTTTCTGTGAGACCAGTTTAAGATTTCGATGCTTCACTTCAGGTTTATTGTATTCTTTGGACCTTCTATTTGACGATGAAACACAGAAATTGCATCGGAATAAAATACAAGAGGCACAATGCCAACTTGGGGACAAAAGGACTGACTCTTCTTACTGTCTACGTTTCGAGCCGTTTCTGTGTTACCAGTTTTAGACTCCGATGCTTCTTTTCTGGTTTACTGTATCCCTTGGACCTTCTTATTGACGATGAAACACAGATATTAAATCGTAATATAATACAAACGGCACAATGCCGACTTAAGGACAAGATGACTGACTCTTCTTACTGTCTATGTTTTGAACGTTTCCTGTGAGACCAGCTTAAGATTTCGTTGCTTCACTTCAGGATTATTGTATCCCTTGGACCTTCTTATTGACGAAGAAACTCAGAAATTGCATCGGAATTAAATACAAAAGCGCAATGGCGATTTAGGTACAAGAAGACTGACTCTTCATACTGTCTAAGTTTTGAGCCTTTCCTGTGAGACCAGTTTAAGATTCCGATGCTTCACTTCCGGATTACTGTATCGCTTGGACATTCTTATTGACGATGAAGCACAGAAATTGCATCGGATTTAAATACAATAGGCACTATGCTGCCTTAAGTACAAGAAGACTGACTCTTCTTACTGTCTATGATTTGAACCTTTACTGTGAGATCAGATTCAGATTCTGGTGCCTCACTTCAGGTTTAGTGTATCCATTGGATGTTCTTATTGACGATGAAACACATAAATTGCGTCGGAATGAAATACAAAAGGCACAATGAAAACTTAAGCACAAGAGGACTGAGTCTTCTTACTGTCTATGTTTTGAACCTTTCCTGTGAGACCAGTTTTAGATTCCGATGCTTCACCTCAGGTTTACTGTATCCCTTAGACATTCGTATTGACGATGAAACACCGAAATTGCATCGGATTTATATACAAAACGCACAATGCCGCCGTAAGTACGAGAAGACTGACTCTTCTAACTGTCTATGTTTTGAACCTTCCCTGTGATACCGGTTTTAGATTCCGATGCTTCACTTCAGGTTTACTGTATCCCATTGACCTTCTTATTGACGGTGGAACACAGAAATTGCATCGGAATAAAATACAAAAGGCACAATGCCGACTTCAGTACAAGAAGACTGACTCTTCTTACTGTCTACGATTTGAACCTTTCAGTGAGACCAGTTTTAGATTTCGATGCTTTACTTCCGGTTTACTGTATCCTTTGGAGCTTCTTGTTGACGATGAAAAACAGAAATTACATCGGAATCAATTACAAAAGGCACTTTGCCGACTTAAGTACAAGAAGACTGACTCGTCTTACATTCTATGATTTGGGAATTTCCTTTGAGACCAGTTTTAGATATCGATGCTTCACTTCAAGTATACTGTATACCTTGGACCTTCTTATTGACGATGAGACATAGAAATTGAAACGGAATTTAATACAAAAGGCACAATGTCGACTTAAGTACAAGAAGGCTGACTCTTCTTACAGCCTCTGTTGTTAACCTTTCCTGTGAGACCAGTTTTAGCTTACGATGCTTCACTTCAGGTTTCCTGTATCCCTTGGACCTTCTTATTGACGATGAAACACAGAAATTGCATCGGAATAAAATTCAAAAGACACAATGCCAAATTAAAAACCAGAGGACTGACTCTTCCTACTGTCTACGTTTTGAACCTCTCCTGTGAGTCCAGCTTAAGATTCCGATGCTTCACTTGAGGTTCACTGTATCCCTTAGACATTGTTATTGCCGATGAAACACAGAGAAAGCATCGGAATTAAATACATAAGGCTCAATGCCGACTTAAATACAAGAAGACTTACTCTCCTTACTGTCTATGTTTTGAACATTTCCTGTGAGACCAGTTTAAGATTTCGATGCTTCACTTCAGGTTTATTGTATTCTTTGGACCTTCTAATTGACGATGAAACTCAGAAATTGAATCGGAATTAAATACAAAAGCGCAATAGCGACTTATGTTTAAGAAGACTGACTCTACATACTGTCTATGCTTTGAGCCTTTCCAGTGAGACCCGTTTTAGATTCCGATGCTTCGCTTCACGTTTACTGTATCCCTTGGACCATCTTATTGACGATGAAACACAGAAATTGCATCGGAATAAAATACAAAAGGCACAATGCCGACCTCAGTACAATAAGACTGACTCTTCATACTGTCTATGATTTGAACTTTTCCAGTGAGTCCAGTTTTAGATTCCGATGATTTACTTCCGGTTTACTGTATCCAATGGACCTTCTTATTTACGAAGAAACACAGAAATTGCATCTGAATTAAATACAAAATTGCAATGGCGACCTAGGTACTAGAAGACTGACTCTTCATACTGTTTATGCTATGAGCCTTTCCAGTGAGTCCAGTTATAGATTCCGATGCTTCACTTCAGGTTTACTGTATCCCTTGGTCATTCTTGTTGACGATGAAACACATAAATTGCATCGGAATTAAATACAAAAGCCACTAAGCCTACATAAGTACAAGAGGACTGACTCTTCTCACTGTCCATGCATTGAACCTTTCCTGTGAGGACAGTTTAAGATTCCGAAGCTTCCCTTCAGGATTACTCTATCGCTTGGACATTCTTATTAACGATAAAACACAGAAATAGCATCGGGTTTAAATACAATAGGCACTATGCTGACTTAAGTACCAGAAGACTGACTCTCTTTACTGTCTATGTTTTGAACCTTTCCTGTAAGAACAGTTTTAGATTCCGGTGCTTCACTTCAGGTTTACTGTATCCCTTGGACCTTCTTATTGACGATGTAAAACTGAAATTGCTTCGGAACTAAATACAAAAGGCACAATGCCGACTTAAACACAAGAAGACTGACTCTTCTTACAGTCTATGATTTGAACCTTTCCTGTGAGACCAGTTTTAGATTCCGATGCTTCACTTCAGGTTTATTGTATCCCTTGGAGCCTCTTATAGACGTTGAAACACAGATATTGCATCGGAATTAAATACAAAAGGCACAACGCCGACTTAAGTACAAGAAGACTGACTCCTCTTACTGTCTATGTTTTGAACCTTTCCTGTGAGACCAGTATTAGATTCCGATGCTTCACTTCAGGTTCACGGTATTCCTTGGCCCTTCTTATTGACGATGAGACACAGAAATTGCATCGGAATGTAATACAAAAGGAACAATGCTGACTTAATGGCAAGAGGGCTGGCTCTTCTTACTGTCTATGTTTTGAACCATTCCTGTGAGACCAACTTGAGATTCCGATGCTTCACTTCAGGTTTATTGTATCTCTTGGCCCCTGTTGTTGACGAAGAAACTCAGAACTTGCATCGGAATTAAATACAAAAGCGCAATGGCGACTTACGTACAAGAAGACTGACTCTTCAAACTGTCTATATTTAGAGCCTTTCCTGTGAGACCAGTTTTAGATTCCGATGCATCGCCTTAGGTTTACTGTATCCCTTGGACATTCTTATTGACGATGAAACACACAAATTGCATCGGAATTAAATACAAAAGGCACTAAGCCCATTTAATTACAAGAGGACTGACTCTTCTATTTGTCTATGTTTTGAACCTTTCCTGTGTGACCAGTTTAAGATTCCGATCCTTCACTTCCGGATTACTGTATCGCTTGGACATTCTTATTGACGATGAAGCACAGAAATTGCATCGGACTTAAATACAATAGGCATTATGCTGACTTAAGTACAAGAAGACTGACTCTTCTTACTCTCTATGTTTTGAAACTTTCCTGTGAGATCAGATTCAGATTCTGGTGCTTCACTTCAGGTTTACTTTAACCCTTGGACGTTCTTCTTGACAATGAAACACAGAAATTGCGTCGGAATTAAATACAAAAGGCACAATGCCAACTTAAGCACAAGAGAACTGACTCTTCTTACTGTCTATGATTCGAACCTTTCCTGTGAGACCAGTTTTAGATTCCGATGCTTCACCTCAGGTTTACTGTATCCCTTGGACATTCGTATTGACGATGAAACAAAGAAATTTCATAGGAATTATATACAAAACGCACAATGCCGCTGTAAGCACGAGAAGACTGACTCTTCTAACTGTCTATGTTTTGAACCTTTCCTGTGATACCAGTTTTAGATTCCGATGCTTCACTTCAGGTTTACTGTATCCCATGGACATTCTTATTGACGGTGGAACACAGAAATTGCATCGGAATAAAATACAAAAGGGCAATGGCGACCTAGGTACAAGAAGACTGACTCTTGATACAGTTTATGTTTTGAGGCTTTCCAGTGAGGCCAGTTATAGATTCCGATGTTTCACTTCAGGTTTACTGTATCCCTTGGATATTCTTATTGACGATGAAACACATAAATTGAATCGGAATTAAATAGAAAAGGCACTAAGCCTACTTAAGTACAAGAGGACTCACTCTTCTCACTGTCCATGTTTTGAACCTTTCCTGTGAGACCAGTTTAAGATTCCGAAGCTTCACTTCAGGATTACTCTATCGCTTGGACGCTCTAATTGACGATGAAAGACAGAAATTGCTTCGGAATTAAATACAAAAGCACAATGCCGACTTAAGCACAAGAAGACTGACTTTTCTTACAGTCTATGATTTGAACATTTCCTGTGAGACCAGTTTTAGATTCCGAAGCTTCACTTCAGGTTTTTTGTATCCCTTGGACCCTCTTATTGACGATGAAACACAGAAATTGCATCGGATTTAAATACAAACGTCACAAGGCCGACATAAGTACAAGAAGACAGACTCGTCTTACAAGCTATGGTTTGAAAATTTCCTTTGAGACCAGTTTTAGATATTGATGCTTCACTTCAAGTATACTGTATACCTTGGACTTTCTTACTGACGATGAGACACAGAAATTGCATCGGAATTTAATACAAAAGGCACAATGCGGACTTAAATACAAGCAGGCTGACTCTTCTTAGTGCCTCTGTTTTCACCCTTCCCTGTGAGACCAGTTTTAGCCATCGATGCTTCACTTCAGGTTTACTGTATCCCTTGTAGCTTCTTATTGACGATGATACACAGAAATTGCATCGGAATAAATTTCAAAAGGCACAATGCCGACTTAAAAACAAGAGGACTGACTCTTCTTACTGTCTATGCTTTGAACCTCTCCTGTGAGACCAGCTTAAGATTCCTATGCTTCACTTCCGTTTTATTGTATGCCTTGGACCTTCTTATTGACGATGAAACACAGAAATTACATCGGAATTAAATACAAAAGCCACAAAGCCGACTTAAGGACAAGTGGACTGTCTCTTCTTACTGTCTATGTTTTGAACCTTTCCTGTAAGACCAGTTCAACATTCCGATGCTTCACTTCAGGTTTATTGTATTTCGTGTGGACCTTCTTATTGACGATGAAACACAGAAATGGCATCGGATTTTCGTACAAAAGACACAATACCGACTTAAGTACAAGACGACTGACTCTTCTTACGCTCTATGTTCTGTACCTATCCTGTGAGACCAGTTAAAGTTTCCGATGCTTCACTTCAGGTATACTGTATCCCTTGGACAATCGTATTGATGGTGAAACACAGAAATTGCATCGGAATTAAATACAAAAGGCAGAATGCCTACTTAAGTACAAGAGGACTGACTCTTCTTACTGTCTATGTTTCGAACCTCTCCAGTGAGACCAGCTTCAAATTCCGATGCTTCACTTGAGGTTCACTGTATCCCTTAGTCATTCTTATTGCCGATGAAACACAGAGAATGCATCGTAATTAAATACAGAAGGCTCAATGCCGATTTAAATACAAGAAGACTGACTCTCCTTACTGTCTATGTTTTGAACCTTTCCTGTGAGACCCGTTTTAGATTCCGATGCTTCGCTTCAGGTTTACTGTATCCCTTGGACCATCTTATTGACGATGAAACACAGAAATGGCATCGGAAATAAATACAAAATGTACAATGTCGACTTAAGCACAAGCAGACTGACTCTTCTTTCTGTCTATGTTCTGAACCTTTCCTGTGAGACCAGTTATGGATTCCGATGCTTCACTTCAGGTTAACTGTATCCCTTGGACATTCGTATTGACGATGAAACACAGAAATAGCATCGGGTTTAAATACAATAGGCACTATGCTGACTTAAGTACCAGAAGACTGACTCTCGTTACTGTCTATGTTTTGAACCTTTCCTGTGAGATCAGTTTTAGATTCCGGTGCTTCACTTCAGGTATACTGTATCCCTTGGACGTTCTTATTGACGATGAAACACAGAAATTGCTTCGGAATTAAATACAAGAGGCACAATGCCGACTTAAGCACTAGAAGACTGACTCTTCTTACAGTCTATGATTTGAAACTTTCCTGTGAGACCACTTTTAGATTCCGATGCTTCACTTCAGATTTATTGTATCCCTTGGACCCTCGTATTGACGTTGAAACACTGATATTGCATCGGAATTAAATACAAAAGGCACAACGCCGACTTAAGTACAAGAAGACGGACTCTTCTTACTGTCTATGTTTTGAAACTTTCCTGTGCGACCAGTTTTAGATTCCGATGCTTCACTTCAGGTTCACTCTATTCCTTGGACCCTCTTATTGACGATGAGACACTGAAATTGCATCGGAATTTAATACAAAAGGAACTATGCCGACTTAAGGGCTAGAGGACTGACTCTTCTTACTGTCTATGTTTTCAACCATTCCTGTGAGACCAGCTTGAGATTCCGATGCTTCTCTTCAGGTTTATTGTATCCCTTGGACCTTCTTATTGACGAAGAAACTCAGAACTTGCATCGGAATTAAATACAAAAGCGCAATGGCGACTTATGTACAAGAAGACTGACCCTTCTTACTGTCTGTGTTTTGACCCGTTACTGTGAGATCAGATTCAGATTCTGGTGCTTCACTTCAGGTTTACTGTATCCCATTGACCTTCTTATTGACGGTGGACGACAGAAATTGCATCGGAAAAAAATACAAAAGGCACAATGCCGACTTCAGTACAAGAAGACTGACTCATCTTACTGCCTCTGTTTTGAACCTTTCCTGTGAGACCCGTTTTAGATTCCGATGTTTCGCTTCAGGTTTACTGTATCCTTTGGACCCGCTTATTGACGATGAAACACAGAAATTGCATCGGAATTAAATACAAAAGGCACAACGCCGACTTAAGCACAAGAAGACTGATTCTTCTTACTGTCTATGATCTGAACCCATCCTGCGAGACCAGTAATAGAATCCGATGTTTCACTTCAGGTTTACTGTATCCCTTGGATATCCGTATTGACTATGAAACACAGTAATTGCATCGGAATTATTTACAAAACGCACAATGCCGAAGTAAGTACAAGAAGACTGACTTTTCTTCCTGTCTATGTTTTGAACCTTTCCAGTGAGCCCAGTTTTAGATTCCGATGCTTTACTTGCGGTTTACTGAATCCTTTCGCCCTTCATATTGACGGTGAATGACAGAAATTGCATCGGAATTAAATACAAAAGGCACAATGCCGACTTAAGTACAAGAAGACTGATTCGTCTTACATTCTATGATTTGAAAACTTCCTTTGAGACCAGTTTTAGATATTGATGCTTCACTTCAAGTATACGGTACACCTTGGACTTTCTTATTGACGATGAGACACAGAAATTGCATCGGAATTTAATACAAAAGGCACAATGCGGACTTACATACAAGCAGGCTGACTCTTCTTAGTGCCTCTGTTTTCAACCTTCCCTGTGAGACCAGTTTTAGCCTCCGATGCTTCACTTCAGGTTTACTGTATTACTTGGACCTTCTAATTGACGATGAAACACAGAAATTGCATCGGAATAAAATTCAAAAGGCACAATGCCGACTTAAAAACAAGAGGACTAACTCTTCTTACTGTCTATGTTTTGAACCTCTCCTGTTAGACCAACTTAAGATTCCTATGCTTCACTTCAGGTTTATTGTATCTCTTGGACCTTCTTATTGACGATGAAACACAGAAATTGCGTCGGAATTAAATACAAAAGGCACAATGCCGACTTAAGGGCAAGAGGACTGACTCTTCTTACTGTCTATGTTTTGAACCATTGCTGTGAGACCTGCTTAAGATTCCGATGCTTCACTTCAGGTTTATTGTATCTCTTGGACCTTATTATTGACGAAGAAACTCAGAAATTGCATCTGATTTAAATACAAAAGCGCAATGGCGACTTATGTACAAGAAGACTGACTTTTCATACTGTCTATGTTTTGAACCTTTCCTCTGAGACCAGTTTTTGATTCCGATGCTTCACCTCTGGTTTACTGTATCCCTTGGGCATTGTTATTGACGATGAAACACATAAATTGCATCGCAATTAAATACAATGGACACAATGCTGACTTCAGTACAAGAAGACTGACTCTTCTTACTGTCTATGTTTTGAACCTTTCCAGTGAGACCAGTTTTAGATTCCGATGCTTTACTTCCGGTTTACTGTATCCTTTGCACTTCTTATTGACGATGAAACACAGAAATTACATCGGAATCAAATACAAAAGGCACATTGCCAACTTATGTACAAGACGATTGACTCGTCTTACATTCTATGATTTGAGAATTTCCTTTGAGACCAGTTTAAGATATCGATGCTTCACTTCAAGTATACTGTATACCTTGGACCTTCTTATTGACGATAAGACACAGAAATTGCATCGGAATTTAATACAAAAGGAACAATGCCGACTTAAGGGCAAGAGAACTGACTCTTCTTACTGTTTATGTTTGGAACCATTCCTGTGAGACCAGCTTAAGGTTCCGATGCTTCACTTCAGGTTTATTGTATCCCTTGGACCTTATTATTGACGAAGAAACTCAGAAATTGCATCGGAACTAAATACAATAGCGCAATGGCGACTTATGTACAAGAAGACTGACTCTTCATACTGCCTATGTTTTGAGCCTTTCCTGTGAGACCAATTTTGGATTCCGATGCTTCACCTCAGGTTTACTGTATACCTTGGACATTCTTATTGACGATGAAACACTTAAATTGCATCGGAATGAAATACAAAGGCAGAAATCCCACTTAATTACAAGAGGACTGACTCTTGTAATTGTCTATGCTTTGAACCTTTCCTGAGAGACCAGTTTTAGCCTCCGATGCTTCACTTCCGGATTACTGTATAGCTTGGACATTCATATTGACGACGAAGCACAGAAATTGCATCGGATTAAAATTCAAAATGCACAATGCCGACTTAAATACAAGTGGACTGACTCATCTTACTGTCTATGTTTTGAACCTCTCCAGTGAGACCAGCTTAAGATTCCGATGCTTCACTTCAGGTTTATTGACTCCCTTGGACCTTCTTATTGACGATGAAACACAGAAATTACATCGGAATTAAATACAAAAGTCACAAAGCCGACTTAAGTACAAGTCGTCTGACTCTTCTTACTCTCTATGTTCTGTACCTTTCCTGTGAGACCAGTTATGATTCCGATGCTTCACTTCAGATTTACCGTATCCCTTGGACATCCGTATTGACTATGAAACACAGTAATTGCATCGGAATTATTTACAAAACGCACAATGCCGAAGTAAGTACAAGAAGACTGACTCTTCTTGCTGTCTATGTTTTGAACCTTTCCAGTGAGCCCAGTTTTAGATTCCGTTGCTTTACTTGCCGTTTACTGTATCCTTTGGCGCTTCATATTGACGGTGAATGACAGAAATTGGATCGGAATTAAATACAAAAGGCACAATGCCGACTTAAGTATAAGAAGACTGACTCGTCTTACATTCTATGATTTGAAAATTTCCTTTGAGACCAGTTTTAGATATTGATGCTTCACTTCAAGTATACTGTACACCTTGGACTTTCTTCTTGACGATGAGACACAGAGATGGCATCGGAATTTAATACAAAAGGCACAATGCGGACTTACATACAAGCAGGCTGACTCTTCTTAGTGCCTCTGTATTCAACCTTCCCTGTGAGACCAGTTTTAATCTCCGATACTTCACTTCAGGTTTGCTGTATCCCTTGGACCTTGTTATTGACGATGAAACACAGTAATGGCATCGGATTTACGTACAAAAAGCACAATGCCGACTTAAGTACAAGAAGACTGACTCTTCTTACTCTCTATGTTCTGTACCTATCCTGTGAGACCAGTTAAAGATTCCGATGCTTCACTTCAGGTTTACTGTATCCCTTGGACAATCGTATTGACGGTGAAACACAGAAATTGAATCGGAATGAAATACAAAAGGCACAATGCGTACTTAAGTACAAGAGGACTGACTCTTCTCACTGTCTATGATTTGAACCTTACCTGTGAGACCGGTTTAAGATTCCCATTGTTCACTTCAGGTTTATTGTGTCCCTAAGACCTTGTTGTTGACGATGAATCACAGAAATTGCATCGTAATTAAATACAAAAGGCACAATGCCGACTTAAGTACAAGTAGACTGACTCCTCTTACTGTCTATGTTTTGAACCTTTCTTGTGAGAACAGTTCTAGATTCCGATGCTTTACTTCAGGTTTACTGTATCCCTTGGAATTTGTTATTGACGATGAAACACAGACATTGCATTGGAATAAAATACAACAGGCACAATGGCGACTTAAATACAAGAAGACTGACTCTTCTTACTGTCTATGCTTTGAACCTTTCCTGTGAGACCTGTTTAAGATTCCGATGCTTCACTTCAGGTTTATTGTATCCCTTGGACCTTCTTATTGACGATGAAAAACAGAAATTGCATCGGAATTAAATACAAAAGGAACAATGCCGACTTAAGTTCAAGAAGACTGACTCTTCTTACTGTCAATGTTTTCAACCTTTCCTGTGTTACCAGATTTAGATTCCGATCCTTCACTTCGGGTTTTCTGTATCTCTTGGAGCTTCGTATTGACGGTGAAACACAGAAATTGCATGGGAAATAATACAAAAGGCACAATGAAGACATAAGTACAAGAAGACTGACACTTCTTAGTCACTATGTTCCGAACCTTTCCAGTGAGACCAGTTATAGTTTCCGATGCTTCACTTCAGGTTTACTGTATCACTTGGACATTCTTATTGACGGTGAAACACAGAAATTGCATCGAAATTAAATACAATAGCGCTATGGCGGCTTATGTACAAGATGACTGACTCTTCATACTGTCTATGTTTTGAGCCTTTCCTCTGAGACCAGTTTTTGATTCTGATGCTTCACCTCAGGTTTACTGTATCCCTTGGACATTCTTATTGACGATGAAACACATAAATTGCATCGGAATTAAATACAAAAGGCAGAATGCCGACTTCAGTACAAGAAGACTGACTCTTCTTACTGTTTATGTTTTGAACCTTTCCAGTGAGACCAGTTTTAGATTCCGATGCTTTACTTCCGGTTTACTGTATCCTTTTTCCCTTCTTATTGACGATGAAACACAGAAATTACATCGGAATCAAATACAAAAGGCACATTGCCGACATAAGTACAAGACGACTGACTCGTCTTACATTCTATGATTTGAGAATTTCCTTTGAGACCAGTTATAGATACCGATGCTTCACTTCAAGTATACTGTATACCTTGGACCTTCTTATTGACGATGAGACACAGAAATTGGATCGGAATTTAATACAAAAGGACCAATGCCGACTTAAGGGCAAGGGGACTGGCTCTTCTTACTGTCTATGTTTTGAACGTTTCCTGTGAGACCAGTATAAGATTCCATTGCTTCACTTCAGGTTTATTGTATGTCGTGTGGACCTTCTTATTGACGATGAAACACAGAAATGGCATCGGATTTACGTACAAAAAGCACAATGCCGACTTAAGTACAAGAAGACTGACTCTTCTTACTCTCTATCTTCTGTACCATTCCTGTGAGACCAGTTAAAGATTCCGATGTTCACTTCTAGTTTACTGTATCCCTTGGACAATCGTATTGACGGTGAAACACAGATATTGCATCGGAATTAAATACAAAGGGCACAATGCCGACTTAAGTACAGGAAGACTGACTCCTCTTACTGTCTATGTATTGAACCTTTCCTGTGAGAACAGTTTTAGATTCCGATGCTTTACTTCAGGTTTACTGTTTCCATTTTGAACTTCTTATTGACGATGAAACACAGGAAATGCATCGGCATTAAATACAAAATGCACAATGCCGACTTATATACAAGAAGACTGACTCTTCTCACTGTCTATGTTTTGAGCCTTTCCTTGAGACCAGTTTTAGATTCCGATGCTTCCCTTCAGGTTTACTGTATCCCTTGGACCATCTTAATGACGATGAAACACAGAGATTGCATCATAATAATATTCAAAAGACACAATGCCTATTTAAGTACAAGAGGACTGACTCTTCACACTGTCTATGATTTGAACCAATCCTGTGAGACCAGTTTAAGATTCCGATGATTCACTTCAGGTTTATTGTATCACTTGTACCTTCTTATTGACGATGAATCACAGAAATTGCATCGGAATTAAATACAAAAGGCACAATGCCGACTTAAGTACAAGTAGGCTGACTCTTCTTACTGTCTATGTGTTGAACTTTCCTGTGAGACCAGTTTTAGATTCCGATGCTTTACTTCAGGGATCCTGTATGCTTTGGACCTTCTTATTGACGATGCAACACAGAGATTCCATCGGAATTAAATACAAAAGGCAAAATGACGACTTAAGTACAAGAGGACTGACTCTTCTTACTGTCCATGTTTTGAGCCTTTTCTGTGATACCAGTGTTAGATTCCGATGCTTCACATCAGGTTTACTGTATCCCTTGGACCTACTTATTGACGATGAAACACAGAAATTGCATCGGAATAAAATACAAAGGGCACAATGCCGACATAAGGACAAAAGTTATTTACTCGCCTTACTGTCTATGTCTCCGAACCTTTCCTGTGAGACCAGTTTTAGATTCCGATGCTTCACTTCACGTTTACTGTATCCCTTGGACCTTCTTATTGACAATGAAACACTGAAATTGCATCGGAATTAAATACTAAAGGTACAATGACGACTCAGCTACAAGAAGATTGACTGTTCTTACTGTCTATGTTTTGAACCTTTCCTGTGGGACCAGTTTTTAACTCCGATGCTTCACTTCAGGTTTACTGTATCCCTTGGACCCTCTTATTGGCGATGAAACACAGAAATTGCATCGGAATTGAATACAAGAATCACAATGCCGACTTAAGTACAAGAAGACTGACTCATCTTACTGTCTATGTTTTGAACCTTTCCTTTGAGACTAGTTATCGATTCCGATGATACACTTCAGGTTTACTGAATCCCTTGGACTTTCTTAGTGCCGGTGAAACACGGAATTGCATCGGAATGAACTACAAAAGGCACAATGCCGACTAGAGGACAATTGGACAGACCCTTCTTACTGTCTATGTTTTGAACCTTTCCTGAGGGACCAGCTTAAGATTCCGATGCCTCACTTCCGGTTTATTGTATCCCTTGGTCCTTCTTATTGACGATGAAACACAGAGATTGCATCATAATAATATACAAAAGGCACAATGCTGACCTAAGGACAAGAGGACTGACTCTTCTTACTGTCTATGTTTTGAACCGTTCCTGTAAGATCAGTTTAAGATTCCGATGCTTCACTTCAGGTTTATTGTATCCCTGGGACTTTCTTATAGTCGATGAAACAAATAAATTGCATCGGAATTAAATACGAAAGGCACAATGCGGACTTAAGTAAAGGTAGACTGACTCTTCTTACTCTCTATGTTCCGAACCTTTCCTGCGAGACCAGTTATAAATTCCGATGCGTCACTTCAGGTTTACTGCATCCCTTGGACATTCGTATTGACGGTGAAACACAGAAATTGCATCCGAATGAAATACAAAATGCACAATGCCGACTTATGGACAAGAGGACAGACTCTTCTTACTGTTTATGTTTTGAACCTTTCCTGAGGGACCAGCTTAAGATTCCGATGCCTCTCTTCAGGTTTATTGTATCCCTTGGACCTTCTTATTGACGATGAATCACTGAAATTGCATCGGAATTAAATACAAAAGGCACAATGCCGACTTAAGTACAAGAAGACTGACTCATCTTACTATCTTTGTTTTGAACCTTTCCTCTGGGACTAGTTATAGACTCCGATGCTACACTTCAGGTATACTGTATCCCTTGGACCTTCTTATTGACGATGAAACATAGAAATTGAATCGGAAATAAATACAAATCGCTCAATGCCGACTGAAGTACGAGAAGGCTGACTCTTCTTACTCTCTATGATCTAAACCTTTCCTTTGGGACTAGTTATAGATTCCAATGCTACACTTCAGATTTACTGTATCCCTTGGACATTCTTATTGACGGTGAAACACAAAATTGCATCGGAATGAAATAAAGAAGGCACAATGCGACTTAAGGACAAGAGGACAGACTCCTCTTAATCTCTATGCTTTGAATCTTTCCTGAGGAACCAACTTAAGATTCCGATACCTCATTTCAGGTTTATTGTATTCCTTGGACCTTCTTATTGACGATGAAACACAGAAATTGCATCGGAATTGAATACAAAACGCGCAGTGCAGACTTAAGTACAAGCAGACAGCCTCTTCTTATTGTCTATGTTTTGAACCTTTCCTGTGACACCAGTTTAAGATTCCGATGTGTTACTTCAGGTTATTGTATCCCTTGGACGCGCTTATTGACGATAAAATACAGAAATTGCAACGGAATTAAATACAAAAGGCAAAATGCCTACGTAAGTACAAGAGGACTGATTCTTCTCACTGTCTATGATTTGAACCATTCCTGTGAGACCAGTTTAGGATTCCGATGCTTCACTTCAGGTTTATTGTATCCCTTGCACCTTCTTATTGACGATGAATCACAGAACTTGCATCGGAATTAAATACAAAAGGCACAATGCGAATTAAGTGTAAGAAAACTGACTCTTCTTATCGTCTATGATTTGAACCTTTCCAATGAGACCAGTTTTAGATACCGATGCTTTACTTCAGGTTTACTGTATCCTTTGGACCTTCTTATTGACGATGAAACACAGAAATCGCATCGGAATTAAATACAAAAGGCACAATGCTGACATAATTACAAGAAGACTGACTCTTCTTACTGTTTATGTTTTGAGCCTTTCCTGTGATACCAGTTTTAGATTCCGATGCTTCACTTCAGGCTTTCTGTATCCCTTGGACCTTCTAATTGACGATGAAACACAGAGATTGCATCATAATATTATACAAAAGGCATAATGCCGACTTCGGGACAAGAGGACTGGCTCTTCTTACTGTCTATGTTTTGAACCTTTCCTGTGAGACCAGTTTTGGATTCCGATGCTTCACTTCAGGTTTCCTGTATGCTATGGACCTTCTTATTGACGATGCAACACAGAGATTCCATCGGAATTAAATACAAAAGGCAAAATGACGACTTAAGTACAAGAGGACTGACTCTTCTTACAGTCCATGTTTTGAGCCTTTTCTGTGATACCAGTGTTGGATTCCGATGCTTCACATCAGGTTTACTGTATCCCTTGGACCTTTTTGTTGGCGATGAAACACAGAAATTGCATCGGAATTAAATACAAAAGGCACAATGACAACTTAAGTACAAGAAGCATGACTCTTCTTACTGTCATTGTTATAAACCTTACCTGTGAGACCAGTTTTAGATTCCGATGCTTCACTTCAGGTTTATTGTATCCCTTGGGCCTTCTTATTGACGATGAATCACTGAAATTGCATCGGAATTAAATACAAAAGGCACAATGCCGACTTAAGTGTAAGAAGACTGACTCTTCTTACTGTCTATGCTTTGAACCTCTCCAGAGATACCAGTTTTAGAATCCGATGCTTCACTTCAGGTTTACTGAATCCCTTGGACCTTCTAATTGACGATGAAACACCGAAATTGCGTCGGAATAAAATACAAAACGCACAATGCCAACTTAGGGACAAGAGGACTGACTCTTCTTACTGTCTATGATTTGAACCTTTCCTGTGAGATCAGTTTAAGATTCCAATGTTTCACTTCAGATTTATTGTATCCCTAGGACCTTCTTCTTGACGATGAAACACAGAACTTGCATCGGATATAAATACAAAAGGCACAATGACGACTCAACTACAAGAAAATTAACTCTTCTTATTGTCTATGTTTTGAACCTTTCCTGTGAGACCAGTTTTTGATTCCGATGCTTCACTTCAGGTTTACTGTATCCCTTGGACATTCTTATTGACGGTGAAACACAAAATTGCATCGGAATGAAATAAAAAAGGCACAATGCGACTTAAGGACAAGACGACAGACTCTTCTTAATCTCTATGCTTTTAATCTTTCCTGAGGAACCAACTTAAGATTCCGATACCTCACTTCAGGTTTATTGTATTCCTTGGACCTTCTTATTGACGATGAAACACAGAAATTGCATCGGAATTGAATACAAAACGCGCAATGCAGACTTAAGTACAAGAGGACAGCCTCTTCTTATTGTCTATGTTTTGAACCTTTCCTGTGACACCAGTTTAAGATTCCGATGTTTTACTTCAGGTTATTGTATCCCTTGGACCCTCTTATTGACGATAAAATACAGAAATTGCAACGGAATTAAATACAAAAGGCACAATGCCTACGTAAGTACAAGAGGACTGATTCTTCTCACTGTCTGTGATTTGAACCATTCCTGTGAGACCAGTTTAAGATTCCGATGCTTCACTTCAGGTTTTTTGTATCCCTTGCACCTTCTTATTGACGATGAATCACAGAACTTGCATCGGAATTAAATACAAAAGGCACAATGCGAATTAAGTGTAAGAAAACTGATTCTTGTTACCGTCTATGATTTGAACCTTTCCAATGAGACCAGTTTTAGATACCGATGCTTTACTTCAGGTTTACTGTATCCTTTGGACCTTCTTATTGTCGATGAAACACAGAAATCGCATCGGAATTAAATACAAAAGGCACAATGCCGACATAATTACAAGAAGACTGACTCTTCTTACTGTCTATGTTTTGAGCCTTTCCTGTGATACCAGTTTTAGATTATGATACTTCACTTCAGGCTTTCGGTATCCCTTGGACCTTCTAATTGACGATGAAACACAGAGATTGCATCATAATATTATACAAAAGGCATAATGCCGACTTCGGGACAAGAGGACTGGCTCTTCTTACTGTCTATGTTTTGAACCTTTCCCGTGAGACCAGTTTTGGATTCCGATGCTTCACTTCAGCTTTACTGGATCCCTTGGACCTTCTTATTGACGATGAAACACAGAAATTGCAGCCCAATTAAATACAAAAGGCACAATGACGACTCAACTACGAGAAGACTGACTCTTCTTACTGTCTATGTTTAGAACCATTCCTGTGAGACTAGTTTTAGATTCCGATGTTTCACTTCGGGTATACTGTATCCCTTGGACCATCTTATTGACGATGAAACATAGAAATTGAATCGGAAATACATACAAATCGCTCAATGCCGACTGAAGTACGAGAAGCTTGACTCTTGTTTCTCTCTACGTTCTAAACCTTTCCTCTGAGACTAGTTATAGATTCCGATGCTACACTTCAGGTTTACTGTTTCACTTGGACATTCTTATTGACGGTGAATCACAGAAATTGCTTCGGAATGAAATACAAAAGCAACAATGCCGACTTAAGGACAAGAGGACAGCCTCTTCTTACTGTCTATGTTTTGAACCTTTCCTGAGGGACCAACTTAAGATTACGATGCCTCACTTCAGGTTTATTGTATTCCTTGGACCTTCTTATTGACGATGAAACACAGATAATGCATCGGAATTAAATACAAAATGCGCAATGCAGGCTTAAGGACAAGAGGACAGCCTCTTCCTACTGTCTACGTTTTAAACCTTGCCTTTGAGACCACTTTAAGATTCCGGTGCTTTACTTCTGGCTTATTGTATTCCTTGGACCTTCTTATTGTGGAATAAACACAGATATTGCATCGGAATTAAATACAAACGGCACATTGTCGACATAAGTACAAGAAGACTGATTCTTCTTACTCCCTATGTTCTGAACATTTCCTGTGAGACCAGTTATAGATTCCGATGCTTCACTTCAGGTTTACTGTATCCCTTGGACATTCTTATTGACGGTGAAACACAGAAATTGCATCGGCATTAAATACAAAAGGCACAAAGCCTACTTAAGTACAAGAGGACTGACCCTTCTCACTGTCTATGATTCGAACCATTCCTGTGAGACCAGTTGTCCGATGCCTCACTTCAGGTTTATTGTATCCCTTGGACCTTCTTATTGACGATGAATCTCAGAAATTGCATCGGCATTAAATACAAAAGGCACAATGCCGACTTAAGTGTAAGAAGAGTGACTCTTCTTACTGTCTATGCTTTGAGCCTTTCCTGTAAGACCAGTTTTAGATTCCGATTCTTCACTTCAGGTTTACTGTATCACTTGGACCTTCTTATTGACGATGAAACACAGAGATTGCATCATAATAATATACAAAAGGCACAATACCGACCTAAGGACAAGAGGACTGGCTCTTCATACTGTCTATGTTTTGAACCGTTCCTGTGAGACTAGTTTTAGATTCCGATGCTTCACTTCAGGTTTATTGTATCCCTGGGACCTTCTTATAGTCGATGATACAAAGAAATAGCATCGGAATTAAATACAAAAGGCACAATGCCGACTTAAGTAAAGGTAGACTGACTCTTCTTACCCTCTATGTTCCGAACCTTTCCTGCGAGACCAGTTATAAATTCCGATGCTTCACTTCAGGTTTACTGTATCCCTTGGACATTCTTATTGACGGCGAAACACAGAAATTGCATCGGCATTAAATACAAAAGGCACAAAGCCTACTTAAGTACAAGAGGACTGACCCTTCTCACTGTCTATGATTCGAACCATTCCTGTGAGACCAGTTTAAGATTCCGATGGATCACTTCAGGTTTATTGTATCCCTTGGACTTTCTTCTTGACGATGAATCACTGAAATTGCATCGGAATTAAATACAAAAGGCACAATGCCGACTTAAGTGTAAGAAGACTGACTCTTCTTACTGTCTATGCTTTGAACCTTTCCAGTGAGACCAGTTTTAGATTCCGATGCTTTACTTCAGGTTCACTGTATCCTTTGGACCTTCTTATTGACGATGAAACACAGAAATCGCATCGGAATTAAATACAAAAGGCACAATGCCGACTTAAGTACAAGAAGACTGACTCTTCTTACTGTCTATGTTTTGGGCTTTTCCTGTGATACCAGTTTTAGATTCCAGTGCCTCACTTCAGGTTTACTGAATCCCTTGGACCTTCTAATTGACGATGAAACACCGAAATTGCGTCGGAATAAAATACAAAAGCACAATGCCAACTTAGGGTCAAGAGGACTGACTCTTCTTACTGTCTATGATTTGAACCTTTCCTGTGAGATCAGTTTAAGATTCCAATGCTTCACTTTAGGTTTATTGTATCCCTAGGACCTTCTTCTTGACGATGAAACACAGAACTTGCATCGGATATAAATACAATAGGCACAATGACGACACAACTACAAGAAGATTGACTCTTCTTATTTTCTATGTTTTGAACCTTTCCTGTGAGACCAGTTTTTGATTCCGATTCTTCACTTCAGGTTTACTGTATCCCTTGGACATTCTTATTGACGATGAAACACAGAAATTCCATCGGAATTAAATACAAAAGGCACAATGCCGACTTAAGTACAAGAAGACTGACTCTTCTTACTATCTATGTTTTGAACCTTTCCTTTGGGACTAGTTATAGATTCCGATGCTACACTTCATGTATACTGTGTCCCTTGGCCCTTCTTATTGACGATGAAACATAGAAATTGAATCGGAAATAAATACAAAACGCTCAATGCCGACTGAAGTACGAGAAGCCTGACTCTTCATTCTCCCTATGTTCTAAACCTTTCCTCTGAGACTAGTTATAGATTCTGATGCTACACTTCAGGTTTACTGTTTCACTTGGACATTCTTATTGACGGTGAATCACAGAAATTGCATCGGAATGAAATACAAAAGCAACAATGCCGACTTAAGTACAAGAGGACAGCCTCTTCTTACTGTCTATGTTTTGAACCTTTCCTGAGGGACCAACTTAAGATTTCGATGCCTCACTTCAGGTCTATTGTATTCCTTGGACCTTCTTATTGACGATGAAACACAGATAATGCATCGGAATTAAATACAAAAGGCGCAATGCAGGCTTAAGGACAAGAGGACAGTCTCGTCCCACTGTCTACGTTTTGAACCTTTCCAGTGAGACCAGGTTTATTTTCCGATGCTTTACTTCAGGTTTACTGTATCCTTTGGACCTTCTTATTGACGATGAAACACAGAAATCGCATCGGAATTAAATACAAACTCACATTGTCGACTTAAGTACAAGAAGACTGATTCTTCTTACTCTCTATGTTCTGAACCTTTCCTGTGAGACCAGTTATAGATTCCGATTCTTCACTTCAGCTTTACTGTATCCCTTTGACCTTCTTATTGACGATGAAACATAGAAATTGAATCGGAAATAAATACATATCGCTCAATGCCGTCTGAAGTACGAGAAGCTTGACTCTTCTTTCTCTCTATGTTCTAAACCTTTCCTTTGAGACTAGTTTTAGATTCCGATGCTACACTTCAGGTTTACTGTTTCACTTGGACATTCTTATTGACGGTGAATCACAGAAATAGCATCGGTATGAAATACAAAAGCAACAATGCCGACTTAAGGACAAGAGGACAGCCTCTTCTTACTGTTTATGTTTTGAACCTTTCCTGAGGGACCAACGTAAGATTCCGATGCCTCGCTTCAGGTTTATTGTATTCCTTGGACCTTGTAATTGACGATGATACACAGATATTTCATCGGAATTAAATACAAACGGCGCATTGTCGACTTAAGTACAAGAAGACTGATTCTTCTTTCTCTCTATGTTCTGAACCTTTCCTGTGAGACCAGTTATAAATTCCGATGCTTCACTTCTGGTTTACTGTATCCCTAGGACATTCTTATTGGCGGTGAAACACAGAAATTACAAAAGGCACAATGCCGACTTAAGTACAAGAAGACTGACTCTTCTTACTGTCTATGTTTTGAGCCTTTGCTGTGATACCAGTTTTAGATTCCGAAGCTTCACTGCAGGTTTACTGTATCCCTTGGACCTTCTAATTGACGATGAACCACCGAAATTGCGTCGGAATAAAATACGAAAGGCACAACGCCAACTTAGGGACAAGAGGACTGACTCTTCTTACTGTCTATGCCTTGAACCTTTCCTGTGAGATCAGTTTAAGATTCCGATGCTTCACTTCGGGTTTATTGTATCCTTTGAACCTTCTTATTGACGATGAAACACTGAAATTGCATCGGAATTAAATGTAAAAGTCACAACGAAGACTTAAGTACAAGAAGATTGACTCTTCTTAGTGTCAATGTTTTGAACCTTTCCTGTGAGACCAGTTTCAGATTCCGATGAGTCACTTCAGGTTTACTGTATCCCTTGGACCTTCTTATTGACGATGAAACACAGAAATTGCATCGGAATTAAATACAAAAAGCATAATGCCGACTTAAGTACAAGAAGACTGACTCTTCTTACTGTCTATGTTTCGAACCTTTCCTGCGAGACCAGATTTAGATTCCGATGCTTCGCTTCAGGTTTACTGTATCCTTTGGACCTTCATATTGATGGTGAAACACAGAATTTGCCTTGGAATTAAATACAAAAGGCACCATGACGACTCAAGTACAAGATGATTGACTCTTCTTACTGTCTATGTTTTGAACCTTTCCTGTGAGACCAGTTTTAGATTCAGATGGTTCACTTCTGGTACTGTATCCCTTGGACCTTCGTATTGACGATGATTCACAGAAATTGCATCGCAATTTAATACAAAAGGCCCATTGCCGACTTAAGCTCAAGAAGACTGAATCTTCTTACTGTCTATGATTTGAACCTTTACTGTGAGACCAGCTTTAGATTCCGATGCTTTACTTCAGGTTTACTGTATCCTTTGGAGCTTCTTATTGACGATTAAACACAGAAATTCCATCGGAATTTAATACAAAAGGAACAATGCCGACTTAAGTACAAGAAGACTGACTCTTCTTACTGTCTACGTTTTGAGCCTTTCCTGTGAGACCTGTTTTAGATTCCGATGCTTCACTTCAAGTTTACTGTATCCCTTGGACCTTCTTATTGACGATGAAACACAGAAATTGCATCGGAATAAAATACAAGAGGCACAATGCAAACTTCAGTTCAAGAGGACTGACTCTTCTTACTGTCTATGATTTGACTCTTTCCTGTGAGACCAGTTTTGGTTTCAGATGCTACACTTCAGGTGTACTGTATCCCATTGACCTTCAAATTGACGATGAAACACAGAAATTCCATCGGAATTAGATACAAAAGGCACAATCTCGACTTAAGTACAAGAAGCCTGACTCTTCTTACTGTCATTGTTTTGAACCTTACGTGTGAGACCAGATTTAGATTCCGATGCTTCACTTCAGGTTTACTGTATCCCTTGGACCTTCTTATTGATGATGAAACACGGAAATTGCATCGGAATTAAATACAAAGGGCACATTGAAGAATTGAGTACAAGATGACTGACTCTTCTTACTGTATATGTTTTTGAACCTTTCCTGTGATACCAGTTTTAGATTCCAATGCTTCAGGTTTACTGTATGCCTTGGACTTTCTTATTGACGATTAGACACAGAAATTCCATCGGAATTAAATACAAAAGGCACAATGCCGACTTAAGTACAAGAAGACTGACTCTTCTTACTGTCTACGATTTGAGCCTTTCCTGTGAGACCTGTTTTAGATTCCGATGCTTCACTTCAAGTTTACTGTATCCCTTGGACCTTCTTATTGACGATGAAACACAGAAATTGCATCGGAATTAAATACAAAAGGCACAATGACGACTCAACAACAAGAAGATTGACTCTTCTTACTGTCTATGTTTAGAACTTTTACTGTGAGACTAGTTTTAGATTCCGATGCTTCACTTCGGGTATACTGTATCCCTTGGACCTTTTTGTTAACGATGAAACACAGAAATTGCATTGGAATTAAATACAAAAGGCACAATGCCGACTTAAGTACAAGAAGCCTGACTCTTCTTACTGTCATTGCTTTTCACCTTACCTGTGAGACCAGATTAAGATTCCGATGCTTCACTTCAGGTTTACTGTATCCCTTGGACCTTCATATTGACGATGAAACATAGAATTTGCATCGGCATTACATACAAAAGGCACAATGACGACTCAAGTACAAGAATATTGACTCTTCTTACTGTCTATGTTTTGAAACTTTCCAGTGAGACCTGTTTTAGATTCTGATGAATCACTTCTGGTTAACTGTATCCCTTGGACCATCTTATTGACGATGAAACACAGAAATTGCATCGGAATTAAATGCAAAAGGCACAATGTCGACTGAAGTACAAGTAGACTGACTCTTCTTACTCTCTTTGTTCTAAACCTTTCCTGTGAGACCAGTTATAGATTCCGATGCTTTACTTCAGGTTTGCTGTATCCCTTGGACATTCTTATTGACGGTGAAACACAGAAATTTTATCGGAATTGAACACAAAAGGCACAACGCCGACTTAAGGGCAAGAGGACTGACTCTTCTTACTGTCTATGTTTCGAACCTTTCCTGTGAGACCGGCTTAAGATTCCGATGCTTCACTTCAGGTTTATTGTATCCCTTGGACCTTCTTATTGACGATGAAATACCGATATTGCATCGGAATGAAATACAAAAGGCACAATGCCGACTTAAGGACAACAGGACTGCCTCCTCTTACTGTCTATGTTTTGAACCTTACCTGTGAGACCAGTTTTAGATTCCGATGCTTCACTTCAGGTTTGCTGTATCCCTTGGACCTTCTTATTGACGATGAAACACAGAAAGTAAATCGGATTTAAATACAAAAGGCCCAATACCGACTTAAGTACAAGAAGACTGACTCTTCTTACTGTCTATGTTTTGCGCCTTTCCTGTGAGACCAGTTTTAGTTTCCGATGCTTCAGTTCAGGTTTACTGTTTCCCTTGGACCTTCTTATTGACGATGAAACACAGAAATTGCCTCGGAATAAAATACACAAAGCGCAATGCCTACTTGGCCCAAGAGGACTGACTCTTCTCACTGTCTTTGCTTTGAACCTTTCCTGTGAGACCAGTTTAAGATTCCGATGCTTCATGTCAGGTTTATTGAATCCCTTGGACCTATCTTTTGACGTAGAATCACTGAAAATTCACCGGAATTAAATACAAAAGGCACAATGCCGACTTAAGGACAAGAGGACTGCCTCCTCTTACTGTCTATGTTTTGAACCTTACCTGTGAGACCAGTTTTAGATTCCGATGCTTCACTTCAGGTTTGCTGTATCCCTTGGACCTTCTTATTGACAATGAAACACAGAAAGTAAATCGGATTTAAATACAAAAGGCCCAATACCGACTTAAGTACCAGTAGACTTACTCTTCTTACTGTCTATGTGTTAAACCTTTCCTGTGAAACCAGTTTTAGATTCCGATGCTTTACTTCAATTTTACTGTATCCGTTGGACCTCTTTATTGACGATGAGACACAGAATGTGCATCGGAATAAAATACAAATGGTAGAATGCCGACTTAAGGACAAGAGGACTGACTATTTTCACTGTCTATGTATTTGAACCTTTCCTGTGAGTCCAGTTTTAGACTCCGATGCTTCACTTCAAGTTTACTGTATCCCTTGGACCTTCTTATTGACGATGAAACACAGAAATTGCATCGGAATTAAATGCAAAAGGCACAATGACGACTCAAGTACAAGAAGCCTGACACTTCTTACTGTCCATGCTTTGAAACTTACCTATAAGACCAGTTTTAGATTCCGATGCTTCACTTCAGGTTTACTGTATCCCTTGGACCATCTTATTGACGATGAAACACAGAGATTCCATCGGAATAACATACAAAAGGCAAAATGCCGACTTGAGTACAAGAAGACTGACTCTTCTTACTGTCTATGATTTGAGCCATTCCTGTGAGACCAGTTTAAGATTCCGATGCTTCACTTCAGGTTTATTGTATCCCTTGGACTTTCTTATTGACGATAAAAGACAGAAATTGCATCGGAATAAAATACAAAAGGCACAAAGCCGTCTTAAGGGCAAGAGGACTCACTCTTCTTACTGTCTATGTTCTGAACCCTTCCTGTGAGACCAGTTTAAGATTCCGATGCATCACTTCAGGTTTATTGTATCCCTTGGACCTTCTTATTGATGAGGAAACACAGAAATTGCATCGGAATTAAATACAAAAGGCACAATGCCGACTTAAGTACAATTAAACTGACTCTTTTTACTGTCTATGTTTTTGAACCTTTCCTGTGAAACCAGTTTTAGATTCCGATGCATCACTTCTGGTTTACTGTATCCCTTGGACCTTCTTATTGACGATGAAACACAGAAATAGCGTCGGAATTAAATACAAAATGCTCAATGACGACTTAAGTATAAGAAAATTGACTCTTCATACTCTCTATGTTCTGAACCTTTCCTGTGAGACCAGTTATAGTTTCCGATGCTTCACTTCAGGTTTACTGTATCCCTTGGACCTTCATATTGACGGTGAGACACATATATTGCATCGGAATTAAATACAAAAGGCACAATGCCTACTTGGTACAAGAGGATTGACTCTTCTCACTGTCTATGTTTTGAACGATTCCTGTGAGACCAGTTTAAGATTCCGATATTTCACTTCAGGTTTATTGTATCCCTTGTACCTATCTTTTGACGATGAATCACAGAAATTGCATCGGAATTAAATACAAAAGGCACAATGCCGACTTAAGTACAAGAAGACTGACTCTTCTTACTGTCAATGATATGAACCTTACCTGTGAGACCAGTTTTACATTCCGATGCTTCACTTCAGGTTTATTGTATCCCTAGGACTCTCTTATTGACGATGAAAGTCAGAAATTGCATCGGAATAAAATTCAAAATGGACAAAGCCGACTTAAGGACATGAGGACCGACTCTTCTTACTGTCTATGTTTTGAACCCTTCCTGTGAGACCAGTTTAAGATACCGAAGCATCTCCTCAGGTTTACTGTATGCCTTGGACATTCTTATTGACGATGAAACACAGAAAATGCATCGGAATAAAATAGAAAAGGCACAATGCCAACTTAAGGACAAGAGGACTGACTCTTCTTACTGTCTATGTTTTGAACCTTTCCTGTGAGATCAGATTAAGATTACGATGCTTCACTTCAGGTTTATTCTATCCCTTGGACCTCCTTATTGACGATGAAACGCAGATATTGCATCGGAATTAAATACAAAAAGCACAATGAAAACTTAGGAACAAGAAGACTGACTCTTCTAACTCTATATGTCTTTGAACCTTTCCTGTGAAACCAGTTTTAGATTCCGATGTTTCACATCTGGTTTACTGTATCCCTTGGACCTTCTTATTGACGATGAAACACAGAAATTGCGTCGGAATTAAATACTAATTGCTCAATGACGACTTAAGTATAAGAAGACTGACTCTTCATACTCTCTATGTTCTGAACCTTTCCTGTGAGACCAGTTATAGATTCAGATGCTTCACGTCAGGTTTACTGTATCCCTTGGACCTTCATATTGACAGGGAGACACATAAATTGCATCGGAATTAAATACAAAAAGCACAATGCCTACTCGGTACAAGAGGACTGACTCTTCTCACTTTCTATGTTTGAACCTTTCCTGTGAGACCAGTTTAAGATTCCGATGCTTCACTTCAGGTTTATTGTATCCCTTGGACCTATCTTTTGACGATGAATCACAGAAATTGCATCGACATGAAATACACAAGGCACGATGCCGACGTTAGTACAAGTAGACTTACTCTTCTTACTGTCTATGTGTTGAACCTTTCCTGTGAGACCAGTTTTAGATTCCGATGCTTTACTTCAGGTTAACTGTATCCTTTGGACCTTCTTATTGACGATGAAACACAGAGATTCCATCGGAATTAAATACAAAAGGCACAATGCCGATTTAAGTACTAGAAGGCTGACTCTTCTAACTCTCTATGTTCTGAAACTTTCCTGTGAGACCAGTTATAGATTCCGATGCTTCACTTCAGGTTAACTGTATCCCTTGGACATTCGTGTCGACGGTGAAACACAGAGATTGCATCGGAATTAAATACAAAAGGCACAATGTCGACTTAAGTACAAGAAGACTGACTCTTTGTCAATGTTTTGACCCTTACCTGTGAGACCAGTGTTAGATTCCGATGCTTCACTTCAGGTTTACTGTATCCCTTGGACCTTCTTATTGACGATGAAACACAGAAAGTCCATGGGAATTAAACAGAAAAGGCACAATGCAGACTTAAGGACAGGAGGACTGACTCCTCTTACTGTCTATGATTTGAACCCTTCCTGTGAGACCAGTTTAAGATTCCGATGCTTCACTTCAGGTTTATTGTATCCCTTGGACCTTATTCTTGACGATGAAACAGAGAAATTGCATCGGAATTAAATACAAAAGGCACAATGCCGACTTAAGTACAATTAGACTAACTCTTTTTATCCTCTATGTACTCAAACTTTCCTGTGAGACCAGTTTTGTATTCCAATGCTTCACTTCAGGTTTACTGTATCCTTTGGACCTTCTTATTGACGATGAAGCACAGTAATTGCATCGGAATTAAATACAAAAGGCATAATGCCGACTTAAGTACAAGTAGACTTACTCTTCTTACTGTCTATGTGTTGAACCTTTCCTGTGAGACCAGATTTAGATTCCGATGCTTTACTTCAGGTTAACTGTATCCTTTGGACCTTCTTATTGACGATGAAACACAGAAATTCCATCGGAATTATATACAAAAGGCAAAATGCCGACTTAAGTATAAGAAGACTGACTCTTCTTCCTGTCTATGTTTTGAGCCTTATCTGTGAGACCAGTTTTAAACTCCGATGCTTCACTTCAGGATTACTGTATCCCTTGGACCTTCTTATTGACCATTAGACACAGAAATTGCATTTTAATAAAATACAAAAGGCAGAATGCCGACTTAAGGACAAGGGGACTGACACTTCTTACTGTCTATGTTTTTGAACCTTTCCTGTGAGATCAGTTTTAGATTCCGTTGCTTCACTTCAGGTATACTGTATCCCTTGGACCTTCTTATTGACGATGAAACGCAGAAATTTCATCGGAATTAAATACAAAAGGCACACTGACGACTCAAGTACAAGATGACTGACTCTTCTTACAGTGTATGTTTAGAACCTTTAATGTGAGACCGGTTTTAGATTCCGATGCTTGACTTCAGGTATACTGTATCCTTTGGACCTACTTATTGACGATGAAACACAGTGATTCATTCGGAATTAAATACAAAAGGCAAAATGATGACTGCCTCTGTTTTGAACCTTTCCTGTGAGACCAGTTTTAGCTTCCGATGCCTCACTTCAGGTTTACTGTATCCCTTGGTCTTTCATATTGACGATGTAACACAGAAATTGCATCGGAATTAAAAACAAAAGGCACAATGCCGACTTAAGTACTAGAAGACTGACTCTTCTTACGGTCTATATTTTGAGGTTTTCCTGTGAGACCAGTTTTAGATTCCGATGCTTCACTTCAGGTTTACTGTATCCCTTGGACCTTCTTATTGACGATGAAACACAGAAAATGCATCGGATTAAAGTACATAAGGCACAATGCCAACTTAAGGACAAGAGGACTGACTCTTCTTACTGTCTATGTTTTGAACCTTTCCTGTGAGATCAGTTTAAGAATACGATGCTTGACTTCAGGTTTATTGTATTCCTTGGACCTCCTTATTGACGATGAAACACAGGAATTGCATCGGAATTTAATACAAAAGGCACAATGAAGACTTAAGAACAAGAAGACTGACTCTTCTTACTGTCTATGTTTTTGAACCTTTCCTGTGAGACCAGTTTTAGATTCCGATGCTTCACTTCAGGTTTACTGTATCCCTTGGACCTTCTTATTGACGATGAAACACAGAAATTGCGTCGGAATTAAATACAAAATGCTCAATGACGACTTAAGTAAAAGAAGTCTGACTCTTCGTACTCCCTATGTTTTGAACCTTTCCTGTGAGGCCAGTCTTAGATTCCGATGCTTCACTTCGGGTTTATTGTATCCCTTGGACCTTCTTATTTACGGTGAATCACAGAAATTGCATCGGAATTAAATACAAAAGGCACAATGCCGACTTAAGTACAAGTAGACTGACTCTTCTTACTGTCTATGTGTTGAACCTTTCCTGTGAGACCAGTTTTAGATTCCGATGCTTTACTTCAGGTTTCCTGTATCCTTTGGACCAGCTCATTGACGATGAAACTTAGAGATTCCATCGGAATTAAATACAAAAAGGCACAATGCCTACTTAAGTAGAAGAGGACTGACTCTTCTCACTGTCTACATCTACATCTATATCTACATTGATACTCCGCAAGCCACCCAACGGTGTGTGGCGGAGGGTACTTTACGTGCCACTGTCATTACATCCCATTCCTGTTCCAGTCGCGTATGGTTCGCAGGAAGAACGACTGTCTGAAAGCCTCCGTGCACGCTCTAATCTCTCTAATTTTACATTCGTGATCTCCTCGGGAGGTATAAGTAGGGGGAAGCAATATAATCGATACCTCATCCTGAAACGCACCCTCTTGAAACCTGGCGAGCGAGCTACACCGCGATGCAGAGCGCCTCTCTTGCAGAGTCTGCCACTTGAGTTTATTAGACACCTCCGTAACGCCTTCACGGTTACCAAATAACCCTGTGACGAAACGCGTCGCTCTTCTTTGGATCTTCTCTATCTCCTCCGTCAGATCGAACTGGTACGGATCTCACACTGATGAGCAATACTCAAGTATAGGTCAAACGAGTGTTTTGTAAGGCACCTCCTTTGTTGTTGGACTACATTTTCTAAGCACTCTCCCAATGAATCTCAACCTGGTACCCGCCTTACCAACAATTAATTTTATATGATCATTCCACTTCAAATCGTTCCGCACGCATACTCCCAGATATTTTACAGAAGTAACTGCTACCAGTGTTTGTTCCGCTATCATATAATCATACAATAAAGGATCCTTCTTTCTATGTATTCGCAATACATTTCATTTGTCTATGTTAAGGGTCAGTTGCCACTCCCTGCGCCAAGTGCCTGTCCGCTGCAGATCTTCCTGCATTTCGCTACAATTTTCTAATGCTGCAACTTCTCTGTATACTACAGCATCATCCGCAAAATGTCGCATGGAACTTCCGACACTATCTACTAGGTCATTTATATATATTGTGAAAAGCAATGGTCCCATAACACTCCCCTGTGGCACGCCAGAGGTTACTTTAACGTCTCTCCATTGATAACAACATGCTGTATTCTGTTTGCTAAAAACTCTTCAATCCAGCCACACAGCTGGTCTGATATTCCGTAGGCTCTTACTTTGTTTATCAGGCGACAGTGCGGAACTGTATCGAACGCCTTCCGGAAGTCAAGAAAAATAGCATCTACCTGGGAGCCTGTATCTAATATTTTCTGGGTCTCATGAACAAATAAAGCGAGTTGGGTCTCACACGATCGCTGTTTCCGGAATCCATGTGGATTCCTACATAGTAGATTCTGGGTTTCCAGAAATGACATGATACGCGACCAAAAAACATGTTCTAAAATTCTACAAGAGATCGACGTCAGAGATATAGGTCTATAGTTTTGCGCATCTGCTCGACGACCCTTCTTGAAGACTGGGACTACCTGTGCTCTTTTCCAATCATTTGGAACCCTCTGTTCCTCTAGAGACTTGCGGTACACGGCTGTTAGAAGGGGGGCAAGTTCTTTCGCGTACTCTGTGTAGAATCGAATTGGTATCCCATCAGGGCCAGTGGACTTTCCTCTATTGAGTGATTCCAGTTGCTATTCTATTCATTGGACACTTATTTCGATGTCAGCCATTTTTTCTTTTGTGCGAGGATTTAGAGAAGGAACTGCAGTGCGGCCTTCCTCTGTGAAACAGCTTTGGAAAAAGGTGTTTAGTATTTCAGCTTTACGTGTGTCAACCTCTGTTTCAATGCCATCATCATCCCGTAGTGTCTGGATATGCTGTTTCGAGCCACTTACAGATTTAACGTAAGACCAGAACTTCCTAGGATTTTCTGTCAAGTCGGTACATAGAATTTTACTTTCGAATTCAATGAACGCTTCAAGCATAGCCCTCCTTACGCTACGTTTGACATCGTTTAGCTTCTGTTTGTCTGAGAGGTTTTGGCTGCGTTTAAACTTGGAGTGGAGCTCTCTTTGCTTTTGCAGTAGTTTCCTAACTTTGTTGTTGTACCACGCTGGGTTTTTCCCGTCCCTCACAGTTTTACTCGGCACGTACCTGTCTAAAACGCATTTTACGATTGCCTTGAACTTTTTCCATAAACACTCAACATTGTCAGTGTCGGAACAGAAATTTTCGTTTTGATCTGTTAAGTAGTCTGAAATCTGCCTTCTATTACTCTTGCTAAACGGATAAACCTTCCTCCCTTTTTTTATATTCCTACTAACTTCCATATTCAGGGATGCTGCAACGGCCTTATGATCACTGATTCACTGTTCTGTACATACAGAGTCGAAAAGTTCGGGTCTGTTTGTTATCAGTAGCTCCAGGATGTTATCTCCACGAGTCGGTTCTCTGTTTAATTGTCCAGGGTAAATTTCGGATAGTGCACTCAGTATAATGTCTATGTTTTGAACCTTTCCCGAGAGACCAGTTTAAGATTCCGATGCCTCACTTCGGGTTTATTGTATCCCTTGGACCTTCTTATTGACGATGAATCACAGAAATTCCATCGGCATTAAATACAAAAGGCACAATGCCGACTTAACTACAAGAAGACTGACTCTACATACAGTCCATGTTTTGAACTTTTCCTGTGAGACCAGTATTTGTTTACGATGCTTTACTTCAGATTTACTGTATACATTGGTCCATCTTATTGACGATGAAACACAGAAATTGCATCCGAATTAAATACAAAAGGCACCATGCCGACTTAAGTACAAGAAGACTGACTCTTCTTACTGTCTATGTTTTGAGCCTTTCCTGTGAGACCAGTTTTAGATTCCGATGCTTCACTTCAGGTTTACTGTATCCCTTGGACCTTCTTATTGACGATAAAACACAGAAAATGCATCGGAATAAAATACAAAAGGCACAATGCCAACTTAAGGACAAGATGACTGACTCTTCTCACTGTCTATGTTTTGAACCTTTCCTGTGAGACCAGTTTAAGATTCCGATGCTTCACTTCAGGTTTATTGTATCCCTTGGACCTTCCTTTTTACGATGAATCACAGAAATTGCATCGAAATTAAATACAAAAGGCACAATGCCGACTTAAGTGGAAGTAGACTGACTCTTCTTACAGTGTATGAGTTGAACCTCTAATGTGAGACCAGTTTTAGAATCCGATGCTTGACTTCAGGTTTACTGTATCCTTTGGACCTTCTTATTTACGATGAAGCACAGAGATTCATTCGGAATTAAATACAAAAGGCAAAATGATGACTTAAGTACAAGAAGACAGACTATTCTTACTGCCTCAGTTTTGAACCTTTCCTGTGAGACCAGTTTTAGCTTCCGATGCCTCACTTCAGGTTTACTGTATCCCCTGGTCTTTCATATTGACGATTTAACACAGAAATTGCATCGGAATTAAATACAAAAGGCACAATGCCGACTTAAGTACAAGAAGACTGACTCTTCTTACTGTCCATGTTTGAACCTTTCCTGTGACACCAGTTTTATATTCCGATGCTTCACTTCAGGTTTACTGTGTCCCTTGCACCTTCTTATTGACGATGAAACACGGAAATTGCATCGGAGTTACATACAAATGGCACAATGCCGACTTAAGTAAGAGAAGACAGGCTCTACTTACTGTCTATGCTTTGAACCTTCCTTGTGATACCAGTTTTAGAATCCGATGCATCACTTCAGATTTAATGTATCCCTTGGACCTTCTAATTGACGATGAAAGACAGAAATTGCATCGGAATAAAATACAAGAGGCACAATGCCGATTTAAGTACAGGAAGACTGACTCTTGTTAGTGTCTATGTTTTGAACCTTTCCAGTGAGAGCAGTTTTAGATTCCGATGCTTTACTTCAGGTTTACTGTATCCTTTGGCCCTTTTTATTGACGATGAAACACAGAAATGGCATCGGAATTAAATACAAAACCCACAATTCGCACTTAAGTACAAGATGACTGACTCTTCATACCGTCAATGTTTTGAGCCTTTCCTGTGAGACCAGTTTTAGATTCCGATGCTTCACTTCAGGATTACCGTATCCCTTGGACCTTCTTATTGACGATGAAACACAGATATTGCATCGGAAGAAAATACAAAAGGTACAATGCCGACTGAAGGACAAGAGGTCTGACTCTTCTTACTGTCTATGTATTGACCTTTCCTCTGACACCAGTTTAAGATTCCGATGCTTCACTTCAGGTTTATTGTATCCCTTGGACCTTCTTATTGGCGATGAAACACAGATATTGCATCGGAAGAAAATACAAAAGGTACAATGCCGACTGAAGGACAAGAGGTCTGACTCTTCTTACTGTCTATGTATTGACCTTTCCTCTGACACCAGTTTAAGATTCCGATGCTTCACTTCAGGTTTATTGTATCCCTTGGACCTTCTTATTGACGATGAAACACAGGAATTGCATCGGAATTAAATACAAAAGGCACAATGCCGACTTAAGTACAAGGAGACTGACTCTTCTTACTCTCTATAATCTGAAACTTTCCTGTGAAACCAGTTATAGATTCCGATGCTTCACTTCAGGTTTACTGTATCCCTTATTCTTCTTATTGACGATGAAACACAGAAATTGCATCGGAATAAAATACAAAAGTCACAATGCCGACTTAAGTACAAGAAGACTGACTCTTCTTACCGTCTTTGTTCTGAACCTCTCCTGTGAGACCAGTTTTAGATTCCGATGCTTCACTTCAGGTTTACTGTATCCCTTGGAGCTTCATGTTGACGATGAAACACAGAGATTACATCGGAGCTAAATCCAAAAATCACAATGACGTCTCAAGTACAGGTAGACTGACTCTTCATACTGTCTATGATTAGAACCTTTCCTGTGAGACCAGTTTTAGATTCTGATGCTTCACTTCAGGTTTACTGTATCCCTTGGACTTTCTTGATGACGATGAAACACAGAAATTGCATCGGAATTAAATACAAAAGGCACAATACCGACTGAAGTACTAGAAGACTGACTCTTCTTACTGTCTATGTTTTGAACCGTTCCTGAGAGACCAGTTTAAGATACCGATGCTTTACTTCCAGTTTATTCTATCCGTTGGACCTTCTTAATGACGATGAGACACAGAAATTCCATCGGAATTAAATCCAAAAGGCACAATGACGACTCAAGTAAAAGAAGACAGACTCTTCTTACTGTCTATGGATAGAACCTTTCCTGTGAGACCAGTTTCAGAATCCGATGCTTCACTTCAGGTTTACTGTATCCCTTGGACTGAAGATTTACTCTTCTTGTACTTAAGTCGGCATTGAGCCCTTTGTATTAAATCCCGAAGCAATTTCTGTGTTTCATCGTCATTGTGAAGGTCCAAGGGATAGAGTAAAGCTGCAGTAGTGCAACGAATTTTAATACTGATCTCCCAGGAAACGCTCAATGCAAACCACAAACAATGAGAAGATTTACTCTTCTTGTCCTTAAATCGACATTGTGCCTTCTGTATTAAATCCCGACGCAATTTCTGTCTTTCATCGTCAATGTGAAGTTCTAAGGGAAAGACTAAAGCTACAGTAGTGCATCGGAATCTAATATTTATATCCCAGGAAACGCTCTAAGTAAACCACGAACAATGATAAGATTTACTCTTCTTGTGCTTAAGTCGGCATTGTGCCTTTTGTATTAAATCCGGACGCAATTTCTGTGTTTCATCGTCAATGTGAAGGTCCAAGGGATAGAGTAATCATGCAGTAGTGCATCGGAATCTAATACTGATTTCCCAGGACACTCTCAAAGCAAACCAAAAACTATGAGAAAATCTACTCTTCTTGTACTTAAGTCAGCATAGTGCCTTTTGTATTAAATCCCAACAAAATGGCTGTGTTTCATCGTCAACGTGAGGGTCCAAGGGATGGAGTAATGCGGCAGTAGTGCATCGGAATCTAATAATGATACCCCAGGAAACGCTCAAAGCAAATCACAAACAAAGAGAAGATTTATTCTTCTTGTACTTACATGTGCACTGTCCCATTTGTATTAGATGCCGACACAATGTCTGTGTTTGATCGTCAATGTCAAGGTCCAAGGGATAGGGTAAAGCTACAGTAGTGCATCGGAATCTAATACTGATCTCCCTGGAGACGCTCAAAGCAAACCACAAGGACTGAGAAGATTTGCTCTTCTTGTACTTAAGTCGTCATTGTGAATTTTGTATTAAATCCCGACGCAATTTCTGTGTTCCGTCTACAATGTGAAGGTCCAAGGGATAGAGTAATGCTGCAGCAATGCGTCGGGAGCTAATACTGATCTACCAGGAAACGCTCAAAAGAAACCACAAACAATGAGTAGATTTACTCTTCTTGAAATTAAGTTGGCATTGTGCCTTTGATTTAAAACCCGACGCAATTTCTGTGTTTCATCGTCAATGTGAAGCTCCAAGGGATATAGAAAAGCAGCAGTAGTGCATCGGAATCTAATACTGATCTCTCAGGATACGTTCAAAGCAAACCACAAACAATGAGAAAATTTACTCTCATTGTACTTAAGTCGATATTGTGCCTTTTGTATCAAATCCCGACGCAATATCTCTGTTTCATCGTCAATGTGAAGTGCTAAGGAATAGAGTACAGCTGCAGTAGTGCATCGGAATCTAATACTGATCTCCCAGGAAACGCTCAAAGTAAACCACGAACAATGATAAGATTTAGTCTTCTTGTACTTTAGTCGGCATTGTGCCTTTTGTATTAAATCCCGACGCAATATCTGTGTTTCATCGTCAATGTGAAGGTCCATGGGATAGAGTAATCATCCAGTAGTGCATCAGAATCTATTACTGTACTCCCAGGACAGGCTCGAAGCAAACCACAAACAATGAGAAGATCTACTCTTCTTGACCTTAAGTCGGCATTATGATTTTTGTATTAAATCCCGACGCAATATCTGTGTTTCATCGTCAATGTGAAGGTCCAAGGGATAGAGTAAAGCTGCAGTAGTGCATCGGAATCTAATACTGATCTCCTAGGAAAGGCTCAAAGCATACCAGAAACAATGAGACGATTTACCCATCTTGTAATTAAGACGGCATTGTGCCTTTTGTATTAAATCCATGACGCAACTTCTGTGTTTCATCGACAATGTGAAGGGATTGAGTAAAGCTGCAGATGTGCATCGGGATCTAATACTGATCTCCCAGGAAACGCTCAATGCAAACCACAAACAATGAGAATATTTACTCTCCTTGTACTTAAGTCGGAGTCTTGCCATTTGTATTAAATCCCGACGCAATTTCAGTGATTCATCGTCAATGCGAAGGTCCAAGAGATAGAGTAAAGCTTCAGTAGTGCATAGGAATCTATCACTAATCTCCCAGGACACGCTCAAACAAACCACAAACTGTGAAAAGATTTACTCTGCTTGTACTTAAGTTGATATTGTGCCTTTTGTATTAAATCCCGACGCAATTTCTGTGTTTCATCGACAATGAGAAGGTCCAACTGATTGAGTAAGGCTGCATCGGAATATAAAACTGTTCTCCCAGGAAACGCTCAAAGCTAACCACGAACAATGTGACGATTTACTCTTCTTGTACTTAAGTCGGCATTGTGCCTTTTGTATTAAATCCCGACGCAATTTCTGTCTTTCATGGTCAATGTGAAGGTCCAAGAGATAGAGTAAGTAACTGTAGTGCATCGCAACCTAATCCTGATCTCCCAGGAAACGCTCAAAGCTAACCACAAACAATGTGAATGTTTACTCTTCTTGTACTTAGGTCAGCATTGTGCCTTTTGTATTAAATCCCGACGTAATTTCTGTGATCCATCGTCAATGTGAAGGTCCAAGGGATAGAGTAAAGCTGCAGCAGTGCGTCGGAAGCTAATACTGATCTACCAGGAAACGCTTCAAGCAAACCACAAACAAAGTGTAGATTCCCTCTTCCATAACTTGATATGGCATTGTGCCTTTGGTATTAAATCCCGACGCAATTTCTGTGTTTCTTCGTCAATGTGAAGGTCTAAGGGATATAGAAAAGCTGCATTAGTGCATCGGAATCTAATACTGATCTCACAGGAGACGCTCAAAGCATACCACAAACAATGAGAATACTTACTCTTGTTGTTTATAAGTCGACATTGTGCCTTTTGTACTACATCCCGACGCAATTTCTCTGTTTCATTGTCAATGTGAAGTGCTAAGATATAGGTTAAAGCTGCAGTAGTGCATCGGAATCAAATACTGATCTAGCAGGAAACGCTCAAAGTAAACTACAAACAATGATAAGATTTACTCTTCTTGGAGTTAAGTCGGCATTGTGCCTCTTGTATTAAATCGCGACAAAATGTCTGTGTTTCATCGTCAATGTGAAGTTCCGAGGGATTGAGTAAAGCTGCAGTAGTTCATCTGAATCTAACACAGATTTCCCAGGAAACGCTCAAAGCAAACCACAAACAATGAGACGTTTTACTCTTCTTGTACTTATGACGGCATTGTGCCTTTTGTATTAAATCCCGACGCAATTTCTGTATTTCATCGTCAATGTGAAGGTCCAAGGGATAGAGTTAAGCTGCAGTAGTGCATCGGAATCCAATACTGTCTCCCAGGAAACGCTCAAAGCAAACCACGAACAATGCGAAGATTTTCTCTTCTTGTACTTAAGTCGACATTGTGTCTTTTGTATTAAATCCCGTTGCAATTTCTGTGATTCATCGACAATGTGAAGTTCAAAGGGATAGAGTAAACATGCAGTAGTGCATCGGAATCTAATACAGATCTCCCTGGAACCGGTCTAAGCAAACCACAAACAAGGAGAAGATTTACTCTTCTTGTACTTAAGTCGGCATTGTGCCCTTTGTATTAAATCCCGACGCAATTTCTGTTTTTCATCGTCAATGTGAAGCTCCAAGGGATATAGTAAAGCCACAGTAGTGCATCGGAAACTAATACTGGCCTCCCACGAAACGCTCAAAGCAAACCGCAAAGAATGAATAGATTTACTCTTCTTGTACTTGAGTCTTCATTGTGCCTTTTGTATTATATCCCGACGTAATTTCTGTGATTCATCGTCATTGTGAAGTTCGAGGGATAGAGTAAAACTGCAGTAGTGCGTCGGAAACTAATACTGATGTCTCAGGAAACGCTCAAAGCAAACCACAAACCATGAGAAGATTTTTTATTCTTGTTCATAAGTCGGCATTGTGCCTTTTGTATTAAATCCCGACGCAGTTTCTGTGTTTCATCGTCAATGTAAAGGTCCAAGGGATAGAGTAATCCAGCAGTAGTGCATCGGAATCTAATACTGATCTCCCAGGAAACGCTTAAATCAAACCACAAGCAATGAGGAGATTTACTCTTCTTGTACTTGAGTCTTCATTGTGCCTTTTGTATTATATCCCGACGTAATTTCTGTGTTTCATCGTCAATGTGAAGGTCCAAGGGATAGAGTAATCATCCAGTAGTGCATCAGAATCTATTACTGTACTCCCAGGACACGTTCAAAGCAAACCACAAACAATGAGAAGATCTACTCTTCTTGATCTTAAGTCGGCATTATGATTTTTGTATTAAATCCCGACGCAATATCTGTGTTTCATCGGCAATGTGAAGGTCCAAGGAATAGAGTAAAGCTGCAGTAGTGCATCGGAATCTAATACTGATCTCCCAGGAAAGGCTCAAAGCATACCACAAACAATGAGACGATTTACCCATCTTGTAATTAAGACGGCATTGTGCCTTTTGTATTAAATCCATGACGCAACTTCTGTGTTTCATCGACAATGTGAAGGGATTGAGTAAAGCTGCAGATGTGCATCGGGATCTAATGCTGATCTCCCAGGAAACGCTCAATGCAAACCACAAACAATGAGAATACTTACTCTTCTTGTACTTAAGTCGGAGTTTTGCCTTTTGTATTAAATCCCGACGCAATTTCAGTGATTCATCGTCAATGCGAAGGTCCAAGAGATAGAGTAAAGCTTCAGTAGTGCATCGGAATCTATTACCAATCTCCCAGGACACGCTCAAAGCAAACCACTAACTGTGAAAAGATTTACTCTGCTTGTACTTAAGTTGGTATTGTGCATTTTGTATTAAATCCCGACGCAATTTCTGTGTTTCGTCGACAATGTGAAGGTCCAACTGATTGAGTAAGGCTGCAGTTGTGCATCGGAATCTAAAACTGTTCTCCCAGGAAACGCTCAAAGCTAACCACGAACAATGTGACGATTTACTCTTCTTGTATTTAAGTCGGCATTGTGCCTTTTGTATTAAATCCCGACGCAATTTCTGTGTTTCATCGACAATGTGAAGGCCCAAGGGATTGAGTAAAGCTGTAGATGTGCATCGGAATCTAATACTGATCTACCAGGAAACGCTCAAAGCAAACCACAAACAATGAGAAGATTTACTCTTCTTGTAGTTAAGTCGGAATTGTGCCATTTGTTTAAATTTCCGACGCAATTTCTGTGTTTCATCGTCAATGTGAACTTCGGTGGATAGAGTAAAACTGCAGTAGTGCATCGGAAAGTAACACTGATCTCTCAGGAGACCCTCAAAGCAAACCACTAACCATTAGAAAATTTTTTCTTCTTGTTCAGTTGTCGACATTGTGCTTTTTGTATTAAATCCCGACGCAGTTTCTGTGTTTCATCGTCAATGTGAAGGTCCAAGGGATGGAGTAAAGCTGCAGTAGGGCATCGGAATAATTTTTATCTCCCAGGGAACGCTCAAACAAAACCACAAACAATGAGACGATTATCTCTTCTTGTACTTAAGTGGGCATTGTGCATTTTGTATTGAATCCCGGCGCAATTTATGTTTTTCATCATCAATGTGAAGGTCCAAGGGATAGAGTATAGCTGCAGAAGTACATCGGAATCTAATAGTGACCTCACAGGAAACGCTCATAGCAAACCACAAACAATGAGAAGATTTACTCTTCTTGTACTTAAGACGGCATTGTGCCTATTGTATTAAATCCCGACGCACAATCCGAGTTTCATCGTCAATGTGAAGGTCCAAGGGATTGAGTAAACCTGCAGAAGAGCATCGGGATCTAATACTGACCGCCCAGGAAACGCTCAAAGCAAACCACAATCAATAAGAAGATTTAATCTCCTTACACTTCAGTCGGCAATGTGCCTTTTGTATTACATCGTGACGCAATTTCTGTGTTTCATCGTCAATGTGAAGGTCCAAGTGATATAGTAAAGCCACAGGAGTGCATCGGGTACTAATACTGATCTCCCAGAAACGCTCAAGGCAAACCGAAAACAGCAAGAAGATATACTCCTTTTGTACTTAAGTTGGAATTACGCCTTTTGTATTAAATCCCGACCCCATTTCTGTGTTTCATCGTCAATGCGAAGGTCCAAGGGATAGAGTAAAGCTGCAGTAGTGCATCGGAATCTAATACTGATATCCCAGGAAACGCTCAAAGAAAACCAGAATCAATGGGAAGATTTACTATTCTTGTACTTAAGTCGGCATTGTGCCTTTTGTATTAAATCCCGACGCAATTTCTGTGTTTGATCGTCAATGTGAAGGTCCAAGAAATAAAGAAAAGCTGCAGTAGTGCATCGGAATCTATTACTGAGCTCCCAGGAAACGTTCAAAGCAAACGGGAAACAGTGCGTAGATCTACTCTTCTTGTACTTATGTCGGCATTGTGCCTTTTGTATTAAATCCCGACGAAATTTCTGTGTCTCATCGTCAATGTAAAGTTCCAAGGGTAGAGTAAAGCTGCGGTTGCGGGTCGGAATCTAATACTGATCACCCAGGAGACGTTCAAAGCAAACCACAAACAATAAGAAGATTTACTCTTCTTACACTTAAGTTGGGAATGTGCCTTTTGTATTAAATCCCGACCCCATTTCTGTGTTTCATCGTCATTGTGAAGGTCCAAGGGATAGAGTAAAGCTGCAGTAGTGCATCGGAATCTAATACTGATCTCCCAGGAAACGTTCAAATCATACCAGAAGCAATGGGAAGATTTACTCTTCTTGTACTTAAGTCGGTATTGTGCCTTTTGCATTAAATTCCGACGCATTTTATGTGTTTCATCGTCATTCTGAACATCCAAGCGATAGAGTAAAGCAGCAGTAGTGCGTCGGAATCTAATACTGATCTCCCTGAAAAAGCTCAAAGCAAGCCACAAACAATGGGAAAAATTACTCTTCTTGTACTTAAGCCGGCATTGTGCCTTTTGTATTAAATCTCGACGCAATTTCTGTGTTTCATCGTCAATGTGAAGGTCCAAGGGATAGTTTGAAGCTGCAGTAGTGCGTCGGAATCTAATACTGTTCTCCCAGGAAACGCTCAAAGCAAACCTCAAACAATGAGAAGATTTACTCTTGTTGTACTTAAGTCGGCATTGTGATTTTTGTATTAAATCCCGACGGAAAATCTGTGTTTCGCTGCAATGTGGAGGTCCAAAGTGTATAGTAAAGCTGCAGTAGTGCATCGGAAACTAATACTGATCTCCCAGGAAACGCTCAAAGCAAACCAGAAACACTGAGAAGATTTACTCTTCTTGTACTTAAGTCGGTATTGTGCCTTTTGTATTATATCCTGACGCGATATCTGTACTTCATCGTCAATGTGGGGATCCAAGGTATAGTTTGAAGCTGCAGTAGTGCATCGGAATCTAATACTGTTCCCCCAGGAAACGCTCAAAGCAAACCTCTAACAATGAGGAGATTTACTCTTCTTGTACTTTAGTCGACATTGTGATTTTTGTATTAAATCCTGACGAAAAATCTGTGTTTTATCGCAATGTGAAAGTCCATGGGATAGAGTAAAGCTGCAGTAGTGCATCGGAATCTAATACTGATCTCCCAGGAAACGCTGAAAACAAACCACAAACAAAGAGAAGTTTTACTCTTCTTGTACATAAGTCGGCATTGTGCCTTTTGTATTAAATCCCGACGCAATTTCTGTGTTTCATCGGCAGTGGGAAGGTCCCAGGGGTATAGTAAAGCTGCAGTAGTGCATCGGAAACTAATACTGATCTCCCAGGAAACGCACAAAGCAAACCACAAACAATGAGAAGAATTACTCTGCTTGTACTTAAGTTGGAATTTTGCCTTTTGTATTAAATCCAGACGCAATTTCTGTGTTTCATCGTCAATGTGAAGGTCCAAGGGATAGAGTAAAGCTGCAGTATTGCATCGGAATATAATACTGATCTCCCAGGAAACGTTCAAAGCAAACGGGAAACAATGCGTAGATTTACTCTTCTTGAACTTATGTCGGCATTGTGCCTTTTGTATTGAAACCCGACGCAATTTCTGTGTTTCATCGTCAATGTGAAGTTTCAAGGGTAGAGTAAAGCTGCGGTTGTGGGGCGCAATCTAATACTGATCACCCAGGAAACGCTCAACGCAAACCACAAACAATAAGAAGATTTACTCTTCTTACACTTAAGTCGGCAATGTGCCTTTTGTATTACTTCCCGACGCAATTTCTGTGTTTCATCGTCAATGTGAAGGTCCAAGGGATATAGTAAAGCCACAGGAGTGCATCGGATACTAATACTGATCTCCCAGAAACGCTCAAGGCAAACCATAAACAAAATGAAGATATACTCCTCTGGTACTTAAGTTGGAATTACGCCTTTTGTATTAAATCCCGACCCCATTTCTGTGTTTCATCGTCAATGTGAAGGTACAAGGGATAGAGTAAAGTTGCAGTAGTGCATCCGAATGTAATACTGATCTCCCAGGAAACGATCAAATCATACCAGAAACAATGGGAAGATTTACTCTTCTTGTACTAAAGTCGGTATTGTGCCTTTTGCATTAAATTCCGACGCAATTTCTTTGCTTCATCGTCATTCTGAAGATCCAAGCGATAGAGTAAAGCAGCAGTAGTGCGTCGGAAACTTATACTGACCCCCAGGAAACGCTCAAAGCAAACCAGAAACAATGAGAAGATTTACTCTTTATGTACTTAAGTCGGCATTGTGGCTTTTGTATTAAATCCCGACGCAAAATCTGTGTTTCATCGTCAATGAGAAGGTCCAAGGGATTGATTGAAGCTGCAGTAGTGCATCGGAATCTAATACTGTTCCCCCACGAAACGCTCAAAGCAAACCTCAAACAATGGGAAGATTTACTCTTCTTGCACTTAAGTCGGCATTGTGATTTTTGTATTAAATCCCGACGCAATTTCTGTGTGTCATCGTCAATGTGAAGGTCCAAGGGATAGAGTATGGCTGCAGTAGTGCATCGGAATGTAATACTGATCTCCCAGGAATCGTTCAAAGCAAACGGGAAACAATGCGTAGATTTAGTCATCTTGTACTTATGTCGGCATTGGGCCTTTTGTATTAAATCCCGACGCAATTTCTGTGTTTCATCGTCAATGTGAAGGTCCAAGGTATATAGTAAAGCCACAGGAGTGCATCGGATACTAATACTGATCTCCCAGAAACGCTCAAGGCAAACCAATAACAAAAAGAAGATATACTCCTCTTGTACTTAAGGTGGAATTACGCTTTTTGTATTAAATCCCGACCCCATATCTGTGTTTCATCGTCAATGTGAAGGTGCAAGGGATAGAGTAAAGCAGCAGTAGTGCATCGGAATCTAATACTGATCTCCGAGGAAACGCTCAAGGAAAACCAGAAACAATGGGAAGATTTACTCCTCTTGTACTTAAGTCGGTATTGTGCTTTTTTCATTAAATTACGACGCAATTTCTGTGATTCATCGTCATTCTGAAGATCCAAGCGATAGAGTAAAGCAGCAGTAGTGCGACGGAAACTTATACTGATCCCCCAGGAAACGCTCAAAGCGAACCAGACACAATAAGTGGATTTACTATTTATGTACTTAAGTCGGAATTGTGGCTTTTGTATTAAATCCCGACGCAAAATCTGTGTTTCATCGTCAATGAGAAGGTCCAAGGGATAGAGTAATACTGCAGTTGTGCATCGGAATCGAGTACATATCTCCCAGGAAACGCTCAAAGCAAAACTCAAACAATGAGAAAATTTATTCTTCTTGTACTTAAGTCGGCATTATGCCTTTAGTATTAAATCCCGGCGCAATTTCTGTCTTTCATCGTCAATTTGAAGGTCCAAGGGATAAAGCTGCAGTAGTGCAACGGAATCTAATACTAATCTCCCAGCAAACGCTCAAAGCAAAAAACAAACAATGAGAAGATTTACTCTTCTTGCAAAAAAGTCGGCATTGTGCCTTTTGTATTAAATCCCGATGCAATATCTGTGTTTCATCGTCAATGAGAAGGTCCAAGGCGGTAGGGTAAAGCTGCAGTAGTGCATCGGAATCTTGTACTGATCTCCCAGGAAACGCTCCAAGCTAACCACATACAAAGAGAAGATTTAATCTTCTTGTAATTAAGTCAGCATTGTGCCTTTTGTATTAAATCCCGATGCAATAACTGTTTCATCGTCAATGTGAAGGTCCAAGGGATAGAAGAAAGCAGCAGTAGTGCATTGGAATCTGATGCTGTTCTCCCAGGAGACGCTCAAAGCAAACCACAAACATTGGGAAGATGTACTCTTCTTGTACTCAAGTCGGCATTGTGCCTTTTGTAAAAAATCCCGACGCAATTTCTGGGTTCCGTCGTCAATGTGAAGGTGCTAGAGATAGAGTAAATCTGCAGTAGTGCATTGGAATCTAATACTCACCTCCGAGGAATCGCTCAAAGCAAACCACAAACAAGAGAAGATTTATTCTTCATGTACTTTGGTCGGCATTGTGATTTTTGTATTAAATCCCGTCTCCATTTCTGTGTCTCATCGTCAATGAGAAGTTCCTAGGGATTGAGTAAAGCTGGAGTCGTGCATCGGAATCTAATACTGATCTAACAGGAACCGCTAAAAGCAAACCAGAATCTATGAGAAGATTTACTCTTCTTGTACTTAAGTCGACATTGTGCCTTTTGTATTTAATCCCGACGCAATTTCTGTGTCTCTTCGTCGTTGTGAAGTTCCAAGGGATAGAGTAAAGCCGCAGTAGTGCATCGGAATCTAATGCTGATCTCCCAGGAAACGCTCAAAACAAACCACAAACCATGAGAAGCTTTACTCTTCTTCTACTTAATTCGGCATTGTGCCTATTGTATTAAATCGAGACGCAAAATCTGTGTTTCATCGTCAATTTGAAGGTCCAAGGGATAAAGATGCTGTAGTGCTTCGGAATCTAATACTGATCTAACAGGAAACGCTCAATTCAAACCAGAAACAATGGAAAGATTTTTTTTCTTGTACTTAAGTTGGCATTGTGCCTTTTGTATTAAATCCCCACGCAGTATCTGTGTTTCATCGTCAACGTGTAGGTCCAAGGGATAGGGTAACGCTGCAGTAGTGCGTCGGAGTGTAATACTGACCTCCCAGGAAACGCTCAAAGCAAACCACAAACAAAGAGAAGATTTACTTCTCTTACACTGAAGTCGACATTGTGCCTTTTGTAGTAAGGCCCGACGCAATTTCTGTGTTTCATCCGCAATGTGAAGATCCAAGGTATAGAGTAAAGCTGCAGTAGTGCATCGGAATCAAATTTTATCACCCAGGAATCGGTCACACCAAACAAGAAACAGTGAGAAGATTTACTCTTCTTGTACTTAAGTCGGCATTGTGACTTTTGTATTTAATCCCGACGCTAAATCTGTGTTTCGTCGCAATGTGGAGGTCCGTGGGGTTTAGTAAACCTGCAGTAGTGCATCGGAAACTAATACTGATCTCCCAGGAAACGCTCAAAGCAAACCAGAATCACTGAGAAGATTTAATCTTCTTTTACTTAAGTCGGAATTGTGCCTTTTGTATTAAATCCCGACGCAAAATCTGTGTTTCATGGTCAATGAGTTGGTCCATGGGATAGAGTAAAGCTGCAGTTGTACTGATCTCTTATTAAACGCGCTAAGCAAACCAGAAACAATGAGAAGATTTACTCTTCTTGTACTTAAGTCGGTATTGTGCCTTTTGTATTGAATCCTGACGCATTATCTGTGTTTCATCGTCAATGTGAAGGTCCCGGGGATAGAGTAAAGCTGCAGTAGTGCATCGGAATCTAATACTGATCTCCCAAGGAACACTCAAAGCAAACCAGAAACAATGAGAAGACTTACCCCTCCTGTTCTTATGCCGGCATTGTGCCTTTTGTATTAAATCTCGAAGCAATTTCTGTGTTTCATCCTCAATCTGACAGTCCCACGGATAGATTCAAGGTGCAGTAGTGCATCGGAATCTAATACTGATCACCCAGGAAACGTTCAAAGCAAACCGCAAACAATGAGAAGATTTGCTCTTCTTGTACTTAAATCGGCATTGTGGTTTTTGTATTAGATCAGGACGAAAAATCTGTGTTTGATCGCAACGTGAAGGTCCAAGGGATAGAGTAAAGCTGCAGTAGCGCATCGGAATCTAATGCTGATCTCCCAGGAAACGCTCAAAGCAAACCACAAAGAATGAAAAGATTTACTATTCTTGTACATAAGTCGGCATTGTGCCTTTTGTATTAAATCCCGACGCAATTTCTGTGTTACATCGTCAATGAGATGGTCCAAGGAATATAGTAATGATACAGCAGCGCATCGGAATCTAGTACTGATCTCCCAGGAAACGCCAAAGCAAATCAAACAATGAGAAGATTTACACTACTTCTACTTACGTCGGCATTATGCCTTTTGTATTAATTCCCGTCACAATTTCTGTGTTTCATCGTCAATGAGAAGGTCCAAGGGATAGAGTAAAGCTGCAGTAGTGCATCGGAATCTTATACTGATCTCCCGGGAAACGCTCAAAACAAACCACAAACAATTGGAAGATTTACTCTTCATGTACTTAAGTCGGCATTGTGCCTTTTGTATTAAATCCCAATGCAATACCTGTGTTTCATCGTCAATGTGAAGGTCCAAGGGATAGAGTAAAGCTGCAGTAGTGCATTGGAATCTGAAGCTGATCTCCCAGGACACGCTCAAAGCAAACCACAAACAATGAGAAGAATTACTCTTCGTGTACTCAAGTCGGCATTGTGCCCTTTGTAATAAATCCCGACGCAATTTCTTCGTTCCGTCGTCAATGTGAAAGTGCAAGAGATAGAGTAAAGCTGCAGTAGTGCATCGGAATCTAATGCTGATCTCCCAGGAAACGCACAAAGCAAACCACAAACAATGAGAAGTTATACTCTTCTCGTACTTAAGTCGCCATTGTGCCTTTGTATTAGATCCCGACGCAATTTCTGTGTTTTATCGTCAATGTGAAGGTCCAAAGGATAGAGTAAAGCTAGAGAAATGCATCTGAATGTGATACAGATCTCCGAGGAAACGCTCAAAGCAAACCCAAGACAATGACATGATTTACTCTTCTTGTACGTAAGTCGGCATTGCGCGTATTGTATTAAATCCCGACGCAATTTCTGTGTTTCATCGTCAATGTGAAGGTCCATGGGGTAGTGTAAAGCTGCAGCAGTACATCGGAATCTAATACTTACCTCCCAGGAAACGCTGAAACTGAACGACAAACAATGAGAAGATTTACTCTTCTTGTACTTCAGTCGGCATTGTGCCATTTGTATTAAATCCCGACGCTGTTTCTGTGTTTCATAGCAATGTGAAGGACCAAGGGATAGGGTAAAACTGCCGTAGTGCATCGGAATCTATTACTGGTCTCCAAGGAAACGCTCAAAGCAAACCACAAACAATGAGAGGATTTACTCTTCTTGTACTTAAGTCGGCATTGTGCGTTTTGTATTAAATCCTGATGCAAAATCTGTGTTTCGTCGCAATGTGAAGATCCAAGGGATAGAGTAAAGCTGCAGTAGTGCATCGGAATCAGATACTGATCTCCCAGGAAACGCTCAAAGAAAACCAGAAACAATGTGAAGATTTCATCTTCTTGTTGAGAAGTCGACAATGTGCCTTTTGATTTAATCCCCACGCAATTTCTGTGTCTCATCGTCGATGTGAAGTTCCAACGGATAGAGTAATGCTGCAGTAGTGCATCGGAATCAAATGCTGATCTCCCATTAGACGCTCAAAGCCAACCACAAAGAATGAGATGATTTACCCTTCTTGTACTTAAGTCGGCTTTGTGCCTTTTGTATAAAATCCCGACGCAATTTCTGTGTTTCTTCGTCACTGACAAGATCCAAGGGATAGAGTAAAGGTGCAGTGGTGCATCGGAATCTTGTACTGATCTCCCAGGAAACGCTCAAATCAAACCATAAACATTGAGAAGATTTACTCTTCTTGTACTTAAGTCGGCATTGTGCCTTTTGTATTAAATCTTGATGCAATTTCTGTGTTTCATCGTCAATGTGAAGGTCCAGCCGATAGAGTAAAGCTACAGAAGTGCATCTGAATGTAATACTGATCTCCCAGGAAACGATCAAAGGAAACCAAAAACAAATAGAAGATTAACTCTTCTTGTACTGATGTCGACATTGTGCCTTTTGATTTAATCCCGACGAAATTTCTGTGTCTCAACGTCGATGTGATGTTCCAAGGGATAGAGTAAAGCTGCAGTAGTGCATCTGAATCTAAGGCTGATCTCCCATTAGACGCTCACAGCCAACCAGAAACAATGAGAAGATTTCCCCTTCTTGTACTTAAGTCGGCATTGTGCCTTTTGTATTAAATCCCGACGCAATTTCTGTGTTTCATCGCAATGTAAAGGTCCTATTGATAGAGTAAAGCTGCCGTAGTGAATCGGAATCTAATACTGATCTCCAAGGAAACGCTCAAAGCAAACAACAAACAATTAGAAGGTTAACTCTTCTCTTACTTAAGTCGGCATTGTGCCTCTTGTATTAATTCCCGACGCAATTTCCGTGTTTCATCGTCAGCATGAAGGTCAGAGGGATAACGCTGCTGTAGTGCGTCGGAATCTAATTCTGATCTCCCTGGAAGCGCTCAAAGCAAACCTCAAACAATGAGAAGATTTACTCTCTTTGTACTTAAGTCGGCATTGTGCCTTTTGTATTAAATCCCGATGCAATTTCTGTGTTTCATCGTCAATGTGGAGGTCTAATTGATAGAGTGAAGCTGAAATACTGCATCGGAATCTAATAGTGATCCACCTGGAATCGCTCAAACCAAACCACAAACAATGAGAAGATTTACTCCTCTTGTATTTACGTCGGCATTGTGCCTTTTGTATTAAATCCCGAAGCAATTTCTGTGTTTCATCGTCAATTTGAAGGAAAAAAGGTTAGAGTAATGCAGCAGTAGTGCATCGGAATCTCATACTTAAATCCCAGGAAACGCCCAAACCTAACCACAAACAATGTGAAGATTTAATCTTTTTGCGCCTAAGTCGGCATTGGGAATTTTGTAATTAAACCCGACGCAATTTCTGTGTTTCATCGTCGATGGGAAGTTCCTAGGGATAGAGTAAAGCTGCTGTAGTGCATCGGAATCTATTGCTGATCTCCCATTAGACGCTCAAAGGCATCCACAAACAATGAGAAGATTTACTCTTCATGTACTTAAGTCGGCATTGTGCCTTTTGTATTAAATCCCGACGCAATATATGAGTTTCATCGTCAATATGAAGTTCCAAGAGATAGAGTACAGCTGCAGTAGTGCGGCGGAATCTAGTACTGATCTCCCAGGAAACGCTCAAAGCAAACCACAAACAGTGAGAAGATATACTCTTCTTACACTTAAGTCGGCATTGTGCATTTTGTATTAAAACCGGACGCAAAATCTGTGTTTCATCGTCAATATGAAGGTCCGAGGGATGACGCTGCAGTAGTGCATCAGAATCTAATACTGATCTCCAAGGAAACGCTCAAAGTAAACCTCAAACAATGAGAAGATAGACTCTACCTGTACTTAAGTCAGCAATGTGCCTTTTGTATTAAATCTCAACGCAATTTCTGTGTTTCATCGTAAATGTGAAGGTCTAAGGGATAGAGTAAAGCTGCAGAAGTGCATCGGATCTAATACATATCTCCCTGGAAACGCTCAAAACAAACCACAAACAATGAGAAGATTTACTCTTATTCTACTTAAGTCGGCATTGTACCTTTTGTATAAAATCCCGACGAATTTTCTGTGTTTCATCGTCAATGTGAAGGCCAAGGGATAGAGTAAAGCTGCAGTAGTGCATCGGAATCTTTTACTAATGCCCCAAGAAATGCTCAAAGCAAACCAAAATCAATGAAAAGGTTTACTCATCTTGTACTTAAGTCGGCATTGTGCCTTTTGTATTAAATCCCGACGCAACTTCTGTGCTTCATCGTCAATGTGAAGGTACAAGGGTTAGAGTAATGCTGCAATAGTGCATCGGAATCTCATACTTAACTCCCAGGAAACGCTCAAACGAAACCACAAACTGTGAGAAGATTTACTCTTCTTGTGCTTAAGTCGACATTGGGCCATTTGTAATTATTCCCGACGCAATTTCTGTGTTACATCGTCAATGTGAAGTTCCTAGCGATAGTGTAAAGCTGCAGTAGTTCATCGGAATCTAATGATGATCTCCCAGGAAACGCTCAAAGCAAACCTCAATCAATGAGAAGATTGACTCTTCTTGTACTTAAATCGGAATTGTAACTTTCGTATTAAATCCCGATGCAAAATTTGTGCTTCATCGCAATGTGAAGGTCCAAACGATAGAGTAAAGCAGCAGTAGTGCATCGGAATCTAATACTGATCTCACAGGAAACGCCCAAAGCAAACCAGAAACAATGTGAAAATTTACTCTTCTTGTACTTAAGTCGACATTGTGCCTTTTGATTTAATCCCGACGCAATTTCTGTGTCTCATCGTCGATGTGAAGTTCCAAGGGATAGAGTAAACGTGCTATAGTGCATCGGAATCTAATGCTGATCTCCCATTAGACGCTCAAAGCCAACCACAAACAATGAGATGAATTACTCTTCTTGTACTTAAGTCGGCATTGTGCCTTTTGTATTAAATCCCGACGCAATGTGTGTGTTTCATCGCAATGTAAAGGTCCTAGGGATTGAGTAAAGCTACCGTATTGCATCGGAATCCAATACTGATCTCCAAGGAATCGCTCAAAGCAAACAACAAACAATTAGAAGCTTAACTCTTCTCGTACTTAAGGCGGCATTGTGCCTTTTGTATTAAATCCCGACGCAATTTCTGTGTTTCAACGTAACTGAGAAGTTCCAAGTGATAGAGTAAAGCTGCAGGAGTGCATATTAATCTTGCACCGATCTCCCAGGAAACGCTCAAAGCAAACCACAAACATTGAGAAGATTTACACTTTTCTGTACTTAAGTCGACATTGTGACTTTTGTATTAAATCCCGATGCAATTTCTCTGTTTCATAGTCAATGAGAAGGTCTAAGGGATACAGTAAAGCAGCAGTACTGCATCGGAATCTAACACTGATCCTCCTCGAAACGCTCAAACCAATCCACAAACAATGGGAAGATTTCCACTTCTTGTATTTACGTCGGCATTGTGCCTTTTGTATTAAATCCCGACGCAATTTCCGTCTTTCATCTTCAATGTGAAGGTCCAAGTGATAGAGTATAGCTGTAATAGCGCATCAGAATCTAATATTGATCTCCCAGTTAACGCTGAAAGCAAACCAGAAACAATGGGAAGATTTATTCTTCATCTACCTAAGTCGGCATTGTGCCTTTTGTATTAAATCCCGACGCAATTTCTGTGTTTCATCGTCAATGTGAAGATCCAAGGGATAAAGTAAAGCTGCAGTAGTGCATCGGATCTAATACGTATCACCCTGGAAACGCTCAAACCAAACCACAAACATTGAGACGATTTACTATTATTGTACTTAAGTCGGCATTGTACCTTTTGTATTAAATCCCGACGAATTTTCTGTGTTTCATCGTCAATGAGAAGGCCAAGGGATAGAGTAAAACTGCAGTAGTGAATTGGACTCTGATATTGATCTCCCAAGAAACGCTCAAAGCAAACCACAAACAATGAGAAGATTTACCCTTCTTGTTCTTAAGTCCGCATTGTGCCTTTTGTACTAAATCCCGACGCAAATTCTGTGTTTTTCTTCGTCAATGTGAAGTTCCAAGGGATAGAGTAAAGCTGCTGTACTGCATCGGAATCTAATACTGATCTCCCAGGAGAACAATGTGAAGCTTCATTCTTCGTGTACTTAAGTCGACATTGTGCCTTTTGATTTAATCCCGACGCAATTTCTGTGTCTAATCGTCGATGTGAAGTTCCAAGCGATAGAGTAAAGCAGCAGTTGTGCATCGGAATCTAATGCTGATCTCCCACTAGACGCTCAAAGCCAACCACAAACAATGTGAAGATTTACTGATCATGAACTTAAGTCGACATTGTGCCTTTTGTATTAAATACTGACGCAATTTCTGCGTTTCAAGGTCAATGTGAAGGTCCAAGAGATAGAGTAAAGCTGCAGTAGTGCAACGGAATCTAATACTCATCTGCGAGGAATCGCTCAAAGCAAACCACAAACTGTGAGAAGATTTACTCTTCATGTACTTGAGTCGTTATTGTGATTTTTGTAATAAATCCCGACGCAATTTCTGTGTTTCATCGACAATGTGAAGTTCCAAGGGATAGAGTAAAGCTGCAGTAGTGCATAGGAATCTAATACTGATATCCCAGGAAACACTCAAAGCAAACCAGAAACAATGTGAAGATTTACTCTTCTCGTACTTAAGTCGACATTGTGGCTTTTGATTTAATCCCGACGCAATTTCTGTGTCTCATCGTCGATGTGAAGCTACAAGGGATAGAGTAAAGCTGCAGTAGTGCATCGGAATTTAATGCTGAACTCCCATTAGACGCCCAAAGCCAACCACAAACAATGAGAAGATTTACTCTGCTTGTACTTATGTCGGCATTGTGCCATTAGTATTATATCCCGATGCAATTTCTGTGTTTCATTGCAATGTAAAGGTCCTCGGGATTGAGTAAAGCTACCGTAGTGCATCGGAACTTAATACTGATCCCCAAGGAAACGTTCAAAGCAAACAACAAACAATTAGAAGGTAAACTCTTCTCATACTTCAGTCGGCATTGTGCCTTTTGTGTTAAATCCTGCAGCAATGTCTGTGTTTCATCGTCACTGAGAAGGTCCAATTGATAGAGTTAAGCTGCAGTAGTGCATCGGAATCTTGTTCTGATCTCCCAGGAAACGCTCAAACCAAACCACAAACAATGAAAAGATTTAGTCTTCTTGTATTTACGTCGGCATTGTGCCTTTTGTATTAAATCCCGATGCAATTTCTGTGTTGCATCGTCAATGTAAAGGTCCCGCGGATAGAGTAAAGCAAAACAAGTGCATCTGAATGTAATACTGATCTCCGAGGAAATGCTCAATGCAAACCACAAACAATGAGAAGATTTACTCTTATTGCACTTCAGTCGGCATTATGCTATTTGTATTAAATCCCGACGCAATGTCTGTGTTTCATCGTCAATGTGTAGGTTCGAGGTTTAGAGTAATGCTGCTGTAGTGCATCGGAATCTCATACTTAACTCCCAGGAAAGGCTCAAACCAAACCACAAACAATGAGAAGATTTACTCTTCTTGTGCGTAAGTCGACATTGGGCCATTTGTAATTAATTCCAACGCAATTTCTGTGTTTCATCGTCAATATGAAGTTCCTAGGGACAGAGTAAAGCTGCAGTAGTGCTTCGGAATCTAATGATGATCTCACAGGAAAGATTAAAGCAAACCTCAAACAATGAGAAGATTTACTCTTCTCGTACTTAAGTCGGAATTGTAACTTTTGTATTAAATCCCGATGCAAATTCTGTTTTTCATCGCAATGGGAAGGTCCAAGGGATAGAGTAAAACTGCAGTAGTGCATCGGAATCTAATACTGATCTCCCAGGAAACGCTGAAAGCAAAACACAAACAATGAGAAGATTTTTTCTTCTTGTGCTTAAGTCGACAATGTGCATTTTGTATTAAGTTCCGACGCAATTTCAGCGTTTCATCGTCAATTAAAAGTTCCAAGAGATAGAGTAAAGCTGAAGTAGTGCATCGGAATCTAATACTCATCTCCGAGAAATCGCTCAGAGCAAACCACAACCCATAAGAAGATTTACTCTTCATGTACTTAAGTCGCCATTGTGATTTTTGTATTAAATCCTGACGCAATTTCTGTGTTTCATCGTCAATGAGAATGTCCAAGGGATAGAGTAAAGCTGCAGTAGTGAATCGGAATCTAGTACTGATCTCCCAGGAAACGCTCAAAGCAAAACACAAACATTGAAAAGATTTACTCTTCTTGTACTTAAGTCGGCATTGCGCCTTCTGCATTAAATCCCGATGCAATTTGTGTGTTTCATCGTCAATGTGAAGGCCTAAGGGATAGAGTAGAGCTGCAGTAGTGCATCAGAATCTAATACTGATCCCCCAGGAAACGCTCAAACCAAACCACAAACAATGAGAAGACTTACTCTTCCTGAATTTACGTCGGCATTGTGCCTTTCGTATTAAATCCCGACGCAATTTCTGTGTTTCATCGTCAATTCGAAGGTCCAAGGGGTAACGCTGCAGTAGTGCATCGGAATCTAATACTGATCTCCAAGGAAACGCTCAAAGCAAACCCCAAACAATGACAAGATTTACTCTTATTGTACTTAATTCCGCATTGTGCCTTTTGTAATTAATCCCGACGCAATTTCTGTGTTTAATCGTAAATGAAAAGTTCCTAGGGATAGAGTAAAGCTGCTGTAGTGCATCGGAATGTAATGATGACCTCCCAGGAAACGCTCAAAGCAAACCTCAAACAAAGAGAAGATTTACTCTTATTGTACTTAAGTCGGCATTGTAACTTTTGTATTAAATCCCGACGCAAGATTTGTTGTTCATCGCAATGTGAAGGTCCAAGAGATAGAGTAATGCTGCAGTAGTGCAGCGGAATCTAATACTGATCTCCCAGGAAACGCCCAAAGCAAACCAAAAACAATGGGAAGATTTACTCCTCTTATACTTAAGTAGTTATTGTGCCTTTTCTATTAAATCCCTAAGCAATATCTGTGTTTCATCGCAATGTGAGGGTCCAAGGTGTTGAGTAAAGCTGCAGTAGTGCATCGGAATCTAATACTGATCTCCCAGGAAACGCTCACAGCAAACAACAAACAATGAGAAGATTAACTCTTGTCCTACCTAAGTCGGAATTGCGCGTATTGTATTAAATCGAGACGCATCTTCTGTGTATCATCGTCAATTTGAAGGTCCAATGGATAAAGCTGCAGTAGTGCGTCGGAATCTAATATCTATCTCCAAGGAAACGCTCAAACCAAACCACAAACAATTAGAAGATTTACTATTCTTGTACTTAAGTAGGCGTTGTGCCTTTTGTATTAAATCCCGACGCAGTTTCTGTGTTTCATCGCAATGTGCAGGTCCAAGGGATAGAGTAAAACTGCCATAGTGCATCGAAATCTAATACTGATTTCCAAGGAAACGCTCAAAGCAAACCACAAACTATGAGGAGTTTTACTTTTCCTTTACTTAAGTTGGTGTTGTGCCTTTTGTATTAAATCCCGACGCACTATCTGTGTTTCATCGCAATGTAAAGGTCCAAGGGATAGAGTAAAGCTGCAGTAGAGCATCGGAATCTAAATCTGATCTACAAGGGAACGTTCAAAGCAAACAACAAACAATGAGAAGAATAACTCTTCTCGTACTTAAGTCGGCATTGTGCCATTTGTATTAAATCCCGACGCAGTTTCTGTGTTTCATCGTCATTGAGACGGTCCAAGGGATAGTGTAAAGCTGCAGTAGTGCATCGTAATCTTGTACTGATCTCCCAGGAAACGCTCAAAGCAAACCACAAATATTGAGAAGATTTACTCTTCTTTTACTTAAGTCGGCATTGTGCCGTTTGAATTAAATCCCGATGCAATTTCTTTGTTTCATCGTCAATGTGATGGTCTAAGGGATAGAGTAATACGGCAGTACTGCATCGGCATCTAATACTGATCCCCCAGGAAACGCTCAAACCAAACCACAAACAATGAGAAGATTTACTCTCCTTGTACTTAAGTCGGCATTGTGCCTATTGTACTAAATCCCGGCGCAATTTCTGTGTTTCATCGCAATGAGAAGGTCCAAGGGATTGAGTAAAGCTGCAGTAGTGCATCGGAATCTAATGCTAATCTCCCATTAGACGCTCAAAGCCAACCACAAACAATGATGAGATTTACATTTCCTTTACTTAAGTTGACATTGTGCATTTTGTATTAAATCCCGACGCAATATCTGTGTTTCATCGCAATGTGTAAGTCCTAGGGATTGAGTTAAGCTGCAGTAGTGCATCGGAATCTAAATCTGATCTACAAGGAAACGCTCAAAGCAAACAACAAAAAATGAGAAGAATAACTCTTGTCCTACCTAAGTCGGCATTGCGGGTATTGTATTAAATCGAGACGCAACTTCTGTGTATCATCGTCAATTTGAAGGTCCAAGGGATAAAGCTGCAGTAGTGCGTCGGAATCTAATACTGATCTTCCAGGAAACGCTCAAAGCAAACCACAAACAAAGAGAAGATTTACTCTTCTTGTACTTAAGTCGGCATTGTGCCTTTTGTATTAAATCCCGACGCAAATTCTTTATTTCATCTTCAATGTGAATGTCCAAGGGATAGAGTGATGGTGCACTAGTGCATCGGAATCTAATACTTACCTCCCAGGATACGCTCAAACCCAACCACAAACAATGAGAAGATTTACTCTTCCTGTACCAAAGTCACTATTGCGCCTTTTGTATTAAATCCCGACGTAATTTCTTTCTTTCAACGTCAATGTGAAGGTCCAAGGGATAGAGTAAAGCTGCAGTACTGCATCGGAATCTAATACTCATCCCCCAGGAAACGCTCAAACCAAACCACACACAATTAGAGGATTTACTTCTCTGGTATTTAAGTCGGCATTGTGCCTTTTGTATTAAATCCCGACGCAATTTCTGTGTTTCATCGTCAATGTGAAGGTCCAATGGGTAGAGTAAAACTACAGAAGTGCATCTGAATGTAATACTGATCTCCCAGGAATCGCTCAAAACAAACCAAAGACAATGAGAAGATTAACTCTTCTTGTATGTAAGTCGGCATTGCGCGTATTGTATTAAATCCCGACGACATTCCTGTGTATCATCGTCAACGGAAGGTCCAAGGGATAGAGTAAAGCTGCAGTAGTGCATCCGAAACTAGAACTGATCTCCCACGATACGCTCAAAGCAAATCACAAACATTGAGAAGATTTACACTTCTTGTACTTTAGTCGCTATGGTGCCTTATGTATTAAATCCCGACGCAATTTCTATGTTTCATCGCCAATGTGAACGTCCAAGGGATAGAGTAAAGCTGCAGTAGTGCATCGGAATCTAATACTTATCTCCCAGGAAACGCTCAAACCAAACCACAAACAATTAGAAGATTTACTATTCTTGTACTTAAGTCGGCATTGTGCCTTCTGTATTAAATCCCGGCGCAATTTCTGTGTTTCATCGCAATGAGTAGGTCCAAAGGATTGAGTAAAGCTGTAGTAGTGCATCGGAATCTAATGCTAATCTCCCTTTAGACGCTCAAAGCCAACCACAAACAATGAGGAGTTTTACTTTTCCTTTACTTAAGTTGGTGTTGTGCCTTTTGTATTAAATCCCGACGCAATATCTGTGTTTCATCGCAATGTAAAGGTCCAAGGGATAGAGTAAAGCTGCAGTAGAGCATCGGAATCTAAATCTGATCTACAAGGAAACGTTCAAAGCAAACAACAAACAATGAGAAGAATAACTCTTCTCGTACTTAAGTCGGCATTGTGCCATTTGTATTAAATCCCGACGCAGTTTCTGTGTTTCATCGTCAATGAGACGGTCCAAGGGATAGTGTAAAGCTGCAGTAGTGCATCGTAATCTTGTACTGATCTCCCAGGAAACGCTCAAAGCAAACCACAAATATTGAGAAGATTTACTCTTCTTTTACTTAAGTCGGCATTGTGCCGTTTGAATTAAATCCCGATGCAATTTCTTTGTTTCATCGTCAATGTGATGGTCTAAGGGATAGAGTAATACGGCAGTACTGCATCGGCATCTAATACTGATCCCCCAGGAAACGCTCAAACCAAACCACAAACAATGAGAAGATTTAATCTACTTGTTTTTAAGTCGGCATTGAGCTTTTGTATTAAATCCCGACTCAAATTCTGTGTTTCATCGTCAATGGGAAGGTCCAACGGATAGAGTAAAGCTACAGAAGTATATCTGAATTTAATACTGATTTCCAAGGAAACGCTCAAAGCAAACCAGAAACAATGGGTAGATTTACTCTTCTTGTACTTAAGTCGGCATTGTGCCTTTTGTATTAAATCCCGACGCAGTTTCTGTGTTTCATCGTCAATGTGAAGGTCCAAGGGATAGAGTAAAGCTGCAGTAGTGCATCGGAAACTAATACTTATCTCCGAGGAAAAGCTCAAAGCAAACAACAAACAATGAGAAGATTAACTCATCTCGTACTTAAGACGGCATTGTGCCTTTTGTATTAAATCCCGTCGCAATATCTGTGTTTCATCGTCAATGAGAAGGTCCAAGGGATAGTGTAAAGCTGCAGTAGTGCATCGGAATCTTGTAATGATCTCCCAGGAAACGCTCAAAGCGAACCACAAACATTGAGAAGATTTACCCTTCTTGTACTTAGGTCGGCATTGTGCATTTTGAATTGAATCCCGATGCAATTTCTGTTTTTCATCGTCAATGTGAAGGTCTAAGGGATAAGGTAATGCTGCAGTACTGCATCTGAATCCAATACTGATCCCCAGGAAACGCTCAAACTAAACCACAAATAATGAGAAGATTTACTCTACTCTCAATTAAAACGGCATTGTGCATTTTGTATTAAATCCCAACTCAATATCTGTGTTTCATCGTCAATGTGAAGGTCCAACGGGTAGAGTAAAGCTACAGAAGTGCATCTGAATGTAATACTGATCTCCCAGGAAACGCCCAAAGCAAACCAAAAACAATGAGAAGATTTACTCTTCTTGTACTTAAGTCATCATTACGCGTATTGTATTATATCGAGACGCAATTTCTGTGTATCATCATCAATGTGAGGGTCCAAGGGAGAGAGTAAAGCTGTAGTAGTGCATCGGCATCTAATACAGATCTCCCAGGAAACGCTGAAAGCAAACCAGAAACAATGGGAAGATTTACTCTTCTTGTATTTAAGTTGGCATTGTGCCTTTTGTATTATATCCCGACACAATTTCTGTGTTTCATCGTCAATGTTATGGTCCAATGGATAGAGAAAGCAGCAAAAGTGCGTCGGAATCTAATACTGATCTCACAGGAAACGCTCAAAGCAAACCACAATCAGTCAGAAGACTTCCTCTTCTTACACTTAAGTTGGCATTGTGTCTTTTGAATTACATCCCGAAGCGATTTGTGTGATGCATCGTCAATTTGAAGGACCTAGGGATGACGCTGCAGTTGTGCACCGGTTTCTAATACTGATCTCCAAGGAAACGCTCAAAGCAAACCACAAACAATGAGAAGATTTACTCTACTTGTACTCAAGTAAGCATTGTGCACTTTGTATTAAATCCCAACGCAATTTCTGTGTTTCATCGTCAATGTGAAAGTCCAAGGGACAGAGTAAAGCTGCAGTAGTGCATCGGAATCTAATACTGATCTCCAAGGAAACGCTCAAAGCAAACCCCAAACAATGACAAGATTTACTCTTATTGTACTTAATTCCGCATTGTGCCTTTTGTAATTAATCCCGACGCAATTTCTGTGTTTAATCGTAAATGAAAAGTTCCTAGGGATAGAGTAAAGCTGCTGTAGTGCATCTCGAATGTAATGATGACCTCCCAGGAAACGCTCAAAGCAAACCTCAAACAAAGAGAAGATTTACTCTTATTGTACTTAAGTCGGCATTGTAACTTTTGTATTAAATCCCGACGCAAGATTTGTGTTTCATCGCAATGTGAAGGTCCAAGAGATAGAGTAATGCTGCAGTAGTGCAGCGGAATCTAATACTGATCTCCCAGGAAACGCCCAAAGCAAACCAAAAACAATGGGAAGATTTACTCCTCTTATACTTAAGTAGTTATTGTGCCTTTTCTATTAAATCCCTAAGCAATATCTGTGTTTCATCGCAATGTGAGGGTCCAAGGTGTTGAGTAAAGCTGCAGTAGTGCATCGGAATCTAATACTGATCTCCCAGGAAACGCTCACAGCAAACAACAAACAATGAGAAGATTAACTCTTGTCCTACCTAAGTCGGAATTGCGCGTATTGTATTAAATCGAGACGCATCTTCTGTGTATCATCGTCAATTTGAAGGTCCAATGGATAAAGCTGCAGTAGTGCGTCGGAATCTAATATCTATCTCCCAGGAAACGCTCAAACCAAACCACAAACAATTAGAAGATTTACTATTCTTGTACTTAAGTAGGCGTTGTGCCTTTTGTATTAAATCCCGACGCAGTTTCTGTGTTTCATCGCAATGTGCAGGTCCAAGGGATAGAGTAAAACTGCCATAGTGCATCGAAATCTAATACTGATTTCCAAGGAAACGCTCAAAGCAAACCACAAACTATGAGGAGTTTTACTTTTCCTTTACTTAAGTTGGTGTTGTGCCTTTTGTATTAAATCCCGACGCACTATCTGTGTTTCATCGCAATGTAAAGGTCCAAGGGATAGAGTAAAGCTGCAGTAGAGCATCGGAATCTAAATCTGATCTACAAGGGAACGTTCAAAGCAAACAACAAACAATGAGAAGAATAACTCTTCTCGTACTTAAGTCGGGATTGTGCCATTTGTATTAAATCCCGACGCAGTTTCTGTGTTTCATCGTCATTGAGACGGTCCAAGGGATAGTGTAAAGCTGCAGTAGTGCATCGTAATCTTGTACTGATCTCCCAGGAAACGCTCAAAGCAAACCACAAATATTGAGAAGATTTACTCTTCTTTTACTTAAGTCGGCATTGTGCCGTTTGAATTAAATCCCGATGCAATTTCTTTGTTTCATCGTCAATGTGATGGTCTAAGGGATAGAGTAATACGGCAGTACTGCATCGGCATCTAATACTGATCCCCCAGGAAACGCTCAAACCAAACCACAAACAATGAGAAGATTTACTCTCCTTGTACTTAAGTCGGCATTGTGCCTATTGTACTAAATCCCGGCGCAATTTCTGTGTTTCATCGCAATGAGAAGGTCCAAGGGATTGAGTAAAGCTGCAGTAGTGCATCGGAATCTAATGCTAATCTCCCATTAGACGCTCAAAGCCAACCACAAACAATGATGAGATTTACATTTCCTTTACTTAAGTTGACATTGTGCATTTTGTATTAAATCCCGACGCAATATCTGTGTTTCATCGCAATGTGTAAGTCCTAGGGATTGAGTTAAGCTGCAGTAGTGCATCGGAATCTAAATCTGATCTACAAGGAAACGCTCAAAGCAAACAACAAAAAATGAGAAGAATAACTCTTGTCCTACCTAAGTCGGCATTGCGGGTATTGTATTAAATCGAGACGCAACTTCTGTGTATCATCGTCAATTTGAAGGTCCAAGGGATAAAGCTGCAGTAGTGCGTCGGAATCTAATACTGATCTTCCAGGAAACGCTCAAAGCAAACCACAAACAAAGAGAAGATTTACTCTTCTTGTACTTAAGTCGGCATTGTGCCTTTTGTATTAAATCCCGACGCAAATTCTTTATTTCATCTTCAATGTGAATGTCCAAGGGATAGAGTGATGGTGCACTAGTGCATCGGAATCTAATACTTACCTCCCAGGATACGCTCAAACCCAACCACAAACAATGAGAAGATTTACTCTTCCTGTACCAAAGTCACTATTGCGCCTTTTGTATTAAATCCCGACGTAATTTCTTTCTTTCAACGTCAATGTGAAGGTCCAAGGGATAGAGTAAAGCTGCAGTACTGCATCGGAATCTAATACTCATCCCCCAGGAAACGCTCAAACCAAACCACACACAATTAGAGGATTTACTTCTCTGGTATTTAAGTCGGCATTGTGCCTTTTGTATTAAATCCCGACGCAATTTCTGTGTTTCATCGTCAATGTGAAGGTCCAATGGGTAGAGTAAAACTACAGAAGTGCATCTGAATGTAATACTGATCTCCCAGGAATCGCTCAATACAAACCAAAGACAATGAGAAGATTAACTCTTCTTGTATGTAAGTCGGCATTGCGCGTATTGTATTAAATCCCGACGACATTCCTGTGTATCATCGTCAACGGAAGGTCCAAGGGATAGAGTAAAGCTGCAGTAGTGCATCCGAAACTAGAACTGATCTCCCACGATACGCTCAAAGCAAATCACAAACATTGAGAAGATTTACACTTCTTGTACTTTAGTCGCTATGGTGCCTTATGTATTAAATCCCGACGCAATTTCTATGTTTCATCGCCAATGTGAACGTCCAAGGGATAGAGTAAAGCTGCAGTAGTGCATCGGAATCTAATACTTATCTCCCAGGAAACGCTCAAACCAAACCACAAACAATTAGAAGATTTACTATTCTTGTACTTAAGTCGGCATTGTGCCTTCTGTATTAAATCCCGGCGCAATTTCTGTGTTTCATCGCAATGAGTAGGTCCAAAGGATTGAGTAAAGCTGTAGTAGTGCATCGGAATCTAATGCTAATCTCCCTTTAGACGCTCAAAGCCAACCACAAACAATGAGGAGTTTTACTTTTCCTTTACTTAAGTTGGTGTTGTGCCTTTTGTATTAAATCCCGACGCAATATCTGTGTTTCATCGCAATGTAAAGGTCCAAGGGATAGAGTAAAGCTGCAGTAGAGCATCGGAATCTAAATCTGATCTACAAGGAAACGTTCAAAGCAAACAACAAACAATGAGAAGAATAACTCTTCTCGTACTTAAGTCGGCATTGTGCCATTTGTATTAAATCCCGACGCAGTTTCTGTGTTTCATCGTCAATGAGACGGTCCAAGGGATAGTGTAAAGCTGCAGTAGTGCATCGTAATCTTGTACTGATCTCCCAGGAAACGCTCAAAGCAAACCACAAATATTGAGAAGATTTACTCTTCTTTTACTTAAGTCGGCATTGTGCCGTTTGAATTAAATCCCGATGCAATTTCTTTGTTTCATCGTCAATGTGATGGTCTAAGGGATAGAGTAATACGGCAGTACTGCATCGGCATCTAATACTGATCCCCCAGGAAACGCTCAAACCAAACCACAAACAATGAGAAGATTTACTCTACTTGTTTTTAAGTCGGCATTGAGCTTTTGTATTAAATCCCGACTCAAATTCTGTGTTTCATCGTCAATGGGAAGGTCCAACGGATAGAGTAAAGCTACAGAAGTATATCTGAATTTAATACTGATTTCCAAGGAAACGCTCAAAGCAAACCAGAAACAATGGGAAGATTTACTCTTCTTGTACTTAAGTCGGCATTGTGCCTTTTGTATTAAATCCCGACGCAGTTTCTGTGTTTCATCGTCAATGTGAAGGTCCAAGGGATAGAGTAAAGCTGCAGTAGTGCATCGGAATCTAATACTTATCTCCGAGGAAAAGCTCAAAGCAAACAACAAACAATGAGAAGATTAACTCATCTCGTACTTAAGACGGCATTGTGCCTTTTGTATTAAATCCCGTCGCAATATCTGTGTTTCATCGTCAATGAGAAGGTCCAAGGGATAGTGTAAAGCTGCAGTAGTGCATCGGAATCTTGTAATGATCTCCCAGGAAACGCTCAAAGCGAACCACAAACATTGAGAAGATTTACCCTTCTTGTACTTAGGTCGGCATTGTGCATTTTGAATTGAATCCCGATGCAATTTCTGTTTTTCATCGTCAATGTGAAGGTCTAAGGGATAAGGTAATGCTGCAGTACTGCATCTGAATCCAATACTGATCCCCAGGAAACGCTCAAACTAAACCACAAATAATGAGAAGATTTACTCTACTCTCAATTAAAACGGCATTGTGCATTTTGTATTAAATCCCAACTCAATATCTGTGTTTCATCGTCAATGTGAAGGTCCAACGGGTAGAGTAAAGCTACAGAAGTGCATCTGAATGTAATACTGATCTCCCAGGAAACGCCCAAAGCAAATCAAAAACAATGAGAAGATTTACTCTTCTTGTACTTAAGTCATCATTACGCGTATTGTATTATATCGAGACGCAATTTCTGTGTATCATCATCAATGTGAGGGTCCAAGGGAGAGAGTAAAGCTGTAGTAGTGCATCGGCATCTAATACAGATCTCCCAGGAAACGCTGAAAGCAAACCAGAAACAATGGGAAGATTTACTCTTCTTGTATTTAAGTTGGCATTGTGCCTTTTGTATTATATCCCGACACAATTTCTGTGTTTCATCGTCAATGTTATGGTCCAATGGATAGAGAAAGCAGCAAAAGTGCGTCGGAATCTAATACTGATCTCACAGGAAACGCTCAAAGCAAACCACAATCAGTCAGAAGACTTCCTCTTCTTACACTTAAGTTGGCATTGTGTCTTTTGAATTACATCCCGAAGCGATTTGTGTGATGCATCGTCAATTTGAAGGACCTAGGGATGACGCTGCAGTTGTGCACCGGTTTCTAATACTGATCTCCAAGGAAACGCTCAAAGCAAACCACAAACAATGAGAAGATTTACTCTACTTGTACTCAAGTAAGCATTGTGTACTTTGTATTAAATCCCAACGCAATTTCTGTGTTTCATCGTCAATGTGAAAGTCCAAGGGACAGAGTAAAGCTGCAGTAGTGCATCGGAATCTAATACTGATCTCCAAGGAAACGCTCAAAGCAAACCCCAAACAATGACAAGATTTACTCTTATTGTACTTAATTCCGCATTGTGCCTTTTGTAATTAATCCCGACGCAATTTCTGTGTTTAATCGTAAATGAAAAGTTCCTAGGGATAGAGTAAAGCTGCTGTAGTGCATCGGAATGTAATGATGACCTCCCAGGAAACGCTCAAAGCAAACCTCAAACAAAGAGAAGATTTACTCTTATTGTACTTAAGTCGGCATTGTAACTTTTGTATTAAATCCCGACGCAAGATTTGTGTTTCATCGCAATGTGAAGGTCCAAGAGATAGAGTAATGCTGCAGTAGTGCAGCGGAATCTAATACTGATCTCCCAGGAAACGCCCAAAGCAAACCAAAAACAATGGGAAGATTTACTCCTCTTATACTTAAGTAGTTATTGTGCCTTTTCTATTAAATCCCTAAGCAATATCTGTGTTTCATCGCAATGTGAGGGTCCAAGGTGTTGAGTAAAGCTGCAGTAGTGCATCGGAATCTAATACTGATCTCCCAGGAAACGCTCACAGCAAACAACAAACAATGAGAAGATTAACTCTTGTCCTACCTAAGTCGGAATTGCGCGTATTGTATTAAATCGAGACGCATCTTCTGTGTATCATCGTCAATTTGAAGGTCCAATGGATAAAGCTGCAGTAGTGCGTCGGAATCTAATATCTATCTCCCAGGAAACGCTCAAACCAAACCACAAACAATTAGAAGATTTACTATTCTTGTACTTAAGTAGGCGTTGTGCCTTTTGTATTAAATCCCGATGCAGTTTCTGTGTTTCATCGCAATGTGCAGGTCCAAGGGATAGAGTAAAACTGCCATAGTGCATCGAAATCTAATACTGATTTCCAAGGAAACGCTCAAAGCAAACCACAAACTATGAGGAGTTTTACTTTTCCTTTACTTAAGTTGGTGTTGTGCCTTTTGTATTAAATCCCGACGCACTATCTGTGTTTCATCGCAATGTAAAGGTCCAAGGGATAGAGTAAAGCTGCAGTAGAGCATCGGAATCTAAATCTGATCTACAAGGGAACGTTCAAAGCAAACAACAAACAATGAGAAGAATAACTCTTCTCGTACTTAAGTCGGCATTGTGCCATTTGTATTAAATCCCGACGCAGTTTCTGTGTTTCATCGTCATTGAGACGGTCCAAGGGATAGTGTAAAGCTGCAGTAGTGCATCGTAATCTTGTACTGATCTCCCAGGAAACGCTCAAAGCAAACCACAAATATTGAGAAGATTTACTCTTCTTTTACTTAAGTCGGCATTGTGCCGTTTGAATTAAATCCCGATGCAATTTCTTTGTTTCATCGTCAATGTGATGGTCTAAGGGATAGAGTAATACGGCAGTACTGCATCGGCATCTAATACTGATCCCCCAGGAAACGCTCAAACCAAACCACAAACAATGAGAAGATTTACTCTCCTTGTACTTAAGTCGGCATTGTGCCTATTGTTCTAAATCCCGGCGCAATTTCTGTGTTTCATCGCAATGAGAAGGTCCAAGGGATTGAGTAAAGCTGCAGTAGTGCATCGGAATCTAATGCTAATCTCCCATTAGACGCTCAAAGCCAACCACAAACAATGATGAGATTTACATTTCCTTTACTTAAGTTGACATTGTGCATTTTGTATTAAATCCCGACGCAATATCTGTGTTTCATCGCAATGTGTAAGTCCTAGGGATTGAGTTAAGCTGCAGTAGTGCATCGGAATCTAAATCTGATCTACAAGGAAACGCTCAAAGCAAACAACAAAAAATGAGAAGAATAACTCTTGTCCTACCTAAGTCGGCATTGCGGGTATTGTATTAAATCGAGACGCAACTTCTGTGTATCATCGTCAATTTGAAGGTCCAAGGGATAAAGCTGCAGTAGTGCGTCGGAATCTAATACTGATCTTCCAGGAAACGCTCAAAGCAAACCACAAACAAAGAGAAGATTTACTCTTCTTGTACTTAAGTCGGCATTGTGCCTTTTGTATTAAATCCCGACGCAAATTCTTTATTTCATCTTCAATGTGAATGTCCAAGGGATAGAGTGATGGTGCACTAGTGCATCGGAATCTAATACTTACCTCCCAGGATACGCTCAAACCAAACCACAAACAATGAGAAGATTTACTCTTCCTGTACCAAAGTCACTATTGTGCCTTTTGTATTAAATCCCGACGTAATTTCTTTCTTTCAACGTCAATGTGAAGGTCCAAGGGATAGAGTAAAGCTGCAGTACTGCATCGGAATCTAATACTCATCCCCCAGGAAACGCTCAAACCAAACCACAAACAATTAGAGGATTTACTTCTCTGGTATTTAAGTCGGCATTGTGCCTTTTGTATTAAATCCCGACGCAATTTCTGTGTTTCATCGTCAATGTGAAGGTCCAATGGGTAGAGTAAAACTACAGAAGTGCATCTGAATGTAATACTGATCTCCCAGGAATCGCTCAAAACAAACCAAAGACAATGAGAAGATTAACTCTTCTTGTATGTAAGTCGGCATTGCGCGTATTGTATTAAATCCCGACGACATTCCTGTGTATCATCGCCAACGGAAGGTCCAAGGGATAGAGTAAAGCTGCAGTAGTGCATCCGAAACTAGAACTGATCTCCCACGATACGCTCAAAGCAAATCACAAACATTGAGAAGATTTACACTTCTTGTACTTTAGTCGCTATGGTGCCTTATGTATTAAATCCCGACGCAATTTCTATGTTTCATCGCCAATGTGAACGTCCAAGGGATAGAGTAAAGCTGCAGTAGTGCATCGGAATCTAATACTTATCTCCCAGGAATCGCTCAAACCAAACCACAAACAATTAGAAGATTTACTATTCTTGTACTTAAGTCGGCATTGTGCCTTCTGTATTAAATCCCGGCGCAATTTCTGTGTTTCATCGCAATGAGTAGGTCCAAAGGATTGAGTAAAGCTGTAGTAGTGCATCGGAATCAAATGCTAATCTCCCTTTAGACGCTCAAAGCCAACCACAAACAATGAGGAGTTTTACTTTTCCTTTACTTAAGTTGGTGTTGTGCCTTTTGTATTAAATCCCGACGCAATATCTGTGTTTCATCGCAATGTAAAGGTCCAAGGGATAGAGTAAAGCTGCAGTAGAGCATCGGAATCTAAATCTGATCTACAAGGAAACGTTCAAAGCAAACAACAAACAATGAGAAGAATAACTCTTCTCGTACTTAAGTCGGCATTGTGCCATTTGTATTAAATCCCGACGCAGTTTCTGTGTTTCATCGTCAATGAGACGGTCCAAGGGATAGTGTAAAGCTGCAGTAGTGCATCGTAATCTTGTACTGATCTCCCAGGAAACGCTCAAAGCAAACCACAAATATTGAGAAGATTTACTCTTCTTTTACTTAAGTCGGCATTGTGCCGTTTGAATTAAATCCCGATGCAATTTCTTTGTTTCATCGTCAATGTGATGGTCTAAGGGATAGAGTAATACGGCAGTACTGCATCGGCATCTAATACTGATCCCCCAGGAAACGCTCATACCAAACCACAAACAATGAGAAGATTTACTCTACTTGTTTTTAAGTCGGCATTGAGCTTTTGTATTAAATCCCGACTCAAAATCTGTGTTTCATCGTCAATGGGAAGGTCCAACGGATAGAGTAAAGCTACAGAAGTATATCTGAATTTAATACTGATTTCCAAGGAAACGCTCAAAGCAAACCAGAAACAATGGGAAGATTTACTCTTCTTGTACTTAAGTCGGCATTGTGCCTTTTGTATTAAATCCCGACGCAGTTTCTGTGTTTCATCGTCAATGTGAAGGTCCAAGGGATAGAGTAAAGCTGCAGTAGTGCATCGGAATCTAATACTTATCTCCGAGGAAAAGCTCAAAGCAAACAACAAACAATGAGAAGATTAACTCATCTCGTACTTAAGACGGCATTGTGCCTTTTGTATTAAATCCCGTCGCAATATCTGTGTTTCGTCGTCAATGAGAAGGTCCAAGGGATAGTGTAAAGCTGCAGTAGTGCATCGGAATCTTGTAATGATCTCCCAGGAAACGCTCAAAGCGAACCACAAACATTGAGAAGATTTACCCTTCTTGTACTTAGGTCGGCATTGTGCATTTTGAATTGAATCCCGATGCAATTTCTGTTTTTCATCGTCAATGTGAAGGTCTAAGGGATAAGGTAATGCTGCAGTACTGCATCTGAATCCAATACTGATCCCCAGGAAACGCTCAAACTAAACCACAAATAATGAGAAGATTTACTCTACTCTCAATTAAAACGGCATTGTGCATTTTGTATTAAATCCCAACTCAATATCTGTGTTTCATCGTCAATGTGAAGGCCCAACGGGTAGAGTAAAGCTACAGAAGTGCATCTGAATGTAATACTGATCTCCCAGGAAACGCCCAAAGCAAACCAAAAACAATGAGAAGATTTACTCTTCTTGTACTTAAGTCATCATTACGCGTATTGTATTATATCGAGACGCAATTTCTGTGTATCATCATCAATGTGAGGGTCCAAGGGAGAGAGTAAAGCTGTAGTAGTGCATCGGCATCTAATACAGATCTCCCAGGAAACGCTGAAAGCAAACCAGAAACAATGGGAAGATTTACTCTTCTTGTATTTAAGTTGGCATTGTGCCTTTTGTATTATATCCCGACACAATTTCTGTGTTTCATCGTCAATGTTATGGTCCAATGGATAGAGAAAACAGCAAAAGTGCGTCGGAATCTAATACTGATCTCACAGGAAACGCTCAAAGCAAACCACAATCAGTCAGAAGACTTCCTCTTCTTACACTTAAGTTGGCATTGTGTCTTTTGAATTACATCCCGAAGCGATTTGTGTGATGCATCGTCAATTTGAAGGACCTAGGGATGACGCTGCAGTTGTGCACCGGTTTCTAATACTGATCTCCAAGGAAACGCTCAAAGCAAACCACAAACAATGAGAAGATTTACTCTACTTGTACTCAAGTAAGCATTGTGCACTTTGTATTAAATCCCAACGCAATTTCTGTGTTTCATCGTCAATGTGAAAGTCCAAGGGACAGAGTAAAGCTGCAGTAGTGCATTGGAATCTAATACTTATCTCCCAAGAAACGCTCAAACCAAACCACAAACAATGAGAAGATTTACTCTTCTTGTACTTAAGTCGGCATTGTGCCTTTTGTATTAAATCCGGACCCAATCTCTGTGTTTCATCGTCAATGTGAAGGCCAAGGGATAGAGTAAAGCTGCAGTAGTGCATCGGAATCTAATACTGATGCCCCAGGAAACGCTCAAAGCAAACCACAAACAATGAGAAGCTTTACTCTTCTTGTACTTAAATTGGCACTGAACTTTTGTATTATATCACGACGCAATATCTGTGTTTCATCCCAATGTGAAGGTCCAAGAGTTGAGTAAAGCTGCCATAGTGCTTCGGAATCTAATTCTGATCTCTAAGGAAACGCTCATAGCAAACAACAAACAATGAGAAGATTAACTTTTCTCGTACTTAGGTCGGCATTGTGACTTTTGTATTAAATCTCGACGCAATTTCGGTGTGTTATCGTCAATGAGAAGGTCCAAGGGATAGAGTAAAGCTCCAGTAGTGCATCGGAATCGTGTACTAATCTCCCAGGAAACGCTCAAAGCAAACGACAGACATTGGGAAGATTTCCTCTTTTTGAACTTACGTCGGCATTGTGCCTTTTGTATTGAATCCCGACCCAATTTCAGTGTTTCATCGTCAATGTGAAGGTCCAAGGGATAGAGTAAAGCTGCAGTATTGCATCGGAATCTAATACTCATCTCCTAGGAATCGCTCAAAGCAAACCACAAACAAATGAAAGATTTACTCTTCTTGTACTTAAATCAGCATTGTGTTTTTTGTAGTAAGTCGCAACGCAACCTCAGTGTTTCATCGTGAATGTGAAGGTCCAAGGGATAGAGTAAAGTTGCAGTAGTGCATCGGAATCTAATACTAATCTCCCAGGAATCGCTCAGAGCAAACCAGAAACAAAGGGAAGATTTTCTCTTCTTGTACTTATGTCGACATTGGGCCTTTTGTAGTTAATCCCGACCCAATTATAAGTGTTTCATCGTCAACTTGAAGGTCCAAGGGATAGAGTAAAGCAGCAGTAGTGCATTGGAATCTAATACTTATCACCCAGGAAACGCCCAAACTAAACCACAAACATTGAGAAGATTTCCTCTTTTTGTACTTACGTCGGCATTGTGCCTTTCGTATTGAATCCCGACCCAATTTCAGTGTTTCATCGTCAATGTGAAGGTCCAAGGGATAGACTAAAGCCGCAGTGGTGCACCGGAATCTAATACTCATCTCCGAGGAATCGCTCAATGCAAACCACAAACTATGAGAAGATTTACCCTTCATGTACTTAAGCCGGCATTGTGATTTTTGTATTAAATTCCGACGCAATTTCTGTGTTTTATCGTCAATGTGAAGTTCCGTGGGATAGAGTAGAGCTGCAGTACTGCATCGGAATCTAATACTGATCTCCTAGGAAACGCTCAAAGCAAACCAGAAACAATGAGAAGATTTGCTCTTCTTGCACTTAAGTCGACATTGTGCCATTTGTATTAAATCCCGACGTAGTTTCTGTGTTTCATCGTCAATGTGAAGGTCCAAGGGATAGAGTAAAGCTGCAGTAGTGCTACGTAATCTTGTAGTGATCTCCCAGGAAACGCTCAAAGCGAACCAGCAACATTGAGAAGATTTACTCTTCTTGTACTTAAGTCGGCATTGTGCCTTTTGAATTAAATCCCGATGCGATTTCGGTGTCTCATCGTCAATGTGAAGGTCTAAGGGATAGAGTAATGGTGCAGTACTGCTTCTTAATCTAATACTGATCCCCCTGGAAACGCTCAAACCAATCCACAGACAATGAGAAGGTTTACTATCCTTGTATTTAAGTCGGCATTGTGCCTTTTGTATTAAGTCCCGACGCAATTTCTGTGTTTCATCGTCAATACGAAGGTCCAAGGGATAGAGTAAAGCTGCAGTAGTGCGTCGGAATTTAATACTGATCTCACAGGAAACGCTCAAAGCAAACCACAAACAGTGAGAAGAATTACTCTTCTTACACTTAAGTAGGCATTGTGCCTTTTGTATTAAATACGGAAGCTATTTCTGTGATGCATCGTCAATTTGAAGGTATAAGGGATAACGCTGCAGTAGTGCATCGGAATCTAATACTGATCTCCAAGGAAACGCTCAAAGCAAACCAAAAAGAACGCGAAGATTTACTTTTCGTGTACTGAAGTCGTCATTGTGCCTTTTGTATTAAATTCCGATGCAATTTCTGTGTTTCATCGTCAATGTGAAGGTCCAAGGGATAGAGTGAAGCTGCAGTAGTGAATCGGAATCTGATACTGAACTCCCAGGAAACGCTCAAAGCAAACCACAAACTATTATAAGATATTCTCCTCATGTACTTAAGTAGGCATTGTGATTTTTGTATTAAATCCCGACGCAATTTCTGTGTTTCATCGTCAATGTGAAGGTCCAAGGGATAGAGTAAAGCAGCAGTAGTGCATTGGAATCTAATACTTATCACCCAGGAAACGCCCAAACCAAACCACAATCATTGAGAAGATTTCCTCTTTTTGTACTTACGTCGGCATTGTGCCTTTGGTATTGAATCCCGACCCAATTTCAGTGTTTCATCGTCAATGTGAGGGTCCAAGGGATAGACTTAAGCCGCAGTAGTGCACCGGAATCTAATACTCATCTCCGAGGAATCGCTCAATGCAAACCACAAACTATGAGAAGAATTACCCTTCATGTACTTAAGCCGGCATTGTGATTTTTGTATTAAATTCCGACGCAATTTCTGTGTTTCATCGTCAATGGGAAGTTCCGTGGGATGGAGTAGAGCTGCAGTAGTGCATCGGAATCTAATACTGATCTCCCAGGAAACGCTCAAAGCAAACCAGAAACAATGAGAAGATTTGCTCTTCTTGCACTTAAGTCGGCATTGTGCCTTTTGATTTAATCCCGACGCAATATCTGTGTCTCATCGTCGATGTGAAGTTCCAAGGGATAGAGTAAATCTGTAGTAATGCATCGGAATCTACTGCTGATCTCCCATTAGACGCTCAAAGCCAACCACAAACAATGAGAACATTTACTCTTCCTTTACTTAAGTCGGCATTGGGCCATTTGTATTAAATCCCGACGCAGTTTCTGTGTTTCATCGTCAATGTGAAGGACCAAGGGATAGTGTAAAGCTGCAGTAGTGCTACGTAATCTTGTAGTGATCTCCCAGGAAACGCTCAAAGCGAACCAGCAACATTGAGAAGATTTACTCTTCTTGTACTTAAGTCGGCATTGTGCCTTTTGAATTAAATCCCGATGCGATTTCTGTGTTTCATCGTCAATGTGAAGGTCTAAGGGATAGAGTAATGGTGCAGTACTGCTTCTTAATCTAATACTGATCCCCCAGGAAACGCTCAAACCAATCCACAGACAATGAGAAGGTTTACTATACTTGTATTTAAGTCGGCATTGTGCCTTTTGTATTAAGTCCCGACTAAATTTCTGTGCTTCATCTTCAATGTGAAGGTCCAGCGGATAGAGTAAACCTACAGAGGTGCATCTGAATGTAATACTGATCCCCCAGGAAACGCTCAAAGCAAACCAGAAACAATGAGAAGATTTAGCCTTCTTGTAATTAAGTCGGCATTACGCATATTGTATTAAATCGAGACGCAATTTCTGTGTATTATCGTCAATGTGATGCTCCAATTGAGAGAGTAAACTGTGGTAGTGGATCGGAATCTTATACAGATCTCCCAGGAAAAGCTCAAAGCAAACCAGAAACAATGGGAAGATTTACTCTTCTTGTACTTAAGTCGGAATTGGGCCTATTGTATTAAATCCCGACGCAATTTCTGTGTTTCATCGTCAATACGAAGGTCCAAGGGATAGAGTAAAGCTGCAGTAGTGCGTCGGAATCTAATACTGATCTCACAGGAAACGCTCAAGGCAAACCACAAACAGTGAGAAGAATTACTCTTCTTACACTTAAGTCGGCATTGTGCCTTTTGTATTAAATACCGAAGCTGTTTCTGTGATGCATCGTCAATTTGAAGGTCCAAGGGATAACGCTGCAGTAGTGCATCGGAATCTAATACTGATCTCCAAGGAAACGCTCAAAGCAAACCACAAACAATGAGAAGATTTACTCTTCGTGTACTTGAGTCAGCATTGCGCACTTTGTATTAAATCCCAACGCAATTTCAGTGTTTCATCGTCAATGTGAAGGTCCAAGGGATAGAGTAAAGCTGCAGTAGTGCAACGGAGTCTCATTCTTAACTCCAAGGAAACGCTCAAACCAAACCACTAACAATGAGAAGATTTACTCTTCTTGTACTTAAGTCGTCATTGTGTCTTTTGTATTAAATCCCGATGCAATTTCTGTGTTTAATCGTCAATGTGAAGGTCCAAGGGATAGAGTGAAGCTGCAGTAGTGAAATGGAATCTGATGCTGAACTCCCTGGAAACGCTCAAAGCAAACCACAAACTATTATACGATATACTCTTCATGTACTTAAGTCGGCATTGTGACTTTTGTATTAAATGCCGACGTAATTTCTGTGTTTCATCGTCAATGTGAAGTTCCAAGGGATAGAGTAAAGCTGCAGTAGTACATCGGAATCTAATACTGATCTCCCAGGAAACACTCAAAGAAAACCAGAAACAATGAGATGATTTACACTTCTTGTACTTAAGTCGTCATTGTGCCTTTTCATTTAATCCCGACGCAATTTCTGTGTCTCATCGTCGATGTGAAGTTCCAAGGGATAGAGTAAAGCTGCAGTAGTGCATCGGAAGCTAATGCTGATCTCCCATTAGACGCTCAAAGCCAACCACAAACAATGAGAAGGTTTACTCTTCCTGTACTTAAGTCGGCATTATGCCCTTTGTATTAAATCCCGACGCAATTTCAGCGTTTCATCTTCAATGTAGGGATCCAAGAGATAGACTAAAGCTGCAGTAGTGCATCGGAATCTAATACACATCTCCGAGGAATCGCTCAATGCAAACCACAAACTATGAGAAGATTTACTCTTCATGTACTTAAGTCGGCATTGTGACTTTGTTTTAAATACAGACGCAATTTCTGTGTTTCATCGTCAATGTGAAGTTCCATGGGATAGAGTAAAGCTGCAGTAGTGCATCGGAATGTAATACCAATCTCCCAGGAAACGCTCAGAACAAACCAGAAACAAAGGGATGATTTTCCCTTCTTGTACTTATGTCGACATTGGGACTTTTGTAGTTAATCCCGACCCAATTTCAGAGTTTCATCGTCAATGTGAAGGTTCAAGGGATACAGTAAAGCAGCAGTAGTGCATTGGAATCTAATACTTATCACCCAGGAAACCAGCAAAACCAAACCACAAACAATGAGAAGAATTACTCCTCTTGTATTTAAGTCGGCATTGTGCATTTTGTATTAAATCCCGATTACATTTATGTGTTTCATCGTCAATGTGAATGTCCAAGGGATAGAGTAAAGCAGCAGTATTGCATTGGAATCTAATACTTATTACCCAGTAAACGCTCAAACCAAACCACAAACAATGAGAAGATTTACCCTTCTTGTACCTAAGTCGGCATTGTGCCTTTTGTAGTGAATCCCGACCCAATTTCAGTGTTTCATCGTCAATGTGAGGGTCCAAGAGGTAGACTAAAGCCGCAGTAGTGCGTCGGAATCTAATACTCATCTCCGAGGAATCGCTTAATGCAAACCACAAACTATGAGATGATATACACTTCATGTACTTAAGTCGGCATTGTGATTTTTGTATTAGATTCCGACGCAATTTCTGTGTTTCTTCGTCAATGTGAAGTTCCATGGGATACAGTAAAGCAGCAGTAGTGCATCGGAATCTAATACTGATCTCCAAGGAAACGCTCAAAGCAAACCAGAAACAATGAGATGATTTGCTTTTCTTGTATTTAAGTCGACATTGTGCCATTTGATTTAATCCCGACGCCATATCTGTGTCTCATCGTCGATGTGAAGTTCCAAGGGATGGAGTAAAGCTGCAGTTGTGCATCGGAATCTAATGCTTATACCCCATTAGACGCTTAAAGCCAACCACAAACAATGAGAAGATTTACTCTACCTTTACTTAAGGCGGCATTGTGCTTTTGTATTAAATCCCGACGCAATTGCTGTGTTGAATCGCAATGTGAAGGTACAAGGGATTGAGTAAAGCTGCAGTAAAGAATCGGAATCTAAATCTGATCTCCAAGGAAACGCTCAAAGCAAACAACAAACAATGAGAAGATAAACCCTTCTCGTACTTAAGTCGGCATTGTGCCATTTGAATTATATCCCGACACAGTTTCTGTGTTTCATCGTCAATGTGAAGGTCCAAGGGATAGAGTAAAGCTGCAGTAGTGAATCGTAATCTTGTACTGATCTCCCAGGAAACGCTAAAAGCGAACCAGTAACATTGAGAAGATTTACTCTTCTTGTACTTAACTCGGCATTGTGCCTTTTGAATTAAATCCCGATGCAATTTCTGTGTTTCATCGTCAATGTGAAGGTGTAAGGGTTAGAGTAATGGTGCAGTACTGCATCTTAATCTAATACTGATCCCCCAGGATACGCTCAAACCAAACCACAAACAATGAGAGGGTTTACTAGAGTTGTATTTAAGTCGGCATTGTGCCTTTTGTATTAAATCCCGACTCAATTTCTGTGCTTCATCGTCAATGTGAAGGTCCAACGGATAGAGTAATGCTAGACAAGTGCATCTGAATGTAATACTGATCTCCCAGGAAACGCTCAAAGCAAGCCAAAAACATTGAGAGGATTTACTCTTTTTGTACTTAAGTCGGCATTACGCGTATTGTATTAAATCGAGACGCATTTTCTGTGTATCATCGTCAATGTGAAGGTAAAATTGAGAGAGTAAAGCTGCGGTAGTGCATCGGAATCTAATACAGATCTCCCAGGACAAGCTCAAAGCAAACCAGAAACATTGGGAAGATTTACTCTTCTTGTACTTAAGTCAGCAATGTGCGTTTTTTATTTAATCCCGACGCAATTTCTGTGTTTCTTCGTCGATGCGAAGGTCCAAGGGATAGAGTAAAGCTGCAGTAGTGCGTCGGAATCTAATTCTGATCTCACAGGAAACGCTCAAAGCAAACCACAAACAGTGAGAAGTTGTACTCTTCTTACACTTAAGTAGGCATTGTGCCTTTTGTATTAAATACGGAAGCTATTTCTGTGATGCATCGTCAATTTGAAGGTATAAGGGATAACACTGCAGTAGTGCATCGGAATCTAATACTGATCTCCAAGGAAACGCTCAAAGCAAACCACAAACAACGAGAAGATTTACTTTTCGTGTACTGAAGTCGTCATTGTGCCTTTTGTATTAGATTCCGATGCAATTTCTGTGTTTCATCGTCAATGTGAAGGTCCAAGGGATAGAGTGAAGCTGCAGTAGTGAATTGGAGTCTGATACTGAACTCCCAGGAAACGCTCAAAACAAACCACAAACTATTATAAGATATACTCTTCATGTACTTAAGTCGGCATTGTGATTTTTGTATTAAATCCCGACGCAATTTCTGTGTTTCATCGTCTATGTGAAGTTCCAAGGGATAGAGGAAAACTGCAGTAGTGCATCGAAATCTAATACTGATCTCCCAGGAAACGCTCAAAGCAAACCAGAAACAATGAGAAGATTTACTCTTCTTGTACTCAAGTCGTCATTGTGCCTTTTGATTTAATCCCGACCTAATTTCAGTGTTTCATCGTCAATGCGAAAGTCCAAGGGATAGAGTAAAGCAGCAGTAGTGCATTGGAATCTAATACTTATCACCCAGTAAACCCACAAACCAAACCACTAACAATGAGAAGATTTTCTCTTCTTGTACTTGAGTCAGCGTTCTGCACTTTGTATTAAATCCCAACGCAATTTCTGTGTTTCATCGTCAATGTGAAGGTCCAAGGGATGGAGTAGAGCAACAGTAGTGCTTCGGAATCTCATACTTATCTCCAAGGAAACGCTCAAACCAAACCACTAACAATGAGAAGATTTACTCTTCTTGTACTTACGTCGTCATTGTGCCTTTTGTATTAAATCCCGATGCAATTTCTGTGTTTCATCGTCAATGTGAAGGTCCAATTGAGAGAATAAAGCTGTAGTAGTGCATAGGAATCTAATACAGATCTCCCAGGAAACGCTCAAAGCAAACCAGAAACAGTGTGAAGATTTACTCTTCTTGTACTTAAGTCGGCATTGTGCCTTTTGTATTAAATCCCGACGCAGTTTCTGTGTTTCATCGTCAATGTGAAGTTCCAAGGGATAGAGTAAAGCTGCAGTAGTGCATCGGAATCTAATACTGATCTCCCAGGAAACGCTCTAAGCAAACCAGAAACAATGAGAAGATTTACTCTTCTTGTACTTACGTCGTCATTGTACCTTTTGATTTAATCCCGACGCAATTTCTGTGTCTCATCGTCGATGTGAAGTTTCAAGGGATAGAGTAAAGCTGCAGTAGTGCATCGGAATCTAATGCTGATCTCCCATTAGACGCTCAAAGCCAACCACAAACAATGAGAAGATTTACTCTTCTCGTACTTAAGTCGGCATTGTGCCTTTAGTATCAAATCCCGACGCAATTTCTGCGTTTCATCGTCAATGTGAAGGTCCAAGAGATAGACCAAAGCTGCAGTAGTGCATCGGAATGTAATACTCATCTCCGAGGAATCGCTCAACGCAAACCACAAACTATGAGAAGATTTACTCTTCATGTACTTAAGTCGGCATTGTGATTTTTGTATTAAATCCAGACGCAATTTCTGTGTTTCATCGTCAATGTGATGTTCCATGGGATAGATGAAAGCTGCAGTAGTGCATCGGAATCTATTACTGATCTCCCAGGAAACGCTCAAAGCAAACCAGAAACAATGAGAAGATTTACACTTCTTGTACTTAAGTCGACATTGTGCCTTTTGATTTAATCCCGACGCAATTTCTGTGTCGTTTCGTCGATGTGAAGTTCCAAGGGATAGAGTAAAGCTGCAGTACTGCATCGGAATCTAATGCCGATCTCCCATTAGACGCTCAAAGCCAACCACAAACAATGAGAAGATTTACTCTTCTTGTAATTAAGTCGGGATTGTGCCTTTTGTATTAAATCCCGACGCTATTTCTGTGTTTCATTGCAATCTGAAGGTCCAATGGATGAGTAAAGCTGCAGTAGTGCATCGGAATCTAATACTGATCTCCAAGGAAACGCTCAAAGCAAACAACAAACAATGAGAAGATTAACTCTTCTCGTACTTAAGTCGGCATTGTGCCTTTTGTATTGTATACCGACGCAATTTCTGTGTTTCGTCGTCAATGAGAAGGGCCAAGGGATAGTGTAAAGCTACAGTAGTGCATGTTTGCAAGATGGCGGCCGAGTAGGTTGCAGTGTGATGTGGCTCCGCATTCCGATGCAGATTTTCTCGGTAAAAATTTGATTGTGATCACTGATTTTTATTATCTTGTACCGGGAGTGTTATGTTACACAGTCTGTTCTCGTTTACTCTTTAAATACTGTAAATAAAACAGAGAGAGTGATTAAAGTGCTTTGTGCGTTCGTCGTGTCAAACGCGTCAACGGAGAGGCCGTCGCTCTCCCGCTGGCCGAGCGCGTGTCGGTTTCGCCAGTAAGCCGCGTCGGTTCTCGCTTGTCAGCACTCCGCGCCGCGCGCTGCGTCACCTCACCAGCCGCAGCGGAATCCGACGCGTCGGCAGCGGCCACCGGCTGCCCCGCGCCCCGCCGTCGACGTCAGCAGTAGCGGCCACCAGCTGTGCTCCCTGTTGTTGGTAAACAACCGCCTGCCTACTTTCGGCCCTGGATTCCAGCCGTCGAAGCAGCGACACCACCACACCAGAGGCCGACGGAAGAAGAAGGAAAGCATGGGGTAAGACGCTAGCTAGAGCCATCAACGTCACTCCAGGTATGGAACACACGGAGGAACAACTTGTGCCCATGTCCGCCAGTCAAAAGATAGCAGCCATAGACAAAATATTGAGTGAAATAGGAGCAGAGTTAAAAGCTAAGCATGTTTTATCTGCCCTGTAAACCGTCATTAGAGACAAAGTGTTTCCCTTGGCTTTCGAAATAACTAGCCTTGAAGCTAAACTGTCCTGCCTAAACGATGAAAATAGGCGACTAAGACTAGAACTACAGAGAGCCTCGAATCCAGTCAAAGACCTACAAATACAACCTTTGCAAGAGAAGGCTGAGAAATTAGAGAACGAAAATAGGGAATTGAGTGTAGCGAACCAAGACTTGCAGCAACATATAAGAGAACTAACTAATAAAGTCACACAACAAGCACAGACACAAGCACAGACACTGACATATGCTGCCGCCTTAACTATAGAGCCCAAAACCAAAGAGGCTCGAAGAATAGAACAGGCTAAAACAAAACAGGCCACAACCCTCTACATCAAATCGACAGAAAATGAAGACGCCAAAGCTGTCCGACAGACCATCACCAACAATATAAATCCCAGGAAAGAGAATATACATATAAAATCAATCAGAACCACGCAGACTGCAGTTATAGTAGAAACGGAAACACAGGAGGACTGTCGAAAAATAATAGAAAAGACTAAAGACCTGCACACCATTGTCTGTGAAGGACCGCGAAAACGCAAGCCACTCGTGGCAGTATATCACGTGCCAGATACACTTACCGACGAAGAGTTTCTAGAAAGCCTTTATGAGCAGAATCTAAGCGGTGACACCACGAAAGAAGACTTCGACAGAGAGGTCAAAATAAGATTCAAAACAGGGATTAGTGGGAGGGGTTTCAGTCACCAGATACTGGAGGTCAGCCCACACCTGTACAGAGTCCTTACAAGAAGACAGAGAGTCTACATAGACTTCGAATCACTTTCTGTGAAAGACTATACAGTTGTAAACAAGTGTTTTAAGTGTTGCGACCTAGGACATACGACTAAAACCTGCAGAAAAGCCGACGTCACGTGTGCCAAGTGCGGCAACCAAGGACACAAGCGCAGTGAGTGCAGGTCCGCGGTTTGCGTCTGTATCCCCTGCAAATACAGAGGCCGCGTCTGCAATAAAACAAAAGGAGGTGATTGTCAGACCTATAAACAGCTGCATGACCGGCTCCTGGACAGTATAGACTATGGCAGCTAAAATCAGCACACACGCAAGAAACACGAAAGCCCAAAGCCAATCACCCAAACACATAAATACAAATCACCGTCAACATTACAGAGAAGCTACCAAAGAGCAATTTCCTGGAGAAGACAAATGAATCTTCTGCCGGAGAATTACGTCGATAATGAACCCATCCCGCCCCTAACACACTCAACGACGTTACAGGATAGCTGCATTAATACGATAGAATATATAGATGACATGACAATCTGTGGTTCCATCCACTACGAGGTGGCAAAGCAAATTAAAAGACAATTACACCACTGGATAAACTTCCAAATAACATTAATGCAGAGGATAGATGAGTTGGAAGATGAACTTACATGTATTGTGCACAAGAAAATGTACAAACAAAATCGACATACTCCCTCACAATTTCTCCCAGCCGAAGTACATCACACCACACATACACAGGATGAACACAAACCAGAATCATCATCACATGGAAAACCCTACGACACACGTAAATGTGAACAGTACATCAAACCAGTCAAATTTGTCTCGGGAGGCACTCTTCACCCCGGGAAAATGGAACAAGGAACAGACAGGCATGCAGTCCCTGAATCAAAACACATCGAAACACTCAGGCTACAGACCAATACAAAACTCAAAACTACTGGACCCAGACTTATAAAAGTAGACCAATTAGATGAGGACAAATCTGAGGGAGAGACATGTGACATTTGCAACGATGTCAACGTGCGTCTAGCAACAACCTCCACTCCAAACACAAACAAAGACAACATAACATATACAGTCAGTCCCATACAAATCACCACCATCGCCGGCACCACGACAGCAAGCACCACCAACATCAGTGAAAAACGTGTGAAGTCAAACAGCATTGAAGAGGCGTGTGACAAAACGAAAAGTAACCGTGTGACATCCCAAAGAGGTCTTAAAATGTCCCCCAATCAGCGGCCAACACCAAGCCACAATCCGTCCAGTACCACATCAGAGACCGCAACAGAAACCAGCACCAACAGCAAGCCAGCTGCACCTAATTATGATAATTTAGAACTTAACTTACTTTTAAGTAGGCTAGAGAAAAAGGAGATATTGCAGACAGCGCAGCGGATGCTGCTTAGATTGTGCCATCCAAAGGGAGATTCTCTCTGTTTTCCAGTAACTGAGCAAACAGACAGAATCATCCTAAAGACAGAAAATATTCCTACATCAGCAGAGCCGCTGCTCGATCTTATGCTCCAGGTCTGCCTGCGCAGGTCAGAATCTTTCGACTTGGACAAAATATATATAGATCATGTAAGAGCACACGGACGAACATATTTTGATAACTCACAGACTGGCAGTAAATGTTTTGTACACGTAAAACACCCAGAACACATAGACAAAAAATGAATATCTTACAACATAATACAAAAAACAGTACGACAGTCAGCGCGGAAATCCCTAAAATAGCACTAGACCTGCAGGCAGACATCATGTGCTTACAAGAACCCTATAACAGAAACGGGCAACTGATATGTCTACCAAAACATGCTACCACAATAACAGGCAGCAATGACTGTAAGGCTGCAATAGTAATTCTAAATAGAACTTATAACATAGTTAAGGTAACACAGTTATGCAATCAACACTTGGTTACCATAGAGATATCTAACAGGAACGTCACATGGGTTATTGCATCCATGTACGCCCAATACAGCCATCGAATACAACCGTATGCAGACTACATCAGAGACATAGTAATGTATGCCAGAGGCAAAAAATTAGTGATTGGTGCTAACATTAATTCCAGATCGACCCTCTGGAACTCAGACAGAACAGATGACAGAGGACGCATAATCACCGATCTAATACAAGAAACACAACTACATGTAATGAATACGGAAGGACCAATACCAACATATGCAGGGTTCGATGGTACGAGCAGTAATATCGACTTCACGCTAGCAAATAATGCAGCAATGGCATACCTAACAAACTGGACTGTACACGACAACATAACCAGTAGTGATCATAATGTCATAACATACACACTAACTCACACTCAGAACACAATGACCAAATCACACACCAGACACTTGCTGTTGCACAAAGCAGACTGGAACAAATTAACGGAAACTATACAACGACACGATCTACAAAACATCAATGGAAGTATCGATTATAGAGCACACAAGTTAACACAGGTGATACAACATGCACAAAACACATCAATACCGACAGCAAAGAACACAAATTGCTCACCAGTACCATGGACCAACGAACTTACGAGACTCAAACAAGACACAAGACGCAAACGAAAATTATATCAAAGGGCGATAGCAGATAGGGACCGACGAATAAGACTTGAAGCATATAGGCATGCACAAGACTTATACAGACAGACCCTATACAACACGCGTAGACAACAATGGGAGCTATTTGTAACAACACAAACAGAGCAAAATATATGGGGGGAACCATACAAAATATTGACAGAGAAGATAAAAACCCCACTAGTTCTGGGAACGCTAAGGCAGAATGACGGCACGATGACGAGGGGATGGAGGAATACAGCGGAGTTTCTGCTGTATAAACTGCACCCTGACGACGTTATCGATACAGACACACAATATCATGCAACACTAAGAGGAAACCTACACACACCATACAACACTGCAACTGTCACCTGTCCTTTTGCGCAAGAAGAGGTTGCGCTAGCAATCTCAGAGCTCAAAAACAAAAAAAGCACCTGGACCAGATGGTATCCACTCGGAAACACTGAAAAAACTAGCACCGCAGACCACCCTGTTCCTAACAACGTTACTGAACGATGCCTTACGGCTGGGCAGGGTACCTACAGTATGGAAAACCTCCAAAGCAGTCATTATTAAGAAATCAGCGGACAGGGATCCTTCAGATCCAAAGACTTACAGGCCAATATGCCTAATAAACACCCTAGCAAAGATTCAGGAGAAGCTACTGTGTAAGCACCTGCAAACACACAGAGCTCTCAGGGGTATGAGCCAACACCAGTTCGGCTTCAGAGCGGGCAGATCAATAGATGATGCCATCAACCAGGCCCTGCACATAGTTAACACCACAAAACAGAAATACGCCATGGCAATAATGATTGACATTGCCGGAGCATTTGATAATCGTTGGTGGCCAGCACTGTTTCAGAGGCTAAGACATCTGGAGGTACCGCAGTCACTGTACAACAGTTTTCTGCACTACTGTAAAGACCGAGTAGTCGAATGGCAGATGGACAGCCGGAAAGTAATTAAAAGAATTACCAAAGGCTGTCCTCAAGGGTCGATCTGCGGCCCCATCTTCTGGGACATAACAATTGAACCCCTCCTACAACTTCTGGATGGGGATGACAGGTCAGACGGAATTGTCGCCTACGCAGATGACCTATTAGTTGTAGTCACTGCAAACAACAGAGCCCAGTTAAAAGAGAAAGCCAGTGGATTACTACAAACAATTACTCAGTGGTGTCACAACAACAAACTCAGGATAGCCGAAAACAAAACAATATACACTTTACTGAAAGGATCACTCCAAAGGAATCCTTCGGTTAAAATTGGGGACACAAACATCAAACGAGCACGCTTTACGCGCTATCTTGGGGTACACATAGATGAAAAATTGAATTTCCACGAACACATAAGGCTAACAACAGACAAAGCAGAAAAAATACTCCACAAACTGGTGGGGCTAAATTCAAAACAGTACAGACTACCTCTACCAGTCATACGTACATACCACTGTGCGCTCTTCGAATCAGTACTCAGCTTTGCAGCTAGCACGTGGGCACATAGACTGAACGTGGTCACCAACAAAGCATCCGTCAGACGAGGGCAGAGAAGTGTCCTACTTAGGCTATCTGGAGCCTTCGGTACCACCTCAGCAGATGCACTGTGTGTGGTGCTCGGAATATGCCCCATAGATATCACGATCAAATACAGAGCTGCAAGGTACTGGTTAAAGATGGGGAGACTAGCTAAGGTACACACAATAACCGGTGTGCCCATAGAGACGATACGTCACCTTAAAAGTTGGCGTTTGGATACATGGCAAAGTGAGTGGGATGCAAGTGATAAGGGACGTAGACTGTACAACTTCCTCCCTGACATAAGGGAGCGGTTGAGAATGAGACATATCGATCCCAGCCGCGGTATGGTACATTTCTTAACCGGGCACGGACCTTATCCCACGCACTTAAACCGCGTGAGTCTGAGGCAGACACCTACAAGCACATGCGGGGAAGAAGGTTCCCCAGAACACACTGTCTTTTTCTGCGGGCAATACGCGAACAATACACATACACTACACTTAGATTACACCGATACAGACATAGATATATACACAGCAATAAGAGACGAAGAACAATGGGCACAATTAAACGCACTGACAAACAGTATTTCAAAAACAACACATGAAAAGTATATGCAGACACGACGTCACAGACATGCCTATGTGCAGCGTAACAGAAATCTCCAGAGAATGGACAGCGATACCCACAGTGACAGCGAGAATAGTGACAATGAGGAGGAACAGGAGGAGGAAGCTGAGATGTGACAGTAAATAAGCAAATTGCTGGCAATCTAGCCAAGAAAACAACAAATGCTGTACATGGATGCGCACCTAATGTAGTTAATACATAGGATTAGTAACAAATAGGATAAGAAACATTGCTCTACTAATAACCATTTGTGTGTGTGTGTGTGTGTGTGTGTGTGTGTGTGTGTGTGACTGACGGTCAATGGCTCGATGAAACCATTCCGAGGTATTCACCGTCAGTCACACTCGGTGATGGTACTAACAAATCTCTCATCTATCCTATCTTCTTTTTATATTCTTCTTAAAAACAACAAAATTTTATTTATATTTCAACCTCAAATTATTGTTATTTTGAATCATTCTTTGTAAATTTTGTAGATAAAACAAAAGGAAAGAAAACTGTAAAAAGATGAAATACGAAAATTGTAAGATGTACGACCTGCTTTAAACATCAGGTAACGGGTCTATAATTTGACAATAAATAAATAAATAGTGCATCGGAATCTTGAAATGATCTCCCAGGAAACGCTCAAAGCGAACCACAAACATGGAGAAGATTTACTCGTCTTGTACTTAAGTCGGCTTTGTGCCTTTTGAATTAAATCCCGATGCAATTTCTGTGTTTCATCGTAAATGTGAAGGTCTAAGGGATAGAGTAATGCTGCAGTACTGCATTGGAATCTAATACTGATCCCCCAGGAAACGCTCAAACCAAACCACAAACAATGAGAAGATTTATTCTAATCTTAATTAAGTCGGCATTGTGCCTTTTGTATTAAATCCCGACTCAATTTCTGTGTTTCATCGTCAATGTGACGGTCCAACGGATAGAGTAAAGCTACATTAGTGCGTCGGAATCTAATACTGATCTCACAGGAAACGCTCAAAGCAAACCAAAAACAATGAGGAGATTTTCTCTTCTTGTACTTAAGTCGGCATTACGCGTATTGTATTATATCGAGACGCAATTTCTGTGTATCATCGTCAATTTGAAGGTTCAAGGGGGAGAGTAAAGCTGTAGTAGTGCATCGGAATCTAACACAGATCTCCCAGGAAAAGCTCAAAGCAAACCACAAACAATGGGAAGATTTACTCTTCTTGTATTTAAGTCGGCATTGTGCCTTTTCTATTAAATCCCGACGCAATTTCTGTGTTTCATCGTCAATGTGATGGTCCAAGGCATAGAGTAAAGCTGCAGTAGTGCGTCGGAATCTAATACTGATCTCACAGGAAACGCTCAAAGAAAACCACAAACAGGGAGAAGATTTACTCTTCTTACACTTAAGTCGTCGTTGTGACTTTTGTATTAAATCCCGAAGCAATTTCTGTGATGCATCGTCAATTTGAATGACCAAGGGATGACGCTGCCGTAGTGCATCGGAAACTAATACTGATCTCCAAGGAAACGCTCAAAGCAAACCACAAACAATGAGAAGATTTACTCTTCTTGTACTTAAGTCGGCATTGTGCCTTTTGTATTAAATCCCGACGCAATTTCTGTGTTTCATCGTCAATGTGAAGGCCAAGGGATGGAGTAAAGCTGCAGTAGTGCATCGGAATCTAATAATGATCTGCCAGGAAACGCTCAAAGCAGACCACAAACATAGAGAAGATTTACTCATCTTGTACATAAGTTGGCATTGAGCTTTTGTATTATATCACGACGCCATTTCGGTGTTTCATCCCAATGTGAAGGTCCAAGGGATTGAGTAACGTTGCCATAGTGCATCGGCATCTAATACTGATCTCCAAAGAAACGCTCAAAGCAAACAACAAACAATGAGATGATTAACTCTTCTCGTACTTAGGTCGGCATTATGGCATTTGTATTAAATCTCGACGCGATTTCTGTGTTTTATCGTCAATGAGAATGTCCAAGGGATAGAGTAAAGCTGCAGTAGTGCATCGGAATCTTGTACTAATCTCCCTGGAAATGCTCAAAGCAAACCACAAACATTGGGAATATTTCCTCTTCTTGTACTAAAGTCGGCATTGTGCCTTTTGTATTAAATCTCGATGCGATTTCTGTGTTTCATCGTCAATGAGAAGGTCCAAGGGACAGAGTAAAGCTGCAGTAGTGCATTGGAATCTGATACTGATCTCCAAGGAAACGCTCAAAGCAAACCACAAACGATGAGAAGATTTACTCTTCGTGTACTTATGTAGGCATTGTACCTTTTTTGTTAAATCCCAACGCAATTTCTGCGTGTCATCGTCAATGTGAAGGTCCAAGGGATAGAGTAAAGCTGCAGTAGCGCATCGGAAGCTAATACTCATCTCCCAGGAATCGCTCAAGGCAAACCATAAAAAATAGGAAGATTTACTATCCTTGTACTTAAATCGGCATTGTGATTTTTGTATTAAATCGCGACGCAACTTCTGTCTTTCATCGTGAATGTGAAGGTCCAAGCGATAGAGTAAAGCTGCAGTAGTGCATCGGAATGTAATGCTGATCTTCCAGGAAACGCTCAGAGCAAACCAGAAACAAAGAGAAGATTTTCTCTTCTTGTACTTATGTCGACATTGGGCCTTTCGAAGTTAATCCCGACGCAATTTCTTAGTTTCATCGTCGATGTGATATTCCAACGGATAGTGCAAATCTGCAGTAGTGCAACGGAATGTAATACTGATCTCCCAGGAATCGCTCAAGGCAAACCACAGACAATGAGAAGTTTTACTCATCTTGTACTTAAGTCGGCATTGTGCCTTTTGTATTGAATCCCGACCCAATTTCAGTGTTTCATCGTCAATGTGAAGGTCCAAGGTATAGACTAAAGCAGCAGTAGTGCATTGGACTCTAATACTTATCACACAGGAAACGCTCAAACCAAACCACAAACAATGAGAAGATATACTCTTCTTGTATTTAAGTCGGCATTGTGCCTTTTGTATTAAATCCCGACGCAACTTCTGTGTTTCATCGTCCATGTGAAGGTCCAAGGGATGGAGTAAAGCTACAGAAGTGCATCTGAATGTAATACTGATCTCTCAGGAAACGCTCTAAGCAAACCAAAGACAATGAGTAGATTTACTCTTCTTGTGCGTAAGTCGGCATTGCGCGTATTGTATTGAATCCCGACGCAATTTCTGAGTATCATCGTCTATGTGAAAGTCCAAGGGATAGAGTAAACCAGCAGTAGTGCATCCGAATCTAAAACTGATCTCCCACGAAACGCTCAAACCAAACCACAAACAATGAGAAGATTTACTCTTCTAGTACTTAGGTCGGTATGGTGCCTTATGTATTAAATCCCGACGGAATTTCTGTGTTTCATCGCCAATGTGAAGGTCCAAGGGATAGAGTTAAATTGCAGTAGTGCATCGGAATCTAATACTGATCTGCCAGGAAACGCTCAAAGCAAACCAGAAACAATTGGTAAAATTTACTCTTCTTGTATATAAGTCGGCATTGTGCCTTTTGTATTAAATCCCGACACCATTTCTGTGTTTCATCCTCAATGTGAAGGTCCAAGGGATAGAGTAAAGCTCCAGTAGCGCATCGGAATCTCATATTTATCTCCAAGGAAACGTTCAAACCAAACCACTAACAATTAGAAGTTTTACTCTTCTTGTACTTACGTCGTCATTGTGCGTTTTGTATTAAATCCCGATGCAATTTCTGTGTTTCATCGACAATGTGAAGGTCCAAGTAATATAGTGAAGCTGCAGTAGTGAATTGGAATCTGATACTGAACTCCCAGGAAACGTTCAAAGCAAACCACAAACTATTATTAGATATACTCTTCACGTACTTAAGTCGGCACTGTGATTTTTGTATTAAATCCCGACGCAATTTCTGTGTTTCATCGTCAATGTGAAGTTCCAAGGGATAGAGTAAAGCTGCAGTAGTGCATCAGAATCTAATACAGATCTCCCAGGAAACGCTCAAAGCAAACCAGAAACAATGAGAAGATTTACTCTTCTTGTACTTAAGTCGTCATTGTGCCTTTTGATTTAATCCCGACGCAATTTCTGTGTCTCATCGTCGATGTGAATTTCCAAGGAATAGAGTAAAGCTGCAGTAGTGCATCGGAATCTAATGCTGATCTCCCATTAGATGCTCAAAGCCAACCACAAACAATGAGAAAATTTACTCTTCTTGTACTTAAGTCGGCATTGTGCCTTTTGAATTATATCCCGATGCAATTTCTGTGTTTCATCGTCAATGTGAAGGTCTAAGGGATAGAGTAATGCTGCAGTACTGCATTGGAATCTAATACTGATCCCCAAGGAAACGCTCAAACCAAACCACAAACAATGAGAAGATTTATTCTACTCTTAATTAAGTCGGCATTGTGCGTTTTTTATTAAATCCCGACTCAGTTTCTGTGTTTCATCGTCAATGTGAAGGTCCAACGGATAGAGTAAAGTTACAGTAGCGCGTCGGAATCTAATACTGATCTCACAGGAAACGCTCAAAGGAAACCAAAAACTATGAGAAGATTTACTCTTCTTGTACTTAAGTCGGTATTACGCGTATTGTATTAAATCGAGACGCAATTTCTGTGTATCAGCGTCAATGTGAAGGCCCAAGGGAGAGAGTAAAGCTGTAGTAGAGCATCGGAATCTAATACAGATCTCCCAGGAAACGCTCAAAGCAAACCAGAAACAATGGGAAGATTTACCTTCTTGTATTTAAGTCGGCATTGTGCCTTTTGTATTAAATACTGACGCAATTTCAGTGTTTCATCGACAATGTGATGGTCGAAGGGATAGAGTAAAGCTGCAGTAGTGAATCGGATTCTAATACTGATACCCTAGGAAACGCTCAAAGCAAACCACAAACAAAGAGATGATTTACTCTTCTTGTACTTAAGTTGGCATTGAACTTTTGTATTATATCACGACGCAATTTCTGTGTTTCATCCCAATGTGAAGGTCTAAGGGATAGAGTAATACTGCAGTACTGCATTGGATCTAATACTGATCCCCCAGGAAACGCTGAAACCAAACCACAAACAATGAGAAGATTTATTCTACTCTTAATTAAGTCGGAATTTTGCCTTTTGTATTAAATCCCGACGCAATTTCTGTGTTTCATCGTCAATGCGAAGGTCCAAGGGATAGAGTAAAGCAGCAGAATTGCATTGGATTTTAATACTTATTACCCAGGAAACGCTCAAACCAAACCACAAACAATGAGATGATTTACCCTTCTTGTACTTAAGTCGGCATTGTGAATTTTGTATTGAATCCCGACCCAATTTCAGTGTTTCATCGTCAATGTGAGGGTCCAAGGGATAGACTAACGCCGCAGTAGTGCATCGGAATCTAATACTCATCTCCGAGGAATCGCTCAATTCAAACCACAAACTATGAGAAGATTTACTCTTCATGTACTTAAGTCGGCATTGTGATTTTTGTATTAAATTCCGACGCAATATCTGTGTTTCATCGTCAATGTGAAGTTCCATGGGATTGAGTAAAGCTGCAGTAGTGAATCGGAATCTAATACTGATCTCCCAGGAAACGCTCAAAGCAAACCAGAAACAATGAGAAGATTTGCTCTTCTTGTACTTGAGTCGACATTGTGCCTTTTGATTTAATCCCGACGCAATATCTGTGTCTCATCGTCGATGTGAAGTTCCAAGGGATAGAGTAAAGCTGTAGTAATGCATCGCTATTTAATGCTGATCTCCCATTAGACGCTCAAAGCCATCCACAAACAATGAGAAGATTTACTCTTCCTTTACTTAAGTCGGCATTGTGCCTTTTGTAATAAATCCCGACGCAATTTCTGTGATTCATCGCAATGTGAAGGTCCAAGGGATTGAGTAAAGCTGCAGTAGTGCATCGGAATCTAAATCTGATCTCCAAGGAAACGCTCAAAGCAAACAACAATCAATGAGAAGATAAACCCTTCTCGTACTTAAGTCGGCATTGTGCCATTTGTTTTAAATCCCCACGCAGTTTCTGTGTTTCATCGTCAATGTGAAGGTCCAAGGGATAGAGTAAAGCTGCAGTAGTGCTACGTAATCTTGTACTGATCTCCCAGGAAACGCTCAAAGCGAACCAGCAACATTGAGAAGATTTACTCTTCTTGTACTTAAGTCGGCATTGTGCCTTTGGAATTAAATCCCGAGTCGATTTCTGTGTTTCATCGTCAATGTGAAGGTCTAAGGGATAGAGTAATGCTGCAGTACTGCATCTTAATCTAATACTGATCCCCCAGGTACCGGTCAAACCAATCCACAAACAATGAGAAGATATAGTCTTCTTGTAATTAAGTCGGCCTTACGCGTATTGTATTAAATCGAGACGCAATTTCAGTGTTTTATCGTCAATGTGATGCTCCAATTGAGAGAGTAAAGCTGTGGTAGTGCATCGGAATCTAATACAGATCTCCCAGGATAAGCTCAAAGCAAACCAGAAACAATGGGAAGATTTACTCTTCTTGTACTTAAGTCTGAATTGTGCCTATTGTTTTAAATCCCGACGCAATTTCTGTGTTTCATCGTCAAAACGAAGGTATAAGGGATAGAGTAAAGCTGCAGTAGTGCGTCGGAATCTAATACTGATCTGACAGGATACGCTCAAGGCAAACCACAAACAGTGAGAAGATTTACTCTTCTTACACTTAAGTCGGCATTGTGCCTTTTGTATTAAATACCGAAGCTATTTCTGTGATGCATCGTCAATTTGAAGGTCCAAGGGATAACGCTGCAGTAGTGCATCGGAATCTAATACTGATCTCCAAGGAAACGCTCAAAGCAAACCACAAACAATGAGAAGATTTGCTGTCCTTGTTCTTAAATCCTCATTGTGCACTTTGTATGAAATCCCAACGCAATTTCTGTGTTTCATCGTCAATGTGAAGTTCCAAGGGATAGAGTAAAGCTGCAGTTGTGCATCGGAATCTAATACTGATCTCCCAGGAAACTCTCAAAGCAAACCAGAAAGAATGAGATGATTTGCTCTTCTTGTACTTAAGTCGACGTTGTGCCGTTTGATTTAATCCCGACGCAATATCTGTTTCTCTTCGTCGATGTGAATTTCCAAGGAATAGTGTAAAGCTGCAGTAGTGCATCGGAATCTAATGCTGATCTCCCATTAGATGCTCAAAGCCAACCACAAACAATGAGAAAATTTACTCTTCTTGTACTTGAGTCGGCATTGTGCCTTTTGAATTATATCCCGATGCAATTTCAGTGTTTCATCGACAATGTGATGGTCGAAGGGATGGAGTAAAGCTGCAGTAGTGCATCGGATTCTAATACTGATACCCTAGGAAGCGCTCAAAGCAAACCACAAACAAAGAGAAGATTTACACTTCTTATACTTAAGTTGGCATTGAACTTTTGTATTATATCACGACGCAATTTCTGTGTTTCATCCCAATGTGAAGGTCTAAGGGATAGAGTAATGCTGCAGTACTGCATTGGAATCTAATACTGATCCCCCAGGAAACGCTCAAACCAAACCACAAACAATGAGAAGATTTATTCTACTCTTAATTAAGTCGGAATTGTGCCTTTTGTATTAAATCCCGACGCAATTTCTGTGTTTCATCTTTAATGTGAAGGTGTAAGGGTTAGAGTAATGCTGCAGGACTGCATCTTAATCAAATACTGATCCCCCAGGAAACGCCCAAACCAAACCACAAACAATGAGAAGGTGTACTATACTTGTATTTAAGTCGGGATTGTGCCTTTTGTTTTAAATCCCGACTCAATTTCTATGCTTCATCGTCAATGCGAAGGTCCAACGGGTAGAGTAAAGCTACACAAGTGCATCTGACTGTAATACTGATCTCCCAGGAAACGCTCAAAGCAAGCCAAAAACAATGAGAAGATTTACTCTTCTTGTACTTAAGTCGGCATTACGCGTATTGTATTAAATCGAGACGCAATTTCTGTGTATCATCGTCAATGTGAAGGTCCATTTGAGAGAGTAAAGCTGCGATAGTGCATCGGAATCTAATACAGATCTCCCAGGAAAAGCTCAAAGTAAACCAGAAACAATGGGAAGAATTACTCTTCTTGTACTTAAGTCGGCATTGTGCCTTTTGTATTAAATCCCGACGCAAATTCTGTGTTTCATCGTCAATGCGAAGGCCCAAGGTATAGAGTAAAGCTGCAGTAGTGCGTCGGACTCTAATACTGATCTCACAGGAAACGCTCAAAGCAAACCACAAACAGTGAGAAGTTGTACTCTTCTTACACTTAGGACGGCATTGTGCCTTTTGTACTAAATACCGAAGCTATTTCTGTGATGCATCGTCAATTTGAAGGTCCAAGGGATAACGCTGCAGTAATGCATCGGAATCTAATACTGATCTCCAAGGAAACGCTCAAAGCGAACCACAAACAATGAGAAGATTTACTCTTCGTGTACTTCAGTCAGCATTGTGCAGTTTATATTAAATCCCAACGCAATTTCTGTGTTTCATCGTCAATGTGAAGGTTCAAGGGATAGAGTAAAGTTGCAGTAGTGCATCGAAATCTAATACTGATCTCCCAGGAAACGCCGAAAGCAAACCAGAAACAATGAGAAGATTTACTCTTCTTGTACTTAAGTCGTCATTGTGCCTTTTGATTTAATCCCGACGCAATTTCTGTGTCTCATCGTCGATGTGAAGTTCCAAGGGATAGAGTAAAGCTTCAGTAGTGCATCGGAATCTAATGCTGATCTCCCATTAGACGCTCAAAGCCAACCACAAACAATGAGAAGATTTACTCTTCCTTTACTTAAGTCGGCATTGCGCCTTTTGAATTAATCCCGACGCAATTTCTGTGTCTCATCGTCGATGTGAAGTTCCAAGGGATAGAGTAAAGCTGCAGTAGTGCGTCGGAATCTAATGCTGATCTCCCATTAGAAGCTCAAAGCCAACCACAAACAATGAGAAGATTTACTCTTCCTTTACTTAAGTCGGCATTGTGCCTTTTGTAATAAATCACGACGCAATTTCTGTGATTCATCGTCAATGTGAAGGTCCTGCGGATAGAGTAAAGTTACCGAAGTGCATCTGAATGTAATACTGATCTCCCAGGAAACGCTCAAAGCAAACCACAAACAATGAGAAGATTTAGTCTTCTTGTAATTAAGTCGGCATTACGCGTATTGTATTAAATCGAGACGCAATATCTGTGTTTTATCGTCAATGTGAAGCTCCAATTGAGAGTGTAAAGCTATGGTAGTGCATCGGAATGTAATACAGATCTCCCAGGAAAAGCTCAAAGCAAACCAGAAACAATGGGAAGATTTACTCTTCTTGTACTTAAGTCGGAATTGTGCCTATTGTATTATATCCCGACGCAATTTCTGTGTTTCATCGTCAAAACGAAGGTCCAAGGGATAGAGTAAAGCAGCAGTAGTGCGTCGGAATCTAATACTGATCTCACAGGAAACTCTCAACGCAAACCACAAACAGTGAGAAGAGTTACTCCTCTTACACTTAAGTCGGCATTGTGCCTTTTGTATTAAATACCGAAGCTATTTCTGTGATGCATCGTCAATTTGAAGGTCCAAGGGATAACGCTGCAGTAGTGCATCGGAATCTAATTCTGATCTCCAAGGAAACGCTCAAAGCAAACCGCTAACAATGAGAAGATTTACTCTTCTTGTACTTAAATCAGCATTGTGCACTTTGTATGAAATCCCAACGCAATTTCTGTGTTTCATCGTCAATGTGAATGTCCGAGGGATAGAGTAATGCTGCAGTAGTGCATCGGAATCTAAAACAGATCTCCCAGGAACGCTCAAAGCAAACCAGAAACAATGAGAAGATTTACTCTTCTTGTACTTAAGTCGTCATTGTGCCTTTTGATTTAATCCCGACGCAATTTCTGTGTCTCATCGTCGATATGAATTTCCAAGGGATAGAGTAAAGCTGCAGTAGTGCATCGGAATCTAATGCTGATCTCCCATTAGATGCTCAAAGCCAACCACAAATAATGAGAAAATTTACTCTTCTTGTACTTAAGTCGGCATTGTGCCTTTTGAATTATATCCCGAGGCAATTTCTGTGTTTCATCGTCAATGTGAAGGTCTAAGGGATAGAGTAATGCTGCAGTACTGCATTGGAATCTAATACTGATCCCCCAGGAAACGCTCAAACCAAACCAAAAACAATGAGAGGATTTATTCTACTCTTAATTAAGTCGGAATTGTGCCTTTAGTATTAAATCCCGACGCAATTTCTGTGTTTCATCGTCAATGCGAAGGTCCAAGGGATAGAGTAAAGCAGCAGAATTGCATTGGATTTTAATACTTATCACCCAGGAAACGCTCAAACCAAACCACAAACAATGAGAAGATTTACCCTTCTTGTACTTAAGTCGGCATTGTACCTTTTGTATTGAATCCCGACCCAATTTCAGTTTTTCATCGTCAATGTGAGGGTCCAAGGGATAGACTAAAGCCGCAGTAGTGCATCGGAATCTAATACTCATATCCGAGGAATCGCTCAATTCAAACCACAAACTATGAGAAGATTTACTCTTCATGTACTTAAGTCGGCATTGTGCCTTTTGTATTAAATACCGAAGCTATTTCTGTGATGCATCGTCAATTTGAAGGTCCAAGGGATAACGCTGCAGTAGTGCATCGGAATCTAATACTGATCTCCAAGGAAACGCTCAAAGCAAACCACAAACAATGAGAAGATTTACTGTTCTTGTACTTAAATCCTCATTGTGCACTTTGTATGAAATCCTAACGCAATTTCTGTGTTTCATCGTCAATGTGAAGGTCCAAGGGATAGAGTAAAGCTGCATTAGTGCATCGGAATCTCATTCTTAACTCCAAGGAAACGTTCAAACCAAACCACTAACAATGAGTAGATTTACTCTTCTTGTACTTAAGTCGTCATTGTGCCTTTTGTATTAAATCCCGATGCTATTTCTGTGTTTCATCGTCAATGTGAAGGTCCAAGGGATAGAGTGAAGCTGCAGTAGTGAATTGGAATCTGATACTGAACTCCCAGGAAACGCTCAAAGCAAACCGCAAACTATTATAAGATATACTCTTCATGTACTTAAGTCGGCATTTTGATTTTTGTATTAAATCCCGACGCAATTTCTGTGTTTCATCGTCAATGTGAAGTTCCAAGGGATAGAGTAAAGCTGCAGTTGTGCATCGGAATCTAATACTGATCCCCAGGAAACGCTCAAAGCAAACCAGAAAGAATGAGATGATTTGCTTTTCTTGTTCTTAAGTCGACATTGTGCCGTTTGATTTAATCCCGACGCAATATCTGTGTCTCATCGTCGATGTGAAGTTCCAAGGGATAGAATAAAGCTGCCGTTGTTCATCGGAATCTAATGCTGATCTCCCATTAGACACTCAAAGCCAACCACAAACAATGGGAAGATTTACTCTTCTATTACTTAAGTCGGCATTGTGCCTTTTGTATTAAATCTCGACGCAATTTCTGTGTTGAATCGCAATGTGAAGGTACAAGGGATTGAGTAAAGCTCCAGTAAAGAATCGGAATCTAAATTCATCTCCAAGGAATCGCTCAAAGCAAACAACAAACAATGAGAAGATAAACCCTTCTTGTACTTAAGTCGGCATTGTGCCATTTGTATTAAATCCCGACACAGTATCTGTGTTTCATCGTCAATGTGAAGGTCGAAGGGATAGAGTAAAGCTGCAGTAGTGCTACGTAATCTTGTACTGATCTCCCAGGAAACGCTCAAATCGAACCAGCAACATTGAGAAGATTTACTCTTCTTGTACTTAAGTCGGCATTGTGCCTTTTGAATTAAATCCCGATGCAATTTCTGTGTTTCATCTTTAATGTGAAGGTGTAAGGGTTTGAGTAATGCTGCAGTACTGCATCTTAATCTAATACTGATCCCCCAGGAAACGCCCAAACCAAACCACAAACAATGAGAAGGTTTACTATACTTGTATTTAAGTCGGCATTGTGCCTTTTGTATTAAATCCCGACTTAATTTCTATGCTTCATCGTCAATGCGAAGGTCCAACGGGTAGAGTAAAGCTACACAAGTGCATCTGATTGTAATACTGATCTCCCAGGAAAAGCTCAAAGCAAACCAGAAACAATGGGAAGAATTACTCTTCTTGTACTTAAGTCGGCATTGTGCCTTTTGTATTAAATCCCGACGCAAATTCAGTGTTTCATCGTCAATGCGAAGGTCCAAGGTATAGAGTAAAGCTGCAGTAGTGCATCGGAATCTAATGCTGATCTCCCATTAGACGCTCAAATCCAACCACAAACAATGAGAAGATTTACTCTTCCTTTACTTAAGTGGGCATTGTGCCTTTTGTAATATATCCCGACGCAATTTCTGTGATTCATCGCAATGTGAAGGTCCAAGGGATTGAGTAAAGCTGCAGTAGTGCATCGGAATCTAAATCTGATCTCCAAGGAAATGCTCAAAGCAAACAACAAACAATGAGAAGATAAACCCTTCTCGTACTTAATTCGGCATTCTGCCATTTGTATTAAATCCCGACCCAGTTTCTGTGTTTCATCGTCAATGTGAAGGTCCAAGGGATACAGTAAAGCTGCAGTAGTGCTACGTAATCTTGTACTGATCTCCCAGGAAACGCTCAAAGCGAACCAGCAACTTTGAGAAGATTTACTCTTCTTGTACTTAAGTCGGCATTGTGCCTTTTGAATTAAATCCCGATGCGATATCTGTGTTTCATCGTCAATGTGAAGGTCTTAATCTAATACTGATCCCCCAGGAAACGGTCAAACCAATCCACAAACAATGAGACGGTTTTCTATACTTGTATTTAAGTCGGCATTGTGCCTTTTGTATTAAATCCCGACTAAATTTCTGTGATTCATCGTCAATGTGAAGGTCCTGCGGATAGAGTAAAGCTACAGAAGTGCATCTGAATGAAATACTGATCTCCCAGGAAACGCTCAAAGCAAAGCACAAACAATGAGAAGATTTAGACATCTTGTAATTAAGTCGGCATTACGCGTATTGTATTAAATCGAGACGCAATTTCTGTGTCTTATCGTCAATGTGAAGCTCAAATTGAGAGAGTAAAGCTGTGGTAGTGCATCGGAATCTAATACAGATTTCCCAGGAAACGACCAGAGCAAACCAGAAACAATGAGAAGATTTACTCTTCTTGTAATTAAGTCGTCATTGTTTCCTTTGATTTAATCCCGACGCAATTTCTGTGTCTCTTCGTCGATGTGAAGTTCCAAGGGATAGAGTAAAGCTGCAGTAGTGCATCGTAATCTAATGCTGATCTCCCATTACACGCTCAAAGCCAACCACATACAATGAGAAGATTGACTCTTCTTGTACTTAAGTCGGCATTGTGATTTTTGTATTAAATCCCGACGCAGTTTCTGCGTTTCATCGTCAATGTGAAGGTCCAAGAGATAGACTAAAGCTGCAGTAGTGTATCGGAATCTAATACTCATCTCCGAAGAATCGCTCAATGGATACCACAAACTATGAGAAGATTTACTCTTCATGTACTTAAGTCGGCATTGTGATTTTTGTATTTAATCCCGACGCAATTTCTGTGTTTTATCGTCAATGTGAAGTACCATGGGATAGATTAAAGCTGCAGTAGTGCATCGGAATCTAACACTGATCTCACAGGAAACGCTCAAAGCAAACCACAAACAGTGAGAAGATTTACTCTTCTTGCACTTAAGTCGGCATTGTGCCTTTTGTATTAAATACCGAAGCTATTTCTGTGATGCATCGCCAATTTGAAGGTCCAAGGGATAAAGCTGCAGTAGTGCATCGGAATCTAATACTGATCTCCAAGGAAACGCACAAAGCAAACCACAAACAATGAGAAGATTTACTCTTCCTGTACATAAGTCGTCATTGTGCCTTTTGTATTAAATCCCGATGCAACTTCTGTGGTTCATCGTCAATGTGAAGGTGCAAGGGATTGAGTGAAGCTGCAGTAGTGAATTGGAATCTGATGCTGAACTCCCAGGAATCGCTCAATGCAAACCACAAAATATTATAAGATATACTCTTCATGTACTTAAGTCGGCATTGTGATTTTTGTATTAAATGCCGACGCAATTTCTGTGTTACATCGTCAATGTGAAGTTCCAAGGGATAGAGTAAAGCTGCAGTAGTACATCGGAATCTAATACTGATCTCCCAGGAAACGCTCAAAGAAAACCAGAAACAATGAGAAGATTTACTCTTTTTGTACTTAAGTCGTCATTCTGCCATTTGATTTAATCCCGACGCAATTTCTGTGTCTCATCGTCGATGTGAGGTTCCAAGTTATGAAGCTGCAGTAGTGCATCGGAAGCTAAAGCTGATCTCCCATTAGACGCTCAAAGACAACCACAAACATTGAGAAGATTTTCTCTTCTTGTACTTAAGTCGGCATTGTGCACTTGTATTAAATCCCGACGCAATTTCTGCGTTTCATCTTCAATGTGAAGGTCCAAGAGATAGACTAAAGCTGCAGAAGTGCATCGGAATCTAATACTCATCTCCGAGGAATCGCTCAATGCAAACCACAAACTATGAGAAGATTTACTCTTCATGTACTTAAGTCGGCATTGTGATATTTGTATTAAATACCAACGCAATTTCTGTGTTTCATCGTCAATGTAAAGTTCCATTGGATAGAGTAAAGCTGCAGTAGTGTATCGGAATCCAATACCAATATCCAGGGAAACGCTCAGAGCAAACCAGAAACAAAGGGAAGATTTTCTCTTCTTGTACTTATGTCGACATTGGGCCTTTTGTAGTTAATCCCGACCCAATTTCAGAGTTTCATCGTCAATGTGAAGGTCCAAGGGATAGAGTAAAGCAGCAGTAGTGCATTGGAATCTAATACTTATAACCCAGGAAACCCCCAAACCAAACCACAAACAATGAGAAGAAATACTCTTCTTGTATTTAAGTCGGCGTTGTGCCATTTGTATTAAATCCCGACGACATTTCTGTGTTTCATCGTCATAGTGAATGTCCAAGGGATAGAGTAAAGCAGCAGTATTGCATTGGAATCTAATACTTATCACCCAGAAAACGCTCAAACCAAACCACAAACAATGAGAAGATTTACCCCTCTTGTACTTAAGTCGGCATTGTGCCTTTTGTATTGAATACCGACCCAATTTCAGTGTTTCATCGTCAATGTGAGGGTACAAGAGATAGGCTAAAGCCGCAGTAGTGCATCGGAATCTAATACTCATCACCGAGGAATCGCTCAATGCAAACCACAAACTATGAGAAGATATACTCTTCATGTACTTAAGTCCTCATTGTGATTTTTGTATTAAATTCCGACGCAATTTCTGTGTTTCATCTTCAATGTGAAGTTCCATGGGATACAGTAAAGCTGTAGTAGTGCATCGGAATCTAATACAGATCTCCCAGGAACGCTCAAAGCAAACCAGAAACAATGAGAAGATTTACTCTTCTTGTACTTAAGTCGTCATTGTGCCTTTTGATTTAATCCCGACGCAATTTCTGTGTCTCATCGTCGATGTGAATTTCCAAGGGATAGAGTAAAGCTGCAGTAGTGCATCGGAATCTAATGCTGATCTCCCATTCGATGCTCAAAGCCAACCACAAACAATGAGAAAATTTACTCTTCTTGTACTTATGTCGGCATTGTGCCTTTTGAATTATATCCCAAGGCAATTTCTGTGCTTCATCGTCAATGTGAAGGTCTAAGGGATAGAGTAATGCTGCAGTACTGCATTGGAATCTAATACTGATCCCCAAGGAAACGCTCAAACCTAACCACAAACAATGAGAAGATTTATTCTACTCTTAATTAAGTCGGCATTGTGCCTTTTTTATTAAATCCCGACTCAATTTCTGTGTCTCATCGTCAATGTGAAGGTCCAACGGATAGAGTAAAGCTACAGTAGCGTGTCGGAATCTAATACAGATCTCACAGGAAACGCTCAAACAAAACCAAAAACTATGAGAAGATTTACTCTTCTTGTACTTAAGTAGGTATTACGCGTATTGTATTAAATCGAGACGCAATTTCTGTGTATCAGCGTCAATGTGAAGGTCCAAGGGAGAGAGTAAAACTGTAGTAGAGCATCGGAATCTAATACTGATCTCCCAGGAAACGCTCAAAGCAAACCAGAAACAATGGGAAGATTTACCTTCCTGTATTTAAGTCGGCTTTGTGCCTTTTATATAAAATCCTGACGCAATTTCTGTGTTTCATCGACAATGTGATGGTCGAAGGGATAGAGTAAAGCTGCAGTAGTGCATCGGATTCTAATACTGATAACCTAGAAAACGCTCAAAGCAAACCACAAACAAAGAGAAGATTTTCTCTTCTTGTACTTAAGTTGGCATTGAACTTTTGTATTATATCACGACGCAATTTCTGTGTTTCATCCCAATGTGAAGGTCTAAGGGATAGAGTAATGCTGCAGTACTGCATTGGAATCTAATACTGATCCCCCAGGAAACGCTCAAACCAAACCACAAACAATGAGAAGATTTATTCTACTCTTAATTAAGTCGGAATTGTGCCTTTTGTATTAATTCCCGACGCAACTTCTGTGTTTCATCGTCAATGCGAAGCTCCAAGGGATAGAGTAAAGCAGCAGAATTGCATTGGATTTTAATACTTATCACCCAGGAAACGCTCAAACCAAACCACAAACAATGAGAAGATTTACCCTTCTAGTACTTAAGTCGGCATTGTGCCTTTTGTATTGAATCCCGACCCAATTTCAGTGTTTCATCGTCAATGTGAGGGTCTAAGGTATAGACTAAAGCCGCAGTAGTGCATCGGAATCTAATACTCATCTCCGAGGAAGCGTTCAATTCAAACCACAAACTATGAGAAGATTTACTCTTCATGTACTTAAGTCGGCATTGTGATTTTTGTATTAAATTCCGACGCAATATCTGTGTTTCATCGTCAATGTGAAGTTCCATGGGATAGAGTAAAGCTGCAGTGGTGAATCGGAATCTAATACTGATCTCCCAGGAAACGCTCAAAGCAAACCAGAAACAATGAGAAGATTTGCTCTTCTTGTACTTGAGCCGACATTGTGCCTTTTGATTTAATCCCGACGCAATATCTGTGTCTCATCGTCGTTGTGATGTTCCAAGGGATAGAGTAAAGCTGTAGTAATGCATCGCTATCTAATGCTGATCTCCCATTAGACGCTCAAAGCCATCCACAAACAATGAGAAGATTTACTCTTCCTTTACTTAAGTCGGCATTGTGCCTTTTATAATAAATCCCGACGCAATTTCTGTGATTCATCGCAATGTGTAGGTCCAAGGGATTGAGTAAAGTTGCAGTAGTGCATCGGAATCTAAATCTGATCTCCAAGGAAACGCTCAAAGCAAACAACAATCAATGAGAAGATAAACCCTTCTCGTACTTAAGTCGGCATTGTGCCATTTGTATTAAATCCCCACGCAGTTTCTGTGATTTATCGTCAATGTGAAGGTCCAAGGGATAGAGTAAAGCTGCAGTAGTGCTACGTAATCTTGTACTGATCTCCCAGGAACGCTCAAAGCGAACCAGCAACATTGAGAAGATTTACTCTTCTTGTACTTAAGTCGGCATTGTGCCTTTGGAATTAAATCCCGATGCGATTTCTGTGTTTCATCGTCAATGTGAAGGTCTAAGGGATAGAGTAATGCTGCAGTACTGCATCTTAATCTAATACTGATCCCCCAGGAAACGGTCAAACCAATCCACAAACAATGAGAAGATTTAGTCTTCTTGTAATTAAGTCGGCATTACGCGTATTGTATTAAATCGAGACGCAATTTCTGTGTTTTATCGTCAATGTGATGCTCCAATTGAGAGAGTAAAGCTGTGGTAGTGCATCGGAATCTAATACAGATCTCCCAGGATAAGCTCAAAGCAAACCAGAAACAATGGGAAGATTTACTCTTCTTGTACTTAAATCGGAATTGTGCCTATTGTATTAAATCCCGACGCAATTTCTGTGTTTCATCGTCAAAACGAAGGTCCAAGGGATAGAGTAAAGCTGCAGTAGTGCGTCGGAATCTAATACTGATCTCACAGGAAACGCTCAAGGCAAACCACAAACAGTGAGAAGATTTACTCTTCTTACACTTAAGTCGGCATTGTGCCTTTTGTATTAAATACCGAAGCTATTTCTGTGATGCATCGTCAATTTGAAGGTCCAAGGGATAACGCTGCAGTAGTGCATCGGAATCTAATACTGATCTCCAAGGAAACGCTCAAAGCAAACCAGAAACAATGAGAAGATTTACTCTTCTTGTACTTAAGTCGTCATTGTGCCTTTTGTGTTAAATCCCGATGCAATATCTGTGCTTCATCGTCAATGTGAAGGTACAAGGGATAGAGTGAAGCTGCAGTAGTGAATTGGAATCTTTTACTGAACTCCCAGGAAACGCTCAAAGCAAACCGCAAACTATTATAAGATATACTCTTCATGTACTTAAGTCGGCATTTTGATTTTTGTATTAAATCCCGACGCAATTTCTGTGTTTCATCGTCAATGTGAAGTTCCAAGGGATAGAGTAAAGCTGCAGTTGTGCATCGGAATCTAATACTGATCTCCCAGGAAACGCTCAAAGCAAACCAGAAAGAATGAGATGATTTGCTCTTCTTGTACTTAAGTCGACATTGTGCCGTTTGATTTAATCCCGACGCAATATCTGTGTCTCATCGTCGATGTGAAGTTCCAAGGGATAGAATAAAGCTGCCGTTGTTCATCGGAATCTAATGCTGATCTCCCATTAGACGCTCAAAGCCAACCAGAACAATGGGAAGATTTACTCTACTATTACTTAAGTCGGCATTGTGCCTTTTGTATTAAATCTCGACGCAATTTCTGTGTTGAATCGCAATGTGAAGGTACAAGGGATTGAGTAAAGCTGCAGTAAAGAATCGGAATCTAAATCTCATCTCCAAGGAAACGCACAAAGCAAACGACAAACAATGAGAAGATAAACCCTTCTCGTACTTAAGTCGGCATTGTGCCATTTGTATTAAATCCCGACACAGTATCTGTGTTTCATCTTCAATGTGAAGGTCGAAGGGATAGAGTAAAGCTGCAGTAGTGCTACGTAATCTTGTACTGATCTCCCAGGAAACGCTCAAATCGAACCAGCAACATTGAGAAGATTTTCTCTTCTTGTACTTAAGTCGGCATTGTGCCTTTTGAATTAAATCCCGATGCAATTTCTGTGTTTCATCTTTAATGTGAAGGTGTAAGGGTTAGAGTAATGCTGCAGTACTGCATCTTAATCTGATACTGATCCCCCAGGAAACGCCCAAACCAAACCACAAACAATGAAAAGGTTTACTATACTTGTATTTAAGTCGGCATTGTGCCTTTTGTATTAAATCCCGACTCAATTTCTACGCTTCATCGTCAATGCGAAGGTCCAACGGGTAGAGTAAAGCTACACAAGTGCATCTGAATGTAATACTGATCTCTCAGGAAAAGCTCAAAGCAAACCAGAAACAATGGGAAGAATTACTCTTCTTGTACTTAAGTCGGCATTGTGCCTTTTGTATTAAATCCCGACGCAAATTCTGTGTTTTATCGTCAATTTGAAGTACCATGGGATAGATTAAAGCTGCAGTAGTGAATTGGAATCTGATGCTGAACTCCCAGGAAACGCTCAAAGCAAACCACAAACAATGAGAAGATTTACTCTTCTTGTACTTGAGTCAGCATTGTGCACTTTGTATTAAATCCCGACGCAATTTCTGCGATTCATCTTCAATGTGAAGGTCCAAGAGATAGACTAAAGCTGCAGTAGTGCATCGGAATCTAATACTCATCTCCGAGGAATCGCTCAATGCAAACCACAAACTATGAGAAGATTTACTCTTCATGTACTTAAGTCGGCATTGTGATATTTGTATTAAATACCAACGCAATTTCTGTGTTTCATCGTCAATGTGAAGTTCCATTGGATAGAGTAAAGCTGCAGTAGTGCATCGGAATCCAATACCAATCTCCCAGGAAACGCTCAGAGCAAACCAGAAACAAAGGGAAGATTTTCTCTTCTTGTACTTATGTCGACATTGGGCCTTTTGTAGTTAATCCCGACCCAATTTCGGAGATTCGTCGTCAATGTGAAGGTCCAAGGGATAGAGTAAAGCAGCAGTAGTGCATTGGAATCTAATAGTTATCACCCAGAAAACGCTCAAACCAAACCACAAACAATGAGAAGATTTACCCCTCTTGTACTTAAGTCGGCATTGTGCCTTTTGTATTGAATACCGACCCAATTTCAGTGTTTCATCGTCAATGTGAGGGTTCAAGAGATAGGCTAAAGCCGCAGTAGTGCATCGGAATCTAATACTCATCACCGAGGAATCGCTCAATGCAAACCACAAACTATGTGAAGATATACTCTTCATGTACTTAAGTCCTCATTGTGATTTTTGTATTAAATTCCGACGCAATTTCTGTGTTTCATCTTCAATGTGAAGTTCCATGGGATACAGTAAAGCTGCAGTGGTGCATCGGAATCTAATACTGATCTTCCAGGAAACGCTCAAAGCAAACCAGAAACAATGAGATGATTTGCTCTTCTTGTACTTAAGTCGACATTGTGCCGTTTGATTTAATCCCGACGCAATATCTGTGTCTCATCGTCGATATGAAGTTCAAAGGGATAGAATAAAGCTGCAGTTGTGCATCGGAATCTAATGCTGATCTCCCATTAGACGCTCAAAGCCAACCACAATCAATTAGAAGATTTACTCTTCCTTTACTTAAGTCGGCATTGTGCCTTTTGTATTAAATCCCGACGCAATTTCTGTGTTGAATCGCAATGTGAAGGTACAAGGGATTGAGTAAAGCTGCACTAAAGAATCGGAATCTAAATCTCAGCTCCAAGGAAACGCTCAAAGCAAACAACAAACAATGAGAAGATAAATCCTTCTCGTACTTAAGTCGGCATTGTGCCATTTGTATTAAATCCCGACACAGTATCTGTGTTTCATCGTCAATGTGAAGGTCGAAGGGATAGAGTAAAGCTGCAGTAGTGCATCGTAATCTTGTACTGATCTCCCAGGAAACGCTCAAAGCGAACCAGCAACATTGAGAAGATTTACTCTTCTTGTACTTAAGTCAGCATTGTGCCTTTTGAATTAAATCCCGATGCAATTTCTGTGTTTCATCGTCAATGTGAAGGTGTAAGGGTTAGAGTAATGCGGCAGTACTGCACCTTAATCTAATACTGATCCCCCAGGAAACGCCAAAACCAAACCACAAACAATGAGAAGGTTTACTATAGTTGTATTTAAGTCGGCATTGTGCCTTTTGTATTAAATCCCGACTCAATTTCTGTGCTTCATCGTCAATGCGAAGGTCCAACGGATAGAGTAAAGCTAGACATGTGCATCTGAATGTAATACTGATCTCCCAGAAAACGCTCAAAGCAAGCCAAAAACAATGAGAAGATTTACTCTTCTTGTACTTAAGTCGGCATTACGCGTATTGTATTAAATCGAGACGCAATTTCTGTGTATCATCGTCAATGTGAAGGTCCAATTGAGAGAGTAAAGCTGCGGTAGTGCATCGGAATCTAATACAGATCTCCCAGGAAAAGCTCAAAGCAAACCAGAAACAATGGGAAGAATTACTCTTCATGTACTAAAGTCGGCATTGTGCCTTTTGTATTAAATCCCGACGCAATTTCTGTGTTTCATCGTCAATGCGAAGGTCCAAGGGATAGAGTAAAGCTGCAGTAGTGCGGCGGACTCTAATACTGATCTCACAGGAAACGCTCAAAGCAAACCACAAACAGTGAGAAGATGTACTCTTCTTACACTTAGGTCGGCATTGTGCCTTTTGTACTAAATACCGAAGCTATTTCTGCAATGCGACGTCAATTTGTAGGTCCAAGGGATAACGCTGCAGTAGTATATCGGAATCTAATACTGATCTCCAAGGAACGCTTAAAGCAAACCACAAACAATGAGAAGATTTACTCTTCGTGTACTTGAGTCAGCATTGTGCACTTTATATTTTATCCCAACACAATTTCTGTGTTTCATCGTCAATGTGAAGGTCCAAGGGATAGAGTGAAGCTGCAGTAGTGAATTGGAATCTGATACTGAACTCCCAGGAAACGCTCAAAGCAAACCACAAACTATTATAACGTATACTCTTCATGTACTTAAGTCGGCATTGTGATTTTTGTATTAAATCCCGACGCAATTTCTGTGTTTCATCGTCAATGTGAAGTTCCAAGCGATTGAGTAAAGCTGCAGTAGTGCATCGAAATCTAATACTGATCTCCCAGGAAACGCTCAATGCAAACCAGAAACAATGAGAAGATTTACTCTTCTTGTACTTAAGTCGTCATTGTGCCTTTTGATTTAATCCCGACGCAATTTCTGTGTCTCATCGTCGATGTGAAGTTCCAAGGGATAGAGTAAAGCTGCAGTAGTGCATCGGAATCTAATGCTGATCTCCCATTAGACGCTCAAAGCCAACCACAAACAATGAGAAGGTTTACTTTTCTTGCACTTAAGTCGGCATTGTGCCCTTTGTATTAAATCCCGACGCAATTTCTGTGTTTCATCGTCTATGTAAGGTTCCATGGGATAGAGTAACGCTGCAGTAGTGCATCGGAATCTAATACTGATCTCCCAGGAAACGCTAAAAGCAAACCAGAAACAATGAGAAGATTTGCTCTTCTTGTACTTGAGTCGGCATTGTGCCTTTTGATTTAATCCCGACGCAATATCTGTGTCTCATCGTCGATGTGAAGTTCCAAGGGATAGAGTAAAGCTGCAGTAGTGTATCGGAATCTAATGCTGATCTCCCATTAGACGCTCAAAGCCAACCACAAACAATGAGAAGATTTACTATTCTTGTACTTGAGTCAGCATTGTGCACTTTTTATTAAATCCCGACGCAGTTTCTGTATTTCATCGTCAATGTGAAGGTCCAAGGGATAGAGTAAAGCTGCAGTAGTGCTACGTAATCTTGTACTGATCTCCCAGGAAACGCTCAAAGCGAACCAGCAACATTGAGAAGATTTACTCTTCTTGTATTTAAGTTGGCATTGTGCCTTTTGTATTAAATCCCGACTAAATTTCTGTGATTCGTTGTCAATGTGAAGGTCCTGCAGATAGAGTAATGCTGCAGAAGTGCATCTGAATCTAATACTGATCTCCCAGGAAACCCTCAAAGCAAACCAATAACAATGAGAAGATTTAGTCTTCATGTAATTAAGTCGGCATTACGCGTATTGTATTAAATCGAGACGCAATTTCTGTGTTTTATCGTCAATGTGAAGCTCCAATTGAGAGAGTAAAGCTGTGGTAGTGCATCGGAATCTAATACAGATCTCCCAGGAGAAGCTCAAGGCAAACCAGAAACAATGGGAAGATTTACTCTTCTTGTACTTAAGTCGGAATTGCGCCTATTGTATTAACTCCCGAAGCAATTTCTGTGCTTCATCGTCAAAACGAAGGTCCAAGGGATAGAGTAACGCTGCAGTAGTGCGTCGGAATCTAATACTGATCTCACAGGAAACGCTCAAGGCAAACCACAAACAGTGAGAAGTTTAACTCTTCTTACACTTAAGTCGGCATTGTACCTTTTGTATTAAATACCGAAGCTATTTCTGTGATGCATTGTCAATTTGAAGGTCCAAGGGATAACGCAGCAGTAGTGCATCGGAATCTAATACTGATCTCCAAGAAAAATCTCAAAGCAAACCACAAACAATGAGAAGATTTACTCTTCTTGCACTTAAATCAGCATTGTGCACTTTGTATGAAATCCCAACGCAATTTCTGTGTTTCATCGTCAATGTCAAGGTCCAAGGGATAGAGTAAAGCTGCAGTAGTGCATCGGAATCTCATTCTTAACTCCAAGGAAACGCTCAAACGAAACCACTACCAATGAGTAGATTTACTCTTCTTGTACTTAAGTCGTCATTGTGCCTTTTGTATTATATCTCGATGCAATTTCTGTGTTTCATCGTCAATGTGAAGGTCCAAGGGATAGAGTGAAGCTGCAGTAGTGAATTGCAATCTGATACTGAACTCCCAGGACACGCTCAAAGCAAACAGCAAACTATTATAAGATATACTCTTCATGTACTTAAGTCGGCATTGAGGTTTTTGTATTAAATTCCGACGCAATTTCTGTGTTTCATCGTCAATGTGAGGTTCCAAGGGATAGAGTAAAGCTGCAGTTGTGCATCGGAATCTAATACTTATCTCCCAGGAAACCCTCAAAGCAAACCAGAAACAATGAGAAGGTTTACTCTTCTTGTACTTAAGTCGTCATTGTTTCTTTCGATTTAATCCCGACTCAATTTCTGTGTCTCATCGTCGATGTGAAGTTCCAAGGGATAGAGTAAAGCTGCAGAAGTGCATCGTACTCTAATGCTGATCTCCCATTACACGCTCAAAGCCAACCACATACAATGAGAAGATTGACTCTTCTTGTACTTAAGTCGGCATTGTGCCTTTTGTATTAAATCCTGACGCAATTTCTGCGTTTCATCGGCAATGTGAAGGTCCAAGAGATAGACTAAAGCTGCAGTAGTGCATCGGAATCTAATACTCATCTCCGAGGAATAGCTCAATTCATACCACAAACTATGAGAAGATTTACTCTTCATGTATGTAAGTCGGCATTGTAATTTTTGTATTAAATCCCGACGCAATTTCTGTGTTTTATCGTCAATGTGAAATACCATGGGATAGATTAAAGCTGCAGTAGTGCATCGGAATCTAATACTGATCTCACAGCAAACGCTCAAAGCAAACCACAAACAGTGAGAAGATTTACTCTTCTTACACTTAAGTCGGCATTGTGCCTTTTGATTTAATACCGAAGCTATTTCTGTGTTGCATCGGCAATTTGAAGGTCCAAGGGATAACGCTGCAGTAGTGCATCGGAATCTAATACTGATCTCACAACAAACGCTCAAACCAAACCACTAACAATGAGTAGATTTACTCTTCTTGTACTTAAGGCGTCATTGTGCCTTTTGTATTATATCTCGATGCAATTTCTGTGTTTCATCGTCAATGTGAAAGTCCAAGGGATAGAGTGAAGCTGCAGTAGTGAATTGGAATCTGATACTGAACTCCCAGGAAACGCTCAAAGCAAACCGCAAACTATTATAAGATATACTCTTCATGTACTTAAGTCGGCATTGAGGTTTTTGTATTAAATCCCGATGCAATATCTGTGTTTTATCGTGAATGTGAAATACCATGGGATAGATTAAAGCTGCAGTAGTGCATCGGAATCTAATACTGATCTCCCAGGAAACGCTCAAAGAAAACCAGAAACTATGAGAAGATTTACTCTTCTTGTACTTAAGTCGTCATTGTGCCTTTTGATTTTATCCCGACGCAATTTCTGTGTCTCATCGTCGATGTGAGGTTCCAAGGGATAAAGCTGCAGTAGTGCATCGGAAGCTAATGCTGATCTCCCATTACACGCTCAAAGCCAACCACAAACAATGAGATGATTTGCTCTTCTTGTACTTAAGTCGATATTGTGCCGTTTGATTTTATCCCGACGCAATATCTGTGTCTCATCGTCGATGTGAGGTTCCAAGGGATAAAGCTGCAGTAGTACATCGGAATCTAATACTGATCTCCTAGGAAACGCTCAAAGCAAACCACAAACCGTGAGAAGATTTACTCTTCTTACACTTAAGTCGGCATTGTGCCTTTTGATTTAATACCGAAGCTATTTCTGTGATGCATCGGCAATTTGAAGATCCAAGGGATAACGCTGCAGTAGTGCATTGGAATCCAATACTGATCTCCCAGGAAACGCTCAGAGCAAACCAGAAACAAAGGGAAGATTTTCTCTTCTTGTACTTATGTCGACATTGGGACTTTTGTAGTTAATCCCGACCCAATTTCAGAGTTTCATCGTCAATGTGAAGGTAAAAGGGATAGAGTAAAGCAGCAGTAGTGCATTGGAATCTAATACTTATAACCCAGGAAACCCCCAAACCAAACCACAAACAATGAGAAGAAATACTCTTCTTGTATTTAAGTCGGCGTTGTGCCATTTGTATTAAATGCCGACGACATTTCTGTGTTTCATCGTCATAGTGAATGTCCAAGGGATAGAGTAAAGCAGCAGTATTGCATTGGAATCTAATACTTATCACCCAGAAAACGCTCAAACCAAACCACAAACAATGAGATGATTTACCCCTCTTGTACTTAAGTCGGCATTGTGCCTTTTGTATTGAATCCTGACACAATTTCAGTGTTTCATCGTCAATGTGAGGGTCCAAGAGATAGGCTAAAGCCGCAGTAGTGCATCGGAATCTAATACTCATCTCCGAGGAATCGCTCAATGCAAACCACAAACTATAAGAAGATATACTCTTCATGTACTTAAGTCCTCATTGTGATTTTTGTATTAAATTCCGACGCAATTTCTGTGTTTCATCTTCAATGTGAAGTTCCATGGGATACAGTAAAGCTGCAGTGGTGCATCGGAATCTAATACTGATCTCCCAGGAAACGCTCAAAACAAACCAGAAACAATGAGATGATTTGCTCTTCATGTACTTAAGTCGACATTGTGCCGTTTGATTTAATCCCGACGCAATATCTGTGTCTCATCGTCGATATGAAGTTCAGAGGGATAGAATAAAGCTGCAGTTGTGCATCGGAATCTTATGCTGATCTCCCATTAGACGCTCAAAACCAACCACAATCAATGAGAAGATTTACTCTTCCTTTACTTAAGTCGGCATTGTTCCTTTTATATTAAATCCCGACGCAATTTCTGTGTTGAATCGCAATGTGAAGGTACAAGGGATTGAGTAAAGCTGCAGTAAAGAATCGGAATCTAATACTGATCTCCAAGGAAACGCTCAAAGCAAACAACACACAATGAGAAGATTAACTCTACTCGTACTTAAGTCTGCATTGAACAATTTGTATTAAATACCGACGCAATTCCTGTGTTTCGTCGTCAATGCGAAAGTCCAAGGGATAGTGTAAAGCAACAGTAGTGCATCGGAATCTTGTAATGATCTATCAGGAAACGCTCAAAGCGAACCACAAACATTGAGAAGACTTACTCTTCTTGTACTTAAGTCGGCATTGTGCCTTTTTAATTATATCCCGATGCAATTTCTGTGTTTCATCGTCAAAGTGAAGGTCTAAGGGATAGAGTAATGCTGCAGTACTGCATTGGAATCGAATACTGATCCCCCAGGAAACGCTCAAACCAAACCACAAACAATGAGAAGATTTATTCTACTCTTAATTAAGTCGGCATTGTGCCATTTGTATTAAATCCCGACTCAATTCCTGTGTTTCATTGTCAATGTGAAGGTCCAACGGATTGAGTAAAGCTACAGTAGAGCGTCGGAATCTAATACTGATCTCACAGGGAACACTCAAGCAAACCAAAATCAATGAGAAGATTTACTCTTCTTGTACTTAAGTCTGCATTACGCGTGTTGTATTAAATCGAGACGCAATTTCTGTGTATCAGCGTTAATGTGAGGGTCCAAGAGGGAGAGAGTAAAGCTTTAGTAGTGCATCGGAATCTAATACAGATCTCCCAAGAAACGCTCAAAGCAAACCACAAACATAGAGAAGATTTACTCTTCTTGTACTTAAGTTGGCATTATACTTTTGTATTATATCACGACGCAATTTCTGTGTTTCATCCCAATGTGAAGGTCTAAGGGATAGCGTAATGCTGCAGTACTGCATCGGAATCTAATACTGATGCCCCAGGAAACGCTCAAAGCAAACCACAAACAAAGAGAAGATTTACTCATCTTGTACTTAAGTTGACATTGAACTTTTGTATTATATCACGACGCAATTTCTGTGTATCATCCCAATGTGAAGGTCCAAGGGTTGAGTAAAGCTGCCATAGTGCAACGGAATCTAATACTGATCTCCAAGGAAACGCTCATAGCAAACAACAAACAATGAGAAGATTAACTTTTCTCGTACTTAGGTCGGCATTGTAACTTTTGTATTATATCTCGACGCAATTTTTGTGTTTTATCGTCAATGAGAAGGTCCAAGGAATAGAGTGTAGCTGCACTAGTGCATCGCAATCTAATACTGATCTCCAAGGAAACGCCCAAAGCTAACCACAAACAATGACAAGATTTACTCTTCTTGTACTTAAGTCGGCATTGTGCCTTTTGTAATAAATCCCGACCAAAATTCTGTGTTTCATCGGCAATGTGAAGTTCCATGGCATGGAGTAATACTGCAGTAGTGCATCGGAATCTAATACTGATCTCCCAGGAAACGCTCAAAGCAAACCTTAAACAATGACAAGATTTACTCTCCTTGTACATAAGTCAGCATTGTGCCTTTTGTATTAAATCCCGACGCAATTTCTGTGTTTCATCATCAATGTGAAGGTGCAAAGTAGTGCATCAGAATCTAATACTGATTTCCCAGGTAACGCTCAATGTAAACCACAAACAATGAGAAGATTTACTCTTCTTGTACGTAGGTCAGCATTGTGCCTTCTATATTAAATCCCGACGCAATTACTGTATTTCATCGTCAATGTGAAGGTCCTAGGGAAAACGAAATATCTGCAGTAGTGCACTGGAATCTAATACTGTTCTCCCAGGAAACGTTCAAAGCAAACCACAAACAAAGAGAATATTTACTATTGTGATATGTTACTCGTCATTATGCCCTTTGTAATAAATCCCTACGCTATTTCTGTGTTTCATCTTCAATGTGAAGGACCAAGGGATAGAGTTAAGCTGATATAGTGCACCGCAATCTAATACTCATCTCCCAGGAATCGCTCAAAGCAAACCACAAACAAAGAGGAGATATACTCCTCTTGTACTTAAGTCGGCATTGTGACTTTTGTATTAAATCCCGACGCTATTTCAGTGATTCATCGTCAATGTGAAGGTCCAAGGGATAGAGTGAAGTTTCGGTAATGCATGGGAATCTAATACTGATCTCCCAGGAAACGCTCAAAGCAAAGCACAAACAATGAGAAGTTACACTCCTCTTATACTTAATTCGGCATTGTGCCTTTTGTACTAAATCCCGACGCAATTTCTGTGTTTCATCGTCAATGTGAAGGTCCAAGGGATAGAGTAAAGCTGCACTAGTGCTTTGGAATCTAATACTGATCTCCCAGGAAACGCTCAAAGCATACCGGAAACAATGCTAAGATTTACTCAGTCTTGTACTTAGGTCGTCATTGTGCATTTCTTATTAAATCCCGACGCAATTTCTGTCTTTCATCGTAAATGTGAAGGTCCAAGGGATAGAGGAAAGCTGCAGTGGTGCATCAGAATCTAATACTGGTCTCCAAGGAAACGCTCTAAGCAAACCAGTGACAATGAGAGGATTTACTCATCTTGTACTTAAGTCAACATTGTGATTTATGTATTAAATCCCGACGCAATTCCTGTATTTCATCGTCAATGTGAGGGTCCAAGGGATACAGAGCAGCTGCAGTAGTGCATCGGAATTTAATACTGATCTCCCAGGAAAAGCTCAAAGCAAACCACTAACAATGAGATGATTTACTCTTCTTGTCCATAAGTCGGCATTGTGGCGTTTGTATTATATCCCGGCGTAATTTCTGTGTTTCATCGTCAATGTGAAGTTCCGAGGGATTGAGAAATGCTGCTGTAGTTCATCGGAATCTAATACTGGTCTCCCAGGAAACGTTCAAAGCAAACCACAAACTATGACAAGATTTACTCAGTCTTGTACTTAGGTCGGCATTGTGCCTCTCTTATTAAATCCCGACGAAATTTCTGTGTTTCATCGTCAATGTGAAGGTCCTTGGGATAGAGTAAAGCCGCAGTAGTGCATCGGAATCTAATACTGATGTCCCAGGAAACGCTTAAAGCAGACCAAAGACATTGAGAAGATTTACTCTTCTTGTACTTATGTTGGCATTATGCATTTTGTATTATATCCCGGCGAAATATCTGTGTTTCTTCGTCAATATGAAGGTCCAAATGGTAGAGTAAAGCTGCAGTAGTGCAACGGAGTCCAATACTGACCTCCAAGGAAACGCTCAAAGCAAACGATTGACAATGTGTAGAATTACTCTTCTTGTACTTATGACGGCATTGTGCCTTTTGTATTTAACCCCTACGCAATTTCTGTGTTTAATCGTCAATGTGAAAGTCCAAAGGATAGAGTGAAGCTCCAGTAGTGCATCGGAATCTGTTACTGATCTCCCAGGAAACGCTCAAAGCAAACCAGAGACAAAGAGAAGATTTACTCTTCTTGTACGTAAGTCTTCATTGTGATGTTTGTATTAAATCCCGACGCAATTTCTGTGTTTCATCGACACTGGGAAGATCCAAGGGATAAAGTATTACTGCAGTAGGGCATCGGAATCTAATACTTATCTCCCAGGAAACGCTCAAACCAGACCACTATCAATGAGAAGATTTATTCTTCTTGTACTTAAGTCGGCATTGCGCCATTTGTATTATATCCTGGCGAAATTTCTGTGTTTCACCGTCAATGTGAAGGTCAAAGGGATAGAGTACAGATGCAGTAGTGCATCGGAATCTAATACTGATCTCCCAGGAAACGCTCAAAGCAAACCACAAACAATGAGAAGATTTACTCTTCTTGTACTTAAGTCGGCATTGTGCCTTTCTTATTAATTCCTGACGCAATTTCTGTGTTTCATCGTCAATGTGAGGGTCCAAGGTATAGAGGAAAGCTGCAGTAATGCATCGGAATGTAATACTGAGCTCCCAGGAAACGCTCAAACAAACCACAAACTAAGAGAATATTTTCTCTTCTTGTACCTAAGTCGTCATTAAACATTTTGTGTTAAATTCCGACGCAATATCTATGTTTCATCATCAACTTGAAGGTCCAAGGGATAGAGTAAAGCTGCAGTAGTGCATCGGAATCTAATACTGATCTCCCAGGAAGCCCTCAAGGTAAACCACAAACTATGAGATGATTTACTGTTCTTGTCCTTAAGTTGGCATTGTACCTTTTTATTAAATCAGGACTCAATTTCTGTGTTTCGTTGTCAATGTGAAGGTCCAAAGGATAGAGTAAAGCTGGTGTAGTGCATCGGAGTCTATTACTGTTCTCCCGGGAAACGCTCAAAGCAAACCTCAAACAATGAGGAGATTTACTCTTCCAGTACTTAAGTCAGCACTGTGCCTTTTTTATTAAATCCCGACGAAATTTCTGTGTTTCATCGTCAATGAGAAGGTCCAAGGGAAAGAGTGAAGCAGGAGTAGTGCATCGGAATCTAATACTGATCTCCAAGGAAACGCTCAAAGCACACCACAAACAATGAGAAGATTTACTCTTCTTGTACTTAAGTCGGCACTGTGCCTTTTGTATTAAATCCCGACGCAATTTCTGTGTTTCATCGTCAGTGTGTAGGTCCAAGGTATAGAGTAAAACTGCAATAGTGCGCTGGAATCTAATACTGATCTCCCAGGAAACGCTCAAAGCAAACCACAAACAATGAGAAGATTCACTCTTCTTGTACTTAAGTCGGCATTGTGTCTTTTGTATTAAATCCCGCCGCAATTTCTGTGTTTCAGTGTCTATGTGAAGGTATAAGGGATAGAGTAAAGCTGCAGTAGTGCATCGGAATCAATACTGATCTCCAAGGAAACGCCCAAAGCAAACCACAAACAATGAGAAGATTTACTCTTCTTGTACTTAAGTCGGCATTGTGCCTTTTGTATTACATCCCGACGAAAATTGTGTGTTTAGTCGTCAATGTGAAGGTCCATGGGATGGAGTAATACTGCAGTAGTGCATCGGAATCTAATACTGATATCCCAGGAAACGCTCAAAGCAAACCACAAACAATGAGAAGATTTACTCACGTTGTACTGAAGTCGGCATTGTGCCTTTTGGATTAAATCCCGACGCAATTACTGTTTTTCATCGTCATTGTGAAGGTCCTAGGGAAAAAGAAATATCTGCAGTAGTGCATCGGAATCTAATTCTGATCTCCCAGGAAACCTTCAAAACAAACCACAAACAAAGAGAATATTTACTATTCTTATACGTTAGTCTCATAATGCCCTTTGTATTAAATCCCATCGCTATTTCTGTGTTTCATCCTCAATGTGAAGGTCCAAGGGATAGAGTAGAGCTGGTGTAGTGCATCGGAATCTAATACTGATTTCGCACGAAACGCTCAAGGCAAACCACAAACAATGAGAAGATTTACTCTTCTTGTAGTTAAGTCAGCATTTTGAATTTTTTATTAAATCCCCACGCAATTTCTGTCTCATCGTTAATGTGAAGGTCCAAGGGATTGAGTAAAACTGCAGTACTGCGCCGGAATCTAAAACTGATCTCCCAGGAAACGCTCAAAGCAAACCACAAACAATGAGAGGATTTACTCTTCTTGTACTTAAGTCGGCATTGTGCCTTTTGTATTAAATCAGAACGCAATTTCTGTGTTTCGTTCTCAATGTATAGGTCCATAGGATAGAGAAAAGCTGGTGTAGTGCATCGGAATCCAAGACTGATCTCCCAGGAAACGCTCAAAGCAAACCAGAAACTATGCGGAGATTTACTCTTCTAGTACTTAAGTCGGCATTGTGCCTTTTTTATTAAATCTTGACGCAATATCTGTGGTACATCGTCAATGTGAAGTTCCAAGGGATAGAGTAAAGCTGCAGTAGTACATCGGAATCTAATACTGATCTCCCAGGAAACGCTCAAAGCAGACCACAATCAATGAGAAGATTTATTCTTCATGTCCTTGAGTCGGCATTGCGCATTTTGTATTATATCCTGGCGAAATTTCTGTGTTTCATCGTCAATGTGAAGGTCCAACGGATAAAGTATTATTGCAGTAGTGCATCGGAATCTAATTCTGATCTCCCAGGAAACGCCCCAACAAACCACAAACAAAGAGAATATTTACTCTTCTTGTACCTAAGTCGTCATTAAACCTTTTGTATTAAATTCCGACGCAATATCTGTGTTTCATCGTCAACGTTAAGGTCCAAGGGATAGAGTAAAGCTGCAGTAGTGCATCGGAATCTAATTCTGATCTCCCAGGAAGCCCTCAAGGTAACCCACAAACAATGAGAAGATTTACTCTTCATATCCTTAAGTCGGCATGTGCCTTTTATATTATATACCGGCGAAAATTCTGTTTTTCATCCTCAATGTGAAGGTCCAAGGGATAGAGTACAGCTGCAGTAGTGCATCGGAATCTAATACTGATCTCCCTGGAAGCCCTCAAGGTAAACCACAAACAATGAGAAGATTACTCTTCTTGTACTTAAGTCGGCATTGTGCCTTTTTTATTAAATCCCGACGCAATTTCTGTGTTTCATCGTCAATGAGAAGGTCCAAGGGAGAGAGTAAAGCTGGAGTAGTGCATCGGAATCTAGTACTGATCTCCCAGGAAATGCTCAAAGCAAACCTCAAACAATGAGATGATTTACTCTTCCTGTACTTAAGTCGGCACTGCGCCTTTTGTATTAAATCCCGACGCAATTTCTGTGTTTCATCGTCAGTGTGTAGGTCCAAGATATAGGGTAAAACTTCAATAGTGCGCCGGAATCTAATACTGATCTCCCAGGAAAAGCTCAAAGCAAACTACAAGCAATGAGAAGATTCCCTCTTCTTGTACTTATGCCGGCATTGTGTCTTTTGTATTAAATCCCGCCTGAATTTCTGTGTTTCATTGTCAATGTGAAGGTCCAAGGGATAAAGTGTAGCTGCACTAGTGCATCGCAATCTAATACTGATCTCCAAGGAAACGCCCAAAGCTAACCACAAACAATGACAAGATTTACTCTTCTTGTACTTAAGTCGGCATTGTGCCTTTTGTATTAAATCCCGACGAAAATTCTGTGTTTCATCGGCAATGTGAAGGTCCATGGCATGGAGTTATACTGCAGTAGTGCATCGGAATCTAATACTGATCTCCCAGGAAACGCTCAAAGCAAACCACAAACAATGAGAAGATTTACTCTCCTTGTACATAAGTCAGCATTGTGCCTTTTGTATTAAATCCCGACGCTATTTCTGTGTTTCATCATCAATGTGAAGGAGCAAAGTAGTGCATCAGAATCTAATACTGATTTCCCAGGTAACGCTCAATGTAAACCACAAACAATGAGAAGATTTACTCTTCTTGTACGTAGGTCAGCATTGTGCCTTCTATATTAAATCCCGACGCAATTACTATATTTCATCGTCAATGTGAAGGTCCAAGGGATAGAGTAAAGCTGCACTAGTGCTTTGGAATCTAATACTGATTTCCCAGGAAACGCTCAAAGCATACCGGAAACAATGCTAAGATTTACTCTGTCTTGTACTTAGGTCCTCATTGTGCATTTCTTATTAAATCCCAACGCAATTTCTGTCTTTCATCGTAAATATGAAGGTCCAAGGGATAGAGGAAAGCTGCAGTAGTGCATCAAAATCTAATACTGGTCTCCAAGGAAACGCTCTAAGCAAACCAGAGACAATGAGAGGATTTACTCATCTTGTACTTAAGTCAACATTGTGATGTTTGTATTAAATCCCGACGCAATTCCTGTATTTCATCGTCAATGTGAGGGTCCAAGGTACACAGAGCAGCTGCAGTAGTGCATCGGAATCTAATACTGATCTCCCAGGAAAAGCTCAAAGCAAACCACTAACAATGAGATGATTTACTCTTCTTGTCCATAAGTCGGCATTGTGCCGTTTGTATTATATCCCGGCGTAATTTCTGTGTTTCATCGTCAATGTGAAGGTCCTTGGGATAGAGTAAAGCCGCAGTAGTGCATCGGAATCTAATACTGATGTCCCAGGAAACGCTTAAAGAAAACCAAAGACATTGAGAAGATTTACTCTTCTTGTAATTATGTTGGCATTATGCATTTTGTATTATATCCCGGCGAAATATCTGTGTTTCTTCGTCAATATGAAGGTCCAAATGATAAAGCTGCAGTAGAGGAACGGAGTCCAATACTGACCTCCAAGGAAACGCTCAAAGCAAATGAGTGACAATGCGTAGATTTACTCTTCTTGTACTTATGACGGCATTGTGCCTTTTGTATTTAACCCCTACGCAATTTCTGTGTTTAATCGTCAATGTGAAGGTCCAAAGGATAGAGTGAAGCTCCAGTAGTGCATCGGAATCTATTACTGATCTCCCAGGAAACGCTCAAAGCAAACCAGAGACAAAGAGAAGATTTACTCTTCTTGTACATAGGTCTTCATTGTGATGTTTGTATTAAATCCCGACGCAATTTCTGTGTTTCATCGACACTGGGAAGGTCCAAGGGATAAAGTATTACTGCAGTAGTGCATCGGAATCTAATACTGATCTCCCAGGTAACGCTCAAACCCGACCACTATCAATGAGAAGATTTATTCTTCTTGTACTTAAGTCGGCATTGCGCCTTTTGTATTATATCCTGGCGAAATTTCTGTGTTTCACCGTCAATGTGAAGGTCCAAGGGATAGAGTACAGCTGCAGCAGTGCATCGGAATCTAATACTGATCTCCCAGGAAACGCTCAAAGCAAACCACAAACTTAAGTCGGCGTTGTGCCTTTCTTATCAATTCCTGACGCAATTTCTGTGTTTCATCGTCAATGTGAGGGTCCAAGGTATAGAGGAAAGCTGCAGTAATGCATCGGAATCTAATACTGAGCTCCCAGGAAACGCTCAAACAAACCACAAACTAAGAGAATATTTCCTCTTCTTGTACCTAAGTCGTCATTAAACCTATTGTATTACATTCTGACGCAATATCTATGTTTCATCATCAACTTGAAGGTCCAAGGGGTAGAATAAAGCTGCAGTATTGCATCGGAATCTAATACTGATCTCCCAGGAAGCCCTCAAGGTAAACCACAAACTATGAGATGATTTACTCTTCTTGTCCTTAAGTCGGCATTGTAGCTTTTTATTAAATCAGGACGCAATTTCTGTGTTTCGTTGTCAATGTGAAGGTCCAAAGGATAGAGTAAAGCTGGTGTAGTGCATCGGAGTCTATTACTGTTCTCCCGGGAAACGCTCAAAGCAAACCTGAAACAATGAGGAGATTTACTCTTCCAGTACTTAAGTCAGCACTGTGCCTTTTTTATTAAATCCAGACGCAATTTCTGTGTTTCATCGTCAATGAGAAGGTCCAAGGGAAAGAGTGAAGCTGGAGTAGTGCATCGGAATCTAATACTGATCTCCAAGGAAACGCTCAAAGCAAACCACAAACAATGAGAAGATTTACTCGTCTTGTACTTAAGTCGGCACTGTGCCTTTTGTATTAAATCCCGATGCAATTTCTGTGTTTCATCGTCAGTGTGTAGGTCCAAGGTATAGAGTAAAACTGCTATAGTGCGCTGGAATCTAATACTGATCTCCCAGGAAACGCTCAAAGCATACCACAAACAATGAGAAGATTCACTCTTCTTGTACTTAAGTCGGCATTGTGTCTTTTGTATTAAATCCCGCCACAATATCTGTGTTTCAGTGTCTATGTGAAGGTATAAGGGATAGAGTAAAGCTGCAGTAGTGCATCGGAATCAATACTGATCTCCAAGGAAACGCCCAAAGCAAACCACAAACAATGAGAAGATTTTCTCTTCTTGTACTTAAGTCGACATTGTGCCTTTCATATTAATTCATGACGCAATTTCTGTGTTTCATCGTCAATGTGAGGGTCAAAGAGGTAGAGTAAAGCTGCAGTAGTGCATCGGAATCCAATACTGATCTCCCAGCAAACGCTCAAACAAACCACAAACAAAGAGATTATTTACCCTTCTTGTTCTTAAGTCGTCATTAAACATTCTGTATTCACTTCTGACGCAATTTCTGTGTTTCATCGTCAATGTTAAGGCTCAAGGGATAGAGTAAAGCTAGAGTAGTGCATCGGATCTAATACTGATCTCCCAGTAAAGGCTCAAAGTAAACCAGAAACAATGAGAAGATTTACTCTTCTTGTACTTACGTCGGGTTGTGATTTTTTTAAGAAATCCCGACGCAATTTCTGTGTTTCATCGTCAATGTGAAGGTCCAGGGTATAGAGTAAAACTGCAGTAATGCGCCGAAATCTTAACCTGATCTCCCAGGAAACGCTCAAAGCAAAGCACAAACAATGAGAGGATTTACTCTTCTTGTACTTAAGTCGGCACTGTGCCTTTTGTATTAAATCAGAACGCAATTTCTGTGTTTCGTTCTCAATGTATAGGTCCATAGGATAGAGAAAAGCTGGTGTAGTGCATCGGAATCCAAGACTGATCTCCCAGGAACCGCTCAAAGCAAACCAGAAACTATGCGGAGATTTACTCTTCTAGTACCTAAGTCGGCATTGTGCCTTTTTTATTAAATCTTGACGCAATATCTGTGTTTCATCGTCAATGAGAAGGTCCAAGGCATAGAGTAAAGCTGCAGTAGTGCATCGGTATCTAATACTGATCTCCAAGAAAACGCTCAAAGCAAACCAGTGACAATGAGAACATATACTCATCTTGTACTTAAGCCATCATTGTGACTTTGTATTAAATCCCGTCGCAATTTATGTGTTTCATCGTCAATGGGAAGGTCAATGGGATGGAGTAAAGCAGCAGTAGTGCATCGAAATCTAATACTGATCCCCAGGAAACGCTCAAAGCAGACCACAAACAATGAGAAGATTTACTCTTCTTGTCCTCAAGTCGGCATTGTGCATTTTGTATTATGTCCCGGCGTAATTTCTGTGTTTCATCGTCAATGTGAAGGTCCGAGGGATAGAGTAAAGCGGCAGTAGTTCATCGGAATCTAATACTGATCTCCTAGGAAATGCTCAAAACAGACCACAAACAATGAGAAGATTTACTCACTCTTGTACTTATGTCGGCATTGTGCCTATCTTATTAAATCCCGACACAATTTCTGTGTTTCATCATCAATGTGAAGTTCCCGGGGATAATCTAAAGCTGCAGTAGTGCATCTGAATCTGATTCTGATCTCCCAGGAAATTCTCAAGCAAACCAGTGGCAATGAGAAGACTTACTCCTCTTGTTCTTAAGACTGCATTGTGCCTTTTGTATTACATCCCGACGCTATTTCTCTGTTTCATCGTCAATGTTAAAGTCGAAGGGTTACAGTAAATCTGGAGTAGTGCATCAGAATCTAATACTGATTTCCCAGGAAACGCTCTAAGCAAACCAGAAACATTGAAAAATTTACTCTTCTTGTACTTAGGTCTGCATTGTGATTTTTGTATTAAATCCCGACGCCATTTCGGTGTTTCATCGACCATGGGAAGATCCAAGGGATAAAGTATTGCTGCTGTAGTGCATCGGAATCTAAAACTGATCTCCCAGGAAACGCTCAAAGCAGACCACAATCAATGAGAAGATTTATTCTTCATGTCCTTAAGTCGGCATTGCGCATTTTGTACTATATCCTGGCGAAATTTCTGTGTTTCGTCGTTAATGTGAAGGTCCAACGGATAAAGTATTATTGCAGTAGTGCATCGGAATCTAATTCTGATCTCCCAGAAAACGCTCAAACAAACCACAAACAAAGAGAATATTTACTCTTCTTGTACCTAAGTCGTCTTTAAACCTTTTGTATTAAATTCCGACGCAAAATCTGTGTTTCATCGTCAACGTTAAGGTACAAGGGATAGAGTAAAGCTGCAGTAGTGCATCGGAATCTAACTCTGATCTCCCAGGAAGCCCTCAAGGTAACCCACAAACAATGAGAAGATTTACTCTTCTTATCCTTAAGTCGGCATTGTGCCTTTTATATTATATACCGGCGAAAATTCTGTTTTTCGTCCTCAATGTGAAGGTCCAAGGGATAGAGTACAGTTGCAGTAGTGCATCGGAATCTAATACTGATCTCCCTGGAAGCCCTCAAGGTAAACCACAGACAATGAGAAGATTACTCTTCTTGTACTGAAGTCGGCATTGTGCCTTTTTAATTAAATCCCGACGCAATTTCTGTGTTTCATCGTCAATGAGAAGGTCCAAGGGAAAGAGTAAAGCTGGAGTTGTGCATCGGAATCTAATACTGATCTCCCAGGAAATGCTCAAAGCAAACCACAAACATTGAGAAGATTTACTCTTCCTGTACTTAAGTCGGCACTGCGCCTTTTGTATTAAATCCCGACGCAATTTCTGTGTTTCATCGTCAGTGTGTAGGTCCAAGATATAGGGTAAAACTTCAATAGTGCACCGGAATCTAATACTGATCTCCCAGGAAAAGCTCAAAGCAAACTACAAGCAATGAGAAGATTCCCTCTTCTTGTACTTATGTCGGCATTGTGCCTTTTGTATTAAATCCCGCCAGAATTTCTGTGTTTCATTGTCAATGTGAAGGTCCAAGGGATAGAGTGTAGCTGCACTAGTGCATCGCAGTCTAATACCGATCTGCAAGGAAACGCCCAAAGCTAACCACAAACAATGACAAGATTTACTCTTCTTGTACTTAAGTCGGCATTGTGCCTTTTGTATTAAATCCCGACGAAAATTCTGTGTTTCATCGGCAATGTGATGGTCCATGGCATGGAGTAATACTGCAGTAGTGCATCGGAATCTAATACTGATCTCCCAGGAAACGCTCAAAGCAAACGACAAACAATGAGAAGATTTACTCTCCTTGTACATAAGTCAGCATTGTGCCTTTTGTATTAAATCCCGACGCAATTTCTGTGTTTCATCATCAATGAGAAGGTGCAAAGTAGTGCATCAGAATCTAATACTGATTTCCCAGGTAACGCTCAATGTAAACCACAAACAATGAGAAGATTTACTCTTCTTGTACGTAGGTCAGCATTGTGCCTTCTATATTAAATCCCGACGCAATTACTGTATTTCATCGTCAATGTGAAGGTCCTAGGGAAAAAGAAATATCTGCAGTAGTGCACTGGAATCTAATACTGTTCTCCCAGGAAACGTTCAAAGCAAACCACAAACAAAGAGAATATTTACTATTGTGATATGTTACTTGTCATTATGCCCTTTGTAATAAATCCCTACGCTATTTCTGTGTTTCATCTTTAATGTGAATTACCAAGGGATTGAGTTAAGCTGGTGTAGTGCACCGCAATCTAATACTGATCTCCCAGGAATCGCTCAAAGCAAACCAGAAAAAATGAGAAGATTTACTCTTGTTTTACTTAAGTCGGCATTGTGCCTTTTTTATTAAATCCCGACGCAATTTCTGTGTGTCGTCGTCAATGAGAAGGTCTAAGAGATAGGGTAAAGCTGCAGTAGTGCATCGGAATCTAATACTGATCTCCCAGGAAACGCTCAAAGTAAACCTCAAACAATGAGGAGATATTCTCCACTTGTACTTAAGTCGGCATTGTGACTTTTGTATTAAATCCCGACGCTATTTCAGTGATTCATCGTCAATGTGATGGTCCAAGGGATAGAGTGATGTTTCAGTAATGCATGGGAATCTAATAGTGATCTCCCAGGAAACGCTCAAAGCAAACCACAAACAATGAGAAGTTACACTCCTCTTATACTTAATTCGGCATTGTGCCTTTTGTACTAAATCCCGACGCAATTTCTGTGTTTCATCGTCAATGTGAAGGTCCAAGGGATAGAGTAAAGCTGCACTAGTGCTTTGGAATCTAATACTGATCTCCCAGGAAACGCTCAAAGCATACTGGAAACAATGCTAAGATTACTCAGTCTTGTATTTAGGTCGTCATTGTGCATATCTTATTAAATCCCGACGCAATTTCTGTCTTTCATCGTAAATGTGAAGGTCCAAGGGATAGAGGAAAGCTGCAGTGGTGCATCAGAATCTAATACTGGTCTCCAAGGAAACGCTCTAACCAAGCCAGTGACAATGAGAGGATTTACTCATCTTGTACTTAAGTCAACATTGTGATTTTTGTATTAAATCCCGACGCAATTCCTGTATTTCATCGTCTACGTGAGGGTCCAAGGGATACAGAGCAGCTGCAGTAGTGCATCGGAATCTAATACTGATCTCCCAGGAAAAGCTCAAAGCAAACCACTAACAATGAGATGATTTACTCTTCTTGTCCATAAGTCGGCATTGTGCCGTTTGTATTATATCCCGGCGTAATTTCTGTGTTTCATCGTCAATGTGAAGTTCCCAGGGATTGAGAAATGCTGCTGTAGTTCATCGGAATCTAATACTGGTCTCCCAGGAAACGTTCAAAGCAAACCACAAACCATGACAAGATTTACTCAGTCTTGTACTTAGGTCGGCATTGTGCCTCTCTTATTAAATCCCGACGAAATTTCTGTGTTTCATCGTCAATGTGAAGGTCCTTGGGATAGAGTAAAGCCGCAGTAGTGCATCGGAATCTAATACTGATGTCCCTGGAAACGCTTAAAGCAAACCAAAGACATTGAGAAGATATACTCTTCTTGTACTTATGTTGGCATTATGCATTTTGTATTATATCCCGGCGAAATATCTGTGTTTCTTCGTCAATATGAAGGTCCAAATGATAGAGTAAAGCTGCAGTAGTGCAACGGAGTCCAATACTGACCTCCAAGGAAACGCTCAAAGCAAACGAGTGACAATGGGTAGATTTAATCTTCTTGTACTTATGACGGCATTGTGCCTTTTGTATTTAACCCCTACGCAATTTCTGTGTTTAATCGTCAATGTGAAGGTCCAAAGGATAGAGTGAAGTTCCAGTAGTGCATCGGAATCTATTACCGATCTCCCAGGAAACGCTCAAAGCAAACCAGAGACAAAGAGAAGATTTAATCTTCTTGTACGTAAGTCTTCATTGTGATGTTTGTATTAAATCCCGACGCAATTTCTGTGTTTCATCGACACTGGGAAGGTCCAAGGGATAAAGTATTACTGCAGTAGTGCATCGGAATCTAATACTGATCTCCCAGGAAACGCTCAAACCAGACCACTATCAATGAGAAGATTTATTCTTCTTGTACTTAAGTCGGCATTGCGCCTTTTGTATTATATCCTGCCGAAATTTCTGTGTTTCACCGTCTATGTGAAGGTCCAAGGGATAGAGTACAGCTGCAGTAGTGCATCGGAATCTAATACTGATCTCCCAGGAAACGCTCAAAGCAAACCACAAACAATGAGAAGATTTACTCTTCTTGTACTTAAGTCGGCATTGTGCCTTTCTTATTAATTCCTGACGCAATTTCTGTGTTTCATCGTCAATGTGAGGGTCCAAGGTATAGAGGAAAGCTGCAGTAATGCATCGGAATCTAATACTGAGCTCCCAGGAAACGCTCAAACAAACCACAAACTAAGAGAATATTTACTCTTCTTGTACCTAAGTCGTCATTAAACCTATTGTATTAAATTCCGACGCAATATCTATGTTTCATCATCAACTTGAAGGTCCAAGGGATAGAGTAAAGCTGCAGTAGTGCATCGGAATCTAATACTGATCTCTCAGGAAGCCCTCAAGGTAAACCACAAACTATGAGATGATTTGCTCTTCCTGTCCTTAAGTCGGCATTGTAGCTTTTTATTAAATCAGGACGCAATTTCTGTGTTTCGTTGTCAATGTGAAGGTCCAAAGGATAGAGTAAAGCTGGTGTAGTGCATCGGAGTCTATTACTGTTCTCCCGGGAAACGCTCAAAGCAAACCTGAAACAATGAGGAGATTTACTCTTCCAGTACTTAAGTCAGCACTGTGCCTTTTCTATTAAATCCCGACGCAATTTCTGTGTTTCATCGTCAATGAGAAGGTCCAAGGGAAAGAGTGAAGCTGGAGTAGTGCATCGGAATCTAATACTGATCTTCAAGGAAACGCTCAAAGCAAACCACAAACAATGAGAAGATTTACTCTTCTTGTACTTAAGTCGGCACTGTGCCTTTTGTATTAAATCCCGACGCAATTTCTGTGTTTCATCGTCAGTGTGTAGGTCCAAGTTATAGGGTAAAACTGCAATAGTGCGTTGGAATCTAATACTGATCTCCCAGGAAACGCACAAAGCAAACCACAAACAATGAGAAGATTCACTCTTCTTGTACTTAAGTCGGCATTGTGTCCTTTGTATTAAATCCCGCCACAATTTCTGTGTTTCAGTGTCTATGTGAAGGTACAAGAGATAGAGTAAAGCTGCAGTAGTGCATCGGAATCAATACTGATCTCCAAGGAAACGCCCAAAGCAAACCACAAACAATGAGAGGATTTACTCTTCTTGTACTTAAGTCGGCATTGTGCCTTTTGTATTACATCCCGACGAAAATTCTGTGTTTAGTCGTCAATGTGAAGGTCTAAGAGATAGGGTAAAGCTGCAGTAGTGCATCGGAATCTAATACTGATCTCCCAGGAAACGCTCAAAGTAAACCACAAACAAAGAGGAGATATAGTCCTCTTGTACTTAAGTCGGCATTGTGACTTTTGTATCAAATCCCGACGCTATTTCGGTGATTCATCGTCAATGTGAAGGTCAAAGGGATAGAGTGAAGTTTCAGTAATGCATCGGAATCTAATACTGATCTCCCAGGAATCGCTCAGAGCAAACCACAAACAACGAGAAGTTACACTCCTCTTATACCTAATTCGGCATTGTGCCTTTAGTACTAAATCCCGACGCAATTTCTGTGTTTCATCGTCAATGTGAAGGTCCAAGGGATAGAGTAAAGCTGCACTAGTGCTTTGGATTCTAATACTGATCTCCCAGGAAATGCTCAAATGATACCAGAAACAATGCTAAGATTTACTCAGTCTTGTACTTAGGGCGTCATTGTGCATTTCTTATTAAATCCCGACGCAATTTCTGTACTTCATCGTAAATGTGAAGGTGTAAGGGATAGAGGAAAGCTGCAGTGGTGCATCAAAGTCTAATACTGGTCTCCAAGGAAACGCTCTAAGCAAACCAGTGACAATGAGAGGATTTACTCATCTTGTACTTAAGTCAAAATTGAGATATTTGTATTAAATCCCGACGCAATTCCTGTATTTCATCGTCAATGTGAGGGTCCATGGGATACAGAGCAGCTGCAGTAGTGCATCGGAATCTAATACTGATCTCCCAGGAAAGGCTCAAAGCAAACCACTAACAATGAGATGATTTACTCTTCTTGTCCATAAGTCGGCATTGTGCCGTTTGTATTATATCCCGGCGTAATTTGTGTGTTTCATCGTCAATGTGAAGTTCCGAGGGATTGAGAAATGCTGCTGTAGTTCATCGGAATCTAATACTGGTCTCCCAGGAAACGTTCAAAGCAAACCACAAACTATGATAAGATTTACTCAGTCTTGTACTTAGGTCGGCATTGTGCCTTTCTTATTAAATCCCGACGAAATTTCTGTGTTTCATCGTCAATGTGAAGGTCTTTGGGATAGAGTAAAGCCGCAGTAGTGCATCGGAATCTAATACTGATGTCCCAGGAAACGCTTAAAGCAAACCAAAAACATTGAGAAGATTTACTCTTCTTGTACTTATGTTGGCATTATGCATTTTGTATTATATCAAGGCGAAATATCTGTGTTTCTTCGTCAATATGAAGGTCCAAGTGATAGGGTAAAGCTGCAGTAGTGCAACGGAGTCCAATACTGACCTCCAAGGAAACGCTCAAAGCAAACGAGTGACAATGGGCAGATTTACTCTTCTTGTACTTATGACGGCATTGTGCCTTTTGTATTTAACCCCTATGCAATTTCTGTGTTTAATCGTCAATGTGAAGGTCCAAACGATAGAGTGAAGCTCCAGTAGTGCATCGGAATCTATTACTGATCTCCCAGGAAACGCTCAAAGCAAACCAGAGACATAGAGAAGATTTACTCTTCTTCTACGTAAGTCATCATTGTGCCTTTCTTATTAATTCCTGACGCAATATCTGCGTTTCATCGTCAATGTGAGGATCCAAGGTATAGACTAAAGCTGCAGTAATGCATCGGAATCTAATACTGAGCTCCCAGGAAACGCTCAAACAAACCACAAACAAAGAGAATATTTACTCTTCTTGTACCTAAGTTGTCATTAAACCTTTTGTATTAAATTCCGACGCAATATCTATGTTTCATCATCAACTTGAAGGTCCAAGGGATAGAGTAAAGCTGCAGTAGTGCATCGGAATCTAATACTGATCTCCCAGGAAGCCCTCAAGGTAAACCACAAACTATGAGATGATTTACTCTTCTTGTCCTTAAGTCGGCATTGTGCCTTTTTATTAAATAAGGACGCAATTTCTGTGTTTCGTTGTCAATGTGAAGATCCAAAGGATAGAGTAAAGCTGGTGTAGTGCATCGGAGTCTATTACTGTTCTCCCGGGAAACGGTCAAAGCAAACCTGAAACAATGAGGAGATTTACACTTCTAGTACTTAAGTCGGCACTGTGCCTTTTTTATTAAATCCCGACGCAACTTCTGTGTTTCATCGTCAATGAGAAGGTCCAAGGGAAAGAGTGAAGCTGGAGTAGTGCATCGGAAGCTAATACTGATCTCCAAGGAAACCCTCAAAGCAAACCACAAACAATGAGAAGATTTACTCTTCTTGTACTTAAGTCGGCACTGTGCCTTTTGTATTAAATCCCGACGCAATTTCTGTGTTTCATCGTCAGTGTGTAGGTCCAAGGTATAGAGTAAAACTGCAATAGTGCGCTGGAATCTAATACTGATCTCCCAGGAAACGCTCAAAGCAAACCACAAACAATGAGAAGATTCACTCTTCTTGTACTTAAGTCGGCATTGTGTCTTTTGTATTAAATCCCGTCACAATTTCTGTGTTTCAGTGTCTATGTGAAGGTCCAAGGGATAGAGTAAAGCTGCAGTAGTGCATCGGAATCAATACTGATCTCCAAGGAAACAGCCCAAAGCAAACCACAAACAATGAGAAGATTTACTCTTCTTGTAATTATGTCGGCATTGTGCCTTTTGTATTACATCCCGACCAAAATTCTGTGTTTAGTCGTCAATGTGAAGGTCCATGGGATGGAGTAATACTGCAGTAGTGCATCGGAATCTAATACTGATCTCCCAGGAAACGCTCAAAGCTAACCACAAACAATCAGAAGATTTACTCTCCTTGTACTTAAGTCGGCATTGTGCCTTTTGTATTAAATCCCGACGCAATTACTGTTTTTCATCGTCATTGTGAAGGTCCTAGGGAAAAAGAAATATCTGCAGTAGTGCATCGGAATCTAATACTGTTCTCCCAGGAAACGTACAAAACAAACCACAAACAAAGAGAATATTTACTATTCTTATACGTTAGTCTCATAATGCCCTTTGTATTAAATCCCATTGCTATTTCTGTGTTTCATCCTCAATGTGAAAGTCCAAGGGATAGAGTAAAGCTGGTGTAGTGCATCGCAATCTAATACTGATCTCCCAGGAATCGCTCAAAGCAAACCAGAAAAAATGATAAGATTTACTCTTCATTACTTAAGTCAGCATTGTGCCTTTTTTATTAAATCCCGACGTAATTTCTGTGTTTCGTCGTCAATGCGAAGGTCCAAGGGATAGAGCAAAGCTGCAGTAGTGCATTGGAATCTAATACTGATCTCTCAGGAAACGCTCAAAGCATACCAGAAACAATGAGAAGATTTACTCTTCTTGTACTTAAGTCGGCATTGTGCCCTTTTATTAAATCCCGACGCAATTTCTGTGTTTCATTGTCAATGAGAAGGTCCCAGGGATAGAGTAAAGCTGCAGTAGTGCATCGGTATCTAATACTGATCTCACAGGAAACGCTCAAAGCAAACCACAAACAAACAGTATAATTTCTCTTCTTGTACTTAAGTCGTCATTATGTCTTTTGTATTAAATCCCGACGCTATTTCTGTGTTTCATCGTCAATGTAAAGATCCAAGGGATAGAGTAAAACTGGTGGCGTTCATCGGAGTCTAATACTGATCTCCCAGGAATGGCCCAAAAGCAAAACAGAAACAATGACAAGATTTACTCTACTTGTACTTAAGTGGCATTGTGTATTTTTTATTAAATCCCGACGCAATTTGCGTATCTCATCGTCAATGAGAAGGTCCAAGCTACAGAGTAAAGGTGCATTAGTGCATCGGAATCTAATACTGATCTCCCAGGAAACGCCCAATGCAAACCAGAAACAAAGAGAAGATTTACTCTACTTGTACATCAGTCGGCATTGTGTCTTTTTTTATTAAATTCCGACGCAATTTGTGTATTTCATCGTCAATGTGTAGGTCCAAGGTATTGAGGAAAACTGCAGTAGTGCGCCGGAATCTAATTCTGATCTCCCAGGAAACGCTCAAAGCAAACCGGAATCAATGAGAATTTTTACTCTTCTTGTACTTAAGTCAGAATTGTGGCTTTTATATTAAATCCCGACGCAATATCTGTGTTTCATCGTCAATGTAAAGGTCCTAGGGATAGAGAGAAAGCTGCGGTAGCGCATCGGAATCTAATACTGATCTCCCAGGAAACGCTCAAATCAAACCACAAACAAAGAGAATATTTACTATTCTTGTACTTATGTCGTCATCATGCCTTTTGATTTAAATCCCGATGCTATTTCTGTGTTTCATCGACAATGTGAAGGTCCAAGGGATATAGTAAAGATTGTGTAGTGCATCGAAGTCTAATACTGATCTCCCAGGAAACGCTCAAAGCAAACCAGATACAATGAGAAGATTTACTCTTCTTGTCGTTTAGTAGGGATTGTGCCTTTTTTATTAAATCCCGACGCAATTTCCGTGTTTCATCGTAAATGTGAAGTTCCAAGGGATAGAGCAAAGTTGCAGTAGTGCATCGGAATCTAATACTGATCTCCCAGGTAGCGCTTAAAGTAAACAACAAACAATGAGAAAATTTACTCTTCTTGTACTGAAGTCGGCATTGTGCCATTTGTATAAAATCCCCACCAAATTTCTGTGATTCATCGTCAATGGGAAGATCCAAGGGATAGAGTAAGGCTGCAGTAGTGAATCGGCATCTAATTCTGATCTCCCAGGAACGCTCAAAGCAAACCACAAACAATGATAAAATCTACACCTTTTCAGCTTAACTCGGCATTGTGCCTTTTGTATTAAATCCCGACGCTATTTCTGTGTTTCATCGTCAATTTTAAGTTCCGAGGGATAGAGTAAAGCTGCAGTAGTGCAACGGAGTCTAATACTGATCTCACAGGAAACGCTCAAAACACACCACAAACAATGAGAATATATACTCCTCTTGTACTTAATTCGGCATTGTGCCTTTTGTGTTAAATTCGGACGCAATTTCTGTGTTTCATCGTCAATGTGAATGTCCAAGGTATAGAGTAAAGCTGCAGTAGTGCATTGGAATCTAATACTGATCTCACAGGAAACGCTCAAAGCAAACCACAAACGATGAGAAGATTTACTCTTATTGTACTTAAGTCGGCATTGTGCCATTTTTTTTTTAAATCCCGACGCAATTTCTGTGTTTCATCGTCAATCTGAAGGTCCAAGGTATAGAGTAAAGCAGCAGTAGAGCATCGGAATCTAATACTGATCTCCCAGGAAACGCTCAAAGCAAACCACAAACAATGAGTTGATCTAAACTTCTTCAACTTAGGTCGGCATTGCGACTTTTGTATTAAATCTCGACGCAATTTCTGTGTTTCATGGTCAATGTGAAGGTCCAAGGGATAGAGTAAACATGCAGTAGTGCATCGGAATCTAATACTGATCTCCAAGGAAACGCTCAAAGCAAACCAGTGACAATGATAAGATTTACTCTTCTTGTACTTACGTCAGCATTGTGCCTTTTGTATTAATTCCTGACGCAATCTCTGTGTTTCGTCTTCAATGTTAAAGTCCAAGTGATAGAGTAAAGCTGCAGTTGTGCAACCGAATCTAATACTAATCTCCAAGGAAGCGCTCAAAGCGGACCACAAACAATGGGAAGAATTACTCTTCTTGTCCTTAAGTCGGCATTGTGCCCTTTGTATTACATCCTGGCGAAATTTCTGTGTTTCATCGTCAATGTGAAGGTCCAAGGGATAGACTAAAGCTGCAGTAGTGCATCGGAATCTAATACTGATCTCCTATGAAATGCTCAAACAAACCACAAGCAATGAGAATATTTTCTCTTCTTGTACTTAAGTCGTCATTAAACATTTTGCATTAAATTCCGACGCAATATCTGTGATTCATCGTCGATGTTAAGGTCCAAGGGATAAAGCTGGAGTAGTACATCGGAATCTAATACTGATCTCCCAGGAAACGCTCAACGCAAACCACAAACAATGAGAAGATTTACTCTTCTTGTACTTACGTCGGGTTATGCCTTTTTTATAAAATCCCGAATCAATTTCTGGGTTTCGTCGTCAATGTGAAAGTCCATAGGATTGAGTAAAGCTGCAGTAGTGCATCGGAATCTAATACTGATCTCCCAGGAAACGCTCAAAGCATACCACAAACAATGAGAAGATTTACTCTTCCTGTACTTAAGTCGGCATTGTGCCTTCTATATTATATGCCCACACAATTTCTGTGTTTCATCGTCAATGTGAAGGACCAAGGGATAGAGAAAAAGCTGATGTAGTGCATCGTAATCAAATACTGATCTCCCTGGAAACGCTCAAAGCAAACAACAAACAAAGAGAATATTTACTCTTCTTGTACTTAAGTCGTTATTATGCCTTTTCAATTAAGTCCCGACATTATTTCTGTGCTTCATCGTCAATGATAAGGTCCAAGGGATAGAGTAAAGCTGGAGTTGTGCATCGGAATCAAATACTGATCTCCCAGGAAACGCTCAAAGCAAACAAGAAACAATCTGAAGATTTACTCTTCTTGTACTTAATTCTGAATATGTGCCTTATATTAATAAATCCTGTCGCAATTTCTGTGTTTCATCCTTAATGTGAAGGTCCCAGGGATAGAGTCAAGCTGCAGTTGTGCATCGGAATCTAATACTGATCTCCCAGGAAGCGCTCGAAGTAAATCACAAACAATGAGAAGGTATACTCTTCTTGTACTTAAGTTTAAATTGTGCCTTTTTTATTAAATCCCGACGCAATTTCTGTGATTCATCCTCAATGTGAAGGTCCCAGGGACAGAGTAAAGCTGCAGTAGGGCATCGAAATCTAATACTGATCTCCCAGGAAATGCTTAAATCAAACCATAAAAAATGAGAAGTTCTAGACTTCTTCCACTTAAGCCGACATTGTGGTTCTTCGTATTAAATCGTGACGCAATTTCTGTGATTCATCATCAACGAGAAGGTCCAAGAGATGGAGTAAAGCTGCAGTAATGCATCGGAATCTAATACTGATCTCCCAGGGAACGCTAAAACCAGACGACAAACAATGAGAAGATTTACTCTTCTTGGGCTTACGTCGGCACTGTGCCTTTTATATCCCGGCGAAATTTCTGTGTTCATCGACAATGTGAAGGTCGAAGGGATAGAGTAAACTGCTGTAGTGAATCGGAATCTAATACTGATCTCACAGGAAACGCTCAAAGCAGACCACAAACGATGGGAAGATTTACTCTTCTTGTCCTTAAGTCGGTATTGTGCCTTTTGTATTATATCCTGACGAAAATTCTGTGTTTCAGCGTCAATGTGAAGGTCCAAGGGATAGAGTAATACTGCAGTAGGGCATCGGAATCTATTACTGATCTACCAGGAAGCGCTCAAAGCCAACGACAAACAATGAGAAGATTTACTCGTATTGTACTTAAGTCGGCATTGTGCCTTTCCTATTAATTCCCGACGCAATTTCTGTGTTTCATAGTCAATGTGAAGTTCCAAGGGATAGAGTAAACCTGCAGTAGTACATCGTAATCTAATACTGATCTCCCAGGAAACGCTCAAACAAACCACAAACAAAGAGAATTATTACTCTTCTTGTACGTAAGTCGTCATTAAACTTTTTGTATTAAATTCCGACGCATTTTCTGTGATTCATCGTCAATGTTAAGGTCGAAGGGATAGAGTAAAGCTGGAGTAGTACATCGGAATCTAATACTGATCTCCCAGCAAACTCTCAAAGCAAACCAGAAACTATGAGAACATTTACTCTTCTTGTACATAAGTCGGCATTGTGAATTTTTATTAAATCGCTACGCAATTTCTGTGTTTCATCGTCAATGTGACGGTCCAAGGTATAGGGTAAAACTGCAGTAGTGCGCCGGAAACTAGTACTGATCTCCCAGGAAACGCTCAGAGCAAACCACAAACAATGAGAAGATTTACTCTTCTTGTACTTAAGTCGGCATTGTGAATTTTTTATTATATCCCGACACATTTTCTGAGTTTCGTTGTCAATGTTAAGGTCCAAGTGATAGAGTAAAGCTGCAGTTGTGCATCGGAATCTAGTACTGATCTCCCAGGAAAGGCTCAAAGTAAACCACAAACAATGAGAAGATTTACTCTTCTTGTACTTAAGTCGGCATTGTGCCATTTGTATTATATCCCGACGCAATTTCTATGTTTCATCGTCATTGTGAAGGTCCAAAGGATAGAGTAAATGTGCAGTAGTGCATCGTAATCTAATACTGATCTCCCAGGAAACGCTCAAACAAACCACAAACAAAGAGAATTATTACTCTTCTTGTACCTAAGTCGTCATTAAACCTTTTGTATTAAATTCCGACGCAATATCTATGTTTCATCATCAACTTGAAGGTCCAAGGGATAGAGTAAAGCTGCAGTAGTGCATCGGAATCTAATACTGATCTCCCAGGAAGCCCTCAAGGTAAACCACAAACTATGAGATGATTTACTCTTCTTGTCCTTAAGTCGGCATTGTAGCTTTTTATTAAATCAGGACGCAATTTCTGTGTTTCGTTGTCAATGTGAAGGTCCAAAGGATAGAGTAAAGCTGGTGTAGTGCATCAGAGTCTATTACTGTTCTCCCGGGAAACGCTCAAAGCAAACCTGGAACAATGAGGAGATTTGCTCTTCCAGTACTTAAGTCAGAACTGTGCCTTTTTTAATAAATCCCGACGCAATTTCTGTGTTTCATCGTCAATGAGAAGGTCCAAGGGAAAGAGTTAAGCTGGAGTAGTGCATCGGAATCTAATACTGATCTCCAAGGAAACGCTCAAAGCAAACCACAAACAATGAGAAGATTTACTCTTCTTGTACTTAAGTCGGCACTGTGCCTTTTGTATTAAATCCCGACGCAATTTCTGTGTTTCATCGTCAGTGTGTAGGTCCAAGGTATAGAGTAAAACTGCAATAGTGCGCTGGAATCTAATACTGATCTCCCAGGAAACGCTCAAAGCAAACCACAAACAATGAGAAGATTCACTCTTCTTGTACTTAAGTCGGCATTGTGTCTTTTGTATTAAATCCCGCCACAATTTCTGTGTTTCAGTGTCTATGTGGAGGTATAAGGGATAGAGTAAAGCTGCAGTAGTGCATCGGAATCAATACTGATCTCCAAGGAAACGCCCAAAGCAAACCACAAACAATGAGAAGATTTACTTTTCTTGTACTTAAGTCGGCATTGTGCCTTTTGTGTTACATCCCGACGAAAATTCTGTGTTTAGTCGTCAATGTGAAGGTCCAATGGATGGAGTAATACAGCAGTAGTGCATCGGAATCTAATACTGATATCCCAGGAAACGCTCAAAGCAAACCACAAACAATGAGAAGATTTACTCTCCTTGTACTTAAGTCGGCATTGTGCCTTTTGTATTAAATCCCGACGCAATTACTGTTTTTCATCGTCATTGTGAAGGTCCTAGGGAAAAAGAAATATCTGCAGTAGTGCATCGGAATCTAATTCTGATCTCCCAGGAAACGTTCAAAACAAACCACAAACAAAGAGAATATTTACTATTCTTATACGTTAGTCTCATAATGCCCTTTGTATTAAATCCCATCGCTATTGCTGTGTTTCATCCTCATTGTGAAGGTCCAAGAGATAGAGTAAAGCTGGTGCAGTGCATCGCAATCTAATAGTGATCTCCCAGGAATCGCTCAAAGCTAACCAGAAAAAATGAGATTTACACTTCTTTACTTATGTCAGCATTGTGCCTTTTTTATTAAATCCCGACGTAATTTCTGTGTTTCGTCGTCAATGTGAGGGTCAAAGGGATAGAGTAAAGCTGCAGTAGTGCATCGGAATCCAATACTGTCCTCCCAGCAAACGCTCAAACAAACCACAAACAAAGAGAATATTTACTCTTCTTGTACTTAAGTCGTCATTAAACATTCTGTATTAACCTCTGACGCAATTTCTGTGTTTCATCGTCAATGTTAAGGCTCAAGGGATAGAGTAAAGCTAGAGTAGTGCATCGGATCTAATACTGATCTCCCAGTAAAGGCTCAAAGTAAACCAGAAACAATGAGAAGATTTACTCTTCTTGTACTTACGTCGGGTTGTGATTTTTTTAAAAAATCCCGACGCAATTTCTGTGTTTCATCGTCAATGTGAAGGTCCCGGGGATAATGTAAAGCTGCAGTAGTGCATCTGAATCTAATTCTGATCTCCCAGGAAATTCTCAAGCAAACCAGTGACAATGAGAAGATTTACTCTTCTTGTTCTTAAGACTGCATTGTGCCTTTTGTATTACATCCCGACGCTATTTCTCTGTTTCATCGTCAATGTTAAAGTCGAAGGGTTACAGTAAATCTGGAGTAGTGCATCAGAATCTAATACTGATCTCACAGGAAACGCTCTAAGCAAACCAGAAACATTGAATAGATGTACTCTTCTTGTACTTAGGTCTGCATTGTGATTTTTTTATTATATCCCGACGCCATTTCGGTGTTTCATCGACAATGGGAATATCCTAGGGATAAAGTATTACTGCTGTAGTGCATCGGAATCTAATACTGATCTCCCAGGAAACGCTCAAAACAGACCACAATCAATGAGAAGATTTATTCTTCTTGTCCTTAAGCCGGCATTGCGCACTTTGTATTAGATCCTGGCGAAATTTCTGTGTTTCATCGTCAATGTGAAGGTCCAACGGATAAAGTATTATTGCAGTAGCGCATCGGAATCTAATAATGATCTCCCAGGTAACGCTCAAAGCAAACCACAAACAATAAGAAGATATACTCTTCTTGTACTTAAGTCGGCATTGTGCCTTTCTTATTAATTCCTGACGCAATTTCTGAGTTTCATCGTCAATGTGAAGGTCCAAGGCATAGAGTAAAGCTGCAGTAGTGCATCGGAATCTAATTCTGATCTCCCAGGAAGCCCTCAATGTAACCCACAAACAATGAAAAGATTTATTCTTCTTATCCTTAAGTCGGCATTGTGCCTTTTATATTATATACAGGCGAAATTTCTGTTTTTCATCCTCAATGTGAAGGTCCAAGGGATAGAGTACAGCTGCAGTAGTGCATCGGAATCTAATACTGATCTCCCAGGAAGCCCTCAAGGTAAACCACAAACAATGAGAAGATTTACTCTTCTTGTACTTAAGTCGGCATTGTGCCTTTTGTATTAATTCCCGACGAAAATTCTGTGTTTCATCGGCAATGTGAAGGTCCATGGCATGGAGTAATACTGCAGTAGGGCATCGGAATCTAATACTGATCTCCCAGGAAACGCTCAAAGCAAACCCCAAACAATGAGAAGATTTACTCTCCTTGTACTTAAGTCGGCATTGTGCCTTTTGTATTATATCCCGACGCAATTTCTGTGTTTCATCATCAATGTGAAGGTGCAAAGTAGTGCATCAGAATCTAATACTGATTTCCCAGGTATCGCTCAATGCAAACCACAAACATTGAGAAGATTTACTCTTCTTGTACGTAGGTCAGCATTGTGCCTTCTATATTAAATCCCGACGCAATTACTGTATTTCATCGTCAATGTGAAGGTCCTAGGGAAAAAGAAATATCTGCAGTAGTGCAGTGATATCTAATGCTGCTCTCCCAGGAAACGTTCAAAGCAAACCACAAACAAAGAGAATATTTACTATTGTGATATGTTACTCGTCATTATGCCCTTTGTAATAAATCCTTACGCTATTTCTGTGTTTCATCTTCAATGTGAAGGTCCAAGGGATAGAGTTAAGCTGCTGTAGTGCATCGCAATCTAATACTGATCTCCCAGGAATCGCTCAAAGCAAACCAGAAAAAATGAGAAGATATACTCTTGTTTTACTTAAGTCGGCATTGTGCCTTTTTTATTAAATCCCGACGCAATTTCTGTGTGTCGTCGTCAATGTCAAGGTCTAAGAGATAGGGTAAAGCTGCAGTAGTGCATCGGAATCTAATACTGATCTCCCAGGAAACGCTCAAAGTAAACCAAAAACAAAGAGGAGATATAGTCCTCTTGTACTTAAGTCGGTATTGTGACTTTTGTATTAAATCCCGACGCTATTTCGGTGATTCATCGTCAATGTGAAGGTCAAAGGGATAGAGTGAAGTTTCAGTAATGCATCGGAATCTAATACTGATCTCCCAGGAAACGCTCAGAGCAAACCACAAACAATGAGAAGTTACACTCCTCTTATACTTAATTCGGCATTGTGCCTTTTGTACTAAATCCCGACGCAATTTCTGTGTTTCATCGTCAATGTGAAGGTCCAAGGGATAGAGTAAAGCTGCACTAGTGCTTTGGAATCTAATACTGATCTCCCAGGGATCGCTCAAAGGATACCAGAAACAATGCTAAGATTTACTCAGTCTTGTACTTAGGTCGTCATTGTGCATTTCTTATTAAATCCCGACGCAATTTCTGTATTTCATCGTAAATGTGAAGGTGTAAGGGATGGAGAAAAGCTGCAGTGGTGCATCAGAATCTAGTACTGTTCTCCAAGGAAACGCTCTAAGCAAACCAGTGACAATGAGAGGATTTACTCATCTTGTACTAAAGTCAACATTGTGATTTTTGTATTAAATCCCGACGCAATTCCTGTATTTCATCGTCAATGTGAGGGTCCAAGGGATACAGAGCAGCTGCAGTAGTGCATCGGAATCTAATACTGATCTCCCAGGAAAAGCTCAAAGCAAACCACTAACAATGAGATGATTTACTCTTCTTGTCCATAAGTCGGCATTGTGGCGTTTGTATTATATCCCGGCGTAATTTCTGTGTTTCATCGTCAATGTGAAGTTCCGAGGGATTGAGAAATGCTGCTGTAGTTCATCGGAATCTAATACTGGTCTCCCAGGAAACGTTCAAAGCAAACCACAAACTATGATAAGATTTACTCTGTCTTGTACTTAGGTCGGCATTGTGCCTTTCTTATTAAATCCCGACGAAATTTCTGTGTTTCATCGTCAATGTGAAGGTCCTTGGGATAGAGTAAAGCCGCATTAGTGCATCGGAATCTAATACTGATGTCCCAGGAAACGCTTAAAGCTAACCAAAAACATTGAGAAGATTTACTCTTCTTGTACTTATGTTGGCATTATGCATTTTGTATTATATCAAGGCGAAATATCTGTGTTTCTTCGTCAATATGAAGGTCCAAATGATAGGGTAAAGCTGCAGTAGTGCAACGGAGTCCAATACTGACCTCCAAGGAAACGCTCAAAGCAAACGAGTGACAATGGGTAGATTTACTCTTCTTGTACTTATGACGGCATTGTGCCTTTTGTATTTAACCCCTATGCAATTTCTGTGTTTAATCGTCAATGTGAAGGTCCAAACGATAGAGTGAAGCTCCAGTAGTGCATCGGAATCTATTACTGATCTCCCAGGAAACGCTCAAAGCAAACCAGAGACATAGGAAGATTTACTCTTCTTGTACGTAAGTCATCATTGTGCCTTTCTTATTAATTCCTGACGCAATATCTGCGTTTCATCGTCAATGTGAGGATCCAAGGTATAGACTAAAGCTGCAGTAATGCATCGGAATCCAATACTGAGCTCCCAGGAAACGCTCAAACAAACTACAAACAAAGAGAATATTTACTCTTCTTGTACCTAAGTCGTCATTAAACCTTTTGTATTAAATTCCGACGCAGTATCTATGTTTCATCATCAACTTGATGGTCCAAGGGATAGAGTAAAGCTGCAGTAGTGCATCGGAATCTAATACTGATCTCCCAGGAAGCCCTCAAGGTAAACCACAAACTATGAGATGATTTACTCTTCTTGTCCTTAAGTCAGCATTGTGCCTTTTTATAAAATCAGGACGCAATTTCTGTGTTTCGTTGTCAATGTGAAGGTCCAAAGGATAGAATAAGCTGGTGTAGTGCATCGGAGTCTATTACTGTTCTCCCGGGAAACGGTCAAAGCAAACCTGAAACAATAAGGAGATTTACACTTCTAGTACTTAAGTCGGCACTGTGCCTTTTTTATTAAATCCCGACGCAATTTCTGTGTTTAATCGTCAATGAGAAGGTCCAAGGGAAAGAGTGAAGCTGGAGTTGTGCATCGGAATCTAATACTGATCTCCAAGGAAACCCTCAAAGCAAACCACAAACAATGAGAAGATTTACTCTTCTTGTACTTAAGTCGGCACTGTGCCTTTTGTATTAAATCCCGACGCAATTTCTGTGTTTCATCGTCAGTGTGTAGCTCCAAGGTATAGAGTAAAACTGCAATAGTGCGCCGGAATCTAATCCTGATCTCCCAGGAAACGCTCAAAGCAAAACACAAACAATTAGAAGATTCACTCTTCTTGTACTTAAGTCGGCACTGTGCCTTTTGTATTAAATCCCGACGCAATTTCTGTGTTTCATCGTGAGTGTGTAGGTCCAAGGTATAGAGTAAAACTACAATAGTGCGCTGGAATCTAATACTGATCTCCCAGGAAACGCTCAAAGCAAACCACAAACAATGAGAAGATTCACTCTTCTTGTACTTAAGTCGGCATTGTGCCTTTTGTATTACATCCCGACCAAATTCTGTGTTTAGTCGTCAATGTGAAGGTCCATGGGATGGAGTAATACTGCAGTAGTGCATCGGAATCTAATACTGGTCTCCCAGGAAACGCTCAAAGCAAACCACAAACAATGAGAAGATTTACTCTCCTTGTACTTAAGTCGGAATTGTGCCTTTTGTATTAAATCCCGACGCAATTACTGTTTTTCATCGTCATTGTGAAGGTCCTAGGGAAAAAGAAATATCTGCAGTAGTGCATCGGAATCTAATACTGATCTCCCAGGAAACGTTCAAAACAAACCACAAACAAAGAGAATATTTACTATTCTTATACGTTAGTCTCATAATGCCCTTTGTATTAAATCCCATTGCTATTTCTGTGTTTCATTATCAATGTGAAGGTCCAAGGGATAGAGTAAAGCTGGTGTAGTGCATCGCAATCTTATACTGATCTCCCAGGAATCGCTCGAAACAAACCAGAAAAAATGATAAGATTTACTCTTCGTTACTTAAGTCAGCATTGTGCCTTTTTTATAAAATCCCGACGTAATTTCTGTGTTTCGTCGTCAATGTGAAGGTCCAAGAGAAAGGGTAAAGCTGCAGTAGTGCATCGGAATCTAATACTGATCTCCCAGGAAACGCTAAAGCAAACCACAAACAATGAGGAGATATACTCTTATTGTACCTTAGTCGTCATTGTGACTTTGTATTAAATCCCGACGCAATTTCTGTGTTTCATCGTCAATGTAAAGATCCAAGGGACAGAGCAAAGCTGCAGTAGTGCATTGGAATCTAATACTGATCTCTCAGGAAACGCTCAAAGCATACCAGAAACAATGAGAAGATTTACTCTTCTTGTACTTAAGTCGGCATTGTGCCCTTTTATTAAATCCCGACGCAATTTCTGTGTTTCATTGTCAATGAGAAGGTCCCAGGGATATAGTAAGGCTGCAGTAGTGCATCGGTATCTAATACTGATCTCACAGGAAACGCTCAAAGCAAACCACAAACAAACAGTATAATTTCTCTTCTTGTACTTAAGTCGTCATTATGTCTTTTGTATTAAATCCCGACGCTATTTCTGTGTTTCATCGTCAATGTGAAGATCCAAGGGATAGAGTAAAACTGGTGTAGTTCATCCGAATCTAATACTGATCTCCCAGGAATGGCCCAAAAGCAAAACAGAAACAATGAGAAGATTTACTCTACTTGTACGTAAGTGGCATTGTGTATTTTTTATTAAATCCCGACGCAATTTGCGTATCTCATCGTCAATGAGAAGGTGCAAGCTACAGAGTAAAGGTGCATTAGTGCATCGGAATCTAATACTGATCTCCCAGGAAACGCCCAATGCAAACCAGAAACAAAGAGAAGATTTACTCTACTAGTACATCAGTCGGCATTGTGTCTTTTTTATTAAATTCCGACGCAATTTGTGTATTTCATCGCCAATGTGTAGGTCCAAGGTATAGAGGAAAACTGCAGTAGTGCGCCGGAATCTAATTCTGATCTCCCAGGGAACGCTCAAAGCAAACCAGAAACAATGAGAATTTTTACTCTTCTTGTACTTAAGTCAGCATTGTGGCTTTTATATTAAATCCCGACGCAATATCTGTGTTTCATCGTCAATGTGAAGGTCCAAGGGATATAGTAAAGCTTGTGTAGTGTATCGAAGTCTAATACTGATCTCCCAGGAAACGCTCAAAGCAAACCAGATACAATTAGAAGATTTACTCTTCTTGTCGTTTAGTAGGGATTGTGCCTTTTTTATTAAATCCCGACGCAATTTCCGTGTTTCACCGTAAATGTGAAGTTCCAAGGGATAGAGCAAAGTTGCAGTAGTGCATCGGAATCCAATACTGATCTCCCAGGTAGCGCTTAAAGTAAACTACAAACAATGAGAAAATTTACTCTTCTTGTACTGAAGTCGGCATTGTGCCATTTGTATAAAATCCCCACCCAATTTCTGTGATTCATCGTCAATGGGAAGATCCAAGGGATAGAGTAAGGCTGCAGTAGTGAATCGGCATCTAATTCTGATCTCCCAGGATACGCTCAAGGCACACCACAAACAATGGGAAGAGATACTCCTCTTGTACTTAATTCGGCATTGTGCCTTTTGTATTAAATCCGGACGCAAATTCTGTAATTCATCGTCAATGGGAAGATCCAAGGGATAGAGAAAAGCTGCAGTAGTGCATTGGAATCTAATACTAATCTCCCAGGAACGCTCAAAGCAAACCACAATCAATGAAAAAATCTACACTTCTTCAACTTAACTCGGCATTGTGCCTTTTGTATTAAATCCCGACGCTATTTCTGTGTTTCATCGTCAATTTTAAGTTCCGAGGGATAGAGTAAAGCTGCAGTAGTGCAACGGAGTTTAATACTGATCTCCCAGGAAACGCTCAGAGCAAACCACAAACAATTAGAAGAATTACTCTTCTTGTACTTAAGTCGGCATTTACCCTTTTGTATAAAATCCCCAAGCAATTTCAGTGTTTCATCGTCAAAGTGAAGGTCCTAGGTATAGAGTATAACTGCAGTAGTGCGCCGGAATCTAATATTGATCTCCCAGGAAACGCTTAAAGTAAACCACAAACAATGAGAAGATTTACTCTATTTATACTTAAGTCGGCATTATGCCTTTTGTATTAATTACCGACGCAATTTCTGTGTTTGATTGTCAATGTGAAGGTCCAAGGGTTAGAGTAAAGCTGCAGTAGTGAATCTGAATCTAATTCTGATCTCCCAGGAAACGCTCAAAGCACACCACAAACAATGAAAAGATATACTCCTCTTGTACTTAATTCGGCATTGTGCCTTTTGTATTAAATTCGGACGCAATTTCTGTGTTTCATCGTCAATGTGAATGTCCAAGGTATAGAGTAAAGCTGCAGTAGTGCATTGGAATCTAATACTGATCTCACAGGAAACGCTCAAAGCAAACCACAAAGGATGAGAAGATTTACTCTGATTGTACTTAAGTCGGCATTGTGCCATTTTTTTTAAAAATCCCGACGCAATTTCTGTGTTTCATCGTCAATCTGAAAGTCCAAGGGATAGAGTAAAGCAGCAGTAGAGCATCGGAATCTAATACTGATCTCCAAGGAAACGCTCAAAGCAAACCAGTGACAATGACAAGATTTACTCTTCTTGTACTTACGTCAGCATTGTGCCTTCTGTATTAATTCCTGACGCAATCTCTGTGTTTCGTCTTCAATGTTAAAGTCCAAGTGATAGAGTAAAGCTGCAGTTGTTCAACCGAATCTAATACTAATCTCCAAGGAAACGCTCAAAGCAGACCACAAACAATGGGAAGAATTACTCTTCTTGTCCTTAAGTCGGCATTGTGCCCTTTGTGTTATATCCTGGCGAAATTTCTGTGTTTCATCGTCAATGTGAAGGTCCAAGGGATAGACTAAAGCTGCAGTAGTGCATCGGAATCTAATACTGATCTCCTAGGAAACGCTCAAACAAACCACAAGCAAGGAGAATATTTTCTCTTCTTGTACTTAAGTCGTCATTAAACATTTTGTATTAAATTCCGACGCAATTTCTGTGTTTCATCTTCAATGTGATAGTCCAAGGGATAGAGTAAAGCTGCAGTTGTGCAACCGAATCTAATACTAATCTCCAAGGAAACGCTCAAAGCAGACCACAAACGATGGGAAGATTTACTCTTCTTGTCCTTAAGTCGGTATTGTGCCTTTTGTATTATATCCTGACGAAAATTCTGTGTTTCAGCGTCAATGTGAAGGTCCAAGGGATAGAGTAATACTGCAGTAGGGCATCGGAATCTATTACTGATCTAACAGGAAGCGCTCAAAGCAAACGACAAACAATGAGAAGATTTACTCGTATTGTACTTAAGTCGGCATTGTGCCTTTCCTATTAATTCCCGACGCAATATCTGTGTTTCATCGTCAATGTGAAGGTACAAGGGATAGAGTAAACCTGCAGTAGTACATCGTAATCTAATACTGATCTCCCAGGAAACGCTCAAACAAACCACAAACAAAGAGAATTTTTACTCTTCTTGTACGTAAGTCGTCATTAAACCTTTTGTATTAAATTCCGACGCATTTTCTGTGATTCATCGTCAATGTTAAGGCCCAAGGGATTGAGTAAAGCTGGAGTAGTACATCGGAATCTAATACTGGTCTCCCAGCAAACTCTCAAAGCAAACCAGAAACTATGAGAAGATTTACTCTTCTTGTACTTAAGTCGGCACTGTGCCTTTTGTATTAAATCCCGACGCAATTTCTGTGTTTCATCGTCAGTGTGTAGGTCCAAGGTATAGAGTAAAACTGCAATAGTGCGCTGGAATCTAATACTGATCTCCCAGGAAACGCTCAAAGCAAACCACAAACAATGAGAAGATTCACTCTTCTTGTACTTAAGTCGGCATTGTGTCTTTTGTATTAAATCCCGCCACAATTTCTGTGTTTCAGTGTCTATGTGGAGGTATAAGGGATAGAGTAAAGCTGCAGTAGTGCATCGGAATCAATACTGATCTCCAAGGAAACGCCCAAAGCAAACCACAAACAATGAGAAGATTTACTTTTCTTGTACTTAAGTCGGCATTGTGCCTTTTGTGTTACATCCCGACGAAAATTCTGTGTTTAGTCGTCAATGTGAAGGTCCAATGGATGGAGTAATACAGCAGTAGTGCATCGGAATCTAATACTGATATCCCAGGAAACGCTCAAAGCAAACCACAAACAATGAGAAGATTTACTCTCCTTGTACTTAAGTCGGCATTGTGCCTTTTGTATTAAATCCCGACGCAATTACTGTTTTTCATCGTCATTGTGAAGGTCCTAGGGAAAAAGAAATATCTGCAGTAGTGCATCGGAATCTAATTCTGATCTCCCAGGAAACGTTCAAAACAAACCACAAACAAAGAGAATATTTACTATTCTTATACGTTAGTCTCATAATGCCCTTTGTATTAAATCCCATCGCTATTTCTGTGTTTCATCCTCATTGTGAAGGTCCAAGAGATAGAGTAAAGCTGGTGCAGTGCATCGCAATCTAATAGTGATCTCCCAGGAATCGCTCAAAGCTAACCAGAAAAAATGAGATTTACACTTCTTTACTTATGTCAGCATTGTGCCTTTTTTATTAAATCCCGACGTAATTTCTGTGTTTCGTCGTCAATGTGAGGGTCAAAGGGATAGAGTAAAGCTGCAGTAGTGCATCGGAATCCAATACTGTCCTCCCAGCAAACGCTCAAACAAACCACAAACAAAGAGAATATTTACTCTTCTTGTACTTAAGTCGTCATTAAACATTCTGTATTAACTTCTGACGCAATTTCTGTGTTTCATCGTCAATGTTAAGGCTCAAGGGATAGAGTAAAGCTAGATTAGTGCATCGGATCTAATACTGATCTCCCAGTAAAGGCTCAAAGTAAACCAGAAACAATGAGAAGATTTACTCTTCTTGTACTTACGTCGGGTTGTGATTTTTTTAAAAAATCCCGACGCAATTTCTGTGTTTCATCGTCAATGTGAAGGTCCCGGGGATAATGTAAAGCTGCAGTAGTGCATCTGAATCTAATTCTGATCTCCCAGGAAATTCTCAAGCAAACCAGTGACAATGAGAAGATTTACTCTTCTTGTTCTTAAGACTGCATTGTGCCTTTTGTATTACATCCCGACGCTATTTCTCTGTTTCATCGTCAATGTTAAAGTCGAAGGGTTACAGTAAATCTGGAGTAGTGCATCAGAATCTAATACTGATCTCACAGGAAACGCTCTAAGCAAACCAGAAACATTGAATAGATGTACTCTTCTTGTACTTAGGTCTGCATTGTGATTTTTTTATTATATCCCGACGCCATTTCGGTGTTTCATCGACAATGGGAAGATCCTAGGGATAAAGTATTACTGCTGTAGTGCATCGGAATCTAATACTGATCTCCCAGGAAACGCTCAAAACAGACCACAATCAATGAGAAGATTTATTCTTCTTGTCCTTAAGCCGGCATTGCGCACTTTGTATTAGATCCTGGCGAAATTTCTGTGTTTCATCGTCAATGTGAAGGTCCAACGGATAAAGTATTATTGCAGTAGCGCATCGGAATCTAATAATGATCTCCCAGGTAACGCTCAAAGCAAACCACAAACAATAAGAAGATATACTCTTCTTGTACTTAAGTCGGCATTGTGCCTTTCTTATTAATTCCTGACGCAATTTCTGAGTTTCATCGTCAATGTGAAGGTCCAAGGCATAGAGTAAAGCTGCAGTAGTGCATCGGAATCTAATTCTGATCTCCCAGGAAGCCCTCAATGTAACCCACAAACAATGAAAAGATTTATTCTTCTTATCCTTAAGTCGGCATTGTGCCTTTTATATTATATACAGGCGAAATTTCTGTTTTTCATCCTCAATGTGAAGGTCCAAGGGATAGAGTACAGCTGCAGTAGTGCATCGGAATCTAATACTGATCTCCCAGGAAGCCCTCAAGGTAAACCACAAACAATGAGGAGATTTACTCTTCTTGTACTTAAGTCGGCATTGTGCCTTTTGTATTAATTCCCGACGAAAATTCTGTGTTTCATCGGCAATGTGAAGGTCCATGGCATGGAGTAATACTGCAGTAGGGCATCGGAATCTAATACTGATCTCCCAGGAAACGCTCAAAGCAAACCACAAACAATGAGAAGATTTACTCTCCTTGTACTTAAGTCGGCATTGTGCCTTTTGTATTATATCCCGACGCAATATCTGTGTTTCATCATCAATGTGAAGGTGCAAAGTAGTGCATCAGAATCTAATACTGATTTCCCAGGTATCGCTCAATGCAAACCACAAACATTGAGAAGATTTACTCTTCTTGTACGTAGGTCAGCATTGTGCCTTCTATATTAAATCCCGACGCAATTACTGTATTTCATCGTCAATGTGAAGGTCCTAGGGAAAAAGAAATATCTGCAGTAGTGCAGTGATATCTAATGCTGCTCTCCCAGGAAACGTTCAAAGCAAACCACAAACAAAGAGAATATTTACTATTGTGATATGTTACTCGTCATTATGCCCTTTGTAATAAATCCTTACGCTATTTCTGTGTTTCATCTTCAATGTGAAGGTCCAAGGGATAGAGTTAAGCTGCTGTAGTGCATCGCAATCTAATACTGATCTCCCAGGAATCGCTCAAAGCAAACCAGAAAAAATGAGAAGATATACTCTTGTTTTACTTAAGTCGGCATTGTGCCTTTTTTATTAAATCCCGACGCAATTTCTGTGTGTCGTCGTCAATGTCAAGGTCTAAGAGATAGGGTAAAGCTGCAGTAGTGCATCGGAATCTAATACTGATCTCCCAGGAAACGCTCAAAGTAAACCAAAAACAAAGAGGAGATATAGTCCTCTTGTACTTAAGTCGGTATTGTGACTTTTGTATTAAATCCCGACGCTATTTCGGTGATTCATCGTCAATGTGAAGGTCAAAGGGATAGAGTGAAGTTTCAGTAATGCATCGGAATCTAATACTGATCTCCCAGGAAACGCTCAGAGCAAACCACAAACAATGAGAAGTTACACTCCTCTTATACTTAATTCGGCATTGTGCCTTTTGTACTAAATCCCGACGCAATTTCTGTGTTTCATCGTCAATGTGAAGGTCCAAGGGATAGAGTAAAGCTGCACTAGTGCTTTGGAATCTAATACTGATCTCCCAGGGATCGCTCAAAGGATACCAGAAACAATGCTAAGATTTACTCAGTCTTGTACTTAGGTCGTCATTGTGCATTTCTTATTAAATCCCGACGCAATTTCTGTATTTCATCGTAAATGTGAAGGTGTAAGGGATAGAGAAAAGCTGCAGTGGTGCATCAGAATCTAGTACTGTTCTCCAAGGAAACGCTCTAAGCAAACCAGTGACAATGAGAGGATTTACTCATCTTGTACTAAAGTCAACATTGTGATTTTTGTATTAAATCCCGACGCAATTCCTGTATTTCATCGTCAATGTGAGGGTCCAAGGGATACAGAGCAGCTGCAGTAGTGCATCGGAATCTAATACTGATCTCCCAGGAAAAGCTCAAAGCAAACCACTAACAATGAGATGATTTACTCTTCTTGTCCATAAGTCGGCATTGTGGCGTTTGTATTATATCCCGGCGTAATTTCTGTGTTTCATCGTCAATGTGAAGTTCTGAGGGATTGAGAAATGCTGCTGTAGTTCATCGGAATCTAATACTGGTCTCCCAGGAAACGTTCAAAGCAAACCACAAACTATGATAAGATTTACTCTGTCTTGTACTTAGGTCGGCATTGTGCCTTTCTTATTAAATCCCGACGAAATTTCTGTGTTTCATCGTCAATGTGAAGGTCCTTGGGATAGAGTAAAGCCGCATTAGTGCATCGGAATCTAATACTGATGTCCCAGGAAACGCTTAAAGCTAACCAAAAACATTGAGAAGATTTACTCTTCTTGTACTTATGTTGGCATTATGCATTTTGTATTATATCAAGGCGAAATATCTGTGTTTCTTCGTCAATATGAAGGTCCAAATGATAGGGTAAAGCTGCAGTAGTGCAACGGAGTCCAATACTGACCTCCAAGGAAACGCTCAAAGCAAACGAGTGACAATGGGTAGATTTACTCTTCTTGTACTTATGACGGCATTGTGCCTTTTGTATTTAACCCCTATGCAATTTCTGTGTTTAATCGTCAATGTGAAGGTCCAAACGATAGAGTGAAGCTCCAGTAGTGCATCGGAATCTATTACTGATCTCCCAGGAAACGCTCAAAGCAAACCAGAGACATAGGAAGATTTACTCTTCTTGTACGTAAGTCATCATTGTGCCTTTCTTATTAATTCCTGACGCAATATCTGCGTTTCATCGTCAATGTGAGGATCCAAGGTATAGACTAAAGCTGCAGTAATGCATCGGAATCCAATACTGAGCTCCCAGGAAACGCTCAAACAAACTACAAACAAAGAGAATATTTACTCTTCTTGTACCTAAGTCGTCATTAAACCTTTTGTATTAAATTCCGACGCAGTATCTATGTTTCATCATCAACTTGATGGTCCAAGGGATAGAGTAAAGCTGCAGTAGTGCATCGGAATCTAATACTGATCTCCCAGGAAGCCCTCAAGGTAAACCACAAACTATGAGATGATTTACTCTTCTTGTCCTTAAGTCAGCATTGTGCCTTTTTATAAAATCAGGACGCAATTTCTGTGTTTCGTTGTCAATGTGAAGGTCCAAAGGATAGAGCAAAGCTGGTGTAGTGCATCGGAGTCTATTACTGTTCTCCCGGGAAACGGTCAAAGCAAACCTGAAACAATGAGGAGATTTACACTTCTAGTACTTAAGTCGGCACTGTGCCTTTTTTATTAAATCCCGACGCAATTTCTGTGTTTAATCGTCAATGAGAACGTCTAAGGGAAAGAGTGAAGCTGGAGTTGTGCATCGGAATCTAATACTGATCTCCAAGGAAACCCTCAAAGCAAACCACAAACAATGAGAAGATTTACTCTTCTTGTACTTAAGTCGGCACTGTGCCTTTTGTATTAAATCCCGACGCAATTTCTGTGTTTCATCGTCAGTGTGTAGCTCCAAGGTATAGAGTAAAACTGCAATAGTGCGCCGGAATCTAATCCTGATCTCCCAGGAAACGCTCAAAGCAAAACACAAACAATTAGAAGATTCACTCTTCTTGTACTTAAGTCGGCACTTTGCCTTTTGTATTAAATCCCGACGCAATTTCTGTGTTTCATCGTGAGTGTGTAGGTCCAAGGTATAGAGTAAAACTACAATAGTGCGCTGGAATCTAATACTGATCTCCCAGGAAACGCTCAAAGCAAACCACAAACAATGAGAAGATTCACTCTTCTTGTACTTAAGTCGGCATTGTGCCTTTTGTATTACATCCCGACCAAATTCTCTGTTTAGTCGTCAATGTGAAGGTCCATGGGATGGAGTAATACTGCAGTAGTGCATCGGAATCTAATACTGGTCTCCCAGGAAACGCTCAAAGCAAACCACAAACAATGAGAAGATTTACTCTCCTTGTACTTAAGTCGGAATTGTGCCTTTTGTATTAAATCCCGACGCAATTACTGTTTTTCATCGTCATTGTGAAGGTCCTAGGGAAAAAGAAATATCTGCAGTAGTGCATCGGAATCTAATACTGATCTCCCAGGAAACGTTCAAAACAAACCACAAACAAAGAGAATATTTACTATTCTTATACGTTAGTCTCATAATGCCCTTTGTATTAAATCCCATTGCTATTTCTGTGTTTCATTATCAATGTGAAGGTCCAAGGGATAGAGTAAAGCTGGTGTAGTGCATCGCAATCTTATACTGATCTCCCAGGAATCGCTCGAAACAAACCAGAAAAAATGATAAGATTTACTCTTCGTTACTTAAGTCAGCATTGTGCCTTTTTTATAAAATCCCGACGTAATTTCTGTGTTTCGTCGTCAATGTGAAGGTCCAAGAGAAAGGGTAAAGCTGCAGTAGTGCATCGGAATCTAATACTGATCTCCCAGGAAACGCTAAAGCAAACCACAAACAATGAGGAGATATACTCTTATTGTACCTTAGTCGTCATTGTGACTTTGTATTAAATCCCGACGCAATTTCTGTGTTTCATCGTCAATGTAAAGATCCAAGGGACAGAGCAAAGCTGCAGTAGTGCATTGGAATCTAATACTGATCTCTCAGGAAACGCTCAAAGCATACCAGAAACAATGAGAAGATTTACTCTTCTTGTACTTAAGTCGGCATTGTGCCCTTTTATTAAATCCCGACGCAATTTCTGTGTTTCATTGTCAATGAGAAGGTCCCAGGGATATAGTAAGGCTGCAGTAGTGCATCGGTATCTAATACTGATCTCACAGGAAACGCTCAAAGCAAACCACAAACAAACAGTATAATTTCTCTTCTTGTACTTAAGTCGTCATTATGTCTTTTGTATTAAATCCCGACGCTATTTCTGTGTTTCATCGTCAATGTGAAGATCCAAGGGATAGAGTAAAACTGGTGTAGTTCATCCGAATCTAATACTGATCTCCCAGGAATGGCCCAAAAGCAAAACAGAAACAATGAGAAGATTTACTCTACTTGTACGTAAGTGGCATTGTGTATTTTTTATTAAATCCCGACGCAATTTGCGTATCTCATCGTCAATGAGAAGGTGCAAGCTACAGAGTAAAGGTGCATTAGTGCATCGGAATCTAATACTGATCTCCCAGGAAACGCCCAATGCAAACCAGAAACAAAGAGAAGATTTACTCTACTAGTACATCAGTCGGCATTGTGTCTTTTTTATTAAATTCCGACGCAATTTGTGTATTTCATCGCCAATGTGTAGGTCCAAGGTATAGAGGAAAACTGCAGTAGTGCGCCGGAATCTAATTCTGATCTCCCAGGGAACGCTCAAAGCAAACCAGAAACAATGAGAATTTTTACTCTTCTTGTACTTAAGTCAGCATTGTGGCTTTTATATTAAATCCCGACGCAATATCTGTGTTTCATCGTCAATGTGAAGGTCCAAGGGATATAGTAAAGCTTGTGTAGTGTATCGAAGTCTAATACTGATCTCCCAGGAAACGCTCAAAGCAAACCAGATACAATTAGAAGATTTACTCTTCTTGTCGTTTAGTAGGGATTGTGCCTTTTTTATTAAATCCCGACGCAATTTCCGTGTTTCACCGTAAATGTGAAGTTCCAAGGGATAGAGCAAAGTTGCAGTAGTGCATCGGAATCCAATACTGATCTCCCAGGTAGCGCTTAAAGTAAACAACAAACAATGAGAAAATTTACTCTTCTTGTACTGAAGTCGGCATTGTGCCATTTGTATAAAATCCCCACCCAATTTCTGTGATTCATCGTCAATGGGAAGATCCAAGGGATAGAGTAAGGCTGCAGTAGTGAATCGGCATCTAATTCTGATCTCCCAGGATACGCTCAAGGCACACCACAAACAATGGGAAGAGATACTCCTCTTGTACTTAATTCGGCATTGTGCCTTTTGTATTAAATCCGGACGCAAATTCTGTAATTCATCGTCAATGGGAAGATCCAAGGGATAGAGAAAAGCTGCAGTAGTGCATTGGAATCTAATACTAATCTCCCAGGAACGCTCAAAGCAAACCACAATCAATGAAAAAATCTACACTTCTTCAACTTAACTCGGCATTGTGCCTTTTGTATTAAATCCCGACGCTATTTCTGTGTTTCATCGTCAATTTTAAGTTCCGAGGGATAGAGTAAAGCTGCAGTAGTGCAACGGAGTTTAATACTGATCTCCCAGGAAACGCTCAGAGCAAACCACAAACAATTAGAAGAATTACTCTTCTTGTACTTAAGTCGGCATTTACCCTTTTGTATAAAATCCCCAAGCAATTTCAGTGTTTCATCGTCAAAGTGAAGGTCCTAGGTATAGAGTATAACTGCAGTAGTGCGCCGGAATCTAATATTGATCTCCCAGGAAACGCTTAAAGTAAACCACAAACAATGAGAAGATTTACTCTATTTATACTTAAGTCGGCATTATGCCTTTTGTATTAATTACCGACGCAATTTCTGTGTTTGATTGTCAATGTGAAGGTCCAAGGGTTAGAGTAAAGCTGCAGTAGTGAATCTGAATCTAATTCTGATCTCCCAGGAAACGCTCAAAGCACACCACAAACAATGAAAAGATATACTCCTCTTGTACTTAATTCGGCATTGTGCCTTTTGTATTAAATTCGGACGCAATTTCTGTGTTTCATCGTCAATGTGAATGTCCAAGGTATAGAGTAAAGCTGCAGTAGTGCATTGGAATCTAATACTGATCTCACAGGAAACGCTCAAAGCAAACCACAAAGGATGAGAAGATTTACTCTGATTGTACTTAAGTCGGCATTGTGCCATTTTTTTTAAAAATCCCGACGCAATTTCTGTGTTTCATCGTCAATCTGAAAGTCCAAGGGATAGAGTAAAGCAGCAGTAGAGCATCGGAATCTAATACTGATCTCCAAGGAAACGCTCAAAGCAAACCAGTGACAATGACAAGATTTACTCTTCTTGTACTTACGTCAGCATTGTGCCTTCTGTATTAATTCCTGACGCAATCTCTGTGTTTCGTCTTCAATGTTAAAGTCCAAGTGATAGAGTAAAGCTGCAGTTGTTCAACCGAATCTAATACTAATCTCCAAGGAAACGCTCAAAGCAGACCACAAACAATGGGAAGAATTACTCTTCTTGTCCTTAAGTCGGCATTGTGCCCTTTGTGTTATATCCTGGCGAAATTTCTGTGTTTCATCGTCAATGTGAAGGTCCAAGGGATAGACTAAAGCTGCAGTAGTGCATCGGAATCTAATACTGATCTCCTAGGAAACGCTCAAACAAACCACAAGCAAGGAGAATATTTTCTCTTCTTGTACTTAAGTCGTCATTAAACATTTTGTATTAAATTCCGACGCAATTTCTGTGTTTCATCTTCAATGTGATAGTCCAAGGGATAGAGTAAAGCTGCAGTTGTGCAACCGAATCTAATACTAATCTCCAAGGAAACGCTCAAAGCAGACCACAAACGATGGGAAGATTTACTCTTCTTGTCCTTAAGTCGGTATTGTGCCTTTTGTATTATATCCTGACGAAAATTCTGTGTTTCAGCGTCAATGTGAAGGTCCAAGGGATAGAGTAATACTGCAGTAGGGCACCGGAATCTATTACTGATCTAACAGGAAGCGCTCAAAGCAAACGACAAACAATGAGAAGATTTACTCGTATTGTACTTAAGTCGGCATTGTGCCTTTCCTATTAATTCCCGACGCAATATCTGTGTTTCATCGTCAATGTGAAGGTACAAGGGATAGAGTAAACCTGCAGTAGTACATCGTAATCTAATACTGATCTCCCAGGAAACGCTCAAACAAACCACAAACAAAGAGAATTTTTACTCTTCTTGTACGTAAGTCGTCATTAAACCTTTTGTATTAAATTCCGACGCATTTTCTGTGATTCATCGTCAATGTTAAGGCCCAAGGGATTGAGTAAAGCTGGAGTAGTACATCGGAATCTAATACTGATCTCCCAGCAAACTCTCAAAGCAAACCAGAAACTATGAGAAGATTTACTCTTCTTGTACATAAGTTGGCATTGTGAATTTTTATTAAATCGCGACGCAATTTCTATGTTTCATCGTCAATGTGACGGTCCAAGGTATACGGTAAAACTGCAGTAGTGCGCCGGAAACTAGTACTGATCTCCCAGGAAACGCTCAGAGCAAACCACAAACAATGAGAAGATTTACTCTTCTTGTACTTAAGTCGGCATTGTGAATTTTTTATTAAATCCCGACGCATTTTCTGAGTTTCGTTGTCAATGTTAAGGTCCAAGTGATAGAGTAAAGCTGCAGTTGTGCATCGGAATCTAGTACTGATCTCCCAGTAAACGCTCAAAGCATACCACAAACAATGAGAAGACTTACTTCTCCTGAACTTATGACGGCATTGTGCCTTTTATATTATATCCCGACGCAATTTCTGTGTTTCATCGTCAATGTGAACGTCCAAGGGATAGAGAAAAGGCTGCTGTAGTGCATCGTAATCCAATACTGAGGTCCCAGGAAACGCACAAAACAAACCACAGACAAAGAGATTATTTACTCTTCTTGTATGTAAGTCATCATTATGCCTTTTGTATTAAATCCCGACCTTATTTCTGTGCATCATCGTCAATGTTAAGGTCCAAGAGATAGAGTAAAGCTGCAGTTGTGCATCGGAATCTAATACTGATTTGCAAGGAAACCTTTAAAACAAACCAGTGACAATGAGAAGATATACTCATCTTGTACTTAAGTCATCTTTGTGATTTTTGTATTAAATCCCGACGCAATTTCTGTGTTTCATCGTCAATGGGAAGGTACAAGGGACAGAGCAAAGCAGCAGTAGTGCATCGGAATCTAATACTAATCTCCCAGGAAACGCTCAAAGCAGACCACAAACAATGAGAAGATTTACTCTTCTTCGGCTTGCGTCGACACTGTGCCTTTTGTATTATATCCCGGCGAAATTTCTGTGTTCATCGTCAATGTGAAGGTCCTAGGGATAGAGTAAAGCTGCTGTAGTGCATCGGAATCTAATACTGATCTCCCATGAAACGCTCAAAGCAAGCCACAGACAATGAGAAGATATAATCTTCTTGTACTTAAGTCGGCATTGTGCCTTTCTTATTAAGTCCCGACGCAATATCTGTGTTTCATCGTCAATGTGAAGGTCCAAGGGATAGAGTAAAGCTGCAGTACTGCATCGGAATCTAATGCTGATCTCCCAGGAAGCCCTCGAGGTAAACCACAAACAAAGAGGAGATTTACTATTCTTGCCCTTAAGTCGGCATTGTGAATTTTGTATTATATCCTGGCGACATTTCTGTGTTTCATCGTCAATGGGATGGTCCCAGGGATAGAGTAAAGCTGCAGTAGTGCATCGGTGTCTAATACTGATCTAACAGGAAACGCTCAAAGCAAACCACAAACAATGAGAATATTTACTCTTCTTGTACCTAAGTCGGCATTGAGCCTTTCTTATTAAATCCCGACACAATTTCTGTGTTTCATCGTCAATGTGAAGGTCCAGGGGATAGAGAAATAGCTGCAGTGGTGCATCGTAATCTAATACTGATCTCCTCGAAACCCTCAAAGCAAACCACAATCAACGAGAAAATTTACTCTTCTTGTACTTAAGTCGTCATTATGTCTTTTGTATTAAATCCCGACGCTATTTCTGTGTTTCAACGTCAATGTTAAGGTCCAAGGGTTAGAGTAAAGCTGGAGTAGTGCATCAGAATCTAATACTGATCTCCCAGGAAACGCTCAAAGCAAACCAGAAACAATGAAAAGATTTACACTTCTTGTCCTTAAGTCGGCATTGTGAATTTTGTATTGTAACCCGGCTAAATTTCTGTGTTTCATCATCAATGTGAAGGTCCCAGGGATAGAGAAATGCTGCAATAGTGCATCGGAATCTAATACTGATCTCCTAGTAAACGCTCAAATCTAAGCACAAACAATGACAAGATTTACACACTCTTGCACTTAAGTCGGCATTGTTTCTTTCTTATTAAATACCGACGCAATTTCTGTAATTCATCGTCAATGTGAAGGTCCAAGGGATAAAGTAGGCCGCAGTAGTGCATCGGAATTTAATACTGATCTCCCAGGAAACGCTCAAAGCAAACCACAAACAATGAGAAGATTTACTCTTCTTGGACTTAAGTCGGCATTGTGCCGTTTGTATTAAATCCCGACGCTATTTCTGTGTTTCATCGTCAATGTGAAGGTCCAGGGGATAGAGATATAGCTGCAGTGGTGCATCGTAATCTAATACTGATCTCCTCGAATCGCTCAAAGCAAACCACAATCAACGAGAAAATTTACTCTTCTTGTACTTAAGTCGTCATTATGTCTTTTGTATTAAATCCCGACGCTATTTCTGTGTTTCATCGTCAATGTGAAGATCCAAGGGATAGAGTAAAACTGGTGTAGTTCATCCGAATCTAATACTGATCTCCCAGGAATGGCCCAAAAGCAAAACAGAAACAATGAGAAGATTTACTCTACTTGTACGTAAGTGGCATTGTGTATTTTTTATTAAATCCCGACGCAATTTGCGTATCTCATCGTCAATGAGAAGGTGCAAGCTACAGAGTAAAGGTGCATTAGTGCATCGGAATCTAATACTGATCTCCCAGGAAACGCCCAATGCAAACCAGAAACAAAGAGAAGATTTACTCTACTAGTACATCAGTCGGCATTGTGTCTTTTTTATTAAATTCCGACGCAATTTGTGTATTTCATCGCCAATGTGTAGGTCCAAGGTATAGAGGAAAACTGCAGTAGTGCGCCGGAATCTAATTCTGATCTCCCAGGGAACGCTCAAAGCAAACCAGAAACAATGAGAATTTTTACTCTTCTTGTACTTAAGTCAGCATTGTGGCTTTTATATTAAATCCCGACGCAATATCTGTGTTTCATCGTCAATGTGAAGGTCCAAGGGATATAGTAAAGCTTGTGTAGTGTATCGAAGTCTAATACTGATCTCCCAGGAAACGCTCAAAGCAAACCAGATACAATTAGAAGATTTACTCTTCTTGTCGTTTAGTAGGGATTGTGCCTTTTTTATTAAATCCCGACGCAATTTCCGTGTTTCACCGTAAATGTGAAGTTCCAAGGGATAGAGCAAAGTTGCAGTAGTGCATCGGAATCCAATACTGATCTCCCAGGTAGCGCTTAAAGTAAACAACAAACAATGAGAAAATTTACTCTTCTTGTACTGAAGTCGGCATTGTGCCATTTGTATAAAATCCCCACCCAATTTCTGTGATTCATCGTCAATGGGAAGATCCAAGGGATAGAGTAAGGCTGCAGTAGTGAATCGGCATCTAATTCTGATCTCCCAGGATTCGCTCAAGGCACACCACAAACAATGGGAAGAGATACTCCTCTTGTACTTAATTCGGCATTGTGCCTTTTGTATTAAATCCGGACGCAAATTCTGTAATTCATCGTCAATGGGAAGATCCAAGGGATAGAGAAAAGCTGCAGTAGTGCATTGGAATCTAATACTAATCTCCCAGGAACGCTCAAAGCAAACCACAATCAATGAAAAAATCTACACTTCTTCAACTTAACTCGGCATTGTGCCTTTTGTATTAAATCCCGACGCTATTTCTGTGTTTCATCGTCAATTTTAAGTTCCGAGGGATAGAGTAAAACTGCAGTAGTGCAACGGAGTTTAATACTGATCTCCCAGGAAACGCTCAGAGCAAACCACAAACAATTAGAAGAATTACTCTTCTTGTACTTAAGTCGGCATTTACCCTTTTGTATAAAATCCCCAAGCAATTTCAGTGTTTCATCGTCAAAGTGAAGGTCCTAGGTATAGAGTATAACTGCAGTAGTGCGCCGGAATCTAATATTGATCTCCCAGGAAACGCTTAAAGTAAACCACAAACAATGAGAAGATTTACTCTATTTATACTTAAGTCGGCATTATGCCTTTTGTATTAATTACCGACGCAATTTCTGTGTTTGATTGTCAATGTGAAGGTCCAAGGGTTAGAGTAAAGCTGCAGTAGTGAATCTGAATCTAATTCTGATCTCCCAGGAAACGCTCAAAGCACACCACAAACAATGAAAAGATATACTCCTCTTGTACTTAATTCGGCATTGTGCCTTTTGTATTAAATTCGGACGCAATTTCTGTGTTTCATCGTCAATGTGAATGTCCAAGGTATAGAGTAAAGCTTCAGTAGTGCATTGGAATCTAATACTGATCTCACAGGAAACGCTCAAAGCAAACCACAAAGGATGAGAAGATTTACTCTGATTGTACTTAAGTCGGCATTGTGCCATTTTTTTTAAAAATCCCGACGCAATTTCTGTGTTTCATCGTCAATCTGAAAGTCCAAGGGATAGAGTAAAGCAGCAGTAGAGCATCGGAATCTAATACTGATCTCCAAGGAAACGCTCAAAGCAAACCAGTGACAATGACAAGATTTACTCTTCTTGTACTTACGTCAGCATTGTGCCTTCTGTATTAATTCCTGACGCAATCTCTGTGTTTCTTCTTCAATGTTAAAGTCCAAGTGATAGAGTAAAGCTGCAGTTGTTCAACCGAATCTAATACTAATCTCCAAGGAAACGCTCAAAGCAGACCACAAACAATGGGAAGAATTACTCTTCTTGTCCTTAAGTCGGCATTGTGCCCTTTGTGTTATATCCTGGCGAAATTTCTGTGTTTCATCGTCAATGTGAAGGTCCAAGGGATAGACTAAAGCTGCAGTAGTGCATCGGAATCTAATACTGATCTCCTAGGAAACGCTCAAACAAACCACAAGCAAGGAGAATATTTTCTCTTCTTGTACTTAAGTCGTCATTAAACATTTTGTATTAAATTCCGACGCAATTTCTGTGTTTCATCTTCAATGTGATAGTCCAAGGGATAGAGTAAAGCTGCAGTTGTGCAACCGAATCTAATACTAATCTCCAAGGAAACGCTCAAAGCAGACCACAAACGATGGGAAGATTTACTCTTCTTGTCCTTAAGTCGGTATTGTGCCTTTTGTATTATATCCTGACGAAAATTCTGTGTTTCTGCGTCAATGTGAAGGTCCAAGGGATAGAGTAATACTGCAGTAGGGCATCGGAATCTATTACTGATCTAACAGGAAGCGCTCAAAGCAAACGACAAACAATGAGAAGATTTACTCGTATTGTACTTAAGTCGGCATTGTGCCTTTCCTATTAATTCCCGACGCAATATCTGTGTTTCATCGTCAATGTGAAGGTACAAGGGATAGAGTAAACCTGCAGTAGTACATCGTAATCTAATACTGATCTCCCAGGAAACGCTCAAACAAACCACAAACAAAGAGAATTTTTACTCTTCTTGTACGTAAGTCGTCATTAAACCTTTTGTATTAAATTCCGACGCATTTTCTGTGATTCATCGTCAATGTTAAGGCCCAAGGGATTGAGTAAAGCTGGAGTAGTACATCGGAATCTAATACTGATCTCCCAGCAAACTCTCAAAGCAAACCAGAAACTATGAGAAGATTTACTCTTCTTGTACATAAGTTGGCATTGTGAATTTTTATTAAATCGCGACGCAATTTCTATGTTTCATCGTCAATGTGACGGTCCAAGGTATACGGTAAAACTGCAGTAGTGCGCCGGAAACTAGTACTGATCTCCCAGGAAACGCTCAGAGCAAACCACAAACAATGAGAAGATTTACTCTTCTTGTACTTAAGTCGGCATTGTGAATTTTTTATTAAATCCCGACGCATTTTCTGAGTTTCGTTGTCAATGTTAAGGTCCAAGTGATAGAGTAAAGCTGCAGTTGTGCATCGGAATCTAGTACTGATCTCCCAGTAAACGCTCAAAGCATACCACAAACAATGAGAAGACTTACTTCTCCTGAACTTAAGACGGCATTGTGCCTTTTATATTATATCCCGACGCAATTTCTGTGTTTCATCGTCAATGTGAACGTCCAAGGGATAGAGAAAAGGCTGCTGTAGTGCATCGTAATCCAATACTGAGGTCCCAGGAAACGCACAAAACAAACCACAGACAAAGAGATTATTTACTCTTCTTGTATGTAAGTCATCATTATGCCTTTTGTATTAAATCCCGACCTTATTTCTGTGCATCATCGTCAATGTTAAGGTCCAAGAGATAGAGTAAAGCTGCAGTTGTGCATCGGAATCTAATACTGATTTGCAAGGAAACCTTTAAAACAAACCAGTGACAATGAGAAGATATACTCATCTTGTACTTAAGTCATCTTTGTGATTTTTGTATTAAATCCCGACGCAATTTCTGTGTTTCATCGTCAATGGGAAGGTACAAGGGACAGAGCAAAGCAGCAGTAGTGCATCGGAATCTAATACTAATCTCCCAGGAAACGCTCAAAGCAGACCACAAACAATGAGAAGATTTACTCTTCTTCGGCTTGCGTCGACACTGTGCCTTTTGTATTATATCCCGGCGAAATTTCTGTGTTCATCGTCAATGTGAAGGTCCTAGGGATAGAGTAAAGCTGCTGTAGTGCATCGGAATCTAATACTGATCTCCCATGAAACGCTCAAAGCAAGCCACAGACAATGAGAAGATATAATCTTCTTGTACTTAAGTCGGCATTGTGCCTTTCTTATTAAGTCCCGACGCAATATCTGTGTTTCATCGTCAATGTGAAGGTCCAAGGGATAGAGTAAAGCTGCAGTACTGCATCGGAATCTAATGCTGATCTCCCAGGAAGCCCTCGAGGTAAACCACAAACAAAGTGGAGATTTACTATTCTTGCCCTTAAGTCGGCATTGTGAATTTTGTATTATATCCTGGCGACATTTCTGTGTTTCATCGTCAATGGGATGGTCCCAGGGATAGAGTAAAGCTGCAGTAGTGCATCGGTGTCTAATACTGATCTAACAGGAAACGCTCAAAGCAAACCACAAACAATGAGAATATTTACTCTTCTTGTACCTAAGTCGGCATTGAGCCTTTCTTATTAAATCCCGACACAATTTCTGTGTTTCATCGTCAATGTGAAGGTCCAGGGGATAGAGAAATAGCTGCAGTGGTGCATCGTAATCTAATACTGATCTCCTCGAAACCCTCAAAGCAAACCACAATCAACGAGAAAATTTACTCTTCTTGTACTTAAGTCGTCATTATGTCTTTTGTATTAAATCCCGACGCTATTTCTGTGTTTCAACGTCAATGTTAAGGTCCAAGGGTTAGAGTAAAGCTGGAGTAGTGCATCAGAATCTAATACTGATCTCCCAGGAAACGCTCAAAGCAAACCAGAAACAATGAAAAGATTTACACTTCTTGTCCTTAAGTCGGCATTGTGAATTTTGTATTGTAACCCGGCTAAATTTCTGTGTTTCATCATCAATGTGAAGGTCCCAGGGATAGAGAAATGCTGCAATAGTGCATCGGAATCTAATACTGATCTCCTAGTAAACGCTCAAATCTAAGCACAAACAATGACAAGATTTACACACTCTTGCACTTAAGTCGGCATTGTTTCTTTCTTATTAAATACCGACGCAATTTCTGTAATTCATCGTCAATGTGAAGGTCCAAGGGATAAAGTAGGCCGCAGTAGTGCATCGGAATTTAATACTGATCTCCCAGGAAACGCTCAAAGCAAACCACAAACAATGAGAAGATTTACTCTTCTTGGACTTAAGTCGGCATTGTGCCGTTTGTATTAAATCTCGACGCTATTTCTGTGTTTCATCGTCAATGTGAAGGTCCAGGGGATAGAGATATAGCTGCAGTGGTGCATCGTAATCTAATACTGATCTCCTCGAATCGCTCAAAGCAAACCACAATCAACGAGAAAATTTACTCTTCTTGTACTTAAGTCGTCATTATGTCTTTTGTATTAAATCCCGACGCTCTTTCTGTGTTTCAACGTCAATGTTAAGGTCCAAGGGTTAGAGTAAAGCTGGAGTAGTGCATCAGAATCTAATACTGATCTCCCAGGAATCGCTCAAAGCAAACCAGAAACAATGAGAAGTTGTACTCTTCTTGATTTTAGGCCTGCATTGTGCCTTTTTTACTAAAGCCCGACGCAATTTCTGTGTTTCATCGTCAATGTGAATATCCCGAGGATAGAGTAAAGGTGCAGTAGTGCATCGGAATCTAATACTGATCTCCCAGGAAGCGCTCAAAGTAAACCACAAACAAAGAGGAGATTTACACTTCTTGTCCTTAAGTCGGCATTGTGAATTTTGTATTGTATCCCGGCTAAATTTCTGTGTTTCATCGTCAATGTGAAGGTCCCAGGGATAGAGAAATGCTGCAGTAGTGCATCGGAATCTAATACTGATCTCCCAGGAAACGCTCAAATCTAAGCACAAACAATGACAAGATATACACACTCTTGTACTTAAGTCGGCATTGTGCCTTCCTAATTAAATACCGACGCAATATCTGTGTTTCATCGTCAATGTTGAGGTCCAAGGGATAGAGTAAGCCGCGTTAATGCATCGTCATCTACTACTGATCTACCAGGAAACGCACAAAGCAAACTAGAAATAAAGAGAATATTTTCTCTTCAAGTACTTAAGTCGTCATTATGCCTTTTGTATTAAATTCCGACGTTATTTCTGTGCTCCATCATCAATGCTAAGGTCCAAGGGATAGAGTAAAGCTGGTGTAGTGCATCGGAATCCAATACTGATTTCCCAGGAAACGCTCAAAGCTAACGAGAAAGAATCAGAAGATTTGCTCTTCTTGTATACTTAATTCTGAAACGTCCCTTTTTTTATTAAATCCCGACGCAATTTCTGTGTTTCATCGTCGATGTGAAGGACCTAGGGATAGAGTAATGCTGCAGTACTGCATCGGAGTCTAATACTGATCTCCCAGGAAAGGCTCAAAGGAAACCACAAACAATGAGAAGATTTACTCTTCTTGTACTTAAGTCAGCACTGTGCCATTTGTATTAAATCCCGACGCAATTTCTATGTTTCATCGTCATTGTGAAGGTCCAAAGGATAGAGTAAAGCTGCAGTAGTGCATCGGAATTTAATACTGATCTCCCAGGAAACGCCCAAACCATACAACAAACAATGAGAAGATTTTCTCTTCCTGTACTTAAGTCGGCATTGTGATTTTTATATTATATCCCGACGCAATTTCTGTGCTTCATCATCAATGTTATGGTCCAAGGGAGAGAGTAAAGCTGGTGCAGTGCATCGGAATCTAATACTGATCTCCCAGGAAACGCTCAAAGCAAACCTGAAACAATGAGGAGATTTACTCTTCTAGTACTTAAGTCAGCATTGTGCCGTTTGCATTAAATACCGACGCTAATTCTGTATTTCATCGTCGATGTGAAGGACCAAGGGATAGAGTAAAGCTGCAGTATTGCATCGGAGTCTAATACTGATCTCCCAGGAAAAGCTCAAAGCAAACCACAAACAATGAGAAGATTTACTCTTCTTGTACTTCTACATCTACATTGATACTCCGCAAGCCACCCAACGGTGTGTGGCGGAGGGCACTTTACGTGCCAGTGTCATTACCTCCCTTTCCCGTTCCAGTCGCGTATGGTTCGCGGGAAGAACGACTGTCTGAAAGCCTCCGTGCGCGCTCTAATCTCTCTAATTTTACATTCGTGGTCTCCTCGGGAGGTATAAGTAGGGGGAAGCAATATATTCGATACGTCATCCAGAAGCACACCCTCTCGAAACCTGGCGAGCAAGCTACACCGCGATGTAGAGTGCCTCTCTTGCAGAGTCTGCCACTTGAGTTTATTAAACATCTCCGTAACGCTATCACGGTTACCAAATAACCCTGTGACGAATCGCGCCGCTCTTCTTTGGATCTTCTCTATCTCCTCCGTCAGACCTATCTGGTACGGATCCCACACTGATGAGCAATACTCAAGTATAGGTCGAACGAGTGTTTTGTAAGCCACCTCCTTTGTTGATGGACTACATTTTCTAATCACTCTCCCAATGAATCTCAACCTGGTACCCGCCTTACCAACAATTAATTTTATATGATCATTCCACTTCAAATCGTTCCGCACGCATACTCCCAGATATTTTACAGAAGTAACTGCTACCAGTGTTTGTTCCGCTATCATATAATCATACAATAAAGGATCCTTCTTTCTATGTATTCGCAATACATTACATTTGTCTATGTTAAGGGTCAGTTGCCACTCCCTGCACCAAGTGCCTATCCGCTGCAGATCTTCCTGCATTTCGCTACAATTTTCTAATGCTGCAACTTCTCTGTATACTACAGCATCATCCGCGAAAAGCCGCATGGAACTTCCGACACTATCTACTAAGTCATTTATATATATTGTGAAAAGCAATGGTCCCATAACACTCCCCTGTGGCACGCCAGAGGTTACTTTAACGTCTGTAGACGTCTCTCCATTGATAACAACATGCTGTGTTCTGTTTGCTAAAAACTCTTCAATCCAGCCACACAGCTGGTCTGATATTCCGTAGGCTCTTACTTTGTTTATCAGGCGACAGTGCGGAACTGTATCGAATGCCTTCCGGAACTCAAGAAAAATAGTAGATTCTGGGTTTCCAGAAATGACATGATACGCGAGCAAAAAACATGTTCTAAAATTCTACAAGAGATCGACGTAAGAGATATAGGTCTATAGTTTTGCGCATCTGCTCGACGACCCTTCTTGAAGACTGGGACTATCTGTGCTCTTTTCCAATCATTTGGAACTCTCCGTTCCTCTAGAGACTTGCGGTACACGGCTGTTAGAAGGGGGGCAAGTTCTTTCGCGTACTCTGTGTAGAATCGAATTGGTATCCCGTCAGGTCCAGTGGACTTTCCTCTATTGAGTGATTCCAGTTGCTTTTCTATTTCTTGGACACTTATTTCGATGTCAGCCATTTTTTCGTTTGTGCGAGGATTTAGAGAAGGAACTGCAGTGCGGTCTTCCTCTGTGAAACAGCTTTGGAAAAAGGTGTTTAGTATTTCAGCTTTACGCGTGTCATCCTCTGTTTCAATGCCATCATCATCCCGTAGTGTCTGGATATGCTGTTTCGAGCCACTTACTGATTTAACGTAAGACCAGAACTTCCTAGGATTTTCTGTCAAGTCGGTACATAGAATTTTACTTTCGAATTCAATGAACGCTTCACGCATAGCCCTCCTTACGCTAACTTTGACATCGTTTAGCTTCTGTTTGTCTGAGAGGTTTTGGCTGCGTTTAAACTTGGAGTGGAGCTCTCTTTGCTTTCGCAGTAGTTTCCTAACTTTGTTGTTGTACCACAGTGGGTTTTTCCCGTCCCTCACAGTTTTACTCGGCACGTACCTGTCTAAAACGCATTTTACGATTGCCTTGAACTTTCTCCATAAACACTAAACATTGTCAGTGTCGGAACAGAAATTTTCGTTTTGATCTGTTAGGTAGTCTGAAATCTGCCTTCTATTACTCTTGCTAAACAGATAAACCTTCCTCCCTTTTTATATATTCCTATTAACTTCCATATTCAGGGATGCTGCAACGGCCTTATGATCACTGATTCCCTGTTCTGTACACACAGAGTCGAAAAGTTCGGGTCTGTTTGTTATCAGTAGGTCCAAGATGTTATCTCCACGAGTCGGTTCTCTGTTTAATTGCTCGAGGTAATTTTCGGATAGTGCACTCAGTATAATGTCACTCGATGCTCTGTCCCTACCACCGGTCCTAAACATCTGAGTGTCCCAGTCTATATCTGGTAAATTGAAATCTCCACCTAAGACTATAACATGCTGAGAAAATTTATGTGAAATGTATTCCAAATTTTCTCTCAGTTGTTCTGCCACTAATGCTGCTGAGTCGGGAGGTCGGTAAAAGGAGCCAATTATTAACCTAGTTCGATTGTTGAGTGTAACCTCCACCCATAATAATTCACAGGAACTATCCACTTCTACTTCACTACAGGATAAACTACTACTAACAGCGACGAACACTCCACCACCGGTTGCATGCAATCTATCCTTTCTAAACACCGTCTGTACCTTTGTAAAAATTTCGGCAGAATTTATCTCTGGCTTAAGCCAGCTTTCTGTACCTATAACGATTTCAGCTTTGGTGCTTTCTATCAGCGCTTGAAGTTCCGGTACTTTACCAACGCAGCTTCGACAGTTGACAATTACAATACCGATTGCTGCTTGGTCCCCGCATGTCCTGACTTTGCCCCGCACCCGTCGAGGCTGTTGCCCTTTCTGTACTTGCCCAAGGCCATCTAATCTAAAAAACCGTCCAGCCCACGCCACACAACCCCTGCTACCCGTGTAGCCGCTTGTTGCGTGTAGTGGACTCCTGATCTATCCAGCGGAACCCGAAACCCCACCACCCTATGGCGCAAGTCGAGCAATCTGCAGCCCACACGGTCGCAGAACCGTCTCAGCTTCTGATTGAGACCCTCAACTCGGCTCTGTACCAAAGGTCTGCAGTCAGTCCTGTCTACGATGCTGCAGATGGTGAGCTCTGCTTTCATCCCGCTAGCGAGACTGGCAGTCTTCACCAAATCAGATAGCCGCCGGAAGCCAGAGAGGATTTCCTCCGATCCATAGCGACACACACCATTGGTGCCGACATGAGCGACCACCTGCAGATGGGTGCACCCTGTACCCTTCATGGCATCCGGAAGGACCCTTTCCACATCTGGAATGACTTCCCCCAGTATGCACACGGAGTGCACATTGGTTTTCTTCCCCTCTCTTGCTGGCATTTCCCTAAGGGGCCCCATTACGCGCCTGACGTTGGAGCTCCCAACTACCAGTAAGCCCACCCTCTGCAACTGCCCGGATCTTGCAGACTGAGGGGCAACCTCTGGAACAGGACAAGCAGCCGTCGGCATTGTGCCTTTTGTATTAAATCAGGACGCAATTTCTGTTTTTCGTTGTCAATGTGAAGGTCCAAACGATAGAGTAAAGCTGGTGTAGTGCATCGGAGTCTGATACTGATCTCCCAGGAAACGCTCAAAGCAAACCTGAAACAATGAGGAGATTTACTCTTCTAGTACTTAAGTCGGCACTGTGCCTTTTCTATTAAATCCCGACGCAATTTCTGTGTTTCATCGTCAATGAGAAGGTCCAAGGGAAAGAGTGATGCTGGAGTAGTGCATCGGAATCTAATACTGATCTCCCAGGAAACGCTCAAAGCAAACCACAAACAATGAGAAGATTTACTCTTCTTGTACTTAAGTCGGCACTGTGCCTTTTGTATTAAATCCCGTCGCAATTTCTGTGTTTCATCGTCAGTGTGTAAGTCCAAGGTATAGAGTAAAACTGCAATAGTGCGCCGGAATCTAATACTGATCTCCCAGGAAACGCTCAAAGCAAACCACAAACAATGAGAAGATTCACTCTTCTTGTACTTCAGTCAGCATTGTGTCTTTTGTATTAAATCCCGCCACAATTTCTGTGTTTAATTGTCAATGTGAATGTCCAATGGATAGAGTAAAGCTGCAGTAGTGCATCGGAATCTAATACTGATCTCCAGGAAACGCCCAAAGCAAACCACAAACAATGAGAAGATTTACTCTTCTAGTACTTAAGTCGGCATTGTGCCTTTTGTATTAAATCCCGACGAAAATTCTGTGTTTATTCGTCAATGTGAAGGTCCATGGGATGGAGTAATAGTGCAGTAGTTCTAGTATGATAAAAAAAATTATTATTATTATTACGTTAAATATATTTCAATTCTTTCAATTTAAATCTGTGTTTCATACTAGAATGTCGTGTTCCCAGTTTGGCACAGCTTTGCCACAGGACACACGAAAGCGGTCGAAGACGTCCGTCTTCTGGTCGGCTCCTGATCTTTGTCAGAAGGAGGCTAGTTTCTGATTACGCAAAGACTTCTATTATTTGGAAAAGAACAACCCGGATTTCTTTACGTAATCAGTATGAATTTTATAATTACCTAAGGGACCTTTAACAATGAACAGTAAGAAAAAATGCATTTGCAAATGAAATCATTCATAAATGGGGCAGCTATGAGTTGTATAGATGACAAGGAGCGGCCTTCTGTCTACGACCAGGATGCCGCAGTATTCTCTGCTGTAGTAAAGGCTGTTTGACATTTATAAAAATAATATGGCACGGAGGATAAAAAAGTATAAAGGAAAAGAACAGAATAAGAAGTCTGGTAAACACTAAATATATTCAAACAATTCTCACTAGCAAATTAGGGCTTATTTATAAACAATACAACTTACATAATTACTTTTATAGCAGTAGGGTGCGATCAGATTTCAGCCTGTCCTGTGCTGTCTCCTTGGTTCACGTTTTTGTCACAAATTATAGTCACTACTTTTCTCCTTTCGTTGAAGATAATTCTTGCTTTGTTCAACACCTCTGATAACAATAACTTGCTGAATTACAGTCTCGAACATAAATTACTTTAATGTTATTAATTAATAATGTTGTCTGCACGCTGGCAAGACCGCTCACTTTTTTAGCTTAAAGTCGACCTTCTCCACGCTTTCACACCACAAGCAGAAGTACATTAAAATCTGAAGATCTACAAAAGTTTTTTACCGTCATCTTTTATTTAGATCGAAGCGGAACGACAGTTCAGCTTCTGTTAAAATGCTTCTTTGACTGCGCAATCGATGTATTAGCGTCCGCGCTAGATGCGCATCTTTACAGTTACGTAAATTATACAAAACAAATGTCTTTGAAAGGGTACTCAAAGCTTTCATAAGATGGAAATACCAATAATATTACATCGCTTCCCGCGTGAGGAGTAATGAGTCTGAAAGATCGTTACGACTCACGCGCAATCGTAATATTATTGGATTCACGTACTTAGTGAATGAAGTATTTAAGGATGTCTCCTTGTAGGGAGCAAAACAGACATAACATAAGGCACATAGAATTATATGCGTTTCATACTAAGTCGTCAAAGCTACTCACAGTTGCTTGATCATTAACAAACTTGGTTGTGGCATGATGTCATCATAAGTGTTCAAGGATTTAACATAGGTTCTCAAGAATGACTCTCATTCAGTCAATTGAAAAAATTGAAATACTAACATAGATACAAGTACAAATTAAATACACATACAGATACAAATATACATAAATATTGACAATAAAAAAAAATTCTATTACTGTATTGGTGCATTTCCACCAATTTTGAACAGAACATAAAAATTTATCAGTCTTTCTCGTAGCGACGTCACTCTTCACTTTGTAGTTGGGAGTATTTCCCATGAACTCGGGTGATTTTCACAGGGGAATTCTTTCCTCGCCTTTCACTTTTCACTGCACTAAAACTGGGGATCACCTTTTCACATTCTGGTGGAAAAACACTGGGAATTTCACTATGTGAAGGGGGAAGTGATATTTCTTGACTCGACGATCCATCGGGTCATGTCGGGAATCAGGAAAGTTGATGACTGGTTCAATGACGAATGAGTCAGTTTGGTGGCTGTCTTAATCTCATTCCAATTCATGTTTCAGCACATGAAAATACACAAAAAAAATCTGTATTAGGACTTGCTCATTAACTAGGATCTTAATCTAAGGGAATATAGAGTAAGAATTTAAGACAATAAAAATTACTACATAGACTATGTACATATACATTATATATTATTCATATTTTGTGTCTAGGTTTTACATTCTTTCGTTAGCAAATATTAGCAAACACGTTTCGTCTTGTACAGGTCTTTCTTAAGCAATGTATTTAGCAATATTGCCGTAGCAATTTTTATAGTTAAGGAAAAGTCATCATTAGTGTCCTTTAAATGTAAATATAGTAAAATCGTGCGTAGTTTATCAACGTTTTATTATTTTTATGTCCATATTCATCTCAAATCTGGAGCACGCTCGCGCCCGTTATGGAGAGGAATGCTTATTGTTGAGTATGGGCCGGCGAGCGGTCATTGAATGTTGCCACAGTGCTTCACAGTCACGTGGTAACGAACTGGCGGTTTAACAGCGTTGGCAGTCCGCGTCCTGCACGAGGCAGATAGTTCTGTGGCTGCCAACCTTTCTTTTAACTTGTGCCTTTTGTTGAATCGTGGGTACTGGAGCAGCTCGTCAAGGCGACATGGTCAACCTGGACGGTAAATTGACTGCACCAGCGACGAAGAACAGTCATCGATGAAAATGACTACTGTCACCTATTGCAGTAAGTACAATAGCTTGTCTATCCTTTGACTGATAGTCACTGTATCGTCGTTGCAACGTGAGAATACTTGTAATGCTACTTCACACGCGGAACATCACTCGTGTCCATAAGTTTATTACAGTTCTGATTCACACAAGAGATAAGAAGTTTCTCGTGCCCATACATGTGTCAAATTACTATTTTACACACGTGTCCATCATTTTGTCACAGAGTCACACGCAGCAATCCATACGTGTCCATATAGGTCTCTCTATACCACAGATTAGCACAGGTAATGCTAAAATTACTTATCATGAAAGGATCATTTACAAAATATACATGGTTTTTTTTATTACTGTCCAAGACGTAACGAAAAACGTGTTTGCTCTTCTGAATGGTGCTTCTGAAGCACGTTAGATTTTATATATATTTTAAATCTGATTCTTTTCCTTTTCTTATTGTTCTATAACAGCCCCCTTTTTTTTTCATTTATTCGGTTACATCAATAATCAGTAAATATACCCACTTTGGCGTGACGAACAGTTCACGTTCAAAACTTCATCTAACAGAAATCGGGAAAATTATTCCTATTTCCTAGGATGCTTTTGCTCACAGCAAATCAGATTTACATCACGTTTCGATAAGTAACTGCAGGTACGCATTAACCAACGAGCCACGATCGTCAGTACACACAACATACACACGTCAACTCTTTTGAACCAATTTCCAAATTTCTTCCCCTACCGGGTAGGGTAGAAAGGTAAGAACGCTAAAGAAGAAAACTACAATAGGATAGTGCAAGGAAATGAAAGATACGAAGATAGATAATAGGTGAAATAATCAGTTGAGCAAATTCATTCTTCGGCTCCATCGTTTTTAGTGTCATCCACGTGGCATAACTTGACTTCAGTATTAAAATGTCGCACAAATCCGCTTCCAAAGCATCTTCAAATATATCTCAAAATCACGGCATGCGGACATAGCAGAAGAATATAAGCAGATTATCTCAGTCCTCAACTACGTGTCTTAATATCGAAGGTTTCTGTATAATACTCGTGACATAGGAATAGTCTCTCTAAGTTTCTCCAATACAGGACCTAATTCTTATTATAAATGCAAATTTCTTAACTGGTTGACTCATAGTAATAAATAAATTAAAGTTGCTCTCCAGTTGCGGGTACCATTATTCATTTCTTTGTACATTAACTATATGTTGCTGCTTATACTCGGTGTAATCTACAGATTACAATGTATCAGTTTTTCATAGTACATGGTTCTAGCGACTTAAAACATCAATCCTTTGAAAGCTTATCTTAGGTTAATACTTCACATATACGGACATTCTGGTCTGAATGAGGGATTTAAAGAAAACCTGTACTACTTGGTAAAAAGGAGATTTGCCATAACTTAAAACTAAAGCAGCAGGTGGCACTTTGGCACATCCCTTACTCAATCCAACGACTGCAGTCTTCTCGTGCTCAAGAAACTTAAAACTACCTTAAAACTAAAGCAAATCTTATTTTCCAAATCCGTAGAGTACCTTCTTCAATCACTTCATATCTTTCAAGCTCCATCATTACTTCATGAGCACTTCACTCAAATGATTACGTCACCTGCAGAATACCTGTACATGCTGTTGATTCACATACTTTCTAAACAAATCACACTCTTGTTTCAAGTTGCAGCTTAACATAATAAATGATATATTTTTTTAATGTTTTTCATGGTACTTCTTCAGGTCTACATGGTGGTAAAGTCCTTTTATTCGTCCACTAACTGGATCTGCCAACACGTAACAACCAATATGTGGCTTCCTGACTATAACAAACGGTCCTTCGTATAAGTGTTGCCACTTACGATTTTTACGTAAGATGAGAGATGGTTTGAAGTGTGTCCTCAGAAGAACACGCTCGTTCAGGCGATACGACAGAACTTTATTGACATGCTTGTCAAATGCCTTTTTTCTTAAATTGGCATGAGTTGTGAGAGAGATCAGGGCTTGTCTTAACTTATTATCTAGGTTGACTTCTGGAACTGGTATCTTGGGGATAGGATCAGTCTATTCATTGCTTTCCCTTTGCCTGGAGATTAGTTCTGAAGGTGTGAAACCGGTAGAAGTGTGCTTTTAGTTTTCCGCATGTTCATTAGATTGAATTTCGCTCACAATTACCTTTGAAGTACCGGGCGGTACGCTCGGTACGAAGTTTGCTTCCGTATTCCACCTAAGTTGCGAGCTATTTGCCGGAATTTCAGTCGAGATGGTGTGTGTTGGCGGGTTTGCTCGGGCATAATAGATGCGAGAATTTTGAGGTTCATGATTTTGACTTTGATAGTTGGTAAAAGGCGGAGGACTATTCCTAAAGTTTGGAGCATACCGTTGTTTGTATTGCTTGGAAGGATCTGGAGGATTTCTCCCTTGAGAACAGTGCTGGAATCTAGGCTGGTTACCATACTGCTGTTTACTGTTGGTGTTAATCCAACGTCCCTTTCCACTGAAATTATTATTATTTTGGCGATCGTTATTGTAGTGATAGCGATCATTGTAATTAACTGGTGAATTACCGTATTGCTGTTGTGTTGTCTGGTATATGGGGTGGTACCTCTTTTGATCCTGGAATTTATGTTTCTGCTTCCCGTTACGGCGATAGTAGTTGTTATTATCGCACGGAACGTCGTGTCCTTTACTGTTGTTGGGTTGGTATGACATACCTGAGTCTGCGCCTACACCGTGCGGCTGTGTAGTGTGCGGGCCAAGATTACAATTACTCCGCGCACTAGCACGCACGTCTTCTTGAATCATGTCAAGGTTGTCAAGTACTGACAGAAAAGCCTCCGTGTCGTCGTCACTGACATTTACTAACTTCTCCCTGATTGATACCGGTAGCTTTGACTTAAGGATCATAATTACGTCCTTCGGGGAAATGGGCGTGTATTTTTCGCAGGTATTTCTCGAAGTACCTACGGACACCAGCACTTCTCGTATTAAATGGTTCAGCATTATATACCTCCTTTCTAAGGCGTTGTTGTATGCCTGAACTCCAGAATTTGTTCAGAAATTGCTTTTCGAAGTCAGCGTAATTATTACATCTGTCAATTACTTCTGTTCCCCAGACAGAACCCTCTCCTTGAATGTAACCTACTATAAAGCGCGTACGTTGCTTGTCATCCCAGCTCTCAGGAAAAACACCATTAAATGACTTCAGAAAAACCATTGGGTGGATGTTGCGTTTCTCTGGCAGAAAAGGCTGGAATACGCGGTGCTTGAGAACGCTTTCTTCTTTCATGAGCTCGACAAGGGTTACTTGATCATTCTGGTTGCGTACTAAAGGATTCTTACTACTGTGTCCATGTACAAGTGGAGAGAATTCTACACGAGACACGGGATTATTATTGTATTCATGTTCTGAAGAAAGCAAGTGTGAATGCTCACTTCTATTGTCATTAGGAAAATCATTGACTTGTCGTTTCAACTGCTCGATTTCCTCAGTGAGGTGTCGTTTCCACTCGGGAAGATCTCGGTGAAAAACACTACGAATCTCTCCTAATTCAGTGAGAATCGTATCTCCTGATGTACCTGGAGCAGCTAAAACTTCAACTGTGGCTGACTTAACGGCTTCTTTTAAGTCGTGTTGAACCTTGTTTTCTATGTACTGTTCCTTAGTCTCGACCCATTCTACAAATTCTTTTCCTATCGTGGAACGTACGTTGGCTGCAGCATCATTCACCCTCTTTTCAATGGTTATTTCGGATAGCGCCTGTGTCAGGTCATTGACCTGGCCTTGCAGAGTGACGACATTGTGTGCAAGCTTGTTTACTTTAGCTCCGACCTCAGCGGACTTTTTTGAAACTTCTGTTGTAACTGCCTGGCAACTTTCGATTTGTACTTTGATGTCTTTGTGCACGTTACCTACTGTGCTCTCACATGCATCTACCTTCTGCAGAATACCTTCTATCCTTTCATTAACTTTAGTACTTAATTCCGAAATATATTCCACCGTGACTGTCCTTATTCTTGCCTCTAAGTTGGCATCAATATTATCTAACCTATTTTTCATTGTACCAATCATGGTATTCAGGTCAAACCATTTTCGCTCTGTCTCCCGTTCCTTTTCCCTTTCTTTTTGTTCCCTTTCTTGTCTATCTCGTTGTTTTTGTAATTTATAAGCTTCCCTTTCCCGTTTCTCCTGTTCTCTTTCTTGAAAAAAAATTCTCATCATTTCAACCATCGAATTTTCTCCCGCTTGCTGTGACGATACGTCACGCACAACATCATCGTCTGCCGTTCTCTCCATTCGCGAATCGGGTCTGCCTGTTCCCGTTCGCGAACGTAGTGGGTATGACTTGACAACAGTGTCATCAACGTCATCCACACTGTTTGTCGGCTTGCCTCTGTCATCTGACATGTTTATTTTTAAGTTTGTGACGTAACTGCTCAAAGAAATCTTTGGCAGCACGCCGATCGTCAACTCTCAGATGCGCACGCTGCGACGCTTCCTGATAGTCAAACGTCACACCGCGGTAGGTGACAATTGCCGAGCTATACCGGGTAGAAGACAAGATGGCACCTAACTTTGAAAATAAGTGACAAACACCTACTAGACACTGAATCCTGCTATTATGGCATCCATCTTGTGTTCTTAACCGTAGCAACAATGACGATGCTCATAATACTAACAAATAAACTTTGGATGAAGAGATGATCAGAAATGAATTCTAACTACATAAATTATCAATTCTGCAAGGAAATAACAGCGATAGGATAAAATGAAGGAGTAAGGAAAGAAATTCCGGAAATCAGTTATATTATACAAGATGCGAGATTTTATGCGTAATGAAAACCGTACTTACATCAGTCGTTTTGCGCACTGCTGTTATTTTTCGAATTTTTCTCTTTGTTTTTTATACTTCCTCGATTTCGTTCAGTACTTCCTTTACGGCTTCCCGATGTCCACCGGATGATGTCATGAAACAATAACAGAACAGATTTAAAAAAATTTTTTATCATGTCCCTGTTCGGGCGCCACATCTAGTATGATAAAAAAAATTATTATTACGTTAAATATATTTCAATTCTTTCAATTTAAATCTGTGTTTCATACTAGAATGTCGTGTTCCCAGTTTGGCACAGCTTTGCCACAGGACACACGAAAGCGGTCGAAGACGTCCGTCTTCTGGTCGGCTCCTGATCGTTGTCAGAAGGAGGCTAGTTTCTGATTACGCAAAGACTTCTATTATTTGGAAAAGAACAACCCGGATTTCTTTACGTAATCAGTATGAATTTTATAATTACCTAAGGGACCTTTAACAATGAACAGTAAGAAAAAATGCATTTGCAAATGAAATCATTCATAAATGGGGCAGCTATGAGTTGTATAGATGACAAGGAGCGGCCTTCTGTCTACGACCAGGATGCCGCAGTATTCTCTGCTGTAGTAAAGGCTGTTTGACATTTATAAAAATAATATGGCACGGAGGATAAAAAAGTATAAAGGAAAAGAACAGAATAAGAAGTCTGGTAAACACTAAATATATTCAAACAATTCTCACTAGCAAATTAGGGCTTATTTATAAACAATACAACTTACATAATTACTTTTATAGCAGTAGTGTGCGATCAGATTTCAGCCTGTCCTGTGCTGTCTCCTTGGTTCACGTTTTTGTCACAAATTATAGTCACTACTTTTCTCCTTTCGTTTAAGATAATTCTTGCACTGTTCAACACCTCCGATAACAATACTTGCTGAATTACAGTCTCGAACATAAATTACTTTAATGTTATTAATTAATAATGTTGTCTGCACGCTGGCAAGACCGCTCACTTTTTTAGCTTAAAGTCGACCTTCTCCACGCTTTCACACCACAAGCAGAAGTACATTAAAATCTGAAGATCTACAAAAGTTTTTTACCGTCATCTTTTATTTCGATCGAAGCGGAACGACAGTTCAGCTTCTCTTAAAATGCTTCTTTGACTGCGCAATCGATGTATTAGCGTCCGCGCTAGATGCGCATCTTTACAGTTACGTAAATTATACAAAACAAATGTCTTTCAAAGGGTACTCAAAGCTTTCATAGGATGGAAATACCAATAATATTACATAGTACATCGGAATCTAATACTGATCTCCCAGGGAACGCTCAAAGCAAACCACAACACAATGAGAAGATTTACTCTCCGTGTACTTAAGTCGGCATTGTGCCTTTTGTATTAAATCCCCACGCAATTACTGTTTTTCATCGTCATTGTGAAGGTCCTAGGGAAAAAGAAGTATCGGAAGTAATGCATCGGAATCTAATACTGATCTCCCAGAAAACGTTCAAAGCAAACCACAAACAAAGAGAATATTTACTATTCTTATACGTTAGTCGTCATAATGCCCTTTGTATTAAATCCCATCGCTATTTCTGTGTGTCATTATCAATGTGAAGGTCCAAGGGATAGAGTAAAGCTGGTGTAGTGCATCGCAATCTAATACTGATCTCCCAGGAATCGCTCAAATCAAACCAGAAAAAATGAGAAGATTTACCCTTCTTTTACTTAAGTCAGCATTGTGCCTTTTTTATTAAATCCCGACATAATTTCTGTGTATCGTCGTCAATGTGAAGGTCCAAGAGATAGGGTAAAGCTGCAGTAGCGCATCGGAATCTAATACTGATCTCCCATGAAACGCTAAAGTAAACCACAAACAATGAGGAGATATACTCTTCTTGAAGTTAAGTCGACATTGTGACTTTTGTATTAAATCCCGACGCTATTTCGGTGTTTCATCGTCAATGTGAAGGTCCAAGGGATAGAGAGAAGTTTCAGTAATGCATCGGAATCTAATACTGATCTCCCAGGATACGCTCAAAGCAAACCACAAACAATGAGAAGTTATACTCCTCTTATACTTAATTCGGCATTGTGCCTTTTGTATTAAATCCCGTCGCAATTTCTGTGTTTCATCGTCAATGTGAAGGTCCAAGAAATAGAGTAAAGCTGCAGTAGTGCTTTGGAATCTAATACTGATCTCCCAGGAAACGCTCAAAGCATACCAGAAACAATGAGAAGATTTACTCTTCTTGTACTTAAGTCGGCATTGTGCCTTTTTTATTAAATCCCGACGCAATTTCTGTGTTTCACTGTGAATGAGAAGGTCCAAGGGTTAGGGTAAAGCTGCAGTAGTGCATCGGTATCTAATACTGATCTCCCAGGAAACGCCCAAAGCAAACCAGAAACAAAGAGAAGATTTACTCTACTTGTACTTAAGTCGGCGTTGTGTCTTTTTTATTAAATCCCGACGCAATTTGTGTATTTCATCGTCAATGTTTATATCCAAGGTATAGAGGAAAACTGCAGTAGTGCGCCGTAATCTAATTCTGATCTCCCAGGAAACGCTCAAAGCAAACCAGAAACAATGAGAATTTTTACTCTTCATGTACTTAAGTCGCCATTGTGCCTTTTGTATTAAATCCCGACACAATTTCTGTGTTTCACTGTCAATATAAAGATCCAAGTGATAGAGTAAAGCTGCATTAGTGCATTTTAATCTAATACAGATCTTCCAATAAACGCTCAAAGCAAACCACAAACAATGAGAAGATTTACTCTTCTTGTACTTAAGTCGGCATTGTGCCATATGTAATCAATGCCGATGCATATTCTGTGTTTCTTTGTCAATGGGAAGGTCCAAGGTATGGAGTAAAGCTGCAGTAGTGCATCGGAATCTAATACTGACCTCCCAGGAAACGCCCAAAGCAAACCACAAACAATGAGAAGTTTTACTCCTCTTGTACTTAAGTCAGCATTGTGGCTTTTATATTAAATCCCAACGCAATATCTGTGTTTCATCGTCAATGTAAAGGTCCTAGGGATAGAGAGAAAGCTGCGGTAGTGCATCGGAATCTAATACTGATCTCCCAGGAAACGCTCAAATCAAACCACAAACAATTAAAATATTTACTCTTCTTGTACTTATGTCGTCATCATGCCTTTTGTATTAAATCCCGACGCTATTTCTGTGTTTCATCGTCAATATTAAGGTCCGAGGGATAGAGTAAAGCTGCAGTAGTGCAACGGAGTCTAATATTGATCTCCCTGGAAACGCTCAAAGCAAACCACAAACAATGAGAAGAATTACTCTTCTAGTACTTATGTCGGCATTTTCCCTTATGTATAAAATCCCCACGCAATTTCTGTGTTTCATCGTCAAAGTGAAGGTCCTAGGTATAGAGTATAACTGCAGTAGTGCGCCAGAATCTAATATTGATCTCCCAGGAAACGCTTAGAGCATACCACAAACAATGAGAAGATTTACTCTTCTTATACTTTAGTCGGCATTATGCCTTTCGTATTAAATCCCGACGCAATTTCTGTGCTTCATTGTCAATGTGAAGGTCGAGGGATAGAGTAAAGCCGCAGTAGTGAATCGGAATCTAATTCTGATCTCCCAGGAATCGCTCAAAGCACACCACAAAAAATGAGAAGATATGCTCCTCTTGTACTTAATTCGGCATTGTGCCTTTTGTATTAAATCCCGACGCAATTTCTGTGTTTCATCATCAGTCTGAAGGTCCTAGGGCTAGAGTAATGCTGAGGTAGTGCATCGGAATCTAATACTGATCTCCCAGGAAACGCTCAAGGCAAACCACAAGCATTGAGAAGTTCAACACCTCTTCAACTTAAGTGGGCATTGTGCCTTTTGTATTGAATCCCGACGCAATTTCTGTGTTTCATGGTCAATGTGAAGGTCCAAGGGATAGAGTAAAGCTGCAGTAGTGCATCGGAATCTAATACTGATCTCCAAGGAAACGCTCAAAGCAAACCAGTGACAATGATAAGATTTACTCTTCTTGTACATACGTCAGCATTGTGCCTTTTGTATTAAATCCTGACGCAATTTCTGTGTTTCATCTTCAATGTGAAAGTCCAAGGGATAGAGTAAAGCTGCAGTTGTGCAACCGAATCTAATACTAATCTAGAAGCAAACGCTCAAAGCAGACCACAAACTATGGGAAGATTTACTCTTCTTGTCCTTAAGTCTGTATTGTGCCTTTTGTATTATATCCTGGCGAAAATTCTGTGTTTAGCGTCAATGTGAAAGTCGAAGGGATAGAGTAAAGCTGCAGTAGTGCATCGTAATCTAATACTGATCTCCCAGGAAACGCTCAAACAAACCACAAACAAAGAGAATTTTTACTCTTCTTGTACGTAAGTCGTCATTAAACATTTTTTATTAAATTCCGACGCATTTTCTGTGACTCATCGTCAATGTTAAGGTCCAAGGGATACAGTAAAGCTGGAGTAGTAAATCGGAATCTAATACTGATCACCCAGGAAACTCTCAAAGCAAACCAGAAACAATGAGAAGATTTACTTTTCTTGTACTTACGTCGGGTTGTGCCTTTTTTATAAAATCCCGAAGCAATTTCTGTGTTTCGTCGTCAATGAGAAAGTGCGAGGGATAGAGTAAAGCTGCAGTAGTGCATCGGAAACTAATACTGATCTCCCAGGAAACGCTCAAAGCAAAACAGTGACAATGAGAAGTATTACTCTTCTTGTACTTAAGTCGTCATTGGGCCTTTTGTATTAAATCCCGACGCAATTTCTGTGTTTCATCGTCAATGTGACGGTCCAAGGTATAGGGTAAAACTGCAGTAGTGCGCCGGAATCTAGTACTGATCTCCCAGGAAACGCTCAAAGCAAACCACAAACAACGAGAAGATTTACTCTTCTTGTACTTAAGTCGGCATTGTGAATTTTTTATTAAATCCCGACGCAATTTCTGTGTTTCGTTGTCAATGTGAAGGTCCAAGTGATAGAGTAAAGCTGCAGTGCTGCATCGGAATCTAATACTGACCTCCCAGGAAAGACTCAAAGTAAACCACAAACAATGAGAAGATCTACTCTTCTTGTACTTAAGTCGGCATAGTGCCATTTGTATTAAAACCCGACGCTATCTATATGTTTCATCGTCATTGTGAAGGTCCAAAGGATAGAGTAAAGCTGCAGTAGTGCATCGGAATCTAATACTGATCCCCCAGCAAACGCTCAAATCATACCACAAACAATGAGAAGACTTACTCCTCCTGTACTTAATTCGGCATTGTGCCTTTTATATTATATCCCAACGCAATTTCTGTGTTTCATCGTCAATGTGAAGGTCAAAGGTATAGAGAAAAGGCTGCTGTAGTGCATCGTAATCTAATACTGATCTCCCAGGAAACGCAGAAAGCAAACCACAAACAAAGGGATTATTTACTCTTCTTGTACTTAAGTCGTCATTATGCCTTTTGTATTAAATCTCGAAGTTATTTCTGTGCTTCATCGTCAATGTTAAGGTCCAAAGGACAGAGTAAAGCTGGAGTAGTGCATCGGAATCTAATACTGAACTCCCAGGAAACGCTCAAAGCAAACCAGAAACAATGAGAAGATTTACTCTTCTTGTACTTACGCCGGGTTGTGCCTTTTTAATAAAATACCGAAGCAATTGCTGGGTTTCGTCGTCAATGTGAAGGTCCAAGGGATAGGGTAAAGCTACAGTAGTGCATCGGAATCTAATACTGATAACCCAGGAAACGCTCTAGGCAAACCAGTGACAATGAGATGTATTACCTTTCTTGTACTTAAGCTGTCATTGTGCCTTTTGTATTCTATCCCGACGCAATTACTGTGTTTCATCGTCAATGTGACGTTCCAAGGTATAGAGTAAAACTGCAGTAGTGCGCCGGAATCTAATACTGATCTCCCAGGAAACGCTCAAAGCAAACCACAAACAATGAGAAGATTTACACTTCTTGTACTTCAGACGGCATTGTGAATTTTTTATTAAATCCTGACGCAATTTCTGTGTTTCGTTGTCAATGTGAAGTTCCAAGCGATAGAGTAAAGCTGCAGTAGTGCATCGGAATCTAATACTGATCTCCCAGGAAAGGCTCACAGCAAACAATAAACAATAAGAAGATTATTTTTCTTGTACTTAAGTCGGCATTGTGCCATTTGTATTAAATCCCGACGAAATTTCTATGTTTCATCGTCATTGTGAAAGTCCAAAGGATAGAGTAAAGCTGCAGTAGTGCATCGGAATCTAATACTGATAACACAGGAAACGCTCTAGGCAAACCAGTGACAATGAGATGTATTACCTTTCTTGTACTTAAGCTGTCATTGTGCCTTTTGTATTCAATCCCGACGCAATTTCTGTGTTTCATCGTCAATGTGACGGTCTAAGGTATAGAGTAAAACATCAGTAGTGCGCCGGAATCTAATACTGATCTCCCAGGAAACGCTCAAAGCAAACCACAAACAATGAGAAGATTTACTCTTCTCGTACTTAAGTCGGCATTGTGCCATTTGTATTAAATCCCGACGCAATTTCTATGTTTCATCGTCAATGTGAAGGTATAAAGGATTGAGTAAAGCTGCAGTAGTGCATCGGAATCTAATACTGATCTCCCAGGAAACGCAGAAGGCAAACCACAAACAAAGGTATTATTTACTCTTATTGTACTTAAGTCGTCATTATGCCTTTTGTATTAAATCTCGACGTTATTTCTGTGCTTCATCGTCAATTTTAAGGTCCAAGGGATAGAGTAAAGCTGGAGTAGTGCATCGGAATCTAATACTGAACTCCCAGGAAACGCTCAAAGCAAACCAGAAACAATGAGAAGATTTACTCTTCCTGTACTTACGCCGGGTTGTGCCTTTTTAATAAAATACCGAAGCAATTGCTGGGTTTCGTCGTCAATGTGAAGGTCCAAGGGATAGGGTAAAGCTGCAGTAGTGCATCGGAATCTAATACTGATAACCCAGGAAACGCTTAAGGCAAACCAGTGACAATGAGATGTATTACCTTTCTTGTACTTAAGCTGTCATTGTGCCTTTTGTATTCAATCCCGACGCAATTTCTGTGTTTCATCGTCAATGTGACGGTCCAAGGTATAGAGTAAAACATCAGTTGTGCGCCGGAATCTAATACTGATCTCCCAGGAAACGCTCAAAGCAAACCACAAACAATGAGAAGATTTACTCTTCTTGTACTTAAGTCGGCATTGTGCCATTTGTATTAAATCCCGACGCAATTTCTATGTTTCATCGTCAATGTGAAGGTCCAAAGGATTGAGTAAAGCTGCAGTAGTGCATCGGAATCCATTACTGATCTCCCTGGAAACGCTCAAAGAAAACCACAAACAATGAGAAGATATACTCTTCTTGTACTTAAGTCGGCATTGTGCTTTTCTTTTTAAATCCCGACGCAATTTCTGTGTTTCGTCGTCAATGTGAAGGTCCAATGGATAGAGTAAAGCTGCAGTAGTGCATCGGAATCCATTACTGATCTCCCTGGAAACGCTCAAAGCAAAATACAATCAACGAGAAAATTTACTCTCCTTGTACTTAAGTCGTCATTATGTGTTTTGTATTAAATCCCGACGCTATTTCTGTGTTTCAACATCAATGTTAAGGTCCAAAGGTTAGAGTAAAGCTGGAGTAGTGCATCACAATCTAATACTGATCTCCCAAGAAACGATCAAAGCAAACCAGAAACAATGAGAAGTCGTACTCTTCTTGTACTTAGGCCTGCATTGTGCCTTTTTTACAAAATCCCAGCGCAATTTCTGTGTTTCATCGTCAATGTGAATATCCCGAGGATAGAGTAAAGGTGCAGTAGTGCATCGGAATCTAATATTGATCTCCTAGGAAGCGCTCAAAGTAAACCCCAAACAAAGAGAAGATTTACACTTCTTGTCCTTAAGTTGGCATTGTGAATTTTGTATTGTATCCCGGCTAAATTTCTAAGTGTCATCGTCAATGTGAAGGTCCCAGGGATAGAGAAATGCTGCAGTAGTGCATCGGAATCTAATACTGATCTCTCAGGAAACGCTCAAATCTAAGCACAAACAATGACAAGATTTACACACTTTTGTACTTAAGTCGGCATTGTGCCTTTCGTATTAAATACCGACGCAATTTCTGTGTTTCATCGTCAATGTGAAGGTCCAAGGGATAGAGTAGGACGCAGTAGTGCATCGGAATCTAATACTGATCTCCCAGGAAACGCTCAAAGCAAACCACAAACAATGAAAAGATTTACTCTTCTTGGACTTAAGTCGGCATTGTGCCGTTTGTATTAAATCCCGACGCTATTTCCGTGTTTCATCGTCAATGTGAAGGTCCAAGGGACAGAGTAAAGCTGCAGTAGGGCATCGGAATCTAATACTGATCTCCCAGGAAACGCTCAAACCATACCACAAACAATGAGAAATTTTCTCTTCCTGTACTTAAGTCGCCATAGTGCCTTTTATATTACATCCCGACACAATTTCTGTGTTTCATCGTCAATGTGAAGGTCCAAGGGACAGAGAAAAAGCTGCTGTAGTGCATCGTCATCAAATACTGATCTCCCAGGAAACGCACAAAGCAAACTAGAAACAAAGAGAATATTTACTCTTCAAGTACTTATGTCGTCATTATGCCTTTTGTATTAAATCCTGACGTTATTTCTGTGCTTCATCATCAATGTTAAGGTCCAAGGGATGGAGTAAAGCTGGTGTAATGCATCGGAATCTAATACTGATCTCCAAGGAAACGATCAAAGCTAACGAGAAAGAATCAGAAGATTTCCTCTTCTTGTATACTTAAGTCTGAATTGTGCCTTTTTTATTAAAACCCGACGCAATTTCGGTGTTTCGTCGTCGATGTGAAGGACCTAGGGATAGAGTAAAGCTGCAGTAGTGCATCGCAGTCTAATACTGATCTCCCAGGAAGAGATCAAACAAACCACTAACATAGAGGAGATATACTCCTCTTGTACTTAATTCGGCATTGTTGCCTTTTGTATTAAATCCCGACGCATTTACTGTGTTTCATCGTTAATGTGAAGGTCCATGGGATAAAGCTGCTGTTGTGCATTGGAATCTAATACAGATACTCCAGGAAACGCTCGAAGCAAACCACAAACAATGAGAAGAGTTACTCTTCTTGTACTTAAGTCGGCATGGTGAATTTTTTATTAAATCGAGACGCAATATCTGTGTTTAGTTGTCAATTTGAAGGTCCAAGTGATAGAGTAAAGCTGCAGTAGTGCATCGGAATCAAATACTGATCTCCCAGGAAAGGCTCAAAGGAAACCACAAACAATGAGAAGATTTACTCTTCATGTACTTAAGTCGGCATTGTGCCTTTTATATTATATCCCGACGCAAATTCTGTGCTTCATCATTAATGTTAAGGTCCATGGGAGAGAGTAAAGCTGGTGCAATGCATCGGAATCTAATACTGATCTCCCAGGAAACGCTCAAAGCAAACCAGAAACAATGAGAAGATGTACTCTTCTTGTACTTAGGCCTGCATTGTGCTTTTTTACAAAATCTCGGCGCAATTTCTGTGTTTCATCGTCAATGTGAATATCCCGAGGAAAAGTAAAGGTGCAGTAGTACATCGGAATCTAATACTGATCTCCCAGGAAACTCTCAAAGCAAACCAGAAACAATGAGAAGATTTACTCTTCTTGTACTTGCGTCGGGTTGTGCCTTTTTTATAAAATCCCGAAGGAATTTCTGTGTTTCGTCGTCAATGTGAAGGTGCGAGGGATAGAGTAAAGCTGCAGTAGTGCATCGGAAACTAATACTGATCTCCCAGGAAACGCTCAAAGCAAAACAGTGACAATGAGAAGTATTACTCTTTTTGTACTTATGTCGTCATTGGGCCTTTTGTATTAAATCCCGACGCAATTTCTGTGTTTCATCGTCAATGTGACGGTCCAAGGTATAGGGTAAAATTGCAGTAGTGCGCCGGAATCTAGTACTGATCACACAGGAAACGCTCAAAGCAAACCACAAACAATGAGAAGATTTACTCTTCTTGTACTTAAGTCGGCATTGTGAATTTTTTATTAAATCCCGACGCAATTTCTGTGTTTCGTTGTCAATGTGAAGGTCCAAGTGATAGAGTAAAGCTGCAGTGGTGCATCGGAATCTAATACTGATCTCCCAGGAAAGTCTCAAAGTAAACCACAAACAATGAGAAGATCTACTCTTCTTGTACTTAAGTCGGCATTGTGCCATTTGTATTAAAACCCGACGCTATTTATATGTTACATCGTCATTGTGAAGGTCGAAAGGATAGAGTAAAGCTGCAGTAGTGCATCGGAATCTGATACTGATCTCCCAGCAAACGCTCAAAGCATACCACAAACAATGAGAAGACTTACTCCTCCTGTACTTAAGTCGGCATTGTGCCTTTTATATTATATCCCAACGCAATTTCTGTGTTTCATCGTCAATGTGAAGGTGCAAGGTATAGAGAAAAGGCTGCTGTAGTGCGTCGTAATCTAATACTGATCTCCCAGGAAACGCAGAAAGCAAACCACAAACAAAGGGATTATTTACCCTTCTTGTACTTAAGTCGTCATTATGCCTTTTGTATTAAATCTCGACGTTATTTCTGTGCTTCATCGTCAATGTTAAGGTCCAAGGGATAGAGTAAAGCTGGAGTAGTGCATCGGAATCTAATACTGAACTCCCAGGAAACGCTCAATGCAAACCAGAAACAATGAGAAGATTTACTCTTCTTGTACTTACGCCGGGTTGTGCCTTTTTAATAAAATACCGAAGCAATTGCTGTTTTTCGTCGTCAATGTGAAGGTCCAAGGGATAGGGTAAAGCTGCAGTAGTGCATCGGAATCTAATACTGATCTCCCAGGAAACGCTCGAAGCAGACGACAAACAAAGAGATTTACTCTTCTTGTACTTAAGTCGGCATTGTTCGATTCTTATTAAAGCCCGATGCATTTTCTGTGATTCATCGTCAATGTGAAGGTCCAAGGGATAGAGTAAAGCTGCAGTAGTCCATCGGAATCTAATACTGATCTCCCAGGAAACGCTCACAGCAAACCATAAACAATGAGAAGTTCTACACTTCTTCATCTTAAGTCGACATTGTGCCTTTCTTATTAAATCCCGACGCAATTTCTGTGTTTCATCGTCAATGGGATGGTCCAAGGGATAGAGTAAAGCAGCAGTAGAGCATCGGAATCTAATACTGATCTCCCAGGAAACGCTCAAAGCAGACCACAAACAATGACAAGATGTACTCATCTTTTCCTCAATTAAGCACTGTGCCTTTTGTATTATATCCCGGCGAAACTTCTGTGTTTCATCGTCAATGTGAAGGTCCAAGGCATAGAGTAAAGCTGCAGTAGTGCATCGGAATCTAATACTGATCTACCAGGAAACGCTCAAATCAAACCACAAGAAATGAGATGATTTACTCATCATGAAATTATGTCGGCATTGTGCCTTTCTTATTAAATCCCGACGCAATTTCTGTGATTCATCGCCAATGTGAAGTCCAAAGGATAAAGCTGCAGTTGTGCATTGGAATCTAATACAGATCTTCTAGGAAACACTCAAAGCAAACCACAAACAATGAGAAGATATACTCTTCTTGTACTTAAGTCGGCATTGTGCCTTTTGTATTAAATCCAGACACCATTTCTGTGTTTCATCGTCAATGTGAAGGTCAAAGGGTTAGATTAAAGCTGCAGTAGTGCATCGGAGTTTAATACTAATTTGCGAGGAAACGCTCAAACAAACCAGTGACAATGAGAAAATATACTCATCTTGTACTTAAGTCATCGTTGTGATTTTTGCATTAAATCCCGACGCAATTTCTGTGTTTCATCGTCAATGGGAATGTACAAGGGACAGAGTAAATCAACAGTAGTGCATCGGAATCTAATACTGATCTCCCAGGAAACGCTCAAAGAAGACCACAAACAATGAGAAGATATACTCTTCTTGTACTTAAGTCGGCATTGTGCCATTCTTATTAAATCCCGACGCAATTTCTGTGTTTCATCGTCAATGTGAAGGTCCAAGGGATAGAGTAAAGCTGCAGTAGTGCATCGGAATCTAATACTGATCTCCAAGGAAACGCTCAAAGCAATCCAGTGACAATGAGAGGATTTACTCATCTCGTGCTATAGTCAACAATGTGACATTTGTATTAAATCCCGACGCAATTTCTGTATTTCATCGTCAATGCGAAGGTCCCAGGGATAGAGAACAGCTGCAGTAGTGCATCGTAATCTAATACTGATCTCTAGGAAACGCTCAAAGCAGACCACAAACGATGAGAAGATTTACTCTTCTTGTCCTTAAGTCGGCATTGTGCCTTTTGTATTATATCCCGGCGAAATTTCTGTGTTTCATCGTAATGTGAATGTCCCAGGGATACAAAAATGCTGCAGTAGTGCATCGGAATCTAATACTTATCTCCCAGGAAACACTCAAAGCAAACCACAAACAATGAAAAGATTTACTGCTCTTGCACTTAAGTCAGCATTTTGCCTTTCTAATGAAATCCAGACGCAATTTCTGTGTTTCATCGTCAATGTGACGGTCCAAGGGATAGTGTATAGCTGCAGTGGTGCATCAGAATCTAATACTGATCTCCCAGGAAGCCCTCAAGGTAAACCACAAACAAAGAGAATATTTAACCTTCTTGTCCTTAAGTCGGCATTGTGAATTTCATATTATATCCAGGCGAAATATCTGTGTTTCATCGTCAATGTGAAGGTCCAAGGGATAGAGTAAAGCTGCAGTAGTGCATCATAATCTAATACTGATCTCCCAGGAAACGCTCCGAGCGAACCACAAACAATGAATAGATTCATTCACTCTTGTACTTAAGTCGCCTTTGTGCCTTTCTTATTAAATCCCGACGCAATTTCTGTGTTTCATCGTCAATGTGAAGGTCCAAGGGATAGAGTAAAGCTGCAGTACTGCATCGGAACCTAATACTGTTCTCCCAGGAAACGCTCAAAGCAAACCACAAACAATGAAAAGACTTACTCTTCTTTTACTTAAGTCGGCATTATGCATTTTTTATTACATCCGGGCGAAATATCTGTGTTTCGTCATGTATGAGATGGTCTAAGGAATAGAGAAAAGCTGCAGTAGTGCATAGGAGTCTAATACTGACCTCCCAGGAAACGCTCAAAGCAAACCAGTGACAATGAGAAGATTTACCCCTCTTGTACTTAAGTTGGCATCGTGCCTTTTAAATTAAATCCCGACGCAATTTCTGTGTTTCATCGTCAATGTGAAGGTCCAAGGGATAGAGTAAAGCTGCAGTAGTGCATCATAATCTAATACTGATCTCCCAGGAAACGCTCAAAGCAAACCACAAACAATGAGAAGATTTACTCTTCTTGTACTTAAGTCGGCAATGCGCCTTTCTTATTAAATCCAGACGCATTTTCTGTGATTCATCGTCAATGTGAAGGTCCAAGGGATAGAGTAATGCTGCAGTAGTGCATCGGAATCTAATACTGATCTCCCAGGAAACGCTCAAAGCTAACCACGAACTAAGAGAATAATTACTCTTCTTGTACTTAAGTCGTCATTATGCCTTTTGTATTAAATCCCGACGCTATTTCTGTGTTACATCGTCAATGTTCAGGTGCAAGGGATAGAGTAAAGTTGGAGTAGTGCATCGAAATCTAATACTGATCTCCCAGGAAACGCTCAAAGCAAATCAGAAACAATGAGAAGATTTACTCTTCTTGTACTTACGTCGGCATTGCGCAGTTTTTATTTGATTCCGACGCGATTTCTGTGTTTCATCGTCAATGTGAAGGTCCAAGGGATAGAGTAAAGCTGCAGTAGTGCATCGGAATCTAATACTGATCTCCCAGGAAACGCTCACAGCAAACCATAAACAATGAGAAGTTCTACACTTCTTCACCTTAAGTCGACATTGGGTCTTTCTTATTAAATCCCGACGAAATTTCTGTGTTTCATCGTCAATGGGAAGGTCCAAGGGATAGAGTAAAGCAGCAGTAGTGCATCGGAATCTGATACTGATCTACGAGGAAACGTTAAAAGCAAACCACAAGCAATGAGATGATTTACTCATCATGAAATTATGTCGACATTGTACATTAAGTATTAAATCCTGACGCATTTTCTGTGTTTCATTGTCAATGTCAAGGTGCATGGGATAGAGAAAAGCTGCAGTAGTGCATCGGAATCGAATACTGATCTCCTAGCGAACGCTCAAAGCAAACCAGTGACAATGAGAATATTTACCTTTCGTGTACTTAAATCATCATTCTGATTTTCGTATTAAATCCCAACGCAAATTCATTGTTTCATTGTCAATGTGAAGGCCCAAGGTATAGAATAAAGCCGCAGTAGTGCATCGGAATGAAATACTGATCTCCCTGGAAACGCTCAAAGCAAACCACAAACAATCACAACATTTAGTGTTCTTGTACTTAAGTCGACATTGTGCCTTTTGTATTAAATCCCGACGCTATTGCTGCGTTTAATCGTCAATGTGAAGGTCCAAGGGATAGAGTAAGCCGCTATAGTGCATCGGAATCTAATTCTGATCTCCCAGGAAACGCTCAAAGTAAACCACAAACAATGAGAAGATTTACTCCTCTTGTACTTAAGTCGGCATTGTGCCATTTGTATTAAATCCCGACGCAATTTCTATGTTTCATCGTCATTGTGAAGGTCCAAAGGATAGAGTAAAGCTGCAGTAGAGCATCGGAATCTAATACTGTTCTCCCAGGAGAGGCTCAAAGCAAACCACAAACAATGAGAAAATTTATTCTTCTTGTACTTAAGTCGGCATTGTGCCATTTGTAACAAATCCGTGACGTAATTTCTATGTTTCATCGTCAATGTGAAGGTCCAAAGGATTGAGTAAAGCTGCTGTAGTGCATCGTAATCTAATACTGATCTCCAGGAAACGCTCGTAGCAAAGCACAAACAAAGAGAATATTTACTATTTTTGTACTTAAGTCGTCATTATGCCTTTTTTATTAAATCCCGACGTAATTTCTGTGCTTCATCGTCAATGTTAAGGTCCAAGGGATAGACTAAAGCTGGAGTAGTGCATCGGAATCTAATACTGATATCCCAGGAAACGCTCAAAGCAAACCAGAAACAATCAGAAGATTTACTCTTCTTGTTCTTAAGTCTGAATTGTGCCTTTTTTATTAAAACCCGACGCAATTTCTGTGTTTCATCGTCAATGTGAAGGTCCCAGGGATAGAGTAAAGCTGCAGTTGTTCATCAGAATCTAATTATGATCTCCCAGTAAGCGCTCAAAGTAAACCACAAACGATGAGAAGATTTACTCTTCTTGTATTTAAGTCGGCATTGTGCCTTTTGTATTAAATCCAGACACTATCTCTGTGTATTATCGTCAAAGTGAAGATCAAAGGGTTAGAGTAAAGCTGCAGTAGTGCATCGGAGTCTAATACTAATCTGCAAGGAAACGCCCAAAGCAAACCCGTGACAAAGAGAACATATACTCATCTTGTGCTTAAGTCATCGTTGTGATTTTTGCATTAAATCCCGACGCAATTTCTGTGTTTCTTCGTCAATGGGAAGGTACAAGGGACAGAGTAAAGCAGCAGTAGTGCATCGGAATCTAATACTGATCTCCCAGGAAACGCTCAAAGAAGACCAAAAACAATGAGAAGATTTACTCTTCTTGGGCTTACGTCGGCACTGTGCCTTTTGTATTATGTCCCGACGAAATTTCTGTGTTCATCGTCAATGTGAAGATCCAAGGGATAGAGTAAAGCTGCAGTAGTGCATCGGAATCTAATACTGATCTCCAAAGAAACGCTCAAAGCAATCCAGAAACAATCAGAAGTTTTACTCTTCTTGTACTTAAGTCTGAATTGTGCCTTTTTTATTAAATCCCGACGCAATTTCTGTGTTTCATCGTCAATGTGAAGGTCCCAGGGATAGAGTAAACCTGCAGTATTGCATCGGAATCTGATACTGATCTCCCAGGAAACGCTCAAAACAAACCATAAACAATGAGAAGTTCTACACTTCTTCAACTTAAGTCGACATTGTGCCTTTTGTTTTAAATCCCGACGCAATGTCTGTGTTTCATCATCAATGTGAGGGTCCAAGGGTTAGAGTAAAGCTGCAGTAGTGCATCGGAGTCTAATACTAATCTGCAAGGAAACGCCCAAAGCAAACCCATGACAAAGAGAAGATATACTCATCTTGTACTTAAGTCATCGTTGTGATTTTTGCATTAAATCCTGACGCAATTTCTATGTTTCATCGTCAATGGGAAAGTACAAGGGACAGAGTAAAGCAGCAGTAGTGCATCGGAATCTAATACTGATCTCCCAGGAAACGCTCAAAGAAGACCAAAAACAATGAGAGGATTTACTCTTCTTGGGCTTACGTCGGCACTGTGCCTTTTGTATTATGTCCCGACGAAATTTCTGTGTTCATCGTCAATGTGAAGGTCCAAGGGATAGAGTAAAGCTGCAGTAGTGCATCGGAATCTAATACTGATCTCCCAGGAAACGCTCAAAGCAAACCACAAACAATGAGGAGATTTACTCTCCTCGTTCTTAAGTCGGCATTGTGCCGTTTGTATTACATCCCGACGCTATTTCCGTGTTTCATCGTTAATGCGAAGGTCCAAGGGATAGAGTAAAGCTGCAGTAGTGCATCGGAATCTAATACTGATCTCCCAGGAAACGCTCAAAGCAAACCACGCACAATGAGAAGATTTACTCTTCTTGTACTTAAGTCGGCATTGTGTCTTTCTTATTAAATCCAGATGCATTTTCTATGATTCATCGTCAATGTGAAGGTCCAAGGGATAGAGTAAAGCTGCAGTAGTGCATCAGAATCTAATACTGATCTCCAAGGAAACGCTCAAAGCAAACCACAAACAATGAGAAGACTTACTCTTCTTGTACTTAAGTCGGCATTATGCATTTTGTATTATATCCTGGCGAAATATCTGTGTTTCGTCATCTATGAGATGGTCTAAGGGATAGAGTAAAGCTGCAGTAGTGCAACGGAGTCTAATACTGACCTCCCAGGAAACGCTCAAAGCAAACCAGTGACAATGAGAAGATTTACCCTTCTTGTCCTTAAGACGGCATTGTGCCATTATTATTAAACCCCTACGCAATTTCTGTGTTTAATCGTCCTTGTGAAGGTCCAAAGGATAGAGCGAAGCTGCAGTAGTGCAACGGAATCTATTACTGATCCCAGGAAACGCTCAAAGAGTACCACAAACAATGAGAAGATTTACTCTTCTTGTACTTAAGTTGGCATCGTGCTTTTTATATTAAATCCCGACGCAATTTCTGTGTTTCATCGTCAATGCGAAGGTATAAGGGATAGAGAAGAAGCTGCAGTGGTGCATCGTAATCTAATACTGATCTCCTCGAAACGCTCAAAGCAAACCACAAACAACGAGAATATTTACTCTTCTTTTACTTAAGTCGTCATTATGCCTTTTGTATTAAATCCCGACGCTATTTCTGTGTCACATCGTCAATGCTAAGGTGCAAGGGATAGAGTAAAGCTGGAGGAGTGCATCGAAATCTAATACTGATCTCCCAGGAAACGCTCAAAGCAAACCAGAAACAATGAGAAGTTTCACTCTTCTTGTAGGTAGGCCTGCATTGTGCCTTTTTTACTAAATCCCGACGCAATTTCTGTGTTTCATCGTCAATGTGAATCTCCCGTGGATAGAGTTAAGCTGCAGTAGTGCATCGGAATCTAATACTGATAACCTAAGAAGCGCTCAAAGTAAACCACAAAAAAAGAGAAGATTTACTCTTCTTGTCCTGAAGTCGGCATTGTGAAATTTGTATTATATCCCGGCGAAATTTCTGTGTTACATCGTCAATGTGACTGTCCCAGGGATAGATAAATGCTGCAGTAGTGCATCGGAATGTAATACCCATCTCCCAGGAAACGCTCAAATCTAAGCACAAACAATGAGAAAATTTACTCACTCTTGTACTTAAGTCGGCATTGTGCCTTTCTTATTAATTACCGACGCAATTTCTGTGTTTCATCGTCAATGTGAAGTTCCAAGGGATAGAGTAAAGCCGCAGTTGTGCATCGGAATCTAATCTTGATCTTCCAGGAAACGCTCAAAGCAAACCACAAACAATGAGAAGATTTACACTTCTTGTACTTAAGTCGGCATTGTGCCTTTGTTATTAAAGCCCGACGCATTTTCTGTGATTCATCGTCAATGTGAAGATCCTTGGGATACAGTAAAGCTGCAGTAGGGCATCGGAATCTAATACTGATCTCCCTGGAAACGCTCAAAGCAAACCACAAACAATGAGAAGCTTTACTCTTCTTGTACTTAAGTCGGCATTGTGCCTTTCTTATTAAAGCCCGACGCATTTTTTGTGATTCATGGTCAATGTGAAGGTCCAAGGGATAGAGCAAAGCTGCAGTAGTGCATCGGAATCTAATACTGATCTCCCAGGAAACGGTCAAAGCAAACCACAAACAAAGTGATTAATTACTCTTCTTGTACTTAACTCGTCACTATGCCTTTTGGATTAAATCCCGACGCTCTTTCTGTGTTACATCGTCAGTGAGAAGGTGCAAGGGATAGATTAAAGCTGGAGTAGTGCATCGCAATCTATTACTGATTTTCCAGGAAACGCTCAAAGCAAACCGGAAACTATGAGAAGATTTACTCTTCTTGTACTTACGTCGGCATTGCGCCATTTTTATTTAATCCCGACGCTATTTCTGTGTTACATCGTCAGTGTGAAGGTGCAAGGGATTAATTAAAGCTGGAGTAGTGCATCGCAATCTAATACTGATCTCCAATGAAGCCCTCAAGGTAAACCACAAACAATGAGAAGATTTACTCTTCTTGTACATAAGACGCCATTCTGCCTTTTGTATTAAATCCCGACGCAATATCTGTGTTTCATCGCCAATCTGAAGGTCCAAGGGATAGAGTATAGCTGCGGTAGTGCATCGGAATCTAATACTGATCTCCCAGGAAACGCTCACAGCAAACCATTAACAATGAGAAGTTCTACACTTCTTCATCTTAAGTCGACATTGTGCCTTTCTTATTAAATCCCGACGCAATTTCTGTGTTTCATCGTCAATGGGAAGGTCCAAGGGATAGAGTAAGGCAGCAGTAGTGCATCGGAATCTAATCCTGATCTCCTAGGAAACGCTCAAAGCAGACCACAAACAATGAGAAGTTGTACTCATCTTGTCCTTAAGTAAGCACTGTGCCTTTTGTATTATATCCCGCCGAAAATTCTGTGTTTCATCGTCAATGTGAAGGTCCAAGGCATAGAGTAAAGCTGCAGTAGTGCATAGGAATCTAATACTGAAATCCCAGGAAACTCTCAATGCAAACCACAAACAATGAGAACATTCACTCTACGTGTACTTAAGTCGGCATTGTGCCTTTCTTATTAAATCATGACTCATTTTCTGTGTTTCATCGTCAATGTGAAGGTCCAAGGGATAGAGTAAAGCTGCAGTAGCGCATTGGAATCTAATACTGATCTCCCAGGAAACGCTCAGAGCAAGCCACAAACAATGAGAAGATTTTCTCTTGTTGTACTTAAGACGGCAGTGTGCCATTTGTATTAAATCCCGACGCAATTTCTGTATTTCATCACAAAGTGAAGGTGCGAGGGATTGAGCATAGCTGCTGTAGTGCATCGGAATCCAATACTGATCTACCAGGAAACGCTCAAAGCAAACTACAAGCAATGAGAAGATTTACTCTTCATGAAATTAAGTCGACATTGTGCTTTATGTATTAAATCCCGACGCAATTTCTGTGTTTCAGTGTCAATGTGAAGGTGCATGGGATAGAGTAAAGCTGCAGTAGTGCTTTGGAATCTAATACTGATCTCCATTTAACGCTCAAAGCAAACCAGTGACAATGAGAATATTTACCCTTCGTGTACTTAAATCATCATTCTGATTTTCGTATTAGATCTCAACGCAAATTCATTGTTTCATTGTCAACGTGAAGGTCCAAGGTATAGAATAAAGATGCAGTAGTGCATCGGAATTTAATACTGATCTCCTAGGAGAAGCTAAAAGCAAACCACAAACAAGGAGATGATTTACTCTTGTTGTACTTAAGTCGGCATTTCGCCTTTTGTAATAAATCCCGATGCAATTTCTGTGTTTCATCGTCAATGTGAAGTTCCGAGGGATAGAGTGAAGCTGCAGTAGTGCATCGGAATCTATTACTGATCTCCCAAGAAACGCTCAAAGCAATCCACGAACAATGAGATGACTTACTCTTCCTGTACTTAAGTCACCATAGTGCCTTTTGTATTAAATCCCGACGCAATTTCTGTGTTTCATCGTAAATGTGAAGATCCAAGGGATAAAGTAAAACTTCAGTAGTGCAACGGGATCAAATACTGATCGAACAGGAAACGATCAAAGCAAACCTCAAACAATGAGTTTATTTACACTTCTTGTACTTAAGTCGGTATTGTGCCTTTTGTGTTAAATCGCGACGCACTTTCTGAGTTTCATCGTCAAAGTGAAGGTTCATGTCATAGAGTAAAGCTCCAGTAGTGCATCAGATTCTAAAATTGATCTCCCAGGAAATGCTCAAAGAAAACCACAAACAATGAAAGGATTTACTCTTCTTGTACTTAAGTCGGCATTGTGCATTTTGTATTAAATCCCGACGCAATTTCTGTGTAACATCGTCAATAGGCCCAAGGGATAGAGTAAAGCTGCAGTAGTGCATCGGAATCTAATACTGATCTCCCTGGAAACTCTCAAAGCATACCACAAACAATGACAACATTTAATGTTCTTGTACTTAAGTCGACATTGTGCCTTTTGTATTAAATCCCGACGCTATTTCTGTGTTTCATCGTCAATATGAAGGCCCAAGGGATAGAGTAAAGCTGCAGTAGTGCTTCGGAATGTGATACTGATCTCCCAGGAAACGCTCAAAAAAAACCACAAACAATGAACAGATTTTCTCATCTTGTACTAAAGTCGGCATTGTGCCTTATGTATTAAATCCGGAAGCAATATCTGTGTTTCATCGCCGATGTGTAGGTCCAAGGGATAGAGTGAAGCTGCAGTAGTGCATCGGAATCTAATACTTATCTCCCAGGATACGCTCAAAGCAAAACACAAACAATGAGAAGATTTACTCTTCCTGTACTTAAGTCGACATTGTGCCATTTGTTTAAAATCCGCACGCATTTTCTGTGTTTCATCGTCAATGTGAAGGTCCAAGGGATAGAGTAAAGCTTCAGTTGTGTAAAGGAGGAGCCAGACAATAAGGGATTTTACTTTATTATATGAGCCTCAAACCGGTAACTTCATTTCTCCATTACGGCCAAGCCACGGCCGGCAGTGTTAGCTGCCTGTAAATTCTTTCGTCCCACGGTCTAGTAACAGGAATTCAGCACCGAGAAAGGGCACCTTATTCACGCGCCTCTCTCGTGTGCAGACTAGGTAACGCCGTGCCAGGCGTCGCTTAGCAGGCAACGCTCTGGAAAGTTCCATGCCGCCCGCACGGTTTGCTCGGTCCTGACCAATCAGGGTGGAGGAAGCCGCGTGGTGCGTCGAATATACCCGGCCGCCCGTCGCCGGGCCCTCTCTCTTGTATTCTTGCTCACCCGCGAGTCGGATGCTCGTCCTGTAGCATTGATCATCTCCTGCTTCTCCCGGTGCTGCGGCACTGTGGACTTAGCTTTGGATGACAACCACTTTCGGTAGCTTCGCGAACAATGTTCGGCAAATTGTAAGCTCTGGCTCACCCTCACCTCCCTACCCCTATGTAGCCCCTTTCATCATGCTTTAGCCAATAAATGGCCTTTCTCTAAAATTTACACTATTATTCCGCAATGCCCACCGCCTGCCCATACCCGCCATCCTGTACAATTGACGTCAGAAGTTTGGATCCGTTCCCGTAGTGACTTTGTCGCTACACAAAATTTTTCCCGGCGAGACGCCGTGAACTTCGCGCATGGAATGCGCCAACCGGCCGCCACGTTTGCTCCACGTGGGCCGTGGCTGCTCCACTAAACACGCACAGGGCGCGCGCTGCAGCGAGGCAGCCCACGCTAGTCAGCCACGTGAGCCGGACGCCGCCGCGCTGCCCGCTGCCTGAGTTCGATTGGCCTGCGCTGCGCTGCGCGACCGGCCGGGCCGCCGTCATCCGCCGCCGTCATCCGCCACGCCGCCGCCGCCCGCCGCTGTCACCGACGCGCCAGGGGCTGCCGCCATCGCCGACCGGCCGAGCCAGCGCCGTCCGCCGCCAACACATCTGCCACCGCCCGAGGGTCCGGACACCGCCGCCGCTGCCCGCTGCCGCCCGCCGACCACCGACCACCGCCGCCGCAGTCACTGCACCACGCCGTCGCCGCCACCAATGCGTCGCACCGCCGCCATCAACATGTAAGTCGCCGCGATGCTTACAACTATAGCTTCGACGATCTTCCGCCGCTGGATTGAGAATCTTTGTGGCTGTCCTTTTTTTGTAACAATCATTACTTTTTTCTGGTCACTAGCGTCCCATAAAATTGTAAACATGCCGATGGGAACACGAGCGACGGAACGGGATACCCCCGTAGAGGCACCTGTCTCGCAAGACCCGCTCGAGGCCATAAATGCACAAATGCGCCAGTTATTCGCACAAAATCAGGAGCTACTTGAGCAAAACCGCGTCTTGAAACAGACGCTGGAAGCTAGTGCGCGAACTTCCATACCTGTGGCTAGCTCCACCCCTGTAACAAATGCTCAAACAGAGGCAACTAACACTAATTCTGTCTCTAATACAACCGCCACAATTTCTGCTAACATGGCGACTGTAAGCAATTTTCCTGCGGCTGATTTCATTCCCACCTTTTCTGGGAAGTCCCACGAAAATGTGGCTATGTTCTTACAAAATATTCGTGATGTGGGTCGCACGTGTGCCTGGCCGGATGATCTATTGGTCAATGTAGCCAGACTCAAGTTGACAGGGGAAGCCCGAATGTTCATAGAAACGGTGGACGAATTGCGTGACACCCACGAATTTGAAGTATTGGCCCGCGGATTGACTACGCGTTATTCCGATACCGGAGGTACCGCATATTACAGAGATCAATTATCAACCCTTAGGCAGAAGCCTAATGAGGATTTTGATGCCTTTGCAGATCGCATACGAGCAGTGTCTTGTCCTTCCTACAAGCTAGGTGAAAATGCCAGTGAAAACAGAATTTTGCGCTCAGAAGCCGAAGCGCGTGCAATTGATGCATTTGTTCGCGGTATTGACCCCCGCATCGGAGGAGAAGTCAAAGCAGCCTCCCCCACTTCTCTGTTTGAAGCTGTTCGTTTGGCAATGCTACGCGAAGAGGTGTTGCGCTTTGCGCTGCCGCCCCGCGCCCATCGGACCCAGTACCGGTCCCAGCAAAAGAAGTATTTTGTCAGCGTTGTGGGAAGCCCAACCATACGGCAATGCGCTGTCGCGCGCCGTATTGCACCATTTGCCAGACAGTAGGTCATGCTAATAATGTTTGCTCCACAAAGTCACCATTTTCAAATCAGATGCGCGGCCACTGCCGCAACGCGGGGTCGAATCAGGGAAACGCTTGGGGGGCAGGTTCAGCCACCCAACCGCGCCCCCGACAAAAATAATACACCCGGTTAGGACCGAAAATTGTAAAGAGGTGGAACACGTTAGTCTAGTTGGCGTACTCGGGAACAAATCAGTTAGAATTTTAGTTGATACTGGTGCTCAAGTTAGTGTATTGTTTGTGGAGAAAAATGATCGAAGGGTGTTACAGCCACCCCGGTACAATATCAGTGGCCTTGGAGAGGAAGTAATTGTCCCTGCAGGTTCGTGTGCAGTGAATCTGCAAATAGACGGTGGTAAATACAGTCAGAGGATGGAGGTAGTGAGGCTAAAGAAGGGTGAATTTGACATCATACTAGGGAATGACTTCCTGCACCGTTATCAGGGGATAGTGGATTATCGAACGCGAACAGCACCGTTATCAGGGGATAGTGGATTATCGAACGCGAACTGTGCAGTTCGGCGAAGCAATTCACCGATTTCCCCCCAGGGGCTCAGCATTCGTTTGCTGGGTACGGGCTTGGCGACCCCGGGGTTCCTGAGCTGGGGACTGGTAAGCGCCGCCAGTCCCCTGTCACCGTAACCTCTAAGCATACTTCAACGACCACCGTGCGGCGCGGCGGTGGAATGTTGTGTGTCTCAGGGAATGGGGATCTTTGCTTGACCGCCCGGATCGCGAGGATGGAATAAACCTCTATAAAAAAACCCTCAATCTCAAGGTGTGCTGCGCGCTGATGAGATGCATGGCTGTTGAGGTGAAACAGTCGATAGCGGGCAACCTCTGGGGAACCTGCCGCACCTCAGTTGTATAAGGCTTACCTAGGCACGCGGGGCTCTGTCTAGGTGGACTTCTAGTTCCCTAGCTGCTCGTGGGACCGAGATGGATCCTTCGAAATTCTCTTTTCTTCCTCCCAGCGGAAAGGGTGGGTCGCTGGAAGGTTCTAACACCCAGTCTCTTAAGAGGGCCCGTGCAGTCAGTCCCCCTGACTCCGGCGCTTCTTTGAAAAGTCCTGTCTTAGGTAACAGAATGCATTCTGGTAATCCGAATGTGTTTCTCATTGTGAAACGGAAGGAGGGTAGTTTCGAGAAGGTTTCGCCCTTCTATATACAAAAGGGATTGGAGGGAATCAGTGGCTCCTTAAAATCGGTGAAGCGCTTACGTAATGGGACCTTGCTAGTGGAAACGTCCACTTCCCAGCAAGCAACTAACCTCCAATCTGCTAAATGCCTTGGAGAGTATGCCATAGACACCGAACTGCACAGCACCTTGAACTATAGCAAAGGTGTTGTGACATGCCGGGATCTAGCTGATATTCCCAAGGAAGAACTGCAACGTGAGTGGGCTCCAGAAGGTATCGTTGATGTCCAACACATCATGAAGAGGGTTGATGGCACTATTGTCAAATCCGACTCCTTTATTCTGACCTTCAGTAGCACAACACTTCCTGAACATGTTAAAGCTGGCTTCCTTCGCCTTAGTGTGAGGCCTTATTTCCCGGCCCCAATGCGCTGTTTCAAATGCCAGCGTTTTGGGCATACCACCTTAGGCTGTAAAGGCGATGCGACTTGTGGAAACTGTGGTCAGGCTGCTCATGAAGGAGTTGGTTGCTCGTCTCCGGCTAAATGTCTTAATTGCTCTGGAACCACCCTGTTTGGAGTAGGGACTGCCGCATATTTTTAGAGGAACGCAAGGTCCAGGAAATAAAAACAGCCAAGCGTATCCCCTATGGTGAGGCCAAGAAGATTTATAAGTCGATGCAACCTCCCACATTTGCTACATCTTTTGCATCCCTGGTACAGAAGCCTACTCCAAAAGTCGATGCCTCAACGCAGACTGAGGTGGTGAGTGTTGGCACTAACACCTGTAGCTGTCAGTGCACTTGCAACGCAGCCAGTGTTCCAGAGCCAGTAGCCCCTACTCGAACGGCAGACAAAAGTACAGTGGCGGACTTGGTCCAGCCCCTCGCACCTCCAACAGCTGAGGTTGTCCCCAAGCCCAGTGCGCCACTTACCACTCCCACATCCGCTCCCCCAAAGTCCACCAAGCCACAGAAAGCTACTGTGCAGCAGCAACAGCGGGTCAAATCGCGTGGTAAACCATCTGACCATGCGGATGTTGTTTTTCGTGAGGCTTCATCTGACTCTTCCCCAGAGTTGATGGAGTACGATGTATGTGTGGGGCAATCATCTCGTCCCACGCCTGCCCCTCCACCTGCTGCGGTCTCCCCACCCCGTCGGAGAGACAGGATGAAGGTGCTACCCCCAACATAGATGGCTCCCATACTCCAGTGGAACTTGCACGGGTTCAGGACGCATGTGGAGGAACTTCGTCTACTTTCTCAGGGTAGACCACTGTGTCTCTGTCTCCAGGAGCCGTATTTCCATCCATCATACTCCCCTGAGATACGAGGCTATACACTCCACAAAAAGGACGACCTGCGTGGAGAGAGAGCTAGAGGAGGCGTAGGTATTTTCGTCAGGACGGACTACCATTCCTCGCCTCTCTCACTTACGACGACTCTACAGGCCGTCACTGTGCCCATGCACGTGCGTCATCCATTGACTGTATGTTCACTTTACTTGCCCCCACATGATGCTCTTGATGAAGCGGCCCTCACCGACCTTCTTACACAGTTCCTCCAGCCATTCATTATTTGTGGTGATTTTAATGCCCACAATGTGCTTTGGGGCTCTGCAATTACCTGTCCCAGGGGTAGAGCAATTGAGAGGCTTCTCCTGTCATCCTGTGCCTACTTGCTCAATGGAGGACAGAGTACTCATTTCTGCACGGCGACTGGGTCGTTCTCTGCCATTGATCTCTCGCTTTGCTCTCCAGCTCTTGCCGCTAGTGCTCACCGGGAAGTGGTCGCTGACTTGCACGGCAGTGATCATTTCCCAATCTGGATTCACCTGCCGGATGGCGTGGGCCCCGAAAGGAGACCACCACGATGGGTACTCAGTGGAGCTGACTGGACACTTTATAGCCAGTTGGCCCAATTCGAACACTGTGCGAACGTTGAGGTGTGGGTGGATCATATTACCAAAACGGTCCACCATGCCGCTGCGGCATCCATTCCACAGTCCACAGGCCACCAGAAAAGGCCACCTGTGCCTTGGTGGAGTGACGAATGCCGCTCTGCAATCAGGACCAGGCGTGCGGCTCTGCGGCGGTTCAAGTGTCGGCCGACTGCTGAGAATCTTGCAGCCTTTCGGATGGCGAGGGCGAGATGTCGCCGCATTATTCGTGAGAGCAAGAAGAGGTCGTGGCAAAAGTTCCTGAACACCATTAATCGTTCCACCAAAAGTTCCATTGTGTGGGAGACCATTAGGAGAATTTCTGGCAGAGGAGGGAGGTGCCCCATAGCTGCTGTAATGAATAACGGCACTCTCCACACAGATCCGCGAGACATTGCCCAGACTATGGCAGCATATTTTGCGACAGTTACTGCCACAACCAGTCAGGATCCAGGTTTCCAGCGCCATAGAGCGGTTGCTGAGAGGTGTAGTCTGAACTTCCAGCCCACCTCTCATGAAGTTTACAACTGCCCTTTTTCTATGTGGGAGCTGGATTCTGCATTGTCTGGAGCTCGTGACACTTCCCCTGGTCACGACAGGATCCATTACAGTATGCTATGGCACCTCACAATGCGCAACAAAGAAATCCTCCTCGCACTTTTTAATGCCATTTGGGCGTCGGGTCACTTTCCTGACGCGTGGCGTGAGGCAGTTTTAATCCCTTTTTTAAAACCTGGGAAAGACCGCTCGAGCCCAAGTAGCTACCGTAGTATTGCCCTCACTAGTTGCATAGGGAAGACCTTGGAGCGGATGGTCAACCGCCGCCTTGTCTGGATGTTAGAATCCCGGCAACTACTTAGTCGCTATCAGTGTGGTTTCAGGAGGTTTCGTTCCACCTTCGATAACCTTGCCCTCCTGGAGGCGGCTATCCAACAAGCTTTCCTACGCCGTCATCACCTTATAGGTGTATTTTTCGACATCGAGAAGGCCTACGATACCACTTGGCGTCGTCTCATCCTGGAGCAGCTTCACGAATGGGGTTTTCGTGGTTGTCTTCCTCTTTTTATTCAGTCTTTCCTCTCGTCACGATATTTTAGATACCGAATTGGTGACGTCCTGTCTGATCGCTTTGAGCAGGAGAACGGTGTCCCTCAGGGTAGCGTTTTAAGTGTGACTCTGTTTGCCATCGCTATTAATCGCATTACGTCCATGGTGAAAAGTCCTGTCCAGTGTTCTTTGTTTGTGGATGATTTCTCTTTGTTCTGCTCTTCTTCAAGCCTTGCAACGACAACTCGTCAGTTACAACTTACGATTAGGCGTTTGGATGACTGGGCGCTGAAGAGTGGACTTAAGTGTTCCACCGAGAAGTCTGTATGTGTTCTTTTTAACCGTTCTCGTTCGATTATCACCTTTCCTGAGTTGCGCTTGAGGGACACTATTCTTTCTTTTAAAGACACGGTGAGATTTCTGGGGCTCATTTTTGAATCGAGGCTCACGTGGTTACCTCATCTTAAAGACCTGAAACGGCGGTCGCTTCAGGCTTTAAGCATTTTAAAATGTCTTAGCCACAGTACATGGGGAGCTGACAGGACATGTCTGCTCCATTTTTACAGGGCGTTTGTGCGATCTCGGCTCGATTATGGGTGCACGGTGTATGGGTCTGCGAGGCCTTCGTACTTAAAGATTTTGGACGTTGTCCACCATGAAGGGCTGCAGTTGGCCACTGGGGCATTCCGAACTAGCCCCATACCAAGCCTCTGTGTAGAGGCCAGTGAACCGCCACTTCATATGCGGCGACGGCTACTTACGGTACGCCAGGCGTATAAAACTTTGTCCACACCGTACACACCTGCATACCATACCGTTGCTCAGCCTCCTCTGGCACGGTTATTTCATAACCGGCAACGTGCGACGCAGCCCTATGGGATTCGCGCACAGGATTGCCTCGCTGCAATGTCTATGGCTGGTCTTCGTGTTTTACGTCGCGGTTGGAGCAGATCTCCACCTTGGCTCCTCCGGAGACCCAAACTTATTTTAGATTTGACTCGTTTTAAGAAGGATGGCACGCCAGATTTTACATTCCAGTCACTTTTTTTAACATTTTAGATGTGCATCACGGTTTCACTGTCGTTTACACTGATGGCTCCAAACAGGAGAATTTCCTTGGCTGTCCTGTGGTGTTCCCTCACCACGTTACCCGGATTCGCCTCCCTGCTGAATATACAGTTTTCGCAGCGGAGCTCCTCGCGATCCTGACGGCACTGGAGCAGATGCATCGTGTTCGGGGCGATCGATTTCTTCTCTGCTCCGATTCTCTTAGTGCCTTACAATCGCTGCAGAACCTGTACCCGACTGAAGAGATGGTCCAGCTGATACATAGCCAACTGTACTTGCTCCAACAGCGGGGTAAAGAGGTATCCTTCTGCTGGGTGCCTGGTCATGTCGGCATCTGGGGCAATGAACAGGCTGATCGGGCTGCCAAGAAGGCCTGCAGAGAGCAGGATGTGGTCCAGTGTCCTATCCCCTTGCAGTCAGTCATCGCTGCACTCCACAGGAAGTGCATGGAGTTGTGGGAGGACGAATGGCTGGCGGTGACGGCCAATAAACTGCGGTCGGTAAAGTCAACCACTCGGCCGTGGCGTTCCTCCTGTCGGTTGCTCAGGCGGGAAGAGGTGGCCCTCACACGTCTTCGGATCGGGCACTGTCCCCTGATGCATAGCTATTTATTACGGCGGAAGGATCCTCCGTTTTGTGATGCTTGTGGCGTGCACATCTCTGACCGCCACATTTTAACAGACTGTATTTTATACTGTGATGCAAGGGCAGAAGCACAAGTTGATGGTGATCTGCCCTGTGTTTTAGCTAATGATGAGACGTGTGTGTCTAGGGTTTTTAAGTTTTGTGATGTGTCTGGACTCTGGCCTAAACTTTTAGGCTGGAGGTTTTAGTGTATTGCAGAGTGGCTGACTCCTCCCTTTTTTTCCTTGCGGGCAGCCAGCCACTTCCATCTGCAACATTGTTTTAGCCCCCTCTCTCGTTTTCTTCCTGTGTTGTCCATGTTTTACTGCTGACGCCCTGCTTCATCCCACGCATGCACTTAAGTCGACATTGTGCCTTTTGTATTAAATTCCGACGCTATTTCTGTGTTTAATCCTCAATATGAAGGCCCAAGGGATAGAGTAAAGCTGCAGTAGTGCTTCGGAATGTAATACTGATCTCCCAGGAAACGCTCAAAGCAAACCACAAACAATGAACAGATTTACTCATCTTGTACTAAAGTCGGCATTGTGAATTATGTATTAAATCCGGAAGCAATATTTGTGTTTCATCGCCGATGTGTAGGTCCAAGGGATAGAGTGAAGCTGCAGTAGTGCATCGGAATCTAATACTGATCTCCCAGGATACGCTCAAAGCAAACCACAAAAAATGAGGCTATTTACTCGTCTAGCACTTAAGACGGCATTGTGCCTTTTGTATTAAATCCGCACGCATTTTCTGTGTATCATCGTCAATGTGAAGGTCCAAGGGATAGAGTAAAGCTGCAGTAGTGCATCGGAATCTAATACTGATCTCCCAGGAAGCGCTCTAAGCAAAACACAAACAATGAGAAGATTTACTCTTCCTGTACTTAAGTCGGCATTGTGCCTTTTGTTTAAAATCCGGACGCAATTTCTGTGTTTCATCGTCAATGTGAAGGTCCAAGGGATAGAGTAAAGCTTCAGTAGAGCATTGGAATCTAATACTGATCTCACAGGAAACGCTCAAATGAAACCAAAACAATGTGAAGATTTACTCTTCTTGTACTTGAGTCGGCATTTTGCCTTTTGTATTAAATCCCGATGCAATTTCTGTGTATCATCGTCAATGTGAAGGTCGAAGGGGTAGAGTAAAACTGCAGTAGTGCATCGGAATCTAATACTGATCTCCCAGGAAACGCTCAAAGCAAACCACAAACAATGAACAGATTTTCTCTTCTTGTACTTAAGACGGCATTTTGCCTTTTGTATTAAATACCGATGCAATTTCTGTGTTTCATCGTCAATATGAGGGTCCAAGGCATAGAGTAAAGCTGCAGTAGTGGGCCGGAATCTAATACTGATCTCCCAGGAAACGCTCTAAGCAAACGACAAACAATGATTAGATTTACTCTTCTTGTACTTAAGTCGGCATTGCGCCTTTTTTATTATATCCCGACGCAATTTCTGCGTCTCAACGTCAATGCGAAGGTCCAAGTGATTGAGTAAAGCTGCCGTAGTGCATCGGAATATAATACTAATCTCCAAAGAAAAGCTCAAAGCAAACCAGTGACAATGAGAAGATTTACCCATCTTGCACTTAAGTCATCATTGTGATGCTTGTATTAAATCCCGACGCAATTTCTGTGTTTCATCGTCAATTTGAAGGTCCAAGGGATAGCGTAAAGCTGCAGTAGTGCATTGGAATCTAATACTGATCTCCCAGGAAACGTCCAAAGCAAGCCACAAACAATGAGAAGATTTTCACTTCTTGTACTTAAGACGGCATTGTGCCACTACTATTAAATCCCGAAGCAATTTCTGTGTTTCATCGTCAAAATGGAGGTCCTAGGAATTGAGCAAAGCTGCAGTAGTGCGTCGGAATCTAATACTGATCTACCAGGAAACGCTCAAAGCAAACCACAAGCAATGAGATGATTTACTCTTCATAAAATTAAGTCGACATTGTGCCTTATGTATTAAATCCCGACGCAAATTCTGTGTTTCATTGTCAATGTGAAGGTCCAAGGTATAGAATAAAGCTGCAGTATTGCATCGGAATCTTATACTGATCTCCCAGGAAAAGCTAAAAGCAAACCACAAACAAGGAGAAGATTTACTCCTCTTGTATTTAAGTCGGCATTGTGCCTTTTGTATTAAATCCCGACGCAATTTCTACGTCACAACGTCAATGTGAATGTCCAAGTGATAGAGTAAAGCTGCAGTAGTCCATCGGAATCAAATACAGATCGCACAGGAACGAACAAAGCAAACCTCAAACAATGAGATGATTTACACTTCTAGTACTTAAGTCGGCATTGTGCCTTTTGTGTTAAATCCCGACGCACTTTCTGAGTTTCATCGTCAATGTGAAGGTTCAAGTGATTGAGTTAAGCTCCAGTAGTGCATCGGAATCTAATACCAATCTCCCAGGAAACGCTCAAAGCAAACCACAAACAATAAAGAGATTTACTCTTCTTGTATTTATGTCGGCATTGTGCATTTTGTATCAAATCCCGACGCAAGTTCTGTGTTACATCGTCAATGTGAAGGTCCAAGGGATAGAGAAAAAGCTGCAGTATTGCATCGGAATCTAATACTGATCTCCCTGGAAACACTCACAGCAAACCACAAACAATGACAACATTTACTGTTCTTGTACTTAAGTCGACATTGTGCCTTTTGTATTAAATCCCGAAGCATTTTCTGTGTTTCATCGTCAATGTGAAGGTCCAAGGGATAGAGTAAAGTTGCAGTAGTGCATCGGAATCTAATACTGATCTCCCAGGAAACGCTCTAAACAAACCACAAACAATGAGCAGATTTACTCTTCTTGTACTTAAGACGGCATTGTGCCTTTTGTATTACATCCCGACGCAATCTCTGTGTTTCATCGTCAATGTGAAGCTCCAAGGGATAGAGTTAAGCTGCAGTGTGCATTGGAATCTAATACTGATTTCCCAGGAAACGCTCAAAGCATAACACAAACAATGAGAATATTTTCTCTTCCTGTACATAAGTCGGCATTGTGATGTTTGTTTAAAATCCGGACGCAATTTCTGTGTTTCGTCGTCAATGTAAAGGTCCAAGGGATCTAGTAAAGCTGCAGTAGTGCATCGGAACATAATACTGATCTCCAAAGAAAAGCTCAAAGCAATCCAGTGACAATGAGAAGATTTACGCATCTTACACTTAAGTACTCATTGTGATGCTTGTATTAAATCCCAACGCAATTTCTGTTTTTCATTGCCAATGTGAAGGTCCAAGGTGTAGAGTAAAGCTGCAGTAGTGCATCGGAATCTAATACTGATCTCCCTGGAAACGCTCAAAGCAAACCACAAACGATGACAACATTTACTGTTCTTGTACTTAAGTCGACATTGTGCCTTTTGTACTAAATACCGACGCTATTTCTGTGTTTAATCGTCAATATGAAGGTCGAAGGGATAGATTAAAGCAGCAGTAGTCCATCGGAATGTAATACTGATCTCCCAGAAAACGCCCAAGGCAAACCACAAACAATGAAAAGATTTACTCTTCTTGCACTACAGTCGGCATTGTGTCTTTTGTAATATATCCGGAAGCAATATCTGTGTTACATCGCCAATGGGTAGGTCCAAGGGATACAGTAAAGCTGCAGTAGTGCATCGGAATCTAATACTGATCTCCCAGGAAACGCTGAAAGCAAACCACAAACAATGAGCAGATTTACTCTTCTTGTACTTAAGATGGCATTGTGCCTTTGTAATACATCCCGACGCAATTTCTGTGTTTCATCGTCAATGTGAAGGTCCAAGGGATAGAGTAAAGCTGCAATAGTGCATAGGAATCTAATACTGATCTCACAGGAAACGCACATAGAAAAAACCACCAACAATGATAAGATTTAATCTTCTTGTACTTAGGTCGCCATTGTGCCTTTTGTATTAAATCCCGACACAATATCAATGTTTCATCGTCAAGGTGAAGGTCCAAGGGATAGAGTAAAGCTGCAGTAATGTATTGGAATCTAATACTGATCTCACAGTAAACGCTCAAAGCAAACCAAAACCAACGAGACGATTTACTCTTCTTGTTCTTAAGTCGGCATTGTGCCTTTTGTATTAAATCCCGACGCAATTTCTGTGTTTCATCATCAATGTGAAGGTCCAAGGGATAGAGTAAAGCTGCAGTAGTGCATTGGAATCTAATACTGATCTCACAGGAAACGCTCAAAGCAAACCAAAAACAACGAGAAGATTTACTCTATTTGAAGTTAAGCCGGGATTGTGCCTTTTGTATAAAATACCGATGCAATTTCTGTGATTCATCGTCAATGTGAAGTTCCAAGGGATAGAGTAAAGCTGCAGTAGTGAACCGGAATGTAATACTGATCACCCACGAAACGCTCAATGCAAACCACAAACAATGAGAAGATTTACACTTCTTGTACTAAAGTCAGCATTGTGCCTTTTGTTTTAAATCTGGACGCTATTTCTGTGTTTCACCGTCGATGTGTAGGTCACAGGGATAGAGTAAAGCTGCAGTAGTGCATCGAAATGTAATACTGATCTCCCAGGAAACGCCCAAAAGCAAACCAAAAACAATGAGAAGATTTACTCCTCTTTTACTGAAGTCGGCATTGTGCCTTTTGAATCAAATCCCGACGCTATTTCTGTGTTTCATCGTCAATTTGTAGGTCCAAGGGATAGAGTAATGCTGCAGAAGTGCATCGGAATCTAATACTGATCTCCGAAGAAACGCTCAAAGCAAACAACAAACAATGAGAAGATTTACACTTCTTGTACTAAAGTCGGCATTGTGCCTTTTGTTTTAAATCTGGACGCTATTTCTGTGTTTCCCCGTCGATGTGTAGGTCACAGGGATAGAGCAAAGCTGCAGTAGTGCACCGGAATCTAATACTGGTCTCCCAGATAAACCTCAAAGCAAACCACAAACAATGAGGAGATTTACTCCTCTTTTACTGAAGTCGGCATTGTGCCTTTTGTATTACGTTCCGACGCAATTTCTGTGTTTCATCGTCAATGTGAAGGTCCAAGGGATAGAGTAAAGCTGCAGTAGTGCATCGGAATCTAATGCTGATCTCCCAGGAAACGCTCAAAGCAAACCACAAACTATGATAAAATTTACTCTTCTTGCACTTAAGTCGGCATTGTGCCGTTTGTATTAAATCCGACACAATATCTGTGTTTCATCGTTAATGTAAAGGTCCAAGGGATAGAGTAAAACGGCAGTAGTGCATTGGAATCTAATACTGATCTCCCAGGAAACGCTCAAAGCAAATCACAAACAATGAGACGTTTTACTCTTCTTGCACTTAAGTCGGCATTGTGCATTTTGTATTAAATCCCGACACAATATCTGTGTATCATCGTCAATGTGAAGGTCCAACGGATAGAATAAAGCTGCAGTAGTGCATCGGAATCTAATACTGATCTCCCAGGAAACGCTCAAGCAAACTACAAACTATGTAAAAATTTACTCTTCTTGCAATTAAGTCGGCATTGTGCCTTTTGTATTAAATCCCTACACAATATCTGTGTTTCATCGTCAATGTGAAGGTCGAAGGGATAGAGTAAAGCTGCAGGAGTGCATCGGAATCTAATACTGATCTACCAGGAAACGCTCAAAGCAAACCACGGACAATTTGAAGATTCACTGTTCTTGTACTTAAGTCGCCATTGTGCCTTTTGTATTAAATCCCGACGCAATTTTTGTGTTTCATCATCAATGTGAAGTTCCAACTGATAGAGTAAATATGCAGACTTGCGCCGGAATCTAACATCGACCTCCCAAGAAACGCACAAAGCAAACCAAACATAGCGAGAAGATTTACTCTTCTTGTACTTAAGTCGGTATTTAGCTTATTGTTTTAAGTCCCGACGTAATTTCCGTGTTTCATCGTCAATACGAAGGTCCTAGGATAGAGGCAAGCTGCAGTAATGCATCGGAATCAAATACTGATCCCACAGGAAACGCTCAAAGCAAACCACAAACAAAGAGAAGATTCACTCTTCTTGTACCTAAGTCGGCATTGGGCCTTTTGTATTATATCCCGACGCAATTTCTCTGTTTCATCGTCAATGTGAAGGTCCAAGGGATAGAGTAAAGCGGCAGTAGTGCAATGGAATCTAATACTGATCAAACACGAAACGCTCAAAGCAAACCAAAATCAACGAGAATATTTACTCTTCTTGTACTTAAGTTGGCATTTTGACTTTTGTATGAAATCCCAATGCAATTTCTGTGTTTCATCTTCAATGTGAAGTTCCAAGGGATAGAGTTAAGCTGCAGTAGTGCATCAGAATCTAATACTGATCTCCCAGGAGACGCTCAAAGCAAACCACGAACAATGAAAAGATTTACTTTTCTTGTACTTAGGTCCCCATTGTGCCTCTTGTATTTAATCTAAACGCAATTTCTGTGTTTCATCGTCAAAGTGAACGTCCAAGGCATAGAGTAAAGCTTCAGTAGTGCATCGGAATCTAATACTGATGTCCCAAGAAACGCTCAAACCAAACCACACACAATGAGAAGATTTCCTCTTCTTGTACTTAAGTCGGCATTGTGCCTTATGAATTATATCCGGACGCAATTTCTGTGTTTCATCGTCATTGTGGATGTCCAAGGGTAGAGTAAAGCTGCAGTAGTGCATCGGAATCTAATACTGATTTCCCAGGAAACGCTCAAAGCAAACCACAAACAATGAGGTGACTTACTCTTCTTGCAATTAAGTCGACATTGTGCTTTTGTATTAATTCCGGACGCACTCTCTGTGTTTCATCGTCAATGTGAAGCTCCCAGGTATAGAGAAAAGCTGCAGTAGTGCATCGGGATCGAATACTGATCTCCCAGGAAACTTTCAAAGCAAACCACAAACGATGAGAAAATTAACTCTTGTTGCACTTAAATCTGCGTTTTGCCTTTTGTATTAAATCCCGACGCAATTTCTTTGTTTCATCGGAAATGTGAAGGTCCAAGGGATAGAGCAAAGCTGCATTAGAGCATCGGAATCAAATACTGATGTCCCAGGAAACGCTGAAAAGAAACCACAAACATTAAGAAGATTTACTCTTCTAGTACTTAAGCCGGCATTGTACCTTTTGTATTAAATCCGGACGCATTTTCTGTGTTTCATCGTCAATGTGAAGGTCCAAGGGATGGAGTAAATCTGCAGTAGTGCATCGGAATCTTTTACTGATATCCCAGGAAACGCTCAAAGCAAATCACAAACAATGAGAAGATTTACTCATCTTGCACTTAAGTCGGCATTGGGCCTTTTGTATTATATCCCGACGCAATTTTTTGTGTTAAATCATCAATGCGAAGATCCAACTGATATAGTAAAGATGCAGTATTGCGTTGGAATCTAACACAGACCTCCCAAGAAACACACAAAGAAAACCAAAAATAACGAGTAGATTTACGCATCTTGTACTTAAGTCGGCATATAGCTTTTTGTCTTAAATCCCGACGCAAATTCTCTGTTTCATCGTCAATGTGAAGGTCCAAGGGAAAGAGTAATGCTGCAGTAGTGCATCGGAATCTAATACTGATCTTACAGGAAACGCTCAAAGCAAACCAAAAATAACGAGAAGATTTACTCTTCTAGTTCTTAAGTCGGCATTTACCTTCTTCTATTAAGTCCCGACGCAATTTCCGTGTTTAATCGTCAATACGAAGGTCCAAGAGATAGAGTAAAACTGCAGTAGTGCATTGGAATCTAATACTGATCTAACAAAAAACACTCAAAGCAAACCAAAAAAAAACGAGAATTTTTACTCTTCCTGTACTTAAGTTGGCATTTTGACTTTTGTATTAAATCCCGATGCAATTTCTGTGTTTCATCGTCAATGTGAAGTTCCAAGGGATAGAGTAATGCTGCAGTAGTGCATCGGAATCTATACTGATCTCCCAGGAAACGCTCAAAGCAAAAGCCCAAACAATGTGAAGATTTACTCTTCTGGTACTTAAGACGGCATTGTGCTTTTGTATTATATCCCGACGCAAGTTCTGTGTTTCATCGTCAATGTGAATGTTCAAGGGATGGAGTGAAGCGGCAGTAGTGCATCGGAATCTAATACTGATCTCCCAGGAAACGCTCAAAGCAAACCACAAACAATAAGAGGATTAACTCTTCTTGTACTTAAGTTGGCATTGTGGCTTTTGTACTAAATCCCGACGCAAATTCTTTGTTTCATTGTCATTGTGAAGGTCCAAGGGATAGAGTAAAGCTGCAGTAGTGCATCGCAATCTAATACTGATGTCCCAGGAAACGCTCAAACAAACCACAAACAATGAGAAGATTTATTCTTCTTGTACTTAAGTCGGGATTGTGCCTTTTGTATCAAATCCGGACGCAAATTCTGTGTTTTATCGTCGATGTGAAGGTCCAAGGGATAGAGTAAAGCTGCAGTAGTGCCTCGAAATCTAAAACTGATTTCCCAGGAAACGCTTAAAGCAAACCACAAACAATGAGAAGATTTACTATTCTTGCACTAAGTCGGTATTGTGCTCTTTGTATTATTTCCGGACGCACTCTCTGTGTTTCATCGTCAATGTGAAGGCCCCAGGGATTGAGTAAAGCCGCAGTAGTACATCAGAATCTAATGCTGATCTAACAGGAAACGCTCAAAGCAAACCACAAACGATGAGAAAATTTACTCTTCTTGCACTTAACTCGGCATTGTGCCTTTTGTATTAAATCCCGACACAATATGTGTGTGTGATCGTCGATGTGAAGGTGCAAGGGATAGAGTAAAGCTGCAGTAGTGCATCGGTATCTTATACTGATCTACCAGGAAACGCTCAAAGCAAACCACAAACAACGAGAAGATTTACTCTTCTTGTACTTAAGTCGGCATTGTGCCTTTTGTATCAAATCCGGACGCAATTTCTGTGTTTCTTCGTCAATGTGAAGCTCCAAGTGATGGAGTAAAGCTGCAGTAGTGCATCGGAATCTAATACTGATTTCCCAGGAAGCGCTCAAAGCAAACCACAAACAATGCGAAGATTTAGTCGCCTTGCACTTATGTCGGCATTGTGCCTTTTGTATTAAATCCGAACGCACGTTCTGTGTTTCATCCTCTATGTGGAGGTCCCAGGGATAGAGGAAAGCTGCAGTAGTGCATCGGAATCTAATACTGATCCCCCAGGAAACGCTCAAAGCAAACCACAAACAATGAGAAAATTAACTCTTCTTCCACTTAAGTCGGCATTGTGCCTTTTGTATTAAATCCAGCACAATATCTGTGTTTCATCGTCAATGTGAAGGTCCAAGGGATAGAGTAAAGCTGCTGTAGTGCAAAGGAATCTAATTTTGATCTCCCAGGGAACGCTCAAATCAAACCACAAACAATGAGAAGATTTACTTTTCTTGTACTTAAGTCGGCTTTGTGCCTTTTGTATCAAATTCGGACGCAATGTCTGTGTTTCATCATGAATGTGAAAGTCCAAGATATACAGTACAGCTGCAGTAGTGCATTTGAATCTAATACTGATCTCACAGGAAACGCTCAAAGCAAACCAAAAACAAAGAGAGGATTTACTCTTGTTGTACTTAAGTCGGCATTTTGCCTTTTGTATTAAATCCCGACGCAATTTCTATGTTTCATCGTCAATGTGAAGGTCCAAGGAATAGGGCAAAGCTGCAGTAGTGCATCGGAATCTAATACTGAACTCCCAGCAAACGCTCAAATCAAACCACAAACAATGGGAAGCTTTACTCTTCTTGTACTTCAGTCTGCACTTAGCTTTTTGTATTAAATCCCGACGCAAAAATCCGTGTTTTATCGTCAATACGGAGGTCCAAGGATAGAAGAAAGCTGCAGTAATGCATCGGAATCAACTACTGATCCCACAGGAAACGCACAAAGCAAACCACAAACTAAGAGTAGGTTCACTCCTCTTGTACTTAAGTCTTTATTGTGTCTTTTGTGTTAAATCCCGACGTAATTTATGTGTTTCATCGTCAATGTGAAGGTCCAAGGTATAGAGTAAAGCAGCAGTAGTGCATTGAAATCTAATACCGAACTAACAGGAAACGCTCAAAGCAAACAAAAAACAACGAGAATATTTACCCTTCTTGTACTTACGTCGCCATTGTGCCTTTTGTATTAATTCTAAAGGCAATTTCTGTGTTTCATCGTCAATGTGAAGGTCCAAGGGATAGACTAAAGCTTCAGTAGTGCATCGGAATCAAACACTGATCCCACAGGAAACGCTCAAAGCAAACCACAAACAATGAGAAGATTTAATCTTCTTGTACTTAAGAGGGCATTGTGCTTTTATATTAAATCCCGACGAAATTTCTGAGTTTCATCGACAATTTGAAGGTCCAAGGGATAGAGCAAAGCTGCAGTAGTGAATCAGAATCTAATACCGATCTCCCCAGAAACGCTCAAATCAAACCACAAACAATGAGAAGCTATACTCTTCTTGTAGTTAGGTCGGCACTGTGCCTTTTGTATTAAATCCCGACGCAAATCCTGTATTTCATGGTCAATGGGAAGTTCCAAGGGATGGAGTAAAGCTGCAGTAGTGCATCTGAATATAATGCAGATCTCCCCAAAAATCGTTCAAAGCAAACCACAAACAATTGGAAGTTTTACTTTTCATGTACTTATGTCTGCATTGTGCATTTTGTATTAAATGCAGACGCAATTTCTGTATTCCATCGTCATTATGAGGGTCCAAAGGATAGAGTAAAGTGGCAGAGGTGCATCGCAATCTAATACTGATCACAAAGGAAACGCTCAAAGCAAACCACAATCAATGAGAGGATATACTCTTCTTGCACATAAGCCGGCATTGTGCCTTTTGTAATAAATCCCGGCGCAATTTCTGTAGTTCATCGTCAATGTGAAGGTCCAAGGGATAGAGTAAAGCTGCAGTAGTGAATCGGAATCTAATACTGATCTCCCAGGTAACGCTCAAAGCAAACCACAAAAAATGGGAAGATTTACTCTTCTAGTACTTAAGTCGACATCGTGCCTTTTGTATTAAATCCCTAAGCAATATCTGTGTTTCATCATCAATGTGAAGTTCCAAGGGATAGAGTAAAGCAGCAGTAGTGCATCGGAATCTAATACTTATTTCCCTGGAATCGCTCAAAGCTAACCACGAACAATGGGAAGATTTTCTCTTCCTGTACCTTAGTCGGCATTGTGCCTTTTGTATTAAATCCAGACGCTATTTCTGAGTTTCATCGTCAATGTGAAGGTCCAAGGGATTGAGTAAAGCTGCAGTAGTGCATCGGAATCTAATACTGATCTCCCAGGAAACGCTGAAACCAAACCACAAACAATGAGAAGATATACTCTTCTTGTACTTAAGTCGGGATTGTGCATTTTATATTAAATCCCGACGCATTTTCTGTGTTTCATCGTCAATGTGAATTTACAAGGGATAGAGTAAAGCTGCAGTAGTGCATCGAAATCTAATACTTATCTCCCAGGAAATGCTCAAAGCTAACTACGAACAATGAGAAGATTTACTCTTCTTGTACTTAGGTCTGCATTGCGCCTTTTGTTTTAAATCCCGACACTATATATGTGTTTCATCGTCAATGTGAATCTCCGAGGGATAGAGTAAAGCTGCAGTAGAGCATCAGAATGTAATACTGATCTCCCAGGAAACGCTCAAAGCAAACCACACACAAATAGAAGATTTAGTCTACTAGTTCTTAAGTCGGCATTGTGCCTTTTGTATTAAATCCCCACGCAATTTATGTGTTTCATTGTCAATGAGAAGATCCAAGGGATAGAGTAAAGCTGCAGTAGCGCATCGGAAACTAATACTGAACTCCCTGTAAACGCTCAAATCAAACCACAAACAAAGAGAAGATTTGCTGTTCTTGTACTTATGTCGGCATTGTGGCTTTTGTATTAAATCCCGACGCAATTTCTGTGCTTAATCGTCAATGTGAAGGTCCAAGGGATGGAGTAAGGCTGCGGTAGTACTTCGGAATCTAATACTGATCTCACAGGTAACGCTAAGAGCAAACCACAAACAATGAGAAGATTTACTGTCCTTGTACTTAAGTCGGCTTTGTGCCTTTTTGTATTAATTTCCGACGCAATTTCTGTGTTTCATCGTCACTGTGAAGCTCCAACAGATAGAGTAAAGCTGCAGTAGTGCATCGGTTGTAATATTGATCCATCAGGAAACGCTCAAAGCAAACCACAAACAATGAGATGATTTACTTTTGTATTAAATCCCGACGCAATTTCTGTGTTTCTTCGTCAATGTGAAGCTCCAAGTGATGGAGTAAAGCTGCAGTAGTGCATCGGAATCTAATACTGATTTCCCAGGAAGCGCTCAAAGCAAACCACAAACAATGCGAAGATTTAGTCGCCTTGCACTTATGTCGGTATTGTGCCTTTTGTATTAAATCCGAACGCACGTTCTGTGTTTCATCCTCAATGTGGAGGTCCCAGGGATAGAGGAAAGCTGCAGTAGTGCATCGGAATCTAATACTGATCCCCCATTAAACGCTCAAAGCAAACCACAAACAATGAGAAAATTAACTCTTCTTCCACTTAAGTCGGCATTGTGCCTTTTGTATTAAATCCAGCACAATATCTGTGTTTCATCGTCAATGTGAAGGTCCAAGGGATAGAGTAAAGCTGCTGTAGTGCAAAGGAATCTAATTTTGATCTCCCAGGGAACGCTCAAATCAAACCACAAACAATGAGAAGATTTACTTTTCTTGTACTTAAGTCGGCTTTGTGCCTTTTGTATCAAATTCGGACGCAATGTCTGTGTTTCATCATGAATGTGAAAGTCCAAGATATACAGTACAGCTGCAGTAGTGCATTTGAATCTAATACTGATCTCACAGGAAACGCTCAAAGCAAACCAAAAACAAAGAGAGGATTTACTCTTCTTGTACTTAAGTCGGCATTTTGCCTTTTGTATTAAATCCCGACGCAATTTCTATGTTTCATCGTCAATGTGAAGGTCCAAGGAATAGGGCAAAGCTGCAGTAGTGCATCGGAATCTAATACTGAATTCCCAGCAAACGCTCAAATCAAACCACAAACAATGGGAAGCTTTACTCTTCTTGTACTTCAGTCTGCACTTAGCTTTTTGTATTAAATCCCGACGCAAAAATCCGTGTTTTATCGTCAATACGGAGGTCCAAGGATAGAAGAAAGCTGCAGTAATGCATCGGAATCAACTACTGATCCCACAGGAAACGCACAAAGCAAACCACAAACTAAGAGTAGGTTCACTCCTCTTGTACTTAAGTCTTTATTGTGTCTTTTGTGTTAAATCCCGACGTAATTTATGTGTTTCATCGTCAATGTGAAGGTCCAAGGTATAGAGTAAAGCAGCAGTAGTGCATTGAAATCTAATACCGAACTAACAGGAAACGCTCAAAGCAAACAAAAAACAACGAGAATATTTACCCTTCTCGTACTTACGTCGCCATTGTGCCTTTTGTATTAATTCTAAAGGCAATTTCTGTGTTTCATCGTCAATGTGAAGGTCCAAGGGATAGACTAAAGCTTCAGTAGTGCATCGGAATCAAACACTGATCCCACAGGAAACGCTCAAAGCAAACCACAAACAATGAGAAGATTTAATCTTCTTGTACTTAAGAGGGCATTGTGCTTTTATATTAAATCCCGACGAAATTTCTGAGTTTCATCGACAATTTGAAGGTCCAAGGGATAGAGCAAAGCTGCAGTAGTGAATCAGAATCTAATACCGATCTCCCCAGAAACGCTCAAATCAAACCACAAACAATGAGAAGCTATACTCTTCTTGTAGTTAGGTCGGCACTGTGCCTTTTGTATTAAATCCCGACGCAAATCCTGTATTTCATGGTCAATGGGAAGTTCCAAGGGATGGAGTAAAGCTGCAGTAGTGCATCTGAATATAATGCAGATCTCCCCAAAAATCGTTCAAAGCAAACCACAAACAATTGGAAGTTTTACTTTTCATGTACTTATGTCTGCATTGTGCATTTTGTATTAAATGCAGACGCAATTTCTGTATTCCATCGTCATTATGAGGGTCCAAAGGATAGAGTAAAGTGGCAGAGGTGCATCGCAATCTAATACTGATCACAAAGGAAACGCTCAAAGCAAACCACAATCAATGAGAGGATATACTCTTCTTGCACATAAGCCGGCATTGTGCCTTTTGTAATAAATCCCGGCGCAATTTCTGTAGTTCATCGTCAATGTGAAGGTCCAAGGGATAGAGTAAAGCTGCAGTAGTGAATCGGAATCTAATACTGATCTCCCAGGTAACGCTCAAAGCAAACCACAAAAAATGGGAAGATTTACTCTTCTAGTACTTAAGTCGACATCGTGCCTTTTGTATTAAATCCCTAAGCAATATCTGTGTTTCATCATCAATGTGAAGTTCCAAGGGATAGAGTAAAGCAGCAGTAGTGCATCGGAATCTAATACTTATTTCCCTGGAATCGCTCAAAGCTAACCACGAACAATGGGAAGATTTTCTCTTCCTGTACCTTAGTCGGCATTGTGCCTTTTGTATTAAATCCAGACGCTATTTCTGAGTTTCATCGTCAATGTGAAGGTCCAAGGGATTGAGTAAAGCTGCAGTAGTGCATCGGAATCTAATACTGATCTCCCAGGAAACGCTGAAACCAAACCACAAACAATGAGAAGATTTACTCTTCTTGTACTTAAGTCGGGATTGTGCATTTTATATTAAATCCCGACGCATTTTCTGTGTTTCATCGTCAATGTGAATTTACAAGGGATAGAGTAAAGCTGCAGTAGTGGATCGAAATCTAATACTTATCTCCCAGGAAATGCTCAAAGCTAACTACGAACAATGAGAAGATTTACTCTTCTTGTACTTAGGTCTGCATTGCGCCCTTTGTTTTAAATCCCGACACTATATATGTGTTTCATCGTCAATGTGAATCTCCGAGGGATAGAGTAAAGCTGCAGTAGAGCATCAGAATGTAATACTGATCTCCCAGGAAACGCTCAAAGCAAACCACACACAAATAGAAGATTTAGTCTACTAGTTCTTAAGTCGGCAATGTGCCTTTTGTATTAAATCCCCACGCAATTTATGTGTTTCATTGTCAATGAGAAGATCCAAGGGATAGAGTAAAGCTGCAGTAGCGCATCGGAAACTAATACTGAACTCCCTGTAAACGCTCAAATCAAACCACAAACAAAGAGAAGATTTGCTGTTCTTGTACTTATGTCGGCATTGTGGCTTTTGTATTAAATCCCGACGCAATTTCTGTGCTTAATCGTCAATGTGAAGGTCCAAGGGATGGAGTAAGGCTGCGGTAGTACTTCGGAATCTAATACTGATCTCCCAGGTAACGCTAAGAGCAAACCACAAACAATGAGAAGATTTACTGTCCTTGTACTTAAGTCGGCTTTGTGCCTTTTTGTATTAATTTCCGACGCAATTTCTGTGTTTCATCGTCACTGTGAAGCTCCAACAGATAGAGTAAAGCTGCAGTAGTGCATCGGTTGTAATATTGATCCATCAGGAAACGCTCAAAGCAAACCACAAACAATGAGATGATTTACTTTTGTATTAAATCCCGACGCAATTTCTGTGTTTCATCGTCAATGTGAAGGTCGAAGGCATAGAGTAAAGCTGCAGTAGTGCATCGGAATATAATTCTGATCTCCCAGGAAACGCTCAAAGCAAACCACAAACAATGCGAAGATTAACTCTTCTTGTACTTATTGAGGCTTTGAGCCTTTTGTATTAATTCCCGACGAAATTTCTGTGTTGCATCGTCGATGTGAAGGTCAAAGGGATAGAGTAAAGCAGCAGTAGTGCACAAAATGTAAAACTGATGTCCCAGGAAACGCTCAAAGCAAACCACAAACAATGAGAAGGTTTTCTCTTCTTGTACTTGAGTTGGCATTGTGCATTTGTATTAAATACCGACGCAATTTCTGTGTTTCATCGTCAATGTGAAGGTCTAAGGGATTGAGTAAAGCTGCAGTAGTGCATCGGAATCTAATACTGATCTCACAGGAAACGCTCAATGCAAACCACAAACAATGAGATGATTTACTGTCCTTGTACTTAAGTCGGCATTGTGCCTTTTGTTTTAATTCCCGACGCAATTACTTTGTTTCTTCGTCAATGTGAAGCTCCAACGCATAGAGCAAAGCTGCAGTAGTGCATCGGATGTAATATTGATCCATCAGTAACCGCTCAAAGCAAACCACAAACAAAGAGAAGATTTACTTTTCTTGTACTTAAGTCGGCATTGTGCCTCTTGTATTAAATCCCGACGCAATTTCTGTGTTTCATCGTCAATGTGAAAGACCAAGGGATAGAGTAAAACAGCAGTAGAGAATCGGAATCTAATACTGATCCCTCAGGAAATGCTCAAAGCAAACCACAAACAATGAGAAGATTTACTCTTCTTGTACCTAAGTTGGCGTTGTGCCTTTTGTATTAAATGCCGACGCAAATTCTGTGTTTCATCGTCAATGTGAAGGTCCAAGGCATAGAGTAAAGCTGCAGTAGTGTGTCGGAATATAATACTGATCTCCGAGGAAACGCACAAAAAGCAAACCACAAACAATGCGGAGATTAACTCTTCTTGTACTTATGTCGGCATTGTGCATTTTGTATTAATTCCCGACGCAATTTCTGTGCTTCATCGTCGATGTGAAGGTCCAAAGGGATAGAGTAACGCTGCAGTAGTGCATCGGAATGTAATACTGATCTCACAGGAAAAGCTCAAAGCAAACCACAAACAATGAGAAAATTTTCTCTTCTTGTTCCTAACTTGGCATTGTGCCTCTTTTTTAAATCCCGACGCTATTTCTGTGTTTCATAGTCATTCTGAAGGTCCAAGGGATAGAGTAAAGCTGAAGTAGTACATCGGAATCTAATACTGATCTCACAGGAAACGCTCAAAGCAAACCACAAACAATGAGAAGATTTACTCTTCTTGTACTTAAGTCGGCATAGTGCCTTTTGTATTAAATACCGACGCAATTTCTGTATTTCATCTACAAAGTGAAGGTCTAAGGCATAGAGTAAAGCTGCAGTAGTGCATCGGAATCTAATACTGACCTCCCAGGAAACGCTCAATTCAAACCACAAACAATGAGAAGGTTTACTCTTCTTGTAATTAAGACGGCATTGTGCCCTTTGTATTGAATCCCGACGCAATTTCTGTGTTCCACCGTCAATGTTAAGGCCCAAGGAATAGAGTAGAGCTGCAGTAGTGCATCGGAATCTAATACCTATCACCCAGGAAACGCTCAAACCAAACCACAAGCAATGAGAAGATTTACTGTCCTTTTACTTAAGTCGGCATTGTGACTTTTGTATTAAATCCCGAAGCAATTTCTGTGTTTCACTGTCAATGTGAAGCTCCAAGGTATAGAGTAAAGCCGCAGTAGAGCGTCGGAATTTAATACTGATCTCCCAGGAAACGCTCAAAGCAAATCACAAAAAATGAGGAGATTTACTATTCTTGTACTTAAGTCGGCTTTTTGCCTTTTATATTTCATACAGTGCAATTTCTGAGTTTCATCGTCAATGTGTGGTTCCAAGGGATAGAGTAAAGCTGCGGTAGTGCATCGGAGACTAATACCGATCTCCCAGGAAACGCTCAAACAAACCATGAACAATGAGAAAATTTACTTTTCTTGTATTTAAGTCGGCATTATGCGTTTTGTATTTAATCCCGACTTAATTTCTCTTCTTCATCGTCAATGTGAAGGTCCAAGGAATAGAGTAAAGCTGCGGTAGTGCATTGGAATCTTAAACTGATCTCCCAGGAAACGCTCAAAGCAAACCACAAACAATGAGAAGATTTACTCTACTTGTACTTAATACGGCATTGTGCCCTTTGTATTGAATCCCGACGCAATTTCTGTGTCACACCGTCAATATTAGAGCCCAAGGGATAGAGTAAAGCTGCAGTAGTGCATCGGAATCTGATACTGATCTTCCGGGAAACGCTCAAAGCGAAGCCGAAACAATAAGATGATTTTGTCTTCTTGTACTTAAGTCTACATTGAGCCTTTTGTATTAAATCCCGACGCAATTCCTCTCTGTTTCATCTTCAATGTGAAGGTCCAAGGGATAGACTAACGCTAAAGAGGTACTTCGGAATCTAATACTGATCTCACAGGAAACGCTCAATGCTAACCAGAACAATGAAAAGATTTATTGTTCGTGTACTTAAGTCGACATTGTGATTTAGTATTAAATACCGACGCAATCTCTGTGTTTCATCGTCAATCTGAAGGTCCAAGTGATTGAGTAAAGCTGCAGTAGTGCATCGGAATCTAATACTGATATCCCAAGAATTCTCAAAGCAAACCACTAACAATGAGAAGATTTACTCTACATGCACTTAAGCCAGCATTGTGCCTTTTGAATTAATTCCCGGCGCAATTTCTGTGTTTTCACGTTAATGTGAAGGTCCAAGAGATAGAGTAAAGCTGCAGTAGCGCATCGGAATCTAATACTTATCTCCAGAAAACGCCAAATGCAAACCAGAACAAAGAGAAGATTTACTCTTCTGGTACTTAAGTCGGCAATGTGCCTTTTGTATTAAATCCCGACGGGATTTCTTTGTTCCACCATAAATGTGAAGGTCCAAGGGACAGAGTAATGCTGCAGTAGTACATCGGAATCTAATACTGATCTCCCAGGAAACGCTCAAAGCAAACCAGAAACTATGAGAAGATTTACTGTTCTTGTACTTAAGTCGGCATTGTGATTTTTGTATTAAATCCCGACGCAATCTCTGTGTTTCATCGTCAATGTGAAGGCCCAAGGGATAGAGTATAGCAGCTGTAGCGCATCGGAATCTAATACTGATCTCACAGGAAACGCTCAAAGCAAACCACAAACAATGAGAAGATTCACTCCTCTTGTACTTAAGTCGGCATTGTGCCTTTTGTATTAAATCCCGACGCTATTTCTGTGTCTCATCGTCAATGTGAAGGCCCAAGGGATTGAGTAAAGCTGCAGTAGTGCATCGGAATGTAATACTTATCTCCCAGGAAAAGATCAAACCAAACCACAAACAAAGAGAGGATTTATTGTTCATGTACTTACGTCGGCATTGTGCCTTTTGTATTAAATCCCGATGCAATTTCTGTGTTTCGTGGTTAATGTGAAGGTCCAAGGGATAGAGTAAAGCTGAAGTAGTGCATCTGAATCTAACACTGAACCCCGAGGAAACGCTCAGACCGAACAATAAACAATGAGAAGATTTACTCCTCTTATACTTAAGTCGGCTTTTCGGTTTTGTATTAAATCCCGACGCAATTTTTGTGTATCTTCGTCAACGTGAAGGTCCAAGGGATAGAGTAAAGCTGCAGTATTGCATCGGAATCTAATACTGATCTCGCAGGAAACGCTCAAAGCAAACCACAAACAATGAGAAGGTTTACTCTTCTTGTACTTAAGTTGGCATTAGGCCTTTTGTATTCAATACCAACGCAATTTCGGTGTGGCTTCGCCATTGTGAAGGTCCAAGAGATAGAGTAAAGCTGTAATATTGCATCGGAACGTAATACTGATCTCAAACGAAACGCTCAAAGCATCCAGAAACAATGGGAAATTTTACACTTCTTGTACCTAAGTCGGCATTGTGCCTTTAAAATTAAATCCAATCGCAATTTCTGTGATTCATCGGCAATATGAGGGTCCAAGGTATAGAGTAATGCTGCAGAAGTGCATCTGAATCTAATATTGATATCACAGGAAACGCTCAAAGCAAACCACAAACAATGAGAAGTTTTTCTCCACTTGTACTTAAACCGGCATTGTGCCTTTTGTATTAAATCCCGGTACAACATACTGATCTCCCAGGAAACGCTCAGAAAGACCCCAAACATTGAGAGGATTTACTCTTCTTGCACTTAAGTGGAATTGTGCTTTTTGTATTAAATCTCGACTCAATTTCTGTGTTTCATCGGCAATATCAGGGTCCAAGGGATAGAGTAAAGCTGCTAAAGTGCATCGGAATCTAATATTGATCTCAAAGGAAACGCTCCAAGCAAACCACAATCAAGGACAAGATTTACTCCTCTTGTACTTAAGTCGGCATTGTGCCATTTGTATTAAATCCCGACGCAATCTCTCTGTTTCATCGTCAATATGAGAGTCGAAGGATAGAGCAAAGCTGCAGTAGTGCATCGGAGTCTTATACTGATGTCACAGGAAACGCTCAAAGCAAACCACAAACAATGAGAAGATTTTCTCTACTTGTACTTAAATCGGCATTGTGCCTTTTGTACTAAATCCCAAATCAATATCTGTGTTTCATCGTCAATGTGAAGGTAAAGGAATAGAGTAAAGCTGCAGTAGTGCATCGGAGTCTAATACTGATCTCCCAGGAAACGCTCAGAAGTACCACAAACAATGAGAAGATTTACTCTTTTTGCACATTAGTGGAATTGTGTTTTTGTATTAAATCTCGACGCAATTTCTGTGTTTCATCGCCAATAGCAGGGTCCAAGGGATGGAGTAAACCTGCTGAAGTGCATCGGAATCTAATATTGATCTCACAGGAAACGCTCAAAGCAAACCACAAACAATGAGAAGATTTACTCTTCTTGTACTTAAATTGGCATTGTGCATTTTGTTTTAAATTTCGACGCAATTTCTGTGTTTCGTCGTCAATGTGATAATCCAAGGAATAGAGTAAAGCAGCAGGAGTGCGCAGAATGTAATACTGATCTCTCAGGAAACGCTCAAAGCAAACCACAAACAATGAGAAGATTTACTCTTCTTGTACTTAAGTCGGCATAGTGCCTTTTGTATTAAATACCGACGCAATTTCTGTATTTCATCGTCAAAGTGAAGGTCTAAGGGATAGAGTAAAGCTGCAGTAGTGCATCGGAATCTGATACTTATCTCCCAGGAAATGCTCAAACCAAACCACAAACAAAAAGAATGTTTGCTGTTCTTGTACTACAGTCGGCATTGTACTTTTTTATTAAATCCCGACGAAAATTCAGAGTTTCATCGTCAATGTGAAGGTCCAAGGAATAGAGTAAAGCTGCAGTATTGCATCGGAATGTGATACTGATCTCCAAGAAAACGCTCAAAGCAAACCATAAACAATGAGAAGATTTAGTCTTCTTGTACTTAAATCGGCATTTTCCCTTTTGTATTAAATCCAGACGCCATTTCTGTGTTTTATCGTCAATGTGAAGGCCCTAGGGATGGAGTAAAGCTGCAGTAGTGCATCGGAATCTAATACTGATCTCCCGGGAAACGCTCAAAGCGAAGCCGAAACAATAAGAAGATTTTCTCTTCTTGTACTTAATTCGACATTGAGCCTTTTGTATTAAATCCCGACGCAATTCCTCTCTGTTTCATCTTCAATGTGAAGGTCGAAGGGATAGGTTAACGCTAAAGTGGTACATCGGAATCTCATACTGATCTCACAGGAAGCACTCAATGCAAACCAGAACAATGAAAAAATTTATTGTTCTTCTACTTAAGTCGACATTGTGATTTAGTGTTAAATACCGACGCAATTTCTGTGTTTCATCGCCAATGTGAAGGTCCGAGGGGTAGAGTAAAGCTGCAGTAGTGCATCGGAACGAATACTGATCTCAGAGGAAACGCTCAAAGCAAACCACAAACAATGAGAAGATTTACTCTTCTTGTACATAAGTTGGCATTGTGCCTTTTGTTTTAAATCCCGACGCAATTACTGTGTTTCATCGTCAATCTGAAGGTCCAAGGGATTGAGTAAAGCAGCAGTAGCTCATCGGGATCTAAAAGCCTTACACTTCTTGTACTTAAGTCGGCATTGTGCCTTTTGTATTAGACCCCGACGCTATTTTTGTGTTTTATCGTCAATGTGAAGGTCCAAGTGATTGAGTAAAGCTGCTGTAGTGCACCGGAATCTAACACTGATATCCCAAGAAATTCTCAAAGCAAACCACAAACAATGAGAAGATTTACTGTACATGCACTTAAGCCTGCATTGTGCCTTTTGTATTAATTCCCGGCGCAATTTCTGTGTTTCCACGTCAATGTGAAGGTCCAAGTGATAGAGTAAAGCTGCAGTAGCGCATCGGAATCTAATACTTATCTCCCAGGAAACGCCCAAAGCAAACCAGAACAATGAGAAGATTTACTCTTCTGGTACTTAAGTCTTCAATGTGCCTTTTGTATTAAATCCCGACGGGATTTCTGTGTTTCATCGACAATGTAGAGGTACAAGACATAAGGTAAAGCTACAGTGGTGCATCGGAATCTAATACTTATCACCCAGGAAACGCTCATAGCAAACCAGAAACTATGAGAAGATTTACTGTTCTTGTACTTAAGTCGGCATTGTGATTTTTGTATTAAATCCCGACGCAATCTCTGTGTTTCATCGTCAATGAGAAGGTCCAAGGGATAGAGTATAGCAGCAGTAGCGCATCGGAATTTAATACTGATCTCACAGGAAACGCTCAAAGCAAACCACAAACAATGTGAAGGTTTACTCTTCTTGTACTGAAATTGGCATTGTGCCTATTGTTTAAAATCCCGACGCAATTTCTGTGTTTCATCGTCAATCTGAAGGTCCAAGGGATAGAGTAAAGCTACAGTAGTGCTTCAAAATCTAATACTGATTTCGTAGGAAACGCTCAAAGCAAACCACAAACAATGAGAAGTTTTACTCTTCTTGTACTTAAGTCGGCATTGTGCCTTTTGTGTTAAATCCCGATGCTATTTCTGTGTTTCAACGTCAATGTGAAGGCCCAAGGGATTGAGTAAAACTGCAGTAGTGCATCGGAATGTAATACTTATCTCCCGGGAAATGATCAAACCAAACCACAAACAAAGAGAAGATTTATTGTTCATGTACTTAAGTCGGCATTGTGCCTTTTGTATTAAATCCCGATGCAATTTCTGTGTTCGTGGTTAATGTGAAGGTCCAAGGGATAGAGTAAATCTGCAGTAGTGCATCTGAATCTAATACTGAACCCCGAGGAAACGCTCAAACCAAACCATAAACAATGAGAAGATTTACTCCTCTTATACTTAAGTCGGCATTTTGGCTTTTGTATTAAATCCCGACGCAATTTTTGTGTATCTTCGTCAAGGTGAAGGTCCAAGGGATAGAGTAAAGCTGCAGTATTGCATCGGAATCTAATACTGATCTCGCAGGAAACGCTCAAAGCAAACCACAAACAATGAGAAGATTTACTCTTCTTGTACTTAGGTTGGCATTGTGCCTTTTGTATTCAATACCAACGCAATTTCTGTGTGTCTTCGTCATTGTGCAGGTCCAAGAGATAGAGTAAAGCTGTAATATTGCATCGGAACGTTACACTGATCTCAAAGGAAACGCTCAAAAAATCCAGAAACAATCGGAAGTTTTACACTTCTTGTACCTATGTCGGCATTGTGCCTTTAAAATTAAATCCAAACGCAATTTCTGTGATTCATCGGCAATATGAGGGTCCAAGGGATAGAGTAATGCTGCAGAAGTGCATCGGAATCTAATATTGATCTAACAGGAAACGCTCAAAGCAAACCACAAACAATGAGAAGTTTATCCCCCACTTGTACTTAAACCGGCATTGTGCCTTTTGTATGAAATCCCGATACAATATCTGTGTTTCGTCGTTAATGTGAAGGTCAAGGAATAGAGTAAAGCTGCAGTAGTGCATCGGAGTCTAATACTGATCTCCCAGGAAACGCTCAGGAAAACCCCAAACAATGAGAAGATTTACTCTTCTTGCACTTTAGTGGAATTGTGTTTTTGTATTAAATCTCGACGCAATTTCTGTGTTTCATCGGCAATATCAGGGTCCAAGGAATGGAGTAAACCTGCTGAAGTGCATCGGAATCTAATATTGATCTCACAGGAAACGCTCAAAGCAAACCACAGACAATGAGAAGATTTACTCTACTTGTACTTAAGACGGCATTGTGCCCTTTGTATTGAATCCCGACGCAAGTTCTGTGTTACACCGTCAATGTTAAGCCGTAAGGGATAGAGTAAAACTGCAGTAGTGCATCGGAATCTAATACTTATTACCCAGGAAACGCTCAAACCAAACCACAAACAATGAGAAGATTTACTGTCCTTTTACTTAAATCGGCATTGTGCCTTTTGTATTAAATCCCGACACAATTTCTGTCTTTCATCGTCAATGTGAATCTCAAAGGAATAGAGTAAAGCTGCAGTAGAGCATCGGAATTTAATACTGATCTCCCAGGAAACGCTCAAAGCAAATCACAAACTATGAGGAGATTTACTATTCTTGTACTTAAGTCGGCTTTCTGCCTTTTGTATTACATACCGTGCAATTTCTGAGTTTCATCGTCAATGTGAGGTTCCAAGGGATAGAGTAAAGCTGCGGTAGTGCATCGGAAACTAATACTGATCTTCCAGGAAACGCTCAAACAAACCACGAACAATGAGAAAATTTACTCTTCTTGTATTTAAGTCGGCATTATGCGTTTTGTATTTAATCCCGACCTTATTTCTATTCTTCATCGTCAATGTGAAGGTCCAGGGGATAGAGTAAAGCTGCGGTAGTGCATCGGAATCTAAAGCTGATCTCCCAGGAAACGCTCAAAGCAAACCACAAACAATGAGAAGATTTACTATACTTGTACTTAAGACGGCATTGTGCCCTTTGTATTGAATCCCGACTCAATTTCTGTGTCCCACCGACAATATTAGTGCCCAAGGGATAGAGTAAAGCTGCAGTAGTGCATCGGAATCTAATACTTATCTCCCAGGATATGCTCAAAGCAAACCACAAACAAAGAGGATTTTTGCTGTTCTTGTACTATAGTCGGCATTGACATTTTTATTAAATCCCGACGCAAATTCAGTGTTTCATCGTCAATGTGAAGGTCCAAGGGATAGAGTAAGGCTGCAGTAGTGCTTCGGAATCTAATACTGAACTCCCAGGAAACGCCCAAAGCAAACCACGAACATTGAGAAGATTTACTCTTCTTGTACTTAAGTCGCCATTGTGCGTTTTGTATTAAATCCCGACCCAATTTCTGTGTTTCATCGTCAATATGAAGTAACAAGGGATACAGTAAAGCTGCAGAAGTACATCGGAATCTAATACTGATCTCCCAGGTAACGCTCAAAGCAAACCACAAACAATGAGAAGATTTACTCTCCATGTACTTAAGTCGGCATTGTGCCTTTTGTATTATTTCCCGACGCATTTTCTTAGTATCATCGTGAATGTGAAGGTCCAAGGCATAGAGTAAAGCTGCAGCAGTGCATCGGAATCTAATACTGATCTCCCAGCAAAAGCTCAAAGCAAAATACAAACAAAGACAATATTTACTCTTATGGTACTTAAGTCGGCATAGTGCCTTTTGTATTAAATCCAGACGCAATTTCTGTGTTTCATCGTTAATGTGAAGGTCCAAAGGATAGAGTAATGCTGCAGAAGTGCATCGGAATCTAATATTGATCTCACAGGAAACGCTCAAAGCAAACCACAACCAATGAGAAGATTTAGTCTTCTTGTACTTAGGACGGCATTGTGTCATTTGTATTAAATCCCAACGCAATTTCTGTGTTGCATCGTCAATGTGAAGGTCCAAGGGATAGAGTAAAGCTGCAGTAGTGCATCGGAATCTAATACTGATCTCCCAGGAAACGCTCAAAGCATACCACAAACAATGAGAAGGTTTACTCTTCTTGTACTTATGTTGGCATTGTGCCTTTTCTATTAAATACCGACGCAATTTCTGTGTTTCATCGTCAATGTGAAGGTCGAAGGATAGAGTAAAGCTGCAGTAGTTCATCGGAGTCTAATACTGATGTCCCAGGAAACGCTCAAAGCAAATCACAAACAGTGAGAAGATTTTCTCCACTTGTACTTAAACCGGCATTGTGCCTTTTCTATTAAATCCCGATACAATATCTGTGTTTCATCGTCAATGTGAAGGTCAAGGAATAGTGTAAAGCTGCAATAGTGCATCGGAGTCTAATACTGATCTCCCAGGAACGCTCAGAAAAACCCCAAACAATGAGAAGATTTACTCTTCTTGCACTTAAGTGGAATTGTGCTTTTTGTATTAAATCTCGACGCAATTTCTGTGTTTCATCTACAATATCAGGGACAAGGGATGGAGTAAAGCTGCTGAAGTGCATCGGAATCTAATATTGATCGCAGAGGAAACGCTCCAAGCAAACCACAAACAAGGAGAAGATTTACTCTTCTTGTACTTAAGTCGGCATTGTGCCATTTGTATTAAATCCCGACGCAATCTCTGTGTTTCATTGTCAATATGAAGGTCGAAGGGTAGAGCAAAGCTGCAGTGGTGCATCGGAGTCTTATACTGATGTCCCAGGAAACGCTCAAAGCAAATCACAAACTATGAGAAGATTTTCTCCACTTGTACTTAAATCATCATATTGCTTTTTGTACTACATCCCGATACAATATCTGTGTTTCATCGTCAATGTGAAGGTCAAGGAATAGAGTAAAGCTGCAGTAGTGCATCGGAGTCTAATACTGATCTCCCAGGAAACGCTCAGAAAAACCACAAAAAATGAGAAGATTTGCTCTTCTTGCACTTTAGTGGAATTGTGTTTTTGTATTAAATCTCGACGCAATTTCTTTGTTTCATCGCCAATATCAGGGTCCAAGGGATGGAGTAAACCTGCTGAAGTGCATCGGAATCTAATATTGATCTCACAGGAAACGCTCAAAGCAAACCACAAACAAGGAGAAGATTAACTCTTCTTGTACTTAAGTCGGCATTGTGCCATTTATTTTAAATCCCGACGCAATGTCTGTGTTACATCGTCAATCTGAAGGTCCAAGGGATAGAGTAAAGCTGCAGTAGTGCATCGGAATCTAATACTGATCTCTCAGGAAACGCTCAAAGCATACAACAAACAATGAGAAGAGTTACTCTTCTTGTACTTAAGTTGGCATTGTGCCTTTTGTATTAAATACGGACGCAATTTCTGTGTTTCATCGACAATGTATAGGTACAAGATATAAGGTAAAGATGCAGTAGTGCTTCGGAATCTAATACTTATCTCGCAGGAAAGGCTCAAACCAAACCGCAAACAGAGTGAAGATCTACAGTTCTTGTACTACAGTCGGCAGTGTGCTTCTTTATTACATCCCGACGCAATTTCTGTGTTTCATCGTTAACGTGAAGGTCCAAAGGATAGAGTAAGGCAGCAGTATTGCTTCAGAATCCAATACTGATCTCCCAGGAAACGCTCAAAGCAAACTATGAATAGTGAGGAGATTTACTCTTCTTGTCCTTTTGTCGGCATTGTACCTTTTGTTTTAAATCCCGACGCAATTTCTGTGTCTCATCGTCAATGTGAAGGTCCAAGGGATAGAGTAAAGCTGCAGTAGTGCATCTGAATCTAATACTGATCTCCCAGGAAACGCCCAAAGCAAACCAGAAACAATGAGATGAGTTACTGTCCTTGTACTAAGGTGGGCATTGTACCTTTTGATTTAAATCTTGACGCAATCTCTGTGCTTCATTGTCAATGTGAAGGTCCAAGGGATAGAGTAAAGCAGCAGTAGTGCATCGGAATGTAATACTGAACCCCCAGGAAACTCTCAAACTAAACCACAAACAATGAGAAGAATTACTCTTCTTGTACTTAAGTCGGCATTGTGCATTTTGTATTAAATCCCTACGCTATTTCTGTGTTTCATCGTCAATGTGAAGGTCCCAGAGATTGCGTAAAACTGCAGTAGTGAATCGCAATCTAATTCTGATCTCCCAGGAAACGCTCAAAGCAAACAACAAACAATGAGAAAATTTGCTCTACTTGTACTTAAGTCGGCATTGTGCCTTTTGTATTAAATCCCGAAGTAATTTCTGTGTCTCATCGTCAATGTGATGGTCCAAGGGATAGACTAAAGCTGCAGTAGTGCATCGGAATCTAATACTGATCTCCCAGGAAACGCTCAAAGCATACAACAAACAATGAGAAGATTTACTCTTCTTGTACTTAAGTTGGCATTGTGCCTTCTGTATTAATTACCGACGCAATTTCTGTGTTTCATCGACAATGTTGAGGTACAAGAGATAAGGTAAAGCTGCAGTAGTGCATCGGAATCTAATACTTATCACCAAGGAAACGCTAAAACCAAACCGCAAAGCGAGAGAAGATTTACTGTTCTTGTACTACAGTAGGCATTGTGCTTTTTTATTACATCCCGACGCAATTTCTGTGTTTCCACGTCAATGTGAAGTTCCTGTGGATAGAGTTATGCTGAAGTAGTGCATCGGAATCTAATACTTATCTCCCAGAAAACGCTCAAAGCAAACCAGAAACAGTGTGAAGATTTACTCCTCTTGAACTTAAGTTGGCAATGTGCCTTTTGTATTAGATCCCGACGCTTTTTCTGTGTTTCATCCTCAATGTGAAGGTCCAAGGGATTTAGTAAAGCTGCAGTAGTGCATCGGAATCTATTGCTGATCTCCCACGATACGCTCAAAGCAAACCACAAACAATGAGAAGATTTACTCAACTTGTAAATAAGCCGGCATTGCGCCTTTCGTGTTAAATCCAGACGCAATTTCTGTCTATCATCGTCAATGTGAAGGTCCGAGGCATAGAGGTAAGCTTCAGTAGTGCATCGGAATATAATACTGATAGCCCAGCAAACGCTCAAAGCAAAATACTAACAAAGAGAATATTTACTCTTCTTGTACTTAAGTCGGCATTGTGACTTTTGATTTAAATTCCGGCGCCATTTCTGTGTTTCCACGTCAATGTGAATGCCAAAGAGATAGAGTAAAGCTGCAGTAGTGCTTCGGAATCTAATACTGATCTCACAGGAAACGCTCAAAGCAAACACAAACAATGAGAACATTTTCTCTTCTTGTACTTAAGTCGACACCTTGCCTTTTGTATTAAATCCCGACGCAATTACTCTGTTTCACCGTCAATTTGAAGTTCCAAGGAATAGGGTAAAGCTGCAGTAGTGCATCGGAATCTAATACTGATCTCCCAGGAAACGCTCAAAGCAAACCACGAACAATGAGAAGATTTACTCTTCTTGTGCTTAAGTCGGCATTGTGCCTTTTTTTCAAATCCCGACCCAATTTCAATGTTTCATCGACAATGTGAAGGTCCAAAGGGGAACATTTAAGCTGCAGATGTGCATCGGAATTAAATACTTTTCTCCCAGGTGACGCTCAAAGCAAACCACAAATAATGAAAAGATTTACTCTTCTTGTACTTAAGTCAGCATTGCGTATTTGTATTAATTCCCGACGCAATTTCTGTGTTTCATCATCATCGTGAAGGTCCAAGGGATAGAGTAAAGCTGCAGTAGTGCATCGGAATCTAATACCGATCTCACAGGAAACGCCCAAACCGAACCACAAACAGTGGGTAGATTTACTCTTCTTGTACTTAAATTGGCATTGTACCTTTTGTTTTAAATCCCTACGCTATTTCTGTGTTTCATCGTCAATCTAAAGGTCCAAGGGATAGTGTAATACTGCAGTAGAGCGTCGAAATCTAATACTGATCTCCCAGGAAACGCTCATAGCAAACCACAAACAAGGAGAAGATTTATTCTACTTGTGTGTAAGCCGGCATTGTGCCTTTTGTATTACATCCCGACGCAATTTCTGTGTTCCCACGTCAATGTGAAGTTCTAGCGGATAGAGTAATGCTGCAGTAGTGCATCGGAATCTAATACTTATCTCCCAGGAAACGCTCAAAACAAACCGGAAACAACGAGTGGATTTACTCTTATTGTACATAAGTCGACAATGTGCTTTTTGTATATAATCCCGACGCAATATCTATGTTTCATCGCCGATTTGAAAGTCCATGGGTTAGAGTAAAGCAGCAGTAGTGCATCGGAATCGAATACTAATCCCCCAGGAAACGCTCAAACCAAACCACAAACAATGAGAAGATTTACTCTTCTTGTACTTAAGTCGTCATTGTGCCTTCTGTATTATATCACGACTCAATTCTTGTGTTTCATCGTTAATGTGCTGTTCCAAGGGGTAGAGTAAAGCTGCAGTATTCCATCGGAATTTCATACTGATCTCCCAGGAAACGCTCAAGGCAAACCACAAACAATGAGAAGATTTACTCTTCTTGTACTTAAGTCGTCATTGTGCGTTTTATATTAAATCCCGACGTAATTTCATTGTTTCATCGTCAATGTGAAGGTCCAAGGGATTAAATAAAGCTACAGTAGTGCATCGGAATCTAATACTTATCTCCCAGGAAACGATCAAATCAAACCACAATCAAAGAGAAGATTTACTGTACATGTACATAAGTCGGCATTTTGCCTTTTGTATTAAATCCCGATGCAATTTCTATGTTTCATCGTCAATGTGTAGGTCCAAGGGGTGGAGTAATGCAGCAGTAGTGTATCTGAAACTAATACTGATCCCCCAGGAAACGCTCAAACCAAACCATAAACAATGAGAAGATTTATTCTTTTTATACTTAAGTCAGCATTGTGCCTTTTGTATTTAATCCCGATGCAATTTGTGTTTCATCCTCAGTATGATGGTCCAAGGAATAGAGGAAAGCTGCAGTAGTGCATCGGAATCTAATACTGATCTCCCAGGAAACGCTCAAAGCAAACCAGAAAGAATGAGAAGATTTACTCTTCTTGTACTTAAGTTGGCATCGTGCCTTTTGTATTAAATCCCGACGCAATGTCTGTGTCTCATCGTCAATGTAAAGGTCCAAGTGATAGCGTAAGGCTCCAGTAGTGCATCGGAATCTGATACTTATCTCCCAGGAATCGCTCAAACCAAACCACAAACAATGAGAACATTTACTGTTCTTGTACTTAAGTCGGCAATGTGCCTTTTGTATTAAATACCGACGCAATTACTGTGTTACATCGTCAATGTGAAGGTCCAATGGATGTAGTAAAGCTGCAGTAGTGCATCGGAATCTAATACTGATATCCCAGGAAACGCTCAAAGCAAGCCAGAAAGAATGAGAAGATTTACTCTTCATGTACTTAAGTCAGCATTGTGTTTTTGTATTTAATCCCGATGCATTTTGTGTTTCATCCTCAATATGAAGGTCCAAGGGATAGAGTAAAGCTGCTGTAGTGCATCGGAATCTAATACTGATCTCCCGGAAAACGCCCAAACCAAACCACAAACAATGAGAAGATTTACTGTTCTTGTACTTAAGTCGCGCATTGTGCCTTTTGGATAAAATCCCGACGCAAATTCAATGTTTCATCGTCAATTGCAAGGGTCCAAGGGATAAAGTAGGGCTGCAGCAGTGCATTGGGATATAATACTGATCGCACAATAAATGCTCAAAGCAAACCACAAACAATGAGAAAATTTACTCTTCTTGTACTTAAGTCGACATTGTGGCTTTTGTATTAAATCCCGAAGCAATTTCTGTGTTTCACCGTCAGTGTGAAGTTCCAAGGGATAGGGTAAAGCTGCAGTAGTGCATCGGAATCTGACATTAATCTCCGAGGAAACGCTCAAAGCAAACCACGAACAATTAGAAGATTTACTCTTCTTCTACTTAAGTCGGCATTGTGCCTTTTGTTTTAAATCCCGACATAATTCCTGTGTTTCATCGACAATGTGAAGGTCCAAGGGATACAGTGAAGCTGCAGAAGGGCATCGGAATTAAGTACTTATCTCCCAGGATACGCTCAAAACATTCCACAAACAATGAGATCATTTACTCTTCTTGCACCTATTTCGGCATTGCGATTTTTGTATTTAATCCCGATGCAATTTCTGTGTTTCATCATCAATGTCAAGGTCCAAGGGATAGATGTAAAGCTGCAGTAGTGCATCGGAATCTAATACCGATCTCACAGGAAACGCCCAAAGCAAACCACAAACAATGAGTAGATTTACTCTACTTGTACGTAAGCCGGCATTGTGCCTTTTGTATTACATCCCGACGCAATTTCTGTGTTTCCACGTCAATGTGAAGTTCCAGTGGATAGAGTAATGCTGCAGTAGTGCATCGGAATCTAATACTTATCTCCCAGGAAACGTTCAAAACAAACCAGAAACAATGTGAAGATTTACTCTCCTGGTACTTAAGTTGGCAATGTGCCTTTTGTATTAAATACCGACGCGATATCTGTGTTTCATCGTCAATGTGATGGTCCAAGGAATAGGGTAAAGCTGCAGTAGTGCATCGGAATCGAATACTGATCTCCCAGGAAACGCTCAAAGCAAACGAGAAACAATGAGTAGATTTACTCTTATTGTACATAAGTCGACATTGTGCTTTTTGTATTAAATCCCGACGCAATTTCTCTGTTTCATCGTCAATGTGAAGGACCAAGGGATGGAGTAATGCTGCAGTAGTACATCATAATCTAATACCGATGTTCCAGGAAATGCTCAAAGCAAACCACAAACAATGAGAAGATTTACTCTTCTTGTACTTAAGTTGGCATTGTGTTTTATGATTAAATCCCGACGCAATTTCTGTGCTTCATCGTCAATCTGAAGGTCCAAGGGATAGAGTAAAGATGCAGTAGTGCATCGGAATCGAATACTGATCTCCCAGGAAACGCTCAAAGCAAACAACAAACAATGAGAAAATTTGCTCTACTTGTACTTAAGTCGGCATTGTGCCTTTTGTATTACATCCCGAAGCAATTTCTGTGTTTCATCGTCAATGTGATGGTCCAAGGGATAGAGTAAAGCTTCAGTAGTGCATCGGAATCTAATACTTATCTCCCAGGAAACGCTCAAAGCAAACCAGAAACAATGCGGAGATTTACTCTTCTTGTACTTAAGTCGGTATTGTGGCTTTTGTATTAGATGCCGACGCAATTTCTGTGCTACATCGTCAATGTGAAGAACCAAGGGATAGAGTAAAGTTGCAGTAGTGCTTCGGAATCTAATACTGATCTCACAGGAAACGCTCAAAGCAAACCACAAACAATGAGAGGAGTTACTCTTCTTGTCCTTAAGTCGGCATTGTGCCTTTTGTTTTCAATCCCGACGCGATTTCTGTGTTCCATCGTCAATCTGAAGGTCCAAGGGATAGAGTAAAAATGCAGTAGTGCTTCGGAATCTAATACTGAACTCCCAGGAAACGCTCAAAGCATACAACAAACAATGAGAAGATTTACTCTTCTTGTACTTAAGTTGGCACTGTGCCTTCTGTATTAATTACCGACGCAATTTCTGTGTTTCATCGACAATGTAGAGGTACAAGACATAAGGTAAAGCTGCAGTGGTGCATCGGAATCTAATACTTATCACCCAGGAAACGCTCAAACCAAACCGCAAACCGAGAGAAGAATTACTGTTCTTGTACTACAGTAGGAATTGTGCTTTTTTATTACATCCCGACGCAATTTCTGTGTTTCCACGTCAATGTGAAGTTCCTGTGGATAGAGTTATGCTGAATTAGTGCATCGGAATCTAGTACTTATCTCCCAGAAAACGCTCAAAGCAAACCAGAAACAGTGTGAAGATTTACTCTTCTTGTACATAAGTTGGCATTGTGTTTTTTGATTTAAATCCCGACGCAATTTCTGTGCTTCATCGTCAATCTGAAGGTCCAAGGGATAGAGTAAAGATGCAGTAGTGCATCGGAATCTAATACTGATCTCCCAGGAAACGCTCAGAGCAAACCACAAACAAGAGAAAATTTACTCTTCTTGTACTTAAGTCGGCATTGTGCCTTTTGTATTAAATCCCGACGCTATTTCTGTGCTTCATCCTCAATACGAAGGTCCAAGGTATTGAGTAAAGCTGCAGTAGTGCATCGGAATCTAATACTGATCTCCCAGGATACGTTCAAAGCAAACCACAAGCAATGAGAAGATTTACTCAACTTGTACTTAAGCCGGCATTGTGCCTTTTGCATTAAATACAGACGCAATTTTTGTCTATCATTGTCAATGTGAAGTTAAAAGGGATAGGGTAAAGCTGCAGTAGTGCATCGGAATCTAATACTGGTCTCCCAGTAAACGCTCTAAGCAAACCACGAACAATGAGAAGATTTACTCTTCTTGTACTTAAGTCGGCATCGTGCATTTTGTTCAAGTCCCGCCGTAATTTCTGTGTTTCATCGTCAATGTGAAGGTCCAAGGGATACATTTAAGCTGTAGAAGTGCATCGGAATTAAATACTTTTCTCCCAGGAGACGCTCAAAGCAAACCACAAATTATGTGAAGATTTACTCTTCTTGTACTTAAGTCGGCATTGCGATTTTTGTATTAAATCGAGACGCAATTTCTGTGTTTCATCATCAATGTGAAGGTCCAAGGGATAGAGTGAAGCTGCAGTAGTGCATCGGAATCTAGTACTGATCCCCCAGGAAACGCTCAAAGCAAACCACAAACTGTGAGGAGATTTACTCTTCTTGTACTTATGTCGGCATTGTGTCTTTTGCATTAAATCCCGATGCTATTCCTGTGTTTCATCGTCAATGTGAAGGTCCATGGGATAGAGTAAAGCTGCAGTAGTGCTTCTGAATCTATCACTTATCTCCAAGGAAACGATCAAACCAAACCACAAACAAAGAGAAGATTTACTGCTCGTGTACTTAAGACGGCATTATGCCTTTTGTATTAAATCCCGACTCAATTTCTGTGTTTCATCGTCAATGTGAAGGTCCAAGGGATAAGGTAAGGCTCCAATAGTGCATCGGAATCTAATACTTATCTCCCAGGAAACGCTCAAACCTACCACAAACAATGAGAAGATTTACTGTTCTTGTACTTAAGATGGCATTATGCCTTTTGTATTAAATCCCGACGCAATTTCTGTGTTTCATCGTCAATGTGAAGGTCCAAGGGATAGAGTAAAGCTGCTCTAGTGCATCGGAATCTAATGCTGATCCCCCAGAAAACGCTGTAAGCAAACCACAGACAATGAGAAGATTTACTCTTTATTTACTTAAGTCGGCATAGTGCGTTTTGTATTAACACCCGACGCAATTTCTGTGATACATCGTCATTGTGAAGGTCCAAGGGATAGAGTAAAGCTGCGGTAGTGCATCGGAATCTGATACTGATATCGCAGGAAACTCTCAAAGCAAACAATGCGAAGCTTTACTCTTCTTGTACTTAAGTCGGCATTGTGCCTTTTGTATTAAATCCCGATGCATTTTCCGTGTTTCATCGTCAATGTGAAGGCCCGAGGGATAGAGTACAGCTGGAGTAGTGCATCGGAATCTAATTCTGATCCCCCAGGAAACGCCCAAACCAAACCACTAACAATGAGAAGATTTACTCTTCTTATACTTAAGTTGGCATTGTGCATTTTATATTATACACCGTCGCAATTTCTGTGTGTCATCGTCAATGTGAAAGTCCAAGGGATAGATTAAAGCTGCAGTATTGCATCGGAATTTAATATTGATCTCAAAGGTAACGCTCAAAAATCCACAAACAATGAGAAGATTTACTCTTCTTGTACTTATGTCGGCATTGTGTTCTTTGTATTTAATACCTACGCAATGTCTGTGTTTCATCGTCAATGTGAAGGTCCAAGGTATAGAGTAAAGCTGCAGTAGAGCAACAGAATCTAATACTGATCTTCCAGGAAACACTCAAAGAAACCACAAACACGGAGAAGATTAACTCTTCCTGTACTTTAGTCTCCATCGTGCCTTTTGTATTAAATCCCGACGCAATTTCTGTGTTTCATCGTCAATGTGAAGGTCCTGTGGGTAAAGTAAAGCTGCAGTAGTGCATCGGAATCTAATACTGATCCCCCAGGAAAAGCTCAAAGAAAACCAGAATCAATGAAAGATTTACTCTTCTTGTACTAAAGTCGACATTCGGCTTTTTGTATTAAATCCCGACGATATTTCTGTGTATCATCGTCAATTCGATGTTCCAAGTGATAGAGTAAAGCTTCAGTACTGCATCGGAATCTATTAATGATCTCCCAGGAATCGCTCAAAGCAAACCACGAACAATGAGAAGATTTACTCTTCTTTTACTTAAGTCGGCATTATGCGTTTTGTATTAAATCCCGACGCAATTTCTGTTTCATCGTCAATGTGATGGTGCAAGGAGTAAAGCAAAGCTGCAGTAGTGCATCGGAATCTAAAACTGATCTCCCAGGAACGCTAAAAGCAAACCAGAATCAATGAAAGGATATACGCTTCTTGTACTTAAGTCGACATTGTACATTTTGTATTAAACACGACGTTATATCTGTGTTTCATCGTCAATGTGACGTTCCAAGGGATAGAGTAAGGCTGCAGTAGTGCCTCGGAATCTAATACTGATCGCCCAGGAAACGCTCAAAGCAAACCACGAACAATGAGAAGATTTACTCTTCTTCTACTTAAGTCGGCATTGTGCTTTTGGATTAAATCCCGACGCAATTTTTGTGTTTCATCGTCAATGTAAAGGTTCAAGGTATAGAGAAAAGCTGCAGTAGTGCGTCGGAATCTAATACTGATCTCCCAGGAAACGCTCAAAGCAAACCACGACAATGAGAAGATTTACCCTTCATGTACTTAAGTCGGCATTGTGACTTTTGTATTAAATCCCGACGTAAATTCTTTGTTTCATCGTAAATGTGAAGGTCTAAGGGATAGAGTAAAGCTGCAGTAGTGCAACGAAATGTAATATTGAACTCCCAGGAGAAGCTCAAAGCATATCACAACAAATGAGATGATTTACTCTTCTTGTACTTAAGTCGGCATTGTGCCTTTTGGTATTAAATCCCGACGCAATTTCTGAGTTTCATCGTCAATCAGAAGGTAAAAGGGATAGATTAAAGCTGCATTAGTGCATCGGAATCGAATACTGAGCTCCAAGGAAACGCGCAAAGCCAACCACAAACAATGGGAAGTTTTACTCTTCTTGTACTTAAGTCGGCATTGTGCCTTTTGTATTATGTCCCGGAGAAATTTCTGATCTTCATCATCAATGTGAAGCCCCAAAGAATAGAGTAAAACTGCAGTAGGGCATCGAAATCTATTACTTATCTACCAGGAATCGCTCAAAGCAAACCTCAAACATTGAGAAGAATTACTCTCCCTGTACTTAAGTCGGCATTGTGCCTTTTGTATTAATTCCCGACGCAATTTCTGTCTTTCATCGTCAATGCGAAGGTCCAAGTGATAGAGTAAACCTGTAGTAGAGCATCGGATTCTAATACTGACCTAACAGGAAACGCTCAAAGCAAACCACAATCAATGAAAGGTTTTACTCTTCTTGAACTTAAGTCATCATTGTGCCTTTTGTATAATATCCCGGCGATATTTCTGTGTCTCATCGTCAATGTAAAGTTCCAAGGGATAGACTAAAACTGCAGTAGTGTGTCGGAATACAATACTGAGCTCCCAGGGAACGCTCAAAACAAACTACAAACAATGAGGAGTTTTACTCTTCTTGTACTTAAGTCTGCATTTTGCCTTTTGTATTAAATTCTGACGCAATTTCTGTGTTTCTTCGTCAAACTGAGGATTCAAGGGATAGAGTAGAGTTCCAATAGTCTATCGGATTCTAATACTGATCTCCCAGGAGACGCCCGAAGCAAACCACAAACAATGAGAAGTTTAACTCTTCTTGTACTTAAGTCGGCATTGTGCCTTTTGTATTATATCCCGGCGCAATTTCTGTGTTTCATCGTCAATGTGAAGGTCCAACGGATAGCGTAAAGCTGCAGTTGTGCTTAGGAATCTAATACTGAAATCCCATGAAACGCTCAAAGCAAACCAAAAACCATGAGGAGATTTACTCTTCATGTACTTACGTCGGCATTGTGCCTTTTGTATTAAATCCCGAAGCAATTTATGTGTTTCAACGTCAATGTGAAGATCCTAGGGATAGAGTAAAGCTGCAGAAGTGCATCGGATTCTAATACTGAACTCCCAGGAAACGCTCAAAGCAAACCACAAATAATGAGAAGATTTATTCTTTATTGTACTAATGTCGGCATTGTGCCTTTTGTATTAAATCCCGACGCAATTTCTGTGTCTCATCGTCAATGTGACGGTCCAAGGGAAAAAGTAAAACTACTGTAGTGCATTGGAATCTAATACCGATCTCCCAGGAAACGCTCAAAGCAAACCATAAACAATGAGAAGGTTTACTCTTCTTGCACTTAAGTCGGCATTGTGCCTTTTGTATCATATCCCGGCGTTATTTCTGTGTCTCATCGTCAATGTGACGGTCCAGGGGAAAGAGTGAAACTGCAGTAGTGTATCGGAATATAATACTGAACTCCCAGGAAATGCACAAAGCAAACCACAAACAATGAGACGATTTGAAACTTCCTGGCAGATTAAAACTGTGTGCCCGACCGAGACTCGAACTCGGGACCTTTGCCTTTCGCGGGCAAGTGCTCTACCAACTGAGCTACCGAAGCACGACTCACGCCCGGTACTCACAGCTTTACTTCTGCCAGTACCTCGTCTCCTACCTTCCAAACTTTACAGAAGCTCTCCTGCGAAACTTGCAGAACTAGCACTCCTGAAAGAAAGGATATTGCGGAGACATGGCTTAGCCACAGCCTGGGGGATGTTTCCAGAATGAGATTTTCACTCTGCAGCGGAGTGTGCGCTGATATGAAACTTCCTGGCAGATTAAAACTGTGTGCCCGACCGAGACTCGAACTCGGGACCTTTGCCTTTCGCGGGCAAGTGCTCTACCAACTGAGCTACCGAAGCACGACTCACGCCCGGTACTCACAGCTTTACTTCTGCCAGTACCTCGTCTCCTACCTTCCAAACTTTACAGAAGCTCTCCTGCGAAACTTGCAGAACTAGCACTCCTGAAAGAAAGGATATTGCGGAGACATGGCTTAGCCACAGCCTGGGGGATGTTTCCAGAATGAGATTTTCACTCTGCAGCGGAGTGTGCGCTGATATGAAACTTCCTGGCAGATTAAAACTGTGTGCCCGACCGAGACTCGAACTCGGGACCTTTGCCTTTCGCGGGCAAGTGCTCTACCAACTGAGCTACCGAAGCACGACTCACGCCCGGTACTCACAGCTTTACTTCTGCCAGTACCTCGTCTCCTACCTTCCAAACTTTACAGAAGCTCTCCTGCGAAACTTGCAGAACTAGCACTCCTGAAAGAAAGGATATTGCGGAGACATGGCTTAGCCACAGCCTGGGGGATGTTTCCAGAATGAGATTTTCACTCTGCAGCGGAGTGTGCGCTGATATGAAACTTCCTGGCAGATTAAAACTGTGTGCCCGACCGAGACTCGAACTCGGGACCTTTGCCTTTCGCGGGCAAGTGCTCTACCAACTGAGCTACCGAAGCACGACTCACGCCCGGTACTCACAGCTTTACTTCTGCCAGTACCTCGTCTCCTACCTTCCAAACTTTACAGAAGCTCTCCTGCGAAACTTGCAGAACTAGCACTCCTGAAAGAAAGGATATTGCGGAGACATGGCTTAGCCACAGCCTGGGGGATGTTTCCAGAATGAGATTTTCACTCTGCAGCGGAGTGTGCGCTGATATGAAACTTCCTGGCAGATTAAAACTGTGTGCCCGACCGAGACTCGAACTCGGGACCTTTGCCTTTCGCGGGCAAGTGCTCTACCAACTGAGCTACCGAAGCACGACTCACGCCCGGTACTCACAGCTTTACTTCTGCCAGTACCTCGTCTCCTACCTTCCAAACTTTACAGAAGCTCTCCTGCGAAACTTGCAGAACTAGCACTCCTGAAAGAAAGGATATTGCGGAGACATGGCTTAGCCACAGCCTGGGGGATGTTTCCAGAATGAGATTTTCACTCTGCAGCGGAGTGTGCGCTGATATGAAACTTCCTGGCAGATTAAAACTGTGTGCCCGACCGAGACTCGAACTCGGGACCTTTGCCTTTCGCGGGCAAGTGCTCTACCAACTGAGCTACCGAAGCACGACTCACGCCCGGTACTCACAGCTTTACTTCTGCCAGTACCTCGTCTCCTACCTTCCAAACTTTACCGGGCGTGAGTCGTGCTTCGGTAGCTCAGTTGGTAGAGCACTTGCCCGCGAAAGGCAAAGGTCCCGAGTTCGAGTCTCGGTCGGGCACACAGTTTTAATCTGCCAGGAAGTTTCATATCAGCGCACACTCCGCTGCAGAGTGAAAATCTCATTCTGGAAACATCCCCCAGGCTGTGGCTAAGCCATGTCTCCGCAATATCCTTTCTTTCAGGAGTGCTAGTTCTGCAAGTTTCGCAGGAGAGCTTCTGTAAAGTTTGGAAGGTAGGAGACGAGGTACTGGCAGAAGTAAAGCTGTGAGTACCGGGCGTGAGTCGTGCTTCGGTAGCTCAGTTGGTAGAGCACTTGCCCGCGAAAGGCAAAGGTCCCGAGTTCGAGTCTCGGTCGGGCACACAGTTTTAATCTGCCAGGAAGTTTCATATCAGCGCACACTCCGCTGCAGAGTGAAAATCTCATTCTGGAAACATCCCCCAGGCTGTGGCTAAGCCATGTCTCCGCAATATCCTTTCTTTCAGGAGTGCTAGTTCTGCAAGTTTCGCAGGAGAGCTTCTGTAAAGTTTGGAAGGTAGGAGACGAGGTACTGGCAGAAGTAAAGCTGTGAGTACCGGGCGTGAGTCGTGCTTCGGTAGCTCAGTTGGTAGAGCACTTGCCCGCGAAAGGCAAAGGTCCCGAGTTCGAGTCTCGGTCAGGCACACAGTTTTAATCTGCCAGGAAGTTTCATATCAGCGCACACTCCGCTGCAGAGTGAAAATCTCATTCTGGAAACATCCCCCAGGCTGTGGCTAAGCCATGTCTCCGCAATATCCTTTCTTTCAGGAGTGCTAGTTCTGCAAGTTTCGCAGGAGAGCTTCTGTAAAGTTGGAAGGTAGGAGACGAGGTACTGGCAGAAGTAAAGCTGTGAGTACCGGGCGTGAGTCGTGCTTCGGTAGCTCAGTTGGTAGAGCACTTGCCCGCGAAAGGCAAAGGTCCCGAGTTCGAGTCTCGGTCGGGCACACAGTTTTAATCTGCCAGGAAGTTTCATATCAGCGCACACTCCGCTGCAGAGTGAAAATCTCATTCTGGAAACATCCCCCAGGCTGTGGCTAAGCCATGTCTCCGCAATATCCTTTCTTTCAGGAGTGCTAGTTCTGCAAGTTTCGCAGGAGAGCTTCTGTAAAGTTTGGAAGGTAGGAGACGAGGTACTGGCAGAAGTAAAGCTGTGAGTACCGGGCGTGAGTCGTGCTTCGGTAGCTCAGTTGGTAGAGCACTTGCCCGCGAAAGGCAAAGGTCCCGAGTTCGAGTCTCGGTCGGGCACACAGTTTTAATCTGCCAGGAAGTTTCATATCAGCGCACACTCCGCTGCAGAGTGAAAATCTCATTCTGGAAACATCCCCCAGGCTGTGGCTAAGCCATGTCTCCGCAATATCCTTTCTTTCAGGAGTGCTAGTTCTGCAAGTTTCGCAGGAGAGCTTCTGTAAAGTTTGGAAGGTAGGAGACGAGGTACTGGCAGAAGTAAAGCTGTGAGTACCGGGCGTGAGTCGTGCTTCGGTAGCTCAGTTGGTAGAGCACTTGCCCGCGAAAGGCAAAGGTCCCGAGTTCGAGTCTCGGTCGGGCACACAGTTTTAATCTGCCAGGAAGTTTCATATCAGCGCACACTCCGCTGCAGAGTGAAAATCTCATTCTGGAATGAGACGATTTACCCTTCTTGTACTTAAGTCGGCATTGTGCTTTATGTATTTTATCACGACGCAATTTCTGTGTTTCATCGTCAATGTGAAGGTCCATGGGATAGGGTAAAGCTGCAGTAGTGCATTGGATTCTAATACTGATCTCCCAGGAAACGCTCAAAGCAAACCTGATCAATGAAAGAATTTACTTTTCTTGTACTTAAGTCGACATTCTGCCTTTTGTATTAAATCCTGACGATATTTCTGTGTTTGATCGTCAATGTGAAGTTCCCAGGGATAGAGTAAAGCTGCGGTAGTGCATCCGAATCTAGTACTGATCTTCCAGGAAACGCTCAATGTAAGCCTCGAACAAAGAGAAGATTTAACCATGTTAAATTAAGTCAACATTGTGCATTTTTTATTAAGTCCCGACGCAATTTCTGTGTTTCATCGTTAATGTGAAGGTCCAAGGGATAGAGTAAAGGTCCAGTAGTCCATCGGAATCTAACTCTGACCCCCCAGGAAATGCTCAAGCCAACGACGAACAATGAGAAGATTTACTCTTCTTGAACTTAAGTCGGCATTGTTCCTTTTGTATTAAATCCAGACGCAATTTCTGTGTTATATCGTCAATTTGAAAGTCCACCGGATAGAGTAAAGCTGCAGTAGTGCATCGGAATCTAATACTGATCTCCCAAAAAACGCTCAATCCAAACCACAAACAGTGAGTAGATTTACTCATCTTGTACTTAAGTTGGCATTGTGCCTTTTGAATTAAGTCACGACGCAATATCTGTGATTCATCGTCAATGTGAAAGTCCAAAGGATACAGTAAAGCTGCAGAAGTGCATCGGAATCAATCACTGATCTCCCAGTAAACGCTCAAATCAAACCACAAACAATGAGAACATTTACTCTTCTTGGACATAAGTCGGCGTTGTGGCTTTCGTATTAAATCCCGACGCAATTTCTGTGTTTCATCGTCATTGTGATGGTCCAAGGGTTAGAGTAAAGCTGCAGTAGTGCATCGGAATCTAATACTTATCTCCCAGGACACGATGAAACTAATTCACAAACAAAAAGACGATTTACTGTTCTCGTACTTAAGTCGGCATTGTGCCTTTTGTATTACATCCCGGCGTAATTACTGTGTCTCATCATCAATGTAAATGTCCAAGGGATAGAGTAAAACTGCAGTGGTGCATCGGAATGCAATACTGATCTATCAGGGAACGCTCAAAGCAAACCACAAACAATGAGAAGATTTACCTTTCTTGTACTTAAGTCGGCATTGGGCCCTTTGTATTAAATCCCGACGCAATATCTGTGTTTCATCGTCAATGTGAAGGTTCAAGGGATAGAGTAGAGCTCCAGTAGTGCATCGGATTCTAATACTGATCTCCCAGGACAAGCTCGAAGCAAACCAGAATCAATGAAAAGATTTACTCTTCTTGTACTTAAGTCGACATTGTGCCTTTTGTATTAAATCCCGACGATATTTCTGTGTTTCATCGTCAACGTGAAGTTCCAAGGGGTAGAGTATGGCTCCAGTAGAGCATCGGAATCTAACACTGATCTCCCAGGAAACGCTCATAGCAAACCACAAACAATGAGATGATTTACTCTTCTTGCACTTAAGTCAGTAATGTTCCTTTTATATTAATTCCCGACGCAATTTCTGTGTTTCATCGTCAATGTGAAGGTCCAAGGGATAGAGTAAAGCTGCTGTAGTGCATGGGAAACTAACACTTACATCCCAGGAAGCGATCAAACCAAACGACAAACAAAGAAATGATTTACTGTCCCTGTACTTAAATCGGCATTGTGCCTTTTGTATTAAATCACGACGATATTTCTGTGTTTGATCGTCAATGTGAAGTTCCAAGGGATAGTGTAAAGCCACAGTAGTGCATCGGAATCTAACTCTGATCTCCCAGGAAAGGCTCAAACAAACAATAAACAATCGGAAGATTTACTCTTCTTGCACTTAATCGGCATTGTGCCTTTTGAATTATATCCCGGCGATATTTCTGTGTCTCATCGTCAATGTGACGGTCCAAGGGAAAAAGTAAAACTACTGTAGTGCATCGGAATCTAATACCGATCTCCCAGGAAACGCACAAAGCAAACACGAACAATGAGAACATTTACTCTTCTTGTAAATAATTCGGCATGGTGCCTTTTGTATTAAATCCAGATGCAATTTCTATGATTTATCGTCAATATGAAGGTCCAAGGGATAGAGTAAAGCTGCAGAAGTGCATCGGAATCTAATACTGATCTCCCAGGAAACGCTCAAAGCAAACGACCAACAAAGAGAAGATTTACTATTCTTGTACGTAAGTCAGCATTGTGCCTTTTGTATTAAATCGCGACTCAATTTCTGTGTTTCATCCAGAATGTGACGGTCCAAGGGATAGAGTAAAGCCCCAGTAGTGCATCGGAATCTAGCACTGATATCCCAGGAAACGCTCAAATCAAACCAGAATCAATGAAAAGATTTACTTTTCTTGTACCTAAGTCGACATTGTGCCTTTTGTATTAAATCCTGATGATATTTCAGTGTTTCGTCGTCAATGTGAAGTCCAGGGGATAGAGTAAAGCTCCAGTAGTGCATCGGAATCTAATACTGATCTGCCAGGGAACGCTCAAAACAAACCACAAACAATGAGAAGATTTACTTTTCTTCTATTTTAGTCGCCCTTGAGCCTTCTGTATTAAATTCAGATGCAATGTCATTATTTCATCGTCAATGTGAAGGATCAAGAGGTAGATTAATGCTGCAGTAGTGAATGGGAATCTAATACTGATCCCCCAGGAAACGCTCAAAGCAAACCACGAACAATGTGAAGAATTACTCTTATGTACTTAAGTCTGCATTGTGCCTTTTGTATTAAATCCCGAAGCAATTTCTGTGATTCATCGTCAATGTGAAGTTCCAAGGGATAGAGTAAAGCTGCAGTAGTGCATCGGAATCTAATACTGATCTCCCAGGAAACGCTCAACGCAAACCACAAACAACGAGAAGATTTGCTCTTCTTGCACTTAAGTCGGCATTGTGCCTGTTTTATAATATCCCTGCGAAATTTTTGTGTCTCGTCGTCAATGTGAAGATCCAAGAGATAGAGTAAAACTGCAGTGGTGCATCGGAATGTAATACTGATCTCCTAGGAAACGCTCAAAGCAAACCACAAACAATGAGAAAATTTACTCTTATCTTCCTTAAGTCAGCATTGTGCCTTCTGTTTTAAATCCCGACGCAAATTCTAAGTATGATCGTCAATGTGAAGGTCCAAGGGAGAGAGTAATGCTGCAGTAGTGCATCGGATTCTAATACTGATCTCCCAGGAAACGCTCAAAGCAAACCAGAATCCATGAAAAGGTTTACTCTTCTTGTACTTAAGTCGACATTGCGCCTTTTGTATTAAATCCCGACGATATTTCAGTGTTTCATCGTCAATGTGATGTTCCTGGGGATAGAGTAAAGCTCCAGTAGTGCACCGAAATTTATTACTGACCTCCCAGGAAACGCTCAAAGCAAACCACAATTACTGTGAAGATTTACTCTTCTCGTACTTAAGTCGGCTCTGTGCCTTTTCTATTAAATCCCGACGCAACTTCTGTGTTTCATCATATTGTGGAGGTCCAAGGGATAGAGTAAAGCTCCAGTAGTGCATCGGAATCTAACACTGCTCTTCCCGGAAACGCTCAAAGAAAACCACCACCAATGATGTGATTTACTCTTCTTGCACTTAAGTCAGCTATGTGCCTTTTGTATTAAATCCCGACGCAATTTCTATGTTTCATCGTCAATGAGAAGTTCCAAGGGATAGAGTAAAGCTGCAGTACTGCATCGGAATCTAATACTGATCTCCCAGGAAACGCTCAAAGCAAACCACAAACAGTGATAAGATTTACTCGTCTTGTACTTCAGTCGACATTGTGCCTTTTGTACTTAATCCCGACGCAATTTCTGTGTTTCATTGTCAATGTGAAGGTCGAAGGGATAGAGTTAGGTTGCAGTAGTGCATCGAAATCTAATACTAATCTGCCAGGGAACGCTCAAAACAAACCACAAACAATGAGAAGATTTTCTTTACTTGTACTTTAGTGGGCCTTGTGCCTTTTGAATTAAATACGGACGCAATGTCTTTATTTCATCGTCATTGTGACGGTTCAAGAGATAGAATAAAGCTGCAGTAGTGCATGCGAATCTAACACTGATCCCCCAGGAAACGCTCAAATGAAACCGCGAACTATAAGAAGATTTACTCTTATTGTACCTAAGTCGGCATTGTGACTTTTGTATTAAATCCCGAAACAAATTCTGTGATTCATCGTCAATATGAAGGTCCACGGGATAGAGTAAAGCTGCAGAAGTGCATCGGAATCTAATACTGATCTCCAGGAATCGCTCAAAGCAAACCACAAACAATGACAAGTTTTACTCTTCTTGCACTTAAGTCGGCATTGTGCCTCTTGTATTAAATCCCGAAGCAATTTCTATGTTTCATCGTCAATGTGAAGGTCCAAGGATTGGAGTGAAGCTGCAGTAGAGCATCTGAATTTAATACTGATCTCCCAGGAAACGCTCAAAGCAAACCACAAACAATGAGATAATTTAATCTTGTTGTACTTAAGTCGGCATTGTGCCTTTTGTATTAAATCCCGACCCTATATCTGAGTTTCATCGTCAATGTGAGGGTCCAAGGGATAGAGTAAGCCTCCAGTAGTGCATCGTAATCAAATACTTATCTCCCAGGTAACGCCAAAGCAAACCACAAACAATGAGAAGATTTACTGTTCTTGTACTTAAGACGGCATTGTGCCTTTTGTATAAAATCCCGACGCAATTTCTGTGTTTCATCGTCAATGTGAAGGTCCAAGATATTGAGTAAAGCTCCAGTAGCGCATCGGAATCTAATTGTGAACTCCCAGGAAACGCTCAAAGCAAACCACAAACAATGTGAAGCTTTACTGTTATTGTACTTAAGTCAACATTGTGCCTTTTGTTTTAAATCCCGACGAAATTTCTGTGTTTCATTGTCAATGTGAAGGTCCAAGGGATAGACTAATGTTGCAGTAGTGCATCGGAATGTAATACTGATCTGCCAGGGAACGCTCAAAACAAACCACAAACAATGAGAAGATTTACTTTTCTTCTATTTTAGTCGGCCTTGAGCCTTTTGTATTAAATTCGGATGCAATGTCTTTATTTCATCGTCAATGTGAAGGATCAAGAGGTAGATTAATGCTGCAGTAGTGCATGGGAATCTAATACTGATCCCCCAGGAAACGCTCAAAGCAAACCACGAACAATGTGAAGATTTACTCTTATTGTACTTAAGTCAGCATTGTGACTTTTGTATTAAATCCCGAAGCAATTTCTGTGATTCATCGACAATGTGAAATTCTAAGGGATAGAGTAAATCTCCAGTAGTGCATCGGAATCTAATACTGATCTCCCAGGAAACGCTCAAAGCAAACCACAAACAACGAGAAGATTTGCTCTTCTTGCACTTAAGTCGGCATTGTGCCTGTTTTATTACATCCCTGCGAAATTTTAGTGTCTCGTCGTCAATTTGAAGGTCCAAGGGATAGAGTAAAACTGCAGTGGTGCATCGGAATGTAATACTGATCTCCTAGGAAACGCTCAAAGCAAACCACAAACAATGAGAAAATTTACTCTTCTTTTCCTTAAGTCGGCATTGTGCCTTCTGTTTTAAATCCCGACGCAATTTCTAAGTATGATCGTCAATGTGAAGGTCCAAGGGAGACAGTAAAGCTGCAGTAGTGCATCGGATTCTAATACTGATCTCCCAGGAAACGCTCATAGCAAACCAGAATCAATGAAAGATTTACTCTTCTTGTACTTAAGTCGACATTGCGCCTTTTGAATTAAATCCCGACGATATTTCAGTGTTTCATCGTCAATGTGATGTTCCAGGGGATAGAGTAAAGCTCCAGTAGTGCACCGAAATTTATTACTGACCTCCCAGAAAACGCTCAAAGCAAACCACAAATACTGTGAAGATTTACTCTTCTTGTCCTTAAGTCGGCTCTGTGCCTTTTGTATTAAATCCCGACGCAACTCCTGTGTTTCATCGTAAATGTGAAGGTCCAAGGAATAGAGGAAAGCTGCAGTAGTGCACCGGAATGTAATACTGATATCCCAGGAAGCTCTCAAAGTAAAAACCACAAACAATGAGAAGATTTACTCCTTTTGTACTTCAGTCCGCGTCGAGCCTTTTGCATTAAATTACCGACGCAATTTCTATGGTTCTTCGTCCATGTGAAGTTCCAAAGGAAAGAGTAATGCAGCAGAAGTGCATCGGAATCTAATACTGATCTCCCAGGAAACGCACAAAGCAATTAAGAAACAATGAGAAGATTTACTCTTCTTGTACTGAAGTCGGCATTGTGCCTTTTGTATTAAATCCCTGCGCAATTTCTACGATTCATCGTCAATGTGAAGGTCCAAGGGATAGAGTAAACCTCCAGTAGTGCATCGGAATCTAATACTTATCTTCCAGGTAACACTTAAACCAAACCACAAACAATTAGATGATTTACTCTTCTTGTACTTAAGTCGGCATTGTGCCTTTTGTATTAAATCCCGACGCAATTTCTGAGTTTCATCGTCAATGTGAACGTCCAAGGGATGGAGTAAATCTGTAGTATTACATGGGAATCTAATTGTGATCCCCCAGGAGACGCTCAAAGCAAACCACAAACTATGAGATGATTTACTCTTCTAGTACTTAAGTCATCATTGTGCCTTTTGTATTATATCCCGAAGGAATTTCTGTGTTTCATCGTCAATGTGAAGGTCCTAGGGATAGAGTAAAGCCGCAGTAGTGCATGGGAATCTAATACTGATCTCCCAAGAAACGCTCAGAGCAAACCACAGACAATGAGGAGATTTATTCTCCTTGAACTTAAGTCGGCATTGCGACATTTCCATTAAGTACCCACGCAATTTCTATATTTCATCATCCATGAGAAGTTCCAAGGGATAGAGTAAAGCTGCCGTAGTGCATCGGAATCTAATACTGGTTTCAAAGGAAACGCTCAAAGCTAACCACAAACAATGAGAAGATTTACTCTTCTTGTACTTAAGTCGGCATTGTGCCTTTTGTATTAAATCCCAACGCAATTTCTGTGTTTCATCGTCAATGTGAACATCGAAGGGATAGAGTGAAGCTGCAGTGGTGCTTCGGAATTTAATTCTGATCTCCCAGGAAATGCTCAAAGCAAACCAAAAACAATGAGAACATTTACTCTTCTTGTACTAAGTCGACATAGTGCCTTTTGTATTAAATTCCGACGCAATTTCTGTAAATCATAGTCAATGTGAAGGTCCAAGGGATAGAGTAAAGCTGCTGTAGTGCATCGGAATAAAATACAGATATCCCAGGAATCGCTTAAAGCAAACCACAAACAATGAGAAGATTTACTCTTCTTGTAATTAAGTCGGCATTGTGCCTTTTGCGTCAAATACCAACACTATTGCTATGTTTCATCGTCCATGTGAAGGTCCAAGGTACATAGATAAGCTGCAGTAGTGCATCGAAATGTAAAACTGATCTCCCAGGAAGCGCTCAAAGCAAACCACAAAAAATGGGAAGGTTTACTATTCTTGAACTGAAGTCTGGCTTGTGTCGTTTGTATTAAATCCCGACGCAATTTCTATGTTTCATCGTCAATGTGAAGGTCCAAGGGATAGAGTGAAGCTGCAGTAGTGCATCGGAATCTAATACTGATCTCTCAGGAAACGCAGAAACTAATCCAGAGACAATGAGAAGATTTACTCCTCGTGTACTTAAGTCGGCATTGTGCCTTTTGTATTGAATCACGACGCAATTTCGGTGTTTCATCGTCAAAGTGAACGTCCAAGGGATAGAGTAAAGCTGAAGTAGTACATCGGAATCTAATACTGATGTCCCAGGAAACGCTCAAAGCAAACCTCAATCAATGAGAGGATTTACTCTTCTTGTACTTCAGTCGGCACTGTGCCCTTTGTATTATATCCCGACGCAATTTCTGTCTTTCATTGTCAATGTGAAGGTCCAAGGAATAGAGTAAAGCTGCAGTACTGCATCGGAATCTAATTCTGATCTCCCAGGAAACGCTCAAAGCAAACCACGATCAATGAGAAGAATTACTCTTCTTGTACTTAAGTCGGCATTGTGCCATTTGTATTATATCCAGACGCAATTTCTGTGTTTCATCGTCAATGTGATGGTCGAAGGGATGGAGTAAAGCTGCCGTAGTACATCGGAATGTAATACTGATCTCTTAGGAAACGCTCAAAGCAAACCACAAAAGAAGAGATGATATACTCTTCATGTACTTAAGGCGGCCTTGTGCCCTTTGTATTAAATCCGGACGCTATTTCTTTGTTTCATAGTCAATGTGAAGGTCCAGGGGATAGAGTGAAGCTGCAGTAGTGCATCGGAATCTAATACTGATCTCCCAGGAAACGCTCAAAGCAAACCGTAAACAATGAGAAGATTTACTCTTCTTGTACTTAAGTCAGCATTGTGCCTTTTGAAATAAATCCCGACGCCATTTCTGTCTTTCTTCGTCAATGTGAAGGGCCAAGGGATAGAGTAAAGCTCAAGTAATGCATCTGGAACCGATACCAATCTCCCAGGAAACGATCAAACCAAACCACAAACAAAGAGACGATAATCTGTTCTTGTACTTAAGTCGGCATTGACCCTGTAGTATTAAATCCCGACGCTAAATCTGTGTTTCACAGTCAATGTGAAGATCCAAGGGCTAGAGTATAGCGGCAGTAGTGCATCGGAATCTAATACTGTTCTCCCAGGAAACGCTCAACGCAAATCACAAACAATGAGAACATATACTCATCTTGTATTTCAGTCTGCCTTGTGCCTTTGGTATTAAATACCGACGCCATTTCTGTGTTTCATCTTCAATGTGAAGTTCCAGGGGAAAGAGTAAAGCCACAGTAGTGCATCGGAATCTAATACTGATCTCCCAGGAAACGCTCAAAGCATACTACAAGCAATGAGAATATTTACTCTTCTAGTAATTAAACCGGCATTGTGCCTTTTCATTAAATACAGACGCAATTTCTAAGTTTCATCTTCCATGTGAAAGTCCAAGGGCTAGAGTAAAGCTGCAGTAGTGCGTCGGAATCTATTACTGATCTCCCAGGAAAAGCACAAAGCAATCTGGAAACAATGAGAAGTTTTACTCTTTTTGTACTTACGTCGGTATTTTGCCTTTTGTATTAAATCCCTACGCAATCTCTGTGTTTCATCGTCAATGTGAATGTCGAAGGGATAGAGTAAAACTGCATCGGAATGTAATTCTGATCTCCCAGGAAACGATCTAGGCAAACCAGAGACAATGAGTAGATTTACTCATCTTGTACTTCAGTCGGCCTTGCGCCTTTTGTATTAAATACCGACGTCAGTTCTGTGTTTCATCGTCAATGTGAAGGTCCAAGGGATAGAGTGAAGCTGCAGTAGTGCATCGGAATCTAATTCTGATCTTCCAGGAAACGCTCAAAGCAGACCACAAACAATGAGAGGATTTACTCTTATTGGACTTAAGTCGGCATTGTGCCTTTTGCATTAAATACCGACGCCATTTCTGTGTTTCATCGTCAATGTGAAGGTCCAAGGGATAGAGTGAAGCTGCAGTATGGCATCGGAATCAAATACTGATCTTCCAGGAAACGCTCAAAGCAAACCTACAACAATTGGGAGATTTACTCATCTTGTACTTAAGTCGGCATTGTGCCTTTTGTGTTAAACCTTGACGCATTTTCTGTGTTTCATCGTCAATGTGAAGGCCCAAGGGATAGAGCAAAGCAGGAGTAGTGCATCGGAATCTAATACTGATCTCCCAGGAATAGCTCAAAGCAAACCACAAACAATAAGTAGATTTACTCTTCTTGTACTTCAGTCAGCCTTGTGAATTTTGTATTAAATGCCGACGCCATTTTGTGTTTTTTTCGTCAATGCGAAGGTCCAAGGGATAGAGTGAAGCTGCAGTAGTGCATCGGAATCTAATACTGATCTCCTAGGAAACGCTCAATAAATCCAGAAGCAAAGAGAAGATTTACTCTTCTCGTACTTAAGGCGGCTTTGTGCCTATTGCAATAAATACTGATGTAATTTCTATGTTCCATCGTCCATGTTAAGGTCCCAGGGATAGGGTAAAGCTGCAGTATTGCATCGGAAACTAGTACTGATCTCCCAGGAATCGCACAAAGTAATCCAGATACAATGAGGAGATTTACTCTTCTTGTACTTAAGTCGGCATTGTGCCTTTTGTATTAAATCCCGACGCTATTTCTGAGTTTCATCGTCAATGTGAAGGTCCAAGGGATAGAGGAGAGCTGCAGTAGTGCATCGGAATCGAATTCTGGTCTCCCAGGAAACGCTCAAAGCAAACCACAAACAATGAGGACATTTACTCTTCTCGAACTGAAGTCGGACTTTTCCCTTTTGTATTAAATCTCGACGCAATTTCTGTAATTCATCGTGAATGTGAAGGTGCAAGGGATAGAGTAATGCTGCACTAGTGCATCGGAATCTAATACTGATCTCCCAGGAAACGTTCAAAGCAAACCAACAACAATTGGAAGATTTACTCATCTTGTACTTAAGTCGGCATTGTGCCCTTTGTATTAAATCCCGAAGCATTTTCTGTGTTTCATGGTCAATGTGAAGGTCCATGGGAAAGAGTAAAGCAGGAGAAGTGCATCGGAATCTAATACTGATCTCACAGGAAACGCTCAAAGCAAACCACAAACAATAAGATGATTTACTCTTCATGAACTTAAGTCGGCCTTGTGCTTTTGTATTAAATCCCAACGCAATTTCTGTGCTTCATCGGCAATGTGAATGTCCAAGGGACAGCGTAAAGCTGCAGTAGTGCATCGGAATCTAATACTGATCTCTCAGGAAACGCTCAAAGCAAACCACAAACAATGAGAAGATTTACTCTTATTGGACTTAAGTCGGCATTGTGCCTTTTGCATTAAATACCGACGCAATTTCTATGTTTCATCGTCCATGTGAAGTTCCGATGGATAGAGTAAAGCTGCAGCAGCGGATCTGAATCTAATACTGATCTCCCAGGAAACGCACAAAGCAATCCAGAAACAATGAGAAGATTTACTCTTCTTGTACTCAAGTTGAAATTGTGCCTTTTGTATTAAATCCCTAAGCAATTTCAGTGTTTCATCGTCATTGTGAAGGTCTAAGGGATAGACTTAAGCTGCAGTAGTGCAACGGAATCTAAAACTGATCTCCCAGGAAACGCTCAAACAAAACTACAAGCAATGCGTAGATTTACCCTTCTTGTACTTAGGTCGGCATTGTGCTTTTTGTATTAAATCCCGGCGCAAATTTTGTGTTTCATCGTCAATGTGAAGGGCCTACGGATAGAGTAAAGCTGCAGTTGTGCATCGGAGTCTAATAATGATCTCCCAGGAAACGCTCAAAGCAAACCACAAACTATGAGATTTACTCTTCATGTACTTAAGTTGGCATTTTGACTTTTGTATTAAATCCCTACGCAATTTCTGTGTTTCATCGTAAATGTGAAGTTCCAAGGGATGGAGTAAAGCTGCAGTAGTGCATCGCAATCAAATACTGATCTCCCAAGAAACGCTCAAAGCAAACGAACAGCAATTGGAAGATTTACTCATCTTGTACTTAAGTCGGCATTGTGCCTTTTGTACTAAATCGCGACCCATTTTCTGTGTTTCATCGTCAATGTGAAGGTCCATTGGATAGAGTGAAGCTGCAGAAGTGCATCGGAGTCCAATACTGATCTCCCTGGAAACGCTTAAAGCAAACCATAAACAATGAGAAGATTTACTCTTCTTGTACTTATGTCGGCATTGTGCCTTTTGAATTAAATCCCGCCGCAATTTCTGTCTTTCATCGTCATTGTGAAGGTCCAAGGGATAGAGTAAAGCTCAAGTAGGGCATCTGGAACTGATACTAATTTTCCAGGAAACGATGAAACTTAAGTCGGCATTGTGCCTTTAGTATTAAATCACGACGCTAATTCTGTGTTTCACAGTCAATGTGAAGGTCCAAGGTATAGAGTATAGCCGCAGTAGTGCATCGAAATCAAATACTGATCTCTCAGGAAACGCTCAAAGCAAACCACAAACAATGAGAAGATTTACTCTTCTTGTACTTAAGTCGGCCTTGTGCATTTTGTATGAAATACCGACGCAATTTCTGTGTTTCATCCTCAATGTGAAGGTCGAAGGGATAGAGTTAAACTGCAGTAGTGCATAGAAATGTAATACTCAACTCCCAGGAAACGCTCTAGGCAAACCACAAACAATGAGTAGATTTACTCTTCTTGTACTTCAGTCGCCCTTGTGCCTTTTGTATTAAATACCGACGCCATTTCTCTGTTTCATCGTCAATGTGAAGGTCCAGGGGATAGAGTAAAGCTGCAGTAGTGCATCGGAATCAAATACTGATCTCACAGGAAACGCTCAAAGCAAACCAACAACTATTGGAAGATTTACTCATCTCGTACTTAATTCGGCATTGTGTCTTTTGTATTAAATCCCGACGCATATTATGTGTTTCATGGTCAATGTGAAGGTCCATGGAATAGAGTAAAGCAAGAGTAGTGCATCGGAATCTAATACTGATCTCCCAGGAAACGCTCAAAGCAAACCATAAACTATGAGAAGAATTACTCGTCTTGTACTTAAGTCTGCGTTCTGCCTTTTGCATTAAATCCCGACGAAATATTTGTCTTTCATCGTCAATGTGAAGGTCCAAGGGATAGAGTAAAGCTCATGTAGTGCATCTGGAACTGATACTAATCTCCCAGGAAACGAACAATCCAAACCACAAACAAAGAGACGATTATCTGGTCTTGTACTTAAGTCGGCATTGTACATTTTGTATTAAATCCCGACGCAATATCTGTGTTTCATCGTCAATGTGAAGGTCCAAGGGATAGAGTAAAGCTGCAGTGGTGCATCGGAAACTAATACTGATCTCCAAGGAAACGCTGAAAGCAATCACAAACAATGAGAAAATTTACTCTTCTTGTACTTACTTCGGCATTGTGCCTTTTGTATTAAATCCCGACGCAGTTTCTGTGTTTCATCGTCTATGTGAAGGTCCGAGGGCTAGAGTAAAGCTGCAGTAGTGCATCGGAGTCTAATATTGATCTCCCAGGAAACGCTCAATGCAAACCACAAACAATGACCAGATTTTCTCTTCTTCTACTTAACTCGGCTTTGGGCCATTTGTATTAAATCACGACGCAATTTCTGTGTTTCATCGTCAATTTGAAGGTCCAACGGATAGAGTATAGCTGCAGTAGTGCGTCGGAATCTAATACTGATCTCCCAGGAAACGCTCAAAGCAAACCTACAACAATTGGAAGATTTACTCATCTTGTACTTAAGTCGGCATTGTGCCCTTTGTATTAAATCCCGACGCATATTCTGTGTTTCATGGTCAATGTGAAGGTCCATGGGAAAGAGTAAAGCAGGAAAAGTGCATCGGAATCTAATACTGATCTCACAGGAAACGCTAAAAGCAAACCACAAACAATAAGATGATTTACTCTTCATGAACTTAAGTCGGCCTTGTGCTTTTGTATTAAATCCCAACGCAATTTCTGTGCTTCATCGGCAATGTGAATGTCCAAGGGACAGCGTAAAGCTGCAGTAGTGCATCGGAATCTAATACTGATTTCTCTGGAAACGCTCAAAGCAAACCACAAACAATGAGAAGATTTACTCTTATTGGACTTAAGTCGGCATTGTGCCTTTTGCATTAAATACCGACGCAATTTCTGTGCTTCATCGTCCATGTGAAGTTCCGATGGATAGAGTAAAGCTGCAGCAGCGCATCTGAATCTAATACTGATCTCCCAGGAAACGCACAAAGCAATCCAGAAACAATGAGAAGATTTACTCTTCTTGTACTCAAGTTGAAATTGTGCCTTTTGTATTAAATCCCTAAGCAATTTCAGTGTTTCATCGTCATTGTGAAGGTCTAAGGGATAGACTTAAGCTGCAGTAGTGCAACGGAATCTAAAACTGATCTCCCAGGAAACGCTCAAACAAAACTACAAGCAATGCGTAGATTTACCCTTCTTGTACTTAGGTCGGCATTGTGCATTTTGTATTAAATCCCGGCGCAAATTCTGTGTTTCATCGTCAATGTGAAGGGCCTACGGATAGAGTAAAGCTGCAGTTGTGCATCGGAGTCTAATACTGATCTCCCAGGAAACGCTCAAAGCAAACCACAAACTATGAGATTTACTCTTCATGTACTTAAGTTGGCATTTTGACTTTTGTATTAAATCCCTACGCAATTTCTGTGCTTCATCGTAAATGTGAAGTTCCAAGGGATGGAGTAAAGCTGCAGTAGTGCATCGCAATCAAATACTGATCTCCCAAGAATCGCTCAAAGCAAACGAACAGCAATTGGAAGATTTACTCATCTTGTACTTAAGTCGGCATTGTGCCTTTTGTATTAAATCGCGACCCATTTTCTGTGTTTCATCGTCAATGTGAAGGTCCATTGGATAGAGTGAAGCTGCAGTAGTGCATCGGAGTCCAATACTGATCTCCCTGGAAACGCTTAAAGCAAACCATAAACAATGAGAAGATTTACTCTTCTTGTACTTATGTCGGCATTGTGCCTTTTGAATTAAATCCCGACGCAATTTCTGTCTTTCATCGTCATTGTGAAGGTCCAAGGGATAGAGGAAAGCTCAAGTAGGGCATCTGGAACTGATACTAATTTTCCAGGAAACGATGAAACCAAACCACAAACAAAGAGACGATTATCTGTTCTTGTACTTATGTCGGCATTGTGCCTTTAGTATTAAATCACGACGCTAATTCTGTGTTTCACAGTCAATGTGAAGGTCCAAGGTATAGAGTATAGCCGCAGTAGTGCATCGAAATCAAATACTGATCTCTCAGGAAACGCTCAAAGCAAACCACAAACAATGAGAAGATTTACTCTTCTTGTACTTAAGTCGGCCTTGTGCATTTTGTATGAAATACCGACGCAATTTCTGTGTTTCATCCTCAATGTGAAGGTCGAAGGGATAGAGTTAAACTGCAGTAGTGCATAGAAATGTAATACTCAACTCCCAGGAAACGCTCTAGGCAAACCACAAACAATGAGTAGATTTACTCTTCTTGTACTTCAGTCGCCCTTGTGCCTTTTGTATTAAATACCGACGCCATTTCTCTGTTTCATCGTCAATGTGAAGGTCCAGGGGATAGAGTAAAGCTGCAGTAGTGCATCGGAATCAAATACTGATCTCCCAGGAAACGCTCAAAGCAAACCAACAACTATTGGAAGATTTACTCATCTCGTACTTAATTCGGCATTGTGCCTTTTGTATTAAATCCCGACGCATATTCTGTGTTTCATGGTCAATGTGAAGGTCCATGGAATAGAGTAAAGCAGGAGTAGTGCATCGGAATCTAATACTGATCTCCCAGGAAACGCTCAAAGCAAACCACAAACAATGAGAAAATTTACTCTTCTTGGACTTATATCGGGATTGTGCCTTTTGTATGAAATACCGACTAAATTTCTGTGTTTCATCGTCAATGGGAAGGTCGAAGGGATAGAGTAAAACTGCAGTAGTGCAATGGAATCGAATACTGGTCTCCCAGGAAACGCTCAAAGCAAACCACAAACAATGAGAACATTTACTCATCTCGAACTGAAGTCGGACTTTTCCCTTTTGTATTAAATCCCGACGCAATTTCTGTAATTCATCGTGAATGTGAAGGTGCAAGGGAGAGAGTAATGCTGCACTAGTGCATCGAAATCTAATACTAATCTCCCAGGAAACGCTCTAGGCATACCACAAGCAATGAGTAGATTTACTCTTCTTGTACTTCAGTCGGCCTTGTGCTTTTGTATTAAATCCCGACGCAATTTCTGTGTTTCATTGGCAATGTGAAGGCGCAAGGGACAGAGTAAAGCTACAGTAGTGCATCGGAATCTAATACTGATCTCCCAGGAAACGCTCAAAGCAAACCATAAACTATGAGAAGAATTACTCGTCTTGTACTAAAGTCTGCGTTCTGCCTTTTGCATTAAATCCCGACGAAATATCTGTCTTTCATCGTCAATGTGAAGGTCCAAGGGATAGAGTAAAGCTCATGTAGTGCATCTGGAACTGATACTAATCTCCCAGGAAACGAACAATCCAAACCACAAACAAAGAGACGATTATCTGTTCTTGAACTTAAGTCGGCATTGTGCCTTTAGTATTAAATCCCGACGCTAATTCTGTGTTTCACAGTCAATGTGAAGGTCCAAGGGATAGAGTATAGCCGTAGTGTTGCATCGAAATCTAATACTTATCTCCCAGGAAACGCTCTAGGCAAACCACACACAACGAGAAAATTTTCTCTTCTTGTACTTAAAACTGCATTGTGCCTTTTGTGTTAAATCCCGAGGCACTTTCTGCGTTTCTTCGTCAAAGTAAAGGTCCAAGGGATACAGTAAAGCTACAGTAGTGCATCGGAATCTAGTACAGATCCCCCAGGAAACACTCAAAACAAATCACAAACAATGAGAAGATTATCTCTTCTTGTACTTAAGTCGGCATTGTGCATTTTGTATGAAATCCCGACGCAATATCTGTGTTTCATCGTCAATGTGAAGGCCAAAGGATTTCGTAAAGCTGCAATAGTGCATCGGAATCTAATACTCAACTCCCATGAAACCCTCAAAGCAAACCACAAACAATAAGAAGATGTACTCATCTTGTACTTAAGTCAGCATTGTGCTTTTGTGTTAAATCCCGAGGCACTTTCTGCGTTTCATCGTCAATGTGAAGGTGCAAGGGATAGAGTGAAGCTGCAGTAGTTCATCGTAATCTAGTACTGATCCCCAGGAAACCCTCAAAGCAAACCACAAACAATGAGAAGATTTACACTTCTTGCACTTAAGTCATTATTGTGCTTTTCGTATTAAATCCCGACGCATATATATCTGTGTTTCATCGTCAATGTGAAGGCCAAGGGATGGAGAAAAGCTGCAGTAGTACATCGGATTCTAATACCGAACTCCCAGGTAACGCTCAAAGCAAACCACAAACAATGTGATGATTTACTCATCTTGTACCTAAGTCTGCATCGTGCCTTTTATGTTAAATCCCGAGGCACTTTCTGCGTTTCATCGTCAATGTGAAGGTGCAAGGGATAGAGTAAAGCCGCAGTAGTTCATCGTAATGTAGTACTGATCCCGCAGGAAACGCTCAAAGCAAACCACAAATAATGAGAAGATTTACTCTTCTGCTTCTTAAGTCGGCTTTGGGCCTTTTTATTATCTCCCGACGCAATTTCTGTGTTTCATCGTCAATGTGAAGGTCCAACGGATAGAATATAGCTGCAGTAGTGCATCGGAACCTAATACTGATCTCCCAGGAAACTCTCAAAGCAAACCACAAACAAAGAGAAGATTTACTGTTCTTGTACTTAAGATGGCATTGTGCCATTTATATTAAATCCCGACGCAATTTCTGTGTTTCATCGTCAATGTGAAGGCCAAAGGATTTCGTAAAGCTGCAGTAGTGCATCGGAATCTAATACTCAACTCCCATGAAACCCTCAAAGCAAACCACAAACAATAAGAAGATGTACTCATCTTGTACTTAAGTCTCCATTGTGCTTTTGTGTTAAATCCCGAGGCACTTTCTGCGTTTCATCGTCAATGTGAAGGTGCAAGGGATAGAGTAAAGCTGCAGTAGTTCATCGTAATCTAGTACTGATCCCCAGGAAACGCTCAAAGCAAACCACAAACAATGAGAAGATTTACACTTCTTGCACTTAAGTCAGTATTGTGCTTTTCGTATTAAATCCCGACGCAAATATCTGTGTTTCATCGTCAATGTGAAGGTCCAAGCGATAGATTAAGGCTGCAGTAGTGAATCGGAATCTAATACTGATCTCCCAGGAAACGCTCAAAGCAAACCACAAACAAAGAATGTTTACTCTTGTTGTACTTAGGTCGGCATTGTGTATTGTGTATTAAATCCCGACGCATTCTCTGTCTTTCATCGTCAATGTGAAGGTCCAAGGGATAGAGTTAGGCAGCAGTAAAGCATCGGAATCTATTGTTGAGCCCCCAGGAAACGCTCAAAGCAAACCACAAATAATAAGAAGTTTTACTCTTCTTGAACTGAAGTCTGCATTGTGCCATTTGTGTTAAATTCCGGGGCACTTTCTGCGTTTCATCGTCAATGTGAAGGTGCAGGGGATAGAGTAAAGCTGAAGTAGTTCATCGTAGTCTAGCACTGATCCCCCAGGAAACGCTCAAACCAAACCACAAACAATGAGAAGATTTACTGTCCTTTTACTTAAGTCGGCATTGTGCCTTTTGTATTAAATCCCGACGCAATTCCTCTCTGTTTCTTCTTCAATGTGAAGGTCCAAGGGATAGACAAACGCTAATGTGGTACATCGGAATCTAATACTGATCTCACAGGAAACGCTCAAAGCAAACCACAAACATTGAGAAGATTTACTCTACTTGTACTTAAGACGGCATTGTGCACTTTGTATTGAATACCGACGCAATTTCTGTGTTACACCGTCAATGTTAAGGCCCAAGGGATAAAGGAAAGCTGCAGTAGTGCATCGGAATCTATCACTTATCACCCAGGAAACGCTCAAACTAAACCACAAACAATGAGAAGATTTACTGTCCTTTTACTTAAATCGGCATTGTGCCTTTTGTATTAAATCCAGACGCAATTTCTGTGTTTCATCGTTAATGTGAAGGTCCAAGGGATAGAGTAATGCTGCAGAAGTGCATCGGAATCTAATATTGATCTCACAGGAAACGCTGAAAGCAAACCACAAACAATGAGAAGATTTAGTCTTCTTGTACTTAGGACGGCATTGTGTCATTTGTATTAAATCCCAACGCAATTTCTGTGTTGCATCGTCAATGTGAAGGTCCAAGGGATAGAGTAAAGCTGCAGTAGTGCATCGGAATCTAATACTGATCTCCCAGGAAACGCTCAAAGCATACCACAAACAATGAGAAGATTTTCTCCACTTGTACTTAAACCGGCATTGTGCCTTTTCTAATAAATCCCGATACAGTATCTGTGTTTCATCGTCAATGTGAAGGTCAAGGAATAGTGTAAAGCTGCAGTAGTGCATCGGAGTCTAATACTGATCTCCCAGGAACGCTCAGAAAAACCCCAAACAATGAGAAGATTTACACTTCTTGCACTTAAGTGGAATTGTGCTTTTTGTATTAAATCTCGACGCAATTTCTGTGTTTCATCTACAATATCAGGGACAAGGGATAGAGTAAAGCTGCTGAAGTGCATCGGAATCTAATATTGATCGCAGAGGAAACGCTCTAAGCAAACCACAAACAAGGAGAAGATTTACTCTTCTTGTACTTAAGTCGGCATTGTGCCATTTGTATTAAATCCCGACGCAATCTCTGTGTTTCATTGTCAATATGAAGGTCGAAGGATAGAGCAAAGCTGCAGTAGTGCATCGGAGTCTTATACTGATGTCCCAGGAAACGCTCAAAGCAAATCACAAACAATGAGAAGATTTTCTCCACTTGTACTTAAATCGGCATATTGCCTTTTGTACTAAATCCCGATACAATATCTGTGTTTCATCGTCAAAGTGAAGGTCAAGGAATAGAGTAAAGCTGCAGTAGTGCATCGGAGTCTAATACTGATCTCCCAGGAAACGCTCAGAAAAACCACAAACAATGAGAAGATTTGCTCTTCTTGCACTTTAGTGGAATTGTGTTTTTGTATTAAATCTCGACGCAATTTCTTTGTTTCATCGCCAATATCAGGGTCCAAGGGATGGAGTAAACCTGCTGAAGTGCATCGGAATCTAATATTGATCTCACAGGAAACGCTCAAAGCAAACCACAAACAAGGAGAAGATTAACTCTTCTTGTACTTAAGTCGGCATTGTGCCATTTATTTTAAATCCCGACGCAATGTCTGTGTTACATCGTCAATGTGAAGGTCCAAGGGATAGAGTAAAGCTGCAGTAGTGCATCGGAATCTAATACTGATCTCCCAGGAAACGCTCAAAGCATACAACAAACAATGAGAAGAGTTACTCTTCTTGTACTTAAGTTGGCATTGTGCCTTTTGTATTAAATATGGACGCAATTTCTGTGTTTCATCGACAATGTATAGGTACAAGAGATAAGGTAAAGATGCAGTAGTGCATCGGAATCTAATACTTATCTCCCAGGAAACGCTCAAACCAAACCGCAAACAGAGTGAAGATCTACTGTTCTTGTACTACAGTCGGCAGTGTGCTTCTTTATTACATCCCGACGCAATTTCTGTGTTTCATCGTTAACGTGAAGGTCCAAAGGATAGAGTAAGGCAGCAGTATTGCTTCAGAATCCAATACTGATCTCCCAGGAAACGCTCAAAGCAAACTATGAATAGTGAGGAGATTTACTCTTCTTGTCCTTTTGTCGGCATTGTACCTTTTGTTTTAAATCCCGACGCAATTTCTGTGTCTCATCGTCAATGTGAAGGTCCAAGGGATAGAGTAAAGCTGCAGTAGTGCATCTGAATCTAATACTGATCTCCCAGGAAACGCCCAAAGCAAACCAGAAACAATGAGATGAGTTACTGTCCTTGTACTAAGGTCGGCATTGTACCTTTTGATTTAAATCTCGACGCAATTTCTGTGCTTCATTGTCAATGTGATGGTCCAAGGGATAGAGTAAAGCAGCAGTAGTGCATCGGAATGTAATACTGAACCCCCAGGAAACTCTCAAACTAAACCACAAACTATGAGAAGAATTACTCTTCTTGTACTTAAGTCGGCATTGTGCATTTTGTATTAAATCCCTACGCTATTTCTGTGTTTCATCGTCAATGTGAAGGTCCAAGAGATTGTGTAAAACTGCACTAGTGAATCGGAATCTAATTCTGATCTCCCAGGAAACGCTCAAAGCAAACAACAAACAATGAGAAAATTTGCTCTACTTGTACTTAAGTAGGCATTGTGCCTTTTGTATTAAATCCCGAAGTAATTTCTGTGTTTCATCGTCAATGTGATGGTCCAAGGGATAGACTAAAGCTGCAGTAGTGCATCGGAATCTAATACTGATCTCCCAGGAAATGCTCAAAACAAACCAGAAACAATGCGGAGATTTACTCTTCTTGTACTTAAGTCGGTATTGTGGTTTTGTATTAGATCCCGACGCAATTTCTGTGCTACATCGTCAATGTGAGGAACCAAGGGATAGAGTAAAGTTGCAGTAGTGCTTCGGAATCTAATACTGATCTCACAGAAAACGCTCAAAGCAAACCACCACCAATGAGAGGAGTTACTCTTCTTGTCCTTAAGTCGGGATTGTGCCTTTTGTTTTAAATCCCGACGCAATTTCTGTGTTCCATCGTCAATCTGAAGGTCCAAGGGATAGAGTAAAGCTGCAGTAGTGCATCGGAATCTAATACAGATCTCCCAGGAAACGCTCAAAGCATACAACAAACAATGAGAAGATTTACTCTTCTTGTACTTAAGTTGGCATTGTGCCTTCTGTATTAATTACCGACGCAATTTCTGTGTTTCATCGACAATGTTGAGGTACAAGAGATAAGGTAAAGCTGCAGCAGTGCATCGGAATCTAATACTTATCACCAAGGAAACGCTAAAACCAAACCGCAAACCGAGAGAAGATTTACTGTTCTTGTACTACAGTAGGCATTGTGCTTTTTTATTACATCCCGACGCAATTTCTGTGTTTCCACGTCAATGTGAAGTTCCTGTGGATAGAGTTATGCTGAAGTAGTGCATCGGAATCTATTACTTATCTCCCAGAAAACGCTCAAAGCAAACCAGAAACAGTGTGAAGATTTACTCTTCTTGTACTTAAGTTGCAATGTGCCTTTTGTATTAAATCCCGACGCTTTTTCTGTGTTTCATCCTCAATGTGAAGGTCCAAGGGATTTAGTAAAGCTGCAGTAGTGCATCGGAATCTATTACTGATCTCCCAGGATACGCTCAAAGCAAACCACAAACAATGAGAAGATTTACTCAACTTGTACATAAGCCGGCATTGTGCCTTTTGTGTTAAATCCAGACGCAATTTCTGTCTATCATCGTCAATGTGAAGGTCCGAGGCATAGAGGTAAGCTTCAGTAGTGCATCGGAATATAATACTGATAGCCCAGCAAACGCTCAAAGCAAAATACTAACAAAGAGAATATTTACTCTTCTTGTACTTAAGTCGGCATTGTGACTTTTGATTTAAATTCCGGCGCAATTTCTGTGTTTCCACGTCAATGTGAATGCCAAAGAGATAGAGTAAAGCTGCAGTAGTGCTTCGGAATCTAATACTGATCTCACAGGAAACGCTCAAAGCAAACACAAACAATGGGACATTTTCTCTTCTTGTACTTAAGTCGACACTGTGCCTTTTGTATTAAATCCCGACGCAATTTCTGTGTTTCACCGTCAATTTGAAGTTCCAAGGGATAGGGTAAAGCTGCAGTAGTACATCGGAATCTAAACTGATCTCCCAGGAAACAGTCACAGCAAACCACGAACAATGAGAAGATTTACTCTTCTTGTACTTAAGTCGGAATTGTGCCTTTTTATCAAATCCCGACGCAATTTCAATGTTTCATCGTTAATGTGAAGGTCCAAAGGGGAACATTTAAGCTGCAGATGTGCATCGGAATTAAATACTTCTCTCCCAGGTGACGCTCAAAGCAAACCACAAATAATGAGAAGATTTACTCTTCTTGTACTTAAGTCGGCATTGCGATTTTTGTATTAATTCCCGACGCAATGTCTGTGTTTCATCATCATCGTGAAGGTCCAAGGGATAGAGTAAAGCTGCAGTAGTGCATCGGAATCTAATACCGATCTCACAGGAAACGCCCAAAGCGAACCACAAACAGTGGGTAGATTTACTCTTCTTGTACTTAAATTGGCATTGTACCTTTTGTTTTAAATCCCGACGCTATTTCTGTGTTTCATCGTCAATCTAAAGGTCCAAGGGATAGTGTAATACTGCAGTAGAGCGTCGAAATCTAATACTGATCTCCCAGGAAACGCTCATAGCAAACCATAAACAATGAGAAGATTTATTCTACTTGTGTGTAAACCGGCATTGTGCCTTTTGTATTACATCCCGACGCAATTTCTGTGTTCCCACGTCAATGTGAAGTTCTAGCGGATAGAGTAATGCTCCAGTAGTGCATCGGAATCTAATACTTATCTCCCAGGAAACGCTCAAAACAAACCGGAAACAATGAGAAGATTTACTCTTGTTGTACTTAATTTGGCAATGTGCTTTTTTTATTATATCCCGACCGATATCTGTGTTTCATCGTCAATGTGATGGTCCAAGGGATAGGGTAAAGCTGCAGTAGTGCATCGGAATCTAATACTGATCTCCCAGGAAACGCTCAAAGCAAACCACGAACAATGTGATGATTTACTCTTCTTGTACATATGTTGGCATTGTGTCTTTTGATTTAAATCCCGACGCAATTTCTGTGCTTCATCGTCAATCTGAAGGTCCAAGGAATAGAGTAAAGCTGCAGTAGTGCATCGGAAACTAATACTGATCTCCCAGGAAACGCTCAAAGCAAACCACGAACAATGTGATGATTTAATCTTCTTGTACATATGTTGGCATTGTGTCTTTTGATTTAAATCCCGACGCAATTTCTGTGCTTCATCGTCAATCTGAAGGTCCAAGGAATAGAGTAAAGCTGCAGTAGTGCATCGGAATCTAATACTGATCTCCCAGGAAACGCTCAAAGCAAACCACGAACAATGTGATGATTTACTCTTCTTGTACTTAAGTCGGCATTGTGCCTTTTGTTCAAATACCAACGTAATTTCAAAGTTTCATCGCCAAAGTGAAGGTCCAAGGGATACATTTAAGCTGCAGAAGTGCATCGGAATTATATACTTTTCTCCCAGGAGACGCTCAAAGCAAACCATAAACAATGTACTTTATTCGGCATTGTGCCCTTTGTATTAAATCCAGACGCAATTTTTATGTTTCATCGTCATTATGAAGGTCCAAGGGGTAGAGTAAAGCTGCTGTATTGCATCGGAATCTGATACTGATCTCCCAGGAAACGCTCAAAGCAAACCACAAACAATGAGATGATTTAATCTTCTTGCACTTAAGTTGGATTTGTGTCTTTTGTATTAAATCCAGACGAAATATCTGTGTTTCATCGTCAACATGAGGGTCCAAGGGATAGAGTAAAACTGCAGTAGTGCATCGGATTCTAATACTGATCTCCCAGAAAACGCTCGAAGCAAACCAGAATCAATGAAAAGTTTTACTCCTCTTGCACTAAAGTCGACATTGTGCCTTTTGTATTGAATCCTGACGCAATATCTGTGTTTCATCGTCAATTAGAAGTTCCAAGGGATATAGTAAAGCTGCAGTGGTGCATCGGAATCTGATACTGAACTCCCAGGAAACGCTTAAAGCAAACCACAAACAGTGTAAAGATTTACTCTTCTTGTAGTTAAGTCGGCAATGTGCCTTTTGTATTACTTCCAGACGCAATTTCACTGTTTCATCGTCAATGTGAAGGTCCAAGGGACAGAGAAAAGCTACAGTACTGCTTCGGAATCTAAAACTGATCTCAATGGAAACGCGTAAAGTATCCAGAAACAATGAGAAAATTTACTCTTCTTGTACTTAAGTCGGCATAGTGCCTTTTGTATTATATCCCGACGCTATTTCTGTGTTTCATCGCCAATGTAAAGGTCCAAGGGATAGAGTAAAGCTCCAGTAGTGCATCGGAATCTGATACTTATCTCCCAGGAATCGCTCAAACCAAACCACAAACAATGAGAACATTTACTGTTCTTGTACTTAAGTCGGCATTGTGCCTTTTTTATTAAATACCGACGCAATATGTGTGTTTCATCCTCAATGTGAAGGTCCAAGGGATAGAGTAAAGCTGTATTAGTGCATCGTAATCTAATACTGATCTCCCAGGAAACTCTCAATGCAAACCTCAAACAATTACTAGATTTACTCTTCTTGAACTTAAGTCGGCATTGTGCATTTTGTATTTAATCCCGACGCATTTTCTGTGTTTCATCATCAATGTGAAGGTCCAAGAGATAGAGTAAAGCTGCAGTAGTGCATCGGAATCTAGTACTGAAACCCCAGGAAACGCCCAAAACAAACCACAAAAAATGAGAAGATTTTCTCTACTTTTACATATGTCGGCATTGTGCCTTTTGTATTAAATCGCGACGCAATTTCTGTGTTTCATCGTCAATATCAAGGTCCAAGGGATAGAGTAAAGCTTTAGTAGTGCATCGGAATCTAATACTTATCTCCCAGGAAACGATCAAATCAAACCACAATCAGAGAGAAGATTTACTGTACATGTACATAAGTCGGCATTTTGCCTTTTGTATTAAATCCCGATGCAAATTCTATGTTTCATCGTCAATGTGTAGGTCCAAGGGGTGGAGTAATGCAGCAGTAGTGTATCTAAAAATAATACTGATCCCCCAGGAAACGCTCAAACCAAACCACAAACAATGAGAAGATTTACTCTTTTTATACTTAAGTCGGCATTGTGCCTTTTGTATTTAATCCCGATGCAATTTGTGTTTCATCCTCAGTATGATGGTCCAAGGAATAGAGGAAAGCTGCAGTAGTGCATCGGAATCTAATACTGATCTCCCAGGAAACGCTCAAAGCAAACCAGAAAGAATGAGAAGATTTACTCTTCTTGTACTTAAGTTGGCATCGTGCCTTTTGTATTAAATCCCGACGCAATGTCTGTGTCTCATCGTCAATGTAAAGGTCCAAGTGATAGCGTAAGGCTCCAGTAGTGCATCGGAATCTGATACTTATCTCCCAGGAATCGCTCAAACCAAACCACAAACAATGAGAACATTTACTGTTCTTGTACTTAAGTCGGCAAAGTGCCTTTTGTATTAAATACCGACGCAATTACTGTGTTACATCGTCAATGTGAAGGTCCAAGGGATGTAGTAAAGCTGCAGTAGTGCATCGGAATCTAATACTGATCTCCCAGGAAACGCTCAAAGCAAGCGAGAAAGAATGAGAAGATTTACTCTTCTTGTACTTAAGTCAGCATTGTGCTTTTGTATTTAATCCCGATGCAATTTGTGTTTCATCCTCAATATGAAGTTCCAAGGGATAGAGTAAAGCTGCTGTAGTGCATCGGAATCTAATACTGATCTCCCGGAAAACGCTCAAACCAAACCACAAACAATGAGAAGATTTACTGTTCTTGTACTTAAGTCGCGCATTGTGCCTTTTGGATAAAATCCCGACGCAATTTCAATGTTTCATCGTCAATTGGAGGGTCCAAGGGATAAAGTAGGGCTGCAGCAGTGCATTGGGATATAATACTGATCTCACAATAAATGCTCAAAGCAAATCACAAACAATGAGAAAATTTACTCTTCTTGTACTTAAGTCGACATTGTGGCTTTTGTATTAAATCCCGACGCAATTTCTGTGTTTCACCGTCAGTGTGAAGTTCCAAGGGATAGGGTAAAGCTGCAGTAGTGCATCGGAATCTGATATTAATCTCCGAGGAAACGCTCAAAGCAAACCACGAACAATTAGAAGATTTACTCTCCTTCTACTTAAGTCGGCATTGTGCCTTTTGTTTTAAATCCCGACATAATTTCTGTGCTTCATCGACAATGTGAAGGTCCAAGGGATGCAGTGAAGCTGCAGAAGGGCATCGGAATTAAGTACTTATCTCCCAGGATACGCTCAAAACATTCCACAAACAATGAGATCATTTACTCTTCTTGTACCTATTTCGGCATTGCGATTTTTGTATTTAATCCCGATGCAATTTCTGTGTTTCATCATCAATGTCAAGGTCCAAGGGATAGATGTAAAGCTGCAGTAGTGCATCGGAATCTAATACCGATGTCACAGGAAACGCCCAAAGCAAACCACAAACAATGAGTAGATTTTCTCTTCTTGTATTTAAATTGGCATTGTGCTTTTTGTTTTAAATCCCGACGCTATTTCTGTGTTTCATCGTCAATCTGAAGGTCCAAGGGTTAGTGTAATACTCCAGTAAAGCATCGGATTCGAACACCGATCTCCCAGGAAACGCTCAAAGCAAACCACAAACAATGAGAAGATTTACTCTACTTGTACGTAAGCCGGCATTGTGCATTTTGTATTACATCCCGACGCAATTTCTGTGTTTCCACGTCAATGTGAAGTTCCAGTGGATAGAGTTATGCTGAAGTAGTGCATCGGAATCTAATACTTATCTCCCAGAAAACGCTCAAAGCAAACCAGAAACAGTGTGAAGATTTACTCTTCTTGTACATAAGTTGGCATTGTGTTTTTTGATTTAAATCCCGACGCAATTTCTAAGCTTCATCGTCAATCTGAAGGTCCAAGGGATAGAGTAAAGATGCAGTAGTGCATCGGAATCTAATACTGATCTCCCAGGAAACGCTCAGAGCAAACCACAAACAAGAGAAAATTTACTCTTCTTGTACTTAAGTCGGCATTGTGCCTTTTGTATTAAATCCCGACGCTATTTCTGTGCTTCATCCTCAATACGAAGGTCCAAGGTATTGAGTGAAGCTGCAGTAGTGCATCGGAATCTAATACTGATCTCCCAGGATACGCTCAAAGCAAACCACAAACAATGAGAAGATTTATTCAACTTGTACTTAAGCCGGCATTGTGCCTTTTGCATTAAATCCAGACGCAATTTCTGTCTATCATCGTCAATGTGAAGATAAAAGGGATAGGGTAAAGCTGCAGTAGTGCATCGGAATCTAATACTGGTCTCCCAGTAAACGCTCAAAGCAATCCACGAACAATGAGAAGATTTACTCTTCTTGTACTTAAGTCGGCATTGTGCACTTTGTTCAAGTCCCGACGTAATTTCTGTGTTTCATCGTGAATGTGAAGGTCCAAGGGATACATATAAGCTGTAGAAGTGCATCGGAATTAAATACTTTTCTCCCAGGAGACGCTCAAAACAAACCACAAATTATGTGAAGATTTACTCTTCTTGTACTTAAGTCGGCATTGCGATTTTTGTATTAAATCGAGACGCAATTTCTGTGTTTCATCATCAATGTGAAGGTCCAAGGGATAGAGTAAATCTGCAGTAGTGCATCGGAATGTTATACTGATCTCACAGGAAACGCCCAAAGCAAACCACAAACAATGAGATGATTTACTCTCATTGTACTTAAATTGGCATTGTGCCTTTTGTTTTAAACCCGACGCAATATCTGCGTTTCATCGTCAATCTGAAGGTCCAAGGCATAGAGTAAAGCTGCAGTAGTGAATCGGAATCTAATACCGATCTCCCAGAAAACGCTCAAAGCGAAATACAAACAAAGAGAAGATTTACTCTTCTTGTACTTAAGTCAGAATTGTGCCATTTGTATTAAATCCCGACGTAATTTCTGTGTTTCATCGTCTATGTGAAGGTCCAAGGGATAGTGTAAAGCGGCAGAAGTGCATCGGAATTAAATACTGATATCCAAGGAAACGCTCAAAACAAACCACACACAATAAGAGCATTTACTCTTCTTGTACTTAGGTCGACATTGTGTCTTTTGTATTAAATCCCGACGCTAAATCTGTGTTTCATCATCAAAGTGAAGGTCCAAGGGATGGAGTAAAGCTGCAGTAGTGCATCGGATTCTAATACTGATCTCCCAGGAAACGATCAAGCAAACCACAAACAATGAGAAGATTAAGTCTTCTTGTACTTAATTCGGCATTGTGCCTTTGTATTAAATCCAGACGCAATTTTTATGTTTCATCGTCAATATGAAGGTCCAAGGGATAGAGTAAAGCTGTAGTAGTGCATCAGAATCTACTACGGATCCCCCAGGAAACGCTCAAGGCAAACCACAAACAATAAGAAGATTTAGTCTTCTTGTACCTAAGTCGGCATTGTCCTTTTCGTATTAAATCCCGACGCATTGTCTGTGTTTCATCGTCAATGTGAAGGACCAAGGGATAGAGTAAAGCTGCAGTAGTGCATCGGAATGTAATACTGATCTTCCAGGAATCGCTCAGAGGAAACCACAAACACTGAGAAGATTTACTCATCTTGTACTTAAGTCGGCATCGTGCCTTTTGTAATAAATCCCGACGCAATATCTGCGTTCATCGTCAATGGGTAGGTCCAAGGAATAGAGTAATGCTCCAGTAGTGCATCGGAATCTAATACTTATCTCCCAGGGAACGCCCAAACCAAATCACAAACAACGACAAGATTTTGTGATCTTGTACTTAAGTCGGCATTGTCCCTTTGGTATTAAATCGCGACGCAATTTCTGTGTGTTATCGTCAATGTGAAGGTCCAAGGGATAGAATAAAGCTGCAGTAGTGCATCGGTATCTAATACTGATCCCCCAGGAACGTTCAAAACAATCCACAAACTATGGGAAGATTTACTCTTCTTGTACTTAAGTGGCATTGTGCCAATTGTATTAAACACCGACGCAATTGCTGTGTTTCATCGTCAACGTAAAGGTCCCAGGAATGAAATAATGCTGCAGTAGTGCATCGGAATCTAATACTGATCTCCCAATAAACGCTCAAAGCAAACCACAAACAAATAGAAGATATACTCTTGTTGTACTTAAGTCTGATTGTGCCTTTTGTATTAAACCCCAACGCATTTTTTGTGTTTCATCGTCAATGTGAAGGTCCAAGGGATAGAGTAAAGCTGCAGTAGTGCATCGGAAACTAATATTGATGTCCCAGGAAACGATCAATGCATACCCCAGACAATGAGATGATTTACTCTTCTTGTACCTAAGTCGGCATTGTGCCTTTTGTATTAATTCCCGACGCGATTTCTGTGCTTCATCGCCAATGTGAAGGTCCTAGGGATTGAGTAATGCTGTGGTAGTGCATCGGAATCTAATAGTGATCTCCTAGGAAACACTCAAAGCACACCTTAAACACGAGATAATTCACTCTTCTTGATTTTAAGTCAACAATGTGCCTTTTGTATTACATCCTGTCGCAATTTCTGTGTTTCATCGCTAATGCTAAGGTCCAAGGGATTGAGTGAAGCTGCAGTAGTGCATCGGAATCAAATACTGATCTCTCAGGAAACGCTCAAAGCAAACCACAAACAATGAGAAGATTTACTGTTCTTCTACTTAAGTCGGCATTGTGCTTTTTGTATTAAGTCCCGACGCAATTTCAATGTTTCATCGTCAATCTGAACGTCCGAGTGATAAAGTAAAGGTGCAGTAGTGCATCGGAATCTAATACTGATCTCCCAGGAAACGCTCAAAGCAGACCACAAACAATAAGAAGATTTACTCTTCTGGTACTTATGTTGGCATTGTGCCTTTTGTTTTAAATCGCGACGGAATTTCTGTGTTTCATCTTCAATGTGAAGGTCCAAGGGATAGAGTAAAGCTGCAGTAGTGCATCGGAGTCTTATACTGATCCCCCAGGAAACGCTGAAATGAACCGCAAACAATGAGAAGATTTACTCATCTTGTACTTAAGTGGCATTGTGCCAATTGTATTAAACACCGACGCAATTTCTGTGTTTCATCGTCAATGTAAAGGTCCCAGGAATGAAATAATGCTGCAGTAGTGCATCGGAATCTAATACTGTTCTCCCAATAAACGCTCAAAGCAAACCACAAACAAATAGAAGATATACTCTTCTTGTACTGAAGTTGGCATTGTGCCTTTTGTATTAAACCCCGACGTAATTTTTGTGTTTCATCGTCAACGTGAAGGTCTAAGGGATAGAGTAAAGCTGCAGTAGTGCATCGGAAACTAATATTGATGTCCCAGGAAACGATCAATGCAAACCCCAGACAATGAGATGATTTACTCTTCTTGTACCTAAGTCGGCATTGTGCCTTTTGAATTAAACCCCGACGCAATTTCTGTGTTTCATCGTCAATCTGAACATCCGAGTGATAACGTAAAGGTGCAGTAGTGCATCGGAATCTACTATTGATCTCCCAGGAAACGCTCAAAGCAGACCACAAACAAAGAGAAGATTTACTCTTCTGGTACTTACGTTGGCATTGTGCCTTTTGTTTTAAATCGCGACGGAATTTCTGTGTTTCATCGTCAATCTGAAGGTTCAAGGCATAGAGTGAAGCTGCAGTAGTGCATCGGAATCTAATACTGATCTCGCTTGAAACGCTCAAAGCGAATCACAAACAATATGAAGATTTACACTTCTTGTACTTAAGTCAGCATTGAGCATTTTGTATTAAATCCCGACCCAACTTTTGTGTTTCATCGTCAATATCAAGGTCCAAGGGATAGAATTAAGCTGCAGTAGTGCATCGGAATCTATTACTTATCTCCAAGGAAACGCTAAAAGCAAACCACAAACAATGAGAGGATTTGCTCTTCTTGTACTTAATTCGACATAGTGCCTTTTGTATTAAATTCCGACGCAATTTCTGTAAATCATAGTCAATGTGAAGGTCCAAGGGATAGAGTAAAGCTGCTGTAGTGCATCGGAATAAACTACAGATATCCCAGAAATCGCTCAAAGCAAACCACAAACAATGAGAAGATTTACTCTTCTTGTAATTAAGTCGGCATTGTGCCTTTTGCGTCAAATACCAACACTATTGCTATGATTCATCGTCCATGTTAAGGTCCAAGGTACATAGTAAAGCTGCAGTAGTGCATCGAAATGTAAAACTGATCTCCCAGGAAGCGCTCAAAGCAAACAACAAAAAATGGGAAGATTTACTATTCTTGAACTCAAGTCTGGCTTGTGTCGTTTGTATTAAATCCCGACGCAATTTCTATGTTTCATCGTCAATGTGAAGGTCCAAGGGATAGAGTGAAGCTGCAGTAGTGCATCGGAATCTAATACTGATCTCTCAGGAAACGCTCAAAGCAAACGACAAACAATGAGAAGATTTACTCTTACTGTACTTAAGTCGGCATTGTGCCTTTTACATTAAATACTGACGCAATTTCTATGTTTCATCGTCCATCTGAAGGTCGAAGGGATAGAGTAATGCTCCAGTAGTGCATCGGAATCTAATACTGATCTCCCAGGAAAAGCACACCACAATCCAGAAACAATGAGTAGGTTTACTCTACTTGTACTTAATTCGGCATTGTGCTTTTGTATTAAATCCCAACGCAATTTCTGTGTTTCATCGTCAATGTGAAAGTCCAGTGGATAGAGTAAAGCTGCAGCAGTGTATCGGAATCCAATACTGATCTCGCAGGAACCGCTCAGTGCAAACCACAAACAATGAGAAGGTTTAGTCCTCTTGTACTCAAGTCGGCCTTGTGCTATTGTATTAAATCCCGACGCAATTTCTGTGTTTCATCGTCAATGTGAAGGTCCAATGGATAGAGTAAAGCTGCAGCAGTGCATCGGAACCTAATACTGATCTTCCAGGAAACGCTCAAGGCAAACCACAAACAATGAGAAGATTTACTCTCTTTACACATAAGTCGGCATTGTGCCTTTTCTATTAAATCCCGACGCTATTTCTGTGTTTCACCGTCAATGTGAAGGTACAAGGGATGGAGTAAAGCTGCAGTAGTGCATCGGAATCTAATACTGATCTCCCAGGAAACACACAAAGCAATCCAGAAACAATAAGAAGAGATACTTTCCTTGTACTTAAGTCGGCATTGTGCCCTTTATATTAAACCCCTACGCAATTTCTGTGTTTGATCGTCAATGTGAAGGTCCAAGCGATGGAGGTAAGCTGCGGTAGTGCATCGGAATCTAATACTGATCTCCCAGAAAACGCTCAAAGCAAACCACAAACAATGAGAAGATTTAGTCCTCTTGTACTTAAGTCGGCATTGTGCTTTTGTATTAAATCCCGACGCAATTTCTGTGTTTCATCGTCAATGTGAAGGCCCAATGGATAGAGTAAAGCTGCCGCAGAGCATCGGAACCTAATACAGATCTTCCAGGAAACGCTCAAAGCAAACCACAAACAATGAGAAAATTAATGTTCTTGTACTTATGTCGGCATTGTGCCTTTCGTATTAAATCCCGACGCAATTTCTGTGCTTCTTCGTCAATGTGAGGTCCAAGGGATACAGTAAATCTGCAGTAGTGCAGCGGAATCTACTACTGATCTCCCTGGAAACGCTCAAAGCAAACCACAAAATATTAGAAGATTTACTCTTCTTGTACTTGAGTCGGCCTTGTGCCTTTCGTATTAAATACCGACGCAATTTCTGTGTACCATTGTCAATGTGAGGTCCAAGGGATAGAGTAAAGCTGCAGCAGTGCATCGGAACCTAATACTGATCTTCCAGGAAACGCTCAAAGCAAACCACAAACAATGAGAAAATTAATTATCTTGTACTTAAGTCGGCATTGTGCCTTTCGTATTAAATCCCGACGCAATTTCTGTGCTTCTTCGTCAATGTGAGGTCCAAGGGATACAGTAAATCTGCAGTAGTGCAGCGGAATCTACTACTGATCTCCCTGGAAACGCTCAAAGCAAACCACAAAATATTAGAAGATTTACTCTTCTTGTACTTGAGTCGGCCTTGTGCCTTTCGTATTAAATACCGACGCAATTTCTGTGTCCCATCGTCAATGTGAGGTCCAAGGGATAGAGTAAAGCTGCTGTAGAGCATCGGAATCTAGTACTGATCTCCCAGGAAACGCACAAAGTAATCCAGATACAACGAGGAGATTTACTCTTCTTGTACTTAAGTCGGCATTGTGCCTTTTGTATTAAATCCCGACGCTATTTCTGAGTTTCATCGTCAATATGAAGGACCAAAGGATAGAGTAAAGCTGCACTAGTGCATCTGAATGTAATACTGATCTCCCAGGAAACGCTCAAAGCAAACCACAAACAATGAGAAGATTTACTCTTCTTGTAATTAAGTCGGCATTGTGCCTTTTGCGTCAAATACCAACACTATTGCTATGTTTCATCGTCCATGTGAAGGTCCAAGGTACATAGTAAAGCTGCAGTAGTGCATCGAAATGTAAAACTGATCTCCCAGGAAGCGCTCAAAGCAAACCACAAAAAATGGGAAGATTTACTATTCTTGAACTCAAGTCTGGCTTGTGTCGTTTGTATTAAATCCCGACGCAATTTCTATGTTTCATCGTCAATGTGAAGGTCCAAGGGATAGAGTGAAGCTGCAGTAGTGCATCGGAATCTAATACTGATCTCTCAGGAAACGCTCAAAGCAAACGACAAACAATGAGAAGATTTACTCTTACTGTACTTAAGTCGGCGTTGTGCCTTTTACATTAAATACTGACGCAATTTCTATGTTTCATCGTCCATCTGAAGAACGAAGAGATAGAGTAATGCTCCAGTAGTGCATCGGAATCTAATACTGATCTCCCAGGAAAAGCACACCACAATCCAGAAACAATGAGTAGGTCTACTCTACTTGTACTTAATTCGGCATTGTGCTTTTGCATTAAATCCCAACGCAATTTCTGTGTTTGATCGTCAATGTGAAAGTCCAGTGGATAGAGTAAAGCTGCAGCAGTGCATCGGAATCCAATACTGATCTCGCAGGAAACGCTCAGTGCAAACCACAAACAATGAGAAGGTTAAGTCCTCTTATACTCAAGTCGGCCTTGTGCTGTTGTATTAAATCCCGACGCAATTTCTGTGTTTCATCGTCAATGTGAAGGTCCAATGGATAGAGTAAAGCTGCAGCAGTGCATCGGAACCTAATTCTGATCTTCCAGGAAACGCTCAAAGCAAACCACAAACAATGAGAAGATTTACTCTCTTTACACATAAGTCGGCATTGTGCCTTTTCTATTAAATCCCGACGCTATTTCTGTGTTTCACCGTCAATGTGAAGGTACAATGGATGGAGTAAATCTGCAGTAGTGCATCGGAATCTAATACTGATCTCCCAGGAAACACACAAAGCAATCCAGAAACAATAAGAAGAGATACTTTCCTTGTACTTAAGTCGGCATTGTGCCCTTTATATTAAACCCCTACGCAATTTCTGTGTTTGATCGACAATGTGAAGGTCCAAGCGATGGAGGTAAGCTGCGGTAGTGCATCGGAATCTAATACTGATCTCCCAGAAAACGCTCAAAGCAAACCACAAACAATGAGAAGATTTAGTCCTCTTGTACTTAAGTCGGCATTGTGCTTTTGTATTAAATCCCGACGCAATTTCTGTGTTTCATCGTCAATGTGAAGGCCCAATGGATAGAGTAAAGCTGCTGCAGAGCATCGGAACCTAATACAGATCTTCCAGGAAACGCTCAAAGCAAACCACAAACAATGAGAAAATTAATGTTCTTGTACTTAAGTCGGCATTGTGACTTTCGTATTAAATCCCGACGCAATTTCTGTGCTTTTTCGTCAATGTGAGGTCCAAGGGATAGACTAAAGCTGCAGTAGTGCATCGGAATCTACTACTGATCTCCCAGGAAACGCTCAAAGCGAACCACAAAATATTAGAAGATGTACTCTTCTTGTACTTTAGTCGGCCTTGTGCCTTTCGTATTAAATACCGACGCAATTTCTGTGTACCATCGTCAATGTGAGGTCCAAGGGATAGCGTAAAGCTGCAGTAGTGCATCGGAATATACTACTGATCTCCCAGGAAACGCTCAAAGCAAACCACAAAATATTAGAAGATTTACTCTTCTTGTACTTCAGTCGGCCTTGTGCCTTTCGTATTAAATACCGACGCAATTTCTGTGTACCATTGTCAATGTGAGGTCCAAGGGATAGAGTAAAGCTGCAGCAGTGCATCGGAACCTAATACTGATCTTCCAGGAAACGCTCAAAGCAAACCACAAACAATGAGAAAATTAATTATCTTGTACTTAAGTCGGCATTGTGCCTTTCGTATTAAATCCCGACGCAATTTCTGTGCTTCTTCGTCAATGTGAGGTCCAAGGGATAGAGTAAATCTGCAGTAGTGCAGCGGAATCTACTACTGATCTCCCAGGAAACGCTCAAAGCAAACCACAAATTATTAGAAGATTTACTCTTCTTGTACTTGAGTCGGCCTTGTGCCTTTCGTATTAAATACCGACGCAATTTCTGTGTACCATCGTCAATGTGAGGTCCAAGGGATAGAGTAAAGCTGCTGTAGAGCATCGGAATCTAGTACTGATCTCCCAGGAAACGCACAAAGTAATCCAGATACAATGAGGAGATTTACTCTTCTTGTACTTAAGTCGGCATTGTGCCTTTTGTATTAAATCCCGACGCTATTTCTGAGTTTCATCGTCAATATGAAGGACCAAGGGATAGAGTAAAGCTGCACTTGTGCATCTGAATGTAATACTGATGTCCCAGGAAACGCTCAAAGCAAACCACAAACAATGAGAAGATTTACTCATCTTGAACTTAAGTCGGCCTTGTGCCTTTTGTATTAAATCCCGACGCAATTTCTGTATTTCATCGTCAATGTGAAGGCAAAAGGGATAGAGTAAAGCTGCACTAGTGCACGGAAACTAATACTGATCTCAAAGCAAACGCTCAAAGCAAACCACAAACAATGTGAAGATTTACTGTTCTTGTACTTAAGTCGGCATTGTGCCATTTGCATTAAATACCGACTCAATTTCTTTGTTACATCGTCCATCTGAAGGTCCAAGGGATAGAGTAAAGCTGCAGTAGTGCATCGGAATCTAATACTGATCTCCCAGGAAACGCTCAAAGCAAACCACAAACAATGAGAAGTTTTACTCTTCTTGTACTTCAGTCGGCATTGTGCCTTTTGTATTAAATCTCGACGCAATTTCTGTGTTTCACCGTCAATGTGAGGGACCAAGGGATACTGTATAGCTGCGGCAGTGCATCGGAATGTAATACTGATCTCCCAATAAAGCGCTCAAAGCAAACCAAAAACAATGAGAAGATTTACTCTTCTGGTACTTCAGTCGGCATTGTGCTGTTGTATCAAATCCAGACGCAACTTCTCTGTTTCATCGTCAATGTGAAGGTCCAAGAGATAGAGTGAAGTTGCAGTAGTGCATCGGAATATAATACTGATCTCCCAGGAAACGCTCAAAGCAAACCACAAACAATGAGAAGATTTGCTCTTGTTGTACTTAAGTCGGCAGTGTGCCTTTTGTATTAAATCCCGACGCAATTTCAGTGTTTCATCGTCAATGTGAAGGTTCAAGGGATAGAGCAAAGCTGCAGTAGTGCATCGTAATCTAATACCGGTCTCCCAGGAAATGCTCAAAGCAAACCAGAAACAATGAGTAGATCTACTCTTCTTGTACTTAAGTCGGCATTGTGCTCTTCTATTCATCCCGGCGCCATTTCTGAGTTTCATCGTCATTGTGTAGGTCCAAGGGATAGAGTAAAGCTGCAGCAGCGCATCGGAATCTAATACTGATCTCCCAGGAAACGCACAAAGCAAACCACAAACAATGAGAAGATTTACTCTTATTGGACTTAAGTCGGCATTGTGCCTTTTGCATTAAATATCGCAGCAATTTCTATGTTTCATCGTCCATGTGAAGGTCCAAGGGATAGAGTAAAGCTGCAGCAGCGCATCGGAATCTAATACTGATCTCCCAGGAAACGCACAAAGTAATCCAGAGACAATGAGAAGATTTACTCCTCGTGTACTTAAGTCGGCATTGTGCCTTTTGCATTGAATCACGACGCAATTTCGGTGTTTCATCGTCAAAGTGAACGTCCAAGGGATAGAGTAAAGCTGAAGTAGTACATCGGAATCTAATACTGATGTCCCAGGAAACGCTCAAAGCAAACCACAATCAATAGGAGGATTTACTCTTCTTGTACTTCAGTCGGCACTGTGCCCTTTGTATTGTATCCCGACGCAATTTCTGTCTTTCATTGTCAATGTGAAGGTCCAAGGAATAGAGTAAAGCTGCAGTACTGCATCGGAATCTAATTCTGATCTCCCAGGAAACGTTCAAAGCAAACCACGATCAATGAGAAGAATTACTCTTCTTGTACTTAAGTCGGCATTGTGCCATTTGTATTATATCCAGATGCAATTTCTGTGTTTCATCGTCAATGTGATGGTCGAAGGTATGGAGTAAAGGTGCCGTAGTGCATCGGAATGTAATACTGATCTCTCAGGAAACGCTCAAAGCAAACCACAAAAGAAGAGATGTAATACTCTTCATGTACTTAAGGCGGCCTTCAGCCCTTTGTATTAAATCCGGACGCTATTTCTTTGTTTCATAGTCAATGTGAAGGTCCAGGGGATAGAGTGAAGCTGCAGTAGTGCATCGGAATCTAATACTGATCTCCCAGGAAACGCTCAAAGCAAACCATAAACAATGAGAAGATTTACTCTTCTTGTACTTAAGTCAGCATTATGCCTTTTGAAATAAATCCCGACGCCATTTCTGTCTTTCTTCGTCAATGTGAAGGGCCAAGGGATAGAGTAATGCATCTGGAACCGATACCAATCTCCCAGGAAACGATCAAACCAAACCACAAACAAAGAGACGATAATCTGTTCTTGTACTTAAGTCAGCATTGAGCCTGTAGTATTAAATCCCGACGCTAATTCTGTGTTTCACAGTCAATGTGAAGATCCAAGGGCTAGAGTATAGCGGCAGTAGTACATCGCAATCTAATACTGTTCTCCCAGGAAACGCTCAACGCAAATCACAAACAATGAGAACATATACTCTTCTTGTACTTCAGTCTGCCTTGTGCCTTTGGTATTAAATACCGACGCCATTTCTGTGTTTCATCTTCAATGTGAAGTTCCAGGGGAAAGAGTAAAGCCGCAGTAGTGCATCGGAATCTAATACTGATCTCCCAGGAAACGCTCAAAGCAAACTACAAACAATGAGAATATTTACTCTTCTAGTAATTAAACCGGCATTGTGCCTTTTCATTAAATACAGACGCAATTTCTAAGTTTCATCTTCCATGTGAAAGTCCAAGGGCTAGAGTAAAGCTGCAGTAGTGCGTCGGAATCTATTACTGACCTCCCAGGAAAAGCACAAAGCAATCTGGAAACAATGAGAAGTTTTACTCTTTTTGTACTTACGTCGGTATCTTGCCTTTTGTATTAAATCCCTACGCAATCTCTGTGTTTCATCGTCAACGTGAATGTCAAAGGGATAGAGTAAAACTGCATCGGAATGTAATTCTGATCTCCCAGGAAACGATCTAGGCAAACCAGAGACAACGAGTAGATTTACTCATCTTGTACTTCAGTCGGCCTTGCGCCTTTTGTATTAAATACCGACGTCATTTCTGTGTTTCATCGTCAATGTGAAGGTCCAAGGGATAGAGTGAAGCTGCAGTAGTGCATCGGAATCTAATTCTGATCTTCCAGGAAACGCTCAAAGCGGACCACAAACAATGAGAGGATTTACTCTTATTGGACTTAAGTCGGCATTGTGCCTTTTGCATTAAATACCGACGCCATTTCTGTGTTTCATCGTCAATGTGAAGGTCCAAAGGGATAGAGTGAAGCTGCAGTAGTGCATCGGAATCAAATACTGATCTTCCAGGAAACGCTCAAAGCAAACCTACAACAATTGGGAGATTTACTCATCTTGTACTTAAGTCGGCATTGTGCCTTTTGTGTTAAACCTTGACGCATTTTCTGTGTTTCATCGTCAATGTGAAGGCCCAAGGGATAGAGCAAAGCAGGAGTAGTGCATCGGAATCTAATACTGATCTCCCAGGAAAAGCTCAAAGCAAACCACAAACAATAAGTAGATTTACTCTTCTTGTACTTCAGTCGGCCTTGTGCCTTTTGTATTAAATACCGACGCCATTTCTGTGTTTTTTTCGTCAATGCGAAGGTCCAAGGGATAGAGTGAAGCTGCAGTAGTGCATCGGAATCTAATACTGATCTCCTAGGAAACGCTCAATAAATCCAGAAGCAATGAGAAGATTTACTCTTCTCGTACTTAAGGCGGCTTTGTGCCTTTTGCAATAAATACTGATGTAATTTCTATGTTTCATCGTCCATGTTAAGGTCCCAGGGATAGGGTAAAGCTGCAGTATTGCATCGGAATCTAGTACTGATCTCCCAGGAATCGCACAAAGTAATCCAGATACAATGAGGAGATTTACTCTTCTTGTACTTAAGTCGGCATTGTGCCTTTTGTATTAAATCCCGACGCATTTCTGAGTTTCATCGTCAATGTGAAGGTCCAAGGGATAGAGGAGAGCTGCAGTAGTGCATCGGGGTCGAATTCTGGTCTCCCAGGAAACGCTCAAAGCAAACCACAAACAATGAGGACATTTACTCTTCTCGAACTGAAGTCGGACTTTTCCCTTTTGTATTAAATCCCGACGCAATTTCTGTAATTCATCGTGAATGTGAAGGTGCAAGGGATAGAGTAAAGCTGCACTAGTGCATCGGAATCTAATACTGATCTCCCAGGAAACGCTCTAGGCAAACCTCAAACAATGAGTACATTTACTCTTCTTGTACTTCAGTCGGCCTTGTGCCTTTTGTATTAAATACCGACGCCATTTCTGTGTTTCGCCGTCAATGTGAAGGTCCAGGGGATAGAGTAAAGCTGCAGTAGTGCATCGGAATCAAATACTGATCTCCCAGGAAACGCTCAAAGCAAACCAACAACAATTGGAAGATTTACTCATCTTGTACTTATGTCGGCATTGTGCCCTTTGTATTAAATCCCGACGCATTTTCTGTGTTTCATGGTCAATGTGAAGGTCCATGGGAAAGAGTGAAGCTGCAGTAGTGCATCGGAGTCCAATACTGATCTCCCTGGAAACGCTCAGAGCAAACCATAAACAATGAGAAGATTTACTCTTCTTGTACTTAGGTCGGCATTGTGCTTTTTGTATGAAATCCCGGCGCAAATTCTGTGTCTCATCGTCAATGTGAAGGGCCTACGGATAGAGTAAAGCTGCAGTTGTGCATCGGAGTCTAATACTGATCTCCCAGGAAACGCTCAAAGCAAACCACAAACTATGAGATTTACTCTTCATGTACTTAAGTTGGCATTTTGACTTTTGTATTAAATCCCTACGCAATTTCTGTGTTTCATCGTAAATGTGAAGTTCCAAGGGATGGAGTAAAGCTGCAGTAGTGCATCGGAATCAAATACTGATCTCCCAGGAAACGCTCAAAGCAAACGAACAGCAATTGGAAGATTTACTCATCTTGTACTTAAGTCGGCATTGTGCCTTTTGTATTAAATCGCGACGCATTTTCTGTGTTTCATCGTCAATGTGAAGGTCCATGGGATAGAGTGAAGCTGCAGTAGTGCATCGGAGTCCAATACTGATCTCCCTGGAAACGCTCAAAGCAAACCATAAACAATGAGAAGATTTACTCTTCTTGTACTTATGTCGGCATTGTGCCTTTTGAATTAAATCCCGACGCAATTTCTGTCTTTCATCGTCATTGTGAAGGTCCAAGGGATAGAGTAAAGCTCAAGTAGGGCATCTGGAACTGATACTAATCTTCCAGGAAACGATGAAACCAAACCACAAACAAAGAGACGATTATCTGTTCTTGTACTGAAGTCGGCATTGTGCCTTTAGTATTAAATCACGACGCTAATTCTGTGTTTCACAGTCAATGTGGAGGTCCAAGGTATAGAGTATAGCCGCGGTAGTGCATCGAAATCAAATACTGATCTCTCAGGAAACGCTCAAAGCAAACCACAAACAATGAGAAGATTTACTCTTCTTGTACTTAAGTCGGCCTTGTGCATTTTGTATGAAATACCGACGCAATTTCTGTGTTTCATCCTCAATGTGAAGGTCCAAGGGTTAGAGTTAAACTGCAGTAGTGCATAGAAATGTAATACTCAACTCCCAGAAACGCTCTAGGCAAACCACAAACAATGAGTAGATTTACTCTTCTTGTACTTCAGTCGCCCTTGTGCCTTTTGTATTAAATACCGACGCCATTTCTCTGTTTCATCGTCAATGTGAAGGTCCAGGGGATAGAGTAAAGCTGCAGTAGTGCATCGGAATCAAATACTGATCTCCCAGGAAACGCTCAAAGCAAACCAACAACTATTGGAAGATTTACTCATCTCGTACTTAAGTCGGCATTGTGCATTTTGTATTAAATCCCGACGCATATTCTGTGTTTCATGGTCAATGTGAAGGTCCATGGAATAGAGTAAAGCAGGAGTAGTGCATCGGAATCTAATACTGATCTCCCAGGAAACGCTCAAAGCAAACCACAAACAATGAGAAAATTTACTCTTCTTGGACTTAAGTCGGGATTTTGCCTTTTGTATGAAATACCGACTAAATTTCTGTGTTTCATCGTCAATGCGAAGGTCGAAGGGATAGAGTAAAACTGCAGTAGTGCATTGGAATCGAATACTGGTCTCGCTGGAAACGCTCAAAGCAAACCACAAACAATGAGAACATTTACTGATCTCGAACTGAAGTCGGACTTTTCCCTTTTGTATTAAATCCCGACGCAATTTCTGTAATTCATCGTGAATGTGAAGGTGCAAGGGAGAGAGTAATGCTGCACTAGTGCATCGAAATCTAATACTAATCTCCCAGGAAACGCTCTAGGCAAACCACAAGCAATGAGTAGATTTACTCTTCTTGTACTTCAGTCGGCCTTGTGTTTTTGTATTAAATCCCGACGCAATTTCTGTGTTTCATTGGCAATGTGAAGGCGCTAGGGACAGAGTAAAGCTACAGTAGTGCATCGGAATCTAATACTGATCTCCCAGGAAACGCTCAAAGCAAACCATAAACTATGAGAAGAATTACTCGTCTTGTACTTAAGTCGGCATTCTGCCTTTTGCATTAAATCCCGACGAAATATCTGTCTTTCATCGTCAATGTGAAGGTCCAAGGGATAGAGTAAAGCTCATGTAGTGCATCTGGAACTGATACTAATCTCCCAGGAGACGAACAATCCAAACCGCAAACAAAGAGACGATTATCTGTTCTTGTACTTAAGTCGGCATTGTGCCTTTAGTATTAAATCCCGACGCTAATTCTGTGTTTCACAGTCAATGTGAAGGTCCAAGGGATAGAGTATAGCCGTAGTGTTGCATCGAAATCTAATACTGATCTCCCAGGAAACGCTCAAAGCAAACCACAAACAATGAGAACAACTACTCTTCTTGTTCTTAAGTCGGCCTTGTGCCTTTTGTATGAAATACCGACGCAATTTCAGTGTTTCATCCTCAATGAGAAGGTCGAAAGGATAGAGTAAAGCTGCAGTAGTGCATAGGATTATAATACTGATCTCCCAGGAAACGCTCTAGGCAAACCACAAACAATGAGAAAATTTTCTCTTCTTGTACTTAAAACTGCATTGTGCCTTTTGTGTTAAATCCCGAGGCACTTTCTGCGTTTCTTCGTCAATGTAAAGGTCCAGAGGATACAGTAAAGCTACAGTAGTGCATCGGAATCTAGTGCAGATCCCCCAGGAAACACTCAAAACAAATCACAAACAATGAGAAGATTATCTCTTCTTGTACTTAAGTCGGCATTGTACATTTTGTATTAAATCCCGACGCAATATCTGTGTTTCATCGTCAATGTGAAGGTCCAAGGGATAGAGTAGAGCTGCAGTGGTGCATCGGAAACTAATACTGATCTCCCAGGAAACGCTGAAAGCAACCACAAACAATGAGAAGATTTACTCTTCTTGTACTTACTTCGGCATTGTGCCTTTTGTATTAAATCCCGACGCATTTTCTGTGTTTCTTCGTCAATGTGAAGGTCCAAGTGATAAAGTAAAGCTATAGTAGTACAGCGGAATCTAGTACAGATCCTCAGGAAACGCTCAAAACAAACCACAAACAATGAGAAGATTAACTCTTCTTGTACTTAAGTCGGCATTGTGCATTTTGTATGAAATCCCGACGCAATATCTGTGTTTCATCGTCAATGTGAAGGCCAAAGGATTTCGTAAAGCTGCAGTAGTGCATCGGAATCTAATACACAACTCCCATGAAACCCTCAAAGCAAACCACAAACAATAAGAAGATGTACTCATCTTGTACTTAAGTCAACATTGTGCTTTTGTGTTAAATCCCGAGGCACTTTCTGCGTTTCATCGTCAATGTGACGGTGCAAGGGATAGAGTGAAGCTGCAGTAGTTCATCGTAATCTAGTACTGATCCCCAGGAAACGCTCAAAGCAAACCACAAACAATGAGAAGATTTACACTTCTTGCATTTAAGTCATTATTGTGCTTTTCGTATTAAATCCCGACGCAAATTTCTGTGTTTCATCGTCAATGTGAAGGCCAAGGGATGGAGAAAAGCTGCAGTAGTACATCGGATTCTAATACTGAACTAGCAGGTAACGCTCAAAACAAACCACAAGCAATGTGATGATTTACTCATCTTGTACCTAAGTCTGCATCGTGCCTTTTATGTTAAATCCCGAGGCACTTTCTGCGTTTCATCGTCAATGTGAAGGTGCAAGGGATAGAGTAAAGCCGCAGTAGTTCATCGTAATGTAGTACTGATCCCGCAGGAAACGCTCAAAGCAAACCACAAACAATGAGAAGATTTACTCTTCTGCTTCTTAAGTCGGCTTTGGGCCTTTTAATTATCTCCCGACGCAATTTCTCTGTTTCATCGTCAATGTGAAGGTCCAACGGATAGAATATAGCTGCAGTAGTGCATCGGAACCTAATACTGATCTCCCAGGAAACGCTCAAAGCAAACCACAAACAAAGAGAAGATTTACTGTTCTTGTACTTAAGATGGCATTGTGCCTTTTATATTAAATCCCGACGCAATTTCTGTGTTTCATCGTCAATGTGAAGGCCAAAGGATTTCGTAAAGCTGCAGTAGTGCATCGGAATCTAATACCCAACTCCCATGAAACCCTCAAAGCAAACCACAATCAATAAGAAGATGTACTCATCTTGTACTTAAGTCTGCATTGTGCTTTTGTGTTAAATCCCGAGGCACTTTCTGCGTTTCATCGTCAATGTGAAGGTTCAAGGGATAGAGTAAAGCTGCAGTAGTTCATCGTAATCTAGTACTGATCCCCAGGAAACACTCAAAGCAATCCACAAACAATGAGAAGATTAGACTTCTTGTACTTAAGTCGGCATTGTACATTTTGTATTAAATCCCGACGCAATATCTGTGTTTCATCGTCAATGTGACGGTCCAAGGGATACAGTAAAGCAGCAGTGGTGCATCGGAAACTAATACTGATCCCCCAGGAAACGCTCAAAGCAAACCACAAACAATGAGAAGATTTACTCTTCTTGTACTTATTTCGGCATTGTGCTTTTTGTATTAAATCCCGACGCAATTTCTGTGTTTCATCGTCAATGTGAATGTCGAAGGGCTAGAGTAAAGCTGCAGTAGTGCATCGGAGTCTAATACTGATCTCCCAGGAAACGCTCAAATCAAACCACAAACAATGACCAGATTTAATCTTCTTCTACTTAAGCCGGCTTTGGGCCATTTGTATTAAATCCCGACGCAATTTCTGTGTTTCAAGGTCAATGTGAAGGTCCAACGGATAGAGTACAGTTGCAGTAGTGCATCGGAATCTAATACTGATCTCCCAGGAAACGCTCAAAGCAATCCACAAACAAAGAATGTTTACTCTTCTTGTACTTAGATCGGCATTGTGTCTTGTGTATTAAATCCCGACGCATTTTCTGTGTTTCATCGTCAATGTGAAGGTCCAAGGGATGGAGTTAAGCAGCATTAGTGCATCGGAATCTATTATAGAGCCCCCAGGAAACGCTCAAAGCAAACCACAAGCAATGAGAAGATTTACACTTCTTGCACTTAAGTCAGTATTGTGCCTTTCGAATTAAAACCCGACGCAATCTCTGTGTTTCATCGTCAATGTGAAGGTCCAAGGGATAGATTAAGGCTGCAGTAGTGAATCGGAATCTAATACTAAACTCCCAGGAAACGCTCAAAGCAAACCACAAACAAAGAGGAGTTTTACTCCACTTGTCCTTAAGTCAGCATTGTGCCTTTTGTATTAAACCTCGACGCATTTTCTATGTTTCTTCGTCAATGTGATGGTCCAAGGGATAGAGTGAAGCTACAGTAGTGCATCGGAATCTAGTACAGATACCATAGGAAACACTCAAAACAAACCACAAAGAATGAGAAGATGAACTCTTGTTGTACTTAAGTCGGCATTGTACATTATGTATTAAATCCCGATGCAATTTCTGTGTTTCATCGTGAATGTGAAGTTGCAAGGGTAGAGTAAAGCTGCAGTAGTGCATCGCATCGTAATCTAGTACTGATCCCCCAGGAAGCGCTCAAAGCAAACCACAAACAATGAGAAGATTTACGCTTCTTCTTCTTAAGTCGGCTTTGGGCGTTTTTATTAACTCCCGACGCAATTTCTGTGTTTCATCGTCAATGTGAAGGTCCAACGGATAGAGTACAGTTGCAGTAGTGCATCGGAATCTAATACTGATCTCCCAGGAAACGCTCAAAGCAATCCACAAACAAAGAATGTTTACTCTTCTTGTACTTAGATCGACATTGTGTCTTGTGTATTAAATCCCGACGCATTCTCTGTGATTCATTGTCAATGTGAAGGTCCAAGGGATAGAGTTAAGCAGCAGTAAAGCATCGGAATCTATTATTGAGCCCCCAGGAAACGCTCAAAGCAAACCACAAACAATGAGAAAATTATACTTCTTGTACTTAAGTCGGCATGGTGCCTTTTGCATTAAATCCCGACACAATTTCTGTGTTTCATACTCAATGTGAAGGTCCAAGGGATAGAGTAAAGCTGCAGTAGAGCATCGGAATCTAATACTGATCTCCCAGGAATCGCTCTAAGCAAACCACAAACAAAGAGAAGATTTACTCTTCTTGTACTTAAGTCGGCATTGTGCCTTTTGTATTAAATCCCGACGCAATTTCTGTGTTTCATCGTCAATGTGAAGGCCAAGGGATTGTGTAAAGGTGCAGTAGTGCATCGGATTCTAATACTGAACGCCCAGGAAACGCTCAAAGCAAACAACAAACAATAAGAAGATTTACCCTTCTTGTACTTAAGTCTGCATTGTGCCTTTTGTGTTAAATCCCGAAGCACTTTCTGCGTTTCATCGTCAATGTGAAGGTGCAAGGGATAAATTAAAGCTGCAGTAGTTCTTCGTAATCTAATACTGATGCCCCAGGAAACGCTCAAAGCAAACCACAAACAATGAGAAGATTTACACTTCCTGCACTTAAGTCGGCATTGTGCCTTTTTGTATAAAATCCCGACGCAGTTTCTGTGGTTCATCGTCAATGTGAAGGTCCAAGGGGTAGATTACAGCTGCAGTAGTGAATCGGAATCTAATACTGATCTCTAAGGAAACTCTCAAAGCAAACCACAAGCAAAGAGAATATTTACTCCACTTGTACTTAAGTCGGTATTGTGCCTTTTGTATTAAATCCCGACGCTATTTCGGAGTTTCATCGTCAATGTGAAGGCCAAGCGATTTTGTAAAGCTGCAGTAGTGCAAAGGAGTCTGATACTGAACTCCCAGGAAACGCTCAAGGCAAACCACAAACAATAAGAAGATTTACTCTTCTTGTACTTAAGTCTGCATTGTGCCTTTTGTGTTAAATCTCGAAGCACTTTCTGTGTTTCATCGTCAATGTGAAGGTGCAAGGGATAGAGTAAAGCTGCAGTAGTGCATCGGAGTCCAATACTGATCTCCCAGGAAACGCACAAAGCAAACCACAAACAATGAGAAAATTTTCTCTTCTTGTACTTAAAACTGCATTGTGCCTTTTGTGTTAAATCCCGAGGGACTTTCTGCATTTCATCGTCAATGTGAAGGCGCAAGGGATAGAGTAAAGCTGTAGTAGTTCATCGTAATCTAGTACTGATCCTCCAGGAAACGCTCAAAGCAAACCACAAACAAAGAGAAGATATACTCTTCTTGTACTTAAGTCGGCATTGTGCCTTTTGTATTACATCCCGACGCAATCTCTGTGTTACATCGTCAATGTGAAGGCCAAGGAATTTTCTAAAGCTGCAGTAGTGCATCGGAATCTAATACTGAACTTCCAGGAAACGCTCAAAGGAAACCACAAACAATAAGAAGATTTACTCTTCTTGTACTTAAGTGTGCATTGTGGTATTTGTGTTAAATCCCGAGGCACTTTCTGCGTTTCATCGTCAATGTGAAGGTGCAGGGGATAGAGTAAACCTGCAGTAGTTCACCGTATACTAATACTGATCTCCCAGGAAACGCTCAAAGCAAACCACAAACAAAGAGAAGATTTACTCTTCTTGTACATAAGTCGGCATTGTGCCTTGTGTAGTACATCCCGACGCATTTTCTGTGTTTCATCGTCAATGTGAAGGTCCAAGGGATAGAGTTAAGCAACAGTAGTGCATCGGAATCTATTATTGAGCCCCCAGGAAACGCTCAAAGCAAACCACAAACAAAGAGTAGATTTACTCCACTTGTCCTTAAGTCGGCATTGTGCCTTTTGTATTAAATCCCGACGCACTTTCTGCGTTTCTTCGCCAATGTAAAGGTCCAAGGGATACAGTAAAGCTACAGTAGTGCATCGGAATCTAGTGTAGATCCCCCAGGAAACACTCAAAACAAACCACAAACAATGAGGAGATTAACTCTTCTTGTACTTAAGTCGGCATTGTACATTTTGTATTAAATCCCGACGCAATATCTGTGTTTCATCGTTTATGTGAAGGTCCAAGGGATAGAGTAAAGCTGCAGTGGTGCATCGGAAACTAATACTGACCTCCCAGGAAACGCTGAAAGCAACTACAAACAATGAGAAGATTTACTCTTCCTGTACTTACTTCGGCATTGTGCCTTTTGTGTTAAATCCCGACGCAATTTCTGGGTTCCATCGCCTATGTGAAGGTCAAGGGGCTAGAGTAAAGCTGCAGTAGTGCATCGCAGTCTAATATTGATCTCCCAGGAAACGCTCAAAGCAAACCACAAACAATGACCAGATTTACTCTTCTTCTACTTAACTCGGCTTTGGGCCATTTGTATTAAATCCCGACGCAATTTCTGTGTTTCAAGGTCAATGTGAAGGTCCAACGGATAGAGTATAGTTGCAGTAGTTCACCGGAATCTAATACTGATCTCCCAGGAAACGCTCAAAGCAAACCACAAACAAAGAGAGTATTTACTGCACTTGTACTTAAGTTGGCATTGTGCCTTTTGTATTAAATCCCGACGCATTTTCTGTGTTTCTTCGTCAATGTGAAGGTCCAAGTGATAAAGTAAAGCTATAGTAGAATAGCGGAATCTAGTACAGATCCTCAGGAAACGCTCAAAACAAACCACAAACAATGAGAAGTTTAACTCTTCTTGTACTTAAGTCGCCATTGTGCATTTTGTAAGAAATCCCGACGCAATATCTGTGTTTCATCGTCAATGTGAAGGCCAAAGGATTTCGTAAAGCTGCAGTAGTGCATCGGAATCTAATACTCAACTCCCATGAAACCCTCAAAGCAAACCACAAACTATAAGAAGATGTACTCACCTTGTACTTAAGTCTGCATTGTGCTTTTGGGTTAAATCCCGAGCCACTTTCTGCGTTTCATCGTCAATGTGCAGGTGCAAGGGATAGAGTAAAGCTGCAGTAGTTCATCGTAATCTAGTACTGATCCCCAGGAAACGCTCAAAGCAAACCACAAGCAATGAGAAGATTTACACTTCTTGCACTTAAGTCATTATTGTGCTTTTCGTATTAAATCCCGACGCAAATATCTGTGTTTCATCGTCAATGTGAAGGCCAAACGATGGAGAAAAGCTGCAGTAGTACATCGGATTCTAATACTGAACTCCCAGGTAACGCTCAAAGCAAACCACAAGCAAAGAGAATATTTCCTCCACTTGTACTTAAGTCGGTATTGTGCCTTTTGTATTAAATCCCGACGCTATTTCGGTGTTTCATCGTCAATGTGAAGGCCAAGGGATTTTGTAAAGCTGCAGTAGTGCAAAGGAATCTGATACTGAACTCCCAGGAAACGCTCAAGGCAAACCACAAACAATAAGAAGATGTACTCACCTTGTACTTAAGTCTGCATTGTGGTTTTGGGTTAAATCCCGAGCCACTTTCTGCGTTTCATCGTCAATGTGCAGGTGCAAGGGATAGAGTAAAGCTGCAGTAGTTCATCGTAATCTAGTACTGATCCCCAGGAAACGCTCAAAGCAAACCACAAACAATGAGAAGATTTACACTTCTTGCACATAAGTCATTATTGTGCTTTTCGTATTAAATCCCGACGCAAATATCTTTGTTTCATCGTCAATGTGAAGGCCAAGGGATGGAGAAAAGCTGCAGTAGTACATCGGATTCTAATACTGAACTCCCAGGTAACGCTCAAAGCAAACCACAAACAATGTGATGATTTACTCTTCTTGTACCTAAGTCTGCATCGTGCCTTTTATGTTAAATCCCGAGGCACTTTCTGCGTTTCATCGTCAATGTGAAGGTGCAAGGGATAGAGTAAAGCCGCAGTAGTTCATCGTAATGTAGTACTGATCCCGCAGGAAACGCTCAAAGCAAACCACAAACAATGAGAAGATTTACTCTTCTGCTTCTTAAGTCGGCTTTGGGCCTTTTAATTATCTCCCGACGCAATTTCTCTGTTTCATCGTCAATGTGAAGGTCCAACGGATAGAATATAGCTGCAGTAGTGCATCGGAACCTAATACTGATCTCCCAGGAAACGCTCAAAGCAAACCACAAACAAAGAGAAGATTTACTGTTCTTGTACTTAAGATGGCATTGTGCCTTTTATATTAAATCCCGACGCAATTTCTGTGTTTCATCGTCAATGTGAAGGCCAAAGGATTTCGTAAAGCTGCAGTAGTGCATCGGAATCTAATACCCAACTCCCATGAAACCCTCAAAGCAAACCACAATCAATAAGAAGATGTACTCATCTTGTACTTAAGTCTGCATTGTGCTTTTGTGTTAAATCCCGAGGCACTTTCTGCGTTTCATCGTCAATGTGAAGGTGCAAGGGATAGAGTAAAGCTGCAGTAGTTCATCGTAATCTAGTACTGATCCCCAGGAAACACTCAAAGCAATCCACAAACAATGAGAAGATTAGACTTCTTGTACTTAAGTCGGCATTGTACATTTTGTATTAAATCCCGACGCAATATCTGTGTTTCATCGTCAATGTGACGGTCCAAGGGATACAGTAAAGCAGCAGTGGTGCATCGGAAACTAATACTGATCCCCCAGGAAACGCTCAAAGCAAACCACAAACAATGAGAAGATTTACTCTTCTTGTACTTATTTCGGCATTGTGCTTTTTGTATTAAATCCCGACGCAATTTCTGTGTTTCATCGTCAATGTGAATGTCGAAGGGCTAGAGTAAAGCTGCAGTAGTGCATCGGAGTCTAATACTGATCTCCCAGGAAACGCTCAAATCAAACCACAAACAATGACCAGATTTAATCTTCTTCTACTTAAGCCGGCTTTGGGCCATTTGTATTAAATCCCGACGCAATTTCTGTGTTTCAAGGTCAATGTGAAGGTCCAACGGATAGAGTATAGCTGCAGTAGTGCACCGGAATCTAATACTGATCTCCCAGGAAACGCTCAAAGCAAACCACAAACAAAGAGTGTATTTACTCCACTTGTACTTAAGTTGGCATTGTGCCTTGTGTATTAAATCCCGACGCATTTTCTGTGTTTCTTCGTCAATGTGAAGGTCCAAGTGATAAAGTAAAGCTATAGTAGAATAGCGGAATCTAGTACAGATCCTCAGGAAACGCTCAAAACAAACCACAAACAATGAGAAGTTTAAATCTTCTTGTACTTAAGTCGCCATTGTGCATTTTGTAAGAAATCCCGACGCAATATCTGTGTTTCATCGTCAATGTGAGGGCCAAAGGATTTCGTAAAGCTGCAGTAGTGCATCGGAATCTAATACTCAACTCCCATGAAACCCTCAAAGCAAACCACAAACCATAAGAAGATGTACTCACCTTGTACTTAAGTCTGCATTGTGCTTTTGGGTTAAATCCCGAGCCACATTCTGCGTTTCATCGTCAATGTGCAGGTGCAATTGATAGAGTAAAGCTGCAGTAGTTCATCGTAATCTAGTACTGATGCCCCAGGAAACGCTCAAAGCAAACCACAAACAATGAGAAGATTTACACTTCCTGCACTTAAGTCGGCATTGTGCCTTTTTGTATAAAATCCCGACGCAGTTTCTGTGGTTCATTGTCAATGTGAAGGTCCAAGGGATAGATTAAAGCTGCAGTAGTGAATCGGAATCTAATACTGATCTCTAAGGAAACTCTCAAAGCAAACCACAAGCAAAGAGAATATTTACTCCACTTGTACTTAAGTCGGTATTGTGCCTTTTGTATTAAATCCCGACGCTATTTCGATGTTTCATCGTCAATGTGAAGGCCAAGGGATTTTGTAAAGCTGCAGTAGTGCAAAGGAATCTGATACTGAACTCCCAGGAAACGCTCAAGGCAAGCCACAAACAATAAGAAGATGTACTCACCTTGTACTTAAGTCTGCATTGTGCTTTTGGGTTAAATCCCGAGCCACTTTCTGCGTTTCATCGTCAATGTGCAGGTGCAAGGGATAGAGTAAAGCTGCAGTAGTTCATCGTAATCTAGTACTGATCCCCAGGAAACGCTCAAAGCAAACCACAAACAATGACCAGATTTACTCTTCTTCTACTTAACTCGGCTTTGGGCCATTTGTATTAAATCCCGACGCAATTTCTGTGTTTCAAGGTCAATGTGAAGGTCCAACGGATAGAGTATAGCTGCAGTAGTGCACCGGAATCTAATACTGATCTCCCAGGAAACGCTCAAAGCAAACCACAAACAAAGAGAGTATTTACTCCACTTGTACTTAAGTTGGCATTGTGCCTTTTGTATTAAATCCCGACGCATTTTCTGTGTTTCTTCGTCAATGTGAAGGTCCAAGTGATAAAGTAAAGCTATAGTAGAATAGCGGAATCTAGTACAGATCCTCAGGAAACGCTCAAAACAAACCACAAACAATGAGAAGTTTAACTCTTCTTGTACTTAAGTCGCCATTGTGCATTTTGTAAGAAATCCCGTCGCAATATCTGTGTTTCATCGTCAATGTGAAGGCCAAAGGATTTCGTAAAGCTGCAGTAGTGCATCGGAATCTAATACTCAACTCCCATGAAACCCTCAAAGCAAACCACAAACTATAAGAAGATGTACTCACCTTGTACTTAAGTCTGCATTGTGCTTTTGGGTTAAATCCCGAGCCACTTTCTGCGTTTCATCGTCAATGTGCAGGTGCAAGGGATAGAGTAAAGCTGCAGTAGTTCATCGTAATCTAGTACTGATCCCCAGGAAACGCTCAAAGCAAACCACAAACAATGAGAAGATTTACACTTCTTGCACTTAAGCCATTATTGTGCTTTTCGTATTAAATCCCGACGCAAATATCTGTGTTTCATCGTCAATGTGAAGGCCAAGGGATGGAGAAAAGCTGCAGTGGTGCATCGGAAACTAATACTGACCTCCCAGGAAACGCTGAAAGCAACCACAAACAATGAGAAGATTTACTCTTCCTGTACTTTCTTCGGCATTGTGCCTTTTGTGTTAAATCCCGACGCAATTTCTGTGTTTCATCGCCTATGTGAAGGTCCAGGGGCTAGAGTAAAGCTGCAGTAGTGCATCGGAGTCTAATATTGATCTCCCAGGAAACGCTCAAAGCAAACCACAAACAATGACCAGATTTACTCTTCTTCTACTTAACTCGGCTTTGGGCCATTTGTATTAAATCCCGACGCAATTTCTGTGTTTCATCGTCAATGTGAAGGTCCAACGGATAGAGTATAGCTGCAGTAGTGCACCGGAATCTAATACTGATCTCCCAGGAAACGCTCAAAGCAAACCACAAACAAAGAGAGTATTTACTCCACTTGTACTTAAGTCGGCATTGTGCCTTTTGTATTAAATCCCGACGCATTTTCTGTGTTTCTTCGTCAATGTGAAGGTCCAAGTGATAAAGTAAAGCTATAGTAGTACAGCGGAATCTAGTTCAGATAATCAGGAAAAGCTCAAAACAAACCACAAACAATGAGAAGTTTAACTCTTCTTGTACTTAAGTCGGCATTGTGCATTTTGTAAGAAATCCCGACGCAATATCTGTGTTTCATCGTCAATGTGAAGGCCAAAGGATTTCGTAAAGCTGCAGTAGTGCATCGGAATCTAATACTCAACTCCCATGAAACCCTCAAAGCAAACCACAAACAATAAGAAGATGTACTCACCTTGTACTTAAGTCTGCATTGTGCTTTTGGGTTAAATCCCGAGCCACATTCTGCGTTTCATCGTCAATGTGCAGGTGCAAGGGATAGAGTAAAGCTGCAGTAGTTCATCGTAATCTAGTACTGATGCCCCAGGAAACGCTCAAAGCAAACCACAAACAATGAGAAGATTTACACTTCCTGCACTTAAGTCGGCATTGTGCCTTTTTGTATAAAATCCCGACGCAGTTTCTGTGGTTCATCGCCAATGTGAAGGTCCAAGGGATAGATTAAAGCTGCAGTAGTGAATCGGAATCTAATACTGATCTCTAAGGAAACTCTCAAAGCAAACCACAAGCAAAGAGAATATTTACTCCACTTGTACTTAAGTCGGTATTGTGCCTTTTGTATTAAATCCCGACGCTATTTCGGTGTTTCATCGTCAATGTGAAGGCCAAGGGATTTTGTAAAGCTGCAGTAGTGCAAAGGAATCTGATACTGAACTCCCAGGAAACGCTCAAGGCAAACCACAAACAATAAGAAGATGTACTCACCTTGTACTTAAGTCTGCATTGTGCTTTTGGGTTAAATCCCGAGCCACTTTCTGCGTTTCATCGTCAATGTGCAGGTGCAAGGGATAGAGTAAAGCTGCAGTAGTTCATCGTAATCTAGTACTGATCCCCCGGAAACGCTCAAAGCAAACCACAAACAATGAGAAGATTTACACTTCTTGCACTTAAGTCATTATTGTGCTTTTCGTATTAAATCCCGACGCAAATATCTGTGTTTCATCGTCAATGTGAAGGCCAAGGGATGGAGAAAAGCTGCAGAAGTACATCGGATTCTAATACTGAACACCCAGGTAACGCTCAAAGCAAACCACAAACAATGTGATGATTTACTCTTCTTGTACCTAAGTCTGCATCGTGCCTTTTATGTTAAATCCCGAGGCACTTTCTGCGTTTCATCGTCAATGTGAAGGTGCAAGGGATAGAGTAAAGCCGCAGTAGTTCATCGTAATGTAGTACTGATCCCGCAGGAAACGCTCAAAGCAAACCACAAACAATGAGAAGATTTACTCTTCTGCTTCTTAAGTCGGCTTTGGGCCTTTTAATTATCTCCCGACGCAATTTCTCTGTTTCATCGTCAATGTGAAGGTCCAACGGATAGAATATAGCTGCAGTAGTGCATCGGAACCTAATACTGATCTCCCAGGAAACGCTCAAAGCAAACCACAAACAAAGAGAAGATTTACTGTTCTTGTACTTAAGATGGCATTGTGCCTTTTATATTAAATCCCGACGCAATTTCTGTGTTTCATCGTCAATGTGAAGGCCAAAGGATTTCGTAAAGCTGCAGTAGTGCATCGGAATCTAATACCCAACTCCCATGAAACCCTCAAAGCAAACCACAAACAATAAGAAGATGTACTCATCTTGTACTTAAGTCTGCATTGTGCTTTTGTGTTAAATCCCGAGGCACTTTCTGCGTTTCATCGTCAATGTGAAGGTGCAAGGGATAGAGTAAAGCTGCAGTAGTTCATCGTAATCTAGTACTGATCCTCAGGAAACGCTCAAAGCAATCCACAAACAATGAGAAGATTAGACTTCTTGTACTTAAGTCGGCATTGTACATTTTGTATTAAATCCCGACGCAATATCTGTGTTTCATCGTCAATGTGACGGTCCAAGGGATACAGTAAAGCAGCAGTGGTGCATCGGAAACTAATACTGATCCCCCAGGAAACGCTCAAAGCAAACCACAAACAATGAGAAGATTTACTCTTCTTGTACTTATTTCGGCATTGTGCTTTTTGTATTAAATCCCGACGCAATTTCTGTGTTTCATCGTCAATGTGAATGTCGAAGGGCTAGAGTAAAGCTGCAGTAGTGCATCGGAGTCTAATACTGATCTCCCAGGAAACGCTCAAATCAAACCACAAACAATGACCAGATTTACTCTTCTTCTACTTAAGTCGGCTTTGGGCCATTTGTATTAATTCCTGACGCAATTTCTGTGTTTCATCGTCAATGTGAAGGTCCAACGGATTGAGTACTGCTGCAGTAGTGCATCAGAATCTAATACTGATCTCCCAGGAAACGCTCAAAGCAAACCACAAACAAAGAATGCTTACTCTTGTTGTACTTAGTTCGGCATTGTGCCTTGTGTATTGAATCCCGACGCATTCTCTGTGTTTCATCGTCAATGTGAAGGTCCAAGGGATAGTGTTAGGCAGCAGTGAAGCATCGGAATCTATTGTTGAGCCCCCAGGAAACTCTCAAAGCAAACCACAAACAATGAGAAGATTAGACTTCTTGTACTTAAGTCGGCATTGTGCCATTTGTATTAAATACCGACGCAATTTCTGTGTTTCATCGTCAATGAGAAGGCCAAGGGATTTTGTATAGCTGCTTAGTGCATCGGAATCTAATACTGAACTCCCACGAAACGCTCAAAGCAAACCACAAACAATAAGAAGATTTACTCTTCTTGTACTTAAGTCTGGATTGTGCCATTTATGTTAAATTCCGAGGCACTTTCTGCGTTTCATCGTCAATGTGAAGGTGCAAGGGATAGAGTAAAGCTGCAGTAGTTCATCGTAATCTAGCACTGATCCCACAGGAAACGCTCAAAGCAAACCACAAACAAAGAATGCTTACTCTTGTTGTACGTAGGTCGGCATTATGCCTTTTGTATTAAATCCCGACGCAATTTCTGTGTATCATCGTCAATGTGAAGGCCAAGGGATGCAGCAAAGCTGCAGTAGTGCATCGGAATCTTATACTGAACCCCCAAGTAACGCTCAAAGCAAAACACTAACAATGAGAAAATTTACTCTCCTTGTACCTAAGTCTGTATTGTGCCTTTTTTTTAAATCCCGAAGCACTTTCTGCGTTTCATCGTCAATGTGAAGCTGCAAGGGATAGAGTAAAGCCGCAGTAGTTCATCGTAAACTAGTACTGATCCCCCAGGAAACGCCCAAAGCAAACCACAATCAATGAGAAGATTTACTCTTCTTCTTCTTATGTCGGCTTTGGCCCTTTTTATTAACTCGCGACGCAATTTCTGTGTTTCATCGCCAATGTGAAGGTCCAAAGGATTGAGTAAATCTGCAGTAGTCCATCGGAATCTAATACTGATCTCCCAGGAAACGCTCAAAGCAAACCACAAACAAAGAATGTTTACTCTTCTTGTACTTAGGTGTGCATTGTGCCTTGTGTATTTAATCCCGACGCATTTTATGTGTTTCATCGTCAATCTGAAGGTGCAAGGGATAGAGTTAAACAGCAGTAGTGCATCGGAATCTATTATTGAGCCCCCAGGACACCCTCAAAGCAAACCACAAACAATGAGAAGATTACATTTCTTTTACTTAAGTCGGCATTGTTACTTTTGCATTAAATCCCGACGCAATTCCTGTGTTTCATACTCAATGTGAAGGTCCAAGGGATAGAGTAAAGCTGCAGTAGTGCATCGGAATCTAATACTGATCTCCCAGGAAACTCTCAAAGCAAACCACAAACAAAGAGAAGATTAACTCTTCTTGTACTTAGGTCGGCATTGTACATTTTGTATTAAATCGCGATGCAATTTCTGTGTTTCATCATCAATGTGAAGGTCCAAGGGATAGAATAAAGCTGCAGTGGTGCATCGGAAACTAATACAGATCTCCCAGGAAACGCTCAAAGCAAACCACAAATAATGAGAAAACATACTCTTTATGTACTTACGTCGGCATTGTGCCTTTTGTATTAAATCCCGACGCAATTTCTGTGTATCATCGTCAATGTGAAGGTCCAAGGGATAGATTAAGGCTGCAGTAGTGAATCGGAATCTAATACTGAACTCCCAGGAAACGCTCAAAGCAAACCACAAACAAAGAGGAGTTTTACTCCACTTGTCCTTAAGTCGGCATTGTGCCTTTTGTATTAAATTCCGACGCATTTTCTGTGTTTCTTCGTCAATGTGAAGGTCCAAGGGATACAGTAAAGCTACAGTAGTGCATCGGAATCTAGTACAGATCCCCCAGGTAACACTCAAAACAAACCACAAACAATGAGAGGATTAACTCTTCTTTTACTGAAGTCGGCATTGTACATTTTGTATTAAATACCGACGCAATTTCTGTGTTTCATCGTCAATGTGAAGGTCCAAGGGATAGAGTAAAGCTGTAGTGGTGCATCGGAAACTAATACTGATCTTCTAGGAAACGCTCAAAGCAAACCATAAACAATGAGAAGATTTACTCTTCTTGTACTTACTTCAGCATTGTGCCATTTGTATTAAATCCCGACGCAATTTCTGTGCTTCATCGTCATGGTGAAGGTCCAAGGGCTAGAGTAAAACTGCAGTGGTGCATCGGAAACTAATAATGATCTCCCAGGTAACGCTCACAGCAAACCACAAACTATGAGAAGATTTACTCTTCTTGTACCTAAGCCTGCATTGTGCCTTTTGTGTTAAATCCCGAGGCACTTTCTGCGTTTCATTGTCAATGTGAAGGTGGAAGGGATGGAGTAAAGCCGCAGTAGTTCATCGTAATCTAGTACTGATCCCCCAGGAAACGCTAAAAGTAAACCACAAACAATGAGAAGATTTCCTCTTCTTCTTCTTAAGTCGGCTTTAGGAATTTTTATTAACTCCCGAAGCAATTTCTGTGTTTCATCGTCAATGTGAAGGTCCAACGGATAGAGTACAGCTGCAGTAGTGCATCGGAATCTAATACTGATCTCCCAGGAAAAGCTCAAAGCAAACCACAAACATAGAATGCTGACCCTTGTTGTACTTAGGTCGGCATTGTGCCTTGTGTATTAAATCCCGACGCATTCTCTGTGTTTCATCGTCAACGTGAAGGTCCAAGGGATAGGGTGAAGCAGCAGTAAAGCATCGGAATCTATTATTGAGCCCCCAGGAAACGCTAAAAGCAAACCATAAACAATGAGAAGATTAGACTTCTTCAACTTAAGACGGCATTGTGCCTTTTGTATTAAATACTGACGCAATTTCTGTGTTTCATCGTCAATGAGAAGGCCAAGGGATTTTGTAAAGCTGCAGTAGTGCATCGGAATCTATTACTGAACTCCCACGAAACGCTCAAAGCAAACCACAAACAATAAGAAGATTTACTCTTCTTGTACTTAAGTCTGCATTGTGCCATTTGTGTTAAATGCGGAGGCACTTTCTGCGTTTCATCGTCAATGTGAAGGTGCAAGGGTTAGAGTAAAGCTGCAGTAGTTCATCGTAATCTAGTACTGATCCCCCAGGAAACGCTCGAAGCAAACCACAAACAAAGAGAATATTTACTCCACTTGTACTTAAGTCGGCATTGTGCCTCTTGTATTAAATCCCGACGCATTTTCTGTGTTTCTTCGTCAATGTGAAGGTGCAAGGGATACAGTAAAGCTACAGTAGTACTTCGGAATCAAGTACAGATATCCCCAGGAAACGCTTAAAACAAACCACAAAACAATGAGAAGTTTAACTCATCTTGTACGTAAGTCGGCATTGTGCATTTAGTATTAAATCCCGACGCTATTTCTGTAATTCATCGTCAATGTGAAGGTCCAAGGGTAGAATAAAGCTGCAATGGTGCATCGGGAACTAATACTGATCTCACAAGAAACGCTCAAAACAAACCACAAATATTGAGAAGATTTGCTCTTCTTGTACTTAGGTCGGCATTGTGCATTTTGTAAGAAATCCCGACGCAATATCTGTGTTTCATCGTCAATGTAAAGGCCAAAGGATTTCGTAAAGCTGCAGTAGTGCATCGGAATCTAATACTCAACTCCCATGAAACCCTCAAAGCAAACCACAAACAATGAGAAGATTTACACTTCTTGCACTTAAGTCATTATTGTGCTTTTCGTATTAAATCCCGACGCAAATATCTGTGTTTTATCGTCAATGTGAAGGCCAAGGGATGGAGAAAAGCTGCAGTAGTACATCGGATTCTAATACTGAACTCCCAGGTAACGCTCAAAGCAAACCACAAACAATGTGATGATTTACTCTTCTTGTACCTAAGTCTGCATCGTGCCTTTTATGTTAAATCCCGAGGCACTTTCTGCGTTTCATCGTCAATGTGAACGTGCAAGGGATAGAGTAAAGCCGCAGTAGTTCATCGTAATGTAGTACTGATCCCGCAGGAAACGCTCAAAGCAAACCACAAACAATGAGAAGATTTACTCTTCTGCTTCTTAAGTCGGATTTGGGCCTTTTTATTATCTCCCGACGCAATTTCTTTGTTTCATCGTCAATGTGAAGGTCCAACGGATAGAATATAGCTGCAGTAGTGCATCGGAACCTAATACTGATCTCCCAGGAAACGCTCAAAGCAAACCACAAACAAAGAGAAGATTTACTGTTCTTGTACTTAAGATGGCATTGTGCCTTTTATATTAAATCCCGACGCAATTTCTGTGTTTCATCGTCAATGTGAAGGCCAAAGGATTTCGTAAAGCTGCAGTAGTGCATCGGAATCTAATACCCAACTCCCATGAAACCCTCAAAGCAAACCACAAACAATAAGAAGATGTACTCATCTTGTACTTAAGTCTGCATTGTGCTTTTGTATTAAATTCCGAGGCACTTTCTGCGTTTCATCGTCAATGTGAAGGTGCAAGGGATAGAGTAAAGCTGCAGTAGTTCATCGTAATCTAGTACTGATCCCCAGGAAACGCTCAAAATAAACCACAAACAATGAGAAGATTAGACTTCTTGTACTTAGGTCGGCATTGTACATTTTGTATTAAATCCCGACGCAATATCTGTGTTTCATCGTCAATGTGACGGTCCAAGGGATAGAGTAAAGCAGCAGTGGTGCATCGGAAACTAATACTGATCCCCCAGGAAACGCTCAAAGCAAACCACAAACAATGAGAAGATTTACTCTTCTTGTACTTATTTCGGCATTGTGCTTTTTGTATTAAATCCTGACGCAATTTCTGTGTTTCATCGTCAATGTGAATGTCCAAGGGCTAGAGTAAAGCTGCAGTAGTGCATCGGAGTCTAATACTGATCTCCCAGGAAACGCTCAAAGCAAACCACAAACAATGACCAGATTTACTCTTCTTCTACTTAAGTCGGCTTTGGGCCATTTGTATTAATTCCTGACGCAATTTCTGTGTTTCATCGTCAATGTCAAGGTCCAACGGATTGAGTATTGCTGCAGTAGTGCATCAGAATCTAATACTGATCTCCCAGGAAACGCTCAAAGCAAACCACAAACAAAGAATGCTTACTCTTGTTGTACTTAGTTCGGCAGTGTGCCTTGTGTATTAAATCCCGACGCATTCTCTGTGTTTCATCGTCAATGTGAAGGTCCAAGCGATAGAGTTAGGCAGCAGTAAAGCATCGGAATCTATTGTTGAGCCCCCAGGAAACTCTCAAAGCAAACCACAAACAATGAGAAGATTAGACTTCTTGTACTTAAGTCGGCATTGTGCCTTTTGTATTAAATACCGACGCAATTTCTGTGTTTCATCGTCAATGAGAAGGCCAAGGGATTTTGTAAAGCTGCTTAGTGCATTGGAATCCAATACTGAACTCCCACGAAACGCTCAAAGCAAACCACAAACAATAAGAAGATTTACTCTTCTTGTACTTAAGTCTGTATTGTGCCATTTATGTTAAATTCCGAGGCACTTTCTGCGTTTCATCGTCAATGTGAAGGTGCAAGGGATAGAGTAAAGCTGCAGTAGTTCATCGTAATCTAGCACTGATCCCACAGGAAACGCTCAAAGCAAACCACAAACAAAGAATGCTTACTCTTGTTGTACATAGGTCGGCATTATGCCTTTTGTATTAAATCCCGACGCAATTTCTGTGTATCATCGTCAATGTGAAGGTCCAAGGGATAGATCTCCCAGAAAGCGCCCAAAGCAAACCGCAAAGAATGAGAAAAATTGCTCTTCTTGTACTTTAGTCGGCTTTGGGGCTATTGTATTAAATCCCGACGCAATTTCTGTGTATCATCGTCAATGTGAAGGCCAAGGGATGGAGCAAAGCTGCAGTAGTGCATCGGAATCTAATACTGAACTCCCAAGTAACGCTCAAAGCAAAACACAAACAATGAGAAAATTTACTCTCCTTGTACCTAAGTCTGTATTGTGCCTTTTTTTTTAAATCCCGAGGCACCTTTTGCGTTTCATCGTCAATGTGAAGGAGCAAGGGATAGAGTAAAGCCGCAGTAGTTCATCGTAAACAGGTACTGATCCCCCAGGAAACGCCCAAAGCAAACCACAATCAATGAGAAGATTTACTCTTCCTCTTCTTAAGTCGGCTTTGGGCCTTTTTATTAACTCCCGACGCAATTTCTGTGTTTCATCGTCAATGTGAAGGTCCAAAGGATAGAGTAAACCTGCAGTAGTCCATCGGAATCTAATACTGATCTCCCAGGAAACGCTCAAAGCAAACCACAAACAAAGAATGTTTACTCTTCTTGTACTTAGGTGTGCATTGTGTCTTGTGTATTTAATCCCGACGCATTTTATGTGTTTCATCGTCAATGTGAAGGTGCAAGGGATAGAGTTAAACAGCAGTAGTGCATCGGAATCTATTATTGAGCCCCCAGGACACCCTCAAAGCAAACCACAAACAATGAGAAGATTACAGTTCTTGTACTTAAGTCCGCATTGTTACTTTTGCATTAAATCCCGACGCAATTCCTGTGTTTCATACTCAATGTGAAGGTCCAAGGGATAGAGTGAAGCTGCAGTAGTGCATCGGAATCTAATACTGATCTCCCAGGAAACTCTCAAAGCAAACCACAAACAAAGGGAAGATCAACTCTTCTTGTACTTAGGTCGGCATTGTGCATTTTGTATTAAATCGCGACGCAATTTCTGTGTTTCATCGTCAATGAGAAGGCCAAGGGATTTTGTAAAGCTGCTTAGTGCATTGGAATCTAATACTGAACTCCCACGAAACGCTCAAAGCAAACCACAAACAATAAGAAGATTTACTCTTCTTGTACTTAAGTCTGTATTGTGCCATTTATGTTAAATTCCGAGGCACTTTCTGCGTTTCATCGTCAATATGAAGGTGCAAGGGATAGAGTAAAGCTGCAGTAGTTGATCGCAATCTAGCACTGATCCCACAGGAAACGATCAAAGCAAACCACAAACAAAGAATGCTTACTCTTGTCGTACTTAGGTCGGCATTATGCCTTTTGTATTAAATCCCGACGCAATTTCTGTGTATCATCGTCAATGTGAAGGTCCAAGGGATAGATCTCCCAGAAAGCGCCCAAAGCAAACCACAAAGAATGAGAAAAATTGCTCTTCTTGTACTTTAGTCGGCTTTGGGACTTTTGCATTAAATCCCGACGCAATTTCTGTGTATCATCGTCAATGTGAAGGCCAAGGGATGGAGCAAAGCTGCAGTAGTGCATCGGAATCTAATACTGAACTCCCAAGTAACGCTCAAAGCAAAACACAAACAATGAGAAAATTTACTCTCCTTGTACCTAAGTCTGTATTGTGCCTTTTTTTTAAATCCCGAGGCACCTTCTGCGTTTCATCGTCAATGTGAAGGAGCAAGGGATAGAGTAAAGCCGCAGTAGTTCATCGTAAACAGGTACTGATCCCCCAGGAAACGCCCAAAGCAAACCACAATCAATGAGAAGATTTACTCTTCCTCTTCTTAAGTCGGCTTTGGGCCTTTTTATTAACTCCCGACGCAATTTCTGTGTTTCATCGTCAATGTGAAGGTCCAAAGGATAGAGTAAACCTGCAGTAGTCCATCGGAATCTAATACTGATCTCCCAGGAAACGCTCAAAGCAAACCACAAACAAAGAATGTTTACTCTTCTTGTACTTAGGTGTGCATTGTGTCTTGTGTATTTAATCCCGACGCATTTTATGTGTTTCATCGTCAATGTGAAGGTGCAAGGGATAGAGTTAAACAGCAGTAGTGCATCGGAATCTATTATTGAGCCCCCAGGACACCCTCAAAGCAAACCACAAACAATGAGAAGATTTACACTTCTTGCACTTAAGTCATTATTGTGCTTTTCGTATTAAATCCCGACGCAAATATCTGTGTTTCATCGTCAATGTGAAGGTGCAAGGGATAGAGTAATGCTGCAGTAGTTCATCGTAATCTAGCACTGATCCCCAGGAAACGCTCAAAGCAATCCACAAACAATGAGAAGATTAGACTTCTTGTACTTAAGTCGGCATTGTACATTTTGTATTAAATCCCGACGCAATATCTGTGTTTCATCGTCAATGTGACGGTCCAAGGGATAGAGTAAAGCAGCAGTGGTGCATCGGAAACTAATACTGATCCCCCAGGAAACGCTCAAAGCAAACCACAAACAATGACCAGATTTACTCTTCTTCTACATAAGTCGGCTTTGGGCCATTTGTATTAATTCCTGACGCAATTTCTGTGTTTCATCGTCAATGTGAAGGTCCAGCGGATTGAGTATTGCTGCAGTAGTTCATCGTAATCTAGCACTGATCCCACAGGAAACGCTCAAAGCAAACCACAAACAAAGAATGCTTACTCTTGTTGTACTTAGGTCGGCATTGTGCCTTTTGTATTAAATCCCGACGCAATTTCTGTGTATCATTGTCAATATGAAGGTCCAAGGGATAGAGTAAAGCTGCAGTAGTGCATCGGAATCTAATACTGATCTCCCAGGAAACGCTCAAAGCAAAATACAAACAAGGAATGCTTACTCTTGTTGTACTTAGGTCGGCATTATGCCTTTTGTATTAAATCCCGACGCAATTTCTGTGTATCATCGTCAATGTGAAGGTCCAAGGGATAGATCTCCCAGAAAGCGCCCAAAGCAAACCACAAAGAATGAGAAAATTTACTCTTCTTGTACTTTAGTCGGCTTTGGGACTTTTGTATTAAATCCCGACGCAATTTCTGTGTATCATTGTCAATGTGAAAGCCAAGGGATGCAGCAAAGCTGCAGTAGTGCATCGGAATCTTATACTGAACTCCCAAGGAACGCTCAAAGCAAAACACAAACAATGAGAAAATTTACTCTCCTTGTACCTAAGTCTGTATTGTGCGTTTTTTTTTAAATCCCGAAGCACTTTCTGCGTTTCATCGTCAATGTGAAGGTGCAAGGGATAGAGTAAAGCCGCAGTAGTTCATCGTAAACTAGTACTGATCCCCCAGGAAACGCCCAAAGCAAACCACAATCAATGAGAAGATTTACTCTTCTTCTTCTTAAGTCGGCTTTGGGCCTTTTTATTAACTCCCGACGCAATTTCTGTGTTTCATCGTCAATGCATCGTTATGTGACGGTCCATAGGATAGAGTAAACCTGCAGTAGTCCATCGGAATCTAATACTGATCTCCCAGGAAACGCTCAAAGGAAACCACAAACAAAGAATGTTTACTCTTCTTGTACTTAGGTCGGCATTGTGCATTTTGTATTAAATCGCGATGCAATTTCTGTGTTTCATCGTCAATGAGAAGGTCCAAGGGATAGAATAAAGCTGCAGTGGTGCATCGGAAACTAATACAGATCTCCCAGGAAACGCTCAAAGCAAACCACAAACAAAGAGAAGATTAACTCTTCTTGTACTTAGGTCGGCATTGTACATTTTGTATTAAATCGCGATGCAATTTCTGTGTTTCATCATCAATGTGAAGGTCCAAGGGATAGAATAAAGCTGCAGTGGTGCATCGGAAACTAATACAGATCTCCCAGGAAACGCTCAAAGCAAACCACAAATAATGAGAAAACATACTCTTTATGTACTTACGTCGGCATTGTGCCTTTTGTATTAAATCCCGACGCAATTTCTGTGTATCATCGTCAATGTGAAGGTCCAAGGGATAGATTAAGGCTGCAGTAGTGAATCGGAATCTAATACTGAACTCCCAGGAAACGCTCAAAGCAAACCACAAACAAAGAGGAGTTTTACTCCACTTGTCCTTAAGTCGGCATTGTGCCTTTTGTATTAAATTCCGACGCATTTTCTGTGTTTCTTCGTCAATGTGAAGGTCCAAGGGATACAGTAAAGCTACAGTAGTGCATCGGAATCTAGTACAGATCCCCCAGGTAACACTCAAAACAAACCACAAACAATGAGAGGATTAACTCTTCTTTTACTGAAGTCGGCATTGTACATTTTGTATTAAATACCGACGCAATTTCTGTGTTTCATCGTCAATGTGAAGGTCCAAGGGATAGAGTAAAGCTGTAGTGGTGCATCGGAAACTAATACTGATCTTCTAGGAAACGCTCAAAGCAAACCATAAACAATGAGAAGATTTACTCTTCTTGTACTTACTTCAGCATTGTGCCATTTGTATTAAATCCCGACGCAATTTCTGTGCTTCATCGTCATGGTGAAGGTCCAAGGGCTAGAGTAAAACTGCAGTGGTGCATCGGAAACTAATAATGATCTCCCAGGTAACGCTCACAGCAAACCACAAACTATGAGAAGATTTACTCTTCTTGTACCTAAGCCTGCATTGTGCCTTTTGTGTTAAATCCCGAGGCACTTTCTGCGTTTCATTGTCAATGTGAAGGTGGAAGGGATGGAGTAAAGCCGCAGTAGTTCATCGTAATCTAGTACTGATCCCCCAGGAAACGCTAAAAGTAAACCACAAACAATGAGAAGATTTCCTCTTCTTCTTCTTAAGTCGGCTTTAGGAATTTTTATTAACTCCCGAAGCAATTTCTGTGTTTCATCGTCAATGTGAAGGTCCAACGGATAGAGTACAGCTGCAGTAGTGCATCGGAATCTAATACTGATCTCCCAGGAAAAGCTCAAAGCAAACCACAAACAAAGAATGCTGACCCTTGTTGTACTTAGGTCGGCATTGTGCCTTGTGTATTAAATCCCGACGCATTCTCTGTGTTTCATCGTCAATGTGAAGGTCCAAGGGATAGGGTGAAGCAGCAGTAAAGCATCGGAATCTATTATTGAGCCCCCAGGAAACGCTAAAAGCAAACCATAAACAATGAGAAGATTAGACTTCTTCAACTTAAGACGGCATTGTGCCTTTTGTATTAAATACTGACGCAATTTCTGTGTTTCATCGTCAATGAGAAGGCCAAGGGATTTTGTAAAGCTGCAGTAGTGCATCGGAATCTATTACTGAACTCCCACGAAACGCTCAAAGCAAACCACAAACAATAAGAAGATTTACTCTTCTTGTACTTAAGTCTGCATTGTGCCATTTGTGTTAAATGCGGAGGCACTTTCTGCGTTTCATCGTCAATGTGAAGGTGCAAGGGTTAGAGTAAAGCTGCAGTAGTTCATCGTAATCTAGTACTGATCCCCCAGGAAACGCTCGAAGCAAACCACAAACAAAGAGAATATTTACTCCACTTGTACTTAAGTCGGCATTGTGCCTCTTGTATTAAATCCCGACGCATTTTCTGTGTTTCTTCGTCATTGTGAAGGTGCAAGGGATACAGTAAAGCTACAGTAGTACTTCGGAATCAAGTACAGATATCCCCAGGAAACGCTTAAAACAAACCACAAAACAATGAGAAGTTTAACTCATCTTGTACGTAAGTCGGCATTGTGCATTTAGTATTAAATCCCGACGCTATTTCTGTAATTCATCGTCAATGTGAAGGTCCAAGGGTAGAATAAAGCTGCAATGGTGCATCGGGAACTAATACTGATCTCACAAGAAACGCTCAAAACAAACCACAAATATTGAGAAGATTTGCTCTTCTTGTACTTAGGTCGGCATTGTGCATTTTGTAAGAAATCCCGACGCAATATCTGTGTTTCATCGTCAATGTAAAGGCCAAAGGATTTCGTAAAGCTGCAGTAGTGCATCGGAATCTAATACTCAACTCCCATGAAACCCTCAAAGCAAACCACAAACAATGAGAAGATTTACACTTCTTGCACTTAAGTCATTATTGTGCTTTTCGTATTAAATCCCGACGCAAATATCTGTGTTTTATCGTCAATGTGAAGGCCAAGGGATGGAGAAAAGCTGCAGTAGTACATCGGATTCTAATACTGAACTCCCAGGTAACGCTCAAAGCAAACCACAAACAATGTGATGATTTACTCTTCTTGTACCTAAGTCTGCATCGTGCCTTTTATGTTAAATCCCGAGGCACTTTCTGCGTTTCATCGTCAATGTGAACGTGCAAGGGATAGAGTAAAGCCGCAGTAGTTCATCGTAATGTAGTACTGATCCCGCAGGAAACGCTCAAAGCAAACCACAAACAATGAGAAGATTTACTCTTCTGCTTCTTAAGTCGGATTTGGGCCTTTTTATTATCTCCCGACGCAATTTCTTTGTTTCATCGTCAATGTGAAGGTCCAACGGATAGAATATAGCTGCAGTAGTGCATCGGAACCTAATACTGATCTCCCAGGAAACGCTCAAAGCAAACCACAAACAAAGAGAAGATTTACTGTTCTTGTACTTAAGATGGCATTGTGCCTTTTATATTAAATCCCGACGCAATTTCTGTGTTTCATCGTCAATGTGAAGGCCAAAGGATTTCGTAAAGCTGCAGTAGTGCATCGGAATCTAATACCCAACTCCCATGAAACCCTCAAAGCAAACCACAAACAATAAGAAGATGTACTCATCTTGTACTTAAGTCTGCATTGTGCTTTTGTATTAAATTCCGAGGCACTTTCTGCGTTTCATCGTCAATGTGAAGGTGCAAGGGATAGAGTAAAGCTGCAGTAGTTCATCGTAATCTAGTACTGATCCCCAGGAAACGCTCAAAATAAACCACAAACAATGAGAAGATTAGACTTCTTGTACTTAGGTCGGCATTGTACATTTTGTATTAAATCCCGACGCAATATCTGTGTTTCATCGTCAATGTGACGGTCCAAGGGATAGAGTAAAGCAGCAGTGGTGCATCGGAAACTAATACTGATCCCCCAGGAAACGCTCAAAGCAAACCACAAACAATGAGAAGATTTACTCTTCTTGTACTTATTTCGGCATTGTGCTTTTTGTATTAAATCCTGACGCAATTTCTGTGTTTCATCGTCAATGTGAATGTCCAAGGGCTAGAGTAAAGCTGCAGTAGTGCATCGGAGTCTAATACTGATCTCCCAGGAAACGCTCAAAGCAAACCACAAACAATGACCAGATTTACTCTTCTTCTACTTAAGTCGGCTTTGGGCCATTTGTATTAATTCCTGACGCAATTTCTGTGTTTCATCGTCAATGTCAAGGTCCAACGGATTGAGTATTGCTGCAGTAGTGCATCAGAATCTAATACTGATCTCCCAGGAAACGCTCAAAGCAAACCACAAACAAAGAATGCTTACTCTTGTTGTACTTAGTTCGGCAGTGTGCCTTGTGTATTAAATCCCGACGCATTCTCTGTGTTTCATCGTCAATGTGAAGGTCCAAGCGATAGAGTTAGGCAGCAGTAAAGCATCGGAATCTATTGTTGAGCCCCCAGGAAACTCTCAAAGCAAACCACAAACAATGAGAAGATTAGACTTCTTGTACTTAAGTCGGCATTGTGCCTTTTGTATTAAATACCGACGCAATTTCTGTGTTTCATCGTCAATGAGAAGGCCAAGGGATTTTGTAAAGCTGCTTAGTGCATTGGAATCCAATACTGAACTCCCACGAAACGCTCAAAGCAAACCACAAACAATAAGAAGATTTACTCTTCTTGTACTTAAGTCTGTATTGTGCCATTTATGTTAAATTCCGAGGCACTTTCTGCGTTTCATCGTCAATGTGAAGGTGCAAGGGATAGAGTAAAGCTGCAGTAGTTCATCGTAATCTAGCACTGATCCCACAGGAAACGCTCAAAGCAAACCACAAACAAAGAATGCTTACTCTTGTTGTACATAGGTCGGCATTATGCCTTTTGTATTAAATCCCGACGCAATTTCTGTGTATCATCGTCAATGTGAAGGTCCAAGGGATAGATCTCCCAGAAAGCGCCCAAAGCAAACCGCAAAGAATGAGAAAAATTGCTCTTCTTGTACTTTAGTCGGCTTTGGGGCTATTGTATTAAATCCCGACGCAATTTCTGTGTATCATCGTCAATGTGAAGGCCAAGGGATGGAGCAAAGCTGCAGTAGTGCATCGGAATCTAATACTGAACTCCCAAGTAACGCTCAAAGCAAAACACAAACAATGAGAAAATTTACTCTCCTTGTACCTAAGTCTGTATTGTGCCTTTTTTTTTAAATCCCGAGGCACCTTTTGCGTTTCATCGTCAATGTGAAGGAGCAAGGGATAGAGTAAAGCCGCAGTAGTTCATCGTAAACAGGTACTGATCCCCCAGGAAACGCCCAAAGCAAACCACAATCAATGAGAAGATTTACTCTTCCTCTTCTTAAGTCGGCTTTGGGCCTTTTTATTAACTCCCGACGCAATTTCTGTGTTTCATCGTCAATGTGAAGGTCCAAAGGATAGAGTAAACCTGCAGTAGTCCATCGGAATCTAATACTGATCTCCCAGGAAACGCTCAAAGCAAACCACAAACAAAGAATGTTTACTCTTCTTGTACTTAGGTGTGCATTGTGTCTTGTGTATTTAATCCCGACGCATTTTATGTGTTTCATCGTCAATGTGAAGGTGCAAGGGATAGAGTTAAACAGCAGTAGTGCATCGGAATCTATTATTGAGCCCCCAGGACACCCTCAAAGCAAACCACAAACAATGAGAAGATTACAGTTCTTGTACTTAAGTCCGCATTGTTACTTTTGCATTAAATCCCGACGCAATTCCTGTGTTTCATACTCAATGTGAAGGTCCAAGGGATAGAGTGAAGCTGCAGTAGTGCATCGGAATCTAATACTGATCTCCCAGGAAACTCTCAAAGCAAACCACAAACAAAGGGAAGATCAACTCTTCTTGTACTTAGGTCGGCATTGTGCATTTTGTATTAAATCGCGACGCAATTTCTGTGTTTCATCGTCAATGAGAAGGCCAAGGGATTTTGTAAAGCTGCTTAGTGCATTGGAATCTAATACTGAACTCCCACGAAACGCTCAAAGCAAACCACAAACAATAAGAAGATTTACTCTTCTTGTACTTAAGTCTGTATTGTGCCATTTATGTTAAATTCCGAGGCACTTTCTGCGTTTCATCGTCAATATGAAGGTGCAAGGGATAGAGTAAAGCTGCAGTAGTTGATCGTAATCTAGCACTGATCCCACAGGAAACGATCAAAGCAAACCACAAACAAAGAATGCTTACTCTTGTCGTACTTAGGTCGGCATTATGCCTTTTGTATTAAATCCCGACGCAATTTCTGTGTATCATCGTCAATGTGAAGGTCCAAGGGATAGATCTCCCAGAAAGCGCCCAAAGCAAACCACAAAGAATGAGAAAAATTGCTCTTCTTGTACTTTAGTCGGCTTTGGGACTTTTGCATTAAATCCCGACGCAATTTCTGTGTATCATCGTCAATGTGAAGGCCAAGGGATGGAGCAAAGCTGCAGTAGTGCATCGGAATCTAATACTGAACTCCCAAGTAACGCTCAAAGCAAAACACAAACAATGAGAAAATTTACTCTCCTTGTACCTAAGTCTGTATTGTGCCTTTTTTTTAAATCCCGAGGCACCTTCTGCGTTTCATCGTCAATGTGAAGGAGCAAGGGATAGAGTAAAGCCGCAGTAGTTCATCGTAAACAGGTACTGATCCCCCAGGAAACGCCCAAAGCAAACCACAATCAATGAGAAGATTTACTCTTCCTCTTCTTAAGTCGGCTTTGGGCCTTTTTATTAACTCCCGACGCAATTTCTGTGTTTCATCGTCAATGTGAAGGTCCAAAGGATAGAGTAAACCTGCAGTAGTCCATCGGAATCTAATACTGATCTCCCAGGAAACGCTCAAAGCAAACCACAAACAAAGAATGTTTACTCTTCTTGTACTTAGGTGTGCATTGTGTCTTGTGTATTTAATCCCGACGCATTTTATGTGTTTCATCGTCAATGTGAAGGTGCAAGGGATAGAGTTAAACAGCAGTAGTGCATCGGAATCTATTATTGAGCCCCCAGGACACCCTCAAAGCAAACCACAAACAATGAGAAGATTTACACTTCTTGCACTTAAGTCATTATTGTGCTTTTCGTATTAAATCCCGACGCAAATATCTGTGTTTCATCGTCAATGTGAAGGTGCAAGGGATAGAGTAATGCTGCAGTAGTTCATCGTAATCTAGCACTGATCCCCAGGAAACGCTCAAAGCAATCCACAAACAATGAGAAGATTAGACTTCTTGTACTTAAGTCGGCATTGTACATTTTGTATTAAATCCCGACGCAATATCTGTGTTTCATCGTCAATGTGACGGTCCAAGGGATAGAGTAAAGCAGCAGTGGTGCATCGGAAACTAATACTGATCCCCCAGGAAACGCTCAAAGCAAACCACAAACAATGACCAGATTTACTCTTCTTCTACATAAGTCGGCTTTGGGCCATTTGTATTAATTCCTGACGCAATTTCTGTGTTTCATCGTCAATGTGAAGGTCCAACGGATTGAGTATTGCTGCAGTAGTTCATCGTAATCTAGCACTGATCCCACAGGAAACGCTCAAAGCAAACCACAAACAAAGAATGCTTACTCTTGTTGTACTTAGGTCGGCATTGTGCCTTTTGTATTAAATCCCGACGCAATTTCTGTGTATCATTGTCAATATGAAGGTCCAAGGGATAGAGTAAAGCTGCAGTAGTGCATCGGAATCTAATACTGATCTCCCAGGAAACGCTCAAAGCAAAATACAAACAAAGAATGCTTACTCTTGTTGTACTTAGGTCGGCATTATGCCTTTTGTATTAAATCCCGACGCAATTTCTGTGTATCATCGTCAATGTGAAGGTCCAAGGGATAGATCTCCCAGAAAGCGCCCAAAGCAAACCACAAAGAATGAGAAAATTTACTCTTCTTGTACTTTAGTCGGCTTTGGGACTTTTGTATTAAATCCCGACGCAATTTCTGTGTATCATTGTCAATGTGAAAGCCAAGGGATGCAGCAAAGCTGCAGTAGTGCATCGGAATCTTATACTGAACTCCCAAGGAACGCTCAAAGCAAAACACAAACAATGAGAAAATTTACTCTCCTTGTACCTAAGTCTGTATTGTGCGTTTTTTTTTAAATCCCGAAGCACTTTCTGCGTTTCATCGTCGATGTGAAGGTGCAAGGGATAGAGTAAAGCCGCAGTAGTTCATCGTAAACTAGTACTGATCCCCCAGGAAACGCCCAAAGCAAACCACAATCAATGAGAAGATTTACTCTTCTTCTTCTTAAGTCGGCTTTGGGCCTTTTTATTAACTCCCGACGCAATTTCTGTGTTTCATCGTCAATGCATCGTTATGTGACGGTCCATAGGATAGAGTAAACCTGCAGTAGTCCATCGGAATCTAATACTGATCTCCCAGGAAACGCTCAAAGGAAACCACAAACAAAGAATGTTTACTCTTCTTGTACTTAGGTCGGCATTGTGCATTTTGTATTAAATCGCGATGCAATTTCTGTGTTTCATCGTCAATGAGAAGGTCCAAGGGATAGAATAAAGCTGCAGTGGTGCATCGGAAACTAATACAGATCTCCCAGGAAACGCTCAAAGCAAACCACAAACAAAGAGAAGATTAACTCTTCTTGTACTTAGGTCGGCATTGTACATTTTGTATTAAATCGCGATGCAATTTCTGTGTTTCATCATCAATGTGAAGGTCCAAGGGATAGAATAAAGCTGCAGTGGTGCATCGGAAACTAATACAGATCTCCCAGGAAACGCTCAAAGCAAACCACAAATAATGAGAAAACATACTCTTTATGTACTTACGTCGGCATTGTGCCTTTTGTATTAAATCCCGACGCAATTTCTGTGTATCATCGTCAATGTGAAGGTCCAAGGGATAGATTAAGGCTGCAGTAGTGAATCGGAATCTAATACTGAACTCCCAGGAAACGCTCAAAGCAAACCACAAACAAAGAGGAGTTTTACTCCACTTGTCCTTAAGTCGGCATTGTGCCTTTTGTATTAAATTCCGACGCATTTTCTGTGTTTCTTCGTCAATGTGAAGGTCCAAGGGATACAGTAAAGCTACAGTAGTGCATCGGAATCTAGTACAGATCCCCCAGGTAACACTCAAAACAAACCACAAACAATGAGAGGATTAACTCTTCTTTTACTGAAGTCGGCATTGTACATTTTGTATTAAATACCGACGCAATTTCTGTGTTTCATCGTCAATGTGAAGGTCCAAGGGATAGAGTAAAGCTGTAGTGGTGCATCGGAAACTAATACTGATCTTCTAGGAAACGCTCAAAGCAAACCATAAACAATGAGAAGATTTACTCTTCTTGTACTTACTTCAGCATTGTGCCATTTGTATTAAATCCCGACGCAATTTCTGTGCTTCATCGTCATGGTGAAGGTCCAAGGGCTAGAGTAAAACTGCAGTGGTGCATCGGAAACTAATAATGATCTCCCAGGTAACGCTCACAGCAAACCACAAACTATGAGAAGATTTACTCTTCTTGTACCTAAGCCTGCATTGTGCCTTTTGTGTTAAATCCCGAGGCACTTTCTGCGTTTCATTGTCAATGTGAAGGTGGAAGGGATGGAGTAAAGCCGCAGTAGTTCATCGTAATCTAGTACTGATCCCCCAGGAAACGCTAAAAGTAAACCACAAACAATGAGAAGATTTCCTCTTCTTCTTCTTAAGTCGGCTTTAGGAATTTTTATTAACTCCCGAAGCAATTTCTGTGTTTCATCGTCAATGTGAAGGTCCAACGGATAGAGTACAGCTGCAGTAGTGCATCGGAATCTAATACTGATCTCCCAGGAAAAGCTCAAAGCAAACCACAAACAAAGAATGCTGACCCTTGTTGTACTTAGGTCGGCATTGTGCCTTGTGTATTAAATCCCGACGCATTCTCTGTGTTTCATCGTCAATGTGAAGGTCCAAGGGATAGGGTGAAGCAGCAGTAAAGCATCGGAATCTATTATTGAGCCCCCAGGAAACGCTAAAAGCAAACCATAAACAATGAGAAGATTAGACTTCTTCAACTTAAGACGGCATTGTGCCTTTTGTATTAAATACTGACGCAATTTCTGTGTTTCATCGTCAATGAGAAGGCCAAGGGATTTTGTAAAGCTGCAGTAGTGCATCGGAATCTATTACTGAACTCCCACGAAACGCTCAAAGCAAACCACAAACAATAAGAAGATTTACTCTTCTTGTACTTAAGTCTGCATTGTGCCATTTGTGTTAAATGCGGAGGCACTTTCTGCGTTTCATCGTCAATGTGAAGGTGCAAGGGTTAGAGTAAAGCTGCAGTAGTTCATCGTAATCTAGTACTGATCCCCCAGGAAACGCTCGAAGCAAACCACAAACAAAGAGAATATTTACTCCACTTGTACTTAAGTCGGCATTGTGCCTCTTGTATTAAATCCCGACGCATTTTCTGTGTTTCTTCGTCAATGTGAAGGTGCAAGGGATACAGTAAAGCTACAGTAGTACTTCGGAATCAAGTACAGATATCCCCAGGAAACGCTTAAAACAAACCACAAAACAATGAGAAGTTTAACTCATCTTGTACGTAAGTCGGCATTGTGCATTTAGTATTAAATCCCGACGCTATTTCTGTAATTCATCGTCAATGTGAAGGTCCAAGGGTAGAATAAAGCTGCAATGGTGCATCGGGAACTAATACTGATCTCACAAGAAACGCTCAAAACAAACCACAAATATTGAGAAGATTTGCTCTTCTTGTACTTAGGTCGGCATTGTGCATTTTGTAAGAAATCCCGACGCAATATCTGTGTTTCATCGTCAATGTAAAGGCCAAAGGATTTCGTAAAGCTGCAGTAGTGCATCGGAATCTAATACTCAACTCCCATGAAACCCTCAAAGCAAACCACAAACAATGAGAAGATTTACACTTCTTGCACTTAAGTCATTATTGTGCTTTTCGTATTAAATCCCGACGCAAATATCTGTGTTTTATCGTCAATGTGAAGGCCAAGGGATGGAGAAAAGCTGCAGTAGTACATCGGATTCTAATACTGAACTCCCAGGTAACGCTCAAAGCAAACCACAAACAATGTGATGATTTACTCTTCTTGTACCTAAGTCTGCATCGTGCCTTTTATGTTAAATCCCGAGGCACTTTCTGCGTTTCATCGTCAATGTGAACGTGCAAGGGATAGAGTAAAGCCGCAGTAGTTCATCGTAATGTAGTACTGATCCCGCAGGAAACGCTCAAAGCAAACCACAAACAATGAGAAGATTTACTCTTCTGCTTCTTAAGTCGGATTTGGGCCTTTTTATTATCTCCCGACGCAATTTCTTTGTTTCATCGTCAATGTGAAGGTCCAACGGATAGAATATAGCTGCAGTAGTGCATCGGAACCTAATACTGATCTCCCAGGAAACGCTCAAAGCAAACCACAAACAAAGAGAAGATTTACTGTTCTTGTACTTAAGATGGCATTGTGCCTTTTATATTAAATCCCGACGCAATTTCTGTGTTTCATCGTCAATGTGAAGGCCAAAGGATTTCGTAAAGCTGCAGTAGTGCATCGGAATCTAATACCCAACTCCCATGAAACCCTCAAAGCAAACCACAAACAATAAGAAGATGTACTCATCTTGTACTTAAGTCTGCATTGTGCTTTTGTATTAAATTCCGAGGCACTTTCTGCGTTTCATCGTCAATGTGAAGGTGCAAGGGATAGAGTAAAGCTGCAGTAGTTCATCGTAATCTAGTACTGATCCCCAGGAAACGCTCAAAATAAACCACAAACAATGAGAAGATTAGACTTCTTGTACTTAGGTCGGCATTGTACATTTTGTATTAAATCCCGACGCAATATCTGTGTTTCATCGTCAATGTGACGGTCCAAGGGATAGAGTAAAGCAGCAGTGGTGCATCGGAAACTAATACTGATCCCCCAGGAAACGCTCAAAGCAAACCACAAACAATGAGAAGATTTACTCTTCTTGTACTTATTTCGGCATTGTGCTTTTTGTATTAAATCCTGACGCAATTTCTGTGTTTCATCGTCAATGTGAATGTCCAAGGGCTAGAGTAAAGCTGCAGTAGTGCATCGGAGTCTAATACTGATCTCCCAGGAAACGCTCAAAGCAAACCACAAACAATGACCAGATTTACTCTTCTTCTACTTAAGTCGGCTTTGGGCCATTTGTATTAATTCCTGACGCAATTTCTGTGTTTCATCGTCAATGTCAAGGTCCAACGGATTGAGTATTGCTGCAGTAGTGCATCAGAATCTAATACTGATCTCCCAGGAAACGCTCAAAGCAAACCACAAACAAAGAATGCTTACTCTTGTTGTACTTAGTTCGGCAGTGTGCCTTGTGTATTAAATCCCGACGCATTCTCTGTGTTTCATCGTCAATGTGAAGGTCCAAGCGATAGAGTTAGGCAGCAGTAAAGCATCGGAATCTATTGTTGAGCCCCCAGGAAACTCTCAAAGCAAACCACAAACAATGAGAAGATTAGACTTCTTGTACTTAAGTCGGCATTGTGCCTTTTGTATTAAATACCGACGCAATTTCTGTGTTTCATCGTCAATGAGAAGGCCAAGGGATTTTGTAAAGCTGCTTAGTGCATTGGAATCCAATACTGAACTCCCACGAAACGCTCAAAGCAAACCACAAACAATAAGAAGATTTACTCTTCTTGTACTTAAGTCTGTATTGTGCCATTTATGTTAAATTCCGAGGCACTTTCTGCGTTTCATCGTCAATGTGAAGGTGCAAGGGATAGAGTAAAGCTGCAGTAGTTCATCGTAATCTAGCACTGATCCCACAGGAAACGCTCAAAGCAAACCACAAACAAAGAATGCTTACTCTTGTTGTACATAGGTCGGCATTATGCCTTTTGTATTAAATCCCGACGCAATTTCTGTGTATCATCGTCAATGTGAAGGTCCAAGGGATAGATCTCCCAGAAAGCGCCCAAAGCAAACCGCAAAGAATGAGAAAAATTGCTCTTCTTGTACTTTAGTCGGCTTTGGGGCTATTGTATTAAATCCCGACGCAATTTCTGTGTATCATCGTCAATGTGAAGGCCAAGGGATGGAGCAAAGCTGCAGTAGTGCATCGGAATCTAATACTGAACTCCCAAGTAACGCTCAAAGCAAAACACAAACAATGAGAAAATTTACTCTCCTTGTACCTAAGTCTGTATTGTGCCTTTTTTTTTTAAATCCCGAGGCACCTTTTGCGTTTCATCGTCAATGTGAAGGAGCAAGGGATAGAGTAAAGCCGCAGTAGTTCATCGTAAACAGGTACTGATCCCCCAGGAAACGCCCAAAGCAAACCACAATCAATGAGAAGATTTACTCTTCCTCTTCTTAAGTCGGCTTTGGGCCTTTTTATTAACTCCCGACGCAATTTCTGTGTTTCATCGTCAATGTGAAGGTCCAAAGGATAGAGTAAACCTGCAGTAGTCCATCGGAATCTAATACTGATCTCCCAGGAAACGCTCAAAGCAAACCACAAACAAAGAATGTTTACTCTTCTTGTACTTAGGTGTGCATTGTGTCTTGTGTATTTAATCCCGACGCATTTTATGTGTTTCATCGTCAATGTGAAGGTGCAAGGGATAGAGTTAAACAGCAGTAGTGCATCGGAATCTATTATTGAGCCCCCAGGACACCCTCAAAGCAAACCACAAACAATGAGAAGATTACAGTTCTTGTACTTAAGTCCGCATTGTTACTTTTGCATTAAATCCCGACGCAATTCCTGTGTTTCATACTCAATGTGAAGGTCCAAGGGATAGAGTGAAGCTGCAGTAGTGCATCGGAATCTAATACTGATCTCCCAGGAAACTCTCAAAGCAAACCACAAACAAAGGGAAGATCAACTCTTCTTGTACTTAGGTCGGCATTGTGCATTTTGTATTAAATCGCGACGCAATTTCTGTGTTTCATCGTCAATGAGAAGGCCAAGGGATTTTGTAAAGCTGCTTAGTGCATTGGAATCTAATACTGAACTCCCACGAAACGCTCAAAGCAAACCACAAACAATAAGAAGATTTACTCTTCTTGTACTTAAGTCTGTATTGTGCCATTTATGTTAAATTCCGAGGCACTTTCTGCGTTTCATCGTCAATATGAAGGTGCAAGGGATAGAGTAAAGCTGCAGTAGTTGATCGTAATCTAGCACTGATCCCACAGGAAACGATCAAAGCAAACCACAAACAAAGAATGCTTACTCTTGTCGTACTTAGGTCGGCATTATGCCTTTTGTATTAAATCCCGACGCAATTTCTGTGTATCATCGTCAATGTGAAGGTCCAAGGGATAGATCTCCCAGAAAGCGCCCAAAGCAAACCACAAAGAATGAGAAAAATTGCTCTTCTTGTACTTTAGTCGGCTTTGGGACTTTTGCATTAAATCCCGACGCAATTTCTGTGTATCATCGTCAATGTGAAGGCCAAGGGATGGAGCAAAGCTGCAGTAGTGCATCGGAATCTAATACTGAACTCCCAAGTAACGCTCAAAGCAAAACACAAACAATGAGAAAATTTACTCTCCTTGTACCTAAGTCTGTATTGTGCCTTTTTTTTAAATCCCGAGGCACCTTCTGCGTTTCATCGTCAATGTGAAGGAGCAAGGGATAGAGTAAAGCCGCAGTAGTTCATCGTAAACAGGTACTGATCCCCCAGGAAACGCCCAAAGCAAACCACAATCAATGAGAAGATTTACTCTTCCCCTTCTTAAGTCGGCTTTGGGCCTTTTTATTAACTCCCGACGCAATTTCTGTGTTTCATCGTCAATGTGAAGGTCCAAAGGATAGAGTAAACCTGCAGTAGTCCATCGGAATCTAATACTGATCTCCCAGGAAACGCTCAAAGCAAACCACAAACAAAGAATGTTTACTCTTCTTGTACTTAGGTGTGCATTGTGTCTTGTGTATTTAATCCCGACGCATTTTATGTGTTTCATCGTCAATGTGAAGGTGCAAGGGATAGAGTTAAACAGCAGTAGTGCATCGGAATCTATTATTGAGCCCCCAGGACACCCTCAAAGCAAACCACAAACAATGAGAAGATTTACACTTCTTGCACTTAAGTCATTATTGTGCTTTTCGTATTAAATCCCGACGCAAATATCTGTGTTTCATCGTCAATGTGAAGGTGCAAGGGATAGAGTAAAGCTGCAGTAGTTCATCGTAATCTAGCACTGATCCCCAGGAAACGCTCAAAGCAATCCACAAACAATGAGAAGATTAGACTTCTTGTACTTAAGTCGGCATTGTACATTTTGTATTAAATCCCGACGCAATATCTGTGTTTCATCGTCAATGTGACGGTCCAAGGGATAGAGTAAAGCAGCAGTGGTGCATCGGAAACTAATACTGATCCCCCAGGAAACGCTCAAAGCAAACCACAAACAATGACCAGATTTACTCTTCTTCTACATAAGTCGGCTTTGGGCCATTTGTATTAATTCCTGACGCAATTTCTGTGTTTCATCGTCAATGTGAAGGTCCAACGGATTGAGTATTGCTGCAGTAGTTCATCGTAATCTAGCACTGATCCCACAGGAAACGCTCAAAGCAAACCACAAACAAAGAATCCTTACTCTTGTTGTACTTAGGTCGGCATTGTGCCTTTTGTATTAAATCCCGACGCAATTTCTGTGTATCATTGTCAATATGAAGGTCCAAGGGATAGAGTAAAGCTGCAGTAGTGCATCGGAATCTAATACTGATCTCCCAGGAAACGCTCAAAGCAAAATACAAACAAAGAATGCTTACTCTTGTTGTACTTAGGTCGGCATTATGCCTTTTGTATTAAATCCCGACGCAATTTCTGTGTATCATCGTCAATGTGAAGGTCCAAGGGATAGATCTCCCAGAAAGCGCCCAAAGCAAACCACAAAGAATGAGAAAATTTACTCTTCTTGTACTTTAGTCGGCTTTGGGACTTTTGTATTAAATCCCGACGCAATTTCTGTGTATCATTGTCAATGTGAAAGCCAAGGGATGCAGCAAAGCTGCAGTAGTGCATCGGAATCTTATACTGAACTCCCAAGGAACGCTCAAAGCAAAACACAAACAATGAGAAATTTTACTCTCCTTGTACCTAAGTCTGTATTGTGCGTTTTTTTTTAAATCCCGAAGCACTTTCTGCGTTTCATCGTCAATGTGAAGGTGCAAGGGATAGAGTAAAGCCGCAGTAGTTCATCGTAAACTAGTACTGATCCCCCAGGAAACGCCCAAAGCAAACCACAATCAATGAGAAGATTTACTCTTCTTCTTCTTAAGTCGGCTTTGGGCCTTTTTATTAACTCCCGACGCAATTTCTGTGTTTCATCGTCAATGCATCGTTATGTGACGGTCCATAGGATAGAGTAAACCTGCAGTAGTCCATCGGAATCTAATACTGATCTCCCAGGAAACGCTCAAAGGAAACCACAAACAAAGAATGTTTACTCTTCTTGTACTTAGGTCGGCATTGTGCATTTTGTATTAAATCGCGATGCAATTTCTGTGTTTCATCGTCAATGAGAAGGTCCAAGGGATAGAATAAAGCTGCAGTGGTGCATCGGAAACTAATACAGATCTCCCAGGAAACGCTCAAAGCAAACCACAAATAATGAGAAAATATACTCTTTATGTACTTACGTCGGCATTGTGCCTTTTGTATTAAATCCCGACGCAATTTCTGTGTATCATCGTCAATGTGAAGGTCCAAGGGATAGATTAAGGCTGCAGTAGTGAATCGGAATCTAATACTGAACTCCCAGGAAACGCTCAAAGCAAACCACAAACAAAGAGGAGTTTTACTCCACTTGTCCTTAAGTCGGCATTGTGCCTTTTGTATTAAATTCCGACGCATTTTCTGTGTTTCTTCGTCAATGCGAAGGTCCAAGGGATACAGTAAAGCTACAGTAGTGCATCGGAATCTAGTACAGATCCCCCAGGTAACACTCAAAGCAAACCACAAACAATGAGAAGATTAACTCTTGTTGTACTTAAGTCGGCATTGTACATTTTGTATTAAATACCGACGCAATTTCTGTGTTTCATCGTCAATGTGAAGGTCCAAGGGATAGATTAAAGCTGTAGTGGTGCATCGGAAACTAATACTGATCTTCTAGGAAACGCTCAAAGCAAACCATAAACAATGAGAAGATTTACTCTTCTTGTACTTACTTCAGCATTGTGCCTTTTGTATTAAATCCCGACGCAATTTCTGTGCTTCATCGTCATGGTGAAGGTCCACGGGCTAGAGTAAAACTGCAGTGATGCATCGGAAACTAATAATGATCTCCCAGGTAACGCTCACAGCAAATCACAAACTATGAGAAGATTTACTCTTTTTGTACCTAAGCCTGCATTGTGCCTTTTGTGTTAAATCCCGAGGCACTTTCTGCGTTTCATTGTCAATGTGAAGGTGGAAGGGATGGAGTAAAGCCGCAGTAGTTCATCGTAATCTAGTACTGAACCCCCAGGAAACGCTCAAAGCAAACCACAAACAATGAGAAGATTTACTCTTCTTCTTCTTAAGTCGGCTTTGGGAATTTTTATTAACTCCCGACGCAATTTCTGTGTTTCATCGTCAATGTGAAGGTCCAACGGATAGAGTACAGCTGCAGTAGTGCATCGGAATCTAATACTGATCTCCCAGGAAACGCTCAAAGCAAACCACAAACAAAGAATGCTGACCCTTGTTGTACTTAGGTCGGCATTGTGCCTTGTGTATTAAATCCCGACGCATTCTCTGTGTTTCATCGTCAATGTGAAGGTCCAAGGGATAGGGTGAAGCAGCAGTAAAGCATCGGAATCTTTTATTGAGCCCCCAGGAAACGCTAAAAGCAAACCATAAACAATGAGAAGATTAGACTTCTTGTACTTATGTCGGCATTGTGCCTTTTGTAAGAAATCCCGACGCAATATCTGTGTTTCATCGTCAATGTGAAGGCCAAAGGATTTCGTAAAGCTGCAGTAGTGCATCGGAATCTAATACTCAACTCCCACGAAACGCTCAAAGCAAACCACAAACGATAATTAGATTTACTCTTCTTGTACTTAAGTCTGCATTGTGTTTTGTGTTAAATCCCGAGGCACTTTCTGCGTTTCATCGTCAATGTGAAGGTGCAAGGGATACAGTAAAGCTGCAGTAGTTCATCGTAATCTAGTACTGATCACCAGGAAACGCTCAAAGCAAACCACAAACAATGAGAAGATTAGACTTCTTGTACTTAAGTCGGCATTGTACATTTTGTATTAAATCCCGACGCAATATCTGTGTTTCATCGTCAATGTGACGGTCCAAGGGATAGAGTAAAGCAGCAGTGGTGCATCGGAAACTAATACTGATCCCCCAGGAAACGCTCAAAGCAAACCACAAACAATGAGAAGATTTTCTCTTCTTGTACTTATTTCGGCATTGTGCTTTTTGTATTAAATCCCGACGCAATTTCTGTGTTTCATCGTCAATGTGAATGTCCAAGGGCTAGAGTAAAGCTGCAGTAGTGCATCGGAGTCTAATACTGATCTCCCAGGAAACGCTCAAAGCAAACCACAAACAATGACCAGATTTACTCTTCTTCTACTTAAGTCGGCTTTGGGCCATTTGTATTAATTCCTGACGCAATTTCTGTGTTTCATCGTCAATGTGAAGGTCCAACGGATTGAGTATTGCTGCAGTAGTGCATCAGAATCTAATACTGATCTCCCAGGAAACGCTCAAAGCAAACCACAAACAAAGAATGCTTACTCTTGTTGTACTTAGTTCGGCATTGTGCCTCGTGTATTAAATCCCGACGCATTCTCTGTGTTTCATCGTCAATGTGAAGGTCCAAGGGATAGAGTTAGGCAGCAGGAAAGCATCGGAATCTATTGTTGAGCCCCTAGGAAACTCTCAAAGCAAACCACAAACAATGAGAAGATTAGACTTCTTGTACTTAAGTCGGCATTGTGCCTTTTGTATTAAATACCGACGCAATTTCTGTGTTTCATCGTCAATGAGAAGGCCAAGGGATTTTGTATAGCTGCTTAGTGCATCGGAATCTAATACTGAACTCCCACGAAACGCTCAAAGCAAACCACAAACAATAAGAAGATTTACTCTTCTTGTACTTAAGTCTGCATTGTGCCATTTATGTTAAATTCCGAGGCACTTTCTGCGTTTCATCGTCAATGTGAAGGTGCAAGGGATAGAGTAAAGCCGCAGTAGTTCATCGTAAACAGGTACTGATCCCCCAGGAAACGCCCAAAGCAAACCACAATCAATGAGAAGATTTACTCTTCCTCTTCTTAAGTCGGCTTTGGGCCTTTTTATTAACTCCCGACGCAATTTCTGTGTTTCATCGTCAATGTGAAGGTCCAAAGGATAGAGTAAACCTGCGGTAGTCCATCGGAATCTAATACTGATCTCCCAGGAAACGCTCAAAGCAAACCACAAACAAAGAATGTTTACTCTTCTTGTACTTAGGTGTGCATTGTGTCTTGTGTATTTAATCCCGACGCATTTTATGTGTTTCATCGTCAATGTGAAGGTGCAAGGGATAGAGTTAAACAGCAGTAGTGCATCGGAATCTATTATTGAGCCCCCAGGACACCCTCAAAGCAAACCACAAACAATGAGAAGATTACAGTTCTTGTACTTAAGTCCGCATTGTTACTTTTGCATTAAATCCCGACGCAATTCCTGTGTATCATACTCAATGTGAAGGTCCAAGGGATAGAGTAAAGCTGCAGTAGTGCATCGGAATCTAATACTGATCTCCCAGGAAACTCTCAAAGCAAACCACAAACAAAGAGAAGATTAACTCTTCTTGTACTTAGGTCGGCATTGTGCATTTTGTATTAAATCGCGACGCAATTTCTGTGTTTCATCGTCATTGTGAAGGTCCAAGGGATAGAATAAAGCTGCAGTGGTGCATCGGATACTAATACAGATCTCCCAGGAAACGCTCAAAGCAAACCACAAATAATGAGAAGATATACTCTTTGTGTACTTACGTCGGCATTGTGCCTTTTGTATTAAATCCCGACGCAATTTCTGTGTATCATCGTCAATGTGAAGGTCCAAGAGATAGATTAAGGCTGCAGTAGTGAATCGGAATCTAATACTGAACTCCCAGGAAACGCTCAAAGCAAACCACAAACAAAGAGTAGTTTTACTCCGCTTGTCCTTAAGTCGGCATTGTGCCTTTTGTATTATATTCCGACGCATTTTCTGTGTTTCTTCGTCAATGTGAAGGTCCAAGGGATACAGTAAAGCTACAGTAGTGCATCAGAATCTAGTACAGATCCCCCAGGTAACACTCAAAACAAACCACAAACAATGAGAAGATTAACCCTTCTTGTACTTAAGTCGGCATTGTACATTTTGTATTAAATACCGACGCAATATCTGTGTTTCATCGTCAATGTGAAGGTCCAAGGGATAGAGTAAAGCTGCAGTGGTGCATCGGAAACTAATACTGACCTCCCAGGAAACGCTGAAAGCAACCACAAACAATGAGAAGATTTACTCTTCTTGTACTTACTTCGGCATTGTGCCTTTTGTATTAAATCCCGACGCATTTTCTGTGTTTCTTCGTCAATGTGAAGGTCCAAGTGATAAAGTAAAGCTATAGTAGTACAGCGGAATCTAGTACAGATCCTCAGGAAACGCTCAAAGCAAACCACAAACAAAGAGTAGTTTTACTCCGCTTGTCCTTAAGTCGGCATTGTGCCTTTTGTATTATATTCCGACGCATTTTCTGTGTTTCTTCGTCAATGTGAAGGTCCAAGGGATACAGTAAAGCTACAGTAGTGCATCGGAATCTAGAACAGATCCCCCAGGTAACACTCAAAACAAACCACAAACAATGAGAAGATTAACTCTCCTTGTACTTAAGTCGGCATTGTAGATTTTGTATAAAATACCGACGCAATTTCTGTGTTTCATCGCCAATGTGAAGGTCCAAGGGATAGAGTAAAGCTGTAGTGGTGCATCGGAAATTAATACCGATCTTCTAGGAAACGCTCAAAGCAAACCATAAACAATGAGAAGATTTACTCCTCTTGTACTTACTTCGGCATTGTGCCTTTTGTATTAAATCCCGACGCAATTTCTGTGTTTCATCGTCATGGTGAAGGTGCAAGGGCTAGAGTAAAACTGCAGTGGTGCATCGGAAACTAATAATGATCTCCGAGGTAACGCTCACAGCAAACCACAAACTATGAGAAGATTTACTCTTCTTGTACCTAAGCCTGCATTGGGCCTTTTGTGATAAATCCCGAGGCACTTTCTGCGTTTCATTGTCAATATGAAGGTGGAAAGGATGGAGTAAAGCCGCAGTAGTTCATCGTAAACAGGTACTGATCCCCCAGGAAACGCCCAAAGCAAACCACAATCAATGAGAAGATTTACTCTTCCTCTTCTTAAGTCGGCTTTGGGCCTTTTTATTAACTCCCGACGCAATTTCTGTGTTTCATCGTCAATGTGAAGGTCCAAAGGATAGAGTAAACCTGCAGTAGTCCATCGGAATCTAATACTGATCTCCCAGGAAACGCTCAAAGCAAACCACAAACAAAGAATGTTTACTCTTCTTGTACTTAGGTGTGCATTGTGTCTTGTGTATTTAATCCCGACGCATTTTATGTGTTTCATCGTCAATGTGAAGGTGCAAGGGATAGAGTTAAACAGCAGTAGTGCATCGGAATCTATTATTGAGCCCCCAGGACACCCTCAAAGCAAACCACAAACAATGAGAAGATTACAGTTCTTGTACTTAAGTCCGCATTGTTACTTTTGCATTAAATCCCGACGCAATTCCTGTGTATCATACTCAATGTGAAGGTCCAAGGGATAGAGTAAAGATGCAGTAGTGCATCGGAATCTAATACTGATCTCCCAGGAAACTCTCAAAGCAAACCACAAACAAAGAGAAGATTAACTCTTCTTGTACTTAGGTCGGCATTGTGCATTTTGTATTAAATCGCGTCGCAATTTCTGTGTTTCATCGTCATTGTGAAGGTCCAAGGGATAGAATAAAGCTGCAGTGGTGCATCGGATACTAATACAGATCTCCCAGGAAACGCTCAAAGCAAACCACAAATAATGAGAAGATATACTCTTTGTGTACTTACGTCGGCATTGTGCCTTTTGTATTAAATCCCGACGCAATTTCTGTGTATCATCGTCAATGTGAAGGTCCAAGAGATAGATTAAGGCTGCAGTAGTGAATCGGAATCTAATACTGAACTCCCAGGAAACGCTCAAAGCAAACCACAAACAAAGAGTAGTTTTACTCCGCTTGTCCTTAAGTCGGCATTGTGCCTTTTGTATTATATTCCGACGCATTTTCTGTGTTTCTTCGTCAATGTGAAGGTCCAAGGGATACAGTAAAGCTACAGTAGTGCATCAGAATCTAGTACAGATCCCCCAGGTAACACTCAAAACAAACCACAAACAATGAGAAGATTAACCCTTCTTGTACTTAAGTCGGCATTGTACATTTTGTATTAAATACCGACGCAATATCTGTGTTTCATCGTCAATGTGAAGGTCCAAGGGATAGAGTAAAGCTGCAGTGGTGCATCGGAAACTAATACTGACCTCCCAGGAAACGCTGAAAGCAACCACAAACAATGAGAAGATTTACTCTTCTTGTACTTACTTCGGCATTGTGCCTTTTGTATTAAATCCCGACGCATTTTCTGTGTTTCTTCGTCAATGTGAAGGTCCAAGTGATAAAGTAAAGCTATAGTAGTACAGCGGAATCTAGTACAGATCCTCAGGAAACGCTCAAAGCAAACCACAAACAAAGAGTAGTTTTACTCCGCTTGTCCTTAAGTCGGCATTGTGCCTTTTGTATTATATTCCGACGCATTTTCTGTGTTTCTTCGTCAATGTGAAGGTCCAAGGGATACAGTAAAGCTACAGTAGTGCATCGGAATCTAGAACAGATCCCCCAGGTAACACTCAAAACAAACCACAAACAATGAGAAGATTAACTCTCCTTGTACTTAAGTCGGCATTGTAGATTTTGTATAAAATACCGACGCAATTTCTGTGTTTCATCGCCAATGTGAAGGTCCAAGGGATAGAGTAAAGCTGTAGTGGTGCATCGGAAATTAATACCGATCTTCTAGGAAACGCTCAAAGCAAACCATAAACAATGAGAAGATTTACTCCTCTTGTACTTACTTCGGCATTGTGCCTTTTGTATTAAATCCCGACGCAATTTCTGTGTTTCATCGTCATGGTGAAGGTGCAAGGGCTAGAGTAAAACTGCAGTGGTGCATCGGAAACTAATAATGATCTCCGAGGTAACGCTCACAGCAAACCACAAACTATGAGAAGATTTACTCTTCTTGTACCTAAGCCTGCATTGGGCCTTTTGTGATAAATCCCGAGGCACTTTCTGCGTTTCATTGTCAATATGAAGGTGGAAAGGATGGAGTAAAGCCGCAGTAGTGCATCGTAATCTAGTACTGATCCCCGGGAAGCGCTCAAAGCAAACCAGAAACAATGAGAAGATTTACTCTTCCTCTTCTTAAGTCGGCTTTGGGACTTTTTATTAACTCCCGACGCAATCTCTGTGTTTCATCGTCAAAGTGAAGGTCCAACGGATAGAGTACAGCTGCAGTAGTGCATCGGAATCTAATACTGATCCCCCAGGAAACGCTCAAAGCAAACCACAAACAAAGAATGCTGACCCTTGTTGTACTTAGGTCGGCATTGTGCCTTGTGTATTAAATCCCGTCGCATTCTCTGTGTTTCATCGTCAATGTGAAGGTCCAAGGGATAGGGTGAAGTAGCAGTAAAGCATCGGAATGTATTATTGAGCCCCCAGGAAACGCTAAAAGCAAACCGTAAACAATGAGAAGATTAGACTTCTTGTACTTAAGTCGGCATTGTGCCTTTTGTATTAAATACCGACGCAATTTCTGTGTTTCATCGTCAATGAGAAGGCCAAGGGATTTTGTAAAGCTGCAGTAGTGCATCGGAATCTAATACTGAACTCCCACGAAACGCTCAAAGCAAACCACAAACAATAAGAAGATTTTCTCTTCTTGTACTTAAGTCTGCATTGTGTCATTTGTGTTAAATGCCGAGGCACTTTCTGCGTTTCATCGTCAATGTGAAGGTGCAAGGGTTAGAGTAAAGCTGCAGTAGTTCATCGTAATCTAGTACTGATCCCCAAGGAAACGCTCAAAGCAAACCACAAACAAAGAGAATATTTACTCCACTTGTACTTAAGTCGGCATTGTGCCTTTTGTATTAAATCCCGACGCATTTTCTGTGTTTCTTCGTCAATGTGAAGGTGCAAGGGATACAGTAAAGCTACAGTAGTACTTCAGAATCAAGTACAGATCCCTCAGGTAACGCTTAAAACAAACCACAAAACAATGAGAAGTTTAACTCATCTTGTACGTAAGTCGGCATTGTGCATTTTGTATTAAATCCTGACGCTATTTCTGTAATTCATCGTCAATGTGAAGGTCCAAGGGTAGAATAAAGCTGCAATGGTGCATCGGAAACTAATACTGATCTCACAAGAAACGCTCAAACCAAACCACAAATATTGAGAAGATTTGCTCTTCTTGTACTTAAGTCGGCATTGTGCAATTTGTTAGAAATCCCGACGCAATATCTGTGTTTCATCGTCAATGTGAAGGCCAAAGGATTTCGTAAAGCTGCAGTAGTGCATCGGAATCTAATACTCAACTCCCATGAAACCCTCAAAGCAAACCACAAACAATGAGAAGATTTACACTTTTTGCACTTAAGTCATTATTGTGCTTTTCGTATTAAATCCCGACGCAAATATCTGTGTTTCATCGTCAATGTGAAGGCCAAGGGATGGAGAAAAGCTGCAGTAGTACATCGGATTCTAATACTGAACTCCCAGGTAACGCTCAAAGCAAACCACAAACAATGTGATGATTTACTCTTCTTGTACCTAAGTCTGCATCGTGCCTTTTATGTTAAATCCCGAGGCACTTTCTGCGTTTCATCGTCAATGTGAAGGTGCAAGTAATAGAGTAAAGCCGCAGTAGTTCATCGTAATGTAGTACTGATCCCGCAGGAAACGCTCAAAGCAAACCACAAACAATGAGAGGATTTACTCTTCTGCTTCTTAGGTCGGCTTTGGGCCTTTTTATTATCTTCCGACGCAATTTCTCTGTTTCATCGTCAATGTGAAGGTCCAACGGATTGCATATAGCTGCAGTAGTGCATCGGAACCTAATACTGATCTCCCAGGAAACGCTCAAAGCAAACCACAAACAAAGAGAAGATTTACTGTTCTTGTACTTAAGATGGCATTGTGCCTTTTATATTAAATCCCGACGTAATTTCTGTGTTTCTTCGTCAATGTGAAGGCCAAAGGATTTCGTAAAGCTGCAGTAGTGCATCGGAATCTAATACCCAACTCCCATGAAACAATCAAAGCAAACCACAAACAATAAGAAGATGTACTCATCTTGTACTTAAGTCTGCATTGTGCTTTTGTGTTAAATCCCGAGGCACTTTCTGCGTTTCATCGTCAATGTGAAGGTGCAAGGGATAGCGTAAAGCTGCAGTAGTTCATCGTAATCTAGTACTGTTCCCCAGGAAACGCTCAAAGCAAACCACAAACAATGAGAAGATTAGACTTCTTGTACTTAAGTCGGCATTGTACATTTTGTATTAAATCCCGACGCAATATCTCTGTTTCATAGTCAATGTGACTATCCAAGGGATAGAGTAAAGCAGCAGTGGTGCATCGGAAACTAATACTGATCCCCCAGGAAACGCTCAAAGCAAACCACAAACAATGAGAAGATTTACTCTTCTTGTACTTATTTCGGCATTGTGCTTTTTGTATTAAATCCCGACGCAATTTCTGTGTTTCATCGTCAATGTGAATGTCCAAGGGCTAGAGTAAAGCAGCAGTGGTGCATCGGAAACTAATACTGATCCCCCAGGAAACGCTCAAAGCAAACCACAAACAATGAGAAGATTTACTCTTCTTGTACTTATTTCGGCATTGTGCCTTTTGTATTAAATACCGACGCAATTTCTGTGTTTCATCGTCAATGAGAAGGCCAAGGGATTTTGTAAAGCTGCTTAGTGCATCGGAATCTAATACTGAACTCCCACGAAACGCTCAAAGCAAACCACAAACAATAAGAAGATTTACTCTTCTTATACTTAAGTCTGAATTGTGCCATTTATGTTAACTTCCGAGGCACTTTCTGCGTTTCATCGTCAATGTGAAGGTGCAAGGGATAGAGTAAAGCTGCAGTAGTTCATCGTAATCTAGCACTGATCCCACAGGAAACGCTCAAAGCAAACCACAAACAAAGAATGCTTACTCTTGTTGTACTTAGGTCGGCATTGTGCCTTTTGTACTAAATCCCGACGCAATTTCAGTGTATCATTGTCAATATGAAGGTCCAAGGGATAGAGTAAAGCTGCAGTAGTGCATCGGAATCTAATACTGATCTCCCAGGAAACGCTCAAAGCAAACCACAAACAAAGAATGCTTACTCTTGATGTACTTAGGTCGGCATTATGCCTTTTGTATTAAATCCCGACGCAATTTCTGTGTATAATCGTCAATGTGAAGGTCCAAGGGATAGATCTCCCAGAAAGCGCCCAGAGCAAACCACAAAGAATGAGAAAATTTACTCTTCTTGTACTTTAGTCGGCTTTGGGACTTTTGTATTAAATCCCGACGCAATTTCTGTGTATCATCGTCAATGTGAAGGGCAAGGGAAGGAGCAAAGCTGCAGTAGTGCATCGGAATCTAATACTGAACTCCCAAGTAACGCTCAAAGCAAAACACAAACAATGAGAAAATTTACTCTCCTTGTACCTAAGTCTGTATTGTGCCTTTTTTTTAAATCCCGAGGCACTTATGCGTTTCATCGTCAATGTGAAGGTGCAAGGGATAGAGTGAAGCGGCAGTAGTTCATCGTAAACAGGTACTGATCCCCCAGGAAACGCCCAAAGCAAACCACAATCAATGAGAAGATTTACTCTTCCTCTTCTTAAGTCGGCTTTGGGTCTTTTTATTAACTCCCGACGCAATTCCTGTGTTTCATACTCAATGTGAAGGTCCAAGGGATAGAGTAAAGCTGCAGTAGTGCATCGGAATCTAATACTGATCTCCCAGGAAACTCTCAAAGCAAACCACAAACAAAGAGAAGATTAACTCTTCTTGTACTTAGGTCGGCATTGTGCATTTTGTATTAAATCGCGACGCAATTTCTGTGTTTCATCGTCAATGTGAAGGTCCAAGGGATAGAATAATGCTGCAGTGGTGCATCGGAAGCTAATACAGATCTCCCAGGAAACGCTCAAAGCAAACCACAAATAATGAGAACATATACTCTTTGTGTACTTACGTCGGCATTGTGCCTTTTGTATTAAATCCCGACGCAATTTCTGTGTATCATCGTCAATGTGAAGGTCCAAGGGATAGATTAAGGCTGCAGTAGTGAATCGGAATCTAATACTGAACTCCCAGGAAACGATCAAAACAAACCACAAACAAAGAATAGTTTTACTCCGCTTGTCCTTAAGTCGGCATTGTGCCTTTTGTATTAAATTCCGACGCATTTTCTGTGTTTCTTCGTCAATGTGAAGGTCCAAGGGATACAGTAAAGCTACAGTAGTGCATCGGAATCTAGTACAGATCCCCCAGGTAAAACTCAAAACAAACCACAAACAATGAGAAGATTATCTCTTCTTGTACTTAAGTCGGCATTGTACATTTTGTATTAAATACCGACGCAATTTCTGTGTTTCATCGTCAATGTGAAGGTCCAAGGGATAGAGTAAAGCTGCAGTGGTGCATCGGAAACTAATACTGACCTCCCAGGAAACGCTGAAAGCAAACACAAACAATGAGAAGATTTACTCTTCTTGTACTTACTTCGGCATTGTGCCTTTTGTGTTAAATCCCGACGCAATTTCTGTGTTTCATTGGCTATGTGAAGGTCCACCGGATAGAGTGTAGCTGCAGTACTGCATCGGAATCTAATACTGATCTCCCAGGAAACGCTCAAAGCAAACCACAAACAAAGAGTGTATTTACACCACTTGTACTTAAGTCGGCAATGTGCCTTTTGTATTAAATCCCGACGCATTTTCTGTGTTTCTTCGTCAATGTGAAGGTCCAAGTGATAAAGTAAAGCTATAGTTGTACAGCGGAATCTAGTACAGATCCTCAGGAAACGCTCAAAACAAACCACAAACAATGAGAAGATTAACTCTTCTTGTACTTAAGTCGGCATTGTGCATTTTGTAAGAAATCCCGACGCAATATCTGTGTTTCATCGTCAATGTGAAGACCAAAGGATTTCGTAAAGCTGCAGTAGTGCATCGGAATCTAATACTCAACTCCCATGAAACCCTCAAAGCAAACCACAAACAACAAGAAGATGTACTCATCTTGTACTTAAGTCTGCATTGTGCTTTTGGGTTAAATCCCGAGGCACTTTCTGCGTTTCATCGTCAATGTGCAGGTGCAAGGGATAGAGTAAAGCTGCAGTAGTTCATCGTAATCTAGTACTGATCCCCAGGAAACGCTCAAAGCAAACCACAAACAATGAGAAGATTTGCACTTCTTGCACTTAAGTCATTATTGTGCTTTTCGTATTAAATCCCGACGCAATTTCTGTGTTTCATCGTCAATGTGAATGTCCAAGGGCTAGAGTAAAGCTGCAGTAGTGCATCGGAGTCTAATACTGATCTCCCAGGAAACGCTCAAAGCAAACCACAAACAATGACCAGATTTACTCTTCTTCTACTTAAGTCGGCTTTGGGCCATTTGTATTAATTCCTGACGCAATTTCTGTGTTTCATCGTCAATGTGAAGGTCCAACGGATTGAGTATTGCTGCAGTAGTGCATCAGAATCTAATACTGATCTCCCAGGAAACGCTCAAAGCAAACCACAAACAAAAAATGCTTACTCTTGTTGTACTTAGTTCGGCATTGTGCCTTGTGTATTAAATCCCGACGCATTCTCTGTGTTTCATCGTCAATGTGAAGGTCCAAGGGATAGAGTTAGGCAGCAGTAAAGCATCGGAATCTATTGTTGAGCCCCCAGGAAACTCTAAGCAAACGACAAACAATGAGAAGATTAGACTTCTTGTACTTAAGTCGGCATTGTGCCTTTTGTATTAAATACCGACGCAATTTCTGTGTTTCATCGTCAATGAGAAGGCCAAGGGATTTTGTAAAGCTGCTTAGTGCATCGGAATCTAATACTGAACTCCCACGAAACGCTCAAAGCAAACCACAAACAATAAGAAGATTTACTCTTCTTGTACTTAAGTCTGCGTGGTGCCATTTATGTTAAATTCCGAGGCACTTTCTGCGTTTCATCGTCAATGTGAAGGTGCAAGGGATAGAGTAAAGCTGCAGTAGTTCATCGTAATCTAGCACTGATCCCACAGGAAACGCTCAAAGCAAACCACAAACAAAGAATGCTTACTCTTGTTGTACTTAGGTCGGCATTGTGCCTTTTGTATTAAATCCCGACGCAATTTCTGTGTATCATTGTCAATATGAAGGTCCAAGGGATAGAGTAAAGCTGCAGTAGTGCATCGGAATCTAATACTGATCTCCCAGGAAACGCTCAAAGCAAACCACAAAAAAAGAATGCCTACTCTTGTTGTACTTAGGTCGGCATTATGCCTTTTGTATTAAATCCCGACGCAATTTCTGTGTATCATCGTCAATGTGAAGGTCCAAGGGATAGATCTCCCATAAAGCGCCCAAAGCAAACCACAAAGAATGAGGAAATTTACTCTTCTTGTACTTTAGTCGGCTTTGGGGCTTTTGTATTAAATCCCGATGCAATTTCTGTGTATCATCGTCAATGTGAAGGCCAAGGGATGGAGCAAAGCTGCAGTAGTGCATCGGAATCTAATACTGAACTCCCAAGTAACGCTCAAAGCAAAACACAAACAATGAGAAAATTTACTCTCCTTGTACCTAAGTCTGTATTGTGCCTTTTTTTTAAATCCCGAGGCACTTTCTGCGTTTCATCGTCAATGTGAAGGTGCAAGGGATAGAGTAAAGCCGCAGTAGTTCATCGTAAACTAGTACTGATCCCCCAGGAAACGCCGAAAGCAAATCACAATCAATGAGAAAATTTACTCTTCTTCTTCTTAAGTCGGCTTTGGGCCTTTTTATTAACTCCCGACGCAATTTCTGTGTTTCATCGTCAATGTAAAGGTCCAAAGGATAGAGTAAACCAGCAGTAGTCCATCGGAATCTAATACTGATCTCCCAGGAAACGCTCAAAGCAAACCACAAACAAAGAATGTTTACTCTTCTTGTACTTAGGTGTGCATTGTGCCTTAAGTATTTAATCCCGACGCATTTTATGTGTTTCATCGTCAATGTGAAGGTGCAAGGGATAGAGTTAAACAGCAGTAGTGCATCGGAATCTATTATTGAGCCCCCAGGACACCCTCAAAGCAAACCACAAACAATGAGAAGATTACAGTTCTTGTACTTAAGTCGGCATTGTTACTTTTGCATTAAATCCCGACGCAATTCCTGTGTTTCATACTCAATGTGACGGTCCAAGGGATAGAATAAAGCTGCAGTAGTGCATCGGAATCTAATACTGATCTCCCAGGAAACTCTTAAAGCAAACCACAAACAAAGAGAAGATTAACTCTTCTTGTACTTAGGTCGGCATTGTGCATTTTGTATTAAATCGCGACGCAATTTCTGTGTTTCATCGTCAATGTGAAGGTCCAAGGGATAGAATAAAGCTGCAGTGGTGCATCGGAAACTAATACAGATCTCCCAGGAAACGCTCAAAGCAAATCACAAATAATGAGAAGATATACTCTTTATGTACTTACGTCGGCATTGTGCCTTTTGTATTAAATCCCGACGCAATTTCTGTGTATCATCGTCAATGTGAAGGTCCAAGGGATAGATTAAGGCTGCAGTAGTGAATCGGAATCTAATACTGAACTCCCAGGAAACGCTCAAAGCAAACCACAAACAAAGAGGAGTTTTACTCCACTTGTCCTTAAGTCGGCATTGTGCCTTTTGTATTAAATTCCGACGCATTTTCTGTGTTTCTTCGTCAATGTGAAGATCCAAGGGATACAGTAAAGCTACAGTAGTGCATCGGAATCTAGTACAGATCCCCCAGGTAACACTCAAAACAAACCACAAACAATGAGAAGATTAACTCTTCTTGTACTTAAGTCGGCATTGTACATTTTGTATTAAATACCGACGCAATTTCTGTGTTTCATCGTCAATGTGAAGGTCCAAGGGATAGAGTAAAGCTGTAGTGGTGCATCGGAAACTAATACCGATCTTCTAGGAAACGCTCAAAGCAAACCATAAACAATGAGAAGATTTACTCTTCTTGTGCTTACTTCGGCATTGTGCTTTTTGTATTAAATCCCGACGCAATTTCTGTGTTTCATCGTCATGGTGAAGGTGCAAGGGCTAGAGTAAAACTGCAGTGGTGCATCGGAAACTAATAATGATCTCCCAAGTAACGCTCACAGCAAACCACAAACTATGAGAAGATTTACTCTTCTTGTACCTAAGCCTGCATTGTGCCTTTTGTGTTAATCCCGAGGCACTTTCTGCGTTTCATTGTCAATATGAAGGTGGAAGGGATGGAGTAAAGCCGCAGTAGTTCATCGTAATCTAGTACTGATCCCCCAGGAAGCGCTCAAAGCAAACCACAAACAATGAGAAGATTTACTCTTCTTCTTCTTAAGTCGGCTTTGGGACTTTTTATTAACTCCCGACGCAATTTCTGTGTTTCATCGTCAATGTGAGGGTCCAACGGATAGAGTACAGCTGCAGTAGTGCATCGGAATCTAATACTGATTTCCCAGGAAACGCTCAAAGCAAACCACAAACAAAGATTGCTGACCCTTGTTGTACTTAGGTCGGCATTGTGCCTTGTGTATTAAATCCCGTCGCATTCTCTGTGTTTCGTCGTCAATGTGAAGGTCCAAGGGATAGACTGAAGCAGCAGTAAAGCATCGGAATCTATTATTGAGCCCCCAGGAAACGCTCAAAGCAAACCACAAAGAAAGAGAATATTTACTCCACTTGTACTTAAGTCGGCATTGTGCCTTTAGTATTAAATCCCGACGCATTTTCTGTGCTTCTTCGTCAATGCGAAGGTGCAAGGGATACAGTAAAGCTACAGTGGTACTTCGGAATCAAGTACAGATCCCCCAGGTAACGCTTAAAACAAACCACAAATCAATGAGAAGTTTAACTCATCTTGTACGTAAGTCGGCATTGTGCATTTTGTATTAAATGCCGACGCTATTTCTGTAATTCATCGTCAATGTGAAAGTCCAAGGGTAGAATAAAGCTGCAATGGTGCATCGGAAACTAATACTGATCTCACAAGAAACGCTCAAACCAAACCACAAATATTGAGAACATTTGCTCTTCTTGTACTTACGTCGGCATTGTGCCTTTTGTATTAAATCCCGACGCAATTTCTGCGTTTCATCGTCAATGTGAAGGTCCAAGGGTTAGAGTTAAGCTGCAATAGTTCATCGGAGTCTAATACTGATCTCCCAGGAAACGCTCAAAGCAAACTACAAACAATGAGAAGATTTACTCTTCTTGTACTTAAAACTGCATTGTGCCTTTTGTGTTAAACCCAGAGGCCTTTTCTGGTTTCATCGTCAATGTGAAGGCGCAAGGGATAGAGTAAAGCTGCAGTAGTGCATCGGATTTTAATACTGATCTCCCAGGAACCGCTCAAAGCAATGCACAAACAATGAGAAGATTTACTCTTCTTGTACTTTAGTCGGCATTGTGCCCTTTGTATTAAATCCCGACAAATTTTCTGTGTTTCTTCGTCAATGAGAAGGTCCAAGGGATACAATAAAGCTACAGTAGTGCAACGGAATCTAGTACTGATCCCCCAGGAAACGCTCAAAGCAAACCACAAACAAAGAGAAGATTAACTCTTCTTGTACTTAAGTCGGCATTTTGCATTTTGTATTAAATCGCGACGCAATATCTGTGTTTCATCGTCAATGTGAAGGACCAAGGTCTATTTACTCTTCTTCTACTTATGTCGGCTTTGGGCCTTTTGGATTACATCCCGACGCGATTTCTGTGTTTCATCGTCAATGTGTAGGTCCAACGGATAGAGTAAAGATGCAATAGTGCATCGGAATCCAATACTGATCTCCCAGGAAACTCTCAAAGCAAACCACAAATAAAGAAAATATTAACTCTTCTTATACTTAGGTCGGCATTGTGCATTTTTTATTAAATCGCGACGCAATTTCTGTGTTTCATCGTCAATGTGAAGGTCCAAGGGATAGAGTTAAGCTGCAGTGGTGCATCGGAATCTAGTACTGAGCCCCATGAAACGCTCAAAGCAAACCACAAACAATGAGAAGATTAACACTTCCTGTAGTTAAGTCGGCATTGAGCCTTTAGCCTTAAAATCCGACGCAATTTCTGTGTTTCATCCTCAATGTGAAGGCCAAGGCATGGAGTAAAGCTGCAGTAGTGCATCGGAATCTAATACCGAACTCCCAGGTAACGCTCAAAGCAAAACACAAACAATGAGAAATTTTACTCTCCTTGTACCTAAGTCTGTATTGTGCCTTTTTTTAAAATCCCGAGGCACTTTCTGCGTTTCATCGTCAATGTGAAGGTGCAAGGAATAGAGTAAAGCCCTAGTAGTTCATCGTAATCTAGTACTGATCCCCCAGGAAACGCTCAAAGCAAACCACAAACAATGAGAAGATTTACTCTTCTTCTTCTTAAGTCGGCTTTGGGCCTTTTTATTATCTGCCGACGCAATATCTGTGTTTCATCGTCGATGTGATGGTCCTACGGATAGAGTATCCCTGCAGTAGTCCATCGGAATCTAATACTGATCTCCCAGGAAACGCTCAAAGCAAACCACAAACAAAGAGAAGATTTACTCTTCTTGTATTTAAAACTGCATTGTGCCTTTTGTGTTAAATCCAGAGGCCTTTTCTCGTTTCATCGTCATTGTGAAGGTGCCGGGGATAGAGTAAAGCTGCAGTAGTTCATCGTAATCTAGTACTGATCACCCAGGAAACGCTCAAAGCAAACCACAAACAATGAGAAGATTTACACTTATTGCACTTAAGTCAGTATTGTGCCTTTCGTGTTAAAACCCGACGCAATCTCTGTGTTTCATCGTCAATGTGAAGGTCCAAGGGATAGATTAAGGCTGCAGTAGTGGATCGGAATCTAATACTAAACTCCCAGGAAACGCTCAAAGCAAACCACAAACAAAGAGGAGTTTTACTCCACTTGTCCTTAAGTCAGCATTGTGACTTTTGTATTAAATCCCGACGCATTTTCTGTGTTTCTTCGTCAATGTGATGGTCCAAGGGATACAGTAAAGCTACAGTAGTGCATCGGAATCTAGTACAGATCCCATAGGAAACACTCAAAACAATCCACAAACAATGAGAAGATTAACTCTTCTTGTACTTAAGTCTGCATTGTGCCTTTTGTGTTAAATCCCGAGGCACTTTCTGCGTTTCATCGTCAATGTGAAGGTGCAAGGGATAGAGTAAAGCCGCAGTAGTTCATTGTAATCTAGTACTGATCCCCCATGAAGCGCTGAAAGCAAACCACAAACAATGAGAAGATTTACCCTTCTTAAGTCGGCTTTGGGCCTTTTTATTAACTTCCGACGCAATTTCTGTGTTTCATTGTCAACGTGAAGGTCCAAGGGATAGAGTTAAGCAGCAGTAAAGCATCGGAATCTATTATTGAGCCCCCAGGAAACGCTCAAAGCAAACCACATACAATGAGAAGATTATACTTCTTGCACTTAAGTCGGCATTGTGCTTTTTGCATTAAATCCCGACGCAATTTCTGTGTTTCATACTCAATGTGAAGGTCCAAGGGATAGAGTAAAGCTGCAGTAGTGCATCGGAATCTAATACTGATCTCCCAGGAATCGCTCAAAGCAAACCACAAACAAAGATGAGATTTACTCTTCTTGTACTTAAGTCGGCATTGTGCATTTTGTATTAACTCCCGACGCAATTTCTGTATTTCATCGTCAATGTGAAGGCCAAGGGATTGTGTAAAGGTGCAGTAGTGCATCGGATTCTAATACTGAACGCCCAGGAAACGCTCAAAGCAAACAACAAACAATAAGAAGATTTACTCTTCTTGTACTTAAGTCTGCATTGTGCCTTTTGTGTTAAATCCCGAAGTACTTTCTGCGTTTCATCGTCAATGTGAAGGTGCAAGGGATAGATTAAAGCTGCAGTAGTGAATCGGAATCTAATACTGATCTCCCAGGAAACTCTCAAAGCAAACCACAAGCAAAGAGGATATTTACTCCACTTGTACTTAAGTCTGCATTGTGCCTTTGGTGTTAAATCCCGAAGCACTTTCTGCGTTTCATCGTCAATGTGAAGGTGCAAGGGATAGAGTAAAGCTGCAGTAGTTCATCGTGAACTAGTACTGATCGCCCAGGAAACGCTGATAGCAAACCAAAAACAATGAGAAGATTTACACTTCCTGCACTTAAGTCGGCATTGTGCTTTTTGTATTAAAGCCCGAAGCAATTTCTGTGTTTTATCGTCAATGTGAAGGTGAAAGGAATAGAGTAAAAGTGCAGTAGTGCATCGGAATCTAATACTGATCTCCCAGGAAACGCTCAAAGCAATCTACAAACAATGAGAAGATTTAACCTTATTGTACTTAAGTCGGCATTGTGCCTTTCGTATTAAATCCCGACTCTATTTCTGTGGTTCATCGTTAATGCGAAGGTCCAAGGGTTAGAGTAAAGCAGCTGTAGCGCACCGGAATCTAATACAGATCTCCCAGGAGACGCTCAAAGCAAATCAAAAACAATGAGAAGATTTACTCTTCTTGTACTGAAGTCGGCATTGTGCCTTTTGTATTAAATCCCGCCGCAATTTCTGTGTTTCATCGTCAATGTGACGGACCAAGGGCTAGGGTAAAGCTGGAGTTGTGCATCGGAGTCTAATACTGATCTCCCAGGAAACGCTCAAAGCAAACCACAAACAATGTCAAGATTTACTCTTCTTCTACTTTAGTCGGCTTTGGGCCTTTTTATTAATTCCCGACGCAATTTCTGTGTTTCATCGTCAATGTGAAGGTCCAACGAAAAGAGTATAGCTGCAGTAGGGCATCGGAGTCTAATACTGATCTCCCAGGAAACGCTCAAAGCAAACCACAAACAAAGAATGTTTACTCCTCTTGTACTTAGGTCGGCATTGTGTCTTGTGTATTAAATCCCGACGCATTTTCTGTGATTCATCGTCAATGTGAAGGTCCAAAGGATAGAGTTAAGCAGCAGTAGTGCATCGGAATCTATTATTGAGCCCCCAGGAAACGCTCAAAGCAAACCACAAACAATGAGAAGATTATACTTATTGTACTTAAGTCGGCACTGTGCCTTTTGCATTAAATCCCGACGCAATTTATGTGTTTCATACTCAATGTGAAGGTCCAAGGGATAGAGTAAAGCTGCAGCAGTGCATCGGAATCTATTACTGATCTCCCAGGAAACGCTCAAAGCAAACCACAAACAATAAGAAGATTTACTCTTCTTGTACTTAGTTCGGCATTGTGCCTTTTATATTAAATCCCGACGCAATTTCTGTGTTTCATAGCCAATGTGAAGGCCAAAGGATTTTGTAAAGCTGCAGTAGTGCATCGGAATCTAATACTGAACTTCCAGGAGACGCTCAAAGCAAACTACAAACAATGAGAAGATTTAACCTTCTTGTACTTAAGTCGGCATTGTGCCTTTCGTATTAAATACCGACTCAATTTCTGTAGTTCATCGTTAATGCGAAGGTCCAGCGAATAGAGTAAAGCTGCTGTAGTGCACCGGAATGTAATACTGATCTCGCAGGAGATGCTCAAATCAATCCACAAACAATGAGAAGATTTACTCTTCTTGTACTGATGTCGGCATTGTGCCTTTCGTATTAAATCCCGACGCAGTTTCTGTGTTTCATCGTCAATGTGAAGGACCAAGGGCTAGAGTAAACCTGCAGTTGTGAATCGGAGTCTGATACCGAACTCCAAGGAAACGCTCAGAGGAAACCATAAACAATGACAAGATTTACTCTTCTTCTACTTTAGTCGGCTTTGGGCCTTTTGTATTAAATCCCGACGCAATTTCTGTGTTTCATCGTCAATGTGAAGGTCCAACGGATAGAGTAAAGCTGCAGTATTGCATCGGAATCTAATACTGGTCTCGAAGGAAACGCTCAAAGCAAACCACAATCAAAGAGGATGGTTACTGTTCTTGTACTGAAGTCGGTATTTTGCCTTGTGTATTAAATCCCGACGCATTTTCTGTGTTTCATCGTCAATGTAAAGGTCCAAGGGATAGAGTTACGCAGCAGTTGTGCATCGGAATCAAGTACTGAGCCCCATGAAACGCTCAAAGGAAACCACAAACAATGAGATGATTTGCACTTCTTGTACTTCAGTCGGCATTGTGCCGTTAGCCTTAAAACCCGACGCAATTTCTGTGTTTCATGCTCAATGTGTAGGTCCAAGGGATAGAGTAAAGCGGCAGTATTGCATCGGAATCTGATACTGATCTCCCAGGAAACGTTCGAAGCAAACCACAAACAAAGAGAAGATTTACTCTTCTTGAACTTAAGGCGGCATTGTGCCTTCTGGATTAAATCCAGACGCAATTTCTGTGTTTCATCGTCAATGTGAAGGTCCAAGGGATAGATTAAAGTTGCAGTAGTGAATCGAAATCTAATACTGATCTCCCAGGAAACGCTCAAAGCAAACCACAAACAAAGAGATGATTTACTCCACTTGTCCTTAAGTCGGCATTCTGCCACCGAGCTAGGTGGCGCAGTGGTTAGCACACTGGACTCGCATTCGGGAGGACGACGGTTCAATCCCGTCTCCGGCCATCCTGATTTGGGTTTTCCGTGATTTCCCTAAATCGTTTCAGGCAAATGCCGGGATGGTTCCTTTGAAAGGGCACGGCCGATTTCCTTCCCAATCCTCCCCTAACCCGAGCTTGCGCTCCGTCTCTAATGACCTCGTTGTCGACGGACGTTAAACACTAACCACCACCTCGGCATTCTGCCTTTTGTATTAAATCCCGACGCATTTTTTGTGTTTCTTCGTCAATGTGAAGGTCCATGAGATACAGTAAAGCTTCAGTAGTGCATCGGAAACTAGTACAGATCCCCCAGGAAACGCTCAAAACAAACCACAAACAATGAGAAGATTAACTGTTCTTGTACTTAAGTCGGCATTGTACATTTTGTATTAAATCCCGACGCAATTTCTGTGTTTCTTCGTCAATGTGAAGGTCCAAGGGATTGAGTAAAGCTGCAGTGGTGCATCGGAAACTAATACTGATCTCCCAGGAAATGCTCAAAGCAAACCACAAGCAATGAGAAGATTTACTCCTCTTGTACTTACTTCGGCATTGTGCCTTTTGTATTAAATCCCGACGCAATTTCTGTGTTTCATCGTCAATGTGAAGGTCCAAGGGTTAGAGTAAAGCTGCAGTAGTGCATCGGAGTCTAATACTGATCTCCCAGGAAACGCTCAAAGCAAACCACAAACAAAGAGAATATTTACTCCACTTGTACTTAAGTCGTCATTGTGCCTTTTGTACTAAATCCCGACGCATTTTCTGTGTTCCTTCGTCAATGGGAAGGTCCAAGGGATACAGTAAAGCTACAGTAGTGCATCTGAATCTAGTACAGATGCCCCAGGAAACGCTCAAAACAAACCACAAACAATGAGAAGATTAATTCTTCTTCTACTTAAGTCGGCTTTGGGCCTTTTGTATTAAATCCCGACGCAATTTCTGCGTTTCATCGTCAATGTGAGGATCCAAGGGATAGAGTATAGCTGCAGTAGTGCATCGGAATCTAATACTGATCTCCCAGAAAACGCTCAAAACAAACCACAAACAAAGAATGTTAATCTTCATGTTCTTAGGTCAGCATTGTGCCTTGTGTATTAAATCCCGACGCATTTTCTGTGTTTCCTCGTCAATGTGAAGGTCCAAGAGATAGAGATAAGCAGCAGTACTGCATCGGAATCTAATATTGAAGACCCAGGAAACGCTCAAAGCAAACCACAAACAAAGAGAAGATTTACTCTTCTTGTACTTAAGGCGGCATTGTGCCTTCTGTATTGAATCCAGACGCAATTTCTGTGTTTCCTCGTCAATGTGAGGCCAAGGGACAGAGTAAAGCTGCAGTAGTGCATCGGAATCTAATACTGAACTCCCAGGAAACGCTCAAAGCAAACCACAAACAATGAGAAGATTTACACTTCTTGCACCTAAGTCAGAATTGTGCCTTTCGTATTGAATCCCGACGCAATTTCTGTGTTTCATCGTCAATGTGAAGGTCCAAGGGATAGATTAAAGTTGCAGTAGTGAATCGGAATCTAATACTGATCTCCCAGGAAACGCTCAAAGCAAACCACTATCAAAGAGATGATTTACTCCACTTGTCCATAAGTCGGCATTTTGCCTTTTGTATTAAATCCCGACGCATTTTCTGTGTTTCTTCGTCAATGTGAAGGTCCATGGGATACAGTAAAGCTTCAGTAGTGCATCGGAATCTAGTACAGATCCCCCAGGAAACGCTCAAAACAAACCACAAACAATGAGGAGATTAACTGTTCTTGTACTTAAGTCGACATTGTGCCTTTTGTATTAAATCCCAACGCCATTTATTTATTTCATCGTCAATGAGAATGTCCAACGGATAGAGTAAAGCTGTAGTAGTGCAACGAAATCTAATACTCATCTCCTAGGAAACGCTCAAAGCAAACCAGGAACATTGAGTAGATTTACTCATCATGTACTTAAGTCGGCATTGTACCTTTTGTATTAAATACCGTCGCAATTTCTGTGTTTCATGGCCAATTTCAAGGTCCAAGCGACAGAGTAAAGCTGCAATAGTGCATCAGAATCAAATACCGATCTTCCAGGAAACGCTCAAAGCAAACCGCAAACAATGAGAAGATTTGCTCTTCTTTTACTTAAGTCAGCATTGTGCCTTTTGTATTATATCCTGGGGATATTTCTGTGTTTCATTGTCAATCTGAAGGTCCAAGGATAGAGCAAAGCTGCATTAGAGCATCGGAATCTAATACTGATCTCCCAGGATATGCCAAAGCAAACCACAAGCAATGAGAAGATTTACTCCTCTTGTACTTAAGTCGGCATGTGCCTGTTGTATTATATCCAGGCGATATGTCTGTGTTCATCGTCAATGTGAAGGTCGAAACATAGAGTAACGCTACAGTAGTGCACCTGAATCTAATAGTGATCTCCCTGGAAACGCTCAAAGCAAACCACATACAATGATAAGATTTACTGTTCTTGTACTTAAGTCGGCATTGTGCCTTTTGTATTAAATCCCAACGCCATTTATTTGTTTCATCGTCAATGAGAATGTCCAACGGATAGAGTAAAGCTGCAGTAGCGCATCGAAATCTAATACTGATCTCCCAGGAACGCTCAAAGCAAACCACAAACAATGTGTAGATTTACTCTTCTTGTACATAAGTCGGCATTGTGCCTTTTGTATTAAAGCCCGAGGCAATTTCTGTGTTTCATCGTCAATGTGACGGTCCAAGGGATAGAGTAAAGCTGCAGTAGAGCATCCGAATGTAATGCTGATCTCCCAGGAAACGCTCAAAGCTAACCAAAAACAATTAGTAGATTTACTCTTTATGTACTTAAGTCGGCAATGTGCCTTTTGTATTAAATTCCGACGCCATTTCTGTTCTTCATCGTCAATGTGAAGGTCCAAGAGATAAAGTAAAGCTGCAGTAGTGCATCGGAATCTAATTCTGATCTCCCAGGAAAGGCTCAAAGCAAGACACAAACAATGAGATGATTTACTCTTCTTGTACTTAAGACGGTATTGTGCCTTTCGTATTAAATACCGACGCAATCTCTCTGTTTCATCGTCAATGAGAAGGTCCAAGCGATAGAGTAAAGCTGCAGTAGTGCATCGGAATCCATTACTGATCTCCCAGGAGACGCTCAAAGGAAACCAAACACAATGAGAAGATTGACTATTGTTGAACTTAAGTCGGCATTGGGCTTTTTGTATTAGATACCGACGCAATTTCTGTGTTTCATCGTCAATTTGAATGTCCAAGGGATAGAGTAAAGCTGCAGCAGTGCATAGGAATGTAAAACTAATCTCCCAGGAAACGCTCAAAGCGAACCACAAACAATAAGGAGATTTACTCTTCTTGTACTTAAGTCGGTATTGTGCCTTTAGTAGTGAATCCCGACGCAATATCTTTGTTTCATCGTCAATGTGAAGGTCCAAGGGATAGAGTAAAGCAGCAGTAGTGCATCGGAATCTAATACTGATCTCCCACGAAACGGACAAAGAAAACCACAAACAATGAGAAGAATTACTCTTCTTGTATTTAAGTCGGCATTATGCCTTTTGTATTAAATCCCGACCTAATTTTTGTGTTTCATCGTCAATGTGAAGGTCCCAGGTATAGAGTAAAGTTGCAGTAGTGCATCGGAATGTAAAACTGATCTCCCAGGAAACGCTCAAAGCGAACCACAAACAATAAGGAGATTTACTCTTCTTGTACTTAAGTCGGTATTGTGGCTTTTGTATTAAATACCGACGTAATCTCCCTTTTTCGTCGTCAATGCGAAGACCCAAGGGATAGAGTAATGTTGAAGTAGTGTATCGGAATCTAATACTGATCTATCAGGAAACGCCCGAACAAACCACAAACAATAAGAAGATGTACTCTTCTTGTACTTAAGTCGGTATTGTGGCTCTTGTATTCAATACCGACGGAATCTCTCTTTTTCGTCGTCAATGTGAAGACCCAAGGGATAGAGTAAAGGTGCTGTAGTGCATCGGAGTCTAATACCGATCTCCCAGGAAATGCACAAAGCAGAGCACAAACAATGAGAAGTACTACTCTTCTTGTACTTAAGTCGGCATTGTGCCTTTTGTATTATATCCCGGCGATATATCTGTGTTTCATCGACAATGTGAAGGTCCAAGGGATAGAGTAAAGCTGCTGTAGTGCATTGGAATTTAAGCCTGATCTCCTCGGAAACGCTCAAAGCAAACCACAAACAATGATAAGACTTACTTTTCTTGTACTTAAGTCGGCATTGTGCATTTTATATTAAATTCCGATGCAATTTCTGTGATTCATCGTCAATGTGAAGGTCCAAGGGATAGAGTAAGGCTGCAGTAGTTCATCGGAATCTAATACTGATCTCTCTGGAGACGCTCAAAGCAAACCACAAACAATAAGATTTACTCTTCTTGTATTTAAGTCGGCAATGTGCCTTTTGTATTAAATCCCGACGCAATTTCTGTGTTTCATTGTCAATGTGAAGGTCGAAGGGATAGAGTAAAGCTGGAGTAGTGCATCGGAATCTATTACTGATCTGCCAGGAAACGCTCAAATCAAACCAAAAACAATGAGAAGATTTACTCTTCTTGTACTTAAGTCGGCACTGTGCCTTTTGTATTAAATACCGACGCAATGTCTGTGTTTCATCGTCAATTTGAAGGTCCAGGGGAAAGAGTAAAGCTGCAGTAGTGCATCGGATGTAATACTGATATATCAGGAAACGCTCAAAGCAAACCACAAACAATGAGAAGATTTACTCTCCTTGTACTTGAGTCGGCATTGTGCCTTATGTATTAAATCCCGACGCGATTTCTGTGTTTCATCGACAATGTGAAGGCCCAAGGGATAGAGTAAAGCTGCAGTAGTGCATCGGAATCTAATACTGGACTCCAAGGAAACGCTCGAAGCAAACCACAAACAAAGGGAAGATTTACTCTTTTTGTACTTAAGTAGGCAATGTGTTTTTGTATTAGATACCGACGCAATTTCTGTGTTTCATCGTCAATTTGCAGGTCCAAGGGATAGAGTAAAGCTGCAGTAGTGCTTCCAAAGTAGTACTAATCTCCCAGGAAACGCTCAAAGCATACCACAAAAAAATGAGGAGATTTACTCTTCTTTTACTTAAGTCGGCATTGTGCCTTTTGTGTTAAAGCCCTAGGCAATTTCTGTGTTTCATCGTCAATGTCAAGGTCCAAGGGATAGAGTAAAGCTGCAGTAGTGCATCGGAATGTAATACTGATCTCCCAGGAAACGCTCAAAGCTAACCAAAAACAATGAGAAGATTTACTCTTCTTGTACTTAAGTCGGCAATGTACCTTTTGTATTAAATACCGACGCCATTTCTGTTTTTCATCGTCAATGTGAATGTCCAAGGGATAAAGTAAAGCTGCAGCAGTGCATCGGAATCTAATTCTGATCTCACAGGAAAGGCTCAAAGCAAAACACAAACAATGAGATGATTTACTCTTCTTGTACTTAAGTCGGTATTGTGCCTTTTGTATTAAATACCGACGCAATCTCTCTGTTTCATCGTCAATGTGAAGGTCCAAGCGATAGAGTAAAGCTGCAGTAGTGCTTTGGAACAAATACTCATCTCACAGGAAACGCTCAAAGCAAACAACGAACAATGAGAAGATTTACTCTTCTCGTACTTAAGTCGGCACTGTGCATTTTATATTAAATCCCGATGCTATTTCTTTGTTTCATCGTCAATTTGAATGTCTAACGTATAGAGTAACGCTGCAGTAGTGCATCGGAATCTAATACTGATCTCCCAGGAAACGCTCAAAGCAAACCACAAACAATGAGTAGATTTACTCTTCTTGTACTTAAGTCGGCAATGTGCCTTTTGCATTAAAGCCCGAGGCAATTTCTGTGTTTCATCGTCAATGTGAACGTCCAAGGGATAGAGTAAAGCTGCTGTAGTGCTTTGGAACAAATACTCATCTCCCAGGAAACGCTCAAAGCAAACAACGAACAATGAGATGATTTACTCTTCTTGTACTTAAGTCGGCACTGTGCATTTTATATTAAATCCCGATGCTATTTCTTTTTTTCATCGTCAATTTGAATGTCTAACGTATAGAGTAACGCTGCAATAGTGCATTGGAATCTAATACTGACCTCCCAGGAAACGCTCAACGCAAACCACAAACAATGAGAACATATACTCTTCTTGTACTTCAGTCTGCCTTGTGCCTTTGCTATTAAATACCGACGCCATTTCTGTGTTTCATCTTCAATGTGAAGGTCCAGGGGAAAGAGTAAAGCCGCAGTAGTGCATCGGAAACTAATACTGATCTCCCAGGAAACGCTCAAAGCAAACAACACACAATGAGAATATTTACTCTTCTAGTACTTAAACCGGCATTGTGCCTTTTCATTAAATACAGACGCAATTTCTAAGCTTCATCTTCCATGTGAAAGTCCAAGGGCTAGAGTAAAGCTGCAGTAGTGCGTCGGAATCTATTACTGATCTCCCAGGAAAAGCACAAAGCAATCTGGAAACAATGAGAAGTTTTACTCTTTTTGTACTTACGTCGGCATTTTGCCTTTTGTATTAAATCCCTACGCAATCTCTGTGTTTCATCGTCAATGTGAATGTCGAAGCGATAGAGTAAAGCTGCATCGGAATGTAATTCTGATCTCCCAGGAAACGCTCAAAACAGACCACAAAGAATGGGAGGATTTACTCTTATTGGACTTAACTCGGCATTGTGCCTTTTGCATTAAATACCGACGCCATTTCTGTGTTTCATCGTCAATGTGAGGGTCCAAGGGATAGAGTGAAGCTGCAGTAGTGCATCGGAATCAAATACTGATCTTCCAGGAAACGCTCAAAGCAAACCTACAACAATTGGGAGATTTACTCATCTTGTACTTAAGTCGGCATTGTGCCTTTTCTGTTAAACCTTGACGCATTTTCTGTGTTTCATCGTCAATGAGAAGGCCCAAGGGGTAGAGTAAAGCTGGAGTAGTGCATCGGAATCTAATACTGATCTCGCAGGAAAAGCTCAAAGCAAACCACAAACAATAAGTAGATTTACTCTTCTTGTACTTCAGTCGGCCTTGTGCCTTTTGTATTAAATACCGACGCCATTTCTGTGTTTTTTTTTCGTCAATGCGAAGGTCCAAGGGATAGAGTGAAGCTGCAGTAGTGCATCGGAATCTAATACTGATCTCCTAGGAAACGCTCAATAAATCCAGAAGCAATGAGAAGATTTACTCTTCTCGTACTTAAGGCGGCTTTGTGCCTTTTGCAATAAATACTGATGTAATTTCTATGTTTCATCGTCCATGTTAAGGTCCCAGGGATAGGATAAAGCTGCAGTATTGCATCGGAATCTAGTACTGATCTCCCAGGAAACGCACAAAGTAATTCAGATACAATGAGGAGGTTCACTCTCCTTGTACTTAAGTCGGCATTGTGCCTTTTGTATTAAATCCCGACGCTATTTCTGAGTTTCATCGTCAATGTGAAGATCCAAGGGATAGAGGAGAGCTGCAGTAGTGCATCGGAATCGAATTCTGGTCTCCCAGGAAACGCTCAAAGCAAACCACAAACAATGAGGACATTTACTCTTCTCGAACTGAAGTCGGACTTTTCCCTTTTGTATTAAATCCCGACGCAATTTCTGTAATTCATCGTGAATGTGAAGGTGCAAGGGATAGAGTAAAGCTGCACTAGTGCATCGGAATCTAATACTGATCTCCCAGGAAACGCTCTAGGCAAACCTCAAACCATGAGTAGATTTACTCTTCTTGTACTTCAGTCGGCCTTGTGCCTTTTGTATTAAATACCGACGCCATTTCTGTGTTTCTTCGTCAATGTGAAGGTCCAGGGGATAGAGTAAAGCTGCAGTAGTGCATCGGAATCCAATACTGATCTCCCAGGAAACGCTCAAAGCAAACCAACAACAATTGGAAGATTTACTCATCTTGTACTTAAGTCGCAATTGTGCCCTTTGTATTAAATCCCGACGCATTTTCTGTGTTTCATGGTCAATGTGAAGATCCATGGGAAAGAGTGAAGCAGGAGAAGTGCATCGGAATCTAATACTGATCTCACAGGAAACGCTCAAAGCAAACCACAAACAATAAGAAGATTTACTCTTCATGAACTTAAGTCGGCCTTGTGCTATTGTATTAAATCCCAACGCAATTTCTGTGTTTCATCGGCAATGTGAGTGTCCAAGGGACAGAGTAAAGCTGCAGTAGTGCATCGGAATCTGATACTGATCTCTCAGGAAACGCTCAAAGCAAACCACAAACAATGAGAAGATTTATTCTTATTGGACTTAAGTCGGCATTGTGCCTTTTCCATTAAATACCGACGCAATTTCTATGTTTCATCGTCCATGTGAAGTTCCGATGGATAGAGTAAAGCTGCAGCAGCGCATCTGAAACTAATACTGATCTCCCAGGAAACGCACAAACCAATCCAGAAACAATGAGAAGATTTACTCTTCTTGTACTCAAGTTGAAATTGTGCCTTTTGTATTAAATCCCTAGTCAATTTCAGTGTTTCATCGTCATTGTGAAGGTCTAAGGGATAGACTTAAGCTGCAGTAGTGCAACGGAATCTAAAACTGATCTCCCAGGAAACGCTCAAACAAAACTACAAGCAATGAGTAGATTAACTCTTCTTGTACTTCAGTCGCCCTTGTGCCTTTTGTATTAAATACCGACGCCATTTCTCTGTTTCATCGTCAATGTGAAGGTCCAGGGGATAGAGTAAAGCTGCAGTAGTGCATCGGAATCAAATACTGATCTCCCAGGAAACGCTAAAAGCAAACCACAACTATTGGAAGATTTACTCATCTCGTACTTAAGTCGGCATTGTGCCTTTTGTATTAAATCCCGACGCATATTCTGTGTTTCATGGTCAATGTGAAGGTCCATGGAATAGAGTAAAGCAGGAGTAGTGCATCGGAATCTAATACTGATCTCCCAGGAAACGCTCAAAGCAAACCACAAACAATGAGAAAATTTACTCTTCTTGTACTTTAGTCGGGATTGTGCCTTTTGTATGAAATACCGACTAAATTTCTGTGTTTCATCGTCAATGCGAAGGTCGAAGGGATAGAGTACAACTGCAGTAATGCATTGGAATCGAATACTGGTCTCCCAGGAAACGCTCAAAGCAAACCACAAACAATGGGAACATTTACTCATCTCGAACTGAAGTCGGACTTTTCCCTTTTGTATTAAATCCCGACGCAATTTCTGTAATTCATCGTGAATGTGAAGGTGCAAGGGAGAGAGTAATGCTGCACTAATGCATCGAAATCTAATACTAATCTCCCAGGAAACGCTCTAGGCAAACCACAAGCAATGAGTAGATTTACTCTTCTTGTACTTCAGTCGCCCTTGTGCCTTTTGTATTAAATACCGACGCCATTTCTCTGTTTCATCGTCAATGTGAAGGTCCAGGGGATAGAGTAAAGCTGCAGTAGTGCATCGGAATCTAATACTGATCTCAAAGGAAACGCTCAAAGCAAACCATAAACTATGAGAAGATTTACTCTTCTTGTACTTAAGTCGGCATTCTGCCTTTTGCATTAAATCTCGACGAAATATCTGTCTTTCATCGTCAATGTGAAGGTCCAAGGGATAGAGTATAGCCGTAGTGTTGCATCGAAATCTAATACTGATCTCCCAGGAAACGCTCAAAGCAAACCACAAACAATGAGAACAACTACTCTTCTTGTACTTAAGTCGGCCTTGTGCCTTTTGTATGAAATACCGACGCAATTTCAGTGTTTCATCCTCAATGAGAAGGTCGAAAGGATAGAGTAAAGCTGCAGTAGTGCATAGGATTGTAATACTGATCTCCCAGGAAACGCTCTAGGCAAACCACAAACAATGAGAAAATTTTCTCTTCTTCTACTTAAAACTGCATTGTGCCTTTTGTGTTAAATCCCGAGGAAATTTCTGCGTATCTTCGTCAAAGTAAAGGTCCAAGGGATGCAGTAAAGCTACAGTAGTGCATCGGAATCTAGTGCAGATCCCCCAGGAAACACTCAAAACAAACCACAAACTTTGAGAAGATTATCTCTTCTTGTACTTAAGTCGGCATTGTACATTTTGTATTAAATCCCGACGCAATATCCGTGTTTCATCGTCAATGTGAAGGTCCAAGGGATAGAGTAAAGCTGCAGTGGTGCATCGGAAACTAATACTGATCTCCCAGGAAACGCTGAAAACAACCACAAACAATGAGAAGATTTACTCTTCTTGTACTTACTTCGGCATTGTGCCTTTTGTATTAAATCCCGACGCAATTTCTGTGTTTCATCGTCTAAGTGAAGGTCCAACGGTAGAGTATAGCTGCAGTAGTGCGTCGGAATCTAATACTGATCTCCCAGGAAACGCTCAAAGCAAACCACAAACAAAGAGAATATTTACTCCACTTGTACTTAAGTCGGCATTGAGCCTTTTGTATTAAATCCCGACGCATTTTCTGTGTTTCTTCGTCAATTTGAAGGTCCAAGTGATAAAGTAAAGCTATAGTAGTACAGCGGAATCTAGTACAGATCCTCAGGAAACCTTCAAAACAAACCACAAACAATGAGAAGATTAACTCTTCTTCTACTTAAGTCGGCATTGTGCATTTTGTATGAAATCCCGACGCAATATCTGTGTTTCATCGTCAATGTGAAGGCCAAAGGATTTCGTAAAGCTGCAGTAGTGCATCGGATTCTAATACTCAACTCCCATGAAACCCTCAAAGCAAACCACAAACAATAAGAAGATGTACTCATCTTGTACTTAAGTCTGCATTGTGCTTTTGTGTTAAATCCCGAGTCACTTTCTGCGTTACATCGTCAATGTGAAGGTGCAAGGGATAGAGTAAAGCTGCAGTAGTTCATCGTAATCTAGTACTGATCCCCAGGAAACGCTCAAAGCAAACCACAAACAATGAGAAGATTTACACTTCTTGCACTTAAGTCAGTATTGTGCTTTTCGTATTAAATCCCGACGCAATTTCTGTGTTTCATCGTCAATGTGAACGTCCAACGGTAGAGTATAGCTGCAGTAGTGCGTCGGAATCTAATACTGATCTCCCAGGAAACGCTCAAAGCAAACCACAAACAAAGAGAATATTTACTCCACTTGTACTTAAGTCGGCATTGAGCCTTTTGTATTAAATCCCGACGCATTTTCTGTGTTTCTTCGTCAATTTGAAGGTCCAAGTGATAAAGTAAAGCTATAGTAGTACAGCGGAATCTAGTACAGATCCTCAGGAAACCTTCAAAACAAACCACAAACAATGAGAAGATTAACTCTTCTTCTACTTAAGTCGGCATTGTGCATTTTGTATGAAATCCCGACGCAATATCTGTGTTTCATCGTCAATGTGAAGGCCAAAGGATTTCGTAAAGCTGCAGTAGTGCATCGGATTCTAATACTCAACTCCCATGAAACCCTCAAAGCAAACCACAAACAATAAGAAGATGTACTCATCTTGTACTTAAGTCTGCATTGTGCTTTTGTGTTAAATCCCGAGTCACTTTCTGCGTTACATCGTCAATGTGAAGGTGCAAGGGATAGAGTAAAGCTGCAGTAGTTCATCGTAATCTAGTACTGATCCCCAGGAAACGCTCAAAGCAAACCACAAACAATGAGAAGATTTACACTTCTTGCACTTAAGTCAGTATTGTGCTTTTCGTATTAAATCCCGAAGCAAATATCTGTGTTTCATCGTCAATGTGAGGGTCCAAGCGATAGATTAAGGCTGCAGTAGTGAATCGGAATCTAATACTGATCTCCCAGGAAACGCTCAAAGCATACCACAAACGAAGAGAAGATTTACTCCACTTGTCCTTAAGTCAGCATTGTGCATTTTGTATTAAATCCCGACGTATTTTCTGTGTTTCTTCGTCAATGTAAATGTCCAAGGGATACAGTAAAGCTACAGTAGCGCATCGGAATCTAGTGCAGATCCCACAGGAAACACTCAAAACAAACCATAAACAATGAGAAGATAACTCATCTTGTACTTAAGTCGGCATTGTACATTTTGTATTAAATCCCGACGCAATATCTGTGTTTCATCGTCAATGTGATGGTCCAAGGGATAGAGTGAAGCAGCAGTGGTGCATCGAAAACTAATACTGATCCCCCAGGAAACGCTCAAAGCAAACCACAAACAATGAGAAGATTTACTCTTCTTGTACTTATTTCGGCATTGTGCTTTTTGTATTAAATCCCGACGCAATTTCTGTGTTTCATCGTCAATTTGAATGTCCAAGGGCTAGAGTAAAGCTGCAGTAGTGCATCGGAGTCTAACACTGATCTCCCAGGAAACGCTCAAAGCAAACCACAAACAATGACCAGATTTACTCTTCTTCTACTTAAGTCGGCTTTGGGCCATTTGTATTAATTCCTGACGCAATTTCTGTGTTTCATCGTCAATGTGAAGGTCCAACGGATTGAGTATTGCTGCAGAGGTGCATCGGAATCTAATACAGATCTCCCAGGAAACGCTCAAAGCAAACCACAAACAAAGAATGTTTACTCTTGTTGTACTTAGGTCGGCATTGTGCATTTTGTATTAAATCCCGACGCATTCTCTGTGTTTCATCGTCAATGTGAAGGTCCAGGGGATAGAGTTAGGCAGCAGTAAAGCATCGGAATCTATTGTTGAGCCCCCAGGAAACGCTTAAAGCAAACCACAAACAATAAGAAGATTTACTCTTCTCGAACTTAAGTCTGCATTGTGCCATTTGTGTTAAATTCCGATGCACTTTCTGCGTTTCATCGTCAATGTGAAGGTGCAAGGGATAGAGTAAAGCTGCAGTAGTTCATCGTAATATAGCACTGATCCCCCAGGAAACGCTCAAAGCAAACCACAAACAAAGAATGCTTACTCTTGTTGTACTTAGGTCGGCATTGTGCCTTTTGTATTAAATCCCGACGCAATTTCTGTGTATCATCGTCAATGTGAAGGTCCAAGGGATAGAGTAAAGCTGCAGTAGTACATCGGAATCTAATACTGATCTCCCAGGAAACGCTCAAAGCAAACCACAAACAAAGAATGCTTACTCTTGTTGTACTTAGGTCGGCATTGTGATTTTTGTATTAAATCCCGACGCAATTTCTGTGTATCATCGTCAATGTGAAAGTCCAAGGGATAGATCTCCCAGGAAGCGCCCAAAGCAAACCACAAAGAATGAGAAAATTTACTCTTCTTGTACTTTAGTCGGCTTTGGGCATTTTGTATTAAATCCCGACGCAATTTCTGTGTATCATCGTCAATGTGAAGGCCAAGGGATGGAGCAAAGCTGCAGTAGTGCATCGGAATCTAATACTGAACTCTCAAGTAACGCTCAAAGCAAAACACAAACAATGAGAAAATTTACTCTACTTGTACCTAAGTCTGTATTGTGCCTTTTTTTTAAATCCCGAGGCACTTTCTACGTTTCATCGTCAATGTGAAGGTGCAAGGGATAGAGTAAAGCCGCAGTAGTTCATCGTAAACTAGTACTGATCCCCCAGGAAACGCTCAAAGCAAACCACAAACAATGAGAAGATTTACTCTTCTTCTTCTTAAGTCGGGTTTGGGCCTTTTTATTAACTCCCGACGCAATTTCTGTGTTTCATCGTCAATGTGAAGGTCCAACGGATAGAATAAACCTGCAGTAGTCCATCGGAATCTAATTCTGATCTCCCAGGAAACGCTCAAAGCAAACCACAAACAAAGAATGTTTACTCTTCTTGTACTTAGGTGTGCATTGTGCCTTGTGTATTTAATCCCGACGCATTTTATGTGTTTCATCGTCAATGTGAAGGTGCAAGGGATAGAGTTAAAGAGCAGTAGTGCATCGGAATCTATTATTGAGCCCCAGGACACCCTCAAAGCAAACCACAAACAATGAGAAGATTACAGTTCTTGTACTTAAGTCGGCATTGTGACTTTTGCATTAAATCCCGACGCAATTCCTGTGTTTCATACTCAATGTGAAGGTCCAAGGGATTTTGTAAACCTGCAGTAGTGCATCGGAATCTAATACTGATCACCCAGGAAACTCTCAAAGCAAACCACAAACAAAGAGAAGATTAACTCTTCTTGTACTTAGGTCGGCATTGTGCATTTTGTATTAAATCGCGGCGCAATTTCTGTGTTTCATCGTCAATGTGAAGGTCCAAGGGATAGAGTAAAGCTGCAGTAGTGCATCGGAATCTAATACTGATCTCCCAGGTAACGCTCAAAGCAAACCACAAACAAAGAATGCTTACTCTTGTTGTACTTAGGTCGGCATTGTGACTTTTTTATTAAATCCCGACGCAATTTCTGTTTTTCATCGTCAATGTGAAGGCCAAAGGATTTTGTAAAGCTGCAGTAGTGCAATGGAATCTAATACTGAACTCCCAGGAAACGCTCAAAGCAAAGCACAAACAATAAGAAGATTTACTCTTCTTGTACTTAAGTCTGCATTGTGCCTTTTTTGTTAAATCACGAGGCACTTTCTGCGTTTCATCGTCAATGTGAAGGTGTAAGGGATAGAGTAAAGCTGCAGTAGTTCATCGTAATCTAGTACTGATCCCCCAGGAAACGCTCAAAGCAATCCACAAACAATGAGAAGATTTACACTTCTTGCACTTAAGTCAGTATTGTGCCTTTCGTATTAAATCCCGACGCAATCTCTGTGTTTCATCGTCAATGTGAAGGTCCAAGGGATAGATGAAGGCTGCAGTAGTGAATCGGAATCTAATACTGAACTCCCAGGAAACGCTCAAAGCAAGCCACAAACTAAGAGGAGTTTTACTCCACTTGTCCTTAAGTCGGCATTGTGCCTTTTCTATTAAATCCCGACGCATTTTCTGTGTTTATTCGTCAATGTGAGTGTCCAAGGGATACAGAAAAGCTACAGTAGTGCATCGGAATCTAGTACAGAACCCCCAGGTAACACTCAAAACAAACCACAAACAATGAGAAGATTAACTCTTCTTGTACTTAAGTCGGCATTGTGCATTTTGTAATAAATCCCGACGCTATTTCTGTAATTCATCATCAATGTGAAGGTCCAAGGGTAGAATAAAGCTGCAATGGTGCATCGGAAACTAATACTGATCTCCCAGGAAACGCTCAAAGCAAACCATAAACAATGAGAAGATTTACTCTTCTTGTACTTACTTCGGCATTGTGCCTTTTGTATTAAATCCCGACGCAATTTCTGTGTTTCATCGTCATGGTGAAGGTGCAAGGGCTAGAGTAAAGCTGCAGTGGTGCATCGGAAACTAATACTGATCTCCCAGGTAAAGCTCACAGCAAACCACAAACTATGAGAAGATTTACTCTTCTTGTACCTAAGCTTGCATTGTGCCTTTTGTGTTAAACCCCGAGGCACTTTCTGCGTTTCATTGTCAATGTGAAGGTGGAAGGGATAGAGTACAGTTGCAGTAGTGCATCGGAATCTAATACTGATCTCCCAGGAAACGCTCAAAACAATCCACAAACAAAGAATGTTTACTCTTCTTGTACTTAGATCGACATTGTGTCTTGTGTATTAAATCCCGACGCATTCTCTGTGATTCATTGTCAATGTGAAGGTCCGAGGGATAGAGTTAAGCAGCAGTAAAGCATCGGAATCTATTATTGAGGCCCCAGGAAACGCTCAAAGCAAACCACAAACAATGAGAAGATTATACTTCTTGTACTTAAGTCAGCATTGTGCCTTTTGCATTAAATCCCGACACAATTTCTGTGTTTCATTCTCAATGTGAAGGTCCAAGGGATAGAGTAAAGCTGCAGTAGTGCATCGGAATCTAATACTGATCCCCCAGGAATCGCTCAAAGCAAACCACAAACAAAGAGAAGATTTACTCTTCTTGTACTTAAGTCGGCATTGTGCATTTTGTATTAAATCCCGACGCAATTTCTGTGTTTCATCGTCAAAGTGAAGGCCAAGGGATTGTGTAAAGGTGCAGTAGTGCATCGGATTCTAATACTGAACGCCCAGGAAACGCTCAAAGCAAACAACAAACAATAAGAAGATTTACTCTTTTTGTACTTAAGTCTGCATTGTGCCTTTTGTGTTAAATCCCGAAGCACTTTCTGCGTTTCATCGTCAATGTGAAGGTGCAAGGAATAGAGTAAAGCCGCAGTAGTTCATCGTAATCTAGTACTGATCCCCCAGGAAACGCTCAAAGCAAACCACAAACAATGAGAAGATCTACTCTTCTTCTTCTTATGTCGGCTTTGGGCCTTTTTATTAACTCCCGACGCAATATCAGTGTTTCATCGTCGATGTGAAGGTCCTACGGATAGAATATCCCCGCAGTAGTCCATCGGAATCTAATACTGATCTATCAGGAAACGCTCAAAGCAAACCACAAACAACGAATGTTTACTCTTCTTGTACTTAGATCGGCATTGTGTCTTGTGTATTAAATCCCGACGCATTTTCTGTGTGTCATCGTCAATGTGAAGGTCCAAGGGATAGAGTTAAGGAGCATTAGTGCATCGGAATCTATTATAGAGCCCCCAGGAAACGCGCAAAGCAAACCACAAACAATGAGAAGATTATACTTCTTGTACGTAAGTCGGCATTGTGTCTTTTGCATTAAATCCCGACGCCATTTCTGTGTTTCATACTCAATGTGAAGGTCCAAGGGATAGAGTAAAGCTGCAGTAGTGCGTCGGAATCTAATACTGATCTACCAAGAAACGCTCAAAGCAAACCACAAACAAAGAGAAGATTTACTCTTCTTGTACTTAAAACTGCATTGTGCCTTTTGTGTTAAATCTAGAGGCTTTTTCTGGTTTCATCGTCAATGTGAAGGTGCCAGGCACAGAGTTATGCTGCAGTAGTTCCTCGTAATCTAGTACTGATCCCCCAGGAAACGCTCAAAGCAAACCACAAACAATGAGAAGATTTACACTTCTTGCACTTAAGTCAGTATTGTGCCTTTCGTATTAAAACCCGACGCAATCTCTGTGTTTCATCGTCAATGTGAAGGTCCAAGGGATAGATTAAGGCTGCAGTAGTGAATCGGAATCTAATACTAAACTCCCAGGAAACGCCCAAAGCAAACCACAAACAAAGAGGTATTTTACTCCACTTGCCCTTAAGTCTTCTTGTACTTAAGTCGGCATTGTGCCTTTTGTATTAAATCCCGACGCAATTTCTGTGTTTCATCGTCAAAGTGAAGGCCAAGGGATTGTGTAAAGGTGCAGTAGTGCATCGGATTCTAATACTGAACGCCCAGGAAACACTCAAAACAAACAACAAACAATAAGAAGATTTACTCTTTTTGTACTTAAGTCTGCATTGTGCCTTTTGTGTTAAATCCCGATGCACTTTCTGCGTTTCATCGTCAATGTGAAGGTGCAAGGGATAAAGTAAAGCTGCAGTAGTTCTTCGTAATCTAGTACTGATGCCCCAGGAAACGCTCAAAGCAAACCACAAACAATGAGAAGATTTACACTTCCTGCACTTAAGTCGGCATTGTGCCTTTTTATATTAAAACCCGACGCAGTTTCTGTGTTTCATCGTCAATGTGAAGGTCCAAGGGATAGATTAAAGCTGCAGTAGTGAATCGGAATCTAATACTGATCTCTAAGGAAACTCTCAAAGCAAACCACAAGCAAAGAGATTATTTACTCCACTTGTATTTAAGTCGGCATTGTGCATTTTGTATTAAATCCCGACGCAATTTCGGTGTTTCATCGTCAATGTGAAGGCCAAGGGATTTTGTAAAGCTGCAGTAGTGCAAAGGAATCTGATACTGAACTCCCAGGAGACGCTCAAGGCAAACCACAAACAATAAGAAGATTTACTCCTCTTGTACTTAAGTCTGCATTGTGCCTTTTGTGTTAAATCCCGAGGGACTTTCTGCGTTTCATCGTCAATGTGAAGGCGCAAGGGATAGAGTAAAGCTGCAGTAGTTCATCGTAATCTAGTGCTGATCCCCCAGGAAACGCTCAAAGCAAACCACAAACAAAGAGGAGATTTACACTTCTTGCACTTAAGTCGGCATAGAGCCTTTTGCATTAAATCCCGACGCAATATCTGTGTTTCATCCTGAATGTGAAGGTCCAAGGGATAGAGTAAAGCTGCAGAAGTGCATCGGAATCTAATACTGATCTCCCAGGAAACGCTCAGAGCAAAACACAAACAAAGAGAAGATTTACTCTTCTTGTACTCAAGCCGGCATTGTCCCTTTTGTATTAAATATCGACGCAATTTCTGACTTTCATCGTCAATGTGAAGGCTAAGGGATGGAGTAAAGCTGCAGTAGTGCATCGGAGTCTAATACTGATCTCCTAGGAACCGCTCAAAGAAAAGCACAAACAATTAGAAGATTTATTATTCTTGTACTTAAGTCGGCATTGTGCCTTTTGTATTAAATATCGATGCAATTTCTGAGTTTCATCGTCAATGTGAAGGTCCAAGGGATACAGTAAAGCTACGGTAGTGCATCGGAATCTAATACTGATCACCCAGGAAACGCTCAAAGCAAACCACAAACAATGAGAAGATTAACTGTTCTTGTACAGACGTCGGCATTGTGCATTGTGTATTAAATTCCGACGCATTTTCTGTGTTTCATTGTCAATGTGTAGGTCCAAGGGATAGAGTTAAGCAGCAGTAGTGCATCGGAATCTATTATTGAGCCCCCAGGAAACGCTCAAAGCAAACCACAAACAATGAGAAGATTATTCTTCTTGTACCTAAGTCGGCATTGTGCCTTTAGCATAAATCCCGACGCAATTTCTGTGTTTCATACTCAATGTGAAGGTCCAAGGGATAGAGTAAAGCTGCAGTAGTGCATCCGAATCTAATACTGATCTCCCAGGAAACGCTCAAAGCAAACCTCAAACAAAGAGAACATATACTCTTCTTGTACTTAAGTCGGCATTGTGCCTTTTGTATTACATCCCGACGCAATTTCTGTGTTACATCGTCAATGTGAAGGCCAAGGGATTTTCTAAAGCTGCAGTAGTGCATCGGAATCGAATACTGAACTCCCAGGAAACGCTCAAAGGAAACCACAAACAATAAGAGGATTTACTCTTCTTGTACTTAAGTCTGCATTGTGGCATTTGTGTTAAATCCCGAGGCACTTTCTGCGTTTCATCGTCAATGTGAAGGTGCAGGGGATAGAGTAAAGCTGCAGTAGTTCACCGTATACTAATACTGATCTCCCAGGAAACGCTCAAAGCAAACCACAAACAAAGAGAAGATTTACTCTTCTTGTACTTAAGTCGGCATTGTGCCTTGTGTATTACATCCCGACGCATTTTCTGTGTTTCATCGTCAATGTGAAGGTCCAAGGGATAGAGTTAAGCAGCAGTAGTGCATCGGAATCTATTATTGAGCCCCCAGGAAACGCTCAAAGCAAACCACAAACAAAGAGAAGATTTACTCCACTTGTCCTTAAGTCGGCATTGTGCCTTTTGTATTAAATCCCGACGCACTTTCTGCGTTTCTTCGCCAATGTAAAGGTCCAAGGGATACAGTAAAGCTACAGTAGTGCATCGGAATCTAGTGTAGATCCCCCAGGAAACACTCAAAACAAACCACAAACAATGAGAAGATTAACTCTTCTTGTACTTAAGTCGGCATTGTACATTTTGTATTAAATCCCGACTCAATATCTGTGTTTCATCGTCAATGTGAAGGTCCAAGGGCTAGAGTAAAGCTGCAGTAGTGCATCGGAGTCTAATATTGATCTCCCAGGAAACGCTCAAAGCAAACCACAACACAATGACCAGATTTACTCTTCTTCTACTTAACTCGGCTTTGGGCCATTTGTATTAAATCCCGACGCAATTTCTGTGTTTCATCGTCAATGTGAAGGTCCAACGGATAGAGTATAGCTGCAGTAGTGCATCGGAATCTAATACTGATCTCCCAGGAAACGCTCAAAGCAAACCACAAACAAAGAGAGTATTTACTCCACTTGTACTTAAGTCGGCATTGTGCCTTTTGTATTAAATCCCGACGCATTTTCTGTGTTTCTTCGTCAATGTGAAGGTCCAAGTGATAAAGTAGAGCTATAGTAGTACAGCGGAATCTAGTACAGATCCTCAGGAAACGCTCAAAACAAACCACAAACAATGAGAAGATTAACTCTTCTTCTACTTAAGTCGGCATTGTGCATTTTGTAAGAAATCCCGACGCAATATCTGTGTTTCATCGTCAATGTGAAGGCCAAAGGATTTCGTAAAGCTGCAGTAGTGCATCGTAATCTAATACTCAACTCCCATGAAACCCTCAAAGCAAACCACAAACAATAAAAAGATGTACTCATCTTGTACTTAAGTCTGCATTGTGCTTTTGGGTTAAATCCCGAGGCACTTTCTGCGTTTCATCGTCAATGTGGAGGTGCAAGGGATAGAGTAAAGCTGCAGTAGTTCATCGTAATCTAGTACTGATCCCCAGGAAACGCTCAAAGCAAACCACAAACAAAGAGAAGATTTACTCCACTTGTCCTTAAGTCGGCATTGTGCATTTAGTACTAAATCTCGACGCATTTTCTGTGTTTCTTCGTCAATGTAAAGGTCCAAGGGATACAGTAAAGCTACAGTAGTGCATCGGAATCTAGTGCAGATCCCACAGGAAACACTCAAAACAAACCATAAACAATGAGAAGATTAACTCTTCTTGTACTTAAGTCGGCATTGTACATTTTGTATTAAATCCCGACGCAATATCTGTGTTTCAACGTCAATGTGACTGTCCAAGGGATAGAGTAAAGCAGCAGTGGTGCATCGGAAACTAATACTGATCCCCCAGGAAACGCTCAAAGCAAAACCACAAACAATGACCAGATTTACTCTTCTTCTACTTAAGTCGGCTTTGGGCCATTTGTATTAATTCCTGACGCAATTTCTGTGTTTCATCGTCAATGTGAAGGTCCAACGGATTGAGTATTGCTGCAGTACTGCATCACAATCTAATACTGATCTCCCAGGTAACGCTCAAAGCAAACCACAAACAAAGAATGCTTACTCTTGTTGTACTTAGTTCGGCATTGTGCCTTGTGTGTTAAATCCCCACGCATTCTCTGTGTTTCATCGTCAATGTGAAGGTCCAAGGGATAGAGTTAGGCTGCAGTAAAGCATCGGAATCTATTGTTGAGCCCCCAGGAAACTCTCAAAGCAAACCTTAAACAATGAGAAGATTAGACTTCTTGTACTTAAGTCGGCATTGTGCCTTTTGTATTAAATACCGACGCAATTTCTGTGGTTCATCGTCAAAGAGAAGGCCAAGGGATTTTGTAAAGCTACTTAGTGAATCGGAATCTAATACTGAACTCCCACGAAACGCTCAAAGCAAACCACAAACAATAAGAAGATTTACTCTTCTTGTACTTTAGTCTGCATTGTGCCATTTATGGTAAATTCCGAGGCACTTTCTGCGTTTCATCGTCAATGTGAAGGTGCAAGGGATAGAGTAAAGCTGCAGTAGTTCATCGTAATCTAGCACTGATCCCCCAGGAAACGCTCAAAGCAAACCACCAACAAAGAATGCTTACTCTTGTTGTACTTAGGTCGGCATTGTGCCTTTTGTAATAAATCCAGACGCAATTTCTGTGTATCATTGTCAATATGAAGGTCCAAGGGATAGAGTAAAGCTGCAGTAGTGCATCGGAATCTAATACTGATCTCCCAGGAAACGCTCAAAGCAAACCACAAACAAAGAATGCTTACTCTTGTTGTACTTAGGTCGGCATTATGCTTTTTGTATTAAATCCCGACGCAATTTCTGTGTATCATCGTCAATGTGAAGGTCCAAGGGATAGATCTCCCAGAAAGCGCCCAAAGCCAACCACAAAGAATGAGAAAATTTACTCTTCTTGTACTTTAGTCGGCTTTGGGACTTTTGTATTAAATCCCGACGCAATTTCTGTGTATCATCGTCAATGCGAAGGCCAAGGGATGGAGCAAAGCTGCAGTAGTGCATCGGAATCTAATACTGAACTCCCAAGTAACGCTCAAAGCAAAACACAAACAATGAGAAAATTTACTCTCCTTGTACCTAAGTCTGTATTGTGCCTTTTTTTAAAATTCCGAGGCACTTTCTGCGTTTCATCGTCAATGTGAAGGTGCAAGGGATAGAGTAAAGCCGCAGTAGTTCATCGTAAACTAGTACTGATCCCCCACGAAACGCCCAAAGCAAACCACAATCAATGAGAAGATTTACTCTTCTTCTTCTTAAGTCGGCTTTGGGCCTTTTTATTAACTCCCGACGCAATTTCTGTGTTTCATCGTCAATGTGAAGGTCCAAAGGATAGAGTAAACCTGCAGTACTCCACCGGAATCTAATACTGATCTCCCAGGAAACGCTCAAAGCAAACCACAAACAACGAATCTTTACTCTTCTTGTACTTAGGTGTGCATTGTGCCTTGTGTATTTAATCCCGACGCATTTTATGTGTTTCATCGTCAATGTGAAGGTGCAAGGGATAGAGTTAAACAGCAGTAGTGCATCGGAATCTATTATTGAGCCCCCAGGACACCCTCAAAGCAAACCACAAACAATGAGAAGATTACAGTTCTTGTATTTAAGTCGGCATTGTTACTTTTGCATTAAATCCCGACGCAATTCCTGTGTTTCATACTCAATGTGAAGGTCCAAGGGATAGAGTAAAGCTGCAGTAGTGCATCGGAATCTAATACTGATCTCCCAGGAAACTCTCAAAGCAAACCACAAACAAAGAGAAGATTAACTCTTCTTGTACTTAGGTCGGCATTGTGTATTTTGTATTAAATCGCGACGCAATTTCTGTGTTTCATCGTCAATGTGAAGGTCCAAGGGATAGAATAAAGCTGCAGTGGTGCATCGGACACTAATACAGATCTCCCAGGAAACGCTGAAAGCAAACCACAAATAATGAGAAGATATACTCTTTATGTACTTACGTCGGCATTGTGCCTTTTGTATTAAATCCCGACGCAATTTCTGTGTATCATCGTCAATGTGAAGGTCCAGGGGATAGAGTAAAGCTGCAGTAGTGCATCGGAATCTAATACTGATCTCCCAGGAAACGCTCAAAGCAAACCACAAACAAAGAATGCTTACTCTTGTTGTACTTAGGTCGGCATTGTGCCTTTTGTATTAAATCCCGACGCAATTTCTGTGTTTCATCGTCAATGTGAAGGCCAAAGGATTTTGTAAAGCTGCAGTAGTGCAATGGAATCAAATACTGAAATCCCAGGAAACGCTCAAAGCAAACCACAAACAAAGAGAAGATTTACTCTTCTTGTACTTAAGTCTGCATTGTGCCTTTTGTGTTAAATCCCGAGGCACTCTCTGCGTTTCATCGTCAATGTGAAGGTCCAAGGGATAGATTAAGGCTGCAGTAGTGATCCGGAATCTAATACTGAACTCCCAGGAAACGCTCAAAGCAAACCACAAACAAAGAGGAGTTTTACTCCACTTGTCCTTAAGTCGGCATTGTGCCTTTTGTATTAAATTCCGACGCATTTTCTGCGTTTCTTCGTCAATGTGAAGGTCCAAGGGATACAGTAAAGCTACAGTAGTGCATCGGAATCTAGTACAGATCCCCCAGGTAACACTCAAAACAAACCACAAACAATGAGAAGATTAACTCTTCTTGTACTTAAGTCGGCATTATACATTTTGTATTAAATACCGACGCAATTTCTGTGTTTCATCGTCAATGTGAAGGTCCAAGGGATAGATTAAAGCTGTAGTGGTGCATCGGAAAATAATACTGATCTTCTAGGAAACGCTCAAAGCAAACCATAAACAATGAGAAGATTTACTCTTCTTGTACTTACTTCGGCATTGTGCCTTTTGTATTAAATCCCGACGCAATTTCTGTGTTTCATCGTCATGGTGAAGGTGCAAGGGCTAGAGTAAAACTGCAGTGGTGCATCGGAAACTAATAATGATCTCCCAGGTAACGCTCACAGCAAACCACAAACTATGAGAAGATTTACTCTTTATGTACCTAAGCCTGCATTGCGTCTTTTGTGTTAAATCCCGAGGCACTTTCTGCGATTCATTGACAATGTGAAGGTGGAAGGGATGGAGTAAAGCCGCAGTAGTTCATCGTAATCTAGTACTGATCCCCCAGGAAGCGCTCAAAGCAAACCACAAACAATGAGAAGAATTACTCTTCTTCTTCTCAAGTCGGCTTTGGGACTTTTTATTAACTCCCGACGCAATTTCTGTGTTTCATCGTCAATGTGAAGGTCCAACGGATAGAGTACAGCTGCAGTAGTGCATCGGAATCTAATACTGATCTCCCAGGAAACGCTCAAAGCAAACCACAAATAAAGAATGCTGACCCTTGTTGTACTTAGGTCGGCATTGTGCCTTGTGTATTAAATCCCGTCGCATTCTCTGTGTTTCATCGTCAATGCGAAGGTCCAAGGGATAGGGTGAAGCAGCAGTAAAGCATCGGAATCTATTATTGAGCCCCCAGGAAACGCTCAAAGCAAACCATAAACAATGAGAAGATTAGACTTCTTGTACTTAAGTCGGCATTGTGCCTTTTGTATTAAATACCGATGCAATTTCTGTGTTTCATCGTCAATGAGTAGGCCAAGGGATTTTGTAAAGCTGCAGTAGTGCATCGGAATCTAATACTGAACTCCCATGAAACGCTCAAAGCAAACCACAAACAATAAGAAGATTTACTCTTCTTGTACTTAAGTCTGCATTGTGCCATTTGTGTTAAATGCCGAGGCACTTTCTGCGTTTCATCGTCAATGTGAAGGTGCAAGGGTTAGAGTAAAGCTGCAGAAGTTCATCGTAATCTAGTAATGATCCCCCAGGAAACACTCAAAGCAAACCCCAAACAAAGAGAATATTTACTCCACTTGTACTTAAGTCGGCATTGTGCCTTTTGTATTAAATCCCGACACATTTTCTGTGTTTCTTCGTCAATGTGAAGGTGCAAGGGATACAGTAAAGCTACAGTAGTACTTCGGAATCAAGTACAGATCCCCCAGGAAACGCTTAAAACAAACCACAAAACAATGAGAAATTTAACTCATCTTGTACGTAAGTCGGCATTGTGCATTTGGTATTAAATCCCGACGCTATTTCTGTAATTCATCGTCAATGTGAAGGTCCAAGGGTAGAATAAAGCTGCAATGGTGCATCGGAAACTAATACTGATCTCACAAGAAACGCTCAAACCAAACAACAAATATTGAGAAGATTTGCTCTTCTTGTACTTACGTCGGCATTGTGCCTTTTGTATTAAATCCCGACGCAATTTCTGCGTTTCATCGTCAATGTGAAGGTCCAAGGGATAGAGTTAAGCTGCAGTAGTTCATCGGAGTCTAATACTGATCTCCCAGGAAACGCTCAAAGCAAACCACAAACAATGGGAAGATTTACTCTTCTTGTACTTAAAACTGCATTGTGCCTTTTGCGTTAAACCCAGAGGCCTTTTCTGGTTTCATCGTCAATGTGAAGGCGCAAATGATAGAGTAAAGCTGCAGTAGTCCATCGAATTTTAATACTGATCTCCCAGGAACCGCTCAAAGCAATGCACAAACAATGAGAAGATTAATTCTTCTTCTACTTAAGTCGGCTTTGGGCCTTTTGTATTAAAGCCCGACGCAATTTCTGCGTTTCATCGTCAATGTGAAGATCCAAGGGATAGAGTATAGCTGCAGTAGTGCATCGGAATCTAATACTCATCTCCCAGATCACGCTCAAAGCAAACCACAAACAAAGAATGTTTACTCTTCATGTTCTTAGGTCAGCATTGTGCTTTGTCTATTAAATCCCGACGCATTTTCTGTGTTTCATCGTCAATGTGAAGGTCCAAGGGATAGAGATAAGCAACAGTACTGCATCGGAATCTAATACTGAACTCCCAGGAAACGCTCAAAGCAAACCACAAACAATGAGAAGATTTACACTTCTTGCACCTAAGTCAGAATTGTGCCTTTCGTATTGAATCGCGACGCAATTTCTGTGTTTCATCGTCAATGTGAAGGTCCAAGGGATAGATTAAAGTTGCAGTAGTGAATCGGAATCTAATACTGATCTCCCAGGAAACGTTCAAAGCAAACCACAAACAAAGAGACGATTTACTCCACTTGTCCTTAAGTCGGCATTCTGCCTTTTGTATTAAATCTCGACGCATTTTCTGTGTTTCTTCGTCAATGTGAAGGTCCATGGGATACAGTAAAGCTTCAGTAGTGCATCGGAATCTAGTACAGATCCCCCAGGAAACGCTCAAAACAAACAACATACAATGAGGAGATTAACTGTTCTTGTACTTAAGTCGGCATTGTGCCTTTTGTATTAAATACCGTTGCAATTTCTGTGTTTCATCGCCAATTTCAAGGTCCAAGCGACAGAGTAAAGCAGCAATAGTGCATCAAAATCAAATACCGATCTTCCAGGAAACGCTCAAAGCAAACCGCAAACAATGAGAAGATTTACTCTTCTTTTACTTAAGTCAGCATTGTGCCTTTTGTATTATATCCTGGGGATATTTCTGTGTTTCATTGTCAATCTGAAGGTCCAAGGATAGAGTAAAGCTGCATTAGTGCATCGGAATCTAATACTGATCTCTTAGGATATGAACAAAGCAAACCACAAGCAATGAGAAGATTTACTCCTCTTGTACTTAAGTCGGCATTGTGCCTGTTGTATTATTTCCAGGCGATATGTCTGTGTTCATCGTCAATGTGAAGGTCGAAACATAGAGTAACGCTACAGTAGTGCACCTGAATCTAATAGTGATCTCCCTGGAAACGCTCAAAGCAAACCACATACAATGAGAAGATTTACTGTTCTTGTACTTAAGTCGGCATTGTGCCTTTTGTATTAAATCCCAACGCCATTTATTTGTTTCATCGTCACTGAGAATGTCCAACTGATAGAGTAAAGCTGCAGTAGTGCACCGAAATCTAATACTCATCTCCAAGGAAACGCTCAAAGCAAACCAGAAACATTGAGTAGATTTACTCTTCATGTACATAAGTCGGCATAGTGCTTTTGTATTAAATCCCGACGCAGTATCTGTGTTTCATCGTCAATGTGATGGTCCAAGGGATAGAGTAATGCTGCAGTAGTGCATCGGAATGTAATACTGATCTCCCAGGAACGCTCAAAGCAAACCACAAACAATGTGTAGATTTACTCTTCTTGTACATAATTCGGCATTGTGCCTTTTGTATTAAAGCCCGAGGTAATTTCTGTGTTTCATCGTTAATGTGACGGTCCAAGGGATAGAGTAAAGCTGCAGTAGATCATCAGAATGTAATGCTGATCTCCCAGGAAACGCTCAAAGCTAACCAAAAACAATTAGTAGATTTACTCTTCTTGTACTTAAGTCGGCATTGTGCCTTTTGTATTGAATTCCGACGCCATTTCTGTTTTTCATCGTCAATGTGAAGGTCCAAGGGATAAAGTAAAGCTGCAGTAGTGCATCGGAATCTAATTCTGATCTCCCAGGAAAAGCTCAAAGCAAAACACAAACAATGAGATGATTTACTCTTCTTGTACTTAAGACGGCATTGTGCCTTTTGTATTAAATACCGGCGCAATCTCTCTGTTTCATCGTCAATGAGAAGGTCTAAGCGATAGAGTAAAGCTGCGGTAGTGCATCGGAATCCATTACTGATCTCCCAGGAGACGCTCAAAGGAAACCAAACACAATGAGAAGATAGACTATTGTTGAACTTAAGTCGGCATAGTCCTTTTTGTATTAAATACCGACGCAATTTCTGTGTTTCATCGTCAATTTGAATGTCCAAGGTATAGAGTAAAGCTGCTGTAGTGCTTTGGACCAAATACTGATCTCCCAGGAAGCGCTCAAAGCAAACTACGAACAATGAGAAGATTTACTCTTCTTGTACTTAAGTCGGCATTGTGCATTTTATATTAAATCCCGATGCTATTTCTTTGTTTCATCGTCAATTTGAATGTCTAACGTACAGAGTAACGCTGCAGTAGTGCATCGGAATCTAATACTGATCTCCCAGGAAACGCTCAAAGCAAACCACAAACAATGAGTAGATTTACTCTTCTTGTACTTAAGTCGGCAATGTGCCTTTTGCAATAAAGCCCGAGGCAATTTCTGTGTTTCATCGTCAATGTGAACGTCGAAGGGATAGAGTAAAGCTGCTGTAGTGCTTTGGAACAAATACTGATCTCCCAGGAAACGCTCAATGCAAACCACAATCAATGAGAAGATTTACTCTACTTGTACTTAAGTCGGCATTGTGCATTTTATATTAAATCCCGACGCAATTTCTGTGATTCATCGTCAATGTGAAGGTCCAAGGGATAGAGTAAAGCTGCAGTAGTGCATCGGAATCTAATACTGATCTCACAGGAAACGCTTAAAATAAATCAAAAACAATAAGGAGATTTATTGTTCTTGTACCTAAGTCGGCGTTTTGACTTTTGTATTAAACCCCTACGCGACTGCTGTTCTTATCGTCAATATGAAGGTCCAGGGGATAGAGTAAAGCTGCTGTATTGCATCGGAATCTAATACTGATCTCCCAGGAAACGCTCAAATGAAACCACAAACAATGAGAAGATTTACTCTTCTTGTACTTAAGTCGGCATTGTGAATTTTGTATTAAATCCCCAGGGAATTCCTGTGTTTCATCGTCAATGTGAAGGTCCAAGGGATAGAGTAAAACTACTGTTGTGCATCGGAATCTAATACTGATCTCCCAGGAAACGCTCAAATCTGACCAAAAACAATGAGAAGATTTACTCTTCTGGTCCTTGAGTCTGCATTTTGCCGTTTGTATTAAATACCGAAGCAAAATCTGTGTTTCATCGTCAATTTGACGGTCCAAAGGTATAGAGTAAAACTGTAGTAGTGCATCGGAATCTAATACTGATCTCCCACGAAACGCACAAAGAAAACCACAAACAATGAGAAGAATTACTCTTCTTGTACTTAAGTCGGCATTATGCCTTTTGTATTAAGTCCCGACCCAATTTTTGTGTTTCTTCGTCAATGTGAAGGTCCAATGTATAGAGTAAAGTTGCAGTAGTGCATCGGAATGTAAAACTGATCTCACAGGAAACGCTCAAAGCGAACGACAAACAATAAGGAGATTTACTCTTCTTGTACTTAAGTCGGTATTGTGGCTTTTGTATTAAATACCGACGTAATCTCCCTTTTTCGTCGTCAATGCGAAGACCCAAGGGATAGAGTAAAGTTGAAGTAGTGTATCGGAATCTAATACTGATCTATCAGGAAACGCTCGAACAAACCATAAACAATAAGAAGATTTACTCTTCTTGTACTTAAGTCGGTATTGTGGCTCTTGTATTCAATACCGACGGAATCTCTCTTTTTCGTCGTCAATGTGAAGACCCAAGGGATAGAGTAAAGCAGCTGTAGTGCATCGGAGTCTAATACCGATCTCCCAGGAAATGCACAAAGCAGACCACAAACAATGAGAAGTATTACTCTTCTTGTACTTAAGTCGGCATTGTGCCTTTTGTATTATATCCCGGCGATATATCTGTGATTCATCGACATTGTGAAGGTCCAAGGTATAGAGTAAAGCTGCTGTAGTGCATTGGAATTTAAGCCTGATCTCCACGGAAACGCTCAAAGCAAACCACAAACAATGATAAGACTTACTTTTCTACTAATTAAGTCGGCATTGTGCATTTTATATTAAATCCCGATGCAATTTCTGTGATTCATCGTCAATGTGATGGTCCAAGGGATAGAGTAAGGCTGCAGTAGTGCATCGGAATCTAATACTGATCTCTCTGGAGACGCTCAAAGCAAACCACAAACAATAAGATTTACTCTTCTTGTATTTAAGCCGGCAATGTGCCTTTTGTATTAAATCCCGACGCAATTTCTGTGTTTCATCGTCAATGTGAAGGTCCAAGGGATAGAGTAAAGCTGGAGTAGTGCATCGGAATCTATTACTGATCTGCCAGGAAACGCTCAAATCAAACCAAAAACAATGAGAAGATTTACTCTTCTTGTACTTAAGTCGGCACTGTGCCTTTTGTATTAAATACCGACGCAATGTCTGTGTTTCATCGTCAATTTGAAGGTCCACGGGAAAGAGTAAAGCTGCAGTAGAGCATCGGATGTAATACTGATATATCAGGAAACGCTCAAAGCAAACCACAAACAATGAGAAGATTTACTCTCCTTGTACTTGAGTCGGCATTGTGCCTTATGTATTAAATCCCGACGCGATTTCTGTGTTTCATCGTCAATGTGAAGGTCAAAGGGATAAAGTAAAGCTGCAGTAGTGCATTGGAATCTAATTCTGATCTCCCAGGAAAAGCTCAAAGCTAAACACAAACAATGAGATGTTTTACTCTTCTTGTTTTTAAGTCGGTATTGTGCCTTTTGTATTAAATACCGACGCAATCTCTCTGTTTCATCGTCAATGTGAAGGTCCAAGCGATAGAGTAAAGCTGCAGTAGTGCTTTGGAACAAATACTCACCTCCCAGGAAACGCTCAAAGCAAACAACGAACAATGAGAAGATTTACTCTTCTTGTACTTAAGTCGGCACTGTGCATTTTATATTAAATCCCGATGCTATTTCTTTGTTTCATCGTCAATTTGAATGTCTAACGTATAGAGTAACGCTGCAGTAGTGCATCGGAATCTAATACTGATCTCCCAGGAAACGCTCAAAGCAAACCACAAACAATGAGTAGATTTACTCTTCTTGTACTTAAGTCGGCAATGTGCCTTTTGCATTAAAGTCCGAGGCAATTTCTGTGTTTCATCGTCAATGTGAACGTCCAAGGGATAGAGTAAAGCTGCTGTAGTGCTTTGGAACAAATACTCATCTCCCAGGAAACGCTCAAAGCAAACAACGAAAAATGAGAAGATTCTTGTACTTAAGTCGGCACTGTGCATTTTATATTAAATCCCGATGTTATTTCTTTCTTTCATCGTCAATATCAATGTCTAACGTATAGAGTAACGCTGCAGTAGTGCATCGGAATCTAATACTGATCTCCCAGGAAACGGTCAATGCTGACCACAAACAATGAGAAGATTTACTCTACTTGTACTTAAGTCGGCATTGTGCATTTTATATTACATCCCGACGCAATTTCTGTGATTCATCGTCAATGTGAAGGTCCAAGGGATAGAGTAAAGCTGCTGTAGTGCATCGGAATCTAATACTGATCTCACAGGAAACGCTCAAAGTAAATCAACTACAATAAGGAGAATTATTCTTCTTGTACTTAAGTCGGCATTTTCTTTTTGTATTAAACTCCTACGCGACTGCTTTTCTTCATCGTCAATATGAATGTCCAGGGGATAGAGTAAAGCTGCTGTAGTGCTTCGGAATCTAATACTGATCTCCCAGGAAACGCTCAAATGAAACCACAAACAATGAGAAGATTTACTCTTCTTGTACTTAAGTCGGCATTGTGAATTGTGTATTAAATACCGAGGGAATATCTGTGTTTCATCGTCAATGTGAAGGTCCAAGGGATAGAGTAAAGCTACTGTTGTGCATCGGAATCCAATACTGATCTCCCAGGAAACGCTCAAATCTGACCAAAAACAATGAGAAGATTTACTCTTCTGGTCCTTGAGTCTTCATTGTGCCTTTTGTATTAATTACCGAAGCAATATCTGTGTTTCATCGTCAATTTGACGGTCCAAGGTATAGAGTAAAGCTGTAGTAGTACATCGGAATCTAATACTGATCTCCCACGAAACGCACAAACAAAACCACAAACAATGAGAAGATATACTCCTCTATTCTTAGGTCGGCATTGTGCCTTTTGTATTAAATCCCGACGTAATTTCTGTGTTTCATCGTCAATGTGATAGAGTAAAGCTGTTGTGGTGCATCGGAATCTAAAATTGATTTCCCTGGAAACGCTCAAAGCAGACCACAAACAATGAGAAGATTTACTCTTCTTGTACTTAGGTCTGCATTGTGAATTTTCTATAATGTCCCGACGCAATTTCTATGATTCATCGTCAAAGTGAAGGTCCCAGGGATAGAGTAAAGCTGCAGCAGTGCAACGGAATGAATTACTGATCTACCAGGAAACGCTCAAAGCAAACAACAGACAATGAGAAGACTTACTCTTCTTGTACTTAAGTCGGCATTGTGACTGTTGTATTATATCCCGGCGATATTTCTGTGTTTCTTCATCAATGTGAAGGTCCAAGGATGGAGTAAAGCTACAGTAGTGCATCGGAATCTAATGCTGATCTCCCAGGAAACGCTCAAAGCAAACCACAAACAATGAGAAGACTTACTCTTCTTGTACTTAAGTCGGCATTATGCCTCTTGTATTAAATCCCGACCCAATTTCTGTGTTTCATCGTCACTGTTAAGGTCCAAGGGATAGAGTAATGCTGCAGTAGTGTATCGGAATCTAATACTGATATATCAGGAAATGCTCGAACAAACCACAAACAATAAGAACATTTACTCTTCTTGTACTTAAGTCGATATTGTGCCTTTTGTATTAAATACCGACGCAATCTCTCTTTTTCGTCGTCAATGTGAGGATCCAAGGGATAGAGTAAGGCTGCAGTAATACATCGTAGTCTAATACCGATCTCCCAGGAAATGCACAAAGCAGACCACAAACAATGAGAAGTATTATTCTTCTTGTACTAAAGTCGGCATTGTGCCTTTTGTATTATATCCCGGCGATATATCTGTGTTTCATCGACAATGTGAAGGTCCAAGGGATAGAGTAAAGCTGCAGTAGTGCATTTGAATTTAAGCCTGATCACCCCGGAAACGCTCAAAGCAAACCACAAACAATGAGAAGTTCACTATTCTTGTAATTAAGTCGGCATTTCGCATTTTGTGTTAAATCCCGACGCAATTTCTGTGTTTCATCGTCAATGAGAAGGTCCAAGGGATAGAGTAAAGCTGCTCTAGTGATTTGGAACTAATACTGGTCTCCCAGAAAACGCTCAAAGCAAACGACAAGCAATGATAAGATTTACTCTTCTTGTACTTAAGTCGGCATTGTGCATTTTATATTAAATCCCGATGCAATTTCTGTGACTCATCGTCAATGTGAAGGTCCAAGGGATAGAGGAAGGCTGCAGTAGTGCATCGGAATCTAATACTGATATCTCTAGAAACGCTCAAAGCAAACCACAAACAATAAGATTTACTCTTCTAGTATTTAAGTCGGAATGTGCCTTTTGTATTAAATCCCGACGCAATTTCTGTGTTTCATCGTCAATGTGAAGGTCCAAGGGACAGAGTATAGCTGCAGTAGTGCATCGGTATCAAATACTCATCTCCCAGGAAACGCTCAAAGCGAACCAGAAACAATGAGAAGATTTACTCTTCTTGTACTGAAATCGTCATTGTGCCTTCCGTATTAAATCCCGACGCAATTTCTGTGTTTCATCGTCAATGTGAAGGTCCAAGGGATAGAGTAAAGCTGGAGTGGTGCATCGGAATCTATTACTGATCTGCCAGGAAACGCTCGAAGCAAACCACAAACAAAGGGAAGATTTAATCTTTTTGTACTTAAGTCGGCATTGTGCTTTTTGAATTAGATACCGACGCAATATCCGTGTTTCATCGTCAATTTGCAGGTCCGAGGGATAGAGTAAAGCTGCAGTAGTGCTTCGGAACTAATACTGATCTCCCAGGAAACGCTCAAAGCATACCGCAAACAATGAGGAGATTTACTCTTCCTTTACTTAAGTCGGCATTCAGCATTTTGTATTAAATCGCAACGCAATTTTTGTGTTTCATCGCCAATGTGAAGGACCAAGGGGTAGAGTAAAGCTGCAGTAGTGCATCGGAATCTAATGCTGATCTCCCAGGAAAGGCTCAAAGCAAAACACAAACAATGAGAGGATTTACTCTTCTTGTACTTAAGTCGGCATTGTGCATTTTATATTAAATCCCGATGCTATTTCTTTGTTACATCGTCAATTTGAATGTCTAACGTATAGAGTAACGCTGCAGTAGTGCATCGGAATCTAATACTGATCTCCCAGGAACGCTCAAAGCAAACCGCAAACAATGAGTAGATTTACTCTTCTTGTACTTAAGTCTGCAATGTGCCTTTTGCATTAAAGCCCGAGGCAATTTCTGTGTTTCATCGTCAATGTGAACGTCCAAGGGATAGAGTAAAGCTGCTGTAGTGCTTTGGAACAAATACTGATCTCCCAGGAAACGCTCAATGCAAACCACAAACAATGAGAAGATTTACTCTACTTATACTTAAGTCGACATTGTGCATTTTATATTACATCCCCACGCAATTTCTGTGATTCATCGTCAATGAGAAGGTCCAAGGGATAGAGTAAAGCTGCTGCAGTGCATAGGAATGTAAAACTGATCTCCCAGGAAACGCTCAAAGCAAACTGCAAACAATGATAATATTTACTCTTCTTGTTCTTAAGTCGGTATTGTGCCTTTAGTAGTAAATCCCGACGCAATATCTTTGTTTCATCGTCAATGTGAAGGTCCAAGGGATAGAGTAAAGCTGCAGTATTACATCGGAATCTAATACTGATCTCAAAGGAAAAGCTCAAAAAAACGAGAAACAATGAGAAGATTTCCGCTTGTAGTACTTATGTCGGCATTGTGATATCTGTATTAAATCCCGACGCAAAATCTTGGTTTCATCGTCAATGTGAAGGTCCAAGGGATAGAGTAAAGCTGCAGCAGTGCATCGGAATCTAATACTGATCTCACAGGAAACGCTCAAAGTAAATCAAAAACAATAAGAAGAATTATTCTTCTTGTACTTAAGTCGGCAATTTGCTTTTTGTATTAAACCTCTACGCGACTGCTGTTCTTCATCATCAATATGAAGGTCCAGGGGTAGAGTAAAGCTGCTGCAGTGCATCGGAATCTAATACTGATCTCCCAGGAAACGCTCAAATGAAACCACAAACAATGAGACGAATTACTCATCCTCTACTTAAGTCGGCATTATGCCTTTTGTATTAAATCCCGACCCAATTTATGTGTTTCATCGTCAATCTGAAAGTCCGAGGGATAGAGTAAAGTTGCAGTAGTGCATCGGAATGTAAAACTGATCTCCCAGGAAACGCTCAAAGCAAACCACAAACAATAAGGAGATTTACTATTCTTGTACTTAAGTCTTTATTGTGGCTTTTGTATTAAATACCGACTCAGTCTCCCTTTTTCGTTGTCAATGCGAAGACCCAAGGGATAGAGTAATGCTGAAGTAATGTATCGGAATCTAATACTGATCTATCAGGAAACGCTCGAACAAACCACAAACAATAAGAAGATTTACTCTTCTTGTACTTAAGTCGGTATTGTGCCTCTTGTATTCAATACCGACAAAATCTCTCTTTTTCGTCGTCAATGTGAAGACCCAAGGGATAGAGTAAAGCTGCAGTAGTGCTTCGGAGTCTAATACCGATCTTTCAGGAAACGATCAAAGCAGACCACAAACAATGAGAAGATTTACTCTTCTTGTACTTAAGTCTGCATTGTGAATTTTATATATAGTCCCGACGCAATTTCTATGATTCATCGTGAAAGTGAAGGTCCCAGGGGTAGAGTAAAGCTGCTGCAGTGCAACGGAATGATTTACTGATCTACCAGGAAACGCTCAAAGCAAACAACAGACAATGAGAAGACTTACTCTTCTTGTACTGAAGGCGGCATTGTGCCTTTTGTATTATATCCCGGCGATATATCTGTGTTTCATCATCAATGTGAAGGTCCAAGGATAGAGTAAAGCTGCAGTAGTGCATCGGAATCGAATGCTGATCTCCCAGGAAACGCTCAAAGAAAACCACAAACAATGAGAGGACTTACTGTTCTTGTACTCAAGTCGGCATTATGCCTTTTGTATTAAATCCCGACCCAATTTCTGTGTTTCATCGTCAATGTGAAGGTCCAAGGGATTGAGTATTGCTGCGGTAGTGTATCGGAATCTAATACTGATATATCAGGAAATGCTCGAACAAACCACAAACAATAAGAAGATTTACTTTTCTTGTACTCAAGTCGATATTGTGCTTTTGGATTAAATACCGACGCAATTTCTGAGTTTCATCGTCAATGTGAAGGTCCATGGGATAAAGTAAAGCTGCTGTAGTGCATCCGAATCTAACACTGATCTCCCAGGAAACGCTCAAAGCAAACCACAAACAATGAGAAGATTTACTCTTCTAGTACTTAAGTCGGCAATGTGCCTGTTGTATTAAATCCAGAGGGAATTTCTGTGTTTCATCGTCAATGTGAAGGTCCAAGGGATAGAGTAAAGCTGCTCTAGTGCTTTGGAACTAATACTGGTCTCCCAGAAAACGCTCAAAGCAAACGACAAGCAATGATAAGATTTACTCTTCTTGTACTTAAGTCGGCATTGTGCATTTTATATTAAATCCCGATGCAATTTCTGTGACTCATCGTCAATGTTAAGGTCCAAGGGATAGAGTAATGCTGCAGTAGTGTATCGGAATCTAATACTGATATATCAGGAAATGCTCGAACAAACCACAAACAATAAGAACATTTACTCTTCTTGTACTTAAGTCGATATTGTGCCTTTTGTATTAAATACCGACGCAATCTCTCTTTTTCGTCGTCAATGTGAGGATCCAATGGATAGAGTAAGGCTGCAGTAATACATCGTAGTCTAATACCGATCTCCCAGGAAATGCACAAAGCAGACCACAAACAATGAGAAGTATTATTCTTCTTGTACTAAAGTCGGCATTGTGCCTTTTGTATTATATCCCGGCGATATATCTGTGTTTCATCGACAATGTGAAGGTCCAAGGGATAGAGTAAAGCTGCAGTAGTGCATTGGAATTTAAGCCTGATCACCCCGGAAACGCTCAAAGCAAACCACAAACAATGAGAAGTTCACTATTCTTGTAATTAAGTCGGCATTTCGCATTTTGTGTTAAATCCCGACGCAATTTCTGTGTTTCATCGTCAATGAGAAGGTCCAAGGGATAGAGTAAAGCTGCTCTAGTGCTTTGGAACTAATACTGGTCTCCCAGAAAACGCTCAAAGCAAACGACAAGCAATGATAAGATTTACTCTTCTTGTACTTAAGTCGGCATTGTGCATTTTATATTAAATCCCGATGCAATTTCTGTGACTCATCGTCAATGTGAAGGTCCAAGGGATAGAGGAAGGCTGCAGTAGTGCATCGGAATCTAATACTGATATCTCTGGAAACGCTCAAAGCAAACCACAAACAATAAGATTTACTCTTCTAGTATTTAAGTCGGAATGTGCCTTTTTATTAAATCCCGACACTATTTCTGTGTGTCATCGTCAATGTGAAGGTCCAAGGGACAGAGTATAGCTGCAGTAGTGCATCGGTATCAAATACTCATCTCCCAGGAAACGCTCAAAGCGAACCAGAAACAATGAGAAGATTTACTCTTCTTGTACTGAAATCGTCATTGTGCCTTCCGTATTAATTCCCGACGCAATTTCTGTGTTTCATCGTCAATGTGAAGGTCCAAGGGATAGAGTAAAGCTGGAGTGGTGCATCGGAATCTATTACTGATCTGCCAGGAAACGCTCGAAGCAAACCACAAACAAAGGGAAGATTTACTCTTTTTGTACTTAAGTCGGCATTGTGCTTTTTGTATTAGATACCGACGCAATATCTGTGTTTCATCCTCAATTTGCAGGTCCGAGGGATAGAGTAAAGCTGCAGTAGTGCTTCGGAACTAATACTGATCTCCCAGGAAACGCTCAAAGCATACCACAAACAATGAGGAGATTTACTCTTCTTTTACTTAAGTCGGCATTGAGCATTTTGTATTAAATCGCGACGCAATTTTTGTGTTTCATCGCCAATGTGAAGGACCAAGGGGTAGAGTAAAGCTGCAGTAGTGCATCGGAATCTAATGCTGATCTCCCAGGAAAGGCTCAAAGCAAAACACAAACAATGAGAAGATTTACTCTTCTTGTACTTAAGTCGGCATTGTGCATTTTATATTAAATCCCGATGCTATTTCTTTGTTACATCGTCAATTTGAATGTGTAACGTATAGAGTAACGCTGCAGTAGTGCATCGGAATCTAATACTGATCTCCCAGGAACGCTCAAAGCAAACCGCAAACAATGAGTAGATTTACTCTTCTTGTACTTAAGTCTGCAATGTGCCTTTTGCATTAAAGCCCGAGGCAATTTCTGTGTTTCATCGTCAATGTGAACGTCCAAGGTATAGAGTAAAGCTGCTGTAGTGCTTTGGAACAAATACGGATCTCCCAGGAAACGCTCAATGCAAACCACAAACGATGAGAAGATTTACTCTACTTGTACTTAAGTTGACATTGTGCATTTTATATTACATCCCGACGCAATTTCTGTGATTCATCGTCAATGAGAAGGTCCAAGGGATAGAGTAAAGCTGCTGCAGTGCATAGGAATGTAAAACTGATCTCCCAGGAAACGCTCAAAGCAAACTGCAAACAATGATAATATTTACTCTTCTTGTTCTTAAGTCGGTATTGTGCCTTTAGTAGTAAATCCCGACGCAATATCTTTGTTTCATCGTCAATGTGAAGGTCCAAGGGATAGAGTAAAGCTGCAGTATTACATCGGAATCTAATACTGATCTCAAAGGAAAAGCTCAAAAAAACCAGAAACAATGAGAAGATTTCCGCTTGTAGTACTTATGTCGGCATTGTGATATCTGTATTAAATCCCGACGCAATGTCTTGGTTTCATCGTCAATGTGAAGGTCCAAGGGATAGAGTAAAGCTCCTGTTGTGCATCGGAATCTAATACTGATCTCCCAGAAAACGCTCAAATCTGATCCAAAACAATGAGAAGATTTACTCTTCTGGTCCTTGAGTCTGCATTGTGCCTTTTGTATTGATTACCGAAGCAATATCTGTGTTTCATCGTCAATTTGACGGTGCAAGGTATAGAGTAAAGCTGTAGTAGTGCATCGGAATCTAATACTGATCACCCACGAAACGCACAAAGAAAACCACAAACAATGAGAAGATATCCTCCTCTTGTACTTAGATCGGCATTGTGCGTTTTGTATTAAATACCGACGCAATTTCGGTGTTTCATCGTCAATGTGATGGCCTAAGGGATAGAGTAAAGCTGTTGTGGTGCATCGGAATCTAAAACTGATTTCCCAGGAAACGCTCAAAGGAAACCACAAACAATGAGAAGAATTACTCATCTTGTACTTAAGTCGGCATTATGCCTTTTGTATTAAATCCCGACCCAATTTATGTGTTTCATCGTCAATCTGAAAGTCCAAGGGATAGAGTAAAGTTGCAGTAGTGCATCGGAATGTAAAACTGATCTCCCAGGAAACGCTCAAAGCAAACCACAAACAATAAGGAGATTTACTCTTCTTGTACTTAAGTCTTTATTGTGGCTTTTGTATTAAATACCGACTCAGTCTCCCTTTTTCGTCGTCAATGCGAAGTCCCAAGGGATAGAGTAATGTTGAAGTAATGTATCGGAATCTAATACTGATCTATCAGGAAACGCTCGAACAAACCACAAACAATAAGAAGATTTACTCTTCTTGTACTTAAGTCGGTATTGTGCCTCTTGTATTCAATACCGACAAAATCTCTCTTTTTCGTCGTCAATGTGAAGACCCAAGGGATAGAGTAAAGCTGCAGTAGTGCTTCGGAGTCTAATACCGATCTCTCAGGAAACGCTCAAAGCAGACCACAAACAATGAGAAGATTTACTCTTCTTGTACTTAAGTCTGCATTGTGAATTTTATATATAGTCCCGACGCAATTTCTATGATTCATCGTGAAAGTGAAAGTCCCAGGGGTAGAGTAAAGCTGCTGCAGTGCAACGGAATGAATTACTGATCTACCAGGAAATGCTCAAAGCAAACAACAGACAATGAGAAGACTTACTCTTCTTGTACTGAAGGCGGCATTGTGCCTTTTGTATTATATCCCGGCGATATATCTGTGTTTCATCATCAATGTGAAGGTCCAAGGATAGAGTAAAGCTGCAGTAGTGCATCGGAATCGAAAGCTGATCTCCCAGGAAACGCTCAAAGAAAACCACAAACAATGAGAGGACTTACTGTTCTTGTACTCAAGTCGGCATTATGCCTTTTGTATTGAATCCCGACCCAATTTCTGTGTTTCATCGTCAATGTGAAGGTCCAAGGGATTGAGTATTGCTGCGGTAGTGTATCGGAATCTAATACTGATATATCAGGAAATGCTCGAACAAACCACAAACAATAAGAAGATTTACTTTTCTTGTACTCAAGTCGATATTGTGCTTTTGGATTAAAAACCGACGCAATTTCTGAGTTTCATCGTCAATGTGAAGGTCCAAGGGATAAAGTAAAGCTGCTGTAGTGCATCCGAATCTAACACTGATCTCCCAGGAAACGCTCAAAGCAAACCACAAACAATGAGAAGATTTACTCTTCTTGTACTTAAATCGGCAATGTGCCTGTTGTATTAAATCCAGAGGGAATTTCTGTGTTTCATCGTCAATGTGAAGGTCCAAGGGATAGAGAAAAGCTACAGTAGTGCATCGGAATCTAATACTGTGCTCCCAGGAAACGCTCAAATCTGACCAAAAACAATGAGAAGATATTCTCTTCTGGTTCTTGGGTCGGCATTTTGCCTTCTGTATTAAATACCGACGCAATTTCTCTGTTTCATCGTCACTTTGAAGGTCCAAGGGATAGAGTAAAGCAGCAGTAGTGCATCGGAATCTAATGCTGATCTCCCAGGAAACGCTCAAAGCAAACCACAAGCTTGAGAAGATTTATCTTCTTCTACTTAAGTCGGCATTGTGCCTTTTGTATTAAATCACGACCCAATTTCTTTGTTTAATCGTCAATGTGAATGTCCAATGGATAGAGTAAAGCTGCAGTAGTGCATCGGAATCTAATACTCATCTCCCAGGAAACGCTCAAAGCAAACCAGAAATATTGAGAAGATTTCTTGTACTTAAGTCGGCATTGTGCGTTTTGTATCTCTCCGCCACGCAATTTCTGTGTTTCATCGTCAAAATGAAGGGCCAAGGGATAGAGTAAATCTGCAGTAGTGAACTGGAATCTAATACTGATCTCCCAGGAAAAGCTCAAAACAAACCACAAACAATGAGATTTACTATTGTTCTATTTAAGTCGGTAATGTGCCTTTTGTATTAAATCCCGACGCAATTTCTGTAGTTGATCGTCAATGTGAAATTCCAAGGTATAGAGTTAAGCTATAGTAGTGCATCTGAATCTAATACTGATCTCCCAGGATGCGCTCAGAGCAAACCACAAACAATGAGAAGCTTTACTCTTGAAGTACTTAAGCCGGTATTGTGCCTTTTGTACTTAATACCAACGCAATTTCTGCGTTTCATCGTCATTGTGAAGGCGCATGGGATAGAGTAAAGCTGTAGTAGTGCATCGAATTCAAATTCTGATCTCGCAGGAAACGCTCGAAGCAAACCACAAACAATGAGAATATTTACTCTTCTTGTACTTAAGTCGGCAATATGCGTTTTGTATTAAATCCCGACGATATTTCTGTGTTTCATCGACAATGTGAAGTTCCAATTGATAGAGTAAAGCTGGAGTAGTGCAACGGAATCTAATACTGATCTCCCAGGAGACGCTCAAAGCAAACCACAAACAATGAGATTTACTCTCCTTGTACTTAAATCGGCATTGTGCATTTTTTATTAAATCCTGACGCAATTTCTGTGTTACATCGTCAATGTGAAGGTCAAAGGTATAGAGTAAAGCTGCAGCAGTGAATCGGAATGTAATACTGTTCTCCCAGGAAACGCTCAAAGCATACCACAAACAACGAGAAGATTTACTCTTCTTGTACTTATGTTGGCAATGTGTCTTTTGTATTAAATCCCGACGCAATTTCTGTGTTTCATTGTCAATGTGAAGTTCCAAGGGATAGAGTAGAGCTGCAGTAGTGCATCGGAATCTAATACTGATCTCCTAGGAAACGCTCAAAGCATACCACAAACAATGAGAAGATTTACTCTTCCTTTACTTAAGTCGGCATTGAGCAATTTGTATTAAATCGCAACGCAATTTTTGTGTTTCATCGTCAATGTAAAGGTCCAAGGGATAGAGTAAAGCTGCAGTAGTGCATCGGAATCTAATAGTGATCTCCCAGGAAACGCTCAAAGTAAACCAAAAACATGTGTGTGCTGTCCGAGCAGAGCGGACGTGTCGCGCGCGCGCTCTCGCTTACATAGTTTTCGCGTCGGTTACATTGGTGCAATCGCGCCAAACTGAACATAAATAGTGAGCAACTGTGACTATCTTCAGTGCAGTGTGTAGTGACATAGCGTTACAAGCGTTTTTATGTGAGAAAACGGTGCACAGTGAGTTCGAGACTGCACGCACGGAACTGGACCTCAACAAAGGTACTAAACGACAACTAACACTTGAAAAACACTACTAACACCCCTAGGAACCCCAGACAGTATTAACACTACTAACAACACTAATCGCTGTTTGTGAAGTGTCCAATTTACGTTGATTACAAAATATCTCGTGTGACGAACCAAAAACCACAACATAAGGTAGGTGTTTTCTCCGGTATAGGACAATAAAACTCTACGGAAATCACAGCACACCTGAGCAGCAGTGAAGGCCAACGTCTATAAAAATTCCAGATAAAAACTCAAAATTTAACGGAATTAGTAAGCAATATCAGACTGCAGTTAACGTATGGTATCAATTCTCCAAGTACAGTGTAGTCAGATCAAAATCGAAATGGCACTGAAATAACTAGAGTACTGTAGGGAAGTGGCGGACAAAACCTTAAATCATAAAAGTCTATCCTAGACAAATTCTGAACTAATAGAGATCACTGTCAAGGAGATTGCTTGATAACTGAAAGCGTTACGCCACAAAAGCGACATAGCGCAAAGTCCGCTAAGTAGGTCGAGTAACGCTGGCAGTGGCGAGCTGTGCGAATTCCCATAAGTAGGACGCGGCGGACGACGCGTGCCCGTGTTGCTAAGCGAGACACGTAGTTCCGCGCCCAACCGCGGGAGGCAGCAGCGTACGGGGGCAACTCGGCCACCAACTGTGCGCGTGTGCGCGAATTGCGCGTGGCCGGCTGCAGCGCAAAGCGCGAACGTGGAGCGCAGTTCCAGCTGGCCGCTGCGGGCGAGAAGAACTACGGAGACAGCCGCTACTAGGCTCTAAGCTGGTATAGGCTCAACTCCCTTGATACCAAGGAAGCCTGATGCTTGTGCCATCCTGCACACTGCGCAACGTTCCACTTTCGCACCAAGTGTGAAAACTGGAGCGAAGCGTGGGACAGGCCGATTCGGCGGCTGTCAAGCTGGCTTCTGTAAGGAGAAGAGCCAGCAACGCCTCCAGCACGCCGGGGACTCCTCGAAAATGTGCAAACATGGAGGATCAGCCCAATAAAATTGACGAGGAAAAGGTCGATGCCATCGACACCTTCATTGCTGAAATACAAACAGAACTAAAAGCAAAAAAAGTGTCACTGACCATACTGTCAGCATTTAGAAATAAGCTAATCGGCAACGCAGTGACACAAGCTAGGTTAGAGGGACAAATTCAGGCCCTAGAAAAAGAAAACGCAAGACTAAGACAACAAGTAGAAATACAAACAATTGCAGCAGCCAGACATGACCTTGAAGCAACAAACTCGCTCATACATGCGAGACTGGAGGGCCAGATTGATATTCTCAAAGACGAGAATAACAAGCTGTCCGTCCAAGTAGAGGAGTTCAGGCTAGAAAATTTTACTCTAAAAAGAGACAACCAAGAACTACAGAAAGAACTGGATGCGGCAAAAACAATTAAACCAGAGACAATACTCCCAGCAATACCAACTTTCGCCAGTATCGCCAAATCCCAACCGAAATCCAAAGAAACACTAAAAATAGAACACGCCAAAGCAAAACAAGCGACAACACTCTTCATCACCTCGACAGAAAATAAGGACCCAAAAACTGTGCGACAAACCCTTACACAGAAACTTGACCCAAAAAAGGACAAGATAAAAATTAAGACAGTCAAAACTACAGCAACAGCTGTCATAGTTGAGACTGCAACACAGGAAGACTGTAAAAAACTGCTCGAGTCAGCAAAGAACAACACAATCAAGTGCGAGCCACCACGGAAGAGACGACCGCTAGTGATCATACACCACGTGCCAGACACAATCAGCGACAAAGACTTTCTTGAAAGCCTCTATGAACTGAACCTTAGTGAGGAAGTTGAGAAGGAGGCTTTCCTGAAAGAGACAAAAATCAAATTCCGAACAGGACCAAGAGGGCGGGGATACAATCATCAAGTTATTGAAGTCACGCCGAATCTGCACAAAATTTTGACAAAACGGGATAGAGTCTATATAGATTTCCAGTCTCTAACTGTCAAAAATTTCGCCCAAGTCCCCACCTGCTACAAGTGCTGTGATATTGGACACACCACAAAGCAGTGTAAAGACACCGAAATCACGTGCTCCAATTGCAAAGGGAAGGGCCACATTAGAAATCAGTGCAAACTAGCAGAACAAGACATCTGCATCCCTTGCAGAATCCGAGGCAAATTGTGTGCCAGACGAAGAGGTCTTGATTGTCAAACACATAAATTCCTCCAAGATTGACTGCTACAGAGCTTCGATTATGGAGAATGAAAGCAGCCCAACACTGCCCCAATCAAGAATGCAAAAAACGAACTATAAATCACCATCGACCATTAATCGAAACCACCAAAGAGCTATAAGCTGGCGCAGGCAGATGGGACTGCTTCCCACTCACCCCACACACACAGACGATATCCCATCTCTTCAAGGCATGCACGCATTACATGACAGTTATATAAATACCATGGACTTCATCGACGACATGGTACTTAATGGAGCTATACATTATAACATAGCCAAACAACTTAAAAAACAGATGCAATACTGGGTCAGCTACCAGCAATCACTGCAGGCGAGAATTGACGAGCTGGAATTTGAAGTGCTATACAATGCACACAGCAACACCGATCAAATACAAAACAATAGTACACAAACAAACACGAACACAGACAAGTCTGTAAACCTAAACAAACACACGGAAAACGAACAAATGGACAATACACAGAAATCTCACGCAACACCTGAGTATGCCAAAGCTAGCAGCGAAGAAAGAATAAACGACAACACACCAAAAAGGTATAATACAAAAAGATGTATAGGATATATAAAACCAGTTAATTTTGTATCTGGAGGGATAATTAACCCTGCAGATCATACACAACAACGCATAACACCTCAACAACATAATGAAACACAACAGATGACCGGATGTAACGAGACATATAAGAAAAAGGTAGTAGTCCTTGACACAAACCTACTTACGGGTGATCACGACAGTGACAATGAGTGTACAGATAGTGATAGCAAAAAGAAAGGTGACGACAGTGCAATAGGTAGTGTAAACATAAGAAAAAGTAAAGATGAAAGAAGAAGAGCCGCAGGTAGCAGCTCATCAGCCTCACCACCATTGAAGACGGAACAAGACACCACACCGGTGACATCTGCACTTCGAGATAAATATAGCGGAATCATCCCATATGTAGAAAAAGAGCATAAGGGAAAAGTCGGCCAAACACCATGGCATGCTGACTACAACAATGTAGAACTAAACTTAAGACTAAGTAGGCTAGAATATAAGGATACTTTCATCACAGCACAAAGACTGCTAACCAGACTACTTCACCCACTAGGCAGCTATGTATGCTTCCCGACCACTGAACAATCTGACAGAATGACATTAAAGACCGCAAACATACCTACAGACCCAACAGAGCTATAAAATTTAGTCATACTAGCGTGTACTCGGAGGGGGGAAACATATAACCCACACCAAGTGTACAAGGACCAAGTGAGGGCACATGGCAGAACTGACTTTGACTACTCGCAAACAGGACACAAATTCTACCTTCATGTGAAACACCCATGAAAATAATACAACTTAATGCTAATAGAAGCACACTCGTTAGTGCAGAACTGCCGCGAGTAGCTCTGGACTTGCAGGCGGATATTCTCTGCCTGCAAGAACCTTATGTGACAACCCAGGGAAACTTAACTAACCTACCCTGGGACGCTGTCACAATCTCAGACAGACGAAACTACAAGGCTGCTATAGTTGTCCTCAACAAAACTTTAAATATCACTAAGATTACGCAGCTATGTAACAGTCATCTGGTCACGGCAGAAATAACTAAGGGTCGAGACACATGGGTGGTCTCATCACTATACGCACAGTACAGTGACGACATAGAGCCATACCTACATATGATACAAGACATTGCTGAGTACTCGAGAAATAAGAACCTAATTATATGTGCAGATATCAACGCTAAATCCACACTATGGCACTCGGACAGAACGGACGACTGAGGACGGAAAGTCAACGACGTCATACAGGAGACGCAACTACATATTATAAATGAAGACGGACCTACACCTACATACAGAGGTGCAGGCGGATCTGCCACCAAAATTGATATTACTCTGGCGAATGACAGAACATTAGGACGACTGCAAAGATGGACCATACACGACTCTCTGACCACAAGTGATCACAACATAATAGAAATAAGTCTCACAACAAATAATTATCGCACCACACACAATACAACACACTTCAACTTTAAAAGAGCGAATTGGGACAGACTACAACAAATTGTTCAAAATGAGAGTATATACAACATACAGGGAAGCGTGGACTACAGAGCACACAAACTGACACAAATCATCCAAACAGCACAAGAAACAGCAATACCTACGCACACACACAGCAAACAACGGGAAACAACATGGTCAGACGAATTAACCAGACTCAAACGTGACATGACAAGGAAACGAAAACTATACCAGAGGACATGGATACAAAGAGACAAACTACTAAGACTAGCTGCATATAGGGAAGCCAAAGAACTCTTCAAAAAGACATTATTTCAGACCAGGAAACAACATTGGGAGAGCTACTTGACCACACACACACAACAGAATATCTGGGGGGAACAATACAAGATCCTGACAGAAAAAATAAAGACCCCATTGGCATTAAGCACGCTACGGCAGGATGACGGCAGAATGACAGTGGGATGGAGAAACACAGCACAATATCTGCTGAACAAACTCCTCCCGGAAGATGCCACAGACTCAGACACACAGGAACAGATCACACTCAGACAAGAACTTCATGAACAGTATAACACCGACGCCGTCACCTGTCCCTTTGCGCACGAGGAAGTTGCGGTAGCGATAAGAGAGCTAAAGAATAAAAAAGCACCTGGACCCGACGGGATCTATGCGGAAGTGCTTAAGAGGCTAGCACCACAGATCACCCCATACTTAACAGAACTACTAAACTACGCCTTAAGGCTAGGCCGTGTACCGACAGTCTGGAAAACCTCAAATGCAGTCATCATACGAAAATCATCATACAGAGACCAATCAGATCCGAAATCCTACAGACCAATATGCCTCATAAACACCATGGCAAAAATCCAAGAGAGGCTACTGTGTGACCGCTTGCAGGCTCACAGAACCCTACTTGGAATGAATCCCCACCAGTTTGGATTTCGGAAAGGGAAAAGCATCGATGATGCAATAAACAGAGCTTTAGAAATTACACAAAACACAGATAAAACATACTCTTTGGCAATCATGATAGACATCGCAGGAGCATTTGACAACCTGTGGTGGCCAGCGCTGTTTCTGAGGTTACGCCAGATGGAAGTACCCGCAGCCCTATACAACAGTCTTTTAGACTACTGCAGAGACAGAATAGTGGGATGGCGCGTGGGCAACCGGAAGGTAATAAGGAAAATTACCGAGGGATGTCCGCAGGGATCGATCTGTGGACCCATCTTCTGGGACATAATTTTTGAACCTCTCCTGCAACTGCTGGAGGAGCATATGAGGACAGACGGTGCTGTCGCCTATGCAGATGACCAACTGGTGGTTATCTCAGCAAATACAAGATCCCAGCTAGAGGAGAAGGCGAGTGGCACACTGCAAACAATAACACAATGGTGCAACACAAACAAGCTCAAGATAGCGGGCAACAAAACAACATACACACTGCTCAAAGGGCAACTCAGACGCAATCCATCTATTAAAATACAGAACAACAACATAAAGAGAATGACGGTAACCCGCTACTTGGGCGTATACATAGATGAGAAGCTGAACTTCCATGAACATATCAGAATAACAACAAACAAGGCAGAAAAATTACTACATAAACTGGCAAGGATTAATTCAGGACAATACAGACTTCCTGTGTCAGTCACACGAACTTACCACTGCGCACTCTTCGAATCAGTGCTAAGCTTTGCGGCCAGTACATGGGCGCACAGACTCAACCTCGCCACAAACAGAACAGCGGTTAGGCGAGGGCAGAGAAGCGTCCTTCTGCGACTATCGGGAGCCTTTGGCACTACATCAGTTGAAGCACTGTGTGTCGTGCTAGGAATCTTCCCGATAGATATCACAATCAAATATCGGGCCGCTCTGTACTGGTTAAAGATGGGTAGACTAGACCAGGTCAACATATTGACTGGTTCCCCGCTGAACAATAAGCGGGACCTCAAAAAATGGAAAATCGACACATGGCAACAGGAATGGGGCACAAGTGATAAGGGACGGAGAGTCCATACATTTTTTCCGAACATAACGGAAAGATTAAGAATGAAACATGCCGATCCTAGCCGCGGCATGGTGCATTTCTTGACTGACCACGGACCTTATCCCACGCACTTAAATCGCGTGAGTCTTAGAGACACATCAACGTGTACATGTGGAGGTATAGGACCCCCCGAACACACAATCCTATTCTGGGGGAAATACAGACAACACAGGAACACACCTGGGATACAACACCTACAGACAGAGGAACACATATACGATGCGATCAGAACACCTGAACTTTGGGACATACTGAACGCACTAACAGACAAAATTTCTGACGAATGCCACAAAGAGTACAGGAACAGAAGACCACACAGACAATAAACCTATATGCAGCACCCAGACAGACACCATAGTGTGGAAGAACTAAACTAAGTCTCAATATAAAACAACTGACATTCAATAGACTTACATAAGTAGACCTAAAACTAACAATAGATTAATGTATAAAATTAGACATAAACAGTGTCGGCGCACCGTCGCAATTGCCATCAGCTACCATGACACTCTAAACCTGTATACAAGTAACCAGATAGAACATAAATAGAGATATCAAACGCCATAAATAGAATAGAACTTCCTAGGCTAAGGTTAAGGGACTGAGGATCAGAGGCTTGAAGATAAATCCCAAGGCGCTCATCCTCAGTCCCCTACGGTGGTGGGACTATCATCTCTTCCTTTCCTATCGTCTTTTCTCCCCTTCAGACTAAACTATTCCTTGTATTTCCTTCTTCCAATTCAAAATTAATTTTTGTAAAAATTTTTTTAAATCGGTTTTGGGAAAGCTGCCAAAGTAAAGAAAGAAATAAGGAAAAAAAAAAAAAACAGACCTGCCTCCACGTGGCGGGACACGGGCAATGGTGCGACCGGATGCAGGAACTGGTGTGACTTTCATCAACTACATCAGTGTCCGCACACCGGTCGTAGCGGCCAAGTGGTCAAAATAGACCCACCTTAAGCACTTAGGTGGTGGGTCGTAAAATAAGGGCGGCAAGTGAAAGAAACAAAAAAAAAAAAAAAAGTGCATCGGAATCTAATACTGATCTCCCAGGAAACGCTGAAAACAAACCACAAACAATGAGAAGATTTACTATTCTTGTACTTAAGTCGGTATTGTGTCTTTTGTATTAAATACCGACGCAATCACTCTGTTTCATCGTCAATGTGAAGGCCCAAGGGATAGAGTAAAGCTGCAGTAGTGCATCGGAACCTAATACTGAACTCCAAGGAAATGCTCGAAGCAAACCACAAACAATGGGAAGATTTACTCTTCTTGTACTTAAGTCGGCATTGTGCTTTTTGTATTAAATACCGACGCAATTTCTGTGTATCATCGTCAATTTGAAGGTCCAAGGGATAGAGTAAAGCTGCGGTAGTGCTTCGGAACTAATACTGATCTCCCAGGAAACGCTCAAAGCAAACCACAAACAATGAGAAGCTTAACTCATCTTGTACTTAAGTCGGCATTTTGCATTTTATATTAACTCCAGACGCAATTTCTGTGATTCATCGTCAATGTGAAGGTCCAAGGGATAGAGTAAATCTGCAGTAGTGCATCGGAATCTAATACTGATCTCCCAGGAAAAGCTCAAAACAAACCACAAACAATGAGATTTACTCTTGTTGCATTTACGTCGGCAATGTGCCTTTTGTATTAAATCCCGACGCAATTTCTGTGTTTCATCGTCAATGTGAAATTCCAAGGTATAGAGTTAAGCTGCAGTAGTGCATCGGAATCTAATACTGATCTCCCAGGATGCGCTCAGAGCAAACCACAAACAATGAGAAGATTTACTCTTGAAGTACTTAAGCCGGTATTGTGCCTTTTGTACTTAATACCAACGCAATTTCTCCGTTTCATCGTCATTGTGAAGGCACATGGGATAGAGTAAAGCTGTAGTAGAGCATCGAAATCAAATTCTGATCTCCCAGGACACGCTCGAAGCAAACCACAAACAATGAGAATATTTACTCTTCTTGTACTTAAGTCAGCAATATGCGTTTTGTATTAAATCCCGACGCAATATCTGTGTTTCATCGACAATGTGAAGTTCCAATTGATAGAGTAAAGCTGGAGTAGTGCAACGGAATCTAATACTGATCTCCCAGGAAACGCTCAAAGCAAACCACAAACCATGAGATTTACTCTCCTTGCACATAAATCGGCATTGGGCATTTTTTATTAAATCCTGACGCAATTTCTGTGTTACATCGTCAATGTGAAGGTCAAAGGTATAGAGTAAAGCTGCAGCAGTGAATCGCAATGTAATACTGTTCTCCCAGGAAACGCTCAAAGCATACCACAAACAACGAGAAGATTTACTCTTCTTGTACTTAAGTTGGCAATGTGTCTTTTGTATTAAATCCCGACGCAATTTCTGTGATTCATTGTCAATGCGAAGTTCCAAGGGATAGGGTAGAGCTGCAGTAGTGCATCGGAATCTAATACTGATCTCCCTGGAAACGTTCAAAGCATACCACAAACAATGAGAAGATTTACTCTTCCTTTACTTAAGTCGGCATTGAGCAATTTGTATTAAATCGCAACGCAATTTTTGTGTTTCATCGTCAATGTAAAGGTCCAAGGGTAGAGTAAAGCTGCAGTAGTGCATCGGAATCTAATAGTGATCTTCCAGGAAACGCTCAAAGTAAACCAAAAACATTAAGAAGATTTAATCTTCTTGTACTTAAGTCGGCATTTTACCTTTTGTATTAAACCCCTACGCAACGTGTGTTTGTCATCGTCAATATGAAGGTCCAGGGGATAGAGTAAAGCTGCAGTAGTGCATCGGTATCTAACACTGATCTCTCAGGAAACGCTCAAAGCAAACAACGAACAATGAGAAGATTTTCTATTCTTGTACTTCAGTCGGCTTTGTGCCTTTTGTATTAAATCCCGACGCAAATTCTATCTTTCATCGTCAATGTGAAGGTCGAAGGGATTTAGTGAAGCTGCAATAGTGCATCGAAACCTAATAGTGATCTCCCAGGAAACGCTCAAACAAACCACGAAGAACGAGAATAGTTACTCATCTTCTACTTAAGTTGGCGTTGTGCCCTATCTATTAAATCCCGACGCAATTTCTGTGTTTCATCGTCAATGTGAATGTGCAAGAAATAGAGTACAGCTGCACTAGTGCTTCGGAAGTTTTACTGATCTCCCATGAAACGCCTAAAATAGACCACCAACAATGGGAAGATTTAATCTTCTTGTACTTAAGTCGGCATTGTGCCTATTGTATTAAATACCGACGCAATTTCTGTGTTTCATCGTCAATGAAAATGTCCAAGGGATAGAGTAAAGCTGCAGCAGTGAACCGGAATGTAATACAGATCTCCCAGGAAACGTTCAAAGCAAACCACAAACAATGAGATGATTTAATCTTCTTGTACTTCAGTCGGCATTGTGTCTTTTGTAGTAAATCCCGACACAATATCTGTGTCTCATCGTCAAGGTGAAGGTAAAACAGATAGAGTAAAGCTGCAGTAGTGCATCGGAATCTAAAACTGGCCCCATAGGAAACGCTCAGAGCAAACCACAAACAATGAGAAGATTTTCTCATCTTGTACTTAAGTCGGCATTGTGCCTTTTGTATTAAATCCCGACGCAATTTCTGTGTTGCATCGTCAATGTCAAGGTCCTAGGGATAGAGTAAAGCTGCAGTAGTGCAACGGAATCTAATACTGATCTTGCAGGATACGCTCATACAAACCACGAACAATGAGAAGATTGGCTTTTCTTCTACGTATGTTGGCGTTGTGCCTTTTGTATTAAATCCCGACGCAATTTCTCTGTTTCATCGTCAATGTGAAGGTCCAAGGGATAGAGTAAAGCTGCAGCAGTGAATCGGAATGTAATACAGATCTCCCAGGTAACGCTCAAAGCAAACCAAAAACAATGAGAAGATTTACTCTTCTTGTATTTAAGTCGGCATTGTGCCATTTGTAATAAATCCCGACGCCATTTCTGTGTTTCAACTTCAATGTGAAGGTCCAAAGGATAGAGTAAAGCTGCAGTAGTTCATCGGAATCTAATACTGTTCTCCTAGGAAACGCTCTAAGCAAACGACAAACAATGAGAAGATTTATTCTTCTTGTTCATACGTCGGCATTGTGAATTTTGTATGAAATCCTGAAGCAATTTCTGTGTATCATCGTCAATTTGCAGCTCCATGGGAAGGAGTATGGCTGCAGTAGTGCATCGGAATCTACTACTGATCTCCCAGGAAACGCTCAAAGCGAACCACAAACAATGAGAAGATTTACTCTTCCTGTACTGAAGTCGCCATTGAGCCTTTTGTATTAAATAACGACGCAATTTCTGTGTTTCATCGTTAATGTGAAGGTCCAGGGGATAGAGTAAAGCTGCAGTTGTGCATCGGAATCTAATACTGATCCTCCAGGAAACGCTCAAAGCAAACCACAAACAATGAGATAATTTAATCTTCTTGTACTTATGTCGGCATTGTGCCTTTTGTACTAAACCCCAACGCAACTACGGTGTTTCATCGTCAAAGTGAAGGTCCAAGGGATAGAGTAAGTCTGCAGTAGTGCATCGGAATCTAATACTGCTCTCCCATGAAACGCTCAAAGGAATACCACAAACAATGACAAGCATTACTATTCTTGTACTTAAGTCGGCATTGTGGATTTAGTATCAAATCCCGACGTAGTTTCTGTGTTCCATCGTCAATGTGAATTTCCAAGGGATAGCGTATAGCTGCATTAGTGCATCAGAATCTAGCACTGATCTCCCATTAAACGCTCAAAGCGAACCACAAACAATGAGAAGATTTACACATCTTGTACTTACGTCGGCATTGTGCCTTTTGTATTAAATCCCGACGCAATTTCTGTATTTCATCGTCAATGTGAAAGTCCAAGGCATAGAATAAAGCTGCAGTAGTGCATCGGAATCTAATACTGATCCCCCAGGAAACTCTCAAAGCAAACCTCAAACAATGAGAAGATTTACTCTTCTTGTACTTAAGTCGGCATTGCGCCTTTTGTATTAAACCCCGACGCAATTTCTGTGTTTCGTCGTCAATGTGATGGTCCAAGTGATAGTGTGAAGCTGCGGTAGTGTATCGGAATCTAATACCGATCTCACAGGAAACGCTCAAAGCAAACCAAAAACTATAACAAGATTTACTCTTCTTGTACTTAAGTCGGCATTGTGCCCTTTGTAGTAAATCCCGACGCAATAACTGTGTTTCATCGTCAATGTGAAGTTCCAAGGGATACAGTAAAGCTGCAGTAGTGCATCGGAATGTAATATTGATCTCCCAGGAAACGCTCAAAGCAAACCAGTAACATTGAGATGATTTACTCTTCTTGTACTTAAGTCAGGATTGTACCTTTTGTATTAAATACCGACAAATTTCTGTTTTTCATTGTCAATGTGAAGGTAAAACGGATAGAGTAAAGCTGCAGTAGTGCATTGGAATCTCATACTGACCCCACAGGAAACGCTCAAAGCAAACCACAAACAATGAGAAGATTTACTCTTCTTGTTCATAAGTCGGCATTGTGAATTTTGTATTAAATCCCGAAGCAATTTCTGTGTATCATCGTCAATTTGCAGCTTCATGGGAAGGAGTATGGCTGCAGTAGTGCAACGGAAACTAATACTGATCTCCCAGGAAGCGCTCAATGCTAACCGCTAGAAATGAGAGGACTTACTCTTCCTGTACTGAAGTTGGCATTGTTCCTTTGTTTTAAATACGGACGCAGATTTTGTGTTTCATCGTCAATGTGAATATCCGACGGATAAAGCTGCAGTAGTGCATTGGAATCTAATACTGATCCCCCAGGAAACGCTCAAAGCAAACCACAAACGATGAGAAGAGTTACTCTTCTTGTAATTACGTCGGGATTGAGCCTTTAGTGTTAAACCCCGACGCATTTTCTGTGTTTCATCGTCAATGTGAAGGTCCAAGGGATAGAGTAAAGTTGGAGTAGTGCATCGGAATCTAATAGTGATATCCCAAGAAACGCTCAAAGCAAACCACAAACATTGAGGAGATTTACTTTTCTTGAACTTAATTCGGCATTGTGCTTTTGTATTAAATCCCGACGCAAATTCTGTGTCTCATCGTCAATGTGAAGGTCCAAGTGATAGAGTAAAGCTGCAGTAGTGCATCGGAATCTAATACTGAACTCCCAGGAAACGCTCAAAGCAAACCACAAACAATGAGAAGAATTACTCTTCTTGTACGTAAGCCGGCATTGTGCCTTTTTTATTAAATCCCAACGCAATTTCGGTGTTTCATCGTCAAAGTGAAGGTCCAAGGGATAGATTAAGTCTGCAGTAGTGCATCGGAATCTAATACTGATCTCCCATGAAGCGCTTAAAGGAATACCACAAACACTGAGAAGCTTTACTATTCTTGTACTTAAGTCGGCATTGTGGATTTAGTATTAAATGCAGAAACAGTTTCTGTGTTTCATCGTCAATGTGAATTTAGAAGGGATAGCGCAAAGCTGTAGTAGTGCATCACAATCTAATACTGATCTCCCATGAAACGCTCAAAGCGAACCACAAACAATGAGAAGATTTACTCATCTTGTAATTACGCCGGCATTGTGCATTTTGTATTAAATCCCGTCGCAATTTCTGTTTTTCATTGTCACTGTGAAGGTCCAAGGGATAGAGTAAAGCTGCAGTAGTGCATCGGAATCTGATACTGAGCTCGCAGGAAACGCTCAAAGCAAACAACGAACAATGAGAAGATTTACTCTTCTTGTACTTAAGTCGGCATTGTGCATTGTGTACTAAATCCCGAAGCAATTTCTGTGTTTCATCGTCAATGTGAAGGTCCAAGGAATAGAGTAAAGCTGTAGTAGTGCATCGGGTCTAATATTGATATCCCAGGAAACGCTCAAAGCAAACCAGAAACACTGAGAAGATTTACTCTTCTTGTACTTAAGTCGGCATTGTGCCATTTGTATTAAATACCGACGCCATTTCTGTGTTTCATCGTCAATGTGAAGGACCGAGGGATAGAGTAAAACTGCAGTAGTGCATCGGAATCTAATACTGATGACCCAGAAAACGCTCAAAGGAAACCACAAACAATGAGAAGATTTACTCCTCCTGTATTAAAGTCGGCATAGTGCCTTTTGTATTAAATCCCGAAGCAATTTCTGTGTTTCATCGTCAATGTGAGGGTCCAACGGATGGAGAAAAGCTGCGGTAGTTCATCGGAATCAAATACTGATCCCCCAGGAAACGCTCAAAGCAAACCTCAAACAATGAGAAGATTTACTTTTCTTGTACTTAAGTCCGCATTGGGACTATTTTATTAAACCGCGCCGCAATTTCTGTGTTTGATCGTCAATGTGAAGGTCCAAGTGATACAGTAAAGCTGCAGTAGTGCATCGGAATCTAATACTGATATCCCAGAAAACGCTCATAGCTAACTACAAACAATAAGAAGATTTACTCTTCTTGTACATAAGTCGGCATTGTGCCTTTTGTATTAAATCCCGACGCAATTTTTGTGTTTCATCGTCAATGTCAAGGTCCAAGGGATAGTGTAAAGCTGCAGTAGTGCACCGGATCCTAATACTGAACTCCCAGGAAACGCTCAAAGCAACCACGAACAATGAGAAGAATTACTTTTCTTGTACTTAAGTCGGCATTGTGCCTTTTGTATTAAATCCCGACGCAATTTCTGTGTTTCATCGTCAATGTGAAGGTCCAAGGGATAGGGTAAAGCTGCAGTAGTGCATCGGAATCTAATACTAATCACCCAGGTAACGCTCAAAGCAAACCACAAACGATGAGAAGATTTACTCTTCTTGTACTTAATTCGGCATTGTGCCTCTTGTGTTAAATCCCGACGCAATTTTTGTGTTTCATCGTCAATGTAGAGGTCCAAGGGATAGGGAAAGCTACAGTAGTGCATCGGAATCTAATACTGATCTCCCAGGAAACGCTCAAAGCAAACCACAAGCAATGAGAAGATTTGCTCTTCTTGTACTTAAGTCGGCATTGTGCATTTTGTACTAAATCCCTACGCAATTTCTGTGTTTCTTCGTCAATGTGAAGGTCCAAGGGATAGAGTAAAGCTGCAGAAGTGCATCGGAAACTAATACTGATCTCCTAGGAAACGCTCAAAGCATACCACAAACAATGAGAAGATTTACTCTTCTTGTACTTAAGTCAGCATTGTGTATTTTGTATTAAATCCCGACGCAGTTTCGGTGTTTGATAGTCAATGTGAAGGTCCAAGGGATAGAGTAAAGCTGCAGTAGTGGATCGGAATCTAATACTCATCTCCCAGGAAACGCTCAAAGCAATCCACAAACAATGAGAAGTATCACTATTCCTGTACTTAAGTCGGCATTGTGCCTTTGTATTAAATCCCGACGCAATATCTGTGTTTCATCATCAATGTGAAAGTCGAAGGCATAGACTAAAGCTGCAGTAGAGCATCTGAATCTAATACTGATCCCCCAGGAAACGCTCAAAGCAAACCACAAACATTGAGAAGATTTACTCTTCTTGTACTTAAGTCGGCATTGCGCCTTTTGTATTAAACCCCGACGAAATTTCTGTGTTTCATCGTCAATGTGGAGGTCCAAGGGATAGAGGAATGCTGCAGAGTGCATCGGAATCAAATACTGAGCTCCCTGGAAATGCTCAATTCAAACCACAAGCAATGAGAAGATTTAGACATCCTGTACTGATATCGGCTTTGTGCCTTTTGTATTAAATCCCAACGCAATATCTGTGTTTCATCGTCAATGTGGTTTTTCCTACTATAGAGTAAAGCTGAAGTAGTGCATCAAAATCTAAGACTGATCTCCCATGTAACGCTGAAAGCAAACCACAAACAATGAGAAGAATTACTCTTCTTGTACCTATGTTGGCATAGTTCCTTTTGTATTAAATCCCAACGCAATTTCTGTGTTTCATCGTCAATGTGAAGAACCAAGGGATAGAGTTAGGCTGCAATAGTGGATCGGAATCTAATACTGATCTCCCATGAAAAGCTCTAAGGAAAACCACAAACAATAAGAAGATTTACTATTCTTGGACTTAAGTCGGCATTGTGGTTTTGGTATTAAATCCCGACGCAATTTCTGTGCTTCATCGTCAATGTGATTTTTCCAAGGGATAGAGTAAAGCTGCAGTAGTGCATCAAAATCTAAGACTGATCTCCGATTAAACGCTCAAACAAACCACAAACAATGAGAAGATTTACTCTTCTTGTAGTTTAGTCGGCATTGTGCCTTTTGTAGTAAATCCCGACGCAATAACTGTGTTTCATCGTCAATGTGGAGGTCCAAGGGATACAGTAAAGCTGCAGTAGTGCATCGGAATCTAATACTGATCTCACAGGAAACGCTCAAAGCTAACCAAAAACAATAAGAAGATTTACTCTGCTTGTATTTAAGTCGGCATTTTGCCTTATGTATTAAACCCCTACTCTATTTCTGTGTCTCATCGACAATGTGAGGTTCCAAGGGATAGAGTAAAGCTGCAGTAGTGCATCGGAATCTAATACTGATTTCCCAGGAAACTCTCAAAGTAAACCACGGACAATGAGGAGATTTACTATTCTTGTACTAGAAACGGCATTATGCATTTTGTATTAAATCCCGACGCAATTTCTGTGCTTCATCGACAATGTGAATGTGCAAGGGATTGAGTAAAGCTGCAGAAGTGCATCGGAATCTAGTACTGATCTCCCAGAAAACGCTCAAAGCAAACCACAAACTATGAGAAGATTATCTTTTCTTGTACCTATGCCAGCATTGAGGCATTTCTATTAAATCCCGACGCAATTTCTGTGTTTCATCGTCAATGTGAAGGTCCAAGGGATAGAGTAAAACTGCGGTAGTGCATCGGAATCTAATACTGATCCCAGAGCAATCGCTCAAAGCAAACCACAAACAATGAGGAGATTTACTCTTGTTGTAGTTAAGTCGGCATTCTGCATTGTGTATTAAGTCCCGACGCAATTTCTGGGTGTCATCGTCAATGTGGAGGTCCAATGGATTCAGTAAAGCTGCAGTAGTGCATCGGAATCTAATACTGATCTCCCATGAAACGCTTAAAGCAAACCACAAACAATGAGAAGAATTACCCTTGTTGTACTTAAGTCGGCATTGTGCCTTTTGTAATAAATCCCGACGCAATTTCTGTCTTTCATCGTCAATGTAAAGGTCCTAGGGATAGAGTAAAGCTGCAGTAGTGCATCAGAACCTAATACTGATCTCCCATGAAACGCTAAAAGAAAAACGACAAACTACGAAAAGATTTACTCTTCTTGTACTTAAGTCGGCATTGTGCCTTTTGTGTTAAATCCCGAAGCAAATTCTGTTTTTCGTCGTCAATGTGAAGGTCCAAGGGATAGAGTATAGCTGCAGTAGTGCATCGGAATCTGATACTGAGCTCCCGAGGAAACGCTGAAAGCAAACCACGAACAATGAGAAGATTTACTCTTCTTGTACTTAAGTCGGCATTGTGCATTGTGTATTAAATCCCGAAGCAATTTCTGTGTTTCATCGTCTATGTTAAGGTCCAAGGGATGGTGTAAAGCTGTAGTAGTGCATCGGAATCTAATATTGATATCCCAGGAAACGCTCAAAGCAAACCAGAAACAATGAGAAGATTTACTCTTCTTGTACTTAAGTCGTCAATGTGCCATTTGTATAAAATACCGACGCCATTTTTGTGTTTCATCGTCAATGTGAAGGTCAGAGAGATAGAGTAAAACTGAAGTAGTGCATCGGAATCTAATACGGACGTCCCAGAAATCGCTCAAAGCAAACCACAAACAATGAGAAGATTTACTCCTCCTGTATTAAAGTCGGCATTGTGCCTTTTGTATTAAATCCCGAAGCAATTTCTGTGTTTCATCGTCAATGTGAAGGTCCAACGGATAGAGAAAGCTGCGGTAGTTCATCGGAATCAAATACTGATCCCCCAGGAAACGCTCAAAGCAAACCTCAAAGAATGAGAAGATTGACTTTTCTTGTACTTCAGTCGGAATTGGGTTTTTTGTATGAAACCGCGACGCAATTTCTGCGTTTCGTCGTCAATGTGAACGTCCAAGGGATAGAGTAAAGCTGCAGTTGTGCATCGGAATCTAATATTGTTATCCCAGGAAACGCTCAAAGCAACCACAAACAATGAGAAGATTTACTCTTCTTGTACTTAAGTCGGCGTTGTGTCTGTAGTATTGAATCCCGACGCATTTTCCGTGTTTCATCGTTAATGTGAAGGTCCAAGAATTATAGCAAAGATGTAGTAGTGCCTCGGAATCTAATAGTGATCTCCCAGGAAACGCTCAAATCAAACCACAAACAGTGAGAAGAAGTTCTCTTCTTGTACTTAAGTTGGCATTGTGCGTTTTAGATTAACTACCAAGGCAATTTCTGTGTTTCATCGTCAATGTGAAGGTCCAAGGGATAGAGTAAGGCCGCAATAGTGCATCGGAATCTAATACTGATCCTCCAGGAAACGCTCAATGCAAACGACAAAGAATGTGAAGATATACTCCTCTTGTACTTATATCGGCATTCTGCTTTTTGATTTAATTCCCGGCGCAGTTTCTGTTTCTCATCGTCAATGTGAAGGTACATGGGATGGAGTAAAGCTGCAGTAGTGCATCGAAATCTAATACTGATCTCCCAGGAAACGCTCAAAGCAAACCACAAACAATGAGATGATATGCTCTTCTTGTACTTAAGTTGGCATTCTACATTTTGTATTAAATCCCGACGCAATGTCTGTGTTTCATCGTCAATGTGAAGGTCCAGGGAATACAGTGAAGCTGCAGTAGTGCATCGGAATCTAATACTGATATCCCATGAAACGCTCACAGAAAAACGACAAACAATGAAAATATTTACTCCTCTTGTACTTAAATCGTCATTGTGCCTTTTGTATTAAATCCCGACGCAATTTCGGTTTTTCGTCGTCAATGTGAAGGTCCAAGGGATAGAGTAAAGCTGCAGTAGTGCATCTGAATCTAATACTGATCTCCCAGGGAACGCTCAAAGCAAACAACTGACAATGAGCAGATTTACTGTTCTTGTACTTAAGTCATCATTGTGCCTTTTGTATTCAATCCCGTCGCAATTTCTGTGTTTCATCGTCAATGTGAAGGTCCAAGGGATAGAGTAAAGCTGCAGTAATGAATCGGAATCTAATACCAATGTTACAGGAAACGCTCAAAGCAAACCAAAAGCAATAGGAAAATTTACTCTTCTCGTACTTAAGTCGGCATTGTGCCTTTTGTAGTAAATCCCGACGCAATATCTGCGTTTCATTGGCAATGTGAAGGTCCAAGGGATACAGTAAACCTGCAGTAGTGCATCGGAATCTAATGCAGAGCCCAGGAGACGCTCAAAGCAAACCAGAAACGATGAGAAAGTTTACTCTTCTTGTACTTAAGACGGCATTGTACTTTTGTGTTAAATCCCGACACCATTTCTGTGTTTGATCGTCAATGTGAAGGTCCGAGAGGTAGAGTAAAGCTGCAATAGTGCATCGGAATCTAATAATGATCTCCCAGAGAACTGTCATAGCAAACCACAAACAATGAAAATTTTTACTCCTCTTGTACATAAGTCGGCATTGTGCCTTTTGTATTAAATCCTGACGCAATATCTGGGTCTCATCGTCAATGTGAAGGTCCTAGGGATAGAGTAAAGCTGCAGTAGTGCATCGTAATCTAATACTGATCTCACAGGAAATGTTCAAAGCAAACCAAAAACAATAAGAAGATTTACTCTTCTTGTACTTAAGTCGGCATTGTGTGTTTTGTATTAAATCCCGACGCCATTCCTGTGTTTCATCGACAATGTGAAGGTCCGAGTGATAGAGTAAAGCTGCTATAGTTCAGCGTGATCTAATACTGATTTCCCAGAAGACGCTCAAAGCAAACCACAAACAATGAGAAATTTTACTCCTCTTGTGCATAAGTCGGCATTGTGCCTTTTTTATTAAAACCCGACGCTATAACTGTGCGTCATCGTCAATGTGAAGGCCCAAGGGATAGAATAAAGCTGCAGTTGTGCATCGGAATCTAATACTTAGCTCCCAGGAAACGCTCAAAGCAAACCACAAACAATGAGAAGATTTACTCTTCTTGTACTTAAGTCGCTATTGTGCCTTTTGTAGTAAATCCCGATGCAATATCTGTGTTTCATCGTCAATTTGGAGGTCCAAGGAATAGAGTAAAGCTGCAGTAGTGCTTCGGAATCTAATACTGATCACCCAGAAATCGCTCAAAGATGACCAAAAACAACGCGACGATTTACTCTTCTTGTACATAAGTCGGCATTGTGCATTTTGTATTAAATCCCGCCGCAATTTCTGTGTTTCATAGTCAAATTGGAGGTCCAAGGGATAGAGTAAAGCTGCAGAAGTGCATCGGAATGAAATACTAATCTCCCAGGAAACGCTCAAATCATACCACAAAAGGTGGGAAGATTTTCTCTTCTGGTACTTAAGTCGGCATTGTGCCTTTTGTATTAAATCCCGACGCAAATTCTGTGTTTCATCGTCAATGTGAAGGTCCAAGGGATAGAGTAAAGCTGCAGTAGTGGTTCGGAATCTAATACTGATCTCACAGGAAACGTTCAAAGCAAACCAAAAACAATAAGAAGATTTACACTTCTTGTACTTATGTCGGCATTTTGCGTTTTGTCTTAAGCCCCTACGCAATTTCTGTGTTTCATCGTCAATGTGAATGTCCTAAGAAAAGAGTAAAGCTGCAGTAGTGCATTGGAATCTAATACTGGTCACCCAGGAAACGCTCAAAGATGACCAAAAACAATGCGAAGATTAACTCCTCTTGTACTGAGGTCGACTTTGTGGCTTTTGTATTAAATCCCGCCGCAATGTCTTTTTTTCATCGTCAATGTGAGGGTGCAAGGGATAGAGTAAAGCTGCAGAAGTGCATCGGAATCTAATACTGATCTCCCAGGAAATGCTCAAAGCATACCACAAACAGTGAGAAGATTTTCTCTTCTTGTACTTGAGTCGGCGCTGTGCCTTTTGTATTAATTACCGACGCAATATTTGTGTTTCCTCGTCAATGTGAAGGTTCAAGGGATAGAGTAAAGCTGCAGTAGTGCATCTGAATCTAATACTGATCTCCCAGGGAACGCTCAAAGCAAACAACTGACAATGAGCATATTTACTGTTCTTGTACTTAAGTCATCATTGTGCCTTTTGTATTCAATCCCGTCGCAATTTCTGTGTTTCATCGTCAATGTGAAGGTCCAAGGGATAGAGTAAAGCTGCAGTAATGAATCGGAATCTAATACCAATGTTACAGGAAACGCTCAAAGCAAACCAAAAGCAATAGGAAGATTTACTCTTCTCGTACTTAAGTCGGCATTGTGCCTTTTGTAGTAAATCCCGACGCAATATCTGCGTTTCATTGGCAATGTGAAGGTCCAAGGGATACAGTAAAGCTGCAGTAGTGCATCGGAATCTAATGCAGAGCCCAGGAGACGCTCAAAGCAAACCAGAAACAATGAGAAAGTTTACTCTTCTTGTACTTAAGACGGCATTGTACTTTTGTGTTAAATCCCGACACTATTTCTGTGTTTGATCGTCAATGTGAAGGTCCGAGAGATAGAGTAAAGCTGCAATAGTGCATCGGAATCTAATACTGATCTCCCAGAGAACTCTCATAGCAAACCACAAACAATGAAAATTTTTACTCCTCTTGTACATAAGTCGGCATTGTGCCTTTTGTATTAAATCCCGACGCAATATCTGTGTTTCATCGTCAATGTCAAGGTCCAAGGGATAGAGTAAATCTGCAGTAGTGCATCGGAATCTAATACTGAACTCCCAGGAAACGCTCAAAGCAAACCACAATCAATGAGAAGATTTTTCTCTTCTTGTACATAAGTCGGCATTGTGCCTTTTGTAGTAAATCCTGACGCAATATCTGGGTCTCATCGTCAATGTGAAGGTCCTAGGGATAGAGTAAAGCTGCAGTAGTGCATCGGAATCTAATACTGATCTCACAGGAAATGTTCAAAGCAAACCAAAAACAATAAGAAGATTTACTCTTCTTGTACTTAAGTCGGCATTGTGTGTTTTGTATTAAATCCCGACGCCATTCCTGTGTTTCATCGACAATGTGAAGGTCCGAGTGATAGAGTAAAGCTGCTATAGTTCAGCGTGATCTAATACTGATTTCCCAGAAGACGCTCAAAGCAAACCACAAACAATGAGAAATTTTACTCTTCTTGTGCATAAGTCGGCATTGTGCCTTTTTTATTAAAACCCGACGCTATAACTGTGCGTCATCGTCAATGTGAATGTCCTAAGAAAAGAGTAAAGCTGCAGTAGTGCATTGGAATCTAATACTGGTCACCCAGGAAACGCTCAAAGATGACCAAAAACAATGCGAAGATTAACTCCTCTTGTACTGAGGTCGACTTTGTGGCTTTTGTATTAAATCCCGCCGCAATGTCTTTTTTTCATCGTCAATGTGAGGGTGCAAGGGATAGAGTAAAGCTGCAGAAGTGCATCGGAATCTAATACTGATCTCCCAGGAAATGCTCAAAGCATACCACAAACAGTGAGAAGATTTTCTCTTCTTGTACTTGAGTCGGCGCTGTGCCTTTTGTATTAATTACCGACGCAATATTTGTGTTTCCTCGTCAATGTGAAGGTTCAAGGGATAGAGTAAAGCTGCAGTAGTGCATCTGAATCTAATACTGATCTCCCAGGGAACGCTCAAAGCAAACAACTGACAATGAGCAGATTTACTGTTCTTGTACTTAAGTCATCATTGTGCCTTTTGTATTCAATCCCGTCGCAATTTCTGTGTTTCATCGTCAATGTGAAGGTCCAAGGGATAGAGTAAAGCTGCAGTAATGAATCGGAATCTAATACCAATGTTACAGGAAACGCTCAAAGCAAACCAAAAGCAATAGGAAGATTTACTCTTCTCGTACTTAAGTCGGCATTGTGCCTTTTGTAGTAAATCCCGACGCAATATCTGCGTTTCATTGGCAATGTGAAGGTCCAAGGGATACAGTAAAGCTGCAGTAGTGCATCGGAATCTAATGCAGAGCCCAGGAGACGCTCAAAGCAAACCAGAAACAATGAGAAAGTTTACTCTTCTTGTACTTAAGACGGCAATGTACTTTTGTGTTAAATCCCGACACTATTTTTGTGTTTGATCGTCAATGTGAAGGTCCGAGAGATAGAGTAAAGCTGCAATAGTGCATCGGAATCTAATACTGATCTCCCAGAGAACTCTCATAGCAAACCACAAACAATGAAAATTTTTACTCCTCTTGTACATAAGTCGGCATTGTGCCTTTTGTATTAAATCCCGACGCAATATCTGTGTTTCATCGTCAATGTCAAGGTCCAAGGGATAGAGTAAATCTGCAGTAGTGCATCGGAATCTAATACTGAACTCTCAGGAAACGCTCAAAGCAAACCACAATCAATGAGAAGATTTTTCTCTTCTTGTACATAAGTCGGCATTGTGCCTTTTGTAGTAAATCCTGACGCAATATCTGGGTCTCATCGTCAATGTGAAGGTCCTAGGGATAGAGTAAAGCTGCAGTAGTGCATCGGAATCTAATACTGATCTCACAGGAAATGTTCAAAGCAAACCAAAAACAATAAGAAGATTTACTCTTCTTGTACTTAAGTCGGCATTGTGTGTTTTGTATTAAATCCCGACGCCATTCCTGTGTTTCATCGACAATGTGAAGGTCCGAGTGATAGAGTAAAGCTGCTATAGTTCAGCGTGATCTAATACTGATTTCCCAGAAGACGCTCAAAGCAAACCACAAACAATGAGAAATTTTACTCTTCTTGTGCATAAGTCGGCATTGTGCCTTTTTTATTAAAACCCGACGCTATAACTGTGCGTCATCGTCAATGTGAAGGTCCAAGGGATAGAATAAAGCTGCAGTTGTGCATCGGAATCTAATACTTAGCTCCCAGGAAACGCTCAAAGCAAACCACAAACAATGAGAAGATTTACTCTTCTTGTACTTAAGTCGCTATTGTGCCTTTTGTAGTAAATCCCGATGCAATATCTGTGTTTCATCGTCAATTTGGAGGTCCAAGGAATAGAGTAAAGCTGCAGTAGTGCTTCGGAATCTAATACTGATCACCCAGAAATCGCTCAAAGATGACCAAAAACAACGCGAAGATTTACTCTTCTTGTACATAAGTCGGCATTGTGCATTTTGTATTAAATCCCGCCGCAATTTCTGTGTTTCATCGTCAAAGTGAAGGTCCAAGGGATAGACTAAAGCTGCAGAAGTGCATCGGAATGAAATACTAATCTCCCAGGAAACGCTCAAATCATACCACAAAAGATGGGAAGATTTTCTCTTCTGGTACTTAAGTCGGCATTGTGCCTTTTGTATTAAATCCCGACGCAAATTCTGTGTTTCATCGTCAATGTGAAGGTCCAAGGGATAGAGTAAAGCTGCAGTAGTGGTTCGGAATCTAATACTGATCTCACAGGAAACGTTCAAAGCAAACCAAAAACAATAAGAAGATTTACACTTTTTGTACTTATGTCGGCATTTTGCGTTTTGTCTTAAGCCCCTACGCAATTTCTGTGTTTCATCGTCAATGTGAATGTCCTAAGAAAAGAGTAAAGCTGCAGTAGTGCATTGGAATCTAATACTGGTCACCCAGGAAACGCTCAAAGATGACCAAAAACAATGCGAAGATTAAATCCTCTTGTACTGAGGTCGACTTTGTGGCTTTTGTATTAAATCCCGCCGCAATGTCTTTTTTTCATCGTCAATGTGAGGGTGCAAGGGATAAAGTAAAGCTGCAGAAGTGCATCGGAATCTAATACTGATCTCCCAGGAAATGCTCAAAGCATACCACAAACAGTGAGAAGATTTTCTCTTCTTGTACTTAAGTCGGCGCTGTGCCTTTTGTATTAATTACCGACGCAATATTTGTGTTTCCTCGTCAATGTGAAGGTTCAAGGGATAGAGTAATGCTGCAGATGTGCGTCTTTATCTGATCTCACAGGAAACGCTCGAAGCAAACCACAAACAATGGGAAGAATTACTCTTCATGTACTGAAGTCAGCATTGTGCCTTTTGTATTAAATCCCGACGCGATTTCTGTGTTTCATCGTCAATGTGAAGGTGCAAGGGATAGAGTTAAGCTGCTGTAGTGCTTCGGAATCTAATACTGATCCCCCAGGAAACGCTCAAAGCAAACCACAATCAATGAGAAGATTTACTCTTATTGTACTTAAGTCGGCATTCTGTCTTTTGTATTACACTCCGACGCAATTTCTGTGTTTCATCGCGAATGTGAAGGTCCAAGGGATAGAGTAAAGCTGCAGTAATCCATCGGAAACTAATACTGATCTCCCAGGAAACGCTCATTTCAAACCACAAACAATGAGAAGATTTACACTTCCTGTAGTGAAGTCGTCATTGTGCATTTTGTATTAAATCCCAACGTAATATCTGTTTTTCATCCTCAATGTGAAGGTCCAAGGGATGGAGTAAAGCTGCAGTAGTGCATCGGAATCTAATACTGATCTCCCAGGAAACGCTCAAAGCAAACCACAAACAGTGAGAAGATATGCTCTTCTTGTACTTAAGTTGGGTCTGTACATTTTGTATTAAATCCCGATGCATTTTCTGTGTTTCATCGTCAATGTGAAGGTCCAAGGAATATAATAAAGCTGCAGAAGTGCATCGGAATCTAATACCGATCTCCCATGAAACGCTCAAACAAAAACGACAAACAATGAAATGATTCACTCTTCTTGTACTTCAGTCGGCATTGTGCCTTTTGTATTAAACCCCGACGCCATTTCAGTGTTTCATCGACAATGTGAAGGTCTGAGTGACAGCGTAAAGCTGCAATTGTGCATCGGAATCTAATACTGATTTCCCAGAAAACGATCAAAAGCAAACCACAAAAGATGAGAAGTTTTACTCTTCTTGTACATAACGCGGCATTGTGCATTTTGTTTTAAATCCCGACGCAATTTCTGTGTTTCATCGTCAATGTGAAGGTCCATGGGATAGAGTAAGGCTGCAGTAGTGCATCGAAATCTAATACTGATCTCCCAGGAAACGCTGAAAGCAAACCACGAACAATGAGAAGATTTACTCTTCTTGTACTTAAGTCGGCATTGTGCATTGTGTATTAAATCCCGAAGCAATTTCTGTGTTTCATCGTCTATGTTAAGGTCCAAGGGATGGTGTAAAGCTGTAGTAGTGCATCGGAATCTAATATTGATATCCCAGGAAACGCTCAAAGCAAACCAGAAACAATGAGAAGATTTACTCTTCTTGTACTTAAGTCGTCAATGTGCCATTTGTATAAAATACCGACGCCATTTTTGTGTTTCATCGTCAATGTGAAGGTCAGAGAGATAGAGTAAAACTGAAGTAGTGCATCGGAATCTAATACGGACGTCCCAGAAATCGCTCAAAGCAAACCACAAACAATGAGAAGATTTACTCCTCCTGTATTAAAGTCGGCATTGTGCCTTTTGTATTAAATCCCGAAGCAATTTCTGTGTTTCATCGTCAATGTGAAGGTCCAACGGATAGAGAAAGCTGCGGTAGTTCATCGGAATCAAATACTGATCCCCCAGGAAACGCTCAAAGCAAACCTCAAAGAATGAGAAGATTTACTTTTCTTGTACTTAAGTCGGAATTGGGTTTTTTGTATGAAACCGCGACGCAATTTCTGCGTTTCGTCGTCAATGTGAACGTCCAAGGGATAGAGTAAAGCTGCAGTTGTGCATCGGAATCTAATATTGTTATCCCAGGAAACGCTCAAAGCAACCACAAACAATGAGAAGATTTACTCTTCTTGTACTTAAGTCGGCATTGTGTCTTTAGTATTGAATCCCGACGCATTTTCCGTGTTTCATCGTTAATGTGAAGGTCCAAGAATTATAGTAAAGATGCAGTAGTGCCTCGGAATCTAATAGTGATCTCCCAGGAAACGCTCAAATCAAACCACAAACAGTGAGAAGAAGTTCTCTTCTTGTACTTAAGTTGGCATTGTGCGTTTTAGATTAACTCCCAAGGCAATTTCTGTGTTTCATCGTCAATGTGAAGGTCCAAGGGATAGAGTAAGGCCGCAATAGTGCATCGGAATCTAATACTGATCCTCCAGGAAACGCTCAATGCAAACGACAAAGAATGTGAAGATATACTCCTCTTGTACTTATATCGGCATTCTGCTTTTTGATTTAATTCCCGGCGCAGTTTCTGTTTCTCATCGTCAATGTGAAGGTACAAGGGATGGAGTAAAGCTGCAGTAGTGCATCGAAATCTAATACTGATCTCCCAGGAAACGCTCAAAGCAAACCACAATCAATGAGAAGATTTTTCTCTTCTTGTACATAAGTCGGCATTGTGCCTTTTGTAGTAAATCCTGACGCAATATCTGGGTCTCATCGTCAATGTGAAGGTCCTAGGGATAGAGTAAAGCTGCAGTAGTGCATCGGAATCTAATACTGATCTCACAGGAAATGTTCAAAGCAAACCAAAAACAATAAGAAGATTTACTCTTCTTGTACTTAAGTCGGCATTGTGTGTTTTGTATTAAATCCCGACGCCATTCCTGTGTTTCATCGACAATGTGAAGGTCCGAGTGATAGAGTAAAGCTGCTATAGTTCAGCGTGATCTAATACTGATTTCCCAGAAGACGCTCAAAGCAAACCACAAACAATGAGAAATTTTACTCTTCTTGTGCATAAGTCGGCATTGTGCCTTTTTTATTAAAACCCGACGCTATAACTGTGCGTCATCGTCAATGTGAAGGTCCAAGGGATAGAATAAAGCTGCAGTTGTGCATCGCAATCTAATACTTAGCTCCCAGGAAACGCTCAAAGCAAACCACAAACAATGAGAAGATTTACTCTTCTTGTACTTAAGTCGCTATTGTGCCTTTTGTAGTAAATCCCGATGCAATATCTGTGTTTCATCGTCAATTTGGAGGTCCAAGGAATAGAGTAAAGCTGCAGTAGTGCTTCGGAATCTAATACTGATCACCCAGAAATCGCTCAAAGATGACCAAAAACAACGCGACGATTTACTCTTCTTGTACATAAGTCGGCATTGTGCATTTTGTATTAAATCCCGCCGCAATTTCTGTGTTTCATCGTCAAAGTGAAGGTCCAAGGGATAGAGTAAAGCTGCAGAAGTGCATCGGAATGAAATACTAATCTCCCAGGAAACGCTCAAATCATACCACAAAAGGTGGGAAGATTTTCTCTTCTGGTACTTAAGTCGGCATTGTGCCTTTTGTATTAAATCCCGACGCAAATTCTGTGTTTCATCGTCAATGTGAAGGTCCAAGGGATAGAGTAAAGCTGCAGTAGTGGTTCGGAATCTAATACTGATCTCACAGGAAACGTTCAAAGCAAACCAAAAACAATAAGAAGATTTACACTTCTTGTACTTATGTCGGCATTTTGCGTTTTGTCTTAAGCCCCTACGCAATTTCTGTGTTTCATCGTCAATGTGAATGTCCTAAGAAAAGAGTAAAGCTGCAGTAGTGCATTGGAATCTAATACTGGTCACCCAGGAAACGCTCAAAGATGACCAAAAACAATGCGAAGATTAACTCCTCTTGTACTGAGGTCGACTTTGTGGCTTTTGTATTAAATCCCGCCGCAATGTCTTTTTTTCATCGTCAATGTGAGGGTGCAAGGGATAGAGTAAAGCTGCAGAAGTGCATCGGAATCTAATACTGATCTCCCAGGAAATGCTCAAAGCATACCACAAACAGTGAGAAGATTTTCTCTTCTTGTACTTAAGTCAGCGCTGTGCCTTTTGTATTAATTACCGACGCAATATTTGTGTTTCCTCGTCAATGTGAAGGTTCAAGGGATAGAGTAAAGCTGCAGTAGTGCATCTGAATCTAATACTGATCTCCCAGGGAACGCTCAAAGCAAACAACTGACAATGAGCAGATTTACTGTTCTTGTACTTAAGTCATCATTGTGCCTTTTGTATTCAATCCCGTCGCAATTTCTGTGTTTCATCGTCAATGTGAAGGTCCAAGGGATAGAGTAAAGCTGCAGTAATGAATCGGAATCTAATACCAATGTTACAGGAAACGCTCAAAGCAAACCAAAAGCAATAGGAAGATTTACTCTTCTCGTACTTAAGTCGGCATTGTGCCTTTTGTAGTAAATCCCGACGCAATATCTGCGTTTCATTGGCAATGTGAAGGTCCAAGGGATACAGTAAAGCTGCAGTAGTGCATCGGAATCTAATGCAGAGCCCAGGAGACGCTCAAAGCAAACCAGAAACAATGAGAAAGTTTACTCTTCTTGTACTTAAGACGGCATTGTACTTTTGTGTTAAATCCCGACACTATTTCTGTGTTTGATCGTCAATGTGAAGGTCCGAGAGATAGAGTAAAGCTGCAATAGTGCATCGGAATCTAATACTGATCTCCCAGAGAACTCTCATAGCAAACCACAAACAATGAAAATTTTTACTCCTCTTGTACATAAGTCGGCATTGTGCCTTTTGTATTAAATCCCGACGCAACTTCTGTGTTTCATCGTCAATGCCAAGGTCCAAGGGATAGAGTAAATCTGCAGTAGTGCATCGGAATCTAATACTGAACTCCCAGGAAACGCTCAAAGCAAACCACAATCAATGAGAAGATTTTTCTCTTCTTGTACATAAGTCGGCATTGTGCCTTTTGTAGTAAATCCTGACGCAATATCTGGGTCTCATCGTCAATGTGAAGGTCCTAGGGATAGAGTAAAGCTGCAGTAGTGCATCGGAATCTAATACTGATCTCACAGGAAATGTTCAAAGCAAACCAAAAACAATAAGAAGATTTACTCTTCTTGTACTTAAGTCGGCATTGTGTGTTTTGTATTAAATCCCGACGCCATTCCTGTGTTTCATCGACAATGTGAAGGTCCGAGTGATAGAGTAAAGCTGCTATAGTTCAGCGTGATCTAATACTGATTTCCCAGAAGACGCTCAAAGCAAACCACAAACAATGAGAAATTTTACTCTTCTTGTGCATAAGTCGGCATTGTGCCTTTTTTATTAAAACCCGACGCTATAACTGTGCGTCATCGTCAATGTGAAGGTCCAAGGGATAGAATAAAGCTGCAGTTGTGCATCGCAATCTAATACTTAGCTCCCAGGAAACGCTCAAAGCAAACCACAAACAATGAGAAGATTTACTCTTCTTGTACTTAAGTCGCTATTGTGCCTTTTGTAGTAAATCCCGATGCAATATCTGTGTTTCATCGTCAATTTGGAGGTCCAAGGAATAGAGTAAAGCTGCAGTAGTGCTTCGGAATCTAATACTGATCACCCAGAAATCGCTCAAAGATGACCAAAAACAACGCGAAGATTTACTCTTCTTGTACATAAGTCGGCATTGTGCATTTTGTATTAAATCCCGCCGCAATTTCTGTGTTTCATCGTCAAAGTGAAGGTCCAAGGGATAGAGTAAAGCTGCAGAAGTGCATCGGAATGAAATACTAATCTCCCAGGAAACGCTCAAATCATACCACAAAAGATGGGAAGATTTTCTCTTCTGGTACTTAAGTCGGCATTGTGCCTTTTGTATTAAATCCCGACGCAAATTCTGTGTTTCATCGTCAATGTGAAGGTCCAAGGGATAGAGTAAAGCTGCAGTAGTGGTTCGGAATCTAATACTGATCTCACAGGAAACGTTCAAAGCAAACCAAAAACAATAAGAAGATTTACACTTCTTGTACTTATGTCGGCATTTTGCGTTTTGTCTTAAGCCCCTACGCAATTTCTGTGTTTCATCGTCAATGTGAATGTCCTAAGAAAAGAGTAAAGCTGCAGTAGTGCATTGGAATCTAATACTGGTCACCCAGGAAACGCTCAAAGATGACCAAAAACAATGCGAAGATTAACTCCTCTTGTACTGAGGTCGACTTTGTGGCTTTTGTATTAAATCCCACCGCAATGTCTTTTTTTCATCGTCAATGTGAGGGTGCAAGGGATAGAGTAAAGCTGCAGAAGTGCATCGGAATCTAATACTGATCTCCCAGGAAATGCTCAAAGCATACCACAAACAGTGAGAAGATTTTCTCTTCTTGTACTTAAGTCGGCGCTGTGCCTTTTGTATTAATTACCGACGCAATATTTGTGTTTCCTCGTCAATGTGAAGGTTCAAGGGATAGAGTAAAGCTGCAGTAGTGCATCTGAATCTAATACTGATCTCCCAGGGAACGCTCAAAGCAAACAACTGACAATGAGCAGATTTACTGTTCTTGTACTTAAGTCATCATTGTGCCTTTTGTATTCAATCCCGTCGCAATTTCTGTGTTTCATCGTCAATGTGAAGGTCCAAGGGATAGAGTAAAGCTGCAGTAATGAATCGGAATCTAATACCAATGTTACAGGAAACGCTCAAAGCAAACCAAAAGCAATAGGAAGATTTACTCTTCTCGTACTTAAGTCGGCATTGTGCCTTTTGTAGTAAATCCCGACGCAATATCTGCGTTTCATTGGCAATGTGAAGGTCCAAGGGATACAGTAAAGCTGCAGTAGTGCATCGGAATCTAATGCAGAGCCCAGGAGACGCTCAAAGCAAACCAGAAACAATGAGAAAGTTTACTCTTCTTGTACTTAAGACGGCATTGTACTTTTGTGTTAAATCCCGACACCATTTCTGTGTTTGATCGTCAATGTGAAGGTCCGAGAGATAGAGTAAAGCTGCAATAGTGCATCGGAATCTAATACTGATCTCCCAGAGAACTCTCATAGCAAACCACAAACAATGAAAATTTTTACTCCTCTTGTACATAAGTCGGCATTGTGCCTTTTGTATTAAATCCCGACGCAATTTCTGTGTTTCATCGTCAATGTCAAGGTCCAAGGGATAGAGTAAATCTGCAGTAGTGCATCGGAATCTAATACTGAACTCCCAGGAAACGCTCAAAGCAAACCACAATCAATGAGAAGATTTTTCTCTTCTTGTACATAAGTCGGCATTGTGCCTTTTGTAGTAAATCCTGACGCAATATCTGGGTCTCATCGTCAATGTGAAGGTCCTAGGGATAGAGTAAAGCTGCAGTAGTGCATCGGAATCTAATACTGATCTCACAGGAAATGTTCAAAGCAAACCAAAAACAATAAGAAGATTTACTCTTCTTGTACTTAAGTCGGCATTGTGTGTTTTGTATTAAATCCCGACGCCATTCCTGTGTTTCATCGACAATGTGAAGGTCCGAGTGATAGAGTAAAGCTGCTATAGTTCAGCGTGATCTAATACTGATTTCCCAGAAGACGCTCAAAGCAAACCACAAACAATGAGAAATTTTACTTTTCTTGTGCATAAGTCGGCATTGTGCCTTTTTTATTAAAACCCGACGCTATAACTGTGCGTCATCGTCAATGTGAAGGTCCAAGGGATAGAATAAAGCTGCAGTTGTGCATCGCAATCTAATACTTAGCTCCCAGGAAACGCTCAAAGCAAACCACAAACAATGAGGAGATTTACTCTTCTTGTACTTAAGTCGCTATTGTGCCTTTTGTAGTAAATCCCGATGCAATATCTGTGTTTCATCGTCAATTTGGAGGTCCAAGGAATAGAGTAAAGCTGCAGTAGTGCTTCGGAATCTAATACTGATCACCCAGAAATCGCTCAAAGATGACCAAAAACAACGCGAAGATTTACTCTTCTTGTACATAAGTCGGCATTGTGCATTTTGTATTAAATCCCGCCGCAATTTCTGTGTTTCATCGTCAAAGTGAAGGTCCAAGGGATAGAGTAAAGCTGCAGAAGTGCATCGGAATGAAATACTAATCTCCCAGGAAACGCTCAAATCATACCACAAAAGATGGGAAGATTTTCTCTTCTGGTACTTAAGTCGGCATTGTGCCTTTTGTATTAAATCCCGACGCAAATTCTGTGTTTCATCGTCAATGTGAAGGTCCAAGGGATAGAGTAAAGCTGCAGTAGTGGTTCGGAATCTAAAACTGATCTCACAGGAAACGTTCAAAGCAAACCAAAAATAATAAGAAGATTTACACATCTTGTACTTATGTCGGCATTTTGCGTTTTGTCTTAAGCCCCTACGCAATTTCTGTGTTTCATCGTCAATGTGAATGTCCTAAGAAAAGAGTAAAGCTGCAGTAGTGCATTGGAATCTAATACTGGTCACCCAGGAAACGCTCAAAGATGACCAAAAACAATGCGAAGATTAACTCCTCTTGTACTGAGGTCGACTTTGTGGCTTTTGTATTAAATCCCGCCGCAATGTCTTTTTTTCATCGTCAATGTGAGGGTGCAAGGGATAGAGTAAAGCTGCAGAAGTGCATCGGAATCTAATACTGATCTCCCAGGAAATGCTCAAAGCATACCACAAACAGTGAGAAGATTTTCTCTTCTTGTACTTAAGTCGGCGCTGTGCCTTTTGTATTAATTACCGACGCAATATTTGTGTTTCCTCGTCAATGTGAAGGTTCAAGGGATAGAGTAATGCTGCAGATGTGCGTCTTTATCTGATCTCACAGGAAACGCTCGAAGCAAACCACAAACAATGGGAAGAATTACTCTTCATGTACTGAAGTCAGCATTGTGCCTTTTGTATTAAATCCCGACGCGATTTCTGTGTTTCATCGTCAATGTGAAGGTGCAAGGGATAGAGTTAAGCTGCTGTAGTGCTTCGGAATCTAATACTGATCCCCCAGGAAACGCTCAAAGCAAACCACAATCAATGAGAAGATTTACTCTTCTTGTACTTAAGTCGGCATTCTGTCTTTTGTATTACACTCCGACGCAATTTCTGTGTTTCATCGCGAATGTGAAGGTCCAAGGGATAGAGTAAAGCTGCAGTAATCCATCGGAAACTAATACTGATCTCCCAGGAAACGCTCATTTCAAACCACAAACAATGAGAAGATTTTCACTTCCTGTAGTGAAGTCGTCATTGTGCATTTTGTATTAAATCCCAACGTAATATCTGTTTTTCATCCTCAATGTGAAGGTCCAAGGGATGGAGTAAAGCTGCAGTAGTGCATCGGAATCTAATACTGATCTCCCAGGAAACGCTCAAAGCAAACCACAAACAGTGAGAAGATATGCTCTTCTTGTACTTAAGTTGGGACTGTACATTTTGTATTAAATCCCGATGCATTTTCTGTGTTTCATCGTCAATGTGAAGGTCCAAGGAATATAATAAAGCTGCAGAAGTGCATCGGAATCTAATACCGATCTCCCATGAAACGCTCAAACAAAAACGACAAACAATGAAATGATTCACTCTTCTTGTACTTCAGTCGGCATTGTGCCTTTTGTATTAAACCCCGACGCCATTTCAGTGTTTCATCGACAATGTGAAGGTCCGAGTGACAGCGTAAAACTGCAATTGTGCATCGGAATCTAATACTGATTTCCCAGAAAACGATCAAAAGCAAACCACAAAAGATGAGAAGTTTTACTCTTCTTGTACATAACGCGGCATTGTGCATTTTGTTTTAAATCCCGACGCAATTTCTGTGTTTCATCGTCAATGTGAAGGTCCATGGGATAGAGTAAGGCTGCAGTAGTGCATCGAAATCTAATACTGATCTCCCAGGAAACGCTCAAAGCAAACCACAAACAATGAGATGATATGCTCTTCTTGTACTTAAGAAGGCATTGTACAATTTGTATTAAATCCCGAGGCAATTTCTGTGTTTCATCGTCAATGTGAACGTCCAAGGAATAGAGTAAAGCTGCAGAAGTGCATCGGAATCTAATACTGATCTCCCAGGAAATGCTCAAAGCATACCACAAACAGTGAGAAGATTTTCTCTTCTTGTACTTAAGTCGGCGCTGTGCCTTTTGTATTAATTACCGACGCAATATTTGTGTTTCCTCGTCAATGTGAAGGTTCAAGGGATAGAGTAAAGCTGCAGTAGTGCATCTGAATCTAATACTTATCTCCCAGGGAACGCTCAAAGCAAACAACTGACAATGAGCAGATTTACTGTTCTTGTACTTAAGTCATCATTGTGCCTTTTGTATTCAATCCCGTCGCAATTTCTGTGTTTCATCGTCAATGTGAAGGTCCAAGGGATAGAGTAAAGCTGCAGTAATGAATCGGAATCTAATACCAATGTTACAGGAAACGCTCAAAGCAAACCAAAAGCAATAGGAAGATTTACTCTTCTCGTACTTAAGTCGGCATTGTGCCTTTTGTAGTAAATCCCGACGCAATATCTGCGTTTCATTGGCAATGTGAAGGTCCAAGGGATACAGTAAAGCTGCAGTAGTGCATCGGAATCTAATGCAGAGCCCAGGAGACGCTCAAAGCAAACCAGAAACAATGAGAAAGTTTACTCTTCTTGTACTTAAGACGGCATTGTACTTTTGTGTTAAATCCCGACACCATTTCTGTGTTTGATCGTCAATGTGAAGGTCCGAGAGATAGAGTAAAGCTGCAATAGTGCATCGGAATCTAATACTGATCTCCCAGAGAACTCTCATAGCAAACCACAAACAATGAAAATTTTTACTCCTCTTGTACATAAGTCGGCATTGTGCCTTTTGTATTAAATCCCGACGCAATTTCTGTGTTTCATCGTCAATGTCAAGGTCCAAGGGATAGAGTAAATCTGCAGTAGTGCATCGGAATCTAATACTGAACTCCCAGGAAACGCTCAAAGCAAACCACAATCAATGAGAAGATTTTTCTCTTCTTGTACATAAGTCGGCATTGTGCCTTTTGTAGTAAATCCTGACGCAATATCTGGGTCTCATCGTCAATGTGAAGGTCCTAGGGATAGAGTAAAGCTGCAGTAGTGCATCGGAATCTAATACTGATCTCACAGGAAATGTTCAAAGCAAACCAAAAACAATAAGAAGATTTACTCTTCTTGTACTTAAGTCGGCATTGTGTGTTTTGTATTAAATCCCGACGCCATTCCTGTGTTTCATCGACAATGTGAAGGTCCGAGTGATAGAGTAAAGCTGCTATAGTTCAGCGTGATCTAATACTGATTTCCCAGAAGACGCTCAAAGCAAACCACAAACAATGAGAAATTTTACTCTTCTTGTGCATAAGTCGGCATTGTGCCTTTTTTATTAAAACCCGACGCTATAACTGTGCGTCATCGTCAATGTGAAGGTCCAAGGGATAGAATAAAGCTGCAGTTGTGCATCGCAATCTAATACTTAGCTCCCAGGAAACGCTCAAAGCAAACCACAAACAATGAGGAGATTTACTCTTCTTGTACTTAAGTCGCTATTGTGCCTTTTGTAGTAAATCCCGATGCAATATCTGTGTTTCATCGTCAATTTGGAGGTCCAAGGAATAGAGTAAAGCTGCAGTAGTGCTTCGGAATCTAATACTGATCACCCAGAAATCGCTCAAAGATGACCAAAAACAACGCGAAGATTTACTCTTCTTGTACATAAGTCGGCATTGTGCATTTTGTATTAAATCCCGCCGCAATTTCTGTGTTTCATCGTCAAAGTGAAGGTCCAAGGGATAGAGTAAAGCTGCAGAAGTGCATCGGAATGAAATACTAATCTCCCAGGAAACGCTCAAATCATACCACAAAAGATGGGAAGATTTTCTCTTCTGGTACTTAAGTCGGCATTGTGCCTTTTGTATTAAATCCCGACGCAAATTCTGTGTTTCATCGTCAATGTGAAGGTCCAAGGGATAGAGTAAAGCTGCAGTAGTGGTTCGGAATCTAAAACTGATCTCACAGGAAACGTTCAAAGCAAACCAAAAACAATAAGAAGATTTACACATCTTGTACTTATGTCGGCATTTTGCGTTTTGTCTTAAGCCCCTACGCAATTTCTGTGTTTCATCGTCAATGTGAATGTCCTAAGAAAAGAGGAAAGCTGCAGTAGTGCATTGGAATCTAATACTGGTCACCCAGGAAACGCTCAAAGATGACCAAAAACAATGCGAAGATTAACTCCTCTTGTACTGAGGTCGACTTTGTGGCTTTTGTATTAAATCCCGCCGCAATGTCTTTTTTTCATCGTCAATGTGAGGGTGCAAGGGATAGAGTAAAGCTGCAGAAGTGCATCGGAATCTAATACTGATCTCCCAGGAAATGCTCAAAGCATACCACAAACAGTGAGAAGATTTTCTCTTCTTGTACTTAAGTCGGCGCTGTGCCTTTTGTATTAATTACCGACGCAATATTTGTGTTTCCTCGTCAATGTGAAGGTTCAAGGGATAGAGTAATGCTGCAGATGTGCGTCTTTATCTGATCTCACAGGAAACGCTCGAAGCAAACCACAAACAATGGGAAGAATTACTCTTCATGTACTGAAGTCAGCATTGTGCCTTTTGTATTAAATCCCGACGCGATTTCTGTGTTTCATCGTCAATGTGAAGGTGCAAGGGATAGAGTTAAGCTGCTGTAGTGCTTCGGAATCTAATACTGATCCCCCAGGAAACGCTCAAAGCAAACCACAATCAATGAGAAGATTTACTCTTCTTGTACTTAAGTCGGCATTCTGTCTTTTGTATTACACTCCGACGCAATTTCTGTGTTTCATCGCGAATGTGAAGGTCCAAGGGATAGAGTAAAGCTGCAGTAATCCATCGGAAACTAATACTGATCTCCCAGGAAACGCTCATTTCAAACCACAAACAATGAGAAGATTTTCACTTCCTGTAGTGAAGTCGTCATTGTGCATTTTGTATTAAATCCCAACGTAATATCTGTTTTTCATCCTCAATGTGAAGGTCCAAGGGATGGAGTAAAGCTGCAGTAGTGCATCGGAATCTAATACTGATCTCCCAGGAAACGCTCAAAGCAAACCACAAACAGTGAGAAGATATGCTCTTCTTGTACTTAAGTTGGGACTGTACATTTTGTATTAAATCCCGATGCATTTTCTGTGTTTCATCGTCAATGTGAAGGTCCAAGGAATATAATAAAGCTGCAGAAGTGCATCGGAATCTAATACCGATCTCCCATGAAACGCTCAAACAAAAACGACAAACAATGAAATGATTCACTCTTCTTGTACTTCAGTCGGCATTGTGCCTTTTGTATTAAACCCCGACGCCATTTCAGTGTTTCATCGACAATGTGAAGGTCCGAGTGACAGCGTAAAACTGCAATTGTGCATCGGAATCTAATACTGATTTCCCAGAAAACGATCAAAAGCAAACCACAAAAGATGAGAAGTTTTACTCTTCTTGTACATAACGCGGCATTGTGCATTTTGTTTTAAATCCCGACGCAATTTCTGTGTTTCATCGTCAATGTGAAGGTCCATGGGATAGAGTAAGGCTGCAGTAGTGCATCGAAATCTAATACTGATCTCCCAGGAAACGCTCAAAGCAAACCACAAACAATGAGATGATATGCTCTTCTTGTACTTAAGAAGGCATTGTACAATTTGTATTAAATCCCGAGGCAATTTCTGTGTTTCATCGTCAATGTGAACGTCCAAGGAATAGAGTAAAGCTGCAGTAGTGCATCGGAATCTAATACTGATCTCCCATGAAACGCTAAAAGAAGAACGACAAACAAAGAAAAGATTTACTCTTTTTGTACTTAATTCGGCATTGTGCCTTTTGTATTAAATCCCGACGCCAATTCTGTTTTTCGTCGTCAATGTGAAGGTCCAAGGGATAGAGGAAGGCTGCAGTACTGCATCGGAATCTAATACTGATCTCCCAGGAAACGCTCAAACAAACCACTGAAAATGGGCAGATTTACTCATCTTGTACTTCAATCATCATTGTGCCTTTTGTATTTAATCCCGACGCAATTTCTGTGTTTCATCGTCAATGCGAAGTTCCAAGGGACAGAGTCAAGCAGCAGTAGTGAATCGGAATCTAATACCGATGTCACAGGAAACGCTTAAAGCTAACCACAAACAATGAAAAGATTTACTCTACTTGTACTTAAGTAGGCATTGTGCATTTTGTGTTAAACCCCGACGCCATTTCTGTGTTTCATCGACAATGTGAAGTTCCAAGGGATGAAATAAAACTGCAGTAGTGAATCGGAATCTAATACCGATGTCACAGGAAATGCTCAAAGCAAACCGTAAACAATAAGAAGATTTTCTCTTATTGTACTTAAGTCGGCATTTTGCCTTTTGTAGTAAATCCCGACGCAATATCTGTGTTTCATCGTCAATGTGGAGGTCCGAGTGATAGAGTAAAGCTGCAATAGTGCATCGGAATCTAATACTGATCTCCGAGAAGACGCTCAAAGCAAACCACAAACAATGAGAAGTTTTACTCTCCTTGTACATAAGTCGGCATTGTGCGTTTTGTATTAAATCCCGACGCCATTTCTGTGTTTCATAGACAATGTGAAGGTCCGAGTGATAGAGTAAAGCTGCAATAGTGCATCGGAATCTAAAACTGATCTCCGAGAAGACGCTCAAAGCAAACCACAAACAATGAGAAGTTTTACTCTTCTTGTACATAAGTCGGCATTGTGCCTTTTGTATTATATCCCGACACTATATCTGTGTTTCATTGTCAATGTGAAGGTCCACGGTATTGAGTAAAGCTGCAGTTGTGCATCGGAATCTAATACTGAACTCCCAGGAATCGCTCAAGGCAACCACAGACAATGAGAAGATTTACTCTTCTTGTACTTAAGTCGGCATTGGCCTTTTGTATTAAATCCCAAAGCCATTTCTGTGTTTCATCGTCAATGTGAAGGTCCTAGGGATAGAGTAAAGCTGCAGTAAAGCATCGGAATCTAATACTGATCTCCCAGGAAAGGCTCCAATCAAACCACAAACAATGAGAAGATTTACTCTTCTTGTACTTAAGTCGGCATTGTGCTTTTGTATTAAATCCCAGCACAATTTCTGTGTTGCATCGACAAAGTGAGAGTCTAAGAGATATTGTAAAGCTGCAGTAGTGCATCAGAATGTAGTACTGATCTCCTAGGAAACGCTCAAAACAAATTACAAACAATGAGAAGATCTACTCTTCTTGTACATAACTCGGCATTGTGCCATTTGTATTAAATCCCGACGCAATTTCTTTGTTTCATCATCAATATGAATCTCCAAGGGATAGACAATAGTTGCAGCAGTGCATCGGAATCAAATACTGATATCCCAGGAAACGCTCATAGCAAACCACAAACAATGAGAAGATTTACTCTTCTTGTACTTAAGTCGGCATTGTGCCTTTTGTAGTAAATCCCGACGCAATATCTGTGTTTCATCGTCAATGTGGAGGTCCAAGGAATTAGGTAAAGCTGCAGTAGTGCTTTGGAATCTAATACTGATCATCCAGGAATCGCTCAAAGATGACCAAAGGCAATGAGGAGATTTACCCTTCTTGTACATAAGTCAGCATTGTGCATTTTGTATTAAATCCCGCCGCAATTTCTGTGTTTCATCGTCAAAGTGAAGGCCCCAGGGAAAGAGTAAAGCTCCAGAAGTGCATCGGAATCTAATACTGATCTCCCTGGAAACGCTCAAATCATACCACAAACAATGAGAAGATTTTCTTTTCTTGTACTTAAGTCGGCATTGTGCCTTTTGTATTAAATCCCGACGCAATTTCTGTGTTTGATCGTCAATGTGAAGGTCCAAGGGATAGAGTAAAGCTGCAGTAGTGCATTGGAATCTAATACTCAACGTCCAGGAAACGCTTAATGCAAACTGCTAACAATGAGAAGATTTAATCTTCCTGTACTGAAGTCAGCATTGTGTCTTTTGTATTAAATCCCGACGCAATTTCTGTGTTTCATCCTCAATGTGAAGGTATAAGGGATAGAGTAAAGCTGCAGTAGTGAATCGGAATCTAATACTGAACCCCCAGGAAACGTTCAAAGGAAACCACAAGCAATGAGAAGATTTACTCTTCTTGTACTTAAGTCGGCATTGTGTCTTTTGTATTACACTCCGAAGAATTTCTGTGTTTCAATGTGAATGTGGAGGTCCAAGGAATAGAGTAAAGCTGCAGTAGTGCATCGGAATCTAACACTGACCTCCCAGGAAACGCTCAATTCAAACCAGAAAAGATTAAAGGATTTACACTTGCTGTGCTGAAGTCGGCTTTGTGCCTTTTGTATTAAATCCCGACACAATATCTGTGTTTCATCGTCAATGTGTAGGTGCAACGCATAGAGTAAAGCTGCAGTAGTGCATCGGAATCTAATACTGATCCTCCAGGAAACGCTCAAAGCAAAGCACAAGCGGAATCTAATACTGATCCTCCAGGAAACGCTCAAAGTAAACCACAAATATAGTGAAGATATACTCCTCTGGTACTTATATCGGCATTCTGACTTTTGTATTAAATCCCCACGCAATTTCTCTTTTTCATCGTCAATGTGAAGGTAAAAGGGATGGAGTAAAGCTGCAGTAGTGCATCGGAATCTAATTCTGATCTCCCAGGAAACGCTCAAAGCAAACCACAAACATTGAGATGATATGCTCTTCTTGTACTTAAGTTGGCATTGTACAATTTGTATTAAATCCCGACGCAATTTCTGTGTTTCATCGTCAATGTGAAGGTCCAAGGAATAGAGTATTGCTGCAGTAGTGCATCGGAATCTAATACTGATCTCCCAGGAAACGCTCAAAGCAAACCACTGACAATGGGCTGATTTACTCTTCTTGTAGTTATGTCATCATTGTGCCTTTTGTATTTAATCCCGACTTCAATTCTGTGTTTCATCGTCAATGTGAAGGTCCAAGGGATAGAGTAAGGCTGTAGTAGTGAATCGAAATCTAATACCGATGACACAGGAAACGCTCAAAGCAAACCACAAACAATGAGCAGATTTACTCTTCTTGTACTTGAGTAGGCATTGTGCATTATGTGTTAAATCCTGACACAATTTCTGTGTTTCATCGTCAATGTGAAGGTCCAAGGGATAGAGTAAAGCTGTAGTAGTGCATCGGAATCTAATACTGACCTCCCAGGAAACGCTCAATTCAAACCACAAACAATTAAAAGATTTACACTTGCTGTATTGAAGTCGGCTTTGTGCCTTTCGTATTAAATCCCGACGCAATATTTGTGTTTCATCGTCAATGTGAAGGTGCAACGCATAGAGTAAAGCTGCAGTAGTGCATTGGAATCAAATACTGATTCCCCAGGAAACGCTCATTGCAAACCACAAACAATGAGAAGATTTACTCTTCTTGTACCTAAGTCGGCATTGAGCCTTTTGTATTACACCGCGACGCAATTTCTGTGTTTCATCGTCAATGGGAACGTCCAAGGGATAGAGTAAAGCTGCAGTAGTGAATCGGAATCTAACAGTGATATCCCAGGAAACGCTCATAGCAAACCACAAACAATGAGAAGATTTACTCTTCTTGTACTTATGCCGGCATTGTGCGTTTTGTATTAAATCCCGACGCCATTTCTGTGTTTCATCGACAATATGAAGGTCCGAGCGATAGTGCATCGGAATCTATTACTGATCTCCCAGAAGACACTCAAAGCAACTCACAAACAATGGGTGATTTACTCCTCTTGTACATAAGTCGGCATTGTGCCTTTTGTATTAAATCCCGACGCTATATCTGTGTATCATCGTCAATGTGAAGGCCAAAGGATTTCGTAAAGTTGCAGTAGTGCATCGGAATCTAATACTCAACTCCAATGAAACCCTCAAAGCAAACCACAAGCAATGGGAAGATTTGCTCTTCTTGTACTTCAGTTGGCATTATGCTTTTGTATTAAATCCCGACGCAATTTCTGTGTTTCATCGTCAATGTGAACGTCCAAGGGATAGAGCAAAGCTGCAGTAGTTCATCGGAATCTCATACTGAGCACCCAGGAAACTCTCAAAGCAAACGAAGGACAATGAGAAGATTTACTCTTGTAGTACTTAAGTCGGCATTTGCATTTTGTATTAAATACCGACACAATTTCTGTGTGTCATCGTAAATGTGAAGGTCCAACGGATAAAGTAAACCTGCAGTAGTGCATCGGAATCGATTACTGATCTCCCATTAAATGCTTAAACCAATCCAAAAACAATGAGAAGATTTACTCTTCTTGTACTTAAGTCGGCATTGTGCCTTTTGTATTAAATCTCGACGCAATTTCTGTGCTTCATCGTCTGGGTGAAGCTCCAAGGAAGGGAGTATAGCTGCAGTTGTGCATCGGAATCTAATACTGATCTCCCAGGAAACGCTCTAAGCAAACCACAAACAATGAGAAGATTTACTCTTCTTGTACTTAAGTCGGCCTTGTGCCATTAGTAGTAAATCCCGACGCAATATCGGTGTTTCATCTTCAATGTGAAGGTCCAAGGGATAGAGTAAAGCTGCAGTAGTGCATCGGAATCTAATACTGATCTCACAGGAAACGCTCAAAACAAACCAAAAACAAGAAGAAAATTTACTCTTCTTGTGCTTATGTCGGAATTTTGCCTTCTGTTTTAAACCCCTACGCAATATCTGTGTTTCATCATCAATGTGAAGGTCCAAGGAGTAGAGTAAAGCTACAGTAGTGCATCGGAATCTAATACTGATCACCCTGGAAACGCTCAAAGCTGACCAAAAACAATGTGAAGATTTACTCTTTTTGTCCTTAAGTCGGCATTGTGCCTTTTGTATTGAATCTCGCCTCAATTTCTTTGTTTCACCGTCAGTGTGAAGGTCCAAGGGATAGAGTAAAGCTGCAGTAGTGCATTTGAATCTAATACTCAACGTCCAGGAAACGCTTAAAGCAAACTGCTAACAATGAGAAGATTTAATCTTCCTGTACTGAAGTCAGCATTGTGCCTTTTGTATTAAATCCCGACGCAATTTCTGTGTTTCATCCTCAATGTGAAGGTCCAAGGGATAGAGTAAAGCTGCAGTAGTGCATCGGAATCTAATACTGATCCCCCAGGAAACGCTCAAAGGAAACCACAAGCAATGAGAAGATTTACTCTTCTTGTACTGAAGTCGGCATTGTGTCTTTTGTATTACACCCCGAAGAATTTCTGTGTTTCAATGTCAATGTGGAGGTCCAAGGGAAAGAGTAAAGCTGCAGTAGTGCATCGGAATCTAACACTGACCTCCCAGGAAACGCTCAATTCAAACCACAAAAGATTAAAGGATTTACACTTGCTGTACTGAAGTCGGCTTTGTGCCTTTTGTATTAAATCCCGACACAATATCTGTGTTTCATCGTCAATGTGTAGGTGCAACGCATAGAGTAAAGCTGCAGTAGTGCATCAGAATCTAATACTCATCCTCCAGGAAACGCTCAAAGCAAAGCACAAGCGGAATCTAATACTGATCCTCCAGGAAACGCTCAAAGTAAACCACAAGCATAGTGAAGATATACTCCTCTGGTACTTGTATCGGCATTCTGACTTTTGTATTAAATCCCGACGCAATATCTCTTTTTCATCGTCAGTGTGAAGGTACAAGGGATGGAGTAAAGCTGCAGTAGTGCATCGGAATCTAATACTGATCTCCCAGGAAACGCTCAAAGCGAACCACAAACATTGAGATGATATGCTCTTCTTGTACTTAAGTTAGCATTGTACAATTTGTATTAAATCCCGGCGCAATTTCTGTGTTTCATCGTCAATGTGAAGGTCCAAGGAATAGAGTATTGCTGCAGTAGTGCATCGGAATCTAATACTGATCTCCCAGGAAACGCTCAAAGCAAACCACTGACAATGGGCTTATTTCTCTTCTTGTAGTTATGTCATCATTGTGCCTTTTGTATTTAATCCCGACGCCATTTCTGTGTTTCATCGTCAATGTGAAGGTCCAAGGGATAGAGTAAGGCTGTAGTAGTGAATCGGAATCTAATACCGATGACACAGGAAACGCTCAAAGCAAACCACAAACAATGAGCACATTTACTCTTCTTGTACTTGAGCAGGCATTGTGCATTATGTGTTAAATACCGACGCAATTTCTGTGTTTCATCGTCAATGTGAAGTTCCAAGGGATAGAGTAAAGCTGTAGTAGTGCATCGGAATCTAATACTGACCTCCCAGGAAACGCTCAATTCAAACCACAAACAATTAAAAGATTTACACTTGCTGTACTGAAGTCGGCTTTGTGCCTTTCGTATTAAATCCCGACGCAATATTTGTGTTTCATCGTCAATGTGAAGGTGCAACGCATAGAGTAAAGCTGCAGTAGTGCATTGGAATCAAATACTGATTCCCCAGGAAACGCCCAATCCAAACCACAAACAATGAGAAGATTTACTCTTCTTGTACCTAAGTCGGCATTGAGCCTTTTGTATTACACCGCGACGCAATTTCTGTGTTTCATCGTCAATGGGATCGTCCAAGGGATAGAGTAAAGCTGCAATAGTGCATCGGAATCTAATACTGATCTCCCAGAAGACGCTCAAAGCAACTCACAAACAATGGGAAGATTTACTCTTCTTGTACATAAGTCGGCATTGTGCGTTTGTATTAAATCCCGACGCTATATCTGTGTATCATCGTAAATGTGAAGGCCAAATAATTTCGTAAAGCTGCAGTAGTGCATCGGAATCTAATACTCAACTCCCTTGAAACCCTCAAAGCAAACCACAAGCAATGAGAAGATTTGCTCTTCTTGTACTTCAGTTGGCATTGTGTTTTTGTATTAAATCCCGACGCAATTTCTGTGTTTCATCGTCAATGTGAAGATCCAATTGATAGAGCAAAGCTGCAGTAGTTCATCGGAATCTAATACTGAGCTCCCTGGAAACTCTCAAAGCAAACAAAGGACAATGAGAAGATTTACTCTTCTAGTACTTAAGTCGGCATTTGCATTTTATATTAAATACTGACGCAATTTCTGTGTGTCATCGTAAATGTGAAGGTCCAACGGAAAAAGTAAAGCTGCAGTAGTGCATCGGAATCGATTACTGATCTCCCATTAAATGCTTAAACCAAACCACAAACAATGTGAAGATTTACTCTTCTTGTACTTAAGTCGGCATTGTGCCTTTTGTATTAAATCTCGACGCAATTTCTGTGTTTCATCGTCTGGGTGAAGCTCCAAGGAAGGGAGTATAGCTGCAGTAGTGCATTGGAATCAATTACTGATCTCCCAGGAAACGCTCTAAGCAAACCACAAACAATGAGAAGATTTACTCTTCTTGTACTTAAGTCGGCCTTGTGCCATTAGTAGTAAATCCCGACGCAATATCGGTGTTTCATCTTCCATGTGAAGGTCCAAGGGATAGAGTAAAGCTGCAGTAGTGCATCGGAATCTAATACTGATCTCACAGGAAACGCTCAAAACAAACCAAAAACAAGAAGAAAATTTACTCTTCTTATGCTTATGTCGGAATTTTGCCTTATGTTTTAAACCCCAACGCAATATCTGTGTTTCATCATCAATGTGAAGGTCCAAGGAGTAGAGTAAAGCTACAGTAGTGCATCGGAATCTAATACTGATCACCCTGGAAACGCTCAAAGCTGACCAAAAACAATGTGAAGATTTACTCTTTTTGTACTTAAGTCGGCATTGTGCCTTTTGTATTGAATCTCGCCGCAATTTCTTTGTTTCACCGTCAGTGTGAAGGTCCAAGGGATAGAGTAAAGCTGCAGTAGTGCATTTGAATCTAATACTCAACGTCCAGGAAACGCTTAAAGCAAACTGCTAACAATGAGAAGATTTAATCTTCCTGTACTGAAGTCAGCATTGTGCCTTTTGTATTAAATCCCGACGCAATTTCTGTGTTTCATCCTCAATGTGAAGGTCCAAGGGATAGAGTAAAGCTGCAGTAGTGCATCGGAATCTAATACTGATCCCCCAGGAAACGCTCAAAGGAAACCACAAGCAATGAGAAGATTTACTCTTCTTGTACTTAAGTCGGCATTGTGTCTTTTGTATTACACCTCGAAGAATTTCTGTGTTTCAATGTCAATGTGGAGGTCCAAGGGAAAGAGTAAAGCTGCAGTAGTGCATCGGAATCTAACACTGACCTCCCAGGAAACGCTCAATTCAAACCACAAAAGATTAAAGGATTTACACTTGCTGTACTGAAGTCGGCTTTGTGCCTTTTGTATTAAATCCCGACACAATATCTGTGTTTCATCGTCAATGTGTAGGTGCAACGCATAGAGTAAAGCTGCAGTAGTGCATCAGAATCTAATACTGATCCTCCAGGAAACGCTCAAAGCAAAGCACAAGCGGAATCTAATACTGATCCTCCAGGAAACGCTCAAAGTAAACCACAAGCATAGTGAAGATATACTCCTCTGGTACTTATATCGGCATTCTGACTTTTGTATTAAATCCCGACGCAATATCTCTTTTTCATCGTCAGTGTGAAGGTACAAGGGATGGAGTAAAGCTGCAGTAGTGCATCGGAATCTAATACTGATCTCCCAGGAAACGCTCAAAGCGAACCACAAACATTGAGATGATATGCTCTTCTTGTACTTAAGTTAGCATTGTACAATTTGTATTAAATCCCGACGCAATTTCTGTGTTTCATCGTCAATGTGAAGGTCCAAGGAATAGAGTATTGCTGCAGTAGTGCATCGGAATCTAATACTGATCTCCCAGGAAACGCTCAAAGCAAACCACTGACAATGGGCTGATTTCTCTTCTTGTAGTTATGTCATCATTGTGCCTTTTGTATTTAATCCCGACGCCATTTCTGTGTTTCATCGTCAATGTGAAGGTCCAAGGGATAGAGTAAGGCTGTAGTAGTGAATCGGAATCTAATACCGATGACACAGGTAACGCTCAAAGCAAACCACAAACAATGAGCACATTTACTCTTCTTGTACTTGAGTAGGCATTGTGCATTATGTGTTAAATACCGACGCAATTTCTGTGTTTCATCGTCAATGTGATGTTCCAAGGGATAGAGTAAAGCTGTAGTAGTGCATTGGAATCTAATACTGACCTCCCAGGAAACGCTCAATTCAAACCACAAACAATTAAAAGATTTACACTTGCTGTACTGAAGTCGGCTTTGTGCCTTTCGTATTAAATCCCGACGCAATATTTGTGTTTCATCGTCAATGTGAAGGTGCAACGCATAGAGTAAAGCTGCAGTAGTGCATTGGAATCAAATACTGATTCCCCAGGAAACGCCCAATCCAAACCACAAACAATGAGAAGATTTACTCTTCTTGTACCTAACTCGGCATTGAGCCTTTTGTATTACACCGCGACGCAATTTCTGTGTTTCATCGTCAATGGGATCGTCCAAGGGATAGAGTAAAGCTGCAATAGTGCATCGGAATCTAATACTGATCTCCCAGAAGACGCTCAAAGCAACTCACAAACAATGGGAAGATTTACTCTTCTTGTACTTAAGTCGGCCTTGTGCCATTAGTAGTAAATCCCGACGCAATATCGGTGTTTCATCTTCAATGTGAAGGTCCAAGGGATAGAGTAAAGCTGCAGTAGTGCATCGGAATCTAATACTGATCTCACAGGAAACGCTCAAAACAAACCAAAAACAAGAAGAAAATTTACTCTTCTTGTGCTTATGTCGGAATTTTGCCTTATGTTTTAAACCCCTACGCAATATCTGTGTTTCGTCATCAATGTGAAGGTCCAAGGAGTAGAGTAAAGCTACAGTAGTGCATCGGAATCTAATACTGATCACCCTGGAAACGCTCAAAGCTGACCAAAAACAATGTGAAGATTTACTCTTTTTGTACTTAAGTCGGCATTGTGCCTTTTGTATTGAATCTCGCCGCAATTTCTTTGTTTCACCGTCAGTGTGAAGGTCCAAGGGATAGAGTAAAGCTGCAGTAGTGCATCGGAATCTAATAGTATGTTTCCCAGGAAACGCTCAGAGCAAACCACAACAATGAGAGTATTTACCCTTCTTGTACATAAGTCGCCATTGTGCCTTTTGCATTAAATCCCGACGCAATATCTTTCTTTCAATATCAATGTGAAGGTTCCAGGGGTGAGAGTAAAGCGGCAGTAGTGCATCGGATTCTAATACTTATCCCCCAGGAAACACCCAAAGCAAACCACAAACAATGAGAAGATTTGCTCTTCTTGTACTTAAGTTGGCATTGTACATTTTGCATTAAATCCCGACACATTTTCTGTGTTTCATCGTCAATGTGAACGTCGGAAGAATAGAGAAAAGCTGCAGTAGTGCATCGGAATCTAATACTAATCTCCCATGAAACGCTCAAAGGAAAACCACAAACAATGAAAAAATTTACTCTTCTTGACAATAAGTCGGCATTGTGCCTTTTGTAATAAATCCCGACGCAATTTCTGTGTTTCATCGTCAATGTGAAGCTCCAAGGGATAGAGTATAGCTGCAGTAGTGTATCGAAATCTAGTACTGATCTTCTAGGAATCGGTCTAGGCAAACCACAAACATTGAGAAGATTTACTCTTCTTGTGCTTAAGTCGGCATTGTGCGTTTTGTACTAAATCCCGACTCTATATCGGTGTTACATCGTCAATTTGAAGGTACAAGGTATAGAGTAAAGCTGCAGTAGTGCATCGGAATCTAATACTGATTTCACTAGTAACGTTCAAAGTAAACCAAAAACAATAAGAAGATTTACACTTCTTGTACTTATGTCGGCATCTTGCCTTTTGTATTAAACCCCTACGCAATATCTGTGCTCCATCGTCAATGTGAAGGTCCAAGGAATAGAGTAAAGCTGCAGTAGTGCATTGGAAACTAATACTCATCACCCAGGAAACGCTCAAAGCTGACCAAAAACAATGCGAATATTTACCCTTCTTGTACTGAAGTGGGCATTGTGCCTTTTGTACTAAATCCCGACGCAATATCTGTATTTCATCGTCAATGTGAAGGATCAAGGGACAGAGTAAAGCTGCAGTAGTGAATCGGAATCTAATACCGATGTCACAGGAAATGCTCAAAGCAAACCAAAAAATAAGAAGATTTACTCTTTTTGAACTTAAGTCGGCATTGTGTCTTTTATATTAAATCCCGACGCAATTTCTGTGTTTCATCGTCTATGTGAAGGTACCAGATATAGAGTAAAGCTGCAGTAGTGCATCGGAATCTAATACTGATCCCCCAGGAACCGGTCAATGCAAAACAGATACATTGAGAAGATTTACTTATCTTGTAATTAAGTCGGCATTGTGCCTCTTGTATTAAATCCCGACGCCATTTCTTTGTTACATCGTAAATGTGAAGGTCCAAGGGATAGAGTAAACCTGCAGTAGTGCATCGGAATCCAATACTGATCACCCAGGAAACGCCCAATGCAAACCACTGACAAGGGGAGGATTTACTCTTCTTGTACTTAAGTATCATTGTGATTTTTATACTAAATCCCGACGCAGTATCTGTATTTCGTCGTCTATGTGAAGGTCCAAGGGATAGAGTATAGCTGCAGTAGTGAATCGGAGTCTAACACCGATGTCACATGAACCGCTCTAAGCAAACCAAAAACAATAAAAAGATTTACTCTTCTTTTTCTTAAGTCGGCATTGTGAATTTTGTAGTAAATCCCGACGCAATATCTGTGTTTTATCGTCAATGTGAAGGTCCAGGGGATACAGCAAAGCTGCAGTAGTGCATCAGAATCTAATACTGATCTCACAGGAAACGCTCAAAGCATACCTAAAACAATAAGAAGATTTACTCTTCTTGTACTTATGTCGGCATTTTGCCTTTTGCATTAAACTCCTACGCAATTTCTGTGACTCATCGTCAATGTAAAGGTGCAAGGGATAGAGTACAGCTGCGGAAGTGCATCGGAATCTAATACTGATCTCCCAGAAAATGCTCAAAGCAAACCACAAACAATGAGAATATTTTCTCTTCTTGTACTTCGGTTGGCATTGTGCTTTTGTATTAAATCCCGACGCAATTTCTGTGTTTCCTCGTCAATGTGAAGGTCCAAGGGATATAGCAAAGCTGCAGTAGTTCATCGGAATCTAATACTGAGCTCCCAGGAAACTCTCAAAGCAAACAAAGGACAGTGAGAAGATCTACTCTTCTTGTACTAAAGTCAGCATTTGCATTGTGTATTAAATACCAACGCAATTTCAGTGTGTCATCGTAAATGTGAAGGTCCAACGGATAAAGAAAAGCTGCAGTAGTGCATCGGAATCGAATACTGATCTCCCTTTAAATGCTTAATGCAAACCACAAACAATGAGAAGATTTACTCTTCTTGTACTTAAGTTGGCATTGTGCCTTTTGTATTAAATCCCGACGCAATTTCTGTGTTTCATCGTCAGTGTGAAGCTCCAAGGGATAGAGTATAGCTGCGGTAGCGCATCGGAATCTAATACTGATCTCCCAGGAAACGCACTAAGCAAACCACAAACAATGAGAAGAATTACGCTTCTTGAACTTAAGTCGGCCTTGTGCCTTTAGTAGTAAATCCCGACGCAATATTGGTGTTTCATCTTCAATGTGAAGGTGAAAGGGATAGAGTAAAGCTGCAGTAGTGCATCGGAATCTAATACTGATCTCACAGGAAACGCTCAAAACAAACCAAAAACCATAAGAAAATTTGCTCTTTTTCTGCTTATGTCGGAATTTTGCCTTTTGTTTTAAACCCCTACCAATATCTGTGTTTCATCATCAATGTGAAGATCCAAGGAATAGAGTAAAGCTTCAGTAGTGCATCGGAATCTAATACTGATCACCCAGGAAACGCTCAAAGCTGACCACAAACAATGAGAAGATTTACTCTTCTTGTACTTAAGTCGGCATTGTGCCTTTTGTTTTGAATCCAGCCGCAATTTCTTTGTTTCATCGTCAGTGTGAAGGTCCAAGGGATAGAGTAAAGCTGCAGTAGTGCATCGGAATCTAATAGTATGGTTCCCAGGAAACGCTCAAAGCAAACCACAACAATGAGAATTTTTACCCTTCTTGTTCTTAAGTCGGCATTGTGCCTTTTGCATTAAATCCCGACGCAATTTCTTTCTTTCATCGTCAATGTGAAGGTTCCAGGGGTGAGAGTAAAGCTGCAGTAGTGCATCGGAATCTAATACTTATCCCCCAGGAAACGCCCAAAGCAAACCACAAACAATAAGAAGATTTGCTCTTCTTGTACTTCAGTTAGCATTGCGCTTTTGCATTAAATCCCGACACATTTCCTGTGTTTCATCGTCAATGAGAAGGTCCAAAGTATAGAGCAAAGCTCCAGTAGAGCATCGGAATCTATTACTAATCTCCCATGAAACGCTCAAAGGAAAACCACAAACAATGAAAAAATTTACTCTTCTTGTACTTAAGTCGGCATTGTGCCTTTTGTATTAAATCCCGACGCAATTTCTTTGGTTCATCGTCAATGTATAGCTGCAGTAGTGCATCGAAATCTAGTACTGAACTCCTAGGAAACGCTCTAAGCAAACCACAAACAATGAGAAGATTTACTCTTCTTGTGCTTAAGTCGGCGTTGTGCCTTTTATAGTAAATCCTAACGCAATATCTGTGTTACATCGTTAATGTGAAGGTACAAGGTATAGAGTAAAGCTGCAGCAGTGCATCGGATTCTAATACTGATCTCACATGACACGTTCAAAGAAAACCAAAAACAATAAGAAGATTTACACTTCTTGTACTTACGTCGGCATTTTGCCTTTTGTATTAAACCCCTGCGCAATTTCTGTGTTTCATCGTCAATGTGAAGGTCCAAGGAATAGAGTAAAGCTGCAGTAGTGCATCGGAATCTAATACTCATCACCCAGGAAACGCTGAAAGCTGACCAAAAACAATGTGAATGTTTACCCTTGTTGTACTGAAGTCGGCATTGTGCCTTTTGTATTAAATCCCGACGGAATATCTGTATTTCATCGTCAATGTGAAGGTCCAAGGGATAGAGTAAAGCTGCAGTAGTGCATCGGAATCTAATACTGATCTCACAGGAAACGCTCAAAACAAACCAAAAACAATAAAAAAATTTACTCTTCTTGTGCTGATGTCGGCATTTTGCCTTTTGTTTTAAACCCCTACGCAATACCTGTGTTTCATCGTCAATGTGAAGGTCCAAGGAATAGGGTAAAGCTGCAGTAGTGCATCGGAATCTAATACTCATCACCCAGGAAACGCTCGAAGATGACCAAAAAAAAATGCTAATATTTACCCTTCTTGTACTGATGTCGGCATTGTGCTTTTGTATTAAATCCCGCCGCAAATTCTTTGTTTCAACGTCAATGTGAAGGTCCAAGGGATAGAGTAAAGCTGCAGAAGTTAATCGGAATCTATTACTGATCTCCCAGGAAACGCTCAAAGCATACCACAAACAGTGGGAAGATTTTCTCTTCTAGTACTTAAGTCGGAATTGTGCCTTTTGTATTAAATCCCGACGCAATTTCTGTGTTTCATCGTCAATGTGAAGATCCAAGGGATAGAATTAACCTGCAAGTAGTGGATCGGAATCTAAATCACATCTCCTAAGAAAAGCTCAAAGTAAACCCGCAAACAATTTGAAGATTTACTCTTCCTGTACTGAAGTGGGCATTGTGCCTTTTGTGTTAAATACCGACACAATTTCTGTGTTCCATCGTCAATGTGAAGGTCCAAGGGATAGGGGAATGCTGCAGTGCTGCGTCGGAATCTAATACTAATCTCCCAGGAAACGATCAAAGTAAACCACAAACAATGAGAAGATTTACTCTTCCTTTACTGAAGTCGGCATTGTGCCTTTTGTATTAAATCCCCACGCAATTTCTGTGTTTCATTGTGAATGTGAAAGCCCAAGGGATAGAGTAAAGCTGCAGTAGTGAGTCGGAATCTAATACTGAACTCCCAGCAAACGCTCAAAGTAAACCACAAACAATGAAAAGACTTACTGTTCTTGTACTTAAGTCATCATTGTGCCTTTTGTATTAAATCCCTACGTAATTTCTGTATTTCATCGTCAATGTGAAAGTAAAGGGGATACAGTAAAGATGCTGTAGGTCATCGGAATCTAATACTGATCCCACAGATGACGATGAAAGCAAACCACAAACAATGAGAAGATTTACTCCTCTTGTACTTAAGTCGGCATTGTGCCTTTTGTATTAAAACCCCGACGCAATTTCTGTGTTTCATCGTCAATGTGAAGGTCCAAGGGATAGAGTAAAGCTGCAGTAGTGAATCGGAATCTAATACCGATGTCACAGGAAACGCTCAAAGCAAACCAAAAACAATAAGAAGATTTACTCTTCTTGTACTTATGTCGGCATTGTGAATTTTGTAGTAAACCCCGACGCAATATCTGTGTTTCATCGTCAATGTGAAGGTAAAGGGGATACAGTAAAGCTGCAGTAGTGCATCGGAATCTAATACTGATCTCCCAGGAAACTCTCAAAACAAACCATGCACAATGAGAAGATTTACTCTTCTTGTATTTACGTCGGCATTTTGCCTTTTGCATTAAACCCCTACGCAATTTCTGTGTTTCATCGTCAATGTGAAGGTCTAAGGCATAGAGTAAAGCTGCAGTAGTGCATCGGAATCTAATACTGATCTCCCAGGAAACTCTCAAAACAAACCATGCACAATGAGAAGATTTACTCTTCTTGTACTTAAAACGGCATTGTGCCTTTTGTATTAAATCCCGACGCAATTTCTGTGTTCCATCGTCAATGTGAAGTTGCAAGGGATAGAGTACAGCTGCATAGATGCATCGGAAACTAATACTGATCTCCCAGAAAATGCTCAATGCAAACCACAAACAATGAGAATATTTTCTCATCTTGTACTTAAGTTGGCATTGTGCTTTTGTATTAAATCCCGACGCAATATCTGTGTTTCATCGTCAACTTGAAGGTCCAAGGGATAGAGTAAAGCTGCAGTAGTTCATCCGAATCTAATACTGAGCTCCTAGGTAACTTTCAAAGCAAACAAAGGACAATGAGAAGATTTACTCTTATTGTGCTTAAGTCGGCTTTTACATTTTGTATTAAATCCCGACACAATTTCTGTGTGTCATCGTAAATGTGAAGGTCCCACAGATAAAGTAAAGCTTCAGTAGTGCTTCGGAATCGAATACTGATCTCCAATTACATGCTTAAGGCAAACCACAAACAATGAGAAGATTTACTCTTCTTGTACTTAAGTGGGCATTGTGCCTTTTGCATTAAATCCCTACGCAATTTCTGTCTTTCATCGTCAATGTGAAGGTTCCAGGGGTGAGAGTAAAGCTGCAGTAGCGCATCGGAATCTAATACTGAACCCCTAGGAAACGCTCAAAGCAAACGACAAACAATGAGAAGATTTGCTCTTCTTGTACTTAAGTTGACACTGTACATTTTGCATTAAATCCCGACACATTTTCTGTGCTTCATCGTCAATGTGAAGGTCCAAACGATAGAGTAAAGCAGCAGTAGTGCATCGGATTCTAATACTTATTTCCCATGAAACGCACAAAGAAAAACCACAAACAATGAAAAATTTACTCTTCTTGTACTTAAGTCGGCATTGTGCCTTTTGTATTAAATCCCGCCGCAATTTCTTTGTTTCATCGTCAATGTGAAGGTCCAAGGGATAGAGTAAAGCTGCAGAAATGCATCGGAATCTAATACTGATCTTCCAGGAAACTCTCATAGCATACCACAAACAGTGGGAAGATTTTCTCTTCTTGTACTTAAGTCGGAATTGTGCCTTTTGTATTAAATCCCGACGCAATTTCTGTGTTTCATCGTCAATGTGAAGATCCAAGGGACAGAGTAAACCTGCAGTAGTGGATCGGAATCCTATGCCCATCTCCCAGGAAGCGCTCAAAGTAAAACCGCAAACAATGTGAAGATTTACTCTTCCTGTGCTGATGTGGGCATTGTGCCTTTTGTGTTAAATACCGATGCAATTTCTGTGTTTCATCGTCAATGTTAAGATCCAAGGGATAGAGGAATGCTGCAGTGCTGCGTCAGAATCTAATACTGATCTCCCTGGAACGCTCAAAGGAAACCATAAACAATGAGAAGATTTACTCTTCCTGTACTGAAGTCGGCATTATGCCTTTTGTATTAAATCCCGACGCAATATCTGTGTTTCATTGTGAATGTGAAAGCCCAAGGGATAGAGTAAAGCTGCAGTAGTGAATCGGAATCTAATACTGAACTCCCAGCAAACGCTCAAAGCAAACCGCAAACAATGAAAAGACTTACTGTTCTTGTACTGATGTCATCATTGTGCCTTTTGTATTAAATTCCTACGTAATTTCTGTATTTCATCGTCAATGTGAAGGTAAAGGGGATACAGTAAAGATGCTGTAGTGCATCGGAATCTAATACTGATCCCACAGATGACGATGAAAGCAAACCACAAACAATGAGAAGATTTACTCTTCTTGTACTTAAGTTGGCATTGTGCCTTTTGTATTAAAACCCCGACGCAATATCTGTGTTTCATCGTCAATGTGAAGGTCCAAGGGATAGAGTAAAGCTGCAGTAGTGCATCGGAATCTAATACTGAACTCCCAGCAAACGGTCAAAGCAAACCAGAAACAATGAATAGACTTACTGTTCTTGTACTTATGTCATCATAGTGCCATTTGTATTAAATCCCTACGTAATTTCTGTATTTCATCGTCAATGTGAAGGTCCAAGGGATAGAGTAAAGCTGCAGTAGTGAATCGGAATCTAATTCCGATGTCAAAGGAAACGCTCAAAGCAAACCAAAACCAATAAGAAGATTTACTCTTCTTGTACTTAAGTCGGCATTGTGAATTTTGTAGTAAATCCCGACGCAATATCTGTGTTTCATCGTCAATGTGAAGGTAAAGGGGATACAGTAAAGCTGCAGTAGTGCATCGGAATCTAATACTGATCACGCAGGAAACGCTCAAAGCGAAACCTAAAACAATAAGAAGATTTACTCTTCTTGTACTTAAGTCGGCATTGTGCCTTTTGTATTAAATCCTGACGCAATTTCTGTGTTTCATCGTCAGTGTGAAGCTCCAAGGGATAGAGTATAGCTGCGGTAGCGCATCGGAATCTAATACTGATCTCCCAGGAAACTCACAAAACAAACCATGCACAATGAGAAGATTTACTCTTCTTGTACTTAAAACGGCATTGTGCCTTTTGTATTAAACCCCTACGCAATTTCTGTGTTTCATCGTCAATGTGAAGGTCTAAGGGATAGAGTAAAGCTTCAGTAGTGCATCGGAATCAAATACTGATCTCCCAGGAAACTCACAAAACAAACCATGCACAATGAGAAGATTTACTCTTCTTGTACTTAAAACGGCATTGTGCCTTTTGTATTAAATCCCAACGCAATTTCTGTGTTTCATCGTCAATGTGAAGGTGCAAGGGATACGGTACAGCTGCAGACATGCATCGGAAACTAATACTGATCTCCCAGAAAATGCTCAATGCAAACCACAAACAATGAGAATATTTTCTCATCTTGTACTTAAGTCGGCATTGTGCTTTTGTATTAAATCACGACGCAATATCTGTGTTTCATCGTCAATGTGAAGGTCCAAGGGATAGAGTAAAGCTGCAGTAGTTCATCCGAATCTACACTCCTGGAAATGGAAAAAAGAACACATTGACACCGGTGTGTCAGACCCACCATACTTGCTCCGGACACTGCGAGAGGGCTGTACAAGCAATGATCACACGCACGGCACAGCGGACACACCAGGAACCGCGGTGTTGGCCGTCGAATGGCGCTAGCTGCGCAGAATTTGTGCACCGCCGCCGTCAGTGTCAGCCAGTTTGCCGTGGCATACGGAGCTCCATCGCAGTCTTTAACACTGGTAGCATGCCGCGACAGCGTGGACGTGAACCGTATGTGCAGTTGACGGACTTTGAGCGAGGGCGTATAGTGGGCATGCGGGAGGCCGGGTGGACGTACCGCCGAATTGCTCAACACGTGGGGCGTGAGGTCTCCACAGTACAGCGATGTTGTCGCCAGTGGTCGGCGGAAGGTGCACGTGCCCGTCGACCTGGGACCGGACCGCAGCGACGCACGGATGCACGCCAAGACCGTAGGATCCTACGCAGTGCCGTAGGGGACCGCACCGCCACTTCCCAGCAAATTAGGGACACTGTTGCTCCTGGGTTATCGGCGAGGACCATTCGCAACCGTCTCCATGAAGCTGGGCTACGGTCCCGCACACCGTTAGGCCGTCTTCCGCTCACGCCCCAACATCGTGCAGATTGCCTCCAGTGGTGTCGCGACAGGCGTGAATGGAGGGACGAATGGAGACGTGTCGTCTTCAGCGATGAGAGTCGCTTCTGCCTTGGTGCCAATGATGGTCGTATACGTGTTTGGCGCCGTGCAGGTGAGCGCCACAATCAGGACTGCATACGACCGAGGCACACAGGGCCAACACCCGGCATCATGGTGTGGGGAGCGATCTCCTACACTGGCCGTACACCACTGGTGATCGTCGAGGGGACACTGAATAGTGCACGGTACATCCAAACCGTCATCGAAACCATCGTTCTACCATTCCTAGACCGGCAAGGGAACTTGCTGTTCCAACAGGACAATGCACGTCCGCATGTATCCCGTGCCACCCAACGTGCTCTAGAAGGTATAAGTCAACTACCCTGGCCAGCAAGATCTCCGTATCTGGCCCCCATTAGGCATGTTTGGGACTGGATGAAGCGTCGTCTCACGCGGTCTGCACGTCCAGCACGAACGCTGGTCCAACTGAGGCGCCAGGTGGAAATGGCATGGCAAGCCGTTCCACAGGACTACATCCAGCATCTCTACGATCGTCTCCATGGGAGAATAGCAGCCTGCATTGCTGCGAAAGGTGGATATACACTGTAATAGTGCCGACATTGTGCATGCTCTGTTGCTGCGTCTATGTGCCTGTGGTTCTGTCAGTGTGATCATGTGATGTATCTGACCCCAGGAATGTGTCAATAAAGTTTCCCCTTCCTGGGACAATGAATTCACGCTGTTCTTATTTCAATTTCCAGGAGTGTAATACTGAGCTCCCAGGTAACTCTCAAAGCAAACAAAGGACAATGAGAAGATTTACTCTTCTTGTGCTTAAGTCGGCTTTTACGTTTTGTATTAAATCCCGACGCAATTTCTGTGTGTCATCGTAAATGTGAAGGTCCAACGGATAAAGTAAAACTTCAGTAGTGCATCGGAATCGAATACTGATCTCCAATTAAATGCTTAAGGCAAACCTCTAACAATGAGAAGATTTACTCTTCTTGTACTTAAGTCTTCCTTGTGCCTTTAGTAGTAAATCCCGGCGCAGTATCGGTGTTTCATCTTCAATGTGAAGGTCCAAGGGATAGAGTAAAACTGCAGTACTGCATCGGAATCTAATACTGACCTCACAGGAAACGCTCAAAACAAACCAAAAACAATAAAAAAATTTACTCTTCTTGTGCTTATGTCGGCATTTTGAATTTTGTTTTAAACCCCTGGGCAATATCTGTGTTTCATCATCAATGTGAAGGTCCAAGGAATAGAGTAAAGCATCAGTAATGCATGGGAATCTAATACTGTTCACCCAGGAAACGCTCAAAGCTGACCAAAAACAATGTGAAGATTTACTCTTCTTGTACTTAAGTCGGCATTGTGCCTTTAGTATTAAATCTCGCCGCAATTTCTTTGTTTCACCGTCAGTGTAAAGGTCCAAGGGATAGAGTAAAGCTGCAGTAGTGCTTCGGAAACTAATAGTATGTTTCCCAGGAAACGCTCAAAGCAAACCACAACAATGAGAAAATTTACCCTTCCTGTACTTAAGTCGGCATTGTGCCTTTTGCATTAAATCCCGACGCAATATCTGTCTTTCATCGTCAATGTGAAGGTTCCAGGGGTGAGAGTAAAGCTGCAGTAGTGCATCGGAATCTAATACTGATCCCCCAGGAAACGCTCAAAGCAAACGACAAACAATGAGAAGATTTGCTCTTCTTGTACTTAAGTTGGCACTGTACATTTTGCATTAAATCCCGACACATTTTCTGTGTTTCATCGTCAATGTGAAGGTCCAAACGATAGAGTAAAGCAGCAGTAGTGCATCGGAATCTAATACTTATTTCCCATGAAACGCACAAAGAAAAACCACAACCAATGAAAAATTTACTCTTCTTGTACTAAAGTCGGCATTGTGCCTTTTGTATTAAATCCCGACGCAATTTCTGTGGTTCATCGTCAATGTGAAGCTCCAAGGGATAGAGTATAGCTGCAGTAGTGCATCGAAATCTAGTACTGATCTCCTAGGAAACGCTCTAAGCAAACCACAAACAATGAGAAAATTTACTCTTCTTGTGCTTACGTTGGCATTGTGCCTTTTGTACTAAATCCCGACGCAATATCTGTGTTACATCGTCAATGTGAAGGTACGAGGTATAGAGTAAAGCTGCAATAGTGCATCGGGATCTAATACTGATCTCACAAGAAACGTTCAAAGCAAACCAAAAACAATAAGAAAATTTACACTTCTTCTACTTATGTCGGCATTTTGCCTTTTGTATTAAACCCCTACGCAATTTCTGTGTTTCATCGTCAATGTGAAGGTCCAAGGAATAGAGTAAAGCTGCAGTAGTGCATCGGAATCTAATACTCATCACCCACGAAACGCTCAAAGATGACCAAAAACAATGCGAATCTTTACCCTTCTTGTACTAAAGTCGGCATTGTGCCTTTTGTATTAAATCCCGACGCAATTTCTTTGTTTCATCGTCAATGTGAAGGTCCAAGGGATAGAGTAAAGCTGCAGTAGTTCATCCGAATCTAATACTGAGCTCCCAGGTAACTCTCAAAGCAAACAAAGGACGATGAGAAGATTTACTCTTCTTGTGCTTAAGTCGGCTTTTACATTTTGTATTAAATCCCGACACAATTTTTTGTGTGTCATCGTAAATGTGAAGGTCCAACGGATAAAGTAAAGCTTCAGTAGAGCATCGGAATCGAATACTGATCTCCCATTAAATGCTAAAGGCAAACCACAAACAATGAGAAGATTTACTCTTCTTGTACTTAAGTCGGCATTGTGCCTTTTGTATTAAATCCTGACGCAATTTCTGTGTTTCATCGTCAGTGTGAAGCTCCAAGGGATAGAGTATAGCTGCGGTAGCGCATCGGAATCTAATACTGATCTCCCAGGAAACGCTCCAAGCAAACCACAAACAATGAGAAGATTTACTCGTCTTGTACTTAAGTCGGCCTTGTGCCTTTAGTAGTAAATCCCGACGCAGTATCGGTGTTTCATCTTCAATGTGAAGGTCCAAGGGATAGAGTAAAGCTGCAGTAGTGCATCGGAATCTAATACTGATCTCACAGGAAACGCTCAAAACAAACCAAAAACAATAAGAAAATTTACTCTTCTTGTGCTTAAGTCGGCATTTTGCCTTTTGCTTTAAATCCCTACGCAATATCTGTGTTTCATCATCAATGTGAAGGTCCAAGGAATAGAGTGAAGCTTCAGTAGTGCATCGGAATCTAATACTGTTCGCCCAGGAAACGCTCAAATCTGACCAAAAACAATGTGAAGATTTGTTCTTCTTGTACTTAAGTCGGCATTGTGCCTTTAGTATTAAATCTCGCCGCAATTTCTTTGTTTCACCGTCAGTGTGAAGGTCAAAGGGATAGAGTAAAGCTGCAGAAGTGCATCGGAATCTAATAGTGTGTTTCCTAGGAAGCGCTCAAAGCAAACCACAACAATGTGAATATTTACCCTTCTTGTACTTAAGTCGGCATTGTGCCTTTTGCATTAAATCCCGACGCAATTTCTGTCTTTCAACGTCAATGTGAAGGTTCCAGGGGTGAGAGTAAAGCTGCAGTAGTGCATCGGAATCAAATACTGATCCCCCAGGAAACGCTAAAAGCAAACCACAAACAACGAGAAGATTTACTCTTCTTGTGCTTAAGCCGGCATTGTGCCTTTTGTAGTAAATCCCGACGCAATAAATGTGTTACATCGTCAATGTGAAGGTACAAGGTATAGAGTAAAGCTGCAGTAGTGCATCGGAATCTAATACTGATCTCACAAGAAACGTTCAAAGCAAACCAAAAACAATAAGAAGATTTACACTTCTTGTACTTATGTCGGCATTTTGCCTTTTGTATTAAACCCCTACGCAATTTCTGTGTTTCATCGTCAATGTGAAGGTCCAAGGAATAGAGTAAAGCTGCAGTAGTGCTTCGGAATCTCATACTCATCACCCAGGAAACGCTCAAAGATGACGAAAAACAATGCGAATATTTACTCTTCCTGTACTTAAGTCGGCATTGTGCCTTTTGTATTAAATCTCGCCGCAAATTCCTTGTTTCAGCGTCAGTGTGATGGTCGAAGGGATACAGTAAAGCTGCAGTAGTGCATCGGAATCTAATAGTATGTTTCCCAGGAAACGCTCAAGGCAAACCACAACAATGAGAATAATTACCCTTCTTGTACTTAAGTCGGCATTGTGCATTTTGCATTAAATCCCGTTGCAATTTCTGTGTTTCATCGTCAATGTGAAGCTCCGAGGGATAGAGTAAAGCTGCAGTAGTGCACGGAATCTAATACTGACCTCCCAGGAAACGCTGAATTAAAACCACATACAATTAGAAGATTTACACTTCCTGCACTGAAGTCGGCATTGTGCCATTTATACCAAATCCCGACGCAATTTCTGTGTTTCATCGTCAATGTGAAAGTCCAAGGGATAGTGTAAAGCTGCAGTAGTGCATCGGAATCTAATACTGATCTCCCAGGAAACGCTGAATTAAAACCACATACAATTAGAAGATTTACACTTTCTGCACTGAAGTCGGCATTGTGCCATTTATACCAAATCCCGACGCAATTTCTGTGTTTCATCGTCAATGTGAAGGTCCAAAGGATAGAGTAAAGCTGCAGTAGTGCATCGGAATCTAATACTGATCTCCCAAGAAACACTTAATTCAAACCACAAACAATTAGAGGATTTACTCTTCTTGCACTTATGTCGGCAATGTGCATTTTGTATTAAATCCCGACGCTATTTCTGTGTAACATCCTCAATGTGAAGGTCCAAGGGATAGAGTAAAGCTGCTGTAGTGCATCGGAATCTATTACTGATCTCTCAGGAAACGCTCAAAGCAAACCAGAAACAATGAAAAGATTTACTGTTCTTGTACTTATGTCGGCATTTTGCCTTTTGTATTAAATCCCGACGCAATTTCTGTGTTCCATCGTCAGTGTGAAGGTCCAAGGGATAGACTAAAGCTGCAGTAGTGCATCGGAATCTAATACTGATCTCCCAGGAAACGCTCAATTAAAACCACAAACAATTAGAAGATTTACACTTCCTGCACTGAAGTCGGCATTGTGCCATTTGTACCAAATCCCGACGCAATTACAGTGTTTCATCGTCAATGTGAAGATCCAAGGGATAGAGTAAACCTGCAGTAGTGGATCGGAGTCTAATACCCATCTCCCAGGAAACGCTCAAAGTAAAACCGCAAACAATGTGAAGATTTACTCTTCCTGTACTGATGTGGGCATTGTGCCTCTTGTGTTAAATACCAACGCAATTTCTGTGTTTCATCGTCAATGTTAAGGTCCAAGGGATAGAGGAATGCTGCAGTGCTGCGTCGGAATCTAATACTGATTTCCCTGGAACGCTCAAAGCAAACCATAAACAATGAGAAGATTTACTCTTCCTGTACTGAAGTCGGCATAGTGCCTTTTGTATTAAATCCCGACGCAATTTCTGTGTTTCATTGTGAATGTGAAAGCCCAAGGGATAGAGTAAAGCTTCAGTAGTGCATCGGAATCTAATACTGTTCACCCAGGAAACGCTCAAATCTGACCAAAAACGATGTGAAGATTTATTCTTCTTGTACTTAAGTCGGCATTGTGCCTTTAGTATTAAATCTCGCCGCAATTTCTTTGTTTCACCGTCAGTGTGAAGGTCCAAGGGATAGAGTAAAGCTGCAGAAGTGCATCGGAATGTAATAGTGTGTTTCCCAGGAAACGCTCAAAGCAAACCACAACAATGTGAATATTTACCCTTCTTGTACTTAAGTCGGCATTGTGCCTTTTGCATTAAATCCCGACGCAATTTGTGTCTTTCAATGTCAATGTGAAGGTTCCAGGGGTGAGAGTAAAGCTGCAGTAGTGCATCGGAATCAAATACTGATCCCCCAGGAAACGCTAAAAGCAAACCACAAACAACGAGAAGATTTACTCTTCTTGTGCTTAAGCCGGCATTGTGCCTTTTGTAGTAAATCCCGACGCAATATCTGTGTTACATCGTCAATGTGAAGCTCCACGGGATAGAGTATAGCTGCAGTAGTGCATCGAAATCTAGTACTGATCTCCTAGGAAATGCTCTAAGCAAACCACAAACAATGAGAAGATTTACACTTCTTGTGCATAAGTCGGCATTGTGCCTTTTGTAGCAAATCCCGACGCAATATCTGTGTTACATCGTCAATGTGAAGGTACAAGGTATAGAGTAAAGCTGCAGAAGTCCATCGGAGTCTAATACTGATCTCCAAGGAAACGCTCATAGCATACCACAAACAGTGGGAAGATTTTCTCTTCTTGTACTTAAGTCGGAATTGTGCCTTTTGTATTAAATCACGACGCAATTTCTGTGTTTCATCGTCAATGTGAAGATCCAAGGGAGAGAGTAAACCTGCAGTAGTGGATAGGAATCTAATACCCATCTCCCAGGAAAAGCTCAAAGTGAAACCGCAAACAATGTGAGGATTTACTCCTCCTGTACTGAAGTGGGCATTGTGCCTTTTGTGTTAAATACCGACGCAACATCTGTGTTTCATCGTCAATGTGAAGGTCCAAGAGATAGAGGAATGCTGCAGTGCTGCATCGGAATCTAATACTGAACTCCCAGCAAACGCTCAAAGCAAAGCACAAACAATGAAAAGACTGAATGTTCTTGTACTTAAGTCATCATTGTGCCTTTTGTATCAAATCCCTACGTAATTTCTGTATTTCATCGTCAATGTGAATGTCCTAGGGATAGAGTAAAGCTGCAGTAGTGAATCGGAATCTAATACCGATGTCACAGGAAACGCTCAAAGCAAACCACAAACAATGAGAAGATTTACTCTTCTTGTCCTTAGGTCGGCATTGTGAAATTTCTAGTAAATCCCGACGCAATATCTGTGTTTCATCGTCAATGTGAAGATAAAGGGGATACAGTAAAACTGCAGTAGTGCATCGGAATCTAATACTGATCTCGCAGGAAACGCTCAAAGCAATACCTAAAACAATAAGAAGATTTACTCTTCTTGTACTTATGTTGGCATTTTGCCTTTTGCATTAAACCCCTACGCAATTTCTGTGTCTCTTCCTCAATGTGAAGGTCTAAGGGATAGAGTAAAGCTGCAGTAGTGCATCGGAATCTAATACTGATCTCCCAGGAAACTCTCAAAACAAACCATGCACAATGAGAAGATTTACTCTTCTTGGCGTTAAAACGGCATTGTGCCTTTTGTATTAAATCCCGACGCAATTTCTGTGTTTCATCGTCAATGTGAAGGTGCAAGGGATAGAGTACAGCTGCAGAAATGCATCGGAAACTAATACTGATCTTCCAGAAAATGCCCAATGCAAACCACAAACAATTAGAATATTTTCCCTTCTTGTACTTAAGTTGGCATTGTGCCTCTGTATTAAATCCCGACGCAATATCTGTGTTTCAACGTCAATGTGAAGGTCCAAGGGATAGATTAAAGCTGCAGTAGTTCATCCGAATCTAATACTGAGCCCCCAATTAACTCTCAAAGCAAACGAAGGACAATGAGAAGATTTTCTCTTCTTGTGCTTAAGTCGGCATTTACATTTTGTATTAAATCCCGAAGCAATTTCTGTGTGTCATCGTTAATGTGAAGGTCCAACGGATAAAGTAAAGCTGCAATAGTGAATCGGAATCTAATCCTGATCTCCCATTAAATGCTGAAGGCAAACCACAAACAATGAGAAGATTTACTCTTCTTGAACTGAAGTCAGCATTGTGCCTTTTGTATTAAATCCCGACGCAATTTGTGTGTTCCATCGTCAATGTGATGCTCCAAGGGATAGAGTATAGCTGCAGTAGTGCATCGGAATCTAATACTGATCTCCCAGGTAACGCTCTAAGCAAACCACAAACAATTAGAAGAATTACTCTTCTTGTACTTAAGTCGGTCTTGTGCATGTAGAAGTAAATCCCGACGCAATATCAGTGTTTCATCTTCAATGTGAAGGTCCAAAGGATAGAGTAAAGCTGCAGTAGTGCATCGGAATCTAATACTCATCTCTCAGGAAACGCTCAAAACAAACCAAAAACTATAAGAAAATTTACTCTTCTTGCACTTATGTCGGCATTTTGCCTCTTGTTTTAAACCCGTATGCCATATCTGTGTTTCATCGTCAATGTGAAGGTCCAAGGAATAGAGTAAAGCTCAAGTAGTGCATCGGAATCTAATACTGATCACCCAGGAACCGCTCAAAGCTGACCAAAAACAATGTGAAGATTTACTCTTCCTGTACTTAAGTCGGCATTGTGCCTTTTGTATTAAATCTCGCCGCAAATTCCTTGTTTCAGCGTCAGTGTGATGGTCCAAGGGATACAGTAAAGCTGCAGTAGTGCATGGGAATCTAATAGTATGTTTCCCAGGAAACGCTCAAGGCAAACCACAACTATGAGAATATTTACCCTTCTTGTACTTAAGTCGGCATTGTGCATTTTGCATTAAATCCCGTTGCAATTTCTGTGTTTCATCGTCAATGTGAAGCTCCGACGGATAGAGTAAAGCTGCAGTAGTGCACGGAATCTAATACTGATCACCCAGGAAACGCTCAAAGCAAACCACAAACAATGAGAAGATTTACTGTTCTTGTACTTAAGTCGGCATTGTGCATTTTGTATTAAACCCGGACGCAATTTCTGTGTTTCATCGTCAATGTGAAGGTCCAAGGGATAGAATTAAGCTGCAGTAGTGTATCGGAATCTAATACTGATCTCCCAGGAAACGCTTATTTCAAATCACAAACAATTAGAAGATTTACACTTCCTGCACTGAAGTCAGCATTGAGCCATTTGTATCAAATCCCGACGAAATTTCTGTGTTTCATCGTCAATGTGAAAGTCCAAGGGATAGAGTAAAGCTGCAGTAGTGCATCGGAATCAAATACTGTTCTCCCAGCAAACGCTCAATGCAAACCGCAAACAATGAGAAGAATTACTCTTCTTGTACTTAAGTTGGCATTGTGCCTTTTGTATTAAATCCCGACGCAATTTCTGTGTTTCATTGTCAATGTGAATGTCCAATTGATAGAGTAAAGCTGCACTAGTGCTTTGGAATCTAATACTGATCTCCCAGGAAACACTCAAAGCAAACCACAAACAATGAGAGGGAATTACTCTTAATGTACTTAAGTCGGCATTGTGCCTTTTGTAATAAACCCCGACGAAATTTCTGTGTTTCATCGTCAATGTGAAGGTCCAAGGGATGGAGTAAAACTGCAGTAGTGCATCGGAATGTAATACCGATCTCTTAGGAAACGCTCAAAACAAACCACAAACAATGAGAAAATTTGCTCTTCTTGTACTTAAGTCTGCATTGGGCATTTAGTAATAAATCCCGAAGCAATTTCTGTGTATCATCGTCAATGTGAAGCTCCAAGGGAAGGAGTATAGTTGCAGTAGTGCATCGGAATCTAGTACTGAACTCCCAGGAAACGTTCAAAGGAAACCACTGACAATGAGAAGATTTACTCATCTTGTACTTGAGTCATCATTGTTCCTTTTGCATTAAATCCCGACGCAATATCTGTGTTTCATTGTCAATGTGAATGTCCAAGGTATAGAGCAAAGCTGCAGTAGTGCATCGGAATCTACTACCGATCTCAGAGGAAACGCTCACAGGAAACTAAAAACAATAACAAGATTTACTCTTCTTGTACTTAAGTCGGCATTGTGCTTTTTGTATTAAATCCCGACGCAATTTCTGTGTTTCATCGTCAATGTGAAGGTCCTACGGATATAGTGAAGCTGCAGTAATGCATTGGAATCTAATACTGATCCCACAGGAAACGCTCAAAGCAAACCAAAAACAATAAGAGGATTTACTCTTCTTGTACTTATGTCGGCATTTTGCCTTTTGTATTAAACCCCAACGCAATTTCTGTGTTTCATCGTCATTGTGAAGGTCCAGGGGATAGAGTAAAGCTGCAGCAGTGCATCGGAATCTAATTCTGGTCTCCCAGGAAACGCTTAATTCAAACCACCGACAATTAGAAGATGTACACTTCCTGTAATGAAGTTGGCATTGTGCCATTTGTATTAAATCCCGATGCAATTTCTCTGTTTCATCGACAATGTGAAGGTCCAACGGATATAGTGAAGCTTCAGTAATGCATTTTAGTCTAATACTGATCCCACAGGAAACGCTCAAAGCAAACCTCAAACAATGAGAAGATTTACTCTTCTTGAACTTAAGCCGGCACTGTGCCTTTTGCATTAAATCCCGACGCAATTTCTGTGTTTCATCGTCAATGTGAAGGTCCAAGGAATAGAGTAAAGCTGCAGTAGTGCATCGTAATCTAATACTGATTTCACAGGAAACGCTCAAATCAAACCACAAACAGTGAAAAGAATTACTCTTCTTGTTCTAGGTTGGCATTTTGCCTTTTGTATTAAATCCCAACGCAATTACCGTGTTTCATTATCAATGTGAAGGTCCAAGGGATGGGGTAAAGCGGCAGTAGTGCATCGGAATCAGATACTGATCTCCCTGGAAACGCTCAAAGCAAACCACAATCAATGTAATGATATACTCCTCTTGTACTTAAGTCGGCATTGTGTCTTTTGTAGTAAATCCTGAAGCATTTTCAGTGTTTCATCGTCCATGTGATTGTCCAATTGATAGAGTAAGGCCGCACTAGTGCATCGGAATCTAATACTGACCTCCCATTAAATGCTTAGGGCAAACCACAAACAATGAGAGGATTTACTCTTCTTGAACTGAAGTCGGCATTGTGCCTTTTGTATTAAATCCCGACGCAATTTGTGTGTTCCATCGTCAATGTGAAGCTCCAAGGGATACAGCAAAGCTGCGGTAGTGCGTCGGAATCTAATACTGATCTCCCAGCAAACGCTCACAGCAAGCCACAAACAATAAGAGGATTTACTCTTCTTGTACTTAAGTCGGCATTGTGCATTGTGTTAAATCCCAAAGCAATTTCGGTGTATCAATGTCAATGTGAAGGAGTATAGCTGCAATAGTGCATCGGAATCTAATACTGATCTCCCAGGAAGCGCTCAAAGCAAACTACCGACAATTAGAAGATTTACCCTTCTTGTACTTAAGTCATCATTGTGCCTTTTGTATTAAATCCCGACGCAATTTCTGTGTTCCATCGTCAGTGTGAAGCTCCAAGGGATAGAGTATAGCTGCAGTAGTACATCGGAATCTAATACTGATCTCACAGGAAACGCTCAAAGCAAACCAAAAACAATAAGAAAATATACTCTTCTTGTACTTAAGTTGGCATTTTGCCTCTTGTTTTAAACCCCTACGCAATATCTGTGTTTCATCGTTAATGTGAAGGTCCAAGGAATGGCGTAAAGCTCCAGTAGTGCATCGGAATCTAATACTGATCACACAGGAAATGCTCAAAACTGACCAAAGACAATGTGAAGATTTACTCTTCCTGTACTTAAGTCGGCATTGTGCCTTTTGTAATAAATTTTGCCGCAATTTCTTTGTTCCAGCGTCAGTGTGAAGGTCCAAGGGATAAAGTAAAACTGCAGTAGTGCATCGGAATCTAATAATATGTTTTCCAGGAAAGGCTCAAAGCAAACCACAATAATGAGAATATTTTCCCGTCTTGTACTTAAGTCGGCATTGTGCATTTTGCATTAAATCCCGTTGCAATTTCTGTGCTTCATCGTCAATGTGAAGGTCCGAGGGATACAGTAAAGCTGCAGTAGTGCACGGAATGTAATACTGATCCCCCAGGAAACGCTCAAAACTAACCACAAACAATGAGAAGATTTACTGTTCTTTTACTTAAGTCGGCATTGTGCCTTTTGTATTAAACCACGACGCAATTTCTGTGTTTCATCGTTAATCTGAAGGTCCAAGGGATAGATTGAAGCTGCAGTAGTGCATCGGAATCTAATACTGATTTCCTAGAAAACGCTTAATTCAAAACACAAACAATTAGAAGATTTACACTTCCTGCACTGAAGTCAGCATTGTGCCATTTGTATCAAATCCCGACGAAATTTCCGTGTTTCATCGTCAATGTGAAGGTCCAAGGGATAGAGTAAAGCTGCAGTAGTGCATCGGAATCTAATACTGATCTCCCAGGAAACGCTGAATTAAAACCACAAACAATTAGAAGATTTACACTTCCTGCACTGAAGTCGGCATTGTGCCATTTGTACTAAATCCTGACGCAATTTCTGTGTTTCATCGTAAATGTGAAGGTCTAAGGGATAGAGTAAAGCTGTAGTAGTGCATCGGAATCTAATAGTGATCTCCCAAGAAACGCTCAATTCAAACCACAAACAATTAGAAGATTTACTCTTCTTGTACTTAAGTCATCATTGTGCCCTTTGTATTAAATCCCGACGCAATTTCTGTGTTCCATCGTCAGTGTGAAAGTCCAAGGTATAGAGTAAAGCTGCAGTAGTGAATCGGAATCCAATACCGATGTCACAGGTTACGCTCAAAGCAAACCAAGAACAATAAGAGGATTTACTCATCTTGTACTTTAATCGGCATATTGCCTTTTGTATTAAATCCCGACGCAATTTCTGTGTTTCATCGTCAATGTGAAGGTCCAAGGGATAGACTAAAGCTGCAGTAGTGCATAGGAATCTAGTACTGATCTCACAGGAAACGCCCAAAGCAAACCTCTGACAATGAGAAGATTTTCTCATCTTGTACTTAAGTCGGCATTGTGCCTTTTGTATTACATCCCGACGCAATTTCTGTGTTTCATCGTCAGTGTGAAGGTCCTAGGGATAGAGTATAGCTGCAGTAGTGCATCGGAGTCTAATACTGATGTCTCAGGTAACGCTCAAAGCAAACCATATTCAAGGGGAAGATTTACTCTTCTTGTACTTAAGGCGGCATTGCGCCATTCGTATTAAATCCCGACGCATTTTCTGTGTTTCATCGTCAATGTGAAGGTCCATGTATAGAGTAAGGCTTCAGTAGTGCATCGGAATCTAATACTAGTCACCCAGGAAACGCTCGATGCTGACCAGAAACAATGTGAAGATTTACTCTTCTTGTACATAAGTCGGCATTTTGCCTTTAGTATTAAATCTCGCCGCAATTTCTTTGTTTCACCGTCAATGTGAAGGTCCAAGTGATAGAGTAAAGCTGCAGTTGTGCATCGGTTTCTAATAGTGTGTTTCAGAGGAAACGCTCAAAGCAAACCACAAACAATGAGAATATTTACTCTTCTTGTACTTAAGTCGGCATTTTGCCTTTTGCATTAAATCCCGACGAAATTTCTGTATTTCATCGTCAATGTGAATGTCCAAGGGATAGAGTAAAGCTGCAGTTGTGCATTGGAATCTAATACTGAACTCCCAGGAAATGCTTTATTCAAACCACAAACAATTAGAAGATTTACACTTCCTGTACTGAATTCGCCATTGTGCCATTTGTATTAACTCCCGACGCAATTGCCGTGTTTCATTGTCAATGTTAAGGTCCAAGGAATAGAGTAAAGCTGCAGTAGTGCATCGGTATCTAATACTGATCTCCCAGGAAACGCTCAAATCAAACCACAAAGAGTGAGAAGAATTACTCTTCTTGTACTTAAGTTGGCATTTTGCCTTTTGTATTAAATTCCAACGCAATTTCTGTATTTCATCGTCAATGTGAAGCTCCAAGGGAAGGAGTATAGTTGCAGTAGAGCATCGGAATCTAGTACTGAACTCCCAGGAAACGCGCAAAGTAAACCACTGACAATGAGAAGATTTACTCATCTTGTACTTAAGTCATCTTTGTTCATTTTACATCAAATCCCGACGCAACTTCTGTGTTTCATCGTCAATGTGAATGTCCAAGGGATAGAGCAAAGCTGCAGTAGTGCATCAGAATCTACTCCCTATCTCAGAGGAAACGCTCACTGGAATCCATAAACAATAAGAAGATTTACTCTTCTTGTACTTAAGTCAGCATTGTGCCTAGTGTATTAAAGCCCGACGCAAAATCTGTGTTTCATTGTCAATGTGAATTTCCAAGGCATAGAGTATAGCTGCAGAAGTGCATCGGAATCTAATACTGATCTCCCAGAAAACGATCTAAGCAATACACAAACAATTAGAAGATTTACACTTCCTGTAATGAAGTTGGCATTGGGCCATTTGTATTAAATCCCGATGCAATTTCTATGTTTCATCGACAATGTGAAGGTCCAACGGATATAGTAATGCTGCAGTATTGCATTGGAATCTAATACTGATCTCACCGGAAACGCTCAAAGCAAACCTCTAACAATGAGAAGATTTACTCTTCTTGAACTTATGCTGGCACTGTGCTTTTTGTATTAAATCCAGACGCAATTTCTGTGTTTCATCGCCAATGTGAAGGTCCAAGGAATAGAGTCAAGATGCAGTAGTGCATCGGAATCTAATAGTGATATCCCAGGAAATGCTCAAAGCAAACCACAAACAATGAGACGATTTACTCTTCTTGAACGTCAGTCGGCATTGTGCCTTTTGTATTAAATCCCGACGCAATTTCTGTGTTTCATCGTCAATGTGATGTTCCAAGCGATGGAGTAAGGCTGCAGTAGTGCATCGGAATCAAATACTGAGCTCCCAGGTGACGCTCAAAGCAAACCACAAACAATGAGATGATTTTCTCAACATCTACATAAGTCAGCATTTTGCCTTTTGTATTAATTCCCGACGCAATGTCTGTGTTTCATCGACATTGGGAACGTCCAAGGGATAGTGTAAAGCTGCAGTAGCGCATCGGAATGTAATCCTGATCTCCCAGGAAACGCTTGAAGCAAACCACAAACAATGAGAAGATTTACTCTTCTTGTACTTATGTCGGCATTTTGCCTTTTGTATTCAACCCCAACGCAATTTCTATGTTTCATCGTCATTGTGAAGGTCCAAAGAATAGAGTAAAGCTTCAGTAGTGCATCGGAATCTAATTCTGATCACCCAGGAAACGCCCAAAACTGACCAAACACAATGTGAAGATTTACTCTTCTTGTACTTAAGTCATCATTGCGCCTTTTGTATTAAATCCCGATGCAATATCTGTGTTTCATCGTTAATGTGAATCTCCAAGGGATAGAGCAAAGCTACAGTAGTGCATAGGAATCTACTACCTATCTCAGAGGAAACGCTCACAGGAATCCATAAACAATAAGAAGATTTCCTCTTCTTGTACTTAAGTCGGCATTGTGCCTTGTGTATTAAAGCCCGAAGCAAAATCTGTGTTTCATTGTCAATGTGAATTTCCAAGGCATAGAGTATAGCTGCAGAAGTGCATCGGAATCTAATACTGATCTCCCAGAAAACGCTCAAAGCAAACTACTGACAATGAGAAGATTCTCCCTTCTCGTACGTAAGCCATCATTGTGCCTTTTGTATTAAATCCCGACGCAATTTTTGTGTTTCATCGTCAGTGTGAAGGTCCAAGGGATGGAGTAAAGCTGCAGTAGTGAATCGGAATCCAATACCGATGTCAAAGGAAACGCTGGAAGCAAACAAAAAACAATAAGAAGATTTACTCTTTTTGAACTTAAGTCGGCACTGTGCCTTTTGTATTGAATCCCGACGCAATTTCTGTGTTTCATCGTCAATGTTAAGGTCCAAGGAATAGAGTAAAGCTGCAGTAGTGCATCGGATTCTGATACTGATCTCAGGTGGAAACGTTAAAAGCAAACCAAAAACAATAAGAAGATTTACTCTTCTTGTACTAAACTTGGCATTTTGACTTTTGTATTAAACCCCTACGCAATTTCTGTGTTTCATCATCAATGTGAAGCTCCAAGGGATAGAGTAAAGCTGCAGTAGTGCATCGTAATCTAATACAGATCTCCCAGAAAACGCTCAAAGCAAACAACAAACAACGATATTATTTTCTCTTCTCGTACTTAAGTCGGCATTGTGCCTTTTGTATAAAATCGCGACGCAATTTCCTTGTTTCATCGTCTTTGTGAAGGTCCAAGGAATAGAGTAAAGCTGCAGAAGTGCATCGGAATCAAATACAGATCCCCCAGGAAACGCTCAAAGCAAACTAATATCAATGGAATGATATACTCCTCTTGTACTTATGTCGCCATTGTATGTTTTGTATTAAATCCCGACGCATTTTCTGTGTTTCATCGTCAATGTGATGGTCCAAGGGATAAAGTAAAGCTGCAGTAGTGCATCGGAATCTAATAGTGTCCTCCCAGGAGACGCTCAAAGCAAACCACAAACAATGAGAAGATTTTCTCTTCGTGTACATAAATCGGCATTGGGCCTTTTGTATTAAATCCCAAAGCAATTTCTGTGTATCATCGGCAATGTGAAGTTCCAAGGGAAAGAGTACAGCTTCAGTAGTGCATCGGAACCTAATACTGATCTCCCAGGATACTCTCAAAACATACCACTGACAACGAGAGGTTTTACTCTTCTAGTACTTAAGTCATCATTGAGGCTTTTGTGTTAAATCCCGACGCAATTCTGTGTTTCTACTTAAATGTGAAGGTGCAAGGGATAGGGTAAGGCTGCAGTAGTGCATTGTAATCTAATAGTATGTTTCCCAGGAAACGCTCAAAGCAAACCACAAGCAATGAGAATATTTACTCATCTTGTACTTAAGTCGGCATTGTGCTTTTTGCATCAAATCCCAACACTATCTCTGTGTTTCATCGTCAATGTGAAGGTCCAAATGATAGAGTAAAGCTGTAGTAATGCATCGGAATGTAATACTGATCCCCAGGAATCGGTCAAAGCAAACCACAAACAATGAGAAGATTTACTCTTCTTGTACTTAAGTTGGCATTTTGCCTTTTGTATTAAATCCCAACGCAATTTCTGTGTTTCATCGTCAATGTGAAGTTCCAAAGGATGGAGAAAAACTGCAGTAGTGCATCGGAATCTAATACTGATCTCCCAGCAAACGCTCAGAGCAAACCACAAACAATGCGAGGATTTACTCTTCTTGTACTTAAGACGGCATTGTGCCTTTTTGTATTAAATCCCGACGCAATTTCTGTGTTGCATCGACATTGTGAAGGTCCAAGGGATAGAGTAAAGCTGCAGTAGTGCATCGGAATCAAATACTGATCCCCCAGGAAACGCTCAAAGCAAACGTCTATCAATGTAATGATATACTCCTCTTGTACTTAAGTCGCCATTGTGTCTTTCGTATTATCTTCCGACGCATTTTCTGTGTTTCATCGTCAATGTGAAGGTCCAAGGGATAGAGTAAAGCTGCAGTAGTGAATCGGAATCTAATACTAAGCGCCAAGGTGACGCTCAAAACAAACCACAAACAATGTGAAGATTTTCTCGTCTTGCACAATAGTCGGCATTGTGCCTTTTCTTTTAAGTCCCGACGCAATTTCTGTGTTTTGTCGACAATGTGAATGTCAAAGTGATAGTGTAAAGCTGCAGTAGCGCATCGGAATGTAATACTGATCTCCCAGGAAACGCTCAAAGCAAACCACAAATAAAGAGAAGATTAACTCTTCTTGTACTTATGTTGGCATTGGGCCTTTTGTATTAAATCCCGAAGCAATTTCTGAGTATCCACGTCAATGTGAAGCTTCAAGGGAAGGAGTATAGCTGCAATAGTGCATCGGAATCTAATAGTATGTTACCCAGGAAACGTTCAAAGCAAACCACAAAGAGTGAGAGGAATTACTCTTCTTGTACTTAAGTTGGCATTTTGCCTTTTGTATTAAATCCCAACGCAATTTCTGTGTTTCATCGTCAATGTGAAGGTCCAAAGGATGGAGAAAAGCTGCAGTAGTGCATCGGAATCTAATACTGATCTCCCAGCAAACGCTCATAGCAAACCACAAACAATGCGAGGATTTAATCTTCTTGTACTTAAGTCGGCATTGTGCCTTTTTGTATTAAATCCCGACGCAATTTCTGTGTTGCATCGACATTGTGAAGGTCCAAGGGATAGAGTAAAGCTGCAGTAGTGCATCGGAATCAAATACTGATCCACCAGGAAACGCTCAAAGCAAACGACTATCAATATAATGATATACTCCTCTTGTACTTAAGTCGCCATTGTGTCTTTCGTATTATCTTCCGACGCATTTTCTCTGTTTCATCGTCAATGTGAAGGTCCAAGGGATAGAGTAAAAATGCAGTAGTGAATCGGAATCTAATACTAAGCTCCAAGGAGACGCTCAAAACAAACCACAAACAATGTGAAGATTTTCTCGTCTTGTACATAAGTCGGCATTGTGCCTTTTGATTTAAGTCCCGACGCAATTTCTGTGTTTTGTCGACAATGTGAATGTCAAAGTGATAGTGTAAAGCTGCAGTAGCGCATCGGAATGTAATACTGATCTCCAAGGAAATGCTCAATGCCAACCACAAACTAAGAGAAGATTAACTCTTCTTGTACTTAAGTCGGCATTGGGCCTTTTGTATTAAATCCCTAAGCAATTTCTGTGTATCCTCGTCTATGTGAAGCTTCAAGGGAAGGAGTATAGCTGCAGTAGTGAATCGGAATCGAATACCGATGTCACCGGAAACGCTCAAAGCAAACCAAAACAATAAGAAGATTCACTCTTCTTGTACTTAAGTCGGCATTGTGCCTTTTGTAGTAAATCCCGACTCAATATCTGTGTTTCATCGTCAATGTGAGGGTCCAAGGGATACAGTAAAGCTGCAGTAGTGCATCGGAATCTAATACTGATCTCACAGGAATCATTCAAAGCAAACCAAAAACACTTAGAAGATTTAATCTTCTTGTACTTAAATCGGCATTTTGCCTTTTGTATTAAGCCCCTACGCAATTTCAGTGTTTCAACATCAATGTGAAGGTCCAAGGGATGGAGTAAAGCTGCAGTAGTGCATCGGAATCTAAGACTGATCTCCCAGGAAACTCTCAAAGCAAACCACAAACAATGGGAAGATTTACTCCTCTTGTACTTAAAACGGCATTGTGACTTTTGTATTAAGTCCCGACGCAATATCTGTGTTTCATCTTCAATGTGAAGGTGCAAGGGATAGAGTAAAGACGCAGTAGTGCATCAGAATCTAATACTGATCTCCCATGAAACGCTCAAAGCAAACCACAAACAATGAGAAGATTTACTCTTCTTGTACTTAAGTCGGCATGACAATTTTGTATTAAAAACCGACGTATTTTCTGTGTTTCATCGTCAATGTGAAGGTCTGAGGAAAGAGTAAAGGTGCAGTAGTTCATCGGAATCTAATACTGATCTCCCAGGAAACGCTCAAAGCAAGCCACAAGCAATGAGAAGATTTTTTCTTCTCGTACATGAGTTGGCATTGTGCATTTTGTATTATTTCCCGACGCAATTTCTGTGTTTCATCGACAGTGTGAACGACCAAGGGATAGTGTAAAGCTGTAGCAGCGCATCGTAATGTAATACTGATCTCTTAGGAAACGCTCAAAGCAAACCACAAACAATGAGAAGATTTGCTCTTCTTGTACTTAAGTCAGCATTGGGCATTTTGTATTAAATCCCGAAGCAATTTCTATGTATCATCGACAATGTGAAGCTCCAAGGGAAGGAATATAGCTGCAGTAGTGCATCGTAATCTTGTACTGATCTCTCAGGAGACGCTCAATGCAAACCACTGACAATGAGAACATTTACTCTTCTTGTACTTAAGTAATCATTGTGCCTTTTGCATTAAATCCTGACGCAATTTCTGTTTCATCCTAAATGTGAAGGACTAGGGATAGAGTATAGCTGCAGTAGTGCATCGGAGTCTAATACTGATCTCCCAGGAAACGCTCAAAGCAAACCAGATTCAAAGAGAAGATTTACTCTTCTTGTATGTAAGGCGGCATTGTGCCATTTGTATTAAATCCCGACGCAATTTCTGTGTTTCATCGTCAATGTGAAGGTCCAAGGATAGAGGAAAGCTGCAGTAGTGCGTCGGAATCAAATGGTGATCTCCCAGGAAACGCGCAAAGCAAACCACAAACAATGAGAAGATTTCCTCTTCTTGTAATTAAGTCTGCATTGTGCCTTTTGTATTAAATACCAACAGAATTCTGTGTTTCATCGTCAATGTTAACGTCCAAGGGATCGAGTAAAGCTGCAGTTGTGCGTCGGAATCTAATACTGATCTCCCAGGAAACGCTCAAAGCAAACCACAAACAACGAGAAGAATTACTCTTCTTGTACTTAAGTCGGCATTGTGCCTTCACTACTAAATCCCGACGCAATTTCTGTGTTTCATTGTCAGTGTGAATGACCCATTGATAGAGTAAAGCCGCAGTAGTGCATCGTAATCTAAAACTGATCTTCCAGGAAACACTCAAAGCTAACCAAAAACATTGAGAAGAATTACTCCTCCTGTACTGAAGTCAGCATTTTGCCTTTTGTATTAAATCCCGCCGCAATTTCTGTGTTTCATGGTCAATGTCAAGGTCCAAGGGATGTTGTAAAGTTGAAGTAGTGCATCGGAATCCAATACTGATCTCCCAGAAAACTCTCTAAGCAAACCACAAACAATGAGAAGATTTACACTTCTTGTACCTAAAGCGGCATTGTGCCTTTTGTATTAAATGCCGACGCAATATTTGCGTTTCATCGTCAATGTGAAGGTCCAAGGGATAGAGTAAAGCTGCAGAAGTGCATCGGAATGTGATACTGATCTCACTGGAAACGTCGAAGGAAACCACAAACAATGAGAAGATTTACTCTTCCTGTACTGAAGTCAGCATTGTGCCTATTATATTAAATCCCGACGAAATTTTTGTGTTTCGTCGTCAATGTGAAGTTCCAAGGGATGGAGTAAAGCTGCAGCAGTGCATCGGATTCTGATACTGATCTCCCAGGAAACGCTCAAAGTAAACCACTAACAATGAGAAGATTTACTCTTCTTGTACTTAAGTCGGCATTGTGCCTTTTGTATTCAATCCCGAAGCAATTTCTGTGTTTCAGTGTCATTGTGAAGGTCCAAGGGATAGAGTAAAGCTGCAGTAGTTCATCGGAATCTAATACTGAACCCCCAGGATACGCTCAAAGCAAACCACAAACAATGAGAAGATTTACTCCTCATGTACGTAAGTCGTCATTGTGTCTTTTGTATTAAATCCCGACGCAATATCTGTGTTTCATCGTCAATGTGACGGTCCAAGGGTTAGAGTAAAGCTGGAGTAGTGCATCGGAATCTAATACTGAGCTCCAAAGAGACGCTCAAAACAAACCACAAACAATGAGAAGATTTTCTCTTCTTGTACATAAGTCGGCATTGTGCCTTTTGTATTAAGATCCGTCGCAATTTCTGTGTTTCGTCGACAATGTGAACGTCAAAGTGATAGTGTAGAGCTGCAGTAGCGCATCGGAATGTAATACTGATCTCCCAGGAAACGCCCAAAGCAAACCACAAACAAAGAGAAGATTTACTCTTCTTGTACTTAAGTCGGCATTGGGCCTTTTGTATGAAATCCCGAAGCAATTTCTGTGTATCATCGTCAATGTGAAGCTCCAAGGGAAGGAGTATGGCTGCAGTAGTGCATCGGAATCTAATAGTGATATCCCAGGAAACGCTAAAAGCAAACCACAAACAATGAGAAGATTTACTGTTCTTGAACGTAAGTCGGCATTGTGCCTTTTGTATTAACTCCCGACGCAATTCCTGTGTTTCATCGTCAATGCTAAGGTCCAAGGAATAGAGTAAAGAGGCAGTAGTGCATCGGAATCTAATACTGATCTCCCAGGAAAGGCTCAAATCATACCACTAAAAGTGAGAAGAATTACTGTTCTTGTACTTAAGTTAGCATTTTGCCTTTTGTATTAAATCCCAACGCAATTTCTGTGTTTCATCGTCAATGTGAAGGACCAAGGGATGGAGTAAAGCTGCAGCAGTGCATCGGAATCTAATACTAATCACCCAGCAAACGCTCAAAGCAAACCACAAATAAAGCGAGGATTTACTCTTCTTGTACTTGAGTCGGCATTGTGGTTTTGTATTATATCGCGAAGCAATTTCGGTGTATCAGTGTCAATGTGAAGCTCCAGGGGAATCAGTATAGCTGCAGCAGTGCATCGGAATCCAATACTGATCCCCCAAGAAACGATCAAAGAAAACTACTGACAATGAGTAAGTTACTCTTCTTGTACTTAAGTCAACATTGTGCCTTTTGTATTAAATCCCGACGCAATTTATGTGTTTCATCGATTGTGAGAAGGTCCAAGGGATAGAGTAAAGCTGCAGTAGTGAATCGGAATCGAATACCGATGTCACAGGAAACGCTCACAGCAAACCAAATACAATAAGAAGATTCACTCTTCTTGTACTTAAGTCGGCATTGTGCCTTTTGTAGTAAATCCCGAAGCAATATCTGTGTTTCATCGTCAATGTGAGGGAAAAGGGAAACAGAAATCTGCAGTAGTGCATCGGAATCTAATACTGATCTCACAGGAAACATTCAAAGCAAACCAAAAACAATAAGAAGATTTACTCTTCTTGTACTTAAATCGGCATTTTGCCTTTGGTATTAAGCGCCTACGCACTTTCAGTGTTTCATCATCAATGTGAAGGTCCAAGGAATGGAGTTAAGCTGCAGTAGTGCATCGGAATCTACGACTGATCCCCTAGGAAACTCTCAAAGCAAACCATGCACAATGAGAAGTTTTACTCTACTTGTACTTAAAACGGCATTGTGACTTTTGAATAAAATCCCGACGCAATATCTGTGTTTCATCTTCAATGTGAAGGTGCAAGGGATAGAGTAAAGCTGCAGTAGTGCATCAGAATCTAATACTGATCTCCCATGAAACGCTCAAAGTAAATCAGAAAAGAATGAGATGATTTACTCTTCTAGTACATAAATCGGCATTGTGCCTTTAGTATTAAATGCTGACGCCATTTTTGTGTTTCATCGTCAATGTGAAGGTCTGTGGAAAGAGTAAAGCAGCAGTAGTTCATCGGAATCTAATATTGATCTCCCATGAAACGCTCAAAGCAAGCCACAAGCAATGAGAAGATTTTTTCTTCTTGTACATAAATTGGCATTGTGCATTTTGTATTAATTCCCGACCCAATTTCTGTGTTTCATCGACAGTGTGAACGACCGAGGGATAGTGTAAAGCTGCAGCAGCGCATCGTAATGTAATACTGATCTCTTAGAAAACGCCCATAGCAAACCACAAACAATGAATAGATTTGCTCTTCTTGTACTTAAGTCAGCATTGGGCATGTTGTATTAAATCCCGAAGCAATATCTGTGTATCATCGTCAACGTGAAGCTCCAAGGGAAGGAATACAGCTGCAGTAGTGCATTGGAATCTTTTTATGATCTCTCAGGAAACGCTCAAAGCAAACCACTGACAATGAGAAGATTTACTCTTCTTGGACTTAAGTCATCATTGTGCCTTTTGCATTAAATCCCGCCGCAATTTCTGTTTCATCGTCAATGTGGAGACCTAGGGATAGAGTATAGCTGCAGTAGTGCATCGGAGTCTAATACTGATCTCCCAGGAAACGCTCAAAGCAAACCACAAACAATGAGAAGAATTACTCTTCTTGTACTTAAGTCGGCTTTGTGCCTTCTGTACTAAATCCCGACGCTATTTCTGTGTTTCACTGTCAATGTTAATGACCCATTGCTACAGTAAAGCCGCAGTAGTGCATCGTAATCTATAACTGATCTTCCAGGAAACACTCAAAGCTAACCACAAACATTAAGAAGAATTACTCTTCCTGTACTGAAGTCGGCATTTTGCCTTTTGTATTAAATCCTAACGCAATTTCTGTGTTTCATCGTCAATGTAAAGGTCCAAGGGATACAGTTAGGCTGCTGTAGTGCATCGGAATCAAATACTGATCCCCCAGGAAATGCTCAAAGCAAACCCCAAACAATTAGAAGATACTCTCCTCCTGTACTTAAGTCGGCATTGTGCCTTTTGTATTAAATCCCGACGCAATTTCTGTTTTTCGTCGTTAATGTGAAGGTCCAGGGGATAGAGTAAAGCTGCAGTAGTGCATCGGAATCTAATACTGATCTCCCAGGAAAGGTCAAAGAAAACCACAAACAATGAGAAGATTTAATCTTCCTTTACAAAAGTCGGGATTGTGCCTTTTCTATTCAATCCCGACGCAATTTCTGTGTTTCATTGTCAATGTGAAAGTCCAAGGGATAGAGTAAAGCTGCAGTATTTCATCGGAATCTAATACTGAACCCCCAGGATACGCTCAAAGCAAACCACAAATAATGAGATTTACTCTTCTTGTACTTAATTTGGCATTCTGCCTTTTGTATTAAACTCCGACACAATTTCCGTGTTTCGTCATCAATGTGCAGGTCCAAGCGTTTGAGTAAAGCTGCAGTAGTGCATCGAAATCTAATAGTATGTTTCCCAGGAAAAGCTCAAAGCAAACCACTGACAATGGGAAGGTTTACTCTTCTTGTACCTAAGTCGGGATTGTGCCTTTTCTATTCAATCCCGACGCAATTTCTGTGTTTCATTGTCAATGTGAAGGTCCAAGGGTTAGAGTAAAGCTGGAGTAGTGCATCAGAATCTAATACTGATCTCCCAGGAAACGCTTGAAACAAACCACAAACAATGAGAAGATTTACTCTTCTTGTACTTAAGTCGGCATTGTGCCTTTTGCAAGAAATCCCGACGCAATATCTGTGTTTCATCGTCAATGTGCAGGTCCAAGCGTTTGAGTAAAGCTGCAGTAGTGCATCGAAATCTAATAGTATGTTTCCCAGGAAGCGCCCAAAGAAAACCACAAAAAATGAGAAGATATACTCCTCTTGTACTTAAGTCGGCAATTGAGTTTTGTATTAAATCCAGACTCAATTTTTGTGATTCATCGTCAAATTGAAGGTCCAAGGGATGGAGTAAAGCTGCAGTAGTGCATCGGAATCTAATACTGATCTCCCAGGAAACGCTCAAAGCAAACCACAAACCAAGAGATGATTTACTTTTCTAGTACATTAGTCGGCATTGTGCCTCTTGTATTAAATACCGACGCAATTTCTGAGTTTCATCGTCAATGTGAAGGTCCAAGGGATACAGTAACGCTGCAGTAGTGCGTCGGAATCTAATACTGATCTCCGAGGAAAAGCTCAAGGCAAAAACAAACAATGAGAGGATTTACTCTTATTGTGGTTAAGTCAGCATTGTGCCTTTTGTATTAAATCCCGACGCAATTTCTGTGTTTCTTCGTCAATTCGAAGGTCCAAGGGATGAGTAAAACTGCAGTTGTGCATCGGATTCTAATACTATTCGCCGACAAAACGCTCAAATCAAACCACAAACAATGAGAAAATTTACTCTTCCAGTACTGATGTCAGCATTGAGACTTTTGTATTAAATTGCGACGCAACTTCTGTGTTTCATCGTCAATGTGAAGGTCCAACGGATAGGGAAAATCTGCAGCTGTGCATCGGAATCTAATACTGATCCCCCAGGAAACACTCACACCAAACCACAATCAATGAGAAGATTTAATCTTCTTGTACTTAAGTTGGCATGGTGTCTTATGCATTAAATCCCGACGCAGTTTCTGAGTTTCATCGTCAAAGTGAAGGTCCAATGGATACAGTAACACTGCAGTAGTGCACCGGAATCTAATACTGATCACACAGGAAACTCTCAAAGCAAACCACAAACAATGAGAAGATTTACTCCTCTTGTACTCAAGTCGTCATAGTGCCCTTTGTATTAAATCCCGCCGCTATTACTGTGTTTCATCGTCAATGTGAAGGTCCAAGGGTTAGAGATAAGCTGGAGTAGTGCATCAGAATCTAATACTGATCTCCTAGGAAACGCTCAAAGCAATCCACAAAGAATGAGAAGATATCCTCGTCTTGTACTTAAGTCGGCAATTGCCTTTTGTATTAAATCCCGACTCCATTTCTGTGTTTCATCGACAATGTGAAAGTCCAAGGGATGGTGCAAAGCTGTAGTAGTGCATCGGAATGTGATACTTATCTCCTAGGAAGCGCTTATAGCAAACCACAGACAATGAGAAGAATTACTCTTTTTGCACTTAAATCGGCATTGTGCCTTTTGTATTAAATTCCGACGCAATTTCTGTGTTTCATTGTCAATGTGAAGGTCGAAGGGATAGAGTGAAACTGCAGTAATGCATCGGAGTCTTATGCCAATCTCCCAGGGAACACTCAAATTAAACCACAAACAATGAGAAGATTTACTCTTAGTGTACTGAAGTCGGCATTGTAATTTTTGTATTAAATCCCGACGGAATTTCTGTGTTTCATCGTCAATGTGAAGGTCCAACGGATAGAGTAAAGCTGCAGTAGTTCATTGGAATCTAATACTGATCCCCCAAGGAAACGCTCAAAGTAAACCACAAACAATGAGAAGATTTATTCTTCTTGGTCTAAAGTCGGCATTGTGCCTTTTGTATTAAACTCCGACGCAATTTCCGTGTTTCATCGTCAATGTGGTTGTCTAAGGGATACAGTTAAGCTGCAGTAGTGCATCGGAATCTAATACTGATCTCCCAGGAATCGCTCAAAGCAACCACAAACAATGGGAAGATTTACTCCTCTTGTACGTAAGTCGTCATTGTGCCTTTCGTATTAAATCCCGACGCTATTTCTGTGTTTCATCGTCAATGTGAAGGTCCAAGGAAATTAGTAAAGTTATAGTAGTGCATCGGAATCTAATACTGATCCCCCAGGTTAGGTTCAAAGCAAACCACAAACAATTAGAAGATTTGCTCTTCTGGTACTTAAGTCGGCATTGTGCCCTTTGTATTAAATCCCAACGCAATTTCTGTGTATCATCGTCAATCTGAAGCTCCAAGGGATAGAGTATTGCTGCAGTAGTGCATCGGAATATAATACTGATCTCTAAGGAAAAGCTCAAATCAAACCACAAACAATGACAAGATTTACTCTTCTTGTACGTAAGTCGGCATTGTGCCCTTTGGATTTAATCCCGACGCAATTTCTGTGTTTCATCGTCAGTGTGAAGGTCCAAGGGATAGCGTAAAGCTGCAGTAGTTCTTCGGAATCTAATACTGATCTCCCAGGAAACGCTCAAAGCAAAACACAAACAGTGAGAAGAATTACTCATCTTGTACTTAAGTCGGCATTGTGCCTTTTGTATTAAATCCCAACGCAATTTCTGTGTTTCAACGTCACTGTGAAGGTTCAAGGGATAGAGTAAGGCTGTAGTAGTGCATCGGAATCTAATACAGATCTCCCAGGAAACGCTCAAAGCAAACCACGAACAATGAGAAGATTTACTCTTCTTGTACTGAAGTCGGCATTGTGCCTTTTGTTTTAAACCCCGACGCAATATCTGTGTTTCATCGTCAATTTTAAGGTCCAAAGGATAGGGTAAAGATGCAGTAGTGCATCGGAATCTAATTGTACGTTTCCCAGGAAACGCTCAAAGCAAACCACAAACAATGAGAAGATTTACTCTTCTTGTACGTAAGTCGGCATTGTGCCCTTTGGATTTAATCCCGACGCAATTTCTGTGTTTCATCGTCAGTGTGAAGGTCCAAGGGATAGCGTAAAGCTGCAGTAGTTCTTCGGAATCTAATACTGATCTCCCAGGAAACGCTCAAAGCAAACCACAAACAGTGAGAAGAATTACTCATCTTGTACTTAAGTCGGCATTGTGCCTTTTGTATTAAATCCCAACGCAATTTCTATGTTTCAACGTCACTGTGAAGGTTCAAGGGATAGAGTAAGGCTGTAGTAGTGCATCGGAATCTAATAAGGATCCCCCAGGAAACGCTCAAAGCAAACCACGAACAATGAGGAGATTTACTCTTCTTGTACTGAAGTCGGCATTGTGCCTTTTGTTTTAAACCCCGACGCAATATCTGTGTTTCATCGTCAATGTTAAGATCCAAAGGATAGGGTAAAGATGCAGTAGTGCATCGGAATCTAATTGTACGTTTCCCAGGAAACGCTCAAAGCAAACCACAAACAATGAGAAGATTTACTCTTCTTGTACTTCAGTCGGCATTCTGCCTTTTGCATTAAATCCCGACGCAATTTCTGTGTTTCATCGACAATGTGAAAGTCCAAGGGATACAGTAAGGCTGCAGTAGTGCATCTGAATCTAATACTGATCTCCCAGGAAACGCTCAAAGCAAACCACAAAAAATGAGAAGATTTACTCTTCTTGTACTGAAGTTGGCATTGTGCCTTTTGTATTACATCCCGACTCAATTTCTGTGTTTCATCGACAGTGTGAAAGTCCAAGGGATAGTGCAAAGCTGCAGTAGTGCATCGGAATGTAATACTGATCTCCCAGGAAACGCTCAAAGCAAACCACAAACAAATAAATGATTTACTTTTCTAGTACATTAGTCGGCATTGTGCCTCTTGTATTAAATCCCGACGCAATTTCTGTGTATCATCGTCAATGTGAAGTTCCACGGGATAGGGAAAAGCTGCAGCAGTGCAGCGGAATCTAATACTGATCAACCAGGAAACACTCAAAGCAAACCAGAATCAATGAGAAGATTAACTCTTCTTGTACTTAGGTCATCATGGTGCCTTATGCATTAAATCCCGACACAATTTCTGAGCTTCATCGTCAATGCGAAGGTCCAAGGGATACAGTAACGCTGCAGTAGTGCGTCGGAATCTAATACTGATCTCCGAGGAAAAGCTCAAGGCAAAAACAAACAATGAGAGGATTTACTCTTATTGTGGTTAAGTCAGCATTGTGCCTTTTGTATTAAATCCCGACGCAATTACTGTGTTTCTTCGTCAATGTGAAGGTCCAAGGGATAGAGTAAAACTGCAGTTGTGCATCGGATTCTAATACTGATCTCCCAGGAAGCGCTCAACAGAAAAGACAAAAAATGAGAAGAATAACTCTCCTTGCACTTAAGTCGGCATTGTGAATATTGTATTAAATACCGACGCAATTTCTGTGCTTCATTGTCAACGTGAAGGTCCAAGGGATTGAGTAAAGCTGCAGTTGTGCATCGGAATCTAATACTATTCTCCGAGAAAACGCTCAAATCAAACCACAAACAATGAGAAGATTTACTCTTCCAGTACTGATGTCGTCATTGTGCCTTTTCTATTAAATCGCGACGCAACTTGTGTGTTTCATCGTCAATGTGAAGGTCCAACGGATAGGGAAAAGCTGCAGCTGTGCATCGGAATCTAACACTGATCCCCCAGGAAACACTCACAGCAAACCACAATCAATGAGAGGATATACTCTTCTAGTACTTAAGTCGGCATGGTGTCTTACGAATTAAATGCCGACGCAATTTGTGAGTTTGATCGCCAAAGTGAAGGTCAAATGGATACAGTAACGCTGCAGTAGTGCACCGGAATCTAATACTGATCACACAGGAAACTCTCAAAGCAAACCACAAAGAATGAGAAGATTTACTCTCCTTGTACGCAAGTCGTCATTGTGCCTTTTGTATTAAATCCTGCCGCTATTACTGTGTTTCATCGTCAATGTGAAGGTCCAAGGTTTAGAGATAAGCTGGAGTAGTGCATCAGAATCTAATACTGATCTCACAGGAAACGCTCAAAGGAAACCACAAACAATAAGAAGGTATACTCTTCTTGTATTTAAGTCGGCATTGTGCATTTTGTATTAAATCCCGACGCAATTTCTGTGTTTCGTCGTCAATGTGAATGTCCAAGGGATAGAGTAAAGCTGCAGTAGTGCATCGGAATCTAATACTGATCTCCCAGAAACCGCTCAAAGCAAACCACAAACAGTGAAAAGTATAACTCTTCTGGTACTTGAGTCGGCATTGTGCGTTTTGTATTAAATCCCAACGCAATTTCTGTGTTTCATCGTCACTGTAAAGGTCCAAGGGATAGAGTAAGGCTGCATTAGTGCATCAGAATCTAATACTGATCTCCTAGGAAACGCTCAAAGCAATCCACAAAGAATGAGAGGATATCCTCGTCTTGTACTTAAGTCGGCAATTGCCTTTTGTATTAAACCTCGCCTCAATTTCTGCGTTTCATCGTCAATGTGAAGGTCCAAGGGATAGAGTACAGTTGCAGTAGTGCATCGGAATCTCTTACTGATCTCCACGGATACGCTTAAATCAAACCACTATCAATGAGAAGATTTACTCTTCTTGTACTTAAGTCGGCATTATGCCTTTTGTATTAAATCCCGACGCAATTTCTGTGTTTCATTGTCAATGTGAAGGTCGAAGGGATAGAGTGAAGCTGCAGTAGTTCATTGGAATCTAATACTGATCCCCCAAGGAAATGCTCAAAGTAAACCACAAACAATGAGAAGATTTATTCTTCTTGGTCTAAAGTCGGCATTGTGCCTTTTGTATTAAACTCCGACGCAATTTCCGTGTTTCGTCGTCAATGTGGTTGTCTAAGGGATACAGTTAAGCTGCAGTAGTGCATCGGAATCTAATACTGATCTCCCAGGAATCGCTCAAAGCAACCACAAACAATGGGAAGATTTACTCCTCTTGTACGTAAGTCGTCATTGTGCCTTTCGTATTAAATCCCGACGCTATTTCTGTGTTTCATCGTCAATGTGAAGGTCCAAGGGAGTTAGTAAAGTTATAGTAGTGCATCGGAATCTAATACTGATCCCTCAGGTTAGGTTCAAAGCAAACCACAAACAATTAGAAGATTTGCTCTTCTGGTACTTAAGTCGGCATTGTGCCCTTTGTATTAAATCCCAACGCAATTTCTGTGTATCATCGTCAATCTGAAGCTCCAAGGGATAGAGTATTGCTGCAGTAGTGCATCGGAATATAATACTGATCTCTAAGGAAAAGCTCAAATCAAACCACAAACAATGAGAAGATTTACTCTTCTTGTACGTAAGTCGGCATTGTGCACTTTGGATTTAATCCCGACGCAATTTCTGTGTTTCATCGTCAGTGTGAAGGTCCAAGGGATAGCGTAAAGCTGCAGTAGTTCTTCGGAATCTAATACTGATCTCCCAGGAAACGCTCAAAGCAAACCACAAACAGTGAGAAGAATTACTCATCTTGTACTTAAGTCGGCATTGTGCCTTTTGTATTAAATCCCAACGCAATTTCTGTGTTTCAACGTCACTGTGAAGGTTCAAGGGATAGAGTAAGGCTGTAGTAGTGCATCGGAATCTAATACAGATCCCCCAGGAAACGCTCAAAGCAAACCACGAACAATGAGAAGATTTACTCTTCTTGTACTGAAGTCGGCATTGTGCCTTTTGTTTTAAACCCCGACGCAATATCTGTGTTTCATCGTCAATGTTAAGGTCGAAAGGATAGGGTAAAGATGCAGTAGTGCATCGGAATCTAATTGTACGTTTCCCAGGAAACGCTCAAAGCAAACCACAAACAATGAGAAGATTTACTCTTCTTGTACTTCAGTCGGCATTGTGCCTTTTGCATTAAATCCCGACGCAATTTCTGTGTTTCATCGTCAATGTGAAAGTCCAAGGGTTACAGTAAGGCTGCAGTAGTGCATCTGAATCTAATACTGATCTCCCAGGAAACGCTCAAAGCAAACCACAAAAAATGAGAAGATTTACTCTTCTTGTACTGAAGTCGGCATTGTGCCTTTTGTATTACATCCCGACTCAATTTCTGTGTTTCATCGACAGTGTGAAAGTCCAAGGGATAGTGCAAAGCTGCAGTAGTGCATCGGAATGTAATACTGATCTCCCAGGAAACGCTCGAAGCAAACCACAAACAAAGAAATGATTTACTTTTCTAGTACATTAGTCGGCATTGTGCCTCTTGTATTAAATCCCGACGCAATTTCTGTGTATCATCGTCAATGTGAAGTTCCACGGGATAGGGAAAAGCTGCAGCAGTGCAGCGGAATCTAATACTGATCAACCAGGAAACACTCAAAGCAAACCAGAATCAATGAGAAGATTTACTCTTCTTGTACTTAGGTCATCATGGTGCCTTCTGCATTAAATCCCGACACAATTTCTGAGCTTCATCGTCAATGGGAAGGTCCAAGGGATACAGTAACGCTGCAGTAGTGCGTCGGAATCTAATACTGATCTCCGAGGAAAAGCTCAAGGCAAAAACAAACAATGAGAGGATTTACTCTTATTGTGGTTAAGTCAGCATTGTGCCTTTTGTATTAAGTCCCGACGCAATTACTGTGTTTCTTCGTCAATGTGAAGGTCCAAGGGATAGAGTAAAACTGCAGTTGTGCATCGGATTCTAATACTGATCTCCCAGGAAGCGCTCATAGGAAACCACAAAAAATGAGAAGAATAACTCTCCTTGCACTTAAGTCGGCATTGTGAATTTTGTATTAAATACCGACGCAATTTCTGTGCTTCATTGTCAACGTGAAGGTCCAAGGGATTGAGTAAAGCTGCAGTTGTGCATCGGAATCTAATACTATTCTCCGAGAAAACGCTCAAATCAAACCACAAACAATGAGAAGATTTACTCTTCCAGTACTGATGTCGTCATTGTGCCTTTTCTATTAAATCGCGACGCAACTTGTGTGTTTCATCGTCAATGTGAAGGTCCAACGGATAGGGAAACGCTGCAGCTGTGCATCGGAATCTAACACTGATCCCCCAGGAAACACTCACAGCAAACCACAATCAATGAGAGGATATATTCTTCTAGTACTTAAGTCGGCATGGTGTCTTACGAATTAAATGCCGACGCAATTTGTGAGTTTGATCGCCAAAGTGAAGGTCAAATGGATACAGTAACGCTGCAGTAGTGCACCGGAATCTAATACTGATCACACGGGAAACTCTCAAAGCAAACCACAAAGTATGAGAAGATTTACTCTCCTTGTACGCAAGTCGTCATTGTGCCTTTTGTATTAAATCCTGCCGCTATTACTGTGTTTCATCGTCAATGTGAAGGTCCAAGGTTTAGAGATAAGCTGGAGTAGTGCATCAGAATCTAGTACTGATCTCACAGGAAACGCTCAAAGGAAACCACAAACAATAAGAAGGTATACTCTTCTTGTATTTAAGTCGGCATTGTGCATTTTGTATTAAATCCCGACGCAATTTCTGTGTTTCGTCGTCAATGTGAATGTCCAAGGGATAGAATAAAGCTGCAGTAGTGCATCGGAATCTAATACTGATCCCCCAGAAAACGCTCAAAGCAAACCACAAACAGTGAAAAGTATAACTCTTCTGGTACTTGAGTCGGCATTGTGCGTTTTGGATTAAATCCCAACGCAATTTCTGTGTTTCATCGTCACTGTAAAGGTCCAAGGGATAGAGTAAGGCAGCATTAGTGCATCAGAATCTAATACTGATCTCCTAGGAAACGCTCAAAGCAATCCACAAAGAATGAGAGGATATCCTCGTCTTGTACTTAAGTCGGCAATTGCCTTTTGAATTAAACCTCGACTCAATTTCTGCGTTTCATCGTCAATGTGAAGGTCCAAGGGATAGAGTACAGTTGCAGTAGTGCATCGGAATCTCTTACTGATCTCCACGGATACGCTTAAAGCAAACCACTAACAATGAGAAGATTTACTCTTCTTGTACTTAAGTCGGCATTATGCCTTTTGTATTAAATCCCAATGCTATTTCTGTGTTTCGTCGTCAATGTGAAGCTCGAAGGGATAGAGTATTGCTGCAGTAGTGCATCCGAATCTAATACTGATCTCCCAGGAATCTCTCAAAGCAAACCACAACCAATGAGAAGATTTACTCTTCTTGTACTTTAGTCGGCATTGTGCCTTTTGTATTAAATCGCGACTCAATGTCTGTGTTTCATCGACAATGTGAAGGTCCAAGGGATGGTGCAAAGCTGCAGTAGTGCATCGGAATGTAATACTTATCTCCCAGGAAACGCTCAAAGCAAACCACAAACAAAGAGATGATTTACTTTTCTATTACTTAAGTCGGCATTGTGCCTTTTGTATTAAATCCCGACCCAATTTCAGTGTATCATCGTCAATGTGAAGCTCCAAGGGATAGAGTATTGCTGCAGTAGTGCATCGGAATCTAATACTGATCTCCCAGGAATCGCTCAAAGCAAACCACAACCAAAGAGAAGATTTACTCTTCTTGTACTTAAGTCGTCATTGTGCCTTTTGTATTAAATCCCGCCGCTATTACTGTGTTTCATAGTCAATGTGAAGGTCCAAGGGATACAGTAACACTGCAGTACTGCATCGGAAACTAATAATGATCACCCATGGAAACGCTCAAAGCAAACCACAAACAATTTGAGGATTTACTCCACTTGTACTTAAGTCGGCATTGTGCCTTTTGCATTAAATCACGACGCAATTTCTGTGTTTCATCGTTAATATGAAGGTCCAAGGGATAGATTGACGCCGCAATTGTGCGTCGGAATCTAACAGTGATCTCCCAGGAAGCGCTTATACCAAACCACAGACAGTGAAAAGAATTACTCTTCTTGCACTTAAATCGGCATTGTGCATTTTGTATTAAATCCCGACGCTAATTCTGTTTTTCATCGTCAATGTAAAGGTCCAAGGGCTAGGGTAAAGTTGGAGTACTGGATCGGAATCTAATGCTGATCTACCAGGAAACGCTCAACGCAAACCACAAACAATGAGAAGATTTACTCTTCCTCGACTTCAGTCGGCATTGTGCCCTTATCATTAAATCCCGACGCAATTTCTGTGTTTCATCGTCAATGTGAAGGTCCAAGGGATACAGTAACGCTGCAGTAGTGCATCGGAATCTAATACTGATCTCCCAGGAAACGCTCAAAGCAATACACAAACAATGGGAAGGTTTTCCCTTCTTGTACTTAATTCGGCATTGTGCATTTTGTATTAAATCCCGACGCCATTTCGGTGTTTCATCGTCAATGTGAAGGTCCAAGGGATAGAGTAAACCTGCTGTAGTGCATCGGAATGTAATACTGGTCTCCCAGGAAACGCACAAAGCAAACCACAAACAATGAGAAGATGTACTCTTCTTGTACTTATGTCGGCATTGTGCCTTTTGTATTAAATCCCGACGCAATTTTTGGGTTTCACCGTCAATGTGAACGTCCAAGGGATAGAGTAAACCTGCTGTAGTGCATAGGAATCTAATACTGGTCTCCCAGGAAACGCACAAAGCAAACAACAAACAATGAGAAGATTTACTCTTCTTGTACCTATGTCGGCATTGTGCCCTTTGTATTAAATCCCAACGCAATTTCTGTGTTTCATCGTCAATATGAAGGTCCAAGGGATACAGTAACGCTGCAGTAGTGCATCGGAATCTAATACTGAACTCCCAGGAATCGCTCAAAGCAAACCACAAACAATGGGAAGATTTACTCCTGTCGAACGTAAGTCGTCATTGTGCCTTTTGTATTAAATGCCGACGCTATTTCTGTGTTCCATCGTCAATGTGAAGGTCCAAGGGCTAGAGTAAAGTTGGAGTCCTGCATCGGAATCTAATACTGATCTCCCAGAAAACGCTCAAAGCAAACCACAAGCAATGAGAAGATTTACTCTTCTTGTTCTTATGTCGGCTTTGTGCCTTTTGTATTTAATCTCGACGCAAAGTCTGTGTATCATCGTCAATGTGAAGCTCCAAGGGATAGGGTATTGCTGCAGTAGTGCATAGGAATATAATTCTGATCTCAAAGGAAACCCTCAAATCAAACCACAAACAATGAGAAGATTTACTCTTCTTGTACTTAAGTCGGCATTGTGCCTTCTGTATTTAATCCCGACGCAGTTTCTGTGTTTCATCGTCAATGTGAAGGTCCAAGGGATAGAGTAAACTGCAGTAGTTCATCGGAATCTAATAATGATCTCGCAGGAAACGCTCAAAGCAAATCACAAACAGTGAGAAGAATTACTCTTCTTGTACTTAAGTCGGCATTGTGCCTTTTGTATTAAATCCTGACGCTATTTCTGTGTTTCATCGTCAATGTGAAGGTCCTAGGGATAGAGGTAAGTCTTAGTAGTGCATCGGTATGTAAAACTGATCTCCCAGGAAACTCTCAAAGCAAACTACAAACAATGAGTAGATTTACTCTTCTTGTTCTTAAGTCGGCATTGTGCCTTTTGTATTAATCTCCGACGCAATTTCCGAGTTTCATCGTCAAACTGAAGGTCTAAGCGGTAGAGGAAGGCTGCAGTATGTATCCCGGGAAATCCTCAAAGCAAACCACAAACAGTGAGAAGAATTATTCTTCTCGTACTTAAGTCGGCATTGTTCCTTTTGTATTGAATCCCAACGCAATTTCTGTGTTTCATGGTCAATGTGAAGGTGCAAGGAATAGTTAAAGCTGCAGTAGTGCATCGGAATCTAATACTGATCTCCCAGGAAACTCTCAAAGCAAACCACAAAGAATGAGATGATTTACCCTTCTTGTACTTATGTCGGCATTGTGCCTTTTGTATTAAATCCCGACGCTATTTCTGTGTTTCATCGTCAATGTGAGGGTCCAAGGGATAGAGTAAACCTGCAGTTGTGCATCGTAATCTAATACTGATCTCCCAGGAAACGCTCAAACCAAACCACAAACAATAAGAAGATTTACTCTTCTTGTACTTAAGTAGGCATTGTGCCTTTTGTGTTAAACTCCGACGCAATTTCCGTGTTTCATCGTCAAAGTGACGGTCTAAGTTATAGAGTAAAGCTGCATTAGTGCATGGGAATCTAATAGTATGTATCCCAGTGTAACCTCCCCCCTCACTTATCGACCTTAATGACAGTGAAAAACGAAACCGCGTGTACCTAATGGGAATTTTGGAAAAGCAATCGTCACCGAAGTTAACCTGTCGGTAAAGAGGGAGGAAAGGGTTGCATCTTAATGATAGGAAAAATGCAAATGAAACTGGTGGAAATTAATTTTGAAAAGGGGTAAAGTTAATAAAGAAAGTAAATGTGCGGCCGTTACGTTAACAATTAACTAGCGGTAATTAGATATCTGAGATTTGGGGGAAATCACGGTCGCCTGTCCTAAGGACACTTACTATAGTAACTGAAAAAGAAAGGTTATTACACATTTAATTAACACTAGAAGCGTGGCAACTGAAGGTTGACACGTGTAGTGTCAAAACTGAAAGTTTGTCAGAAGTAATAAATTTCGCTACACTCCGACTTAATTTAGCAGAAGAACTAATAAAACCAGAAAACTGAAAGTTAATTTAGTGACTGAAATTAATAAGAAGCTTTCTTTCTGAAGCACATCGAAATCCAGTAAAATACGGTTAGTCTTGGACTACCTCAACAATCATTTCAAAAGCAACTTGACTCTACGCAATTTAGAAACAAGAGATTTAACTTTGAACTTGAATTAACTGATTCTGAACTATTAACAATAGTAAAATTTAGTACGTACCAAGCTGAGCTGCACTCACAGGTAAGCTAAAATATGCTAACAAAACTCGCACTCTAAATTTGTGCTCGTGTAACCTAAATATTGTAGCCAGCTACTGAACTTTGAAATTAAAGCAGTGAAATCTAATTATATTATTTTAATGCTGGCGTTTGAATTTCAACGACACTCGGGTTCATTTCGGAAAAGGAAGGGACCCTGCTTGGCAATGCAATTGGGACAATGAGCAACAAATGTTCATGCTACGTTGCTGTAATTTTGCGAGGCAACTGGAACAATTTGAAAAGCTGAGGTCTGCCATACAGTTCTGAAACTTTACGTGCTTTTAGTCTTCCTTGTTGGTTGATTGAAGGTTTGAAGCCGTCGATCGAGGAGGTGGCGACAGTCACTCATTGTCGGCCGTCGCTGTTGCAGAAGCTGGATGTTGGCGCGCCTTCTTCTCGACACGGTCACCAGGCGAAACGGGCTCTTGATGTGCGCTAGCTAATGCTTCCCGTCCGCGACACCATGTCAGAAACTATCATCGCAAGTCGAGCGCAATTACATGCTGCCAAACCCCGAAAGCGCGGCAACTCGCGGGAGCGTCACACAACACACCTGCTCCACTCGCTACTCCAGCCAGACTCCGACTGTTCTGCCCGCGCTTCACGCGGCAGAGTTAACACTACCAAAGATCCTACACACTTTGATTCGTCACACGACCTATCGACGTAATCGTTCGATAGCAGTTTTCCCTAGGCAAGACCCAGCGTAAAAATACAAATAATATTTACGAAACAAACCAATTATACATCGACATGAGTGCATAAATATATATATACAAACAGTAAAACAATTACAATATATAAAGAGACAGAAATGTCATATCTTGAGGTAACAAAACAAGGAAAAAAAATAATAGTACAATAGATGGAAATAGGAGTATATGCACTTCCGGCGTTACACGTGCCCCACATTGTCTGAGGATGTTCGTGTAACGTAAACAGACTCAGAAAATGTCCCAAAAAAGAAACAACGGAAATGCATATGCTCAAAACATCAACAAAATTTAGCATTCGTCTAATTAATCATAAATCAATTTTTAGACCATAATTATTGAGTGGGGACACTCCTAATCTTATTCCACTCTGTCATCTTGCACAAAATAAAACAGGTTGACAACATATTAAAGTTCATAGAAGATATAGAAAATGGTTTAGCTATTCCAAAATCATTAAAATTCGTAACACTATGAGAAATGGAATACTATTTGCAAAATTAATCAGAGTACATGGTCATAAAAACAGGTAGATCAAAATACGCAAGTTAATAATTAATTACATAGAATACACATTTTTACATAACCTTTTCATAATTAATATCTCGTCATGAGATTCCACTTAACGCTAAACAAGAAAATAATATTCAGTAGATCGAAAAAACATAAATATTGACAGCAGAATTCTTTCACATCAGCTGTCCGGGAAGAAAAACTATTCCGCCTTTCGTACTCGCAAGTACAAAGAATGCCGACAGCGGCACAAGAGCTAACAGCGGCACAAGAGCCGACAGCGGCTCGCCTCGCCAGTATTGTTGCGCCCGCGTGTGCGGCACGCTTGATCTCACTCGCCCTTGTGACGGCGTTTCCAGAACGTCCGTTTCACTGAATTCTTTAGGAAAAACTCACTCCCGAGTAATCTCAAGGAGTCCCTTAATACTATCACAGTGGATAACTCAACACTGTCCATCATCACACGCATGTACTAGCCTGAAACTTAAAACAGCGTCTAAGTACATCGGCAATGACTAGTAAAACACATATTCATGAAATCTTACAGCTAGTTACAAAATCATATTTACGTTGCTTAATCTACTGTGACTCAGCTGAAAACTTAAATTAGCAGCTTGGATTTTTCAATTGATAAATAATCACTCTCTCTTAAATCATTTAGTCAAAATTAATTACTTATTAATTACAACTTCTTTAATGTCCTCTTGGTCAGTCAAAATCATGGCAATCTAGCAAACCTTAAATCTTACACTCTATATTTACATATTGTACAAATTACCCATTGTGTGGTATTAATCGATCCTAGGTTGGTACAATTTCAAATCTATTATATTTCGTATACCTAACAGCTTTCCAGAGCTTGGATACTCTAAGCAATAAGCATTTGTGTGAGGTATACCAATGACTTTATATGGTCCATTATAAACAAACTTAAATTTAGAGATTTCATTGTCTATCTCGCTCGATTTCTCATGAGCTTTCACAAGTACTAAGTCTCCGATCGCAAACTTAGCAAAACGCGCTTTAGCGTCATGACGACGTATGCGAGCATCGGCTTTAAGCTTCATTACTTCTCGCAAACGATCTTTTTTCACACCAATACTAATGTCAATCCGTGGAGGGAATTTGATTATCTCTTCCACTAAACTTTTACTTCTGTCATCCAACAGGATTTCCTCTGGAGAAAATCCCGTCGATTCATGTCTCAAGGTGTTCATAATTCTCTCAAATACTGCTACATATTTGCCCCATGCCCTATGGTTGTGATGGCAATAGGTACGGCACAGTCGGCCTAGCTCGCGCATATACCTCTCAGCGGGATTCCCAGCCGGACAATAAGCTGAAATATGGATCACCTCGACCCCATTACTTTCCAAGCCTTCATTCCACAACTTAGAAGTAAATTGTGCCCCATTGTCTGATAGAATCGCCTTGGGCTTACCAATATGAACAAAATAATCGTTCACAAGCTTGCTATAGACTGCTTTGGCTGTAGCTTTCCTAATCGGGTATAGTTTGATGAACTTGGAAAAAGCTTCTAGCACTACTAAAATGTAAGCAAAGTTTCCTGATGACTTGGGCAAAGGTCCGTACAAGTCCACGCACAGTAACTCAAAGGTGTCGTTAGGCCTTATACTTTGCATAGGACCACGACTCGTACAGTTGGTAACCTTCACCTTCTGACATAAATCGCATGTTTTCACTCTGTCAGTAACTCGTTTTAACATGTTGTTGAAATGCACTACTTCACTCAGCTTTTCCGTACATTTCTTTGGTCCACAGTGACCATACGCCAAATGGTAGTAGTCTATTATTTCCGTGACGTATTTGCTGGGCCAGCATACCCGCCAAATATTACTATCTTCACCCTTACGTATGTACAAGATATGATCGTATATCTTGTAATACTTCCTTAATTTCTCTCCTTCTGGACTCATCATATCGGGTTTTCACCATATTTAAACAACCATCCTCGTTCTGATGACGACGTAGATTCTTACAAATGTTCATTATTAATTTACGTCCCTCAACTTCTTTAAAATAGTACAATTTGACCACTCCATCTGCCTCATCTTTCAATAGACCTTGATTAGACTCGGGCAACCGCGACAGCGCATCCGCTACGCAATTGTCGGTCCCTTTTACGTAACAGATGTCATAGTTAAATTGCTGTAAATACAGCGACCACCTAGTCAGTCTTTCGTGAAGTAGTTTACAATCCTTCAGATAAGTGAGCGCCTTATGGTCCGTATGAATAATCACCTTACGGTCCCATAGGTAACCCTTGAACTTCTTGAATCCCCACACGATAGCGAGACACTCTTTCTCAGAAATCGTGTAGTTTCGCTCACTTTTTGATAAAGTTCGACTCGCGAACGCTATCGTCCGGTGTTCCTTATCCTCTCCTTTACCAACTTCTTGGAACACTTCTACCCCCACCCCGTAATTCGACGAATCCGTTCACAGATGGAAGGGTAGCGATAAATCAGGATGAAATAGTATGTTAGATCTTAACAACTCGTCTTTTAATCTCTCGAAAGCGGTCTGACACCCGTCAGTCCACACAAACGGAACATTTTTGCGCAAGAGGTTATTCAAATTTTCATCATTAAACACTTGTCCTTTTACAAATTTACGGTAAAATCCTGTGAGCCCTAGAAAACTTTTTAACTGTTTCCTAGACTTGGGTGGAGGACAATTCTTTATTGCCTCTAGTTTCTCTGGGTCTTTCGTAATACCAGCAGTGGTAATTACATGCCCTAAAAATTTCAGTTCCTGCTTCACAAATTCGCATTTCTTTAGCTTTAGAGTCATTCCGCCACGGCGCAATGCTCTAAAAACTTCATCTAACAGGTCACAATGGTCATGCCAAGTGGCATTGGCCAACAATAGGTCGTCAACATATACAGTTAATCTTGAACTCAAAGCCGGTCCTAGCACTTTATCTAGGGCCCTGATGAACACGGACACAGATATATTAAGTCCAAACGGCAGTACTCTATACTGATAACACCTGCCCGCAAACAAGAAGGCGGTGTATGGCCTAGATTCTTCTTCTAGTTCTATTTGCCAGTAACTAGCTGTCAGATCGAGGCTAGTCATGAACTTAACGTCATGAAAACGTTGCAAAATCTCCTCCATACTCTCTGGTCTGTCTGTTTCACGTTGAACGACCCTATTCAACGTGCGTGCGTCAATCACAATACGCACACTACCATCCCGTTTTGCTACAATGACCAAACCGTTATTGTATGGACTTGTACTTCTTTCAATCACTCCCCATTCGATCATCTTATCTATCTCCCGTTGCACTGCTTCCTTTTTGGACAGCGGTATAGCATACGGTCTCACGAAGAATGGTTCGTGCGGAATTACATGCAACTTGCATTTATATCCTTCCACAAGACCCGGTTTGTCTGAAAACACACTCTTATTCCTCATTATTACTTCATACAGGCCTCGTCTTTGTTCGTGTGTTACGTTTGACACACCGTCTACAATACTTTCCAATTCACTTTCTACACTATTGTCAATGCCGAGATTCCTCACATTACAGTAGTTCAAATTCATACCTACGTCAATACCATTCGGCCAGTTAACAATGTGTATAGGCTGGTATTGCCGATGCACACCGTCTCCTGCCTCGTCAAAACTAACTACTATTGTTTTATCTTGGGACGTACATGTCAACGTTTTGCTTTCGCAGTTAATCACTGCACGGTACTTTAACAGCCAATCTAACCCGATAATTACTTCCGTAGTTAAGTCTGGTACGACGACAAACTCTTGTTCAAATCGTGCCCCACATATCTCGAAGTTGACAAAAATCTGTTTTGTGACCGGTTTACTGGCCTTCCCAGTAGCACCGATAATTTTCACTCCTGTTACTGGCATAACTACGATGCCAGGTCTGTCTTTCAGTAACTCAAATATTTTCCCAGATACAGCACTCAATTCTGCACCGGTGTCAATCAACACGTTTAGTTGTAGGTCGTGCATATTAACAGACACTACTATCTGTCTACACTTGTCCTCGACTGTTTCTTTATTTTCCCACAGTAAATCCTCGTCTATATCCAGGTCATTCCAGAAAAAACCATCCGGCTTTGATCCTAAATCCGGCTTATCTGGCGGCTTTTTCAGCCTCTGTTCACATACAGTTTTAATTTCAACACGTTTGTCCTGAGGCTTAGTCTCTAGCTTCGCCTCCAATACCGAAACCTTTTCCTCTAACTCGTCAACTAGTGAGTGTTGCTTTGCTATCAATTCATTAATCGTCACCTTCGTTGATTCCACTTTGGTCAGATTAATCTCATCCGCCAATCTACCTGGAGGAATGTGCCCAGTCGCATCTGAAATTACTTCCTCTGGATCTGCGCAACCCACACTGCTACCGTCTGACCGCATAACGTCAGCTCTAAACTCATACATGCTGAAATCTATGTGCTTTTCTACCAATTGTGTCCGGCTATCACTAAAATTTTCGTAATCTTTCCCCTTAATACTCTCGCAATGTTTAAACTGGAGGTTTGCGTCGGATGGGTCGGCTACTTCTACCACTATAAATTTCGGTAAAGTCTGCCGGTTAGGGCCAGAACTTTCCGTTACTCCTTCAACATCTAACTCCTGCGGGACGAAACACGACGAATATTGCTCGTGCTCCCCATTAACATCAACTATTTCTGGTAAAGTCTGCCGGTTAGGGCCAGAACTTTCAATCACTTCACAAATACTATCTTCCTGTGGGACGAGACGCGGCAAATACTGCACGCGCTCCCCATAAACACTTCTCCCATACAGACCCCTATAATCTCTTAGTTCGTCGTATAAGCGACCGAACTGCCTTAACCAGACCTCATCCCTCTCTGCATCCCCTCGCTCGATGACGGACGTTTTATCCGACATCTGATCTTCTCTCAACAATTGCGAATCATTCTTAAACTCAATCTCCAGTTCCGCTGTGGGTATTACAGCTGGCACCTTATAATCGATTTCCGGAACACTACTTAAATTGTTCTCACTGACAGTGAATGTACCTTCTACTGCCGTGTATACAGCTGATCTACTACTGGTGGGCGCACTCCTTTCTCTTAACACTGGCACACTCTCCCGCCGTTGATTATTCCACACGGAATTTTCATACCGACGACACCTGGGTTTTCTCCTGCTATTGGGCCGCCAAAATTTCTCCACGCCCGGTCGGCCCCTCACCGGCGCGGCTAATGGTTTCCCTGTCTCGTCCCAGCAGATACGCTCCCCGGATGCTGCTGAGGCGGCTGATCACACCCTCTGGCGTCATTACTATTCTGTGAAGCCCGTATCACGTTAGTATGATACTGGTTTCCGTCATTCCTGCTATTATTTGCATTGTACCGATTGTTATTACGGTCCGAACCATTATTGTTATTGCTGCCATGGTTGCGGTATGCATTATTCCCGTGGTTATCGTTGTTGTGGTTGCTGTGGTACCCGTTGTTGTTACCACGGCCTCTGCTACTGTCGCGATTATTGCGCCAATTGTCCTCGTCCTCCACTCTTTCCAGGAAATCATTCATTGTCCTGTAATTGCTTCCTACGTATCGTTTTGTATCATCTGGAAGCTTCTTGTAGAGTTCCCAGACTATTTCGGATTCCGAGCGGCGGTCACGCAAATATTCCAACTTGCGGATCCAGCCCTCACAAAACTCCTTCATCGAGCCCCGCGAATTCGCATCGAAAGGCCTCGATACGACAAATTCGCGCCAGACACTTTGCTGTTTTTGCTCTGACCAGTATTCAGCCAGAAACAAATTTTTAAACTCGTCAAAAGTCAGGTTCGTAATGTTGAGATTTAGGCCCCAACGCTTGGCATAACCAGCCAACACATCAATAACCGCATTAATTTTTCTCTCATTTGTCCATGATCTGGGTAAAACTCTTTCACAATTTTTAATGAAATCCGTCTGGTGTATACCGCCTTTTTTCAAGGGGTCGAACCGCTCCTCTTTCGTCAACAACTCCGAACTATGTGCACAGATTAGGACATAGCTCTGTTATTCGTCAAGTTTCCTTTCTAATTCCGACACCCTCGTAATCACTTGGCAAGTGGTTGTCGCAAGCGTTTCCACTTCCCTCTTTTTCTCTTCGCAGGTGTCAGCCTGCTTCGTCACTTTGGTATCTACTTCGGATACTAAAGCCTTTAAAGTTTCCACCTTCTGTTGATCCTCTTTTCTCACTAATTGAATTTGTTCCGTCACCTTATTCTCGATGATCGGAGCAACTGCGTCTCCTACACTTTTCTCGATTCTGCTAATTTCGGAATCAAAACCAGTATTTATGCTCGCAATTTCCGCCTGAACGCCTATCATTTCCTGTTTAAGGTTACTGATTTCGGTATTAATCACGACAATATCGTCTTTGATTTTATCAACTTTTGTGTTAACAACTTCAACATTGTAGTTAACAACATTAATAGCTTTGTTCTGATTGTCTAGCATTCGTTCAATTTTTTCAGACTGAGCTACTTGCTTGGCAGCCTGAGCTGCTTGCTCGGCAGCCTGAGCTTCTTGCTTGGCAGCCTGATCTTTAATTTCTGCCGATTGACTCTTGATTTCGTTAATCAAAACATTCAATAAATCAGTTAAATTCCCGGAATCCACCGGTTTTACTTCCGTAGCGGCTTCCTCTTTCATTGTCCCCCCGTATTCGTCATCAAGCGATTCAGATTTGATTTTCACTTCCGATTCCGAAACATTTTCTAAAGTCTGGAATTCCATTTCTGCTCTTTGTTGCGTTTCGGCGGTCGCATCTTTCATGCTAGCCGCCTGCCCCGGAACAATGGGTACCGCTGTGCGCGTTTCCCACTGTTCGACCGATTGTTCCGTATCTAAGTCTACCAAATTTTGGTAATTGTTGCCTTCACTCATTTTAATAATTTTCAGTATAAATGCAAAATCTCAACTCTAATTAGGATTCCTCACACGAATATTCTCGCTGACGTATCGACCATTTCGTAACCAGTACTTTGTTACGAGACTTGCACAATGCAAAATTCGTGTCCAGAACAACCTCAAATTTGAAGATTGTCCTGTCACGGTCGCCACGTGTAACCTCCCCCCTCACTTATCGACCTTAATGACAGTGAAAAACGAAACCGCGTGTACCTAATGGGAATTTTGGAAAAGCAATCGTCACCGAAGTTAACCTGTCGGTAAAGAGGGAGGAAAGGGTTACATCTTAATGATAGGAAAAATGCAAATGAAACTGGTGGAAATTAATTTTGAAAAGGGGTAAAGTTAATAAAGAAAGTAAATGTGCGGCCGTTACGTTAACAATTAACTAGCGGTAATTAGATATCTGAGATTTGGGGGAAATCACGGTCGCCTGTCCTAAGGACACTTACTATAGTAACTGAAAAAGAAAGGTTATTACACATTTAATTAACACTAGAAGCGTGGCAACTGAAGGTTGACACGTGTAGTGTCAAAACTGAAAGTTTGTCAGAAGTAATAAATTTCGCTACACTCCGACTTAATTTAGCAGAAGAACTAATAAAACCAGAAAACTGAAAGTTAATTTAGTGACTGAAATTAATAAGAAGCTTTCTTTCTGAAGCACATCGAAATCCAGTAAAATACGGTTAGTCTTGGACTACCTCAACAATCATTTCAAAAGCAACTTGACACTACGCAATTTAGAAACAAGAGATTTAACTTTGAACTTGAATTAACTGATTCTGAACTATTAACAATAGTAAAATTTAGTACGTACCAAGCTGAGCTGCAGTCACAGGTAAGCTAAAATATGCTAACAAAACTCGCACTCTAAATTTGTGCTCGTGTAACCTAAATATTGTAGCCAGCTACTGAACTTTGAAATTAAAGCAGTGAAATCTAATTATATTATTTTAATGCTGGCGTTTGAATTTCAACAACACTCGGGTTCATTTCAGAAAAGGAAGGGACCCTGCTTGGCAATGCAATCGGGACAATGAGCAACAAAGGTTCATGCTAAGTTGCTGTAATTTTGCGAAGCAAATGGAACAATTTGAAAATCTGAGGTCTGCCATACAGTTCTGAAACTTTACGTGCTTTTAGTCTTCCTTGTTGGTTGATTGAAGGTTTGAAGCCGTCGATCGAGGAGGTGGCGACAGTTACTCATTGTCGGCCGTCGCTGTTGCAGAAGCTGGATGTTGGCGCGCCTTCTTCTCGACACGGTCACCAGGCGAACCGGGCTCTTGATGTGCGCTAGCTAATGCTTCCCGTCCGCGACACCATGTCAGAAACTATCATCGCAAGTCGAGCGCAATTACATGCTGCCAAACCCCGAAAGCGCGGCAACTCGCGGGAGCGTCACACAACACACCTGCTCCACTCGCTACTCCAGCCAGACTCCGACTGTTCTGCCCGCGCTTCACGCGGCAGAGTTAACACTACCAAAGATCCTACACACTTTGATTCGTCACACGACCTATCGACGTAATCGTTCGATAGCAGTTTTCCCTAGGCAAGACCCAGCGCAAAAATACAAATAATATTTACGAAACAAACCAATTATACATCGACATGAGTGCATAAATATATATATACAAACAGTAAAACAATTACAATATATAAAGAGACAGAAATGTCATATCTTGAGGTAACAAAACAAGGAAAAAAAAATAATAGTACAATAGATGGAAATAGGAGTATATGCACTTCCGGCGTTACACCGGGAAACGCTCAAAGCAAACCACATACAATGTGAAGATTTACTCTTTTTGTGCTTAAGTCGGCATTGTTCCTTTTGCATTAACTCCCGACGCAATTTCTGTGTTTCATCGTCAATGTGAAGGTCCAAGGGATACAGTAACGCTTCAGTAGTTCATCGGAATCTAATACACATCTCCCAGGAATCGCTCAAAGCAAACCACAAACAATGGGTAATTTTACTCCTCTTGTACTTAAGTCGTCATTGTGCCTTTCGAAAGAATCCCGACGCTATTTCTGTGTTTCATCGTCAATTTGAAGGTCCAAGAGATAGAGTAAAGTTGGAGTAGTGCACCGGAATTTAATACTGATCTCCCAGGAAACGCTCAAAGCAAACCACAAACAATTAGAAGGTTTACCCTTCTAGTACTTAAGTCGGGAGTTGTCTCTTGTATTTAATCCCGACGCAATTTCTGTGTTTCATCGTCAATGTGAAGCTCCAACGGATGGAGTATTGCTGCAGTAGTGCATCGAAATATAATACTGCTCTCAAAGGAAACGCTGAAATCAAACCACGAACAATGAGAAGATTTACACTTCTTGTACTTAAGTCAGCATTGTGCCTTTTGTAATAAATCCCAACGCAATTTCTGTGTTTCATCGTCACTGTGAAGGTCCAAGGGATAGAGTAAGGCTGCAGTTGTGCATCGGAATCTACTACTGATCTCCCAGGAAACGCCCAAATCAAACCACGAACATTGAGAAGATATACTCCTCTTGTACTTAAGTCGGCAATTGCCTTTTGTATCAAATCCCGATGAAATTTCTGGGTTTCAACGTCAATGTGAAGGTCCAAGGTATAGAGTAAAGTTGCAGTACTGCATCGGAATCTAATACTGATCCCCCAGGAAACGCTCAAAGCAAACCACAAACAAAGAGAAGATTTACTGTTCTTGTACTTACGTTGGCATTGTGCATTTTGTATTAAACCCCGACTTAATTTCTGTGTTTCATCGTCAATGTTAAGGTCCAAGGCATAGAGTAAAGATGCAGTAGTGCATTGGTTTCTGATAGTACGTTTCCCAGGAAACGCTCAAAGCAAACCACAAACAATTAGAAGATTTACTCTTCTTGTACTTCAGTCGGCATTGTGCCTTTTGCATTAAATCCCGACGCAATTTCTGTGTTTCTTCGTCAATGTGTAGGTCCTAGGGATACAGTAAGGTTGCAGTAGTGGATCTGATCTAATACTGATCTCCCAGGAAACGCTCAAACCAAACCACAAACAATGGGAAGATTTACTCTTCTTGTACTTAGTCGGCATTGTGCCTTTTGCATTAAATCCCGACGCAATTTCTGTGTTTCATCGTCTATGTGATGGTCCAAGGGATACAGTAACGCTGCAGTAGTGCAACGGAATCTAATACTTACCTCCCAGGAAACGCTCAAAGCAAACCACAAACAATGGGAAGATTTACTCCTCTTGTACTTAAGTCATCATTGTTCCTTTTGTATTAAATCCCGACGCAATTTCTGAGTTGCATCGTCAATGTGAAGGTCCTAGGGATAGAGGTAAGTCGGAGTAGTGCATCAGTATCTAATACTGATCTCCCAGGAAACTCTCAAAGCAAACCACAAACAATGAGAAGATTTACTCTTCTTGCACTTAAGTCGGCATTGTGCATTTCTTATTAAATCCCGACGCAATTTCTGTGTTTCATCGTCAATGTGAAGGTCCAAAGGATAGAGTAATACTGCAGTAGTGCATCGGAATCTAAAACTGATCTCCTAAGAAACGCTTAAAGCAAACCACAAACAATGAGAAGAATTCCTCTTCTCGTACTTAAGTCGGCATTGTGCCTTTTGTATAGAATCCCAACGCAATTTCTGGGTTTCATCGTCACTGTGAAGGTCCAAGGTATAGAGTAAGGCTGCAGTATTGCATCGCAATCTAATACTGAGCCCCCGGGAAACGCTCAAAGCAAACCACAAACAATGAGAAGATTTACTGTTCTTGTACTTAAGTCGGCATTGTGCCTTTTCTATTAAACCCCGACGCAATTTCTGTGTTTCATCGTCAATGTTGTGGTCCAAGGAATAGAGTAAAGATGCGGTAGTGCATTGGTATCTAATAGTACGTTTCCCAGGAAACGCTCAAAGCAAACCATAAACAATGAGAAGATTTATTCTTCTTGTACTTCAGTCGGCATTGTGCCTTTTGCATTATATCCCGACTCAATTTCTGTGTTTCATCGTCAATGTGAAGGTCCTAGGGATTGAGGTAAGTCAGAGTAGTGCATCGGTATCTAATACTGATCTCCCAGGAAACTCTCAAAGCAAATAACAAACAATGAGAAGATTTACTCTTCTTGTACTTAAGTCGGCATTGTGCATTTTTTATTAAATCCCGAGGCAATTTCTGTGTTTCATCGTCAATGTGAAGGACCATGCTATAGAGTAATACTGCAGTACTGCTTCGGAGTCTAATACTGATCTCCCAGGAAACGCTCAAAGCAAACCACAAAGAATGAGAAGAATTATTCTTCTCGTACTTAAGTCGGCATTGTGCCTTTTATATTGAATCCCAACGCAAATTCAGTGTTCACCGTCAATGCGATGGTGCAAAGAATAGAGTAAAGCTGCAGTAGTGTATCGGAATATAATACTGATCTCCCAGGAAACGCTCAAAGCAAACCACAAACAATGAGAAGATTTACACTTCTTGTACTTATGTCGGCATTGTCCTTTTTGTATTAAATCCCGAAGCAATTTCTGTGTTTCATAGTCAATACGAAGGTCCAAGGGATAGAGTAAAGCTGCAATTGTGCGTCGGAATGTATAACTGATCTCCCAGGGAGCGCTCATAGCAATTCACAGACAATGAGAAGAAATACTACTCTTGCACTTAAGTCTTCATTGTGCCTTTTGTAGTAAATCGCGACGCTATGTCTGTGTTTCATCGTCACTGTGAAGTTCCAAGGGATAGAGTAAGACTGCAGTAGTGCATCCGAATATAATACTGATCTCCCAGGTAACGCACAAAGCAAACGAGAAACAATGAGAAGATATAGTCCTCTTGTACTTCAGTCGGCAGTTGCCTTTTGTATTAAATCCCGATGCAATTTCTGGGTTTCATCGTCAATGTGAAGGTCCAAGGGATAGAGTAAAGTTGCAGTGCTGCATCGGAATCTAATGCAGATCCCCCAGGAAACGCTCAAAGCAAACCACAAACAATGAGAAGATTTACTCTTCTTGTACTTAAGTCGGCATTGTGCATTTTGTATTAAAACCCGACGCAATATCTGTGTTTCATCGTCCATGTTAAGGTCCAAGGAATAGAGTAAAGATGCAGTCGTGCATCGGAATCTAATAGTACGTTTCCCAGGAAACGCTCAAAGCAAACCACAAACAATGAGAAGACTCACTCTTCTTGTACTTCAGTCGGCATTGTGCCTTTTGCATTAAATCCCGACGCTCTTTATGTGTTTCTTCGTCAATGTGAAGGTCCAAGGAATACAGTAAGGCTTCAGTAGTGCATCTGAATCTAATACCGATCTCCCAGGAAACTCTCAAACCAAACCACAAATAGGGAGAAGATTTACTCTTCTTGTACTTCAGTCGGTATTGTGCCTTTTGCATTAAATCCCGACGCAATTTCTGTGTTTCATCATCTATGTGAAGGTCCAAGGGATACAGTAACGCTGCAGTAGTGAATCGGAATATAATGCCGATCTCCCAGGAAACGCTCAAAGAACACCACAAACAATGGGAAGATTTACTCTTCTTGTACTTCAGTCGGCATTGTGCCTTTTGCATTAAATACTGACGCTATTTCTGTGTTTCATCGTCAATGTGAAGGTCCAAGGCATAGAGTAAAGCTACAATAGTGCATCGGAATGTAATACCGATCTCCCAGGAAACGCTCAAAGCAAACCACAACTATAGAGAAGATTTACTCTTCTAGTACTTAAGTCGGCATTGTGCCTTTTGTATTATATCCCGACGCAATTTCTGTGTTTCATCATCAATGTGAAAGTCCAAGGGATAGTGTAAAGCTGCAATAGTGCATCGAAATGTAATAGTGATCTCCCAGGAAACGCTCAAAGCAAACCACAAGCAATGAGAAGATTTACTCTTCTTGTACTTATGTCGGCTTTGTGCCTTTTGTATTAAATCCCGATGCAAATTCTGTGTATCATCGTCAATGTGAAGCTCCAAGGGAAAGAATATTGCTGCAGTAATGCATCGGAATATAATACTGATGTCAAAGGAAACGCCAAATCAAACCACAAACAATGAGAAGATTTACACTTCTTGTACTTAAGTCGGCATTGTGCCCTTTTTGTTTAATCCCGACGCAATATCTGTGTTTCAACGTCAATGCGAAGGTCCAAGGGATGGAGTAAAGTTGTAGTACTGCATCGGAATCTAATACAGATCCCCCAGGTAACGCTCAAAGCAATTCACGAACAATGAGAAGATTTACTCTTCTTGTACTTAAGTCGGCATTGTGCCTTTTGTATTAAACCCCGACGACATTTCTGTGTTTCATCGTCAAAGTTAAGGTCCAAAGGATAGTGTAAAGATGCAGTAGTGCATCGGAATCTAATAGTACGTTTCCCAGGAAACGCTCAAAGCAAACCACAAGCTATGAGAAGATTTACTTTTCTTGTACTTATGTCGGCATTGTGCCTTTTGTATTAAATCCCGACGCAAATTCTGTGTATCATCGTCAATGTGAAGCTCCAAGGGAAAGAGTATTGCTGCAGTAGTGCATCGGAATATAATACTGATGTCAAAGGAAACGCCAAATCAAACCACAAACAATGAGAAGATTTACACTTCTTGTACTTAAGTCGGCATTGTACCCTTTTTGTTTAATCCCGACGCAATATCTGTGTTTCAACGTCAATGCGAAGGTCCAAGGGATGGAGTAAAGTTGTATTACTGCATCGGAATCTCATACAGATCCCCCAGGTAACGCTCAAAGCAAACCACGATCAATGATAAGATTTACTCTTCTTGTACTTAAGTCGGCATTGTGCCTTTTGTATTAAGCCCCGACGACATTTCTGTGTTTCATCGTCAATGTTAAGGTCCAAAGGATAGTGTAAAGACGCAGTAGTGCATCGGAATCTAATAGTACGTTTCCCAGGAAACGCTCAAAGCAAACCACAAAAAATGAGAAGATTTACTCTTCTTGTACTTCAGTCGGCGTTGTGCCTTTTGCATTAAATCCCGACGCAATATATGTGTTTCATCGTCGATGTGAAGGTCCTAGGGATAGAGTAGGGCTACAGTAGTGTATCGGAAACTAATACCGATCTCCCAGGAAACGCTCAAAGCAAACCACAAGCAATGAGAAGATTTACTCTTCTTGTACTTATGTCGGCTTTGTGCCTTTTGCATTATATCCCGACGCAATTTCTGTGTTTCATCGTCTACGTGATGGTCCAAAGGATACAGTAAAGTTGCAGTACTGCATCGGAGTCTAATACTGATCTCCCAGGAAACGCTCTAATCAAATCACAAACTATTAGAAGATTTACTCTTCTTGTACTTATGTCGGCATTGAGCCTTTTGTATTAAATCCCAACGCAATTTCTGTGTTTCACCGACACTGTGAAGGTCCAACGGATAGAGTAAGGCTGCAGTAGTGCATCGGAATCTAATACTGATCTCCCAGGAAACACTCAAAGCAAACCACAAACAATGAGAAGATTTACTCTTCTTGTACTTCAGTCGTCATTGTGCCTTTTGTATTAAACCCCGACGCAATTTCTGTGTTTCTTCGTCAATGTTAAGGTCCAAGGGATAGAGTAATGATGCAGTGGTGCATTGGTATCTAATAGTACGTTTCCCAGGAGACGCTCAAAGCAAACCACAAACAATGAGAAGATTTTCTCTTCTTGTACTTAAGTCGGCATTGTGAATTTTGTATCAAATCCCGACGCGATTTCTGTGTATCATCGTCAACGAGAAGGTCCAAGGGATAGAGTAAAGCTGCAGTAGTGCGTCGGAATCTATTTCTGATCTCCCAAAAAACGCTCAAAGCAAACCAGAAACGATGAGAAGATTTTCTTTTCTTGTACTTAAGTAAGCATTGTGCTTTTTGTATTTAATCCCGACGCCATTTATGTGTTTCATCGTCAATGTGAAGGTCCTAGGGATAGAGTAGGGCTACAGTAGTGCATCGGAAACTAATACCGATCTCCCAGGAAACGCTCAAAGCAAACCACAAGCAATGAGAAGATTTACTCTTCTTGTACTTATGTCGGCTTTGTGCTTTTTGTATTAAATCCCGACGCAAAATCTGTGTATCATCGTCAAAGTGAAGCTCCAAGGGATAGAGTATTGCTGCAGTAGTGCATCGGAATATAATACTGACCTCAAGGGAAACGCTCAAATCAAACCAGAAACAATGAGAAGATTTACTATTCTTGTACTTAATTCGGCATTGTGCCTTTTGTATTTAATCCCGACGCAAATTCTGTGTTTCATCGTCAATGTCAAGGTCCAAGGGATAGAGTAAAGCTGCAGTAGTTCATCGGAATCAAATACTGATCTCCCAGGAAACGCTCAAACCACAAGCAATGAGAAGATTTTCTCTTCTTGTACTTATGTCGGCTTTGTGCCTTTTGTATTAAATCCCGACGAAAATTCTGTGTTTCATCGTCACTGTGAAGGTCCAAGGGATAGAGTAAGGCTGCAGTAGTGCATCGGAATCTAATACTGATCTCACAGGAAACGCCCAAATCAAACCACGAACAATGAGAAGATACACTCCTCTTGTACTTAAGTCGACAATTGCTTTTTGTTTTAAATTCCGATGCAGTATCTGGGTTTCAACGTCAATGTGAAGGTCCTAGGGATAGAGTAAAGTTGCAGTACTGCAGCGGATTCTAATACTGGTCCCCCAGGAAACGCTCAAAGCAAACCACAAACAATGAGAAGACTTACTCTTCTTATACTTAAGTCGGCATTGTGCATTTTGTATTAAACTCCGACGCAATTTCTGTGTTTCATCGTCAATGCTAAGGTCCAAGGGATAGAGTAAAGATGCAAAAGTGCATATGTATCTAATAGTACGTTTCCCAGGAAACGCTCAAAGTAAACCACAAACAATGAGAGGATTTACTCTTCTTGTACTTCAGTCGGCATTGTGCCTTTTGCATTAAATCCCGACGCTATTTCTGTGTTGTCATCGTCAATGTGAAGGTCCAAGGGATACAGTAAGATTGCAGTAGTGGATCTGATCTGATACTGATCTCCCAGGCAACGCTCAAACCAAACCACAAATAATGAGAAGATGTACTCTTCTTGTACTTCAGTCGGTTTGTGCCTTTTGCATTAAATTCCTACGCAATTTGTGTGTTTCATCGTCAATGTGAAGGTCCTAGGGATAGAGGTAAGTCGAAATAGTGCATCGGTATCTAATACTGATCTACCAGGAAACTCTCAAAGCAAACCACAAACAATGAGAAGATTTACTCTTCTTCTACTTAAGTCGGCATTGTGCATTTTTTATTAAATCCCGACGCAATTTCTGTGTTTCATCGTCAATGTGAAGGACCAAGGGATAGAGTAACACTGCAGTTGTGCATCGGAATCTAATACTGATCGGCCAGGAAACGCTAAAATCATACCACAAACATTGAGAAGATTTACACTTCTCGTACTTATGTCGGCATTGTCCCTTTTGTATTAAATCACGACGCAATATTTGTGTTTCATCGTCAATGTGAAGGTCCAAGGTATAGATTAAAGATGCAGTAGTGCGTCCGAATCTAACACTGTTCTCCGAGGGAACGCTCAAAGCAAACCACAAACAAGGAGAAGTTTTACTCTTCTTGTACTTATGTCGGCTTTGTGCCTTTTGTATTAAATCCCGACGCAATTTCTGTGTTTCATCGTCAATGAGAAGGTCCAAGGGATAGAGTAAAGCAGCAGTTGTGCGTCGGAATCTAATTCTGATCTCCGAAAAAACGCTCAATGCAAACCAGAAACGATGAGAAGATATACTCTTCTTGTACTTAAGTAAGCATTGTGCCTTTTGTATTAAATCCCGACGCCATTTCTGTGTTTCATCGTCAATGTGAAGGTCCTAGGGATAGAGTGAAGCTACAGTAGTGCATCGGAATCTAATACCGATCTCCCAGGGAACGCTCAAAGCAAACCACAACCATTGAGAAGATTTACTCTACTTGTACTTAAGTCGGCATTGTGCCTTTTGTATTAAATCCCAACGCAATTTCTGTGTTTCATCGTCAGTGTGAAGGTCCAAAGGATAGAGTAAGGCTGCAGTAGTGCATCGGAATCTAATACTGATCTCCCAGGAAACGCCCAAAGCAAATCACGAACAATGAGAAGGTATACTCCTCTTGTACTTAAGTCGGCAATTGCCTTTTGTTTTAAATCCCGATGCAATCTCTGGGTTTCCTCGTCAATGTGAAGGTCCAAGGGATAGAGTAAAGTTGCAGTACTGCATCGGAATCTAATACTGATCCCCCAGGAAACGCTCAAAGCAAACCACAAACAATGATAAGATTAATTCTTCTTGTACTTATGTCGGCATTGTGCCTTTTGTATTAAACCCCTACGCAATTTCTGTGTTTCATCGTCAATGTTAAGGTCCAAGGGATAGAGTAAAGAATCAGTAGTGCATCGGAATCTAATAGTACGTTTCCCAGGATACGCTGAAAGCAAACCACAAACAATGAGATGATTTACTCTTCTTGTACTTCAGTCGGCATTGTGCCTTTTGCACTAAATCCCGAGGCAATTTCTGTGCTTTGTCGTCAGTGTGAAGGTCCAAGGTATACAGGATGGTGCAAATTTTGGGATTCATCGTCAATGTGAAGGTCCAAGGGATAGAGTAAAGTTGTATTAGTGCTTCGGAATCTAATACTGATCCCTTAGGAAACGCTCAAAGCAAACCACAAACAATTTGAAGATTTACTCTTCTTGTACTTAAGTCGGCATTGTGCCTTTTGTATTATACCCCGACGCATTTTCTGTGTTTCATCGTCAATGTGAAGGTCCATGGGATAGAGTAAAGCTGCAGTAGTGCATCGGATTCTAATACTGATCTCCCAGGAAACGCTCAAAGCAAACCACAAACAGTGAGAAGAATTATTCTTCTTGTACGTGAGTCGGCATTATGCCTTTTGTATTCAATCTCAAGGCAATTTCTGTGTCTCATCGTCAACGTGAAGGTATAAGCAATAGAGTAAGGCTGCAGTAGTGCATCGGAATCTAATATGGATCCTCCAGGAAACGCTCTAAAGGAAACCACAAACAATGAGAAGGTATACTCCTCTTGTACTTAAGTCGGCATTGTGAATTTTGTATTAAATCCCGACGCAATTTCTGTGTATCATTGTCAATGGGAAGGTCCAAGGGATAGAGTAAAGCTGCAGTAGTGCGTCGGAATCTAATACTGATCTCCCAAGAAACGCTCAAAGCAAACCAGAAACGATGAGAAGATTTACTCTTCTTGTACTTATGTAAGCATTGTGCCTTTTGTATAAAATCCCGATGACATTGTTGTGTTTCATCGTCAATGTGAAGGTCCTAGGGATAGAGTAAAGGTACAGTAGTGCATCGGAATCTAATACCGATCTCCCATGAAACGCCCAAAGCAAATCACAACCATTGAGAAGATTTACTCTTCCTGTACTTCAGTCGGCATTGTGCCTTTTGTATTATATCCCGACGCAATTTCTGTGTTTCATCGACTATGTGAAAGTCCAAGGGATAGTGTACAGCTGCAGTATTGCATCAAAACGTAATACTGATCTCACAGGAAAAGCTCAAAGCAAACCACAAGCTATGAGAAGATTTACTCTTCTTGTACTTATTTCGGCTTTGTGCTTTTTGCATTAAATCCCGATGCAATTTCTGTGATTCATCGTGACTGTGAAGGTCCATGCGATAGAGTAAGGCTGCAGTAGTGCATCGGAATCTAATACTGATCTCCCTGGAAACGCCCAAAGCAAACCACGAACAATGAGAAGATATACTCCTCTTGTACTTAAGTCGGCAATTACCTTTGGTATTAAATCCCGATGCAATTTCTGGGATTCATCGTCAATGTGAAGGTCCAAGGGATAGAGTAAAGTTGCAGTACTGCATCGGAATCTTCTACTGATCCCCCAGGAAACGCTCAAAGCAAACCACATACAATGAGAAGATTTGCTCTTCTTGTACTTAAGGCAGCATTGTGCCTTTTGTATTAAACCCCGACGCAATTTCTGTGTTTCATCGTCAATGTTAAGGTCCAAGGGATATAGTAAAGATGCAGTAGTGCATCGGAATCTAATAGTACGTTTCCCAGGAAACGCTCAATGCAAACCACAAACAATGAGAAGATTTTCTCTTCTTGTACTTCAGTCGGCATTGTGCCTTTTGCATTAAATCCCGACGCAATTTCCGTGTTTCATCGTCAATGTGAAGGTCCAAGGGGGGCAATAAGGCTGCAGTAGTGCATCTGAATCTAATACTGATCTCCCAGGAAACGCCCAAAGCAAACCACGAACAATGAGAAGATATTCTCCTCTTGTACTTAAGTCGGCAATTGCCTTTTGTATTATATCCCGAAGCAATTTCTGGGTTTCATCGTCTACGTGATGGTCCAAGGGATACAGTAAAGTTGCTGTACTGCATCGGAGTCTAATACAGATATCCCAGGAAACGCTCAAAGCAAACCACAAGCAATGAGAAGATTTACTCTTCTTGTGCTTATGTCGGCATTGTGCCTTTTGTATTAAATCCCGACGCAAATTCTGTGTATCATCGTCAATGTGAAGCTCCAAGGGAAAGAGTATTGCTGCAGTAGTGCATCGGAATATAATACTGATGTCAAAGGAAACGCTCAAATCAAACCACAAACAATGAAAAGATTGACATTTCTTGTACTTAAGTCGGCATTGTGCCCTTTTTATTTAAACCCGACGCAATATCTGTGTTTCATCGTCAATGTGAAGGTCCAAGGGATGGAGTAAAGTTGTAGTACTGCATCGGAATCTAATACAGATCCCACAGGAAACGCTCAAAGCAAACCACGAACAATGAGAAGATTTACTCTTTTTGTATTTAAGTCGGCATTGTGCCTTTTGTATTAAACCCCGACGAAATTTCTGTGTTTCATCGTCAATGTTAAGGTCCAAAGGATAGTGTAAAGATGCATTAGTGCATCGGAATCTAATAGTACGTTTCCTAGGAAACGCTCAAAGCAAACCACAAGCAATGAGAAGATTTACTCTTCTTGTACTTATGTCGGCTTTGTGCCTTTTGTATTAAATCCCGACGCAAAATCTGTGTATCATCGTCAAAGTGAAGCTCCAAGGGATAGAGTATTGCTGCAGTAGTGCATCGGAATATAATACTGATCTCAAAGGAAACGCTCAAATCAAACCACAAACAATGAGAAGATTTACTATTCTTGTACTTAAGTCGGCATTGTGCCTTTTGTATTTAATCCCGACGCAAATTCCGTGTTTCATCGTCAATGTGAAGGTCCAAGGGATAGAGTAAAGCTGCAGTAGTTCATCGGAATCTAATACTGATCTCCCAGGAAACGCTCAAACCACAAGCAATGAGAAGATTTTCTCTTCTTGTACTTATGTCGGCTTTGTGCCTTTTGTATTAAATCCCGACGCAAATTCTGTGTGTCATCGTCAATGTGAAGCTCCAAAGGATAGAGTATTGCTGCAGTAGTGCATCGGAATATAATACTGATCTCAAAGGAAACGCTCTAATCAAACCACAAACAATGAGAAGATTTACGCTTCTTGTACTTTAGTCGGCATTGTGCCCTTTGTATTAAATCCCAACGCAATATCTGTGTTTCATCGTCACTGTGAAGGTCCAAGGGATAGAGTAAGGCTGCAGTAGTGCATCGGAATCTAATACTGATCTCCCAGGAAACGCCAAAATCAAACCACGAACAATGAGAAGATACACTCCTCTTGTACTTAAGTCGGCAATTGCCTTTTGTTTTAAATTCTGATGCAATTTCTGGGTTTCAACGTCTATGTGAAGGTCCTAGGGATAGAGTAAAGTTGCAGTACTGCATCGGATTCTAATACTGATCCCCCAGGAAACGCTCAAAGCAAACCACAAACAATGAGAAGATTTATTCTTCTTGTACTTAAGTCGGCATTGTGCCTTTTGCATTAAATCCCGACGCTATTTCTGTGTTGTCATCGTCAATGTGAAGGTCCAAGGGATACAGTAAGGTTGCAGTAGTGGATCTGATCTGATACTGATCTCCCAGGCAACGCTCAAACCAAACCACAAATAATGAGAAGATGTACTCTTCTTGTACTTCAGTCGGTTTGTGCCTTTTGCATTAAATCCCTACGCAATTTGTGTGTTTCATCGTCAATGTGAAGGTCCTAGGGATAGAGGTAAGTCGGAGTAGTGCATCGGTATCTAATACTGATCTCCCAGGAAACTCTCAAAGCAAACCACAAACAATGAGAAGATTTACTCTTCTTGTACTTCAGTCGGCATTGTGCCTTTTGCATTAAATCCCGACGCAATTTCTGTGCTTCGTCGTCAGTGTGAAGGTCCAAGGTATACAGTATGGCGCAAATTTTGGGATTCTTCGTCAATGTTAAGGTCCAAGGGATAGAGTAAAGTTGCAGTACTGCATCGGAATCTAATACTGAACCACCAGGAAACGCTCAAAGCAAACCATAAACAATGAGAAGATTTACTCTTCTTGTACTTAAGTCGGCATTGTGCCTTTTGTATTAAACCCCGACGCGATTACTGTGTTTCATCGTCAATGTGAAGGCCCAAGGGATACAGTAAGGCTGCAGTAGTGCATCTGAATCTAATACTGATCTCGCAGGAAACGCTCAAACCAAACCGCAAATAATGAGGAGATTTACTCTTCTTGTACTTCAGTCGGTATTGTGCCTTTTACTATAAATCCCGACGCAATTTCTGTGTTTCATCGTTTATGTGAAGGTCCAAGGGATACAGTAACGCTGCAGTAGTGCATCGGAATGTAATACTTATCACCCAGGAAACGCTCAAAGCAAACCACAAACAATGGGAAGATTTACTCCTCTTGTACTTTAGTCGGCAATTGCCTTTTGTATTAAATCCCGATGCAATTTCTGGGTTTCATCGTCAATGTGAGGGTCCAAGGGATAGAGTAAAGTTGTATTAGTGCTTCGGAATCTAATACTGATCCCCCAGGACACGCTCAAAGCAAACCACAAACAATTTGAAGAGTTACTCTTCTTGTACTTAAGTCGGAATTGTGCCTTTTGTATTATACCCCGACGCATTTTCTGTGTTTCATCGTCAATGTGAAGGTCCAAGTGATAGAGTAAAGCTGCAGTAGTGCATCGGATTCTAATACTGATCTCCCAGGAAACCCTCAAAGCAAACCACAAACAGTGAGAAGAATTATTCTTCTTGTACGTGAGTCGGCATTATGCCTTTTGTATTCAATCTCAAGGCAATTTCTGTGTTTCATCGTCGACGTGAAGGTATAAGCGATAGAGTAAGGCTGCAGTAGTGCATCGGAATCTAATATGGATCTTCCAGGAAACGCTCAAAGAAAACCACAAACAATGAGAAGGTATACTCCTCTTGTACTTAAGTCGGCATTGTGAATTTTGTATTAAATCCCGACGCAATTTCTGTGTATCATCGTCAATGGGAAGGTCCAAGGGATAGAGTAAAGCTGCAGTAGTGCGTCGGAATCTAATATTGATCTCCCAAGAAATGCTCAAAGCAAACCAGAAACGGTGAGAAGATTTACTCTTCTTGTACTTATGTAAGCATTGTGCCTTTTGTATTAAATCCCGATGCCATTTCTGTGTTTCATCGTCAATGTGAAGGTCTTAGGGATAGAGTAAAGCTACAGTAGTACATCGGAATCTAGTACCGATCTCCCATGAAACGCTCAAAGCAAACCACAACCATTGAGAAGATTTACTCTTCCTGTACTTCAGTCGGCATTGTGCCTTTTGTATTATATCCCGACGCAATTTCTGTGTTTCATCGTTAATGTGACGGTCCAAGGGATAGAGTAAAGATGCAGTAGTGCATCGGAATCTAATAGTACGTTTCCCAGGAAACGCTCAAAGCAAACCACAAACAATGAGAAGATTTTCCTCTTCTTGTACTTCAGTCGGCATTGTGCCTTTTGCATTAAATCCCGACGTAATTTCTGTGTTTCGTCGTCTATGTGATGGTCCAATGGATATAATAACGCTGCAGTAGTGAATCGGAATCTAATACTTATCTCCCAGGAAACGCTCAAAGCAAACCACAAACAGTGAGAAGTGTTATTCTTCTCGTACTTAAGTCGGCATTGTGCCTTTTGTATTGAATCCCAACGCAATTTCTGTGTTTCATCGTCAATGTGTAGGTGCAAGGATTAGAGTAAAGCTGCAGTAGTGCATCTGAATCTAATACTGATCTCCCAGGAAACGAACAAAGCAAACCACAAACAAAGAGAAGATTTACCCTTCTTGTACATATGTCGGCATTGTGCCTTTTGTATTAAATCCCGACGCTATATCTGTGTTTCATCGTCAATGTGAAGGTCCAAGGGATAGAGTAAACCTGCAGTAGTGCATTGGAATCTAATACTGATCTCCCAGGAAACGCTCAAACCAAATCACAAACAATGAGAAGATTTACTCTCCTTGTACTTAAGTAGGCATTGTGCCTTTTGTATTAAACTCCGACGCAATTTCTGTGTTTCATCGTCAATGTGAAGGTCTAAGGTATAGAGTAAAGCCGCAGTAGTGCATCGGTATCTAATAGTATGTATCCCGGGAAACGCTAAAAGCAAACCACAAACAATGAGAAGAATTACTCTTTTTGTACTTAAGTCGGCATTGTTCATTTTGCATTAAATCCCGACGCAATATCTGTGTTTCATCCTCAATGCGAAGGTCCAAGGGATACAGTAACGCTTCAGTAGTGCATCGGAATCTAATACAGATCTCCCAGGAATCGCTCAAAGCAAACCACAAACAAAAGGTAGATTTACTCCTCTTGTACTTAAGTCGTCATTGTGCCTTTCGTATTAAATCCCGACGCTATTTCTGTGTTTCATCGTCAATTTGGATGTCTAAGGGACCGAGTAAAGTTGGAGTAGTGCATCGGGATCTAATACTGATCTCCCAGGAAACGCTCAAAGCAAACCACAAACAGTGAGAAGAGTTATTCTTCTCGTACTTAAGTCGGGATTGTGCCTTTTGTATTGAATCCCAACGCAATTTCTGTGTTTCATCGTCAATGTGAAGGTGCAAGGATTAGAGTAAAGCTGCAGTAGTGTGTCGGAATTTAATACTGATCTCCCAAGAAACGCTCAAGGCAAACCAGAAACGATGAGAAGATTTAGTCTTCTTGTACTTAAGTAAGCATTGTGCCTTTTGTATTAAATTCCGACTCCATTTCTGTGTTTCATCGTCAATGTGTATGTCCTAGGGATAGAGTAAAGCTACAGTAGTGCATCGGAATCTAATACCGATCTCCCAGGAAATGCTCAAGGCAAACCACAAAGAGTGAGAAGAATATCTCTTTTTGTATTTAAGCCGGCATTGTGACTTTTGAATTAAATCCCACCGAGACTTCTGTGTCTCATTGTCACTGTGAAGTCCAAGGGATAGAGTAAGGCTGCAGTAGTGTATCGGAATATATTACTGATCTCCCAGGAAACGCACAAAGCGAACCACAAACAATGAGAAGATACACTCCTCTTGTACTTTAGTCGGCAATTGCCTTTTGTATTAAGTCCCGATGCAATTCTGTATTTCATCGTCAATGTGAAGGTCCAAGGGATAGAGTAAAGTTGCAGTAGTGCTTCGCAATCTAATAGTACGTTTCCCAGGAAACGCTCAAAGCAAACCACAAACAATGGGATATACTCTTCTTGTACTTCAGTCGGCATTGTGCACTTTGCATTAAATCCCGACGCAATTTCTGTGTTTCATCGTCAATGTGAAGGCCCTAGGGATACAATAACGCTGCAGTAGTACATCTGAATCTAATACTGATCTCCCAGGAAACGCTCAAAGCAAACCACAAACAATGGGAACATTTACTCCTCTTGAACTTAAGTCATCATTGTGCCTTTTGTAGTAAATCGCAACGCTATTTCTGTGTTTCATCGTCCATGTGAAGGTCCAAGGGATAGAGTAAAGTTGGAGTAGTGAATCGGAATCAAATACTGATCTCCCAGGAAACTCTCAAAGCAAAGCACAAACAATTAGAAGATTTACTCTTCTTGTACTTAAGTCGGCATTGTGCCTTTTGTATTAGACCCCGACGTAATTATTGTGTTTCATCGTCAATGTGAAGGTCCAAGGGATAGATTAAAGCTGCCGTAGTGCGTCGGAATCTAATACTGATCTCCCAGCAAACGCTCAAAGCCAACCACAAACAATGAGAAGATTTACTCTTCTTGTTGTTAAGTCGGCATTGTGCCTCTTTTATTAAATCCCGACGTAATTTCTGTGTTTCATCGTCAATGTGAAGGTCCAAGGGATAGAGTAAAGCTGCAATTGTACGTCGGAATCTAATACTGATCTCCCAGGAAACGCTCATAGCAAACCACAGGCAATTGGAAGAATTACTCTTCTTGTACTTAAATCGGCGTTATGCATTTTGTATTATATCCCGACGCAATTTCTGTGTTTCATTGTCAATGTGAAGGTCGAAGGGAGAGAGTAAAACTGCAGTAGTGCATTGTAATCTAATACTAATCTCCCAGGTAACGTTCAAAGCAAACCATAAACAATGAGAAGATTTACTCGTCCTGTACTGAAGTCGGCATTGAGCCTTTTGTATTAAATCCCGACGCAATTTCTGTGTTTCATCGTCAATGTGAAGGTGGAAGGAATAGAATAAAGCTGCAGTAGTGCATCGGAATCTAATACTGATCTCCCAGGAAACGCTCAAAACAAACCACAAACAATGAGAAGATTTACTCTTCTTGTACTTAAGTCGACATTGTACCTTTTTTGTTAAATCCCGACGCAATTTCCTGTTTTATCGTCAGTGTGAAGATCCCAGGGATAGAGTAATACTGCAGTAGTTCATCGGAATCTAAAACTGATCTCCCAGGACACGCTCAAAACAAACCACAAACAATGGGAAGATTTAATCCTCTTTTACTTATGTCGTCATTGTGCCTTTTGTATTAGATCCCGACGCTAATTCTGTGTTTCATCGTCAATGTGAAGGTCTAGGGATGGAGGTAAGTCGGAGTAGTGCATCGGTATCTAATACTGATCTCCCAGGAAACGCTCAAAGCAAACCACAAACAGTGAGAAGATTTATTCTTCTTGTACTTATGTCGGCATTGTGCTTTTTGTATTAAATCCCGAAGAAATTTCTGTGTTTCATCATCAATACGAAGGTCCAAGGGATAGAGTAAAGCTGCAATTGTGGGTCGGAATGTATAACTGATCTCCCAGGTAGCGCTCATAGCAAACCACAGACAATGAGAAGAAATACTCCTCTTGTACTTAAGTCATCATTGTGCCTTTTGTAGTAAATCGCGACGCTATTTCTGTGTTTCATCGTCAATGTGAAGGTCCAAGGGATAGAGTAAAGCTGCAGAGATGGATCGGAATGTAATACTGATCTCCCAGGAAACGCTCAAAGCAAACCACAAACAATGGGAAGATTTACTCTTCTTGTACTTAAGTCATCATTGTGCCTTTTGTAGTAAATCGCAACGCTATTTCTGTGTTTCATCGTCAATGTGAAGGTCCAAGGGATAGAGTAAAGTTGGAGTAGTGAATCGGAATCAAATACTGATCTCCCAGGAAACGCTCAAAGCAAGCCACAAATAATGAGGAGATTTACTCTTCTTGTACTTAGGTCGGCATTGTGCCTTTTTTATTAATTCCCTACGCAATTTCTGTGTTTCATCGCCAATGTGAAGGTCCAAGGGAAAGAGTAAAGCTGCAGTAGTGCATCGGAATCTAATACTGATCTCCCAGGAAACGCTCCAAGCAATCCACAAACAGTGAGAAGAATTAATCTTCGTGTACTTAAGTCGGCATTGTGCCTTTTGTATTAACTCCCAACGCAATTTCTGAGTTTCATCGTCAATGTGAAGGTCCAAGGGATAGAGCAAAGCTGGAGTAGTGCATCGGAATGTAATACTGATCTGTTAGGAAACGCTCAAATCCAACCACAAACAATGAGAAGATTTACTCTTCATGTACTTAAGTTCACATTGTGCCTTTTTTGTTAAATCCCGACGCAATTTCGTGTTTTATCGTCAGTGTGATGGTCCAAGGGAGAGAGTAAACCTGCGGTAGTGCATCGGAATCTAATACTGCTCTCCTAGGAAACGCTCAAAGCAAACCACAAACAATGAGATGATTGACTCTTCTTGTACTTCAGTCAGCATTGTGGCTTTTGTATAAAATCGCGACGCAATTTCTGTGTTTCATCGTCAATGTGAAAGTTCAAGGTATAGAGTAAACATGCAGAAGTGCATCGTAAACTAATACTGATATCCCAGGAAACGCTAAAACATACCACAAACTTTGAGAAGATTTACACTTCTTGTACTTATGTCGGCATTGTGCCTTTTGTGTTAAATCCCGACGCAATATTTGTGTTTCATCGTCAATGTGAAGGTCCAAGGGATAGATTAAAGCTGCAGTAGTGCGTCCGAATCTAACACTGTTTTCCGAGGAAACGCTCAAAGCATACCACAAACAATGAGAAGATTTACTCTTCTTGTAGTTAAGTCGGCATTGTGCATTTTGTATTAAATCCCGAAGAAATTTCTGTGTTTCATCATCAATTCAAAAGTCCAAGGGATAGAGTAAAGCTGCAATTGTGCGTCGGAATATATAACTGATCTCCCAGGTAGCGCTCAAAGCAAACCACAGACAGTGAGAAGAAATACTCCTCTTGTACTTAAGTCATCATTGTGCCTTTTGTAGTAAATCGCGACGCTATTTCTGTGTTTCATCGTCAATGTGAAGGTCCAAGAGATAGAGTAAAGCTGCAGAGGTGAATCGGAATGTAATACTGATCTCCCAGGAAACGCTCAAAGCAAACCACAAACAATGAAAAGATACACTCCTCTTGCACTTTAGTCGGCAATTGCCTTTTGTATTAAATCCCGATGCAATTTCTGGGTTTCATTGTCAATGTGAAGGTCCAAGGGATAAAGTTTCAGTTGTGCTATGGAATCTAATACTGATCATCCAGGAAACGCTCAAAGCAAACCACAAACAATGAGAAGATTTACTCTTCTTGTACTTAAGTCGGCACTGAGCCATTTGTAGTAAACCCCGACGCAATATTTGTGTTTCATCGTCAATGTGAAAGTCCAAGGGATAGAGTGAAGCTGCAGTAGTGCATCGGAATCTAATAGTACGTTTCCCAGGAAACGCTCAATGCAAACCACAAACAATGGGATTTACTCTTCTTGTACATCAGTCGGCATTGTGCCTTTTGCATAATATCCCGACGCAATCTCTGTGTTTCATCGTCAATGTGAAGGTCCAAGGGATGGAGTAAAGTTGGAGTAGTGAATCGGAATCAAATACTGATCTCCCAGGAAACGCTCAAAGCAAACCACAAACAATGAGGAGATTTACTCTTCCTGTACTTAGGTCGGCATTGTGCCTTTTGTATTAAATCCCAACGCAATTTCTGAGTTTCATCGTCAATGTGAAGGTCCAAGGGATAGAGCAAATCTGGAGTAGTGCATCGGAATGTAATACTGATCTCTTAGGAAACGATCAAAGTCAACCACAAACAATGAGAAGATTTACTCTTCATGTAAAAAAGTCGACATTGTGCCTTCTTTGTTAAATCCCGACGCAATTACGTGTTTTATCGTCAATGTGAAGGTCCAAGGGATAGACTAAACCTGCGGTAGTGCATCGGAATCTAATACTGATCTCCTGGGAAACGCTCAAAGCAAACCACAAACAATGAGAAGATTTACTCTTCTTGTACTGCAGTCGGCATTGTGCCTTTTGTATTAAAACCCCACGCAATTATTGTCTTTCACCATCAATGTGAAGGTCCAAGCGATAGATTAAAGCTGCCGTAGTTCGTCGGAATCTAATACTGACCTCACAGGAAACGCTCAAAGCCAACCACAAACAATGAGAAGATTTACTCTTCTTGTAGTTAAGTCGGCATTGTGCCTCTTTTATTAAATCCCGACGTAATTTCTGTGTTTCATCGTCAATGTGAAGGTCCAAGGGATAGAGTAAAGCTGCAATTGTACGTCGGAATCTAATACTGATCTCCCATGAAACGCTCATAGCAAACCACAGACAATGGGAAGAATTACTCATCTTGTACTTAAATCGGCGTTGTGCATTTTGTATTATATCCCGACGCAATTTCTGTGTTTCATTGTCAATGTGAAGGTCGAAGGGAGAGAGTAAAGCTGCAGTAGTGTATTGGAATCTAATACTGATCTCCCACGTAACGTTCAAAGCAAACCATAAACAATGAGAAGATTTACTCGTCCTGTACTGAAGTCGGCATTGAGCCTTTTGTATTAAATCCCGACGCAATTTCTGCGTTTCATCGTCAATGTGAAGGTCCAACGGATAGAGTTAAGCTCCAGTAGTTCATCGGAATCTAATACTGATCTCCCAGGAAACGCTGAAAGCAAACCACGAACAATGTGAAGATTTACTCTTCTTGTACTTATGTCGGCATTATGCCTTTTGTATTAAACTCCGACGCAATTTCTGTGTTTCATTGTCAATCTGAACGTCCAAGTGATAGAGTAAAGCTGCAATAGTGCATCGGAATCTAATAGTATGTTTACCAGGAAACGCTCAAAGCAAACCAAACACAATGAGATGATTTACTCTTCTTATACTTAAGTCTACATTGTGCCCTTTGCATTAAATCCCGACGCAATTTCTGTGTTTCATCGTCAATGTGAAGGTCCAAGGGATACAGTAAGGCTGCAGCAGTGCATCGGAATCTAATACTGATCTCCCTGGAAACGCTCACAGCCAACCACAAACAATGGGAAGATTTACTCCTCTTGTACTTAAGTCGTTATTGTGCCCTTTGTATTAAATCCCGAAGCTATTTCTGTGTTTCATCGTCCATGTGATGGTCCAAGGGATACAGTATAGTTGGAGAAGTGAATCGGAATCTAATACTGATCTCCCAGGAAACGCTCAAACCAAACCACAAACAATGCAAAGATTTACTCTTCCTGTTCTTAAGTCGTCATCGTGCATTTTTTATTAAATCCCGACGCAATTTCTGTGTTTCATCGTCAATGTGAAGGTCCAAGGGATACAGTAACGCTGCAGTAGTGCATCGGAATCTAATACTGATCTCCCAGGAAACGCTCAAAGTAAACCACAAACAATGAGAAGATTTACTCTTCTTTTACTTAAGTCGGCATTGTGCCTTTTTTATTAAATCCCGACGCAATTTCTGTGTTTCATCGTCAATGTCAAGGTCCAAATGATAGAGTAAAGTTGGAGTAGAGCATCGGAATCTAATTATGATCTCCCAGGAAAAGCTCAAAGCAAACCACAATCTATGAGAAGATTTACTCCCCTTGTTCTTAAGTCTGCATTGTTCCTTTTGTATTAATTCCCACCGGAATTTGTGTATTTCATCGTCAATGTGAAAGTCCAAGGGTTAGAGTAACGCTGCAGCAGTGCATCGGAATGTAATACTGATCTCCCAGGAAACGCTCAAAGCAAACCACAAACAATGGGATTATTTACTCTTCTTGTACTTAAGTCGGCATTGTGCCTATTTTATTAAATCCCGATGCAATTTCTGTGTTTCATCGTCAATGTTAAGGTCCAAGGTATAGAGTAAAGCTGAAGTAGTGCATCGGAATGAGATAGTACGTTTCCCAGGAAACGCTCAAAGCAAACCACAAACAATGAGAAGATTTACTCTTCTTGTACTTAAGTCGGCATTGTGCCTTTTGCATTAAATCCCGACGCAATTTCTGTGTTTTATCGTCAATCTGAAGGTCCAAGGGATACAGAAAGGCTGCAGTAGTGCAACTGAATCTAATACTGAACTCCCAGGAATAGCTCAAAGCAAACCACAAACAATGGGATGATTTACTCTTCTTGTACTTAAGTCCACATTGTGCCTTTTGCATTAAATCCCGACGCAATTTCTGTGTTTCATCGTCAATACGAAGGTCCAAGGAATAGAGTAAAGCTGCAGTTGTGCGTCGGAATGTATAACTGATCTCCCAGGGAGCGCTCATAGCTAACCACAGACAATGAGAAGAAATACTCCTCTTGTACTTAAGTCGTCATTGTGCCTTTTGTACTAAATCACGACACTCTTTCTGTGTTTCATCGTCAATGTGAAGGTCCAAGGGATAGAGTAAAGCTGCAGTAGTGAATCGGAATCTAATACTGATCTCCCAGGAAACGCTCAAAGCAAACCACAAACATTGAGAAGAATTTCTCTTCTTGTACTTAAGTCGGCATTGTGACTTTTGTATTAAATCCCAACGAGATTTCTGTGTTTCATCGTCAATGTGAAGGTCCAAGGGATAGAGTAAAGCTGCAGTAGTGCATCGGAATCTAATACTGATCTCCCAGGAAACTCTCAAAGCAAACCACAAACAGTTAGAAGATTTACTCTTCTTGTACTTAAGTCGGCATTGTGCCCTTTGTATTAAATCCCGACGCAATTTCTGTGTTTCATCGTCAATGTGAGGGCCCTAGGGATACAGTAACGCTGCAGTGGTGCATCGGAATCTAATACTGATCTCCCAGGAAACTCTCAAAACAAACCACAAACAATGAGAAGATGTACTCTTCTTGTACTTGAGTCGGAATTGTGGGTTTTTATTAATTCCCGACGCAATTTTTTGTTTCATCGTCAATGTGAAGGTGCAAGGGATAGAGTGAAGCAGCAGTTGTGCACTGGAATCTAATAGTGCTCTCCCAGGAAACGCTCAAAGCAATTCACAAACAATGAGAAGAATTACTCATCGTGTACTTAAGTTGACATTGTGCCTTTTTCGTTAAATCCCGACGCAATTTCTGTGTTTCATCGTCAATGTGAAGATCCAAGGGATAGAGTAAAGCTGAAATTGTGCGTCGGAATCAAATACTGATCTCCCAGGAAACGCCCATAGCAAACCACAGACAATGGGTAGAATTACTCTTCTTGTACTTAAAGCGGCGTTGTGCATTTTGTATTATATCCCGACGCAATTTGTGTGTTTCATTGTCAATGTGAAGGTCAAAGGGAGAGAGTAAAGCTGCAATAGTTCATCGGAATCTAATACAGATTTCCAAGGAAACGCTCAAAGCAAACCACAAACAGTGAGAAGAATTACTCTTCTTGTACTGAATTCGGCATTGTGCATTTTTTATTAACTCCCGACGCAATTTCTGGGTTTCATCGTCAATGTGAAGGACCAAGGGATAGAGTAAAGTTGGCGTAAGGCTTCGTAATCTAATACTGATCTCCCAGGAAACGCTCAAAGCAAACCACAAACAATTAGAAGATTTACTCTTCTTGTACTTGAGTCGGCATTGTGCCCTTTGTATTAAATACCGACGCAATTTCTGTGTATCGTCGACAATGTGAAGGTCCAAGGGATACAGTAACGCTGCAGTAGTGTATCGGAAACAAATCCTGATCTCCCAGGAATCGCTCAAAGCAAACCACAAAAATGGGTAAATTTGCTCCTCTTGTGCTTAAGTCGTCATTGTGACTTTTGTATTAAATCCCAACGAGATTTCTGTGTTTCATCGTAAATGTGAAGGTCCAAGGGATAGAATAAAGCTGCAGTAGTGCATCGGAATCTAATAGTACGTTTCCCAGGAAACGCTCAAAGCAAATCACAAACAATGAGATTTACTCTTCTTGTACTTCAGTCGCCATTGTGCCCTTTGCATTAAATCCCGACGCAATTTCTGTGTTTCATCGTTAGTGTGAGAGCCCTAGGTAAACAGTAACGCTGCAGTAGTGCATCTCAATCGAATACTGATCTCCCAGGAAACGCTCAAAGCAATTCACAAATAATGGGAAGATTTACTCCTCTTGTACTTAAGTCATCATTGAGCCTTTTGTAGTAAATCGCAACGCTATTTCTGTGTTTCATCATCAATGTGAAGGTCCGAGGGATAGAGTAAGTCTGCAGTAGTGCATCGGAATCTAATACTGATCTCCCAGGAAACGCTCAAACAAACCACAAACAATGAGGAGATTTACTCTTCTTGTACATGAGTCGGCATTGTGCCTTTTTTATTAATTCCCGACGCAATTTCTGATTTGCATCGTCAATGTGAAGGTCCAAGGGAAAGAGTAAAGCTGCAGTTGTGCATCGGAATCTAATACTGATCACCCAGGAAACAATCAAAGCATTCCACAAACAGTGAGAAGAATTACTCTTCTTGTACTTAAGTCGGCATTGTGCCTTTTGTATTAAATCCCAACGCAATTTCTTTGTTTCATGGTCAATGTGAAGGTCCAAGGGATTAGTGCATCGGAATTTAATACTGATCTCCCAGGAACCGCTCAAAGCTAACCACAAACATTGAGATGAATTATTCTTCTTGTACCTAAGTCAGTATTGTGCCTTCAGTATTATATACCAACGCAGTCTCTGAGTTTCATCGTCTATGTGAAGGTGCAGGGGATAGAGTGAAGCAGCAGTTGTGCATCGGACTCTAATACTGATCGACCAGGAAACGCTCAAAGCAAACCACAAACAATAAGAAGATTTACTCATCTTGTACTTAAGTCGTCAATGTACCATTTTTATTATATCTCGACCCAATATCTGTGTTTCATCGTCAATGTGAAGCTCCAAGGAATAGAGTAAAGTTGGAGTAGAGCATCGGAATCTAATACTGATCTCCCAGGAAACGCTCAAAGCAAACCACAAACAGTTAGAAGATTTACTCTTCTTGTACTTAAGTCGGCATTGTGCCCTTTGTATTAAATCCCGACGCCATTTCTGTGTATCTTCGTCTATGTGTAGCTCCAAGGGATAGAGTATTGCTGCAGTAGTGCATCGGAGTCTAATACTGAACTCCCAGGAAACGCTCAAAGCAACCCTCTGACAATGAGAAGATTTACTCGTCCTGTACCTAACTCATCTTTGTGCCTTTTGTATTAAGTCCCGATGCAATTACTGTGTTTCATCGTCAATGTGAAGGTCCAAGGGATAGAGTATAGCTGCAGTAGTGAATCGGAATCTAATACTGATCTCCCAAGAAACGCTCAAAGCAGACCACAAACAATGAGGAGTTTTACTCTTCCTGTACTTAAGTCGGCATTGTGCCTTTTGTATTAATTCCCGACGGAATTTATGTATTTCATCGTCAATATGAAGTTCCTAGGGATATAGTAAAGCTGCAGCAGTGCATCGGAATGTAATAGTGATCTCCCAGGAAACGCTTAAAGTAAACCACAAACAATGGGAAGATTTACTCTTCCTCCCCTTAAGTCGGCATTGTGCCCTTTGTATTAAATCCCGACGCAATATCTGCGTTTCATCGTCAATGTGAAGGTCAAAGGGATAGAGTAATGCTGTAGTAGTGCATCGGAATCTAATACTGATCTCCCAGGAAGAGCTCAAAGCAAACCACAAAGTATGAGAAGATTTACTCTTCTTGTACTGAGGTCGGCATTGTTTCTTTTGTATTAAATCCTGACGCAATTTCTGTGTTTCATGGTCAATGTGAAGGTTCAAGGGATAGGGTAAAGCTGCAGTGGTGCATCGTAATCTAATACTGATCTCCCAGGAAACACTCAAAGCAAACCACAAACAAAGAGAAGATTTTCTCTTATCGAACTTAGGTCTGCATTGTGACTTTTGTATTAAATCCCGACGCTATTTCTGTGTTTCATCTTCTATCTGAAGGTCCAAGGGATAGAATAAAGCTGCAGAATTGCATCGGAATCTAATGCTGATCTAAAAAGAAAGGCTCAAAGCAAACCACAAACAATGAGAAGATTTACTCTTCTCGTACTTAAGTCTGTATTCAGCCTTTTGTATTAAATCCAGACGCAAATTCTCTGTTTCATCGTCCATGAGATGGACTAAGGTATATAGTAAAGCGGGAGTAGTGCATCGGAATCTAATACTGATCTCCCAGGAAACGCTCAAAGCAAACCACAAACAATGAGAAGATTTACTCTTCTTGTACTTAAGTCGTTATTGTGCCTTTTGTATTAAATCCCGATGCAATTTCTGTGTTTCATCGTCTATGTGAAGGTCCAAGGGGTACAGTAACGCTACAGTAGTGCAGCGGAATCTAATACTGATCTCCCAGGAAACGCGCAAAGCAAACCACAAACAATGGGATGATTTACTCTTCTTGTACTTAAGTCGGCATAGTGCCTTTTGATTAAATCGCGATGCAACTTCTGTGTTTCGTCTATGTGAAGGTCCAAGGGATACAGTAACGCTGCAGTAGTGCATCGGAATCTAATACTGATCTCCCAGGAAACGCGCAAAGCAAACCACAAACAATGGGATGATTTAGTCTTCTTGTACTTAAGTCGGCATGGTGCCTTTTGCATTAAATCCCACCGCGATTTCTGTGTTTCATCGTCAATACAAAGGTCCAAGGACAAGAGTAAAGCTGCAATTGTGCGTCGGAATGTATAACTGATCTCCCAGGAAACGCTCAAAGCAAACCACAAACAGTGAGAAGAATTTCTCTTCTTGTACTAAAGTCGGCATTGTGACTATTGTATTAAATCCCAACGAGAATTCTGTGTTTCATCGTCAATGTAAAGGTCCAAGGGATAGAGTAAAGCTGCAGTAGTGCATTGGAATCTAATAGTACGTTTCCCAGGAAACGCTCAAAGCAAACAACAAACAATGAGATTTACTCTTCTTGTACTTCTGTCGCCATTGTGCCCTTTGCATTAAATCCTGACGCTATTTCTGTGTTTCATCGTCAATGTGAAGGCCCAAGGGATAGAGTAAAGCTGGAGAAGTGCATCGGATTCTATCGGAATCTAATACTGATCGCCCAGGAAACGCTCAAAGCAAACCACAAACTGTGAGAAGAATTACTCTTCTTGTACTTATGTCGGCATTGCGCCTTTTGTATTAAATCCCATCGCAATATCTGTGTTTCATCGTCACTGTGAAGGTCCAAGGGATAGAGTATGGCTGCAGTAGTGCATCGGAATCAAATAGTATGTTTACCAGGACACGCTCGAAGCAAGCCACACACAATGAGATGATTTACTCTTCTTGTACTTAAGTCGTCATTGTGCCTTTTGTATTAAATCCCGACGCTATTTGTGTGTTTCATCGTCAATATGATGGTCCAAGGGATAAAGTAAAGTTGGAGTAGTACATCGTAATCTAATACTGATCTCCCAGGAAACGCTCAAACCAAACCACAAACAATGACAAGATTTACTCTTCCTGTACTTAAGTCGGCATTGTGCCTTTTTTATTAAATCCCGACGCAATTTCTGTGTTACATCGTCAATGTGTAGGTCCAAGGGATAGAATATAGTTGCAGTAGTGCATCGCAATCTAATACTGATCTCCCAGGAAACGCTCAAAGCAAACCACAAACAATGAGAAGATTTACTCCTCTTGCACTTAAGTCGGCATTGTGCCTTTTGTATTAAATCCCTACGCAGTTTCTGTTCTGCATCGTCAAAGTGAAGGTCCAAGAGATAGAGTAAAGCTGTAGTAGTGCATCGGAATCTAATGCTGATCTCCCAGGAAACGCTCAAAGCAAACCACAAACAATGCGATGATTTATTCTTCTTGTACTTAAGTCTCCTTTGTGCTTATTGTATTAAATCCCGACGCAATTTCTGTGTTTCATCGTCAATGAGAAGGTCCAAGGGATAGAGTAAAGCTGCAGTAGTGCATCGGAATCTAATAGTACGTTTCCCAGGAGACGCTAAAAAGCAAACCACAAACAATGAGAAGATTTACTTTTCTTGATCTTAAGTCGGCATTGTGCCTATTTTATTAATTCCCGACGCAATTTATGTGATTCATCGTCAATGTGATGGTCCAAGGAAAGAGTAAAGCTGCAGTAGCAAATCGAAATTTAATACTGATCTCCCAGGAAACGCTCAAATCGAACCACAAACAATGAGAAGATTTACTCTTCTTGTAGTTAAGTCGGCATTGTTCACTTAGAATTAAATCCGGACGCAATATCTGTGTTTCATCGTCAATGTGTAGCTCAAAGGGATAGAGTATTGCTGCAGTAGTGCATCGGAGTCTAATACTGAACTCCCAGGAAACGCTTAAAGCAAACCTCTGACAATGAGAAGATTTACTCGTCTTGTACCTAACTCATATTTGTGCCTTTTGTGTTAAATCCCGATGCAATTACTGTGTTTCATCGCCAATGTGAAGGTCCAAGGGATAGAGAGAAGCAGCACTAGCAGATCGGAATCTGATACTGATTTCAGAGGAAACGCCCAAAGCAAACCATAAACAATGAGAAGATTTACTCCTCTTGCACTTAAGTCGGCATTGTGCCTTTTGTATTAATTCCCGACGGAATTTATGTATTTCATCGTCAATGTGAAGTTCCTAGGGATAGAGTAAAGCTGCAGCAGTGCATCGGAATTTAATAGTGATCTCCCAGGAAACGCACAAAGCAAACCACAAACAATGGGAAGATTTACTCTTCTTCACTTAAGTCAGCATTGTGCCTTTTGTATTAAATCCCGACGCAATATCTGCGTTTCATCGTCAATTTGAAGGTCAAAGGGATAGATTAATGCTGTAGTAGTGCATCGGAATCTAATACTGATCTCCCAGGAAGAGCTCAAAGCAAACCACAAACTATGAGAAGATTTACTCTTCTTGTACTGAAGTCCCCTTTGTGCTTATTGTATTAAATCCCGACGCAATTTCTGTGTTTCATGGTCAATGTGAAGGTCCAAGGGACAGGGTAAAGCTGCAGTGGTGCATCGGAATCTAATACTGATCTCCCAGGAAACGCTCAAAGCAAACCACAAACAATGAGAAGATTTACTCTTCTTGTACTTGAGTCGTTATTGTGCCTTTTGTATTAAATCCCGATGCAATTTCTGTGTTTCATCGTCTATGTGAAGGTCCAAGGGATACAGTAACGCTACAGTAGTGCATCGGAATCTAATACTGATCTCCCAGGAAACGCGCAAAGCAAACCACAAACAATGGGATGATTTACTCTTCTTGTACTTACGTCGGCATGGTGCCTTTTACATTAAATCCCGACGCGATTTCTGTGTTCCATCGTCAATACGAAGGTCCAAGGACAAGAGTAAAGCAGCAATTGTGCGTCGGAATGTATAACTGATCTCCCAGGAAACGCTCAAAGCAAACAACAAACAGTGAGAAGAATTTCTCTTCTTGTACTAAAGTCGGCATTGTGACTTTTGTAGTAAATCCCAACGAGAATTCTTTGTCTCATCGTCAATGCGAAGGTCCAAGGGATAGAGTAAAGCTGCAGTAGTGCATCGGAATCTAATAGTACGTTTCCCAGGAAACGCTCAAAGCAAACAACAAACAATGAGATCTACTCTTCATGTACTTCTGTCGCCATTGTGCCCTTTGCATTAAATCCCGACGCTATTTCTGTGTTTCATCGTCAATGTGAAGGTCCAAGGGGTACAGTAACGCTGCAATAGTGCATTGGTATCTGATACTGATGTCACAGGAAACGCTCAAAGCCAACCACAAACAATGGGAATATTTACTCCTGTTGTACTTAAGTCATCATTGTGCCTTTTGTAATAAATCTCGACGCTATTTCTGTGTTTCATCGTCAATGTGATGGTCCAAGTTATAAAGTAAAGTTGGAATAGTGCATTGGAATCTAATACTGATCTCCCAGGAAACGCTCAAAACAAAACACATACAATGAAAAGATTTACTCTTCCTGTACTTAAGTCGGCATTGTGCCTTTATTATTAAATCCCGACGCAATTTCTGTGTTACATCGTCAATGTGTAGGTCCAAGGGATAGAGTAAAGTTGCAGTAGTGCATCGGAATTTAATACTCAACTCCCAGGAAACGCTCAAAGCAAACCACAAACAGTGAGAAGAATTATTCATCTTGTACTTACGTCGGCATTGTGCCTTTTGCATAAAATCCCAACGCAATTTCTGTGGTTCATTGTCAATGTGAAGGTCCAAGGGATAGAGTAAAGCTCCAGTAGTGCATCGGAATCTAATAGTACGTTTCCTAGGAGACGCTCAAAGCAAACCACAAACAATGAGATTTACTGTTCTTGTACTTCAGTCGGCATTGTGCCCTTTGCATTAAATCCCGACGCAATTTCTGTGTTTCATCGTCAATGTGAGGGCCCTAGGGATACAGTGACGCTGCAGTAGTGCATCTGAATCTAATGCTGATCTCCCAGGGAATGCTCAAAGTAAACTACAAACAATGGGAACATTTACTCCTCTTGTACTTAAGTCATCATTGGGCCTTTTGTAGTAAATCGCAACGCTATTTCTGTGTTTCATCGTCAATGTGAAGGTCCAAGGGCTAGAGTAAACCTGCAGTAGTGCATCGGAATCTAATACTGATCTCCCAGGAAACGCTCAAGCAAACCACAAACAATGAGGAGATTTACTCTTCTTTTACTTGAGTCGGCATTGTGCCTTTTGCATAAAATCCCAACGCAATTTCTGTGTTTCATCGTCAATGTGAATGTCCAAGGGAAAGAGTAAAGCTGCAGTGGTGCATCGGAATCTAATACCGATCTCCCAGGAATCGCTCAAAACATTCCACAAACAGTGAGAAGAATTATTCTTCTTGTACTTAAGTCGGCATTGTGCCTTTTGTATTAAATCCCAACGCAATTTCTTTGTTTCATCGTCAATGTGAAGGTCCAAGGGATAGAGCAAAGCTGGAGTAGTGCATCGGAATTTAATACTGATTTCCCAGGAACCGCTCAAAGCAAACCACAAACAGTGAGATGAATTGTTCTTCCTGTACTTAAGTAAGCATTGTGTCTTTAGTATTATATCCCAACGCAATCACTGAGTTTCATCGTCAATGTGAACGTCCAAGGGATAGAGTGAAGCAGCAGTTGTGCATCGGAATCGAATACTGATCTCCCAGGAAACGCTAAAAGCAAACAACAAACAATGAGAAGATTTATTCATCTTGTACTCAGTCTCCATTGTGCCTTTTGTATTAAATCAGGCCGCTATTTCTGTGTTTCATTGTCAATGTGATGTTCCAAGGGAGAGAGTAAAGTTGGAGTAGTGCATCGGAATCTGATACTGATCTGCCAGGAAACACTCAAAGCAAACCACAAACAATGAAAAGATTTACTCTTCCTGTACTTAAGTCGGCATTGTGCCTTTTTTATTAAATCTCGACGCAATTTGTGCGTTACATCGTCAATGTGAAGGTCCAAGGGATCTAGTATAGCTGCAGCAGTTCATCGGAATCTAATACTGATCTCATAGGAAACGCTCAAAGCAAACCACAAACAATGAGAAGATTTACTCTTCTTGTACTTAAGTAGTCATTGTGCCTTTTCTATGAAATCCCGACGCAATTTCTGTGCTTCATCGTCAATGTGAAGGTCCATAAAGTAGAGTAAAGTGGGAGTAGAGCATCGGAATCTAATACTGATCTCCCAGGAAAAGCTCAAAGCAAACCACAATCTATGAGAAGATTTACTCTTCTTGCACTTAAGTCGGCAATGTGCCTTTTGTATTAATTCCCAGCGGAATTTCTGTATTTCATCGTCAATGTGAAGGTCCAAGGGATAGAGTAAAGCTGCAGCAGTGCATCGGAATCTAATACTGATCTCCCAGGAAACGCTCAAAGCAAACCACAAACAATGGGATTATTTACTCTTCTTTTACCTTAGTCGGCATTGTGCCTTTTGTATTAAATCCCGATGCAATTTCTGTGTTTCATCGTCAATGTGAAGGTCCAAGGAATAGAGTAAAGCTGTAGTAGTGCATCGGAATCTAATACTGATCTATCATGAAACGCTCAAAGCAAACCACAAACAATGAGAAGATTTATTATTCTTGTACTTAAGTCGGCTTTGTGCCTATTTTATTAAATCCCGACGCAATTTCTTTGTTTCATCGTCGATGTGGAGGTCCAAGGGTTAGAGCAACGCTGCAATAGTGCATCGGAATCTAATACTGATCGCCCAGGAAACGCTCAAAGCAAACCACAAACAATGAGAAGATTTACTCTTCGTGTAGTTATGTCGGCATTGTGTGTTTTGTATTTAATCCTGACGCAATTTCTGTGATTCGTTGTCAATGTGAAGGTCCAAGGAATAGAGTAAAGCAGCAGTTGTGCATCGGAATCTAATACTGATCTCCCAGGAAGAGCTCAAAGCAAACCACAAACTATGAGAAGATTTACTCTTCTTGTACTGAAGTCGGCATTGTTTCTTTTGTATTAAATCCCGACGCAATTTCTGTGTTTCATGGTCAATGTGAAGGTCCAAGGGATAGGGTAAAGCTGCAGTGGTGCATCGTAATCTAATACTGATCTCCCAGGAAACACTCAAAGCTAACCACAAACAAAGAGAAGATTTTCCCTTATCGTACTTAGGTCTGCATTGTGACTTTTGTATTAAATCCAGACGCAAATTCTCTGTTTCATCGTCCATGAGATGGACAAGGGATATAGTAAAGCGGGAGTAGTGCATCGGAATCTAATACTGATCTCCCAGGAAACGCTCAAAGCAAACCACAAACAATGAGAAGATTTACTCTTCTTGTACTAGAGTCGTTATTGTGCCTTTTGTATTAAATCCCGATGCAATTTCTTTGTTTCATCGTCTATGTGAAGGTCCAAGGGATACATTAACGCTACAGTAGTGCATCGGAATCTAATACTGATCTCCCAGGAAACGCGCAAAGCAAACCACAAACAATGGGATGATTTACTCTTCTTGTACTTACGTCGGCATGTTGCCTTTTACATTAAATCCCGACGCGATTTCTGTGTTTCATCGTCAACACGAAGGTCCAAGGACAAGAGTAAAGCAGCAATTGTGCGTCGGAATGTATAACTGATCTCCCAGGAAACGCTCAAAGCAAACCACAAACAGTGAGAAGAATTTCTCTTCTTGTACTAAAGTCGGCATTGTGACTTTTGTATTAAATCCCAACGAGAATTCTGTGTTTCATCGTCAATGTGAAGGTCCAAGGGATAGAGTAAAGCTGCAGTAGTGCATCGGAATCTAATAGTACGTTTCCCAGGAAACGCTCAAAGCAAACAACAAACAATGAGATTTACTCTTCATGTACTTCTGTCGCCATTGTGCCCTTTGCATTAAATCCCGACGCTATTTCTGTGTTTCATCGTCAATGTGAAGGCCCAAGTGATAGAGTAAAGCTGGAGAAGTGCATCGGATTCTATCGGTATCTAATACTGGTCGCCCAGGAAACGCTCAAAGCAAACCACAAACTGTGAGAAGATTTACTCTTCTTGTACTTATGTCGGCATTGTGCATTTTATATTAAATTCCAACGCAATATATGTGTTTCATCGTCACTGTGAAGGTCCAAGGGATACAGTAACGCTGCAGTAGTGCATTGGTATCTAATACTGATCTCCCAGGAAACGCTCAAAGCCAACCACAAACAATGGGAATATTTACTCCTCTTGTACTTTAGTCGTCATTGTGCCTTTTGTAATAAATCCCGACGCTATTTCCGTGTTTCATCGTCAATATGATGGTCCAAGGAGATAAAGTAAAGTTGGAGTAGTGCATCGGAATCTAATACTGATCTCCCAGGAAACGCTCAAAGCAAACCACATACAATGAAAAGATTTACTCTTCCTGTACTTAAGTCGGCATTGTGCCTTTTTTATTAAATCCATCGCAATTTCTGTGTTACATCGTCAATGTGTAGGTCCAAGGGATAGAGTAAAGTTGCAGTAGTGCATCGGAATCTAATACTCAACTCCCAGGAAACGCTCAAAGCAAACCACAAACAGTGAGAAGAATTATTCATCTTGTACTTACGTCGGCATTGTGCCTTTTGCATAAAATCCCAACGCAATTTCTGTGGTTCATGGGCAATGTGAAGGTCCAAGGGATAGAGTAAAGCTGCAGTAGTGCATCGGAATCTAATAGTACGTTTCCTAGGAGACTCTCAAATCAAACCACAAACAATGAGATTTACTGTTCTTGTCCTTCAGTCGGCATTGTGCCCTTTGCATTAAATCCCGACGCAATATCTGTGCTTCATCGTCAATGTGAGAGCCCTAGGGATACAGTGACGCTGCAGTAGTGCATCTGAATCTAATACTGATCTCCCAGGGAACGCTCAAAGCAAACCACAAACAATGAGGAGATTTACTCTTCTTGTACTTGAGTCGGCATTGTGCGTTTTTTATTAATTCCCGACGCAACTTCTGTGTTTCAACGTCAATGTGAAGGTGCAAGGGAGAGAGTAAAGCTGCAGTGGTGCATCGGAATCTAATACCGATCTCCCAGGAATCGCTCAAAACATTCCACAAACAGTGAGAAGAATTATTCTTCTTGAACTTAAGTCGTCATTGTGCCTTTTGTATTAAATCCCGACGCTATGTCTGTGTTTCATTGTCAATGTGATGTTCCAAGGGATAGAGTAAAGTTGGAGTAGTGCATCGGAATCTAATACTGATCTCCCAGGAAACACTCAAAGGAAACCACAAACAATGAAAAGATTTACTCTTTCTGTACATAAGTCGGCATTGTGCCTTTTTTATTAAATCCCGACGCAATTTCTGCGTTACATTGTCAATGTGTAGGTCCAAGGGATAGAGTAAAGTAGCAGTAGTGCATCGGAATCAAATACTCAACTCCCAGGAAACGCTCAAAGCAAACCACAAACAGTGAGAAGAATCATTCATATTGTACTTACGTCGGCATTGTGCCTTTTGTATTTAATCCCAACGCAATTTCTGTGTTTCATCGTCAATGTGAAGGTCCTAGGGGTAGAGTAGTGCTGCAGTAGTGCATCGGAATGTAATACTGATCTCCTAGGAAACGCCCAGTGCAAACCAGAAACGATGAGATGATTTACTCTTCTTGTACTTAAGTAAGTATTGTGCCTTTTTTATTAAATCCCGACGCCATTTCTGTGTTTCATCGTCAATGTAATGGTCCATGGGATAGAGCAAAGTTGTAGTAGTGCATCGGAATCAAATACTGGTCTCCTAGGAAACGCTCAAAGCAGATGACAAACAATGAGGTGATTTACTCTTCTTGTACTTAAGTCGGCATTGTGTCTTTTGTATTAATTCCCGAAGCAATATCTGTGTTTCATCGTCTATGTGAAGGTCCAAGGGATGGAGTAAAGCTGCAGCAGTTCATCGGAATCTAATACTGATCTCCCATAAAAGGCTCAAAGCAAACCACAAACAATAAGAAGGTTTACTCATCTTGTACTTAAGTCGACATTGTGACATTTGTATTAAATCCCGACGCAATTTCTGTATTTCATCGTCAATGTGAAGGTCCAAGAGATAGAGTAAACCTACAGTAGTGCATCGGAATCTAATAATATGTTTCTCAGGAAACGCTCAAAGCAAGTCACAAACAATGAGAAGATTTACTCTTCTTGTACTTAAGTAGTCATTGTGCCTTTTGTATTAAATCCCGACGCAATTTCTGTGTTTCATCGTCAATGTGAAGGTCCATAAGGTAGAGTAAAGTGGGAGTAGAGCATCGGAATCTAATACTGATCTCCCAGGAAAAGCTCAAAGCAAACCACAATATATGAGATGATTAACTCTTCTTGTACTTAAGTCGGCAATGTGCCTTTTGTATTAATTCCCAGGGGAATTTCTGTATTTCATCGTCAATGTGAAGGTCCAAGGGATAGAGTAAAGCTGCAGCAGTGCATCGGAATCTAATACTGATCTCCCAGGAAACGCTCAAAGCAAACCACAAACAATGGGATTATTTACTCTTCTTTTACCTTAGTCGGCATTCTGCCTTTTGTATTAAATCCCGATGCAATTTCTGTGTTTCATCGTCAATGCGAAGGTCCAAGAAATAGAGTAAAGCTGCAGTAGTGCATCGGAATCTAATACTGATCTCCCAGGAAACGCTCAAAGCAAACCACAATCAATGAGATGATTGACTCTTGTTGTAGTTAAGTCGGCATTGTGCCTTTTGTATTACATCCCGACGCAATTTCTGTGTTTCATCGTCAATGTGAAGGTCCAAAGGATAGTGTAAGTTTGCAGTAGTGCATCGGAATCTAATACTGATCCCCCAGGAAACGCTCAAAGCAAACCACAATTAATACGAAGATATACTCCTCTTGTACTTATGTCGGCATTGTGCCCTTTGTAATAAATCCCGATGCAATGTCTGAGCTTCATCGTCAATGTAAAGGTCCAAGGTATAGAGTAATGCTGCAGTAGTGCATCGGAATCTAATACTGATCTCCCAGGAAACGCTCAAAACATACCAGAAACGATGAGAAGATTTACTCTTCCTGTACTTAAGTTGGCATTGAGCCTTTTGTATTAAATCCCGACGCAATATCTGTGTTTCATCGACAATGTGAAAGTCCAAGGGATAGTGTAAAGCAGCAGTAGTGCATCGGAATGTAATATTGATCTCCCAGGAAATGCTCAAAGCGAACCACAACCAATGAGAAGATTTACTCCTCTTGTACTTAAGACGCATTGTGCCTTTTGTATTAAATCCCGACGCAATTTCTGTGCTTCATCGACAATGTGAAAGTCCAAGGGATAGTGTAAAGCTGCAGTAGTGCATTGGAACGTAATACTGATACGCCGCGGAAACGATCAAAGCAAACCACAAACTATGAGAAGATTTACCCTTCTTGTACTTAAGTCGGCATTGTGCCTTTTGTATTAAATCCCGACGCAATTTCTGTGTATCATCGTCAATGTGAAGCTCCATGGGATAAAGTATTGCTGCAGTAGTGCATCGGAATGTAATTCTGATCTCCCGGGAAACGCTCAAAGCAAACCACTGACAATGAGAAAGTTTACTCGCCTTGTACCTAAGTCAATGCTGTGAATTTTGCATTATATCCAGACGCATTTTCTGTGTTTCATCGTCAATGTGAAGGTCCAAGGGATAGAGTATACTTGCAGTAGTGCATCGCAAACTAATACTGATCTCCCAGGGAACGCTCAAAGCAAACCACAAACAATGAGAAGATATACTCATTTTGTAATTAAGTTGGCATTGTGACTTTTATATTACATCCCGACGCAATTTATTTGTTTCATCGCCAATGTGAAGGTCCAAGGGATAGAGAGAAGCTGCAGTAGCTGATCGGAATCTGATACTGATTTCAGAGGAAACGCTCAGAGCAAACCACAAACAATGAGAAGATTTACTCCTTTTGCACTTAAGTCGGCATTGTGCCTTTTGTATTAAATCCCGACGCAGTTTCTGTGTTGCATCGTCAAAGTGAAGGTCAAAGGAATAGACTATAGCTGCAGTGGTGCATCGAAATCTAATACTGATCTCACAGGAAAGGCTCAAAGCAAACCACAAACAATGAAAAGATTTTCTTTTCTTGTACTTAAGTCGGCATTGTGCCTATTTTATTAATTCCCGACGCAATTTCTGTGTTTCATCGTCAATGTGATGGTCCAAGGAATAGTGTAAAGCTGCAGTAGCAGATCGAAATTTAATACTGATCTCCCAGGAAACGCTCAAATCGAACCACAAACAAATAGGAGATTTACTCTTCTTGTAGTTAAGTCAGCATTCTATATTAAGATTTAAATCCCGACGTAATATCTGAGTTTCATCGTCAATGTGAAGGTCCGAGGGATAGAGTAAAGCTGCAGTAGTGCATCGAAATCTAATAGTGATCTCCCAGGAAACTTTTAAAGCAAACCACAAACAGTGAGAAGAATTTTTCGTCTTGAACTTAAGTCGGCAATGTGCCTTTTGTATTAATTCCCAGCGCAATTTCTGTATTTCATCGTCAATGTGAAGGTCCAAGGGATAGAGTAAAGCTGCAGCAGTGCATCGGAATCTAATACTGAACTCCCAGGAAACGCTCAAAGCAAACCTCTGACAATGAGAAGATTTACACGTCTTGTACCTAACTCATCTTTATGCCTTTTGTATTAAATACCGATGCAATTACTGTGTTTCATCGTCAATGTGAAGGTCCAAGGGATAGAGTATAGGTGCAGTAGTGCATCGGAATCTAATACTGATCTCTCAAGAAACGCTTAAAGCAGACCACAAACAATGAGGAGTTTTACTCTTCTTGTACTTAAGTCGGCATTGTGCCTTTTGTATTAATTCCCGACGGTATTTATGTATTTCATCGTCAATGTGAAGTTCCTAGGGATAGAGTAAAGCTGCAGCAGTGCATCGGAATTTAATAGTGATCTCCCAGGAAACGCTCAAAGCAAACCACAAACAATGGGAAGATTTACTCTTGTTCCACCTAAGACGGCATTGTGCCTTTTGTATTAAATCCCGACGCAATATCAGCGTTTCATCGTCAATGTGAAAGTCAAAGGGATAGAGTAATGCTGTAGTAGTGCATCGGAATCTAATACTGATCTCCCAGGAAGAGCTCAAAGCAAACCACAAACAATGAGAAGATTTACTCTTCTTGTCCTGAAGTCGGCATTGTTTCTTTTGTATTAAATCCCGACGCAATTTCTGTGTTTCATAGGCAATGTAAAGGTCCAAGGGATAAGGTAAAGCTGCAGTGGTGCATCGTAATCTAATACTGATCTCCCAGGAAACACTCAAAGCAAACCACAAACAATGAGAAGATTTTCTCTTATCGTACTTAGGTCTGCATTGTGACTTTTGTATTAAATCCCGACGCTATTTCTGTGTTTCATCTTCTATCTGAAGGTCCAAGGGATAGAATAAAGCTGCAGAATTGCATCGGAATCTAATGCTGATCTTAAAGGAAAGGCTCAAAGCAAACCATAAAAAATGAGAAAATTTACTCTTCTTATACTTAAGTCGGTATTTAGCCTTTTGTATTAAATCCAGACGTAATTGCTGTGTTTCATCGTCAATGTGAAGGTCCAAGGGATAGAGTTAAGCTGCAGTTGTGCGTTGGAATCTAATACTGATCTCCCAGGAAGCGCTCATAGCAAACCACAAACAATGAGAAGAATTACTCTTCTTGTACTTAAGTCGGTAATGTGCCTTTTTTTTTTATTCCAGACGCAATTTCTGTGTTTCATCGTCAATGTGAAGGTCAAAGGGATAGAGTTAAGTTGCAGTAGCACATCGGAATCTAATACTGATCTCCCAGGAAACGCTCATTGCAGGCCACAAACAATGAGATGATTAACTGTTCTTGTACTTATGCCGGCATTGTGACTTTTTGTCTTAAATCCCGACGCAATGTCTGTGATTCATCGTCAATGTGAAGGTCGAAGGAATAGAGTAACACTGCAGTAGCAGATCGGAGTCCATTACTGATCTCCCAGGAAACGCTCAAAGCAAACCACAAACAATGGGAAGATTTACTCTTCTTCCACTTAAGTTGGCATTGTGCCTTTTGTATTAAATCCCGACGCAATATCTGTGTTTCATCGTCAATCTGAAGGTCCTAGGGATAGAGTAAAGTTGGAGTAGTGCATCGGAAACTAATACTGATCCCCCAGGAAACGCTCAAAGCAAACCACAAATAATGATAAGATATTCTCCTCTTGTGCGTAAGACGGCATTATGCCCTTTGTATTAAATCCTGACGCAATGTCTGTGTTTCATCGACAATGTGAAAGTCCAAGGGATAGTGTAAAGCTGCAGTAGTGCATCGGAATGTATTACTGATCTCCGAGGAAACAATCAAAGCGAACCACAAACAATGAGAAGATTTACTTTTCTTGTAATTAAGTCGGCATTGTAACTTTAGAATTAAATCCCGACGCAATTTCTGTGTTTCATCGTCAATGTGAAGGTCCAAGAGATAGAGTAAAGCTGCAGTAGTGCAACGGAATCTAATACTGATCTCTCAGGAGACGCTCAAAGCAAACCACAAACAATGAGAAGATTTACTTTATTTGCATTTAATTCGGCATTGTGCCTTTTTTATTAAATCCCGACCCAATTTCTGTGTTTCATCGTCAAATAGAATGTCCATGAGATAGAGAAAAGCTGCAGTATTGCATCGGAATCTAATACTGATCTCCAGGAAACGCTCAAAGCAAACCACAAACAATGGGAAGATTTACTCTTCTTGTACTTAAGTCGGCATTGTGCCTTTTGTATTAAATCCGGGCACAATAACAGTGTTTCATCGTCAAAGTGACGGTCCAAAGGATAGAGTAAAGCAGCAGTAGTGCATGGGAATCTAATACTGATCTCCTAGGAAACGCTAAAAGCAAACCAGAAACAATGAGAAAGATTTACTCTTCCTGTAGTTAATTCGGCATTGTGCCTCTTGTATTAAATCCCGACGCAATTTTTGTGTTTCATCGTCAATGTGATGGTCCAAGGGATGGAGTAAAGCTGCAGTAGTGCGTTGGAATCTAATACTGATCTCCCAGGAAACGCTCAATGCAATCCACAAACTATGAGAAGATTTACTCTTCTTGTACTTATGTCGTCATTGTGCCTTTTCTATTAGATCCCGACACAATTTCTGTGTTTAATGGGCAATGTGAAGATCCAAGGGATAGGGTAAAGCTGCTGTAGTGCACCGGAATCTAATACTGATCTCCCAGGAAACGCTCAAAGCAAACCACAAACAATGAGAAGATTTTCTCTTCTTGGGCAGAATTCGGCATTGCCCCTTTTGTATTAAATCCCGATGTAATTTCTGTGTTTCATCGTCAATGTGAACGTCCAAGGGATAGAGAAATTCTGTTGTAGTACATCGGAATCTAATACTGATCTCCCAGGAAATCCTCAGAGCAAACCAAGAACGATGAGAAGTTTTTCACTTCTTGTACATAAGTAACAATTGTCCCTTTTATATTAAATCCCGACGCAATTTCTGTGTTTCATCGACAATGTTAGAGTCCAAGGGATAGTGTACAGCTGCAGTAGTGCATCTGAATGTAATACTGATCTCCCAGGAAACGCTCAAAGCAAACCACAAACAAAGCGAAGACTTACTCTTCTTGCACTTAAGTCGGCATTGTGAATTTTTTTTAAATCCCGACGCAATTTCTGTGTTTCTTCGTCAATGTGATGTTCTAAGGTATTGAGTAAAGCTGTAGTAGTGCATCGTAATCTAATACTGATCTCTCAGGAAACGCTCAAAGCAAATCACAAACAATAAAAAGATTTCCTCATCTTGTACTTAAGTCGGCATTGTGCCTTTTGTATTAAATCCCGACACAATTTCTGTGTTTCATGGTCAATGTGTCGGTCCAAGGGATAGAGTAAAGCAGCAGCAGTGGATCGGAATCTAATACTGATCTCCCAGTAAACGCGCAAAGCAAACCTCAAACAATGAGAAGATTTACTCTTATTGTACATAAGTCGGCATTGTGCCTATTTTATTAAAACCCGACGCAATATCTGTGTTTCATCGTCAATGTGAAGGTCCAAGGGATAGATTAACGCTGCAGTAGTGCATCGGAATCTAATACTGATCTCCAAGGAAACGCTCAAAGCAAACCACAAACAATGAGAACATTTACTCTTCTTGTACTTAAGTCGGTATTGTGCCTTTTGTATTAAATCCCGACGAAATTTCTGTTTTTCGTCGACAATGTGTGGGTCGAAGGGATAGAGTAAAGATGCAGTACTGCATCGGAATATAATACTGATCTCCCAGGAAACGCTCATTGCAGACCACAAACAATGAGGAGATTTAATCTTCTTGTACTTAAGTCGTCATTGTGACTTTTGTATTAAATCTCGACGCAATTTCTGTCTTTCATCGTCAATGTGATGATCCAAGGAAAAGAGAAAAGCTGCAGTAGCAGATCGGAATCTCATACTGATCTCCCGGGAAACGCTCATAGCAAACCACAATAAATGAGATGATTTACTCTTGTTGTTGTTAAATCGGCATTGTGCCTTTTTTATTACAACCCGACGCAATTTCTGTGTTTCATCGTCAATGTGATGGACCAAGGGATAGAGTAAAGTTTGAGTAGTGCATCGGAATCTAATACTGATCACCCAGGAAAAGCTCAAAGCAAACAACAAACAATGAAAAGTTTTACTCTTCTTGTACTTAAGTCGGCAATATGCCTTTTGTATTAAATCCCTACGCAATTTCTGTGTTTCATCGTCGATGAGAAGGTCCAAGGGATAGTGTAAGGCTGCAGTAGTGCATCGGAATCTAATACTGATCCCCCAGAAAACGCTCAAAGCAAACCACAAACAATGAGAAGATATACTCCTCTTGTACTTATGTCGGCATTGTGCGTTTTGTAATAAATCCCGACGCAATGTCTGTGTTTCATCGTCAATGTGAAGGTCCAAGGTATAGAGAAATGCTGCAGTAGTGCATCGGAATCTAATACTGATCTCCCAGGAAACGCTCAAAGGAAACTACTGTCAATGAGAAGATTTAGTCGTCTTGTACCTAAGTCATCATTGTGAATTTTGTATTATATCCCGACGCAATTTCTGTGTTTCATCGTCAATGTGAAGGTCCAAGGGATAGAGTATAGTTACAGTAGTGAATCGCAATCTAATACTGATCTCCCAGGAAACGCTCAAAGCAAACCACAAACAAAGAGAAGATTTACTCTTCTTGTACTTAAGTCGGCATTGTGCCATTTCTACTAAATCCCGACGCAATTTCTGTCTACCATCGTCAATGTGAAGCTCCAAGGGATAGAGTAAAGCTGCAGCAGTGCATCTTACTGACCTCCCAGGAAACGCTCAAAGCCAACCACAAAACAATGAGAAGATTTACTCGTCTTGTAATTAAGTCGGCATTGTGATTTTTGTATTAAATCCCAATGCAATATCTGTGTTTCATCGTCAATGTGAAGGTCCAAGGGATAGAGGAAGGCTGCAGTAGCAGATCGGATTCTGATACTGATCTCCCAGGAAACGCCCCAAGCAAACCACAAACAATGAAAAGATTTACTCTTCTTGCACTTAGGTCGGCATTGTGCCTTTTGTATTAAATCCCGACCCAATTTCTGTGTTTCTTCGTCAATGTGAAAGTTCAAGGTATTGAGTAAAGCTGTAGTAGTGCATCGGAATCTAATACTGACCTCTCAGGAAACGCTCAAAGCAAACCACAAACAATGAAAAGATTTACTCTTCTTGTAGTTAAGTCGGCATAATGCCTTTTGTATTAAATCCCGACACAATTTCTGTGTTTCATGGTCAATGTGTAGGTCCAAGGGATAGAGTGAAGCAGCAGCAGTGGATCGGAATCTAAACCTGATCTCCCAAGAAACGCTCAAAGCAAACCACAAACAACGAGAAGATTTACTCTTCTTGTATTAAGTCGACATTGTGCCTATTTTATTAAAACCCGACGCAATATCTGTGTTTCATCGTCAATGTGAAGGCCCAAGGGATAGAGTAACGCTGCAGTAGTGAATCGGAATCTAATACTGAACTCCATGGAAACGCTCAAAGCAAATCACAAACAATGGGAAGATTTCCGCTTCTTGTACTTAAGTCGGTATTGTGCCTTTTGTATTAAATCCTGGCGAAATTTCTGTGTATCGTCAACAATGTGAAGGTCGAAGCTATAGAGTAAAGTTGCAGTAGTGCATCGGAATCTAATACTGATCTCTCAGGAAACGCTCATAGCAGACCACAAACCATGAGGAGATTAACTCTTCTTGTACTTAAGACGTCATTGTGACTTTTGTATTAAATCTCGACGCAATTTCTGTGTTTCATCGTCAATGTGATGATCCAAGGAAAAGAGTAAAGCTGCAGTAGTGCATCGGAATCTAATACTTATCTCCCAGGAAACCTCAAAGCAAACCACAATCAATGAGAAGATTTACTCTTGTTGTCGTTAAATCGGCATTGTGCCTTTTTTATTACAACCCGCCGCAATTTCTGTGCTTCATCATCAATGTGATGGACCAAGGGATGGAGTAAAGTTGGAGTAGTTCATCGGAATCTAATACTGATCTCCCAGGAAAAGCTCAAAGCAAACAACAAACAATGAAAAGTTTTACTCCTCTTGTACTTATGTCGGCAATATGCCTTTTGTATTAAATCCCTGCGCAATCTCTGTGTTTCATCGTCAATGAGAAGGTCCAAGGGATAGTGTAAGGCTGCAGTAGTGCATCGGAATCTAATACTGATCCCCCAGAAAACGCTCAAAGCAAACCACAAACAATGAGAAGATATACTCCTCTTGTACTTATGTCGGCATTGTGCCTTTTGTAATAAATCCCGACGCAATGTCTGTGTTTCATCGTCAGTGTGAAGCTCCAAGGTATAGAGAAATGCTGCAGTAGTGCATCGGAATCTAATACTGATCTCCCAGGAGACGCTCAAAGAAAACCACTGTCAACGAGAAGATTTACTCGTCTTGTACCTAAGTCATCATTGTGAATTTTGTATTATATACCGACGCAATTTCTGTGCTTCATCGTCAATGTGAAGGTCCAAGGGATAGAGAATAGTTACAGTAGTGCATCGCAATCTAATACTGATCTCCCAGGAAACGCTCAAAGCAAACCACGAACAATGAGAAGATTTACTCCTGTTGCACTTAAGTCGGCGTAGAGCCTTTTGTATCAAATCCCGACGCAGTTTCTGTGTTGCATCGTCAATGTGAAGGTCCAAGAGATAGAGTAAAGCTGTAGTTGTGCATCGGAATCTAATACTGATCTCCCAGGAAATGCTCAAAGCAAACCGCAAACAATGAGAGGATTTACTTTACTTGTACTTAAGTCGGCATTGTGCTTTTTTATTAAATCCCGACCCTATTTCTGTGTTTCATCGTCAAATTGAAGGTCCAAGGGATAGAGTAAAGCAGCAGTGGTGCATCGGAATCTAATAATGATCTGCCAGGAAACGCTCAAAGCATACCACAAACAGTGAGAAGAATTATTCTTCTTGTAGTTAAGTCGGCATTATGCCTTTTGTATTAAATCCCGACGCAATTTCTGTGATTCATCGCCAATGTGAAGGTCCAAGGCATAGAGTGAAGCTGCAGTAGCAGATCGGAATCTTATACTGATCTCCCAGGAAACGCTCAAAGCAAACCACAAACAGTGAGAAGTATTATTCATATTGTACTTACGTCGGCATTGTGCCTTTTGTATTTAATTCCAACGCAATTTCTGTGTTTCATCGTCAATGTGAAGGTCCTAGGGGTAGAGTAGTGCTGCAGTAGTGCATCGGAATCTAATACTGATCTCCTAGGAAACGCTCAGGGCAAACCAGAAACGATGAGAAGATTTACTCTTCTTGTACTTAAGTAAGTATTGTGCCTTTTGTATTAAATCCCGGCGCCATTTCTGTGTTTCATCGTCAATGTAATGGTTCATGGGATAGAGTAAAGTGTAGTAGTGCATCGGAATCTAATACTGGTCTCCCAGGAAACGCTCAAAGAAGACGACAAACAATGTGGTGATTTACTCTTCTTGTACTTAAGTCGGCATTGTGTCTTTTGTATTACTTCCCGAAGCAATATCTGTGTCTCATCGTCTTTGTGAAGGTCCAAGGGATGGAGTAAAGCTGCAGCAGTTCATCGGAATCTAATACTGATCTCCCAGGAAAGGCTCAAAGCAAACCACAAACAATAAGAAGGTTTACTCATCTTGTACTTAAGTCGACATTGTGACATTTAAATTAAATCCCGACGCAATTTCTGTATTTCATCGTCAATGTGAAGGTCCAAGGGATAGAGTAAACCTACAGTAGTGCATCGGAATCTAATAATATGTTTCTGAGGAAACGCTCAAAGCAAACCACAAACAATGAGAAGATTTACGCTTCTTGTACTTTAGTAGTCATTGTGCCTTTTGTATTAAATCCCGACGCAGTTTCTGTGTTGCATCGTCAATGTGAAGGTCCAAGGGATAGAGTAAAGTTCTAGCAGTGCATCGGAATCTAATACTGATCTCCCAGGAAACGCTCAAAGCAAACCACAAACAATGGGATTATTTACTCTTCTTTTACCTTAGTCGGCATTGTGCCTTTTGTATTAAATCCCGATGCAATTTCTGTGTTTCATCGTCAATGTGAAGGTCCAAGGAATAGAGTAAAGCTGCAGTAGTGCATCGGAATCTAATACTGATCTCCCAGGAAACGCTCAAAGCAAACCACAGTCAATGAGAAGATTGACTCTTGTTGTAGTTAAGTCGGCATTGTGCCTTTTGTATTACATCCCGACGCAATTTCTGTGTTTCATCGTCAATGTGAAGGTCCAAAGGATAGTGTACGTTTGCAGTAGTGCATCGGAATCTAATACTGATCCCCCAGGAAACGCTAAAAGCAAACCACAATTAATACGAAGATATACTCCTCTTGTACTTATGTCGGCATTGTGCCCTTTGTAATAAATCCCGATGCAATGTCTGAGCTTCATCGTCAATGTAAGGGTCCAAGGTATAGAGTAATGCTGCAGTAGTGCATCGGAATCTAATACTGATCTCCCAGGAAATGCTCAAAACAAACCAGAAACGATGTGAAGATTTACTCTTCCTGTACATAAGTTGGCATTGAGCCTTTTGTATTAAATCCCGACGCAGTATCTGTGTTTCATCAACAATGTGAAAGTCCAAGGGATAGTGTAAAGCAGCAGTAGTGCATCGGAATGTAATAGTGATCTCCCAGGAAATGCTCAAAGCGAACCACAACCAATGAGAAGATTTACTCCTCTTGTACTTAAGACGCATTGTGCCTTTTGTATTAAATCCCGAAGCAATTTCTGTGTTTAATCGACAATATGAAAGTCCAAGGGATAGTGTAAAGCTGCAGTAGTGCATTGGAACGTAATACTGATACCCCGCGGAAACGATCAAAGCAAACCACAAACTATGAGAAGATTTACCCTTCTTGAACTTAAGTCGGCATTGTGCCTTTTGTATTTAATCCCGACGCAATTTCTGTGTATCATCGTCAATGTGAAGCTCCATGGGATAAAGTATTGCTGCAGTTGTGCATCGGAATGTAATTCTGATCTCCCGGGAAACCCTCAAAGCAAACCACTGACAATGAGAAAGTTTACTCGCCTTGTACCTAAGTCAATATTGTGAATTTTGCATTATATCCAGACGCATTTTCTGTGTTTCATCGTGAATGTGAAGGTCCAAGGGATAGAGTATAGTTGCAGTAGTGCATCGCAATCTAATACTGATCTCCCAGGAAACGCTCAAAGCAAACCACAAACAATGAGAAAATTTACTCATCTTGTAACTAAGTCGGCATTGTGACTTTTATATTACATCCCGACGCAATTTATGTGTTTCATCGCCAATGTGAAGGTCCAAGGGATAGAGAGAAGCTGCAGTAGCTGATCGGAATCTGATACTGATTTCAGAGGAAACGCTCAAAGCAAACCACAGACAATGAGAAGATTTACTCCTCTTGCACTTATGTCGGCATTGTGCCTTTTGTATTAAATCCCGACGCAGTTTCTGTGTTGCATCGTCAAAGTGAATGTCCAAGAGGTAGAGTAAAGCTGTAGTAGTGCATTGGAATCTAATGCTGATCTCCCAGGAAACGCTCAAAGCAAACCACAAACAATGCGATGATTTACTCTTGTTGTACTTAAGTCGGCTTTGTGTTTATTGTATTAAATCCCGACGCAATTTCTGTGTTTCATCGTCAATGAGAAGGTCCATGGGATAGAGTAAAGCTGCAGTGGTGAATCGGAATCTATTACTGATCTCCCAGGAAATGCCTAAAGCAAACTACAAAACAATGAGAAGATTTACTTTTCTTGTACTTATGTCGTCATTGTGCCTGTTTTATTAAATCCCGACGCAATTTCTGTGTTTCATCGTCAATGTGAAGGTCAAAGGAATAGAGTATAGCTGCGGTGGTGCATCGGAATCTAATACTGATCTCACAGGAAACGCTCAAAGCAATCCACAAACAATGACAAGATTTTCTTTCCTTGTACTTATGTCGGCATTGCGCCTATTTTATTAATTCCCGACGCAATTTCTGTGCTTTATCGTCAATGTGATGGTCCAAGGAATAGAGTAAAGCTGCAGTAGCAGATCGAAATTTAATACTGATCTCCCAGGAAACGCTCAAATCGAACCACAAACAATGAAAAGATTTACTCTTCTTGTAGTTAAATCGGCATTGTACATTTAGATTTAAATCCCGACGCAATATCTGAGTTTCATCGTCAATGTGAAGGTCCAAGGGATAGAGTAAAGCTGCAGTAGTGCATCGAAATCTAATACTGATCTCCCAGGAAACGCTCAAAGCAAACCACAAACAATGAGAAGAATTTTTCGTCTTGTACTTAAGTCGGCATTATGCCTTTTGTATTAAATCCCACAGCAATTTCTGTGTTTCATGGTCAATGTGAAGGTCCAAGGGACAGAGTAGGGCTGCAGTAGTGCATGGGAATCTAATACAGATCCCCCAGGAAACGCTCAAAGCAAATCACCAACAGTGAGAAGATATACTCCTCTTGTACTAAATTCGGCATTGTGCCTTTTGTATTAAATCCCGACGCAATGTCTGTGTTTCATCGTCAATGTGAAGGCCCAAGGGATAGAGTAATGTTGCAGTAGTGCATCGGAATGTAATACTGATCTTCCAGGAAACGCTCAAAGCTAACCACCAACAATGAGAAGATATACTCCTCTTGTACTAAACTCGGCATTGTGCCCTTAGTATTAAATCCCGACGCAATTTCAGTGTATCTTCGTCTATGTGTAGCTCCAAGGGATGGAGTATTGCTGCAGTAGTGCATCGGTGTCTAATACTGAACTCCCAGGAAACGCTAAAAGCAAACCTCTGACAATGAGAAGATTTACTCGTCTTTTACCTAACTCATCTTTATGCCTTTTGTATTAAATACCGATGCCATTACTGTGTTTCATCGTCAATGTGAAGGTATAAGGGATAGAGTATAGTTGCAGTAGTGCATCGGAATCTAATACTGATCTCCCAAGAAACGCTCAAAGCAGACCACAAACAATGAGGAGATTTTTTCTTCTTGTACTTAAGTCGGTATTGTGCCTTTTGTATTAAATCTCGACGCAATTTCTGTCTTTCATCGTCAATGTGATGATCCAAGGAAAAGAGAAAAGCTGCAGTAGCAGATCGGAATCTCATACTGATCTCCCGGGAAACGCTCATAGCAAACCACAATAAATGAGATGATTTACTCTTGTTGTTGTTAAATCGGCATTGTGCCTTTTTTATTACAACCCGACGCAATTTCTGTGTTTCATCGTCAATGTGATGGACCAAGGGATAGGGTAAAGTTTGAGTAGTGCATCGGAATATAATACTGATCACCCAGGAAAAGCTCAAAGCAAACAACAAACAATGAAAAGTTTTACTCTTCTTGTACTTAATTCGGCAATATGCCTTTTGTATTAAATCCCTACGCAATTTCTGTGTTTCATCGTCGATGAGAAGGTCCAAGGGATAGTGTAAGGCTGCAGTAGTGCATCGGAATCTAATACTGATCCCCCAGAAAACGCTCAAAGCAAACCACAAACAATGAGAAGATATACTCCTCTTGTACTTATGTCGGCATTGTGCGTTTTGTAATAAATCCTGACGCAATGTCTGTGTTTCATCGTCAATGTGAAGGTCCAAGGTATAGAGAAATGCTGCAGTAGTGCATCGGAATCTAATACTGATCTCCCAGGAAACGCTCAAAGAAAACTACTGTCAATGAGAAGATTTAGTCGTCTTGTACCTAAGTCATCATTGTGAATTTTGTAACAAATCCCGACGCAATGTCTGTGTTTCATCGTCAATGTGAAGGTCCAAGGGATAGAGTACAGTTACAGTAGTGCATCGCAATGTAATACTGATCTCCCAGGAAACGCTCAAAGCAAACCACAAACAAAGAGAAGATTTACTCTTCTTGTACTTAAGTCGGCATTGTGCCATTTCTACTAAATCCCGACGCAATTTCTGTCTATCATCGTCAATGTGAAGCTCCAAGGGATAGAGTAAAGCTGCAGCAGTGCATCTTACTGACCTCCCAGGAAACGCTCAAAGCCAACCACAAACAATGAGAAGATTTACTCGTCTTGTAATTAAGTCGGCATTGTGATTTTTGTATTAAATCCCGACACAATTTCTGTGTTTCATGGTCAATGTGTAGGTCCAAGGGATAGAGTGAAGCAGCAGCAGTGGATCGGAATCTAAACCTGATCTCCCAAGAAACGCTCAAAGCAAACCACAAACAACGAGAAGATTTACTCTTCTTGTATTAAGTCCACATTGTGCCTATTTTATTAAAACCCGACGCAATATCTGTGTTTCATCGTCAATGTGAAGGTCCAAGGGATAGAGTAACGCTGCAGTAGTGAATCGGAATCTAATACTGAACTCCATGGAAACGCTCAAAGCAAATCACAAACAATGGGAAGATTACCGCTTCTTGTACTTAAGTCGGTATTGTGCCTTTTGTATTAAATCCTGGCGAAATTTCTGTGTATCGTCAACAATGTGAAGGTCGAAGCTATAGAGTAAAGTTGCAGTAGTGCATCGGAATCTAATACGGATCTCTCAGGAAACGCTCATAGCAGACCACAAACCATGAGGAGATTAACTCTTCTTGTACTTAAGACGTCATTGTGACTTTTGTATTAAATCTCGACGCAATTTCTGTGATTCATCGCCAATGTGAAGGTCCAAGGCATAGAGTGAAGCTGCAGTAGCAGATCGGAATCTAATACTGATCTCCCAGGAAACGCTAAAAGCAAACCACAAACAATGAGAAGATTCACTCCTCTTGCACTTGCGTCGGCATTGTGCCTTTTGTATTAAATCCCAACGCAATTTCCGTGTTTCATCGTCTTTGCGAATGTCCAAGGAATAGAGTAATGCTGCAGTAGCAGATCGGAATTTTATACTGATCTCCCAGGAAACGCTCAAAGCAAACCACAAGCAATGAGAAGATTTACTCTTCCTGTACTTAACTCGGCATTGTGCCTTTTTTATTAAATCCCGACGCAATTTCTGCGTTACATCGTCAACGTGTAGGTCCAAGGGATAGAGTAAAGTTGCAGTAGTGCATCGGAATCAAATACTCAACTCCCAGGAAACGCTCAAAGCAAACCACAAACAGTGAGAAGTATTATTCATATTGTACTTACGTCGGCATTGTGCCTTTTGTATTTAATTCAAACGCAATTTCTATGTTTCATCGTCAATGTGAAGGTCCTAGGGGTAGAGTAGTGCTGCAGTAGTGCATCGGAATCTAATACTGATCTCCTAGGAAACGCTCAGGGCAAACCAGAAACGATGAGAAGATTTACTCTTCTTGTACTTAAGTAAGTATTGTGCCTTTTGTATTAAATCCCGACGCCATTTCTGTGTTTCATCGTCAATGTAATGGTTCATGGGATAGAGTAAAGTGTAGTAGTGCATCGGAATCTAATACTGGTCTCCCAGGAAACGCTCAAAGAAGACGACCAACAATGTGGTGATTTACTCCTCTTGTACTTAAGTCGGCATTGTGTCTTTTGTATTACTTCCCGAAGCAATATCTGTGTCTCATCGTCTTTGTGAAGGTCCAAGGGATGGAGTAAAGCTGCAGCAGTTCATCGGAATCTAATACTGATCTCCCAGGAAAGGCTCAAAGCAAACCACAAACAATAAGAAGGTTTACTCATCTTGTACTTAAGTCGACATTGTGACATTTGTATTAAATTCCGACGCAATTTCTGTATTTCATCGTCAATGTGAAGGTCCAAGGGATAGAGTAAACCTACAGTAGTGCATCGGAATCTAATAATATGTTTCTCAGGAAACGCTCAAAGCAAACCACAAACAATGAGAAGATTTGCGCTTCTTGTACTTTAGTAGTCATTGTGCCTTTTGTATTAAATCCCGACGCAGTTTCTGTGTTGCATCGTCAATGTGAAGGTCCAAGGGATAGAGTAAAGTTCTAGCAGTGCATCGGAATCTAATACTGATCTCCCAGGAAACGCTCAAAGCAAACCACAAACAATGGGATTATTTACTCTTCTTTTACCTTAGTCGGCATTGTGCCTTTTGTATTAAATCCCGATGCAATTTCTGTGTTTCATCGTCAATGTGAAGGTCCAAGGAATAGAGTAAAGCTGCAGTAGTGCATCGGAATCTAATACTGATCTCCCAGGAAACGCTCAAAGCAAACCACAGTCAATGAGAACATTGACTCTTGTTGTAGTTAAGTCGGCATTGTGCCTTTTGTATTACATCCCGACGCAATTTCTGTGTTTCATCGTCAATGTGATGGTCCAAGGGATAGAGTAAAGTTGGATTAGAGCATCGGAATCTAATACTGATCTCCCAGGAAAAGCTCAAAGAAAACCACAAACAATGAGTAGATTTACTCTTCTTGTATTTAAGTCTGCAATGAGCCCTTTGTATTAAATCCCGACGCAATTTCTGTGTTTCATCGTCAATGTGAAGATCCAAAGGATAGTGTACGTTTGCAGTAGTGCATCGGAATCTAATACTGATTCCCCAGGAAACGCTAAAAGCAAACCACAATTAATACGAAGATATACTCCTCTTGTACTTATGTCGGCATTGTGCCCTTTGTAATAAATCCCGATGCAATGTCTGAGCTTCATCGTCAATGTAAAGGTCCAAGGTATAGAGTAATGCTGCAGTAGTGCATCGGAATCTAATACTGATCTCCCAGGAAATGCTCAAAACAAACCATAAACGATGTGAAGATTTACTCTTCCTGTACATAAGTTGGCATTGAGCCTTTTGTATTAAATCCCGACGCAATATCTGTGTTTCATCGGCAATGTGAAAGTCCAAGGGATAGTGTAAAGCAGCAGTAGTGCATCGGAATGTAATAGTGATCTCCCAGGAAATGCTCAAAGCGAACCACAACCAATGAGAAGATTTACTCCTCTTGTACTTAAGACGCATTGTGCCTTTTGTATTAAATCCCGAAGCAATTTCTGTGTTTAATCGACAATATGAAAGTCCAAGGGATAGTGTAAAGCTGCAGTAGTGCATCGGAACGTAATACTGATACCCCGCGGAAACGATCAAAGCAAACCACAAACTATGAGAAGATTTACCCTTCTTGAACTTAAGTCGGCATTGTGCCTTTTGTATTTAATCCCGACGCAATTTCTGTGTATCATCGTCATTGTGAAGCTCCATGGGATAAAGTATTGCTGCAGTTGTGCATCGGAATGTAATTCTGATCTCCCGGGAAACGCTCAAAGCAAACCACTGACAATGAGAAAGTTTACTCGCGTTGTACCTAAGTCAATATTGTGAATTTTGCATTATATCCAGACGCATTTTCTGTGTTTCATCGTGAATGTGAAGGTCCAAGGGATAGAGTATAGTTGCAGTAGTGCATCGCAATCTAATACTGATCTCCCAGGAAAAGCTCAAAGCAAACCACAAACAATGAGAAAATTTACTCATCTTGTAATTAAGTCGGCATTGTGACTTTTATATTACATCCCGACGCAATTTATGTGTTTCATCGCCAATGTGAAGGTCCAAGGGATAGAGAGAAGCTGCAGTAGCTGATGGGAATCTGATACTGATTTCAGAGGAAACGCTCAAAGCAAACCACAGACAATGAGAAGATTTAATCCTCTTGCACTTAAGTCGCCATTGTGCCTTTTGTATTAAATCCCGACGCAGTTTCTGTGTTGCATCGTCAAAGTGAATGTCCAAGAGGTAGAGTAAAGCTGTAGTAGTGCATCGGAATCTAATGCTGATCTCCCAGGAAACGCTCAAAGCAAACCACAAACAATGCGATGATTTACTCTTGTTGTACTTAAGTCGGCTTTGTGTTTATTGTATTAAATCCCGACGCAATTTCTGTGTTTCATCGTCAATGAGAAGGTCCAAGGGATAGAGTAAAGCTGCAGTGGTGAATCGGAATCTATTACTGATCTCCCAGGAAATGCCTAAAGCAAACTACAAAACAATGAGGAGATTTACTTTTCTTGTACTTATGTCGTCATTGTGCCTATTTTATTAAATCCCGACGCAATTTCTGTGTTTCATCGTCAATGTGAAGGTCAAAGGAATAGAGTATAGCTGCGGTGGTGCATCGGAATCTAATACTGATCTCACAGGAAACGCTCAAAGCATTCCACAAACAATGACAAGATTTTCTTTCCTTGTACTTATGTCGGCATTGCGCCTATTTTATTAATTCCCGACGCAATTTCTGTGCTTTATCGTCAATGTGATGGTCCAAGGAATAGAGTAAAGCTGCAGTAGCAGATCGAAATTTAATACTGATCTCCCAGGAAACGCTCAAATCGAACCACAAACAATGAAAAGATTTACTCTTCTTGTAGTTAAGTCGGCATTGTACATTTAGATTTAAATCCCGACGCAATATCTGAGTTTCATCGTCAATGTGAAGGTCCAAGGGATAGAGTAAAGCTGCAGTAGTGCATCGAAATCTAATACTGATCTCCCAGGAAACGCTCAAAGCAAACCACAAACAATGAGAAGAATTTTTCGTCTTGTACTTAAGTCGGCATTATGCCTTTTGTATTAAATCCCACAGCAATTTCTGTGTTTCATGGTCAATGTGAAGGTCCAAGGGACAGAGTAGGGCTGCAGTAGTGCATGGGAATCTAATACAGATCCCCCAGGAAACGCTCAAAGCAAATCACCAACATTGAGAAGATATACTCCTCTTGTACTAAATTCGGCATTGTGCCTTTTGTATTAAATCCCGACGCAATGTCTGTGTTTCATCGTCAATGTGAACGCCCAAGGGATAGATTAATGCTGCAGTAGTGCATCGGAATGTAATACTGATCTTCCAGGAAACGCTTAAAGCAAACCACCAACAATGAGAAGATATACTCCTCTTGTACTAAACTCGGCATTGTGCACTTAGTATTAAATCCCGACGCAATTTCAGTGTATCTTCGTCTATGTGTAGATCCAAGGGATGGAGTATTGCTGCAGTAGTGCATCGGAGTCTAATACTGAACTCCCAGGAAACGCTAAAAGCAAACCTCTGACAATGAGAAGATTTACTCGTCTTTTACCTAACTCATCTTTATGCCTTTTGTATTAAATACCGATGCCATTACTGTGTTTCATCGTCAATGTGAAGGTCCAAGGGATAGAGTATAGTTGCAGTAGTGCATCGGAATCTAATACTGATCTCCCAAGAAACGCTCAAAGCAGACCACAAACAATGAGGAGATTTCTTCTTCTTGTACTTAAGTCGGTGTTGTGCCTTTTGTATTAATTCCCGACGGAATTTATGTATTTCATCGTCAATGTGAAGTTCCTAGGGATAGAGTAAAGCTGCAGCAGTGCATCGGAATTTAATAGTGATCTCCCAGGAAATGCTCAAAGCAAACCACAAACAATGGGAAGATTTACTCTTCTTCCACTTAAGTCGGCATTGTGCCTTTTGTATTAAATCCCGACGCAATATCAGCGTTTCATCGTCAATGTGAAAGTCAAACGGATAGAGTAATGCTGTAGTACTGCATCGTAATCTAATATTGATCTCCCAGGAAGAGCTCAAAGCAAACCACAAACTATGAGAAGATTTACTCTTCTTGTACTGAAGTCGGCATTGTTTCTTTTGTATTAAATCCCGACGCAATTTCTGTGTTTCATGGTCAATGTAAAGGTCCAAGGGATAGGGTAAATCTGCAGTGGTGCATCGTAATCTAATACTGATCTCCCAGGAAACACTCAAAGCAAACCACAAACAATGAGAAGATTTTCTCTTATCGTACTTAGGTCTGCATTGTGACTTTTGTATTAAATCCCGACGCTATTTCTGTGTTTCATCTTCTATCTGACGGTCCAAGAGATAGAATGAAGCTGCAGAATTGCATCGGAATCTAATGCTGATCTTAAAGGAAAGGCTCAAAGCAAACCATAAACAATGAGAAGATTTACTCTTCTTATACTTAAGCCGGTATTTAGCCTTTTGTATTAAATCCAGACGCAAATTCTCTGTTTCATCGTCCATGAGATGGACTTAGGGATATAGTAAAGCAGGAGTAGTGCATCGGAATCTAATACTGATCTTCCAGGAAACGCTCAAAGCAAACCACAAACAATGAGAAGATTTACTCTTCTTGTAGTTGAGTCGGCATTGTGCCTTTTGTATTAAATCCCGACGTAATTGCTGTGTTTCATCGTCAATGTGAAGGTCCAAGGGATAGAGTTAATCTGCAGTTGTGCGTTGGAATCTAATACTGATCTCCCAGGAAGCGCTCATAGCAAACCACAAACAATGAGCAGAATTACTCTTCTTGTACTTAAGTCGGTAATGTGCCTTTTTTTTTAATCCAGACGCAATTTCTGTGTTTCATTGTCAATGTGAAAGTCGAAAGGACAGAGTTAAATTGCAGTAGCACATCGGAATCTAATACTGATCTCCCAGGAAACGCTTATTGCAGACCACAAAAAATGAGATGATTAACTGTTCTTGTACTTTTGTCGGCATTGTGACTTTTTGTCTTAAATCCCGACGCAATGTCGGCGATTCATCGTCAATGTGAAGGTCGAAGGAATAGAGTAACGCTGCAGTAGCAGATCGGAGTCTATTACTGATCTCCCAGGAATCGCTAAAAGCAAACCACAAACAATGAGAAGATTTACTCCTCCCGTAGTTAAGTCGGCATTGTGCCTTTTGTATTAAATCCCGACGCAATTTCAGTGTTTCATCGTCAATGTGAAGGTCCAAGGGATGGAATAATGCTGCAGTAGTGTATTGGGCTCTAATACTGATCTATCAGGATACGCTCAATGCAATCCACAAACTATGAGAAGATTAGCTCTTCTTGTACTAATGTCGTCATTGTGCCTTTTGTATGAAATCCCGACGCAATTTCTGTGTTTCATGGTCAATGTGAAGGTTCAAGGGACAGGGTGAAGTTGCAGTAGTGCATCGGAATATAATACTGAACACCCAGGAAACGCTCGAAGCAAACCACAAAAAATTAGAAGATTTCTTCTTCCTGTACTTAAGACGGAGTTGCTCCTTTTGTATTAAATCCCGATGCAATATCTGTGTTTCATCGTCAATCTGAAGGTCCAAGGGATAGAGTAAAGTTGGAGTAGTGCATCGGAAACTAATACTGATCCCCCAGGAAACGCTCAAAGCAAAACACAAATAATGATAAGATATTCTCCTCTTGTACGTAAGATGGCATTATGACTTTTGTATTAAATCCCGATGCAATATCTGTGTTTCATCGTCAATCTGAAGCTCCAAGGGATAGAGTAAAGCTGCAGCAGTGCATCGGAATCTAATACTGATCTCCCAGGAAACGCTCAAAGCCAACCACAGACAATGAGAAGATTTACTCGTCTCGTACTTAAGTCGGCATTGTGATTTTTGTATTAAATCCCGACGCAATATCTGTGTTTCATCGTCAATGTGAAGGTCCAAGGGATAGAGTAAAGCTGCAGTAGCAGATCGGAATCTGATACTGATCTCACAGGAAACGCTCAAAGCAAACCACAAACAATTAAAAGATTTACTCTTCTTGTACTGAAGTCGGCATTTGCCTATCTTATTAAATCCCGACACAATTTCTGTGTTTAATCGTCAATGTGAGGGTCCAAGGGATAGGGTAACGCTGCAGTAGTGCATCGGAATCTAATACTCATCTCCCAGGAAACGCTGAAAGCAAACCACAAACAACGAGAAGATTTACTCTTCTTGTACTTAAGTCGGTATTGTGCCTTTTGTATTAAAGCCCGACGAAATTTATGTTTTTCATCGTCAATGTGATGATCAAAGGTATAGAGAAATGCTGCAGTAGTGCATCGGAATTGAGTAAAGCTGCAGTAGCAGATCGGAATCTATTACTGATCTCCCAGGAAACGCTCAAAGCAAACCACAATTAATCAGATGATTTACTCTTGTTGTCTTTAAGTAGGCAGTGTGCCTTTTGTATTACATCCTGACGCAATTTCTGTGTCTCATCGTCAATGTGATGGTCCAAGGGATGGATTAAAGTTGGAGTAGTGCATCGGAATCTAATACTGATCTGCCAGGAAAAGCTCAAAGCAAACCACAAACGCTGAGAAGATTTACTTTACTTGTTCTTAATTCGGCATTGTGCCTTTTTTATTAAATCCCGACCCAATTTCTGTGTTTCATTGTCAAATAGAATGTCCATGAGATAGAGTAAAGCTGCAGTATTGCATCGGAATCTAATACTGATGTCCAGGAAACGCTCAAAGCAAACCACAAACAATGGGAAGATTTACTCTTCTTGTACTGAAGTCGGCATTGTGCCTTTTGTATTATATCCCGGCGCAATAACAGTGTTTCATCGTCAAAGTGAAGGTCCAAGGGATAGAGTAAAGCAGCAGTAGTGCATGGGAATCTAATACTGATCTCCTAGGAAACGCTAAAAGCAAACCAGAAACAATGAGAAGATTTACTCATCCTGTAGTTAATTCGGCATTGTGCCTTTTGTATTAAATCCCAACGCAATTTTTGTGTTTCATCGACAATGTGAAGGTCCAAGGGATGGAGTAAAGCTGCAGTAGTGCGTTGGAATCTAATACTGATCTCCCAGGCAACGCTCAATGCAATCCACAAACTATGAGAAGATTTACTCTTCTTGTACTTATGTCGTCATTGTGCCTTTTGTATTAAATCCCGACGCAATTTCTGTGTTTAATGGGCAATGTGAAGATCCAAGGGATAGGGTAAAGCTGCTGTAGTGCACCGGAATCTAATACTGATCTCCCAGGAAACGTTCAAAGCAAACCACAAACAATGAGAAGATTTTCTCTTCTTGGGCAGAGTTCGGCATTGCCCCTTTTGTATTAAATCCCGTTGTAATTTCTGTGTTTCATCGTCAATGTGAAGGTCCAAGGGATAGAGAAATTCTGTTGTAGTACATCGGAATCTAATACTGATCTCCCACGAATCCCTTAGAGCAAATCAGAAACGTTGAGAAGTTTTTCACTTCTTGTACTTAAGTAACAATTGTCCCTTTTGTATTAAATCCCAACGCAATTTCTGTGTTTCATCGACAATGTTAGAGTCCAAGGGATTGTGTACAGCTGCAGTAGTGCATCTGAATGTAATACTGATCTCCTAGGAAACGCTCAAAGCAAACCACAAACAAAGCGAAGATTTTCTCTTCTTGTACTTAAGTCGGCATAGTGATTTTTGTATTAAATCTCGACGCAATATCTGTGTTTCATCGACAATGTGAAAGTCCAAGGGATAGAATAAAGCTGCAGTAGCAGATCGGATTCTGATACTGATCTCACAGGAAACGCTTAAAGCAAACCACAAACAATGAGAAGATTTATTCTTCTTGCACTTAAGTCGGCATTGTGCCTTTTGTATTAAATCCCGACGCAATTTCTGTGATTCTTCGTCAATGTGAAGTTCCAAGGTATTGAGTAAAGCTGTAGTAGTGCATCGGAATCTAATACTGATCTCTCAGGAAACGCTCAAAGCAAATCACAAACAATGAAAAGATTTCCTCTTCTTGTACTTAAGTCGGCATTGTGCCTTTTGTATTAAATCCCGACCCAATTTCTGTGTTTCATGGTCAATTTGTCGGTCCAAGGGATAGAGTAAAGCAGCAGCAGTGGATCGGAATCTAATACTGATCTCCCAGGAAACGCGCAAAGCAAACCAAAACAATGAGAAGATTTACTCTTCTTGTACATAAGTCGGCATTGTGCCTATTTTATTAAAACCCCACGCAATATCTGTATTTCATCGTCAATGTGAAGGTCCAAGGGTTAGATTAACGCTGCAGTAGTGCATCGGAATCTAATACTGATCTCCAAGGAAACGCTCAAAGCAAACCACAAACAATGAGAACATGTACTCTTCTTGTACTTAAGTCGGTATTGTGTCTTTTGTATTAAATCCCGTCGAAATTTCTGTTTTTCGTCGACAATGTGTGGGTCGAAGGGATAGAGTAAAGTTGCAGTAGTGCATCGGAATATAATACTGATCTCCCGGGAAACGCTCATTGCAGACCACAAACAATGAGGAGATTAAATCTTCTTGTACTTAAGTCGTCATTGTGACTTTTGTATTATATCTCGACGCAATTTCTGTCTTTCATCGTCAATGTGAAGGTCCAAGGGATAGAGTATAGTTACAGTAGTGCATCGCAATCTAATACTGATCTCCCAGGAAACGCTCAAAGCAAACCACAAACCAAGAGAAGATTTACTCTTCTTGTACTTAAGTCGGCATTGTGCCATTTCTATTAAATCCCGACGCAATTTCTGTCTATCATCGTCAATGTGAAGCTCCAAGGGATAGAGTAAAGCTGCAGCAGTGCATCTTACTGATCTCCCAGGAAACGCTAAAAAGCCAACCACAAACAATGAGAAGATTTACTCGTCTTGTAATTAAGTCGGCATTGTGATTTTTGTATTAAATCCCGACGCAATTTCTTTGTTTCTCCGTCAATGTGAAGGTTCAAGGTATTGAGTAAAGCTGTAGTAGTGCATCGGAATCTAATACTGGTCTCTCAGGAAACGCCCAAAGCAAACCACAAACAATGAAAAGATTTACTCTGCTTGTACTTAAGTCGGCATTGTGCCTTTTGTAATAAATCCCGACACAATTTCTGTGTTTCATGGTCAATGTGTAGGTCCAAGGGATAGAGTAAAGCAGCAGCAGTGGATCGGAATCTAAACCTGATCTCCCAGGAAACGCTCAAAGCATACCACAAACAATGAGAAGATTTACTCTTCTTGTACTTAAGTCGGCATTGTGCCTATTTTATTAAAACCCGACGCAATATCTGTGTTTCATCGTCAATGTGAAGGTCGAAGGGATAGAGTAACGCTGCAGTAGTGAATCGGAATCTAATACTGAACTCCAAGGAAACGCACAAAGCAAACGACAAACAATGAGAAGATTTACTCTTCTTGTACTTAAGTCGGTATTGTGCCTTTTGTATTAAATCCTGGCGAAATTTCTGTGTATCGTCAACAATGTGAAGGTCGAAGGGATAGAGTAAAGTTGCAGTAGTGCATCGGAATCTAATACTGACCTCCCAGGAAAAGCTCAAAGCAAACAACAAACAATGAAAAGTTTTTCTCCTCTTGTACTTATGTCGGCAATATGCCTTTTGTATTAAATCCCTACGCAATCTCTGTGTTTCATCGTCAAAGAGAAGGTCCAAGGGATAGTGTAAGGCTGCAGTAGTGCATCGGAATCTAATACTGATCCCCCAGAAAACGCTCAAACCAAACCACAAACAATGAGAAGATATACTCCTCTTGTACTTATGCCGGCATTGTGCCTTTTGTAATAAATCCCGACGCAATGTCTGTGTTTCATCGTCAATGTGAAGGTCCAAGGTATAGAGAAATGCTGCAGTAGTGCATCGGAATCTAATACTGATCTCCCAGGAAACGCTCAAAGAAAACTACTGTCAATGAGAGGATTTACTCGTCTTGTACCTAAGTCATCATTGTGAATTTTGTATTACATCCCGACGCAATTTCTGTGCTTCATCGTCAATGTGAAGGTCCAAGGGATAGAGTATAGTTACAGTAGTGCATCGCAATCTAATACTGATCTCCCAGGAAACGCTCAAAGCAAACCACAAACAATGAGAAGATTTACTCCTCTTGCACTTAAGTCGGCGTAGTGCCTTTTGTATCAAATCCCGACGCAGTTTCTGTGTTGCATCGTCAATGTGAAGGTCCAAGAGATAGAGTAAAGCTGTAGTTGTGCATCGGAATCTAATACTGATCTCCCAGGAAACGCTCAAAGCAAACCACAAACAATGAGAGGATTTACTTTACTTGTACTTAAGTCGGCATTGTGCTTTTTTATTAAATCCCGACCCTATTTCTGTGTTTCATCGTCAAATTGAAGGTCCATGTGATAGAGTAAAGCTGCAGTATTGCATCGGAAAGTAATACTGATCTCCGAGGAAACGCTCAAAGCAAACCACAACCAATGAGAAGATTTACAATTCTTGTACTTAAGTCGGCATTGTGCCTTTTGTATTACATCCCGACGCAATATCTGTGTTTCATGGTCAATGTAAAGGTCCAAGGGATAGAGTAATGCAGCAGTGGTGCATCGGAATCTGGTAATGATCTGCCAGGAAACGCTCAAAGCAAACCACAAACAGTGAGAAGAATTATTCTTCTTGTAGTTAAGTCGGCATTATGCCTTTTGTATTAAAACCCGACGCAATTTCTGTGATTCATCGCCAATGTGAAGGTCCAAGGAATAGAGTGAAGCTGCAGTAGCAGATCGGAATCTAATACTGATCTCCCAGGAAACGCTCAAAGCAAACCACAAACAATGAGAAGATTCACTCCTCTTGCACTTACGTCGGCATGTGCCTTTTGTATTAAATCCCGACGCAATTTCTGTGTTTCATCGTCTTTGTGAATGTCCAAGGAATAGAGTAATGCTGCAGTAGCAGATCGGAATTTTATACTGATCTCCCAGGAAACGCTCAAAGCAAACCACAAACAATGAGAAGATTTACTCTTCTTGTAGTTAAGTCGGCATTGTACCTTTAGAATTAAATCCCGACGCAATTTCTGTGTTTCATCGTCAAAGTGAATGTCCAAGGGATAGAGTAAAGCTGCAGTAGTGCATCGGAATCTAATACTGATCTCTCAGGAAACGCTCAAAGCAAACCACAAACAATGAGAGGATTTAATTTACTTCTACTTAACTCGGCATTGTGCTTTTTTATTAAATGCCGACCCTATTTCTGTGTTTCATCGTCAAATTGCAGGTCCATGTAATAGAGTAAAGCTGCGGTATTGCATCGGAATCTAATACTGATCTCCCAGGAAACGCTCAAAGAAAACCACAAACAACGACAAGATTTACTCTTCTTGTACTTAAGTCGGCATTGTGCCTTTTGTGTTACTTCCCGACGCAATATCTGTGTTTCATCGACAATGTGAAGGTCCAAGGGATAGACTAAAGTTGCAGTAGTGCATCGGAATCTAATAATGATCTGCCAGGAAACGCTCAAAGCAAACCACAAACAGTGAGAAGAATTATTCTTCTTGTACCTTAGTCGGCATTATGCCTTTTGTATTACATCCCGACGCAATTTCTGTGTTTCATCGCCAATGTGAAGGTCCAAGGGATAGCATGAGGCTGTAGTAGCAGATCGGAAACTAATACTGATCTCCCAGGAAACGCTCAAAGCAAACCACAAACAATGAGAAGGTTTACTTTACTTGTACTTAAGTCGGCATTGTGCTTTTTTATTAAATCCCGACCGTATTTCTGTGTTTCATCGTCAAATTGAAGGTCCATGTGATAGAGTAAAGCTGCAGTATTGCATCGGAAGCTAATACTGATCTCCGAGGAAACGCTCAAAGCAAACCACAAACAATGAGAAGATTTACTCTTCTTGTACTTAAGTCGGCATTGCGCCGTTTGTATTACATCCCGACGCAATATCTGTGTTTCATCGTCAATGTGAAGGTCCAAGGGATAGTGTAAAGCAGCAGTGGTGCATCAGAATCTAATAATGATCTGCCAGGAAACGCTCAAAGCAAACCACAAACAGTGAGAAGAATTATTCTTCTTGTACTTAAGTCGGCATTATGCCTTTTGTATCTAATCCCGACGCAATTTCTGTGATTCATCGCCAATGTGAAGGTCCAAGGGATAGAGTAAAGCTGCAGTAGCAGATCGGAATCTAATACTGATCTCCCAGGAAACGCCCAAAGCAAACCACAAACAATGAGAAGATTCACTCCTCTTGCACTTACGTCAGCATTGTGCCTTTTGTATTAAATCCCGACGCAGTTTCTGTGTTGCATCGTCAATGTGAAGGTATAAGAGATAGAGTAAAGCTGTAGTAGTGCATCGGAATCTAATGCTGATCTCCCAGGAAACGCTCAAAGCAAACCACAAACAATGAGAAGATTTACTCTTCTTGTACTTAAGTCGGCTTTGTGCATTTTGTATTAAATCCCGACGCAATTTCTGTGTATCATCGTCAATGAGAAGGTCCTAGGGATAGAGTGAAGCTGCAGTGGTGCATCGGAATCTAATACTGTTCTCCCAGGAAACGCTCAAAGCAAACAACAAACAATGAGAAGATTTACTCTTCTTGCAGTTAAGTCGGCATTGTACCTTTAGAATTAAATCCCGACGCAATTTCTGTGTTTCATCGTCAATGTGAAGGTGCAAGGGATAGAGTAAAGCTGCAGTAGTGCATCGGAATCTAATACTGATCTCTCAGGAAACGCTCAAAGCAAACCACAAACAGTGAGAAGAATTATTCTTCTTGTACTTAAGTCGGCATTATGCCTTTTGTATTGATTCGCGACGCAATCTCTGTGTTTAATCGCCAATGTGAAGGTCCAAGGGATAGAGTGAAGCTGCAGTAGCAGATAGGAATCTAATACTGATCTCCCAGGAAACGCTCAAAGCAAACCACTACCAATGAGAAGATTTACTCCTCTTGCACTTCAGTCGGCATTGTGCGTATTGTATTAAATCCCGACGCAATTTCTGTGTTTCATCGTCAATGTGAAGGTCGAAGGGATAGAATAAAGTTGCGGTAGTGCATCGGAACCTAATAGTGATCTCCCAGGAAAAGCTCATAGCTGACCACAAACAATGAGGAGATTAACTCTTCGTCTACTTAAGTTGCCATTTTGACCTTTGTATTAAATCCCGTAGGAATTTCTGTGTTTCATCGTCAATGTGAAGGTCGAAGGTATAAAGTGAAGTTGCAGTAGTGCATCGGAACCTAATACTGATCTCACAGGAAACGCTCATAGCTGACCACAAACAATGAGGAGATTAACTCTTCTTGTACTTAACTTGGCATTGCGACTTTTGTTTTAAATCCCGACGCAACTTCTGTGTTTCATCGTCTTTGTGAAGGTCCAAGGAATAGAGAAATGCTGCAGTAGCAGATCGGAATTTAATACTGATCTCCAAGGGAACGCTCAAAGCAAACTACAAACGATGAGAAGATTTACTCTTCTTGTAGTGAAGTCGGCATTGAACCTTTAGAATTATATCCCGACGCAGTTTCTGTGATTCATCGTCAAATTGAAGGTCCATGTGATAGAGTAAAGCTGCAGTATTGCATCGGAATCTAATACTGCTCTCCCAGGAAACGCTCGAAGCAAACCACAAACAGTGAGAAGAATTATTCTTCTTGTACTTAAATCGGCACTATGCCTTTTGTATCAAATCCCGACGCAGTTTCTGTGTTTCATCGCCAATGTGGAGGTCCAAGGGATAGAGTGAAGCTGCAGTAGCAGATCGGAATCTAATACTGATCTCCCAGGAAACGCTCAAAGCAATCCACAAACAATGAGAAGATTCACTCCTCTTGCACTTAAGTCAGCATTGTGCCCTTTGTATTAAATCCCGACGCAGTTTCTGTGTTGCATTGTCAATGTGAAAGTAAAAGAGATAGAGTGAAGCTGTATTAGTGCATCGGAATCTAATACTGATCTCTCAGGAAACGCTCAAACCAAACCACAAGCTATGAGAAGATTTTCTCTTCTTGTACTTAAGTGGGCATTGTGCCTTTTGTATTAAATCCCGACGCCATTGCTCTGTATTATCGTCAATGAGAAGGTCCAAGGGATGGAGTAAAGCTGCAGTGGTGCATCGGAATCTAATACTGATCTCCCAGGTAACGCTCAGAGCTCACCACAAACAATGAGGAAATTAACTCTCCTTGTACTTAAGTTGGCATTGTGACTTTGTAATAAATCCCGACGCAAATTCTGTGTTTCATCGTCAATGTGAAGGTCCAAGGAATAGAGTGAAGCTGCAGTAACAGATCGGAATTTAATACTGATCTCCCAGGAAACGCTCAAACCAAACCACAAACAATGAGAGGATTTACTTTACTTGTACTTAAGTCGGCATTGTGCTTTTTTATTAAATGCCGACCCTATTTCTGTGTTTCATCGTCAAATTGAAGGTCCATGTGATAGAGTAAAGCTGCAGTATGGCATCGGAAAGTAATACTGTTCTCCGTGGAAACGCTCAAAGCAAACCACAAACAATGAGAAGATTTACAATTCTTGTACTTAAGTCGGCATTGTGCCTTTTGTATTACATCCCGACGCAATATCTGTGTTTCATGGTCAATGTAAAGGTCCAAGGGATAGAGTAAAGCAGCAGTGGTGCATCGGAATCTAGTAATGATCTGCCAGGAAACGCTCAAAGCAAACCACAAACAGTGAGAAGAATTATTCTTCTTGTAGTTAAGTCGGCATTATGCCTTTTGTATTAAATCCCGACGCAATTTCTGTGATTCATCGCCAATGTGAAGGTCCAAGGCATAGAGTGAAGCTGCTGTAGCAGATCGGAATCTAATACTGATCTCCCAGGAAACGCTCAAAGCAAACCACAAACAATGAGGAGATTCACTCCTCTTGCACTTACGTCGGCATTGTGCCTTTTGTATTAAATCCCGACGCAATTTCTGTGTTTCATCGTCAAAGTGAATGTCCAAGGGATTAGTAAAGCTGCAGTAGTGCATCGGAATCTAATACTGATCTCTCAGGAAACGCTCAAAGCAAACCACAAACAATGAGAGGATTTAATTTACTTCTACTTAACTCGGCATTGTGCTTTTTTATTAAATGCCGACCCTATTTCTGTGTTTCATCGTCAAATTGGAGGTCCATGTAATAGAGTAAAGCTGCGGTATTGCATCGGAATCTAATACTGATCTCCCAGGAAACGCTCAAAGAAAACCACAAACAACGACAAGATTTACTCTTCTTGTACTTAAGTCGGCACTGTGCCTTTTGTGTTACATCCCGACGCAATATCTGTGTTTCATCGCCAATGTGAAGGTCCAAGGGATAGCGTGAGGCTGTAGTAGCAGATCGGAAACTAATACTGATCTCCCAGGAAACGCTCAAAGCAAACCACAAACAATGAGAAGATTTACTTTACGTGTACTTAAGTCGGCATTGTGCTTTTTTATTAAATCCCGACCCTATTTCTGTGTTTCATCGTCAAATTGAAGGTCCATGTGATAGAGTAAAGCTGCAGTATTGCATCGGAAGCTAATACTGATCTCCGAGGAAACGCTCAAAGCAAACCACAAACAATGAGAAGATTTACTCTTCTTGTACTTAAGTCGGCATTGCGCCGTTTGTATTACATCCCGACGCAATATCTGTGTTTCATCGTCAATGTGAAGGTCCAAGGGATAGAGTAAAGGAGCAGTGGTGCATCGGAATCTAATAATGATCTGCCAGGAAACGCTCAAAGCAAACCACAAACAGTGAGAAGAATTATTCTTCTTGTACTTAAATCGGCATTATGCCTTTTGTATTTAATCCCGACGCAATTTCTGTGATTCATCGCCAATGTGAAGGTCCAAGGGATAGAGTGAAGCTGCAGTAGCAGATCGGAATCTAATACTGATCTCCCAGGAAACGCTCAAAGCAAACCACAAACAATGAGAAGATTCACTCCTCTTGCACTTACGTCGGCATTGTGCCTTTTGTATTAAATCCCGACGCAGTTTCTGTGTTGCATCGTCAATGTGAAGGTATAAGAGATAGAGTAAAGCTGTAGTAGTGCATCGGAATCTAATGCTGATCTCCCAGGAAACGCTCAAAGCAAACCACAAACAATGAGAAGATTTACTCTTCTTGTACTTAAGTCGGCTTTGTGCCTTTTGTATTAAATCCCGACGCAATTTCTGTGTATCATCGTCAATGTGAAGGTGCAAGGGATAGAGTAAAGTTGCAGTAGTGCATCGGAATCTAATACTGATCTCCCAGGAAACGCTCAAAGCAAACAACAAACAATGAGAAGATTTACTCCTCTTGCAGTTAAGTCGGCATTGTACCTTTAGAATTAAATCCCGACGCAATTTCTGTGTTTCATCGTCAATGTGAAGGTGCAAGGGATAGAGTAAAGTTGCAGTAGTGCATCGGAATCTAATACTGATCTCCCAGGAAACGCTCAAACCCAACCACAAACAATGAGAAGATTTAATCGTCTTGTACTTAAGTCGGCATAGTGATTTTTGTATTAAATCCCGACGCAATATCTGTGTTTCATGGTCAATGTGTCGGTCTAAGGGATAGAGTAAAGCAGCAGCAGTGGATCGGAATCTAATACTGATCTCCCAGGAAACGTGCAAAGCAAACCAAAACAATGAGAAGATTTACTCTTCTTGTACATAAGTCGTCATTGTGCCTATTTTATTAAAACCCGACGCAATATCTGTATTTCATCGTCAATGTGAAGGTCCAAGGGATAGATTAACGCTGCATTAGTGCATCGGAATCTAATACTGATCTCCAAGGAAACGCTCAAAGCAAACCACAAACAATGAGAACATGTACTCTTCTTGTACTAAAGTCGGTATTGTGTCTTTTGTATTGAATCCCAACGAAATTTCTGTTTTTCGTCGACAATGTGTGGGTCGAAGGGATAGAGTAAAGTTGCAGTAGTGCATCGGAATATAATACTGATCTCCCAGGAAACGCTCATTGCAGACCACAAACAATGAGGAGATTAAATCTTCTTGTACTTAAGTCGTCATTGTGACTTTTGTATTAAATCTCGACGCAATTTCTGTCTTTCATCGTCAATGTGATGTTCCAAGGAAAAGAGGAAAGCTGCAGTAGCAGGTCGGAATCTAATACTGATCTCCCAGGAAACGCTCAAAGCAAACAACAAACAATGAAAAGTTTTACACTTCTTCTACTTAAGTCGGCAATATGCCTTTTGTATTAAATCCCTACGCAAGTTCTGTGTTTCATCGTCGATGAGAAGGTCCAAGGGATAGTGTAAGGCTGCAGTAGTGCAACGGAATCTAATACTGATCCCCCAGAAATCGCTCAAAGCATACCACAAACAATGAGAAAATATGCTCCTCTTGTACTTATGTCGGCATTGTGCCTTTTGTAATAAATCCCGACGCTATGTCTGTGTTTCATCGTCAATGTGAAGGTCCAAGGTATAGAGAAATGCTGCAGTAGTGCATCGGAATCTAATACTGATCTCCCAGGAAACGCTCAAAGAAAACTACTGTCAATGAGAAGATTTACTCGTCTTGTACCTAAGTCATCATTGTGAATTTTGTATTATATCCCGACGCATTTTCTGTGTTTCATCGTCAATGTGAAGTTCCAAGGGATAGAGTATAGTTACAGTAGTGCATCGCAATCTAATACTGATCTCCCAGGAAACGCTCAAAGCAAACCACAAACAAAGAGAAGATTTACTCTTCTTGTACTTAAGTCGGCATTGTGCCATTTCTATTAAATCCCGACGCAATTTCTGTCTATCATCGTCAATGTGAAGCTCCAAGGGGTAGAGTAAAGCTGCAGCAGTGCATCTTACTGATCTCCCAGGAAAAGCTCAAAGCCAACCACAAACAATGAGAAGATTTATCAGTAAACTCTTCCGGGCTAAGTTGCCGTGGTCGATCTGTAGAACTTCTTCTCCCTGACGTTTCGTTCTCAACTGCGGAGAACATCTTCCGAGGTGAGTCGACGACTGGCTGCTAGGAGCTGGGGCCGCCGCTTATATAGAGATCGTAGGGGGCGCCACCACACGTCACATGGCGTCGATGTGCAGCTATCTCTGGCTATCGTCTGTTCTCTCGATTGCAGGCAATCGATTGTCACGTGATTGATGCAACGTCGACCGCCATATCTTATCCAATTTTAATCCTTCTTCTTTACGATTAAAATTGTATTGATGTTTGTGGATTTCAATTGCCTCTCTATACATACGTGTATAATAGTGCGACGTCCTCGCTAGCACGCTTGTTTCACCAAATTTTATGTCGTGATCTCCATCCTTAAAAACATGTTCCGCTACTGCCGATTTGTCGATATGTCCCAAGCGACAGTTTCTTTTGTGCTCCGTCAACCGTGTATTGATGCTTCTTTTGGTAGTTCCTATGTAAACCCTGCCGCAACTACACGGAATTTTATATACCCCTGGGGTGGCTATGGGGTGACGAGCATCTTTTGTTGATCTTAGGCATTCACTAATTTTCTTAGTAGGCCTAAAAATGGTCTCTACCTGAAACTTGGCTAGTACTTTTCCAATGCGATCCGTGATATTATGGATGAACGGAAAAAATACTTTTGCAGCTGATGGTTGTTGCTGTCTCCCATTTTTAGGCATTTTTCTATTTGGGTGAAGTGCTCGATTAATCTCGTTTTTTGTATAACCATTTTTCGCAAAGGCCATTCGTAAATGATTTAGTTCTTCTTGTAAGTAGCCTGGTTCACAAATATTATTGGCCCTATCCACCAGTGTTTTTATGACCCCCCTCTTTTGCCTAGGGTGGTGGTTTGAGTTCTTATGGAGGTAGCGATCGGTATGTGTACCTTTCCTGTAGACCTTATGGCCTAAGGTCCCATCCGCCCGTTTGATAACTGATACATCCAAGAAGTTAAGTTGTCCATTCTTCTCCTTCTCCATAGTAAATTTAATCTTTGGGTTGATGCTATTTAAGTGTACCAGAAAATCATTCAAGTCTTCTTCCTCATGATTCCATATTACAAAGGTATCATCCACATACCGATACCACTTCGAGGGGCTTTTTTTTTGGCCGACTGCAATGCTTGATGTTCAAAATATTCCATGAATAAATTCGCAATTGCGGGACTTAGGGGGCTTCCCATGGCTACCCCATCGATCTGTTCATAAAATTCACCATTATACTGAAAATAGGTTGAGGATAGACAGTGTTGGAACAAGGCTACTATATCAGTAGGGAACATATTGGCTATATGGGAGAGAGCTTCATCAACTGGAACCATCGTGAACAAAGACACTATATCAAAACTGACAAGTATGTCATTAGGACCGACAGTAATTTCCCTCAATTTCTCAATGAAGTGTAGAGAGTTTTTAATATGACTCTCAGTTTTGCCTATGTGAGGTTGTAACAAAGAGGCAAGGTGTCTGGCTAGTTCTTGGGTAGGAGCTCCAATTGCGCTGACTATTGGTCTCAAAGGAACATCAGGTTTATGTATCTTTGGTAATCCATATAATCTCGGAGGATAAGCCTCCGTTTCACAAAGATACTTTTTAACTTCTGTAGGAATTGAAGACTGTTTTATCAGACGCTTGGTGGCATTCAGCACATTCGTTGTGGGATCCTTTTTCAACTTCTTGTATGTGCTGGGTTCCAGGAGATCACTGATCTTCTTGTGATAATCCTCAGTATTCATTAAAACAGTAACATTTCCCTTGTCAGCGGCAACTATAATAACATTCTTGTCTGCATTGATCTCCCGCAATGCCTTCCTTTCCCCTTGAGACAGATTGCTGCTGGGTGGCTTAGCTTTGCGTAATATCCTGGAGGTTTCCATTCTAATTTCATCAGCAGAATATGATGGTAACTGACGAATTCCTGCCTCTATATTAGCAATAATGTCCTCCACAGGAATCTTGGATGGAGTTATTGCAAAATTCCCTCCTTTAGACAGAACAGAAAGTTCTTCCTTAGACAATTCTTTTTCCGATAAATTAATAACCGTTTGGGAATTGTTTGGAATCGCTGTTTCCTGTCGACCCTCTTGTAGACGATCAAACTTGTCCTTCTGCCTATTGGAAGACACTTCTGCACTAATCTCCATAGATCTAAATGTTAAACTGTCCACTTTGTTCCAATGACAAAACTGCATAGTATTGCTAATAAGTAAATGAAGATTTAGCAGTTGGCCATCACATACCGCCAGTCCTCGTCGTGTCTGATGTATCCGCTCACGTAGTAATGCCAGTTCCATACGAGAATAAATACGGTTAGCTTGTGGCGAATGAAACATTCTTCTCACTTTTAAAAACTTGGGAACTATACCGGTATCACGACAGCGTAGCAGAAAAGTGAGTGAGCAAAGTTGTTGACCTTTCTTCTTGCGTAGGTTCTCCAGTCGTCGTACCCTAGTTGACATTTCCTCCCCGTAGAGGCGTCGAATCATTCCATGTAGGCTTTCACGGCCGGCGTCTTTATCAGTAAACTCTTCCGGGCTAAGTTGCCGTGGTCGATCTGTAGAACTTCTTCTCCCTGACGTTTCGTTCTCAACTGCGGAGAACATCTTCCGAGGTGAGTCGACGACTGGCTGCTAGGAGCTGGGGCCGCCGCTTATATAGAGATCGTAGGGGGCGCCACCACACGTCACATGGCGTCGATGTGCAGCTATCTCTGGCTATCGTCTGTTCTCTCGATTGCAGGCAATCGATTGTCACGTGATTGATGCAACGTCGACCGCCATATCTTATCCAATTTTAATCCTTCTTCTTTACGATTAAAATTGTATTGATGTTTGTGGATTTCAATTGCCTCTCTATACATACGTGTATAATAGTGCGACGTCCTCGCTAGCACGCTTGTTTCACCAAATTTTATGTCGTGATCTCCATCCTTAAAAACATGTTCCGCTACTGCCGATTTGTCGATATGTCCCAAGCGACAGTTTCTTTTGTGCTCCGTCAACCGTGTATTGATGCTTCTTTTGGTAGTTCCTATGTAAACCCTGCCGCAACTACACGGAATTTTATATACCCCTGGGGTGGCTAGGGGGTGACGAGCATCTTTTGTTGATCTTAGGCATTCACTAATTTTCTTAGTAGGCCTAAAAATGGTCTCTACCTGAAACTTGGCTAGTACTTTTCCAATGCGATCCGTGATATTATGGATGAACGGAAAAAATACTTTTCCAGCTGATGGTTGTTGCTGTCTCCCATTTTTAGGCATTTTTCTATTTGGGTGAAGTGCTCGATTAATCTCGTTTTTTGTATAACCATTTTTCGCAAAGGCCATTCGTAAATGATTTAGTTCTTCTTGTAAGTAGCCTGGTTCACAAATATTATTGGCCCTATCCACCAGTGTTTTTATGACCCCCCTCTTTTGCCTAGGGTGGTGGTTTGAGTTCTTATGGAGGTAGCGATCGGTATGTGTACCTTTCCTGTAGACCTTATGGCCTAAGGTCCCATCCGCCCGTTTGATAACTGATACATCCAAGAAGTTAAGTTGTCCATTCTTCTCCTTCTCCATAGTAAATTTAATCTTTGGGTTGATGCTATTTAAGTGTACCAGAAAATCATTCAAGTCTTCTTCCTCATGATTCCATATTACAAAGGTATCATCCACATACCGATACCACTTCGAGGGGCTTTTTTTTTGGCCGACTGCAATGCTTGATGTTCAAAATATTCCATGAATAAATTCGCAATTGCGGGACTTAGGGGGCTTTCCATGGCTACCCCATCGATCTGTTCATAAAATTCACCATTATACTGAAAATAGGTTGAGGATTGACAGTGTTGGAACAAGGCTACTATATCAGTAGGGAACATATTGGCTATATGGGAGAGAGCTTCATCAACTGGAACCATCGTGAACAAAGACACTATATCAAAACTGACAAGTATGTCATTAGGACCGACAGTAATTTCCCTCAATTTCTCAATGAAGTGTAGAGAGTTTTTAATATGACTCTCAGTTTTGCCTATGTGAGGTTGTAACAAAGAGGCAAGGTGTCTGGCTAGTTCTTGGGTAGGAGCTCCAATTGCGCTGACTATTGGTCTCAAAGGAACATCAGGTTTATGTATCTTTGGTAATCCATATAATCTCGGAGGATAAGCCTCCGTTTCACAAAGATACTTTTTAACTTCTGTAGGAATTGAAGACTGTTTTATCAGACGCTTGGTGGCATTCAGCACATTCGTTGTGGGATCCTTTTTCAACTTCTTGTATGTGCTGGGTTCCAGGAGATCACTGATCTTCTTGTGATAATCCTCAGTATTCATTAAAACAGTAACATTTCCCTTGTCAGCGGCAACTATAATAACATTCTTGTCTGCATTGATCTCCCGCAATGCCTTCCTTTCCCCTTGAGACAGATTGCTGCTGGGTGGCTTAGCTTTGCGTAATATCCTGGAGGTTTCCATTCTAATTTCATCAGCAGAATATGATGGTAACTGACGAATTCCTGCCTCTATATTAGCAATAATGTCCTCCACAGGAATCTTGGATGGAGTTATTGCAAAATTCCCTCCTTTAGACAGAACAGAAAGTTCTTCCTTAGACAATTCTTTTTCCGATAAATTAATAACCGTTTGGGAATTGTTTGGAATCGCTGTTTCCTGTCGACCCTCTTGTAGACGATCAAACTTGTCCTTCTGCCTATTGGAAGACACTTCTGCACTAATCTCCATAGATCTAAATGTTAAACTGTCCACTTTGTTCCAATGACAAAACTGCATAGTATTGCTAATAAGTAAATGAAGATTTAGCAGTTGGCCATCACATACCGCCAGTCCTCGTCGTGTCTGATGTATCCGCTCACGTAGTAATGCCAGTTCCATACGAGAATAAATACGGTTAGCTTGTGGCGAATGAAACATTCTTCTCACTTTTAAAAACTTGGGAACTATACCGGTATCACGACAGCGTAGCAGAAAAGTGAGTGAGCAAAGTTGTTGACCTTTCTTCTTGCGTAGGTTCTCCAGTCGTCGTACCCTAGTTGACATTTCCTCCCCGTAGAGGCGTCGAATCATTCCATGTAGGCTTTCACGGCCGGCGTCTTTATCAGTAAACTCTTCCGGGCTAAGTTGCCGTGGTCGATCTGTAGAACTTCTTCTCCCTGACGTTTCGTTCTCAACTGCGGAGAACATCTTCCGAGGTGAGTCGACGACTGGCTGCTAGGAGCTGGGGCCGCCGCTTATATAGAGATCGTAGGGGGCGCCACCACACGTCACATGGCGTCGATGTGCAGCTATCTCTGGCTATCGTCTGTTCTCTCGATTGCAGGCAATCGATTGTCACGTGATTGATGCAACGTCGACCGCCATATCTTATCCAATTTTAATCCTTCTTCTTTACGATTAAAATTGTATTGATGTTTGTGGATTTCAATTGCCTCTCTATACATACGTGTATAATAGTGCGACGTCCTCGCTAGCACGCTTGTTTCACCAAATTTTATGTCGTGATCTCCATCCTTAAAAACATGTTCCGCTACTGCCGATTTGTCGATATGTCCCAAGCGACAGTTTCTTTTGTACTCCGTCAACCGTGTATTGATGCTTCTTTTGGTAGTTCCTATGTAAACCCTGCCGCAACTACACGGAATTTTATATACCCCTGGGGTGGCTAGGGGGTGACGAGCATCTTTTGTTGATCTTAGGCATTCACTAATTTTCTTAGTAGGCCTAAAAATGGTCTCTACCTGAAACTTGGCTAGTACTTTTCCAATGCGATCCGTGATATTATGGATGAACGGAAAAAATACTTTTGCAGCTGATGGTTGTTGCTGTCTCCCATTTTTAGGCATTTTTCTATTTGGGTGAAGTGCTCGATTAATCTCGTTTTTTGTATAACCATTTTTCGCAAAGGCCATTCGTAAATGATTTAGTTCTTCTTGTAAGTAGCCTGGTTCACAAATATTATTGGCCCTATCCACCAGTGTTTTTATGACCCCCCTCTTTTGCCTAGGGTGGTGGTTTGAGTTCTTATGGAGGTAGCGATCGGTATGTGTACCTTTCCTGTAGACCTTATGGCCTAAGGTCCCATCCGCCCGTTTGATAACTGATACATCCAAGAAGTTAAGTTGTCCATTCTTCTCCTTCTCCATAGTAAATTTAATCTTTGGGTTGATGCTATTTAAGTGTACCAGAAAATCATTCAAGTCTTCTTCCTCATGATTCCATATTACAAAGGTATCATCCACATACCCATACCACTTCGAGGGGCTTTTTTTTGGCCGACTGCAATGCTTGATGTTCAAAATATTCCATGAATAATTCATGGAATATTTTGAACATCAAGCATTGCAGTCGGCCAAAAAAAGCCCCTCGAAGTGGTATCGGTATGTGGATGATACCTTTGTAATATGGAATCATGAGGAAGAAGATTTGAATGATTTTCTGGTACACTTAAATAGCATCAACCCAAAGATTAAATTTACTATGGAGAAGGAGAAGAATGGACAACTTAACTTCTTGGATGTATCAGTTATCAAACGGGCGGATGGGACCTTAGGCCATAAGGTCTACAGGAAAGGTACACATACCGATCGCTACCTCCATAAGAACTCAAACCACCACCCTAGGCAAAAGAGGGGGGTCATAAAAACACTGGTGGATAGGGCCAATAATATTTGTGAACCAGGCTACTTACAAGAAGAACTAAATCATTTACGAATGGCCTTTGCGAAAAATGGTTATACAAAAAACGAGATTAATCGAGCACTTCACCCAAATAGAAAAATGCCTAAAAATGGGAGACAGCAACAACCATCAGCTGGAAAAGTATTTTCTCCGTTCATCCATAATATCACGGATCGCATTGGAAAAGTACTAGCCAAGTTTCAGGTAGAGACCATTTTTAGGCCTACTAAGAAAATTAGTGAATGCCTAAGATCAACAAAAGATGCTCGTCACCCCCTAGCCACCCCAGGGGTATATAAAATTCCGTGTAGTTGCGGCAGGGTTTACATAGGAACTACCAAAAGAAGCATCAATACACGGTGACGGAGCACAAAAGAAACTGTCGCTTGGGACATATCGACAAATCGGCAGTAGCGGAACATGTTTTTAAGGATGGAGATCACGACATAAAATTTGGTGAAACAAGCGTGCTAGCGAGGACGTCGCACTATTATACACGTATGTATAGAGAGGCAATTGAAATCCACAAACATCAATACAATTTTAATCGTAAAGAAGAAGGATTAAAATTGGATAAGATATGGCGGTCGACGTTGCATCAATCACGTGACAATCGATTGCCTGCAATCGAGAGAACAGACGATAGCCAGAGATAGCTGCACATCGACGCCATGTGACGTGTGGTGGCGCCCCCTACGATCTCTATATAAGCGGCGGCCCCAGCTCCTAGCAGCCAGTCGTCGACTCACCTCGGAAGATGTTCTCCGCAGTTGAGAACGAAACGTCAGGGAGAAGAAGTTCTACAGATCGACCACGGCAACTTAGCCCGGAAGAGTTTACTGATAAAGACGCCGGCCGTGAAAGCCTACATGGAATGATTCGACGCCTCTACGGGGAGGAAATGTCAACTAGGGTACGACGACTGGAGAACCTACGCAAGAAGAAAGGTCAACAACTTTGCTCACTCACTTTTCTGCTACGCTGTCGTGATACCGGTATAGTTCCCAAGTTTTTAAAAGTGAGAAGAATGTTTCATTCGCCACAAGCTAACCGTATTTATTCTCGTATGGAACTGGCATTACTACGTGAGCGGATACATCAGACACGACGAGGACTGGCGGTATGTGATGGCCAACTGCTAAATCTTCATTTACTTATTAGCAATACTATGCAGTTTTGTCATTGGAACAAAGTGGACAGTTTAACATTTAGATCTATGGAGATTAGTGCAGAAGTGTCTTCCAATAGGCAGAAGGACAAGTTTGATCGTCTACAAGAGGGTCGACAGGAAACAGCGATTCCAAACAATTCCCAAACGGTTATTAATTTATCGGAAAAAGAATTGTCTAAGGAAGAACTTTCTGTTCTGTCTAAAGGAGGGAATTTTGCAATAACTCCATCCAAGATTCCTGTGGAGGACATTATTGCTAATATAGAGGCAGGAATTCGTCAGTTACCATCATATTCTGCTGATGAAATTAGAATGGAAACCTCCAGGATATTACGCAAAGCTAAGCCACCCAGCAGCAATCTGTCTCAAGGGGAAAGGAAGGCATTGCGGGAGATCAATGCAGACAAGAATGTTATTATAGTTGCCGCTGACAAGGGAAATGTTACTGTTTTAATGAATACTGAGGATTATCACAAGAAGATCAGTGATCTCCTGGAACCCAGCACATACAAGAAGTTGAAAAAGGATCCCACAACGAATGTGCTGAATGCCACCAAGCGTCTGATAAAACAGTCTTCAATTCCTACAGAAGTTAAAAAGTATCTTTGTGAAACGGAGGCTTATCCTCCGAGATTATATGGATTACCAAAGATACATAAACCTGATGTTCCTTTGAGACCAATAGTCAGCGCAATTGGAGCTCCTACCCAAGAACTAGCCAGACACCTTGCCTCTTTGTTACAACCTCACATAGGCAAAACTGAGAGTCATATTAAAAACTCTCTACACTTCATTGAGAAATTGAGGGAAATTACTGTCGGTCCTAATGACATACTTGTCAGTTTTGATATAGTGTCTTTGTTCACGATGGTTCCAGTTGATGAAGCTCTCTCCCATATAGCCAATATGTTCCCTACTGATATAGTAGCCTTGTTCCAACACTGTCAATCCTCAACCTATTTTCAGTATAATGGTGAATTTTATGAACAGATCGATGGGGTAGCCATGGGAAGCCCCCTAAGTCCCGCAATTGCGAATTTATTCATGGAATATTTTGAACATCAAGCATTGCAGTCGGCCAAAAAAAGCCCCTCGAAGTGGTATCGGTATGTGGATGATACCTTGTAATATGGAATCATGAGGAAGAAGACTTGAATGATTTTCTGGTACACTTAAATAGCATCAACCCAAAGATTAAATTTACTATGGAGAAGGAGAAGAATGGACAACTTAACTTCTTGGATGTATCAGTTATCAAACGGGCGGATGGGACCTTAGGCCATAAGGTCTACAGGAAAGGTACACATACCGATCGCTACCTCCATAAGAACTCAAACCACCACTCTAGGCAAAAGAGGGGGGTCATAAAAACACTGGTGGATAGGGCCAATAATATTTGTGAACCAGGCTACTTACAAGAAGAACTAAATCATTTACGAATGGCCTTTGCGAAAAATGGTTATACAAAAAACGAGATTAATCGAGCACTTCACCCAAATAGAAAAATGCCTAAAAATGGGAGACAGCAACAACCATCAGCTGCAAAAGTATTTTTTCCGTTCATCCATAATATCACGGATCGCATTGGAAAAGTACTAGCCAAGTTTCAGGTAGAGACCATTTTTAGGCCTACTAAGAAAATTAGTGAATGCCTAAGATCAACAAAAGATGCTCGTCACCCCCTAGCCACCCCAGGGGTATATAAAATTCCGTGTAGTTGCGGCAGGGTTTACATAGGAACTACCAAAAGAAGCATCAATACACGGTTGACGGAGCACAAAAGAAACTGTCGCTTGGGACATATCGACAAATCGGCAGTAGCGGAACATGTTTTTAAGGATGGAGATCACGACATAAAATTTGGTGAAACAAGCGTGCTAGCGAGGACGTCGCACTATTATACACGTATGTATAGAGAGGCAATTGAAATCCACAAACATCAATACAATTTTAATCGTAAAGAAGAAGGATTAAAATTGGATAAGATATGGCGGTCGACGTTGCATCAATCACGTGACAATCGATTGCCTGCAATCGAGAGAACAGACGATAGCCAGAGATAGCTGCACATCGACGCCATGTGACGTGTGGTGGCGCCCCCTACGATCTCTATATAAGCGGCGGCCCCAGCTCCTAGCAGCCAGTCGTCGACTCACCTCGGAAGATGTTCTCCGCAGTTGAGAACGAAACGTCAGGGAGAAGAAGTTCTACAGATCGACCACGGCAACTTAGCCCGGAAGAGTTTACTGATAAAGACGCCGGCCGTGAAAGCCTACATGGAATGATTCGACGCCTCTACGGGGAGGAAATGTCAACTAGGGTACGACGACTGGAGAACCTACGCAAGAAGAAAGGTCAACAACTTTGCTCACTCACTTTTCTGCTACGCTGTCGTGATACCGGTATAGTTCCCAAGTTTTTAAAAGTGAGAAGAATGTTTCATTCGCCACAAGCTAACCGTATTTATTCTCGTATGGAACTGGCATTACTACGTGAGCGGATACATCAGACACGACGAGGACTGGCGGTATGTGATGGCCAACTGCTAAATCTTCATTTACTTATTAGCAATACTATGCAGTTTTGTCATTGGAACAAAGTGGACAGTTTAACATTTAGATCTATGGAGATTAGTGCAGAAGTGTCTTCCAATAGGCAGAAGGACAAGTTTGATCGTCTACAAGAGGGTCGACAGGAAACAGCGATTCCAAACAATTCCCAAACGGTTATTAATTTATCGGAAAAAGAATTGTCTAAGGAAGAACTTTCTGTTCTGTCTAAAGGAGGGAATTTTGCAATAACTCCATCCAAGATTCCTGTGGAGGACATTATTGCTAATATAGAGGCAGGAATTCGTCAGTTACCATCATATTCTGCTGATGAAATTAGAATGGAAACCTCCAGGATATTACGCAAAGCTAAGCCACCCAGCAGCAATCTGTCTCAAGGGGAAAGGAAGGCATTGCGGGAGATCAATGCAGACAAGAATGTTATTATAGTTGCCGCTGACAAGGGAAATGTTACTGTTTTAATGAATACTGAGGATTATCACAAGAAGATCAGTGATCTCCTGGAACCCAGCACATACAAGAAGTTGAAAAAGGATCCCACAACGAATGTGCTGAATGCCACCAAGCGTCTGATAAAACAGTCTTCAATTCCTACAGAAGTTAAAAAGTATCTTTGTGAAACGGAGGCTTATCCTCCGAGATTATATGGATTACCAAAGATACATAAACCTGATGTTCCTTTGAGACCAATAGTCAGCGCAATTGGAGCTCCTACCCAAGAACTAGCCAGACACCTTGCCTCTTTGTTACAACCTCACATAGGCAAAACTGAGAGTCATATTAAAAACTCTCTACACTTCATTGAGAAATTGAGGGAAATTACTGTCGGTCCTAATGACATACTTGTCAGTTTTGATATAGTGTCTTTGTTCACGATGGTTCCAGTTGATGAAGCTCTCTCCCATATAGCCAATATGTTCCCTACTGATATAGTAGCCTTGTTCCAACACTGTCAATCCTCAACCTATTTTCAGTATAATGGTGAATTTTATGAACAGATCGATGGGGTAGCCATGGGAAGCCCCCTAAGTCCCGCAATTGCGAATTTATTCATGGAATATTTTGAACATCAAGCATTGCAGTCGGCCAAAAAAAGCCCCTCGAAGTGGTATCGGTATGTGGATGATACCTTGTAATATGGAATCATGAGGAAGAAGACTTGAATGATTTTCTGGTACACTTAAATAGCATCAACCCAAAGATTAAATTTACTATGGAGAAGGAGAAGAATGGACAACTTAACTTCTTGGATGTATCAGTTATCAAACGGGCGGATGGGACCTTAGGCCATAAGGTCTACAGGAAAGGTACACATACCGATCGCTACCTCCATAAGAACTCAAACCACCACCCTAGGCAAAAGAGGGGGGTCATAAAAACACTGGTGGATAGGGCCAATAATATTTGTGAACCAGGCTACTTACAAGAAGAACTAAATCATTTACGAATGGCCTTTGCGAAAAATGGTTATACAAAAAACGAGATTAATCGAGCACTTCACCCAAATAGAAAAATGCCTAAAAATGGGAGACAGCAACAACCATCAGCTGCAAAAGTATTTTTTCCGTTCATCCATAATATCACGGATCGCATTGGAAAAGTACTAGCCAAGTTTCAGGTAGAGACCATTTTTAGGCCTACTAAGAAAATTAGTGAATGCCTAAGATCAACAAAAGATGCTCGTCACCCCCTAGCCACCCCAGGGGTATATAAAATTCCGTGTAGTTGCGGCAGGGTTTACATAGGAACTACCAAAAGAAGCATCAATACACGGTTGACGGAGCACAAAAGAAACTGTCGCTTGGGACATATCGACAAATCAGCAGTAGCGGAACATGTTTTTAAGGATGGAGATCACGACATAAAATTTGGTGAAACAAGCGTGCTAGCGAGGACGTCGCACTATTATACACGTATGTATAGAGAGGCAATTGAAATCCACAAACATCAATACAATTTTAATCGTAAAGAAGAAGGATTAAAATTGGATAAGATATGGCGGTCGACGTTGCATCAATCACGTGACAATCGATTGCCTGCAATCGAGAGAACAGACGATAGCCAGAGATAGCTGCACATCGACGCCATGTGACGTGTGGTGGCGCCCCCTACGATCTCTATATAAGCGGCGGCCCCAGCTCCTAGCAGCCAGTCGTCGACTCACCTCGGAAGATGTTCTCCGCAGTTGAGAACGAAACGTCAGGGAGAAGAAGTTCTACAGATCGACCACGGCAACTTAGCCCGGAAGAGTTTACTGATAAAGACGCCGGCCGTGAAAGCCTACATGGAATGAATGAGAAGATTTACTCGTCTTGTAATTAAGTCGGCATTGTGATTTTTGTACTTAATCCCGACGCAATATCAATGTTTCATCGTCAATGTGAAGGTCCAAGGGATAGAGTAAAGCTGCAGTAGCAGATCGGAATCTGATACTGATCTCCCAGGAAACGCCCTAGCTAAGCTCAAACAATGAGAAGATTTACTCTTCTTGCACTTAAGTCGGCATTGTGCCTTTTGTATTAAATCCCGACGCAATTTCTGTGTTTCTTCGTCAATGTGAAGGTTCAAGGTATTGAGTAAAGCTGTAGTAGTGCATCGGAATCTAATACTGATATCTCAGGAAACGCTCAAAGCAAACCACAAACAATGAAAAGATTTACTCTTCTTGTACTTAAGTCGGCATTGTGCCTTTTGTATTAAATCCCGACACAATTTCTGTGTTTAATGGTTAATGTTTAGGTCCAAGGGATAGAGTAAAGCAGGTGCAGTGGATCGGAATCTAAACCTGATCTCCCAGGAAACGCTCAAAGCAAACCACATACAATGAGAAGATTTACTCCTCTTGTACTTAAGTCGGCATTGTGCCTATTTTATTAAAACCCGACGCAATATCTGTGTTTCATCGTCAATGTGTAGGTCGAAGGGATAGAGTAACGCTGCAGTAGTGAATCGGAATCTAATACTGAACTCCAAGGAAACGCTCAAAGCAAACCACAAACAATGAGAAGATTTACTCTTCTTGTACTTAAGTCGGTATTGTGCCTTTTGTATTAAATCCTGGCGAAGTTTCTGTGTATCGTCAACAATGTGAAGGTCGAAGGGATAGAGTAAAGTTGCAGTAGTGCATCGGAATCTAATACTGATCTCTCAGGAAACGCTCATAGCAGACCACAAACAATGAGGAGATTAACTCTTCTTGTACTTAAGTCGTCATTGTGACTTTTGTATTAAATCTCGACGCAATTTCTGGGTTCATCGTCAATGTGATGATCCAAGGAAAAGAGTAAAGCTGCAGTAGCAGATCGGAATCTAATACTGATCTCCCAGGAAACCTCAAAGCAAACCACAATCAATGAGAAGATTTACTCTTGTTGTCGTTAAATCGGCATTGTGCCTTTCTTATTACAACCCCACGCAATTTCTGTGTTTCATCGTCAATGTGATGGACCAAGGGATGGGGTAAAGTTGGAGTAGTGCACCGGAATCTAATAGTGATCTCCCAGGAAAAGCTCAAAGCAAACAACAAACAATGAAAAGTTTTTCTCCTCGTGTACTTATGTCGGCAATATTCCTTTTGTATTAAATCCCTACGCAATCTCTGTGTTTCATCGTCAATGAGAAGGTCCAAGGGATAGTGTAAGGCTGCAGTAGTGCATCGGAATCTAATACTGATCCCCCAGAAAACGCTCAAAGCAAACCACAAACAATGAGAAGATATACTCCTCTTGTACTTGAACCGGCATTGTGCCTTTTGTAATAAATCCCGACGCAATGTCTGTGTTTCATCGTCAATGTGAAGGTCCAAGGTATAGACTGCCGCAGTAGTGCCTCGGAATCTAATACTGATCTCCCAGGAAACGCTCAAAGAAAACTACTGTCAATGAGAAGATTTACTCGTCTTGTACCTAAGTCATCATTGTGAATTTTGTATTATATCCGAACGCAATTTCTGTGCTTCTTCCTCAATGTGATGGTCCAAGGGATAGAGTATAGTTACAGTAGTGCATCGCAATCTAATACTGATCTCCCAGGAAACGCTTAAAGCAAACCACAAACAATGAGAAGATTTACTCCTCTTGCACTTAAGTCGGCGTAGTGCCGTTTGTATCAAATCCCGACGCAGTTTCTGTGTTGCATCGTCACTGTGAAGGTCCAAGAGATAGAGTAAAGCTGTAGTTGTGCATCGGAATCTAATACTGATCTCCCAGGAAACGCTCAAAGCAAACCACAAACAATGAGAGGATTTACTTTACTTGTACTTAAGTCGGCATTGTGCTTTTTTATTAAATCCCGACCCTATTTCTGTGTTTCATCGTCAAATTGAAGGTCCATGTGATAGAGTAAAGCTGCAGTATTGCATCGGAAAGTAATACTGATCGCCGAGGAAACGCTCAAAGCAAACCACAAACAATGAGAAGATTTACACTTCTTGTACTTAAGTCGGCATTGTGCCTTTGGTATTACATCCCGACGCAATATCTGTGTTTCATGGTCAATGAAAAGGTCCAAGGGATAGAGTAAAGCAGCAGTGGTGCATCGGATTCTAATATTGGTCTGCCAGGAAACGCTCAAAGCAAACCACAAACAGTGAGAAGAATTATTCTTCTTGTAGTTAAGTCGGCATTATGCCTTTTGTATTAAATCCCGACGCAATTTCCGTGATTCATCGCCAATGTGAAGGTCCAAGGCATAGAGTGAAGCTGCAGTAGCAGATCGGAATCTAATACTGATCTCCCAGGAAATGCTCAAAGCAAACCACAAACAATGAGAAGATTCACTCCTCTTGCACTTACGTCGGTATTGTGATTTTTGTATTAAATCCCGACGCAATTTTGTGTTTCATCGTCTTTGTGAATGTCCAAGGAATAGAGTAATGCTGCAGTAGCAGATCGGAATTTTATACTGATCTCCCAGGAAACGCTCAAAGCAAACCACAAACAATGAGAAGATTTACTCTTCTTGTAGTTAAGTCTGCATTGTACCTTTAGAATTAAATCCCGACGCAATTTCTGTGTTTCATCGTCAAAGTGAATGTCCAAGGGATAGAGTAAAGCCGCAGTAGTGCATCGGAATCTAATACTGATCTCTCAGGAAACGCTCAAAGCAAACCACAAACAATGAGAGGATTTAATTTACTTCTACTTAACTCGGCATTGTGCTTTTTTATTAAATGCCGACCCTATTTCTGTGTTTCATCTTCAAATTGGAGGTCCATGTAATAGAGTAAAGCTGCAGTATTGCATCAGAATCTAATACTGATCTCCCAGGAAACGCTCAAAGAAAACCACAAACAAAGACAAGATTTACTCTTCTTGTACTTAAATTGGCATTGTGCCTTTTGTGTTACATCCCGACGCAATATCTGTGTTTCATCGACAATGTGAAGGTCCAAGGGATAGAGTAAAGTTGCAGTAGTGCATCGGAATATAATAATGATCTCCCAGGAAACGCTCAAAGCAAACCGCAAACAGTGAGAGGAATTATTCTTCTTGTACCTTAGCCGGCATTATGCCTTTTGTATTACATCCCGACGCAATTTCTGTGTTTCATCGCCAATGTGAAGGTCCAAGGGATAGCGTGAGGCTGTAGTAGCAGATCGGAAACTAATACTGATCTCCCAGGAAACGCTCAAAGCAAACCACAAACAATGAGATGATTTACTTTACTTGTACTTAAGTCGGCATTGTGCTTTTTTATTAAATCCCGACCCTATTTCTGTGTTTCATCGTCAAATTGAAGGTCCATGTGATAGAGTAAAGCTGCAGTATTGCATCGGAAACTAATACTGATCTCCGAGGAAACGCTCAAAGCAAACCACAAACAATGAGAAGATTTACTCTTCTTGTACTTAAGTCGGCATTGCGCCTTTTGTATTACATCCCGACGCAAAATGTGTGTTTCATCGTCAATGTGAAAGTCCAAGGGATAGAGTAAAGCAGCAGTGGTGCATCGGAATCTAATAATGATCTGCCAGGAAACGCTCAAAGCAAACCACAAACAGTGAGAAGAATTATTCTTCTTGTAGTTAAGTCGGCATTATGCCTTTTGTATTTAATCCCGACGCAATTTCTGTGATTCATCACTAATGTGAAGGTCCAAGGGATAGAGTGAAGCTGCAGTAGCAGATCGGAATCTAACACTGATCTCCCAGGAAACGCTCAAAGCAAACCACAAACAATGAGAAGATTCACTCCTCTTGCACTTACGTCGGCATTGTGCCTTTTGTATTAAATCCCGACGCAGTTTCTGTGTTGCATCGTCAATGTGAAGGTATAAGAGATAGAGTAAAGCTGTAGTAGTGCATCGGAATCTAATGCTGATCTCCCAGGAAACGCTCAAAGAAAACTACTGTCAATGAGAAGATTTACTCGTCTTGTACCTAAGTCATCATTGTGAATTTTGTATTATATCCGAACGCAATTTCTGTGCTTCTTCCTCAATGTGATGGTCCAAGGGATAGAGTATAGTTACAGTAGTGCATCGCAATCTAATACTGATCTCCCAGGAAACGCTTAAAGCAAACCACAAACAATGAGAAGATTTACTCCTCTTGCACTTAAGTCGGCGTAGTGCCGTTTGTATCAAATCCCGACGCAGTTTCTGTGTTGCATCGTCACTGTGAAGGTCCAAGAGATAGAGTAAAGCTGTAGTTGTGCATCGGAATCTAATACTGATCTCCCAGGAAACGCTCAAAGCAAACCACAAACAATGAGAGGATTTACTTTACTTGTACTTAAGTCGGCATTGTGCTTTTTTATTAAATCCCGACCCTATTTCTGTGTTTCATCGTCAAATTGAAGGTCCATGTGATAGAGTAAAGCTGCAGTATTGCATCGGAAAGTAATACTGATCGCCGAGGAAACGCTCAAAGCAAACCACAAACAATGAGAAGATTTACACTTCTTGTACTTAAGTCGGCATTGTGCCTTTGGTATTACATCCCGACGCAATATCTGTGTTTCATGGTCAATGAAAAGGTCCAAGGGATAGAGTAAAGCAGCAGTGGTGCATCGGATTCTAATATTGGTCTGCCAGGAAACGCTCAAAGCAAACCACAAACAGTGAGAAGAATTATTCTTCTTGTAGTTAAGTCGGCATTATGCCTTTTGTATTAAATCCCGACGCAATTTCCGTGATTCATCGCCAATGTGAAGGTCCAAGGCATAGAGTGAAGCTGCAGTAGCAGATCGGAATCTAATACTGATCTCCCAGGAAATGCTCAAAGCAAACCACAAACAATGAGAAGATTCACTCCTCTTGCACTTACGTCGGTATTGTGATTTTTGTATTAAATCCCGACGCAATTTTGTGTTTCATCGTCTTTGTGAATGTCCAAGGAATAGAGTAATGCTGCAGTAGCAGATCGGAATTTTATACTGATCTCCCAGGAAACGCTCAAAGCAAACCACAAACAATGAGAAGATTTACTCTTCTTGTAGTTAAGTCTGCATTGTACCTTTAGAATTAAATCCCGACGCAATTTCTGTGTTTCATCGTCAAAGTGAATGTCCAAGGGATAGAGTAAAGCCGCAGTAGTGCATCGGAATCTAATACTGATCTCTCAGGAAACGCTCAAAGCAAACCACAAACAATGAGAGGATTTAATTTACTTCTACTTAACTCGGCATTGTGCTTTTTTATTAAATGCCGACCCTATTTCTGTGTTTCATCTTCAAATTGGAGGTCCATGTAATAGAGTAAAGCTGCAGTATTGCATCAGAATCTAATACTGATCTCCCAGGAAACGCTCAAAGAAAACCACAAACAAAGACAAGATTTACTCTTCTTGTACTTAAATTGGCATTGTGCCTTTTGTGTTACATCCCGACGCAATATCTGTGTTTCATCGACAATGTGAAGGTCCAAGGGATAGAGTAAAGTTGCAGTAGTGCATCGGAATATAATAATGATCTCCCAGGAAACGCTCAAAGCAAACCGCAAACAGTGAGAGGAATTATTCTTCTTGTACCTTAGCCGGCATTATGCCTTTTGTATTACATCCCGACGCAATTTCTGTGTTTCATCGCCAATGTGAAGGTCCAAGGGATAGCGTGAGGCTGTAGTAGCAGATCGGAAACTAATACTGATCTCCCAGGAAACGCTCAAAGCAAACCACAAACAATGAGATGATTTACTTTACTTGTACTTAAGTCGGCATTGTGCTTTTTTATTAAATCCCGACCCTATTTCTGTGTTTCATCGTCAAATTGAAGGTCCATGTGATAGAGTAAAGCTGCAGTATTGCATCGGAAACTAATACTGATCTCCGAGGAAACGCTCAAAGCAAACCACAAACAATGAGAAGATTTACTCTTCTTGTACTTAAGTCGGCATTGCGCCTTTTGTATTACATCCCGACGCAAAATGTGTGTTTCATCGTCAATGTGAAAGTCCAAGGGATAGAGTAAAGCAGCAGTGGTGCATCGGAATCTAATAATGATCTGCCAGGAAACGCTCAAAGCAAACCACAAACAGTGAGAAGAATTATTCTTCTTGTAGTTAAGTCGGCATTATGCCTTTTGTATTTAATCCCGACGCAATTTCTGTGATTCATCACTAATGTGAAGGTCCAAGGGATAGAGTGAAGCTGCAGTAGCAGATCGGAATCTAACACTGATCTCCCAGGAAACGCTCAAAGCAAACCACAAACAATGAGAAGATTCACTCCTCTTGCACTTACGTCGGCATTGTGCCTTTTGTATTAAATCCCGACGCAGTTTCTGTGTTGCATCGTCAATGTGAAGGTATAAGAGATAGAGTAAAGCTGTAGTAGTGCATCGGAATCTAATGCTGATCTCCCAGGAAACGCTCAAAGCAAACCACAAGCAATGAGAAGATTTACTCTTCTTGTACTTAAGTCGGCTTTGTGCCTTTTGTATTAAATCCCGACGCAATTTCTGTGTATCATCGTCAATGAGAAGGTCCTAGGGACAGAGTGAAGCTGCAGTGGTGCATCGGAATCTAATATTTTTCTCCCAGGAAACGCCTAAAGCAAACAACAAACAATGAGAAGATTTACTCTTCTTGTAGTTAAGTCGGCATTGTACCTTTAGAATTAAATCCCGACGCAATTTCTGTGTTTCATCGTCAATGTGAAGGTGCAAGGGATAGAGTAAAGCTGCAGTAGTGCATCGGAATCTAATACTGATCTCTCAGGAAACGCTTAAAGCAAACCACAAACAGTGAGCAGAATTATTCTTCTTGTACTTAAGTCGGCATTATGCCTTTTGAATTGAATCGCGACGCAATCTCTGTGTTTCATCGCCAATGTGAAGGTCCAAGGGATAGAGTGAAGCAGCAGTAGCAGATCGGAATCTAACACTGATCTCCCAGGAAACGCTCAAAGCAAACCACCACCAATGAGAAGATTTACTCCTCTTGCACTTCAGTCGGCATTGTGCGTTTTGTATTAAATCCCGACGCAATTTCTGTGTTTCATTGTCAATGTGAAGGTCGAAGGTATAAGGTGAAGTTGCAGTAGTGCATCGGAACCTAATACTGATCTCCCAGGAAACGCTCATAGCTGACCACAAACAATGAGGAGATTAACTCTTCATCTACTTAAGTTGGCATTGTGACCTTTGTATTAAATCCCGTCGGAATTTCTGTGTTTCATCGTCAATGTGAAGGTCGAAGGTATAAGGTGAAGTTGCAGTAGTGCATCGGAACCTAATACTGATCTCCCAGGAAACGCTCATAGCTGACCACAAACAATGAGGAGATTAACTCTTCTTGTACTTAAGTTGGCATTGCGACTTTTGTTTTAAATCCCGACGCAACTTCTGTGTTTCATCGTCTTTGTGAAGGTCCAAGGAATAGTGTAATGCTGCAGTAGCAGATCGGAATTTAATACTGATCTCCCAGGAAACACTCAAAGCAAACTACAAACATTGAGAAGACTTACTCTTCTTGAAGTTAAGTCGGCATTGAACCTTTAGAATTAAATCACGACGCAATTTCTGTGTTTCATCGTCAATGAGAAAGTCCAAGGGATAGAGAAAAGCTGCAGTGGTGCATCGGAATCTAATACTGATCTTCCAGGAAACGCACAAGCAAACCACAAACAATGATAAGATTTACATTTCTTCTATTTACGTCGGCATTGTGCTTATTTTATTAAATCCCGACGCAATTTCTGTGTTTCAACGTCAATGTGAAGCTCCAAGGGATAGAGTAAAGCTGCAGTAGTGCATCGGAATCTAATACTGATCTCTCAGGAAACGCTCAAAGCAAACCACAACCAATAAGTGGATTTACTTTACTTATACTTAAGTCGGCATTGTGCTTTTTTATTAAATCCCGACACTATTTCTGTGTTTCATCGTCAAATTGAAGGTCCATGTGATAGATTAAAGCTGCAGTATTGCATCGGAATCTAATACTGATCTCCCAGGAAACGCCCAAAGCAAACCACAAACAATGAGGAGATTTACACTTCTTGTACTTAAGTCGGCATTGTGGCTTTTGTATTACATCCCGACGCAATATCTGAGTTTCATCGTCAATGTGAAGGTCCAAGGGATAGAGCAAAGCAGCAGCAGTGCATTGGAATCTAATAATGATCTGCCAGGAAAATCTCAAAGCAAACCACAAACAGTGAGAAGAATTATTCTTCTTGTACTTAAGTCGGCCTTATGCCTTTTGTATTAAATCCTGACGCAATCTCTGTTTCATCGCCAATGTGAAGGTCCAAGGGATAGAGTGTAGCTGCAGTAGCAGATCGGAATCTAATATTGATCTCCCAGGAAACGCTCAAAGCAAACCACAAACAATGAGAAGATTCACTCCTCTAACACTTAAGCCGGCATTGTGCCTTTTGTATTAAATCCCGACGCAATTTCTGCGTTTCATCGTCAATGTGAAGGTCCAAGGGACAGAGTAACGCTGCAGTAGTGCATCGGAATCTAATACTGATCTCTCAGGAAACGCTCAAAGCAAACCACAAACAATGAGAAGATTTACTCTACTAGTACTTAAGTCGGCATTGTCCCTTTTTTATTAAATCCTACCCTAATTCTGTGTTTCATCCTCAAATTGAAGGTCCATGTGATAGAGTAAAGATGCAGTATTGCATCGGAATCTAATACTGATCTCCCAGAAAACGCTCAAAGCAAACCACAAACAATGAGACGATTTACTCTTGTTGTACTTAAGTCGGCATAGTGCCTTTTGTATTAAATCACGACGCAATTTCTGTGTTTCATCGACAATGCGAAAGTCCAAGGGATAGTGTAAAGCTGCAGTAGTGCATTGGAATGTAATACTGATCTCCCAGGAAACGCTCATAGCAAACCACAAACAATGAGAGGATTTACCCTTCTTGTACATAAGTCGGCATTGTGCTTTTCGTATTAAATACCGACGCAAATTCTGTGTATCATCGTCAATGTGAAGCTCCATGGGATACAGTATTGCTGCAGTAGTGCATCGGAATCTAATACTGATCTCCCAGGAAACGCTCAAAGCAAACCACAAACAATGAGAAGATATATTTGTCTTGTAATTAAGTCGGCATTGTGACTTTTGTATTAAATCCCAACGCAATTTCTGTGTTTCATCGCCAATGTGAAGGTCCAAGGGATAGAGTGAAGCTGCAGTGGTGCATCGGAATCTAATACTGATCTCGCAGGAAACGCTCAAAGCAAACCACAAACAATGAGAAGATTTACTTTTCTTCTACTTAAGTCGGCATTGTGCCTATTTTATTAATTCCCGACGCAATTTCTGTGTTTCATCGTCAATGTGAAGGTCCAAGAGATAGAGTAACGCTGCAGTAGTGCATCGGAATTTAATACTGATCTCCCAGGAAACGCTCAAAGCAAACCTCAAACAATGAGAAGATTTACTCTTCTTGTACTTAAGTCGGCTTTGTGCCTTTTGTATTAAATCCCGATGCAATTTCTGTGTTTCATCGTCAATGTGAGGGTCGAAGGGATTGAGTAGAGTTGCTGTAGTTCATCGTAATCTAATACTGATCACCCAGGAAACACACATAGCTGACCCCAAACAATGAGGAGATTAACTCTTCTTGTACTTAAGTTGGCATTGTGACTTTTGTATTAAATCCCGACGCAATTTCTGTGTTTCATGGTCTTTGTGAATGTCCAAGGAATAGAGTAATGTTGCAGTAGCGGATCGGAAATTAATACTAATCTCCCAGGAAACGCTCAAAGCAAACCACAAACAATGAGAACATTTACTCTTCTTGTAGTTAAGTCGGCATTGTACCTTTAGAATTAAATCCCGACGCAATTTCTGTGTTTCATCGTCAAAGTGAATGTCCAAGAAATAGAGTAAAGCTGCAGTAGTGCATCGGAATCTAATACTGGTCTCTCAGGAAACGCTCAAAGCAAACCACAAACAATGAGAGGATTTAATTTACTTCTACTTAACTAGGCAATGTGCTTTTTTATTAAATCCAGACGCTATTTCTGTGTTTCATCGTCAAATTGGAGGTCCATGTAATAGAGTAAAGCTGCAGTATTGCATCGGAATCTAATACTGATCTCCCAGGAAGCGCTCAAAGCAAACCACAAACAATGAGGAGATTTACTCTTCATGTACTTAAGTCGGCTTTGTGCCTTTTGTATTAAACCGCTACGCAATTTCTGTGTTTCATCGTCAATGAGAAGGTCCAAGGGATAGAGTAAAGCTGCAGTGGTGCATCGGGATCTAATAATGATCTCCCAGGAAACGCTCAAACAAACCACAAACAATGATAAGATTTACATTTCTTGTACTTACGTCGGCATTGTGCCTATTTTATTAATTCCCCACGCAATTTCTGCATTTCCTCGTCAATGAGAAGGTCCAAGGGATAGAGTAACGTTGCAGTAGTGCATCGGAATCTAATACTGATCTCGCAGGAAACGCTAAAAGCAAACCACAAAACAATGAGAAAATTTACTCTTCTTGTGTTTAAGTCGGCATTGTACCTTTAGAATTAATTCCCTACGCAATTTTAGTGTTTCATCGTCAATGTGGATTTCCAAGGGATAGAGTAAAGCTGCAGTAGCAGATCGGAATTCAATACTGATCTCCCAGGAAACGCTCAAAGCAAACCACAAACAATGAGAAGATTTACTCTTATTGTAGTTAAGTCGGCATTGTGCCTTTAGAATTAGATCCCGACGCAATTAATGTGATTCATCGTCATTGTGAAGGTCCAAGGGATAGAGTACAGCAGCAGTAGTGCATCGGAAACTAATACTGATCTCTCAGGAAACGCTCAAAGCAAACCACAAACCATGAGAAGATTTACTCTACTTGTACTTCAGTCGGCATTGTCCCTTTTTTATTAAATCCTACCTTATTTCTGTGTTTCATCCTCAAATTGAAGGTCCATGTGATAGAGTAAAGATGCAGTATTGCATCGGAATCTAATACTGATCTCCCAGAAAACGCTCAAAGCAAACCACAATCAATGAGACGATTTACTCTTGTTGTACTTAAGTCGGCATAAAGCCTTTTGTATTAAATCACAACGCAACTTCTGTGTTTCATCGACAATGCGAAAGTCCAAGGGATAGTGTAAAGCTGCAGTAGTGCATCGGAATGTAGTACTGATCTCCCAGGAAACGCTCATAGCAAACCACAAACAATGAGAACATTTACCCTTCTTGTACTTAAGTCGGCACTGTGCCATTGCATTAAATACCGACGCAAATTCTGTGTATCATCGACAATGTGAAGCTCCATGGGATACAGTATTGCTGCAGTAGTGCATCGGAATCTAATACTGATATCCCAGGAAACGCTCAAAGCAAACTTCTGACAATGAGAAGTTTTACTGGTCTTGTGCCTAAGTCATCATTGTGAATTTTGAATTATATCCCGACGCAATTTCTGTGTTTCATCGTCAATGTGAAGGTGCAAGGGATAGAGTCTAGTTGCAGTAGTGCATCGCAATCTAATACTGATCTCCCAGGAAACACTCAAAGCAAACCACAAACAATGAGAAGATATATTCGTCTTGTAATTAAGTCGGCATTGTGACTTTTGTATTAAATCCCAATGCAATTTCTGTGTTTCATCGCCAATGTGAAGGTCCAAGGCATAGAGTGAAGCTGCAGTAGCAGGTCGGAATCTAATACTGATCTCACGGAAACGCTCAAAGCAAACCACAAACAATGAGAAGATTTACTCTTATTGTAGTTAAGTCGGCATTGTACCTTTAGAATTAGATCCCGACGCAATTAATGTGATTCATCGTCAATGTGAGGGTCGAAGGAATAGAGTAAAGTTGCTGTAGTTCATCGGAATCTAATACTGATCTCCAAGGAAACACACATAGCTGACCACAAACAATGAGGAGATTAACTCTTCTTGTACTTAAGTTGGCATTGTGACTTTTGTATTAAATCCCGACGCAATTTCTGTGTTTCATCGTCAATGTGCAGGTCCAAGGAATAGAGTAATGCGGCAGTAGCAGATCGGAATTTAATACTGGTCTCCCAGGAAACGCTCAAAGCAAACCACAAACAATGAGAAGATTTACTCTTCTTGTAGTTAAGTCGGTATTGTACCTTTTGTATTACATCTCGACGCAATTTCTGTGTTTCATCGTCAATGTGAAGGTCCAAGAGATAGAGTAAAGCTGGAGTAGTGCTTTGGAATCTAATACTGATCTCCCAGGGAACGCTTAAAGCAAACCACAACCAATGAGCAGATTTACTTTACTTGTACTTAAGTCGGCATTGTGCCTTTATATTATATCCCGACCCTATTTCTGTGTTTCATCGTCAAATTGAAGATCCATGTGATAGAGTAAAGGTGCAGTATTCCATCGGACTCTAATACTGATCTCCCAGGAAACGCTCAAAGAAAACCACAAACAATGAGAAGATTTACTCCTCTTGTACTTAAGTCGGCATTGTGCCTTTTGTATTAAATCCCGACGCAATGTCTGTGTTTCATCGTCAATGTGAAGGCCCAAGGGATAGAGTAATGCTGCAGTAGTGCATCGGAATCTAATACTAATCTCCCAGGAAACGCTCAAAGCAATCCACTGACAATGAGAAGATTTACTTGTCTTGTACCTAAGTTATCTTTGTGCCTTTTGTATTAAATCCCGATGCAATTACTCTGTTTCATCGTCAATGTGAAGGTCCAATGGATAGAGTATAGTTGCAGTAGTGCATCGGAATCTAATACCTATCTCCCAAGAAACGCACAAAGCAGACCACAAACAATGAGGAGATTTACTCTTCTTGTACTTAAGTCGGCATTGTGCCTTTTGTATTAATTCCCGTAGGAATTTATGTATTTCATTGTCAATGTGATGGTCCAAGGGATAGAGTAAAGCTGCAGCTGTGCATCGGATTCTTATAGTGATCTCCCAGGAAACGCTCAGAGCAAACCACAAACAATTAGAAAACTCTCTCTTCTTGACTTTAGTCGGCATTGCGATTTTTGTATTAAATCCCGACGAAATTTCTGTGTTTCATCGTCAATGTGAAGGTCCAAGGGATAGAGTAAAGCTGCAGTAGCAGATCGGAATCTAATACTGATCTCCCAGAAAACGCTCAAAGCAAACCACAAACAATGAGAAGAATTTCTCTTCTTGTACTTAAGTCTGCATTGTGCCTTTTGTATTAAATCCCGACGCAATTTCTGTGTTTCATCGTCAATGTGAAGGTCCAAGGGATAGAGTAAAGCTGCAGAAGCGCATCATAATCTAATACTGATCTCCCAGGAAACGCTCAAAGCAAACTACAAACCAAAAGAATATTTACTCTTCTTGTACTGAAGTCGACATTGTGCCTTTTGTATTAAATCCCGACGCAATTTCTGTGTTTCATCGTCGAAGTGAAGGTCCAAGGGATAAAGTAAAGCTGCAGTAGTCCATCAGAATCTAGTACTGATCCCCACGAAACGCCTCAAACCAACCGCACACATTGAAGTGATTTAACCTTCTTGTACTTAAGTCGGCATGGTGCCTCTTGTGTTAAATCCCGACACAATTTATGTGTTTCATCGTCAATGTGAAGGTTCCAGGGACATAGTAAAGCTGCAGTAGTGCACGGAATCTAATACTGATCTCCCAGGAAACGCTCTGAGCAAACCACATTCACTGAGAAGATTTACTCTTTTTGTACTTAAGTCGGCATTGTGCCTTTTGTATTAAATCCCGGCGCCATTTCTGTGTGTAATCGTCAATGTGAAGGTCCAAGGGATAGAGTAAAGCTGCCATAGTGCATCGGAATGTAATACTGTTCTCCCAGGAAACGCTCAAAGCTAACAACAAAAATTGAGCAGATATACTCTTCGTGTACTCAAGTTGGCATAGTGCCTTTTGTATTAAATCCCGACGCAATTTCTGTGTTTCATCGACAATGTGAAAGTCCAAGGGATAGAGTAAAGCTGCAGTAGTGCATCGGAATCTAGTACTGATCTCCAAGGAAACGCTCAAAGCAAACAAGAAACAATGAGAAGATATACCCTTCTCGTACTTTAGACGGCATTGTGCCTTTTGTGTTATATCCCGACGCAATTTCTGTGTTTCATCATCAATGTGAAGGTCCAAGGGATAGAGTAAAGCTGCAGTAGTGCTTCTGAATCTAATACTGATCTCCCAAGCAACGCTCAAAGCAAACCACAAGCAATGAGTATATTTTCTCTTCTTGTACTTAAGTCGACATTGTGCCTATTGTGTTAAAAACCGACACAACTTCTGTGTTCCATCGTCAATGTGAAGGTCCAAGGGATATAGTAAATCTGCAGTAGTGCATCGGAATCTAATACTGATCTCCCTTGAAACGCTCTAAGCAAACCACAAACAATGAGAAGATTTACAGTATTTGTACTTGAGTCGACATTGTGCCTTTTGTATTAAATCCAGACGCAATTTCTGTGTTTCATCGTCAATATGAAGGTCCAAGGGATAGTTTAAGGCTGCAGTGGTCCATCGGAATCTAGTACTGATCTTGCAGGACACGCTCATACCAAACCACATACCATGAGAAGATTTACTCTTCATGTACTTAAGTCGGCATTGTGCCTTTTGTGTTAAATGCCGACGCAATTTCTGTGTTTCATCGTCAATGTGAAGGTCCAAGGGATAGGGTAAAGGTGCAGTAGTGCATCGGAATCTAATACTGATCTGCCAGGAAACGCTCAAAGCAAACCACAAACAATGAGAAGATTCACTCCTTTTGCACTTACGTCGGCATTGTGCCTTTTGTATTAAATCCCGACGCAGTTTCTGTGTTGCATCGTCAATGTGAAGGTATAAGAGATAGAGTAAAGCTGTAGTAGTGCATCGGAATCTAATGCTGATCTCCCAGGAAACGCTCAAAGCAAACCACAAGCAATGAGAAGATTTACTCTTCTTGTACTTAAGTCGGCTTTGTGCCTTTTGTATTAAATCCCGACGCAATTTCTGTGTATCATCGTCAATGAGAAGGTCCTAGGGATAGAGTGAAGCTGCAGTGGTGCATCGGAATCTAATATTTTTCTCCCAGGAAACGCCTAAAGCAAACAACAAACAATGAGAAGATTTACTCTTCTTGTAGTTAAGTCGGCATTGTACCTTTAGAATTAAATCCCGACGCAATTTCTGTGTTTCATCGTCAATGTGAAGGTGCAAGGGATAGAGTAAAGCTGCAGTAGTGCATCGGAAACTAATACTGATCTCTCAGGAAACGCTCAAAGCAAACCACAAACAGTGAGAAGAATTATTCTTCTTGTACTTAAGTCGGCATTATGCCTTTTGAATTGAATCGCGACGCAATCTCTGTGTTTCATCGCCAATGTGAAGGTCCAAGGGATAGAGTGAAGCAGCGGTAGCAGATCGGAATCTAATACTGATCTCCCAGGAAACGCTCAAAGCAAACCACCACCAATGAGAAGATTTACTCCTCTTGCACTTCAGTCGGCATTGTGCGTTTTGTATTAAATCCCGACGCAATTTCTGTGTTTCATTGTCAATGTGAAGGTCGAAGGGATAGAATAAAGTTGCAGTAGTGCATCGGAACCTAATAGTGATCTCCCAGGAAACGCTCATAGCTGACCACAAACAATGAGGAGACTAACTCTTCATCTACTTAAGTTGGCATTGTGACCTTTGTATTAAATCCCGTCGGAATTCCTGTGTTTCATCGTCAATGTGAAGGTCGAAGGTATAAGGTGAAGTTGCAGTAGTGCATCGGAACCTAATACTGATCTCCCAGGAAACGCTCATAGCTGACCACAAACAATGAGGAGATTAACTCTTCTTGTACTTAAGTTGGCATTGCGACTTTTGTTTTAAATCCCGACGCAACTTCTGTGTTTCATCGTCTTTGTGAAGGTCCAAGGAATAGTGTAATGCTGCAGTAGCAGATCGGAATTTAATACTGATCTCCCAGGAAACACTCAAAGCAAACTACAAACAATGAGAAGATTTACTCTTCTTGAAGTTAAGTCGGCATTGAACCTTTAGAATTAAATCACGACGCAATTTCTGTGTTTCATCGTCAATGAGAAAGTCCAAGGGATAGAGAAAAGCTGCAGTGGTGCATCGGAATCTAATACTGATCTTCCAGGAAACGCACAAGCAAACCACAAACAATGATAAGATTTACATTTCTTCTATTTACGTCGGCATTGTGCTTATTTTATTAAATCCCGACGCAATTTCTGTGTTTCAACGTCAATGTGAAGCTCCAAGGGATAGAGTAAAGCTGCAGTAGTGCATCGGAATCTAATACTGATCTCTCAGGAAACGCTCAAAGCAAACCACAACCAATAAGTGGATTTACTTTACTTATACTTAAGTCGGAATTGTGCTTTTTTGTTAAATCCCGACACTATTTCTGTGTTTCATCGTCAAATTGAAGGTCCATGTGATAGATTAAAGCTGCAGTAGTGCATCGGAATTTAATACTGATCTCCCAGGAAACGCCCAAAGCAAACCACAAACAATGAGGAGATTTACACTTCTTCTACTTAAGTCGGCATTGTGGCTTTTGTATTACATCCCGACGCAATATCTGAGTTTCATCGTCAATGTGAAGGTCCAAGGGATAGAGCAAAGAAGCAGCAGTGCATTGGAATCTAATAATGATCTGCCAGGAAAATCTCAAAGCAAACCACAAACAGTGAGAAGAATTATTCTTCTTGTACTTAAGTTGGTCTTATGCCTTTTGTATTAAATCCTGACGCAATCTCTGTTTCATCGCCAATGTGAAGGTCCAAGGGATAGAGTGAAGCTGCAGTAGCAGATCGGAATCTAATACTGATCTCCCAGGAAACGCTCAAAGCAAACCACAAACAATGAGAAGATTCACTCCTCTAACACTTAAGCCGGCATTGTGCTTTTTGTATTAAATCCCGACGCAATTTCTGCGTTTCATCGTCAATGTGAAGGTCCAAGGGACAGAGTAACGCTGCAGTAGTGCATCGGAATCTAATACTGATCTCTCAGGAAACGCTCAAAGCAAACCACAAACAATGAGAAGATTTACTCTACTAGTACTTAAGTCGGCATTGTCCCTTTTTTATTAAATCCTACCCTAATTCTGTGTTTCATCCTCAAATTGAAGGTCCATGTGATAGAGTAAAGATGCAGTATTGCATCGGAATCTAATACTGATCTCCCAGAAAACGCTCAAAGCAAACCACAAACAATGAGACGATTTACTCTTGTTGTACTTAAGTCGGCATAGTGCCTTTTGTATTAAATCACGACGCAATTTCCGTGTTTCATCGACAATGCGAAAGTCCAAGGGATAGTGTAAAGCTGCAGTAGTGCATTGGAATGTAATACTGATCTCCCAGGAAACGCTCATAGCAAACCACAAACAATGAGAGGATTTACCCTTCTTGTACATAAGTCGGCATTGTGCCTTTCGTATTAAATACCAACGCAAATTCTGTGTATCATCGTCAATGTGAAGCTCCATGGGATACAGTATTGCTGCAGTAGTGCATCGGAATCTAATACTGATCTCCCAGGAAACGCTCAAAGCAAACCACAAACAATGAGAAGATATATTTGTCTTGTAATTAAGTCGGCATTGTGTCTTTTGTATTAAATCCCAACGCAATTTCTGTGTTTCATCGCCAATGTGAAGGTCCAAGGGATAGAGTGAAGCTGCAGTGGTGCATCGGAATCTAATACTGATCTCGCAGGACACGCTCAAAGCAAACCACAAACAATGAGAAGATTTACTTTTCTTCTACTTAAGTCGGCATTGTGCCTATTTTATTAATTCCCGACGCAATTTCTGTGTTTCATCGTCAATGTGAAGGTCCAAGAGATAGAGTAACGCTGCAGTAGTGCATCGGAATTTAATACTGATCTCCCAGGAAACGCTCAAAGCAAACCTCAAACAATGAGAAGATTTACTCTTCTTGTACTTAAGTCGGCTTTGTGCCTTTTGTATTAAATCCCGATGCAATTTCTGTGTTTCATCGTCAATGTGAGGGTCGAAGGGATTGAGTAGAGTTGCTGTAGTTCATCGTAATCTAATACTGATCTCCCAGGAAACACACATAGCTGACCCTAAACAATGAGGAGATTAACTCTTCTTGTACTTAATTTGGCATTGTGACTTTTGTATTAAATCCCGACGCAATTTCTGTGTTTCATGGTCTTTGTGAATGTCCAAGGAATAGATTAATGTTGCAGTAGCGGATCGGAAATTAATACTAATCTCCCAGGAAACGCTCAAAGCAAACCACAAACAATGAGAACATTTACTCTTCTTGTAGTTAAGTCGGCATTGTACCTTTAGAATTAAATCCCGACGCAATTTCTGTGTTTCATCGTCAAATTGGAGGTCCATGTAATAGAGTAAAGCTGCAGTATTGCATCGGAATCTAATACTGATCTCCCAGGAAGAGCTCAAAGCAAACCACAAACAATGAGGAGATTTACTCTTCATGTACTTAAGTCGGCTTTGTGCCTTTTGTATTAAACCGCTACGCAATTTCTGTGTTTCATCGTCAATGAGAAGGTCCAAGGGATACAGTAAAGCTGCAGTGGTGCATCGGGATCTAATAATGATCTCCCAGGAAACGCTCAAACAAACCACAAACAATGATAAGATTTACATTTCTTGTACTTACGTCGGCATTGTGCCTATTTTATTAATTCCCCACGCAATTTCTGCATTTCCTCGTCAATGAGAAGGTCCAAGGGATAGAGTAACGTTGCAGTAGTGCATCGGAATCTAATACTGATCTCGCAGGAAACGCTAAAAGCAAACCACAAAACAATGAGAAAATTTACTCTTCTTGTGTTTAAGTCGGCATTGTACCTTTAGAATTAATTCCCTACCCAATTTTAGTGTTTCATCGTCAATGTGAATTTCCAAGGGATAGAGTAAAGCTGCAGTAGCAGATCGGAATTCAATACTGATCTCCCAGGAAACGCCCAAAGCAAACCACAAACAATGAGAAGATTTACTCTTATTGTAGTTAAGTCGGCATTGTGCCTTTAGAATTAGATCCCGACGCAATTAATGTGATTCATCGTCATTGTGAAGGTCCAAGGGATAGAGTACAGCAGCAGTAGTGCATCGGAAACTAATACTGATCTCTCAGGAAACGCTCAAAGCAAACCACAAACCATGAGAAGATTTACTCTACTTGTACTTCAGTCGGCATTGTCCCTTTTTTATTAAATCCTACCTTATTTCTGTGTTTCATCCTCAAATTGAAGGTCCATGTGATAGAGTAAAGATGCAGTATTGCATCGGAATCTAATACTGATCTCCCAGAAAACGCTCAAAGCAAACCACAATCAATGAGACGATTTACTCTTGTTGTACTTAAGTCGGCATAAAGCCTTTTGTATTAAATCACAACGCAACTTCTGTGTTTCATCGACAATGCGAAAGTCCAAGGGATAGTGTAAAGCTGCAGTAGTGCATCGGAATGTAATACAGATCTCCCAGGAAACGCTCATAGCAAACCACAAACAATGAGAACATTTACCCTTCTTGTACTTAAGTCGGCACTGTGCCATTGCATTAAATCCCGACGCAATGTCTGTGTTTCATCGTCAATGTGAAGGCCCAAGGGATAGAGTAATGCTGCAGTAGTGCATCGGAATCTAATACTAATCTCCCAGGTAACGCTCAAAGCAATCCACTGACAATGAGAAGATTTACTTGTCTTGTACCTAAGTTATCTTTGTGCCTTTTGTATTAAATTCCGATGCAATTACTCTGTTTCATCGTCAATGTGAAGGTCCAATGGATAGAGTATAGTTGCAGTAGTGCATCGGAATCTAATACCTATCTCCCAAGAAACGCACAAAGCAGACCACAAACAATGAGGAGATTTACTCTTCTTGTACTTAAGTCGGCATTGTGACTTTTGTATTAATTCCCGTAGGAATTTATGTATTTCATTGTCAATGTGATGGTCCAAGGGATAGAGTAAAGCTGCAGTAGTGCATCGGAATCTAGTACTGATGTCCAAGGAAACGCTCAAAGCAAACAAGAAACAATGAGAAGATATACCCTTCTCGTACTTTAGACAGCATTGTGCCTTTTGTGTTATATCCCGACGCAATTTCTGTGTTTCATCATCAATGTGAAGGTCCAAGGGATAGAGTAAAGCTGCAGTAGTGCTTCTGAATCTAATACTGATCTCCCAAGCAACGCTCAAAGCAAACCACAAACAATGAGTATATTTTCTCTTCTTGTACTTAAGTCGACATTGTGCCTATTGTGTTAAATCCCGACACAACTTCTGTGTTCCATCGTCAATGTGAAGGTCCAAGGGATATAGTAAATCTGCAGTAGTGCATCGGAATCTAATACTGATCTCCCAGGAAACGCTCTAAGCAAACCACAAACAATGAGAAGATTTACAGTATTTGTACTTGAGTCGACATAGTGCCTTTTGTATTAAATCCAGACGCAATTTCTGTGTTTCATCGTCAATATGAAGGTCCAAGGGATAGTGTAAGGCTGCAGTAGTCCATCGGAATCTAGTACTGATCTTGCAGCACACGCTCATACCAAACCACATACCATGAGAAGATTTACTCTTCATGTACTTAAGTCGGCATTGTGCCTTTTGTATTAATTCCCGTAGGAATTTATGTATTTCATTGTCAATGTGATGGTCCAAGGGATAGAGTAAAGCTGCAGCTGTGCATCGGATTCTTATAGTGATCTCCCAGGAAACGCTCAGAGCAAACCACAAACAATTAGAAAACTCTCTCTTCTTGACTTTAGTCGGCATTGCGATTTTTGTATTAAATCCCGACGAAATTTCTGTGTTTCATCGTCAATGTGAAGGTCCAAGGGATAGAGTAAAGCTGCAGTAGCAGATCGGAATCTAATACTGATCTCCCAGAAAACGCTCAAAGCAAACCACAAACAATGAGAAGAATTTCTCTTCTTGTACTTAAGTCTGCATTGTGCCTTTTGTATTAAATCCCGACGCAATTTCTGTGTTTCATCGTCAATGTGAAGGTCCAAGGGATAGAGTAAAGCTGCAGAAGTGCATCATAATCTAATACTGATCTCCCAGGAAACGCTCAAAGCAAACTACAAACCAAAAGAATATTTACTCTTCTTGTACTGAAGTCGACATTGTGCCTTTTGTATTAAATCCCGACGCAATTTCTGTGTTTCATCGTCGAAGTGAAGGTCCAAGGGATAAAGTAAAGCTGCAGTAGTCCATCGGAATCTAGTACTGATCCCCACGAAACGCCTCAAACCAACCGCACACATTGAAGTGATTTAACCTTCTTGTACTTAAGTCGGCATGGTGCCTCTTGTGTTAAATCCCTACACAATTTATGTGTTTCATCGTCAATGTGAAGGTTCCAGGGACATAGTAAAGCTGCAGTAGTGCACGGAATCTAATACTGATCTCCCAGGAAACGCTCTGAGCAAACCACAATCACTGAGAAGATTTACTCTTTTTGTACTTAAGTCGGCATTGTGCCTTTTGTATTAAATCCCGGCGCCATTTCTGTGTGTAATCGTCAATGTGAAGGTCCAAGGGATAGAGTAAAGCTGCCATAGTGCATCGGAATGTAATACTGTTCTCCCAGGAAACGCTCAAAGCTAACAACAAAAATTGAGCAGATATACTCTTCGTGTACTCAAGTTGGCATAGTGCCTTTTGTATTAAATCCCGACGCAATTTCTGTGTTTCATCGACAATGTGAAAGTCCAAGGGATAGAGTAAAGCTGCAGTAGTGCATCGGAATCTAGTACTGATCTCCAAGGAAACGCTCAAAGCAAACAAGAAACAATGAGAAGATATACCCTTCTCGTACTTTAGACGGCATTGTGCCTTTTGTGTTATATCCCGACGCAATTTCTGTGTTTCATCATCAATGTGAAGGTCCAAGGGATAGAGTAAAGCTGCAGTAGTGCTTCTGAATCTAATACTGATCTCCCAAGCAACGCTCAAAGCAAACCACAAGCAATGAGTATATTTTCTCTTCTTGTACTTAAGTCGACATTGTGCCTATTGTGTTAAAAACCGACACAACTTCTGTGTTCCATCGTCAATGTGAAGGTCCAAGGGATATAGTAAATCTGCAGTAGTGCATCGGAATCTAATACTGATCTCCCAGGAAACGCTCTAAGCAAACCACAAACAATGAGAAGATTTACAGTATTTGTACTTGAGTCGACATTGTGCCTTTTGTATTAAATCCAGACGCAATTTCTGTGTTTCATCGTCAATATGAAGGTCCAAGGGATAGTTTAAGGCTGCAGTGGTCCATCGGAATCTAGTACTGATCTTGCAGGACACGCTCATACCAAACCACATACCATGAGAAGATTTACTCTTCATGTACTTAAGTCGGCATTGTGCCTTTTGTGTTAAATGCCGACGCAATTTCTGTGTTTCATCGTCAATGTGAAGGTCCAAGGGATAGGGTAAAGGTGCAGTAGTGCATCGGAATCTAATACTGATCTGCCAGGAAACGCTCAAAGCAAACCACAAACAATGAGAAGATTCACTCCTTTTGCACTTACGTCGGCATTGTGCCTTTTGTATTAAATCCCGACGCAGTTTCTGTGTTGCATCGTCAATGTGAAGGTATAAGAGATAGAGTAAAGCTGTAGTAGTGCATCGGAATCTAATGCTGATCTCCCAGGAAACGCTCAAAGCAAACCACAAGCAATGAGAAGATTTACTCTTCTTGTACTTAAGTCGGCTTTGTGCCTTTTGTATTAAATCCCGACGCAATTTCTGTGTATCATCGTCAATGAGAAGGTCCTAGGGATAGAGTGAAGCTGCAGTGGTGCATCGGAATCTAATATTTTTCTCCCAGGAAACGCCTAAAGCAAACAACAAACAATGAGAAGATTTACTCTTCTTGTTGTTAAGTCGGCATTGTACCTTTAGAATTAAATCCCGACGCAATTTCTGTGTTTCATCGTCAATGTGAAGGTGCAAGGGATAGAGTAAAGCTGCAGTAGTGCATCGGAATCTAATACTGATCTCTCAGGAAACGCTCAAAGCAAACCACAAACAGTGAGAAGAATTATTCTTCTTGTACTTAAGTCGGCATTATGCCTTTTGAATTGAATCGCGACGCAATCTCTGTGTTTCATCGCCAATGTGAAGGTCCAAGGGATAGAGTGAAGCAGCAGTAGCAGATCGGAATCTAATACTGATCTCCCAGGAAACGCTCAAAGCAAACCACCACCAATGAGAAGATTTACTCCTCTTGCACTTCAGTCGGCATTGTGCGTTTTGTATTAAATCCCGACGCAATTTCTGTGTTTCATTGTCAATGTGAAGGTCGAAGGGATAGAATAACGTTGCAGTAGTGCATCGGAACCTAATAGTGATCTCCCAGGAAACGCTCATAGCTGACCACAAACAATGAGGAGACTAACTCTTCATCTACTTAAGTTGGCATTGTGACCTTTGTATTAAATCCCGTCGGAATTCCTGTGTTTCATCGACAATGTGAAGGTCGAAGGTATAAGGTGAAGTTGCAGTAGTGCATCGGAACCTAATACTGATCTCCCAGGAAACGCTCATAGCTGACCACAAACAATGAGGAGATTAACTCTTCTTGTACTTAAGTTGGCATTGCGACTTTTGTTTTAAATCCCGACGCAACTTCTGTGTTTCATCGTCTTTGTGAAGGTCCAAGGAATAGTGTAATGCTGCAGTAGCAGATCGGAATTTAATACTGATCTCCCAGGAAACACTCAAAGCAAACTACAAACAATGAGAAGATTTACTCTTCTTGAAGTTAAGTCGGCATTGAACCTTTAGAATTAAATCACGACGCAATTTCTGTGTTTCATCGTCAATGAGAAAGTCCAAGGGATAGAGAAAAGCTGCAGTGGTGCATCGGAATCTAATACTGATCTTCCAGGAAACGCACAAGCAAACCACAAACAATGATAAGATTTACATTTCTTTTATTTACGTCGGCATTGTGCTTATTTTATTAAATCCCGACGCAATTTCTGTGTTTCAACGTCAATGTGAAGCTCCAAGGGATAGAGTAAAGCTGCAGTAGTGCATCGGAATCTAATACTGATCTCTCAGGAAACGCTCAAAGCAAACCACAACCAATAAGTGGATTTACTTTACTTCTACTTAAGTCGGCATTGTGCTTTTTTGTTAAATCCCGACACTATTTCTGTGTTTCATCGTCAAATTGAAGGTCCATGTGATAGATTAAAGCTGCAGTAGTGCATCGGAATTTAATACTGATCTCCCAGGAAACGCCCAAAGCAAACCACAAACAATGAGGAGATTTACACTTCTTGTACTTAAGTCGGCATTGTGGCTTTTGTATTACATCCCGACGCAATATCTGAGTTTCATCGTCAATGTGAAGGTCCAAGGGATAGAGCAAAGCAGCAGCAGTGCATTGGAATCTAATAATGATCTGCCAGGAAAATCTCAAAGCAAACCACAAACAGTGAGAAGAATTATTCTTCTTGTACTTAAGTTGGCCTTATGCCTTTTGTATTAAATCCTGACGCAATCTCTGTTTCATCGCCAATGTGAAGGTCCAAGGGATAGAGTGAAGCTGCAGTAGCAGATCAAAATCTAATACTGATCTCCCAGGAAACGCTCAAAGCAAACCACAAACAATGAGAAGATTCACTCCTCTAACACTTAAGCCGGCATTGTGCCTTTTGTATTAAATCCCGACGCAATTTCTGCGTTTCATCGTCAATGTGAAGGTCCAAGGGACAGAGTAACGCTGCAGTAGTGCATCGGAATCTAATACTGATCTCTCAGGAAACGCTCAAAGCAAACCACAAACAATGAGAAGATTTACTCTACTAGTACTTAAGTCGGCATTGTCCCTTTTTTATTAAATCCTACCCTAATTCTGTGTTTCATCCTCAAATTGAAGGTCCATGTGATAGAGTAAAGATGCAGTATTGCATCGGAATCTAATACTGATCTCCCAGAAAACGCTCAAAGCAAACCACAAACAATGAGACGATTTACTCTTGTTGTACTTAAGTCGGCATAGTGCCTTTTGTATTAAATCACGACGCAATTTCTGTGTTTCATCGACAATGCGAAAGTCCAAGGGATAGTGTAAAGCTGCAGTAGTGCATTGGAATGTAATACTGATCTCCCAGGAAACGCTCATAGCAAACCACAAACAATGAGAGGATTTACCCTTCTTGTACATAAGTCGGCATTGTGCCTTTCGTATTAAATACCGACGCAAATTCTGTGTATCATCGTCAATGTGAAGCTCCATGGGATACAGTATTGCTGCAGTAGTGCATCGGAATCTAATACTGATCTCCCAGGAAACGCTCAAAGCAAACCACAAACAATGAGAAGATATATTTGTCTTGTAATTAAGTCGGCATTGTGACTTTTGTATTAAATCCCAACGCAATTTCTGTGTTTCATCGCCAATGTGAAGGTCCAAGGGATAGAGTGAAGCTGCAGTGGTGCATCGGAATCTAATACTGATCTCGCAGGACACGCTCAAAGCAAACCACAAACAATGAGAAGATTTACTTTTCTTCTACTTAAGTCGGCATTGTGCCTATTTTATTAATTCCCGACGCAATTTCTGTGTTTCATCGTCAATGTGAAGGTCCAAGAGATAGAGTAACGCTGCAGTAGTGCATCGGAATTTAATACTGATCTCCCAGGAAACGCTCAAAGCAAACCTCAAACAATGAGAAGATTTACTCTTCTTGTACTTAAGTCGGCTTTGTGCCTTTTGTATTAAATCCCGATGCAATTTCTGTGTTTCATCGTCAATGTGAGGGTCGAAGGGATTGAGTAGAGTTGCTGTAGTTCATCGTAATCTAATACTGATCTCCCAGGAAACACACATAGCTGACCCTAAACAATGAGGAGATTAACTCTTCTTGTACTTAATTTGGCATTGTGACTTTTGTATTAAATCCCGACGCAATTTCTGTGTTTCATGGTCTTTGTGAATGTCCAAGGAATAGATTAATGTTGCAGTAGCGGATCGGAAATTAATACTAATCTCCCAGGAAACGCTCAACGCAAACCACAAACAATGAGAACATTTACTCTTCTTGTAGTTAAGTCGGCATTGTACCTTTAGAATTAAATCCCGACGCAATTTCTGTGTTTCATCGTCAAATTGGAGGTCCATGTAATAGAGTAAAGCTGCAGTATTGCATCGGAATCTAATACTGATCTCCCAGGAAGAGCTCAAAGCAAACCACAAACAATGAGGAGATTTACTCTTCATGTACTTAAGTCGGCTTTGTGCCTTTTGTATTAAACCGCTACGCAATTTCTGTGTTTCATCGTCAATGAGAAGGTCCAAGGGATAGAGTAAAGCTGCAGTGGTGCATCGGGATCTAATAATGATCTCCCAGGAAACGCTCAAACAAACCACAAACAATGATAAGATTTACATTTCTTGTACTTACGTCGGCATTGTGCCTATTTTATTAATTCCCCACGCAATTTCTGCATTTCCTCGTCAATGAGAAGGTCCAAGGGATAGAGTAACGTTGCAGTAGTGCATCGGAATCTAATACTGATCTCGCAGGAAACGCTAAAAGCAAACCACAAAACAATGAGAAAATTTACTCTTCTTGTGTTTAAGTCGGCATTGTACCTTTAGAATTAATTCCCTACCCAATTTTAGTGTTTCATCGTCAATGTGAATTTCCAAGGGATAGAGTAAAGCTGCAGTAGCAGATCGGAATTCAATACTGATCTCCCAGGAAACGCTCAAAGCAAACCACAAACAATGAGAAGATTTACTCTTATTGTAGTTAAGTCGGCATTGTGCCTTTAGAATTAGATCCCGACGCAATTAATGTGATTAATCGTCATTGTGAAGGTCCAAGGGATAGAGTACAGCAGCAGTAGTGCATCGGAAACTAATACTGATCTCTCAGGAAACGCTCAAAGCAAACCACAAACCATGAGAAGATTTACTCTACTTGTACTTCAGTCGGCATTGTCCCTTTTTTATTAAATCCTACCTTATTTCTGTGTTTCATCCTCAAATTGAAGGTCCATGTGATAGAGTAAAGATGCAGTATTGCATCGGAATCTAATACTGATCTCCCTGAAAACGCTCAAAGCAAACCACAATCAATGAGACGATTTACTCTTGTTGTACTTAAGTCGGCATAAAGCCTTTTGTATTAAATCACAACGCAACTTCTGTGTTTCATCGACAATGCGAAAGTCCAAGGGATAGTGTAAAGCTGCAGTAGTGCATCGGAATGTAATACAGATCTCCCAGGAAACGCTCATAGCAAACCACAAACAATGAGAACATTTACCCTTCTTGTACTTAAGTCGGCACTGTGCCATTGCATTAAATCCCGACGCAATGTCTGTGTTTCATCGTCAATGTGAAGGCCCAAGGGATAGAGTAATGCTGCAGTAGTGCATCGGAATCTAATACTAATCTCCCAGGTAACGCTCAAAGCAATCCACTGACAATGAGAAGATTTACTTGTCTTGTACCTAAGTTATCTTTGTGCCTTTTGTATTAAATCCCGATGCAATTACTCTGTTTCATCGTCAATGTGAAGGTCCAATGGATAGAGTATAGTTGCAGTAGTGCATCGGAATCTAATACCTATCTCCCAAGAAACGCACAAAGCAGACCACAAACAATGAGGAGATTTACTCTTCTTGTACTTAAGTCGGCATTGTGACTTTTGTATTAATTCCCGTAGGAATTTATGTATTTCATTGTCAATGTGATGGTCCAAGGGATAGAGTAAAGCTGCAGTAGTGCATCGGAATCTAGTACTGATGTCCAAGGAAACGCTCAAAGCAAACAAGAAACAATGAGAAGATATACCCTTCTCGTACTTTAGACAGCATTGTGACTTTTGTGTTATATCCCGACGCAATTTCTGTGTTTCATCATCAATGTGAAGGTCCAAGGGATAGAGTAAAGCTGCAGTAGTGCTTCTGAATCTAATACTGATCTCCCAAGCAACGCTCAAAGCAAACCACAAACAATGAGTATATTTTCTCTTCTTGTACTTAAGTCGACATTGTGCCTATTGTGTTAAATCCCGACACAACTTCTGTGTTCCATCGTCAATGTGAAGGTCCAAGGGATATAGTAAATCTGCAGTAGTGCATCGGAATCTAATACTGATCTCCCAGGAAACGCTCTAAGCAAACCACAAACAATGAGAAGATTTACAGTATTTGTACTTGAGTCGACATTGTGCCTTTTGTATTAAATCCAGACGCAATTTCTGTGTTTCATCGTCAATATGAAGGTCCAAGGGATAGTGTAAGGCTGCAGTAGTCCATCGGAATCTAGTACTGATCTTGCAGGACACGCTCATACCAAACCACATACCATGAGAAGATTTACTCTTCATGTACTTAAGTCGGCATTGTGCCTTTTGTGTTAAATGCCGACGCAATTTCTGTGTTTCATCGTCAATGTGAAGGTCCAAGGGATAGGGTAAAGGTGCAGTAGTGCATCGGAATCTAATACTGATCTGCCAGGAAACGCTCAAAGCAAACCACAAACAATGAGAAGATTTACTATTCTTGTACTAAAGTCGGCATTGTTACTTTTGTTTTAAATCCCGACGCAATTTCTGTGTTTCATCGTCAATCTGAAGGTCCAAGGGATAGAGTAAAGCTGCAGTAGTGCAATGGAATCCAATACTGATAGCGAAGGAAACGCTCAAAACTAGAAACTAACGATGAGAAGATTTACTTCTCTTGTACTTAAATCGGCATTGTGACTTTTGTATTATATCTCGACGCAATTTCTGTGTTTCGTCGTCAATGAGAGGTCCAAGGGTTAGAGTAAGGCTGAAGTAGAGCATCGCAATCTAATACTGATCATCCAAGAAAGGCTCAACGCAAATAACAAACAATGAGAAGATTTACTCTTCTTGTACTTAAGTCGGCATTGTGCTTTTTGTATTTATTCCCGATTCAAATTCTGTGTTTCGTCGTCAATGTGAAGGTCAAAGGGATAGAGTAAAGCTGCAGTAGTGCATCGGAATCAAACACTGATCTCCCAGGAATCGCTCAAAGCAAACCACAAACAATGAGAAGATTTATTCTTCTTGTACTTAAGTCAGCATTGTGTCTTTTGTTTTAAATCCAGACGCTATTTCTGTGTTTTATCTTCAATCTGAAGGTCCAAAGGATAGAGTAAAGTTGCAGTAGTGCATCGGAATCTAATACTGAACTCCCAGGACACGCTCAAAGCAAACAAAAAACGATGAAAAGATTTACTCTTCTTGTACTTAAATCGGCAATGTGCCTTTTGTAATAAATCCTGACGCAATTTCTGTGTTTCATCGTCAATGTGAAGGTCCAAAGGATGGAGTAAAGATGCAGTAGTGCATCGCAATCTAATACTGACCTCCCAGGCAACGCTCAAAGCAAATCACAAACAGTGTGGAGATGTACTGTTCTTGTACTTAAGTCGGCATTGTAACTTTTGTAATAAATCCCAACGCTATTTCTGCGATTCAATGTGAACGTCCCAGTGATAGAGTAAAGCTGCAGTAGTGCATCGGAATCTCATACTGAACTCCCAGGAAACGCTCAAAGCAAACCACAATCAAAGAGAAGATTTACTCTTCTTGTACTTAAGTCGGCATTGTGTCTTTTGCATTAAGTCCCTTCGCAATTTCTGTGTTTTATCGTCAATGCAACGGTCCAAGGGATAGAGTAAAGTTGCAGTCTTGCATCGGAATCTAGTACTGATCTCCCAGGAAACGCTCAAATCAAACCACAAAGAATGAAAAGATTTACTCTTCTTGTACTTAGGTCGGCATTGTGCCATTTGTATCAAATCCCGACGCAATTTCGGTGTTTCATCGTCAATGTGAAGGTCCAAGGGATAGAGTAAAGCAGCGGGTCAGCTCCGGATTCTAATACTGATCTCCCAGGAAACGCTCAAAGCAATTACAAACAAAGAGAAGATTTACTCATCTTGTACCTAAGTCGGCATTGTGCCTTTTGTAATAAATCGCGACGCAATTTCTGCGTTTCAGCATCAATGTAAAGGTCCAACGGATAGAGTGAAGCTGCAGTAGTGCATCGGAATCTAATACTTATCTCCCAGGAAACGCTCAAAGCAAACCACAAACAATGAGATGATTGACTCTTCTTGTACATTAGTCGGCATTGTGCCTTTTGAACTAATTCCCGACGCAATTTCTGTGTTTCATCGTCAATGTGTAGGTCCAAAGAATTGAGTGAAGCTCCAGTTGTGTATCGGAATCTAGTACTGATCTCCCAGGAAACGCTTAAATCAAACCATAAACAATGAGAAGATTTACTTTTCTTGTACTTAAGTCGGCATTGTGCCCTTTGTATTAAATTACGACGCAAATTCTGTGTTTGTTCGTCAATGTGAAGGCCAAAGGGATAGAGTAAAGTGACAGTACTGCATCGACGTCTAATACTGATCTGCCAGGAAACGCTCATAGCAAACCAAAAACAATGATAAGATTTACTCTTCTTGTACTTAAGTCGGCATTGTGGCTTTTGTTTTAAATCCCGACGCAATTTCTGTATTTCATCGTCAATCTGAAGGTTCAAGGGATACAGTAAAGCGGCAGTAGTGCATCGGAGTCTAATACTGATCTTCCAGGAAACACTCAAAGCAAACAACAAACGATGAGAAGATTTAATCATGTTGTACTTAAGTCGGCATTGTGCGTTTTGTATTACATCCCGACGCTATTTCTGTGTTTCATCGTCAATGTGAAAGTCTCAGGGTTAGAGTAGAGCCGCAGTAGTGCTTCGGAATCCCATACTGATGTCCCAGGAAAGGCTCAAAGCATACCACAAACATTGAGAAGAAACACTCTTCTTGTACTTAAGTCGGCATTGTGCCTTTTGTATTAAATCCCGACGCAAATTCTGCGTTTCATCGTCAATGTGAAAGTCCAAGGGATAGAGTAAAGCTGCAGTAGTGGATCGCTATCTAATACTGATCTCCCAGGAAACGCTCAAAGTTAATCGCAAACAATGAGAAGATTTACTCTTCTTGTACTTAGGTCCGCATTGTGCCTTTTGTATTAAATCCCGACGCTCTTTCTGCGTTTCATCGTCAATGAGAATGTCCCAGGGTTAGAGTCAAGCTGCAGTAGTGCATCGAAATCTCATACAGTTGTCCCAGCAAACACTCAAAGCAAACCACTAACAATGAGAAGTTTTATTCCTCTTGTACTTAGGTCGGCATTGTGCCTTTTGTATTATATCCCTATGCAATTTCAGCTCTTCATCGTCAATGTGAAGGTCCAAGGGATAGAGTAAAGCTGCAGTAGTGCAACGGAATCTAATACTGATACCCCAAGAAACGCTCAAAGCAAACCACAAACAATGAGAAGATTTACTCTTCCTGTACTAAAGTCGGCATTGTGCCTTTTGTATTAAATCCCTACGCAATTTCTGAGTTTCATCGTCAATGTGAAGGTCCAAGGGATAGGGTAATCCTGCAGTAGTGCATCGGAATCTAATCCTGATCTGCCAGGAATCGCTCAAAGCAAACCTCAACCAATGAGAGGATTTACTCTTCTTGTACTTAAGTCGGCATTGTGCCTTTTGTATTAAATCGCGACGCTATTTCTGAGTCTCATCGTGAATGTGATGCTTCAAGGGATAGAGTAAAGGAACAATAGTGCATCGGAATCTAATGCTGATCTCCCAGGCAACGCTCAAATCAAACCACAAACAATCACAAGATTTACTCTTCTTGTACTAAAGTCGGCATTGTGCCTTTTGTATTAAATCCCTACACAATTTCTGTGTTTCATCATCAAGTTGAAGGTCCAAGGAATAGAGTAAAGCTGCAGTTGTGCTGCGGAATCTAATACTGATCTCCCAGGCAACGCTCAAATAGAACCGCAAACAATCAGAAGATTTTCTCTTCTTGTACTTAAGTCGGTATTGTGCCTTTTGTATTCAATCCCGACCCAATTTCTGTGTTTCATCGTCAATGTGAAGTTCCAAGGGATAGAGTAAAGCTGCTGAAGTGCATCGGAATCTAATACTGATCTCCCAGGCAACGCTCAAATCAAACCTCAAACAATGAGAGTAATTCCTTTTCTTGTACTTAAGACGGCATTGTGCCTTTTGTATTAAATCGCGACGCTTTTTCTGAGTTTCATCGTGAATGTGATGCTTCAAGGGATAGAGTAAAGGAAAAATAGTGCATCGGAATCTAATGCTGATCTCACAGGAAACGGTCAAAGCAAACAACAAACAATGAGAAGATTGACTATTTTTGTACTTCAGTTGGCATTGTGCCTTTTATATTTTATCCCGACGCAATTTCTGTGATTCATCGTCAATGTGAAGGTCCATGTGATAGAGTAAAGCTGCAGTAGTGAAACAGAATCTAATACTGATCTTCCAGAAAACGGTCAAAGGAAACCACAAACAATGAGATTATTTTCTCTTCTTGTACTTAAGTCGGCATTGTGCCTTTTGTATTAAATCCCTATGCAATTTTAGCTCTTCATCGTCAATGTGAAGGTCCAAGGGATAGAGTAAAGCTGCAGTAGTGCTTCTGAATCTAATACTGATCTCCCAGGCAACGCTCAAAGCAAACCACAAGCAATGAGTATATTTTCTCTTCTTGTACTTAAGTCGACATTGTGCCTATTGTGTTAAGTCCCGACACAATTTCTGTGTTCCATCGTCAATCTGAAGGTCCAAGGGATATAGTAAAGCTGCAGTAGTGCTTCTGAATCTAATACTGATCTCCCAGGCAACGCTCAAAGCAAACCACAAACAAAGAGTATATTTTCTCTTCTTGTACTTAAGTCGACATTGTGCCTATTGTGTTAAATCCCGACGCAATTTCTGTGTTTCATCGTCAATATGAAGGTCCAAGGGATAGTGTAAGGCTGCAGTAGTCCATCGGAATCTAGTACTGATCTTGCAGGACACGCTCATACCAAACCACATACCATGAGAAGATTTACTCTTCATGTACTTAAGTCGGCATTGTGCCTTTTGTGTGAAATGCCGACGCAATTTCTGTGTTTCATCGTCAATGTGAAGGTCCAAGGGATAGGGTAAAGGTGCAGTAGTGCATCGGAATCTAATACTGATCTCGCAGGAAACGCTCAAAGCAAACCAGAAACAATGAGAAAATATGCTCTTCTTGTACTTAAGACGGCATTGAGCCTTTTGTATTAAATCCCGTCGCAATTTCTGTGTTTCATCGTCAATGTGAAGGTCCAAGGGATAGAGTAAAGCTGCAGTAGTGCATCTGAATTTAATACTGATCTACCAGGAAACGTTCAAAGCAAACCACAAACAATGAGAAGATTTACTATTCTTGTACTAAAGCCGGCATTGTTACTTTTGTTTTAAATCCCGACGAATATCTTTGTTTCATCGTCAATCTGAAGTTCCAAGGGATAGAGTAAAGCTGCAGTAGTGCAATGGAATCCAATACTGATAGCGAAGGAAACGCTCAAAGCTAGAAACTAACGATGCGAAGATTTACTCTTCTTGTACTTAAATCGGCATTGTGCCTTTTGTATTATATCTCGACGCAATTTCTATGTTTCGTCGTCAATGAGAGGTCCAAGGGTTAGAGTAGAGCTGAAGTAGAGCATCGCAATCTAATACTGATCTTCCAAGAAAGGCTCAACGCAAATAACAAACAATGAGAAGATTTACTCTTCTTGTACTTAAGTCGGCATTGTGCTTTTTGTATTAATTCCCGATTCAAATTCTGTGTTTCGTCGTCAATGTGAAGGTCAAAGGGATAGAGTAAAGCTGCAGTAGTGCATCGGAATCTAACACTGATCTCCCAGGAAACGCTCAAAGCAAACCACAAACAATGAGAAGATTTACTCTTCTTGCACTTAAGTCGGCATTGTGTCTTTTGTTTTAAATGCAGACGCTATTTCTGTGCTTTATCGTCAATCTGAAGGTCCAAGGGATAGAGTAAAGCTGCAGTAGTGCATCGGCATCTAATACTGAACTCCCAGGACACGCTCAAAGCAAACAAAAAACGATGAAAAAATTTACTCTTCTTGTACTTAAATCGGCAATGTGCCTTTTGTAATAAATCCCGACGCAATTTCTGTGTTTCATCGTCAATGTGAAGGTCCAAAGGATGGAGTAAAGATGCAGTAGTGCATCGCAATCTAATACTGACCTCCCAGGCAACGCTCAAAGCAAATCACAAACAGTGAGGAGATTTACTGTTCTTGTACTTAAGTCGGCATTGTAACTTTTGTTATAAATCCCAACGCTATTTCTGCGATTCAATGTGAAGGTCCCAGTGATAGAGTAAAGCTGCAGTAGTGCATCGGAATCTCATACTGATCACCCAGGAAACGCTCAAAGCAAACCACAATCAAAGAGAAGATTTACTCTTCTTGTACTTAAGTCGGCATTGTGTCTTTTGCATTAAGTCCCTTCGCAATTTCTGTGTTTTATCGTCAATGCGACGGTCCAAGGGATAGGATAAAGTTGCAGTCTTGCATCGGAATCTAGTACTGATCTCCCAGGAAACGCTCAAATCAAACCACAAAGAATGAAAAGATTTACTCTTCTTGTACTTAGGTCGGCATTGTGCCATTTGTATCAAATCCCGACGCAATTTCGGTGTTTCATCGTCAATGTGAAGGTCCAAGGGATAGAGTAAAGCAGCGGGTCAGCTCCGGAATCTAATACTGATCTCCCAGGAAACGCTCATAGCAATTACAAACAAAGAGAAGATTTACTCATCTTGTACCTAAGTCGGCATTGTGCCTTTTGTACTAATTCCCGACGCAATTTCTGTGTTTCATCGTCAATGTGTACGTCCAAAGAATTGAGTGAAGCTCCAGTTGTGCATCGGAATCTAGTACTGATCTCCCAGGAAACGCTCAAATCAAATCATAAACAATGAGAAGATTTACTTTTCTTGTACTTAAGTCGGCATTGTGCCCTTTGTATTAATTTACGACGCAAATTCTGTGGTTCATCGTCAATGTGAAGGCCAAAGGGATAGAGTAAAGTGGCAGTACTGCATCGGATTCTAATACTGATCTGAAAGGAAACGCTCATAGCAAACCACAAACAATGCGAAGATTTACTCTTCTTGTACTTATGTCGGCATTGTGGCTTTTGTTTTAAATCCTGACGCAATTTCTGTATTTCATCGTCAATCTGAAGGTCCAAGGGATAGAATGCAGTAGTGCATCGGAGTCTAATACTGATCTACCAGGAAACGCTCAAACCAAACAACAAACGATGAGAAGATTTAATCATGTTGTACTTAAGTCGGCATTGTGCGTTTTGTATTACATCCCGACGCTATTTCTGTGTTTCATCGTCAATGTGAAAGTCCCAGGGTTAGAGTAGAGCCGCAGTAGTGCTTCGGAATCTCATACTGATGTCCCAGGAAACGCTCAAAGCAAACCACAAACATTGAGAAGAAACACTCTTCTTGTACTTAAGTCGGCATTGTGCCTTTTGCATTAAATCCCGACGCAAATTCTGCGTTTCATCGTCAATGTGAAAGTCCAAGGGATACAGTAAAGCTGCAGTAGTGCATCGGAATCTTATGCTGATCTCCCAGGAAACGCTCATAGCAAACCACAAACAATAAGAAGATTTTCTCTTCTTGTACTTAAGTCGGCATTGTGTCTTTTGTTTTAAATCCCGACGCAAACTCTGTGTTTCATCGTCAGTCTTAAGGTCCATGGGATAGAGTAAAGCTGCAGTAGTGCATCGGAGTCTAATACTGATCTGCCAGGAAACGCTCAAACCAAACAACAAACGATGAGAGGATTTTATCATCTTGTACTTAAGTCGTCATTGTGATTTTTGTATTAAATCCTGACGCAAATTCTGTGTTTCATCGTCATTGCGAATTTGCAAGTGAAGGAGTAAAGCTGCAGTAATGCATCGGAATCTAATACTGATATCCCTGGAAATGCTCAAGGCAAACCACAAACTATGAGAAGTTTTACACTTCTTGTACTTAAGTCGGCATTGTTCCTCATGTATTAAATCCCGACGCAATTTCTGTGTTTCATCGTCAATGTGAAAGTCCAAGGGATAGAGTAAAGCTGCAGTAGTGCATCGGAATCTAATACTGATCTCACAGGAAACGCTCAAAACACCCCACAAACAATTTGAAGATTTACTCTTCTTGTACTTAAGTCGGTACTGTGCCTTTTTTATTAAATACGAACGTAATTTCTCTGTCTCATCGTCAATGTGAAGGCCCAAGGGATAGAGTAAAGCTGCAGTAGTGCATCGGAATCTAATACCGATCTCCCAGGAAACGCTAAAAAGCAAACCAAAATCAATGAGAAGATTAACTGTTCTTGTACTTAAGTTGCCATTGTGCCTTTTGTATTAAATCCCGACGCAATTTCTGTGTTTCATCGTCAATGTGAAGGTCTAAGGGATAGAGTAAAGCTGCAGTAGTGCATCGGAATATAATACTGATCTCCCAGGAACCGATCAAGGCAAACCAGAAACAATGAGATGATTTACTTTTCTTGTAAATAAGTCCGCATTCTGCCTTTGTATTAATTCCCGACGCAATTTCTGTGTTTCATCGTCAATGTGAAGGGAGTGGGGATAGAATAAAGCTGCAGTAGTCCATCGGAATCTAATACTGATCTCCCAGGAAACGCTCAAACCAAACCACAAACAAAGAGATTTACTCTTCTTGTACTTAAGTCAGCATTGTGCCTTTTGTATTAAATCCCGACGCAATTTCTGTGTTTCATCGTCAATGAGAAGGTCCAAGGTATAGAGTAAGGCTGCAAAAATGCATCGGAATCTAATACTGATCCCACAGGAAACGCTCAAAGCTAACCACAAACAATGAGGAGATTTACTCTTCTTGTACTTAAGTCAGCATTGTGCCTTTTGTATTAAATCCCGAGAAATTTCTATATTTCATCGTAAATGTGAAGGTCCAAAGGATAAAGTAAAGCTGCAGTAGTGCATCGGAATGTAATACTGATCTCCCAGGAAACGCTCAAAGCAAACCACAAGCAATGAGAAGATTTACTCTTCCTCTTACTTAAGTGGGCATTGTGCCCTTTGTAGTAAATCCCGACGCAATATCTCTGTTTCATCGTCAATGTGATGGTCCAAGGGATAGAGTAAAGCTGCAGTAGTCCTTCGGAATCTAATACAGATCTTACAGGAAACGCTCAAAGCAAACCAAAAACAATAAGAAGATTTGCTCTACTTGTACTTAAGTCGGCATTGTGACCTTTGTAGTAAATCCCGACGCGATATCTCTCTTTCAACGTCAATGTGATGGTCCAAGGGATAGAGTTAAGCTGCTAGGGTGCTTCGGAATCTAATACAGATCTCACAGGAAACGCTCAAAACAAACCAAAAACTATTTGAGGATTTACTCCTCTTGTACTTAAGTCGGCATTTTGCCTTTTGTATTAAACCCCTACGCAGTTTCTGTGTTTCATCGTCAATGTGAAGGTCCAAATGATAGAGTAAACCTGGAGTAGTGCTTCGGAATGTAATACTGATCTCCCAGGAAGCGCGCAAAGCAAACCACAAACAATGAGAAAATTTACTCTTCTTGTATTTAAGTCAACATTGTGCCATTTGTATTAAATCCCGACGCAATTTCTGTGTTTCATCGTTAATGTGAAAGTCCAAGGGATTGAGTAGAGCTGCAGTAGTGCATCGGAATCCAATAGTGATATCCCAGGAAACGGTCAAAGCAAACCACAAACAATTAGAAGAGTTACTCTTCATGTACATAAGTTACCATAGTGCCATTTGCAGTAAATCCCTAGGATATTTCTGTGTTTCATCGTCAATGTGAAAGTCGAAGTGATACAGTAACGCTGCAGTAGTCCATTGGAATCTAATACTGATCTCCCAGGAAACGCTCAAAGCAAACCACATACAATGACAAGATTTACTCTTCTTGTACTTAAGTCGTCATTGCGATATTTGTATTAAATCCCGACGCAATTTCTAAGTTTCATCGTCAATGCGAAGCTGCAAGGGATGGAGTAAAGCTGCAGTAATGCATCGGAATCTAATACTGATCTCCATGGAAACGCTCAAAGCAAACCACAAACTATGAGAAGGTCCAAGGTATAGAGTAAAGCTGCAGTAGTGCATCGGAATCAAATACTGATCTCCAAGGAAAAGCTCAGAGCAAACCAGAAACAATGAGGAGATTTACTCTTCTTGTACCTAAGTCGGCATTGTGCCTTTTGTATTAAATCCCGAGGCAATTTCTGTGTTTCATCGTCAATGTGAAGGTCCAAGGGATAAGGTAAAGCTGCAGTAGTGCATCGGAATCTAATACTGATCTCCCAGGAACCGGTCAAAGCAAACAAGAAACAATGAGAAGATTTACTTTTCAGGTAATTAAGTCAGCATTGTGCCTTTAGTATTAAATCCCGACGCAATTTTTGTGTATCATCGTCTATGTGAAGTGTGTAGGGATAGAGTAAAGCTGCAGTAGTGCATCGGAATCTAATACTGATCTCCCAGGAAACGCTCAACCAAACCACGAACAAAAAGATTTACTCTTCTTGTACTCAAGTCAGCATTGGGCAGTTTGTATAAAATCCCGACACAATTTCTGTGTTTCATCGCCAACGATAAGATCCTACGTATAGAGTTAGGCTGCAATAGTGCATCGGAATCTAATACTGATCCCCCAGGAAACGGTCAAAGCAAACCACAAGCAATGAGAAGATTAACTCTTCATGTACTTAAGTTAGCATTATGCCTTTTGTATCAAATCCCGAGAAATTTCTATGTTTAATCGTAAATGTGAAGGTCCAAGGGATAGAGTAAAGCTGCAGTAGTGCATCGGAATCTAATACTGATCTCCCAGGAAACGCACAATCAAACTACGAACAATGAGAAGATTTACGTTTCTTCTACTTATGTTGGCGTTGTGCCTATTTTATTCAATCCCGACGCGATTTCTGTAATTCATCGTCAATGTGAAGGTCCAAGGGATAGAGTAAAGCTGCAGTAGTGCATCGAAATCTAATAGTGATATCCTAGCAAACGCTCAAAGCAAACCACAAACAATTAGAAGAGTTACTCTTTATGTACATAAGTTACAATTGTGCCATTTGCAGTAAATCCCTACGCAATTTCTGTGTTTCATCCTCAATCTGAAGGTCCAAGGGATACTGTAACGCTGCAGTAGTGCATCGGAATCTAATACTGATCTCCCAGGAAAAGGTCAGAGCAAACCAGGAACTGTGAGAAGATTTACTCTCCTTGTACTTACGTCCGCATTGTGCCTTTTGTATTAAATCCCGACGCTTTTTATGTGTTTCATCGTCAATGTGATGGTCGTAGTTATTGAGTAAAGCTGCAGTAGTGCATCGGAATCTAATACTGATCTCCCAGGAAACGCTCAAAGCAAACCACAAACAATGAGAAAATTTACTCTTCTTGTACTTAACTCAGCATTGTGCCTTTTGTATTAAATCCCGACGCAATTTCTGTGTTTCATCGTTAATGTGAAAGTCCAAGGGATAGAGTAGAGCTGCAGTAGTGCATCGGAATCCAATAGTGATATCCTAGGAAACGCTCAAAGCAAACCAAAGACAATTAGAAGATTTCCTTCTCTTGTACTTAAGTCGGCAATTTGCCTTTTTTATTAAAACCCTACGCAATTTCTGTGTTTCATCGTCAATGTGAAGGTCCAAGGGATAGAGTAAAGCTGCAGTTGTACTTCGGAACTAATACTGATATCCCAGGAAACGCTCAAGGCAAACCACAAACAAAGAGAAGACTTACTCTTCTTGTATTTAAGTCGGCATTGTGCCTTTTGTATCAAGTCCCGACGCAATATGTGTGTTTCATCGTCAAGTGATGGTTCAAGGGATAGAGTAAAGCTGCAGTAGTGCATCGGTATCAATTACTGATCTCCCAGGGAACGCTAAAAGTAAACCACAAACAATGAGAAGATTTACTCTTCTTGTACTTACGTCAGCATTGTGCCTTTTGTATTAAATCCCGACGCAATATCTGTGTTTCATCGTCAATGTGAAAGTCCAAGGCTTAGAGTAAAGCTGCAGTTGTGTTTCGGAACTTATACTGATCTCCCACGAAGCGCTTAAAGCAAACCACAAACAATGAGAAGATTAAATCTTCTTGTACTTAGGTCGGCATTGTGCCTTTTGTATTAAGACCCGACGCAATTCCTGTGTTTCATCGTCAATGTGAAGGTCCAAGGGATAGAGTAAAACTGCCGTAGTGTATCGCAATATAATACTAATTTCCCAGGAATCGGTCAAAGCAAACCAAAGACAATAAGAAGATTTATTCTTCTTGTACTTATGTCGGCATTTTGCATTTTGCTTTAAACCCCTACGGAATTTCTGTGTTTCATCGTCAATGTCAAGGTCCAAGGGATCGAGTTAAGCTGCCTTAGTGCATCGCAATCTAATACCGATATCCCAGGAAACGCTCAAAGCAAACCACAAACAATGAGATGATTAACTCTTCTTGTACTTGGGTCGGCGTTGTGCCTTTTCCATTAAATCCCGACGCAATTTCTGTGTTTCATCGTAAATGTGAAGGTCCAAGCGATGGAGTAATGCTGCAGGAGTGCATCGGAATCGAATACTGATCGCCCAGGAAACGCTCAATGCAAACCACAAACAGTGAGAAGAATTACTGTTCTAGTACATAAGTCGGCATTGTGCCTTTTCTATTAAATCCCGGCGCAACTTTTTTGTTTCATCGTCAATGTGAAGCTCCAAGGGATGGAGTAAAGCTGCAGTAGTGAATCGGAATCTAATACCGTTCCGTCAGGAAACGCTCAAAGCAAACCACAAACAATGAGAAGATATACTGCTCTTGTACTTAAGTCGCCATTGTGCATTTTGTATTAAATCCCGACGCCATTTCTGTGTTGCATTTCAATGTGAGGGTCCAAGGGATAGAGTAAGGCTGCAGTAGTGCATCAGAATCTAATACTGAACTCCCAGGAAACGCTCAAACAAACCACAAACAATGAAAAGATTTACTCTTGTTGTACTAAGTTCAGCAATGTGTCTTTTGCATTAAACCAGAACGCAATTTCTGTGTTTCATCGTCAATGTGAAGGTCCAAGGGATAGAGTAAAGCTGCAGTAGTGCATCGGAATCTAATAATGATATCCCAGGAAACGCTCAAAGCAAACCACAAACAATTAGAAGGGTCACTCTTCTTGTACATAAGTCATCATTGTGCCTTATCCATTAAATCCCTATGCAATTTCTGTGTTTCATCGTCAATGTGAAGTTCGAAGGGATACAGTAACGCTGCAGTAGTGCATCGGAATCTAATACTGATCTCCCAGGAAACGCTCAAAGCAAACGACAAACAATGAGAAGATTTACTCCTCTTGTACATAAGTCGGTATTGTGCCTTTTCCATTACATCCCTACGCAAATTGTGTGTTTCATCGTCAATGTCACGGTCCAAGAGATAATGTAACGCTGCAGTAGTGCATCGGAATCTAATACTGATCTCACAGGAAACGCTCAAAGCACCCCACAAACAATGAGAAGATTTATTCTTCTTGTTCTTAAGTCGGTATTGTGCCATTTGTATTAAATACCGACGCAATTTCTGTGTTTCATCGTCAATTTGAAGTCCAAGGGATAGAACGAAGCAGCAGTAGTGCATCGGAATCGAATACCGATCTCCCAGGAAACGCTCAAAGCAAACCACAAACAATGAGAAGATTTACTCTTCTTAGACATAAGTCGGCATTGTGGCTTTTGTATTATATCCCGGCGATATTTCTGGTTTTCATCCTCAATGTGAAGGTCAAAGGAATAGAGTAAAGCACCAATAGTGCATCGGAATCTAATATTGATCTCCCAGGAAACGCTCAAAGCAAAGCAGAAACAATAAGAAGATTTACTCTTCTTGTACGTAAGGCGGCATAGTGCCTTTTGTATTAAGTCCCGACGCAATTTCTGTGTTTCATCGTCAATGTGAAGGTCCAAGGGATAGAGTAAAGCTGCAGTAGTGCATCGTAATCTAATACTGAACTCCCAGGAAACGCTCAAACAAACCACAAGCAATGAAAAGATTTACTCTTGTTGTACTAAGAACGCCAATGTGCCTTTTGCATTAAACCCCAACGCAATCTCTATGTTTCATCGTCAATGTGAAAGTCCAAGGAATAAAGCTGCAGTAGTGCATTGGAATCTAATACTGATCTCACAGCAAACGCTCAAAGCACCCCGCAAACAATGAGAAGATTTTCTCTTCTTGTCCTTAAGTCGGTATTGTGCCTTTTTTATTAAATACCAACGCAATTTCTCTGTTTCATCGTCAATGTGATGGCCCTAGGAATTGAGAAAACCTGCAGTAGTGCATCGAAATCTAATACCGATCTCTCAAGAAACGCTCAAAGCAAACCACAATCAATGAGAAGATTTATTATTCTTGTACTTAAGTCTTCATTTTGCCCTTTGTATTAAATACCGACGGAATTTCTGTGTTTCATCGTCAATTTGAAGTCCAAGGGATATAATGAAGCTGCAGTAGTTCATCGGAATCTAATACCGATCTCCCGGGAAACGCTCAAAGCAAACCACAAACAACTAGAAGATTTACCCTTCTTGGACATAAGTCGGCATTGTGCATTTTGTATTATATCCAGGCCATATTTCTGGTTTTCATCCACAATGTGAAGGTCAAAGGAATAGAGGAAAGCAGCAGTAGTGCATCGGAATCTCATATTGATCTCCCAGTAAACGCTAAAAAGAACCAGAAACATTGAGCAAATTTACCCTTCTTGTACTTAAGTAGGCAGTGTGTCTTTTGTATTAAATCCCGACGCAATTTCTTTGTTTCATCGTCAAAGTGATGGTCCATGGGATAGAGTAAAGCAGCAGTAGTGCATCGGAATCTAACACTGATCTCCCAGGAAACGCTCAAACCAAATCACAATCAATAAGATCTTCTCTTCATGTACTTAAGCCGGCATTGTGCTTTTTGTATTAAATCCCGAAGTAATTTCGCTGTTTCATCGTCAATGGGATGGTATAAGGTATAGAGTAAAGCTGCAGTTGTGCATCATAATATAATACTGAACTCACAGGAAACACTCAAAACAAACCACAAGCAATGATAAGATTAACTCTTCTTGTACTTAAGTCTCCATTGTGCCTTTTGTATTAAGTCCCGACGCAATTTCTGTGTTTCATTGTCAACGTGAAGGTCCAAGGGATTGAGTAAAGCTGCAGTAGTGCATCAGAATCTAAACTGATCTCCCTGGAAACGCTCAAACAAACGACGAACAGTGAGAAGATTTACTCCTCTTGTACTTAAGTCGACATTGTGCCTTTTGCTTTAAATCCCGACGCAATACCTCAGTTTCATCGTCAATGTGAAGGTCCAAGGGATAGAGCAAACCTGCAGTAGCGCATCGGAATCTAATACTGATCTCACAGGAAACGCTCTAAGCAAACCAAAAACAATAGGAAGATTTACTCTTCTTGTACTTTAGTCGGCATTTGCCTTTTGCTTTAAACCCGTACGCAATTTCTGATTTACTCTTCTTGTACTTAAGTCGGCATTGTGCCTTTTGTATTAAATCCCGACACAATTTCTGTGTTTCATCGTCAATGGGAAGGTCCAAGGGGTAGAGTAAAACTTCGGTAGTGCATCTGAATATAATACTGATCTAACAGGAAACGCACAAAGCAACCCACAAACAATGAGCAGATTTACTCTTCTTGTACATAAGTTGGCATTGTGCGTTTTTTATTAAATCACGACGCAATTTCTGTGTTTCATCGTTAATGTGTAGGTCCAAGGGATAGAGTAAAGCTGCAGTAGTGCATCGGAATCTAATACTGAACTCCCAGGAAACGCTCAAACAAACCACAAACAATGAAAAGATTTACTCTTGTTGTACTAAATTCGGCAATGTGCCTTTTGCATTAAACCAGGATACAATTTATGTGTTTCATCATCAATGTGAAGGTCCAAGGGATACAGTAACACTGCAGTAGTGCATCGGAAACTAATACTGATCCCCAGGAAACGCTCAAAGCAAACCACAAACAATGAGAAGATTTACTCTTCTTGTACTTAAGTCGTCTTTGTGCCTTTTGTATTGAATCGCGACGCAAATTCTGTGTTACATCGTCAATGCGAAGGTGCAAGGGATACAGTAAAGCTACAGTAGTGCTACGGGATCTAATACTGATCTCCCTGGAAACGCTCAAAGAAAACCACAATCAATGAAAAGTTTTACTCTTCTTGTACTTAAGTCGGCATTGTGCCTTTTGTATTAAATCCCGACGCAATTTCGGTGTTTCATCGTCAGTGTGATGGTCCAAGGTATAGAGTAACGTTGCAGTTGTGAATCGGAATCTAATACTGATCTCACAGGAAACGCTCTAAGGAAAAAAAAAAACAATAAGAAGATTTACTCTTCTCGTACTTATGTCGGCATTTGCCTTTTGCTTTAAACTCCTACGCAATTTCTGTGTTTCATCGTCGATTTGAAGGCCACGGGATAGAGTAAAGCTGCAGTAGTGCATCGGAATCTAATACTGAACTCACAGGAAACGCTCAAACAAACCACAAACAATGAAAAGAATTACTCTTGTTGTACTAAGAACGCCAATGTGCCTTTTGCATTAAACCCCGACGCAATTTCTATGTCTCATCGTCAATGTGAAAGTCCAAGGGATAGAGTAAAGCTGCAGTAGTGCATCGGAATCTAATAGTGATATATCAGGAAACGCTCAAATCAAACCACAAACAATGAGAAGATATACTCTTCTTGTACATAAGTTGGCATTGTGCCTTTTCCATTAAATCCCTACGCAATTTCTGTGTATCATCGTCAATGTGAAGGTCCAAGGGATACTGTAACGCTGCAGTAGTGCAACGGAATCTAATACTGATCTCCCAGGAAACGCTCATAGCAAACCACAAATAATGAGAAGATTTACTCTTCTTGTACTTAAGTCGGCATTTGCCTTTTGTATTAATTCCCGACCCAATTTCAGTGTTTCATCGTCAATGTGAAGGTCCAACGGATGGAGTAAAGCTGCGGTAGTGCATCAGAATCTAATACTGATCTCCCAGGAAACGCTCAAACCAAACCACAAACAATAAGATTTTCTCTTCTTGTACTTAAGTCGTCATTGTGCCTTTTGTATTAAATACCGACGCAATTTCTGTGTTTCATCGTCAATGCGAAGGTGCAAGGGATAGAGTAAAGCTGCAGTAGTGCTTCGGAATCTAATACTGATCTCCCTGGAAACACTAAAGGCAAACCACAAGCAATGACAAGGTTTACTCTTCTTGTACTTAAGTCGGCATTGTGCCTCTTGTATTAAATCCCGACGCAATATCTGTGTTTCATCGACAATGTGAAAGTCCAAGGAATAGAGTAAAGCTGCAGTAGTGCATCGGAATCTAATACTGATCTCACAGCAAACGCTCAAAGCACCCCACAAACAATGAGAAGATTTTCTCTTCTTGTCCTTAAGTCGGTATTGTGCCTTTTTTATTAAATACCAACGCAATTTCTCTGTTTCATCGTCAATGTGATGGCCCAAGGAATTGAGAAAACCTGCAGTAGTGCATCGAAATCTAATACCGATCTCTCAAGAAACGCTCAAAGCAAACCACAAACAACTAGAAGATTTACCCTTCTTGGACATAAGTCGGCATTGTGCATTTTGTATTATATCCAGGCGATATTTCTGGTTTTCATCCACAATGTGAAGGTCAAAGGAATAGAGGAAAGCAGCAGTAGTGCATCGGAATCTAATATTGATCTCCCAGTAAACGCTAAAAAGAACCAGAAACATTGAGCAAATTTACCCTTCTTGTACTTAAGTGGGCAGTGTGTCTTTTGTATTAAATCCCGACGCAATTTCTTTTTTTCATCGTCAAAGTGATGGTCCATGGGATAGAGTAAAGCAGCAGTAGTGCATCGGAATCTAACACTGATCTCCCAGGAAACACTCAAACCAAAGCACAATCAATAAGATCTTCTCTTCTTGTACTTAAGCCGGCATTGTGCTTTTTGTATTAAATCTCGAAGTAATTTCGCTGTTTCATCGTCAATGGGATGGTTTAAGGTATAGAGTAAAGCTGCAGTTGTGCATCATAATATAATACTGAACTCACAGGAACGCTCAAAACAAACCACAAACAATGATAAGATTAACGCTTCTTGTACTTAAGTCTCCATTGTGCCTTTTGTATTAAGTCCCGACGCAATTTCTGTGTTTCATTGTCAATGTGAAGGTCCAAGGGATTGAGTAAAGCTGCAGTAGTGCATCAGAATCTAAACTGATCTCCCTGGAAACGCTCAAACAAACGACGAACAGTGAGAAGATTTACTCCTCTTGTACTTAAGTCGGCATTGTGCCTTTTGCTTTAAATCCCGACGCAATACCTCAGCTTCATCGTCAATGTGAAGGTCCAAGGGATAGAGCAAACCTGCAGTAGCGCATCGGAATCTAATACTGATCTCACAGGAAACGCTCTAAGCAAACCAAAAACAATAAGAAGATTTACTCTTCTTGTACTTAAGTCGGCATTTGCCTTTTGCTTTAAACCCCTACGCAATTTCTGATTTACTCTTCTTGTACTTAAGTCGGCATTGTGCCTTTTGTATTAAATCCCGACACAATGTCTGTGTTTCATCGTCAATGGGAAGTTCCAAGGGGTAGAGTAAAACTGCGGTAGTGCATCGGAATATAATACTATTCTAACAGGAAACGCACAAAGCAACCCACAAACAATGAGCAGATTTACTCTTCTTGTACATAAGTCGGCATTGTGCGTTTTGTATTAAATCACGACGCAATTTCTGTGTTTCATCGTTAATGTGTAGGTCCAAGGGATAGAGTAAAGCTGCAGTAGTGCATCGGAATCTAATACTGAACTCCCAGGAAACGCTCAAACAAACCACAAACAATGAAAAGATTTACTCTTGTTGTACTAAGTTCGGCAATGTGCCTTTTGCATTAAACCAGGATACAATTTATGTGTTTCATCATCAATGTGAAGGTCCAAGGGATACAGTAACACTGCAGTAGTGCATCGGAAACTAATACTGATCCCCAGGAAACGCTCAAAGCAAACCACAAACAATGAGAAGATTTACTCTTCTTGTACCTAAGTCATCTTTGTGCCTTTTGTATTGAATCGCGACGCAAATGCTGTGTTTCATCGTCAATGCGAAGGTGCAAGGGATACAGTAAAGCTACAGTAGTGCTACGGAATCTAATACTGATCTCCCTGGAAACGCTCAAAGAAAACCACAATCAATGAAAAGTTTTACTCTTCTTGTTCTTAAGTCGGCATTGTGCCTTTTGTATTAAATCCCGACGCAATTTCGGTGTTTCATCGTCAATGTGAAGGTCCAAGGGATACTGTAACGCTGCAGTAGTGCAACGGAATCTAATACTGATCTCCCAGGAAACGCTCATAGCAAACCACAAACAATGAGAAGATTTACTCTTCTTGTACTTAAGTCGTCATTGTGCCTTTTGTATTAAATACCGACGCAGTTTCTGTGTTTCATCGTCAATGCGAAGGTGCAAGGGATAGAGTAAAGCTGCAGTAGTGCTTCGGAATCTAATACTGATCTCCCTGGAAACGCTCAAAGCAAACCACAAGCAATGACAAGGTTTACTCTTCTTGTACTTAAGTCGGCATTGTGCCTCTTGTATTAAATCCCGACGCAATATCTGTGTTTCATCGACAATGTGAAAGTCCAAGGAATAGAGTAAAGCTGCAGTAGTGCTTTGGAATCTAATACCGATCTCACAGGAAACGCTCAAAGCACCCCACAAACAATGAGAAGATTTTCTCTTCTTGATCTTAAGTCGGTATTGTGCCTTTTTTATTAAATACCAACGCAATTTCTCTGTTTCATCGTCAATGTGATGGCCCCAGGAATTGAGTAAACCTGCAGTAGTGCATCGAAATCTAATACCGATCTCTCAAGAAACGCTCAAAGCAAACCACAATCAGTGAAAAGATTTATTATTCTTGTACTTAAGTCGGCATTTTGCCCTTTGTATTAAATACCGACGGAATTTCTGTGTTTCATCGTCAATTTGAAGTCCAAGGGATATAATGAAGCTGCAGTAGTTCACCGGAATCTAATACCGTTCTCCCGGGAAACGCTCAAAGCAAACCACAAACAATTAGAAGATTTACCCTTCTTGGACATAAGTCGGCATTGTGCCTTTTGTATTATATCCCGGCGATATTTCTGGTTTTTATCCTCAATGTGAAGGTCAAAGGACTAGAGTAAAGCAGCAGTAGTGCATCGGAATCTAATATCGATCTCCAAGTAAACGCTAAAAAGAACCAGAAACATTGAGCAAATTTACCCTTTTTGTACTTAAGTAGGCAGTGTGTCTTTTGTATTAAATCCCGACGCAATTTCTTTGTTTCATCGTCAAAATGAAGGTCCAAGGGATAGAGTAAAGCTGCAGTAGTGCATCGGAATCTAATACTGATCTCCCAGGAAACGCTCAAACCTAACCACAAACAATAAGATCTTCTCTTCTTGTACTTAAGCCGGCATTGTGCCTTTTGTATTAAATCCCGACGCAATTTCGCTGTTTCATCGTCAATGTGATGGTTTAAGGTATAGAGTAAAGCTGCAGTTGTGCATCATAATTTAATACTGAACTCACAGGAAACGCTCAAAGCAAACCACAAACAATGAGAAGATTTACTCTTCATGTACTTAGGTCGGCATTGTGCGTTTTGTATTTAGTCCCGACGCAATTTCTGTGTTTCATCGTCAACGTGAAGGTCCAAGGGATAGAGTAAAGCTGCAGTAGTGCATCGGAATCTAATACTGATCTCCCAGGAAACGCTCTAAGCAAACCAGAAACAAAAAGAAGTTTTACTCTTCTTGTGCTTGAGTCGGCACTGTGCCTTTTGTATTAAATCCTGGCACAACATCTCTGTTTCATCGTCAATGTGACGACCCAAGGGATAGAGAAAAGCTGCTGTAGTTCATCGGAATCTAATACTGATCTCCCAGGGAACGCTCGAAGCAATCCAGAAACAAAGAGAAGATTTACTCTTCTTGTACTTAAGTCGGCATTGTGCCTTTTGTATTAAGTCCCGAAGCAATTTCTGTGTTTCATCGTCAACGTGAAGGTCCAAGGGATAGAGTAAAGCTGCAGTAGTGCATCGCAATCTAATACTCATCTCCCAGTAAACGCAAAAAGAACCAAAAACATTGAGCAAATTTATTCTTCTTGTACTTAAGTAGGCAGTGTGTCTTTTGTATTAAATCCCGACGCAAATTCTTTGTTTCATCGTCAATGTGAGGGTCCAAGGGATAGAGTAAAGCTGCAGTAGTGCATCGGAATCAAATACTGATCTCCCAGGAAACGCTCAAACCAAACCACAAACAATAAGACTTTCTCTTCTTGTACTTAAGTCGGCAATGTGCCTTTTGTATTAAATCCCGACGCAATTTCGGTGTTTCATCGTCAATGTGATGGTCCAAGCTATAGAGTAAAGCTGCAGTTGTGCATCATAATATAATACTGAACCCACAGGAAACGCTCAAAGCAAACTACAAACAATGATAAGATATACTCTTCTTGTACTTAAGTCTGCATTGTGCCTTTTGTATTAAGTCCCGACGCAATTTCTGTGTTTCATTATCAACGTGAAGGTCCAAGGGATTGAGTAAAGCTGCAGTAGTGCATCAGAATCTAAACTGATCTCCCTGGAAACGCTCAAACAAACCACGAACAGTGAGAAGATTTACTCCTCTTGTACTTAAGTCGGCATTATGCCTTTTGCTTTAAATCCCGACGCAATACCTCAGTTTCATCGTCAATGTGAAGGTCCAAGGGATACAGCAAATCTGCAGTAGCGCATCGGAATCTAATACTGATCTCACAGGAAACGCTCTAAGCAAACCAAAAACAATAAGAAGATTTACTCTTCTTGTACTTAAGTCGGAATTTGCCTTTTGCTTTAAACCCCTATGCAATTTCTGATTTACTCTTCTTGTACTTAAGTCGGCATTGTGCCTTTTGTATTAAATCCCTACACAATTTCTGTGTTTCATCGTCAATGGGAAGGTCCAAGGGGTACAGTAAAACTGCGGTAGTGCATCGGAATATAATACTGATCTAACAGGAAACGCACAAAGCAACCCACAAACAATGAGCAGATTTACTCTTCTTGTACATAAGATGGCTTTGTGCGTTTTGTATTAAATCCCGACGCAATTTCTATGTTTCATCGTTAATGTGAAGGTCCAAGGGATAGAGTAAAGCTGCAGTAGTGCATCGGAATCTAATACTGAACTCCCAGGAAACGCTAAAACAAACCACAAAAAATGAAAAGATTTACTCTTGTTGTACTAAGTTCGGCAATGTGCCTTTTGCATTAAACCAGGACACAATTTATGTGTTTCATCATCAATGTGAAGCTCCAAGGGATACAGTAACACTGCAGTAGTGCATCGGAAACTAATACTGATCCCCAGGAAACGCTCAAAGCAAACCACAATCAATGAAAAGTCTTACTCTTCTTGTACTTAAGTCGGCATTGTGCCTTTTGTATTAAATCCCGACGCAATTTCGGTGTTTCATCGTCAATGTGATGGTCCAAGGTATAGAGTTAAGTAGCAGTTGTGAATCGGAATCTAATACTGATCTCACAGGAAACGCTCTAAGCAAAAAAAAAAAAAACAATAAGAAGATTTACTCTTCTCGTACCTATGTCGGCATTTGCCTTTTGCTTTAAACCCCTACGCAATTTCTGTGTTTCATCGTCGATTTGAAGGCCAAGGGATAGAGTAAAGCTGCAGTAGTGCATCGGAATCGAATACTGAACTCCCAGGAAACGCTCAAAAAAACACAAACAATGAAAAGATTTACTCTTGTTGTACTAAGAACGCCAATGTGCCTTTTGCATTAAACCCCGACGCAATTTCTATGTTTCATCGTCAATGTGAAAGTCCAAGGGATAGAGTAAAGCTGCAGTAGTGCATCGGAATCTAATAGTGATATATCAGGAAACGCTCAAATCAAACCACAAACAATGAGAAGATATACTCTTCTTGTACATAAGTTGGCATTGTGCCTTTTCCATTAAATCCCTACGCAATTTCTGTGTATCACCGTCAATGTGAAGGTCCAAGGGATACTGTAACGCTGCAGTAGTGCAACGGAATCTAATACTGATCTCCCAGGAAACGCTCATAGCAAACCACAAACAATGAGAAGATTTACTCTTCTTGTAATTAAGTCGTCATTGTGCCTTTTGTATTAAATACCGACGCAATTTCTGTGTTTCATCGTCAATGCGAAGGTGCAAGGGATAGAGTAAAGCTGCAGTAGTGCTTCGGAATCTAATACTGATCTCCCTGGAAACGCTCAAAGCAAACCACAAGCAATGACAAGGTTTACTCTTCTTGTACTTAAGTCGGCATTGTGCCTCTTGTATTAAATCCCGACGCAATATCTGTGTTTCATCGACAATGTGAGAGTCCAAGGAATAGAGTAAAGCTGCAGTAGTGCATCGGAATCTAATACTGATCTCACAGGAAACGCTCAAAGCACCCCACAAACAATGAGATGATTTTCTCTTCTTGTACTTATGTCGGTATTGTGCCTTTTTTATTAAATACCAGTGCAATTTCTCTGTTTCATCGTCAATGTGATGGCCCAAGGAATTGAGTAAACCTGCAGTAGTGCATCGAAATCTAATACCGATCTCTCAAGAAACGCTCAAAGCAAACCACAATCAATGAGAAGATTTATTATTCCTGTACTTAAGTCGGCATTTTGCCCTTTGTATTAAATACCGACGGAATTTCTGTGTTTCATCGTCAATTTGAAGTCCGAGGGATATAATGAAGCTGCAGTAGTTCATCGGAATCTAATACCGATCTCCCGGGAAACGCTCAAAGCAAACCACAAACAATTACAAGATTTACCCTTCTTGGACATAAGTCGGCATTGTGCATTTTGTATTATATCCCGGCGATATTTCTGGTTTTCATCCTCAATGTGAAGGTCAAAGGAATAGAGTAAAGCAGCAGTAGTGCATCGGAATCTAATATTGATCTCCAAGTAAACGCTATAAAGAACCAGAAACATTGAGCAAATTTACCCTTCTTGTACTTAAGTCGGCATTGTGCATTTTGTATTAATTCCTGACCCAATTTCTGTGTTTCATCGTCAATGTGAAGGTCCAACGGATGGAGTAAAGCTGCAGTAGTGCATCGGAATCTAATACTGATCTCCCAGGAAACGCTCAAACAAAGCCACAAACAATAAGATTTTCTCTTCTTGTACTTAAGTCGGCATTGTGCCTTTTGTATAAAATCACGACGTAATTTCGTGGTTTCATCGTCAATGTGATGGCCCAAGGTACAGAGCAAAGCTGCAGTAGTGCGTCTGAATCTAATACTGAACTCACAGGAAACGCTCAAAGCAATCCACAAACAAAGAGAAGATTTACTCTTCATGTACTTAAGTCGGCATTGTGCGTTTTGTATTAAGTCCCGACGCAATTTCTGTATTTCATCGTCAACGTGAGGGTCCAAGGGATAGAGTAAAGCTGCAGTAGTGCATCTGAATCTAATACTGATCTCCCAGGAAACGCTCCAAGCAAACCAGAAACAAAAAGAAGTTTTACTCTTCTTGTACTTGAGTCGGCATTGTGCCTTTTGTATTAAATCCTGGCACAACATCTCTGTTTCATCGTCAATGTGACGACCCAAGGGATAGAGAAAAGCTGCTGTGCTTCATCGGAATCTAATACTGATCTCCCAGGGAACGCTCGAAGCAATCCAGAAACAAAGAGAAGATTTACTCTTCTTGAACTTAATTCGCATTGTGCCCTTTGTAATAAGTCCCGACGCAATTTCTGTGTTTCATCGTCAACGTGAAGTTCCAAGGGATAGATTAAAGCTGCAGTAGTGCATCGGAATCTAATACTGATATCCCAGGAAACGCTCAAAGCAATCCAGAAACAATGAGAAGATTTACTCTTCTTGTACTTAAGTCGGCATTGTGCCTTTTGTATTAAGTCCCGACGCAATTTCTGTGTTTCATCGTCAACGTGAAGGTCCAAGGGATAGAGTAAAGCTGCAGTAGTGCATCGCAATCTAATACTCATCTCCCAGTAAACGCAAAAAAACCAGAAACATTGAGCAAATTTACTCTTCTTGTACTTAAGTAGGCAGTGTGTCTTTTGTATTAAATCCCGACGCAAATTCTTTGTTTCATCGTCAATGTGAAGGTCCAAGGGATAGAGTAAAGCTGCAGTTGTGCATCATAATATAATACTGAACTCACAGGAAACGCTGAAAGCAAACTACAAACAATGAAAAGATTTACTCTTCTTGTACTTAAGTCTCCATTGTGCCTTTTGTATTAAGTCCCGACGCAATTTCTGTGTTTCATCGTCAATGTGAAGGTCCAAGGGATAGAGTAAAGCTGCAGTAGTGCATCGGAATCTAATAGTGATATCCCAGGAAACGCTCAAAGCAAACCACCGTCAAGTAGAAGGGTTGCTCTTCTTGTACATAAGTTGGCATTGTGCCGTTTGCATTAAATCCCTAAGCAATTTCTGTGTTTCGTGGTCAGTGTGAAGGTCCAAGGGATACTGTAACGCTGCAGTAGTGCATCGGAACCTAATACTGATTTCCTTGGAATCGCACAAAGCAAACCACAAACAATGAGAAAATATACTCTTCTTGTCCTTAAGTCGTCATTGTGCCTTCCGTATTATATCCCGGCGATATTTCTGTTTTTCATCATCAAAGTGAAGGTCAAAGGGATAGAGTAAAGCTAGAGTAGTGCATCGGAATCTAATATTGATCTCCCAGGAAACGCTCAAACAAACCACAAACAATGAAAAGATTTACTCTTGTTGTACTAAGGTCGGCAATGTGCCTTTTGCATTAAACCAGGACGCAATTGATGTGTTTCATCGTCAATGTGAAGGTCCAAGGGATAGAGTAAAGCTGCAGTAGTGCATCGGAATCTATTAGTGATATCCCAGGAAACGCTCAAAGCAAACCACAAGCAATTAGAAGGGTCACTCTTCTTGTACATAAATCATCATTTTGCTTTATCCATTAAATCCCTACGCAATTTCAGTGTTTCATCATCAATGTGAAGGTCCAAGGGATACAGTAACACTGCAGTAGTGCATCGGAATCTAATACTGGGAAACGCTCAAAGCAAACCACAAACAATGAGAAGATTTACTCTTCTTGTACTTAAGTCGTCTTTGTGCCTTTTGTATTGAATGGTGACGCAAATTCTGTATTTCATCATCAATGCGAAGGTGCAAGGGATACAGTAAAGCTACAGTAGTGCTTCGGAATCTAATACTGATCTCCCTGGAAACGCTCAAAGAAAACCACAAACAATGAAAAGTTTTACTCTTCTTGTACTTAAGTCGGCATTGTGCATTTTGTATTAATTCCCGACGCAATTTCTGTGTTTCATCGTCAATGTGAAGGTCCAAGGGATGGAGTAAAGCTGCAGAAGTGCATCGGAATCTAATACTGATCTCCCAGGAAACGCTCAAACCAAACCACAAACAATATGATTTTCTCTTCTTGTACTTAAGTCGGCATTATGCCTTTTGTATTAAATCGCGACGCAATTTCGGGGTTTCATCGTCAATGTGACGGTCCAAGGTATCGAGCAAAGCAGCAGTAGTGCATCGGAATCTAATACTGAACTCACAGGAAACGCTCAAAGCAAACCACAAACAATGAGAAGATTTACTCATCATGTACTTACGTCGGCATTGTGCGTTTTGTATTAAGTCCCGACGCAATTTCTGTATTACATCGGCAACGTGAGGGTCCAAGGGATAGAGTAAAGCTGCAGTAGTGCATCGGAATCTAATACTGATCTCCCAGGAAACGCTCCAAGCAAACCAGAAACAAAAAGAAGTTTTACTCTTCTTGTACTTGAGTCGGCATTGTGCCTTTTGTATTACATCCTGGCACAATATCTCTGTTTCATCGTCAATGTGACGACCCAAGGGATAGAGAAAAGCTGCTGTAGTTCATCGGAATCTAATACTGATCTCCCAGGGAACGCTCGAAGCAATCCAGAAACAAAGAGAAGATTTACTCTTCTTGAACTTAAGTCGGCATTGTGCCTTTTGTATTAAGTCCCGACGCAATTTCTGTGTTTCATCGTCAACGTGAAGTTCCAAGGGGTAGATTAAAGCTGCAGTAGTGCATCCGAATCTAATACTGATATCCCAGGAAACGCTCAAAGCAATCCAGAAACAATGAGAAGATTTACTCTTCTTGAACTTAAGTCGGCATTGTGCGGTTTGTATTAAGTCCCGACGCAATTTCTGTGTTTCATCGTCAACGTGAAGGTCCAAGGTTTAGAGTAAAGCTGCAGTAGTGCATCGCAATCTAATACTCATCTCCCAGTAAACGCTAAAAAGAACCAGAAACATTGAGCAAATTTACTCTTCTTGTACTTAAGTAGGCAGTGTGTCTTTTGTATTACATCCCGACGCAAATTCTTTGTTTCATCGTCAATGTGAAGGTCCAAGGGATAGAGTAAAGCTGCAGTAGTGCATCGGAATCAAATACTGATCTCCCAGGAAACGCTCAAATCAAACCACAAACAATAAGATTTTCTCTTCTTGTACTTAAGTCGGCAATGTGCCTTTTGTATTAAATCCCGACGAAATTTCGGTGTTTCATCGTCAATGTGATGGTCCAAGGTATAGAGTAAAGCTGCAGTTGTGCATCATAATATAATACTGAACTCACAGGAAACGCTCAAAGTAAACTACAAACAATGATAAGATTTACTCTTCTTGTACTTAAGTCTCCATTGGCCCTTTTGTATTAAGTCCCGACGCAATTTCTGTGCTTCATTGTCAACGTGAAGGTCCAAGGGATAGAGTAAAGCTTCAGTAGTGCATCGGAACCTTATACTGAACTCCCAGGAAACGCTCAAACAAACCACAAACAATGAAAAGATTTACTCTTGTTGAACTAAGGTCGGCAATGTGCCTTTTGCATTAAACCCAGACGCAATTTCTGTGTTTCATCGTGATTGTGAAGGTCCAAGGGATAGAGTAAATCTGCAGTAGTGCATCGGAATCTAATAGTGATATCCCAGGAAACGCCCAAAGCAAACCACCAACAATTAGAAGGGTTGCTCTTCTTGTACATACGTGGGCATTGTGCCGTTTGCATTAAATCCCTAAGCAATTTCTGTGTTTCGTAATCAATGTGAAGGTCCAAGGGATACCTTAACGCTGCAGTAGTGCATCGGAACCTAATACTGATTTCCCTGGATTCGCTCAAAGCAAACCACAAACAATGAGAAAATATAGTCTTCTTGTCCTTAAGTCGTCATTGTGCCTTTTGTGTTATATCCCGGCGATATTTCTGTTTTTCATCATCAATGTGAAGGTCAAAGGGATAGAGTAAAGCTGTAGTAGTGCATCGGAATCTAATACTGATCTCCCAGGAAACGCTGAATGCAAACCAGAAACAATAAGAAGATTTACACTTCTTGTACGTAAGTCGGCATTGTGCCTTTTGTATTAAATATCGACGCAATTTCGGTGTTTCATCGTCAATGTGAAGGTCCAAGAGATAGAGCAAAGCTGCAGTAGTGCATCGGAATCTAATACTCATCTCCCAGTAAACACAAGAAACAACAAGAAACATTGAGCAACTTTACTCTTCTTGTACTTAAGTCGGCATTGTGCCTTTTGTATTAAATCCCGACGCAATTTCTGTGTTTCACCGTCAATGTGAAGGTCTAAGGGATTGAATGAAGCTGCAGTAGTGCATCGGAATCTAATACTCATCTCCCAGTAAAGGCTAAAAAGAACCAGAAAGATTGAGCGAATTCACTCTTCTTGTACTTAAGTCGGCAGTGTGCCTTTTGTATTAAATCCCGACGCAATTTCTGTGTTTCATCGTCAATGTGAAGGTCCAAGATTTAGAGTAAAGCTGCAGTTGTGCATCGGAACCTAATACTGAACCCACAGGAAACGCTCAAAGCAAACCACAAACAATGAGAAGATATACTCTTCTTGTTCTTAAGTCGGCAATGTGCCTTTTGTATTAAGTCCCGACGCAATTTCTGTGTTTCATCGTCAACGTGAAGGTCCAAGGGATTGAATAAAGCTGCAGTAGTGCTGCAGAATCTAATACCGATCTCACAGGAAACGCTCTAAGCAAATCAAAAACAATAAGAAGATTTACTCTTCTTGTACTTAAGTCGGAATTTGCCTTTTGCTTTAAACCCCTACGCAATATCTGTGTTTCAACATCAATTTGAAGGCCAAGGGATAGAGTAAAGCTGCAGTAGTGCATCGGAATCTAATACTGATCTAACAGGAAACGCTCAAAGCAACCCACAAACAATGAGAAGATTTACTCTTCTTGTACTTAAGTCGTCATTGTGACTTTTGTATTAAATACCGACGCAATTTCTGTGTTTCATCGTCAATGCGAATGTGCAAGGGATGGAGTAAAGCTGCAGTAGTGCTTCAGAATCTAATACTGATCTCCCTGGAAAAGCTCATAGCAAACCACAAGCAATGACAAGGTTTACTCTTCTTGTACTTAAGTCGGCATTAGCCTTTTGTATTAAATCGCGACGCAATTTCTGTGATTCAACGTCAATGCTAAGATCCAAGGGATAGAGAAAAGCTGCTGTAGTTCATCGGAATCTAATACTCATCTCCCAGGAAACGCTCGAAGCAAACCACAAACAATGAGACGATTTAATCTTCTTGCACTTAAGTCGGCATTGTGCATTTTGTATTAAATCGCGACGCTATTTCTGTGTTTCATCGTCAATGTCAAGGTCCAAGGGATAGATTAAAGCTGCAGTAGTGCATCTGAACTTAATACTGATATCCCAGGAAACGCTCAAAGCAATCCAGAAACAATGAGAAGATTTACTGATCTTGAACTTAAGTCAGCATTGTGCCCTTTGTATTAAGTGCCGACGCAATTTCTGTGTTTCAACGTCATTGTGAAAGTCCAAGGGATAGAGAAACGCTGCAGCAGTGCATCGGAAAGTAATACTGATATCCCAGGAAACGCTCAAAGCAAACCACAAGCAATGAGAAGATTTACTCTTCTTGTACTTAAGTCGGCATTGTGCCTTTTGTATTAAATCGCGACGCAATTTCTGTGTTTCATCGTCAGTGTGAAGGTCCAAGGGATAGATTAAAGCTGCAGTAGTGCATCGGAATCTATTACTGAACTCCCAGGAAACGCTCAAAGCAAACCAGAAACAATGAGAAGATTTTCTCTTCTTGAACTTAAGCCGGCAATGTGCCTTTTGTATTAAGTCCCGACGCAATTTCTGTGTTTCATCGTCAATGTGAAGGTCCATGTGATTGAGTAAAGCTGCCATGGTGCATCGCTATCTATTACTGATCTCCCAGGAAACGCTCTAAGCAAACGAAAAACAATAAGAAGATTAACTCTTCTTGTACTGAAGTCGGCATTTTGCCTTTTGCTTTAAATCCCTACGCAATTTCTGTGTTTCATCGTCAATGACAAGGTCCAAGTGATTGAGTAAAGCTGACTTAGTGCATCGCAATCTAATACTGATCTCCCAGGAAACGCTCAAAGCAAACCACATACAATGAGAAGATTTACTCTTCTTGTAGTTAGGTCGGCATTGTGCCTTTTGTATTAAATCCCGACGCAATTTCTGTGTTTCATCGTAAATGTGAAGGTCCAAGAGATTGAGTAAAGCTGCAGTAGTGCATGGGAGTCTATTTCTGATCTCCCAGAAACTCTCAAAGCAAACCACAAACAGTGAGAAGAATTACTCTTCTTGTACATAAGTCAGCATTGAGCCTTTTGTATTAAATCCCGACGCAACATCTGTGTATCATCGTCAAAGTGAAGGTTCAAGGGATGGAGTGAGGCTGCAGTAGAGAATCGGAATCTAATACAGATCCCCCAGGAAACGCTCAAAACAAACCACAAGCAATGAGAAGATATAGTCCTCTTGTACTGAAGTCGGCATTGTGCCTTTTGTATTAAATCCCGACGCAATTTCTGTGTTCCATCATCAATGTGAAGGATCAGGGGAAAGAGTAAAGCTGCAGTAGCGCATCGGAATCTAATACTGATCACCAGGAAACGCTCAAGGCAAACCACATACAGTGAGAAGAATTACTCTTCTTGTACTTATGTCGGCATTGTGCCTTTTGTATTAAATCCCGACGCAATTTCTGTGTAATCGTCATTGTGAAGGTCCTAGGGATAGAGTAAAGCTGCAGTAGTGCATCGGAACTAATACTGATCTCCCACGTAACGCCCAAAGCAAATCAGAAACAATGGGAAGATTTACTCTTTTTGTACTTAAGTCAGCATTGTGCCTTTTGTATTAAGTCCCGACGCAATTTCTGTGTTTCATCGTCAATGTGAAGATCCAAGGGATAGAGTAAACCTGCAGCAGTGCATCGGAAAGTAATACTGATATCCCAGGGAACGCTCAAAGCAAACCACAAGCAATGAGAAGATTTACTCTTCTTTTACTTTAGTCTTCATTGTGCCTTTTGTAGTAAATCCTGACGCAATATCTGTGTGTCATCGTCAATGTGAAGGTCCAAGGGATAGAGTAAAGCTGCAGTAGTGCATCGGAATCTAATACTGATCTAACAGGCAACGCTGAAAGCAACCCACAAACAATGAGAAGATTAACTTATCTCCTACATAAGTCGGCATAGTGCCTTTTGTATTAAATCCCGACGCAATTTCTGCGTCTCATCGTCAATGTGAAGGTCCAAGAGATAGAGTAAAGCTGCAGTAGTGCATCGGAATCTTATACTGAACGCCCAGGAAACGCTCAAACAAACCACAAACAATGAGAAGATATACTCCTCTTGTACTTAAGTAGGCATTGTGCATTTTGTACTAAATCCCGACGCAATTTCTGTGTTTCATCTAAATGTGAAGGTTCAGGAATAGAGTTAAGCTGAAGTAGTGCATCGGAATCTAACACTGATCTCCCACGAAAAGCTCAAAGCAAATCAGAAACAATGAGAAGATTTACTCTTATTGTACTTAAGTCGCATTGTGCCTTTGTAATAAGTCCCGACGCAATTTCTGCGTTTCATCGTCAATGTGAAGGACAAAGGGATAGAGTAAAGCTGCAGCAGTGCATCGTAAAGTAATAATGATCTCGTAGGAAACGCTCAAAGCAAACCACAAGCAATGAGAAGATTTACTCTTGTTGTACTTACGTCTTCATTGTGCCTATTGTAGTAAATCCCGATGCAATATCTGTGTGTGTTCGTCAATGTGATGGTCCAAGGGATAGAGTAAAGCTGCAGTAGTGCATCGGAATCTAATACTGATCTCCAGGAAACGCTCAAAGCAAACCACATACAATGAGAAGAATTACTCTTCTTGTACTGATGTCGGCATTGTGCCTTTTCTATTAAATCCCGACGCGATTTCAGTGTTTCATCGTCAATGTGAAGGTCCATGGGATAGAGTAAAGCTGCAGTAGTGCATCGGAATCTAATACTGATCTCCAGGAAACGCTCAAAGCAAACCACATACAATGAGAAGAATTACTCTTCTTGTACTGAAGTCGGCATTGTGCCTTTTCTATTAAATCCCGACGCGATTTCTGTGTTTCATCGTCAATGTGAAGGTCCTAGGGATAGAGTAAAGCTGCAGTAATGCATCGGAATCTAATACTGATCTCCCACAAAACGCCCAAAGCAAATCAGAAACAGTGAGAAGATTTACTCCTTTTGTACTTAAGTCAGCATTGAGCCTTTTGTATTAAGTCCCGACGCAATTTCGGTGTTTCATCGTCAATGTGAAAATCCAAGGGATAGAGTAAAGCTGCAGCAGTGCATCGGAAAGTAATATTGATCTCCCAGGAAACGCTCAAAGCAAACCACAAGAAATGAGAATATTTACTCTTCCTGTACTTAAGTCTTCAATGTGCCTATTGTAGTAAATCCCGACGCAATATCTGTGTGTCATCGTCAATGTGAAGGTCCAAGGGATAGAGTAAAGCTGCAGTAGTGAATTGGATTCTAATACTGATCACCCAGGAAACGCTCAAAGCAAACCACAAACAATGAGAAGATATACTCCTCTTGTACTTAAGTCGGAATTGTGCATTTTGTATTAAATCCCGACGCAATTTCTGTGTTTCATCGTCAATGTGAAGGTCCATGGGATAGAGTAAAGCTGCAGTAGTGCATCGGAATCTAATACTGATCTCCAGGAAACGCTCAAAGCAAACCACATACAATGAGAAGAATTACTCTTCTTGTACTTAAGTCGGCATTGTGCCTTTTCTATTAAATCCCAACGCGATTTCTGTGTTTAATTGTCAATGCGAAGGTCCAAGGGATAGAGTAAAGCTGCAGTAGTCCATCGGAATCTAATACTGATTTCCCACGAAACGCCCAAAGCAAATCAGAAACAATGAGAAGATTTACTCTTTTTGTACTTAAGTCAGCATTGTGCCTTTTGTATTAAGTCCCGACGCAATTTCTGTGTTTCATCGTCAATGTGAAGATCCAAGGGATAGAGTGAAGCTGCAGCAGTGCATCGGAAAGTAATACTGATCTCCCTGGAAACGCTCAAAGCAAACCACAAGCAATGAGAAGATTTACTCTTCTTGTACTTAAGTCTTCATTGTGCCCTTTGTAGTAAATCCTGACGCAATATCTGTGAGTCATAGTCAATGTGAAAGTCCAAGGGATAGAGTAAAGCTGCAGTAGTGCATCGGAATCTAATACCGATCTCACGGGAAGCGCTCAAAGCAAACCAAAAACACTAAGAAGGTTTACTCTTCCTGTACTTAAGCCGGAATTTGCCTTTTGCTTTAAACCCCTACGCTATTTCTGTGTTTCATCTTCAATGTGAGGGTCCAAGGAATAGAGTAACGCTGCAGACGTGCATCGGAATCTAATACTGATCGCCCAGGAAACGCTCAAATCAAACCACAAACAATTAGAAGATTTAATCTTTCTCTACTTAAGTTGGCATTGTGCCTTTTGCATTAATACCCGTCGCAATTTCTGTGTTTCATCGTCAGTGTGAAAGTCCAAGGGATAGAGTAAAGCTGCAGTAGTGCATCGGCATCAAATCCTGACCTCTCAGGAAACGCTCAAAGCAAACAACGAAAAATGAGAAGATTTTCGCTTCTTGCACTTAAGTCGGCATTGTGCCTGTCGTATTAAATCCCGACGCAATTTCTGTGTTTCATCTTAAATGTGAAGGTCCAAGGGATAGAGTAAAGCTGCAGTAGTGCATCGGAATCTAATACTGAACTAACAGGCAACGCTCAAATCAACCCACAAACAATGAGAAGAATTACTCCTCTTGTACATAAGTCGCCATTGTGCCTTTTGTATTAAATCCCGACGCAATTTCTGCGTCTCATCGTCAATGTGAAGGTCCATGGGATAGAGTAAAGCTGCAGTAGTGCATCGGAATCTTATTCTGACCTTCCAGGAAACGCTCAAACAAACCACAAACAATGAGAAGATATACTCCACTTGTACTTAAGTCGGCACTGTGCATTTTGTACTAAATCCCGACGCAATTTCTGTGTTTCATCTCAATGTGAAGGTCCCAGGAATAGAGTAAAGCTGCAGTAGTGCATCGGAATCTAACACTGATCACCCACGACAAGCTGAAAGCAAACCAAAAACAATGAGAAGAATTTCTCTTCTTGTACTTAGGTCGGGATTGTGCCTTTTGTATTAAATCCCGACGCAATTTCTGCGTCTCATCGTCAATGCGAAGGTCCAAGGGATAGAGTAAAGCTGCAGTAGTGCATCGGAATCTTATACTGAACTCCCAGGAAACGCTCAAACAAACAACAAACAATGAGAAGATATACTCCTCTTGTACTTAAGTCGGCATTGTGCATTTTGTACGAAATCCCGACGCAATTTCTGTGTTTCATCTCAAAGTGAAGGTCCCAGGAATAGAGTAAAGCTGCATAAGTGCATCGGAATCTAATACTGATCTCACAGGAAACGCTCTAAGCAAACCAAAAACAATAAGAAGATTTACTCTTCTTGTACTCAAGTCGGCATTTGCCTTTTGCTTTAAACCCTTACGCAATTTCTGTCTTTCATCGTCAATTTGAAGGTCCAAGGGATAGAGTAAAGCTGCTGTAGTGCATCGGTTTCTAATAGAGATATCCCAGGAAACGCTCAAAGCAAACCACAAACAATTAGAAGGGTTGCTCCTCTTGTACATAAGTAGGCATTGTGCCGTTTGCATTAAATCACTACGCAATTTCTGTGTTTCATGGTCAATATGAAAGTCCAAGGGATACTGTAACGCTGCAGTGCTGCATCGGAATCTAATACTGATCTCCCAGGAAACGCTCAAAGCAAACCAAAAACAATGAGAAGATTTTCTCTTCTCTTACTTAGGTCGGCATTGTGCCTTTTGTATTAAATCCCGACGTAATTTTGGCGTTTCATCGTCAATGTGAAGGACCAAGGGATAGAGAAACGCTGCAGTTGTGCTTCGGAACTAAAAGTGATCTCCCAGGAACGCTCAAACAAACCACGAACAATGAGAAGATTTACTCTTCTTGTACTTAAGTCGGCATTGTGCCTTTTGTATTAAATCCCGGCACAACATATCTGTTTCATCGTCAATGTGAAGGACCAAGGGATAGAGTAACGTTGCAGTTGTGCTTCGGAACTAATACTGATCTTCCAGGAAACCCTCACAGCAAACCACAAACAATGAGAAGATTTACTCTTCCTGAACTTAAGTCGTCATTATGCCTTTTGTATTAAATACCGACGCAATTTCTGTGTTTCATCGTCAATGTGAAGGTCCAAGGGATAGAGTAAAGCTGCAGAAGTGCATCGCAACGTAATATTGATCTCCTAGGAAACGCTCAAAGCAAACCACAAGCAATGAGAAGAATTACTCTTCTTGTACTTAAGTCTTCATTGTGCCTTTTGTAGTAAATCCCGATGCAATATCTGTGTGTCATCGTCAATGTGAAGGTCCAAGGGATAGAGTAAAGCTGCAGTAGTGAATCGGAATCTAATACTGATTTCCAGGAAACGATCAAAGCAAACCACATACAATGAGAAGAATTACTCTTCTTGTACTTAAGTCGGCATTGTGCCTTTTGTATTAAATTCCGACGCAATTTCTGTGTTTCATCGTCAATTTGAAGGTGCAAGGGATGGAGTAAAGCTGCAGTAGTGCATCGGAATCTGATACTGATCTCCCACGAAACGCCCAAAGCAAATCAGAAACAATGAGAAGATTTACTCTTTTTGTACTTAAGTCAGTATTGTGCCTTTTGTATTAAGTCCCGACGCAGTTTCTGTGTTTCATCGTCAATGTGAAGATCCAAGGGATAGAGTAAAGCTGCAGCAGTGCATCGGAAAGTAATACTGATCTCCCAAGAAACGATCAAAGCAAACCACATACAATGAGAAGAATTACTCTTCTTGTACTTAAGTCAGTATTGTGCCTTTTGTATTAAGTCCCGACGCAATATCTGTGTGTCATCGTCAATGTGAAGGTCCAAGGGATAGAGTAAAGCTGCAGTAATGCATCGGAATGTAATACTGACCTCACAGGAAGCGCTCAAAGCAAACCCAAAACACTAAGAAGGTTTACTCTTCTTGTACGTAAGCCGGATTTTGCCTTATGCTTTAAACCCCTACACAATTTCTGTGTTTCATCTTCAATGTGAGGGTCCTAGGGATAGAGTAAGGCTGCAGAAGTGCATCGGAATCTAATACTGATCGCCCAGGAAATGCTCAAAGCAAACCACAAACAATTAGAAGATTTACTCTTCCTCTACTTAAGTTGGCATTGTGCCTTTTGCATTAATTCCCGTCGCAATTTCTGTGTTTCAAGGTCAATGTGAAGCTCCAAGGGGTAGAGTAAAGCTGCAGTTGTGCATCGGAATCAAATGCTGATCTCCCAGAAAACGCTCAAAGCAAACAACGAAAAATGAGAAGATTTACTCTTCTTGCACTTGAGCCAGCATTGTGCCTTTCGTATTAAATCCCGACGCAATTTCTGTGTTTCATCGTGAATGTGAAGGTCCAAGGTATAGGGTAAAGCTGCAGTAGTGCATCGGAATCTAATTCTGATCTAACAGGCAACGATCAAAGCAACCCACAAACAATGAGAAGATTTACTCTTCTTGTACATAAGTCGGTATTGTACCTTTTGTATTAATTCCCGTCGCAATTTCTGCATCTCATCGTCAATGTGAAGGTCCAAGGGATAGAGTAAAGCTGCAGTAGTGCATCGGGATCTTATACTGCACTCCCAGGAAACGCTCAAACAAACCGCTAACCATGAGAAGAATTACTCCTCTTGTACTTAAGTCGGCACTGGGCATTTTGTACTAAATCCCGACGCAATTTCTGTGTTTCATCACAATGTGAAGGTCCCAGGAATGGAGTAAAGCTGCAGTAGTGCATCGGAATCTAACACTGATCTCCCACGAAAAGCTCAAAGCAAATCAGAAACAATGAGAAGATTTACTCTTATTGTACTTAAGTCAGCATTGTGCCTTTTGTATTAAGTCCCGACGCAATTTCTGTGTTTCATCGTCAATGTGAAGCTCCAAGGGATAGAGTAAAGCTCCAGCAGTGCAGCGGAAAGTAATATTGATTTCCCAGGAAACGCTCAAAACAAACAACAAGCATTGAGAAGATTTACTCTTCTTGTACTTACGTTTTCATTGTGTCTTTTGTAGTAATTCCCGACGCAATTTCTGCGTTTCATCGTCAATGTGAAGGACCAAGGGATAGAGAAAAGCTGGAGTTGTGCTTCGGAACTAAAACTGATCTCCCAGGAAACGCTCAAACAAACCACGAACAATGAGAAGATTTACTCTTCTTGTGCTTACGTCAGCAATGTGCCTTTTGTATTAAATCCCGGCACAACATCTCTGTTTCATCGTCAATGTGAAGGACCAAGGGATAGTGTAACGCTGCAGTTGTGCTTCGGAACTAATACTGATCTTCCAGGAAACCCTCAAAGCAAACCACAAACAATGAGAAGATTTACTCTTCTTGAACTTCAGTCGGCATTGTGCCTTTTGTATTAAATCCCGACCCAATTTCGGTGTTTCATCGTCAATGTGAACGTCCAAGGGGTAGAGTAAAACTGTTGTAGTGCATCGGAATCTAATACTGATCTCCGAGGAAACGCTCAAACCAAACCACCAACAATTAGAAGAATAACTCTTCTTGTACTTAAGTCGGCATTAAGCCATTTTATTTTATACCGACGCAATTTTTCTGTCTCATCGTCAATGTGACGACCCAAGGGATAGAGAAAAGCTGCTGTAGTTCATCGGAACCTAATACTGATCTCCCAAGAAACGCTCGAAGCCAACCACAAACAATGAGAAGATTTAATCTTCTTGTACTTAAGTCGGCATTGTGGGTTTTGTATTAGATCGCGACGTAATTACTGTGTTTCATCGTCAATGTGAAGGTCCAAGGAATAGAGTAGAGCTGCAGTAGTGCTTCGGAATCTAATACTAATTTCCCAGGAAACGCTCAAAGCAAACCACAAACAATGAGAAGATTTACTCTCCTTGTACTTAAGTCTTCATTGTGCCTTTTCCTTTAAACTCCTACGCAATTTCTGTGTTTCATCGTCAATGTGAAGCTCCAAGAGATAGAGTAAAGCTGCCATGGTGCATCGCTATCTATTACTGATCTCCCAGGAAACGCACGAAGCAAACCACAAACATTGACAGGATTTAATCTTCTTGTACTTAAGTCGGCATAGTGCGTTTTGTATTAAATCGCGACGAATGTACAGTGTTTCATCGTCAATGTGAAGGTCCAAAGTATAGAGTAAAGCTGCTGTAGTGGATCGGAACCTAATACTGATCTCCCAAGAAACGCTCAAAGCAAACCACAAACAAATAGAAGAATTTCTCTTCTTGTACCTATGTCGGTACTGTGCCTTTTGAATTAAATACCGATGAAATTTCTCTGTTTCATCGTCAATGTGACGGCCCCAGGGATAGATAAAAGCTGCAGTAGTTCATTCGAGTCTAATACTGATCTCCCAGGAAACGCTCGAAGCAAACCACAAACAATGAGAAGATTTAATCTTCTTAAACTTAAGTCGGCATTGTGCCTTTTGTATTAAATCGCGACGCAATTTCTGTGTTTCATCGTCAATGTGAAGGTCCAAGGGATAGATTAAAGCTACAGTAGTGCATCGGAATCTAATACTGATCTGCCAGGAAACGCTCAAAGCGAACCAGAAACAATGAGAAGATTTACTCATCTTGAACTTAAGTCGGCATTGTGCCTTTTGTATTAAGTCCCGACGCATTTTCTGTGTTTCATCGTCAATGTGAAGGTCCAAGGGATAGAGTAAAGCTGCAGCAGTGCATCGGAACGTAATACTAATATCCCAGGAAGCGCTCAAAGCAAACCTCATGCAATGAGAAGATTTACTCTTCTTGTACTTAGGTCTTCAGTGGGCCTTTTGTAGTAAATCCCGACGCAATATCTGTGTGTCATCGTCAATGTGAAGGTCCAAGGGATAGAGTAAACCTGCAGTAGTGTATCGGAATCTAATACTGATCTCACAGGAAACGCTCTAAGCAAACAAAAAACAATTAGAAGATTTACTCTCCTTGTACTCAAGTCGGCATTTTGCCTTTTGTATTAAATACCGACGCAATTTCTGTGTTTCATCGTCAATGTGAAGGTCCAGGGTATAGAGTAAAGCTGAAGTAATGCATCGGAATCTAATACTGATCTCAAAGGAAACGCTCAAACCAAACCACAAACAATTGGAAGAATTACTCTTCTTGTACTTAAGTCGGTATTAAGCCTTTTCTATCAAATACCGACGCAATTCCTCAGTTTCATCGTTAATGTGACGGCCCAAGTGTTAGAGAATAGCTGCAGTAGTTAATCGGAATCTAATACTGATCTTCCAGGAAACGCTCAATGCAAATCAAAAACAATTAGAAGATTTACTCTCCTTGCACTCAAGTCGGTATTTTGATTTTTGCTTTAAACCCCTACGCTATTTCTGTGTTTCATCGTCAGTGTGAAGCTCCAAGGGATAGAGTAAAGCTGCCGTAGTGCATCGGAATCTAATACTGATCTCCAGGAAACGGTCAAAGCAAACCACAAACAATGAAAAGATTTACTCTGCTTGTACTTAAGTCGGCATTGAGCCCTTTGTATTAAATCCCGACGCAATTTCTGTGTTTCATCGTGAATGTGAAGGTCCAAGGGAAATAGTAAAGCTGCAGTAGTGAATCGGAATGTAATACTGATCTCCCAGGAAGCACTCAAACAAACCAAGAACAATAAGAAGATTTACTCTTCTTCTACTTAAGTTGGGTAGTGCTTTTTGTATTACATACCGACGGAATATCTGTGTTTCATCGTCAATGCGAAAGTCAAAGGGATGGAGTATATCTGCAGTAGTGCATCGGAATCTAATACCAATCACCCAGGAAACGCCCAAAGCAAACCACAAACAATAAGATGATTTACTCTTCTTGTACTTAAGTCGGAATTGTGCCTTTTGTATCAATCCCGACGCAATTTCTGTGTTTCATCGTCAATGGGAAGGTCCAAGGGATAGAGTAAAGCTGCAGTAGTGCATCGGAATCTAATACTGATCGCTCAGGAGACGCTCAAACCAAACCACAGATAATAAGATATTCTCTTCCTGAACTTAAGTCGACATTGTGCCTTTTGTAATCAATCCCGACGCAATATCGGTGTTTCATCGTCAATGTGAAGGTAAAAGGGATAGTGTAAAGCTGCAGTAGTGCATCGGAATCTAATACTGATCTCCCAGGAAACGCTCAAAGCATAGCAAAAACAATGAGAACATTTTCTCTTCTTGTACTTAAGTCGGCATTGTGCCTTTGTATTAAGCCAAGACGCAATTTCTGTAGTTCATCGTCAATGTGAAGGTCCAAGTGATGGATTAAAGCTACAGCAGTGCATCGGAATATAATACTGATCTCCCAGGAAACGCTAAAGTCAAACCACTAGCAATGAGAGAATTTTCTTTTCTTGCACTTAAGTCTTCATTGTGCCTTTTGTAGTAAATCCTGACGCATTATCAGTGTTTCATCGTCAATGTGAAGGTCCAAGGGATAGCGTAAAGCTGCAGTGTTGCATCAGAATCTAATACTGATCTCACAGAAAACGCTCAAAGCAAACCAAAAACAATAAGAAGATATACACTTCTTGTACTTAAGTTGGCATTTGCCCTTTGCTTTAAGCCCCTACGCAATTTCTGGGTTTCATCATCAATGTGGAGGTCCAAGGGATAGAGTAAAGCTGCAGTAGTACTTCGAAATCTAATATTGATCCCCCAGGAAACGCTCAAAGCAAACCACAAACAATGAGAAGAAATAATCTTCTTGTACGTAGGTCGGCATTGTGCCTTTTGTATTAAATCCCGACGTAATTTCTGCGTTTCATCGTAAAAGTGAAGGTGCAAGAGATAGAATAAAGCAGCAGTAGTGCATCGGAATGTAACACAAATATCCCAGGAAACGCTCAAACCAACCACAAACAGTGAGAAGAATTACTCATCTTGTACATAAGTCGGCATTGTGCCTTTTGTATTAAATCCCGACGCAATTCCTGTGTTTCATCGTCAATGTGAAGGTCCAAGGGATACAGTAACGCTGCAGTAGTGCATCGGAATCTGAAACTGATCTCCAGGAAACGCTCAAAGTAAATGACAAACAATGCGAAGATTTACTCTACTTGTACTTAAGTCGGCATTGTGCCATTTGTATGAAATCACGACGCAATTAGTGTGTTTCATCGTCAAGTGATGATCCAAGGGATAGAGTAAAGCTGCAGTAGTGCATCGGAATCAATTACTGAACTCCCAGGAAACGCTCAAAGCAAACCAGAAACAATAAAAAGACTTACTCTTCTTGTACTTAAGTCGGCTTCATGCTTTTTGTATTAAATCCTGACGCAATTTCTGTGTTTCATCGTCAATGTGAAGGTCCAAGGGTTAGAGTAAAGCAGCAGTAGTGCATCGGAATCTAATACTCATCTCCCACGAAACGCTAAAGAATACCAGAAGCATTGAGAAAATTTACTCTTCTTGTACTTAAGTGGGGATTGAGACTTTTGTTTTAAATCCCGACGCAGTTTCTGTGTTTCATCGTCAATGTGTAGGTCCTAGGGATATAGTAAAGCTGCAGTAGTGCATCGGAATCTAATACCGATCTCCCAGGAAACGCTCAAACAAACCACAAACAATGAGAAGATTTACTCTTCTTGTACTTAAGTCGGCATTGTGCCTTTTGTATTAAATCCCTTCATAATATCTGTGTTTCATCGTCAATGTGAACGTCCAAGGGTTAGAGTAAAGCTGCAGTAGTGCATCCGAATCTAACACAGATCTCCCGGGATACGCTCAAAGCAAACAAAAACAATGAGAAGATTTACTCTCCTTGTACTTTAGTCGGCATTGTGCCTTTTCTATTAATTTCTGACGCAATTTCTGACATTCATCGTCAATGTGAAGGTACATGCGATAGAGTAAAGCTGCAGAATTGCATTGGAATGTAATACTGATCTCCCAGGAAAACGCTCAAGGCAAGCCACAAGCAATGAGAAGAATTACTCTTCTTGTACAGCAGTCGGCATTGTGCCTTTTGTATTAAATTCCCGACGCAACTTCTTCCTTTCATCGTCAATGTGAAGGTCCAAGTGGTGGACTAAGGCTGCAGTAGTGTATCGCAATCTAATACTGATCCCCCAGGAAACGCTCAAGCAAACCACGAACAATGAGAAGTTTTGCTCTTCTCGTACATAAGTCGGCATTGTTCCTTTGCATTAAATCCTGACGCAATTTCTGTGTTTCATCGACAATGTGAAAGTCCAAGGTTTAGAGTAAAGCTGCAGTAGTGCATCGGAATGTAATACTGATCTCCAAGGAAACACTCAAAGCAAACCGCAAACAATGAGAAGATTTACTCTTCTTGTACTTAGGTCGCCATTGTGCCTTTTATATTAAGTCCCGACGATATTTCTGTGTCTCATCGTCAATGTGAAGGTACAAGGGATAGATCAAAGCTGCAGCAGTGCATCGGAATCTAATACCGATCTCACAGGAAACGCTCATAGCAATCCACAAACAATGAGAAGATTTACTCTTCTTGTGTTTAAGTCGGCATTGTGCCTTTTGTATTATATCCCGGCGATATTTCTGTGCTTCATCGTCAATGTGAAGGTACAAGGGATGGAGTAAGGCTGCAGTAGTACATCGGAATCTAATACTGATCTCCCAGGAAACGCTCAAAGCAAACCAAAAACAATTAGATGATTTACTCTTGTTGTACTTGAGTCGGCATTGTGCCATTTGTATTAAATCCCGACGCAATTTCGGTGTTTGATCGTAAATGTGAAGGTCCAGTGGATAGAGTAAAGCTGCTGTAGTGCATCGGAATCAATTACTAAACTCCCAGGAAACGCTCAAAGCAAACCAGAAACAATAAAAAGGCTTACCGTTCTTGTACTTAAGTCGGCATTATGCCTTTCGTATTAAATCCTGACGCAATTTCTGTGTTTTATCGTCAACGTGAAGGTCCAAGGGTTAGAGTAAAGCTGCATCAGTGCATCGGAATCTAATACTGATCTCCCACGAAACGCTCAAAGCAAACAACGAAACATGAGGAGATTTACTCTTCTCGTACTTAAGTCGGCATTGTGCCTTTTGTATTAAATCCGGACGCAATTTCTGTGTTTCATCGTCAATGTGAGGGTCCAAGGGATAGAGTAAAGCTGCAGAAGTGCATCGGAAACTATTACTGATCTCCAGTAAACGCTCAAAGCAAACCACAAACAATGAGAAGATTTATTCTTCTTGTACTTAAGTCGGCATTGATCCTTTTGCACTAAATGCCGACGCAATTTCTGTGCTTCATCGTCAATGTGAATGTCCAAGGGATAGAGTAAAGCGGCACAAGTGCATCGGAATATAATACTGATCTCCTAGGAAACGCTAAAAGCAAACCACAAACAATGAGAAGATTTACTCTTCTTGTACGTAAGTCGGCATTGTGCCTTTTGTATTAAATCCCGACGCAATTTCTGTGTTTCATCGACAATGTTAAAGTCCAAGGGATAGAGTAAAGCTGCAAAAGTGAATCGGAATGTAATACTGATCTCCCAGGAAACACTCAAAGCAAACCACAATCATTGAGTAGAATTACTCTTCTTGTTCTTAAGTCGGCGTTGTGCCTTTTGTATTAAATCCCGACGCGATTTCTGTGTTCGATCGTCAATGTGAAGGTCCAAGTTATAGAGTAAATCTGCAGTAGTGCATCGCAATCTAATACTGATCTCCCAGGAGACGCTCAAAGCAAACCAGAAAAAATAAGAAGATTTACTCTTCTTGTGCATAAGACAGCATTGTGCCTTTCGTATTAAATCCCGACGCAATTTCTGTGTATCATCGTCAATGTGAAGGTCAAAGGGATAGAGTAAAGCTTCAGAAGTGCATCGGAATCTAATACTGATTTCCCAGGAAACGCTCAAAGCAAACCACAAACAATGAGAAGATTTTCTCTTCTTGTCCTTAAGTCGGCATTGTGCCTTTTGTATTAAATCCCGACGCAATTTCTATGTTTCATCGTTAATGTGAAGGTCGAAGGGATTGAATACAGGTGCAGTAGTGCATCGGAATCTTATACTGATCTCCAGGAAACGCTCAAAGCAAACCGCAAAAAATGAGAAGATTAACTCTTCTAATACTTAAGTCGGCATTGTGCCTTCTGTATTAAATCCCGACGCAATTTCGGTGTTTCATCGTCAATGTGAAGGTCCAAAGGATACAGTAAAGCTGCAGCAGTGCATCGGAATGTAATGCTGAACTCCCAGGAAACGCTCAAAGCAAACAACGAAGAATGAGAAGAATTTATCTTCTTCTACTTAAGTTGGCGTTCTGCCTTTTGTATTAAATCCCGACACAAATTCTGTGTCTCATCGTCAATGTGAAGGTCCAAGTTATAGAGTAAATCTGCAGTAGTGCATCGGAATGTAATACTGATCTCCCAGGAAACGCTCATACCACACCTCAAACTATAAGATTTTCTCTTCTTGTACTTAAGTCCTCGTTGTACCTTTTGTATTAAATCCCGACGTTATTTCTGTGTCTCATTGTCTATGTGAAGGTCCAAGGGATAGAGTAAAGCTGCAGTAGTGCATCGGAATCTAACACTGATCTCAATGGAAACGCTCAAACAAACCACGAACAATGAGAAGATTTACTCTTCCTCTACATAAGTTGGCGTTGTGCCTTTTGGATTAAATCCCGAGGCGATTTCTGTGTTTGATCGTCAATGTGAAGGTCCAAGGGAAACAGTAACGCTGCAGTAGTGCATCGGAATCAAATACTGATCTCCCAGGAAACGCTCAAAGCAAACCACAAACCATGAGAAGATTTTCTCTTCTTGTTCTTAAGTCGGCATAGTGCATTTTGTATTAAATCCCAACGCAATATCTGTGTTTCATCGTCAATGCGAAGGTCCAAGGGATGGAGTAAAGGTGCAGTGGTGCATCGGAATCTTATACTGATCTCCAGGAAACGCTCTAAGCAAACCACAAACAATGAGAAGGTTTACTCTTCTTGTACTTAAGTCGGCATTGTGCCTTTTGTATTAAATCCCGACGCAATTTCTGTGTTTCATCGTCAATGTGAAGGTCCAAGGGATAGAGTAAAGGTGCAGTAGTGCATCGTAATCTAATACTGATCTTCCAGGAAACGGGCAAAGAAAACACAAGCAATGAGAGGATTTACGCTTCTTGTACTTTAGTCGCAATTGAGCCTTTTGTATTAAATGCCGACGCAAATTCTGTGTTTCATCGTCAATGCGAAGGTCACAGGGATAGAGTAATACTGCAGTAGTGCATCGGAAACTAATACTGATCTCACAGAAAATGCTTAAAGCAAACCACAAACAATGAGGAGAATTACTCTTCTTGTACTTAAGTCGGCATTGCGCCTTTTGTATTAAATCCCGACGCAATTTCTGTGTTTCATCGTCAATGTGAAGGTCCAAGGGATAGAGTAAAGGTGCAGTAGTGCATCGGAATCTTATACTGATTTCCAGGAAATGCTCAAAGCAAACCACAAACAATGAGAAGATTTACTCTTCTTTACTTAAGTGGGCATTGTGCCTTTTGTATTAAACTCCTACGCAATTTCTGTGTTTCATCGTTAATGTGATAGTCCAAGGGATCGAATAAAGTTGCAGTAGTGCATCGGAATCTAATGCTGATCTCCCAGGAAACGCTCAAAGCAAACAATGAAGAATGAGTAGATTTACTCTTCTAGTACTAAAGTCGGCGTTGTGCCTTTTGTACTAAATGCCGACACAGTTTCCGTGTTTCATCGTCAATGTGAAGGGAAAAGGGATAGAGTCAATCTGCAGTAGTGCATCGGAATGTAATACTGATCTCCCAGGAAACGCTCAAACCGAACCACAAACAATAAGATTTTCTCTTCTTGTACTTAAGTCGGCGTGTACCTTTTGTATTAAATCCCGACGCAATTCTGTGTTTCATCGTCTATGTGAAGGTCCAAGGTATAGAGTAAAGGTGCAGTAGTGCATCGGAAACTAATACTGATCTCCCAGGCAACGCTCAAATCAAACCACAAACATTAGGAAGATTTAGGCTTCTTGTACTTAAGATGGTGTTGTGCCTTTTGTAATAAATACCGACGCAATTTTTCTTTTTCATGGTCAATGTGAAGGATCAAGGGATACAGTAAAGATGCAGTAGTGCATCGGAATCTAATACTGATATCCCAGGAAGCGCTTAAAGCAAACGACAGACAATGAGAAGATTTACTCTTCTTGCACTTAAGTCGGCATTGTGCATTTCTCATTAAATCCCGAAGCAATTTCTGTGTTTCATCCTCAATTAGAAGGTGCAAGGTATAAAGAAAAGCTGCAGTAGTGCATCGGAATCAAATACTGATCTCCCAGGAAACACTAAAAGCAAACCACAAAGAATGAGAAGATTTACTCTTCTAATACTTAAGTCGTCATTGTGCCTTTCGTATTAAATCCCGACGCAATGTCTGTGTTTCATCGTCAATGGGAAGGTCCAAGGGATAGAGTAAACCTGCTTTAGTGCATCGGAATCTAATACTGATATCCCAGGAAGCGCTTAAAGCAAACGACAGACAATGAGTAGATTTATTCTTCCTGTACTTAAGTCGGCATTGTGCCATTTGTATTAAAAACCGACGCGATTTCTGTATTTCATCGTCAATGCGAAGGTCCAAGGGATTAAGTAAAGCTGGAGTAGTGCATCGGAATCTAATACTGATCTCCCAGGAAACGCTCAAAGCAAACCACACACAATGAGAAGATTTACTCTTCTTGTACTTAGGTCGGCATTGTGCCTTTTGTATTAAATCCCGACGCAACTTATGTGATTCATCTTCAATGTGAGGGTCCAAGGGATGGGGTAAAGCTGCAGAATTGCATCGAAATCGAATACTGATCCCCCAGGAAACGCTCAAAACAAACCACAAACAACGAGAGGATATATTTCTCTTGCACTTAAATCGGCATTGTGCCTTCTGTATTAAATCCCGACGCTGTCTCTGTGTATCATCGTCAATGTGAATGTCCAAGGGATAGAGTAAAGGTGCAGTAGTGCATCGGAATCTTATACTGATCTCCAGGAAACGCTTAAAGCAAACCACTAACAATGAGAAGATTTACTCTTCTTGTACTTAAGTCGGCATTGTGCCTTTTTTATTGAAGTCCGACGCAATTTCTGTGTTTCATCGTCAATTTGAGGGTCCAAGGGATAGAGTTAAGCTGCAGTAGTGCATCGGAATCAAGTACATATCCCCCAGGTAACGCTCTAAGCAAACCACAAACAATGAGAAGATTTACTCTTCTTGTACTTCAATCGGCATTGCGCCTTTTGTACTAAATGCCGAATCAATTTCTGTGTTTCATCGTCAATGTGAAGTTCCAAGGCATAGAGTAAAGCTGCAGTAGTGCAACGTAACCTAATACTGATCTCCCAGGAAACGCTCAAAGCAAACCACAAACTATAAGAAGATTTACTCTTCTTGTGCTTATGTCGGCATTGTGCCTTTTGTATTAAATCCCGACGCAATTTCTGTGTTTCATAGACAATGTGGAGGTCCAAGGGATAGAGTAAAGCTGCAGTAGCGCATCGGAATCTAATACTGATCTCCCAAGAAACGCTCGAAGCGAACCTAAAACAATGAGAGGATTTGCTCTTCTTGTACTTAAGTCGGCATTGTGCATTTTGTGTTAAATAACGACGCAATTTCTGTGTCTCATCGTCAATTTGAAGGTCCAAGGGATAGAGTAAAGTTACAGTAGTGCATCAAAATTAAAAACCGATCTCTGTGGAACGCTCAAAGCAAACCTCAAACAATTAGAAGATTTACTCTTCTTGTACTTGAGTCGGCATTGTGCCTTTTGTATTATATCCCGGCGATATTTCTGTGTTTCATCGTCGATGTGAAGGTCCAAGGGATCGGTTAAAGCTCCAGAAGTGCATCGGAATCTAATACTGATATCTCAGGAAACGCTCAAAGGAAACGACATACAATGAGAAGATTTACTCATCTTGTACTTAAGTCGGCATTGTGCATTTTGCATTAAATCCCGACGCAATTTCTGTGTTTCATCGTCAAACTGAAGGTCCAAGGGATACAGTAACGCTGCAGTAGTGCATCGGACTCTACTACTGACCTCCTAGGAAACGCTAAAAGCAAACCACAAACAATGAGAAGATTTACTCTTCTTGTACTTAAGTCGTCATTGTGCCATTTCTATTAAATCACGACGCAATTTCTGTGTTTCATCGTAAATCTGAAGGTCCAAGGGACAGATTAAAGCTGCAGTAGTGTATCGAAATATAATACTGATTTCCCGGGAAACGCTCAAGCCAGCCACAAACAATGAGAAAATTTACTCTCCTTGTACTTAATTCGGCATTGTGCCTTTTGTTTTAAATCCCGACACAATTTCTGTGCTTCATCGTCAATGTGAAGGTCCAAGGGATAGAGTAAAGCTGCACAAGTGCATCGGAATCCAAAACAGTTCTCCCAGGAAACGCTCAAAGCAAACCACAAACAATGAGAAGATTTTCTCTTCTTGTACTTACGTCGGCATTGTGCCTTTTGTATTAAATCCCGAGGCAAATTCTGTGTTTCATCGTCAACGTGAAGGTCCAAGGATTAGAGTAAAGCAGCAGTAGTGCATCGGCATCTAATACTGAACTACCAGGAAACGCTCAAAGCAAACCATAAACAGTGAGAAGAATTACTCTTCTTGTAGATAAGTCGAGATTGTGCATTTTGTATTAATTGCGACGCAACTTATGTGTTTCATCTTCAATGTGAGGGTCCAAGGGATGGAGTAAAGCTGCAGTAGTGCATCGGAATCGAATACTGATCTTCCAGGAGACGCTCAAAGCAAACCACAAACAACGAAAAGATTTACATCTCTTGCACTTAAGACGGCATTGTGCCTTTTGTATTAAATACCGACGCATTTTCTGTGCTTCATCGTCAATGTGAAGGTCCAACGGAAAGAGAAAATCTGCAGTAGTGCATCGGGTCTAATACTGATCTCCCAGGAAACGCTCGAAGCAAACCACAACAGTGTGAAGAATTACTCTTCTTGTACATAAGTCGGCATTGTGCCTTTTGTATTAAATCCCGACGCTAATTCTGTGTTTCATCGTCAACGTGAAGGTCCAGCGGATAAAGTAAGGCTGCAGTGGTGCAACGGAATCTAATACTGATCCCCCAGGAAACGCTCAAAGCAAACCACAAACAATTAGAAGATTTACTCTTCTTGTACTTAAGTCAGCACTGTGCCCTTTCTATTAAATCCCGACGCCTTTTCTGTGATTCATCGACAATGTGAAAGTCCAAGGGATGGAGTAAAGCTGCAGTAGTGCATCGGAATGTAATACTGATCTCCCAGGAAACGCTCAAAGCAAACCTCATACAATGAGAAGATTTACTCTTCATGTACCAAAGTCTGTATTGTGCCATTTGTATTAAATACCAACGTTATTTCTCTGTTTCATCGTCAATGTGAAGGACCAAGGGATAGAGTAAAGCGGCAGTATTGCATCGGAATCTAATACTGATCTCCCTGGAAACGCTAAGAGTAACCAGAAACATTGAGAACATTTACTCTTCTTGTACTTAAGTCGGCTTTGAGGCTATTGTGTTAATTCCCGACGCAATTTTTGTTCTTCTTCGTTAATGTGAAGGTCCAAGGGATATAGTATAGCTTCAGTAGTGCTTTGGAATGTAATACTGATCCCCCTAGGAAAAGCTCAAAGCAAACCACAAACAGTTAGAAGAATTACTCTTCTTGTACATTAGTCGGCATTGTGCCTTTTCCATTAAGTCCCGACGCAATTTCTGTGTTTCATCGTCAATGTGAGGGTCCAAGGGATAGAGTAAAGCTGCAGAAGTGCATCGGAATCTAATACTGATCTCCCAGGAAACGCTCAAAGCAAACCACAAACAATGAGAAGATTCTCTCTTTTTGTACTTTAGTCGGCATTTTGCCTTTTGTATAAAACTCCAACGCAATTTCTGTGTTTCATCGTCAATGTGAAGGTCCAAGGGATAGAGGTAAGCTGCAGTAGTGCTTCGGAATCTAATACTGATCTCCCAGGTAACGCACAAAGCAAACAACGATCAATGAGAAGATTTGCTCTTCTTGTACTAAAGTCGGCATTGTGCATTTTGTATTAAATCCCGACGCAATTTCTGTGCTTCATCGTCAATGCGAAGGTCCAAGAGATAGAGTAAAGCTGCAGTAGAGCATCGAAAAATAATACTAATCTCCCAGGAAACGCTCAAAGCAAACGACAAACAATGAGAAGATATATCTTTCTTGTACTTAAGACGGCTTTGTGCCTTTTGTATTAAATCCCGACGCAATTTCTGTGTTTCTACGACAATGCAAAAGTCCAAGGGATAGAGTAAAGCTGCAGTAGTGCATCGGAATCTAATACTGATCTCCCAGGTAACGCTCGAAGCCAACACTAAGCAATGAGAGGATTAACGCTTCTTGTACCTAAGACGGCATTGTGCCTTTTTTATTAAATACCGACGCATTTTCTGTGTTTCATCATCAATTTGAAGGTGCAAGGGGTAGAGTTAAGCTGCAGTTGTGCATCGGAATCAAAAACCGATCTCTGAGGAAATGCTCAAAGCAAACCACAAACAGTGAGAAGATTTACTCTTCTTGTACTTCAGTCGGCATTGTGCCTTTTGTATTATATCCCGGCGATATTTCTGTGTTTCATCGTCAATGCGAAGGTCCAAGGGATAGAGGAAAGCTGCAGTAGTTCATCGAAATCTAATACTGATCTCCCAGGGAACGCTCAAACCAAACCACAAACAATAAGCTTTTCTCTTTTTGTACTTAAGTCGGCCATTTACCTTTTGTATTAAATCCCGACGCTATTTCTGTGTTTCATCGTCAATGTGAAGGTCCAAGGTATAGAGTAAACCTGGGGTAGTGCTTCGGAAACTAATACTGATCTCCCAGGAACCGCTCAAATCAAACCACAAACAATGAGAAGATTTACTCTTCTTGTACTTAAACTGGCATTGTGCCATTTGTATTAAATCCCGACACAATTTCTGTGGTTCATCGTCAATGTGAATGTCCAAGGGATAGAGTAAAGCGGCAGTAGTGCATCGGAATCTAATACTGATTTCCCAGGAAACGCTCAATTCTAACACCGAACAGTGAGAACATTTATTCGTCTTGTACTTAAGTCGGCATTGTGCCTTTTGTATTAAAACCCGACGCAATTTCTGTGTTTCATCGTCAATGTGCAGGTCCAAGGGATAGAGTAAAGCTGCAGAAGTGTATCGGAATCTAATACTGATAACCCAGAAACGCTCAAAGCAAACCACAAACAATGAAAAGAATTACTCTTCTTGTACTTAAGTCGGCATTGTGCATTTTGTATTAAATCCACACGCAATTTCTGTGTTTCATGGTCAAAGTGAAGGTCCAAGGGATACAGTAACGCTTAAGTAGTGCATCGGAATCTAATGCTGATCCCCCAGGATACACTCACTGCAAACTACAAACAATGAGAACATTTACTCTTCTTGTACTTAATTCGTCATTGTGCCTTTTGTATTCAATCCCGACGCTATTTTAGTGTTTCATCGTCAATGTGAAGGTCCAAGGGATAGAGTAAAGTTGGAGTATGGCATCGTGTAGGGAAGCAGCCTACTCACGCTGTAGTAAATTCACATCAGTTTCCATTATGTGCCAGCCAGTCTGTTGTAACTAGCTCTGACGTCATAAATGTTGCGCAATACCTTAAAAATCAAGCACATGAACTAAAACTTTTCTAGCATGTCAGAAATAATATTAAATTAATGTGTGTTAAATATCAGCTCGATAACTTCAGCCATTTTCGAAATTTGGACGTTTTTCTGGAAAAATCATTGGCGCAACAGAAAAGAGCTAGAGACTTCAAAATTTATATTTAGATTCATCTTTCATAATGATTTAATAAAAACAGTACTTTGGATTTCACATATTAAGATTTTAGTGGAAATTCATGATTTTCTGGTTTTCGTCTCAAAACTGAAGGAAGCAAGATAGATTAAGTAGGCTAGTAAATAAGGCTAGGTTGTTTAGATTTAAATAGGTTGGAGGTCCGCTATGATTATGAAGATGTGTAAAGTTTCTTTTTAATACCTATAAAATTATAGCGATAGCGGATCTCAACAGGGCCAGTTCAGAGCTCATCTAGTGCGTGCAGGGCAATTAAATTAATTCTCTCGCCTAAAGTATTTAACTTAGCCACGTCAAAATTTTATTATCAATACTTACCTGCGTGCTGAATGCACGTTTAAATTAAGAGATTCTTCGGCCATCAGCCAAAGAAGCTATAAATTATTATGTATCTTGAAGTGGTGCGTTACTAGCCCAGCGGCTAGTCGGGAGAGCGGATTTGATCAGGCGATCCCTCAGCCGTCCGCACCGCGGCTTTATATATAAGAACACTGCGCGAGGAAGCAAGGCCCCAGTTCTCTCCAGACGCTGAATGACACGCTATCTGTGTGGGTAGTCGCGTCGCATCAGTGTATCTGCTACAAACAGCCTCGGGTGCCGTATTAAGTTACTAGAGATATGCGGAACCATGAAAACATTTCATGTGAAGGGTTAATTCTGGAATGATTTTCATTATCTAGCTTCAGTTTGCGTTTTGTCGTATTTTCACGTGCCGTCGCGAGACAGTCATTCTACCAAATATTTAGCGTGGCGTTTGATGAAATATTTTCATCAAATTTTGGCGAGCATTCTTTTTAACATTTCATTCGGACATTTATAGTTGCATCAGCGCATTAGACTCTGAACTGTTCTGTTAGTTAGGTTGTAGGGATACTTGTGTTGTTTATCAGTGAATTTCAGAATATACTCAACTATTTTGGAAAACCGTTTTTGATTAGAAATCCTGGACAATCTCCTAATTCCTCAGAGCTATAAGCTGCAGCTATAACAACATTCTCAGGTAAAGTGGGCACTAGGATATCTATTTACTGGCTCCAAGTTTTATTAAATCACTTTCTGGGGGTGACGGAGTAAATAGAGAGCCAGTGTTGAGAACGGCAAAAGACAGCATTAACAATATTCTAAAAGCTAGAAACTGATTCAACACGCAAGTATTTATCCAGCAAATTAGATTTGATTTCTTTTTACAAACTCATCCGCCGCCCCACATATGGTGCATTGGCCGGGAAATCAACTAAGTGAAAGTGATTTTAACTATTCGGATTCGCGAGTGAAATGCGACACGCAACTGAGAATAGAACAGTGAATGTGTTACGTGTGTATGTGGACGACGCAATTGGATTAACAACGCATCTGGATTGACGGAGCTGGCACTGAGTCTAGCGGTGCTGCCGGCATCGCGAGAAACCAGTTTTCGCCGTACCGCAGTCGTCCGCTGGAGCAGCCGGCGTAGAGCCTGCAATTGCGGGCCACGCAAACACACAACAGCCGTCTGCAGTTCAACGTGCCACGTCGCATCAGGAATCCTGGTACGCCGCGCCGGCAACGCCATACGTCGTGCAGAAGGAACTAAGTTAAGTGAAAAGCTGTTAAAAATTTTACTAACCTGTACTAAAAGACTGTCGGCGATGGAACCGCCAAAAGAAACTGAGTTTAAACTTAAATTAGAACCTATGTCTTTTGAGGGAACTGTAAATTCAGACAACGTTTCAAGTGTAAACATGCATGAAAATAGTAATGTTAAAGTGAAAAATGAAGTATTGTCTCCTGACAGTAGTGTGCGAAGGGGCAATGATTCAATAATAGAGACCCCTGTAGTAAAGCGGAAAGTAGAAATTGTAAATTTATTGGATGATAGTTTCTCTGATGAATTAAAAGTGAAACAGTCATCAGAGATGGTAGAGTTTAAGAAGAGATGACTAATCAATCAGAAGTTTCATTTAATTTTGATGATTCTGGTATTGGAGCTAGTTTTTCGTCACCTGAGTGTGATAAAAAGCCAGCTCGTGAGCAACCCAAAGATGCTGGGGCTGTTGATCTAAATGTTATATTAAAAGCAATAGCTGCCAGTAATGCACAAATGACAGCTGAGTTAAAGTCTGAAATTGTGGCCAGCCAAACCAATTTTAATAAACGGTTTGAGGCGATGGACAATAAATTAGAATCCAATAAAGCTGAATTAGAAAATTCTTTCAAGGCTAGTTGCAATAATTTGAAAAAAGATCTGGACAGTTTGAATTATAAAATTGATTACAACCATGAGGATATTAAGAAAAAGGTTGCTCAACAGTTTTCTGAAATGTATAAAACAGTTAAATCCGAAGTTGCTGAGGTTCGCAAAGACTTCCGAATGGAAGATGCGAAGCTGGAGCACAAGTTAACAGAAAAGATCGAGGCGGAATCTGAACTGTGCTCAGATAGATTTAAAGATGTTAATATAAAAGTAAACATATGTCAGGCAGAAGTAGAAGCAATCAAAACTGACACTACTCATATTGTACGAAGAGTAGATAATGTTGAAATGAAAGTAGAAAATATAAGTACTAACATTGCTAACATTGAGAGTAAAGTAGCTTCAGTAACTTCTGGTAATGGTAATGTACAACAAGTTGTAGCTGCAAACGCCACTTTTATCGGGTGTCGGCAGTTCTTGCGGTTCGATCCAGATAAAAATATCCATCCGATAGATTTCTGGAACGATTTTGAAGATGTGATTCCACCGACTTGGTCTGAACGAGAGAAAATCTCATTTATTAAAAGCCATTTAGCAGGCGACGCGATGCGTTGGTCAGCTGATGTTATGTTGAAGTGTAAAACATTAGCGGAGTTTAAAACAGCTTTCATTAATGAGTATTGGTCTAGCAATAAGCAAAATGAAGTGTTGAGAGAATTTTGGAGTGGAAAACGCTTCAATGCAGGCAAGGAATCTATTAAAGAGTTTGCTAGGTCATGGATTTCACGTTTGTCACATTTGGCGGAAAAGCTAAAACCAGAAATGATTATACTAGGTCTGGAAGCCAAACTGCCATGGTACTGGCAAACTAGAATTATATCAGCCCCTAGAGACAATCTGGATCGTTTCATTGAATATTTGGAACGTGTAGAACGTGTTGCTGCCAATGAGGAGCAAGCACGTAATAACCGTAATGCCAATAATAATAAAAGTAATTTTAGGAACGAGCAAAATGGCAATGTAAACATCAGAACAGTAGGTGTTCGTCATCCTAAGAGAGATAGGAATTGGGGAAATAATTATCAGAACCAACAATGGCGTCCAAGGGATAATAATTTTGTTCCAAACAGAAATATGCATGTAAACAACAGTACGGAAAGTAAGGCTATGCCAGCTAACTATAATGAAAATAAAGGAAACAGTAGTAGACCTAGGCAGGAAAACTAGTTCCCGTCTATGAGGACACTGGCGCTCACCAGGCGGTTACTTTTCCTTAGCCAGTAGTTAAGGGAAATGGTAAGACAGATCAGAATACTCAAACTGAACAGATGGATGAAATGTCGGTAGCACCTAAGGATACTACAGAAATATTAGATCACTCACAGTATTTGATAGATACCGTGTTAGAGACGCTTTCTAAGTGGGAAGAGAAAGAGAAGGCGCAGCAGTGTAACAGTAGGGATGAGCTACAAAATACTGAATTGTCAGGTGAAGAAGCAGAAGAAATTCATGCTTATATTTACGATGAGGATGATGTGCTCTTATCTAAAGTGCCTGTGCAGGATGTTGATAATGTACTAATAGATTTAGAACAGGAGATAAGTGGGAATGTAGAGGGTAGGCTGTTTGGGGTCGATGAACCCAGTAGCTGTGACCAGTTGTCACTTGAGAAGGAAACCGACGATAATGGTGAAAGTGGTTTAGCTGTAACTAGTGTTATGCCCGGTCTGGAGGCGCAGAATCGCCCAGACTACAGTAATTTGGGTTATGTTCAGCAAACTAAATGTAATGAAGTCGTGCGGTGTTTCGATTTAAAATTAATAGACCGACTGGAAAAGGCAGCTGAAAATGTAATTCAGGAAACCCCTACACACTGTGACCTAAATGTAATGAAGACAGATGTTGATAACTTTAGTTGGAGACAAATCCAAAAGGAACTATTAGATGAATTTGAGGAACCACCTGTACAACCTAGAATAAGCCACCCTATAATAATAGTGAATATGTTGGGTATCAATGTACGTTGTCTCTTAGACAGTGGAAGTGAGGTGAGTGCAATATCTCAGTCCTTCTTTGACGCATTACCTGGTAAAGATAAGCTTACAGTAATGAGGGTATCAGGACTAAGAATAATTGGTGCTACTGGCAAGGTTTCAAAAACGATAAAGCAAGAAGCTTTACTACCCTTTAACATTAATGGTAATTTAATTGATCATCCATGCTTAATTGTAAATAATCTCAGTATTGAGGTTTTAATTGGCATAGATTTCTTGTCAAAATATCAGAGTGTTGTTGACTTTGAAAGAAGCCAGTTAAAAATGGTCTTGCCAATAACCGGAGTAATTATAGTACCTTTTAGTGATAAACATGTAGTAACTGATCATGAAACTTGGGAGCTGCCTATACGACTTCTGAAAAATAGGAGGTATTGGGACGAAGGTGTTAATCTTAATAACAATAAGCTGAATACAGAAGAAGAAGAAGAAGCAATTATTTTGGACAAAATAGAAGCTAAATTGCAGGAAATCGATAAGATTTCAGACAATCAGAAGGAAGAACTGAGACAGGTTCTAAAAAGGCATCATAAAGTATTTTCAGATCGACCTGGCAGATTCATAGGTAGCCACTGAATGCTGTAGGGAGGAGGTTGTTCTGTAACCTCTACACAGTGTGGCAGCTGTGCAGTCCCAGCTGTGTGAGATCTTCTTTCCCTTTCAGGTCTCACTCACTCTTCATCTTTCCAATCCGCTAAAATTTTCGACCTTTTCTTTCCAAATAATAAAATTTTCCGTTATAACTCTTCTTTACAGCATTAAGCTAATGAATGCTGTAGGGAGGAGGTTGTTCTGTAACCTCTACACAGTGTGGCAGCTGTGCAGTCCCAGCTGTGTGAGATCTTCTTTCCTTTTCAGGTCTCACTCACTCTTCATCTTTTCTATCCACCTAAAATTTTCTAACTCTTCTTTACAGCATTTAACCAATGAATGCTGTAGGGAGGAGGTTGCTCTATAACCTCCACACAGTGTGGCAGCTGTGCGGTCCCAGCTGTGTGAGATCTTCTTTCCCATTTCAGATCTCACTCATTCTTCCTCTTTCCTATCTACAAAAATTTCGACGTCTTCTTTCCCAATACTAAAATTTTCCGTTATGATTATCACGCCAGCATTAAGCTAATGAATGCTGTAGGGAGGAGGTTATTCTGTAACCTCTACACAGTGTGGCAGCTGTGCAGTCCCAGCTGTGTGAGATCTTCTTTCCCATTTCAGGTCTCACTCACTCTTCATCTTTCCTATCTACAAAATTTCGACATCTTCTTACAACACATAAAAATTTCTAACTGTTCTTTACAGCATTAAACTAATGAATGCTGTAGGGAGGAGGTTATTCTGTAACCTCTACACAGTGTGGCAGCTGTGCAGTCCCAGCTGTGTGAGATCTTCTTTCCCATTTCAGGTCTCACTCAATCTTCATCTTTCCTATCCCCAAAAATTTCGACCTCTACTTTCCAACACAAAATTTTCCGTTATGATAATCAAGCCAGCATTAAACTAATGAATGCTGTAGGGAGGAGGTTGTTCTTTAACCTCTACACAGTGTGGCAGCTGTGCAGTCCCAGCTGTGTGAGATCTTCTTTCCCTTTCAGGTCTCACTCATTCTTCCTCTTTCCTGTCCACAAAAATTTCGACCTCTTCTTTCCAGACATGAAAATTTTCTGTCATGGCTATCAAGCCATGAGTTATGGAACCATTCTATCTACCGATTAGTGAAGAAAAATACCTAATGTGACAAACCTAATAGTGACAAACAATAGAGAAGTATGACGTAATTAAGATATAAAATGTATTTGACTAACAAGTATGTATAGTACCCTGGTAATATAATAAGTACAAAGTGTTGTTTTATTGGAAATGGTCCACCAACAGTAATTTAAAAAGATATATGAATTCATGTACAAGCAGGATCTGAAGTGGTAGTGAAACCTAGTGTATACATTAGAGCTAACTAAGAAATAGTAAAAGAGATTGCTTAGTGGTATGAAAAATATGCAGATAAGTTGTAAGATTAAACTCACCTGGTGTAGCAAGGAAAGGCAGTGTAATCAAATTGAGCAGTGTTTGTGGTTGAGACGTGAAGGACACGTCCCTGAAGTATTTATAAGGTTGGAGCTGGCCATTATTTTAGTGTAGTGTGTGACAGGATACACCTACACGTATTGAGGTTATGAGTTGGAGGCGTGAATGCGACCATAGGTACCCTTATGGTAGATGAGACAGAGCAGCTCATGGTGTCCTATAGGTTTAAGGAATTTAGCATTACGCTCGTCCATAATTACTTGATGCACTTTAGTGGTAGGTCCGAGAGAGACTACCTGAGGTTTCAGCGTCCGATCGAGTGGAAATGGATTGCCACGTGAGCAAACTAATCAGCTGCAATACACTATGAATATGAAAGAAATGTGCTATCCTATGCTTTAAATATTAATAGAGTGAGTGTTAAATAAGTACATACACTAGCAAAATAAATAAATAACATACTGACAGACGTGAAACATTATTTTAGCTCAGCATAAATACACTTCAAAGTAAGTAAGTACCTAATTGCAGATGTGGAACTGACAACAGCAGAGGACCAATAAGTGGATTTAGTAGTCAACTAAACGTAGTGTGTTTTGAACACTCAGAACTGTACTATTACCAAAAGTTACTTACATGTACATGGAAGCTGAGAAAACAACCACTAATCATACTCATACTACCTCTAAGAATAAAGTAATCAAAGATGAGTCAGTTAAGTAAATAAAATGCAGATGTATCAGGAATGTACCGAGCATTGGTTCAGTGTTCCGGCCCAGAAATAAGAAATTCAGATTAAATATGATTTATGATTGTATGCCTTAGGAGCATAAATTTTCTCCAGTACGTGACTAAAGGCGTTTTGAGCCATTTGTTTAACGATTTTATGACAGCTAAGTAACCGCGAGAGTAATACTGAAAAAGCTCTGTTAACTTTGTTCCAGCAAAATATTGGAAGATAAAATGTATATATCCCCATTTCTTTGTGACCCACCCTTAGATATTAAGTGAACAGAGTCTGAGGCACTCTTTTTGTTTGTTCTACAGGACAAACCAGATAATGGCAGCCTGGTAGCTGTGTGAAAGAGTGGAGTGACTTGGACACAACTCACAGTGACCCCTCCCCTTACCCCATGTAATTTAGAGAGAACGTGAAGGACGCACACCATAGCAACTTCCCCTCCTCTACCCTTGTGAATGGAAGTGTAGGACGCCAGCCAAAGCGGCTACAACCACGTGTGTAAAAATTATTTGTGAACTTTCCTTTCAGGTTTAAAAAAGACTGCTAAGAGATAATCATCTGTTTATGTATCATGTTATTTTCTTTGAATTTGTGTATGTAAAAATGTATTTAATGTAGTTAAGATTTTCATAATTTTTCAATTTGTATGTGTTTGTTTGTCTAAGGCAATATGTATGCCAAAATATTTCATTGACTTTGCTTAAAATTTTGAGTAATGACATTGGTTAAAAGGCAGTGAATATGCCTACAATTTAAATAATTAATGTAGGTAATCAGTTTTCTTTAATGTTTCTACAGGTTTATATTTCAATTATGATTTTCATAGGGAGTTAAACTGTACTCTTGTTTCCCTTTTTGTAATTAAATTTTTTTTCATTCATTAACATTCATAAACAAAAAAAAATTTAAGTAGAGGGTGATGTAGGGAAGCAGCCTACTCACGCTGTAGTAAATTCACATCAGTTTCCATTATGTGCCAGCCAGTCTGCTGTAACTAGCTCTGACGTCATAAATGTTGCGCAATACCTTAAAAATCAAGCACATGAACTAAAACTTTTCTAGCATGTCAGAAATAATATTAAATTAATGTGTGTTAAATATCAGCTCGATAACTTCAGCCATTTTCGAAATTTGGACGTTTTTCTGGAAAAATCATTGGCGCAACAGAAAAGAGCTAGAGACTTCAAAATTTATATTTAGATTCGTCTTTCATAATGATTTAATAAAAACAGTACTTTGGATTTCACATATTAAGATTTTAGTGGAAAATCATGATTTTCTGGTTTTCGTCTCAAAACTGAAGGAAGCAAGATAGATTAAGTAGGCTAGTAAATAAGGCTAGGTTGTTTAGATTTAAATAGGTTGGAGGTCCGCTATGATTATGAAGATGTGTAAAGTTTCTTTTTAATACCTATAAAATTATAGCGATAGCGGATCTCAACAGGGCCAGTTCAGAGCTCATCTAGTGCATGCAGGGCAATTAAATTAATTCTCTCGCCTAAAGTATTTAACTTAGCCACGTCAAAATTTTATTATCAATACTTACCTGCGTGCTGAATGCACGTTTAAATTAAGAGATTCTTCGGCCATCAGCCAAAGAAGCTATAAATTATTATGTATCTTGAAGTGGTGCGTTACTAGCCCAGCGGCTAGTCGGGAGAGCGGATTTGATCAGGCGATCCCTCAGCCGTCCGCACCGCGGCTTTATATATAAGAACACTGCGCGAGGAAGCAAGGCTCCAGTTCTCTCCAGACGCTGAATGACACGCCATCTGTGTCGGTAGTCGCGTCGCATCAGTGTATCTGCTACAAACAGCCTCGGGTGCCGTATTAAGATACTAGAGATATGCGGAACCATGAAAACATTTCATGTGAAGGGTTAATTCTGGAATGAGTTTCATTATCTAGCTTCAGTTTGCGTTTTGTCGTATTTTCACGTGCCGTCGCGGGACAGTCATTCTACCAAATATTTAGCGTGGCGTTTGATGAAATATTTTCATCAAATTTTGGCGAGCATTCTTTTTAACACTTGATTCGGACATTTATAGTTGCATCAGCGCATTAGACTCTGAACTGTTCTGTTAGTTAGGTTGTAGGGATACTTGCGTTGTTTATCAGTGAATTTCAGAATATACTCAACTATTTTGGAAAACTGTTTTTGATTAGAAATCCCGGACAATCTCCTAATTCCTCAGAGCTATAAGCTGCAGCTATAAGAACATTCTCAGGTAAAGTGGGCACTAGGATATCTATTTACTGGCTCCAAGTTTTATTAAATCACTTTCTGGGGGTGACGGAGTAAATAGAGAGCCAGTGTTGAGAACGGCAAAAGACAGCATTAACAATATTCTAATAGCTAGAAACTGATTCAACACGCAAGTATTTATCCAGCAAATTAGATTTGATTTCATTTTACAAACTCATCCGCCGCCCCACAATCGGAAGCTAATACTGATCACCCAGGAAACGCTCAAACAAACCACAAACAATGAGAAGATTTACTCTTCTTGTACTTAGGTCGGCATTGTGCCTTTTGTATTAAATCCCGACTCAATATCTGATATTCATCGTAAATGTGAAGGTCCAAGGGATAGAGTAAGGCTGCAATAGTACATCAGATTCTAATACTCATCTCCCAGGAAACGCTCAAAGCAAACCACAAACTCTGAGAAAAATTAATTTTCTCGTACTTAAACCGGCATTGTGCCTTTTGTATTAAATCCCGACGCAATTTCTGTGTTTCATCGTCAATGTGAAGGTCCAGGGGATAGAGTGAAGCTGCAGTAGTGCATCGGAACATAATACTGATCTCCCAGGAAGCGCTCGAAGCAAACCACAAACAATGAGAGGATTTACTGTTCTTGGACTTAAGTCGGCATTGTGCTTATTGTATTAAATCCCGACGCAATTTCTGTGTTTCATCGTCAATGTGAAGGTCCAAGAAATAGAGTAAAGCTGCAGTATGCATCTGAATCTTATACTGATCTCACAGGAAATTCTCGAAGCAAACACGAAACAATGAGGAGATTTACTCTTCTTGTACTTAAGTCGGCATTGTGCCTTTTGTATTCAATCACGACGCTATTTTAGTGTTTCATCGTCAATGTGAAGGTCCAAGGGATAGAGTAAAGCTGGAGTAGTCCATCGGAATGTAATACTGATCTCCCAGGAAACGCTCAAATCAAACCACAAACAATGAGAAGATTTTCACTTCTTGTACTTCAGTCGGCATTTTGCCTTTTGTATAAAACTCCTACGCAATTTCTGTGTTTCATCGTCAATGTGAAGGTCCAAGGGATAGAGGAAAGCTGCAATAGTGCTTCGGAATGTAATACTGATCTCCCAGGAAACGGTCAAAGCAAACAACGATCAACGAGGAGATTTACTCTTTTTGTACTAAAGTCGGCATTGTGCCTTTTGTATTAAATCCCGACGCAATTTCTGTGTTTCATCGTCTATGTGAGGGTCCAAGGGATAGAGTAAAGCTGCAGAAGTGCATCGGAATCTAATACTGATCTCCCAGGAAACGCTCAAAGCAAACCACAAACAATGAGATGATTTTCTCCTCTTATACTTCAGTCGGCATTTTGCCTTTTGTATAAAACTCCTACGCAATTTCTGTGTTTCATCGTCAATGTGAAGGTCCAAGGGATAGGGGAAAGCTGCACTAGTGCTTCGGAAAGTAATACTGATCTCCCATGAAACGCTCAAAGCAATCCACAAAGAATGAGAAGATTTACTCTTCTCTTACTTAAGTCGGCTTTTGTGCGTTTTGTATTAAATCCCGACGCAATTTCTGTGTTTCATCGTCAATGTGAAGGTCCAAGGGATAGGTTAAAGCTCCAGAAGTGCATCGGAATCTAATACTGATATCTCAGGAAACGCTCAAAGCGAACGACAAACAATGAAAAGATTTACTCTTCTTGTACTTAAGTCGGCATTGTGCATTTTGCATTAAATCCCGACGCAATTTCTGTGTTGCATCGTCAAAGTGAAGGTCCAAGGGATACAGTAACGCTGCAGTAGTGCATCGGACTCTAATACTGACCTCCTAGGAAACGCTAAAAGCAAACCACAAACAATGAGAAGATTTAATCTTCTTGTACTTAAGTCGTCATTGTGCCATTTCTATTAAATCACGACGCAATTTCTGTGTTTCATCGTAAATGTGAAGGTCCAAGGGATAGATTAAAGCTGCAGTAGTGTATCGCAATATAATACTGATTTCCCGGGAAACGCTCAAGCCAACCACAAACAATGAGAAAATTTACTCTCCTTGTACTAAATTCGGCATTGTGCCTTTTGTTTTAAATCCCGGCGCAATTTCTGTGCTTCATCGTCAATGTGAAGGTCCAAGGGATAGAGTTAAGCTGCACAAGTGCATCGGAATCCAAAAAAATTCTCCCAGGAAACCCTCAAAGCAAACCACAAACAATGAGAAGATTTTCTCTTCTTGTACTTACGTCGGCATTGTGCCTTTTGTATTAAATCCCGAGGCAATTTCGGTATTTCATCGTCAATGTGAAGGCCCAAGGGATAGAGTAAAGCTGCAGTAGTGCATCGGAATGTAATACTGATCTCCCAGGAGACGCTCAAAGCAAACATCAAACAATGAGAAGATTTACTCTTCTTGTACTTAAGTCAGCATTGTGCGTTTTGTATTAAACCCCGACGCAATTTCTGTGTTTCATCGTCAATGAGGAGGTCCAAGGATTAGAGTAAAGCAGCATTAGTGCATCGACATCTAATACTGAACTCCAAGGAAACGCTCAAAGCAAACCACAAACAGTGAGAAGAATTACTCTTCTTGTAGAAAAGTCGAGATTGTGCATTTTGTATTAAATCCCGCCGCAACTTACGTGTTCCATCTTCAATGTGAGGGTCCAAGGGATGGAGTAAAGCTGCAGTAGTGCATCGGAATCGAATACTGATCCTCCAGGAAACGCTCAAAGCAAACCACTAACAACGAGAAGATTTACTTCTCTTGCACTTAAGTCGGCATTGTGCCTTTTGTATTAAATCCCGACGCAATTTCTGTGTTTCATTGTGAATGTGATGGTCCGAGGGATATAGTAACGCTGCTGTAGTGCATCGGAATCTAATACTGATCTCCCAGGAAATGCTCAAAGCAAACCACAAACGGTGACAAGATTTGCTCTTCTTGTGCGTAAGTCGTCATTCTGCCTTTTGTGATAAATCCCTACGCAATTTCTGTGTTTCACCGTCAATGTGAAGGTCCAAGGGATGGAGTAAAGCTGGAGTAGAGCACCGGAATCTCATACTGATTTCCCAGGAAACGCTCAAAGCAAACCATAAACAATGAGAAAATTTACTCTTCTTGTACTTAAGTCGGCATTGTGCCTTTTGCATTAAATACCGACGCATTTTCTGTGTTTCATCGTCAATGTGAAGGTCCAATGGAAAGAGAAAAGCTGCAGTAGTGCATCGGGTCTAATACTGATCTCCCAGGAAACGCTCGAAGCAAACCACAACAGCGTGAAGAATTACTCTTCTTGTACATAAGTCGGCATTGTGCCTTTTGTATTAAATACCGACGCAAATTCTGTGTTTCATCGTCAATGTGAAGGTCCAACGGATAAAGTAAGGCTGCAGTGGTGCAACGGAATCTAATACTGATCCTCCAGGAAACAATCAAAGCAAGCCACAAACAATTAGAAGATTTACTCTTCTTGTACTTAAGTCAGCATTGTGCCCTTTGTATTAAATCCCGACGCATTTTCTGTGTTTCATCGACAATGTGAAAGTCCAAGGGATAGAGTAAAGCTGCAGTAGTGCATCGGAATGTAATACTGATCTGCCAGGAAACGCTCAAAGCAAACCTCATACAATGAGAAGATTTACTCTTCATGTACCGAAGCCGCTATTGTGCCATTTGTATTAAATACCAACGTTATTTCTCTGTTTCATCGTCAATGTGAAGGACCAAGGGATAGAGTAAAGCTGCAGTAGTGCATCGGAAGCTAACACTGATCTCCCAGGAAACGCTCGAAGCGAACCTAAAACAATGAGAAGATTTACTCTTCTTGTACCTAAGTCGTCATTGTGCATCCTGTATTAAATTCCGACGCAATTTCTGTGTCTCATCGTCAATGTGGAGGTCCAAGGGATAGAGTAAAGCTGCAGTAGTGCATCGGAATCTAATACTGATCTCCCAGGAAACGCTCAAAGCGAACCAAAAACAATGAGAAGATTAACCCTTCTTGTACTTAAGTTGGCATTGTGCCTTTTGTATTAAATACCGACTTAATTTCTGTGTTTCATCATCAATTTGTAGGTCCAAGGGGTAGAGTAAAGCTGCAGTAGTGCATCGGAATCAAAAACCGATCTCTGAGGAAACGCTCGAAGCCAACCACAAACAATCAGAAAATTTAATCTTCTTGTACTTAAGTTGGCATTGTGCCTTTTGTATTAAATCCCGACACAATTTCTGTGTTTCATCGTCAATTTGAATATCCAAGGGATAGAGTAAAGCGGCAGTATTGCATCGGAATCTAATACTGATTTCCCAGGAAATGCTAACGCAAACCAGGAAAAACAAGATTTACTCTTCTTGTACTTAAGTCGGCATTGTGCCTTTTGTTTTAAATCCCGACGCAATTTCTGTGTTTCATCGTCGATGTAAGGGTCCAAGGGATAGAGTAAAGCTGCAGAAGTGCATCGGAATCTAATACTGATCTCTCAGGAAACGCTGCAGTGGTGCATCGGAATCGAATACTGATCCTCCAGGAAACGCTCAAAGCAAACCACAAACAACGAAAAGATATACTCCTCTTGCACTTGAGTCGGCATTGTGCCTTTTGTATTAAATCCCGACGCTATTTCTTTGTATCATCGTCAATGTGAAGGCCCAAGGGATAGAGTTAATGTGCAGTAGTGCATCGGAATCTTATACTAATCTCCTGGAGACGCACAAAGCAAACCACAAACAATGAGAAGATTTACTCGTCTTGTACTTAAGTCGGCATTGTGCCTTTTGTATTAAATCCCGACGCTATTTCTGCGGTTCATCGACAATGTGAAAGTCCAAGGGATAGAGTAAAGCTGCAGTAGTGCATCGGAATCAAAAACCGAACTCTGAGGAAACGCTCAAAGCAAAGCACAAACTATGAGAAGATTTACTCTTCTTGTACTTAAGTCGGCATTGTGCCTTTTGTATTAAATTCCGAAGCAATATCTGTGTTTCATCGTCAACGTGAAGGTCTAAGGGATATGGTAAAGCTGCAGTAGTGCATCGGAATCTAATACTGATCCCCCAGGAAACGCTTAAAGCAAACCACAACGAAACAAATGATTTACTCCTCTTGTAATTAACTCGGCATTGTGCCTTTTGTATTAAATCCCGACGTAATTTCTGTGTATCGTCGTCAATGTGAAGGTACAAGGGATGGAGTTAAGCCACAGTAGTGCATCGGAATCCAATACTGATCTCCCACTAAACGCCCAAGTCAAATAACAAACAATGAGAAGATTTACTCTTCTTGTTCTTAAGTCGGCATTGTGCCATTTGTATTAAATCCCGACTCAATTTCTGTGTTTTTTCGTCAATGTTAAGATCCAAGGGATAGAGTAAAGCTGCAGTTGTGCATCGGAATCTAATGCTGATCTCCCAGGAAAAGCTCAAAGCAAACCACAAACTATGAGAAGATTTACTCTTCTTGCACTTAAGTCAGCATTGTGCCTTTTGTATTAAATCCCGACGCAATTTCTGTGTTTCATTGTCAATGTGAAGGTCCAAGATATAGAGTATCACTGCAGTAGTGCGTCTGAATCGAATACTGACCTCCCAAGAAACGCTCGAAGCAAACAACAAACAATGAGAAGATTTTATCTTCTTGTACTTATGTCGGCATTGAGCCCTTTGTATTAAGTCCCGACGCACATTCTGTGTTTCATCGCCACTGTGAAGGTCCAGGCGATAGGGTATACCTGCAGTAGTGCATCGGAATCTAATACTGAGCTCCCCGGAAACGCTCAAAGCAAACCACATACAAAGAGGAGATTTACTGTTCTTGGCCTTAGGTCGGGATTGTGCCTTTTCTATTAAATCCCGATGCAAATTCTGTGTTTAATCGTCAATGTGAAGGTCCAAGGGATGGAGTAAAGCTACAGTAGTGCATCTGAATCCAATACAGATCTCCCAGGAATCGCTCAAAGCAAACCACAAACAATGAGAAGATTTTATCATCTTGTACTTAAGTCGACATTGTGCCTTTTGTATTATATCCTGGCGCAATTTCTGTGTATCATCGTCAGTGTGGAGGTTCAAGGTATAGAGTATAGCTGCAGTAGTGCATCTGAATCTAATACTGAGCTCCCCGGAAACGATCAAAGCAAACCACACGCAATGAGAAGATTTACTGTTCTTGGACTTAAGTCGGGATTGTGCCTTTTCTATTAATTCCCGACGCAATTTCTGTATTTCATCGTTAATGTGAAGGTCTAAGGGATAGAGTAAAGCTGCAGTAGTGCATCGGAATCTAATACTGATCTCCCAGGATACGCTCAAACAAACTGCGAACAATGAGAAGATTTACACTTCTTCTACATAAGTTAGTGTTGTGCATTTTCTATTACATCCCGACGCATTTTCTGGGATTCATCGTACATGTGAAGGTCCAAGGGATAGAGTAAAGCTGCAGTTGTGCTTCAGAACTAATACTGATCTCCCAGGAGACGCTCAAGGCAAACTACAAACAATGAGAAGATTTACTCTTCTTGTACTTAAGTCGGCATTTTGCCTTTTGTATTAAATCCCGACGCAATTTCTGTGTATCTTCGTTAATGTGAAGGTCCAAGGGATAGAGTAAAGCTACAGTAGTGCATCAAAATCCAATACTGATCTTCCAGGAAACGCTCAAAGCAAATAACAAACAATGAGAAAATTCACTCTTCTTGTCCTTAAGTCTTCATTGCACCATTTGTATTAAATCCCGACGCAATTTCTGTCTTTCATCGTCAATGTTAAGATCCAAGGGATAGAGAAAAGCTGCAGTTGTGCATCGGAAACTAATACTGATCTCCCAGGAAACGCTCAAAGCAAACCACAAACTATGAGAAGATTTACTGTTCTTGTACTTAAGTCGGTATTGTGCCTTTTGTAGTAAAAACCGGCGCAATATCTCTGTTTCATCGTCAATGTGAAGTCCCAAGCGATAGATTAAATCTGCAGTAGTGCAACGGAATCTAATATTGATCTCCCAGAAAACGCTCGATGCAAACTACAAACAATAAGAAGATTTACTCTTTTTGTACTTAAGTGGAATTGTGCCTTTTGTATTAAATTCCCACGCAGTTTCTGTGTTTCATCGTCAATGTGAAGGTCCAAGGGATGGATTAAAGCTGCAGTAGTGCATCGGAATCTAATACTGATCTCCCAAGAAACGCTCAAAGCAAACCACAAACAATGAGAAGATTTACTCTTCTTGTACTTAAGTTGGTACTGTGCCTTTTGTATTAAGTTCCGTCGCAATTTTGGGGGTCTTATCGTCAATGTGAAGGTCCAAGGGGTAGAGTAAAGCTGCAGCAGTGCATCGGAATGTGGTACTGATCTCCCAGGAAATTCTCAAAGAAAACCACAAGCAATGAGAATAATTTCTCTTATTGTAGTTACGTCGGCATTGTGACTTTTGTAGTAAATCTCGACGCATTATCTGTGTTTCATCGTCAATGTGAAGGTCCAAGGGATAGAGTTATGCTGCAGTTCTGCATCGGATTCGAATACTGATCTTTAAGGAAACGCTCAAAGCAACCATCGATCAATGAGAAGATTTACTCTTCTTGAACTTAAGTCGGCATTGTGCCTTTGTATTAAATCCCGACGCAATTTCTGTGTTTCATCGTCAATGTGAAGGTCCATGGGATATAGTAACGCTGCTGTAGTGCATCGGAATCTAATACTGATCTCCCAGGAAACGCTCATAGCAAACCACAAACAATGAGAACATTTACTCTTCTTGTTCTTAAGTAGGCATTGTGCCATTTGTATTAAATCCCGACGCAATTTCTGTGTTTCATCGTCAATATTAAGATCCAAGGGATAGAGTAAAGCTGCAGTTGTGCATCGGAAACTAATACTGATCTCCCAGGAAACCCTCAAACAAACTACAAACAATGAGAAGATTTAATCTTCGTGTACTTAAGTCGGCATGGTGCCTTTTGTATTAAAAACCGACGCAATTTCTCTGTTTCATCGTCAATGTCAAGGCCCAAGGGATGATTAAAGCTTCAGTAGTGCATCAGAACCTAATATTGATCTCTCACCAAACGCTCGAAGCAAACCACAAACATTAAGAAGATTTACTTTTCTTTCACTTAAGTGGAATTGTGCCTTTTGTATTAAATCTCGACGCAATTTCTGTGTTTCATTGTCAATGTGAAGGTCCAAGGGGTAGATTAAAGCTGCAGTAGTGCATCGGAATCTAATACTGATCTCCCAGGAAACGCTCAAAGCAAACCACAAACAATGAGAAGATTTACTCTTCTTGTACTTAAGTCGGCACTGTGCCTTTTGTATTAAATCCCGACGTAATTTCTGTGTTTCATCGTCAATGTGAAGGTCCATGGGATAAAGTAACGCTGCTGTAGTGCATCGGAATCTAATACTGATCTCCCAGGAAACGCTCAAAGCAAACCACAAACAATGACAAGATTTACTCTTCTTGTACTTAAGTCGTCATTGTATCTTTTGTGTTAAATCCCGACGCAATATCTGTCTTTCATCGTCAAAGTGAAGGTCCAAGGGATAGAGTAAAGCTGGAGTAGTGCACCTGAATCTAATACTGATCTCCCAGGAAACGTTCAAAGCACACCATAAACAATAAGATCATTTACTCTTCTTGTACTTAAGTCGGCATTGTGCCTTTTGTATTATATCCCGACGCAATTTTTGTGTTTCATCGTCAATGTGAAGGTCCAAGGGATAGAGTAAAGCTGCAGTAGTGCATCGGATTCTAATACTGATCTCCCAGGAAACGCTCAAAGCAAACCACAAATAATGAGAAGACTTACTATTCTTGTAGTTAAGTCGGTATTGTGCCTTTTGTATTATACCCCGACGCAATTTATCTGTTTCTTCGTCAATGTGAAGGTCCAAGAGGTAGAGTAAAGCTGCAGTAGTGCATCGGAATCTAATAGAGATATCTCCGGAAACGCTCCAAGCAAACCAGAAACAATGAGAAGATTTAACCTTTTTGTACTTAAGTCGGCATTGTGCCTTTTTTATTAAATCCCGACGCAATTTCTGAGTTTCATCATCAATGTGAAGGTCCAAGACGTAGATTAAAGCTGCAGTAGTGCATCGGAATCTAATACTGATCTCTCAGGAAACGCTCAAAGCAAACAGCGAATCATGAGAAGCTTTACTCTTCTTGAACGTAAGTCGGCATTGTGCCTTTTTCATTAAATCCCGACGCAATTTCTGAGTTTCATCGTCAATGTGTATGTTCAAGGGATAGAGTAAGGCTGCAGTAGGGCGTCGGAAGGTAATACTGATCTCCCAGGAAACGCTAAAAGCTAACCATAAACAATGTGAAGATTTACTCTACTTGTATTTATGACGGCATTGTGCCGTTTGTTTTAAATCCGACGAAATTTCTGTGTGTCATCGTAAATGTGAAGGTCCAAGGAATAGGGCAAAGCTGCAGTTATGCGTAGTAATCTAATAGTGATCTCCCAGGAAACGGTCAAAGCAAATCACAAACAATGTGAGTAATCACTCTTCTTGTACTTAAGCCGGCATTGTTCCTTTTGTATTGAATTTTGACACTATTTCTGTGTTTCATCGTCAATGTGAAGGTCGAAGGGATAGAGAAAAAATGCAGTAGTGCATCGGAATCTAATACTGATCACCCTTGAAACGCTCAAAGCAAACCACAAACAATGAGAAGATATACTTTTCTTGTACTTAAGTAGGCATTGTGCCTTTTGTATTAAATCCGGACGCAATTCCTGTGCTTCGTCGTCAATGTAAATGTCCGAGGCACTGAGCAAATCTGCAGTAGTGCATCGGAATCCAATACTGATCTCCCATGAAACGCTCAAAGCGAACCACAAACAATGAGAATATATACACTTCTTGTACTTAAGTCTTCATTGTTCCTTTTGTATTAAATCCCGACGCAATTTCTGTGTTTCATCGTCACGTGAATGTCCAAGGGATAGAGTAAAGCTGCAGTAGTGCATCGGAATCTAATACTGATCTCCCATGAAACGCTCAGAGCAAACCACAAACAATGAGTAGATTTACTCTTCTTGTACATAAGTCGGAATTGTGCCTTTTGTATTAAATCCGGACGCAATTCCTGTGCTTCGTCGTCAATGTAAATGTCCAAGTCACTGAGCAAATCTGCAGTAGTGCATCGGTATCCCACACTGATCTCCCATGAAGCGCTCAAAGCGAAGCACAAACAATAAGAATATATACTCTTCTTGTACTTAAGTCTTCATTGTGCCTATTGTATTAAATCCCGACGTTATTCCTGTGTTTCACCGTCAATGTGAATGTCCAAGGGAAAGAGTAAACCTGCAGTAGTGCATCGGAATCTAATACTGAGCTCCCAGGAAACGCTCAAAGCAAACCAGAAACAATGAAAAGATTTACTCTTCTTGTGCTTAAGTCGGCATTGTGCCTTTTGTTTAAATCCCGACGCTATTACTGTGTTTCATCGGGAATATGAAGGTCCAAGGTATAGAGTAAAGCTGCAGTATTGCATCGGATTGTAATACTAATCTCCCAGGAAACGCTCAAAGCAAACAACTAACAATGAGATGATTTGCACTTCTTGTACTTATGTCGGCATTGTGATTTTTGTATTAAATCCGTAAGCAATTTCTGTGTTTCATCGTCAATGTGAAGATCCAAGGGATGGAGTAAAGCTGCAGTAGTGCATCGGAATCTAATACTGATCTCCCAGGAAACGCTCAAAGCAAACCACTGGCAATGAGAAGATTTACTCTTCTTGTACTTAAGCCATCATTGTGCCTTTTGTATTAAGCCAAAATGCAATTTCTGTGTTTCATCGTCAATGTGAAGGTCCAAGGGATAGAGTAATGCTACAATAGTGCAGCGGAATCCAATACTGATCTCCCTGGAAACGCTTAAAGCTAACCACAAACAGTGAGAAGAATTACTCTTCTTGTTTTTAAGTCGGCATTGTGCCTTTTGTATTAAATCCCGACGCTTTTTTTTTGTTTGATCTTCAATGAGAAGGTCCAAGGGATAAAGTAAGGCTGCAGTAGTGCATCGGATTCTAATACTGATCCCCCAGGAAACGCTCAAATCAAACCTCAAACAATGAGAAGATATACTCCTCTTGTACTTATGTCGGCATTGTCCATTTTGTATAATATCTAGTCGCAATTTCTGTTTCATCGTCAATGTGAAGGTCCAAGGGATGGAGTAAAACTGCAGCAGTGCATCGGAATCTAATACTTATCTCTCATGAAACGCTCAAAGTAAACCACAAACAATGAGAAGATTTACTCATTTCTAACTTAAGTCGGCGTTGTGCCTTTTGTATTAAATCCCGACGCTTTTTTTTTGTTTGATCTTCAATGAGAAGGTCCAAGGGATAAAGTAAGGCTGCAGTAGTGCATCGGATTCTAATACTGATCCCCCAGGAATCGCTCAAATCAAACCTCAAACAATGAGAAGATATACTCCTCTTGTACTTATGTCGGCATTGTCCATTTTGTATAATATCTAGTCGCAATTTCTGTTTCATCGTCAATGTGAAGGTCCAAGGGATGGAGTAAAACTGCAGCAGTGCATCGGAATCTAATACTTATCTCTCATGAAACGCTCAAAGTAAACCACAAACAATGAGAAGATTTACTCATTTCTAACTTAAGTCGGCGTTGTGCCTTTTGTATTAAATCCCGACGCTATTACTGTGTTTCGTCGTCAATTTGATGGTCCAAGGATAGAGTAAAGCTGCAGTAGTGCATCGGAATCTAATACTGGTCTCCCAGGAAAAGCTCAAAGCAAAAAGAAATATTGAGAAGAATTACTCTTCTTGTACTTAAGTCGGCATTGTGCCTTTTGTATTATATCCCGACGCAATTTCTGTTTACCATCGTCAATGTGAAGACCCAAGGGATAGAGTAAAGCTGCAGTAGTGCATCAGAGTCTAATGCTGATCTCCCAGGAAATGCTCAAAGCAAACCACTAAATATGAGAAGATTTAATCTTCTTGCACTTAAGTCATCGTTGTGCCATTTGTATTAAATCCCGACGCAATTTCTGTGTTTCATCGTCAATGTGAAGGTCCAAGGGATAGAGTAAAGCTGCAGCAGTGCATCGGAATCTAATACTTATCTCACAGGAAACGCTCGAATCAAAGCAGAAACATTGAGAAGATTCAGTCTTCTTGTACGTAAGTCGGCAATGTGCTTGTTGTATTAAATCCCGACACGATGTTTGTGTTTCATCCTCAATGTGAAGGTCCAAGGGATAGAGTAAAGCTGCAGTAGGGTATCGGAATCTAATTCTGATCTCCCAGGAACCGCGCAAAACAAACCACAAAGAATGAGAAGATTTACCCTTCTTGTACTTAAGTGGGCATTGTGCCATTTTTATTAAATCCCGACGCAATTTCTGATTTTTCGTCAATGTGAAGGTCCATGAGGTAGATTAAAGCTGCAGTAGTGCATCGGAATCTAATACTGATCTCCCAGGAAACGCTCAAAGCAAACAGCGAATCATGAGAAGCTTTACTCTTCTTGAACGTAAGTCGGCATTGTGCCTTTTGCATTAAATCCCGACGCAATTTCTGAGTTTCATCGTCAATGTGTATGTTCAAGGGATAGAGGAAAGCTGCAGTAGGGCGTCGGAAGCTAATACTGATCTCCCAGGAAACGCTAAAACCTAACCATAAACAATGTGAAGATTTACTCTACTTGTATTTATGACGGCATTGTGCCTTTTGTTTTAAATCCGACAAAATTTCTGTGTGTCATCGTAAATGTGAAGGTCCAAGGAATAGGGCAAAGCTGCAGTTATGCGTAGGAATCTAATAGTGATCTCCCAGGAAACGGTCAAAGCAAATCACAAACAATGTGAGTAATTACTCTTCTTGTACTTAAGTCGGCATTGTTCCTTTTGTATTGAATTTTGACACTATTTCTGTGTTTCATCGTCAATGTGAAGGTCGAAGGGACAGATTAAAGCTGCAATAGTGCATCGGAATCTAACACTGAGCTCCCAGGAAACGCTCAAATCAAACAGAAGCAATGAGAAGATTAACTCTTCTTGTACTTAATTCGGCAGTGTGACTTTTATATTAAATCCCTACGCCATTTCTATATTTCATCGTCAATGTGAAGGTCCATGGGATGGAGTAGAGTTGCAGAAGTGCAACGGAATCTAATACTGATCCCTCAGTAAACGCTCAAAGCAAACCAGAAACAATGGAACGTTGTACTCTACTTGTACTTAAGTCGGCATTGTGCCTTTTGTATTAAATCCCGACGCAATTCCGGTGTTTCGTCGTCAATGTAAATGTCCAAGGGATAGAGTAAAGCTGCAGTAGTGCATCGGAATCCAATACTGATGTCCCATGAAACGCTCAAAGCAAACCACAAACAATGAGAATAAATACTCTTCTTGTACTTAAGTCTTCATTGTTCCTTTTGTATTAAATCCCGACGCAATTTCTGTGTTTCATCGTCAATGTGAATGTCCAAGGGATAGAGTAAAGCTGCAGTAGTGCATCAGAATCTAATACTGATCTCCCATGAAACGCTCAGAGCAAACCACAAACAATGAGAAGATATACTACTCTTGTACTTAAGTCGGCATTGTGCATTTTGTATTAAATTCCGACGCAATTTCTGTGTTTCATCATCAATGTGAAGGTCCAAGGGATAGAGTAAAGCTTCGGTAGTGCATCGGAATCTAATACTGATCTCCCAGGAAACGCTCAAAGCAAACCAAAGACAATGAGAAGACTTACTCGTCTTGTTCTTAAGTCGGCATTGTGCATTTTGTATTATATCCCGACGCAATCTCAGTGTTTCATCGTCAATGTGAGGGTCCAAAGAATGGAGTAAAGCTGCAGTAGTGCATCGGAATCTAATACTGATCTCCCATGAAACGCTCAAAGCAATCCACAAAGAATGAGAAGATTTACTCTTCTCTTACTTAAGTCGGCTTTTGTGCGTTTTGTATTAAATCCCGACACAATTTCTGTGTTTCATCGTCAATGTGAAAGTCCAAGGGATAGAGTAAAAACGCAGTAGTGCATCGGAATCTAATACTGATCTCCCTTGAAACGCTCAAAGCAAACCACAAACAATGAGAAGATATACTTTTCTTGTACTTAAGTAGGCATTGTGCCTTTTGTATTAAATCCCGACGCAATTTCTGTGTTTCGTCGTCAATGTGAAGGTCCAAGGGATAGAGTAAAGCTGCAGTAGTGCATCGGAATCTAATACGGATCTCCCAGGAAACGCTCAAAGCAAACCAAAAACAATTAGAAGTTTTACTCTTCTTGTACTTACGACGGCACTGTGCATTTTGTATTAAATCCCGACACAATTTCTGTGTTTCATCGATAATGTCAAAGTCCTAGGAATACAATAAAGCTGCAGTAGTGCATCGGACTGTAGTACTGATCTCCCAGGAAACGGTCAAAGCAAACAACTAACAATGAGATGATTTGCTCTACTTGTACTTAAGTCGGCATTGTGCCTTTTGTATTAAATCCGGACGCAATTCCTGTGCTTCGTCGTCAATGTAAATGTCCAAGGCACTGAGCAAATCTGCAGTAGTGCATCGGAATTAAATACTGATCTCCCATGAAATGCTCAAAGCGAACCACAAACAATGAGAATATATACTCTTCGTTTACTTAAGTCTTCATTGTTCCTTTTGTATTAAATCCAGACGCAATTTCTGTGTTTCATCGTCAATGTGAATGTCGAAGGGATAGAGTAAAGCTGCAGTAGTGCATCGGAACCTAATACTGATCTCCCATGAAACGCTCAGAGCAAACCACAAATAATGAGTAGATTTACTCTTCTTGTACATAAGTCGGCATTGTGCCTTTTGTATTAAATCCCGACGCAATTCCTGTGTCTCGTCGTCAATGTAAATGTCCAAGGGATAGAGTAAAGCTGCAGTAGTGCATCGGAATCCAATACTGATCTCCCAGGAAACGCTCAAAGCAAACCACAAACAATGAGAAGATTCACTTTTCTTGTACTTAAGTCGGCATTGTGCCTTTTGTATTAAATCCCGAAGCAATTTCTGTGTTTCGTCGTGAATCTCAAGGTCCAAGGGATAGAGTATAGCTGCAGTAGTGCATCGGAATCTAATACTGAGCTCCCAGGAAACGCTCGAAGCAAACCGGAAACAATGAAAAGATTTGCTCTTCTTGTGCTTAAGTCGGCATTGTGCCTTTTGTATTAAATCCCGACGCTATTTCTGTGTTCCATCGGCAATGTGAAAGTCCAAGGTATAGAGTAAAGCTGCAGTAGTGTAAAGGAAACTAATACTGATCTCCCAGGAAACGCTCAAAGCAAACCTAAAACAATGAGAAGATTTACTCTTCTTGTACTTACGCCGGCATTGTGCATTTTGTATTAAGTCCCGACGGAATATCTGTGTTTCTTCGATAATGTGAAAGTCCTAGGTATACAGTAAAGCTGCAGTAGTGCATCGGATTGTAATACTAATCTCCCAGGATACGCTCAAAGCAAACAACTAAGAATGAGAGGATTTGCACTTCTTGTGCTTAAGTCGGCATTGTGCCTTTTGTATTAAATCCCGACGCTATTTCTGTGTTCCATCGGCAATGTGAAAGTCCAAGGTATAGAGTAAAGCTGCAGTAGTGTAAAGGAATCTAATACTGATCTCTCATGAAACGCTCAAAGTAAACCACAAACAATGAGAAGATTTACTCATTTCTAACTTAAGTCGGCGTTGTGCCTTTTGTATTAAATCCCGACGCTATTACTGTGTTTCGTCGTCAATTTGATGGTCCAAGGATAGAGTAAAGCTGCAGTAGTGAATCGGAATCTAACACTGGTCTCCCAGGAAAAGCTCAAGGCAAAAAGAATTATTGAGAAGAATTACTCTTCTTGTACTTAAGTCGGCATTGTGCCTTTTGTATTAAATCCCGACGCAATTTCTGTGTACCATCGTCAATGTGAAGGTCCAAGGGATAGAGTAAAGCTGCAGTAGTGCATCGGAGTCTAATGCTGATCTCCCAGGAAATGTTCAAAGCAAACCACTAAATATGAGAAGATTTAATCTTCTTGCACCTAAGTCATCGTTGTGCCATTTGTATTAAATCCCGACGCAATTTCTGTGTTTCATCGTCAATGTGAAGGTCCAAGGGATAGAGTAAAGCTGCAGCAGTGCATCGAAATCTAATGCTTATCTCACAGGAAACGCTCAAATCAAAGCAGAAACATTGAGAAGATTCAGTCTTCTTGTACGTAAGTCGGCAATGTGCTTGTTGTATTAAATCCCGACACGATGTTTGTCTTTCATCCTCAATGTGAAGGTCCAAGGGATAGAGTAAAGCTGCAGTAGGGTATCGGAATCTAATTCTGATCTCCCAGGAAACGCGCAAAACAAACCACAAAGAATGAGAAGATTTACCCTTCTTGTACTTAAGTGGGCATTGTGCCTTTTGTATTAAATCCCGACGCCATATCTGTGTTTAATCGTCCATGTGAAGGTGAAAGGGATAGAGTAAAGCTGCAGTGGTGCATCGGAATCCAATACTGATCTCCCAGGAATCGCTCAAAGCAAAACAGAAACATTGAAAAGATTTACTAATCTTGTACTTAAATCGGCATTGTGCATTTTCTATTAAATCCGGACGCCATTTCTGTGTTTCATCGTCAATGTGAAGGTCCTGGGGATTGAGTTAAGCTGCAGTATTGCATCGGAATCTAATTCTTATCCCCCAGGAAACTCTGTAATCAATCTAGAAACACTGAGAAATTTTACTCATCTTGCACCTAAGTCAGCAATGTGCCTTTTGTATTAAATCCTGATGCGATTTCTGGGTTTCATTGTCAATGTGAAGGTCCAAGGGATAGAGTAAAGCTGAGGTAGTCCATCGGAATCTTATACTTATCCCCCAGGATATACTGTCATCAAACTACAAACAATGAGTATGTTTACTCTTCTTGTACTTAAGCCGGCAATGTGCCTTTTTTATTAAATCCCGGTGCGATTTCTGGGTTTCATTGTCAATGTGAAGGTCCAAGGGATAGAGTAAAGCTGCGGTAGTGCATCGGAATCTATTTCTGAACTCCCAGGAAACGCCAAAACTAAACAGAAACTTTGTAAAGATTCACTAATCTTGTACTTAAGTCGGCATTTTACCTTCTGTATTAAATCCCGACCCCATTTCTGTGTTTCATCGTCAATGTGAAGGTCCAAGGGACGGAGTAAAGTAGCAGTGGTGCATCGGAACCTAATACTGATCTCCCAGGAAACGCTCAAACCAAACCACAAACAATGAGAAGATTTATCCTCTTTGTACTTATGTCATCATTGTGATTTTTGTATTAAATCCCAACGCAATATCTGTGTCTCATCGTCACTGTGAAGCTCCAAGGGATAGAGTTAAGCTGCAGTAGTGCATCGAAATCTAATATTTACCTCCCAGGAAACGTTCAAGGCAAACCACAAACAATTTGAAAATTTACTCTCCTTGTAATTAAGTCGGCAATGTGGCTTTTGTATTATATCCCGACGCAATATCTGTGTTTCATCGTCAATGTGAATGTCCAAGGAATACCTGTAGAGTAAAGCATCAGTAGTGCATCGGAGTCTAATGCTTATCTCCCAGGAACCGCTCATATCAAACTAGAAACAATGAGAAGATTTACTCTCCTTGTACGAAAGTCGGCAATGTGCCTTTTGTATTTAATCCCGTCGAGATTTCTGTGTTTCATCGTCAACGTGAAGGTCCTGGGGATTGAGTTAAGCTGCAGTATTGCATCGGAATCTAATTCTTATACCCCAGGAAACTCTGTAATCAATCTAGAAACACTGAGAAAGTTTACTCTTCTTCCACCTATGTCGGCAATGTGCTTATTGTATTAAATCCCGACACGATTTGGGAGTTTCATAGTCAATGTGAAGGTACAAGGGATAGATTAAAGCTGCAGTAGTGCATCGGAATCTAATTCTGATCTCCCAGGAAACGCTCAAAACAAACTACAAACAATGAGTAAATTTACTCTTCTTGTACTTAATCCGGCATTGTGCCTCTTGTATTAAATCCCGACGCAATATCTGCGTTTCATCGTCAATATGAAGGTCCAAGGGATTGAGTAAGGCTGCAGTAGTGCATCGTAATCTAATACTGATCACCCAGGAAGCGCTAAAAGCAAACCACAAACAATGAGAAGATTTACTCTTCTTGTACTTAAGTCGGCATTGTGCCTTTTGTATTAAATCCCTACGCAATATCTGTGTTTCATCGTCAATGTCACGGTCCAAGATAGTTTAAAGCTGCAGTAGTGCATCAGATTCTCTTACTGATCCCCCAGGAAATGCTAAACGCAAACCACAAACAATGAGAAGATTTACTCTGCTTGTACTTGAGTCAGCATTGTGCCTTTTGTATTAAATCCCGACGCATATCCTGTGTTTCATCGTCAATGTGAAGGTCCAACGGATAGAGCAAAGCTGCAGTAGTGCATCGGAATCCAATACTGTTCTCCCAGGAAACGCTCAAAACAAACCAAAAACAATCAGAAGATTAGCTCTTCTTGCACTTTTGTCGGCATTGTGCCTTTTGAATTAAATCCCGACGCAATTTCTCTGTTCCATCGTCAATGTTACTGATCTCCAAAGACACGCTCAAGCAAACTACAAACACAAAGAGTATTTACTCTTCTTGTACTGAAGTCGACATTGTGCTTTTGTATTAAATCCCGAAGCAATTTCTGTGTTTCATCGTCAATGTGAAGGTCGTAGGGATACCTGTAGAGTAAAGCTGCAGTAGTGCATCGGAATCTAATACCGATCTCCCAGGAATCGCTCAAAGCAAACCACAACCAATGAGAAGATTTACTCTTCTTGTACTTAAGTCGGCATTGTGCCTTTTCGTGTTAATTCCCGACACAATTTCTGTGGTTCATCGTCAATGTGAAGGTCAAGGGGTAGAGGAATGCTGCAGTAGTGCATCAGAATCTAATGCTGTTCTCCCAGTAAACGCCCAAAGCAAACCACAAATAACGAGGAGATTTAGTCTTCTTGTACCTATGTCGGTATGGTGCCTTTTGTATTAAATCCCGACGCAATTTTTGTGTTTCATCGTCAATGTGAAGGTCCAAGGGATAGAGTGAAGCTGCAGTAGTGCAATGGAATCTAGTACTGATCTCCTAGGAAACGCTCAGAGCAAACCAAAATATTGAGGAGATTTACTCTTCTTGTACTTAAGTCGGCGTTGTGCCTTTTGTATAAAATTACGATGCAATTTCTGTGTTTCATCGTCAATATGAAGGTCCATGGGATAGAGCAAAGCTGCAGTAGAGTTTCGGAATGTAATACTGATCTCCAAGGAAACGCTCAAAGCAAACCACAAACAATGAGAAGATTTACTCTTCTTGCACTTAAGTCGGCGTTGTGTGTTTTGTATTAAATTCCTACGCAATTTCTGTGTTTCATCGTCAGTGTGAAGGTCCAAGGGATAGAGTAAACCTGCAGTAGTGCATCGGAATCTAATACTGATCTCCCTGGAAACGCTCAAAGCAAACCACAAACAAAGGGAAGATATACCCTACATGTACTTAAGTCGGTATTGTGCCTTTTATTTTAATCCCGACGCCATTTCTGTGTTTCATCGTCAATCCGAAGGTCCAAGGAATTGAGTAAAGCTGCAGTACTGCATCGGAATCTAATACTGATCTCCCAGGAAACGCTCAAAGCAAACCACAACCAATGAGAAGATTTACTCTTCTTGAACATAAGTCGACATTGTGCCTTTTGTATTAATTCCCGACGCAATCTCTGTGTTTCATCGTCTATGTGAAGGTCCAAGGGATAGAGTAAAGCTGCAGTAGTGCATCGAAATCTAATACTGATCTCCCACAAAACGCTCAAAGAAAACCACAAACAATGAGAAGATTTACTCTTCTTGCACTTAAGTTGGCGTTGTGCCTTTTGTTTTAAATCCCGACGCTATTTCTGTGTCTCATTGTCAATCTAAATGTCCAAGGGATAAGGTAAAGCTGCAGTAGTGCATCGGAATCTAATACTGATCTCGCGGGTAACGCTCAAAGCAAACCGCAAACAATGAGAAGATTCACTCTACTTGTACTTAAGTTGGCATTGTGCCTTTTGTGTTAAATCCCGACGCACTTTCTGTGTTTCGTCCTCAATGGGAAGGTCCAAGGTATACAGTAATGCGGCAGTAGTGTATCGCAATCTAATACTGATCTCCCAGGAAACGCTCACAGCAAAGAACAAACAATGAGAAGATTTACTCTTTTTGTACTTAAGCGGCATTGTGCCTTTTGTATTAAATCCCGACGCAATATCTGTGTTTCATCGTCAATGTGACGGTCCAACGGATAGAGTAGAGCTGCAGTTGTTCATCGGAATCTAATACTAATCTCCCAGGAATCGCTCAAATCAATCCACAAACAATGAGAAGATTTAACCTTCTTGTACCTAAGTCGGCATTGTGCGTTTTGTATTAAATGGCGACGCAATTTCTGAGATTCATCTTTATTGAGAATGTTCAAGGGATAGAGTAAAGCTGCAGTAGTGCATCTTAATCTAACGCTGATCTCCCAGGAAATGCTCAGAGCAAACCACAAACAATGAGAAGGTTTACTGTTCTTGTACTTAAGTCGGCATTGTGCCTTTTGTATTAAATTCGGATGCAATTTCTGTGTTTCATCGTCAATATAAGGGTCCATGGTATAGAGTAAAGTGCAGTAGTGTTTCTGAATGTAATACCGGTCTCCTAGGAAACGCTCAAAGGAAACCACGAATAATGAGAAGACTTACTCTTCTTGTACTTAAGTCGGCATTGTTCATTTTGTATTAAATCCCCTCGCAATTTCTGTGTTCCATCGTCAATGAGAAGGTCCAAGGGATAGAGAAAAAAGCAGCAGTAGTGCACAGGAATCTAGTACTGATGTCCCAGGAAACGCTCAAACCAAACCACAAACAATGACAAGAAATGCTCTTCTTGTTATTAAGTGGTATTGTGCCTTTTGTATTATATCCCGACACAATTTCTGTGTTTCATCGTCAATGTGATGGTCCAAGGGATAGAGCAATGCTGCAGTAGTGCATCGGAATGTAATGCTGATCTGCCGAGAAACGCACAAAGTAAAGCACAAACAATGTGAAGATTTACTCTTCTTGTACTTAAGTCGGCATTGCGCCTTTTGTATTAAATCCCGACGCAATTTCTGTATTTCATCGTCATTGTGAAGGTCCAAGTGTAACATTACGAGTCAAGACAGCTGTAACGGAACTTGAATAGCGTGAAGTTATCGTTAAAAACGCACGCTGCGCCATTTGTTATGATTTGGTCGGTCATAATAGTAGTAACATGCTTTTGAATACAATTAAAATATAACGGCGATACCTGTTTAGCGTTATTGGAAATAATATATAATAAATTATGATGAAGGTAGCCGATCCTATAAGTAGAGGTAAAATTGGGCATATTAAGGTGTTTTGCTTTATATCGACTAGGCCGATGATACGGCGTCTTTTTTTCCGTTTACTCTTAGAAAAAAAAAAAAAAAGAAAACCAGTAACGAAGTGCTAATTTTGCGTTGCGAAAAATATAGGGGCGAATTTTAAATAGCTACAGTGTATAATCAGACTAACAAACGGACATTCAGTTACGCGAAATAGCGGACAGTGAAGTGTGGTCATTAAATTGAGTACACCTACAGGGCGGTCAATTCCAGGATAAGTCTATTCGCGTCTCACGAGGCACGCGGTGTTGAGACCGTTTTTTTTTTATTATATCACGGAGAGCGGGCTTCAATTTATAAAAAGGAGAAAAGCTGTATCATTATCATTGACTGTTGGTGTTATGCAACCAAAACTGTTCATCAAAGCGTTTCGGTGAATGAGTGGTGAATGCGAAATGAAACTGTGAACGGAGTTATGTTAAATAAAGCAGATGAGACAAGACAGTTTGGTCGTATCTGTTATTATTCCATAAACCGTAACATTTATTCTCGTTGTACGAAGCCTTTATAGACGATCGTTATGACAATTTGCTTTGGAGGGATCTCGTTACGAGTTAAGTTTTGGGGACCTGGTCAACAGGGGATAGTTCGTAGATCTTAACTACTGCAGCTATTCTGGAATCAGGTGCTACCGTGACCGTTGTGTGTTGTCTATGGCTTAAGGTCATCATATCTCATGCTCTAAGATCGACGCGCCTTTCCTCTTGGTATAACGGTGTCTCACGGTAACCACGACAACGCCGACGGCGAAGGAAGATACGGTAGAAGTGGCGCCACAACGTGCGGCTCGATCGAGGAGGATTGCTGCGTCGAGTCGAGTGTCATCCGGATTCACGAACCCTAGAGTTGGAAAATATTGTAGCAGCCTGTGAATCTGTCCAATGAAAGAGGTATTCTACAATAATCGCTAAAAGTGTGCGATACTACCAGGTACGATTAAAATAACTGTATAATTATAAAACAAAAAAGGAAGCTGAGACTTGTGATTTCGGTAGATAAATATATATAAATACATAGTGAAAATAAGTGTATGTCTTGGTAGTGAATAATCATGTCAAAACGAACGAAAAGAATACATGATAATGTGCAGTTGAGTAGAGTAATGAGTAGAGAGAGAGAGGAATGTGAAGAGGAAAGGTATGATGCATCCCATGAGCTCAATGTGGGACAGCAGACATGTACAGATAATAATACAGTTGTTGATTTAGAGCCGTTAGGATATTCAAATAAAATGATAAGTAAGGTAAGCAGCGTGGGAGAACATAAAGATCTTGAGGTTTCGGAAGTAAATCAGCAAGTTTTTCCTCAAAATGGAAATATTAATCAAAAAATGTTTGATATGCTGGTATCAATAAATACTCAAATGGGTGTAATGAATGGAAGACTTGGTTCACTAGTAAAAGATAATAAACAATTAAAAGAGGACAATCAAAAGTTAAATGAAAGTTTTGAGGCCAAATTTGGTTCATTAGAAGTTAAAATGGATTCTTTGGAAAGCAAACTGAACACCTTTGATTATAAACTGGTAAATACTAAGAAAGAATTAAAGGCGGACTGCGAGACTCAATTAAATGCGAAATTTGGGGAACTAGATGTAGAGTTTTCTAACACTTTAGAAAGGCAATATAATAATTTAAGGGGAAAACTTCATGACGTAGAAAAGAAATATGAGGTAGTTTCAAAGAGTTATGATGGCCTGTCCAATAGGATGGTTAAGTGTGAAAGCAGCTGTTTCAATGCTAGCGCACAGATAGAAGAGCTTTCGAAACAAATAGTCGAGTTTGAGTCTGATGCTCGTAAGGGGATTGACAAGTATTTAGTAGATCAAACTAAAAGACTTGACAAAGATCTATCTGAATGGATAGAAATAAAAGGAAATGAAATTCTAGACAAAGTTAAGACTACTATTGGATCCCAGCCAAATGAAAATATCAATGAGCACCTTACTAGAAATGATGAATTAATTAAGCTCTTCACCAGCGAATTTCAGAAAATAAAATGGCAAAAGGAAACCAATCATAAATTTGCGGAGTTAGAACGGAAGTCATCACAAAATTTGTTGACAGAGGACGAACGTTCGGAGAATAGGTCGAAAAACAACCGAACATGTGATAATACGAAGTACAATTGTGGTGAAAATTTGCATTGGGAAGATGATGATTCGGTTGGTAAAGATGATGATTCTTTTGGTCAGCGAGGATATTTGTCTTCTTTAAAGGTGGAGAACAGCATTTTTAAAAGTAGACAATTCCCAACATTCTCCACTGAAAAGAACAACTTGCATCCGAAAATCTTTATCAATAGTTTCAAAAGAATATTTCCGCGTAGCTGGTCAGAACACGACCGACTTCAATTTATAGTATCCAAAATTACCAGAGAAGCCGCATTATGGGCCGCCGAAGTAAGTGAAAGTTGCCATACTTGCGCTGAGTTTGAACAACGTTTTTTGACTAAATACTGGTCGTCGAGTAAACAAGAGAAATTAAGAAAAGAGGTTTACCAACCTAAGTATTTTAACAGTAAAAGGAGTACTTTAAGGCAATATTTTGAAAAGTACATAAATAAGACACGTTATTGGAGTGATCTAATTTCTCACAAGGAAGTGATCAGAATTTTGAAGGGAAGGTTGCCCATAAATATACGTGAAAAGTTAATAAACGTTCCTGACCACGACGTAGAACAATTCTTGTCGGTGATTGACTCTATAGATATGATTATGGAAGACGCAAGACAAATGAGTAGTAATCAAATGTCGACTCACACTCATAGTAATACGAATAATTATAATAATAATTTAACGTATGATAATAATAATACCGAAAACCCGGTCAAACCTGCATCACAGGAGCATGGACAATCTTCATCCTATGGTTGCAATAAAAACAATGATTATAAAAAATATAGAAGAGATACTTACTGTGCTAGAGGTAAACCTCGATATGGTGACGCGAATGTGCATAGTAGTGATATTAATAAGAGTAACAGGTACCCAAGTGATGAACCCAATTGCATTCGACCTTGGGAAGATAATTCGAAGCATGATGTTCATCAGCAGGATGGAACAAATGCCTTGAGTCCTCATCCAGCACAAGGAGTTATACCAATGGGCGAAGGAGCCTCCAATGTGCGACGGGGTGAATACCATAACTCGGATCATACTGTACGGATTGTGGAAGTTCATGAACCCCCACTGATGACTCAACGAGATAGATTAAACTAATACCAGTCACCAAATGCCTTCCTACGATGACTGGAAAGGAGAAGGAAGGCAGGCATCTATTTCAACTGAGAGTATTAAGGTACAATAATGATCAGGATATAAGAAATGAATTAATTGAAGAAAAACCTGAAGTTTCTAATAAATGTGGACAAATTTTACAGGCAATAATTCCAACAAGTATAAATAATGTTGATGTTGAAATATTAATTGATACTGGAGCAACTATTAGTGTCATGACGTTGGACTGTTTAAAACAGGTAAGCCGAGGGGTAAAAATGCCCACTTTTCCTATCACAGGATGTACCGTGTCTGGCGCGTTCAGCGCAAAAATGCAAAAAGTTGTGAAACAGGTACGTGTTGACGTTACAATACAGGGGGCTCAAATAGAAAGTACATTCCTGGTTGTTCCTAAAATGACAGTACCATGTATCTGGGGTTTGGATTTTTTATGTGAGACCGCTGCAATCATTAATTTAGGGAAAGGTGAATGTATATTTAATTCCAATGGTAATGTTTTGACAGCCACCCTGAGAAAGGGCCGAGTAATTCCAAACCAATTGTGTATGAATCTAATGGTAAAATATGTCAGTATTGATGATGAAAATGTGTATGATATATGCCTTATTGAATGTTCTGAAGAAATGATGGATAAAATGTCATTGCAGGAAAAGGTGTTAGAATCAGAATATTTATCTGTTATCCAAAGGGATGATCTGTACCACTTGTTGGAAGCATATCAGTCAATTTTTAGTAAACGTCCAGGTATAATAAAAGACTTTGAATACCATATGAAGACGTATGCACATAAACCCTTTTGTCGTACTTCCTATTCTATCCCATGGACAAAGAAAGAAGTAGTCAGAAAGGAAATCAATAAAATGTTAGAATGGGGTATTATTGAGCCCTCAGATTCTGAATATTGTAACCCTCTTGTGGCGGTAAATAAACCCAATGGTGACATCAGATTGGTGATGGATGCCAGAGAGATCAATAAGATCATTATACCTGTACAAACGCGACCAGAGAACGTAGAAGAGTTAGTACAAAAGTTTTATGGTGCCCGCTTCTTAACTTCTTTGGATATGCGTAGTTCATATTGGCAAACTAGAATATCGAAAGAATCTAGAAAATATACTGCATTCGTTTTTCTGGGTCGAAGTTACCAGTTTACTGTCATGCCATTTGGGTCGAAAATAAGCGGTGGTGTTTTCATATCGGCATTAGATACCGTACTGGGCAGAGACCTTTTGAATGAAGTTACTTTATATGTGGATGATTTGCTAATTGCTTCTGAAACTTGGGAGGAACATTTGGACTTATTAAGAAGAGTTTTTGCGAAATTTTTGGAATACGGAGTTACTGTAAATTTGAGCAATTCCAAGTTTGCTGATAACCAATTGAAATTTCTTGGACATATAATCACTCCTGAAGGGATAAAACCAAATCCTAAAAAGATGGATGCGATTAACAGATGTGCTTATCCAAAGAATAGAACGGAATTAAAGTCATTTATCGGCTTAGTTTCATTTTTTCGACGATTTTTACCCAATCAGTTAGGAAGCCAAGACTGTTTGTTACGGCTGTTAAGGAAAAATGTCAGGTGGGAGTGGAATTCCGAATGCACGCAAGCTTTTGATAACATCCGCAATGCATTGACTAATGCTCCACTGTTACATCATCCAAGACTTGATCAAGATTTTTATATTGCTGCGGATGCTTCTGAAACAGGATTGGGTGCCACTCTTTTCCAGATGGACAATCCAGAAGATATCAGTACCATCAAGATAATTGGGTTTGCCAGCAGAACACTCTCTAGCTGTGAACGTGCATATTGTACTACTGAATTGGAAGTACTGGCCGTGGTCTGGTCACTTAGAAAGTTTCGCTATTTTGTATATGGAAAGAAGATCATTGTATTCTGCGACCACAAAGCTTTATCTTTTATTTTAACAGGAAGGATGTTCCATTCACGTTTAACCTGGTGGGCCTTGCTACTGCAAGAATATGATATTATGCTGAAATACATCAGAGGGAGAGACAACATCATAGCCGATGCTCTTTCAAGATTACCGAAAAGAAAGAATGCTGACGAGTGTGATGAACGGACTATTGACTTTAAAGTCATGAATTTATCAAGGCAATATTGTGAGAGGCAGATTTCACAGCTATCTCGAAGTCTTCCACAACTGCAAGAAGATGATAAGTTGTGGAAAGCCATTAGGCATGCTGTTGAAAGCTAAACGCTAAGTCACCCTCAAGAACAGTATCAATTAAAATCCGGAATATTGTATCGGAGGAAGGATGAAGAAGATGTTTGGAAAGTTTGTGTTCCAAATAAATATTTAGAATCACTAGTATGCTACACTCACTTGAATTGGGGTCATTTTGGTGCCGCTAAATGTACAGCCAAAATAGCACAATACTGCTATCATCCAAATTTGGGTCATATAGCTACAAATATTATTAAGAAGTGCAAAATATGTCAGAAGGCGAAACCCATAAACTAATCTCGGAAGATAGAATTACATCCTATCATCCCACAACAACCTTTAATGTTGGTGTCATGTGACGTCTGTTGGCCATGTCCCATGACACGTGGACAGTTTAAATATGTATTGGCTTTCTATGATCTCTTTTCAAAATATGTGATATTATATCCTTTGAAAAATCTCCACGTTCGACCCATGTTACGCAAATTTATCAACAACTATATAACTGAGCTTGGCAAACCTATAATGATCTTGACAGACAACGCTGCTTATTATACAAGCAAAGTATGGAGAGACACTATGAAAGAACAAGGAATCCAGCACATTTACATCTCAAGATTTTACCCTTGTGGAAATCTGGTTGAAACGATCTTCCGAGAGTTGAACCGATTTTTACGGACGTACATACCCAAACAACATTATAAATGGATCGATTGGATTTATGAATTTGAGAAAGTGTATAATGACTTACCACACTTATCGACAGGTTATTCACCTAACCAAATAGTATTTGGTGAAAGTATTGTGCCAGAATGGATGAAGAAATTACCTGCAATAGAACAAAAGATTACCAAGAAAGAAGATATGGTGAAGAAGGTCTACGAAAACCTGAAGCATCAAGCACAATTGAGGATAACCCGTTTTGATAAAAATGTGAAGAAAGTAGTCACATATGATGTAGGGGAAGAAATTTTATTGAGAAATCACCCAAAAGCATCAACCAGGAGAAGACTGAATAAGAAATGGCAATATTTATATACAGGTCCATATAAAATAATGAAAATACCTCATGAAGGGAGCTACCTCCTGGCAGATTGTGATACTGATGTAATTAAAGGCTTGTTCCCTCACATAGACCTGAAGAAGTATTATCAATAATGAGCAAAATATAGATTCAAGAAACACTGAATGATACCAAGACTACACTCAGTGGACTAAATAAAAGCACCAATGGATAAATACATACTTATACTAACTTACATAGAAAATTAAAGAATGTACCGACGATTTCCATGAGATACCTTCTTGGTATCAGCAAAAATGACGACGCTGAAATACGATTTATCCTCTCACCGAACAGCGAGAATGGATGATTTAAAAGTGGAATTAAGAGGAAAAGAAAAGGACCAAATCCTCTCTGGTTAAACAAGTGGCCTAATAAGGGTTTTGGCCTAGGATGCCAATCGTTGAACCCGGCTGTGATCCCTGCCTTGCACAGTCGGTTGAAGAACAGAGGGCTTCATCCAAGAAAAAAAATGTGGTGTGAATATGAAGTGATTAGAGCGAAGTGCTTCTAAGACAACCTATAAACAAATGTGGAATTTAGTTAAGGGCATATTGTCTAGGCCCATTAACTCAACATAAATATTGTATAATGTATGTACTGACTTGTTGAGAGAATCTGAGAGTGTGTGTATTCGCCGAAACAAATACCCTCTCCTGTCACAGTACACAAAAAAAAAAAAAAAAATAAGCCTGTTGTGTCTGGAACCCTCTTCAAGACATCACAGTCTGGGGGGCCGTGTAACATTACGAGTCAAGACAGCTGTAACGGAACTTGAATAGCGTAAAGTTATCGTTAAAAACGCACGCCGCGCAATTTGTTATGATTTGGTCGGTCATAATAGTAGTAACATGCTTTTGAATACAATTAAAATATAACGGCGATACCTGTTTAGCGTTATTGGAAATAATACGTAATAAATTAATGATGAAAGTAGCCGATCCTATAAGAAGAGGTAAAATTGGGCATATTAAAGTGTTTTGCTTTATATCGACTAAGCCGATGATACGGCGTCTTTTTTTCCGTTTACTCTTAGAAAAAAAAAAAAGAAAACCAGTAACGAAGTGCTAATTGTGCGTTGTGAAAAATATAGGGGCGAATTTGAAATAGCTACAGCGTATAATCAGACTAACAAATGACATTCAGTTACGCGAAAGTGCGGACAGTGAAGTGTGGTCATTATATTGAGTACACCTACAGGGCGGTCAATTCCAGGATAAGTCTATTTGCGTCTCACGAGGCACGCGGTATTGAGACCGGTTTTTTTAATTATATCACGGAGAGCGGGCTTCAATTTATAAAAAGGAGAAAAGCTGTATCATTATCTTGACGGTTGGTGTTATGCAACCAAAACTGTTCATCAAAGCGTTTCGGTGAATGAGTGGTGAATGCGAAATGAAACTGTGAACGGAGTTATGTTAAACAAAGCAGAAGAGACAAGACAGTTTGGTCGTATCTGTTATTATTCCATAAACCGTAACATTTATTCTCGTTGTACGAAGCCCTTATAGACGATCGTTATGACAATTTGCTTTGGAGGGATCTCGTTACGAGATAAGTTTTGGGGACCTGGTCATCAGGGAATAGTTCGTAGATCTTAACTACTGCAGCTATTCTGGAATCAGGTGCTACCGTGACCGTTGTGTGATGTCTATGGCTTAAGGTCATCATATCTCATGCTCTAAGATCGACACGCCTTTCCCCTTGGTATAACGGTGTCTCACAGTAACCACGACAACGTCGACGGCGAAGGAAGATACGGTAGACAAGGGATAGAGTAAAGCTACAGTAGTGCAATGGAATCTAGTACTGATCTCCCAGGAAACGCTCAGAGCAAACCAAAAACAATGAGAAGATTTACTCATCTTGTACTTGAGTCGGCATTGTGCCTTTTGTATTAAATTTTGACGCAATTTCTGTGTTTCATCGTCAATATGAAGGTCTAGGGATAGAGTAAAGCTGCAGTAGTGCATCGGAATCTATTACTGATCTCCCAGGAAACGCTCAAAGCAAACCACAATCAATGAGAAGATATGCTCTTCTTGTTATTAAGTTGGCATTGTGCCTTTTGTATTATATCCCGACACAATTTCTGTGTTTCATCGTCAATGTGAAGGTCCAAGGGATAGAGTAAACCTGCTGTTGTGCAATGGAATCTAGTACTGAACTCCCAGGGAAGGCTCAGAGCAAACCAAAAACAATGAGAAGATTTACTCTTCTTGTACTTAAGTCGACATTGTGCCTTTTGTATTAAATTCTGACGCAATTTCTGTGTTTCGTCGTCATTGTGAAGGTCCAAGAGATAGAGTAAAGCTGCAGTAGTGCACCGGAATCTTTTACTGAACTCCCAGGAAACGCTCAAAGCAAACCAAAACCAATGAGAAGATTTACTCTTCTTGTACTTAAGTCGGCAATGTGCCTCTTGTATTAAATCCCGACGCAATATCTGCGTTTCATCGTCAATTTGAAGGTCCAAGGGATTGAGTAAAGCTGCAGTAGTGCATCCGAATCTATTACTGATCTCCCAGGAAATGCGCAAAGCAAACTACAGACAAAAAGAATGTTTACTCTTCTTGTACTGAAGTCGACATTGTGCCTTTTGTATTATATCCCGAAGCAATTTCTGTGTTTCATTGTCAATGTGAAGGCCCAAGGGATAGATTAAAACTGCAGTACTGCATCGGAATCTAATACTGATCCCATAGGAAACGCTCAAAGAAAACCACAAACAATGAGAAGATTATCTCTTCTTGTACTTATGTCAGCATTGTGTCTTTTGTTTGAAATCCCGTCGCAATATCGGCCTTTAACCGTCAATGTGAAGATCCAAGGGATAGAGTAAAGCTGCAGTAGTGCATCGGAATCTAATACTGATCTCCCGGGAAACGCTCAAAGCAAACCACAAACAATGAGAAGATTTGTTCTTCCAGTACTTAAGTCGGCATTCTGCCTTTTGTATTAAATCCCGACGCAATTTCTGTGTATCATCGACAATGTGAAGGTCCAAGGGATACCTGTAGAGTAAAGCTGCAGTAGTGCATCGAAATCTAATTCTTATCTCCCAGGAAATGCTCAAATCAAAGCAGAAACAATGAGAGGATTTACTCTTCTGGTGCGTAAGTCGGCAATGTGCCTTTTGTATTTAATCAAGACGTGATTTCAGTGTTTCATCGTCAATGTGAAGGTCCAAGGGACAGAGGAAAGCTGCAGTAGTGCAACGGAATGTAATTCTGATCTCCCAGGAAACGCTCAACGCAAACCACAAAAATGAGAAGCTTTACTCTTCTTGCACTTAAGTCGCATTGAGTCGTTTGTATTAAATGCTGTCGCAATTTCTGTGTTTTATCGCCAATATGAAGGTCCAAGGGATACCTGTAGAGCAAAGCTGCAGTAGTGCATCGGAATCTAATACTTATCTCCCATGAAACGCTCAAATGAAACGAGAAACAATGAGAAGGTTTACACTTCTTGTACTTAAGTCAACAATTGCCTTTAGTATTAAAGCCCGACGCGGATTCTGTGTTTCATCTTCAATGTGACGGTCCAAGTGATAGAATAAAGCTGCAGTAGTGCATTGGAAACCAATTCTGTTCTCCCAGGAAACGCTCAAAACAAACCACAAACAATGAGAAGATTTACTCTGCTTGTACTTAAGTCGGCATTGTGCCTTTTGTATTAAATCCTGACGCAAATCCTGTGTTTCATCGTCAATGTGAAGGTCCAAGGGATGGAGCGAAGCTGCAGTAGTGCATCGGAATCTAACACTGATCTCCCAGGAAACGCTCAAAGCAAACCAAAAACAATCAGAAGATAAGCTCTTCTTGTACTTTTGTCGGCATTGTGCCTTTTGAATTAAATCCCGACGCAATGTCTCTGTTTCATCGTCAATGATAAGGTCCAAGGGATAGAGTAAAGCTGTAGTAGTGCACCGGAATCTAATATTGATCTCCCAGGAAACGCTCAAACAAACCACAAACAAAGAAAAGATTTACTCTTGTTGTACTAAGGTCGGCAATGTGCCTTTTGCATTAAACCAGGACGCAATTTATGTGTTTCATCGTCAATGTGAAGGTCCAAGGGATAGAGTAAAGCTGCAGTAGTGCACCGGAATCTATTACTGAACTCCCAGGAAACGCTCAAAGCAAACCAAAACCAATGAGAAGATTTACTCTTCTTGTACTTAAGTCGGCAATGTGCCTCTTGTATTAAATCCCGACGCAATATCTGCGTTTCATCGTCAATTTGAAGGTCCAAGGGATTGAGTAAAGCTGCAGTAGTGCATCGGAATCTAATACTGATCTCCCGGGAAACGCTCAAAGCAAACCACAAACAATGAGAAGATTTGTTCTTCCTGTACTTAAGTCGGCATTCTGCCTTTTGTATTAAATCCCGACGCAATTTCTGTGTATCATCGTCAATGTGAAGGTCCAAGGGATACCTGTAGAGTAAAGCTGCAGTAGTGCATCGAAATCTAATTCTTATCTCCCAGCAAATGCTCAAATCAAAGCAGAAACAATGAGAGGATTTACTCTTCTGGTGCGTAAGTCGGCAATGTGCCTTTTGTATTTAATCAAGACGCGATTTCAGTGTTTCATTGTCAATGTGAAGGTCCAAGGGACAGAGGAAAGCTGCAGTAGTGCATCGGAATGTAATTCTGATCTCCCAGGAAACGCTCAACGCAAACCACAAAAATGAGAAGCTTTACGCTTCTTGTACTTAAGTCGCATTGTGTCGTTTGTATTAAATGCTGTCGCAATTTCTGTGTTTTATCGTCAATATGAAGGTCCAAGGGATACCTGTAGAGCAAAGCTGCAGTAGTGCATCGGAATCTAATACTTATCTCCCATGAAACGCTCAAATGAAACGAGAAACAATGAGAAGGTTTACACTTCTTGTACTTAAGTCAACAATTGCCTTTAGTATTAAAGCCCGACGCGGATGCTGTGTTTCATCTTCAATGTGACGGTCCAAGTGATAGAATAAAGCTGCAGTAGTGCATTGGAATCCAATTCTGATCTCCCAGGAAACGCTCAAAGCAAACCACAAACAATGAGAAGATTTACTCTGCTTGTACTTAAGTCGGCATTGTGCCTTTTGTATTAAATCCTGACGCAAATCCTGTGTTTCATCGTCAATGTGAAGGTCCAAGGGATGGAGCGAAGCTGCAGTAGTGCATCGGAATCTAACACTGATCTCCCAGGAAACGCTCAAAGCAAACCAAAAACAATCAGAAGATAAGCTCTTCTTGTACTTTTGTCGGCATTGTGCCTTTTGAATTAAATCCCGACGCAATTTCTCTGTTTCATCGTCAATGATAAGGTCCAAGGGATAGAGTAAAGCTGCAGTAGTGCATCGGAATCTATTACTGATCTCCCAGGACACGCTCTAGCAAACTACAAACACAAAGAATATTTACTCTTCTTGTCCTGAAGTCGACATTGTGCCTTTTGTATTAAATCCCGAAGCAATTTCTGTGTTTCATCGTCAATGTGAAGGTCATAGGGACACCTGTAGAGTAAAGCTGCAGTAGTGCATCGGAATCTAATACTAAACTCCCAGGAAAAGCTCAAAGCAAACCACAAACAATGAAAAGATTTACTCTTCTTGTACATAAGTCGGCATTGTGCCTTTTGTATTAAATCCCGACGCAATTTCTGTGTTTCATGGTCAATGTGAAGGTCCAAGGGATAGAGTAATGCTGCAGTAGTGCATCGGAATCTAATACTGATCTCCCAGTAAACGCTCAATGCAAACCACAACCAATGAGAAGATTTACTCAATTTGTACTTATATCGGCATTGTGCCTTTTGTATTATTTCCCAACGCAATTTCTGCGATTCATCGTCAATGTGAAGGTCCAAGGGATAGAGTAAAGCTGCAGTAGTGCATCGGAAAGCAATACTGATCACCAAGGAAACGCTCAAAGCAAACCACAACAATGAGAAGATTTACTCTTCTTGTACTTAAGTCGGCGTTGTGCTTTTTGTATTAAATTCCTACGCAATTTCTGTGTTTGATCGTCAGTGTGAAAGTCCAAGGGATAGAGTAAAACTGCAGTAGTGCATCGGAATCTAACACTGATCTCCCTGGAAACGCTCAAAGCAAACCACAAGCAATGGGAAGATATACCCTTCTTGTACTTAAGTCGGCATTGTGCCTTTTGTTTTAAATCCCGACGCAATTTCTGTGTTTCATCGTCACTCCGAAGGTCCAAGGAATTGAGTAAAGCTACAGTAGCGCATCGCAATCTAATACTCATCTCTCAGAAAACGCTCAAACAAACCACAAACAATGAGAAGATTTACTCTTCTTAACTTAAGTCGGCATTGTGCCTTTTATTTTAAATCCCGACGCAATTTCTGAGATTCATCGTCATAGTGAAGGTCCAAGCAAAGGAGTAAAGCTGCAATAGTGCATCGTAATCTAATACCGATCTCCCAGGAATCGCTCAAAGCAAACCACAAACAATGAGAAGATTTACTCTTTTTGTACTTAACTCGGCATTGTCCTTTTTGTATTAAATCCCGATGCAATTTCTGCAATTCATCGTCGATGTGAAGGTCCAAGATATAGAGTAAAGCTGCAGGTGTCCATCGGAATCTAATACTGATCTCCCAGGAAACGCTCAAAGTAAACCACAAACAATGAGATGATATACCCTTCTTGTACTTAAGTCGGCATTGTGAATTTTTTTTAAATCCCAACGCAATTTCTGTGTTTCATCGTCGATCTGATAGTCCAAGGGATAGAGTAAAGCTGCAGTAGTGCATCGGAACCTAATACTGATGTCCCAGAAAATGCTCAAACAAACCACGAACAATGAGATGATTTACTCTTCTTGTACTTAAGTCGGCATTGTGCCCTTTATATTAAATCGCGACACAATTTCTTGTTTCATCGTCACTGTGAAGGTCCAAGGGATTGAGTAAAGCTGCAGTAGTGCATCGGAATCTAATACTGATCTGCCAGGAAACGCTCGAAGCAAACCACGAACAAAAAGAATATTTACTCTTCTTTTACTTAATTCTGCATTGTGCCTTTTGTATTAAATCCTGACGCAATTTCTGAGTTTCATCGTCAATGTGAAGGTTCAAGGGATAGTGTAAAGCTTCTCAATGTTTGTGGTTTGGTTGTAGCGTTTCCTGGAATACCAGTTTAGATTTCGATGCACCACATCAGGTTTACTCTATCACTTGGACCTTCACATTTACGATGAAACACATAAATTGCGTCGGGATTTAATACAAAGGCACATTGACGACTTAAGTTCAAGAAGAGTCAATCTTTCGGTGTTTTATCGTCAATGCGAAGGTCCAAGATGTACAGTAATGCTGCAGTTGTGCATCGGAATCTAATACTTATCTCCCAGGAATCGCTGTAATCAAACTAGAAACTATGAGAAGGTTTACTCTTCTTGTACTTATGTCGACCTTGTGCATTTTGTATTAAATCCCGACGCAAGTTGTGTTTTCCATCGTCAATGAGAAGGTCCAAGGGATAGAGTAAAGCTGCAGTAGTGCATCGCAATCTAGTACTGATGTCCCAGGAAAAGCTCAAACCAAACCACAAACAATGAGGAGATTTACTCATCTTGTACGTAAGTCTGCACTGTGCCTTTTGGGTTAAATCCCGAAGCAATTTCTGTGTTTCATCGTCAATGTGAAGGTCGTGGGGATACCTGTAGAGTAAAGCTGCAGTAGTGCATCGGAATCAAATACTTATCTCCTAGGAAACGCTCAAATCAAACCACAAACAATTAAAGATTTACTCTTCTGGTACGTAATTCGGCAATATGCCTTTTGTACTAAACCCCGACACGATTTCTATGTTGCATCGTCAATGTGATGGTCCAAGGGATAGAGTAGCACTGCAGGATTTAATACAAAAGGCCCAATGCCGACTTAAGTACAAGAAGAGCAAAGCTTTTCAATGCTTGTGGTTTGCTTGAAGCGTTTCCTGGAAGACCAGTTTAGATTTCGATGCACCACATCTGGTTTACTCTATCACTTGGACCTTCACATTTACGATGAAACACATAAATTGCGTCGGGATTTAATACAAAGGCACATTGACGACTTAAGTTCAAGAAGAGTCAATCTTTCTGTGTTTTATCGTCAATGCGAAGGTCCAAGATATAAAGTTTTGCTGCAGTTGTGCATCGGGATCTAATACTTATCTCCCAGCAAACGCTGTAGTCAAACTAGAAACAACGAGAAGGTTTACTCTTCTTGTACTTATGTCGACATTGTGCATTTTGTATTAAATCCCGACGCAATTTCTGTTTTCCATCGTCAATGAGAAGGTCCAAGGGATAGAGTAAAGCTGCAGTAGTGCATCGCAATCTAGTACTGATGTCCAAGGAAAAGCTCAAACCAAACCACAAACAATGAGAAGATTTACTCATCTTGTACGTAAGTCTGCACTGTGCCTTTTGGGTTAAATCCCGACGCGATTTCTGTGTTTCATCGTCAATGTAAGGGTCCAAGGGATAGAATAAAGCTGCAGTTGTGCATCGGAATCTAATACTGATCTCCTAGGAAACGCTCAAAGCAACCACAACCAATGAGAAGATTTACTCTTCTTGAACATATGTCGGCATTGTGCCTTTTGTATTAAATCACGTCGCAATTTCTGTGTTTCATCGTCAATGTGAAGGTCCAAGGGATAGAGTAAAGCAGCAGTAGTGCATCGGAATCTAATACTGATCTCCCAGTAAACGCTCAATGCAAACCACAAACAATTAGAAGATTTACTCAATTTGTACTAATGTCGGCATTGTGCCTTTTGTATTAAATCCCGACGCTGTTTCTGCGATTCATCGTCAATGTGAAGTTCCAAGGGATAGAGTAAAGCTGCAGTAGTGCATCGGAATGCAATACTGATCTCCAAGGAAACGCTCTAAGCAAACCACAAACAATGAGAAGATTTACTCTTCTTGCACTTAAGTTGGCGTTGTGCCTTTTGTATTAAATTCCTACGCAATATCTGTGTTTCATCGTCAGTGTGAAGGTCCAAGGAATTGAGTAAAGCTGCAGTAGTGCATCGGAATCTAATACTGATCTCCCAAGAAACGCTCAAAGCAAACAACATACAATGAGAAGATTTACTCTTCTTGAACTTAAGTCGGCATTGTGCCTTTTGTGTTAAATCCCCACGCACTTTCTGTGTTTCGTCCTCAATGGGAAGGTCCAAGGTATACAGTTATGCAGCAGTAGTGTATCGCAATCTAATACTGATCTCCCAGGAAACGCTCACAGAAAAGAACAAACGATGAGAAGATTTACTCTTTTTGTACTTAAGTGGCATTGTGCCTTTTGTATTAAATCCCGACGCAATATCTGTGTTTCATCGTCAATGTGACGGTCCAAGAGATAGAGTAAAGCTGCAGTTGGGCATCGGAATCTAATACTAATCTCCCAGGAATAGCTCAAGACAATCCACAAACAATGAGAAGATTTAGCCTTCTTGTACCTAAGTCGGCATTGTGCGTTTTGTATTAAATCGCGACGCAATTTCTGAGATTCATCTTTATTGAGAATGTTCAAGGGATAGAGTAAAGCTGCAGTAGTGCATCGTAATCTAATGCTGATCTCCCAGGAAATGCTCAGAGCAAACCACAAACAATGAGAAGGTTTACTGTTCTTGTACTTAAGTCGGCATTGTGCCTTTTGTATTGAATTCGGATGCAATTTCTGTGTTTCATCGTCAATAGAAGGGTCCATGGGATAGAGTAAAGTGCAGTAGTGTTTCGGAATGTAATACTGGTCTCCTAGGAAACGCTCAAAGAACACCACAAATAATGAGAAGACTTACTCTTCTTGTACTTAAGTCGGCATTGTGCATTTTGTATTAAATCTCGTCGCAATTTCTGTGTTCCATCGTCAATGAGAAGGTCCAAGGGATAGAGAAAAAAGCTGCAGTAATGCACAGGAATCTTGTACTGTTGTCCCAGGAAACGCTCAAACCAAACCACAAACAATGACAAGAAATGCTCTTCTTGTTATTAAGTTGGCATTGTGCCTTTTGTATTATATCCCGACACAATTTCTGTGTTTCATCGTCAATGTGATGGTCCAAGGGATAGAGCAATGCTGCAGTAGTGCTTCGGAATGTAATGCTGATCTCCCGAGAAACGCACAAAGTAAAGCACAAACAATGAGGAGATTTACTCTTCTTGTACTTAAGTCGGCATTGCGCCTTTTGTATTAAATCCCGACGTAATTTCTGTATTTCATCGTCATTGTGAAGGTCCAAGTGTAACATTACGAGTCAAGACAGCTGTAACGGAACTAGAATAGCGTGAAGTTATCGTTAAAAACGCACGCCGCGCCATTTGTTATGATTTGGTCGGTCATAATAGTAGTAACATGCTTTTGAATACAATTAAAATATAACGGCGATACCTGTTTAGCGTTATTGGAAATAATATGTAATAAATTAATGATGAAGGTAGCCGATCCTATAAGTAGAGGTAAAATTGGGCATATTAAGGTGTTTTGCTTTATATCGACTAAGCCGATGATACGGCGTCTTTTTTTCCGCTTACTCTTAGAAAAAAAAAAAGAAAACCAGTAACGAAGTGCTAATTGTGCGTTGCGAAAAATATAGGGGCGAATTTTAAATAGCTACAGTGTATAATCAGACTAACAAATGACATTCAGTTACGCGAAATAGCGGACAGTGAAGTGTCGTCATTAAATTGAGTACACCTACAGGGCGGTCAATTCCAGGATAAGTCTATTCGCGTCTCACGAGGCACGAGGTATTGAGACCGGTTTTTTTTATTATATCACGGAGAGCGGGCTTGAATTTATAAAAAGGAGAAAAGCTGTATCATTATCATTGACTGTTGGTGTTATGCAACCAAAACTGTTCATCAAAGCGTTTCGGTGAATGAGTGGTGAATGCGAAATGAAACTGTGAACGGAGTTATGTTAAATAAAGCAGAAGAGAGAAGACAGTTTGGTCGTATCTGTTATTATTCCATAAACCGTAACATTTATTCTCGTTGTACGAAGCCTTTATAGACGATCGTTATGACAATTTGCGTTGGAGGGATCTCGTTACGAGTTAAGTTTTGAGGACCTGGTCAACAGGGGATAGTTCGTAGATCTTAACTACTGCAGCTATTCTGGAATCAGGTGCTACCGTGACCGTTGTGTGTTGTCTATGGCTTAAGGTCATCATATCTCATGCTCTAAGATCGACGCGCCTTTCCTCTTGGTATAACGGTGTCTCACGGTAACCACGACAACGCCGACAGCGAAGGAAGATACGGTAGAAGTGGCGCCACAACGTGCGGCTCGATCGAGGAGGATTGCTGCATCGAGTCGAGTGTCATCCGGATTCACGAACCCTAGAGTTGGAAAATATTGTAGCAGCCAGTGAATCTGTCCAATGAAAGAGGTATTCTACAATAATCGCTAAAAGTGTGCGATACTACCAGGTACGATTAAAATAACTGTATAATTATAAAACAAAAAAGGAAGCTGAGACTTGTGATTTCGGTAGATAAATATATATAAATACATAGTGAAAATAAGTGTATGTCTTGGTAGTGAATAATCATGTCAAAACGAACGAAAAGAATACATGATAATGTGCAGTTGAGTAGAGTAATGAGTAGAGAGAGAGAGGAAAGTGAAGAGGAAAGGGCTGATGCATCCCATGAGCTCAATGTGGGACAGCAGACATGTACAGATAATAATACAGTTATTGATTTAGAGCCGTTAGGGGATTCAAATACAATGATAAGTAAGGTAACCATCGTGGGAGAACATAAAGATCTTGAGGCTTCGGAAGTAGATCAGCAAGTTTATCCTCAAAAAGGAAATATTAATCAAAAAATATTTGATATGCTGGTATCAATAAATACTCAAATGGGTGTAATGAATGGAAGACTTGGTTCACTAGAAAAAGATAATAAGCAATTAAAAGAGGACAATCAAAACTTAAATGAAAATTTTGAGGCCAAATTTGGTTCATTAGAAGTTAAAATGGATTCTTTGGAAAGCAAACTGAACACCTTTGATTATAAACTGGTAAAAACTAAGAAAGAATTAAAGGCGGACTGCGAGACTCAATTAAATGCGAAATTTGGAGAACTAGATGTAGAGTTTTCTAACACCTTAGAAAGGCAATATAATAATTTAATGGGAAAACTTCATGACGTAGAAAAGAAATATGAGGTAGTTTCAAAGAGTTATGATGGCCTGTCCAATAGGATGGTTAAGTGTGAAAGCAGCTGTTTCAATGCTAGCGCACAGATAGAAGAGCTTTCGAAACAAATAGTCGAGTTTGAGTCTGATGCTCGTAAGGGGATTGACAAGTATTTAGTAGATCAAACTAAAAGACTTGACGAAGATCTATCTGAATGGATAGAAATAAAAGGAAATGAAATTGTAGACAAGGTTAAGACTACTATTGGATCCCAGCCAAATGAAAATATCAATGAGCACCTAACTAGAAATTATGAATTAATTAAGCTCTTCACTAGCGAATTTCAGAAAATAAAATGGCAAAAGGAAACCAATCATAAATTTGCGGAGTTAGAACGGAAGTCATCACAAAAGTTGTTGACAGAGGACGAACGTTCGGAGAATAGGTCGAAAAACAACCGAACATGTGATAATACGAAGTACAATTGTGGTGAAAATTTGCATTGGGAAGATGATGATTCGGTTGGTAAAGATGATGATTCTTTTGGTCAGCGAGGATATTTGTCTTCTTTAAAGGTGGAGAACAGCATTTTTAAAAGTAGACAATTCCCAACATTCTCCACTGAAAAGAACAACTTGCATCCGAAAATCTTTATCAATAGTTTCAAAAGAATATTTCCGCGTAGCTGGTCAGAACACGACCGACTTCAATTTATAGTATCCAAAATTACCGGAGAAGCCGCATTATGGGCCGCCGAAGTAAGTGAAAGCTGCCATACTTGCGCTGAGTTTGAACAACGTTTTTTGACTAAATACTGGTCGTCGAGTAAACAAGAGAAATTAAGAAAAGAGGTTTACCAACCTAAGTATTTTAACAGTAAAAGGAGTACTTTAAGGCAATATTTTGAAAAGTACATAAATAAGACACGTTATTGGAGTGATCCAATTTCTCACAAGGAAGTGATCAGAATTTTGAAGGGAAGGTTGCCCATAAATATACGTGAAAAGTTAATAAACGTTCCTGACCACGACGTAGAACAATTCTTGTCGGTGATTGACTCTATAGATATGATTATGGAAGACGCAAGACAAATGAGTAGTAATCAAATGTCGACTCACACTCATAGTAATACGAATAATTATAATAATAATTTAACGTATGATAATAATAATACCGAAAACCCGGTCAAACCTGCATCACAGGAGCATGGACAATCTTCATCCTATGGTTGCAATAAAAACAATGATTATAAAAAATATAGAAGAGATACTTACTGTGCTAGAGGTAAACCTCGATATGGTGACGCGAATGTGCATAGTAGTGATATTAATAAGAGTAACAGGTACCCAAGTGATGAACCCAATTGCATTCGACCTTGGGAAGATAATTCGAAGCATGATGTTCATCAGCAGGATGGAACAAATGCCTTGAGTCCTCATCCAGCACAAGGAGTTATACCAATGGGCGAAGGAGCCTCCAATGTGCGACGGGGTGAATACCATAACTCGGATCATACTGTACGGATTGTGGAAGTTCATGAACCCCCACTGATGACTCAACGAGATAGATTAAACTAATACCAGTCACCAAATGCCTTCCTACGATGACTGGAAAGGAGAAGGAAGGCAGGCATCTATTTCAACTGAGAGTATTAAGGTACAATAATGATCAGGATATAAGAAATGAATTAATTGAAGAAAAACCTGAAGTTTCTAATAAATGTGGACAAATTTTACAGGCAATAATTCCAACAAGTATAAATAATGTTGATGTTGAAATATTAATTGATACTGGAGCAACTATTAGTGTCATGACGTTGGACTGTTTAAAACAGGTAAGCCGAGGGGTAAAAATGCCCACTTTTCCTATCACAGGATGTACCGTGTCTGGCGCGTTCAGTGCAAAAATGCAAAAAGTTGTGAAACAGGTACGTGTTGACGTTACAATACAGGGGGCTCAAATAGAAAGTACATTCCTGGTTGTTCCTAAAATGACAGTACCATGTATCTGGGGTTTGGATTTTTTATGTGAGACCGCTGCAATCATTAATTTAGGGAAAGGTGAATGTATATTTAATTCCAATGGTAATGTTTTGACAGCCACCCTGAGAAAGGGCCGAGTAATTCCAAACCAATTGTGTATGAATCTAATGGTAAAATATGTCAGTATTGATGATGAAAATGTGTATGATATATGCCTTATTGAATGTTCTGAAGAAATGATGGATAAAATGTCATTGCAGGAAAAGGTGTTAGAATCAGAATATTTATCTGTTATCCAAAGGGATGATCTGTACCACTTGTTGGAAGCATATCAGTCAATTTTTAGTAAACGTCCAGGTATAATAAAAGACTTTGAATACCATATGAAGACGTATGCACATAAAACCTTTTGTCGTACTTCCTATTCTATCCCATGGACAAAGAAAGAAGTAGTCAGAAAGGAAATCAATAAAATGTTAGAATGGGGTATTATTGAGCCCTCAGATTCTGAATGTTGTAACCCTCTTGTGGCGGTAAATAAACCCAATGGTGACATCAGATTGGTGTTGGATGCCAGAGAGATCAATAAGATCATTATACCTGTACAAACGCGACCAGAGAACCTAGAAGAGTTAGTACAAAAGTTTTATGGTGCCCGCTTCTTAACTTCTTTGGATATGCGTAGTTCATATTGGCAAACTAGAATATCGAAAGAATCTAGAAAATATACTGCATTTGTTTTTCTGGGTCGAAGTTACCAGTTTACTGTCATGCCATTTGGGTTGAAAATAAGCGGTGGTGTTTTCATATCGGCATTAGATACCGTACTGGGCAGAGACCTTTTGAATGAAGTTACTTTATATGTGGATGATTTGCTAATTGCTTCTGAAACTTGGGAGGAACATTTGGACTTATTAAGAAGAGTTTTTGCGAAATTTTTGGAATATGGAGTTACTGTAAATTTGAGCAATTCCAAGTTTGCTGATAACCAATTGAAATTTCTTGGACATATAATCACTCCTGAAGGGATAAAACCAAATCCTAAAAAGATGGATGCGATTAACAGATGTGCTTATCCAAAGAATAGAACGGAATTAAAGTCATTTATCGGCTTAGTTTCATTTTTTCGACGATTTTTACCCAATCAGTTAGGAAGCCAAGACTGTTTGTTACGGCTGTTAAGAAAAAATGTCAGGTGGGAGTGGAATTCCGAATGCACGCAAGCTTTTGATAACATCCGCAATGCTTTGACTAATGCTCCACTGTTACATCATCCAAGACTTGATCAAGATTTTTATATTGCTGCGGATGCTTCTGAAACAGGATTGGGTGCCACTCTTTTCCAGATGGACAATCCAGAAGATATCAGTACCATCAAGATAATTGGGTTTGCCAGCAGAACACTCTCTAGCTGTGAACGTGCATATTGTACTACTGAATTGGAAGTACTGGCCGTGGTCTGGTCACTTAGAAAGTTTCGCTATTTTGTATATGGAAAGAAGATCATTGTATTCTGCGACCACAAAGCTTTATCTTTTATTTTAACAGGAAGGATGTTCCATTCACGTTTAACCCGGTGGGCCTTGCTACTGCAAGAATACATCAGAGGGAAAGACAACATCATAGCCGATGCTCTTTCAAGATTACCGAAAAGGAAAAATGCTGACGAGTGTGAAGAACGGACTATTGACTTTAAAGTCATGAATTTATCAAGGCAATATTGTGAGAGGCAGATTTCACAGCTATGATAAGTTGTGGAAAGCCATTAGGCATGCTGTTGAAAGCTAAACGCTAAGTCATCCTCAAGAACAGTATCAATTAAAATCCGGAATATTGTATCGGAGGAAGGATGAAGAAGATGTTTGGAAAGTTTGTGTTCCAAATAAATACTTAGAATCACTAGTATGGTACACTCACTTGAATTGGGGTCATTTTGGTGCCGCTAAATGTACAGCCAAAATAGCACAATACTGCTATCATCCAAATTTGGGTCGTATAGCTACAAATATTATTAAGAAGTGCAAAATATGTCAGAAGGCGAAACCCATAAACTATTGTCGGAAGATAGAATTACATCCTATCATCCCACAACAACCTTTAATGTTGGTGTCATGTGACGTCTGTTGGCCATGTCCCATGACACGTGGACAGTTCAAATATGTATTGGCTTTCTATGATCTCTTTTCAAAATATGTGATATTATATCCTTTGAAAAATCTCCACGTTCGACCCATGTTACGCAAATTTATCAACAACTATGTAACTGAGCTTGGCAAACCTATAATGATCTTGACAGACAACACTGCTTATTATACAAGCAAAGTATGGAGAGACACTATGAAAGAACAAGGAATCCAGCACATTTACATCTCAAGATTTTACCCTTGTGGAAATCTGGTTGAAACGATCTTCCGAGAGTTGAACCGATTTTTACGGACGTACATACCCAAACAACATTATAAATGGATCGATTGGATTTATGAATTTGAGAAAGTGTATAATGACTTACCACACTTATCGACAGGTTATTCACCTAACCAAATAGTATTTGGTGAAAGTATTGTGCCAGAATGGATGAAGAAATTACCTGCAATAGAACAAAAGATTACCAAGAAAGAAGATATGGTGAAGAAGGTCTACGAAAACCTGAAGCATCAAGCACAATTGAGGATAACCCGTTTTGATAAAAATGTGAAGAAAGTAGTCACATATGATGTAGGGGAAGAAATTTTATTGAGAAATCACCCAAAAGCATCAACCAGGAGAAGACTGAATAAGAAATGGCAATATTTATATACAGGTCCATATAAAATAATGAAAATACCTCATGAAGGGAGCTACCTCCTGGCAGATTGTGATACTGATGTAATTAAAGGCTTGTTCCCTCACATAGACCTGAAGAAGTATTATCAATAATGAGCAAAATATAGATTCAAGAAACACGAATGATACCAAGACTACACTCAGTGGACTAAATAAAAGCACCAATGGATAAATACGTACTTATACTAACCTACAAAGAAAATTAAAGAATGTACCGACGATTTCCATGAGATACCTTCTTGGTATCAGCAAAAATGACGACGCTGAAATACGATTTATCCTCTCACCGAACAGCGAGAATGGATGATTTAAAAGTGGAATTAAGAGGAAAAGAAAAGGACCAAATCCTCTCTGGTTAAACAAGTGGCCTAATAAGGGTTTTGGCCTAGGATGCCAATCGTTGAACCCGGCTGTGATCCCTGCCTTGCACAGTCGGTTGAAGAACTGAGGGCTTCATCCAAGAAAAAAAATGTGGTGTGAATATGAAGTGATTAGTGCAAAGTGCTTCTAAGACAACCTATAAACAAATGTGGAATTTAGTTAAGGGCATTTTGTCTAGGCCCATTAACTCAACTAAAATGTTGTATAATGTATGTACTGACTTGTTGAGTGAATCTGAGAGTGTGTGTATTCGCCGAAACAAATACCCTCTCCTCCCACAGTACACAAAAAAAAAAAAAAATAAGCCTGTTGTGTCTGGAACCCTCTTCAAGACATCACAGTCTGGGGGGCCGTGTAACATTACGAGTCAAGACAGCTGTAACGGAACTTGAGTAGCGTAAAGTTATCGTTAAAAACGCACGCCGCGCAATTTGTTATGATTTGGTCGGTCATAATAGTAGTAACATGCTTTTGAATACAATTAAAATATAATGGCGATACCTGTTTAGCGTTATTGGAAATAATACGTAATAAATTAATGATGAAGGTAGCCGATCCTATAAGAAGAGGTAAAATTGGGCATATTAAGGTGTTTTGCTTTATATCGACTAAGCCGATGATACGGCGTCTTTTTTTCCGTTTACTCTTAGAAAAAAAAAAGAAAACCAGTAACGAAGTGCTAATTGTGCGTTGTGAAAAATATAGGGGCGAATTTTAAATAGCTACAGCGGATAATCAGACTAACAAATGGACATTCAGTTACGCGAAATAGCGGACAGTGAAGTGTGGTCATTATATTGAGTACACCTACGGGGCGGTCAATTCCAGGATAAGTCTATTTGCGTCTCACGAGGCACGCGGTATTGAGACCGGTTTTTTTTATTATATCACGGAGAGCGGGCTTCAATTTATAAAAAGGAGAAAAGCTGTATCATTATCTTGACTGTTGGTGTTATGCAACCAAAACTGTTCATCAAAGCGTTTCGGTGAATGAGTGGTGAATCCGAAATGAAACTGTGAACGGAGTTAGGTTAAACAAAGCAGAAGAGACAAGACAGTTTGGTTGTATCTGTTATTATTCCATAAACCGTAACATTTATTCTCGTTGTACGAAGCCTTTATAGACGATCGTTATGACAATTTGTTTTGGAGGGATCTAGTTACGAGTTAAGTTTTGGGGACCTGGTCATCAGGGAATAGTTCGTAGATCTTAACTACTGCAACTATTCTGGAATCAGGTGCTACCGCGACCGTTGTGTGTTGTCAATGGCTTAAGGTTATCATATCTCATGCTCTAAGATCGAGGCGCCTTTCCCCTTGGTATAACGGTGTCTCACAGTACCCACGACAACGCCGAAGGCGAAGGAAGATACGGTAGACAAGGGATAGAGTAAAGCTGCTGTAGTGCAATGGAATCTAGTACTGATCTCCCAGGAAACGCTCAGAGCAAACCAAAAACAATAAGAAGATTTACTCTTCTTGTACTTGAGTCGGCATTGTGCCTTTTGTATTAAATTCTGACGCAATTTCTGTGTTTCATCGTCATTGTGAAGGTCCTAGGGATAGAGTAAAGCTGCAGTAGCGTACTGTAATCTAATACTGAACTCTCAGGAAACGCTCAAAGCAAACCAAAACCAATGAGATTTACTCTTCTTGTACCTACGTCGGCATTGTGCATTTTGTATTAAATCCCGACACAATTTCTGAGTGTCATCGTCAATGTGAATGTCCAAGGGATGGAGTAAAGCTGCAGTAGTGCATGGGAATCCAATGCTGAACTCCCAGGACACGCTCAAAGCAAACCGCAAACAATGAGAGGATTTACTGTTCTTGTACCTATGTCGGCATTGTGCCTTTTGGATTACATTCCGATGCAATTTCTGTGTTTCATCGTCAATATGAAGGTCCTAGAGATAGAGTAAAGCTGCAGTAGTGCATCGGAATCTATTACTGATCTCCCAGGAAACGCTCAAAGCAAACCACAAACAATGAGAAGATATGCTCTTCTTGTTATTAAGTTGGCATTGTGCTTTTTGTATTATATCCCGACACAATTTCTGTGTTTCATTGTCAATGTGTAGGTCCAAGGGACAGAGGAAAGCTGCAGTAGTGCATCGGAATGTAATTCTGATCTCCTAGGAAACGCTCAACGCAAACCACAAAAATGAGAAGCTTTACTCTTCTTGTACTTAAGTCGCATTGTGTCGTTTGTATTAAATCCTGTCGCAATTTCTGTGTTTTATCGTCAATATGAAGGTCCAAGGGATACCTGTAGAGCAAAGCTGCAGTAGTGCATCGGAATCTAATACTTATCTCCCATGAAACGCTGTAATGAAACGAGAAACAATGAGAGGTTTACACTTCTTGTACTTAAGTCAACAATTGCCTTTTGTATTAAAGCCCGACGCGGATTCTGTGTTTCATCTTCAATGTGACCGTCCAAGTGATAGAATAAAGCTGCAATAGTGCATCGGAATCCAATTCTGATCTCCCAGGAAACGCTCAAAGCAAACCACAAACAATGAGAAGATTTACTGTGCTTGTACTTAAGTCGGCATTGTGCCTCTTGTATTAAATCCTGACGCAAATCCTGTGTTTCATCGTGAATGTGAAGGTCCAAGGGATAGAGCGAAGCTGCAGTAGTGCATCGGAATCTAATACTGATCTCCCAGGAAACGCTCAAAGCAAACCAAAAACAATCAGAAGATTAGCTCATCTTGTACTTTTGTCGGCATTGTGCCTTTTGAATTAAATCCCGACGCTATTTCTCTGTTTCATCGTCAATGATAAGGTCCAAGGGATAGAGTAAAGCTGCAGTAGTGCATCGGAATCTATTACTGATCTCCCAGGACACGCTCTAGCAAACTACAAACACAAAGAATATTTACTCTTCTTGTCCTGAAGTCGACATTGTGCCTTTTGTTTTAAATCCCGAAGCAATTTCTGTGTTTCATCGACAATGTGAAGGTCCAAGGGATAGAGTAAAGCTGCAGTAGTGCATCAGAATGCAATACTGATCACCAAGGAAACGCTCAAAGCAAACCACAACAATGAGAAGATTTACTCTTCTTGTACTTAAGTCGGTGTTGTGCCTTTTGTATCAAATTCCTACGCAATTTCTGTGTTTCATCGTCAGTGTGAAGGTCCAAGGGATAGAGTAAAACTGCAGTAGTGCATCGGAATCTAACACCGATCTCCCAGGAAACGCTCAAAGCAAACCACAAACAATGAGAAGATATACTCTTCTTGAACTTAAGTTGGCATTGAGCCTTTTGCATTAATTGCCGACGCAATCTCAGTGTTTCATCGTCAATGTTATGGTCCTAGGGATAGAGTAAAGCTGCAGTAGTGCATCGAAATCTAATACTCATCTCCCGGAAAACGCTCAAAGCAAACCACAAACAAAAAGAATATTTACTCTTCTAGTACTTAAGTCGGCATTGTGCCTTTTGTGTTAAATCCCGACGCAATTTCTGTGTTTCATCCTCAATGTGTAGGTCCAAGGGATACAGTAATGCAGCAGTAGTGTATCGCAATCTAATACTGATCTCCCAGGAAACGCTCAAAACAATCCACAAACAATGAGAAGATTTAACCTTCCTGTACCTAAGTCGGCATTGTGCGTTTTGTATTACATCGCGACACTACATCCGAGATTCATCTTTAATGAGAATGTTCAAGGGATAGAGTAAAGCTGCAGTAGTGCATCGTAATCTAACGCTGATCCCCCAGGAAATGCTCAGAGCAAACCACAAACAATGAGAATATTTATTGTTCTTGTACTTAAGTCGGCATTGTGCCTTTTGTATTAAGTTCGGATGCCATTGCTGTGTTTCATCATCAACATAAAGGTCCATGGGATAGAGTAATGCTGCAGTAGTGTTTCAGAATGTAATACTGGTCTCCTAGGAAACGCTCAAAGAAAACCACAAACAATGAGAAGATTTACGCTTCTTGTACTGAAGTCGGCATTGTGCATTTTGTATTAAATCCCGACGCAATTTCAGTGTTCCATCGTCAATGAGAAGGTCCAAGGGATAGAGAAAAAAGCTGCAGTAGTGCATAGGAATCTAGAGCTGATGTCCCAGGAAACGCTCAAAGCAAACCACAGACAATGAGAAGATATGCTCTTATTGTTATTAAGTTGGCATTGTGCCTTTTGAATTATATCCCGACACAATATCTGTGTTTCATCGTCAACGTGAAGGTCCAAGGAATAGAGTAATGCTGCAGTAGTGCATCGGAATCTATTACTGATCTCCCAGGAAACGTTAAAGCAAACCACAAACAATGAGAAGTTTTACTCTTCTTGTACTTAAGTCGGCAATGTGCCTTTTGTATTAAATCCCGACGCAATTTCTGTGTTTCATCGTCAATGTGAAGGTCCGAGGGGGAGAGTAAAGCTGCAGCAGTGCATCGGAAAGTAATACTGATCTCCCATTAAACGCTCAAATCTATCCACAATCAAGGAGAAGATTTACTCTATTTGTACTTCAGTCGGCATTGTGCCTATTGTACTAAATCCCGACGCAATTTCTTGTACTTAGGTCGGCATTGTGTCTTTTGTATGAAATTCTCACGCAATTTCTGTGTTTCATCGTCAATGTGAAGGTCCAAGGGATAGAGTAAGCCTGCAGTAGTGCATCGGAATGTAATACTGATCTCCCAGGAATCGCTCAGGGCAAACCACAAACAATGCGAAGATGTACCCTTCTTGTACTTAAGTCGGCGTTGTTCCTTTTGTTTTAAATCCCGACGCAATATCTGTGTTTCATCGTCAATCTGAAGGTCCGAGGGATAGAATAATGCTGCAGTAGTGCATCGGAATCTAATACTGATCTCCCAGGCAACGCTAAAAAAAAACCACAAACAATGAGAAGATTTACTCTTCTTGAACTTAAGTCGGCATTGTGCCTTTTATTTTAAATCCCGACGCAATTTCTGAGCTTCATCGTCAAAGTAAAGGTCCAAGGAATGGAGTAAAGCTGCAGTAGTGCATCGTAATCTAATACTGATATCCCAGGAAACGCTCAAAGCAAACCAGAAACAATGAGAAGATTTACTCTTCTTATACTTAAGTCGGCATTATGATTTTTGTATTAGATCCCGACGCAATTTCTATCTTTCATCGTCAATTTAAAGGTCCATGGGATAGAGTAAAGCTGCAGTAGTGGATCGGGATCTAATACTGATCTCCCAGGAATCGCTCAAAACAAACCACAAACCATGAGAAGATTTACTCTTTTGTACTTAACTCGGCATATCGCTTTTTGTAATAAATGCCGATGCAATTTCTGCAATTCATCGTCGATGTGAAGGTCCAAGATATAGAGTAAAGCTGCAGGTGTCCATCGGAATCTAATACTGATCTCACAGGAAACGCTCAAAGTAAACCACAAACAATGAGATGATATACCCTTCTTGTACTTAAGTTGGCATTGTGCATTTTTTTTAAATCCCAACGCAATTTCTGTGTTTCATCGTCAATCTGATCGTCCAAGGGATAGAGTAAAGCTGCAGTAGTGCATCGGAACCTAATACTGATGTCCCAGGAAACGCTCAAAGCAAAGCAGAAACAAAGAGAAGATTTACTCTTCTTGTACTTAAGTCGGGATTGTGCCTTTTCTTTTAAATCCGGACGCAATTACTTTGTTTCATCGTCAATCTGAAGTTCCAAGGGATGGAGTAAAGGTGCAGTAGTGCATCGGAATCTAATACTGATCTCCCAGGAAACGCTCAAAGCAAACCACAAACAATAGGAAGATATACTCTTCTTGAACTCAAGTCGGCATTATGCCTTTTGTATTAAATCCCGTCGCAATCTCTGTGTTACATCGCCAATGTGAAGGTCCAATGGATAGAGTAAAGCTGCAGTAGTGCATCGGAATCTAATAGTGACATCACAGGAAACGCTCAAACAAACCACGAACAATGAGATGATTTACTCTTCTTGTACTTAAGTCGGCATTGTGCCCTTTATAATAAATCGCGACACAATTTCTTGTTTCATCATCACTGTGAAGGTCCAAGGGATTGAGTAAAGCTGCAGTAGTGCATCGGAATCTAATACTGATCTCCCAGGAAACGACTAAAGCAAACCACAAACAAAAAGAATATTTACTCTTCTTGTACTTAAGTCGGCATTGTGCATTTTGCATTAAATCCCGACGCATTTTCTGAGTTTCATCGTCAATGTAAAGGTTCAAGGGATAGTGTAAAGCTGGAGTAGTGCATCGGAATCTAATGGTAATCTCCCAGGAAACGCTCAAAACAAACCACAAACAAAAAGAAGATTTTCTCTTCTTGTACTTAAGTCGGCATTTTGCCTTTTCTATTAAATCCCGACGCAATTTCTGTCTTTCATCGTCAATGTCAAGGTCCAAGGCATAGAGTAGAGCTGCAGAAGTGCATTTGAATCTAATACTGATCTCCCAGTAAACGCTCTAACTAACCACAAACAATGAGAAGATTTAACCTTATTGTACTTAAGTCGCCATTGTGCCTTTTGTATTAAATCACAACGCAATTTCTGTGTTTCGTACTCAATGTGAGGGTCCAAGGGATAGAGTAAAGCTGCAGTAGTGCATCGGAATCTAGTACTGATATCCCAGGAAACGCTCAAAGCAAACCACAAACAATGAGCAGATTTACTCTTCTTGTACTTAAGTCTGCATTGTGCCTTTAGGGTTTGATCCCGACGCAATTTCTGTGTTTTATCGTCAATGTGAAGGTCCAAGGGATAGAGTAAAGCTGTAGTAGTGCATCGGAATATAATACCGATATCCCAGGAAACGCTCAAAGCAAAGCAGAGACAATGAGAAGTATTACCCATCTTGAACTTAAGTCGGCATCGTGCCTTTTGTATTAAATCCCGACACAATTTCTCAGTTTCATCGTCAATGTCAATGTCCAAGGGACAGAATAAAGCTGCAGTAGTGAATCGGAATCTAATTCTGATCTCCCAGGAAACGCTCAAAGCAGACCAGAAACAATGAGAAGGTTTATTCTTCTTGAACTTTAGTCGGCATTGTGGCTTTTGTATTAAATCCCGACACAATCTCTGTGTTTCATCGTCTATGTGAAGGTCCAAGGTATAGAGTAATGCTGCAGTATGCATCGGAATCTAATACTGATCTCCCAGGAAACGCCCAAAACAAAACACAAACAATGAGCAGGTATACTCTCCTTGTACTTAAGTCGGCATTGTGCCTTTTGTATTAAATCCCGCCCCAATTTCTCAGTTTCATAGACAATGTGAGGCTCCAAGGGATAGAGTAAAGCAGCAGTAGTGCATCGGATTCTAAGGCTGAACTCCCAGGAAACGCTCAAACCAAACCACAAACAATGAGAAGATTTACTCTTCTTGTACTTAAGTCGGCATTGTGCCTTTTGTCTTAAATCCCGACGGAATTTCTGTGTTTCATCGTCAATGTCAAGGTCCAAAGAATACAGTAAAACTGCAGTTGTACATCGGAATCTTATACTGAGTTCCCTGGAAACGCTTAAAGCAAACCACAAACAATTAAAAGATTTACTCTTCTTGTACTTAAGATGGCATTGTGCCACTTGTATTATATCCCGATGCTATTTCTGTGTTTCATCGTCAATTTCAAGGTCCAAGATAAAGTAAAGCTGCAGTAGTGCAATGGAATTTAGTACTGATCTCGCAGGAAACGATCAGAGGAAACAACAAACAATGAGAAGGTTTACTCTTATTGTACTTAGGCCTGCTTTGTGCTTTTTGTTTTAAATCAAGACGCAATTTCTATGTTTCATTGTCAACGTGAAGGTCCAAGGGATAGAGTAAAGCTGCAGTAGTACATCGGAATCTAATACAGGTCTCACAGGATACGCTCAAAGAAAACCACAAACAATTAAAAGGTTTCCTCTTCTTGTACTTAAGTCGGCATTGTGCCTTTTGTATTAAATTCCAAAGCAATTTCTGTGTTTCTTCGACAAAGTGAAGGTCCAAGAGTTAGAGTAAAGCTGCAGAAGTGCATCGGAATCTAATACTGATCTCCCAGGAAACGCTCAAAGCAAACCTCAAACAATAAGAAGATTTGACCTGATTGTGCTAACGTCGGCATTGTGCCTATGTATAAAATCCCGACGCAATTTCTGTGTTTCAACGTCAATGTGAAGATCCAAGGGATAGGGTACAGCATCAGTAGTGCAATGGAATCTAATACTGATCGCACAGGAAACGCTCAGAGCAAACCACAAACACTGTGAAGATTTACTCTTCTTGTACTTAATTCGGAATTGTGCCTTTCGTTTTAAATTCCAACGCAATTTCTGTGTTGCATCGTCAATGTGAAGGACCAAGGTATAGAGTATAGCTGCAGTAGTGCATCGGAATATAATACTGATCTCCCAGGAAACGCTCAAAGCAAACCACAAACAATGTGAAGATTTACTCTTCTTGTACATAAGTCGTCATTGTGCGTTTTGTATTAAATCCCGACGCAATATCTGTGTTTCATCGTCAATGTGAAGGTCCAAGGGATAGAGTAAAGCTGCAATAGTGCATCGGAATCTAATACTCATCTCCCAGGAAACGCTCCAACCAAACCACAAACAATGAGAAGATGTATTCTTCTTGTTCTTAAGGTGGCATTGTGCCTTTTGCTTTAAATCCCGACGCAATTTCTGTGGTTCATCATCAATCTAAAAGACCAAGGGATAGAGTAAACCTGCAGTAGTGAATCGGAATGTAATGCTGATTTCCCAGGAAACGCTCAAAGCAAACGAAAATCAAAAAGGATATTTACTCTTCTTGTACTTAAGTCGACATTGTGCCTTTCGTATTAAATCCCGACGCAATATCTGTGTTTCATCGTCAATGTGAAGTCCAAGGGATGGAGTAAAGCTGCAGTAGTGCATCAGAATGTAGTACTGATCTCCCAGGAAATTTTCAAAGCAAACCATGGACAATGAGAAGATTTACTCTTCTTGTACTTAACTCGGCATATTGCCATTCGTATTAAATCCCAACGCAATTTCTGTGTTTCAACGTCAATGTGAAGGTACAAGGGATAGGGTAAAGCTGCAGTAGTTCATCGGAATCTAATACTGATCTCCCAGGAATCGCTCAAATCAAACCACAAACAATAAGAAGATTTGCTTTTCTTGTACTTAAGTCGGAATTGAGCCTTTTGTATTAAATCCCGACGCAATTTCTGTGTTTCATCGTCAATGTGAAGGTCCAAGGGCTAGAGTAATGCTGTAGTAGTGCATCGGAAACTAATACTGATCTCCCTGGAAATGCCCAAAGCAAACCACAAACAATGAGAAGATTTACTGTTCTTGTACTTAAGGCAGCATTGTGCCTTTTGTTTTAAATCCCGACGCAATTTCTGTGATTCATCATCAATCTAAACGTCCAAGGGATAGAGTAAAGCTGTATTAGTGCATCGGAATCTAATACTGAACTCCCAGGTAACACTCAAAGCAAATCAGAAACAGTGAGAAGATTTACTCTTCTTGAACTTAAGTCGGCGTTGTGCCTTTTGTATTAAATCCCGACGCAATCTCTGTGCTTCATCGTCAATGTGAAGGTCCAAGGTATAGAGTAATGCTGCAGTAAGCATCGGAATCTAATACTGATCTCCCAGGAAATGCCGAAAGCAAACCACAAACAAAGAGAAGATTTACTCTATTTGTTCTTCAGTCGGCATTGTGCCCTTTGGGTTAAATCCCGACGCAATATCGGTGTTACACCTCCAATGTCAAGGACCAAGGGATAGAAGACAGCTGCAGTAGTGCATCGGAATCTAATACTGATCTCCCAAGAATCGCTCAAAGCAAACCAGAAACAATGAGAAGGTTTACTATTCGTGAAGTTAAATCGGCATTGTGCCTTTTGTTTAAAATCCCGACCCAATTTCTTTGTTTCATCATCTATCTAAAAGTCCTAGGGATAGAGTAAAGCTCCAGTAGTGCATCGGAATCTAATACTGATCTCCCAGGAATCGCTCAAAGCAAACCACGGACAATGAGAAGATTTACTCATCTGGTACTTAACTCGGCATTGTGCCTTTTGTATTAAATCCCAACGCAATTTCTGTGTTTCATCGTCAATGTGAAGGTCCAAGGGATAGGGTAAAACTGCATTACTGCATCGGAATCTAATACTGATCTCCCAGAAATCGCTCTAACCAAACCACAAACAATGAGAAGATTTACTGTTCTTGTAATTAAGTCGGAATTGAGCCTTTTTATTAAATCCCGACACAATGTCTGTGTTTCATCGTCAATGTGAAGGTCCAAGGGCTAGAGTAATGCTGCAGTGGTGCATCGGAAACTAATACTGATCTCCCTGGAAATGCCTAAAGCAAACCACAAACAATGAGAAGATTTACTGTTCTTGTACTTGAGGCAGCATTGTGCCTTTTGTTTTAAATCCCGACGCAATTTCTGTGATTCATCATCAATCTAAACGACCAAGGGATAGAGTAAAGCTGTATTAGTGCATCGGAATCTAATACTGAACTCCCAGGTAACACTCAAAGCAAATCAGGAACAGTGAGAAGATTTATTCTTCTTGAACTTATGTCAGCGTTGTGCCTTTTGTATTAAATCCCGACGCAATCTCTGTGCTTCATCGTCAATGTGAAGGTCCAAGGTATAGAGTAATGCTGCAGTATGCATCGGAGTCTAATACTGATCTACCAGGAAATGCCCAAAGCAAACCACAAACAAAGAGAAGATTTACCCTATTTGTTCTTCAGTCGGCATTGTGCCCTTTGGGTTAAATCCCGACGCAATATCGGTGTTACATCTCCAATGTCAAGGACCAAGGGATAGAATAAAGCTGCAGTAGTGCATCGGAATCTAATACTGATCTCCCAGCAATCGCTCAAAGCAAACCACAAACAATGAGAAGGTTTACTATTCTTGAACTTGAATCGGCATTGTGCCTTTTGTTTAAAATCCCGACCCAATTTCTGTGTTTCATCATCTATCTAAAATTCCTAGGGATAGAGTAAAGCTGCAGTAGTGCATCGGAATCTAATACTGATCTCCCAGAAATCGCTCGAACCAAACCACAAACAATGAGAAGATTTACTCTTCTTGTAATTAAGTCGGAGTTGAGCCTTTTTATTAAATCCCGACACAATGTCTGTGTTTCATCGTCAATGTGAAGGTCCAAGGGATAGAGTAATGCTGCAGTAGTGCATTGGAATCTAATACTGATCTCCCAGGAAACCCTCAAACAAAACCACAAACAATGAGAAGGTTAACTCTTTTTGTATTTAAGTTGGCATTGTGCATTTTGCAATTTATTCTCGAGGCAATTTCTGTGTTTCATAGTCAATGTGGAGGTCCAAGGGATAGAATAAAGCTGCAGTAGTGCATCGGAAACTAATACTGTTCTACCAGGAAACGCTCAAAGCAAACCACAAACAATGAGAAGATACACCCTTCTTGTACTTAGGTCGGCATTGTGCGTTTTGTTTCAAATTCCGAAGCAATTTCTGTGTTTCATCGTCTATCTGAAGGTCCAAGGGATAGAGTAAAGCTGCTGTAGTGCATCGGAATCTAATACTGATCTCCCAGGAAACGCACAAAGCAAACCAGAATCAATGATAATATTTACTCTTCTTGTACTTATGTCGGCATTGTGCCTTTTGTATTAAATCCCGACACAATTTCAGTGTTTGATCGCCATTGTGAGGGTCCAAGCGATAGAGTGAAGCAGCAGTAGTGCATCGGATTCTAACACTGAACTCCCAGGAAACGCTCAAAGCAAACCACAAAAAATGAGAAGAATTACTCTTCTTGCACATAAGTCGTCATTGTGCCTTTTGTATTAAATCCCAACGCAATATCAGTGTTTCATCGTGAATGTGATTGTCCAAGGGATAGAGTAAACCTGCAGTAGTGCATCGGAATCTAATACTGATTTCCCAGGAAACGCTCAAAGCAAACGAAAATCAAAAAGAATATTTACTCTTCTTGTACTTAAGTCGACATTGTGCCTTTCGTATTAAATCCCAACGCAATTTCTGTGTTTCATCGTCAATGTGAAGGTCCAAGGGATAGGGTAAACCTGCAGAGGTTCGTCGGAATCTAATAGTGATCTCCCAGGAAACGTTCAAACCAAACCACAAAAAATAAGAAGATTTCCTCTTCTTGTGCTTAAGTCGGAATTGAGCCTTTTGTATTAAATCCAGACGCAATTTCTGTGTTTCATCGTCAATGTGAAGGTCCAAGGGATAGAGTAATGCTGCAGTAGTGCATCGGAAACTAATAGTGATCTCCCAGGAAATGCCCAAAGGAAACCACAAACAATTAGAAGATTTACTGTTCTTGTACTTAAGGCGGCATTGTGCCTTTTGTATTAAATTCCGACGCATTCCCTGTGTTTCATCGTCAATGTGAAGGTCCAAGCTATAGAATAATGCTGCAGTATGCATCGGAATCTAATACTGATCTCACAGGAAACGCCCAAAGCAAACCACAAACAATGATAAGATTTCCTCTTCTTGTACTTAAGATGACATTGTGCCACTTGTATTATATACCGATGCTATTTCTGTGTTTCATCGTCAATATCAAGGTCCAAGATAGAGTAAAGCTGCAGTACAATGGGATCTAGTACTCATCTCCCAGGAAACGCTCAGAACAAACAACATACAATGAGAAGATTCATTCTTCTTGTACTTAAGTCGGCATTGTGCCATTTGTATTAAACCCCGACGATATTTCTGTGTTTCATCGTCAATGTGAGGGTCCAAGGGATAGAGTTAACCAGCAGTAGTGCATCGGATTCTAACACTGAACTCCCAGGAAACGCTCAAACCAAACCACAAACAATGAGAAGATTTACTCCTCTTGTACTTAAGCCAGCATTGTGCTTTTTTTTTTAAATCTCGACGCAATTTCTGTGTTTCATTGTCAATGTGAAGGTCCAAGCGATAGAGTAAAGCTGCAGTAGTGCATCAGAATCTAATACTGATCTCCCAGGAAACGCTCAAAGCAAACCACAAACAATGAGAAGATTTACTCTTCTTGAACTTAACCTGTCATTGAGCGTTTTGCATTAATTCCCGACGCAATCTCTGTGTTTCATCGTCAATGTGAAGGTCCCAGGGATAGAGTAAAGCTGCAGTAGTGCATCGTAATCTAATACTAATGTCCCAGAAAACGCTCAAAGCAAACCACAAACAAAAAGATTATTTACTCTTCTAGTACTTAAGTTGGCATTGTGCCTTTTGTATTAAATCCCAACGCAATTTCTGTGTTTCATCGTCAATTTGAAGGTCCAAGGGATAGAGTAATGCTGCAGTAGTGCATCGGAAACTAATACTTATCTCCCAGGAAACGCTTAAAAGAAACCACAAACAATGAGAAGATTGACTCTTTTGGTACTTGAGTCGGCATTGTGCCTTTTGTAATTTAATCTCGAGGCAATTTCTGTGTTTCATCGTCAATGAGGACGTCCAAGGGATAGAATAAAGCTGCAGTAGTGCATCGGAAACTAATACTGATCTCCCAGGAAACGCTCAAAACAAACCACGAACAATGAGAAGATTTACTCTTCTTGTACTTAAGTCGGCATTGTGCCTTTTGTATTAATTCCCAACACAATTTCTGTGTTTCATCGTCAATCTGAAGGCCCAAGGGATAGAGTAAAGCTGCAGTAGTGCATCGGAATCAAATACTGATCTCCCAGGAAACGCTTAAAGCAACCCACAAACAATGGAAAGATTTACTTTTTTTGTACTTAAGTCGGCATTGTGCTTTTGTATTAAATCCCGACGCAATATTTGTGTTTCATCGTCAATGTGATTGTCCAAGGGATAGAGTAAAGCTGCAAGAGTGCATCGGAATCTAATACTGATCTCCCAGGAAACGCTCCAACCAAACCACAAACAATGAGAAGATTTATTCTTCTTGTTCTTAAGGTGGCATTGTGCCTTTTGCTTTAAATCCCGACGCAATTTCTGTGATTCATCATCTATCTAAAAGTCCAAGGAATAGAGTAAACCTGCAGTAGTGCATCGGAACCAAAAACTGATTTCCCAGGAAACGCTCAAAGCAACCGAAAATCAAAAAGAATATTTACTCTTCTTGTACTTAAGTCGACATTATGCCTTTCGTATTAAATCCCGACGCAATATCTGTGTTTTATCGTCAATGTGAAAGTCCAAGGGATGGAGTAAAGCTACAGTAGTGCATCAGAATCTAGTACTGATCTCCCAGGAAATGCTCAAAGCAAACCACGGACAATGAGAAGATTTACTCCTCTTGTACTTAACTCAGCATATTGCCTTTTGTATTAAATCCCAACGCAATTTCTGTGTTTCATCGTCAATGCGAAGGTCCAAGGGATAGAGTAATGCTGCAGTAGTGCATCGGAAACTAATAGTGATCTCCCAGGAAATGCCCAAAGGAAACCACAAACAATGAGAAGATTTACTGTTCTTGTACTTAAGGCGGCAATTTGCCTTTTGTTTTAAATCCCGACGCAATCTCTGTGTTTCATCGTCAATGTGAAGGTAGTAAGGATAGAGTAAAGCTGCAGTAGTGCATCGTAATCTAATACTAATCTCCCAGATAACGCTCAAAGCAAACCACAAACAAAAAGCATATTTACTCTTCTAGGTCTTAAGTCGGCATTGTGCCTTTTGTATTAATTCCCGACGCTATTTCTGTGTTTCTTCCTCAATGTGAAGGTCCAAGGGATACAGTAACGCAGCAGTAGTGTATTGCAATCTGATACTGATCTCCCAGGAAACGCTCAAAACAAACCACAAAAGAGAGAAGATTTACCCTTCTTGTACTTATGTCGGCATTGTGCCTTTTGTATTAAATCCCGACGCAAAATCTGTGTTTCATCGTTAACGTGAAGGTCCAAGGGATAGAGTTAAGCGGCAGTAGTGCATACGAATCTAGTACTGATCTCCCAGGAAACGCTCAAAGCAAGCCACAGACAATGAGAAGATTTACTCATCTGGTACTTAAATCCGCATTGTGCCCCTTGTATTAAATCCCGACGCAATTTCTGTGTTTGATCGTCAATGTTAAGGTCCAAGGGATGGAGTGAAGATGCAGTAGTGCATCGGAATCTAATACTGATCTCCCAGGAGACGCCCAAAGCAAACCACAAACAAAAAGAATATTTACTCTTCTTGTACTTAAGTCGACATTGTGCCTTTTATATTAAATCCCGACGCAATATCTGTGTTTCATCGTCGATGTGTAAGTCCAAGGGATAGAGTAAAGCTGCAGTAGTGCATAGGAATCTGGTACTGATCTCCCAGGAAACGCTCAAAGCAAACCACAGACAATGAGAAGATTTACTCATCTGGTACTTAACTCCGCATTGTGCCCTTTGTATGGAATCCCAACGCAATTTCTGTGTTTCATCGTCAATTTGAAGGTCCAAGGGATAGAGTAATGCTGCAGTAGTGCATCGGAAACTAATACTGATCTCCCAGGAAACGCTTAAAAGAAACCACAAACAATGAGAAGATTGACTCTTTTTGTACTTGAGTCGGCATTGTGCTTTTGTAATTTAATCTCGAGGCAATTTCTGTGTTTCATCGTCAATGAGGACGTCCAAGGGATAGAATGAAGCTGCAGTAGTGCATCGGAAACTAATACTGATCTCCCAGGAAGCGCTCAAAACAAACCACGAACAATCAGAAGATTTACTCTTCTTGTACTTAAGTCGGCATTGTGCCTTTTGTATTGATTCCCGACACAATTTCTGTGTTTCATCGTCAATCTGAAGGCCCAAGGGATAGTGTAAAGCTGCGGTAGTGCATCGGAATCTAATACTGATCTCCCAGTAAACGCTCAAAGCAAACCACAAACAATGGGAAGATTTACTTTTTTTGTACTTAAGTCGGCATTGTGCCTTTTGTATTAAATCCCGACGCAATTTCTGCGTTTCATCGTCGATGTGAAGGTCCTAAGGATAGAGTAAAGCCGCAGTAGTGCATCGGAATCTAATACTGATCTCAGGAATCGCTCAAAGCAAACCACAAACAATGAGAAAATTTACTCTTCTTGTTCTTAACTCGGCATCGTGTCTTTTGTATTTAATTCCGACGCAATTTCTGTGTTTCTTCGTCAAAGTGAAGGTCCAAGGTACAGAGTAAACCTGCAGTAGTGCATCGGAATCCAATACTGTTCTACCAGGAAACGCCTAAAGCAAACCACAACCAATGAGAAGATTTTCTCTTCTTCAACTTAAGTTGGCATTGTGTCCTTTGTATTAATACCCGACACACTCTCTGTGTTTCATCGTCAATGTGAAGGTCGTAGGGATAGAGTAAAGCTGCAGTAGTGCATCGGAATGTAATACTGATCTCCCAGAAAATGCTCAAAACAAACCACGAAGAATGAGACGATTTACTATTCTTGCACTTATGTCGGCATTGAGCCTTGTATATAAAATCCCGACGGAATTTCTGTGTTTCATCGTCAATGTGAAGGTACAAGGGATAGAGTAAAGCTGCAGTAGTGCATCGAAATCTAATACTGATCTCCCAGGAAACGCTCAAAGCAAACCAGAAACAATGAGAATATTTACTCTTCTTGTACTTAAGTCGGCATTGTGCCTTTGGTATTAAATCCCGACACAATTTCTGTGTTTCATCGTCAATTTGAAGGTTCAAGGGATAGGGTAAAGCTGCTGTAGTGCATCGGAATCTATTGGAGATCTCCCACGAAACGCGAAAAACAAACCACAAACAATGAGAAGATTTACTCTTCTTCTACTTATGTCGGCATTGTGCCTTTTGTATTACATCCCGACGCCATAACCGTGTTTCATCGTCATTGTGAATGTCCAAGAGATAGAGTAAAGCTGCAGAATTGCATTGGAATCTATAACTGATCTCCCAGGAAATGCTGAAAGCAAACCACAAACAATGAGAAGATTTAACCTAATTGTGCCTTTTGTATTAAATCCCGACGCAATTTCTGTGTTTCATCGTCAATGTGAAGAAACAAGAGATAGAGTAAAGCTTCAGTAGTGCAATGGAATCTAGTACTGATCTCCCAGGAAACGCTCAAAGCAAGCCACAGACAATGAGAAGATTTACTCATCTGGTACTTAACTCCGCATTGTGCCCCTTGTATTAAATCCCGACGCAATTTCTGTGTTTCATCGTCAATGTGAAGGTCCAAGGGATGGAGTGAAGATGCAGTAGGGCATCGGAATCCAATACTGATCTCCCAGGAGACAACCAAAGCAAACCACAAACAAAAAGAATATTTACTCTTCTTGTACTTAAGTCGACATTGTGCCTTTTATATTAAATCCCGACGCAATATCTGTGTTTCATCGTCGATGTGTAAGTCCAAGGGACAGAGTAAAGCTGCAGTAGTGCATAGGAATCTGGTACTGATCTCCCAGGAAACGCTCAAAGCAAACCACAGACAATGAGAAGATTTACTCATCTGGTACTTAACTCCGCATTGTGCCCTTTGTATGGAATCCCAAAGCAATTTCTGTGTTTCATCGTCAATTTGAAGGTCCAAGGGATAGAGTAATCCTGCAGTAGTGCATCGGAAACTAATACTGATCTCCCAGGAAACGCTTAAAAGAAACCACAAACAATGAGAAGATTGACTCTTTTTGTACTTGAGTCGGCATTGTGCCTTTTGTAATTTAATCTCGAGGCAATTTCTGTGTTTCATCGTCAATGAGGACGTCCAAGGGATAGAATAAAGCTGCAGTAGTGCATCGGAAACTAATACTGATCTCCCAGGAAGCGCTCAAAGCAAACCACGAACAATGAGAAGATTTACTCTTCTTGTACTTAAGTCGGCATTGTGCCTTTTGTATTGATTCCCGACACAATTTCTGTGTTTCATCGTCAATGTGAAGAAACAAGAGATAGAGTAAAGCTTCAGTAGTGCAATGGAATCTAGTACTGATCTCCCAGGAAACGCTCAGAGCAAACCACAAACAATGTGAAGATTTACTCTTCTTGTACCTAATTCGGCACTGTGCCTTTTGTATTAAATTCCAACGCAATTTCTGTGTTTCATCGTCAATGTGAAGGTCAAAGGGATAGAGTAAAGCTGCAGTAGTGCATCGGAATCTAATACTGTTCTACCAGGAAACGATCAAAGCAAACCACAACCAATGAGAAGATATAACCTTGTTGTACTTAGGTCGGCATTGTGCCTTTTGTTTCAAATCCCGAAGCAATTTCTGTGTTTCATCGTCAATCTGAAGGTCCAAGGGATAGAGTAAAGCTGCAGTAGTGCATTGGTATCTAATACTGATCTCCCAGGAAACCCTCAAACGAAACCACAAACAATGAGAAGGTTAACTCTTTTTGTATTTAAGTTGGCATTGTGCCTTTTGCAATTTATTCTCGAGGCAATTTCTGTGTTTCATCGTCAATGTGGAGGTCCAAGGATTAGAATAAAGCTGCAGTAGTGCATCGGAAACTAATACTGTTCTACCAGGAAACGCTCAAAGCAAACCACAAACAATGAGAAGATACACATTTCTTGTACTTAGGTCGGCATTGTGCGTTTTGTTTCAAATCCCGAAGCAATTTCTGTGTTTCATCGTCAATTTGAAGGTCCAAGGGATAGAGTAAAGCTGCTGTAGTGCATCGGAATCTAATACTGATCTCCCAGGAAACGCACAAAGCAAACCAGAATCAATGATAATATTTACTCTTCTTGTACTTATGTCGGCATTGTGCCTTTTGTATTAAATCCCGACACAATTTCAGTGTTTGATGTCCATTGTGAGGGTCCAAGTGATAGAGTAAAGCAGCAGTAGTGCATCAGATTCTAACACTGAACTCCCAGGAAACGCTCAAAGCAAACCACAAACAATGAGAAGATTTCCTCTTCTTGTACATAAGTCGTCATTGTGCCTTTTGTATTAAATCCCAACGCAATATCTGTGTTTCATCGTTATTTTGATTGTCCAAGGGATAGAGTAAAGCTGCAAGAGTGCATCGGAATCTAATACTGATCTTCCAGGAAGTGCTCCAACCAAACCACAAACAATGAGAAGATTTATTCTTCTTTTTCTTAAGGTGGCATTGTGCCTTTTGCTTTAAATCCCGACGCAATTTCTGTGGTTCATCATCTATCTAAAAGTCCAAGGAATAGAGTAAACCTGCAGTAGTGCATCGGAATCTAATGTTGATTTCCCAGGAAACGCTCAAAGCAAACGAAAATCAAAAAGAATATTTACTCTTCTTGTACTTAAGTCGACATTGTGCCTTTCGTATTAAATCCCGACGCAATATCTGTGTTTCATCGTCAATGTGAAAGTCCAAGGGATTGAGTAAAGCTGCAGTAGTGCATCAGAATCTAGTACTGATCTCCCAGGAAACGCTCAAAGCAAACCACAGACAATGAGAAGATTTACTCATCTGGTACTTAACTCCGCATTGTGCCCTTTGTATTAAATCCCAACGCAATTTCTGTGATTCATTGTCAATTTGAAGGTCAAAGGGATAGGGTAAAGCAGCAGTAGTGCATCGGAAACTAATACTGATCTCCCAGGAAACGCTTAAAAGAAACCACAAACAATGAGAAAATTGACTCTTCTTGTACTTAAGTCGGCATTGTGCCTTTTGTATTAATTCCCGACACAATTACTGTGTTTCATCGTCAATCTGAAGGCCCAAGGGATAGAGTAAAGCTGCAGTAGTGCATCGGAATCTAATGCTGATCTCCCAGGAAACGCTTAAAGCAACCCACAAACAATAGAAAGATTTACTTTTTTTGTACTTAAGTCGGCATTGTGCTTTTGTATTAAATCCCGACGCAATATCTGTGTTTCATCGTCAATGTGATTGTCCAAGGGATAGAGTAAAGCTGCAAGAGTGCATTGGAATCTAATACTGATCTCCCAGGAAACGCTCCAACCAAACCACAAACAATGAGAAGATTTATTCTTCTTGTTCTTAAGGTGGCATTGTGCCTTTTGCTTTAAATCCCGACGCAATTTCTGTGGTTCATCATCTATCTAAAAGTCCAAGGAATTTAGTAAACCTGCAGTAGTGCATCGGAATCTAATACTGATTTCCCAGGAAACGCTCAAAGCAACCGAAAATCAAAAAGAATATTTACTCTTCTTGTACTTAAGTCGACATTATGCCTTTCGTATTAAATCCCGACGCAATATCTGTGTTTCATCGTCAATGTGAAAGTCCAAGGGATGTAGTAAAGCTGCAGTACTGCATCAGAATCTAGTACTGATCTCCCAGGAAATGCTCAAAGCAAACCACGGACAATGAGAAGATTTACTCCTCTTGTACTTAACTCGGCATATTGCCTTTTGTATTAAATCCCAACGCAATTTCTGTGTTTCATCGTCAATGTGAAGGTCCAAGGGATAGAGTAATGCTGCAGTAGTGCATCGGAAACTAATAGTTATCTCCCAGGAAATGCCCAAAGGAAACCACAAACAATGAGAAGAGTTACTGTTCTTGTACTTAAGGCAGCATTGTGCCTTTTGTTTTAAATCCCGACGCAATCTCTGTCTTTCATCGTCAATGTGAAGGTCCAAGCTATAGAGTAATGCTGCAGTATGCATCGGAATCTAATACTGATCTCACAGGAAACGCCTAAAGCAAACCACAAACAATGATAAGATTAACTCTTCTTGTACTTAAGATGACATTGTGCCACTTGTATTATATAACGATGCTATTTCAGTGTTTCATCGTCAATATCAAGGTCCAAGATAGAGTAAAGCTGCAGTAGTGCAATGGGATCTAGTACTCATCTCCCAGGAAACGCTCAGAGCAAACAACATACAATGAGAAGATTTATTCTTCTTGTACTTAAGTCGGCATTGTGCCATTTGTATTAAATCCCGACGCATTTTCTGTGTTTTATCGTCAATGTGACGGTCCAAGGGATAGAGTTAACCAGCAGCAGTGCATCGGATTCTAACACTGAACTCCCAGGAAACGCTCAAACCAACGCACAAACAATGGGAAAATTTACTTCTCTTGTACTTAAGCCTGCATTGTGCTTCTTTTTTTAAATCTCGACGCAATTTCGGTGTTTCATTGTCAATGTGAAGATTCCAAGGGATAGAGTATAGCCGCAGTAGTGCAGCAGAATCTAATACTGATCTCCCAGGAAACGCTCAAAGCAAACCACAAACAATGAGAAGATTTACTCTTCTTGAACTTAACTTGGCATTGAGCCTTTTGCATTAATTCCCGACGCAATCTCTGTGTCTCATCGTCAATGTGAAGGTCCTTGGGATAGAGTAAAGCTGCAGTAGTGCATCGTAATCTAATACTAATCTCCCAGATAACGCTCAAAACAAACCACAAACAAAAAGCATATTTACTCTTCTAGGCCTTAAGTCGGCATTGTGCCTTTTGTTTTAATTCCCGACGCTATTTCTGTGTTTCTTCCTCAATGTGAAGGTCCAAGGGATACAGTAACGCAGCAGTAGTGTATCGCAATCTGATACTGATCTCCCAGGAAACGCTCAAAACAACCCACGAAAGAGAGAAGATTTACCCTTCTTGTACTTATGTCGGCATTGTGCCTTTTGTATTAAATCCCGACGCAATATCTGTGTTTCATCGTCGATGTGTAAGTCCAAGGGACAGAGTAAAGCTGCAGTAGTGCATAGGAATCTGGTACTGATCTCCCAGGAAACGCTCAAAGCAAACCACAGACAATGAGAAGATTTACTCATCTGGTACTTAACTCCGCATTGTGCCCTTTGTATGGAATCGCAACGCAATTTCTGTGTTTCATCGTCAATTTGAAGGTCCAAGGGATAGAGTAATGCTGCAGTAGTGCATCGGAAACTAATACTGATCTCGCAGGAAACGCTTAAAAGAAACCACAAACAATGAGAAGATTGACTCTTTTTGTACTTGAGTCGGCATTGTGAATTTTGTAATTTAATCTCGCGGCAATTTCTGTGTTTCATCGTCAATGAGGACGTCCAAGGGATAGAATAAAGCTGCAGTAGTGCATCGGAAACTAATACTGATCTCCCAGGAAGCGCTCAAAACAAACCACGAACAATGAGAAGATTTACTCTTCTTGTAATTAACTCGGCATTGTGCTTTTGCATTGATTCCCGACACAATTTCTGTGTTTCATCGTCAATCTGAAGCCCCAAGGGATAGAGTAAGCTGCGGTAGTGCATCGAAATCTAATACTGATCTCCCAGGAAACGCTCAAAGCAAACCACAAACAATGGGAAGATTTACTTCTTTTGTACTTAAGTCGACATTGTGCCTTTTGTATTAAATCCCGACGCAATTTCTGCGTTTCATCGTCGATGTGAAGGTCCTAAGGATAGAGTAAAGCTGCAGTAGTGCATCGGAATCTAATACTTATCTCAGGAATCCCTCAAAGCAAACCACAAACAATGAGAAAATTTACTCTTCTTGTACTTAACTCGGCATTGTGTCTTTTGTATTTAATTCCGACGCAATTTCTGTGTTTCGTCGTCAAAGTGAAAGTCCAAGGTACAGAGTAAACCTGCAGTAGTGCATCGGAATCCAATACTGTTCTACCAGGAAACGCTCAAAGCAAACCACAACCAATGAGAAGATATAACCTTGTTGTACTTAGGTCGGCATTGTGCCTTTTGTTTCAAATCCCGAAGCAATTTCTGTGTTTCATCGTCAATCTGAAGGTCCAAGGGATAGAGTAAAGCTGCAGTAGTGCATTGGAATCTAATACTGATCTCCCAGGAAACGCTCAAACAAAACCACAAACAATGAGAAGATTAACTCTTCTTCAACTTAAGTTGGCATTGTGTCCTTTGTATTAATACCCGACACACTCTCTGCGTTTCATCGTCAATGTGAAGCTCGTAGGGATAGAGTAAAGCTGCAGTAGTGCACAGGAATATAATACTGATCTCCCAGAAAACGCTCAAAGCAAACCACGAAGAATGAGACGATTTACTATTCTTGTACTTATGTCGGCATTGAGCCTTGTATATAAAATCCCGACGGAATTTCTGTGTTTCATCGTCAATGTGAAGGTCCAAGGGATAGAGTAAAGCTGCAGTAGTGCATCGGAATCTAATACTGATCTCCCAGGAAACGCTCAAAGCAAACCAGAAACAATGAGAATATTTACTCTCCTTGTACTTAAGTCGGCATTGTGCCTTTGGTATTAAATCCCGACACAATTTCTGTGTTTCATCGTCAATTTGAAGGTTCAAGGGATATAGTAAAGCTGCTGTAGTGCATCGGAATCTTTTGGTGATCTCCCACGAAACGCGAAAAACAAACCACAAACAATGAGAAGATTTACTCTTCTTCTACTTATGTCGGCATTGTGCCTTTTGTATTAAATCCCGACGCAATCTCTGTGTTTCATCGTCAATGTGAAGGTCCAAGCTATAGAGTAATGCTGCAGTATGCATCGGAATCTAATACTGATCTCACAGGAAACGCCAAAAGCAAACCACAAACAATGATAAGATTTACTCTTCTTGTACTTAAGATGACATTGTGCCACTTGTATTATATAACGATGCTATTTCTGTGTTTCATCGTCAATATCAAGGTCCAAGATAGAGTAAAGCTGCAGTAGTGCAATGGGATCTAGTACTCATCTCCCAGGAAACGCTCAGAGGAAACAACATACAATGAGAAGATTCATTCTTCTTGTACTTAAGTCGGCATTGTGCCATTTGTATTAAATCCCGACGCATTTTCTGTGTTTTATCGTCAATGTGACGGTCCAAGGGATAGAGTTAACCAGCAGCAGTGCATCGGATTCTAACACTGAACTCCCAGGAAACGCTCAAACCAAACCACAAACAATGGGAAAATTTACTTCTCTTGTACTTAAGCCTGCATTGTGCTTTTTTTTTAATTCTCGACGCAATTTCGGTGTTTCATTGTCAATGTGAAGATTCCAAGGGATAGAGTATAGCCGCAGTAGTGCAGCAGAATCTAATACTGATCTCCCAGGAAACGCTCAAAGCAAACCACAAACAATGAGAAGATTTACTCTTCTTGAACTTAACTTGGCATTGAGCCTTTTGCATTAATTCCCGACGCAATCTCTGTGTCTCATCGTCAATGTGAAGGTCCTAGGGATAGAGTAAAGCTGCAGTAGTGCATCGTAATCTAATACTAATCTCCCAGATAACGCTCAAAACAAACCACAAACAAAAAGCATATTTACTCTTCTAGGTCTTAAGTCGGCATTGTGCCTTTTGTATTAAATCCCGACGCAATATCTGTGTTTCATCGTCGATGTGTATGTCCAAGGGATAGAGTAAAGCTGCAGTAGTGCATAGGAATCTGGTACTGATCTCCCAGGAAACGCTCAAAGCAAACCACAGACAATGAGAAGATTTACTCATCTGGTACTTATCTCCGCATTGTGCCCTTTGTATGGAATCCCAACGCAATTTCTGTGTTTCATCGTCAATTTGAACATCCAAGGGATAGAGTAATGCTGCAGTAGTGCATCGGAAACTAATACTGATCTCCCAGGAAACGCTTAAAAGAAACCACAAACAATGAAAAGATTGACTCTTTTTGTTCTTGAGTCGGCATTGTGAATTTTGTAATTTAATCTCGCGGCAATTTCTGTGTTTCATCGTCAATGAGGACGTCCAAGGGATAGAATAAAGCTGCAGTAGTGCATCGGAAACTAATACTGATCTCCCGGGAAGCGCTCAAAACAAACCACGAACAATGAGAAGATTTACTCTTCTTGTACTTAAGTCGGCATTGTGCCTTTTGTATTGATTCCCGACACAATTTCTGTGTTTCATCGTCAATCTGAAGGCCCAAGGGATAGAGTAAAGCTGCGGTAGTGCATCGAAATCTAATACTGATCTCCCAGGAAACGCTCAAAGCAAACCACAAACAATGGGAAGATTAACTTCTTTTGTACTTAAGTCGACATTGTGCCTTTTGTATTAAATCCCGACGCAATTTCTGCGTTTCATCGTCGATGTGAAGGTCCTAAGGATAGAGTAAAGCTGCAGTAGTGCATCGGAATCTAATACTTATCTCAGGAATCCCTCAAAGCAAACCACAAACAATGAGAAAATTTACTCTTCTTGTACTTAACTCGGCATTGTGTCTTTTGTATTTAATTCCGACGCAATTTCTGTGTTTCGTCGTCAAAGTGAAAGTCCAAGGTACAGAGTAAACCTGCAGTAGTGCATCGGAATCCAATACTGTTCTACCAGGAAACGCTCAAAGCAAACCACAACCAATGAGAAGATATAACCTTGTTGTACTTAGGTCGGCATTGTGCCTTTTGTTTCAAATCCCGAAGCAATTTCTGTGTTTCATCGTCAATCTGAAGGTCCAAGGGATAGAGTAAAGCTGCAGTAGTGCATTGGAATCTAATACTGATCTCCCAGGAAACGCTCAAACAAAACCACAAACAATGAGAAGATTAACTCTTCTTCAACTTAAGTTGGCATTGTGTCCTTTGTATTAATACCCGACACACTCTCTGCGTTTCATCGTCAATGTGAAGCTCGTAGGGATAGAGTAAAGCTGCAGTAGTGCATAGGAATATAATACTGATCTCCCAGAAAACGCTCAAAGCAAACCACGAAGAATGAGACGATTTACTATTCTTGTACTTATGTCGGCATTGAGCCTTGTATATAAAATCCCGACGGAATTTCTGTGTTTCGTCGTCAATGTGAAGGTCCAAGGGATAGAGTAAAGCTGCAGTAGTGCATCGGAATCTAATACTGATCTCCCAGGAAACGCTCAAAGCAAACCAGAAACAATGAGAATATTTACTCTCCTTGTACTTAAGTCGGCATTGTGCCTTTGGTATTAAATCCCGACACAATTTCTGTGTTTCATCGTCAATTTGAAGGTTCAAGGGATATAGTAAAGCTGCTGTAGTGCATCGGAATCTTTTGGTGATCTCCCACGAAACGCGAAAAACAAACCACAAACAATGAGAAGATTTACTCTTCTTCTACTTATGTCGGCATTGTGCCTTTTGTATTAAATCCCGACGCAATCTCTGTGTTTCATCGTCAATGTGAAGGTCCAAGCTATAGAGTAATGCTGCAGTATGCATCGGAATCTAATACTGATCTCACAGGAAACGCCAAAAGCAAACCACAAACAATGATAAGATTTACTCTTCTTGTACTTAAGATGACATTGTGCCACTTGTATTATATAACGATGCTATTTCTGTGTTTCATCGTCAATATCAAGGTCCAAGATAGAGTAAAGCTGCAGTAGTGCAATGGGATCTAGTACTCATCTCCCAGGAAACGCTCAGAGGAAACAACATACAATGAGAAGATTCATTCTTCTTGTACTTAAGTCGGCATTGTGCCATTTGTATTACATCCCGACGCATTTTCTGTGTTTTATCGTCAATGTGACGGTCCAAGGGATAGAGTTAACCAGCAGCAGTGCATCGGATTCTAACACTGAACACCCAGGAAACGCTCAAACCAAACCACAAACAATGGGAAAATTTACTTCTCTTGTACTTAAGCCTGCATTGTGCTTTTTTTTTAATTCTCGACGCAATTTCGGTGTTTCATTGTCAATGTGAAGATTCCAAGGGATAGAGTATAGCCGCAGTAGTGCAGCAGAATCTAATACTGATCTCCCAGGAAACGCTCAAAGCAAACCACAAACAATGAGAAGATTTACTCTTCTTGAACTTAACTTGGCATTGAGCCTTTTGCATTAATTCCCGACGCAATCTCTGTGTCTCATCGTCAATGTGAAGGTCCTAGGGATAGAGTAAAGCTGCAGTAGTGCATCGTAATCTAATACTAATCTCCCAGATAACGCTCAAAACAAACCACAAACAAAAAGCATATTTACTCTTCTAGGTCTTAAGTCGGCATTGTGCCTTTTGTATTAAATCCCGACGCAATATCTGTGTTTCATCGTCGATGTGTATGTCCAAGGGATAGAGTAAAGCTGCAGTAGTGCATAGGAATCTGGTACTGATCTCCCAGGAAACGCTCAAAGCAAACCACAGACAATGAGAAGATTTACTCATCTGGTACTTATCTCCGCATTGTGCTATTTGTATGGAATCCCAACGCAATTTCTGTGTTTCATCGTCAATTTGAACATCCAAGGGATAGAGTAATGCTGCAGTAGTGCATCGGAAACTAATACTGATCTCCCAGGAAACGCTTAAAAGAAACCACAAACAATGAAAAGATTGACTCTTTTTGTACTTGAGTCGGCATTGTGAATTTTGTAATTTAATCTCGCGGCAATTTCTGTGTTTCATCGTCAATGAGGACGTCCAAGGGATAGAATAAAGCTGCAGTAGTGCATCGGAAACTAATACTGATCTCCCGGGAAGCGCTCAAAACAAACCACGAACAATGAGAAGATTTACTCTTCTTGTACTTAAGTCGGCATTGTGCCTTTTGTATTGATTCCCGACACAATTTCTGTGTTTCATCGTCAATCTGAAGGCCCAAGGGATAGAGTAAAGCTGCGGTAGTGCATCGAAATCTAATACTGATCTCCCAGGAAACGCTCAAAGCAAACCACAAACAATGGGAAGATTAACTTCTTTTGTACTTAAGTCGACATTGTGCCTTTTGTATTAAATCCCGACGCAATTTCTGCGTTTCATCGTCGATGTGAAGGTCCTAAGGATAGAGTAAAGCTGCAGTAGTGCATCGGAATCTAATACTTATCTCAGGAATCGCTCAAAGCAAACCACAAACAATGAGAAAATTTACTCTTCTTGTACTTAACTCGGCATTGTGTCTTTTGTATTTAATTCCGACGCAATTTCTGTGTTTCGTCGTCAAAGTGAAGGTCCAAGGTACAGAGTAAACCTGCAGTAGTGCATCGGAATCCAATACTGTTCTACCAGGAAACGCTCAAAGCAAACCACAACCAATGAGAAGATATAACCTTGTTGTACTTAGGTCGGCATTGTGCCTTTTGTTTCAAATCCCGAAGCAATTTCTGTGTTTCATCGTCAATCTGAAGGTCCAAGGGATAGAGTAAAGCTGCAGTAGTGCATTGGAATCTAATACTGATCTCCCAGGAAACGCTCAAACAAAACCACAAACAATGAGAAGATTAACTCTTCTTCAACTTAAGTTGGCATTGTGTCCTTTGTATTAATACCCGACACACTCTCTGCGTTTCATCGTCAATGTGAAGGTCGTAGGGATAGAGTAAAGCTGCAGTAGTGCATAGGAATATAATACTGATCTCCCAGAAAACGCTCAAAGCAAACCACGAAGAATGAGACGATTTACTATTCTTGTACTTATGTCGGCATTAAGCCTTGTATATAAAATCCCGACGGAATTTCTGTGTTTCATCGTCAATGTGAAGGTCCAAGGGATAGAGTAAAGCTGCAGTAGTGCATCGGAATCTAATACTGATCTCCCAGGAAACGCTCAAAGCAAACCAGAAACAATGAGAATATTTACTCTTCTTGTACTTAAGTCGGCATTGTGCCTTTGGTATTAAATCCCGACACAATTTCTGTGTTTCATCGTCAATTTGAAGGTTCAAGGGATATAGTAAAGCTGCTGTAGTGCATCGGAATCTATTGGTGGTCTCCCACGAAACGCGAAAAACAAACCACAAACAATGAGAAGATTTACTCTTCTTCTACTTATGTCGGCATTGTGCCTTTTGTATTAAATCCCGACGCCATATCTGTGTTTCATCGTCATTGTGAATGTCCAAGAGATAGAGTAAAGCTGCAGAAGTGCATTGGAATCTATAACTGATCTCCCAGGAAACGCTGAAAGCAAACCACAAACAATGAGAAGATTTAACCTAATTGTGCCTTTTGTATTAAATCCCGACGCAATTTCTGTGTTTCATCGTCAATGTGAAGAAACAAGAGATAGAGTAAAGCTTCAGTAGTGCAATGCAATCTAGTACTGATCTCCCAGGAAACGCTCAGAGCAAACCACAAACAATGTGAAGATTTACTCTTCTTGTACTTAATTCGGCATTGTGCCTTTTGTATTAAATTCCGACGCAATTTCTGTGTTTCATCGTCTATGTGAAGGTCAAAGGGATAGAGTAAAGCTGCAGTAGTGCATCGGAATCTAATACTGATCTCCCAGGAAATGATCAAAGCAAACCACAAACAATGAGAAGATTTAACCTAATTGTGCCTTTAGTATTAAATCCCGACGCAATTTCTGTGTTTCATCGTCAATGTGAAGAAACAAGGGATAGAGTAAAGCTTCAGTAGTGCAATTTAATCTAGTACTGAACTCCCTGGAAACGCACAAAGCAAACCACAAAGAATGAAAAGATTTACTCTTCTTGTACTTACGTCAGCATTGTGCCCTTTGTTTTAAATTCTGACGCAATTTCTGTGTTTCATCGCCAATGTGAAGGACCAAGGTATAGAGTAAAGCTGCAGTAGTGCATCGGAATTTAATACTGATCTCCCAGGAAACGCTCAAAACAAACCACAAACAGTGAGAAGATTTACTCTTCTTGTACATAAGTCGTCATTGTGCCTTTTGTATTAAATCCCGACGCAATATCTGTGTTTCATCGGCAATGTGAAGGTCCAAGGGATAGAGTAAAGCTGCAATAGTGCATTGGAAACTAATACTGATCTCCCAGGAAACGCTCCAACCAAACCACAAACAATGAGAAGATTTATTCTTCTTGTTCTTAAGGTGGCATTGTGCCTTTTGCTTTAAATAGCGACGCAATTTCTGTAGTTCATCATCAATCTAAAAGTCCAAGGAATAGAGTAAAGCTGCAGTAGTGCATCGGAATCTAATACTGATCTCCCAGGTAACGCTCGAAGCAAATCAGGAACAATGAGAAGATTTACTCTTCTTGAACTTAACTTGGCATTGAGCCTTTTGCATTAATTCCCGACGCAATCTCTGTGTTTCATCGTCAATGTGAAGGTCCTAGGGATAGAGTAAAGCTGCAGTAGTGCATCGAAATCTAATACTGATCTCCCAGAAAACGCTCAAAGCAAACCACAAACAAAAAGAATATTTACTCTTCTAGTACTTAAGTCGGCATTGTGCCTTTTGTTTTAAATCCCCACGTTATTTCTGTGTTTCATCGTCAATCTGAAGGTAAAAGGGATAAAGTAAAGCTGCAGTAGTGCATCGGAATCTAATACTGATCTCCCGGGTAACGCTCAAAGCTAACCACAAACATTGAGAAGATTCACTCTACTTGTACTTTTTGTGTTAAATCCCGACGGAATTTCTGTGTTTCATCCTCAATCTGAAGGTCCAAGGGATACAGTAATGCAGCAGTAGTGTATCGCAATCTAATACTAATCTCCCAGGAAACGCTCAAAACATTCCACAAACAATGAGAAGATTTAACCTTTTTGTACATAAGTCCGCATTGTGCGTTTTGTATTATATCGCGACGCTATTTCTGAGATTCATATTTTTGTGAATGTTCAAGGGATAGAGTAAAGCCGCAGTAGTGCATCGTAATCTAATGCTGATCTCCCAGGAAATGCTCAAAGAAAACCACAAACAATGTGAAGATTTACTCTTCTTGTACTTAAGTCGGCACTGTGCATTTTGTATTAAATTCCGACGCAATTTCTGTGTTCCATCGTCAATGGGAAGGTCCAAGGGATAGAGAAAAAAGCTGCAGTAGTGCACAGGAATCTACTGCTGATGTCCCAGGAAACGCTCAAACAAAACCACAAACAATGAGAAGATATGCTCTTCTTGTTATTAAGTTGGCATTGTGCCTTTTGTATTATATCCCGACACAATTTCTGTGTTTCATCGTCAATGTGAAGGTCCAAGGGGGAGAGTAAAGCTGCAGTAGTGCATCGGAATGTAATACATGAACTCCCATTAAACGCTCAAATCTATCCACAAACAATGCGAAAATTTATTCTATTTGTACATAAGTCGGCATTGTGCCTTTTGTATTAAATCCCGACGCAATTTCTTGTACTTAGGTCGGCATAGTGAATTTTGTATTAAATTCCCACGCAATTTCTGTGTTTCATCGTCAATGTGAAGGTCAAAGGGATAGAGTAAGCCTGCAGTAGTGCATCGGATCTAATACTGATCTCCCAGGAAAATCTCAAAGCAAACCACAAACAATAAGAAGATGTACCCTTCTTGTACTTAAGTCGGCATTGTTCCTTTTGTTTTAAATCCCGACGCAATATCTGTGTTTCATCGTCAATCTGAAGGTCCGAAGGATAGAGTAAAGCTGCAGTAGTGCATCGTAAACTAATACTGATCTCCCAGGAAACGCTTAAAAGAAACCACAAACAATGAGAAGATTGACTCTTTTTGTTCTTAAGTCGGCATTATGCCTTTTGTAATTTAATCTCGAGGCAATTTCTGTGGTTCATCGTCAATGTGGAGGTCCAAGGGATAGAATAAAGCTGCAGTAGTGCATCGGAAACTAATACTGATCTCCCAGGAAACGCTCAAAGCAAACCACATGCAATGAGAAGATATACCCTTCTTGTACTTAAGTCAACATTGTGCCTTTTGTTTTAAATCCCGACGCAATTTCTGTGTTTCATCGTCAATGTGAAGGTCCAAGGGATAGAGTTAACCTGCAGTAGTGCATCGGAATCTAATACTGATATACCAGGAAACGCTCAAAGCTAACCACAAACAATGAGAAGATATACCCTTCTTGTACTTAAATCGACATTGTACCTTTTGTTTTAAATCCCGACGCAATTTCTGTGTTTCATCGTCAATCTGAAGGTCCAAGTGATAGATTAAACCTGCAGTAGTGCATCGGAATCTAATACTGATCTCCCTGGAAACGCTCAAAGCAAACCACAAACAATGAGAAGATTTACTCTTCTTGTACTTAAGTCGGCCTTGTGGCTTTTGTATTAAATCCCGACGCAATTTCTGTGTTTCATCGTCAATGCGAAGGTTCAAGGCATAGAGTAAAGCTGCAGTAGTGCATCAGAATCTAATACTGATCTCTCAGGAAACGCTCAAACCAAACCACAAACAATGAGAAGACTTACTCTTCTAGTACTTAAGTCGGAATTGAGCCTTTTGTATTAAATCCCGACGCAATTTCTGTGTTTCATCGTCAATGTGAAGGTCCAAGGGATAGAGTAATGCCGCAGTTGTGCGTCGGAAACCAATACTGATCTCCCAGGAAACGCTTAAAAGAAATTACAAACAATGAGAAGAATTACTCTTCTTGTACTTAGGTCAGCATTGTGTCTTTTGTATTAAATCCCGTTGCAATCTCTGAGTTTCATCGTCAATGTTATAGTTCAAGGGATAGAGTTAAGCTGCAGTACTGCATCGGAATCTAATACTGATCTCCCAGGAAATGCTAAAAGCAACCCATAAAAATAGAGAAGTTTGACTCTCTTTGTACTTAACTCGGCATTGTGCCTTTTTTATTAAATCCCAAGGCAATTTCTGTGTTTCATCGTCAATGTGTAGGTCCAAGGGGTAGAGTAAGGCTGAAGTAGTGCATCGGAATCTAGTACTGATCTCCCTAGGAACGCTTAAAGCAAACTACAAACAACGGCAAGATTTACTCTTCTTCTATTTAAGTCGGCATTGTGCCTTTTGTATTAAATACCGACGCAATTTCTGTGTTATATCGTCAATATGAAGGTCCAAGGCATAGAGTAAAGCTGCAGTAGTGCATCGGAATCTAATACTGATCTCCCAGGAAACGCTCAAAGCAAACCACAAACACTTAAGGGATATACTCCTCTTGTACTTAAGTCGGCATTGTGGCTTTTGTATTTTGTCCCGACGCAATTTATGTGTTTCATCGTCAGTGTGAAGGTCCATGCGATAGAGCAAAGCTGCAGTAGTGCATCGGAATCTAATACTGATCTACCAGGAAACGCTCAAAGCACACCACAAACAATGAATGGTTGACTGTTCTTGTACCTAACTCGGCATTGTGCCTTTTGTTTTAAATCCCGGCGTAATTGCTGTGTTTCATCGTCAATCTGAAGGTCCAAGGGATAGTGTGAAGCTGCAGTAGTGCATCGCAATCTAATACTGATCTCCCAGGAAACGCTTAAAGCAAACCACAAACAATGAGAAGATATACCCTTCTTGTACTTAAGTCGACATTGTGCCTTTTGTTTTAAATCCCGACGCAATTTCTGTGTTTCATCGTCAATCTGAATGTCCAAGGAATAGTGTAAAATGCAGTAGTGCATCGGAATCTAATACTGATCTCCCAGGAGACGCTCAAACAAACCACGAACAAAGAGAAGATTTGCTATTCTTGTCCTTAAGTCGGCATTGTACCTTTTATATTAAATCGCGACGCAATTTCGATGTTTCATTGTCAATGTGATGGTCCAAGTGATAGAGTAAAGCTGCAATAGTGCATCGGAATCTAATACTTATCACAAAGGAATCACTCACAGCAAACCAAAAACAAAAAGTACATTTACTCTTCTTGTACTTAAGTCTGCATTGTGCCTTTTGTATTAAATCCCGACGCAATTTCTGAGTATCTTCGGCAATGTGAAGGGTCAAGGGATAGTGATAAGCTGCAGTTGTCCATCGGAATCTAATGCTAATCTCCAAGGATACGCTCTAAACAAACCACAAACAATGAGAAGATTTACTCTTCTTGTACTTAAGTCGGCATTGTGCATTTTATATTAAATCCCGACGCAATTTTTGTGTTTCATCGTCAATGTGAAGGTCCAAGCGATAGAGAAAAGCTGCAGAAGTGCATCGGAATCGAATACTGATCTCTCAGGAATCGCTCAAAGCAAACCACAAACAATGAGAAGATTTAACCTAATTGTAATTAAGTCGGCATTGTGCCTTTTGTATTAAATCCCGATGCAATTTCTGTGTTTCATCGTCAATCTGAATGTCCAAGGAATAGTGTAAAATGCAGTAGTGCATCGGAATCTAATACTGATCTCCCAGGAGACGCACAAACAAACCACGAACAAAGAGAAGATTTGCTATTCTTGTCCTTAAGTCGGCATTGTACCTTTTATATTAAATCTAGACGCAATTCCTGTGTTTCATCGTGAATCTGAAGGTCCAAGGGATAGAGTAATGCTGCAGTAGTGCTTCGGAATCTAATACTGGTCTCCCAGGAAACGCTTAAAGCAAACCACAAGCAATGAGAAGATATACCCTTCTTGTACTTTAGTCGACATTGTGCCTTTTGTTTTAAATCCCGACGCAATTTCTGTGTTTCATCGTCAATCTGAATGTCCAAGGAATAGTGTAAAATGCAGTAGTGCATCGGAATCTAATACTGATCTCCCAGGAGACGCTCAAACAAACCACGAACAAAGAGAAGATTTGCTATTCTTGTCCTTAAGTCGGCATTGTACCTTTTATATTAAATCGCGACGCAATTTCGATGTTTCATTGTCAATGTGATGGTCCAAGTGATAGAGTAAAGCTGCAAGAGTGCATCGGAATCTAATACTTATCACAAAGGAATCACTCACAGCAAACCAAAAACAAAAAGTACATTTACTCTTCTTGTACTTAAGTCTGCATTGTGCCTTTTGTATTAAATCCCGACGCAATTTCTGAGTATCTTCTTCAATGTGAAGGGTCAAGGGATAGTGATAAACTGCAGTTGTCCATCGGAATCTAATGCTAATCTCCAAGGATACGCTCTAAACAAACCACAAACAATGAGAAGATTTACTCTTCTTGTACTTAAGTCGGCATTGTGCATTTTATACTAAATCCCGACGCAATTTTTGTGATTCATCGTCAATGTGAAGGTCCAAGCGATAGAGAAAAGCTGCAGAAGTGCATCGGAATCGAATACTGATCTCTCAGGAATCGCTCAAAGCAAACCAAAAACAATGAGAAGATTTAACCTAATTGTAATTAAGTCGGCATTGTGCCTTTTGTATTAAATCCCGATGCAATTTCTGTGTTTCATCGTCAATCTGAATGTCCAAGGAATAGTGTAAAATGCAGTAGTGCATCGGAATCTAATACTGATCTCCCAGGAGACGCTCAAACAAACCACGAACAAAGAGAAGATTTGCTATTCTTGTCCTTAAGTCGGCATTGTACCTTTTATATTAAATCTAGACGCAATTCCTGTGTTTCATCGTGAATCTGAAGGTCCAAGGGATAGAGTAATGCTGCAGTAGTGCTTCGGAATCTAATACTGGTCTCCCAGGAAACGCTTAAAGCAAACCACAAACAATGAGAAGATATACCCTTCTTGTACTTTAGTCGACATTGTGCCTTTTGTTTTAAATCCCGACGCAATTTCTGTGTTTCATCGTCAATCTGAATGTCCAAGGAATAGTGTAAAATGCAGTAGTGCATCGGAATCTAATACTGATCTCCCAGGAGACGCTCAAACAAACCACGAACAAAGAGAAGATTTGCTATTCTTGTCCTTAAGTCGGCATTGTACCTTTTATATTAAATCGCGACGCAATTTCGATGTTTCATTGTCAATGTGATGGTCCAAGTGATAGAGTAAAGCTGCAAGAGTGCATCGGAATCTAATACTTATCACAAAGGAATCACTCACAGCAAACCAAAAACAAAAAGTACATTTACTCTTCTTGTACTTAAGTCTGCATTGTGCCTTTTGTATTAAATCCCGACGCAATTTCTGAGTATCTTCGGCAATGTGAAGGGTCAAGGGATAGTGATAAACTGCAGTTGTCCATCGGAATCTAATGCTAATCTCCAAGGATACGCTCTAAACAAACCACAAACAATGAGAAGATTTACTCTTCTTGTACTTAAGTCGGCATTGTGCATTTTATACTAAATCCCGACGCAATTTTTGTGATTCATCGTCAATGTGAAGGTCCAAGCGATAGAGAAAAGCTGCAGAAGTGCATCGGAATCGAATACTGATCTCTCAGGAATCGCTCAGAGCAAACCAAAAACAATGAGAAGATTTAACCTAATTGTAATTAAGTCGGCATTGTGCCTTTTGTATTAAATCCCGATGCAATTTCTGTGTTTCATCGTCAATGTGAGGGTCCAAGGGATAGAGTAAAGCTGCAGTAGTGCATCGGAATCTAATACTGATCTCCCAGGAAACGCTCAAATATATCCACTAGAGATAGAAGATTTACTCTTCTTGTACTTAGGTCGACATTGTGCCTTTTGTTTAAATCCCGACGCAATTTCCTGGTTTCATCGTTAATCTGAAGGTCCAAGGGATAGAGTAAAGCTGCAGTAGTGCATCGGAATCTAATACTGATCTCCCAGGAAACGCTCAAAGCAAACCAGAATCAATGAGAAGATTTACTCTTCTTGTACTTAAGTCGGCATTGTGCCTTTTGTATTAAATCCCGACACAATTTCTGTGTTTCATCGTCAATTTGAAGGTTCTAGGTATAGAGTAAAGCTGCATTAGTGCATCGGAATCTAATACTGATCTCCCAGGAAACGCTCAAAGCCAACCAGAATCAATGAGAAGATTTAATCTTCATGTACTTAAGTCGGCATTGTGCTTTTTGTATTAAATCCCAACACAATTTCTGTGTTTCATCGTCATTTTGAAGGTTCAAGGGATAGAGTAGATCTGCAGTTGTGCATCGGAATCTAAACTGATCTCCTAGGAAACGCACAAACCAAACCACAAGCAATGAGAAGACTTACTCTTCTTGTACTTAAGTAGGAATTGAGCAATTTGTATTAAATACCGACGCAATTTCTGTGTCTCATCGTCAATGTGACGGTCCAAGGGATAGAGTAATGCCGCAGTAGTGCATCGGAAACCAATACTGATCTCCCAGGATACGCTTAAAAGAAATTACAAACAATAAGAAGAATTACTTTTCTTGTACTTATGCCAGCATTGTGCCTTTTGTATTAAATCCCGACGCAATCTCAAAGTTTCATCGTCAATGTTAAGGTTCAAGGGATAGAGTTAAGCTGCAGTACTGCATCGGAATCAAATACTGATCTCCCAGGAAACGCTCAAAGCAAACCACAAAAAATGAGAAGTTTGACTCCTTTTGTACTTATGTCGGCATTGTGCCTTTTGTATTAAATCCTGAGGCAATTTCCGTGTTTCATCGTCAATGTGAATGTCCAAGGGATAGAGTAAGCTGCAGTAGTGCATCGTAATCTAATACTGATCTATCAGGAAACGCTCAAAGCAAACCACAAACAATGAGAAGATTTCCTCTTCTTGTACTTAAGGCGGCATTGTACCTTTTGTACAAATTCCCGACGCCATTTCTGTGTTTCATCGTCAATGTGAAGGTCCAAGTGATAGAGTAAAGCTGCAGAAGTTCATCGGAATATAATACTGATCTCCCAGGAAACGCTCGAAACAAACCACAAACAATGAGAAGATTTTACCTTATTGTACTTAAGTCGGCATTGATCCTTTTGTATCAAATCACGATGCAATTTCTGTGTCTCATCGTCAATGTGAGGGTCCAAGGGATAGTGTAAAACTGCAGTAGTGCATCGGAAGATAGTACTGATGTCCCAGATAACGCTCAAACCAAACCACAAACAATGAGAAGATTTACTCTTCTAGTACTTTAGTGGGCATTGTGCCTTTTGTGCTAAATCCCGACGCAATTTCTGTGTTTCATCGTCAATGTGATGGTCCAAGGGATAGAGTAAAGCATCAGTAGTGCATCGGATTCTAGCACTGAACTCCCAGGAAACGCTCAAAGAAAACCACAAACAATGAGAAGAATTACTCTTCTAGTACTTTAGTGGGCATTGTGCCATTTGTATTAATTTCCGACGCAATTTCTGTCTCTCATTGCCAATGTGAAGGTACATGGGATAGAGTAAAGGTGCCGTAGTGCATCGGAATATAATCCTGATCTACCAGGAAACGCTCGAAGCAAACCACAGTCAATGAGGAGGTATACTCTCCTTGTACTTAAGTCGGCATTGTGCCTTTTGTATTAAATCCCGACGCAATTTCTGTGGTTCATCGTCAATGTGGGGGTCCAAGGGATAGAGTAAAGCTGCAGTAGTGCATCGGATTCTAGCACTGAACTCCCAGGAAACGCTCAAAGCAAACCACAAACAATGAGAAGATTCACTCTTCTTGTACTTAAGTCGGCATTGTGCCTTTTGTATTAAATCGAGACGCAATTTCTGTCCTTCATCGTGAATCTGAAGGTCCAAGGGATAGAGTTAAGCTGCAGTAGTGCATTGGAATCTAATATTGGTCTCCCAGGTAACGCTCAAAGCAAACCACAATCATTGAGATGATATACCCTTCTTGTACTTTAGTCAACATTGTGCCTTTTGTTTTAAATCCCGACGCAATTTCTGTCTTTCATCGTCAATCTGAAGGTCCAAGGGATAGAGTAAACGTGCAGTAGTGCATCGGAATCTAATACTGATCTACCAGGAAACGCTCAAAGCAAACCACAAACAATGAGAAGATTTACTCTTCTTGTACTTAAGTCGGTCTTGTGCCTTTTGTATTAAATCCCTACGCAATTTCTGTGTTTCATCGTCAATGTGAAGGTCCAAGGGATAGAGTAAAGCTGAAGTAGTGTTTCGCTATCTAATACTGATTTCCCAGGAAACGCTCCAACACACAACAAACATTGAGAAGATTTACTCTTTTTAGACTTAAGTCAGCATTGTGCCTTTTGTATTAAATCCCGACACAATTTCTGTGTTTCATCGTCAATCTGAAGGTCCAAGGGAAACTGTAAAGTTGCAGTAGTGCATCGGAATCTAATACTGAGCTCCCAGGAAACGCTCAATCAAACCACGAACGAAGAGAAGATTTGCAATTGTTGTCCGTAAGTCGGCATTGTGCCTTTTATATTACATCGCGATGCAAATTCTGTGTTTCATCGTCAATGTGACGGTCCAAGTCTTAGAGTAAAGATGCAGTAGTGCATCGGAATGTAATACTGATCTCCCTGGAAACGCTCAAAGCAAAACACAAACAAAAGTTACATTTACTCTTCTTGTACTTGAGTCGGCATTGTACCCTTTGTATTAAATCCCGACGCTATTTCTGAAAATCATCGTCAATATGAAGGTTCATGGGATACAGAAAATAGCAGTACTGCCTCGGAATCTAGTACTGATCTCCCAGGAAACGCTCAAACAAACAACAAATAATGAGAAGATTTACTCTTTTTGTACTTAAGTCGGTCTTGTGCCTTTTGTATTAAATCCCTACGCAATTTCTGTGTTTCATCGTCAATGTGAAGGTCCAAGGGATAGAGTAAAGCTGCAGTAGTGCATCGGAATCTAATACTGATCTCCCAGGAAACGCTCAAAGCAAACCAGAATCAATGAGAAGATTTACTCTTCTTGTACTTAAGTCGGCATTGTGCTTTTGTATTAAATCCCGACACAATTTCTGTGTTTCATCGTCAATTTGAAGTTTCAAGGTATAGAGTAAAGCTGCAGTAGTGCATCGGAATCTAATACTGATCTCCCAGGAAACGCTCAAAGCCAACCAGAATCAATGAGAAGATTTAATCTTCTTGTACTTAAGTCGGCATTGTGCTTTTTGTATTAAATCCCAACACAATTTCTGTGTTTCATCGTCATTTTGAAGGTTCAAGGGATAGAGTAGAGCTGCAGTTGTGCATCGGAATCTAAACTGATCTCCTAGGAAACGCACAAACCAAACCACAAGCAATGAGAAGACTTACTCTTCGTGTACTTAAGTAGGAATTGAGCAATTTGTATTAAATACCGACGCAATTTCTGTGTTTCATCGTCAATGTGACGGTCCAAGGGATAGAGTAATGCCGCAGTAGTGCATCGGAAATCAATACTGATCTCCCAGGATACGCTTAAAAGAAATTACAAACAATAAGAAGAATTACTTTTCTTGTACTTATGCCAGCATTGTGCCTTTTGTATTAAATCCCGACGCAATCTCAAAGTTTCATCGTCAATGTTAAGGTTCAAGGGATAGAGTTAAGCTGCAGTACTGCATCGGAATCAAATACTGATCTCCCAGGAAACGCTCAAAGCAAACCACAAAAAATGAGAAGTTTGACTCCTTTTGTACTTATGTCGGCATTGTGCCTTTTGTATTAAATCCTGAGGCAATTTCCGTGTTTCATCGTCAATGTGAATGTCCGAGGGATAGAGTAAGCTGCAGTAGTGCATCGGAATCTAGTACTGATCTCCCAAGGATCGCTCAAAGCAAACCACAAACAATGAAGAGATGTAGTCTTCTTGTACTTAAGTCGGCATTGTGCCTATTGTATTATATCCCGACGCAATTTCTGTGTTGCATCGTCAATGTGAATGTCCAAGCGATAGAGCAAAGCTGCAGTAGTGCATCGTAATCTAATACTGATCTATCAGGAAACGCTCAAAGCAAACCACAAACAATGAGAAGATTTCCTCTTCTTGTACTTAAGGCGGCATTGTACCTTTTGTACTAATTCCCGACGCCATTTCTGTGTTTCATCGTCAATGTGAAGGTCCAAGTGATAGAGTAAAGCTGCAGAAGTTCATCGGAATATAATACTGATCTCCCAGGAAACGCTCGAAACAAACCACAAACAATGAGAAGATTTTACCTTATTGTACTTAAGTCGGCATTGATCCTTTTGTATCAAATCACGATGCAATTTCTGTGTTTCATCGTCAATGTGAGGGTCCAAGGGATAGTGTAAAACTGCAGTAGTGCATCGGAAGATAGTACTGATGTCCCAGATAACGCTCAAACCAAACCACAAACAATGAGAAGATTTACTCTTCTAGTACTTTAGTGGGCATTGTGCCTTTTGTGCTAAATCCCGACGCAATTTCTGTGTTTCATCGTCAATGTGATGGTCCAAGGGATAGAGTAAAGCAGCAGTAGTGCATCGGATTCTAGCACTGAACTCCCAGGAAACGCTCAAAGAAAACCACAAACAATGAGAAGATTTACTCTTCTAGTACTTTAGTGGGCATTGTGCCATTTGTATTGATTTCCGACGCAATTTCTGTCTCTCATTGCCAATGTGAAGGTACATGGGATAGAGTAAAGGTGCCGTAGTGCATCGGAATATAATACTGATCTACCAGGAAACGCTCGAAGCAAACCACAATCAATGAGGAGGTATACTCTCCTTGTACTTAAGTCGGCATTGTGCCTTTTGTATTAAATCCCGACGCAATTTCTGTGGTTCATCGTCAATGTGGGGGTCCAAGGGATAGAGTAAAGCTGCAGTAGTGCATCGGATTCTAGCACTGAACTCCCAGGAAACGCTCAAAGCAAACCACAAACAATGAGAAGATTTACTCTTCTTGTACTTAAATCGGCATTGTGCCTTTTGTATTAAATCGAGACGCAATTTCTGTCCTTCATCGTGAATCTGAAGGTCCAAGGGATAGAGTTAAGCTGCAGTAGTGCATTGGAATCTAATATTGGTCTCCCAGGTAACGCTCAAAGCAAACCACAAACATTGAGATGATATACCCTTCTTGTACTTTAGTCAACATTGTGCCTTTTGTTTTAAATCCCGACGCAATTTCTGTCTTTCATCGTCAATCTGAAGGTCCAAGGGATAGAGTAAACGTGCAGTAGTGCATCGGAATCTAATACTGATCTACCAGGAAACGCTCAAAGCAAACCACAAACAATGAGAAGATTTACTCTTCTTGTACTTAAGTCGGTCTTGTGCCTTTTGTATTAAATCCCTACGCAATTTCTGTGTTTCATCGTCAATGTGAAGGTCCAAGGGATAGAGTAAAGCTGAAGTAGTGTTTCGCTATCTAATACTGATTTCCCAGGAAACGCTCCAACACACAACAAACATTGAGAAGATTTACTCTTTTTAGACTTAAGTCAGCATTGTGCCTTTTGTATTAAATCCCGACACAATTTCTGTGTTTCATCGTCAATCTGAAGGTCCAAGGGAAACTGTAAAGTTGCAGTAGTGCATCGGAATCTAATACTGAGCTCCCAGGAAACGCTCAATCAAACCACGAACGAAGAGAAGATTTGCAATTGTTGTCCGTAAGTCGGCATTGTGCCTTTTATATTACATCGCGATGCAAATTCTGTGTTTCATCGTCAATGTGACGGTCCAAGTCTTAGAGTAAAGATGCAGTAGTGCATCGGAATGTAATACTGATCTCCCAGGAAACGCTCAAAGCAAAACACAAACAAAACTTACATTTACTCTTCTTGTACTTGAGTCGGCATTGTACACTTTGTATTAAATCCCGACGCTATTTCCGAAAATCATCGTCAATATGAAGGTTCATGGGATACAGAAAATAGCAGTACTGCCTCGGAATCTAGTACTGATCTCCCAGGAAACGCTCAAACAAACAACAAATATTGAGAAGACTTACTCTTTTTGTACTTAAGTCGGCGTTGTGCCTTTTGTAGTAAATCCCGACGCAATTTCTGTGTTTCATCGTCAATGTGAAGGTCCAAGGGATAGAGTAAAGCTGCAGTAGTGCATCGGAATCTAATACTGATTTCCCAGGAAACGCTCATAGCAAACCAGAATCAATGAGAAGATTTACTCTTCTTGTACTTAAGTCTGCATTGTGCTTTTGTATTAAATCCCGACACAATTTCTGTGTTTCATCGTCAATTTGAAGGTTCAAGGTATAGAGTAAAGCTGCAGTAGTGCATCGGAATCTAATACTGATCTCCCAGGAAACGCTCAAAGCCAACCAGAATCAATGAGAAGATTTAATCTTCTTGTACTTAAGTCGGCATTGTGCTTTTTGTATTAAATCCCAACACAATTTCTGTGTTTCATCGTCATTTTGAAGGTTCAAGGGATAGAGTAGAGCTGCAGTTGTGCATCGGAATCTAAACTGATCTCCTAGGAAACGCACAAACCAAACCACAAGCAATGAGAAGACTTACTCTTCTTGTACTTAAGTAGGAATTGAGCAATTTGTATTAAATACCGACGCAATTTCTGTGTTTCATCGTCAATGTGACGGTCCAAGGGATAGAGTAATGCTGCAGTAGTGCATCGGAAACCAATACTGATCTCCCAGGATACGCTTAAAAGAAATTACAAACAATAAGAAGAATTACTTTTCTTGTACTTATGCCAGCATTGTGCCTTTTGTATTAAATCCCGACGCAATCTCAAAGTTTCATCGTCAATGTTAAGGTTCAAGGGATAGAGTTAAGCTGCAGTACTGCATCGGAATCAAATACTGATCTCCCAGGAAACGCTCAAAGCAAACCACAAAAAATGAGAAGTTTGACTCCTTTTGTACTTATGTCGGCATTGTGCCTTTTGTATTAAATCCTGAGGCAATTTCCGTGTTTCATCGTCAATGTGAATGTCCAAGGGATAGAGTAAGCTGCAGTAGTGCATCGGAATCTAGTACTGATCTCCCAAGGATCGCTCAAAGCAAACCACAAACAATGAAGAGATGTAGTCTTCTTGTACTTAAGTCGGCATTGTGCCTATTGTATTATATCCCGACGCAATTTCTGTGTTGCATCGTCAATGTGAAGGTCCAAGCGATAGAGCAAAGCTGCAGTAGTGCATCGTAATCTAATACTGATCTATCAGGAAACGCTCAAAGCAAACCACAAACAATGAGATGATTTCCTCTTCTTGTACTTAAGGCGGCATTGTACCTTTTGTACTAATTCCCGACGCCGTTTCTGTGTTTCATCGTCAATGTGAAGGTCCAAGTGATAGAGTAAAGCTGCAGGAGTTCATCGGAATATAATACTGATCTTCCAGGAAACGCTCGAAACAAACCACAAACAATGAGAAGATTTTACCTTATTGTACTTAAGTCGGCATTGATCCTTTTGTATCAAATCACGATGCAATTTCTGTGTTTCATCGTCAATGTGAGGGTCCAAGGGATAGTGTAAAACTGCAGTAGTGCATCGGAAGATAGTACTGATGTCCCAGATAACGCTCAAACCAAACCACAAACAATGAGAAGATTTACTCTTCTAGTACTTTAGTGGGCATTGTGCCTTTTGTGCTAAATCCCGACGCAATTTCTGTGTTTCATCGTCAATGTGATGGTCCAAGGGATAGAGTAAAGCAGCAGTAGTGCATCGGATTCTAGCACTGAACTCCCAGGAAACGCTCAAAGCAAACCACAAACAATGAGAAGATTTACTCTTCTAGTACTTTAGTGGGCATTGTGCCATTTGTATTAATTTCCGACGCAATTTCTGTCTCTCATTGCCAATGTGAAGGTACATGGGATAGAGTAAAGGTGCCGTAGTGCATCGGAATATAATACTGATCTACCAGGAAACGCTCGAAGCAAACCACAATCAATGAGGAGGTATACTCTCCTTGTACTTAAGTCGGCATTGTGCCTTTTGTATTAAATCCCGACGCAATTTCTGTGGTTCATCGTCAATGTGGGGGTCCAAGGGATAGAGTAAAGCTGCAGTAGTGCATCGGATTCTAGCACTGAACTCCCAGGAAACGCTCAAAGCAAACCACAAACAATGAGAAGATTCACTCTTCTTGTACTTAAGTCGGCATTGTGCCTTTTGTATTAAATCGAGACGCAATTTCTGTCCTTCATCGTGAATCTGAAGGTCCAAGGGATAGAGTTAAGCTGCAGTAGTGCATTGGAATCTAATATTGGTCTCCCAGGTAACGCTCAAAGCAAACCACAATCATTGAGATGATATACCCTTCTTGTACTTTAGTCAACATTGTGCCTTTTGTTTTAAATCCCGACGCAATTTCTGTCTTTCATCGTCAATCTGAAGGTCCAAGGGATAGAGTAAACGTGCAGTAGTGCATCGGAATCTAATACTGATCTACCAGGAAACGCTCAAAGCAAACCACAAACAATGAGAAGATTTACTCTTCTTGTACTTAAGTCGGTCTTGTGCCTTTTGTATTAAATCCCTACGCAATTTCTGTGTTTCATCGTCAATGTGAAGGTCCAAGGGATAGAGTAAAGCTGAAGTAGTGTTTCGCTATCTAATACTGATTTCCCAGGAACGCTCCAACACACAACAAACATTGAGAAGATTTACTCTTTTTAGACTTAAGTCAGCATTGTGCCTTTTGTATTAAATCCCGACACAATTTCTGTGTTTCATCGTCAATCTGAAGGTCCAAGGGAAACTGTAAAGTTGCAGTAGTGCATCGGAATCTAATACTGAGCTCCCAGGAAACGCTCAAAGCAAACCAGAATCAATGAGAAGATTTACTCTTCTTGTACTTAAGTCGGCATTGTGCTTTTGTATTAAATCCCGACACAATTTCTGTGTTTCATCGTCAATTTGAAGTTTCAAGGTATAGAGTAAAGCTGCAGTAGTGCATCGGAATCTAATACTGATCTCCCAGGAAACGCTCAAAGCCAACCAGAATCAATGAGAAGATTTAATCTTCTTGTACTTAAGTCGGCATTGTGCTTTTTGTATTAAATCCCAACACAATTTCTGTGTTTCATCGTCATTTTGAAGGTTCAAGGGATAGAGTAGAGCTGCAGTTGTGCATCGGAATCTAAACTGATCTCCTAGGAAACGCACAAACCAAACCACAAGCAATGAGAAGACTTACTCTTCGTGTACTTAAGTAGGAATTGAGCAATTTGTATTAAATACCGACGCAATTTCTGTGTTTCATCGTCAATGTGACGGTCCAAGGGATAGAGTAATGCCGCAGTAGTGCATCGGAAATCAATACTGATCTCCCAGGATACGCTTAAAAGAAATTACAAACAATAAGAAGAATTACTTTTCTTGTACTTATGCCAGCATTGTGCCTTTTGTATTAAATCCCGACGCAATCTCAAAGTTTCATCGTCAATGTTAAGGTTCAAGGGATAGAGTTAAGCTGCAGTACTGCATCGGAATCAAATACTGATCTCCCAGGAAACGCTCAAAGCAAACCACAAAAAATGAGAAGTTTGACTCCTTTTGTACTTATGTCGGCATTGTGCCTTTTGTATTAAATCATGAGGCAATTTTCGTGTTTCATCGTCAATGTGAATGTCCAAGGGATAGAGTAAGCTGCAGTAGTGCATCGGAATCTAGTACTGATCTCCCAAGGATCGCTCAAAGCAAACCACAAACAATGAAGAGATGTAGTCTTCTTGTACTTAAGTCGGCATTGTGCCTATTGTATTATATCCCGACGCAATTTCTGTGTTGCATCGTCAATGTGAATGTCCAAGCGATAGAGCAAAGCTGCAGTAGTGCATCGTAATCTAATACTGATCTATCAGGAAACGCTCAAAGCAAACCACAAACAATGAGAAGATTTCCTCTTCTTGTACTTAAGGCGGCATTGTACCTTTTGTACTAATTCCCGACGCCATTTCTGTGTTTCATCGTCAATGTGAAGGTCCAAGTGATAGAGTAAAGCTGCAGAAGTTCATCGGAATATAATACTGATCTCCCAGGAAACGCTCGAAACAAACCACAAACAATGAGAAGATTTTACCTTATTGTACTTAAGTCGGCATTGATCCTTTTGTATCAAATCACGATGCAATTTCTGTGTTTCATCGTCAATGTGAGGGTCCAAGGGATAGTGTAAAACTGCAGTAGTGCATCGGAAGATAGTACTGATGTCCCAGATAACGCTCAAACCAAACCACAAACAATGAGAAGATTTACTCTTCTAGTACTTTAGTGGGCATTGTGCCTTTTGTGCTAAATCCCGACGCAATTTCTGTGTTTCATCGTCAATGTGATGGTCCAAGGGATAGAGTAAAGCAGCAGTAGTGCATCGGATTCTAGCACTGAACTCCCAGGAAACGCTCAAAGAAAACCACAAACAATGAGAAGATTTACTCTTCTAGTACTTTAGTGGGCATTGTGCCATTTGTATTAATTTCCGACGCAATTTCTGTCTCTCATTGCCAATGTGAAGGTACATGGGATAGAGTAAAGGTGCCGTAGTGCATCGGAATATAATACTGATCTACCAGGAAACGCTCGAAGCAAACCACAATCAATGAGGAGGTATACTCTCCTTGTACTTAAGTCGGCATTGTGCCTTTTGTATTAAATCCCGACGCAATTTCTGTGGTTCATCGTCAATGTGGGGGTCCAAGGGATAGAGTAAAGCTGCAGTAGTGCATCGGATTCTAGCACTGAACTCCCAGGAAACGCTCAAAGCAAACCACAAACAATGAGAAGATTTACTCTTCTTGTACTTAAATCGGCATTGTGCCTTTTGTATTAAATCGAGACGCAATTTCTGTCCTTCATCGTGAATCTGAAGGTCCAAGGGATAGAGTTAAGCTGCAGTAGTGCATTGGAATCTAATATTGGTCTCCCAGGTAACGCTCAAAGCAAACCACAAACATTGAGATGATATACCCTTCTTGTACTTTAGTCAACATTGTGCCTTTTGTTTTAAATCCCGACGCAATTTCTGTCTTTCATCGTCAATCTGAAGGTCCAAGGGATAGAGTAAACGTGCAGTAGTGCATCGGAATCTAATACTGATCTACCAGGAAACGCTCAAAGCAAACCACAAACAATGAGAAGATTTACTCTTCTTGTACTTAAGTCGGTCTTGTGCCTTTTGTATTAAATCCCTACGCAATTTCTGTGTTTCATCGTCAATGTGAAGGTCCAAGGGATAGAGTAAAGCTGAAGTAGTGTTTCGCTATCTAATACTGATTTCCCAGGAAACGCTCCAACACACAACAAACATTGAGAAGATTTACTCTTTTTAGACTTAAGTCAGCATTGTGCCTTTTGTATTAAATCCCGACACAATTTCTGTGTTTCATCGTCAATCTGAAGGTCCAAGGGAAACTGTAAAGTTGCAGTAGTGCATCGGAATCTAATACTGAGCTCCCAGGAAACGCTCAATCAAACCACGAACGAAGAGAAGATTTGCAATTGTTGTCCGTAAGTCGGCATTGTGCCTTTTATATTACATCGCGATGCAAATTCTGTGTTTCATCGTCAATGTGACGGTCCAAGTCTTAGAGTAAAGATGCAGTAGTGCATCGGAATGTAATACTGATCTCCCAGGAAACGCTCAAAGCAAAACACAAACAAAACTTACATTTACTCTTCTTGTACTTGAGTCGGCATTGTACACTTTGTATTAAATCCCGACGCTATTTCTGAAAATCATCGTCAATATGAAGGTTCATGGGATACAGAAAATAGCAGTACTGCCTCGGAATCTAGTACTGATCTCCCAGGAAACGCTCAAACAAACAACAAATATTGAGAAGACTTACTCTTTTTGTACTTAAGTCGGCGTTGTGCCTTTTGTAGTAAATCCCGACGCAATTTCTGTGTTTTCATCGTCAATGTGAAGGTCCAAGGGATAGAGTAAAGCTGCAGTAGTGCATCGGAATCTAATACTGATCTCCCAGGAAACGCTCAAAGCAAACCAGAATCAATGAGAAGATTTACTCTTCTTGTACTTTAGTCGGCATTGTGCTTTTGTATTAAATCCCGACACAATTTCTGTGTTTCATCGTCAATTTGAAGGTTCAAGGTATAGAGTAAAGCTGCAGTAGTGCATCGGAATCTAATACTGATCTCCCAGGAAACGCTCAAAGCCAACCAGAATCAATGAGAAGATTTAATCTTCTTGTACTTAAGTCGGCATTGTGCTTTTTGTATTAAATCCCAACACAATTTCTGTGTTTCATCGTCATTTTGAAGGTTCAAGGGATAGAGTAGAGCTGCAGTTGTGCATCGGAATCTAAACTGATCTCCTAGGAAACGCACAAACCAAACCACAAGCAATGAGAAGACTTACTCTTCTTGTACTTAAGTAGGAATTGAGCAATTTGTATTAAATACCGACGCAATTTCTGTGTTTCGTCGTCAATGTGACGGTCCAAGGGATAGAGTAATGCTGCAGTAGTGCATCGGAAACCAATACTGATCTCCCAGGATACGCTTAAAAGAAATTACAAACAATAAGAAGAATTACTTTTCTTGTACTTATGCCAGCATTGTGCCTTTTGTATTAAATCCCGACGCAATCTCAAAGTTTCATCGTCAATGTTAAGGTTCAAGGGATAGAGTTAAGCTGCAGTACTGCATCGGAATCAAATACTGATCTCCCAGGAAACGCTCAAAGCAAACCACAAAAAATGAGAAGTTTGACTCCTTTTATACTTATGTCGGCATTGTGCCTTTTGTATTAAATCCTGAGGCAATTTCCGTGTTTCATCGTCAATGTGAATGTCCAAGGGATAGAGTAAGCTGCAGTAGTGCATCGGAATCTAGTACTGATCTCCCAAGGATCGCTCAAAGCAAACCACAAACAATGAAGAGATGTAGTCTTCTTGTAGTTAAGTCGGCATTGTGCCTATTGTATTATATCCCGACGCAATTTCTGTGTTGCATCGTCAATGTGAAGGTCCAAGCGATAGAGCAAAGCTGCAGTAGTGCATCGTAATCTAATACTGATCTATCAGGAAACGCTCAAAGCAAACCACAAACAATGAGATGATTTCCTCTTCTTGTACTTAAGGCGGCATTGTACCTTTTGTACTAATTCCCGACGCCGTTTCTGTGTTTCATCGTCAATGTGAAGGTCCAAGAGATAGAGTAAAGCTGCAGAAGTTCATCGGAATATAATACTGATCTCCCAGGAAACGCTCGAAACAAACCACAAACAATGAGAAGATTTTACCTTATTGTACTTAAGTCGGCATTGATCCTTTTGTATCAAATCACGATGCAATTTCTGTGTTTCATCGTCAATGTGAGGGTCCAAGGGATAGTGTAAAACTGCAGTAGTGCATCGGAAGATAGTACTGATGTCCCAGATAACGCTCAAACCAAACCACAAACAATGAGAAGATTTACTCTTCTAGTACTTTAGTGGGCATTGTGCCTTTTGTGCTAAATCCCGACGCAATTTCTGTGTTTCATCGTCAATGTGATGGTCCAAGGGATAGAGTAAAGCAGCAGTAGTGCATCGGATTCTAGCACTGAACTCCCAGGAAACGCTCAAAGCAAACCACAAACAATGAGAAGATTTACTCTTCTAGTACTTTAGTGGGCATTGTGCCATTTGTATTAATTTCCGACGCAATTTCTGTCTCTCATTGCCAATGTGAAGGTACATGGGATAGAGTAAAGGTGCCGTAGTGCATCGGAATATAATACTGATCTACCAGGAAACGCTCGAAGCAAACCACAATCAATGAGGAGGTATACTCTCCTTGTACTTAAGTCGGCATTGTGCCTTTTGTATTAAATCCCGACGCAATTTCTGTGGTTCATCGTCAATGTGGGGGTCCAAGGGATAGAGTAAAGCTGCAGTAGTGCATCGGATTCTAGCACTGAACTCCCAGGAAACGCTCAAAGCAAACCACAAACAATGAGAAGATTCACTCTTCTTGTACTTAAGTCGGCATTGTGCCTTTTGTATTAAATCGAGACGCAATTTCTGTCCTTCATCGTGAATCTGAAGGTCCAAGGGATAGAGTTAAGCTGCAGTAGTGCATTGAAATCTAATATTGGTCTCCCAGGTAACGCTCAAAGCAAACCACAAACATTGAGATGATATACCCTTCTTGTACTTTAGTCAACATTGTGCCTTTTGTTTTAAATCCCGACGCAATTTCTGTCTTTCATCGTCAATCTGAAGGTCCAAGGGATAGAGTAAACGTGCAGTAGTGCATCGGAATCTAATACTGATCTACCAGGAAACGCTCAAAGCAAACCACAAACAATGAGAAGATTTACTCTTCTTGTACTTAAGTCGGTCTTGTGCCTTTTGTATTAAATCCCTACGCAATTTCTGTGTTTCATCGTCAATGTGAAGGTCCAAGGGATAGAGTAAAGCTGAAGTAGTGTTTCGCTATCTAATACTGATTTCCCAGGAAACGCTCCAACACACAACAAACATTGAGAAGATTTACTCTTTTTAGACTTAAGTCAGCATTGTGCCTTTTGTATTAAATCCCGACACAATTTCTGTGTTTCATCGTCAATCTGAAGGTCCAAGGGAAACTGTAAAGTTGCAGTAGTGCATCGGAATCTAATACTGAGCTCCCAGGAAACGCTCAATCAAACCACGAACGAAGAGAAGATTTGCAATTGTTGTCCGTAAGTCGGCATTGTGCCTTTTATATTACATCGCGATGCAAATTCTGTATTTCATCGTCAATTTGACGGTCCAAGTCTTAGAGTAAAGATGCAGTAGTGCATCGGAATGTAATACTGATCTCCCAGGAAACGCTCAAAGCAAAACACAAACAAAAGTTACATTTACTCTTCTTGTACTTGAGTCGGCATTGTACACTTTGTATTAAATCCCGACGCTATTTCTGAAAATCATCGTCAATATGAAGGTTCATGGGATACAGAAAATAGCAGTACTGCCTCGGAATCTAGTACTGATCTCCCAGGAAACGCTCAAACAAACAACAAATATTGAGAAGACTTACTCTTTTTGTACTTAAGTCGGCGTTGTGCCTTTTGTAGTAAATCCCGACGCAATTTCTGTGTTTCATCGTCAATGTGAAGGTCCAAGGGATAGAGTAAAGCTGCAGTAGTGCATCGGAATCTAATACTGATCTCCCAGGAAACGCTCAAAGCAAACCAGAATCAATGAGAAGATTTACTCTTCTTGTACTTTAGTCGGCATTGTGCTTTTGTATTAAATCCCGACACAATTTCTGTGTTTCATCGTCAATTTGAAGGTTCAAGGTATAGAGTAAAGCTGCAGTAGTGCATCGGAATCTAATACTGATCTCCCAGGAAACGCTCAAAGCCAACCAGAATCAATGAGAAGATTTAATCTTCTTGTACTTAAGTCGGCATTGTGCTTTTTGTATTAAATCCCAACACAATTTCTGTGTTTCATCGTCATTTTGAAGGTTCAAGGGATAGAGTAGAGCTGCAGTTGTGCATCGGAATCTAAACTGATCTCCTAGGAAACGCACAAACCAAACCACAAGCAATGAGAAGACTTACTCTTCTTGTACTTAAGTAGGAATTGAGCAATTTGTATTAAATACCGACGCAATTTCTGTGTTTCATCGTCAATGTGACGGTCCAAGGGATAGAGTAATGCTGCAGTAGTGCATCGGAAACCAATACTGATCTCCCAGGATACGCTTAAAAGAAATTACAAACAATAAGAAGAATTACTTTTCTTGTACTTATGCCAGCATTGTGCCTTTTGTATTAAATCCCGACGCAATCTCAAAGTTTCATCGTCAATGTTAAGGTTCAAGGGATAGAGTTAAGCTGCAGTACTGCATCGGAATCAAATACTGATCTCCCAGGAAACGCTCAAAGCAAACCACAAAAAATGAGAAGTTTGACTCCTTTTGTACTTATGTCGGCATTGTGCCTTTTGTATTAAATCCTGAGGCAATTTCCGTGTTTCATCGTCAATGTGAATGTCCAAGGGATAGAGTAAGCTGCAGTAGTGCATCGGAATCTAGTACTGATCTCCCAAGGATCGCTCAAAGCAAACCACAAACAATGAAGAGATGTAGTCTTCTTGTACTTAAGTCGGCATTGTGCCTATTGTATTATATCCCGACGCAATTTCTGTGTTGCATCGTCAATGTGAAGGTCCAAGCGATAGAGCAAAGCTGCAGTAGTGCATCGTAATCTAATACTGATCTATCAGGAAACGCTCAAAGCAAACCACAAACAATGAGATGATTTCCTCTTCTTGTACTTAAGGCGGCATTGTACCTTTTGTACTAATTCCCGACGCCGTTTCTGTGTTTCATCGTCAATGTGAAGGTCCAAGTGATAGAGTAAAGCTGCAGAAGTTCATCGGAATATAATACTGATCTCCCAGGAAACGCTCGAAACAAACCACAAACAATGAGAAGATTTTACCTTATTGTACTTAAGTCGGCATTGATCCTTTTGTATCAAATCACGATGCAATTTCTGTGTTTCATCGTCAATGTGAGGGTCCAAGGGATAGTGTAAAACTGCAGTAGTGCATCGGAAGATAGTACTGATGTCCCAGATAACGCTCAAACCAAACCACAAACAATGAGAAGATTTACTCTTCTAGTACTTTAGTGGGCATTGTGCCTTTTGTGCTAAATCCCGACGCAATTTCTGTGTTTCATCGTCAATGTGATGGTCCAAGGGATAGAGTAAAGCAGCAGTAGTGCATCGGATTCTAGCACTGAACTCCCAGGAAACGCTCAAAGCAAACCACAAACAATAAGAAGATTTACTCTTCTAGTACTTTAGTGGGCATTGTGCCATTTGTATTAATTTCCGACGCAATTTCTGTCTCTCATTGCCAATGTGAAGGTACATGGGATAGAGTAAAGGTGCCGTAGTGCATCGGAATATAATACTGATCTACCAGGAAACGCTCGAAGCAAACCACAATCAATGAGGAGGTATACTCTCCTTGTACTTAAGTCGGCATTGTGCCTTTTGTATTAAATCCCGACGCAATTTCTGTGGTTCATCGTCAATGTGGGGGTCCAAGGGATAGAGTAAAGCTGCAGTAGTGCATCGGATTCTAGCACTGAACTCCCAGGAAACGCTCAAAGCAAACCACAAACAATGAGAAGATTCACTCTTCTTGTACTTAAGTCGGCATTGTGCCTTTTGTATTAAATCGAGACGCAATTTCTGTCCTTCATCGTGAATCTGAAGGTCCAAGGGATAGAGTTAAGCTGCAGTAGTGCATTGGAATCTAATATTGGTCTCCCAGGTAACGCTCAAAGCAAACCACAAACATTGAGATGATATACCCTTCTTGTACTTTAGTCAACATTGTGCCTTTTGTTTTAAATCCCGACGCAATTTCTGTCTTTCATCGTCAATCTGAAGGTCCAAGGGATAGAGTAAACGTGCAGTAGTGCATCGGAATCTAATACTGATCTACCAGGAAACGCTCAAAGCAAACCACAAACAATGAGAAGATTTACTCTTCTTGTACTTAAGTCGGTCTTGTGCCTTTTGTATTAAATCCCTACGCAATTTCTGTGTTTCATCGTCAATGTGAAGGTCCAAGGGATAGAGTAAAGCTGAAGTAGTGTTTCGCTATCTAATACTGATTTCCCAGGAAACGCTCCAACACACAACAAACATTGAGAAGATTTACTCTTTTTAGACTTAAGTCAGCATTGTGCCTTTTGTATTAAATCCCGACACAATTTCTGTGTTTCATCGTCAATCTGAAGGTCCAAGGGAAACTGTAAAGTTGCAGTAGTGCATCGGAATCTAATACTGAGCTCCCAGGAAACGCTCAATCAAACCACGAACGAAGAGAAGATTTGCAATTGTTGTCCGTAAGTCGGCATTGTGCCTTTTATATTACATCGCGATGCAAATTCTGTATTTCATCGTCAATGTGACGGTCCAAGTCTTAGAGTAAAGATGCAGTAGTGCATCGGAATGTAATACCGATCTCCCAGGAAACGCTCAAAGCAAAACACAAACAAAAGTTACATTTACTCTTCTTGTACTTGAGTCGGCATTGTACCCTTTGTATTAAATCCCGACGCTATTTCTGAAAATCATCGTCAATATGAAGGTTCATGGGATACAGAAAATAGCAGTACTGCCTCGGAATCTAGTACTGATCTCCCAGGAAACGCTCAATCAAACAACAAATATTGAGAAGATTTACTCTTTTTGTACTTAAGTCGGCGTTGTGCCTTTTGTAGTAAATCCCGACGCAATTTCTGTGTTTCATCGTCAATGTGAAGGTCCAAGGGATAGAGTAAAGCTGCAGTAGTGCAATGGAATCTAGTACTGATCTCCAAGGAAACGCTCAGAGCAAAACACAAACAATGGGAAGATTTACTCTTCTTGTACTTAAGTCGGCATTGTGCCTTTGTATTAAATCCCGAGGCAATTTCTGTGTTTCATCGTCAATGTGAATGTCCAAGGGATAGAGTAAGCTGCAGTAGTGCACCGGAATCTAGTACAGATCTCCCAAGGATCGCTCTAAGCAAACCACAAACAATGAAGAGATATACTCTTCTTGTACTTAAGTCGTCATTGTGCCTTTTGTATTATATACCGACGCAATTATTTGTTTCATCGTCAATGTGAAGGTCCAAGCGATAGAGCAAAGCTGCAGTAGTGCATCGTAATCTAATACTGATCTACCAGGAAACGCTCAAAGCAAACCACAAACAACGAGAAGATACACTCATCTTGTACTTAAGTCGGCACTGTGCCTTTTGTTTTAAATCCCGACACGACTTCCGTATTTCATCGTCAATCTGAAGGTCCAATTGATAGAGTAAAGCTGCAGAAGTGCATCGGAATCTTATACTGATGTCCCCGGAAACGCTCAAATTTAACCCCAAACAATGAGATGATTTACTCATTTTGAACCTAAGTCGGCATTATGCCTTTTGTATTAAATCCCGTTGCAATTTTTGTGTTTCATCGTCAATGTGAGGGTCCAAGGAATAGAGTAAAGCTGCAGTAGTGCATCGGAATCAAGTACTGATGTCCCAGAAAGCGCTCAAACCAAACCACAGACAATGAGAAGATTTACTCTTCTAGTAATTAAGTCGGCATTGTGCCGTTTGGGCTAAATCCCGACGCAATTTATGTGTTTCATCGTCAGTGTGAAGGTCCAAGGGACAGAGTAATGCTGCAGTAGTGCATCGGAATCTAATAATGATCTCCCAGGATACGCCCAAAGCAAACCACAAACAATGAGAAGATTTTCTCTTCTTGTACTTAAGTCGTCATTGTGCCTTTTGTATTAAATCCCGACCCAATTTCTGAGTTTCATCGTCAATGTGAAGGTTCAAGGGATAGAGTATGGCTGCAGTAGTGCATCGGAATCTAATACTGATCTCCCAGGAAACGCTCAAAGGAAACCACAAAAGTGAGGATATTGACTCTATTTGTACTTCAGTCGGCCTTGTGCTTTTTTCATTATATCCCGACGCATTTTTCTGTGTTTCATCGTCAATGTGAAGGTCCAAGTGATAGAATAAAGGTGCTGTAGTGCAATGGAATCTAGTACTGATCTCCAAGGAACGCTCAGAGCAAACCACAAACAATGGGAAGATTTAATCTTCTTGTACTTAAGTCGGCATTGTGCCTTTGTATTAAATCCCAACGCAATTTCTGAGTTTCATCGTCAATGTGAAGGTTCAAGGGATAGAGTAAAGCTGCAGTAGACCATCGGAATCTAATACTGATCCCCCAGGAAACGCTCAAAGCAAACGACAAAATTACATAAGATTGACTCCTTTTGTACTTAAGCCGGCATTGTGCCTTTTGTATTAAATCCTGAGGCAATTTCTGTGTTTCATCGTCAATGTGAATGTCCAAGGGATAGAGTAAGCTGCAGTAGTGCGTCGGAATCTAGCACTGATCTCCGAAGGATCGCTCAAACCAAACCACAAAAAATGAAGAGATGTACTCTTCTTGTACTTAAGTCGGCATTGTGCTATTGTATGATATCCCGACGCAATTACTGTGTTTCATCGTCAATGTGAAGGTCCACGCGATAGAGCAAAGCTGCAGTAGTGCATCGTAATCTAATACTGATCTACCAGGAAACGCTCAATGCAAACCACAAAAAATGAGAAGATTTACTCTCTTTGTACTTTATTCGGCATTGTGCCTTTTATATTACATCCCGACGCAATTCCTGTGTTTCATCGTCAATGTGAAGGTTCAAGGGACAGAGTAATGCTGCAGTAGTGCATCGGAATCGAAACGCCCAAAGCAAACCACAAACAATGAGAAGATTTTCTCTTCTTGTACTTAAGTCGTCATTGTGCCTTTTGTATTAAGTCCCGACGCAATTTCTGAGTTTCATCGTCAATGTGAAGGTTCAAGGGATAGAGTAAAGGTGCAGTAGAGCATCGGAATCTAACACTGATCCCCCAGAAAACGCTCAAAGCAAACGACAAAAAAAGATTAGATTGACTCCTTTTGTACTTAAGTCGGCATTGTGCCTTTTGTATTAAATCCTGAGGCAATTTCTGTGTATCATCGTCAATGTGAATGTCCAAGGGATAGAGTAAGCTGCAGTAGTGCATCGGAATCTAGTACTGATCTCCCAAGAATCGCTCAAAGCAAACCACAAAGAATGAAGAGATGTACTCTTCTTGTACTTAAGTCAGCATTGTGCCTATTGTATTATATCCCGACGCAATTACTGTGTTTCATCGTCAATGTGAAGGTCCAAGCGATAGAGAGAGGCTGCAGAAGTGCATCGGATTCTAATACTGATCTCCCAGGAATCGCTCAAAACAAACCACAAACAATGGGTAGATTTACTCATCTTGTACTTAAGTCGGCATTGTGCATTTTGTATTTAATCCCGACGCAATATCTGTCTTTCATCATCAGTGTGAAGGTCCAAGGGATAGAATAATGCAGCAGTAGTGCATCTGAATCTAATACTGATCTCCCTGGAAACGCCCAAAACAAACCACAAACAATGAGAAGATTTTCTCTTCTTGTACTTAAGTCGTCATTGTGCCTTTTGTATTAAATCCCGACGCAATTTCTGAGTTTCATCGTCAATGTGAAGGTTCAAGGGATAGAGTAAAGGTGCAGTAGAGCATCGGAATCTAACACTGATCCCCCAGAAAACGCTCAAAGCAAACGACAAAAAAAGATTAGATTGACTCCTTTTGTACTTAAGTCGGCATTGTGCCTTTTGTATTAAATCCTGAGGCAATTTCTGTGTTTCATCGTGAATGTGAATGTTCAAGGGATAGAGTAAGCTGCAGTAGTGCATCGGAATCTAGTACTGATCTCCCAAGAATCGCTCAAAGCAAACCACAAAGACTGAAGAGATGTACTCTTCTTGTACTTAAGTCAGCATTGTGCCTATTGTATTATATCCCGACGCAATTACTGTGTTTCATTGTCAATGTGTAGGTCCAAGTGATAGAGTAAGGATGCAGTAGTGCATCGGAATCTAATACTGATCTCCCAGGAAACGCTCAAATAATCCACGAACAATGAGAAGATTTACTATTCTTGTACTTATGTCGGCATTGTGGCTTTTACATTAAATCGCGACGCAATTTCTGTGTTTGATCTTCAATGTGAAGGTCCAAGGGATACAGTAAAGCTGCAGTAGTGCATCGGATTCTAATACTGTTCTCCCAGGAAACGCTCAAAGCAAACAACAAACAAAAAGAATATTTACTCTTCTTGTACTTAAGGCGGCATTGTGCCTTTTGTATAAAATCCTGACGCAATTTCTGTGTTTCATCGTCAATGTGAAGGTCCAAGGGATACAGTAAAGATACAGAAGTGCATCGGAATCGTATACTTATTTCCCAGGAAAAGCTCAAAGCAAACCACAAACAATGAGAAGATTTACTCTTCTTGTACTTAAGTCGGCATTGTGCCTATTGTATTAAAGCCCGACACAATATCTGTGTTTCGTCGTCAAAGAGAATGTTCAAGGGATAGAGTAAAGCTCCAGTAGTGCATCGGAATCTAATGGTGATATCCCAGAAATCTCTCAAAACAAACCACAAACAGTGGAAAGATTTACTCTTCTAGTACTTAAGTCGGCATTGTGCCTTTTGGGCTAAATCCCGACACAATTTCTGTGATTCATCGTCAGTGTGAAGGTCCAAGGGATAGAGTAAAGTTGCAGTAGTGCAATGGAATCTAGTAATGATCTCTCAGGAAACGCTCAGAGCAAACCACAAACAATGAGAAGATTTACTCTTCTTGGACTTAAGTCTGCATTGTGCCTTTTGTATTAAATCCCAACACAATTTCTGTGATTCATCGTCAATCTGAGGGTTCAAGGGATTGAGTAAAGCAGCAGTGGTGCATCGGAATCTAGTACTGATGTATCAGGAAACACTCAAACAAACCACAAACAATCAGATGATTTACTCTTCTTGTACTTAAGTCTGCATTGTGCCTTTTGGGTTAAATCCCGACCCAATTTCTGTGCTTTATCGTCAATGTGAAGGTCCAAGGGATAGAGTAAAGCAGCAGTAGTGCATCGGAATATAATACTGATCTCCCAGGAAACGCTCAGAGCAAACCCGAAACAATCAGAAGAATTACTCATCTTGTCCTTAAGTTGGCATTGTGCCTTTTGTATTAAATCCCGACACAATTTCTGTGTTTCATCGTCAATGTGAAGGTCCAAGGGATAGTGTAAAGCTGCAGTAGTGCTTCGGAATCTAGTACTGATGTCTCAGGAAACGCTCAAACCAACGCAGAAACAATGAGAAGATTCACTCTTCTTGTACTTATGTCAGCTTTTTGCCCTTTGGGTTATATCCCGACGCAATTTCTGTGTTTCATTTTCAGTTTCATGGTCCAAGGGACAGAGTAAAGCTGCAGTAGTGCATCGGAATCTAATACTGATCTCCCAGAAAACACTCAAAGCTAACCAGAAACAATGAGAACATTTACTCTGCTTGTCCTTAATTCGGCATTGTGCCAATTGTATTATATCCCGGCATTGTTTCTGTGTTTCATCGTAAATGTGAGGGACGAAGGTATAGAGTGATGCTGCTTTATCCATCAGAATCTAATACTGATCTCCCAGGAAACGCCCAAAGCAAACCACAAACAATGAGAAGATTTACTCTTCTTGTGCATAAGTCGGCAAAGTGCCATTTGTATTAAATCCCGACGTAATTTCTGTGTTTCTTCGTCAATGTTAAGGTCCAAGGGATAGAGTAAAGCACCAGTAGTGCAATGGAATCTTGTACTGATCTCCCAGGAAACGCTCATAGCAAATCACAAAAAATGAGAAGATTTACTCTTCTTGTACTTAAGTCGGCATTGTGACATTTGTATTAATTTCCGACGCAATTTCTGTCTCTCATTGCCAATGTGAAGGTCCATGGGATAGAGTAAAGGTGCCGTAGTGCATCGGAATATAATACTGATCTCCCAGGAAACGCTCAACGCAAACCACAAACAATGAGGAGATATACTCTCCTTGTACTTAAGTCGGCATTGTTCCTTTTGTTTTAAATCCCGACGCAATTTCTGTTTTTCATCGTCAATGGGAAGCTCCAAGGGATAGAGTAAAGCTGCAGTAGTGCATCGGAATCTAGTACTGAACTCCCGGGAAACGCTCAAAGCAAACCACAAACAATGAGAAGATTCACTCTTCTTGTACTCATGTCGGCATTGTTCCTTTTGTTTTAAATCCCGACGCAATTTCTGTTTTTCATCGTCAATCTGAACGTCCAAGGGATAGAGGAAAGCTGCAGTAGTGCATCGGAATCTAATACTGATCTCCTAGGAAACTCTCAGAGCAAACCAGTAAATATGAGGAGATCTACTCTTCTTGTACTTTAGTCGGCATTGTGCCTTTTGTATTTAATACCGACACATTTTCTGCATCGGAATCTAGTACTGATCTCCCAGGAAACGCTCAAAGCAAACCACAAAAAAAAAGGAATATTTTCTCTTCCTGTACTTAAGTCGGCATTGTGCCATTTGTATTAAATCCTGAGGCAACTTCTGTGTTTCATCGTCAATGTGAAGGTCCAAGCGATCGAGCAAAGCTACAGTAGTGCATCAGGATCTAATACTGATCTACCAGGAAACCCTCAAAGCAAACTCCAAACAATGAGATGATTTAATGTTCTTGTACCTAAGTCAGCATTGTGCCTTTTGTTTTAAATCCCGACGCAATTTCTGTGTTTCATCGTCAATGTGAAGGTCCAAGGGATACAGTAAAGCTACAGAAGTGCATCGGAATCGTATACTGATTTCCCAGGAAACGCTCAAAGCAAACCACAAACAATGAGAAGATTTCACCTTATTGTACTTAAGTCGGCATTGTGCCTTTCGTATTAAATCCCGACGCAATTTCTGTGTGTCATCGACAATGTGAAGCTCCAAGGGATAGAGTAAAGCTGCCGTAGTGCATTTGAATCCACACTGATGTCCTAGGAAACGCTCAAACCAAACCAAAACAATGGGAAGATATACTCTTCTTGCACTGAAGTCGGCATTGTGCCTTTTGTATTAAATCCTGTCGAAATTTTTGTCTTTCGTCGTCAATGTGAAGGTCCAAGGATAGAGTAAACTTGCAGTAGTGCATCGGAATACAATACAGATCTACCAGGAAACGCTCAAGGCAAACCACAAACAATGTGCAGACACACTCTCCTTGTACTTAAGTCGGCATTGTGCATTTTGTATTTAATCCCGACGCAATATCCGTGTCTCATCGTCAATGTGAGGTTCCAAGAGATACACTGAAGCTGCAGTGGTGCATCGGAATCTAATACTGATCTCCCAGGGAATGCTCAAAGCAAACTACAAACAATGAAAAGATTTACTCTTCTTGTACTTAAGTCGCCATAGTGCCTTTTGTTTTAAATCCCGACGCAATTTCTGTGTTTTATCGTCAACCTGATGGTCCAAGGGATAATGTAGAGCTGCAGTAGTGCATCGGAATCTAATATTGATCTCCTAGGAAACGCTCAAAGCTAACCACAAACAATGATAAGTTATACTCTTCTTGTACTTAAGTCGGCATTGCGCCTTTTGTATTAAATCCCGACGCTATTTCTGTGTTTCTTCGTCAATGTGAGGGTCTATGGGATATTGTAAAGGTGTAGTAGTGTATCGCAATCTAATACTGATTTCCCAGGAAACGCTCAAAGCAAACTACAAACAATGAGATGATTTACTCTTTTTGTACTTAAGGCGGCATTGTGCCTTTTGTATTAAATCCCGACGCAATTTCTGCGTTTCGTCGTCAATGAGAAAGTCCAAGGGATAAAGTAAAGCTGCAGTAGTGCATCGGAATCTAATACTGATCTCTCAGGAAACGCTCACTGTAAACCACAAACAATGAAAAGATATACTCTTCTTGTACTTAAGTCGGCATTGTGCCTTTTGTATTATCTCCCGACGCAATTTCTGTGTTTCATCGTCAATGCGAAGGTCCAAGCGATCGAGCAAAGCTGCAGTAGTGCATCGGAATCTAATACTGATCTACCAGGAAACCCTCAAAGCAAACCCCAAACAATGAGATGATTTAATGTTGTTGTTCCTAAGTCGGCATTGTGCCTTTTGTTTTAAATCCCGACGCAATTTCTGTGTTTCATCGTCAATCTGAAGGTCCAAGGGATAGAGTAAAGCCGCAGTAGTGCATCGGAATCTAACACTTATCTCCCACGAAACGCTCAAAGCAAACCACAAACAATCAGGAGATTTACTCTTCTTGTACCTAAGTCTGCTTTGTGCCATTTGTATTAATTCCCGACGCAATCTCTGTGTTTCATCGTCAATGTGAAGGTCCAGGGGATAGAGTTAAGCTGCAGTAGTGCATCGGAATCTAATACTGATCTTCCAGGAAACGCTCAAATAAACCACGAACAATGAAAAGATTTACTATTCTTGTACTTATGTCGGCATTGTGCCATTTACATTAAATCGCGACGCAATTTCTGTGTTTGATCTTCAATGTCAAGGTCCAAGGGATAGAGTAAAGCTGCAGAAGTGCATCGGAAACGAATACTGATATCCCAGGAAACGCTCAAAGCAAACCACAAACAATGAGAAGATTTCACCTTATTGTACTTAAGTCGGCATTATGCCTTTTGTATTATCTCCCGACGCAATTTCTGTGTTTCATCGTCAATGTGAAGGTCCAAGCGATCGAGCAAAGCTGCAGTAGTGCATCGGAATCTAATACTGATCTCCCGGGAAACACTCAAAGCAAACCAGAAACAATTAGAAGAATTACTCTTCTTGAACTTAAGTTGGCATTGTGCCTTTTGTATTAAATCCCGACAAAATTTCTGTGTTTCATCGTCAATTTGAAGGTCCAAGGTTAAAGTAAAGCTGCAGTAGTGCATCTGAATCTAATACAGATCACCCAGGAAACGCTCAAAGCAAACCACAAACACGCTCAAAGCAAACCACAAAGAAAAGGAATATTTTCTCTTCCTGTACTTAAGTCATCATTGTGCCATTTGTATTAAATCCAGATTCAACTTCTGTGTTTCATCGTCAATGTGAAGGTCCAAGCGATCGAATAAAGCTGCATAAGTGCATCGGAATCTAATACTGATCTCCCAGGAAACGATCAAACCATACCCCAACCAATGAAAGGATATACTCTTCTTGTACTTAAGTCGGCATTGTGCCTTTGTATTATTTCCCGCCGCAATTTCTGTGTTTCATCGTCAATGTGAAGGTCCAAGCGATCGAGCAAAGCTACAGTAGTGCATCGGAATCTAATACTGATCTACCAGGAAACCCTCAAAGCAAACCCCAAACAATGAGATGATTTAATGTTCTTGTACCTAAGTCAGCATTGTGCCTTTTGTTTTAAATCCCGACGCAATTTCTGTGTTTCATCGTCAATCTGAAGGTCCAAGGGATAGAGTAAAGCCGCAGTAGTGCATCGGAATCTAATACTTATCTCCCCCGAAACGATCAATGCAAACCACAAACAATCAGTAGATTTACTCATCTTGTACTTAAGTCTGCTTTGTGCCTTTTCTATTAAATCCCGATGCAATTTCTGAGTTTCATCGTCAATGTGAAGTTTCATGGGATAGAGTAAAGCTGCAGTAGTGCATCGGAATCTTGTACTGATCACCTAGGAAACGCACAAGACAAACCGCAAACAATGAGAAGATTTACTCTTCTTGTACTTAAGGCGGCATTGTGCCTTTTGTATAAAATCCCGACGCAATTTCTGTGTTTCATCGTCAATGTGAAGGTCCAAGGGATACAGTAAAGCTACAGAATTGCATCGGAATCGTATACTGATTTCCCAGGAAGCGCTCAAAGCAAACCACCAACAATGAGAAGATTTCACCTTATTGTACTTAAGTCAACATTGTGCCTTTTGTATTAAATCCCGACGCAATTTCTGTGTTTCATCGTCAATTTGAAGGTCCAAGGTTAAAGTAAAGCTGCAGTAGTGCATCTGAATCTAATACAGATCACCCAGGAAACGCTCAAAGCAAACCACAAACACGCTCAAAGCAAACCACAAAGAAAAGGAATATTTTCTCTTCCTGTACTTAAGTCGGCATTGTGCCATTTGTATTAAATCCAGATTCAACTTCTGTGTTTCATCGTCAATGTGAAGGTCCAAGCGATCGAATAAAGCTGCATAAGTGCATCGGAATCTAATACTGATCTCCCAGGAAACGATCAAGCCATACCCTAACCAATGAAAGGATATACTCTTCTTGTACTTAAGTCGGCATTGTGCCTTTGTATTATTTCCCGCCGCAATTTCTGTGTTTCATCGTCAATGTGAAGGTCCAAGCGATCGAGCAAAGCTACAGTAGTGCATCGGAATCTAATACTGATCTACCAGGAAACCCTCAAAGCAAACCCCAAACAATGAGATGATTTAATGTTCTTGTACCTAAGTCAGCATTGTGCCTTTTGTTTTAAATCCCGACGCAATTTCTGTGTTTCATCGTCAATCTGAAGGTCCAAGGGATAGAGTAAAGCCGCAGTAGTGCATCGGAATCTAATACTTATCTCCCCCGAAACGATCAATGCAAACCACAAACAATCAGTAGATTTACTCATCTTGTACTTAAGTCTGCTTTGTGCCTTTTCTATTAAATCCCGATGCAATTTCTGAGTTTCATCGTCAATGTGAAGTTTCATGGGATAGAGTAAAGCTGCAGTAGTGCATCGGAATCTTGTACTGATCACCTAGGAAACCCACAAGTCAAACCGCAAACAATGAGAAGATTTACTCTTCTTGTACTTAAGGCGGCATTGTGCCTTTTGTATAAAATCCCGACGCAATTTCTGTGTTCCATCGTCAATGTGAAGGTCCAAGGGATACAGTAAAGCTACAGAATTGCATCGGAATCGTATACTGATTTCCCAGGAAGCGCTCAAAGCAAACCACCAACAATGAGAAGATTTCACCTTATTGTACTTAAGTCAACATTGTGCCTTTTGTATTAAATCCCGACGCAATTTCTGTGTTTCATCATCAATGTGAAGCTCCAAGGGATAGAGTAAAGCTGCCATAGTGCATTTGAATCTACACTGATGTCCCAGGAAACGCTCAAACCAAACCACAAACAATGGGAAGGTTGACCCTTTTCGTACATCTGTCGTCCTTGTACCTTTTGTATTAATTCCTGACGCATATTTCTGTGTTTCATCGTAAATGTGAAGGTCCAAGGGAGAGAGTAAAGCTGCAGTAGTGCAATGAAATCTAGTACTGATCTCCCAGGAAACGGTCAGAGCAAACCACAAACCATGAGAAGATATACTCTTCTTCCACTTAAGTCAGCATTGTGCCTTTTGTATTAAATCCCGACGTAATTTCTGTGTTTCGTCGTCAATGTGAAGGTCCAAGGATAGAGTAAACTTGCAGTAGTGCATCGGAATCTAATACCGATCTCCCAGGAAACGCTCAAAGCAAACCACAAACAATGGGCAGACACACTCTCCTTGTACTTGCATTGTGCATTTTGTATTTAATCCCGACGCAATATCCGTGTTTCATCGTCAATGTGAGGGTCCAAGAGATAGACTGAAGCTGCAGTAGTGCATCGGAATCTAATACTGATCTCCCAGGAAACGCTCAAAGCAAACAACAAACAATGAGATGATTTACTCTTCTTGTACTTAAGTCGGCATTGTGCCTTTTGTATTATCTCCCGACGCAATTTCTGTGTTTCATCGACAATGCGAAGGTCAAAGCGATCGAGCAAAGCTGCAGTAGTGCATCGGAATCTAATACTGATCTACCAGGAAACCCTCAAAGCAAACCCCAAACAATGAGATGATTTAATGTTGTTGTTCCTAAGTCGGCATTGTGCTTTTGTTTTAAGTCCCGACGTAATTTCTGTGTTTCATCGTCAATCTGAAGGTCCAAGGGATAGAGTAAAGCCGCAGTAGTGCATCGGAATCTAACACTTATCTCCCACGAAACGCTCAAAGCAAACCACAAACAATCAGGAGATTTACTCTTCTTGTACTTAAGTCTCCTTTGTGCAATTTGTATTAAATCCCGACGCAATCTCTATGTTTCATCGTCAATGTGAAGGTCCAGGGGATAGAGTTAAGCTGCAGTAGTGCATCGGAATCTAATACTGATCTTCCAGGAAAGGCTCAAATAAACCACGAACAATGAGAAGATTTACTATTCTTGTACTTATGTCGGCATTGTGCCATTCACATTAAATCGCGACGCAATTTCTGTGTATGATCTTCAATGTCAAGGTCCAAGGGATACAGTAAAGCTGCAGTAGTGCATCGGAATCTAATACTGATCTCTAAGGAAACGCTCAAACAATCAACAAACAAAAAGAATATTTACTCTTCTTGTACTTAAGTCGGCACTGTGCCTTTTGTACTAAATCCCAACTCAATTTCTGAGTTTCATCGTCAATGTGAAGTTTCACGGGATAGAGTGAAGCTGCAGTAGTGCATCAGAATCTTGTACTGATCACCCAGGAAACGCTCAAAGCAAACCACAAACAATGAAAAGATTTACTCTTCTTGTACTGGTCGCGCCATTTTACCTTTTGTTTTAAATCCCGATGCAATTTCTGTGTTTCATCGTCAATCTAATGGGCCAAGGGATAATGTAGAGCTGCAGTAGTGCATCGGAATCTAATATTTATCTCCTAGGAAACGCTTAATGCAAACCACAAACAATGATAAGATATACTCTTCTTGTACTTAAGTCGGCATTGTGCCTTTTGTATTAAATCCCGACGCAATTTCTGTGTTTCACCGTCAATGTGAGGGCCCAAGGGATAGAGCAAAGGTGCAATTTTAATCGTAAAGAAGAAGAATTAAAATTGGATAAGATACGGCGGTCGACGTTGCATCAATCACGTGACAATCGATTGCCTGCAATCCAGAGAACAGACGATAGCCAGAGATAGCTGCACATCGACACCACGTGACGTGTGGTGGCGCCCCCTACGATCTCTATATAAGCGGCGGCCCCAGCTCCTAGCAGGCAGTCGTCGACTCACCTCGGAAGATGTTCTCCGTAGTTGAGAACGAAACGTCAGGGAGAAGAAGTTCTACAGATCGACCACGGCAACTTAGCCCGGAAGAGTTTACTGATAAAGACGCCGGCCGTGAAAGCCTACATGGAATGATTCGACGCCTCTACGGGGAGGAAATGTCAACTAGGGTACGATGACTGGAGAACCTACGCAAGAAGAAAGGTCAACAACTTTGCTCACTCACTTTTCTGCTACGCTGTCGTGATTCCGGTATAGTTCCCAAGTTTTTAAAAGTGAGAAGAATGTTTCATTCGGCACAAGCTAACCGTATTTATTCTCGTATGGAACTGGCATTACTACGTGAGCGGATACATCAGACACGACGAGGCCTGGCGGTATGTGATGGCCAACTGCTAAATCTTCATTTACTTATTAGCAATACTATGCAGTTTTGTCATTGGAACAAAGTGGACAGTTTAACATTTAGATCTATGGAGATTGGTGCAGAAGTGTCTTCCAATAGGCAGAAGGACAAGTTTGATCGTCTACAAGAGGGTCGACAGGAAACACCGATTCCAAACAATTCCCAAACGGTTATTAATTTATCGGAAAAAGAATTGTCTAAGGAAGAACTTTCTGTTCTGTCTAAAGGAGGGAATTTTGCAATAACTCCATCCAAGATTCCTGTGGAGGACATTATTGCTAATATAGAGGCAGGAATTCGTCAGTTACCATCATATTCTGCTGATGAAATTAGAATGGAAACCTCCAGGATATTACGCAAAGCTAAGCCACCCAGCAGCAATCTGACTCAAGGGGAAAGGAAGGCATTGCGGGAGATCAATGCAGACAAGAATGTTATTATAGTTGCCGCTGACAAGGGAAATATTACTGTTTTAATGAATACTGAGGATTATCACAAGAAGATCAGTGATCTCCTGGAACCCAGCACATACAAGAAGTTGAAAAAGGATCCCACAACGAAGGTGCTGAATGCCACCAATCGTCTGATAAAACAGTCTTCAATTCCTACAGAAGTTAAAAAGTATCTTTGTGAAACGGAGGCTTATCCTCTGAGATTATATGGATTACCAAAGATACATAAACCTGATGTTCCTTTGAGACCAATAGTCAGCGCAATTGGAGCTCCTACCCAAGAACTACCCAGACACCTTGCCTCTTTGCTACAACCTCACATAGGCAAAACTGAGAGTCATATTAAAAACTCTCTACCTTTAATTGAGAAATTGAGGGAAATTACTGTCGGTGCTAATGACATACTTGTCAGTTTTGATATAGTGTCTTTGTTCACGATGGTTCCAGTTGATGAAGCTCTCTCCCATATAGCCAATATGTTCCCTACTGATATAGTAGCCTTGTTCCAACACTGTCTATTCTCAACCTATTTTCAGTACAATGGTGAATTTTATGAACAGATCGATGGGGTAGCCATGGGAAGCCCCCTAAGTCCCGCAATTGCGAATTTATTCATGCAATATTTTGAACATCAAGCATTGCAGTCGGCCAAAAAAAGCCCCTCGAAGTGGTATTGGTATGTGGATGATACCTTTGTAATTTGGAATCATGAGGAAGAAGACTTGAATGATTTTCTGGTACACTTAAATAGCATCAACCCAAAGATTAAATTTACTATGGAGAAGGAGAAGAATGGACAACTTAACTTCTTGGATGTATCAGTTATGAAACGGGCGGATGGGACCTTAGGCCATAAGGTCTACAGGAAAGGTACACATACTGATCGTTACCTCCATAAGAACTCAAACCACCACCCTAGGCAAAAGAGGGGGGTCATAAAACACTAGTGGATAGGGCCAATAATATTTGTGAACCAGGCTACTTACAAGAAGAACTAAATCATTTACGAATGGCCTTTGCGAAAAATGGTTATACGAAAAACGAGATTAATCGAGCACTTCACCCAAATAGAAAAATGCCTAAAAATAGGAGACAGCAACAACCATAAGCTGGAAAAGTATTTCTTCCGTTCATCCATAATATCACGGATCGCATTGGAAAAGTACTAGCCAAGTTTCAGGTAGAGACCATTTTTAGACCTACTAAGAAAATTAGTGAATGCCTAAGATCAACAAAAGATGCTCGTCACCCCCTAGCCACCCCAGGGGTATATAAAATTGCGTGTAGTTGCGGCAGGGTTTACATAGGAACTACAAAAAGAAGCATCAATACATGGTTGACGGAGCACAAAAGAAACTGTCGCTTGAGACATATCGACGAATCGGCAGTAGCGGAACATGTTTTTAAGGATGGAGATCACGACATAAAATTTGGTGAAACAAGCGTGCTAGCGAGGACGTCGCACTATTATACACGTATGTATAGAGAGGCAATTGAAATCCACAAACATCAATACAATTTTAATCGTAAAGAAGAAGGATTAAAATTGGATAAGATACGGCGGTCGACGTTGCATCAATCACGTCACAATCAATTGCCTGCAATCGAGAGAACAGACGATAGCCAGAGATAGCTGCACATCGACGCCACGTGACGTGTGGTGGCGCCCCCTAAATTCTCTATATAAGCGGCGGCCCCAGCTCCTAGCAGCCAGTCGTCGCCTCACCTCGGAAGAAGTTATACAGATCGAACACGGCAACTTAGCCCGGAAGAGTTTACTGATAAAGACGCCGGCCGTGAAAGCCTACATGGAATGAGAAGATTTACTCTTCTTGTACTGAAGTCGGCATTGTGCCTTTTCTAATAAATCCCGACGTAATTTCTGTGTTTCATCGTCAATCTGATCGTCCAAGGGATAGAATAAAGCTGCAGTAGTGCATCGGAATCTAATAATGATCTCCCAGGAAATTGTCAAAGCAAACCAGAATTTATGAGGAGATTTACTCTTCTTGTACTTAAGACGGCATTGTGTCTTTTGTATTTAGTCCTGACACAATATGTGCAACGGAATCTAACACTGATCTCCCAGGAAACGCTCAAAACAAACCACAAACAATGAGAAGATTTACTCTTCTTGTATTTAGGTCGGCATTGAGCCTTTTGTATTAAATCCCGTCGCAATTTTTGTCTTTCATCGTCAATGTGAAGGTCCAAGGGATAGAGTAAAGCTGCATTAGTGCATGAGAATCTAATGCTGATCTCTCAGGAAACGCTCAAAGCAAACCTCTAACGATGGGAAGATTTACAATTCTAGTACTTAAGTCGGCATTGTGCCTTTTGTATTAAATCCCGACGCAATTTCTGTGTTTCATCGTCATTGTGAGGGTCCAAGGGATGGAGTAAAGCTGCAGTTGTGCATCGGAATTTAATACTGATCTCCCAGGAAACGCTCATAGCATACTACAAACAATGAGAAGATTTACTCTTCTAGTACTTAAGTCGCCGTTGTGCGTTTTGTTTTAAATCCCGCCGCAATTTCTGTGTTGCATCGTCAATCTGAAGATCCAAGGGATAGAGTAAAGATGCAGTAGTGCATCGGAATCTAATACTGATATCCCAGGAAACGCGCAAGGCAAACCACGAACAATGAGAAGATTTTCTCTTCTTGTACTTAAGTCGGCATTGTGCCTTTTATATTAAATACCGACGCAATTTCTGTGTTTCAACGTTAATGTAAAGGTCCAAGGGATATAGCAAAGGAGCAGTAGTGCATCGTAATCTAATACTGATCTCCCAGGAAACGGGCAAAGAAAACACAAGCAATGAGAGGATTTACGCTTCTTGTACTTTAGTCGGAATTGAGCCTTTTGTATTAAATCCCGACGCAATTTCTGTGTTTCATCGTCAATGCGAAGGTCACAGGGATAGAGTAATACTGCAGTAGTGCATCGGAAAGTAATACTGATCTCACAGAAAATGCTTAAAGCAAACCAGAAACAATGAAAAGAATTACTCTTCTTGTACTTAAGTCGGCATTGTGCCTTTTGTATTAAATCCCGACGCAATTTCTGAGTTTCATCGTCAATGTGAAGGTTCAAGGGATAGAGTACAGCTGCAGTAGTGCATCGGAATCTAATACTGATCTCTCAGGATACTCTCAAAGCAAACCACAAAAAATGAGAGGATTGAATCTTTTTGTACTTAAGGTAGCATTGTGCCTTTTGTATTAAATCCCAAGGCAATTTCTGTGTTTCATCGTCAATGTGAAGGTCCAACGGATAGAGTAAAGCTACAGTGGTGCATCGTAATCTAGTACTGATCTCCCAAGGAACGCTCAAAGCAAACCACAAACAGTGGGAAGATTTACTGTTCTTCTACTTAAGGTGAATTGTGCCGTTTGTATTATCTCGCGACGCAATTTCTGTGTTTCATTGTCAATGTGAAGGTCCAAGCGATCGAGCAAAGCTGCAGTAGTGCATCGGAATCTAATACTGATCTACCAGGAAACCCTCAAAGCAAACCCCAAACAATGAGATGAAAGTAATACTGATCTCACAGAAAATGCTTAAAGCAAACCAGAAACAATGAAAAGAATTACTCTTCTTGTACCTAAGTCGGCGTTGTGCCATTTGTTTTAAATCCCGACGCAAATTCTGTGTTTCATCGTCAATCTGAAGGTCCAAGGGATAGAGTAAAGCCGCAGTAGTGCATCGGAATCTAATACTCACCTCCCACGAAACGCTCAAAGCTAACCACAAACTATCAGGAGATTTACTCTTTTTGTACTTAAGTCTGCTTTGTGCCTTTAGTATTAAATCCCGACGCAATCTCTGTGTTTCATCGTCAATGTGAAGGTCCAAGGGATAGAGTAAAGCTGCAGTAGTGCATCGGAATCTAATACTGATCTCCCAGGATACGCTCAAATAAACCACGAACGATGAGAAGATTTACTATTCTTGTACTTATGTCGGCATTGTGCCTTTTACATTAAATCGCGACGCAAGTTCTGTGTTTGATCTTCAATGTGAAATTCCAAGGGATACAGTAAAGCTGCAGTAGGTCATCGGATTCTAATACTGATCTCCCAGGAAACGCTCAAAGCAAACAACAAACAAAAAGAATATTTACTCTTCTTGTACTTCAGTCGGCATTGTGCCTTTTGTATTATATCCCGACGCAATTTCTGACTTTCATCGTGAATGTGAAGTTTCACGGGATATTGTAAAGCTGCAGTAGTGCATCGGAATCTTGTACTGATCACCCAGGAAACGCTCAAGACAAATCACAAACAATGAGAAGATTTACTCTTCTTGTACTTAAGGCGGCATTGTGCCTTTTGCATTAAATCCCGACGCAATTTCTGTGTTTCATCGCCAATGTGAAGGTCCAAGGGATAGAGTAAAGCTGAAGAAATACATCGGAATCGAATACTGATTTCCCAGGAAACGCTCAAAGCAAGCCACAAACAATGAGAAGTTTTCACCTTATTGTACTTAAGTCGGCACTGTGCCTTTTGTAATAAAATCCCGACGCAATTTCTGTGTTTCATCGTCAATGTGAAGCTCCAAGGGATAGAGTAAAGCTGCCGTAGTGCATCTGAATCTAGCACTGATGTCCCAGGAAACGCTCACACCAAACCACAAACAATGGGGAGATTGACCCTTTTGGTACTTCAGTCGTCCTTGTGCCTTTTGTATTATATCCTGACGCATATTTCTGTGTTTCATTGTCAATGTGAAGGTCCAAGGGATAGACTAAAGCTGCAGCAGTGCAATGAAATCTAGTACTGATCTCCCAGGAAACACTCAGAGCAAACTACAAACAATGAGAAGATATACTATTCTTCTACTTAAGTCGGCATTGTGCCTTTTGTATTAAATCCCGACGCAATTTCTGTGTTTCATCGTCAATGAGAAGGTCCAAGGATAGAGTAAAGCGGCAGTAGTGCATCAGAATCTAATACAGATCTCCCAGGAAACTCTCAAAGCAAACCACGAACAATGGGAAGATTTACGCTTGTTGTACTTAAGTCGTCATTCTGCATTTTGTATTTAATCCCGACGCAATTTCTGTGTTACATCGACAATGTGAGGATCCAAGAGATAGACTAAAGCTGCAATAGTGCATCGGAATCTAATACTGATCTCCCAGGAAACGCTCAAAGCATAGTTTAAACAATGAGAAGATTTACTCTTCTTGTACTTAAGTCGGCATAGTGCCTTTTGTTTTAAATCCCGACGCAATTTCTATGTTTCATCGTCAATCTGATGGTCCAAGGGATAAAGTAGAGCTGTAGTAGTGCATCGGAATCTAATATTGATCTCCTAGGAAACGCTCACTGCAAACCACAAACAATGATATGTTTACTATTCTTCTACTTAAGTCGGCATTGTGCCTTTTGAATTAAATCCCGACGCAATTTCTGTGTTTCATCGTCAATGTGAGGGTCCAAGGGATAGAGTAAGGGTGCAGTAGTGTGTCGCAATCTAACACTGATCTCCCAGGTAACGCTCAAAGCAAACAACAAAATATCAGGAGATTTTCTCTTCTTGTCCTTAACTCTGCTTTGTGCCTTTTGTATTAACTCCCGACGCATGTCTGTGTTTCATCGTCAATTTGAAGGTCCAAGGGATAGAGGAAAGCTGCAGTAGTGCATCGGAATCTAAAACTGATCTCCCAGGAAACGCTCAAATAAACCACGAACAATGAGAAGATTTACTATTCTTGTACTTATGTCGGCATTGTGCCATTTACATTAGATGGCGACGCAATTTCTGTGTTTGATTTTCAATGTGAAGGTCCAAGGGATACAGTAAAGCTGCAGTAGTGCATTGGAATCTAATACTGATCTCCCAGGAAACGCTCAAAGCAAACAACAAACAAAAAGAATATTTTCTCTTCTTGTACTTAATTCGGTATTGTGCCTTTTGTATTAAATCCCGACGCAATGTCTGTGTTTCATCGTCAATGTGAAGGTCCAAGGGATAGAGAAAAGGTGTTGAAGTGCATCGGAAAGGAATACTGATCTCCCAAGAATCGCTCAAAGCAAACCACAAACAATGAGAAGTTTTCATCTTATTGTACTTAAGTCGGCATTGTGCCTTTAGTAATAAATCCTAAAACAATTTCTGTGTTTCATCGTCAATCTGAAGGTCCAAGCGATAAAGTAAAGCTGCAGTAGTGCATCGGAATCTAATACTGATCTCCCAGGAAACGCTCAAAGCAAACCTGAACAATTAGACTATTTACTCTTCCTGAACTTAAGTCGGTATTGTGCCTTTTGGATTAAATCCCGACGCAATCTATGTGTTTCATTGTCAGTGTGTAGGTCTTAGGGATCGAGTAAAGCTGCGGTAGTGCATCGGAATCTAATACTGATCTCCCAGGAAACGCTCATAGCAAACCACGAACAATGAGAAGATTTACTCTTCTTGTACTTAAGTCGGCATTGTGCCTTTTGTATTATATCCCGACGCAATTTCTGTGTTTCATCGTCAATGTGAGGGTCCAAGAGATAGACTAAAGCTGCAGTAGTGCATCCGAATCTAATACTGATCTCCCAGGAAACGCTCAAAGCATTACAAACAATCAGAAGATTTACTTTTCTTGTACTTAAGTCGGCATAGTGTCTTTTGTTTTATATCCCGACGCAATTTCTGTGTTTGATCGTCCATGTGAAGGTCCAAGGGATAGAGTAAAGCTGCAGTAGAGCATCGGAATCTAATACTGATCTCCCAGGAAACGCTCAAAGCAAACAACAAACAATGAGAAGATTTAATCTTCTTGTACTTAAGGAGACTTTGTGCCTTTTGTATTAAATCCCGACGCAATTTCGGCGTTTCATAGTCAATGTGAAAGTCCAACGGATAGAGTAAAGCTGCAGTAGTGCATCGGAATCTAATACTGTTCTCCCAGGAAACGCTCAAATTAAACCACAAACAATGAAATGATATACTCTTCTTGTACTTATGTCGGCATTGTGCCTTTTGTATTATCTCCCGACGCAATATCTGTGTTTCATCGTCAATGTGAAGGTCCAAGCGATAGAGCAAAGCTGCAGTAGTGCGTCGGAATCTAATACTGATCTACCAGGAAACCCTCAAAGCAAACCCCAAACAATGAGATTATGTAATGTTCTTGTACCAAAGTCGGCATTTTGCCTTTTGTATTAAATCCCGACGCAATTTCTGTGTTTCATCGTCAATGTGAGGGTCCAAGGGATAGAGTAAAGGTGAGGTAGTGTATCGCAATCTAATACTGATCTCCCAGGCAACGCTCAAAGCAAACAACAAACAATGAGAAGATTTACTCTTTTTGTACATAAGTCGGCATTGTGCCTTTTGTATTAAATCCCGACGCAATTTCTGTGTTCATCGTCAATGTGAGGTTCCAGGAGATGGACCAAAGCTGCAGTAGTGCATCGGAAACTAATACTGCTCTCCCAGGAAACGCCCAAAGCATACTACAAACAATGAGATGATTTACTTTTCTTGTACTTAAGTCAGCATAGTGTCTTTTGTTTTATATCCCGTCGCAATTTCTGCGTTTCATCGTCAATGTGAGGGTCCAATGGATGGAGTAAAGGTGCAGTAGTGTATCGCAATCTAATACTGATCTCCCAGGCAATGCTCAAAGCAAACCACAAACAATGAGAAGTTTTTCTCTTTTTGTACTTAAGGCGGCATTGTGCCTTTTGTATTAAATCCCGACGCAATTTCTGCGTTTCATCGTCAATGTGAAAGTCCAAGGGATAGAGTAAAGCCGCAGTAGTGCATCGGAATCTAATACTGACCTCACATGAAACGCTAAAAGCAAACCACAAACAATGAGAAGATTACTCCTCTTGTACTTAAGTCGGCATTGTGTCTTTTGTATTAAATTCTGACGCAATTTCTGCGTTTCATCGTCAATGTGAAAGTCCAAGGGATAGAGTAAAGCTGCAGTAGAGCATCGGAATCTAATACTGATCTCCCAGGAAACGCTCAAAGCAAACAACAAACAATGAGAAGATTTAATCTTCTTGTACTTAAGGAGACTTTGTGCCTTTTGTATTAAATCCCGACGCAATTTCGGCGTTTCATAGTCAATGTGAAAGTCCAACGGATAGAGTAAAGCTGCAGTAGTGCATCGGAATCTAATACTGTTCTCCCAGGAAACGCTCAAATTAAACCACAAACAATGAAATGATATACTCTTCTTGTACTTATGTCGGCATTGTGCCTTTTGTATTATCTCCCGACGCAATATCTGTGTTTCATCGTCAATGTGAAGGTCCAAGCGATAGAGCAAAGCTGCAGTAGTGCGTCGGAATCTAATACTGATCTACCAGGAAACCCTCAAAGCAAACCCCAAACAATGAGATTATGTAATGTTCTTGTACCAAAGTCGGCATTTTGCCTTTTGTATTAAATCCCGACGCAATTTCTGTGTTTCATCGTCAATGTGAGGGTCCAAGGGATAGAGTAAAGGTGAGGTAGTGTATCGCAATCTAATACTGATCTCCCAGGCAACGCTCAAAGCAAACAACAAACAATGAGAAGATTTACTCTTTTTGTACATAAGTCGGCATTGTGCCTTTTGTATTAAATCCCGACGCAATTTCTGTGTTCATCGTCAATGTGAGGTTCCAGGAGATGGACCAAAGCTGCAGTAGTGCATCGGAAACTAATACTGATCTCCCAGGAAACGCTCAAAGCATACTACAAACATTGAAAAGATTTACTCTTTTTGTACTTAAGTCGGCATAGTGCCTGTTGATTTAAATCCCCACGCAATTTCTGTGTTTGATCGTCAATCTGAGGGTATAAGGGATAGAGTAAAGCAGCAGTAGTGCATCGGAATCTAATACTGATCTCCCAGGAAACGCACAGAGCAAACCACAAACAATGAGAAGATTTACTCTTCTTGTACTGAAGTCGCCATTGTGCCTTTTGTTTTAAATTCCAGCGCAATTTCTGTGTTTCATCGTCAATCTGATGGTATAAGGGATAATGTAGAGCTGCAGTAGTGCATCGGAATCTAATATTGATCTCCTATGAAACGCTCAAAGCAAACCACAAACAATGATAAAATATACTCTTCTTGTACTTAAGTCGGCATTGTGCCTTTTGTATTAAATCCCGAACCAATTTCTGTGTTCATCGTCAATGTGAGGTTCCAGGAGATGGACCAAAGCTGCAGTAGTGCATCGGAATCTAATACTGATCTCCCAGGAAACGCTCAAAGCATACTACAAACATTGAAAAGATTTACTCTTTTTGTACTTAAGTCGGCATAGTGCCTGTTGTTTTAAATCCCGACGCAATTTCTGTGTTTGATCGTCAATCTGAGGGTATAAGGGATAGAGTAAAGCTGCAGTAGTGCATCGGAATCTAATACTGTTCTACCAGGACACTCTCAAAGCTAACCCCAAACAATGAAATGATTTAATGCTCTTGTACCTAAGTCTACATTGTGCCTTTTGTTTTAAATCCCAACGCAATTTCTGTGTTTCATCGTCAATCTGAAGGTCCAAGGGATAGAGTAAAGCCGCAGTAGTGCATCGGAATCTAATACTTATCTCCCACGAGTCGCTCTAAGCAAACCACAAACAATCAGGAGTTTTACTCTTCTTGTACTTAAGTCTGCTTTGTGCCTTTTGTATTAAATCCCGACGCAAACTCTGTGTTTCATCATCAATGTGAAGGTCCAAGGGATAGAGTAAAGCTGCAGTAGTGCATCGGAATCTAATACTGATCTCCCAGGAAACGCTCAAATAAACCACGAACAATGAGAAGATTTACTATTCTTATACTTATGTCGGCATTGTGCCTTTTACGTTAAATTGCGACGCAATTTCTGTGTTTGATCTTCAATGAGAAGGTCCAAGGGATACAGTAAAGCCGCAGTAGTGCATCAGAATCTAATACTGATCTCCCAGGAAACGCTCAAAGCAAACAACAAACAAAAAGAATATTTACTCTTCTTTTACTTAAGTCGGCATTGTGCTTTTTGTATTAAATCCCGACGCAATTTGTGTGTTTCATCATCAATGTGAAGGTCAAAGGGATAGACTAAAGCTGCAGTAGTGCATCGGAATCTAATACTGATCTCCCATTAAACGCTCAGAGCAAACCACAAACAATGAGAAGATTTACTCTTCTTGTACTGAAGGCGCCATTGTACCTTTTGCTTTAAATCCCGCTGCAATTTCTGTGTTTCATCGTCAATCTAATGGGCCAAGGGATAATGTAGAGCTGCAGTAGTGCATCGGAATCTAATACTGATCTGCCAGGAAACGCCCAAAGCATACTACAAACAATGAGAGGATTTACTTTTCTTGTACTTATGTCGGCATTGTGCCTTTTACATTAAATCGCGACGCAATTTCTGTGTTTGATCTTCAATGTGGAGGTCCAAGGGATACAGTAAAGCTGCAGTAGTGCATCGGAATCTAATACTGTTCTCCCAGGAGACGCTCAAAGTAAACCACAAACAATGAAAAGATATACTCTTCTTGTACTTATGTCGGCCTTGTGCCTTTTGTATTATCTCCCGACTCAATATCTCTGTTTCATCGTCAGTGTGAAGGTCCAGGCGATAGAGCAAAGCTGCAGTAGTGCATCGGAGTGTAATACTGATCTCCCACGCAACGCTCAAAGCAAACAACAAACAATAAGAAGATTTACTCTTTTGGTACTTAAGGCGGCATTGTGCCTTTTGTATTAAATCCCGACGCAATTTCTGCGTTTCATCGTCAATGTGAAAGTCCAAGGGATAGAGTAAAGCTGCAGTAGTGCATCGGAATCTAATACTGACCTCACAATGAAACGCTTAAAGCAAACCACAAACATTGAGATAATTACTCCTCTTGTAGTTAAGTCACCATTGTGTCTTTTGTATTAAATTCCGACGCAATTTCTGCGTTTCATCGTCAATGTAAAGATCCAAGGGATAGAGTAAAGCTGCAGTAGAGCATCGGAATCTAATACTGATCTCCCAGCAAACGCTCAAAGCAAACAACAAACAAAAAGAATATTTACTCTTCTTGTACTTAAGTCGGCATTGTGCCTTTTGTATTAAATTCCGACGCAATTTCTGAGTTTCATCGTCAATGTGAAGTTTCACAGGATTGAGTAAAGCTGCAGTAGTGCATCGGAATCTTGTACTGATCACCCAGGAAATGCTCAAGTCAAACCACAAACAATCAGAAAATTTACTCTTCTTGTACTTAAATTGGCATTGTGCCTTTTGTATTAAATCCCGACGCAATTTCTGTGTTTCATCGTCAATGTGAAGGTCCAAGGGATAGAGTAAAGCTGCAGAAGTGTATCGGAAACGAATACTGATCTCCCAGGAATCGCTCAAAGCAAACCACATACAATGAGAAGATTTCACCTTATTGTACTTAAGTCGGCATTTTGCCTTTTGTATTAATTCCCGACACAATTTCTGGGTTTCATCGTCAATCGGAAGGTCCATGCGATAGAGTAAAGCTGCAGTAGTGCATCGGAATCTAATACTGATCTCCCAGGAAACGCTCAAAGCAAACCAGAACATTTAGAAGATTTACTCTTCCTGAACTTAAGTCGGCATTGTGCCTTTTGTATTAACTCCCGACGCAATCTATGTCTTTCATCGTCAGTGTGTAGGTCCTAGGGATCGAGTAAAGCTGCGGTAGTGCATCGGAATCTAATATTGATCTGCTAAGAAACACTCAAAGCAAACCACAAACAATGATAAGATATACTCTTCTTGTACTTAAATCAGCATTGTGCCTTTTGAATTAAATCCCGACGCAATTTCTGCGTTTCATCGTCAATGTGAAAGCCCAAGGGATAGAGCAAAGCTGCAGTAGTGCATCGGAATCTAATACTGATCTACCAGGAAACTCTCAAATAAAACCCCAAACAATGAGATGATTTAATGTTCTTGTACCTAAGTCTACATTGTGCCTTTTGTTTTAAATCCCGACGCAATATCTGTGTATCATCGTCAATCTGAAGGTCCAAGGGATAGAGTAAAGCCGCAGTAGTCCATCGGAATCTATAACCTTATCTCCCACGAAACGCTCTAAGCAAACCACAAACAATCAGGAGATTTTCTCTTCTTGTACTTAAGTCTGCTTTGTGCCTTTTGTATTAATTCCCGACGCAAACTCTGTGTTTCATCGTCAATGTGAAGGTCCAAGGGATAGAGTAATGCTTCAGTAGTGCATCGGAATCTAATGTTGATCTCCCAGGACACGCTCAAAGAAACCACGAACAATGAGAAGATTTACTATTCTTGTACTTATGTCGGCATTGTGCCTTTTACATTAAATCGCGACGCAATTTCTGTGTTTGATCTTCAATGTGAAGGTCCAAGGGATACAGTAAAGCTGCAGTAGTGCATCGGAATCTAATACTGATCTCCCAGGAAACGCTCAAAGCAAACAACAAACTGAAAGAATATTTATTCTTCTTGTACTTAAGTCGGCATAGTGCCTTTTGTTTTAAATCCAGACGCAATTTCTGTGTTTGATCGTCAATGTGAAGGTCCAAGGGATAGAGTAAAGCTGCAGTAGTACATCGGAATCTAATACTGGCCTCACATGAATCGCTCAAAGCAAACCACAAACATTGAGAAGATTACTCCCCTTGTACTTAAGTCGGCATTGTGTCTTTTGTATTAAATTCCGACGCAATTTCTGCGTTTCATCGTCAACGTGAAGGTCCAAGGGATAGAGTAAAGCTGCAGTAGAGCATCGGAATCTAATACTGATATCCCAGGAAACGCTCAAAGCAAACAACAAACAAAAAGAATATTTACTCTTCTTGTACTTAAGTCGGCATTGTGCCTTTTGTATTAAATTCCGACGCAATATCTGAGTTTCATCGTCAATGTGAAGTTTCACAGGATAGAGTAAAGCTGCAGTAGTGCATAGGAATCTTGTACTGATCACCCAGGAAATGCTCAAGACAAACCAAAAACAATGAGAAGATTTACTCTTTTATTACTTAAGTCGGCATCGCGCCGTTTGTTTTAAACCCCGACGCAATCTCTGTGTTTCATCTTCAATGTGAAGATCTAAGGGATACAGTAAAGCTGCAGTAGTGCATCGGAATCTAATACTGATCTCCCAGGAGAGGCTCAAACAAACCACGATCAATGAGAAGATTTGCTATTCTTATACTTAAGTCGGCATTGTGCCGTTTACATTAAATTGCGACGAAATTTCTGTGTTTCATCGTCAATGTGAAGGTCCAAGGGAATGAGTAAAGCAGCAGTAGTGCATCGGAATCTAATACTGATCTCGCAGGAAGCGCTCAAAGCAAACCACAATTTAAAAGAAAATTTACTCTTCTTGTACTTACGTCGGCATTGTGCTTTTTGTATTAAATCCCGACGCAATTTATGAGTTTCATCGTCAATGTGATGGTTCTAGGTATAGAGTAAAGCTGCAGTAGTGCATTGGAATCTAAAGCTGATCTCCTAGGAAGCGCTCAAAGCAAACCATGAACAATGAGAAGATTTACTCTTCTTGTACGTAAGTCGGCAATGTTCCTTTTAAATTAAATCCTGACGCAATTTCTGTGTTTCATCGTCAATGTGAGGGTCCTAAGGGATAGAGTAAATGTGCAGTAGTGTATCGCAATCCAATACTGATCTCCCAGGAAACGCTCAAAGAAAACAACAAGCATTGAGAAGATTTACCCTTTTTGTACTTAAGGCGGCATTGTGCATTCTGTATTTAATCCCAATGCATTTTCTGCGTTTCGTCGTCAATCTGAAAGTCCAAGGTGCAGAGTGAAGCTGCAGTAGTGCATCGGAATCTAGTACTGATTTCACATGAAACGCTCAAAGCAAACCACAACCAGTGAGAAGATTACTCCTCTTGTACTTAAGTCGGCATTGTTTTTTTGCATTAAATTATGACGCAATTTCTGTGTTTCATCGTCAATGTGAAGGTTCTAGGGATAGAATAGAGGTGCAGTAGTGTATCGCAATCTAATACTGATCTCCCAGGAAACGCTCAAAGAAACCACGAGCAATGAGAGGATTTACTAATCTTGTACTTAAGTCGGCATTGTGCCTTTTACATTACATCGCGACGCAATTTCTGTGTTTCATCGTCAATGTGAAGGTCCAAGGGATAGAGTAAATCTGCAGAAGTGCATCGGAAACTAATACTGATCACCCAGAAAACGCTCAAAGCTAACCACAAACAATGAGAAGATTTAACCTTATTTTACTTAAGTCATCAATGTGCCTTTTGTATTAAATCCCGAAGCAATTTCTGTGTTTCATCGTCAATGTGAGGGTTCAAGGGAATGGGTAAAGGTGCAGTAGTGTATCGCAATCTAATACTGATCTCCCAGGAAACGCTCAAAGCAAACCACAAACTAAGAGAGTATTTACTCTTCTTGTACATCAGTCGGCATTGTACATTTTGTAATAAATCCCGACGCAATTTCTGCATTTCATCGTCAATGTGAAAGTCCAAGGGATAGAGTATAGCTGCAGGAGTGCATCGGAATCTAATACTGAACTCACTTGAAACGCTCAAAGCAAACCACAAACAATGAGAAGATTACACTTCTTGTACTGAAGACGGCATTTAGTCTTTTGTATTAAAGTACGACACAATTTCTGTGTTTCATCGTCAATGTGAAGGTCCAAGGGAATGAGTAAAGCTGCAGTAGTGCATCGGAATGTAATACTGACATCCCAGGAAACGCTCAAAGCAAACCACAAACTAAAAGAGTATTTACTCTTCTTGTACATCAGTCGGCATTGTACATTTTGTATTAAGTCCCGACGCAATTTCTGTGTTTCATCGTCAATGTGAGGGACCAAGGGATAGAGTAAAGCTGCAGTAATGCTTCGGAATCTAGTATTGAGGTCCCAGGAAACGCTCAAAGCAATCTACAAACAATGAGAAGATTTACTCTTCTTGTACGAGTACTTAAGTCAGCATTGTGCCGTTTGTATTAAATCCCGACGCTATTTCCGTGTTTCACCGTCAATGTGAAGGTCCAAGGGATAGAGTAAAGATGCAGTAGTGTACCGCAATCTAATTCTGATCACCCAGGAAACGCTCAAAGCAAACAACAAACAATGAGATGATTTACGCTTATTGTACTTAAGTCGGAATTGTGCGTTTTCTACTAAAAACCGACGCAATTTCTGCGTTTCTTCGTCAATGTGAAAATCCAAGGGATAGAGTAAAGCTGCAGTAGTGCATCGGAATCTAATACTGATCTCCCAGGAAACTCTCAAAGCAAACCACAAACAATGAGAAGAGTTACTCTTCTTGAGCTTAATTCGCCATTGTGCCTTTTGTAATAAATCCCGACGGTATCGCTTTGTTTCATCGTCAATGTGAAGGTCCATGGGATAGAGTAAAGCTGCAGTAGTGGATCGGAGTCCAGTACTAATGTCCCAGGAAACGCTCAAAGCAAACCACAAACAATGAGAAGATTGACACTTTTTGTACTTCAGTCGTCCCTGTGCCTTTTGTATTTAATCCTGACGCATATTTCTGTGTTTCATCGTCAATATGAGGCTCCAAGGTATAGAGTAAAGCTGCAGTAGTGCATCGGAATCAAATACTGATCTCCCAGGACACGCTCAAACAAACCACGAACAATGACAAGATTTACTATTCTTGTAGTTAAGTCGGCATTGTGCCTTTTACATTAAATCGCGACGCAATTTCTGTGTTTCATCGTCAATGAGAAGGTCCAAGGGAATGAGTAAAGCTGCAGTAGTGCATCGGAATCTAATACCGATCTCCCAGGAAACGCTCAAAGCAAACAACAAACTAAAAGAATATTTACTCTTATTGTACTTAAGTCGGCAATGTGCCTTTTGTATTCAATCCCGACGCAATTTCTGAGTTTCAACGTCAATGTGAAGGTTCAAGGGGTAGAGTAAAGCTGCAGTAGTGCATCGGAATCTAATACTGATTTCCCTGGAAACGCTCAAGGCAAACCATGAACAATGAGAAGATTTACCCTTCTTGTACTTGAGACGGCATTGTGCCTTTTGTATTAAATCCCGACGCAATTTCTGTCTTTCATCGTCAATGGGAAGGTCAAAGGGATAGAGTAAAGCTGCAGTAGTGCATCGGAATCTAATACATATCTCCCAGGAAACGCTCAAAGCAAACCAGAAACAATTACAAGATTTACTCTTCTTGAACTTAAGTCGGCATTGCATCTTTTGTATTAACTCCCGACGCAATTTCTGTGTATCATCGTCAATCTGAAGGTCCACTGGATAATGTAAAGCTGAGGTTGTGCATCGGAATCTAATACTGATCTCCCAGGTAACGCTCAAAGCAAACCACAAACAATGATTACATTTAATCTTCTTGTACTTAAGTCGGCATTGTGCCATTTGTATTAAATCCCGACGCTATTTCTCTGTTTCACCGTCAATGTGAATGTCCAAGGAATAGAGTAAAACTGCAGTAGTGTATCGCAATCTAATACTGATCTCCCAGGAAACGCTCCAAGCAAACAACAAACTATGAGAAAATTTACGCTTTTTGTACTTAAGTCGGCATTGTGCGTTTTCTATTAAAAACCGACGTAATTTCTGCGTTTCTTCGTCAATGTGAAAGTCTAAGGGATAGAGTAAAGCTGCAGTAGTGCATCGGAATCTAATACTGATTTCCCCGGAAACCCCAAAGCAAACCACAAACAATGAGAAGATTAACTCTTCTTGATCTTAATTCGCCATTGTGCCTTTTGTAATAAATCCCGTCGGTATCGCTGTGTTTCATCGTCAATGTGAAGGTCCCCTGGATAATGTAAAGCTGAGGTAGTGCATCGGTATCTAATACTGATCTCCCAGGTAACGCTCAAAGCTAGCCACAAACAATGAGAAGATTTAACCTTGTTTTACTTAAGTCGGCATAGTGCCTTTTGTATTAAATCCCGACGCAATTTCTGTGTTTCTTCGTCAATGTGAATGTCCAAGGGATAGAGTAAAACTGCAGTAGTGTATCGCAATCTAATACTGATCTCCCAGGAAATGCAAAAAGCAAACAACAGACCATGAGAAGATTTACACTTTTTGTACTTAAGTCGGCATTGTGCGTTTTCTATTTAAAACCGACGCAATTTCTGCGTTTCTTCGTCAATGTGAGAGTCCAAGGGATAGAGTAGAGCTGCAGTAGTGCATCGGAGTCTAATGCTGATCTCCCTCGAAACGCTCAAAGCAAACCTCAAACAATGAGAAGATCGACTCTTTTTGTGCTTCAGTCGGCCTTGTGCCTTTTGCATTAAATCCCGACGCAATCTCTGTGTTTCATCGTCAATGTGCAGGTCCTGGGGATAGAGTTACGCTGCAGTAGTGCATCGGAATCTAATACTGATCTCCCAGGAAACGCACAAAGCAAACCTCAAACTATGAGAAGATTTATTATTCCTGTACTTAAGGCGCCATTGTGCCGTTTTTTTTAAATCCCGACACGATTTCAGTGTTTCATCGTCAATCTGAAGGTCCAAGGGATAGAGTAAGGCTGCAGTAGTGCATCGGAATCTAATACTGATCTCCCAGGAAACGCTCAAAGCAAACCATGAACAATGAGAAGGTTTACTGTTCTTGTACTTAAGTCGGCATTGAGCCTTTTATATTAAATCCCGACGCAATTTCTGTGTTTCATCATCAATGTGAAGGTCCAACGGACAGACTAAAGCTGCAGTAGTGCATCCGAATCTAATACTGATCTCCCATGAAACGCTCAAAGCAAACCACACACAAAAAGAAGATTTACACTTCTTGTACTTAAGTCGGCATTGTCCCTTTTGTTTTAAATCCCGACGCAATTTCTGTGTTTCATCGTCAATATGAAGGTACAAGGGATAGATTAAAGTTGCTGTAGTGCATCGGATCCAATACTGATCTCCCAGGAAACGCTCAAAGAAAACCACAAACAACGATAAGATATACTCATATTGTACTTAAGCTGGGATTGTGCCTTTTGTATTAAATTCCGACGCAATTTCTGCGATTCTTCGTCAATGTGAAAGTCCAAGGGATATAGTAAAGCTGCAGTAGTGCATCGGAATCTAATACTGATCGCCCAGGAAACGCTCAAAGCAAACCACAAACAATGAGAGGATTTACTATTCTTGAACTTAATTCGCCATTGTGCCTTATGTAATTAATCCCGACGGTATCGCTGTGTTTCATCGTCAATGTGAATGTCCATGGGATAGAGTAAAACTGCTGTAGTGCATCGGAAACTAATACTGATCTCCCAGGAAACGCTCAAACAAACAACGAACAACGAGCAGATTTACTATTCTTGTACTTAAGTCGGCATTGTGCCTTTTACATTAAATCCCGACGCATATTTCTGAGTTTCATCTTCAATGTGAAGGTTCAAGGGATAGAGTAAAGCTGCAGTAGAGCTTCGGAATCTAATGCAGATCTCCCACTAAACGCTCGAAGCAAACCAGAAACAATTAGAAGATTTACTCTTCTTGATCTTAAGTCGGCATTGTGCCTTTTGTAATAAATCCCGACGCAGTTTCTGTGTATCATCTGAAGGTCCACTGGATCATGTAAAGCTGAGGCAGTGCATCGGAATCTAATACTGATCTCCCAGGAAACGCTCAAAGCAAACCACAAACAATGAAAAGATTTACTCTTCTTAAACTTAATTCGCCATTGTGCCTTTTGTAATAAATCCCGACGGTATCGCTGTGTTTTATCGTCAATGTGAAGGTCCTTGCAATAGAGTAAAGCTGCAATAGTGCATCGGAGTCTAGTACTAATGTCCCAGGAAACGCTTAAAGCAAACCACAAACAATGAGAAGATTGACAATTTTTGTACTTCAGTCGTCTTTGTGCCTTTTGTATTAAATCCTGACGCATATTTCTGTGTTTAATCGTCAATGTGAAGGTCCAAGGGATAGAGTAAAGCTGCAGTAGTGCAATGGAATTTTGTACTGATCTCCCAGGAAACGCTCAGAGCAAACCACAAAACAATGAGAAGATTTACTCTTCTTCTACTTAAGTCGGCATTGTGCCGTTTGTATTAAATCCCGACGCAATATCTGTGTTTCATCGTCAATGTGAGGCTCCAAGGTATAGAGTAAAGCTGCAGTAGTGCATCGGAATCTAATACTGATCTCCCAGGAAACGCTCAAACAAACCACGAACAATGACAAGATTTACCATTCTTGTACTTAAGTCGGCATTGTGCCTTTTAAATTAAATCGCGACGCAATTTCTGTGTTTCATCGTCAATGAGAAGGTCCAAGGGAATGAGGAAAGCTGCAGTAGTGCATCGGAATCTAATACTGATCTCCCAGGAAACGCTCAAAGCAAACCACAAACTAAAAGAATACTTACTGTTATTGTACTTAAGTCAGCAATGCGCCTTTTGTATTCAATCCCGAGGCAATTTCTGAGTTTCAACGTCAATGTGAAGGTTCAAGGGATAGAGTAGAGCTGCAGTAGTACATCCGAATCTAATACTGATCTCCCAGGATACGCTCAAAGCAAACCAGAAACAATGAGAAGACTTAGTCTTCTTGTACTTAAGTCGGCATTGTGCCTTTTGTATTAAATCCCGACGCCATTTCTGTGTTTCATCGACAAAGTGAAGGACCTAGGGATAGAGTAAAGCTGCAGTAGTGCATCGGAATCTAATACTGATCACCCAGGAAGCGCATAAAGGAAACCACAAACAATGAGAAGATTGACTCTTCTTGTACTTAAGTCAACATTGTGCATTCTGTATTAAATCCCGACGCAATTTCCGTGTTTCATCGTCAATGTGAGGGTACAAGGGATAGAGCCAAGCATAAGTAGTGCATCGGAATCTAGAACTGATGTCCCAGGAAACGCTCAAACCAAACCACAAACAACGAGAAGATATACTATCCTTGTACTTAAGTGTGCATTGTTCCTTTTGGGTTAAATCCCGACGCAACTTCTTTGTATCATCGTCAATGTGAAGGTCCAAGTTATAGAGAAAAGCTGCAGTAGTGCATCGGAATCAAATACTTCTTTCTCAGGAAACGCTCAAAGTAAACCACAAACAATGAGAAGATTTACTCTTCTTGTACTTATGTCGGCATTGTGCCTTTTGTATTAAATGCCGACGCAATTTCTGTGTTCATCGTCTATGTGAAAGTCCAAGGGATAAGGTAATGCTGCAGTAGTGCATCGTAATCTAATACTGATCTCTCAGTAAACGCCCAAAGCAAACCACTAACAATGAGTAGAATTACTCTTCTTGTACTTGAGTCGGCATTGTGCCTTTTGTATTATATCCCGACGCATTTTCTGAGTTACATCGTCAATGTGAAAGATCAAGGATCTAGTATAGCTGCAGTAGTGCATCGGAATCTAATGCTGATCTCCCAGGATACGGTCAATGCAAACCACAAACAATGAGAAAATTGACTCATTTGGTACTTCAGTCGTCCTTGTGGCCTTTGTATTACATTCCGACGCATATTTCTGTGTTTCATCGTGAATGTGAAGGTCCATGGGATAGAGTAAAGCTGCAGTAGTGCAATGGAATCTAGTACTGATCTCCCATTAAACGCTCAGAGCATACCACTACCAATGAGAAGATTTACTATTCTTGTACTTACGTCGTCATTGTGCCTTTTGTATTAAATCCCGACGCAATTTCTGTGTTTCATCGTCGATGTGAGGGTCCAAGGGATAGAATAAAGCTGCAGTAGTGCATCCGAATCTAGTACTGATCTCCCAGGATACGCTCAAAGCAAACTACAAACAATGAGAAGATTTACTCTTCCTGTACTTAAGTCGGCTTTGTGCCTTTTGTATTATATCCCGACGCAATATCTGTATTTCATCGTCAATGTGACGGTCCAAGGGATAGAGTAAAGCTGCAGTAGTGCATCGGAGTCTAATACTGAACTCCCAGGATACGCTCAAAGCAAACAACAAACAATGAGAAGATATACTCTTCTTATACTTAAGTCGGCATTGCGGCTTTTGTATTAAGTCTGGACGCAATTTCTGTGTTTCATCGCCAATGTGAGGGTCCAAGGGATAGAGTAAAGCTGCAGTAGTGCTTCCGAATCTAATACTGATCTCCCAGTATACCCTCTAAGCAAACTACAAACAATGAGTAGATTTACTCTTCTAGTACTTAAGTCGGCATTGTGCCTTTTGTTATATATCCCGACGCACTTTCTGTGTTTCATCGTCAATGTGTAGGTCCTAGAGATAGAGTAAAGCTCCAGTGGTGCATCTAAATCTAGTACTGATCTCCCAGGAAACGATCAATTCAAACCGCGAACAATGAGAAGATTTACTCTTCTTGTACTTAAGACGGCATTGTGCATTTTATATTAAATCCCGACGCAATCTCTTTGTCTCATCGTCAATGTGAGGGTACAAGGGATAGAGTATGGCTGCAGTAGTGCATCGGAGTCCAATGCTAATCTCCCACGAAACGCTCAAAGCAAACCACAAACAATGAGAAAATTGGCTCTTTTTGTGCATCAGTCAGCCTTGTGCCTTTTGCATTAAATCCCGACGCAATCTCTGTGTTTCATCGTCAATGTGCAGGTCCTAGGGATAGAGTAAAGCTGCAGTAGTGCCTCGGAATCTAATACTGATCTCCCAGGATACGCTCAAAGCAAACCTCAAACTATGAGAAGATTTACTATTCTTGTACTTAAGGCGCCATTGTGCCGATTGTTTTAAATCCCATTACAATTTCTGTGTTTCATCGTCAATCTGAAGGTCCAAGGGATAGAGTAAAGCTGCAGTTAGGCATCGAAATCTAATACTGATCTCCCAGGAAATGCTCAAAGCAAACCAGAAACAATTAGAAGATTTACTCTTCTTGAACTTAAGTCGGCATTGTGCCTTTTGTATTAAATCACGACGCAATCTATGTGTTTCATCGTCAGAGTGTAGGTCCTAGGAATAGAGTAAAGCAGCAGTAGTGCATCGGAATCTAATACTGATATCGCAGGAAACGTTCAAAGCAAACCACGAACAATGAGAAGATTTACTCTTCTTGTACTTAAGTCGGCATTGTGCCTTTTATATTAAATCCCGACGCAATTTCTGTGTTTCATCGTCAATGTGAAAGACCATGGGACAGAGTAAAGCTGCAGTAGTGCATCCGAATCTAATACTGATCTCCCAGGAAACGTTCAAAGCAAACCACAAACAAATTGAACATTTATTCTTCTTGTACTTATGTCGGCATTGTGCCTTTTGTATTAAATCATGACGCAAATTCTGTGTTTCATCGTCAATGTGAGGGTACAAGGGATAGAGTAAAGCTGCAGTAGTGCATCGGAATCTAGATCTGATGTCCCAGGAAGCGCTCAAACCGAACCACAAACAATGAGAAGATTTACTCTCCTTGTACTGAAGCTTGCATTGTACCTTTTGGGTTAAATTCCGACGCAACTTCTTTGTTTCATCGTCAGTGTGAAACTCCAAGTTATAGGTTAAAGCTGCAGTAGTGCATCGGAATAAGATACTGCTCTCTCAGGAAACGCTCAAAGTAAACCACAAACAATGAGAAGATTTACTCTTCTTGTACTTATGTCGGCATTGTGCCTTTTGTATTAAATCCCGACGCAATTTCTGTGTTCATCGTCTATGTGAAAATCCAAGGGATTGAGTAATGCTGCCGTAGTGCATCGGAGTCTAATAGCGATCTCTCAGGAAACGCCCTAAGCAAACCACTAACAATGAGAAGATTTACTCTTCTTGTACTTAAGTCGGCATTGTGCCTTTTGTATTAAGTCCCGACGCATTTTCTGAGTTTCATCGTCAATGTGAAGGTTCAAGGATAGAGTATAGCTGCAGTAGTGCATCGGAATCTAATGCTGATCTCCCAGGAAACGCTCAATGCAAACCACAAACAATGACAAGATTGACACATTTGGTACTTCAGTCGTCCTTGTGGCCTTTGTATTAAATTCCAACGCATATTTCTGTGTTTCTTCGTGAATGTGAAGGTCCATGGGATAGAGCAAAGCTGCAGTAGTGCATCCGTTTCTAATACTGATCTCCCAGGAAACGCACAAAGCAATCCACAAACCACGAGAAGATATACTCTTATTGTACTTAAGCTGGGATTGTGCCTTTAGTATTAAACCCGACGCAATTTCTGTGTTCCATCGTCGATGTGAAGGTCCAAGGGAGAGAGTAAAGTTGCAGTAGTGCATCCGAATCTAATACTGATATCCCAGGATACGCTCAAAGCAAACTACAAACAATGAGAAGATTTACTCTTCTTGTACTTAAGTCGGCATTGTGCCTTTTGTATTAAATCCCGACGCCATTTCTGTGTTTCATCGTCAACTTGAAGGTCCAAGGGGTAGAGTAAAGCTTCAGTAGTGCATCGGAATCTAATACTTATCTCGCAGGAATCACTCAAAGCAAACCACATACAATCAGAAGATTTACTCTTCTTGTACTTAAGTCGGCATTGTGCCTTTTGTATTAAATCCCGAACAATTTCTGAGTTTCATCATCAATGAGAAGGTTCAAGGGATAGAGTATAGCTGCAGTAGTGTATCGGAATCTAATGCTGATCTCCCAGGAAAAGCTCAACGCAAACCACAAACAATGAGAAGATTGACTCCTTTTGTACTTCAGTCGGCCTTGTGCATTTTGTAATAAATCCCGATGCATATTGCTGTGTTTCATCGTCAATGTGAAGGACCAAGTGATAGAGTAAAGCTGCAGTAGTGCTTCGGAATGTAATACCGATCTCCCAGGAAACGCTCAAAGCAAACCAGAAACAATGAGAAGATTTACTCTTCTTGAACTTAAGTCGGCATTGTGCCTTTTGTATTAAATCCCGACGCAATCTCAGTGTTTCATCGTCAATGTGTAGTTCCTAGGGTCAGAGTGAAGCTGCAGTAGTGCATCGGAATCAAATACTGATCTCCCACGAAACGCTGAAAGCAAACCACGAACAATGGGAAGATTTACTCTTGTTGTACTTAAGTCTGCACTGTGCCTTTTGTGTTAAATCCCGACGCAATTTCTGTGTTTCATCTTCTTTGTGAAGGTCCAAGGAATGAGTAAAGCTGCAGTAGTGTATCGCAATCTAACTCTGATCTCCACGGAAACGCTCAAAGCATCCACAAACAAATAGAATATTTACTCTTCTTGTACTTAAGTCGGCATTGTGCCTTTTATATTAAATCATGACGCAAATTCTGTGTTTCATCGTCAATGTGAGGATACAAGGGATAGAGTAAAGCTGCAGTAGTGCATCGGAATCTAGACCTGACGTCCCAGGAAACGCTCAAACCAAACCACAAACAACAAGAAGATTTACTCTCCTTGTACTTAAGTTTGTATTGTTCGTTTTGGGTTAAATCCCGACGCAACTTCTTTGTTTCATCGTCAATGTGAAAGTCCAAGTTATAGAGTAAAGCTGCAGTAGTGCATCGGAATCTAATACTGATCTCTCAGGAAACGCCCAAAGCAAACCACTAACAATGAGAAGATTTACTGTTCTTGTACTTAAGTAAGCATTGCGCTTTTTGTATTAAATCCCGACGCATTTTCTGAGTTACATCGTCAATGTGAAGGTTCAAGGATAGAGTATAGCTGCAGTAGTGCATCGGAATCTAATACTGATCACCCAGGAAACGCTCAATGCAAACCACAAACAGCGAGAAGTCTGACTCATTTGGTACTTCAGTCGTCCTTGTGCCTTTTGTATTAAATCCCGACCCATATTTCTGTGTTACATCGTGAATGTGAAGGTACAAGGGATGGAGTAATGCTGCAGTAGTGCAATGGAATCTAGTACGGATCTCCCAGGAAACGCTCAAGGCAAACCACAAACAATGACAAGTTTTACTATTCTTGTACCTAAGTCGGCATTGTGCATTTTCTTTTAATTCCCGACGCAATTTCTGTGTTTCATCGTCAATGTGAATGTCCAAGGGATTGAGTAATTCTGCAGTGGTGCATCGGAAAATAATACTGATCTCTCAGGAAACGCTTGAAGCAAACCACAAACAATGAGTAGAGTTACTCTTCTTGTACTTAAGTCGGATTTGTGCCTTTTGTAATAAACCCCGACGCAATTTCTGAGTATTATCGTCAATGTGAAGGTTAAAGGGCTAGAGTAATGCTGTAGTAGTGCATCGGAATGTAACACTGTTCTCCCAGGAAACACTCAAAGCAAACCACAAACAATGAGAAGATATACTCTTCTTGTACTTAAGTCGCCATTGTGCCTATTGCTTTAAGTCCCGACGCGATTTCTGTGTTTCATCGTCAATCTAAAGGTCCAAGGTATAGAGTAAAGCTGCTGTAGTGCATCGGAATTTAATACTGATCTCCCAGGAAACGCTCAAAGCAAACCACAAACCTTGAGAAGATTTACTCTTCTTGAACTTAACTTGGCATTGTACCATTTGTATTAAATCCCGACGCAATCTCTGTGTCTCATCGTCAATGTGAAGGACCTATTGATTCAGTAAGGCTGCAGCAGTGCATCGGAATCTAATACTGATCTTCCAGTATACGCTCAAAGCAAACCACAACAATGAGAAGATTTATTCTTCTTGAACATAAGTCGGCATTGTGCCTTTTGTATTAAAAACCGACGCAATCTCTGTGTTTGATCGTCAATGTGAAGGTCCAAGGGATAGAGTAAAGCTGCAGTAGTGCATCGGAATCTAATACTGATCTCCAAAGAAACGCTCAAAGCAAACAACAAACAATGAGAGGATTTACTCTTCTTGTACTTAGGTTGGCATTGTGACTTTTGTATTAAATCCAGTCGCCATTTCTGCGATTCATCGTCAATGTGAGGGTCCTAGGGATAGAATAAAGCAGCAGTAGTGCAATGAAATCTAGTACTGGTCTCCCAGGAAACGCTCAGAGGAAACCACAAACAATGAGAGGATTTACTCTTCTTGTACTTATGTCGGTATTGTGCCTTTTGTATTAAATACCGACGCAATCTCTGTGTTTGATCGTCAATGTGAAGGTCCAAGGGATAGAGTATAGCTGCAGTAGTGCATCGGAATCTAATACTGATCTCCCAGGAAACGTTCAAAGCAAACCACAAACAAATTGAACATTTACTCTTCTTGTACTTATGTCGGCATTGTGCCTTTTGTATTAAATCATGACGCAAATTCTGTGTTTCATCGTCAATGTGAGGGTACAAGGGATAGAGTAAAGCTGCAGTAGTGCATCGGAATCTAGATCTGATGTCCCAGGAAGCGCTCAAACCGAACCACAAACAATGAGAAGATTTACTCTCCTTGTACTGAAGCTTGCATTGTACCTTTTGGGTTAAATTCCGACGCAACTTCTTTGTTTCATCGTCAGTGTGAAACTCCAAGTTATAGATTAAAGCTGCAGTAGTGCATCGGAATAAGATACTGCTCTCTCAGGAAACGCTCAAAGTAAACCACAAACAATGAGAAGATTTACTCTTCTTGTACTTATGTCGGCCTTTTGTATTAAATCCCGACGCAATTTCTGTGTTCATCGTCTATGTGAAAATCCAAGGGATTGAGTAATGCTGCCGTAGTGCATCGGAATCTAATAGCGATCTCTCAGGAAACGCCCTAAGCAAACCACTAACAATGAGAAGATTTACTCTTCTTGTACTTAAGTCGGCATTGTGCCTTTTGTATTAAGTCCCGACGCATTTTCTGAGTTTCATCGTCAATGTGAAGGTTCAAGGATAGAGTATAGCTGCAGTAGTGCATCGGAATCTAATGCTGATCTCCCAGGAAACGCCCAATGCAAACCACAAACAATGACAAGATTGACACATTTGGTACTTCAGTCGTCCTTGTGGCCTTTGTATTAAATTCCGACGCATATTTCTGTGTTTCTTCGTGAATGTGAAGGTCCATGGGATAGAGCAAAGCTGCAGTAGTGCATCCGTTTCTAATACTGATCTCTCAGGAAACGCACAAAGCAAATCACAAACCACGAGAAGATATACTCTTATAGTACTTAAGCTGGGATTGTGCCTTTAGTATTAAACCCGACGCAATTTCTGTGTTTCATCGTCGATGTGAAGGTCCAAGGGAGAGAGTAAAGTTGCAGTAGTGCATCCGAATCTAATACTGATATCCCAGGATACGCTCAAAGTAAACTACAAACAATGAGAAGATTTACTCTTCTTGTACTTAAGTCGGCATTGTGCCTTTTGTATTAAATCCCGACGCCATTTCTGTGTTTCATCGTCAACTTGAAGGTCCAAGGGGTAGAGTAAAGCTTCAGTAGTGCATCGGAATCTAATACTTATCTCCCAGGAATCACTCAAAGCAAACTTCAAACAATCAGAAGATTTACTCTTCTTGTACTTAAGTCGGCATTGTGCCTTTTGTATTAAATCCCGAACAATTTCTGAGTTTCATCATCAATGAGAAGGTTCAAGGGATAGAGTATAGCTGCAGTAGTGTATCGGAATCTAATGCTGATCTCCCAGGAAAAGCTCAACGCAAACCACAAACAATGAGAAGATTGACTCCTTTTGTACTTCAGTCGGCCTTGTGCATTTTGTAATAAATCCCGATGCATATTGCTGTGTTTCATCGTCAATGTGAAGGACCAAGTGATAGAGTAAAGCTGCAGTAGTGCTTCGGAATGTAATACCGATCTCCCAGGAAACGCTCAAAGCAAACCAGAAACAATGAGAAGATTTACTCTTCTTGAACTTAAGTCGGCATTGTGCCTTTTGTATTAAATCCCGACGCAATCTCAGTGTTTCATCGTCAATGTGTAGTTCCTAGGGTCAGAGTGAAGCTGCAGTAGTGCATCGGAATCAAATACTGATCTCCCACGAAACGCTGAAAGCAAACCACGAACAATGGGAAGATTTACTCTTGTTGTACTTAAGTCTGCACTGTGCCTTTTGTGTTAAATCCCGACGCAATTTCTGTGTTTCATCTTCTTTGTGAAGGTCCAAGGAATGAGTAAAGCTGCAGTAGTGTATCGCAATCTAACTCTGATCTCCACGGAAACGCTCAAAGCATCCACAAACAAATAGAACATTTACTCTTCTTGTACTTAAGTCGGCATTGTGCCTTTTATATTAAATCATGACGCAAATTCTGTGTTTCATCGTCAATGTGAGGATACAAGGGATAGAGTGAAGCTGCAGTAGTGCATCGGAATCTAGACCTGACGTCCCAGGAAACGCTCAAACCAAACCACAAACAACAAGAAGATTTACTCTCCTTGTACTTAAGTTTGTATTGTTCGTTTTGGGTTAAATCCCGACGCAACTTCTTTGTTTCATCGTCAATGTGAAAGTCCAAGTTATAGAGTATAGCTGCAGTAGTGCATCGGAATCTAATACTGATCTCTCAGGAAACGCCCAAAGCAAACCACTAACAATGAGAAGATTTACTGTTCTTGTACTTAAGTAAGCATTGCGCTTTTTGTATTAAATCCCGACGCATTTTCTGAGTTACATCGTCAATGTGAAGGCTCAAGGATAGAGTATAGCTGCAGTAGTGCATCGGAATCTAATACTGATCACCCAGGAAACACTCAATGCAAACCACAAACAGCGAGAAGTCTGACTCATTTGGTACTTCAGTCGTCCTTGTGCCTTTTGTATTAAATCCCGACCCATATTTCTGTGTTTCGTCGTGAATGTGAAGGTACAAGGGATGGAGTAATGCTGCAGTAGTGCAATGGAATCTAGTACGGATCTCCCAGGAAACGCTCAGAGCAAACCACAAACAGTGAGAAGATTTACTCTTGTTGTACTTAATTCTGCATTGTGCGTTTTGAGTTAATACCCGACGCAATTTCAGTGTTTCATCGTCAATTTGAAGGTCCAAGGGGTAGAGTAAAGCTGCTGTAGTGTATCGGAATCTAATACTTATCTCCCAGGAAACGCTAAAAGCAAACCTCAAACAATCAGAAGATTTACTCTACTTGTACTTTAGTCGGCATTGTGCCTTTTGTATTAAATCCCGAACCATTTCTGAGTTTCATCGTCAATGTGAAGTTTCAAGGGATAGAGTATAGCTGCGGTAGTGTATCGGAATCTAATGCTGATCTCCCAGGAAACTGTCAAAGCAAACCACAAACAATGAGAAGATTGACTCCTTTTGTACTTCAGTCGGCCTTGTGCCTTTTATATTAAATCCCGACGCTATTTCTGTGTTTCATCGTCAATGAGATGGTCCAAGGGATAGAGTAAAGCTGCAGTAGTGCATCCGATTCTAATACTGATCTCCCAGGAAACGCCAAAACAAACCACAAACAAATATAATATATATACTCTTCCTGTAATTAAGTCGACATTGTGCCTTTTGTATTAAAGCCCGACGCAATTTCTGTGTTTCATCGTTTAATCTGAGGGTCCAAGGGATGGAGTAAAGCTACAGTCGTGCTTCTAAATCTAGTTCTGATCTCCGAGGAAACGCTCAATTCAAACCGCGAACAATGAGAAGATATACTCTTCTGGTACTTAAGTCGGCATTGTGCCTTTTATATTAAATCCCGAGGCAATTTCTGGGTTTCATCGTCAATGTGAAGGTCCAAGGGATAGAGTAAAGCTGGAGTAGTGCATCCGATTCTAATACTGGTCTCCCAGGAAACGCTCAAAACAAACCACAAACAATGCGAAGATTGACTCTTCTTGTGCTTATGTCAGCATTGTGCCTTTTGTAAAAAATCCCGACGCAATTTCTGTGTTTCATCGTCAATGTGAAGGTCCAAGGGATAGAGTAAAGCTGCAGTGGTGCATCGGAATCTAATACTATTCTCAAAGGAAACGCTCAAGGCAAACCGCGAACAACGAGAAGATTTACTCTTCTTGTACTTAAGTCGGCATTGTGCCTTTTATATCAAATCCCGACGCAATTTCTGTGTTTCATCGTCAATGTGAGGGTCCAAGGGATAGAGTAAACCTGCAATAGTGCATCCGATTCTAATACTGATCTCCCAGGAAATGCTCAAAGCAAACCACAAACAAAAAGAATATTTACTCTTCCTGTAATTAAGTCGACATTGTGCCTTTTGTATTAAAGCCCGACGCAATTTCTGTGTTTCATCGTCACTGTGAAGGTGCAAGGAATAGAGAAAAGCTGCAGTAGTGCAACGGAAACTAATACTGATCTCCCAGGAAACGCTCAAGGCAAACCACAAACAATGGCAAGTTTTACTATTCTTGTACCTAAGTCGGCATTGTTCATTTTCTTTTAATTCCCGACGTAATTTCTGTGTTTCATCGTCAATGTGAATGTCCAAGGGATTGAGTAATTCTGCAGTGGTGCATCGGAAAATAATACTGATCTCTCAGGAAACGCTTGAAGCAAACCACAAACAATGAGTAGAGTTACTCTTCTTGTACTTAAGTCGGATTTGTGCCTTTTGTAATAAACCCCGACGCAATTTCTGAGTATCATCGTCAATGTGAAGGTTAAAGGGCTAGAGTAATGCTGTAGTAGTGCATCGGAATGTAACACTGTTCTCCCAGGAAACACTCAAAGCAAACCACAAACAATGAGAAGATATACTCTTCTTGTACTTAAGTCGCCATTGTGCCTATTGCTTTAAGTCCCGACGCAATTTCTGTGTTTCATCGTCAATCTAAAGGTCCAAGGTATAGAGTAAAGCTGCTGTAGTGCATCGGAATTTAATACTGATCTCCCAGGAAACGCTCAAAGCAAACCACAAACCTTGAGAAGATTTACTCTTCTTGAACTTAACTTGGCATTGTACCATTTGTATTAAATCCCGACGCAATCTCTGTGTCTCATCGTCAATGTGAAGGTCCTATTGATTGAGTAAAGCTGCAGCAGTGCATCGGAATCTAATACCGATCTTCCAGTATACGCTCAAAGCAAACCACAACAATGAGAAGATTTATTCTTCTTGAACATAAGTCGGCATTGTGCCTTTTGTATTAAATACCGGCGCAATCTCTGTGTTTGATCGTCAATGTGAAGGTCCAAGGGATAGAGTAAAGCTGCAGAAGTGCATCGGAATCTAATACTGATCTCCAAAGAAACGCTCAAAGCAAACAACAAACAATGAGAGGATTTACTCTTCTTGTACTTAGGTTGGCATTGTGACTTTTGTATTAAATCCAGTCGCCATTTCTGCGATTCATCGTCAATGTGAAGGTCCTAGGGATAGAATAAAGCTGCAGTAGTGCAATGAAATCTAATACTGGTCTCCCAGGAAACGCTCAGAGGAAACCACAAACAATGAGAGGATTTACTCTTCTTGTACTTATGTCGGTATTGTGCCTTTTGTATTAAATACCGACGCAATCTCTGTGTTTGATCGTAAATGTGAAGGTCCAAGGGATAGAGTATAGCTGCAGTAGTGCATCGGAATCTAATACTGATCTCCCAGGAAACGCTCAAAGCAAACCACAAACAATGAGAAGATTTACTCTTCTTGAACGTAAGTTAGCATTGTGCCTTTCGTATTAAATCCCGACGCAATCTCTGTGTCTCATCGTCAATGTGAAGGTCCTATTGATTGAGTAAAGCTGCAGCAGTGCATCGGAATCTAATACCGATCTTCCAGTATACGCTCAAAGCAAACCACAACAATGAGAAGATTTACTTTTCTTGAATTTAAGTCGGCATTGTGCCTTTTATATTAAATCCCGACGCAATTTCTGGGTTTCATCGTCAATGTGAAGGTCCAAGGGATAGAGTAAAGCTGGAGTAGTGCATCCGATTCTAATACTGGTCTCCCAGGAAACGCTCAAAACAAACCACAAACAATGCGAAGATTGACTCTTCTTGTACTTATGTCAGCATTGTGCCTTTTGTAATAAATCCCGACGCAATTTCTGTGTTTCATCGTCAATGTGAAGGTCCAAGGGATAGAGTAAAGCTGCAGTGGTGCATCGGAATCTAATACTGATCTCAAAGGAAACGCTCAAGGCAAACCGCGAACAACGAGATGATTTACTCTTCTTGTACTTAAGTCGGCATTGTGCCTTTTATATCAAATCCCGACGCAATTTCTGTGCTTCATCGTCAATGTGAAGGTCCAAGGGATAGAGTAAAGCTGCAATAGTGCATCCGATTCTAATACTGATCTCCCAGGAAATGATCAAAGCAAACCACAAACAAAAAGAATATTTACTCTTCCTGTAATTAACTCGACATTGTGCCTTTTGTATTAAAGCCCGACGCAATTTCTGTGTTTCATCGTCAATGTGAAGGTCCAAGGGATGGAGTAAAGCTACAGTAGTGCATCTAACTGTAGTACTGATGTCCCAGGAAACGCTCAAAGCAAACCACGGACAATGAGAAGATTTACTCTTCTTGTACTGAAAATTGCAGTGTGCCATATATATTAAATCACGACGCAATATCTGTGCTTCATCGTCAATGCGAAGGTGCAAGGAATAGAGAAAAGCTGCAGTAGTGCAACGGAAACTAATACTGATCTCCCAGGAAACGCTCAAGGCAAACCACAAACAATGACAAGTTTTACTATTCTTGTACCTAAGTTGGCATTGTGCATTTTCTTTTAATTCCCGACGCAATTTCTGTGTTTCATCGTCAATGTGAATGTCCAAGGGATTGAGTAATTCTGCAGTGGTGCATCGGAAAATAATACTGATCTCTCAGGAAACGCTTGAAGCAAACCACAAACAATGAGTAGAGTTACTCTTCTTGTACTTAAGTCGGATTTGTGCCTTTTGTAATAAACCCCGACGCAATTTCTGAGTATCATCGTCAATGTGAAGGTTAAAGGGATAGAGTAATGCTGTAGTAGTGCATCTGAATGTAACACTGTTCTCCCAGAAAAAACTCACAGCAAACCACAAACAATGAGAAGATTGACTCTTTTTGTACTTACGTCGGCATTGTGCCTTTTGTATTAAATCCCGTGGCAATTTCTGTGTTTCATCATCGATGTGAAGGGCCTAGGGATAGAGTAAAGCTGCAGTAGTGCACCGGAATCTAATACTGATCTCCCTGCAAACGCCAAAGCAAGCCACAAACAATGAGAAGATATACTCTTCTTGTACTTAAGTCGGCATTGTGCCTATTGTTTTAAGTCCCGACGCAATTTCTGTGTTTCATCGTCAATCTAAAGGTCCAAGGTATAGAGTAAAGCTGCTGTAGTGCATCGGAATTTAATACTGATCTCCCAGGAAACGCTCAAAGCAAACCACAAACCTTGAGAAGATTTACTCTTCTTGAACTTAAGTTGGCATTGTACCATTTGTATTATATCCCGACGCAATCTCTGTGTCTCATCGTCAATGTGAAGGACCTATTGATTGAGTAAGGCTGCAACAGTGCATCGGAATCTAATACTGATCTTCCAGTATACACTCAAAGCAAACCACAACAAAGAGAAGATTTATTTCATCTTGAACATAAGTCGGCATTGTGCCTTTTGTATTAAATACCGACGCAATCTCTGTGTTTGATCGTCAATGTGAAGGTCCAAGGGATAGAGTAAAGCTGCAGTAGTGCATCGGAATCTAATACTGATCTCCAAAGAAACGCTCATAGCAAACCACAAACAATGAGAGGATTTACTCTTCTTGTACTTAGGTTGGCATTGTGACTTTTGTATTAAATCCAGTCGCCATTTCTGTGATTCATCGTCAATGTGAAGGTCCTAGGGATAGAATGAAGCTACAGTAGTGAATTGAATTCTAGTACTGATCTCCCAGGAAACGCTCAGATGAAACCACAAACAATGAGAAGATTTACTCTTCTTGTACTTATGTCGGTATTGTGCCTTTTGTATTAAATACCGACGCAATCTCTGTGTCTGATCGTCAATGTGGAGGTCCAAGGGATAGAGTATAGCTGCAGTAGTGCATCGGAATCTAATACTGATCTCCCAGGAAACGCTCAAAGCAAACCACAAACAATGAGAAGATTTACTCTACTTGAACGTAAGTTAGCATTGTGCCTTTCGTATTAAATCCCGACGCAATCTCTGTGTCTCATCGTCAATGTGAAGGTCCTATTGATTGAGTAAAGCTGCAGCAGTGCATCGGAATCTAATACCGATCTTCCAGTATACGCTCAAAGCATACCACAACAATGAGAAGATTTACTTTTCTTGAATTTAAGTCGGCATTGTGCCTTTTATATTAAATCCCGACGCAATTTCTGGGTTCATCGTCAATGTGAAGGTCCAAGGGATAGAGTAAAGCTGGAGTAGTGCATCCGATTCTAATACTGGTCTCCCAGGAAACGCTCAAAACAAACCACAAACAATGCGAAGATTGACCCTTCTTGTACTTATGTCAGTATTGTGCCTTTTGTAATAAATCCCGACGCAATTTCTGTGTTTCATCGTCAATGTGAAGGTCCAAGGGATAGAGTAAAGCTGCAGTGGTGCATCGGAATCTAATACTGATCTCAAATAAACGCTCAAGGCAAACCGCGAACAACGAGAAGATTTACTCTTCTTGTACTTAAGTCGGCATTGTGCCTTTTATATCAAATCCCGACGCAATTTCTGTGTTTCATCGTCAATGTGTAGGTCCGAGGGATAGAGTAAAGCTGCAATAGTGCATCCGATTCTAATACTGATCTCCCAGGAAATGCTCAAAGCAAACCACAAACAAAAAGAATATTTACTCTTCCTGTAATTAACTCGACATTGTGCCTTTTGTATTAAAGCCCGAGGCAATTTCTGTGTTTCATCGTCAATGTGAAGGTCCAAGGGATGGAGTAAAGCTACAGTAGTGCATCTAACTGTAGTACTGATGTCCCAGGTAACGCTCAAAGCAAACCACGGACAATGAGAAGATTTACTCTTCTTGTACTTAAAATTGCAGTGTGCCATATGTATTAAATCACGACGCAATTTCTGCGCTTCATCGTCAATGCGAAGGTGCAAGGAATAGAGAAAAGCTGCAGTAGTGCAACGGAAACTAATACTGATCTCCCAGGAAACGCTCAAGGCAAACCACAAACAATGACAAGTTTTACTCTTCTTGTACCTAAGTTGGCATTGTGCATTTTCTTTTAATTCCCGACGCAATTTCTGTGTTTCATCGACAATGTGAATGTCCAAGGGATTGAGTAATTCTGCAGTGGTGCATCGGAAAATAATACTGATCTCTCAGGAAACGCTTGAAGCAAACCACAAACAATGAGTAGAGTTACTCTTCTTGTACTTAAGTCGGATTTGTGCCTTTTGTAATAAACCCCGACGCAATTTCTGAGTTTCATCGTCAATGTGAAGGTTAAAGGGATAGAGTAATGCTGTAGTAGTGCATCGGAATGTAACACTGTTCTCCCAGAAAAAACTCACAGCAAACCACAAACAATGAGAAGATTGACTCTTTTTGTACTTACGTCGGCATTGTGCCTTTTGTATTAAATCCCGTGGCAATTTCTGTGTTTCATCATCGATGTGAAGGGCCTAGGGATAGAGTAAAGCTGCAGTAGTGCATCGGAATTTAATACTGATCTCCCTGCAAACGCCAAAGCAAACCACAAACTATGAGAAGATTTACTCTTCTTGAACTTAAGTTGGCATTGTACCATTTGTATTATATCCCCACGCAATCTCTGTGTCTCATCGTCAATGTGAAGGACCTATTGATTGAGTAAGGCTGCAACAGTGCATCGGAATCTAATACTGATCTTCCAGTATACACTCAAAGCAAACCACAACAAAGAGAAGATTTATTTCATCTTGAACATAAGTCGGCATTGTGCCTTTTGTATTAAATACCGACGCAATCTCTGTGTTTGATCGTCAATGTGAAGGTCCAAGGGATAGAGTAAGGCTGCAGTAGTGCATCGGAATCTAATACTGATCTCCAAAGAAACGCTCATAGCAAACCACAAACAATGAGAGGATTTACTCTTCTTGTACTTAGGTTGGCATTGTGACTTTTGTATTAAATCCAGTCGCCATTTCTGTGATTCATCGTCAATGTGAAGGTCCTAGGGATAGAATGAAGCTGCAGTAGTGCAATGAAATCTAGTACTGATCTCCCAGGAAACGCTCAGATGAAACCACAAACAATGAGAAGATTTACTCTTCTTGTACTTATGTCGGTATTGTGCCTTTTGTATTAAATACCGACGCAATCTCTGTGTCTGATCGTGAATGTGGAGGTCCAAGGGATAGAGTATAGCTGCAGTAGTGCATCGGAATCTAATACTGATCTCCCAGGAAACGCTCAAAGCAAACCACAAACAATGAGAAGATTTACTCTTCTTGAACGTAAGTTAGCATTGTGCCTTTCGTATTAAATCCCGACGCAATCTCTGTGTCTCATCGTCAATGTGAAGGTCCTATTGATTGAGTAAAGCTGCAGCAGTGCATCGGAATCTAATACCGATCTTCCAGTATACGCTCAAAGCATACCACAACAATGAGAAGATTTACTTTTCTTGAATTTAAGTCGGCATTGTGCCTTTTATATTAAATCCCGACGCATTTTCTGGGTTTCATCGTCAATGTGAAGGTCCAAGGGATAGAGTAAAGCTGGAGTAGTGCATCCGATTCTAATACTGGTCTCCCAGGAAACGCTCAAAACAAACCACAAACAATGCGAAGATTGACCCTTCTTGTACTTATGTCAGTATTGTGCCTTTTGTAATAAATCCCGACGCAATTTCTGTGTTTCATCGTCAATGTGAAGGTCCAAGGGATAGAGTAAAGCTGCAGTGGTGCATCGGAATCTAATACTGATCTCAAATAAACGCTCAAGGCAAACCGCGAACAACGAGAAGATTTACTCTTCTTGTACTTAAGTCGGCATTGGGCCTTTTATATCAAATCCCGACGCAATTTCTGTGTTTCATCGTCAATGTGAAGGTCCAAGGGATAGAGTAAAGCTGCAATAGTGCATCCGATTCTAATACTGATCTCCCAGGAAATGCTCAAAGCAAACCACAAACAAAAAGAATATTTACTCTTCCTGTAATTAAGTCGACATTGTGCCTTTTGTATTAAAGCCCGACGCAAATTCTGTGTTTCATCGTCAATGTGAAGGTCCAAGGGATGGAGTAAAGCTACAGTAGTGCATCTAACTGTAGTACTGATGTCCCAGGTAACGCTCAAAGCAAACCACGGACAATGAGAAGATTTACTCTTCTTGTACTTAACATTGCAGTGTGCCATATGTATTAAATCACGACGCAATATCTGTGCTTCATCGTCAATGTGAAGGTGCAAGGAATAGAGTAAAGCTGCAGTAGTGCAACGGAAACTAATACTGATCTCCCAGGAAACGCTCAAGGCAAACCACAAACAATGACAAGATTTACTATTCTTGTACCTAAGTCGGCATTGTGCATTTTCTATTAATTCCCGACGCAATTTCTGTGTTTCATCGTCAATGTGAAGGACCTATTGATTGAGTAAGGCTACAGCAGTGCATCGGAATCTAATACCGATCTTCCAGTATACGCTCAAAGCAAACCACAACAATGAGAAGCTTTACTTTTCTTGAATTTAATTCGGCATTGTGCCTTTTATATTAAATCCCGACGCAATTTCTGGGTTTCATCGTCAATGTGAAGGTCCCAGGGATAGAGTAAAGCTGCAGTGGTGCATCGGAATCTAATACTGATCTCAAAGGAAACGCTCAAGGCAAACCGCGAACAACGAGAAGATTTACTCTTCTTGTACTTAAGTCGGCATTGGGCCTTTTATATCAAATCCCGACGCAATTTCTGTGTTTCATCGTCAATGTGAAGGTCCAAGGGATAGAGTAAAGCTGCAATAGTGCATCCGATTCTAATACTGATCTCCCAGGAAATGCTCAAAGCAAACCACAAACAAAAAGAATATTTACTCTTCCTGTAATTAAGTCGACATTGTGCATTTTGTATTAAAGCCCGACGCAATTTCTGTGTTTCATCGTCAATGTGAATGTCCAAGGGATGGAGTAAAGCTACAGTAGTGCATCTAACTGTAGTACTGATGTCCCAGGAAACGCTCAAAGCAAACCACGGACAATGAGAAGATTTACTCTTCTTGTACTTAAAATTGCAGTGTGCCATATGTATTAAATCACGACGCAATATCTGTGCTTCATCGTCAATGTGAAGGTGCAAGGAATAGAGTAAAGCTGCAGTAGTGCAACGGAAACTAATACTGATCTCCCAGGAAACGCTCAAGGCAAACCACAAACAATGACAAGATTTACTATTCTTGTACCTAAGTCGGCATTGTGCATTTTCTATTAATTCCCGACGCAATTTCTGTGTTTCATCGTCAGTGTGAATGTCCAAGGGATTGAGTAATTCTGCAGTGGTGCATCGGAAAATAATACTGATCTCTCAGGAAACGCTTGAAGCAAACCACAAACAATGAGTAGAGTTACTCTTCTTGTACTTAAGTCGGATTTGTGCCTTTTGTAATAAACCCCGACGCAATTTCTGAGTATCATCGTCAATGTGAAGGTTAAAGGGATAGAGTAATGCTGTAGTAGTGCATCGGAATGTAACACTGTTGTTCCAGGAAACACTCAAAGCAAACCACAAACAATGAGAAGATTGACTCTTTTTGTAATTACGTCGGCATTGTGCCTTTTGTATTAAATCCCGTGGCAATTTCTGTGTTTCATCGTCGATGTGAAGGGCCTAGGGATAGAGTAAAGCTGCAGTAGTGCATCGGAATCTAATGGTGATCTCCCTGCAAAGGCCAAAGCAAACCACAAACTATGAGAAGATATACTCTTCTTGTACTTAAGTCGGCATTGTGCCTTTTGTTTTAAGTCCCGACGCAATTTCTGTGTTTCATCGTCAATCTAAAGGTCCAAGGTATAGAGTAAAGCTGCTGTAGTGCATCGGAATTTAATACTGATCTCCCAGGAAACGCTCAAAGCAAACCACAAACCTTGAGAAGATTTACTCTTCTTGGACTTAAGTTGGCATTGTACCATTTGTACTAAATCCCGACGCAATCTCTGTGTCTCATCGTCAATGTGAAGGACCTATTGATTGAGTAAGGCTGCAGCAGTGCATCGGAATCTAATACTGATCTTCCAGTATACGCTCAAAGCAAACCACAACAATGAGATGATTTATTCTTCTTGAACATAAGTCGGCATTGTGCCTTTTGTATTAAGTACCGACGCAATCTCTGTGTTTGATCATCAATGTGAAGGACCAAGGGATAGAGTAAAGCTGCAGTAGTGCATCGGAATCTATTACTGATCTCCAAAGAAACGCTCAAAGCAAACCACAAACAATGCGAGGATTTACTCTTCTTGTACTTAGGTTGGCATTGTGACTTTTGTTTTAAATCCATTCGCCATTTCTGTGATTCATCGTCAATGTGAAGGTCCTAGGGATAGAATAATGCTGCAGTAGTGCAATGAAATCTAGTACTAATCCCCCAGGAAACGCTCAGAGGAAACCACAAACAATGAGAAGATTTACTCTTCTTGTACTTATGTCCGTATTGTGCCTTTTGTATTAAATTCCGATGCAGTTTCTGTGTTTCATCGTCAATGTAAAGGTTGAAGGGATAGAGTATAGCTGCAGTAGTGCATCGGAATCAAATACCGATCTCCCTGGAAACGGTCAAATCAAACCACGAACAATGAGAAAATCTACTCTTCTTGTACTTAAGTCGGCATTGGGCCTTTTATATCAAATCCCGACGCAATTTCTGTGTTTCATCGTCAATGTGAAGGTCCAAGGGATAGAGTAAAGCTGCAATAGTGCATCCGATTCTAATACTGATCTCCCAGGAAATGCTCAAAGCAAACCACAAACAAAAAGAATATTTACTCTTCCTGTAATTAAGTCGACATTGTGCATTTTGTATTAAAGCCCGACGCAATTTCTGTGTTTCATCGTCAATGTGAATGTCCAAGGGATGGAGTAAAGCTACAGTAGTGCATCTAACTGTAGTACTGATGTCCCAGGAAACGCTCAAAGCAAACCACGGACAATGAGAAGATTTACTCTTCTTGTACTTAAAATTGCAGTGTGCCATATGTATTAAATCACGACGCAATATCTGTGCTTCATCGTCAATGTGAAGGTGCAAGGAATAGAGTAAAGCTGCAGTAGTGCAACGGAAACTAATACTGATCTCCCAGGAAACGCTCAAGGCAAACCACAAACAATGACAAGATTTACTATTCTTGTACCTAAGTCGGCATTGTGCATTTTCTATTAATTCCCGACGCAATTTCTGTGTTTCATCGTCAGTGTGAATGTCCAAGGGATTGAGTAATTCTGCAGTGGTGCATCGGAAAATAATACTGATCTCTCAGGAAACGCTTGAAGCAAACCACAAACAATGAGTAGAGTTACTCTTCTTGTACTTAAGTCGGATTTGTGCCTTTTGTAATAAACCCCGACGCAATTTCTGAGTATCATCGTCAATGTGAAGGTTAAAGGGATAGAGTAATGCTGTAGTAGTGCATCGGAATGTAACACTGTTGTTCCAGGAAACACTCAAAGCAAACCACAAACAATGAGAAGATTGACTCTTTTTGTACTTACGTCGGCATTGTGCCTTTTGTATTAAATCCCGTGGCAATTTCTGTGTTTCATCGTCGATGTGAAGGGCCTAGGGATAGAGTAAAGCTGCAGTAGTGCATCGGAATCTAATAGTGATCTCCCTGCAAAGGCCAAAGCAAACCACAAACTATGAGAAGATATACTCTTCTTGTACTTAAGTCGGCATTGTGCCTATTGTTTTAAGTCCCGACGCAATTTCTGTGTTTCATCGTCAATCTAAAGGTCCAAGGTATAGAGTAAAGCTGCTGTAGTGCATCGGAATTTAATACTGATCTCCCAGGAAACGCTCAAAGCAAACCACAAACCTTGAGAAGATTTACTCTTCTTGGACTTAAGTTGGCATTGTACCATTTGTACTAAATCCCGACGCAATCTCTGTGTCTCATCGTCAATGTGAAGGACCTATTGATTGAGTAAGGCTGCAGCAGTGCATCGGAATCTAATACTGATCTTCCAGTATACGCTCAAAGCAAACCACAACAATGAGATGATTTATTCTTCTTGAACATAAGTCGGCATTGTGCCTTTTGTATTAAGTACCGACGCAATCTCTGTGTTTGATCATCAATGTGAAGGACCAAGGGATAGAGTAAAGCTGCAGTAGTGCATCGGAATCTATTACTGATCTCCAAAGAAACGCTCAAAGCAAACCACAAACAATGCGAGGGTTTACTCTTCTTGTACTTAGGTTGGCATTGTGACTTTTGTTTTAAATCCAGTCGCCATTTCTGTGATTCATCGTCAATGTGAAGGTCCTAGGGATAGAATAATGCTGCAGTAGTGCAATGAAATCTAGTACTAATCCCCCAGGAAACGCTCAGAGGAAACCACAAACAATGAGAAGATTTACTCTTCTTGTACTTATGTCCGTATTGTGCCTTTTGTATTAAATTCCGATGCAGTTTCTGTGTTTCATCGTCAATGTAAAGGTTGAAGGGATAGAGTATAGCTGCAGTAGTGCATCGGAATCAAATACCGATCTCCCTGGAAACGGTCAAATCAAACCACGAACAATGAGAAAATCTACTCTTCTTGTAGTTAAGTCGGCATTGTACCTTTTAAATTGAATAGCGACGCAATTTCTCTGTTTCATCGTCAATGTGAAGGTCCAAGGGATAGAGTAAAGCTGCAGTAGTGCATCGGAATCGTATACTGATCTCCCAGGAAAGACTCAAAGCAAACCACAAACCGAAAGAATATTTACTCTTTTTGTACTTAAGTCAGCATTGTGCCTTTCGTATTAAATCACGACGCAATATCTGTATTTCATCGTCAATGTGAAGGTGCAAGGGATGGAGTAAAGCTGCAGTAGTGCAACGGAAACTAATACTGATGTCCCAGGAAACGCTCAAAGCAAACCACAAACAATGAGAAGATTTACTATTCTTGTACCTAAGTCGGCATTGTGCATTTTGTATTAAATCCCGACCCAATATCTGTGTTTCATCGTCAATGTGAAGGTCCAATGGATTGAGTAATTCTGCAGTGGTACATCGGAAAATAATACTGATCTCTCAGGAAACGCTTGAAACAAACCACAAAAAATGAGTAGAGTTACTCTTCTTGTACTTAAGTCGGATTTGTGACTTTTGTAATAAACCCCGACGCAATTTCTGAGCATCATTGTCAATGTGAAGGTTAATAGGATACAGTAAAGGTGCAGCAGTGCATCGGAATGTAACACTGATCTAACAGGAAACGCTCAAAGCAAACAACAAACAATGAGAAGATTGCCTCTTTTTGTACTTAAGTCTCCATTGTGCCTTTTGTATTAAATCCCGACGCAATCTCTGTGTTTGATCGTCAATGTGAAGGTCCTAGGGATAGAGTAACGTTGCAGTAGTGCATCGGAATCCAATACTGATCTCCCAGGAAACGCTCAAATCAAACCACGAACAATGAGAAGATCTACTCTTCTTGTACTTAGATCGGCATTGTGCATAAAAAATTGAATCGCCATGCAATTTCTGTGTCTCATCGTCAATGTAAAGGTCGAAGGGATAGAGTAAATCTGCAGTAGTGCATCGGGATCTAATACTGATCTCCCAGGAAACGCTCAAAGCAAACCACAAACAATGAGACGATTGACACTTTTTGTACTTAAGTCAGCATTGTGCCTTTTGTATTAAATTCCGACGCAATTTCTGTGTTTCATCGTCAATGTGAAGGTCCAAGGGATAGAGTAAAGCTGCAATAGTGCATAGGAATCTAATACTGATCTCCCAGGAAACGCTCAAAGCAAACAACAAACAATGAGAAGATTTACTCATCTTGTACTTAACTCGGCATTGTTCCATTTGTATTACATCCCCACGCAATTTCTGTGTATCGTCGTCAGTGTGAAGGTCCAAAGGATAAAGTAAAGCTGCAGTAGTGCATCGGAATCTAATACTGATCTAACAGGAAACGCTCAAAGCAAACAAGAAACAATGAGATAGTTTTCTCTTCTTGAACTTAAGTCGGCATATTGCCTTTTGTGTTATTTCCCGTCGCAATTTCTGAGTTTCATCGTCAATGGGAAGGTACAAGGTATAGAGTAAAGCATCAGTAGTGCATCGGAATCTACTACTGATGTCCCAGGAAACGCTCAAAGCAAACCACAAACATTGAGGATATTTACTCTTCTTCTACTTCAGTCGGCATAGTGTCCTTTGTGTTACATTCCGACGCAAATTCTGTGTTTGATCGTCAATGTGAAGTCCAAGGGATAGAGTAATGCTGCAGTAGTGCATCGGAATCTAATACTGATCTCACAGGAAACGCTCAAAGCAAACCACAAACAATGAGACGATTGACACTTTTTGTTCTTAAGTCAGCATTGTGCCTTTTGTATTAAATCCCGACGCAATTTCTGTGTTTCATCGTCAGTGTGAGGGTCAAGGGATTGAGAAAAGCTGCAGTAATGCATCGTAATCTAATACTCATCTCCCAGGAAACGCTCAAAGCAAACCACAAACAATGAGAAGATTAATTGTTCTTGTACTTAACTCGGCATTGTTCCATTTGTATTACATCCCCACGCAATTTCTGTGTATCGTCGTCAGTGTGAAGGTCCAAAGGATAGAGTAAAGCTGCAGTAGTGCATCGGAATCTAATACTGATCAAACAGGAAACGCTCAAAGCAAACCAGAAACAATGAGAAAGGTTACTCTTCTTGAACTTAAGTCGGCGTTGTGCCTTTCGTATTATATCCCGACGCAATCTCAGTGTTTCATCGTCAATGTGAAGGACCTAGGGATAGAGTAAAGCCGCAGTAGTCCATCGGAATCTAATGCTGATCTCCCAGGAAACGCTCAATCAAACCACGAACAATGAGAAGATTTACTCTTCTAGTACTTAATTCGGCATTTTGCATTTTTTATTAAATCTCGACTCAATCCCTGTGTTTCATCGTCAATGTGAAGGTTCCAAGGGATAGAGTAAACCTGTACTAGTGCATCCGACTCTAATACTTAACTCCTAGGAAACGCTCAAAGTAAACCACAAACAAAAAAATATTTACTCTTCTTGTACTTAAGTCACATGTGCCTTTTGTATAAAATTCAGACGCAATTTCTGTGTTTCATCGTCAATGTGAAGGTCCAAGGAATAGACGAACGCTGCAGTAGCGCATCGGAAACTAATGCTGATCTCCCAGGAAACGCTCAAAGCAAACCACAAAGAATGAGAAGAATTACTCTTCTTGTACTTATGTCGGCATTGTGCCTTTTGTATTATATCCCGACGCAATTTCTGAATTTCATCGTCAATTTGAAGGTACAAGGGATAGAATAAAGCTGCAGTAGTGCATCAGAATCTAATGCTGATCTCCCAGGAAACGCTCAAAGCAAACCATAAACATTGAGAGGAATGATTCTTTTTGTTCTTAAGTCGGCATTGTTCCTTTTGTATTAAATCCCGAGGCAATTTTATTTGTTTGATCGTCAATGTGAAGGTCCAAGGGACAGAGGATAGTGTAAAGCTGCAGTAGTGCATCGGAATGTAATACCGATCTCCCAGGAAACGCTCAAAGCAAACCAGAAACAATGAGAAAATTTACTCTTCTTGAACTTAAGTCGGCATATTCCCTTTCGTACTAAATCCCGACGCAATCTCTGTGTTTCATCGTCAATGTGTAGGTCCTAGGGTCAGAGTAAAGCTGCAGTAGTGCATCGGAATCTAATACTGATCTCCCACGAAACGCTCAAAGCAAACCACGAACAATTAGTAGAATTACTCTTGTTGTACTTAAGTCAGCATTGTGCCTTTTGTGTTAAATCCCGACGCAATTTCTGTGTTTCATCTTCAATTTGAAGGTCCAAGGGATGAGAAAAGCTGCAGTAGTGTATCGCAATCTAACTCTGATCTTCCAGGAAACGCTCAAAGCAAACCACAAACAAATAGAACATTTACTCTTCTTGTACTTAAGTCGGCATTGTGCCTTTTGTATTAAATCATGACGCAAATTCTGTGTTTCATCGTCAATGTGATGGTACAAGGGATAGAGTAAAGCTGCAGTAGTGCATCGGAATCTAGAACTGATGTCCCAGGAAACGCTCAAACCAAACCACAAACAACGAGAAGATTTACTCTCCTTATACTTAAGTTTGCATTGTTCCTTTTGGGTTAAATCCCGACGCAACTTCTTTGTTTCATCGTCAATGTGAAATTCCAAGTTATAGAGTAAAGCTGCAGTAGTGCATCGGAATCTAATACCGATCTCTCAGGAAACGCCCAAAGCAAACCATTAACAATGAGAAGATATACTCTTCTTGTACTTAAGTCGGCATTGCGCCTTTTGTATTAAATTCCGACGCTCTTTCTGAGTTACATCGTCAATGTCCCACCCCATGAACCATGGACCTTGCCGTTGGTGGGGAGGCTTGCGTGCCTCAGCGATACAGATACCGTAGGTGCAACCACAACGGAGGGGTATCTGTTGAGAGGCCAGACAAACGTGTGGTTCCTGAAGAGGGGCAGCAGCCTTTTCAGTAGTTGCAAGGGCAACAGTCTGGATGATTGACTGATATGGCCTTGTAACAATAACCAAAACGGCCTTGCTGTGCTGGTACTGCGAACGGCTGAAAGCAAGGGGAAACTACAGCCGTAATTTTTCCCGAGGGCATGCAGCTTTACTGTATGATTACGTGATGATGGCGTCCTCTTGGGTAAAATATTCCGGAGGTAAAATAGTCCCCCATTCGGATCTCCGGGCGGGGACTACTCAAGAGGATGTCGTTATCAGGAGAAAGAAAACTGGCGTTCTACAGATCGGAGCGTGGAATGTCAGATCCCTTAATCGGGCAGGTAAGTTAGAAAATTTAAAAAGGGAAATGGATAGGTTGAAGTTAGATATAGTGGGAATTAGTAAAGTTCGGTGGCAGGAGGAACAAGACTTCTGGTCAGGTGACTACAGGGTTATAAACACAAAATCAAATAGGGGTAATGCAGGAGTAGGTTTAATAATGAATAGGAAAATAGGAATGCGGGTAAGCTACTACAAACAGCATAGTGAACGCATTATTGTGGCCAAGATGGATACGAAGCCCACACCTACTACAGTAGTACAAGTTTATATGCCAACTAGCTCTGCAGATGACGAAGAAATTGAAGAAATGTATGATGAAATAAAAGAAATTATTCAGATTGTGAAGGGAGACGAAAATTTAATAGTCATGGGTGACTGGAATTCGAGTGTAGGAAAAGGGAGAGAAGGAAACATAGTAGGTGAATATGGATTGGGGGACAGAAATGAAAGAGGAAGCCGCCTGGTAGAATTTTGCACAGAGCACAACATAATCATAACTAACACTTGGTTTAAGAATCATGAAAGAAGGTTGTATACATGGAAGAACCCTGGAGATACTAAAAGGTATCAGATAGATTATATAATGGTAAGACAGAGATTTAGGAACCAGGTTTTAAATTGTAAGACATTTCCAGGGGCAGATGTGGACTCTGACCACAATCTATTGGTTATGACCTGTAGATTAAAACTGAAGAAACTGCAAAAAGGTGGGAATTTAAGGAGATGGGACCTGGATAAACTAAAAGAACCAGAGGTTGTACAGAGATTCAGGGAGAGCATAAGGGAGCAATTGACAGGAATGGGGGAAATAAATGCAGTAGAAGAAGAATGGGTAGCTTTGAGGGATGAAGTAGTGAAGGCAGCAGAGGATCAAGTAGGTAAAAAGACGAGGGCAAGTAGAAATCCTTGGGTAACAGAAGAAATATTGAATTTAATTGATGAAAGGAGAAAATATAAAAATGCAGTAAGTGAAACAGGCAAAAAGGAATACAAACGTCTCAAAAATGAGATCGACAGGAAGTGCAAAATGGCTAAGCAGGGATGGCTAGAGGACAAATGTAAGGATGTAGAGGCGTATCTCACTAGGGGTAAGATAGATACTGCCTACAGGAAAATTAAAGAGACCTTTGGAGATAAGAGGACGACTTGTATGAATATCAAGAGCTCGGATGGAAACCCAGTTCTAAGCAAAGAAGGGAAAGCAGAAAGGTGGAAGGAGTATATAGAGGGTCTATACAAGGGCGATGTACTTGAGGACAATATTATGGAAATGGAAGAGGATGTAGATGAAGATGAAATGGGAGATACGATACTGCGTGAAGAGTTTGACAGAGCACTGAAAGACCTGAGTCGAAACAAGGCCCCCGGAGTAGACAATATTCCATTGGAACTACTGACGGCCGTGGGAGAGGCAGTCCTGACAAAACTCTACCAGCTGGTGAGCAAGATGTATGAAACAGGCGAAATACCCTCAGACTTCAAGAAGAATATAATAATTCCAATCCCAAAGAAAGCAGGTGTTGACAGATGTGAAAATTACCGAACTATCAGCTTAATAAGTCACAGCTGCAAAATACTAACACGAATTCTTTACAGACGAATGGAAAAACTAGTAGAAGCCAACCTCGGGGAAGATCAGTTTGGATTCCGTAGAAACACTGGAACACGTGAGGCAATACTGACCTTACGACTTATCTTAGAAGAAAGATTAAGGAAAGGCAAACCTACGTTTCTAGCATTTGTAGACTTAGAGAAAGCTTTTGACAATGTTGACTGGAATACTCTCTTTCAAATTCTAAAGGTGGCAGGGGTAAAATACAGGGAGCGAAAGGCTATTTACAATTTGTACAGAAACCAGATGGCAGTTATAAGAGTCGAGGGACATGAAAGGGAAGCAGTGGTTGGGAAGGGAGTAAGACAGGGTTGTAGCCTCTCCCCGATGTTGTTCAATCTGTATATTGAGCAAGCAGTAAAGGAAACAAAAGAAAAATTCGGAGTAGGTATTAATATTCATGGAGAAGAAATAAAAACTTTGAGGTTCGCCGATGACATTGTAATTCTGTCAGAGACAGCAAAGGACTTGGACGAGCAGTTGAATGGAATGGACAGTGTCTTGAAAGGAGGATATAAGATGAACATCAACAAAAGCAAAACAAGGATAATGGAATGTAGTCTAATTAAGTCGGGTGATGCTGAGGGAATTAGATTAGGAAATGAGGCACTTAAAGTAGTTAAAGAGTTTTGCTATTTGGGGAGCAAAATAACTGATGATGGTCGAAGTAGAGAGGATATAAAATGTAGGCTGGCAATGGCAAGGAAAGCGTTCCTGAAGAAGAGAAATTTGTTAACATCCAGTATTGATTTAAGTGTCAGGAAGTCATTTCTGAAAGTATTCGTATGGAGTGTAACCATGTATGGAAGTGAAACATGGACGATAAATAGTTTGGACAAGAAGGGAATAGAAGCTTTCGAATAGTGGTGCTATAGAAGAATGCTGAAGATTAGATGGGTAGATCACATAACTAATGAGGAAGTATTGAATAGGATTGGGGAGAAGAGAAGTTTGTGGCACAACTTGACCAGAAGAAGGGATCGGTTGGTAGGACATGTTCTGAGACATCAAGGGATCACCAATTTAGTATTGGAGGGCAGCGTGGAGGGTAAAAATTGTAGAGGGAGACCAAGAGATGAATACACTAAGCAGATTCAGAAGGATGTAGGTTGCAGTAGGTATTGGGAGATGAAAAAGCTTGCACAGGATAGAGTAGCATGGAGAGCTGCATCAAACCAGTCTCAGGACTGAAGACCACAACAACATCGTCAATGTGAAGGTTCAAGGATAGAGTATTGCTGCAGTTGTCCATCGGAATCTAATACTGATCTCCCAGGAAACGCTCAAAGCAAACCACAAACAATGAGAAGATTTACTCTTCTTGAACTGAAGTTGGCATTGTGCCTTTCGTATTAAATCCGACGCAATCTCTGTGTCTCATCGTCAATCTGAGGGTACAAGGGATAGAGTATGGCTGCAGTAGTGCATCGGAGTCTAATGCTGATCTCCCACGAAACAATCAAAGCTAACCACAAACAATGAGAAGATTGACTCTTTTTGTGCTTCAGTCAGCCTTGTGCCTTTTGTATTAAATCCCGACGGAATCTCTGTGTTTCATCGTCAATGTGCAGGTCCTTGGGATAGAGTAAAGCTGCAGTAGTGCATCGGAATCTAATACTGATCTCCCAGGAAACGCTCAAAGCAAACCTCAAACTATGAGAAGATTTACTATTCTTGTACTTAAGGCGCCATTGTGCCGTTTGTTTTAAATCCCGGCACAATTTCTGTGTTTCATCGTCAATCTGAAGGTCCAAGGGATAGAGCAAAGCGTCAGTAGTGCATCGTAATCTAATACTGATCTCCCAGGAAACGCTCAAATCAAACCAGAAACAATTAGCTGATTTGCTCTTCTTGAACTTAAGTCAGCATTGTGCCTTTTGTATTAAATCCCGACGCAATCTATGTGTTTCATCGTCAGTGTGTAGGTCCTAGGGATAGAGTAAAGCTGCGGTAGAGCATTGGAATCTAATGCTGATCTCCCAGGAAACGCTCAAAGCAAACCACGAACAATGAGAAGATTTACTCTTATTGCACTTAAGTCGGCATTGTGCCTTTTATATTAAAACCCGACGCAATATCTGTGTTTCATCGTCAATGTGAAGGTCCAAGGGACAGAGTAAAGCCGCAGTAGTGCATCCGAATCTAATACTGATCTCCCAGGAAACGCTCAAAGCAAAAGCAATCAAAAAGAATATTTACTCTTCTTGTACATAAGACGGCATTGTGCATTTTGTATTAAATCCCGACGCAATTTCTGGGTTTCATCGTCAATGTCAATGTCCGCGGGATAGAGTAAAGCTGCAGTAAAGTATCGCAATGTAATACTGATTTCCCAGGAAACGCTCAAAGCAAACAACAAACAATGTGAAGATTTACGCTTTTTGTACTTAAGTCGGCATTGTGCGTTTTCTATTAAATACCGACGCAATTTCTGCGTTTCTTCGTCAAGGTGAAGGTCCAAGGAATAGAGTAAAGCTGCAGTAGTGCAACGAAATCTAGTACTGATCTCCCAAGAAACGCTCAAAGAAAACCACAAACAATGAGATGATTACTCTTCTTGTACTTAAGTCGGCATTGTGCCTTTTTTATTAAATCCCAACGCCATATCTATGTTTCATCGTCAGTGTAAAGGTCCAAGGGATAGAGTGAAGCTGCAGTAGTGCATCGAAATCTAATAGTGATCTATCAGGAAACGCTCAAAGCAAACCACAATCAATGAGAGGATATACTCTTCTTGTACTTAAGTCGGCATTGTGCCTTTTGTTAAAAACCCAACGGAATATCTGTATTTCATCGTCAATCTGAAGGTCCCAGGGATAGAGTAAAGCTGCTGTAGTGCATCGGAATCTAATACTGATCTCCCAGGAAACGCTCAAAGCAAACCACAAACAATGAGAACATTTACTCTTCTTGAACTTATGTCGCATTGTGCCTTTTGAATTATATCCCGACTCAATCACTGTGTTTCATCGTCAATGTGAAAGTCCAAGGGATAGAGTAAAGCTGCAGTACTGCTTCGGAATGTAATACCGATCTCCCAGGAAACGTTCAAAGCAAACCAGAAACAATGAGAAGATTTACTCTTCTTGACCTTAAGTCGCCATTGTGCCTTTTGTACTAAATCCCGACGCAGTCTCTGTGTTTCATCGTCAATGTGTAGTTCCTAGGGTCCGAGTAAAGCTGCAGTAGTGCATCGGAATCAAATACTTATCTCCCAGGAAACGCTCAAAGCAAACCACGAACAATGGGAAGATTTACTCTTGTTGTACTTAAGTCGGCATTGTGCCTTTTGTGTTAAATCCCGACGCAATTTCAGTGTTTCATCTTCTATGTGATGGTCCAAGGGATGAGTATAGCTGCAGTAGTGTATCGCAATCTAACCCTGATCTCCCAGGAAACACTCAAAGCAAAGCACAAACAAACAGAACATTTACTTTTCTTGTGCTGAAGTCGGCATTGTGGCTTTTGTATTAAATCATGACGCAAATTCTGTATTTCATCGTCAAGGTGAGGGTACAAGGGATAGAGTAAAGCTGCAGTAGTGCATCGGAATCTAGAACTGACATCCCAGGAAACGCTCAAACCAAACCTCAAAGAACGAGAAGATTTACTCTCCTTGTACTTAAGTTTGCATTGTTACTTTTGAGTTAAATCACGACGCAACTTCTTTGTTTCATCGTCAATGTGAAAGTCCAAGTTATAGAGTAAAGCTGCAGTAGTGCATCGGAATCTAATGCTGATCTCTCAGGAAACGCCCAAGGCAAAAACTAACAATGAGAAGACTTACTCTTCTTGTACTTAAGTCGGCATTGCGCCTTTTGTATTAAATCCCGACGCATTTTCTGAGTTACATCGTCAATGTGAAGGTTCATGGATAGAGTATAGCTGCAGTAGTGCATCGGAATCTAATACTGATCTCCCAGGAAACGCTCAATGCAAACCACAAACAATGAGAAGATTGACTCATTTGGTACTTCAGTCTTCCTTGTGCTTTTTGTATTAAATCCCGACCCATATTTCTGTGTTTCATCGTGAATGTGAAGGTCCAAGGGATAGAGTAAAGCTGCAGTAGTGCAATGGAATCTAGTACTGATCTCCCAGGAAACGCTCAGAGCAAACCACAATCAATGAGAGGATTTACTTCTCTTGTACTCAAGTCGTCGTTGTGCATTTTGTATTAAATCCCGACCCATATTTCTGTGTTTCATTGTGAATGTGAAGGTCCAAGGGATAGAGTAAAGCTGCAGTAGTGCAATGGAATCTAGTACTGATCTCCCAGGAAACGCTCAAAGCAAACCACAAACAACGATACGATATACTGTTATTGTACTGAAGGTGGGATTGTGCCTTTTGTATTAAATCCCGACGCATATTGCTGTGTTTCGTCGTCAATGTGAAGGACCAAGTGATAGAGTAAAGCTGCAGTAGTGCAATGGAATCCAGTACTGATCTCCCAGGAAACGCTCACAGCAAACCACAAACAATGAGAAGATTTACTCTTCTTGTACTTAAGTCGGCATTGTGCCTTTTGTATTAAATCCCGACGCAATTTATGTGTTTCATCGTCAATGTGAAGGTCGAAGGGATAGAGTAATGCTACGGTAGTGCATCGGAAATTAATACTGATCTCACAGGAAACGCTTAAAGCACACCACAAACAATGAGAAGGTTTACTCTTCTTGTACTTAAGTCGACATAGTGCCTTTTGTATTAAAGCCCGACGCAATTTCTGTGTTTCATCGTTTAATGTGAGGGTCCAAGGGAAGGAGTAAAGCTACAGTAGTGCATCTAAATCTAGTACTGATCTCCCTGGAAACGCTCAATTCAAACCGCGAACAGTGAGAAGATATACTCTTCTGGTACTTAAGTCTGCAGTGTGCCATATGTATTAAATCACGACGCAATATCTGTGTTTCATCGTCAATGTGAAGGTGCAAGGGATAGAGTAAAACTGCAGTAGTGCAACGGAAACTAATACTGATCTCCCAGGAAACGCTCAAAGCAAACCACAAACAATGAGAAGATTTACTATTCTTGTACCTAGGTCGGCATTGTGCATTTTCTATTAATTCCCGACGCAATTTCTGTGTTTCATCGTCAATGTGAAGGTCCAAGGGATTGAGTAATTCTGCTGTGGTGCATCGGAAAATAATACTGATCTCTCAGTAAACGCTTGAAGCAAACCACAAACAATGAGTAGAGTTACTCTTCTTGTACTTAAGTCGGCATTGTGCCTTTTGTAATAAATCCCGACGCAATTTCTGAGTATCATCGTCAATGTGAAGGTTAAAGGGATAGATCAATGCTGTAGTAGTGCATCGAAATGTAACACTGATCTCCCAGGAAACACTCAAAACAAACCACAGACAATGAGAAGATTGACTCTTTTTGTACTTACGTCGGCATTGTGCCTTTTGTATTAAATCCCGTGGCAATTTCTGTGTTTCATCGTCGATGAGAAGGGCCAAGGAATAGAGTAAAGCTGCAGTAGTGCATCGGAATCTAATACTGATCGCCCTGGAAACGCCAAAGGAAACCACAAACAATGAGAAGATATACTCTTCTTGTACTTAAATCGGCATTGTGCCTATTGTTTTAAGTCCCGACGCAATTTCTGTGTTTCATCGTCAATGAGAAGGTCCAAGGGATAGAGTAAAGCTGCAGTAGTGCATCCGATTCTATTACTGATCCCCAAGGAAACGCTCAAAACAAACCACAAACAAATATAATATATACGCTTCCTGTAATTAAGTCGACATTGTGCCTTTTGTATTAAAGCCCGACGCAATTTCTGTGTTTCATCGTTTAATGTGAGGGTCCAAGGGAAGGAGTAAAGCTACAGTAGTGCATCTAAATCTAGTACTGATCTCCCTGGAATTGCTCAATTCAAATCGCGAACAATGAGAAGATATACTCTTCTGGTACTTAAGTCTGCAGTGTGCCATATGTATTAAATCCAGACGCAATTTCTGTGTTTCATCGTCAATGTGAAGGTCAAAGGGATTGAGTAATTCTGCAGTGGTACATCGGAAAATAATACTGATCTATCAGGAAACGCTTAAAGCAAACCACAAACAATGAGAAGAATCACTCTTCTTGTACTTAAGTCGGCATTGTGCCTTTTGTAATAAATCCCGACGCAATTTCTGAGTATCATCGTCAATGTGAAGGTTAAAGGGATAGAGTAAAGCTGCAGTAGTGCATCGGAATGTAACACTGATCTCCCAGGAAACGCTCAATGCAAACCAAAAACAATGAGAAGAATTACTCTTCTTGTACTTCAGTCGGCATTGTGTCTTTTGTGTTACATTCCGACGCAAATTCTGTGTTTGATCGTCAATGTGAAGTCCAAGGGATAGAGTAAAGCTGCAGTAGTGCATCGGAATCTAATACTGATCTCCCAGGAAAAGCTCAAAGCAAACCACAAACAATGAGACGATTGACACTTTTTGTACTTAAGTCAGCATTGTGCATTTTGTATTAAATCCCGACGTAATTTCTGTGTTTCATCGTCAGTTTGAAGGTCCAAGGTATAGAGTAAAGCTACAGTAGTGCATCGGTATCTAGTACTGATCTCCCAGGAAACCTTCGAAGCATACCACGAACAATGAGAAGATTTAATCTTTTTGTACCAAAGTCGGCATTGTGGCTTTTGTATTAAATCCCGACGCTATTTCTGTGTTTCATCCTCAATGTGAAGGTCCAAGGAATAGACTAACGCTGCAGTAGCGCATCGGAAACTAATACTAATCTCCCAGGAAACGCTCAAAGCAAACCACAAGGAATGAGAAGAATTACTCTTCTTGTACTTAAGTCGGCATTGTGCCTTTTGTATTATATCCTGACGCAATTTCTGAGTTTCATCGTCAATTTGAAGGTATAAGGGATAGAATAAAGCTGCAGTAGTGCATCGGAATCTAATACTGATCTCCCAGGGAACGCTCAAAGGAAACCATAAACAATGAGAGGAATGATTCTTTTTGTTCTTAAGTCGGCGTTGTTCCTTTTGTGTTAAATCCCGAGGTAATTTTATGTGTTTCATCGTCAATATGAAGGTCCAAGGGACAGAGTAACGCTGCAGTAGTGCATCGGAAACTAATACTGATCTCCCAGGAAATGCTCAAAGCAAACCAAAAACAATGAGAAGATTTACTCTTCTTGTACTTAAGTCGGCATAGTGCCTTTAGTGTTAAATCCCGACGCAATTTCTGAGTTTCTTCGTCAATGGGAAGGTACAAGGGATAGAGTAAAGCTGCAGTAGTGCATCGGAATCTAATACTGATCTCCCAGGAAACGCTCAAAGCAAACCACAAACAAAAAGAATAATTACTTTTCGTGTACTTAAATCGACATTGTGCCTTTTGATTAAAATCCCGACACAATTTCTGTGTTTCATCGTCAATGTGAAGTCCAAGGGACAGAGTAAAACTGCAGTAGTGCATCTGAATCTAATACTGATCTCCCAGGAAACGCTCAAAGCAAACCAGAAACAATGAGTAGGTTTCTCTTCTTGAACTTAAGTCGGCATTGTGCCTTTTGTATTATATCCCGACGCAATCTCTGTGTGTCATCGTCAATATGAAGGACCTAGGGATAGAGTAAAGCTACAGTAGTGCATCGGAATGTAATGTTGTTCTCCCAGGAAACGCTCAAAGTAAACCACAAACAAAAAAATATTTATTATTCTTGTACTTAAGTCAACATTGTGCCTTTTGTATGAAATAACGACGCAATTTCTGTGTTTCATCGTCAATGTGAACGTCCAAGGTATAGAGTAAAGATGCAGTAGTGCATCGGAATCTAGTACTGATCTCCCAGGAAACCTTCGAAGCATACCACGAACAATGAGAAGATTTACTCTTCTTGTACTTAAGTGAGCATTGTGCCTTTTGTATTAAATTACAACACAATTTCTGTGTTTCATCGGCAATGTGAAGGTCCAAGAGATAGAGTAACGATGCAGTAGTGCATCGGAAACTAATACTGATCTCCCAGGAAACGCTCAAAGCAAACCACAAATAATGAGAAGAATTACTCTTATTGTACTTAAGTCGGCATTGTGCATTTTGTATTAAATCTCGACGCAATTTCTGAGTTTCATCGTCAATTTGAAGGTACGAAAGATAGAGTAAAGCTGCAGTAGTGCATCGGAATCTAATACTGATCTCGCAGGAAACGCTCAAACCAAACCACAAGCAATGAGAAGATTGATTCTTTTTGTACTTAAGTCGGCATTGTGCCTTTTGTATTAAATCCCGAATCAATTTCTGAGTTTCATCGTCAATGTGAAGGTCCAAGGGATAGAGTAAAGCTGCAGTAGTGCATCGGTATCTAGTACTGATCCCCCAAGGAACGTTCAACGCAAACCACAAGAAATGAGAGGATTTACTCTTCTTGTACTTAAGTCGGCATTGTGCCTTTAGTGTTAAATCCCGATGCAATTTTTGTGTTTCATCGTCAATGTGAAGGTCTAAGGGATAGAGTAAAACCTCAGTAGTGCATCGGAATCTAATACTGACCTCCGAGGAAACGTTCAAAGCAAACCACAAACAGTGAGGAGAATTACTCTTCTTGTACTTCAGTCGGCATTGTGTCTTTTGTATTACATTCCGACGCAAATTCTGTGTTTGAACGTCAATGTGAAGGTCGAAGGGATTGATTAAAGCTGCAGTAGTGCATCGGAATCTAATACTGATGTCCAAGGAAACGCTCAAAGCAAACAACAAACAATAAGGAAATATACTCTTCTTGTATTTATGTCGGCATTGTGGCTTTAGTTATAAATCCCGAAGCAATTTCTGTGTTTCATCGTCAATGTGAAGTGCCAAGGGATAGAGTTAAGCTGCAGTTGTGCATCGTAATCTAATACTGATCTCCCAGAAAACGCACAAAGCAAACCACAAACAAAAAGAATATTTACTCTTCGTGTACTTAAGTCGACATTGTGCCTTTTGTATTTAATCCCGACGCACTTTCTGTCTTTCAGCGTCAATGTGAAAGTCCATGGGATAGAGTAAAGATGCAGTAGATCTTCGGAATCTAGTACTGATCTCCCAGGAAGCGCTCAAAGGAAACCACAAACAATGAGAGGATTGACTCTTCTTGTACTTAAGTCAACATTGTGCAATTAGTATTAAATCCCGACGCAATTACTCTGTTTCATCGTCAAGGAGAAGGTCCAAGGGATAGAGTGAAGCTGCAGAAGTGCATCAGAATCTAATACTGATGTACCTGGAGACGCCCAAACCAATCCACAAACAATGAGAAGATTTAGTCTTCTTGTACTTAAGTCGGCATTGTGCTTTTTGGTTTAATTCCCGACGCAATTTCTGTGTCTCAGCGTCAATGTGAAGGTCCAAGGGATAGAGTAAAGCTGCAGTAGTGCATCGGAATCTAATACTGATCTCCCAGGAAAAGCTCAATGCAAACCACAAACAATGAGAAGATTTAATCTTCTTGTACTTAAGTCGGCATTGTGCCTTTTGTATTAAATCCCGACACAATTTCTATGTTTCTTCGTCAATGTGAAGGTCCAAGGGATAGAGTAATGCTGCAATAGTGCATCGTAATCTAATACTGATCCACCTGGAAACGCTCAAAGCACACCACAAACTATTAGAAGATTTACTCTTCTTGTACTTAAATTGGCATTGTGCCTTTTGTATTAATTCCCGACCCAATTTCTGAGTTTCATCGTCAATGTGAAGGTTGAAGGGATTGAGTATAGCTGCGGGAGTGCATCGGAATCTAATGCTAATATCCCAGGAAACGCTCAACGCAAACCTCAGACAATGAGGAGATTGACACAATTTGTACTTCAGTCCTCCTTGTGCCTTTTGCGTTAAAACCCGACGCATATTTCTTGTTTCATCGACAATGTGAAGGTCCAAGAGATAGATTAAAGTTGCAGTAGTGCACTGGAATCTAGTACAGATCTCCCAGGAAACGCTCAGAGCAAACCACAAACAATGAGATGATTTACTCTTTTTGTACTTTTGTCGGCATTGTGCCTTTAGTATTACATCCCGATGCCATTTCTGTGTTTCATCGTCATTGTCAAATTCAAAGGGATAGAATAAAGCTTCAGTAGTGCATCGGAATCTAATACTGAAATCCCTGGAAACGCCCAAGGCAAACCACAAACAATGAGAAGATTGAGTCTTCTTGTACTTAAGTCGGCATTATGCATTTTGGGTTAATTCCCGAAATAATTTCTGTGTTTCATCGTCAATGTGAAGGTCCAAGGGATAGAGTAAAGCTGCAGTAGTGCATCGGAATCTAATACTGATCTCTCAGGAAACGCCCAAAGCAAAAAACTAACAATGAGAAGACTTACTCTTCTTGTACTTAAGTCGGCATTGCGCCTTTTGTATTAAATCCCGACGCATTTTCTGAGTTACATCGTCAATGTGAAGGTTCATGGATAGAGTATAGCTGCAGTAGTGCATCGGAATCTAATACTGATCTCCCAGGAAACGCTCAATGCAAACCACAAACAATGAGAAGATTGACTCATTTGGTACTTCAGTCTTCCTTGTGCCTTTTGTATTAAATCCCGACCCATATTTCTGTGTTTCATCGTCAATGTGAAGGTCCAAGGGATAGAGTAAAGCTGCAGTAGTGCAATGGAATCTAGTACTGATCTCCCAGGAAACGCTCAGAGCAAACCACAATCAATGAGAGGATTTACTTCTCTTGTACTCAAGTCGTCGTTGTGCATTTTGTATTAAATCCCGACCCATATTTCTGTGTTTCATCGTGAATGTGAAGGTCCAAGGGATAGAGTAAAGCTGCAGTAGTGCAATGGAATCTAGTACTGATCTCCCAGGAAACGCTCAAAGCAAACCACAAACAACGATACGATATACTGTTATTGTACTGAAGGTGGGATTGTGCCTTTTGTATTAAATCCCGACGCATATTGCTGTGTTTCGTCGTCAATGTGAAGGACCAAGTGATAGAGTAAAGCTGCAGTAGTGCAATGGAATCCAGTACTGATCTCCCAGGAAACGCTCACAGCAAACCACAAACAATGAGAAGATTTACTCTTCTTGTACTTAAGTCGGCATTGTGCTTTTTGTATTAAATCCCGACGCAATTTATGTGTTTCTTCGTCAATGTGAAGGTCGAAGGGATAGAGTAATGCTACGGTAGTGCATCGGAAATTAATACTGATCTCACAGGAAACGCTTAAAGCACACCACAAACAATGAGAAGATTTACTCTTCTTGTACTTAAGTCGACATAGTGCCTTTTGTATTAAAGCACGACGCAATATCTGTGTTTCATCGTCAATGTGAAGGTCCAAGGGATTGAGAAATTCTGCAATGGTGCATCGGAAAATAATACTGATCTCTCAGGAAATGCTTGAAGCAAACCACAAACAATGAGTAGAGTTACTCTTCTTGTACTTAAGTCGGCATTGTGCCTTTTGTAATAAATCCCGACGCAATTTCTGAGTATCATCGTCAATGTGAACGTTAAAGGGATAAAGTAATGCTGTAGTAGTGCTTCGGAATGTAACACTGATCTCCCAGGAAACACTCAAAGCAAACCACAAACAATGAGAAGATTGACTCTTTTTGTACTTACGTCGGCATTGTGCCTTTTGTATTAAATCCCGTGGCAATTTCTGTGTTTCATCATCAGTGAGAAGGTCCAAGGGATAGAGTAAAGCTGCAGTAGTGCATCCGATTCTAATACTGATCCCCAAGGAAACGCTCAAAACAAACCACAAACAAAAATAATATATACGCTTCCTGTAATTAAGTCGACATTGTGCCTTTTGTATTAAAGCCCGACGCAATTTCTGTGTTTCATCGTTTAATGTGAGGGTCCAAGGGAAGGAGTAAAGCTACAGTAGTGCATCTAAATCTAGTACTGATCTCCCTGGAAACGCTCAATTCAAACCGCGAACAATGAGAAGATATACTCTTCTGGTACTTAAGTCTGCAGTGTGCCATATGTATTAAATCACGACGCAATATCTGTGTTTCATCGTCAATGTGAAGGTGCAAGGGATAGAGTAAAACTGCAGTAGTGCAACGGAAACTAATACTGATCTCCCAGGAAACGCTCAAAGCAAACCACAAACAATGAGAAGATTTACTATTCTTGTACCTAAGTCGGCATTGTGCATTTTCTATTAATTCCCGACGCAATTTCTGTGTTTCATCGTCAATGTGAAGGTCCAAGGGATTGAGTAATTCTGCTGTGGTGCATCGGAAAATAATACTGATCTCTCAGTAAACGCTTGAAGCAAACCACAAACAATGAGTAGAGTTACTCTTCTTGTACTTAAGTCGGCATTGTGCCTTTTGTAATAAATCCCGACGCAATTTCTGAGTATCATCGTCAATGTGAAGGTTAAAGGGATAGATCAATGCTGTAGTAGTGCATCGAAATGTAACACTGATCTCCCAGGAAACACTCAAAGCAAACCACAGACAATGAGAAGATTGACTCTTTTTGTACTTACGTCGGCATTGTGCCTTTTGTATTAAATCCCGTGGCAATTTCTGTGTTTCATCGTCGATGAGAAGGGCCAAGGAATAGAGTAAAGCTGCAGTAGTGCATCGGAATCTAATACTGATCGCCCTGGAAACGCCAAAGGAAACCACAAACAATGAGAAGATATACTTTTCTTGTACTTAAATCGGCATTGTGCCTATTGTTTTAAGTCCCGACGCAATTTCTGTGTTTCATCGTCAATGAGAAGGTCCAAGGGATAGAGTAAAGCTGCAGTAGTGCATCCGATTCTATTACTGATCCCCAAGGAAACGCTCAAAACAAACCACAAACAAATATAATATATACGCTTCCTGTAATTAAGTCGACATTGTGCCTTTTGTATTAAAGCCCGACGCAATTTCTGTGTTTCATCGTTTAATGTGAGGGTCCAAGAGAAGGAGTAAAGCTACAGTAGTGCATCTAAATCTAGTACTGATCTCCCTGGAATTGCTCAATTCAAATCGCGAACAATGAGAAGATATACTCTTCTGGTACTTAAGTCTGCAGTGTGCCATATGTATTAAATCACGACGCAATATCTGTGTTTCATCGTCAATGTGAAGGTGCAAGGGATAGAGTAAAACTGCAGTAGTGCAACGGAAACTAATACTGATCTCCCTGGAAACGCTGAAATCAAACCACGAACAATGAGAAATTCTACTCTTCTTGTACTTAAGTCGGCATTGTGCCTTTTGTATTAAATCACGACACAATATCTGTATTTCATCGTCAATGTGAAGGTGCAAGGGATAGAGTAATACTGACCTCCCAGGAAACGCGCAAAGCAAACCACAAACAAAGGGAAGATTTACTACTCTTGTATCTAAGTCGGCATTGTGCATTTTGTATTAAATCCAGACGCAATTTCTGTGTTTCATCGTCAATGTGAAGGTCAAAGGGATTGAGTAATTCTGCAGTGGTACATCGGAAAATAATACTGATCTATCAGGAAACGCTTAAAGCAAACCACAAACAATGAGAAGAATCACTCTTCTTGTACTTAAGTCGGCATTGTGCCTTTTGTAATAAATCCCGACGCAATTTGTGAGTATCATCGTCAATGTGAAGGTTAAAGGGATAGAGTAAAGCTGCAGTAGTGCATCGGAATGTAACACTGAGCTCCCAGGAAACGCTCAATGCAAACCAAAAACAATGAGAAGAATTACTCTTCTTGTACTTCAGTCGGCATTGTGTCTTTTGTGTTACATTCCGACGCAAATTCTGTGTTTGATCGTCAATGTGAAGTCCAAGGGATAGAGTAAAGCTGCAGTAGTGCATCGGAATCTAATCCTGATCTCCCAGGAAAAGCTCAAAGCAAACCACAAACAATGAGACGATTGACACTTTTTGTACTTAAGTCAGCATTGTGCATTTTGTATTAAATCCCGACGTAATTTCTGTGTTTCATCGTCAGTTTGAAGGTCCAAGGTATAGAGTAAAGCTACAGTAGTGCATCGGTATCTAGTACTGATCTCCCAGGAAACCTTCGAAGCATACCACGAACAATGAGAAGATTTAATATTTTTGTACCAAAGTCGGCATTGTGGCTTTTGTATTAAATCCCGACGCTATTTCTGTGTTTCATCCTCAATGTGAAGGTCCAAGGAATAGACTAACGCTGCAGTAGCGCATCGGAAACTAATACTAATCTCCCAGGAAACGCTCAAAGCAAACCACAAAGAATGAGAAGAATTACTCTTCTTGTACTTAAGTCGGCATTGTGCCTTTTGTATTATATCCTGACGCAATTTCTGAGTTTCATCGTCAATTTGAAGGTATAAGGGATAGAATAAAGCTGCAGTAGTGCATCGGAATCTAATACTGATCTCCCAGGAAACGCTCAAAGCAAACCATAAACAATGAGAGGAATGATTCTTTTTGTTCTTAAGTCGGCGTTGTTCCTTTTGTGTTAAATCCCGAGGTAATTTTATGTGTTCCATCGTCAATATGAAGGTCCAAGGGACAGAGTAACGCTGCAGTAGTGCATCGGAAACTAATACTGATCTCCCAGGAAATGCTCAAAGCAAACCAAAAACAATGAGAAGATTTACTCTTCTTGTACTTAAGTCGGCATAGTGCCTTTAGTGTTAAATCCCGACGCAATTTCTGAGTTTCTTCGTCAATGGGAAGGTACAAGGGATAGAGTAAAGCTGCAGTAGTGCATCGGAATCTAATACTGATCTCCCAGGAAACGCTCAAAGCAAACCACAAACAAAAAGAATAATTACTTTTCGTGTACTTAAATCGACATTGTGCCTTTTGATTAAAATCCCGACACAATTTCTGTGTTTCATCGTCAATGTGAAGTCCAAGGGACAGAGTAAAACCGCAGTAGTGCATCTGAATCTAATACTGATCTCCCAGGAAACGCTCAAAGCAAACCAGAAACAATGAGTAGGTTTCTCTTCTTGAACTTAAGTCGGCATTGTGCCTTTTGTATTATATCCCGACGCAATCTCTGTGTTTCATCGTCAATATGAAGGACCTAGGGATAGAGTAAAGCTACAGTAGTGCATCGGAATGTAATGTTGTTCTCCCAGGAAACGCTCAAAGTAAACCACAAACAAAAAAATATTTATTATTCTTGTACTTAAGTCAACATTGTGCCTTTTGTATGAAATAACGACGCAATTTCTGTGTTTCATCGTCAATGTGAACGTCCAAGGTATAGAGTAAAGATGCAGTAGTGCATCGGAATCTAGTACTGATCTCCCAGGAAACCTTCAAAGCATACCACGAACAATGAGAAGATTTACTCTTCTTGTACTTAAGTGAGCATTGTGCCTTTTGTATTAAATTACAACACAATTTCTGTGTTTCATCGGCAATGTGAAGGTCCAAGAGATAGAGTAACGATGCAGTAGTGCATCGGAAACTAATACTGATCTCCCAGGAAACGCTCAAAGCAAACCACAAACAATGAGAAGAATTACTCTTATTGTACTTAAGTCGGCATTGTGCATTTTGTATTAAATCTCGACGCAATTTCTGAGTTTCATCGTCAATTTGAAGGTACAAAAGATTGAGTAAAGCTGCAGTAGTGCATCGGAATCTAATACTGATCTCGCAGGAAACGCTCAAACCAAACCACAAGCAATGAGAAGATTGATTCTTTTTGTACTTAAGTCGGCATTGTGCCTTTTGTATTAAATCCCGAATCAATTTCTGAGTTTCATCGTCAATGTGAAGGTCCAAGGGATAGAGTAAAGCTGCAGTAGTGCATCGGTATCTAGTACTGATCCCCCAAGGAACGTTCAACGCAAACCACAAGAAATGAGAGGATTTACTCTTCTTGTACTTAAGTCGGCATTGTGCCTTTAGTGTTAAATCCCGATGCAATTTCTGTGTTTCATCGTCAATGTGAAGGTCTAAGGGATAGAGTAAAACCTCAGTAGTGCATCGGAATCTAATACTGACCTCTGAGGAAACGTTCAAAGCAAACCACAAACAGTGAGGAGAATTACTCTTCTTGTACTTCAGTCGGCATTGTGTCTTTTGTATTACATTCCGACGCAAATTCTGTGTTTGATCGTCAATGTGAAGGTCGAAGGGATTGATTAAAGCTGCAGTAGTGCATCGGAATCTAATACTGATGTCCAAGGAAACGCTCAAAGCAAACAACAAACGATAAGGAAATATACTCTTCTTGTATTTAAGTCGGCATTGTGGCTTTAGTTATAAATCCCGAAGCAATTTCTGTGTTTCATCGTCAATGTGAAGTGCCAAGGGATAGAGTTAAGCTGCAGTTGTGCATCGTAATCTACTACTGATTTCCCAGAAAACGCACAAAGCAAACCACAAACAAAAAGAATATTTACTCTTCGTGTACTTAAGTCGACATTGTGCCTTTTGTATTTAATCCCGACGCACTTTCTGTCTTTCATCGTCAATGTGAAGGTCCAAGGGATAGAGTAAAGCTGCAGTAGTGCATCGGTATCTAGTACTGATCCCCCAAGGAACGTTCAACGCAAACCACAAGAAATGAGAGGATTTACTCTTCTTGTACTTAACTCGGCATTGTGCTTTTTGGGTTAATTCCCGACGCAATTTCTGTGTCTCAGCGTCAATGTGAAGGTCCAAGGGATAGAGTAAAGCTGCAGTAGTGCATCGGAATCTAATACTGATCTCCCAGGAAAAGCTCAATGCAAACCACAAACAATGAGAAGATTTACTCTTCTTGTACTCAAGTCGGCATTGTGCCTTTTGTATTAAATCCCGACACAATTTCTATGTTTCTTCGTCAATGTGAAGGTCCAAGGGATAGAGTAATGCTGCAATAGTGCATCGTAATCTAATACTGATCCACCTGGAAACGCTCAAAGCACACCACAAACTATTAGAAGATTTACTCTTCTTGTACTTAAATTGGCATTGTGCCTTTTGTATTAATTCCCGACCCAATTTCTGAGTTTCATCGTCAATGTGAAGGTTGAAGGGATTGAGTATAGCTGCGGGAGTGCATCGGAATCTAATGCTAATATCCCAGGAAACGCTCAACGCAAACCTCAGACAATGAGGAGATTGACACAATTTGTTCTTCAGTCCTCCTTGTGCCTTTTGCGTTAAAACCCGACGCATATTTCTTGCTTCATCGACAATGTGAAGGTCCAAGAGATAGATTAAAGTTGCAGTAGTGCACTGGAATCTAGTACAGATCTCCCAGGAAACGCTCAGAGCAAACCACAAACAATGAGATGATTTACTCTTTTTGTACTTTTGTCGGCATTGTGCCTTTAGTACTACATCCCGACGCCATTTCTGTGTTTCATCGTCATTGTCAAATTCAAAGGGATAGAATAAAGCTTCAGTAGTGCATCGGAATCTAATACTGAAATCCCTGGAAACACCCAAGGCAAACCACAAACAATGAGAAGATTTAGTCTTCTTGTACTTAAGTCGGCATTATGCATTTTGGGTTAATTCCCGAAGTAATTTCTGTGTTTCATCGTCAATGTGAAGGTCCAAGGGATAGAGTAAAGCTGCAGTAGTGCATCGGAATCTAATACTGATCTCTTAGTAAACGCTCAAAGCAAACCACAAACAATGAGAAGATTTACTCTTCTTGTACTTAAGTCGGCATTGTGCCTTTTGTATTACATCCCGACGCCATTTCTGTGTTTCATCGACAATGTGAAGGTCCTAGGTATAGAGTAAAGCTGCAGTAGTGCTTCGGAATCTAATACTGATCTCCCAGGGAACGCTCAAAGCAAACCACAAAAAATGAGATGATTAACACTTTCTGTACTTTAGTCGGCTTTGTACCTTTTGTATTAAATCCCGGCGCAATTTCTGTGTTTCATCGTCAGTGTGAGGGTCCAAGGGATAGAGACAAATTGCAGTAGAGCATCGTAATCTAATACTCATCTCCCAGGAAACGCTCAAAGCAAACCACAAACAATTAGAAGATTTACTCTTCTTGTACATAAGTCGGCATTGTGCCTTTTGTATGAAATAACGACGCAATTTCTGTGTTTCATCGTCAATGTGAAGGTCCAAGGGATAGAGTAAAGGAGGAATAGTGCATCGGAATCTAATACTGATCTCCCAGGAAACGCTCAAAGCAAACCACGAACAATGAGAAGATTTACTATTGTAGTACTTAATTCTACATTCTGCCTTTTTTATTAAATCCCGACTCAATCTCTGTATTTCATGGTCAATGTGAAAGTCCAATTGATGGAGTAAAGCTGCACTAGTGCATCCCAGTCTAATACTAAACTCCCAGGAAAAGCTCAAAGTAAACAACAAACAAAAAAATATTTACTCTTCTTGTACCTAAGTCGACATTGTGCCTTTTGTATTAAATCCCGACTTAGTCTCTGTGTTTCATCAGTGTAAAGGTCCAAGGGATAGAGTAAAGCTGCACTAGTGCAACCGAGTCTAATACTGATCTCCCAGGAATCGCTCAATGCAAACCACAAACAATGAGGAAATTTACTCTTCTTGTACTTCAGTCAGCATTGTGTCTTTTGTATTACATTCCGACGTAAATTATGTGTTTGATCGTCAATGTGAAGGTCCAAGGGACAGAGTAAAGCTGCAGTAGTGCATCGGAATATAATACTGATCTCCCAGGAAACGCTCAAAGCAAACCACAAACAATGAGATGATTGACACTTTTTGTACTTAAGTCGGCATTGTGCCTTTTGTATTAAATCCCGACGTAATTTCTGAGTTTCATAGTCAATTAGAAGGTACAAGGGATAAAGTAAAGCTGCAGTAGCGCATCAGAATCTAATACTGATCTCCCAAGGAACGTTCAAAGCAAACCACAAACAATGAGAAGATTTACTCTTCTTGTACTTAAGTCGGAATTGTGCCTTTTGTATTTAATCCCGATGCAATTTCTCTGTTTCATCGTCAATGTGATGGTCTAAGGCATAGAGTCAAGCCTCAGTAGTGCATCGGAATCTAATACTGATCTCTCAGGAAACGTTAAAAGCAAACCACAAACGATGAGGAGATTTACTCTTCTTGTACTTCAGTCGGCATTGTGTCTTTTGTATTACATTCCGTCGCAAATTCTGTATTTGATCGTCATTGGGAAGGTCGAAGATATTGAGTAACGCTGCAGTAGTGCATCGGAATCTAATACTGATGTCCAAGGAAACGCTCAAAGCAAACAACAATCAATAAGTACATATACTCTTCTTGTATTTAAGACGGCATTGTGGCTTTAGTTTTAAATCCGGAAGCAATTTCTGTGTTTCATCGTCAATGTGAACGGCCAAGGGATTGAGTAAAGCTGCAGTAGTGCATCGTAATCTAATACTGATCTCCCAGAAAACGATCAACGCAATCCACAAACAAAGAGAATATTTACTCTTCGTGTACTTAAGTCGACGTTGGGCCTTTTGTATTATATCCCGACGCAATTTCTGTCTTTCAGCGTAAATGTGAAGGTCCATGGGATAGAGTAAATCAGCAGTAGATCTTCGGAATCCAGTACTGATCTCCCAGGAAGCGCTCAAAGGAAACCACAAACAATGAGATGATTGACTCTTCTTGTACTTAAGTCAACATTGTTCATTTTGTGTTAAATCCCGACGCAATTACTCTGTTTCATCGTCAAGGAGAAGGTCCAAGGCATAGAGTAAAGCTGCACTAGTGCATCCGAGTCTAATACTGATCTCCCAGGAAACGCTCAAAGTAAACCACAAACAAAAAAATATTTACTCTTCTAGTACTTAAGTCGACATTGTGCTTTTTGTATTATATCCCGACGCAATCTCTGTGTTTCATCGTCTATGTGTTGGTCCAAGAGATAGAGTAAAGCTGCAGTAGTGCATCGCAATCTAATTCGGAACTCCCAGGAAACGCTCAAAGCAAGCCACGAACAATGGGAAGATTTACTCTGCTAGTACTTAATTCGGAATTTTGCCTTTTATATTAAATCCCGACTCAATCTCTGTGTTTCATCGTCAATGTGAAGGTCGAAGGGATAGAGTAAAGCTGCACTAGTGCATCCGAGTCTAATACTGATCTCCCAGGAAGCGCTCAAAGTAAACCACAAACAAAATAATATTTACTCTTCTTGTACTTAAGTCGACGTTGTGCCTTTTGTATTAAATGCCGACGCAATTTCTGTCTTTCATCGTCAATGTGAACGTCCAAGGTATAGAGTAAAGCTGCAGTAGTGCATCGGAATCTAGTACTGATCTCCCAGGAAACGCTCGAAGCAAACCACGAACAATGAGAAGATTTACTCTTCTTGTACTTATGTCGGCATTGTGCTTTTTGTATTAAATCCCGACGAAAGTTCTAAGTTTCATCGTAAATGTGAAGGTCCAAGGGATAGAGTGACGCTACAGTAGCGCATCGGAAACTAATACTGATCTCCCAGGAAACGCTCAATGCAAACCACAAACAATGAGAAGAATTACTCTTCTTGTACTTAAGTCGGCATTGTGCCTTTTGTATTAAATCCCGACGCAATTTCTGAGTTTCATCTTCCATGGGAAGGTACAAGGGATAGAGTAAAGCTGCAGTTGTGCATCGGAATCTAATACTGATCTCTCAGGAAACGCTCAAATCAAACCACAAACAATGAGGAGATTTACTCTTCTTGTACTTCAGTCGGCATTGTGTTTTTTGTATTACACTCCGACGTAAATTCTGTGTTTGATCGTCAATGTGAAGGTCCAAGGGATAGAGTAAAGCTGCAGTAGTGCATCGGAATCTAATAGTGAACTCCCAGGAAACGCTCAAAGCGAACCACAAACAATGAGGTGATTGACACTTTTTGTACTTAAGTCGGCATTGTACCTTTTGTATTTAATCCCGACGCAATTTCTGTGTTTCATCGTCAGTGTGAGGGTCCAAGGGATAGAGAAAAGCTGCAGTAGTGCATCGTAATCTAATACTCATCTCGCAGGAAACTTTCAAAGCAAACCACAAACAATGAGAATATTTACTCTTCTTGTACTTAAGTCGGCATTGTGCCTTTTGTATCACATCCCGACGCAATTTCTGTGTTTCATCGTCGATGTGAAGGTCCAAGGGATAGAGTAAAGGAGCAGTAGTGCATCGGAATCTAATACTGATCTCCCAGGAAACGCTCAAAGAAAACCAGAAACAATGAGAAAGTTTACTCTTCTTGAACTTAAGTCGGCATTGTGCCTTTTGTATTATATCCCGACGCAATCTCTGTGTTTCATCGTCAATGTGAAGGTCTAAGGGATAGAGTAAAGCCTCAGTAGTGCATTGAAATTTAATACTGATCTCCCAGGAAACGCTCAAAGCAAACCACAAACAATGAGAAGACTTTCTTGTACTTTAGTCGGCATTGAGTCTTTTGTATTACATTCCGACGCAAATTCTGTGTTTGATCGTCAATGCGAAGGTCCAAGGGATAGAGTAAAGCTGCACTAGTGCACCCGAGTCTACTACTAAACTCCCAGGAAACGCTCAAAGTAAGCGACAAACAAAAAAATATTTACTCCTCTTGTACTTAAGTCGACATTGTGCCTTTTGTATAAAATCCCGACGCAATTTCTGTGTTTCATCGTCAATATGAATGTCCAAGGGATAGAGTAATGCTGCAGTAGTGCATCTCAAACCAATAGTGATCTCCCTGGAAACGCTCAAAGCAAACCACAAACAATGAGAAGAATTACTGTTCTTCTACTTAAGTCGACATTGTGCCTTTTGTATTAAATCCCGACGCAATTTCTGAGTTTCTTCGTCAATTTGAATGTACAAGGGATAGAGTAAAGCTGCAGAGTGCATCGGAATCCATAACTGATCACCCAGGAAACGCTCAAAGCAAACCACAAACAATGAGGAGATTGATTCTTCTTGTACTTAAGTCGGCGTTGTGAGGTTTGTATTAAATCCCGACGCCATTTCTGTGTATCATCGACAATGTGAAGGTCCTAGGAATAGAGTAAAGCTGCAGTAGTGCTTCGGAATCTAATACTGATCTCCCAGGAAACGCTCAAAGCAAACCAGAAACAATGAGAAAATTTACTCTTCTTGAACATAAGACGGCATTGTGCCTTTTGTATTATATCCCGACGCAATCTCTGTGTTTCATCGTCTCTGTGATGGTCCAAGGGATAGAGTAAAGCTGCAGTAGTGCATCGGAATCTAGTACTGATCTCCCAGGAAACGCTCGAAGCAAACCACGAACAATGAGAAGATTTACTCTTCTTGTACTTAAGTCGGCATTGTGCCCTTTGTATTTAGACCCGATGGAATTTCTGTGTTTCGTCGTCAACAAGAAGGTCCAAGGGATACAGTGAACATGAACTGAAGCATCGGAATCTAAAACCGGTCCCACAGGAAAGGTTCAAGGCATAGACGGTAAAAAGAGTCAGTCTTTTTGTCCTTAAGTTGGCATTGTGCCTTTTGTATTTAGTTCCGATGCAATTTCTGTGTTTCGTCGTCAATAAGAAGGTTCAAGGGATACAGTAAACCTGAAGTGAAGCATCGGAATCTAAAACCGGTCCCACAGGAAAGGTTCAAAGCATAGACAGTAAGAAGAGTCAGTCTTCTTGTACTTAAGTCGCCATTTTGCCTTTTGTCTTTATTTCCGATGCAATTTCTGTGTTTTATCGTCAATATGAAGGTCCAAGGGATACAGAAAACCTGACGTGAGGCATCGGAATCTGAAATATGTCTCACACGAAAGGTTCTAAACATAGACAGTAAGAAGAGTCAGTTTTCTTGTACTTTAGTAGGCATTGTGCTTTTTGTATATAATTCCGATGCAATTTCTGTGTTTCATCGTCAATCAGAAGGTCCAAGGGATACAGTAAACATGAAGTGAAGCATCGGAATCTAAAACTGGGCTCACAGGAAAGGTTCAAAAGACAGACACTAAGAAGAGTCAGTCTTCTTGTACTTAAGACGGCATTTTGCGTTTTGTATTTGATTCCGATGCAATTTCTGTGTTTCATCGTCAATATGTAGGTCCAAGGGATTCAGAAAATCTGAAGTGAAGCATCGGAATCTCCAACTGGTCTCACAGGAAAGGTTCAAACATAGACAGTTAGAAGAGACATTCCTCTTGTACTAAAAGCCGGCATTGTGCGTTTTGTATTTAATTCCGATGCTATTTCTGTGTTTCATCGTCAATATGAAGGTCTAAGGGATACAGTAACCCTGAAGGGATGCAATGATATTTAAAAGTGGTCTCACAGGAAAGGTTCAAAACATCGACAGTAAGAAGAGTAAATCTTCTTGTACGTAAGTCGGCATTGTCCCGCTTGCATTTAATTCCGATGCAATTTCTGAGTTTCATCGTCAATAAGAATGTCAAGGGGATACAGTAAACTTGAAGTGAAGCATCGATACCTAAAACTGGTCTCACTGAAACGGTTCAAAACATAGACAGTAAGAAGAGTCAGTCTTCTGGTACTTGAGTCTGCATTGTGCTTTTTGTATTTAATTCCGATGGAATTTCTGTGTCTCATCGTCAATAAGAAGATCCAAGGGATACAGTAAAATAGAAGTGAAAAATCGCAAAATATAAAACTGGTCTCACAGGAATGGCTCAAACATAGACAGTAAGAAGAGGCAGTCTTCTTGTACTTAAGTCGGCATTGTGCATTTTGTATTAAATTCCGAAGCCATTTCTGTGTTCCATCGTCAATAAGATTGTCCAAGGGATACAGTAAACTTGAAGTGAGGCATCGTAATCTGAAACCGGTCTCACAGGAAAGGTTCAAATCATAGAGAGTAAGAAGAGTCAGTCTTCTTGTAGTTAAGTCGGCATTATACCTTTTGTATTAAATTCCGATGCCATTTCTGTGTTTCTACTTCAATAAGAAGGTCCAAGGGATACAGTAAACCTATAGTGAAGCATCGGAATCTAAAACTGGTCTCACAGGAAAGGTTCAAAGCATATACAGTAAGGAGAGCCAGCCTTCTTGTACCTAAGTCTGCATTGTGCATTTGAATTTAATTCCGATGGAATTTCTGTGTTTCGTCGTCAATATGAATGTCCAAGGGATACTTTAAACCTGAAGTGAAGCATGGAAATCTAAATTTGGCCTCACAGGAAAGGTTCAAATCATAGACAGTTAGAAGAGTCAGTCTTCCTGTACTAAAGTCTGCATTGTGCCTTTTGTATTTAATTCCGATGCAGTTTCTGTGTTTCATCGTCAATAAGAAGGTCCAAGGGATTCAGTAAATCTGAAGTGGAGCATCTGAATCTAAAACTGGTCTCACAGGGAAGGTTCAAAGCATAGACAGTAAGAAGAGACATTCCTTTCATACTTTAGTCCTCATTGTGATTTTTGTATTTAATTCCGATGCAATTTCTGTGTTTCAGCATCAATACGAAGGTCCAAGGGATACAGTAAATCTAAAGTGAAGCATCGGAATCTAAAACTGGACTCACATTAAAGGTTCAAAACATAGACAGCAAGAAGAGTCAGTCTTGTTGTACTTATGTCGGCATTGTGCCTTTTGTATTAAATTCCGATGCCATTTCTGTGTTTCATCGTCAATAAGAAGGTCCAAGGAATACAGTAAACCTAAAATCAAGCATCGGAATCTAAAGCTGGTCTAACAGGAAAGTTTCAAAGCATAGACACTAAGAAGACACATTCCTTTTGTACTTCAGTCTTCATTGTGCCTTTTGTATTTAATCCCGATGCAATTTCTGTGCCACATCATCAATAAGAAGTCCAAGGGGTACAGTAAACCTGAAGTGACGCATCGGAATCTAAAACTGGTCTCACTGGAAATGTTCAAAACATTGACAGTAAGAAGAGTCAGTCTTCTTGTACTTAAGTCGGCATTGTGCATTTTGTATTAAATTCCGATGCCATTTCTATGTTTCATCGCCAATAAGAACGTCCAAATGAAACAGTAAACCTGAGGTGAAGCATCGGAATTTAAAACTGGTCTCACAGGAAAGGTTCAAAGCATAGACAGGAAGAAGAGTCAGTCTGCTTGTACTTAAGTCGGCATTGTGCCTTTTGTATTTAATTCCGATGCAATTTCTGTGTTTCATCGTCAATAAGAATGTCCAAGGGATCCATTAAACCTGAAGTGAAGCATCGGAATCCAAAACTGGTCTCACAGGAAAGGTTCAAAGCATAGACAGTTAGAAGCATCAGTCTTCCTGTACTTAAATCTGCATTGTGCCTTTTGTATTAAATTCCTATGCAATTTCTGTGTTTCATCGTCAATAAGAAGGTCCAAGGGATACAGTAAACCTGAAGTGAAGCGTCGGAATCTGTAACTGGTCTCACAGCAAAGGTTCAAACATAGACAGTAAGAAGAGTCAGTCTTCTTGTACCTAAGTCGGCATTTTGCATTTTGTATTTAATTCCGATGCAATTTCTTTGTTTCATCGTCAGTAAGAATGTCCAAGGGATACAGTAAACTCGAAGTGAAGCATCGGAATTTAAAACTGGTCTCACAGGAAAGTTTCAACGCATAGATAGTAAGAAGAGTCAATCTCTTTGTACTTAAGTCTGCATTTTTCCTCTTGTCTTTAATTCCGATGCGATTTCTGTGTTTCATCGTCAATAAGAACGTCCAAGAGATACAAAAAAACTAAAGTGAAGTATCGGAATCTAAAACTGGTCTCACATGAAAGGTTCAAAACATTGACAGTAAGAAGAGTCAGTCTTCTTGTGCTTATGTCGGCATTGTGCCTCTTGTATTTCTTTCTGATGCAATTTCTGTGTTTCATCGTCATTAGGTGTTCCAAGGGAAACATTAAACCTAAAGTGAAGCATCGGAATCCAAAACTGGCCCCCACAGGAAAGGTTCAAAGCATAGACACTTAGAAGAGTCAGTCTTCCTGTACCTAAGTCTGCCTTGAGCCTTTGTATTTAATTCCGATGCACTTTCTGTATTTCATCGTCAATAAGAAGGTCCAAGGGATAGAGTAAACCTGAAGTGAAGCATCGGTACCTGAAACTGGTCTCACAGCGAAGGTTCTAACATAGACAGTAAGAAGATTCAGACTTCTTGTACTTAAGTCGGCATTTTGATTTTTGTACTTAATTCCGATGCAATTTCTGTATTTCATCGTCAACAAGAAGGTCCAAGGGATACAGTAAACTCGAAGTAAAGCATCGGAATTTAAAACTGGTCTCAGAGGAAAGTTTCAAAGCATAGACAGTAAGAAGAGTCAAACTTTTTGTACTTCAGTCTTCAATGTGCCTCTTGTATTTCATTCCGATGCAATTTCTGTGTGACATCGTCAATAAGAAGGTCCAAGAGATACAAAAAAACTAAAGTGAAGCATCGGAATCTAAAACTCGTCCCCCAGGAATGGTTCAAAGCAATGACCGTAAGAAGAGTCAGTCCTCTTGTGCTTAAGTCGGCATTGTGCCTCTTGTATTTAATTCCGATTCCATTTCTGTCTTTCATCGTCAATAAGAAGCACAAGGGATACAGTAAACCTGAAGGGAACCATCGGAATCTAAAACTGGCCTCACAGGAATGGTTCAAAGCATAGACAGTAGGAAGAGACATTCCTTTTATATTTTAGTCGGCATTGTGCCTTTTCGATTTAATTCCGATGCAATATCTGTGTTTCATCATCAATACGAAGGTCCAAGGGATACTGTAAATCTAAAGTGAAGCATCGGAATCTAAAACTGGACTCACAGGAAAGGTTCTAAACATAGACAGTAAGAAGAGTCAGTCTTCTTGTACTTAAGTCGGCATTGTGCATTTTGTATTAAATTCCGATGCCGTTTCTGTGTTTCATCGTCAATAAGAAGGTCCAAGGGAAACATTAAACCTGAAGTGAAGCATCGGAATCCAAAACTGGCCTCACAGGAAAGGTTCAAAGCATAGAAACTTAGAAGAGTCAGTCTTCCTGTACTTAAGTCTGCATTGTGCATTTGTATTTAATTCCGATGCAATTTCTGTCTTTCATCGTCAACAAGAAGGTCCAATTGATACAGTAAACATGAAGTGAAGCATCGGAATCCAAAACTGGTTTCACAGCAAAGGTTCAAAACATAGACAGTAAGAAGATTCAGTTTTCTTGTACTTAAGTCGGAATTTTGCCTTTTGAATTTAATTCCGATGCAATTTCTGTGTTTCATCATCAGTAAGGAGGTCCAAGGGATACAGTAAACTCGAAGTGAAGCATCGGAATTTAAAACTGGTATCACAGGAAAGTTTCAAAGCATAGACAGAAAGAAGAGCCAGTCTTCTTGTACTTAAGTCTTCATTGTGCTTTTGTATTTAATTCCGATGCAATTTCTGTGTTTCATCGTCAATAAGAAGGTCCAAGGGATACAGTAAACCTAAATTACAGCTTCGGAATCTAAAACTGTTCCCACAGGAAGGGTTCAAAACATAGAAAGTAAGAAGAGTCAGTCTTCTTGTACTTAAGTCGGTATTGTGCCTTTTGTATTTAATTCCGATGGAATTTTTGTGTTTCATTGTCAATAAGAAGGCCCAAGGAATACAGTAAACGTGAAGTGGAGCATCGGAATCTAAAACTGGTCTCACAGTAAAGGCTCAAAAGATAGCAGTAAGAAGAGTCTGTCTTCGTGCACTTAAGGAGGCATTGTGTCTCTTGTATTTCATTCCGATGCAATTTCTGTGTTCCTCCGTCAATAAGAAGGTCCAAGCGGTACAGTAAACCGGAAGTGGAGCTTCGGAATCTAAAACTGGACTCACAGAAAAGGTTCAAAACATAGACAGTAAGAAGAGTCGGCCCTCAAGTACACAAGTCGGCATTGTGCCTTTTGTATTTAATTCCGCTGCAATTTCTGTGCATCATCGTCAATAAGATGGTCCAAGTGATACAGAAAACCGGAAGTGAAGCATCGGAATCCAAAACTGGTCTAACAGGAACGGTTCAAAGCATAGACAGTAAGAATAGTCAGTCTTCTTGTACTTAAGTTTGCATTGTGCCTCTTGTATTTAATTGCGATGCAATTTCTATGTTTCATCGTCAATAAGAAGTTCCAAGGGATACCGTAACACTAAAGTGAAGCATCGGAATCTAAAACTGGTCTCACAGGAAAGGTTCAAAACATTAACAGTAAGAAGAGTCAGTCTTCTTGTACTTAAGTCGGCATTGTGTTTGTTGTATTTAATTCCGATGGAATTTCTGTGTTTCATTGTCAATAAGAAGGTCCAAGAAATACAGTAAACGTGAAGTGAGGCATCGGAATGCAAAACTGGTCTCACAGGAAATGTTCAAAGCATAGACATTAAGAAGAGTCAGTCTTCTTGTACATAAGTCGGCATTGTGCCTCTTGCTTTAATTCCGATGGAATTTCTGTGTTTCATTGTCAATAAGATGGTCCAAGAAATACAGTTAACGTGAAGTGAGGCATCGGAATGCAAAACTGGTCTCACAGGAAATGTTCAAAGCATAGACTGTAAGAGGAGTCAGTCTTCTTGTACATAAGTCGGCATTGTGCCTCTTGTATTTAATTCTGATGGAATTTCTGTGTTTCATTCTCAATAAGAAGGTCCAAGGAATACAGTAAACGTGAAGTGAAGCATCAGAATGTAAAACTGGTCTCCCAGGAAAGGTTCAAATCATAGACAGTAAGAAGAGTCAGTAATCTTGTACTTATGTCGGCATTGTGCCTTTCGTATTTAATTCCGAAGTCATTTTTGTGTTTCATCGTCAACAAGAAGGTCCAACGGATACAGTAAATCTGAAGTGAAGCATCGGATTTTAAAACTGGTCTCACAGGAAAGGTTCAAATCATAGACAGTTAGAAGAATCGTTCCTTTAGTACTTTAGTCGGAATTGTGCCTTTTGTATTTAATTCCGATACAATTTCTGTGTTTCACCGTTAATAATGGGGTCCAAGGGATACAGTAAACCTGAAGTGAAGCATCGGAATCAATAACTGGTCTCACAGCAAAGGTTCAAAACGTAGACAGTAAGAAGATTCAGTCTTCCTGGACTTAAGTGGGCATTTTGACTTTTGTATTTAATTCCGATGCAATTTCTGTATTTCATCGTCAATAAGAAGGTCCAAGGGATATAGTAAACCTAAATTAAAGCTTCGGAATCTAAAACTGTTCCCACAGGAAGGGTTCAAAATATAGACAGTAAGAAGAGTCAGTCTTCTTGTACTTAAGTCGGCATTGTGCCTTTTGTATTTAATTCCGATGGAATTTCTGTGTTTCATTGTTAATAAGAAGGTCCAAGAAATGCAGTAAACGTGAAGTGAAGCATCGGAATCTAAAACTGGTCTCACAGGATATGTTCAAGTCATTGACAGTAAGAAGAGTCAGTCTTCCTGTACATAAGTCGGCATTGTGCCTCTTGTATTTAATTCCGATGGAATTTCTGTGTTTCATTCTCAATGAGAAGGCCCAAGGAATACAGTAAACGTGAAGTGAAGCATCGGAATGTATAACTGGTCTCCCAGGAAAGGTTCAAATCATAGACAGTAAGAAAAGTCAGTCTTGTTGTACTTAAGTCTGCAATGTGCTTTTTGTATTGAAATTCCGATTTAATTTCTGTGTCTCATAGTCAATAAGAAGGTCCAAGGGATACAGTAAAACTGAAGTGAAGCATCGGGTTTTAAAACTGGCTCACAGGAAAGGTTCAAATCATAGACAGTAAGAAGATTCATTCCTTTAGTACTTTAGTCGGATTTGTGCCTTTTGTATTTAATTCCGATACAATTTCTGTGTTTCACCGTTAATAAGGAGGTCCAAGGTATACAGTAACCTGAAGTGAAGCATCGGAATCAATAACTGGTCTCACAGCAAAGGTTCGAAACATAGACAGTAAGAAGATTCAGTCTTCCTGTACTTAAGTCGGCATTTTGATTTTTGAATTTTATTCCGATGCAATTTCTGTATTTCAACGTCAATAAGAAGGTCCAAGGGATACAGTAAACTCGAAGTGAAGCATCGGAATTTAAAACTGGTCTCAAAGGAAAGTTTCAAAGCATAGACAGTAAGAAGAGTCAATCATTTTGTACTTAAGTCTTCATTGTGCCACTTGTATTTCATTCCGATGCAATTTCTGTGTTTCATCGTCAATAAGAAGGTCCAAGAGATACAAAACAACTAAAGTGATGCATCGGAATCTAAAACTCGTCCCCTAGGAATGGTTCAAAACAATGACAGTAAGAAGAGTCAGTCTTCTTGTGCTTAAGTCGGCATTGTGCCTCTTGTATTTAATTCCGATTCCATTTCTGTGTTTCATCGTCAATAAGAAGGCCCAAGGGATACAGTAAACCTGAAGTAAAGCATCGGAATCTAAAACTGGCCTCACAGGAATGGTTCAAAGCATAGACAGTAGGAAGAGACATTCCTTTTAAGTTTTAGTCGGCATTGTGCCTTTTCTATTTAATTCCGATGCAATATCTGTGTTTCATCATCAATACGAAGGTCCAAGGGATACTGTAAATCTAAAGTGAAGAATCGGAATCTAAAATTGGACTCACAGGAAAGGTTCAAAACATAGACAGTAAGAAGAGTCAGTCTTCTTGTACTTAAGTCGACATTGTGCATTTTGTATTAAATTCCGATGCCGTTTCTGTGTTTCATCGTCAATAAGAAGGTCCAATGGAAACAGTAAACCTGAAGTGAAGCATCTGAATCTAAAACTGGTCTCACAGGAAAGGTTCAAAGCATAGACAGTAAGAATAGTCAGTCTTCTTGTACTTAAGTCTGCATTGTGCCTTTTGTATTTATTTCCAATGCAATTTCTGTGTTTCATCGTCATTAAGCTGGTCCAAGGGATACAGTAAACCTAAAGTGAAGCATCGGAATCTAAAACTGGTCTCACAGTACAGGTTCAAACATCGACGTTAAGAAGAGTCAGTCTTCTTGTACTTAAGTCGGCATTGTGCCTTTTGTATTTAAATTCGATGGAATTTCTATGTTTCATCGTCAATAAGAATGTCCAAGGGAGACATTAAACCGTAAGTGAAGCAGCGGAATCCAAAACTGGCCTCGCAGGAAAGGTTCAAAGCATAGAAACTTAGAAGAGTCAGTCTTCCTGTACTTAAGTCTGCATTGTGCCTTTGTATTTAATTCCAATGCAATTTCTGTCTTTCATCGTCAACAAGAAGGTCCAATTGATACAGTAAACCTGAAGTGAAGCATCGGAATCTAAAACTGGTCTCACAGCAAGGGTTCAAAACATAGACAGTAAGAAGATTCAGTCTTCTTGTACTTAAGTCGGCATTTTGCCTTTTGTATTTAATTCCGATGCAATTTCTGTGTTTCATCGTCAGTAAGAAGGTCCAAGGGATACAGTAAACTCGAAGTGAAGCACCGGAATTATAAACTGGTATCACAGGAAAGTTACAAAGCATAGACCGTAAGAAGCGTCAGTCTTCTTGTACTTAAGTCTTCATTGTGCTTTTGTATTTATTTCCGATGCAATTTCTGTGTTTCATCGTCAATAAGCAGGTCCAAGGGATACAGTAAACCTAAATTAAAGCTTCGGAATCTAAAACTGTTCCCACAGGAAGGGTTCAAAACATAGACAGTAAGAAGAGTCAGTCTTCTTGTACTTAGGTCTGCATTGTCCCTCTTGTATTTAATTCCGATGCAATTTCTGTGTTTCATCGTCAATAAGAAGGTCCAAGGGATACAGTAACACTAAAGTGAACCATCGGAATCTAAAACTGGTCTCACAGGAAAGGTTCAAATCGTTGACAGTAAGAAGAGTCAGTCTTCCTGTACTTAAGTCGGTATTGTGCCTCTTGTATTTAATTCCGATGGAATTTTTGTGTTTCATTGTCAATAAGAAGGCCCAAGGAATACAGTAAACGTGAAGTGAAGCATCGGAATCTAAAACTGGTCTCACAGAAAATGTTCAAGGCATTGACAGTAAGAAGAGTCAGTCTTCTTGTACATAAGTCGGCATTGTGCCTCTTGTATTTAATTCCGATGGAATTTCTGTGTTTCATTGACAATAAGAAGGTCCAAGAGATACAAAAAAACAAAAGTGATGCATCGGAATCTACAACTCGTCCCCTAGGAATGGTTCAAAACAATGACCGTAAGAAGAGTGAGTATTCTTGTGCTTAAGTCGGCTTTGTGCCTCTTGTATTTAATTCCGATTCCATTTCTGTGTTTCATCGTCAATAAGAAGGCCCAAGGGATACAGTAAACCTGAAGTAAAGCATCGGAATCAAAAACTGGCCTCACAGGAATGGTTCAAAACATAGACAGTAGGAAGAGACATTCCTTTTAAATTTTAGTCGGCATTGTGCCTTTTCTATTTAATTCCGATGCAATATCTGTGTTTCATCATCAATACGAAGGTCCAAGGGATACTGTAAATCTAAAGTGAAGCATCGGAATCTAAAATTGGGCTCACAGGAAAGGTTCAAAACATAGACAGTAAGAAGAGTCAGTCTTCATGTACATAAGTCAGCATTGTGACATTGTATTCAATTCCAATGCAATTTCTGTGTTTCATCGTCACCAAGAAGGTCCAAGGGTCACAGTAAACCTGAAATGAAGATTTGAAAAATAAAACTGGCCCCATAGAGAAGGTTCAAAACATTGACAGTAAGAAGAGTCAGTCTTATTGTACTTAAGTCTGCATCGTGCTTTTTGTATTTAATTCCGATGCAAGTTCTGTGTTTCATCGTCAATAAGGAGGTCCAAGGGATACAGTAAACCCAAAGTGAAGCATCGGAATCTAAAACTGGTCTCACAGGGTAGGTTCAAAGCATAGACAGTAAGAAGAGTCAGTCTTCTTGTACTTAAGTCGGCATTGTGCATTTGTATTTAATTCCGGTGGAACATCTGTCTTTCATCGTCAATAAGAATGTCCAAGGGAAACATTAAACCTGAAGTGAAGCATAGGATTCTAAAACTGGCTTCACAGGAAAGGTTCAAAGCATAAACAGTTAGAAGAGTCAGTCTTCCAGTACTTAAGTCTGCATTGTGCCTTTCGTATTTAATTCCGATGCAATTTCTGTGTTTCATCATCAATTAGAGGGGCAAGGGGTACAGTAAATCTAAAGTGAAGCATCGGAATCTAAAACTGGTCTCACAGCAAAGGTTCAAAACATAGACACTAAGGAGAGTCAGTCTTCTTGTACCTAAGTCAGCATTTTGCCTTTTTTTATTTAATTCCGATGCAATTTCTGTGTTTCATCGTCAGTAAGAAGGTCCATTGGATACAGTAAATCTAAAGTGAAGCATCGGAATCTAAAACTGGACTCACAGGATAGGTTCAAAGCATAGACAGTAAGAAGAGTCAGTCTTCTTGTACTTAAGTCTGCATTGTGCGTTTTGTATTTAATTCCGATGCAGTTTCTGTGTTTCATCGTCAATAAGATGGTCCAAGGAATACAGTATACCTGAAGTGAAGCATCGGAATCTAAAACTGGTCTAACAGGAAAGTTTCAAAGCATAGACACTAAGAAGACACATTCCTTTTGTACTTCAGTCTTCATTGTGCCTTTTGTATTTAATCCCGATGCAATTTCTGTGCCACATCATCAATAAGAAGTCCAAGGGTACAGTAAACCTGAAGTGACGCATCTGAATCTAAAACTGGTCTCACAGGAAATGTTCAAAACATTGACAGTAAGAAGAGTCAGTCTTCTTGTACTTAAGTCGGCATTGTGCATTTTGTATTAAATTCCGATGCCATTTCTATGTTTCATCGCCAATAAGAACGTCCAAATGAAACAGTAAACCTGAGGTGAAGCATCGGAATTTAAAACTGGTCTCACAGGAAAGGTTCAAAGCATAGACAGGAAAAAGAGTCAGTCTGCTTGTACTTAAGTCGGCATTGTGCCTTTTGTATTTAATTCCGATGCAATTTCTGTGTTTCATCGTCAATAAGAATGTCCAAGGGATCCATTAAACCTGAAGTGAAGCATCGGAATATAAAACTGGTCTCACAGGAAAGGTTCAAAGCATAGACAGTTAGAAGCATCAGTCTTCCTGTACTTAAATCTGCATTGTGCCTTTTGTATTAAATTCCTATGCAATTTCTGTGTTTCATCGTCAATAAGAAGGTCCAAGGGATACAGTAAACCTGAAGTGAAGCGTCGGAATCTGTAACTGGTCTCACAGCAAAGGTTCAAACATAGACAGTAAGAAGAGTCAGTCTTCTTGCACCTATGTCGGCATTTTGCATTTTGTATTTAATTCCGATGCAATTTCTGTGTTTCATCGTCAGTAAGAATGTCCAAGGGATACAGTAAACTCGAAGTGAAGCATCGGAATTTAAAACTGGTCTCACAGGAAAGTTTCAACGCATCGATAGTAAGAAGAGTCAATCTCTTTGTACTTAAGTCTGCATTTTTCCTCTTGTCTTTAATTCCGATGCGATTTCTGTGTTTCATCGTCAATACGAAGGTCCAAGAGATACAAAAAAACAAAAGTGAAGCATCGGAATCTAAAACTCGTCCCCCAGGAATGGTTCAAAGCAATGACCGTAAGAAGAGTCAGTCCTCTTGTGCTTAAGTCGGCATTGTGCCTCTTGTATTTAATTCCGATTCCATTTCTGTCTTTCATCGTCAATAAGAAGCACAAGGGATACAGTAAACCTGAAGGGAACCATCGGAATCTAAAACTGGCGTCACAGGAATGGTTCAAAGCATAGACAGTAGGAAGAGACATTCCTTTTATATTTTAGTCGGCATTGTGCCTTTTCGATTTAATTCCGATGCAATATCTGTGTTTCATCATCAATACGAAGGTCCAAGGGATACTGTAAATCTAAAGTGAAGCATCGGAATCTAAAACTGGACTCACAGGAAAGGTTCTAAACATAGACAGTAAGAAGAGTCAGTCTTCTTGTACTTAAGTCGGCATTGTGCATTTTGTATTAAATTCCGATGCCGTTTCTGTGTTTCATCGTCAATAAGAAGGTCCAAGGGAAACATTAAACCTCAAGTGAAGCATCGGAATCCAAAACTGGCCTCACAGGAAAGGTTCAAAGCATAGAAACTTAGAAGAGTCAGTCTTCCTGTACTTAAGTCTGCATTGTGCATTTGTATTTAATTCCGATGCAATTTCTGTCTTTCATCGTCAAAAAGAAGGTCCAAGGGATACAGTAAACCTGAAGTGCAGCATCGAAATCTAAAACTGGTCTAACAGTAAAGTTTCAAAACAAAGACAGTAAGAACAGTCAGTCTTCTTGTACTTAAGTGGGTATTGTGCCTTTTTTATTTATTTCCGATTCAATATCTGTGTCTCAAAGTCAATAGGAAGATAGAAGGGATACTATAAACCTGAAGTGAAGCATCGGAATCTGAAACTGGTTTCACAGGAAAGGTTCAAAACATAGACAGTAAGAAGAGTCAGTCCTCTTTTACTTAAGTCGGCATTGTGCCTTTTGTATTGCATTCCGATGCAATTTCTGTGTTTCATCGTCAGTAAGGAGGTCCAAGGGATACAGTAAACTCGAAGTGAAGCATCGGAATTTAAAACTGGTATCACAGGAAAGTTTCAAAGCATAGACAGAAAGAAGAGCCAGTCTTCTTGTACTTAAGTCTTCATTGTGCTTTTGTATTTAATTCCGGTGCAATTTCTGTGTTTCATCGTCAATAAGAAGGTCCAAGGGATACAGTAAACCTAAATTACAGCTTCGGAATCTAAAACTGTTCCCACAGGAAGGGTTCAAAACATAGAAAGTAAGAAGAGTCAGTCTTCTTGTACTTAAGTCGGTATTGTGCCTTTTGTATTTAATTCCGATGGAATTTTTGTGTTTCATTGCCAATAAGAAGGCCCAAGGAATACAGTAAACGTGAAGTGAAGCATCGGAATCTAAAACTGGTCTCACAGTAAAGGCTCAAAAGATAGCAGTAAGAAGAGTCTGTCTTCGTGCACTTATGGAGGCATTGTGTCTCTTGTATTTCATTCCGATGCAATTTCTGTGTTACTCCGTCAATAAGAAGGTCCAAGCGGTACAGTAAACCGGAAGTGGAGCTTCGGAATCTAAAACTGGACTCACAGAAAAGGTTCAAAACATAGACAGTAAGAAGAGTCGGCCCTCAAGTACACAAGTCGGCATTGTGCCTTTTGTATTTAATTCCGCTGCAATTTCTGTGTATCATCGTCAATAAGATGGTCCAAGTGATACAGAAAACCGGAAGTGAAGCATCGGAATCCAAAACTGGTCTAACAGGAACGGTTCAAAGCATAGACAGTAAGAATAGTCAGTCTTCTTGTACTTAAGTCTGCATTGTGCCTCTTGTATTTAATTGCGATGCAATTTCTATGTTTCATCGTCAATAAGAAGTTCCAAGGGATACCGTAACACTAAAGTGAAGCATCGGAATCTAAAACTGGTCTCACAGGAAAGGTTCAAAACATTAACAGTAAGAAGAGTCAGTCTTCTTGTACTTAAGTCGGCATTGTGTTTGTTGTATTTAATTCCGATGGAATTTCTGTGTTTCATTGTCAATAAGAAGGTCCAAGAAATACAGTAAACGTGAAGTGAGGCATCGGAATGCAAAACTGGTCTCACAGGAAATGTTCAAAGCATAGACATTAAGAAGAGTCAGTCTTCTTGTACATAAGTCGGCATTGTGCCTCTTGCTTTAATTCCGATGGAATTTCTGTGTTTCATTGTCAATAAGATGGTCCAAGAAATACAGTTAACGTGAAGTGAGGCATCGGAATGCAAAACTGGTCTCACAGGAAATGTTCAAAGCATAGACTGTAAGAGGAGTCAGTCTTCTTGTACATAAGTCGGCATTGTGCCTCTTGTATTTAATTCTGATGGAATTTCTGTGTTTCATTCTCAATAAGAAGGTCCAAGGAATACAGTAAACGTGAAGTGAAGCATCAGAATGTAATACTGGTCTCCCAGGAAAGGATCAAATCATAGACAGTAAGAAGAGTCAGTAATCTTGTACTTATGTCGGCATTGTGCCTTTCGTATTTAATTCCGAAGTCATTTTTGTGTTTCATCGTCAACAAGAAGGTCCAACGGATACAGTAAATCTGAAGTGAAGCATCGGATTTTAAAACTGGTCTCACAGGAAAGGTTCAAATCATAGACAGTTAGAAGAATCGTTCCTTTAGTACTTTAGTCGGAATTGTGCCTTTTGTATTTAATTCCGATACAATTTCTGTGTTTCACCGTTAATAAGGGGGTCCAAGGGATACAGTAAACCTGAAGTGAAGCATCGGAATCAATAACTGGTCTCACAGCAAAGGTTCAAAACGTAGACAGTAAGAAGATTCAGTCTTCCTGGACTTAAGTGGGCATTTTGACTTTTGTATTTAATTCCGATGCAATTTCTGTATTTCAACGTCAATAAGAAGGTCCAAGGGATACAGAAAACTCGAAGTGAAGCATCGGAATTTAAAACTGGTCTCAAAGGAAAGTTTCAAAGCATAGACAGTAAGAAGAGTCAATCATTTTGTACTTAAGTCTTCATTGTGCCACTTGTATTTCATTCCGATGCAATTTCTGTGTTTCATCGTCAATAAGAAGGTCCAAGAGATACAAAACAACTAAAGTGATGCATCGGAATCTAAAACTCGTCCCCTAGGAATGGTTCAAAACAATGACAGTAAGAAGAGTCAGTCTTCTTGTGCTTAAGTCGGCATTGTGCCTCTTGTATTTAATTCCGATTCCATTTCTGTGTTTCATCGTCAATAAGAAGGCCCAAGGGATACAGTAAACCTGAAGTAAAGCATCGGAATCTAAAACTGGCCTCACAGGAATGGTTCAAAGCATAGACAGTAGGAAGAGACATTCCTTTTAAGTTTTAGTCGGCATTGTGCCTTTTCTATTTAATTCCGATGCAATATCTGTGTTTCATCATCAATACGAAGGTCCAAGGGATACTGTAAATCTAAAGTGAAGCATCGGAATCTAAAATTGGACTCACAGGAAAGGTTCAAAACATAGACAGTAAGAAGAGTCAGTCTTCTTGTACTTAAGTCGACATTGTGCATTTTGTATTAAATTCCGATGCCGTTTCTGTGTTTCATCGTCAATAAGAAGGTCCAATGGAAACAGTAAACCTGAAGTGAAGCATCTGAATCTAAAACTGGTCTCACAGGAAAGGTTCAAAGCATAGACAGTAAGAATAGTCAGTCTTCTTGTACTTAAGTCTGCATTGTGCCTTTTGTATTTATTTCCAATGCAATTTCTGTGTTTCATCGTCATTAAGCTGGTCCAAGGGATACAGTAAACCTAAAGTGAAGCATCGGAATCTAAAACTGGTCTCACAGTACAGGTTCAAACATCGACATTAAGAAGAGTCAGTCTTCTTGTACTTAAGTCTGCATTGTGCCTTTTGTATTTAAATTCGATGGAATTTCTATGTTTCATCGTCAATAAGAATGTCCAAGGGAGACATTAAACCGTAAGTGAAGCATCGGAATCCAAAACTGGCCTCACAGGAAAGGTTCAAAGCATAGAAACTTAGAAGAGTCAGTCTTCCTGTACTTAAGTCTGCATTGTGCCTTTGTATTTAATTCCAATGCAATTTCTGTCTTTCATCGTCAACAAGAAGGTCCAATTGATACAGTAAACCTGAAGTGAAGCATCGGAATCTAAAACTGGTCTCACAGCAAGGGTTCAAAACATAGACAGTAAGAAGATTCAGTCTTCTTGTACTCAAGTCGGCATTTTGCCTTTTGTATTTAATTCCGATGCAATTTCTGTGTTTCATCGTCAGTAAGAAGGTCCAAGGGATACAGTAAACTCGAAGTGAAGCACCGGAATTATAAACTGGTATCACAGGAGAGTTACAAAGTATAGACCGTAAGAAGAGTCAGTCTTCTTGTACTTAAGTCTTCATTGTGCTTTTGTATTTATTTCCGATGCAATTTCTGTGTTTCATCGTCAATAACACGGTCCAAGGGATACAGTAAACCTAAATTAAAGCTTCGGAATCTAAAACTGTTCCCACAGGAAGGGTTCAAAACATAGACAGTAAGAAGAGTCAGTCTTCTTGTACTTAGGTCTGCATTGTGCCTTTTGTATTTAATTCCGATGCAATTTCTGTGTTTCATCGTCAAAAAGAAGGTCCAAGGGATACAGTAACACTAAAGTGAACCATCGGAATCTAAAACTGGTCTCACAGGAAAGGTTCAAATCGTTGACAGTAAGAAGAGTCAGTCTTCCTGTACTTAAGTCGGTATTGTGCCTCTTGTATTTAATTCCGATGGAATTTTTGTGTTTCATTGTCAATAAGAAGGCCCAAGGAATACAGTAAACGTGAAGTGAAGCATCGGAATCTAAAACTGGTCTCACAGTAAAGGCTCAAAAGATAGCAGTAAGAAGAGTCTGTCTTCGTGCACTTAAGTAGGCATTGTGCTTTTGTATTTAATTCCGATGCAATTTCTGTATTTCATCGCCAAAAAGAAGGTCCAAGGCTTACAGAAAACCGGAAGTGAAGCATCGGAATCTAAAACTAGTCTAACAGGAAAGGTTCAAAGCATAGACACTAAGAATACTCATTCCTTTTTTACTTTAGTCTTCATTGTGCCTTTTGTATTTAATTCCGATGCAATTTCTGTGATTCATTCTCAATAAGAAGGTCCAAGGAATACCGTAACACTAAAGTGAAGCATCGGAATCTAAAACTGGTCTCAAAGGACAGCTTCAAAGCATTGACAGTAAGAAGAGTCAGTCTTCTTGTACATAAGTCGGCATTGTGTTTGTTGTATTTATTTCCGATGGAATTTCTGTGTTTCATTGTTAATAAGAAGGTCCAAGAAATGCAGTAAACGTGAAGTAAAGCATCGGAATCTAAAACCGGTCTCACAGAAAATGTTCAAGGCATTGACAGTAAGAAGAGTCAGTCTTATTGTACATAAGTCGGCATTGTGCCTCTTGTATTTAATTCCGATGGAATTTCTGTGTTTCATTGACAATAAGAAGGTCCAAGAGATACAAAAAAACAAAAGTGATGCATCGGAATCTACAACTCGTCCCCTAGGAATGGTTCAAAACAATGACCGTAAGAAGAGTGAGTATTCTTGTGCTTAAGTCGGCTTTGTGCCTCTTGTATTTAATTCCGATTCCATTTCTGTGTTTCATCGTCAATAAGAAGGCCCAAGGGATACAGTAAACCTGAAGTAAAGCATCGGAATCAAAAACTGGCCTCACAGGAATGGTTCAAAGCATAGACAGTAGGAAGAGACATTCCTTTTAAATTTTAGTCATCATTGTGCCTTTTCTATTTAATTCCGATGCAATATCTGTGTTTCATCATCAATACGAAGGTCCAAGGGATACTGTAAATCTAAAGTGAAGCATCGGAATCTAAAATTGGGCTCACAGGAAAGGTTCAAAACATAGACAGTAAGAAGAGTCAGTCTTCTTGTACTTAAGTCTGCAGTGTGCCTTTTGTATTTATTTCCGATGCAATTTCTGTGTTTCATCGTCATTAAGCTGATCCAAGGGATACAGTAAACCAAAAGTGAAGCATTGGAATCTAAAACTGGTCTCACAGGACAGGTTCAAAACATAGACATTAAGAAGAGTCAGTCTTCTTGAACTTAAGTCGGCATTGTGCCTTTTGTATTTAATTCCGATGGAATTTCTATGTTTCATCGTCAATAAGAATGTCCAAGGGAAACATTAAACCTGAAGTGAAGCATCGGAATCCAAAACTGGCCTCACAGGAAATTTTCAAAGCATAGAAACTTAGAACAGTCTGTCTTCCTGTACTTAAGTCTGCATTGTGCATTTGTATTTAATTCCGATGCAATTTCTGTCTTTCATCGTCAACAAGAAGGTCCAATTGATACAGTAAACCTGAAGTGAAGCATCGGATTCCAAAACTGGTCTCACAGCAAAGGTTCAAAACAAAGACAGTAAGAAGATTCAGTCTTCTTGTACTTAAGTCGGAATTTTGCCTTTTGAATTTAATTCCGATGCAATTCCTGTGTTTCATCGTCAGTAAGGAGGTCCAAGGGATACAGTAAACTCGAAGTGAAGCATCGGAATTTAAAACTGGTATCACAGGAAAGTTTCAAAGCATAGACAGAAAGAAGAGCCAGTCTTCTTGTACTTAAGTCTTCATTGTGCTTTTGTATTTAATTCCGATGCAATTTCTGTGTTTCATCGTCAATATGAAGGTCCAAGGGATATAGTAAACCTAAATTACAGCTTCGGAATCTAAAACTGTTCCCACAGGAAGGGTTCAAAACATAGACAGTAAGAAGAGTCAGTCTTCTTGTACTTAAGTCGTCATTGTGCCTTTTGTATTTAATTCCGATGGAATTTCTGTGCTTCATCGTCAATATGAAGGTCCAAGGGATATAGTAAACCTGAAGTGAGGCATCGGAATCTAAAACAGGTCTCACAGGAAAGGTTCAAAGCATAGACAGTAAGAATAGTCAGTCTTCTTGTAATTAAGTCTGCATTGTGCCTCTTGTATTTAATTCCGATGCAATTTCTATGTTTCATCGTCAATAAGAAGTTCCAAGAGATACCGTAACACTAAAGTGAAGCATCGGAATCTAAAACTGGTCTCACAGGAAAGGTTCAAAACATTAACAGTAAGAAGAGTCAGTCTTCTTGTACTTAAGTCGGCATTGTGTTTGTTGTATTTAATTCCGATGGAATTTCTGTGTTTCATTGTCAATAAGAAGGTCCAAGAAATACAGTTAACGTGAAGTGAGGTATCGGAATGCAAAACTGGTCTCACAGGAAATGTTCAAAGCATAGACAGTAAGAGGAGTCAGTCTTCTTGTACATAAGTCGGCATTGTGCCTCTTGTATTTAATTCCGATGGAATTTCTGTGTTTCATTCTCAATAAGAGGGTCCAAGGAATACAGTAAACGTGAAGTGAAGCATCAGAATGTAAAACTGGTCTCCCAGGAAAGGTTCAAATCATAGACAGTAAGAAGAGTCAGTAATCTTGTACTTAAGTCGGCATTGTGCCTTTCGTATTTAATTCCGAAGTCATTTTTGTGTTTCATCGTCAAAAAGAAGGTCCAACGGATACAGTAAATCTGAAGTGAAGCATGGATTTTAAAACTGGTCTCACAGGAAAGGTTCAAATCATAGACAGTAAGAAGAATCGTTCCTTTAGTACTTTAGTCGGAATTGTGCCTTTTGTATTTAATTCCGATACAATTTCTGTGTTTCACCGTTAATAAGGAGGTCCAAGGGGTACAGTAAACCTGAAGTGAAGCATCGGAATCAATAACTGGTCTCACAGCAAAGGTTCAAAACGTAGACAGTAAGAAGATTCAGTCTTCCTGTACTTAAGTGGGCATTTTGATTTTTGTATTTATTCCGATGCAATTTCTGTATTTCATCGTCAATAAGAAGGTCCAAGGGATATAGTAAACCTAAATTAAAGCTTCGGAATCTAAAACTGTTCCCACAGGAAGGGTTCAAAATATAGACAGTAAGAAGAGTCAGTCTTCTTGTACTTAAGTCGGCATTGTGCCTTTTGTATTTAATTCCGATGGAATTTCTGTGTTTCATCGTCAATATGAAGGTCCAAGGGATATGGTAAACCTGAAGTGAGGCATCGGTATCTAAAACAGGTCTCACCGGAAAGGTTCAAAGCATAGACAGTAAGAATAGTCAGTCTTCTTGTACTTAAGTCGGCATTTTGCCTTTTGTATTTAATTCCGATGCAATTTCTGTGTTTCATCGTCAGTAAGAAGGTCCAAGGGATACAGTAAACTCGAAGTGAAGCATCGGAATTATAAACTGGTATCATAGGAAAATTTCAAAGCATAAACCGTAAGAAGAGTCAGTCTTCTTGTACTTAAGTCTTCATTGTGCTTTTGTATTTAATTCCGATGCAATTTCTGTGTTTCATCGTCAATAAGAAGGTCCAAGGGATACAGTAAACCTAAATTAAAGCTTCGGAATCTAAAACTGTTCCCACAGGAAGGGTTCAAAACATAGACAGTAAGAAGAGTCAGTCTTCTTGTACTTAAGTTGGCATTGTGCCTTTTGTATTTAATTCCGATGGAATTTCTGTGTTTCATCGTCAATATGAAAGTCCAAGGGATATAGTAAACCTTAAGTGAGGCATCGGAATCTAAAACAGGTCTCACAGGAAAGGTTCAAAGCATAGACAGAAAGAATAGTCAGTCTTCTTGTACTTAAGTCTGCATTGTGCTTCTTGTATTTAATTCCGATGCAATTTCTGTGTTTCATCGTCAATAAGAAGGTCCAAGGGATACAGTAACACTAAAGTGAACCATCGGAATCTAAAACTGGTCTCACAGGAAAGGTTCAAATCGTTGACATTAAGAAGAGTCAGTCTTCCTGTACTTAAGTCGGTATTGTGCCTCTTGTATTTAATTCCGATGGAATTTTTGTGTTTCATTGTCAATAAGAAGGCCCAAGGAATACAGTAAACGTGAAGTGAAGCATCGGAATCTAAAACTGGTCTCACAGTAAAGGCTCAAAAGATAGCAGTAAGAAGAGTCTGTCTTCGTGCACTTAAGTAGGCATTGTGCTTTTGTATTTAATTCCGATGCAATTTCTGTATTTCATCGCCAAAAAGAAGGTCCAAGGCTTACAGAAAACCGGAAGTGAAGCATCGGAATCTAAAACTAGTCTAACAGGAAAGGTTCAAAGCATAGACACTAAGAATACACATTCCTTTTGTACTTTAGTCTTCATTGTGCCTTTTGTATTTAATTCCGATGCAATTTCTGTGTTTCATTCTCAATAAGAAGGTCCAAGGGATACCGTAACACTAAACTGAAGCATCGGAATCTAAAACGGGTCTCACAGGACAGCTTCAAAACATTGACCGTAAGAAGAATCAGTCTTCTTGTACATAAGTCGGCATTGTGTTTGTTGTATTTAATTCCGATGGAATTTCTGTGTTTCATTGTTAATAAGAAGGTCCAAGAAATGCAGTAAACGTGAAGTGAAGCATCGGAATCTAAAACTGGTCTCACAGGAAATGTTCAAGGCATTGACAGTAAGAAGAGTCAGTCTTCTTGTACATAAGTCGGCATTGTGCCTCTTGTATTTAATTCCGATGGAATTTCTGTGTTTCATTCTCAATAAGAAGGTCCAAGGAATACAGTAAACGTGAGGTGAAGCATCGGAATGTATAACTCGTCTCCCAGGAAAGGTTCAAATCATAGACAGTACGAAAAGTCAGTCTTGTTGTACTTAAGTCTGCAATGTGCTTTTTGTATTGAAATTCCGATTCAATTTCTGTTTCTCATAGTCAATAAGAAGGTCCAAGGGATACAGTAAAACTGAAGTGAAGCATCGGATTTTAAAACTGTCTCACAGGAAAGGTTCAAATCATAGACAGTGAGAAGAATCATTCCTTTAGTACTTTAGTCGGATTTGTGCCTTTTGTATTTAATTCCGATACAATTTCTGTGTTTCACCGTTAATAAGGAGGTGCAAGGGATACAGTAACCTGAAGTGAAGCATCGGAATCAATAACTGGTCTCACAGCAAAGGTTCAAAACATAGACAGTAAGAAGATTCAGTCTTCCTGGACTTAAGTGGGCATTTTGATTTTTTGTATTTAATTCCGATGCAATTTCTGTATTTCATCGTCAATAAGAAGGTCCAAGGGATATAGTAAACCTAAATTAAAGCTTCGGAATCTAAAACTGTTCCCACAGGAAGGGTTCAAAATATAGACAGTAAAAAGAGTCAGTCTTCTTGTACTTAAGTCGGCATTGTGCCTTTTGTATTTAATTCCGATGGAATTTCTGTGTTTCATCGTCAATATGAAGGTCCAAGGGATATGGTAAACCTGAAGTGAGGCATCGGAATCTAAAACAGGTCTCACCGGAAAGGTTCAAAGCATAGACAGTAAGAATAGTCAGTCTTCTTGTACTTAAGTCGGCATTTTGCCTTTTGTATTTAATTCCGATGCAATTTCTGTGTTTCATCGTCAGTAAGAAGGTCCAAGGGATACAGTAAACTCGAAGTGAAGCATCGGAATTTAAAACTGGTCTCAAAGGAAAGTTTCAAAGCATAGACAGTAAGAAGAGTCAATCATTTTGTACTTAAGTCTTCATTGTGCCTCTTGTATTTCATTCCGATGCAATTTCTGTGTTTCATCGTCAATAAGAAGGTCCAAGAGATACAAAAAAACTAAAGTGATGCATCGGATTCTAAAACTCGTCCCCTAGGAATGGTTCAAAACAATGACCGTAAGAAGAGTCAGTCTTCTTGTGCTTAAGTCGGCATTGCGCCTCTTGTATTTAATTCCGATTCCATTTCTGTGTTTCATCGTCAATAAGAAGGCCCAAGGGATACAGTAAACCTGAAGTAAAGCATCGGAATCAAAAACTGGCCTCACAGGAATGGTTCAAAGCATAGCCAGTAGGAAGAGACATTCCTTTTAAATTTTAGTCGGCATTGTGCCTTTTCTATTTAATTCCGATGCAATATCTGTGTTTCATCATCAATACGAAGGTCCAAGGGATACTGTAAATCTAAAGTGAAGCATCGGAATCTAAAATTGGACTCTCAGGAAAGGTTCAAAACATAGACAGTAAGAAGAGTCAGTCTTCTTGTACTTAAGTCGACATTGTGCATTTTGTATTAAATTCCGATGCCGTTTCTGTGTTTCATCGTCAATAAGAAGGTAAAATGGAAACAGTAAACCTGAAGTGAAGCATCGGAATCTAAAACTGGTCTCACAGGAAAGGTTCAAATCATAGACAGTAAGAAAAGTCAGTCTTCTTGTACTTAATCCTGCATTGTGCCTTTTGTATTTATTTCCGATGCAATTTCTGTGTTTCATCGTCATTAAGCTGGTCCAAGGGATACAGTAAACCTAAAGTGAAGCATCGGAATCTAAAACTGGTCTCACAGGACAGTTTCAAAACATAGACATTAAGAAGAGTCAGTCTTCTTGAACTTAAGTCGGCATTGTGCCTTTTGTATTTAATTCCGATGGAATTTCTATGTTTCATCGTCAATAAGAATGTCCAAGGGAAACATTAAACCTGAAGTGAAGCATCGGAATCCAAAACTGGCCTCACAGGAAAGGTTCAAAGCATAGAAACTTAGAAGAGTCTATCTTCCTGTACTTAAGTCTGCATTGTGCATTTGTATTTAATTCCGATGCAATTTCTGTCTTTCATCGTCAACAAGAAGGTCCAATTGATACAGCAAACCTGAAGTGAAGCATCGGAATCCAAAACTGGTCTACCAGCAAAGGTTCAAAACATAGACAGTAAGAAGATTCAGTCTTCTTGTACTTAAGTCGGAATTTTGCCTTTTGAATTTAATTCCGATGCAATTTCTGTGTTTCATCGTCAGTAAGGAGGTCCAAGGGATACAGTAAACTCGAAGTGAAGCATCGGAATTTAAAACTGGTATCACAGGAAAGTTTCAAAGCATAGACAGAAAGAAGAGCCCGTCTTCTTGTACTTAAGTCTTCATTGTGCTTTTGTATTTAATTCCGATGCAATTTCTGTGTATCATCGTCAATAAGAAGCTCCAAGGGATACAGTAAACCTAAATTACAGCTTCGGAATCTAAAACTGTTCCCACAGGAAGGGTTCAAAACATAGACAGTAAGAAGAGTCAGTCGTCTTGTACTTAAGTCGGCATTGTGCCTTTTGTATTTAATTCCGATGGAATTTCTGTGCTTCATCGTCAATGTGAAGGTCCAAGGGATATAGTAAACCTGAAGTGAGGCATCGGAATCTAAAACAGGTCTCACAGGAAAGGTTCAAAGCATAGACAGTAAGAATAGTCAGTCTTCTTGTACTTAAGTCTGCATTGTGCGTCTTGTATTTCATTCCGATGCAATTTTTGTGTTTCATCGTCAATAATAAGGTCCAAGGGATACAGTAACACTAAAGTGAACAATCGGAATCTAAAACTGGTCTCACAGGAAAGGCTCAAATCGTTGACAATAAGAAGAGTCAGTCTTCCTGTACTTAAGTCGGTATTGTGCCTCTTGTATTTAATTCCGATGGAATTTTTGTGTTTCATTGTCAATAAGAAGGCCCAAGGAATACAGTAAACGTGAAGTGAAGCATCGGAATCTAAAACTGGTCTCACAGTAAAGGCTCAAAAGATAGCAGTAAGAAGAGTCTGTCTTCGTGCACTTAAGGAGGCATTGTGTCTCTTGTATTTCATTCCGATGCAATTTCTGTGTTACTCCGTCAATAAGAAGGTCCAAGCGGTACAGTAAACCTGAAGTGGAGCTTCGAAATCTAAAACTGGACTCACAGAAAAGGTTCAAAACATAGACAGTAAGAAGAGTCGGCCCTCAAGTACACAAGTCGGCATTGTGCCTTTTGTATTTAATTCCGCTGCAAAGTCTGTGTATCATCGTCAGTAAGATGGTCCAAGTGATACAGAAAACCGGAAGTGAAGCATCGGAATCCAAAACTGGTCTAACAGGAGAGGTTCAAAGCATAGACAGTAAGAATAGTCAGTCTTCTTGTAATTAAGTCTGCATTGTGCGTCTTGTATTTAATTCCGATACAATTTCTATGTTTCATCGTAAATAAGAAGTTCCAAGGGATACCGTAACACTAAAGTGAAGCATCGGAATCTAAAACTGGTCTCACAGGAAAGGTTCAAAACATTAACAGTAAGAAGAGTCAGTCTTCCTGTACTTAAGTCGGTATTGTGCCTCTTGTATTTAATTCCGATGGAATTTCTGTGTTTCATTGTCAATAAGAAGGTCCAAGAAATACAGTAAACGTGAAGTGAGGCATCGGAATGCAAAACTGGTCTCACAGGAAATGTTCAAAGCATAGACAGTAAGAAGAGTCAATCTTCTTGTACATAAGTCGGCATTGTGCCTCTTGTTTTTAATTCCGATGGAATTTCTGTGTTTCATTGTCAATAAGAAGGTCCAAGAAATACAGTTAACGTGAAGTGAGGCATCGGAATGCAAAACTGGTCTCACAGGAAATGTTCAAAGCATAGACAGTAAGAGGAGTCAGTCTTCTTGTACATGAGTCGGCATTGTGCCTCTTGTATTTAATTCCGATGGAATTTCTGTGTTTCATTCTCAATAAGAAGGTCCAAGGAATACAGTAAACGTGAAGTGAAGCATCAGAATGTAAAACTGGTCTCCCAGGAAAGGTTCAAATCATAGACAGTAAGAAGAGTCAGTAATCTTGTACTTAAGTCGGCATTGTGCCTTTCGTATTTAATTCCGAAGTCATTTTTGTGTTTCATCGTCAACAAGAAGGTCCAACGGATACAGTAAATCTGAAGTGAAGCATCGGATTTTAAAACTGGTCTCACAGGAAAGGTTCAAATCATAGGCAGTAAGAAGAATCGTTCCTTTAGTACTTTAGTCGGAATTGTGCCTTTTGTATTTAATTCCGATACAATTTCTGTGTTTCACCGTTAATAAGGAGGTCCAAGGGGTACAGTAAACCTGAAGTGAAGCATCGGAATCAATAACTGGTCTCACAGCAAAGGTTCAAAACGTAGACAGTAAGAAGATTCAGTCTTCCTGTACTTAAGTGGGCATTTTGATTTTTGTATTTATTCCGATGCAATTTCTGTATTTCATCGTCAATAAGAAGGTCCAAGAGATATAGTAAACCTAAATTAAAGCTTCGGAATCTAAAACTGTTCCCACAGGAAGGGTTCAAAATATAGACAGTAAGAAGAGTCAGTCATCTTGTACTTAAGTCGGCATTGTGCCTTTTGTACTTAATTCCGATGGAATTTCTGTGTTTCATCGTCAATAAGAATGTCCAAGGGAAACATTAAACCTGAAGTGAAGCATCGGAATCCAAAACTGGCCTCACAGGAAAGGTTCAAAGCATAGAAACTTAGAAGAGTCAGTCTTCCTGTACTTAAGTCTGCATTGTGCCTTTGTATTTAATTCCGATGCAATTTCTGTCGTTCATCGTCAACAAGAAGGTCCAATTGATACAGTAAACCGGAAGTGAAGCATCGGAATCTAAAACTGGTCTCACAGCAAAGGTTCAAAACATAGACAGTAAGAAGATTCAGTCTTCTTGTACTTAAGTCGGCATTTTGCCTTTTGTATTTAATTCCGATGCAATTTCTGTGTTTCATCGTCAGTAAGAAGGTCCTAGGGATACAGTAAACTCGAAGTGAAGCATCGGAATTATAAACTGGTATCAGAGGAAAGTTTCAAAGCATAGACCGTAAGAAGAGTCAGTCTTCTTGTACTTAAGTCTTCATTGTGCTTTTGTATTTAATTCCGATGCAATGTCTGTGTACATTGTCAATAAGAAGGTCCAAGGGATACAGTAAACCTAAATTAAAGCTTCGGAATCTAAAACTGTTCCAAGAGGAAGGGTTCAAAACATAGACAGTAAGAAGAGTCAGTCTTCTTGTACTTAAGTTGGCATTGTGCCTTTTGTATTTAATTCCGATGGAATTTCTGTGTTTCATCGTCAATATGAAAGTCCAAGGGATATAGTAAACCTTAAGTGAGGCATCGGAATCTAAAACAGGTCTCACAGGAAAGGTTCAAAGCATAGACAGAAAGAATAGTCAGTCTTCTTGTACTTAAGTCTGCATTGTCCCTCTTGTATTTAATTCCGATGCAATTTCTGTGTTTCATCGTCAATAAGAAGGTCCAAGGGATACAGTAACACTAAAGTGAACCATCGGAATCTAAAACTGGTCTCACAGGACAGCTTCAAAGCACTGACAGTAAGAAGAGTCAGTCCTCTTGTACATAAGTCCGCATTGTGTTTGTTGTATTTAATTCCGATGGAATTTCTGTGTTTCATTGTTAATAAGAAGGTCCAAGAAATGCAGTAAACGTGAAGTGAAGCATCGGAATCTAAAACTGGTCTCACAGGAAATGTTCAAGGCATTGACAGTAAGAAGAGTCAGTCTTCCTGTACATAAGTCGGCATTGTGCCTCTTGTAATTAATTCCGATAGAATTTCTGTGTTTCATTCTCAATAAGAAGGTCCAAGGAATACAGTAAACGTGAAGTGAAGCATCAGAATGTAAAACTGGTCTCCCAGGAAAGGTTCAAATCATGGACAGTAAGAAGAGTCAGTAATCTTGTACTTAAGTCGGCATTGTGCCTTTCGTATTTAATTCCGAAGTCATTTTTGTGTTTCATCGTCAACAAGAAGGTCCAACGGATACAGTCAATCTGAAGTGAAGCATCGGATTTTAAAACTGGTCTCACAGGAAAGGTTCAAATCATAGACAGTAAGAAGAATCGTTCCTTTAGTACTTTAGTCGGAATTGTGCCTTTTGTATTTAATTCCGATACAATTTCTGTGTTTCACCGTTAATAAGGAGGTCCAAGGGGTACAGTAAACCTGAAGTGAAGCATCGGAATCAATATCTGGTCTCACAGCAAAGGTTCAAAACGTAGACAGTAAGAAGATTCAGTCTTCCTGTACTTAAGTGGGCATTTTGATTTTTGTATTTATTCCGATGCAATTTCTGTATTTCATCGTCAATAAGAAGGTCCAAGGGATATAGTAAAACTAAATTAAAGCTTCGGAATCTAAAACTGTTCCTACAGGAAGGGTTCAAAATATAACAGTAAGAAGAGTCAGTCATCTTGTACTTAAGTCGGCATTGTGCGTTTTGTATTTAATTCCGATGGAATTTCTGTGTTTCATCGTCAATATGAAGGTCCAAGGGATATGGTAAACCTGAAGTGAGGCATCGAAATCTAAAACAGGTCTCATTGGAAAGGTTTCTAAGCATAGACAGTAAGAATAGTCAGTCTTCTTGTACTTAAGTCTGCATTGTGCTTTTGTATTAATTTCCGATGCAATTTCTGTATTTCATCGCCAAAAAGAAGGTCCAAGGCTTACAGAAAACCGGAAGTGAAGCATCGGAATCTAAAACTAGTCTAACAGGAAAGGTTCAAAGCATAGACACTAAGAATACACATTCCTTTTGTACTTTAGTCTTCATTGTGCCTTTTGTACTTAATTCCGATGCAATTTCTGTGTTTCATTCTCAATAAGAAGGTCCAAGGGATACCGAAACACTAAAGTGAAGCATCGGAATCTAAAACTGGTCTCACAGGACAGGTTCAAACATCGACATTAAGAAGAGTCAGTCTTCTTGTACTTAAGTAGGCATTGTGCCTTTTGTATTTAATTCCGATGGAATTTCTGTGTTTCATCGTCAATAAGAATGTCCAAGGGAAACATTAAACCTGAAGTGAAGCATCGGAATCCAAAACTGGCCTCACAGGAAAGGTTCAAAGCATAGAAACTTAGAAGAGTCAGTCTTCCTGTACTTAAGTCTGCATTGTGGCTTTGTATTTAATTCCGATGCAATTTCTGTCGTTCATCGTCAACAAGAAGGTCCAATTGATACAGTAAACCTGAAGTGAAGCATCGGAATATAAAACTGGTCTCACAGCAAAGGTTCAAAACATAGACAGTAAGAAGATTCAGTCTTCTTGTACTTAAGTCGGCATTTTGCCTTTTGTATTTAATTCCGATGCAATTTCTGTGTTTCATCGTCAGTAAGAAGGTCCAAGGGATACAGTAAACTCGAAGTGAAGCATCGGAATTATAAACTGGTATCACAGGAAAGTTTCAAAGCATAGACCGTAAGAAGAGTCAGTCTTCTTGTACTTAAGTCTTCATTGTGCTTTTGTATTTAATTCCGATGCAATTTCTGTGTTTCATTGTCAATAAGAAGGTCCAAGGGATACAGTAAACCTAAATTAAAGCTTCGGAATCTAAAACTGTTCCAACAGGAAGGGTTCAAAACATAGACAGTAAGAAGAGTCAGTCTTCTTGTACTTAAGTTGGCATTGTGCCTTTTGTATTTAATTCCGATGGAATTTCTGTGTTTCATCGTCAATATGAAAGTCCAAGGGATATAGTAAACCTTAAGTGAGGCATCGGAATCTAAAACAGGTCTCACAGGAAAGGTTCAAAGCATAGACAGAAAGAATAGTCAGTCTTCTTGTACTTAAGTCTGCATTGTCCCTCTTGTATTTAATTCCGATGCAATTTCTGTGTTTCATCGTCAATAAGAAGGTCCAAGGGATACAGTAACACTAAAGTGAACCATCGGAATCTAAAACTGGTCTCACAGGAAAGGTTCAAATCGTTGACAGTAAGAAGAGTCAGTCTTCCTGTACTTAAGTCGGTATTGTGCCTCTTGTATTTAATTCCGATGAAATTTTTGTGTTTCATTGTCAATAAGAAGGCCCAAGGAATACAGTAAACGTGAAGTGAAGCATCGGAATCTAAATCTGGTCTCACAGGACAGCTTCAAAGCATTGACAGTAAGAAGAGTCAGTCTTCTTGTACATAAGTCGGCATTGTGTTTGTTGTATTTAATTCCGATGGAATTTCTGTGTTTCATTGTTAATAAGAAGGTCCAAGAAATGCAGTAAACGTGAAGTGAAGCATCGGAATCTAAAACTGGTCTCACAGGAAATGTTCAAGGCATTGACAGTAATAAGAGTCAGTCTTCTTGTACATAAGTCGGCATTGTGCCTCTTGGATTTAATTCCGATGGAATTTCTGTGTTTCATTCTCAATAAGAAGGTCCAAGGAATACAGTAAACGTGAAGTGAAGCATCGGAATGTATAACTGGTCTCCCTGGAAAGGTTCAAATCATAGACAGTAAGAAAAGTCAGTCTTGTTGTACTTAAGTCTGCAATGTGCTTTTTGTATTGAAATTCCGATTCAATTTCTGTGTCTCATAGTCAATAAGAAGGTCCAAGGGATACAGTAAAACTGAAGTGAAGCATCGGATTTTAAAACTGGCTCACAGGAAAGGTTCAAATCATATACAGTGAGAAGAATCATTCCTTTAGTACTTTAGTCGGATTTGTGTCTTTTGTATTTAATTCCGATATAATTTCTGTGTTTCACCGTTAATTAGGAGGTCCAAGGGATACAGTAACCTGAAGTGAAGCATCGGAATCTATAACTGGTCTCTCAGCAAAGGTTCAAAACATCGACAGTAAAAAGATTCAGTCTTCCTGTACTTAAGTCGGCATTTTGATTTTTGTATTTTATTCCGATGCAATTTCTGTATTTCAACGTCAATAAGAAGCTCCAAGGGATACAGTAAACTCGAAGTGAAGCATCGAAATTTAAAACAGGTCTCAAAGGAAAGTTTCAAAGCATAGACAGTAAGAAGAGTCAATCATTTTGTACTTAAGTCTTCATTGTGCCTCTTTTATTTCATTCCGATGCAATTTCTGTGTTTCATCGTCAATAAGAAGGTCCAAGAGATACAAAAAAACTAAAGTGATGCATCGGAATCTAAAACTCGTCCCCTAGCAATGGTTCAAAACAATGACCGTAAGCAGAGTCAGTCTTCTTGTGCTTAAGTCGGCATTGTGCCTCTTGTATTTCATTCCGATTCCATTTCTGTGTTTCATCGTCAATAAGAAGGCCCAAGGGATACAGTAAACCTGAAGTAAAGCATCGGAGTCTAAAACTGGCCTCACAGGAATGGTTCAAAGCATAGACAGTAGGAAGAGACATTCCTTTTAAATTTTTGTCGGCATTGTGCCTTTTCTATTTAATTCCGATGCAATATCTGTGTTTCATCATCAATACGAAGGTCCAAGGGATACTGTAAATCTAAAGTGAAGCATCGGAATCTAAAATTGGACTCACAGGAAAGGTTCAAAACATAGACAGTAAGAAGAGTCAGTCTTCTTGTACTTAAGTCGACATTGTGCATTTTGTATTAAATTCCGATGCCGTTTCTGTGTTTCATCGTCAATAAGAAGGTCCAATGGAAACAGTAAACCTGAAGTGAAGCATCTGAATCTAAAACTGGTCTCACAGGAAAGGTTCAAAGCATAGACAGTAAGAAAAGTCAGTCTTCTTGTACTTAAGTCTGCATTGTGCCTTTTGTATTTATTTCCGATGCAATTTCTGTGTTTCATCATCATTAAGCTGGTCCAAGGGATACAGTAAACCTAAAGTGAAGGATCGGAATCTAAGACTGGTCTCACAGTACAGGTTCAAACATCGACATTAAGAAGAGTCAGTCTTCTTGTACTTAAGTCGGCATTGTGCCTTTTGTATTTAATTCCGATGGAATTTCTATGTTTCATCGTCAATAAGAATGTCCAAGGGAAACAATAAACCTGAAGTGAAGCATCGGAATCCAAAACTGGCCTCACAGGAAAGGTTCAAAGCATAGAAACTTAGAAGACTCAGTCTTCCTGTACTTAAGTCTGCATTGTGCCTTTGTATTTAATTCCGATGCAATTTCTGTCTTTCATCGTCAACAAGAAGGTCCTATTGATACAGTAAACCTGAAGTGAAGCATCGGAATCTAAAACTGGTCTCACAGCAAAGGTTCAAAACATAGACAGTAAGAAGAATCAGTCTTCTTGTACTTAAGTCGACATTGTGCATTTTGTATTAAATTCCGATGCCGTTTCTGTGTTTCATCGTCAATAAGAAGGTCCAATGGAAACAGTAAACCTGAAGTGAAGTATCTGAATCTAAAACTGGTCTCACAGCAAAGGTTCAAAGCATAGACAGTAAGAAAAGTCAGTCTTCTTGTACTTAAGTCTGCATTGTGCCTTTTGTATTTATTTCCGATGCAATTTCTGTGTTTCATCGTCATTAAGCTGGTCCAAGGGATACAGTAAACCTAAAGTGAAGCATCGGAATCTAAAACTGGTCTCACAGTACAGGTTCAAACGTCGACATTAAGAAGACAGTCTTCTTGTACTTAAGTCGGCATTGTGCCTTTTGTATTTAATTCCGATGCAATTTCTGTGTTTCATCGTCAGTAAGAAGGTCCAAGGGATACAGTAAACTCGAAGTGAAGCATCGGAATTTTAAACTGGTATCACAGGAAAGTTTCAAAGCATAGACCGTAAGAAGAGTCAGTCTTCTTGTACTTAAGTCTTCATTGTGCTTTTGTATTTAATTCCGATGCAATTTCTGTGTTTCATCGTCAATAAGAAGGTCCAAGGGATACAGTAAACCTAAATTAAAGCTTCGGAATCTAAAACTGTTCCCACAGGAAGGTTTCAGAACATAGACAGTAAGAAGAGTCAGTCTTCTTGTACTTAAGTTGGCATTGTGCCTTTTGTATTTAATTCCGATGGAATTTCTGTGTTTCATCGTCAAAATGAAAGTCCAAGTGATATAGTAAACCTTAAGTGAGGCATCGGAATCTAAAACAGGTCTCACAGGAAAGGTTCAAAGCATAGACAGAAAGAATAGTCAGTCTTCTTGTACTTAAGTCTGCATTGTGCCTCTTGTATTTAATTCCGATGCAATTTCAGTGTTTCATCGTCAATAAGAAGGTCCAAGGGATACAGTAAACCTAAATTACAGCTTCGGAATCTAAAACTGTTCCCACAGGAAGGTTTCAGAACATAGACAGTAAGAAGAGTCAGTCTTCTTGTACTTAAGTTGGCATTGTGCCTTTTGTATTTAATTCCGATGGAATTTCTGTGTTTCATCGTCAAAATGAAAGTCCAAGTGATATAGTAAACCTTAAGTGAGGCATCGGAATCTTAAACAGGTCTCACAGGAAAGGTTCAAAGCATAGACAGAAAGAATAGTCAGTCTTCTTGTACTTAAGTCTGCATTGTGCCTCTTGTATTTAATTCCGATGCAATTTCTGTGTTTCATCGTCAATAAGAAGGTCCAAGGGATACAGTAACACTAAAGTGAACCATCGGAATCTAAAACTGGTCTCACAGGAAAGGTTCAAATCGTTGACAGTAAGAAGAGTCAGTCTTCCTGTACTTAAGTCGGTATTGTGCCTCTTGTATTTAATTCCGATGGAATTTTTGTGTTTCATTGTCAATAAGAAGGCCCAAGGAATACAGTAAACGTGAAGTGAAGCATCGGAATCTAAAACTCGTCTCACAGTAAAGGCTCAAAAGATAGCAGAAAGAAGGGTCTGTCTTCGTGCACTTAAGTAGGCATTGTGTCTCTTGTATTTAATTCCGATGCAATTTCTGTGTTACTCCGTAAATAAGAAGGTCCAAGCGGCACAGTAAACCTGAAGTGGATCTTCGGAATCTAAAACTGGACTCACAGAAAAGGTTCAAAACATAGACAGTAAAAAGAGTCAGCCCTCAAGTACACAAGTCGGCATTGTGCCTTTTGTATTTAATTCCGCTGCAATTTCTGTGTATCATCGTCAATAAGATGGTTCAAGGGATACAGAAAACCGGAAGTGAAGCATCGGAATCTAAAACTGGTCTAGCAGGAATGGTTCAAAGCATAGACACTAAGAATACACATTCCTTTTTTACTTTAGTCTTCATTGTGCCTTTTGTATTTAATTCCGATGCAATTTCTGTGCCTCATCATCAATAAGATCGTCCAAGGGATACAGTAAACCTTAAGTGAGGCATCGGAATCTGAAACTGGTCTCACAGGAAAGGTTCAAAACATAGACAGTAAGAATAGTCAGTCTGCTTGTACTTAAGTCTGCATTGTGCCTCTTGTATTTAATTCCGATGCAATTTCTATGTTTCATCCTCAATAAGAAGGTCCAAGGGATACCGTAACACTAAAGTGAAGCATCGGAATCTAAAACTGGTCCCACAGGAAAGGTTCAAACATTGACAGTAAGAAGAGTCAGTCTTTTTGTACTTAAGTCGGCATTGTGTTTGTTGTTTTTAATTCCGATGGAATTTCTGTGTTTCATTGTCAATAAGAAGGTCCAAGAAATACAGTAAACGTGAAGTGAAGCAACGGAATCCAAAACTGGTCTCACAGGAAATGTTCAAAGCATAGACAGTAAGAAGAGTCAGTCTTGTTGTACTTCTACATCTACATCTATACTCCGCGAGCCACCTTACGGTGTGTGGCGGTGGGTACTTATTGTACCATATCTGATCCCCCCTTCCCTGTTCCATTCACGAATTGTGCGTGGGAAGAACGACTGCTTGTAAGTCTCCGTATTTGCTCTAATTTCTCGGATCTTTTCGTTGTGATCATTACGCGAGATATATGTGGGCGGTAGTAATATGTTGCCCATCTCTTCCCGGAATGTGCTCTCTCGTAATTTCGATAATAAACCTCTCCGTATTGCGTAACGCCTTTCTTGAAGTGTCCGCCACTGGAGCTTGTTCAGCATCTCCGTAACGCTCTCGCGCTGACTAAATGTCCCCATGACGAATCGCGCTGCTTTTCGCTGGATCATGTCTATCTCTTCTATTAATCCAACCTGGTAAGGGTCCCATACTGATGAGCAATACTCAAGAATCGGACGAACAAACGTTTTGTAAGCTACTTCTTTCGTCGATGAGTCACATTTTCTTAGAATTCTTCCTATGAATCTCAACATGGCGCCTGCTTTTCCCACTATTTGTTTTATGTGATCATTCCACTTCAGATTGCTCCGGATAGTAACTCCTATGTATTTTACGGTCGTTACCGCTTCCAATGATGTACCACCTATGGCATAATCGTACTGGAAAAGATTTCTGCCCCTATGTATGCGCATTATATTACATTTATCTACGTTTAGGGAAAGCTGCCAGCTGTCGCACAATGCATTAATACTCTGCAGGTTCTCCTGGAGTACGTACGAGTCTTCTGATGTTGCTACTTTCTTGTAGACAACCGTGTCATCTGCAAATAGCCTCACGGAGCTACCGATGTTGTCAACTAAGTCATTTATGTATTTTGTAAACAATAAAGGTCCTATCACGCTTCCCTGCGGTACTCCCGAAATTACCTCTACATCTGCAGATTTTGAACCGTTAAGAATGACATGTTGTGTTCTTTCTTCTAGGAAATCCTGAATCCAATCACAAACCTGGTCCGATATTCCGTGAGTTCGAATTTTTTTCACTAAACGTAAATGCGGAACCGTATCAAATGCCTTCCTGAAGTCCAGGAATACAACATCAATCTGCTCGCCATTGTCTACGGCACTGTGAATTTCTTAGGCAAATAGGGCGAGCGGAGTTTCACATGATCTCTGTTTGCGGAATCCATGTTGGTTATGATGAAGGAGATTTGTATTATCTAAGAACGTCATAATACGAGAACACAAAACATGTTCCATTACTCTACAACAGATTGACGTAAGCGAAATAGGCCTATAATTATTCGCATCTGATTTATGACCCTTCTTGATAATGGGAACGACCTGCGCTTTCTTCCAGTCGCAAGGTACTTTACGTTCTTCCAGCGATCTACGATAAATTGTCTGCAATGTGCTTTTTGTATTGATTTTCCGATTCAATTTCTGTGTCTCATAGTCAATAAGAAGGTCCAAGGGATACAGTAAACCTGAAGTGAAGCATCGGAATCTAAAACTGGTCTCACAGGAAAGGTTCAAAACTTAGACAGTAAGAAGAGTCAGTAATCTTGTACGTAAGTCGGCATTCTGCCTTTTGTATTCAATTCCGAAGGCATTACTGTGTTTCATCGTCAATAAGAAGGTCCAAGGGATACAGTAAAACTGAAGTGAAGCATCGGATTTTAAAACTGGTCTCACAGGAAAGGTTCAAATCATAGACAGTAAGAAGAATCGTTCCTTTAGTACTTTAGTGGGAATTGTGCCTTTTGTATTTAATTCCGATACAATTTCTGTGATTCACCGTTAATAAGGAGGTCCAAGGGGTCCAGTAAACCTGAATTGAAGCATCGGAATCAATAACTGGTCTCACAGGAGAAGTTCAAAGCATGGTCAGTAAGAAGAGTCATTCTTCTTTTACTCAAGTCGGCATTATGCCTTTTGTATTTAATTCCGTTGCAATTTCTGTGTTTCATTGTCACCAAGTAGGTCCAAGGGATACAGTAAACCTGAAGTGAAGAATCGATATCTAAAACTGATCTCACAGGAAAGGTTCAAACATAGACAGTAAGAAGAGTCAGTCTTCTTGTACTTAAGTCGGCATTGTGCCTTTTGTATTAAATTCCAATGCATTTTCTGTGTTTCATCGTCCATTAGTAGGTCCAAGGGATACAGTAAACCTGAAATGAAGCATCGGAATCTAAAACTGGTCTCACAGGAGAGGTTCAAAGCATGGAAGTTAAGAAGAGTCAGTCTTCTTGAACTTAAGTCTGCATTGTGCCTTTTGTATTTAATTCCGATGCAATTTCTGTGTTTCATCGTCAATAAGACGGCCCAAGGGATACAGTAAACCTGAAGTGAAGCATCGGAATCTAAAACTGGTCCCACAGCAAAAGTTCACAACATAGACAGTGGAAGAGTCAGTCTTCTTGTACTTATGTCGGCATTGTGCCTTTTGTATTTAATTCCGATGCAATTGCTGTGTTTCATCGTCAATTGGAAGGTCCAAGAAATACAATTAACCTGAAGTGAAGCATCGGAATCTAAAACTGGTCTCGCAGGAAAGGCTCAAATCATAGACAGTAAGAAGCGTCAGTCTTGTTTTACTTAAGTCGGCATTGTGCCTTTTGTATTTAATTCCGATGCAATTGCTGTGTTTCATCGTCAATTGGAAGGTCCAAGGAATACAGTAAACCTGAAGTGAAGCATCGGATTGTAAAACTGGTCCCACAGGAAAGGTTCAAATCGTAGAGAGTAAGAAGAGTCAGTCTTGTTGTACTTAAGTCGGCTTTGTGCGTTTTGTATTGAATTCCGATGCAATTTCTGTGTTTCATCGTCTATAAGAAGGTCCAAGGGATACAGTAAACCTGAAGTGAAGCATCGGTATTTAAAATTGGTCCCACAGTAAAGGCTCAAAAGTAGCAGTATGAAGCGTCAGTCTTCGTGTACTTAAGTCGGCATTGTGCCTCTTGTATTTATTTCCGATGCAATTTCTGTGTTTCATCGTCAATAAGAAGGTCCAAGGGGTACAGTAAGCCTGAAGTGAAGCATCGCAATCAAAAACTAGTCTCACAGGTAATTTTCAAAACATAGACAGTAAGAAGAGTCAGTTTTCTTGGATTGAAGTCTGCACTGTGTGTTTTGCATTTAAATCAGACGCAATTCATGTGTTTCATCGTCAATAAGAAGGTCCAAGGGATACAGTAAACCTCAGGGGAAGCTTCGTAATCTAAAACTGGTCTCACAGGAAAGGTTCAGAACATAGACAGTAAGAAGAGTCAGTCTTCTTGTACTTAGGTCGACATTGTGCATTTTGTATTTAATTCCGCTGCAATTTCTGTGTTTCATTGTCAATAAGAAGGTCCAAGGGATACAGCAAACTTGAAGGGAAGCATCGGAATGTAAAACTGGTCTCACAGGAAAGGTTCAATGCATAGACAGTAAAAAGAGTCAGTCTTCTTGTATACAAGTCGGCAATGTGCCTTTTGTATTTATTTCCGCTGCAATTTCTGTGTTTCATCGTCAATAAGAACGTCCAAGGGATACAATAAACCTGAAGTGAATCATCGATATCTAAAACTGGCCTCACAGGAAAGGTTCAAAACATAGACAGTAAGAAGAGTCAGTCTCCTTGTACTTAAGTCGGCATTGTGCCTTTTGTATTTAATTCCGATGCAATTTCTGTGTATCATCGTCAATATGAATGTCCAAAGGATACAGAAAACCTGAAGTGAAGCATCGGAATCTAAAACTTGTCTCACAGGAGAGGTTTAAAACATAAACAGTAAGAAGAGACATTCCTCTTGTTCTTATGTCGGCATTGTGCCTTTTCTATTTAATTCCGTTCCAATTTCTGTGATTCATCGTCAATAGGAAGGTCCAAGGGATACAGTAAACCTGAAGTGAAGCACCGATGTCTAAAACTCGTCTCACGGGAATGGCTCAAATCATAGAATGTAGGAAGAGTCAGTCCACTTGTACTTAAGTCGACATTGCGCCATTTGTATTTAATTCCGATGCAATATCTGTGTTTCATCGTCAATAAGAAGGTCCAAGTTATACAGTAAACCTGAAGTGAAGCATCGGAATCTAAAACTGGTCTTACAGTAAAGGTTCAAAACATAGACAGTAAGAAGATTCAGTCTTCCTGTACTTAAGTCGGCATTTTGATTTTTGTATTTAATTACGATGCAATTTCTGTATTTCATCGTCAATAAGAAGGTCCAAGGGATACAGTAAACTCGAAGTAAAGCATCGGAATTTAAAACTGGTCTCACAGGAAAGTTTCAAAGCATAGACAGTAAGAAGAGTCAATCTTTTTGTACTTAAGTCTTCATTGTGCCCCTTGTATTTGATTCCGATGCAATTTCTGAGTTACATCGTCAATAAGAAGGTCCAAGAGATACAAAAAAACTAAAGTGAAGCATCGAAATATAAAACTGGTCTCACAGGACAGGTTCAAAACATAGACATTAAGAAGAGTCAGTCTTCATGTACTTAAGTCGGCATTGTGCCTTTGTATTTAATTCCGATGCAATTTCTGTGTTTCATCGTCAACAAGAAGGTCCAAGGGATACAGTAAACCTGAAGTGAAGCATCGGAATCTAAAACTGGTCTCACAGCAAAGGTTCAAAACATAGACAGTATGAAGATTCAGTCTTCTTCTACTTAAGTCGACATTTTGCCTTTTGAATTTAATTCCAATGCAATTTCTGTGTTTCATCGTCAGTAAGAAGGTCCAAGGGATACAGTAAACTCGAAGTGAAGCATCGGAATTTAAAACTGGTCTCACAGGAAAGTTTCAAAGCATACACAGTAAGATGAGTAAGTCTTCTTGTACTTAAGTCTTTATTGTGCTTTTGTATTTAATTCCGATGCAATTTCTGTGTTTCATTGTCAAAGGGAAGGTCCAAGGGATACAGTAAACCTAAATTAAAGCTTCGGAATCAAAAACTGTTCCCACAGGAAGGGTTCAAAACATAGACAGTAAGAAGAGTCAGTCTTCTTGTACTTAAGTCGGCATTGTGCCTTTTGTATTTAATTCCGATGGAATTTCTGTGTTTCATCGTCAATAAGAACGTCCAAGGGATACAGTAAAACGGAAGTGAAGCATCGGATTTTAAAACTGGTCTCACAGGAAAGGTTCAAATCATAGACAGTAAGAAGAATCGTTCCTTCAGTACTTTAGTCGGAATTGTGCCTTTTGTATTTAATTCCGATACAATTTCTGTGTTTCAACGTTAATAAGGAGGTCCAAGGGGTACAGTAAACCTGAATTGAAGCATCGGAATCAATAACTCGTCTCACAGAAAAGGTTCAAAACATAGACAGTAAGAAGAGTCAGCCCTCAGGTACACAAGTCGGCATTGTGCCTTTTGTATTTAATTCCGCTGCAATTTCTGTGTATCATCATAAATAAGATCGTCCAAGGGATACAGTAAACCTGAAGTGAGGCATCGGAATCTGAAACTGGTCTCACAGGAAGGGTTCAAAGCATAGACAGTAGGAAGAGTCAGTCTTCTTGTACTTAAGTCGGCATTGTGCCTTTTGTATTTAATTCCGATGGAATTTCTGTGTTTCATCGTCAATAAGAAGGTCCAAGGGATACCGTAACACTAAAGTGAAGCATCGGAATCTAAAACTGGTCTCACAGGAAAGGTTCAAAACATTGACAGTAAGAAGAGTCAGTCTTCTTCTACTTAAGTCGGCATTGTGTCTGTTGTATTTAAATCCGATGGGATTTCTGTGTTTCATAGTCAATAAGAAAGTCCAAGAAATACAGTAGACGTGAAGTGAAGCATCGGATTCCTAAACTGGTCTCACAGGAAATGTTCAAAGCATAGACAGTAAGAAGAGTCAGTCTTCTTGTACATAAGTCGGCATTGTGACTCTTGTATTTCATTACGATGGAATTTCTGTGTTTCATTGTCAGTAAGAAGGTCCAAGGGATACAGTAAACCTAAATTAAAGCTTCGGAATCTAAAACTGTTCCCACAGGAAGGGTTCAAAACATAGACAGTAAGAAGACTCAGTCTTCTTGTACTTAAGTCGGCATTGTGCCTTTTGTATTTAATTCCGATGGAATTTCTGTGTTTCATCGTCAATAAGAAGGTCCAAGGGATACAGTAAACCTGAAGTGAAGCATCGGAATCAAAAACTGGTCTCACTGGTAACTTTCAAAACATAGACAGTAAGAAGAGTCAGTTTTCTTGTATTGAAGACGGCACTGGGTGTTTTGAATTTCAATCAGACGCAATTCATGTGTTTCATCGTCAATAAGAAGGTCCAAGGGATACAGTAAACCTCAGGGGAAGCATCGTAATCTAAAACTGGTCTCACAGGAAAGGTTCAGATCATAGACAGTAAGAAGAGTCAGTCTTCTCGTACTTAAGTCGACATTGTGCATTTTGTATTTAATTCCGATGCAATTTCTGTGTTTCATTGTCAATAAGAAGGTCCAAGGGATACAGCAAACTTGAAGTGAAGCATCGGAATCAAAAACTTGTCTCACTGGAAAGTTTTAAAACATAAACAGTAAGAAGAGACATTCCTCTTGTCCTTATGTCGGCATTGTGCCTTTTCTATTTAATTCCGATGCAATTTCTGTGTTTCATCGTCAATAAGAAGGTCCAAGGGATACAGTAAACCTGAAGTTAAGCATCGGAACCTAAAACTGGTCTCACAGGAAAGGTTCAAGACATAGACAGTAAAAAGAGTCAGTCTTCTTGTACACAAGTCGGCATTGTGCCGTTTGTATTTAATTTCGATGCAATTTCAGTGTTTCATCGTCAATTAGCGGGTCCAAGAGATACAGTAAACCTAAAGTGAAGCAACGATACTAAAACGGGTCTCACAGGAAAGGTTTAAAACGCAGACAGTAAGATGAGTCAGTCTCCTTGTACTTAAGCCGGCATTGTGCCTTTAGTATTTACTTCCGATGCAATTTCTGCGTTTCATCGTCAATAAGAAGGTCCAAGTTATACAGTAAACTTGCAGTGAAGCATCGGAATCTAAAACTGATCTCACAGGAAGGGTTCAAAGCATATACACTAAGAAGAGTCAGTCTTCTTGCACTTATGTCGGCATTTTGCCTTTAGTATTTAATTCCGAGGCAATTTCTGTGTTTCATCGTCAATATGAAGGTCCAAGGGATACAGAATATCGAAGTGAAGCATAAGAATCTAAAACTTGTCTCACTGGAAAGGTTCAAAACATAGACAGTAAGAAGAGGCATTCCTTTTGTACTTTAGTCGCCATTGTGCCTGTTGTATTTAATTCCGATGCAATTTCTGTGATTCATCGTCAATCATAGGGTCCAAGGGGTATAGTAAACCTGATGTGAAGCAACGAAATCCAAAACTGGTCTCTCAGGATAGGCTCAGAACATAGACAATAAGAAGAGTCTGTCTTCTTGTAATTAAGTTGGCATTGGGCCTTTTGTATATAACTCCGATGCATTTTCTGTGTTTCATCGTCAATTAGGGGGTCCAAGGCATAAGTAAATCTGAAAAGAAGCATCGGAATATAAAACTCGTCCCACAGGAGAGGTTCAAAGCATAGACAGTAAGAAGAGTCAGTCTTCCTGTATTTAAGACTGCATTGTGCCTTTTGTATTTAATTCCGATGCAATTTCTGTGTTTCATCGTCAATAAGAGGGTCCAAGGTATACAGTAAAAACGATGTGCAGCATCTGAATCCAAAACTGGTCTCACAGGAAAGGTTCAAAACATAGACAGTAAGAAGTGTCAGTCTTCTTGTACTTAAGTCGGCATTGTGCCTTTTGTATTATATTCCGATGTAATTTCTGTGTTTCATCGTCAATTACAGGGTCCAAGGGAGACAGTAAACCTGAAATGAAGCATAAGAATCTAAAACTGGTCTCACAGGAGAGGTTCAAAAGTAGCAGTATGAAGCGTCAGTCTTCGTGTACTTAAGTCGGCATTGTGCCTCTTGTATTTATTTCCGATGCAATTTCTGTGTTTCATCGTCAATAAGAAGGTCCAAGGGGTACAGTAAGCCTGAAGTGAAGCATCGCAATCAAAAACTAGTCTCACAGGTAATTTTCAAAACATAGACAGTAAGAAGAGTCAGTTTTCTTGGATTGAAGTCTGCACTGTGTGTTTTGCATTTAAATCAGACGCAATTCATGTGTTTCATCGTCAATAAGAAGGTCCAAGGGATACAGTAAACCTCAGGGGAAGCTTCGTAATCTAAAACTGGTCTCACAGGAAAGGTTCAGAACATAGACAGTAAGAAGAGTCAGTCTTCTTGTACTTAGGTCGACATTGTGCATTTTGTATTTAATTCCGCTGCAATTTCTGTGTTTCATTGTCAATAAGAAGGTCCAAGGGATACAGCAAACTTGAAGGGAAGCATCGGAATGTAAAACTGGTCTCACAGGAAAGGTTCAATGCATAGACAGTAAAAAGAGTCAGTCTTCTTGTATACAAGTCGGCAATGTGCCTTTTGTATTTATTTCCGCTGCAATTTCTGTGTTTCATCGTCAATAAGAACGTCCAAGGGATACAATAAACCTGAAGTGAATCATCGATATCTAAAACTGGCCTCACAGGAAAGGTTCAAAACATAGACAGTAAGAAGAGTCAGTCTCCTTGTACTTAAGTCGGCATTGTGCCTTTTGTATTTAATTCCGATGCAATTTCTGTGTATCATCGTCAATATGAAGGTCCAAAGGATACAGAAAACCTGAAGTGAAGCATCGGAATCTAAAACTTGTCTCACAGGAGAGGTTTAAAACATAAACAGTAAGAAGAGACATTCCTCTTGTTCTTATGTCGGCATTGTGCCTTTTCTATTTAATTCCGTTCCAATTTCTGTGTTTCATCGTCAATAGGAAGGTCCAAGGGATACAGTAAACCTGAAGTGAAGCACCGATGTCTAAAACTCGTCTCACGGGAATGGCTCAAATCATAGAATGTAGGAAGAGTCAGTCCACTTGTACTTAAGTCGACATTGCGCCATTTGTATTTAATTCCGATGCAATATCTGTGTTTCATCGTCAATAAGAAGGTCCAAGTTATACAGTAAACCTGAAGTGAAGCATCGGAATCTAAAACTGGTCTTACAGTAAAGGTTCAAAACATAGACAGTAAGAAGATTCAGTCTTCCTGTACTTAAGTCGGCATTTTGATTTTTGTATTTAATTACGATGCAATTTCTGTATTTCATCGTCAATAAGAAGGTCCAAGGGATACAGTAAACTCGAAGTAAAGCATCGGAATTTAAAACTGGTCTCACAGGAAAGTTTCAAAGCATAGACAGTAAGAAGAGTCAATCTTTTTGTACTTAAGTCTTCATTGTGCCTCTTGTATTTGATTCCGATGCAATTTCTGAGTTACATCGTCAATAAGAAGGTCCAAGAGATACAAAAAAACTAAAGTGAAGCATCGAAATATAAAACTGGTCTCACAGGACAGGTTCAAAACATAGACATTAAGAAGAGTCAGTCTTCATGTACTTAAGTCGGCATTGTGCCTTTGTATTTAATTCCGATGCAATTTCTGTGTTTCATCGTCAACAAGAAGGTCCAAGGGATACAGTAAACCTGAAGTGAAGCATCGGAATCTAAAACTGGTCTCACAGCAAAGGTTCAAAACATAGACAGTATGAAGATTCAGTCTTCTTCTACTTAAGTCGACATTTTGCCTTTTGAATTTAATTCCAATGCAATTTCTGTGTTTCATCGTCAGTAAGAAGGTCCAAGGGATACAGTAAACTCGAAGTGAAGCATCGGAATTTAAAACTGGTCTCACAGGAAAGTTTCAAAGCATACACAGTAAGAAGAGTAAGTCTTCTTGTACTTAAGTCTTTATTGTGCTTTTGTATTTAATTCCGATGCAATTTCTGTGTTTCATTGTCAAAGGGAAGGTCCAAGGGATACAGTAAACCTAAATTAAAGCTTCGGAATCAAAAACTGTTCCCACAGGAAGGGTTCAAAACATAGACAGTAAGAAGAGTCAGTCTTCTTGTACTTAAGTCGGCATTGTGCCTTTTGTATTTAATTCCGATGGAATTTCTGTGTTTCATCGTCAATAAGAACGTCCAAGGGATACAGTAAAACGGAAGTGAAGCATCGGATTTTAAAACTGGTCTCACAGGAAAGGTTCAAATCATAGACAGTAAGAAGAATCGTTCCTTCAGTACTTTAGTCGGAATTGTGCCTTTTGTATTTAATTCCGATACAATTTCTGTGTTTCAACGTTAATAAGGAGGTCCAAGGGGTACAGTAAACCTGAATTGAAGCATCGGAATCAATAACTCGTCTCACAGAAAAGGTTCAAAACATAGACAGTAAGAAGAGTCAGCCCTCAGGTACACAAGTCGGCATTGTGCCTTTTGTATTTAATTCCGCTGCAATTTCTGTGTATCATCATAAATAAGATCGTCCAAGGGATACAGTAAACCTGAAGTGAGGCATCGGAATCTGAAACTGGTCTCACAGGAAGGGTTCAAAGCATAGACAGTAGGAAGAGTCAGTCTTCTTGTACTTAAGTCGGCATTGTGCCTTTTGTATTTAATTCCGATGGAATTTCTGTGTTTCATCGTCAATAAGAAGGTCCAAGGGATACCGTAACACTAAAGTGAAGCATCGGAATCTAAAACTGGTCTCACAGGAAAGGTTCAAAACATTGACAGTAAGAAGAGTCAGTCTTCTTGTACTTAAGTCGGCATTGTGTCTGTTGTATTTAAATCCGATGGGATTTCTGTGTTTCATAGTCAATAAGAAAGTCCAAGAAATACAGTAAACGTGAAGTGAAGCATCGGATTCCTAAACTGGTCTCACAGGAAATGTTCAAAGCATAGACAGTAAGAAGAGTCAGTCTTCTTGTACATAAGTCGGCATTGTGACTCTTGTATTTCATTCCGATGGAATTTCTGTGTTTCATTGTCAGTAAGAAGGTCCAAGGGATACAGTAAACCTAAATTAAAGCTTCGGAATCTAAAACTGTTCCCACAGGAAGGGTTCAAAACATAGACAGTAAGAAGACTCAGTCTTCTTGTACTTAAGTCGGCATTGTGCCTTTTGTATTTAATTCCGATGGAATTTCTGTGTTTCATCGTCAATAAGAAGGTCCAAGGGATACAGTAAACCTGAAGTGAAGCATCGGAATCAAAAACTGGTCTCACTGGTAACTTTCAAAACATAGACAGTAAGAAGAGTCAGTTTTCTTGTATTGAAGACGGCACTGGGTGTTTTGAATTTCAATCAGACGCAATTCATGTGTTTCATCGTCAATAAGAAGGTCCAAGGGATACAGTAAACCTCAGGGGAAGCATCGTAATCTAAAACTGGTCTCACAGGAAAGGTTCAGATCATAGACAGTAAGAAGAGTCAGTCTTCTCGTACTTAAGTCGACATTGTGCATTTTGTATTTAATTCCGATGCAATTTCTGTGTTTCATTGTCAATAAGAAGGTCCAAGGGATACAGCAAACTTGAAGTGAAGCATCGGAATCAAAAACTTGTCTCACTGGAAAGTTTTAAAACATAAACAGTAAGAAGAGACATTCCTCTTGTCCTTATGTCGGCATTGTGCCTTTTCTATTTAATTCCGATGCAATTTCTGTGTTTCATCGTCAATAAGAAGGTCCAAGGGATACAGTAAACCTGAAGTTAAGCATCGGAACCTAAAACTGGTCTCACAGGAAAGGTTCAAGACATAGACAGTAAAAAGAGTCAGTCTTCTTGTACACAAGTCGGCATTGTGCCGTTTGTATTTAATTTCGATGCAATTTCAGTGTTTCATCGTCAATTAGCGGGTCCAAGAGATACAGTAAACCTAAAGTGAAGCAACGATACTAAAACGGGTCTCACAGGAAAGGTTTAAAACGCAGACAGTAAGATGAGTCAGTCTCCTTGTACTTAAGCCGGCATTGTGCCTTTAGTATTTACTTCCGATGCAATTTCTGCGTTTCATCGTCAATAAGAAGGTCCAAGTTATACAGTAAACTTGCAGTGAAGCATCGGAATCTAAAACTGATCTCACAGGAAGGGTTCAAAGCATATACACTAAGAAGAGTCAGTCTTCTTGCACTTATGTCGGCATTTTGCCTTTAGTATTTAATTCCGAGGCAATTTCTGTGTTTCATCGTCAATATGAAGGTCCAAGGGATACAGAATATCGAAGTGAAGCATAAGAATCTAAAACTTGTCTCACTGGAAAGGTTCAAAACATAGACAGTAAGAAGAGGCATTCCTTTTGTACTTTAGTCGCCATTGTGCCTGTTGTATTTAATTCCGATGCAATTTCTGTGATTCATCGTCAATCATAGGGTCCAAGGGGTATAGTAAACCTGAAGTGAAGCAACGGAATCCAAAACTGGTCTCTCAGGATAGGCTCAGAACATAGACAATAAGAAGAGTCTGTCTTCTTGTAATTAAGTTGGCATTGGGCCTTTTGTATATAACTCCGATGCATTTTCTGTGTTTCATCGTCAATTAGGGGGTCCAAGGCATAAGTAAATCTGAAAAGAAGCATCGGAATATAAAACTCGTCCCACAGGAGAGGTTCAAAGCATAGACAGTAAGAAGAGTCAGTCTTCCTGTATTTAAGACTGCATTGTGCCTTTTGTATTTAATTCCGATGCAATTTCTGTGTTTCATCGTCAATAAGAGGGTCCAAGGTATACAGTAAAAACGATGTGCAGCATCTGAATCCAAAACTGGTCTCACAGGAAAGGTTCAAAACATAGACAGTAAGAAGTGTCAGTCTTCTTGTACTTAAGTCGGCATTGTGCCTTTTGTATTATATTCCGATGTAATTTCTGTGTTTCATCGTCAATTACAGGGTCCAAGGGAGACAGTAAACCTGAAATGAAGCATAAGAATCTAAAACTGGTCTCACAGGAGAGGTTCAAAGCATAGACAGTAAGAAGAGTCAGTCTTCTTGTATGTAAGACTGCACAGTGCTTTTGGATTGAATTCCGATGCAATTTCTGTGTTCCTTCGTCAATAAGAAGGTCCAAGGGATACAGAAATCTTGAAGTGAAGCATCGAAATCTAAAACTGGTCTCACAGGAAGGGGTCAAATCATCGACAGTAAAAAGAGGCAGTCTCCTTGTACACAAGTCGGCATTGTGCCTTTTGTATTAAAATTCCGATGCAATTTCTGTGTTTCATCGTCAATAAGAAGGTCCAAGGCATACAGTAACCTGAAGTGATTCATTGGAATCTAAAACCGGTCTCACATGAAAGGTTCAAAACATAGAAAGTAAGAAGAGTCAGTCTTCTAGTACTTTAATCGGCATTGTCCCTTTTGTATATAATTCCGATGCAATTTGTGTGTTTCATCGTCAATAAGAAGGTCGAAGGGATACAGTTAATCTAGAGTCAAGCATCGGAATCTAAAACTGGCCTCACGGGAATGTTTCAAAACATAGAGAGTAAGAAGAGTCAGTCTTCTTCTACTTAAGTCGGCATTGTGCCTTTTGAAATTAATTGCAATGCAATTTCTGTGTTTCATCGTCAATAAGAAGGTCCAAGGGATACAGAAAACCTGAAGTGAAGCATCGGAAACTAAAACTGGTCTCACAGAAAGGTTCAGAACATAGACAGTAAGAAGAGTCACTCTTCTTGTACTTAAGTCGGCATAGTGCCTTTTGTATTTAATTCCGATGGAATTTCTGTGTTCCATCGTCAATAAGAAGGTCCAAGGGATACAGTAAACCTGAAGTGGAGCATCGGAATCTAAGTCTGGTCTCACAGGTAGGTTCTAAGCATAGTCACTAAGAAGAGGCAGTCTTCTTGTACTTAAATCGGCATTGTGCCTTTTGTATTTAATTCCGATGCAATATCTGTGTTTCATCGTCATTAAGAAGGTCCAAGGGATACAGTAAACCTGAAGTGAAACAACGGAATCTAAAACTGGTCTCGCAGGAAAGGTTCAAAACATAGACAGTAAGAAGAGTCACTCTTCTTGTACTTATGTCGGCATTGTGCATTTTGTATTTAATTCCGATGCAATTTCTGTGTTTCATCGTCAATTAGGATATCCAAGGGATACAGTAAACCTGAAATGAAACATCGGAATCTAAAACTGGCCTCACGGGAAAGTTTTAAAACATAGACAGTAAGAAGGGTCAGTCTTCTTGTACACTAGTCGGCATTGTGCATTTTGTATTAAAATTCCGTTGCAATTTCTGTGTTTCATCGTCAATTAGAAGGTCCAAGGGATACAGTAAACCTGAAATGAAGCATCGGAATCTAAAACTGGTCTCAAAGGAGAGGTTCAAAGCATAGAAAGTGAGAAGAGTCAGTCTTCTTGTACTTAAGTCTGCATTGTGCCTTTTGTATTTAATTCCGATGCAATTTCTGTGTTTCATCGTCAATAAGAAGGTCCAAGGGATACAGAAAACCTGAAGTGAAGCATCGGAATCTAAAACTAGTCTCACAGGAGAGGTTCAAAGCATAGACAGTATGAAGAGACTTTCCTTTTGTACTTTAGTCGGCATTGTGCTTTTGTATTTAATTCCGTTGCAATTTCTGTGATTCATCGTCAATAAGAGGGTCCAAGGGATACAGTAAACCTGAAGTGAATCATCGGAATCCAAAACTCGTCTCACATTAAAGGTTCAAAACATAGACGGTAAGTAGAGTCTGTCTTCTTGTACTTTAGTCCGCATTGTGCGTTTTTTATTTATTTCCGATGCAATTTCAATGTTTCTTCGTCAATAAGGAGGTCCTAGGTATACAGTAAACCTGAAGTGAAGCATCGGAATCCAAAACTGGTCTCTCAGGATAGGCTCAGAACATAGACAGTATGAAGGGTCTGTCTTCTTGTAATTAAGTCGGCATTGTACCTTTTGTATTTAATTCCGATGGATTTTCTGTGTTTCGTCGTCAATAAGAAGGTACAAGGGATTCAGTAAACCTTAAGTGAAGCATCGGAAGATAAAACTGGTCTCACAGGAAAGGTTCAAATCATAGACAGTGAGAAGAGTCTGTCTTCTTGTACTTAAGTCGCCATTGTGCATTTTGTACTCAATACCGATGCAATTTCTGTGTTTCGTCGTCAATAAGAATGTCCAAGGGATACAGTAAACCTGTAGAGAAGCATCGTAATCTAAAACTGGTCAAAAAAAAAAAGGCTCAAATCATAGACAGTAAAATGATGCATTCTTCTTGTACTTAAGTCGCCATTGTGCATTTTGTATTTAATTACGTTGCAATTTCTGTGTTTCCTCGTCAATAAGAAGGTCCAAGGGATACAGTAAACGTATAGTGAAGCATCGGAATCTAAACTGGTCTCACAGGAAAGTTTCAAAACATAGACGGGAAGTAGTGTCATTCCTTTTGTACTTTAATCGGCATTGTGCCTTTTGTATATAATTAAGATACAATTTCTGTGTTTCATCGTCAATAAGAAGGTCCAAGGGATACAGAAACACTGAAGTGAAGCATCGGAATCTAAAACTGGTCTCACAGGAAAGGTTCAAAACATAGACAGTAAGAAGAATCAATCTTCTTGTTCTTAAGTCGGCATATTGCCTTTTGTATTTAATTCCGATGGAATTTCTGTGTTTCATCGTCAATAAGAAGGGCTAAGAGATACAGTAAACCTAAAGTGAAGCATCGGAATCTAAAACTGGTCTCACAGCAAAGGTTCTAAGCTTAGGCACTAAGAAGAGTCAGTCTTCTTGTACTTAAGTCTGCATTATGCCTTTTGTATTTAATTCCGATGCAATTTCTGTGTTTTATCGTCAATAAGAAGGTCAAAGGGAAATAGTAAACCTAAAGTGATGCATCGGAATCTAAAACTGGTCTCACATGAAAGGTTCAAAACATAGAAAGTAAGAACAGTCAGTCTTCTTGTACTTAAGTCGGCATTGTGCTTTTTGTATTTTATTCCGATGGATTTTCTGTGTTTCGTCGTCAATAAGAAGGTACAAGGGATTCAGTAAACATTAAGTGAAGCATTGGAAGATAAAACTGGTCTCACAGGAAAGGTTCAAATCATAGACAGTGAGAAGAGTCAGTCTTCTTCTACTTAAGTCGCCATTGTGCATTTTGTATTTAATACCGATGCAATTTCTGTGTTTCGTCGTCAATAAGAATGTCCAAGGGATACAGTAAACCAGTAGAGAAGCAACGAAATCTAAAACTGGTCTCACAGGAAAGGCTCAAACCATAGACAGTAAAAGGATGCATTCTTCTTGTACTTAAGTCGCCATTGTGCCTTTTGTATTTAATTACGTAGCAATTTCTGTGTTTCTACGTCAATAAGAAGGTCCAAGGGATACAGTACGCGTATAGTGACGCATCGGAATCTAAATTGGTCTCACAGGAAAGCTTCAAAACATAGACAGTAAGTAGTGTCATTCCTTTTGTACTTTAATCGGCATTGTGCCTTTTGTATATAATTCCGATGCAATTTCTGTGTTTCATCGTCAATAAAAAGGTCCAAGGGATACAGTAAACCTGAAATGAAGCATCGGAATCTAATACTGGTCTCACAGGAGAGGTTCAAACATAGGCAGTAAGAAGAGTCAGTCTTGTTGTACATAAGTCTGCATTGTGCCATTTGTATTTAATTCCGATGCAATATCTGTGTTTCATCGTCAATAAGAAGGTCCAAGGGATACAGTAAACCTGAAAAGAAGCATCGGAATCTAAAACTGGTCTCACAGGAGAGGTTCAAACATAGACAGTACGAAGAGTCTGTCTTCTTGTACTTATGTCTGCATTGTGCCTTTTGTATTGAATGTCGATGCAATTTATGTGTTTCATCGTCAATAAGAAGGTCCAAGGGATGAAGAAAACCTGAAGTGAAGCATCGGAATCTAAAACTAGTCTCACAGGAGTGGTTCAAAGCATAGACAGTATGAAGAGACATTCCTTTTGTACTTTAGTCGGCATTGTGCTTTTGTATTTAATTCCGATGCAATTTCTGTGATTCATCGTCAATAAGAGGGTCCAAGGGGTACAGTAAACCTGAAGTGAAGCATCGGAATCCAAATCTCGTCTCACATTAAAGGTTCGAAACATAGACGGTAAGTAGAGTCTGTCTACTTGTACTGAAGTCGGCATTGTGCGTTTCTTATTTATTTCCGATGCAATTTCTATGTTTCTTCGTCAATAAGAAAGTCCTAGGTATACAGTAAACCTGAAGTGAAGCATACGAATCCAGAACTGGTCTCTCAGGATAGGCTCAGAACATAGACAATATGAAGAGTCTGTCTTGTTGTAATTAAGACGGCATTGTGTCTTTTGTATATAATTCCGATGCAATTTCTGCGTTTCATCGTAAATTAGATGTCCAAGGGATAAGTAAACCTGAAAAGAAGCATCGGAATATAAAACTGGTCCCACAGGAGTGGTTAAAAGCATAGGCAGTAAGAAGAGTCAGTCTTCTTGTAGTTAAGTCGGCATAGTGCCTTTTGTATTTAATTCCGATGGAATTTCTGTGTTCCATCGTCAATAAGAAGGTCCAAGGGATACAGTGAACTTGAATTGAAGCATCGGAATGTGAAACTGGTCTCACAGGAAAGGTTCAAAGCATAGTCAGTAAGAAGAGTCAGTCCTCTTGTACTTAAGTCGGCATTGTGACCTTTGTATTAAATTCCGGTTCAATTTCTGTGTTTCATCGTCAATAAGTATGTCCAAGGGATACAGTAAACCTGAAGAGAAGAATCGATATCTAAAACTGGTCTCACAGGAAAGGTTGAGACATAGACAGTAAGAAGAGTCTGTCTTCTTGTACTTAAGTCGGCATTGTGCCTTTTGTATTAAATTCCGGTGCAATTTCTGTGTTTCATCGTCAATAAGAACATCCAAGGGATTCAGTAAACCTGAAGTGAAGCATCGGAATCCAATACTGGTCTCACAGGAAGGGTTCAAAACATAGACAGTAAGTAGAGTCAGTCCTCCGGTACTTAAGGCGTTATTTTGCCTTTTTTATTTATTTCCGATGCAATTTCTTTGTTTCATCGTCAGTATGAAGGTCCAAGTGTTACAGTAAACCTTATGTAAGGCATCGGAATATAATACCGGCCTCACTGGAATGGTTCAAAACATAGATAGTAAGCAGAGTCAGTCTTATTGTACTTAAGACTGCATTGTTCCTTTCGTATTTCATTCTGAAGAAATTTCTGTGTTTCATCGTCAGTAAGAATGCCCAAGGTATACTGTAAACCTGAAGTGAAGCATCGGAATCTAAATATGGTCTCACAGGAAAGGTTCAAGATATAGACTGTAAGAAGAGTCAGTCCTCTTGTACTTCAGTCGGTTTTGTGCTTTTTGTATTTCATTTCGGTGCAATTTTTGTGTTTCATCGTCAATACGAAGGTCCAAGGGATACAGTAAACCTGAACTGAAATATTGGAATCTAAAACTGGTCTCACAGGAAAGTTTCAAAGCAGACAGTAAGAAGAGTCAGCCTTCTTGTACACAAGTCGGCATTGTGCCTTTTGTATTTAATTCAGATGCAATTTCTGTGATTCTTCCTGAATAAGAAGGTCCATGGGATACAGTAAACCTGAAGTGAAGCATCGATAACTAAAACTGTTCTCACAGGAAAGTTTCAAAGCATAGACAGTAATAAGTGTCAATCCCTTGTCCTTATGTCTGCATTGTGCCTTTTGTATTTATTTCCGATGCAATTTCTGTGTTTCATCGTCAAGAAGAAAGTCCAAGGGATACAGTAAAACTGAAGTGAAGTATCGGAATCTAAAACTGGTCTCAAAGAAAGTTTCAAAGCAGACAGTAAGAAGAGTCAGTCTTCTTGTACTTATGTCGGCATTGTGTCTTTTGTATTTAATTCCGATGAATTTTCTGTATTTCATCGTCAATAAGAAAGTCCAAGGGATACAGTACTTCTGAAGGGAAGCATCGTAAACTAAAACTGGTCTCACAGGAAAGGTTTAAATCATAGAATATAAGATGAGTCAGTCCTCTTGTACTTTAGTCGGCATTGTGCCTTTTGTATTTAATTCCGATGCAATTTCTGTGTTTCATCGTCAATAAGAAGGTCCAAGGGATACAGCGAACTTCAATTGAAGCATCGGATTGTAAAACAGGTCTCACAGGAAAGGTTCAAAGCATAGACAGTGAGAAGCGTCAGTCTTCTTGTTTTTACGTCGGCATTGTGCCTTTTGAATTTAATTCCGATGCCATTTCTGTGTTTCATCGTCAATAAGAGGGTCCAAGGTAAAAAGAAAACCTGAAGTGAAGCATCGGAAACTAAAACTGGTCTCACACTAAAGGTTCAAAACTTAGACACTTAGAAGAGTAAGCCTTATTCTACACAAGTCTTCATCGCGCCTTATGTATTTATCTCCGATGCAATTTCTGTGTTTCATCCTCAATAAGAAGGTCCAAGGGATACAGTAAACCTAAAGAGATGCATCGATATCTAAAACTGGTCTCACAGGAAAGGTTCAAAGCATAGACAGAATTAAGAGTCAGTCTTCTTGTACTTATGTCGGCATTGTGCCTTTATGTAGTTAATTCCGATTCAATTTCTGTGTTTCATCGTCAATCATAATTTCCTATGGATACAGTAAACCTGAAGTGAAGCATCGGGATCTATAACTGGTCTCACGGGAAAGGTTCAAAACATAGACAGTAATGAGAGCCATTCTTCTTGTACTCCAGTCGGCATTGTGCCTTTTGTATTTAATTCCGATGTAATTTTATGTGTTTCATCGTCAATAAGAAGGTCCAAGGGAAACAGTAATTCTGAAGTGTAGCGTCCTAATCTAAAACTTACCTCACAGGAAGGTTCAAAACACAGACAGTGAGAAGGGTCAGGCTTCTTGTACTTAAGTCGGCATTGCGCCTTTAGTATTTAATTCCAATGCAATTTCTGAGTTTCATTGTCAATAGGAAGGCCCAAGGGATACAGTAAACCTGACGTGAAGCATCGGAATCTAAATCTGGTCTCACAGGAAAGGTTCAAAACATAGACAGTAAGAAGAGTCAGTCTTCTTGTACTTCAGTCGTCATTGTGGCTTTTGTACTTAATTCCGATGCAATTTCTGTGTTTCATCGTCAATAAGAAGGTCCATGGGATACAGTAAACGTGATGTGAAGCATCGGAGACTAAAACTGGTCTCACAGGAAAGGTTCAAAACATAGACAGTAAGAAGAGTCAGTCTTCTTGTACGCAAGTCGGCATTGTGCCTTATGTATAGAATTCCGATGCAATTCCTGCGTTTCATCGTCGATACGAAGGCCCAAGGCATACTGTAAACCTGAAATGAACAATCGGAATCTAAAACTGGTCTCACAGGAAAGGTTCCAAACATAGTCAGTAAGAAGACTTAGTCTCCCTGTACTTCAGTCGGCATTGTGCCCTTTGTATATAATTCTGATGCAATTTCTGTGTTTCATCGTCAATACGAAGCACCAAGGGATACAGTAAGACTGAAGGGAAGCATCGGATTATAAATCTGGTGTCACAGGAAAGGATCAAAACACAGACAGTAAGGAGAGTCAGTCCTCTTCTACTTAAGTCGGCATTGTGCCTTTTGTATTTAATTCCGATGCAATTACTGTGTTTCATCGTCAATAAGAAGGTCCAAGGGATACAGTAACCCTGAAGTGAAGCATCGGTATCTCAATCTGGTCTCACAGGAATGGTTCAAAACATAGACAGTAAGAAGGGTCATTCTACTTTTACTTAAGTCGGCATTGTGCCCTTTGTAAATAATTCCGATGTAATTTCTGTGTTTCATCGTCATTAAGAAGGTCCAAGGTGAACAGTAAACCTGAAGTGAAGCATCGGAATTTAAATCTGGTCTTTCTGGAAAGGTTCAAAGCATAGTCAGTAAGAAGAGTCAGTCTCCCCGTACTTAAGTCGGCATTGTGCCTTTTGCATTTAATTCCGATGCAATTTCTATGTTTCATCGTTTATAAGAAGGAGCAACGGATACAGTAAAACTGAAGTGGAGCATCGGAATCTAAAACTCGTCTCACAGGAAAGGTTCAAAACATAGACAGTAAGAAGAGTCAGTCTCCCTGTACTTAAGACGGCGTTGTGCCTTTTGTATTCTATTCCGATGCAATTTCTTTGTTTCATCGTCAATAAGAAAGTCCGAGGGATATAGTTAACGTAAACTGAAGCATCGGAATCTAAAACTGGTCTCACAGGAAAGGTTCAAGTCATAGACAGTAAGAAGAGTCAGTCTTCCTGTACATAAGTCGGCATTGTGCCTTTTATATTTAATTCCGATGCAATTTCTGTGTTTCATCGGCAGTAAGTAGGTCCAAGGGATACAGTAAACCTGAACTGAAGCATAGGAATCTAAATCTCGTCTCACAGGAAACATTCAAAACATAGACAGTAGGAAAAATCAGTCTTCTTGTACGATAGTCGGCATTGTGCCCTTTGTATTTAATTCCGATGCAATTTCTGTGTTTCATCGTCAATAAGAAGGTCCAAGGGATACAGTAAACCTGAAGTGAAGCATCGGAATCTCCAACAGGTCTCACAGGAAAGGTTCAAAACACAGACAGTAAGAAGTGTCAGTCTACTTGTACTTAAGTCGGCATTGTGCCTTTTATATGTAATTCCGAAGTTATTTCTGTGTTTCATCGTCATTAAGAATGTCCAAGGGATACAGTAATCCCGAAGTGAAGCATCGGAATCTAAGACTGGTCTCAGAGGAAAGGTTCACATCATAGACAGTAAAAAGAGTCAGTCTTCCTGTACTTAAGTCGGCATTGTGCCTTTTGTATATTATCGTGATGCAATTTCTGTGCTTAACCGTCGTTAAGAAGGAAAAGGGATACAGTAAACCTGAAGTGAAGCATCGGAACCAGAAACTGGTCTGACAGGAAAGGTTCAAATCATTGACAGTAAGATGAGTCAGTCTCCTTGTACATAAGTCGGCATTGTTTATATTGTATTTAATTCCGATGCAATTTCTGTGTTTCATCGACAATAAATAGGTCCAAGGGATACAGTAAATCTGAAGCATCGGAATCTAAAACTGGTCTCACAGGAAAGGTTCAAATCATAAAGCGTAAGTAGAGTCAGTCTTCTTGAACTTAAGTCGGCATTGTGCCTTTTTTACTTAATTCCGATGCAATTTCTGTGTTTCATCGACAATAAGAAGGTCCAAATGATACTGTAAACCTGATGTGAAGCATTGGAATATAAAACTGGTCTCACAGGAATGGTTAAAAACATAGAGAGTAAGAGGAGTCAGCCTTCTTGTACACAAGTCTTCGTTGTGCCTTTTTTTAAAATTCCGATGCAATTTCTGTGTTTCATCGTCATTAAGAAGGCCCAAGGAATTCTTGAACTTAAGTCGGCATTGTGCCTTTTTTACTTAATTCCGATGCAATTTCTGTGTTTCATCGACAATAAGAAGGTTCAAATGATTCTGTAAACCTGAAGTGAAGCATTGGAATCTAAAATTGATCTCACAGGAAATGTTCAAAGCATCGACAGTAAGAAGAGTCAGTCTTCTTGTACTTAATTTGGCATTGTGCCTTTGTATTTATTTCCAATGCAATTTCTGTGTTTCATCGTCAATAAGAAGGTACAAGGGATACAGCAAACCTGAAGTGAAGCATCGGAATATAAAACTGGCCTCACAGGAAAGGTTCGATACATTGACAGTAAGAAGAGTCAGTGTTATTGTACTTAAGACTGCATTGTGCCTTTTGAATTTAATTCCGATGCAATTTCTGTGTTTCATCTTCTATAAGAAGGTCCAAGGTAAACAGTAAACCTGAAGTGAAGCATCGGAATTTAAATCTGGTCTCACAGGAAAGGTTCAAGTCATAGACAGTAAGAAGAGTCATTCTACTTCTACTTACGTCTTCATTGTGCCTTTTGTATATAATTCCGATGTAATATCTGTGTTGCATCGTCAATACGATGGTCCAAGGGATACAGTAATCCTGAAGAGAAGCATCGGAAACTAAAACTGGTCTCACACTAAAGGTTCAAAATATAAACACTAAGAAGAGTCAGCCTTCCTGTACCCAAGTCGGCATAGTGCATTTTGTATTTAATTCCGAAGCAATTTCTTTGTTTCATCCTCTCTAAGAAGGTAAAAGAGATACAGTAAACCTATAGAGAAGCATCGATATCTAAAACTGGCCTCACACGAAAGGTTCAAAGCATAGACAGTAATAAGAGTCAGTCTACTGGTACTTATGTCGGCGTTGTGCATTTTGTAGTTAATTCCGATTTAATTTCTTTGTTTCATCGTCAATTATAATTTCCAAGGGATACAGTAAACCTGAAGTGAAGCATCGGGATCTAAAACTGGTCTCACAAGAAGAGGTTCAAAACATAGACAGTAAGAAGAGTCAGTCTTCTTGTACACAAGTCGCCATTGTGCCTTTTGTATTTAATTCCGATGCAGTTTCTGTGCTTCATCGTCAATAAGAAGGCGCAAGGGATACAGTAAACCTGAAGTGAAGCATCGGAATCTAAAACTGGTCCCACAGGAAAGGTTCAAAACATAGAATGTAAGAAGAGTCGGCCTACCTGTATTTAAATCGGCATTGTGCCTTTTGTATTTAATTCCGATTCAATTTCTGTGTTTCATAGTCAAAAAGAAGGACCAAGGTATAAAGTAAACCTGAAGTGAGGCATCAGAATCTAAAACTGGTCTCTCAGGAAATGTTCAAAGCGTTGTCAGTAAGAAGAGTCAGTCTTCTTGTGCTTAAGTCGGCATTGTGCATTTTGTATTAAATTCCAAAGCAATTTCCGTGTGTCATCGTCAATAAGAAAGCCCAAGGGATACAGTAAACCTGAAGTGAGGCATCGGAATCTAATACTGGTCTCACAGGAAAGGTTCATAACAAAGACAGTTGGAAGTGTCAGTCTTCTTGTACTTAAGTCGGCTTTGTGCCTTTTGTATTTCATTCCGATGCAATTTCTGGGTTTCATCGTCAATTAGATGGTCCAAGGTAAACAGTAACCCTGAAGTGAAGCATGGGAATCTAAAACTGGTCTCACACGAAATACTCAAAACCGAGACAGTAAAAAGAGTCACTCTTCTTGTACTTAAGTCGGCACAGTGCCTTTTGTATTTAGTTCCTATTACATTTCTGTGTTTTATCGTCAATAATAAGGCCCAAGGTATACATTAAACCTGAAGTGAAGCATCGGAATCTAAATCTGGTCTCACAGAAAAAGTTCAAAACCTAGACAGTAAGAAGAGTCAGTCTTCTTGTACTTCAGTCGGCATTGTACCTTTTGTATTTAATTCCGATGCAATTTCTGTGTTTCATCGGCAATAAGAAAGTACAAGTGATACAGTAAACCTGAACTGAAGCATCGGAATCTAAAACTGGTCTCACAGGAAGGGTTCAAAACATAGACAGTAAGTAGAGTCAGTCTTCTTGTACATAAGTCGGCATTGTGCCTTTTGTACTTAATTCCGATGCAATTTCTGTGTTTCATCGATTATAAGAGGGGCAAGGGATACACTAAACGTGAAGTGAAGCATCGGAATCTAAAACTGGTCTCACAGGAAAGGTTCAAAACGAAGACAGTAAGAAGAGTCAGTCTTCCTGTACTTAGGGCGGCATTGTGCCTTTTGTATTTAATTCCGATGCAATTTCTGTGATTCATCGTCAATAAGAATGACCAAGGGATACAGTGAACCTGAACTGAAGCATCGGAATCTAAAACTGGTCTCACAGGAATGATTAAAAACATAGAGAGTAAGAAGAGTCAGCCTTCTTGTGCACAAGTCCTCATTGTGCCTTTTTTTAAAATTCCGATGCAATTTCTGTGTGTCATCCTCTATAAGAAGGTCCATGGGACACAGTAAACCTAAAGAGAAGCATCGATATCTGAAACTGGTCTCACAGGAGAGGTTTATAGCATAGACAGTAATAAGAGTCTGTCTTCGTGTACTTATGTCGGCATTGTGCCTTTTGTATTTAGTTCCGATTCAATTTCTGTGTTTCTTCGTCAATTATAATTTCCAAGGGATACAGTAAACCTGAAGTGGAGCATCGGAATCTAAAACTGGTCTTACGGGAAAGGTTCAAAACACAGACAGTAAGAAGAATCAGTATTTTTGTGCTTCAGTCGGCATTGTGCCTTTTGTATTTAATTCCAATGCAATTTCTGTGTTTCATCGTCAATTAGAACGTCCAAGTGATACAGTAATCCTGAGGGGAAGCATCGGAATCTACAACTGGTGTCACAGGAAAGGTTCAAAACATAGACAGAAGAGTCAGTCTTCTTGTACTTCCGTCGGCATTGTGCCTTTTGTATTTAATTCCGATGCAATTCTTGTGATTCATCGTCAGTAAGAAAGTCCAAGGGATACAGTTAATCTGATTTGAAGCATCGGAATCCAAAACTGGTCTCACAGGAAAGGTCCTAAACATAGACAGTAAGAAGAGTCAGTCTTCTTGTAGTTAAGTCGGCTTAGTGCCTTTTGTATTTCATTCCGATGCAATTTCTGTGTTTCATCGTCAATAACAAGGTCCAAAGGATACAGTAAGCCTGAAGTGAAGCAACGGAATCTAAAACTGGTCTCACAGGAAAGGTTCGAAACATAGACGGTAAGCAGAGTCAGTCTTCTTTAACTTATGTCAGCATTATGCCTTTTATATTTAATTGCAATTTAATTTCTGAGTTTCATCGTCAATAAGATGGTCCAAGGAATTCAGTAAACCTGAAGTGAAGCATCGGAATCGAAAACTGGTCTCACAGGAAAGGCCTGAATCATATAATATAAGAAGTGTCAGTCCTCTTGTACCTAAGTCGGCATTGTGCCTTTGTATTTAATTCCAATGCAATATCTGTGTTTCATCGTCAATAAAAAAATCCAAGGGTTACAGTAACCCTGAAGAGAAACATCGGAATATATTACTGGCCTCACAGGAAGGTTCAAAACGTAGACAGTAAGAGGAGTCAGACTTGTTGTACCTAAGACTGCATTGTGACTTTTGTATTTAATTCCGATGCAATTACTGTGTTGCATTCTCAATAAGAAGGTGCAAGGTATACAGTAAACATGAAGTGAAGCGTCGGAATCTAAAACTGGTCTCACAGGAGAGGTTCAAATCAGAGACTTCAAGAAGAGTCAGTCTTCTTGTACTCATGTCGGCATTGTGCCTTTTGTATTTGATTCCGATGCAATTTCTGTGCTTCATCGTCAATAACAACGTCCAAGGGATACAGCAATCCTGAAGTGAAGCATCGGAAACTAAATCTGGTCTCACAGGAAAGGTTCAAAACATAGACAGTGAGAAGAGTCAGTCTTCTAGTACTTAAGCCGGCATTGTGCCTTTTGTATTTAATTCCGATGCAATTTCTGTGTTTCATCGTCAATACAAAGGTACAAGGGATGCAGTAAACCTGAAGTGTAGCGTCGGAAAATATATCTGGTCTCACAGGACAGGTTCATAACATAGAATGTAAGAAGAGTCAGTCTTCCTGTACATAAGTCGGCATTGTGCCATTTGTATTTAAATCCGATGCAATATCTGAGTTTCATCGTGAATAAGAATGTCAAAGGGATACAGTAAACCAAAACTGAAGGATCGGAATCTAAAACTGTTCTCACAGGAAAGTTTCATATCATAGACTGTAAGAAGAGCCAGTCTTCTTGTACTTTCGTCGGCATTGTGCCTTGGAATTTAATTCCGAAGCAATTTCTGTGTTTCATCGACTATAAGAAGGTCCAAGGGGTACAGTTAACCTGAAGTGAAACATCGATATCTTAAACTAGTCTCACAGGAAAGGTTCAAAACATAGACAGTACGAAGAGTCAGTCTTGTTGTTCTTAGGTCGACATTGTGACTTTTGTATTTAATTCCGATTCAATTTCTGACTTTCATCGTCAATAAGAAGGTCCAAGGGATACAGTAAACCTTAAGTGAAGCATCGGAATCTAAAACTGGTCTCACGGGAAAGGTTCAAATCATAGACTGTAAGATGAGTCAGTCTTCTTGTACTTCAGTCGGCATTGTGCCTTTCGTATTAAATTCCGATACAATTTCTGTGTTTCATCGTCATAAGAAGGTCCAAGGGATACAGTAAACCTGAAGCGAAGCATGAGAATCTGAAACTGGTCTCACAGGAAAGGTTCATAACCTAAGATGTTAGAAGAGTCAGTCTTCCTGAACTTAAGTCGGCATTGTGCCATTTGTATTTAATTCCGATGCAATTTCTGTGTTTCATCGTCAATAAGAAGGGCCAAGGGATTCAGTAGACCAGAACTGAAGCATCAGAATCTAAAAATGGTCTCGCAGGAAAGTTTCAAACGTAGACAGTGATAAGAGTCGGGTCTTCTTGTACTTAAGTTGGCATTGTGCTTTTGCATTTAATTCCGATGCAATTTCTGTGTTTTATCGTCAATAATAAGGCCCAAGGGATACATTAAACCTGAAGTGAAGCATCGGAATCTAAATCTGGTCTCACAGAAAAAGTTCAAATCCTAGACAGTAAGAAGAGTCAGTCTTCTTGTACTTCAGTCGGCATTGTACCTTTTGTATTTAATTCCGATGCAATTTCTGTGTTTCATCGTCAATAAGAAAGTACAAGTGATACAGTAAACCTGAACTGAAGCATCGGAATCTAAAACTGGTCGAACAGGAAAGGTTCAAAACATAGACAGTAAGAAGAGTCAGTCTTCTTGTACATAAGTCGGCATTGTGCATATTGTATTTAATTCCGATCCAATTTCTGTGTTTCATCGTCAATAAGAAGGTCCAAGGGATACAGTAAATCTGAAGTGAAGCATCGGAATCTAAAACTGGTCTCACAGGAAGGGTTCAAAACATAGACAGTAAGTAGAGTCAGTCTTCTTGTACATAAGTCGGCATTGTGCCTTTTGTACTTAATTCCGATGCAATTTCTGTGTTGCATCGTCAATAACAAGGTCCAAGGGATACAGTAAACCTGAAGTGAATCATCGATAACTAAAACTGGTCTCACAGGATAAGTTCAAAACATAGACCGTAATAAGAGTCAGTCTTCTTGTACTTATGTCGGCATTGTGCCTTTTATATTTAATTCCCATGCTATTTCTGTGTTTCATCGTCAATACGAATTTTTAAGGGTTACAGTAAACCTGAAGTGAAGCATCGGAAAATAAAACTGGCCTCACAGGAAAGGTCCAAAACATTGACAGTAAGGAGAGTCAGTCTTATTGTACTTAAGACTGCATTGTGCTTTTTGTATTTAATTCCGATGCAATTACTGTGTTTCATCGTCATTGAGAAGGTCAAAGGTAAACTGTAAACCTGAAGTGAACCATCGCATTCTAAATCTGCTCTCACAGGTAAGGTTCAAAACATAGACAGTGAGAAGAGTCAGTCTTCTTGTACTCCAGTCGGCATTGTGCCTTTTGTATTTAATTCCGATGCAATTTCTGTGTTTCATCGATTATAAGAGGGGCAAGGGATACACTAAACGTGAAGTGAAGCATCGGAATCTTAAACTGGTCTCACAGGAGAGGTTCAAAACGAAGACAGTAAGAAGAGTCAGTCTTCCTGTACTTAGGGCGGCATTGTGCCTTTTGTATTTAATTCCGATGCAATTTCTGTGTTTCATCGATTATAAGAGGGGCAAGGGATACACTAAACGTGAACTGAAGCATCAGAATCTAAAACTGGTCTCACAGGAATGGTTAAAAACATAGAGATTAAGAAGAGTCAGCCTTCTTGTGCACAAGTCCTCATTGTGCCTTTTTTTAAAATTCCGATGCAATTTCTGTGTGTCATCCTCTATAAGAAGGTCCATGGGACACAGTAAACCTAAAGAGAAGCATCGATATCTGAAACTGGTCTCATAGGAGAGGTTTATAGCATAGACAGTAATAAGAGTCTGTCTTCGTGTACTTATGTCGGCATTGTGCCTTTTGTATTTAGTTCCGATTCAATTTCTGTGTTTCTTCGTTAATTATAATTTCCAAGGGATACAGTAAACCTGAAGTGGAGCATCGGAATCTAAAACTGGTCTTACGGGAAAGGTTCAAAACACAGACAGTAAGAAGAATCAGTATTTTTGTGCTTCAGTCGGCATTGTGCCTTTTGTATTTAATTCCAATGCAATTTCTGTGTTTCATCGTCAATTAGAACGTCCAAGTGATACAGTAATCCTGAGGGGAAGCATCGGAATCTACAACTGGTGTCACAGGAAAGGTTCAAAACATAGACAGAAGAGTCAGTCTTCTTGTACCTCCGTCGGCATTGTGCGTTTTGTATTTAATTCCGATGCAATTCTTGTGATTCATCGTCAGTAAGAAAGTCCAAGGGATACAGTTAACCTGATTTGAAGCATCGGAATCCAAAACTGGTCTCACAGGAAAGGTCCTAAACATAGACAGTAAGAAGAGTCAGTCTTCTTGTAGTTAAGTCGGCTTAGTGCCTTTGTATTTCATTCCGATGCAATTTCTGTGTTTCATCGTCAATAACAAGGTCCAAAGGATACAGTAAGCCTGAAGTGAAGCAACGGAATCTAAAACTGGTCTCACAGGAAAGGTTCGAAACATAGACGGTAAGCAGAGTCAGTCTTCTTTAACTTATGTCAGCATTATGCCTTTTATATTTAATTGCGACTTAATTTCTGAGTTTCATCGTCAATAAGATGGTCCAAGGAATTCAGTAAACCTGAAGTGAAGCATCGGAATCGAAAACTGGTCTCACAGGAAAGGCCTGAATCATATAATATAAGAAGTGTCAGTCCTCTTGTACCTAAGTCGGCATTGTGCCTTTGTATTTAATTCCAATGCAATATCTGTGTTTCATCGTCAATAAAAAAATCCAAGGGTTACAGTAACCCTGAAGAGAAACATCGGAATATAATACTGGCCTCACAGGAAGGTTCAAAACGTAGACAGTAAGAGGAGTCAGTCTTGTTGTACCTAAGACTGCATTGTGAATTTTGTATTTAATTCCGATGCAATTACTGTGTTGCATTCTCAATAAGAAGGTGCAAGGTATACAGTAAACATGAAGTGAAGCGTCGGAATCTAAAACTGGTCTCACAGGAGAGGTTCAAATCAGAGACTTCAAGAAGAGTCAGTCTTCTTGTACTCATGTCGGCATTGTGCCTTTTGTATTTGATTCCGATGCAATTTCTGTGCTTCATCGTCAATAACAACGTCCAAGGGATACAGCAATCCTGAAGTGAAGCATCGGAAACTAAATCTGGTCTCACAGGAAAGGTTCAAAACATAGACTGTGAGAAGAGTCAGTCTTCTAGTACTTAAGCCGGCATTGTGCCTTTTGTATTTAATTCCGAAGCAATTTCTGTGTTTCATCGACTATAAGAAGGTCCAAGGGGTACAGTTAACCTGAAGTGAAACATCGATATCTTAAACTAGTCTCACAGGAAAGGTTCAAAACATAGACAGTACGAAGAGTCAGTCTTGTTGTTCTTAGGTCGACATTGTGACTTTTGTATTTAATTCCGATTCAATTTCTGACTTTCATCGTCAATAAGAAGGTCCAAGGGATACAGTAAACCTTAAGTGAAGCATCGGAATCTAAAACTGGTCTCACGGGAAAGGTTCAAATCATAGACTGTAAGATGAGTCAGTCTTATTGTACTTCAGTCGGCATTGTGCCTTTCGTATTAAATTCCGATACAATTTCTGTGTTTCATCGTCAATAAGAAGGTCCAAGGGATACAGTAAACCTGAAGCGAAGCATGAGAATCTGAAACTGGTCTCACAGGAAAGGTTCATAACCTAAGATGTTAGAAGAGTCAGTCTTCCTGAACTTAAGTCGGCATTGTGCCATTTGTATTTAATTCCGATGCAATTTCTGTGTTTCATCGTCAATAAGAAGGGCCAAGGGATTCACTAAACCAGAACTGAAGCATCAGAATCTAAAAATGGTCTCGCAGGAAAGTTTCAAACATAGACAGTGATAAGAGTCGGGTCTTCTTGTACTTAAGTTGGCATTGTGCTTTTGCATTTAATTCCGATGCAATTTCGGAGTTTCATCGTCAATAAGAAAGTCCAAGGGATACAGTAAAACTGAAGTGAAGCATCGGAATCTAAAAGTGGCCTCACAGGAAAGGTTCAAAACATAGAAAAAAGGAAGAGTCATTCTTCTTGTACTTAAGTCGGCATTGTACCTTTTGTATTTAATACCGATGCAATTGTTGTGTTTCATCGTCAATAAGAAGGGCCAAGGGATACAGTAAACCAGAACTGATGCATCGGAATCTAAAACTGGTCTCACAGGAAAGGTTCAAAACATAGACAGTACGAAGAGTCAGTCTTATTGTACTTAAGTCGGCATTGTGCCTTTTGTATTCTATTCCGATACGATATGTGTGTTTCATCGTCAAAAAGATGGTATAAGGGATACAGTAAACCTGAAGTGAAACATCGATATCTAAGACTGGTCTCTCAGGAAAGGTTCAAAACATAGACAGTAAGAAGAGTCAGGCTTCCTGTCCTTCAATCGGCATTGTGCCTTTTGCATTTAATTCCGATGAAATTTCTGTGTTTCATCGTCCATAAGGAGGTCGAAGGGATACAGTAAACCTGAAGTGAAGCTTTGATATTTAAAACCGGTTTCACAGGAAAGGTTCAATACATAGACTGTAAGAAGGGTCAGTCTTCTTGTACTTAAGTCGGCATTCTGCCATTTGTATTTAATTCCGATGCTGTATCTGTGTTTCATCGTCAATAAGAAGGTCCAAGGGATACTGTAAACATGAAGTGAAGCATCGGAGTCTTAAACTGGTCTTACAGGAAAAGTTCAATACGTATACAGTAAGAAGAGTCAGTCTTCTTGATCTTAAGTCGGCATTGTGCCATTTGTATTTAATTCCGATGCAATTTCTGTGCTTCATAGTCAATAAGAAGTTCCAAGGGAAACAGTAAACCTAAAGTGAAGCATCGGAATCTAAAACTGGTCACACAGGAAAGGTTCAAAGCACAGACAGTAAGATGAGTCAGTCTTCTTGTACTTTAGTCGGCCTTGTGCTTATTGTACTTGATTCCGATGCAATTTCAGTATTTAATCGTCAATAAGGAGGTCCAAGGGATACAGTTAGCCTGAAGTGAAGCATCGGAATCTAATACTGGTTGATGTGTTGGCAGCTGGGCCAACACCTTGTAGATCGAGATGGCTGAAAATGCACGCTAGACTAACGCAGACGGGCGTGAAGTACTGGAACAGGCTACGTAATTAATGCTATGAAGAAAAGTACGTAGCTGGATTAATACGTATCTTTAATCAATCATTGTGCTACATCGCTCTTGACGATACACAGGAGACTTTAATTACAATCACTGTAAGGCTAATGGCGCCTTGCTAGTTCGTAGCCATTAACTTAGCTGAAGGCTGTTCTGTCTCTCGGCTAATGAGAGAGAAAGGCTTCGTACATCTAGTCGCTAGCTAGGTCGTCCGTACAACTGGGGCGAGTGCTCTATCGTATCACGAGACCTGCCTTGTGGTGGCGCTAGGTCTGCGATCACACAGTGGCGACACGCGGGTCCGACATGTACTAAATGGACCGCGGCCGATTTAATCTACGACCTAGCAAGTGTGGTGTCTGGCGGTGACACCACATTCCTCCCCCGCAAATCGGCGAACGGTCGTGAGATAAGGCTTCCGCCCGCCGTGGGGAGGACCCCATGTTGCCGTACGTATGCGATGAGGTGGGGAGCCTAACAACAGGCGAATCTGTGCCACCCGCACCCGGCCATTCGTTCCGAGGGGAGCTAGGAAACGCCTGAAAATCTAGTCCAGGGTGCACGTCAACATGCGGTGTATGCGCCCGTAAAGAAACAGGAGGGGCCGAGGGGTCGACCTCCATTGCGTCGGGGTAGCCGACGCGCGATGACATCATGTGGTCCGGAGCGGGCGGGAGTTCCATGGCGGAGGACAGCTGGTCACGGGGAGCGATCGGCGGCGCGTGACCCTGGGAGGCGCTTGGCGGCTGCAGCGAAGCGTCGAATGCGGGCGGCGCCGGCCGGAGTACCGGCGGCGGCGGCGGCGGCTGCGGCGGCGGCTGCTGCGGCGGCGCGTCGCCATGGGGCAAAATGGAAGGCATCGTCGGTAACACCTGGGGATGAGACGAGCCAGTAGATGGGTCCCCAGGGCGCTGACCGGACGGCACCGTCGCTGAAAGCAGACGGGGAGCGGCAGAACGCGTGCGACGACAGAGGCGCAGCTGATTGAGATGCCGACGCACCTCACCAGAGGCCCCCAAAATCAAATACATCGCGCGGCCGAGGCAGCGAAGAATGCGCCCTGCGAGCCAACGCCGTGAACCTCGATAGTTGCGATAAAATACAACGTCGCCTGGAGCAAAAGCAGGAGTCTGCCGCTGCACAGGAACCTGATGCGGCGGATGCAGCAAAGACATCAAGGTGCGATGAGGACGACCATGGAGCAATTCAGCCGGCGAGCGACCATCTCGGGGCTGAGAGCGATACGAGGACAAAAAGAGCAACAACGCGTCCTCCCGAGAATGCGACTCTTTCAATTTCAACATCTGTGACTTGAAAGTCCGGACCAATCGTTCAGCGGCACCGTTTGACTGAGGCGAAAACGGCGCGGATGTCAGATGTTGAATACCATTGGCCTGGCAGAATGACTGAAATTCTGCGGACATGAATTGTGGGCCATTGTCGGAAACAATAGTCTGCGGAAGACCTTCAATGCAAAAGATAGCAGACAACGCTTGGATGGTGGCGGAGGACGTCGTGGAAGACATCCGGACAACAAAAGGAAAATTACTGAAGGCGTCGACCAGAACCAATTATCGAGCATTCCAGAAGGGACCAGCAAAATCAACGTGCAAGCGTTGCCAAGGGGAAGTGGCTTTTGGCCATGCAAAGACTTTCCGCGGAGGTGCGGATTGTTGTTCGGCACACGCCATGCAAGAAGAACACATATTCGTAATCGCAGCATCGATTCCGAACCAAGTACAGTGCTGACGAGCAAGTTGTTTCGTTCGCACTATACCCCAATGTCCTTGGTGGAGAAGCCGTAAGACAGAGGACTGTAACGAACGTGGGACCACGACTCGGGGCTGATCATTATCAGAACGCAACAACAAAACACCACGTCGAACAAAAAGTCTCTCCTTGTGAGCAAAAGACCGGCGAACCAACGGATCCGCGATCCAAGACTTTGACAAAGGCCATTGCGTAGCAACAAAACGTAAAACAGTAGCAAGGACAGGGTCAGCAGCTGTGGCTGTAGCTACACGACGAAAATCGATCGGAAACGATTCGACCACGTCATCCGTTTCCGAATCAATGAACATGCAAGCAAGTTCGAAAGAATCGAATGCTTTATCCTCAGCAACAGGCAAACGGGACAACGCATCGGCGTTTCCGTGCTTAGCAGTGGACCGATACAAGATATCGTAGCGGTACTGCGAGAGGAAAATAGACCAGCGAATGAATTTCTGCGCTGTACGCGGAGGTACAGGCTTGTTCGGATGAAAAAGCGATGTCAAAGGTGTGTGGTCTGTGATGATGGTAAAATGACGACCATACAAGAAATCATGGAACTTAGTAACACCAAACACGAGAGCCAAGGCTTCTTTCTCTATCTGCGAGTAATTTCTTTGCGCAGACGAGAGCAATTTGGACGCAAAGGCAATAGGGCGATCATGGGAGCCAACTTTGTGCGCAAGCACAGCACCGATCCCGAAATCCGACGCATCTACCATCAACAAAAGGGGTTTCTGGGATCGAAAGGCGTGAGGCAAGTATTAGAAAGCAACGCCGATTTCAACTGGCGAAAGGCGCGTTCGCATTCCATCGTCCAGACGAACGGAACACCTTTACGGCGTAAGCGATGAAGCGGAGCTGAAATGGAAGAGGCATTGCGCATATATTTGTGATAATAGTTAATTTTACCCAACACACTCTGTAGCTGTTTCACATTGCGAGGGGAAGGTAAATCTTGTATGGCACGGAGGTGCTCTGGACTCGGATGTATGCCTTGGGCATTGATGACATGGCCCAGGTATGGTAAGTCACGAGCAAAAAACACACATTTGTCCTTCCTCAAGCGAAGACCATTTTGTCGCAAGACCTGAAATAACGTTCGTAGGTTCGCAAGATGATCTTCTTCTGTCTGTCCGGAGATTACTATATCGTCCAGATAGTTTGCTGCAGTAGGGACCGACGCACAAATAGTTTGTAAATATTGCTGAAACAATGCAGGGGCGGATGCACACCCGAACGGCAGTCTTTTGAACCTGTACAATCCAAGATGCGTGTTAACCACCAATACACGCTGGGATTCGTCGTCCACCGGTATTTGCAAGTACGCATCGGTTAGGTCCAACTTCGAAAAATATTTTCCCGGGCACAGTTTAGCAAAAAGATCTTCCGGGCGGGGCAAAGGAAAAGTAGCAGTCACTAGTTGTGGATTCACTGTGGCCTTGAAGTCCACGCAAAGTCTCAATTTTCTGGAAGGTTTTGGCAAAATGACTAAGGGTGAGGCCCAGAGAGAAGCTTGCACACGTTCAATTACACCCTGTGATTCTAGATCGTTTAATGTTCTTGCGACCTCATCATGCAATGCGTGGGGAACATTGCGCGCTCTGAAAAATTTCGGTTGCGCGTTGACCTTCAGTTCCAAATGTGCTTCATAGTTTTTAGCGCAACCTAAGCCTGGTGCAAAAATGTCTGCAAATTCGTCACATAAGCGAGAAACACTGTCTGAAGGCACAGTTTGATTCACTGACAGCACCTGATTTAAAACAGACATGTTAAACAACTGAAATAAATCTAAGCCAAACAAGTTCACTGCCGTAGAAGAACGAAGAACGTAAAACGACACAAGTTTTGTTTGTCCTTTAAATGTTGCAAAAAGAGTGCACTGTCCTAACACAGGTATTGTCTGTCCGGAATAACTTTTTAACTGAACATTTGCGGCACGCAACGGAGGTGCGCCCAGTTGTTTGTACGTGTCGTGATTGAGCAATGAAACTGCAGCTCCGGTATCGAGCTGGAATGGTATCACTTTGCCTTCAAATTCTAAGTCCACAAAAAGTTTATTGTCCTGCTGACGACAAGAGCGACTGTTTTGTGCAATGTGAATAGACACTGGTACTGAAGCACTTGCTAATTGACGTGATTTCCGGCGACGTCGACGCACAGTTTGTGTGGGACGAACACAGTCACTGTTAGAGAAAGTGGAACTGGACGAATCGGAATTAACTACATGAATGTCCATGGGCGAAGGCCCACGATCCTGTGTGTCCTTGGTTCGATTCCGGCGCGAAGCAAAGGGCCTGGAATGATTGTGAGTGTCTGATCGGAGCTTTTTCTGGCAAACACTTTGAACATGTCCTTTCCTATTGCAGAAAAAGCAAATAGCTTGGCGTGACGGGCAATGTTCACGCGAATGTCTAGTAGCACACCACGGGCATGATTTCACTGCATTTGTGGGCTGGCGCGGCACACGTGGCTTAGAGCGCGGCGGCAGCTGCGTTTGTTTGTGCGATGGCAGTTGACCGGGCCGCGCAGCTCGCCCGGCGGGCCGGTAAATGTTACACACTGCTGGCGAAGTTTCAAAAGATTCCTGAGCACAGTCAAGTGTGTCTTGTCTATCCAATATGTCTATCACTTGTTGAAGGGAGGGATTAACTAGTTTCAAAATTTGCTCCCGTATGCGAACATCAGAAACGTTCTGAGCAATTGCATCACGTACCATTGTATCTGCATAAGAAAGACCACAGTCACAGTCAAAGGCACAGTCCCTAGTAAGTCCTTGCAATGTTGCCACCCACTCCCTATTAGTTTGACCGGCCTTACATTTTGTACGAAAAAACTTATACCGTTTTGCAACCACATTAACTGTTTCTTTGAAATAGGCATCTAAATCAGACAAAATTTCGTCGTAGGACAGAGTTTCTACGTCGCGTCGGGGAAACAATTTCACTATCACACGGTAGGTGGACACACCGACACAAGAAAGGAAAAACGGCTGCCGCTCATTACCTTGAATTCTGTAGGCGGCGAGGTGGAAGGCAAACTGGCGGGACCATTCCCTCCAAGTCTCGTGGGTTTCATCAAAACTTCGAAATGGTGGTGCAACGGCAGGATGTGGCTGCGGTACCGGTGAAGCGGCGGCGGCCGCATCGGTTTGAATGGCACGTTGACCCTGGACGAGCTGTCCAAGGGCATCCAATAACGCCTGCGTCTGCTGATTCTGCAAGCGATAAAATTCGGACAGTACATCTGGAGAATGTGGCGAAGCCATGACACAAATAAATTAGGGCAAAGTAAATCACAAGATCCTTTGTAGACTCGTCGCCATGTGATGTGTCGGCAGCTGGGCCAACACCTTGTAGATCAAGATGGCTGAAAATGCACGCTAGACTAACGCAGACGGGCGTGAAGTACTGGAACAGGCTACGTAATTAATGCTATGAAGAAAAGTACGTAGCTGGATTAATACTTATCTTTAATCAATCATTGTGGTACATCGCTCTTGACGATACACAGGAGACTTTAATTACAATCACTGTAAGGCTAATGGCGCCTTGCTAGTTCGTAGCCATTAACTTAGCTGAAGGCTATTCTGTCTCTCGGCTAATGAAAGAGAAAGGCCTCGTACATCTAGTCGCTAGCTAGGTCGTCCGTACAACTGGGGCGAGTGCTCTATCGTATCACGAGACCTGCCTTGTGGTGGCGCTAGGTCTGCGATCACACAGTGGCGACACGCGGGTCCGACATGTACTAAATGGACCGCGGCCGATTTAAACTACCACCTAGCAAGTGTGGTGTCTGGCGGCGACAACACACTGGTCTCACTGGAAAGGTTCAAAACATGGACAGTAAGAAGAGTCAGTCTTCTTGTACTTAAGTCGGCATTGTGCCATTTGTAATTAATTCCGATGCGATTTCTGTGTTTCATCGGCAATAAGAAGGTCCAAGGGGTACAGTAAACCTGACGTGAAGCATCGGAATCGAAAACTGGTCTCACAGGAATGATTCAAAACATACACAGTAAGAAGAGGCAGTCTTCTTGTACTGAAGTCGGCATTGTGCTTTTGTATTTAACCCCGATGCAATTGCTGTGTATCATCGTCAATAGGAAGGTCCAAGGGATACAGTAAAACTGAAGTGAGGCTTCGGAATCTAAAACTGGTCTCTCAGGAAAGTTTCAGAACATTGACAGTAAGAAGAGTCAGTCTTCTTGTACTTAAGTCGGCATTTTGCCTTTTGTATTTAATTCCTATGCAATTTCTGTGTTCCATCGTCAATATGACGGTTCAAGGGTAACAGTAAACCTGAAGTGAAGCATCGGAAACTAAAACTTGTCTCACAGGAAAGGTTCAAACCATAGACAGTAACAAGAGACATTCCTCTTGTACTTAAGTCGGCATTGTGCCTTTTCTATTTAATTCCGATGCAATTTCTGTGTCTCACCGTCAGTAGGAAGGTCCCAGGGATACAGTAAACCTGAAGTGAAGCATCAGAATCTAAAACTGGTCTCACAGGAAAGGTTCAAAACATAGACAGTAAGAAGAGTCAGTCTTCTTGTACTTAAGTCGGCATTTTGCCTTTTGTATTTAATTCCGATGCAATTTCTGTGTGTCATCGTCAATAAGAAGGTCCTAGGGATACAGTAAACCTGAAGTGAAGCATCGGAACCTAAAACTGATCTCACAGGAAAGGTTCAAACCATAGACAGTAAGAAGCGTCAGTCTTCTTGTACTTCAGTCGGCATTGTGCCTTTTGTATTTAACTCCGATGCAATATCAGTGTTTCATCGTCAATAGGTAGGTCCAAGGGATACAGTAAACCTGAAGTGAAGCATCGGAATGTAGAACTGGTCTCACAGCACAGGTTTAAAACATATACAGTAATAAGAGTCAGTCTTCTTGTACTTAAGTCGGCATTGTGCCTATTGTATTTAATTCCGATGCAATTTCTGTGTTTCATCGTCAATAAGAAGGTCCAAGGGATACAGTTAACCTGAATTGAAGCATCGGAATCTAAATCTGGTCTCACAGGAAAGGTACTAAACATAGACAGTAAGAGGAGTCAGTCTTCTTGTACTTAAGTCGGTATTGTGCCTTTTGTATTTAATTCCGATGCAATTTCTGTGTTTCATCGTCATTAAGAAGGTCCAAGGGATACAGTAAACCTGAAGTGAAGAATCGGAATCTAACACTGGTCTCACAGGAACGGTTCAAAATATAGACAGTACAAAGAGTCAGTCTTATTGTACTTATGTCGGCATTGTGCCTATTGTATTTAATTCCGATGCAATTTATGTGTTTCATCGTCAATAAGAAGATCCAAGGGATACAGTAATCCTGAAGTGAAGCATCGATATCTAAAACTGGTCTCACAGGAATTGTTCAAGACATAGACGGTAAGAAGAGTCCGTCTTCTTGCACTTAAGTCGGCATTGTGCCTTTTGTATTTAATTGCGATGCAATTTCTGTGCTTCATCGTCAATAAGATGGTCCAAGGGATACAGTAATTCTGAAGTGAAGCTTCGGAATCTAAAACTGGTCTCTCAGCAAATGTTCAAAACATAGACAGTAAGAAGAGTCAGTCTTCTTGTACTTAAGTCGGCATTGTTCCTATTGTATTTAATTCCGATGAAATTTCTGTGTTTCATCGTCAATAAGAAGGTCCAAGGGATACAGTGAACCTGAAGTGAAGCATCGGAATCTAAAAAAGGTCTCACAGGAAAGGTTCTGAACATAGGCAATAAGAAGAGTCAGTCTTCTTGTACTTAAGACGGCATTGTGCCTTTTGTATTTAATTCCGATGCAATTTCTGTGTTTCATCGTCAATAAGAAGGTCCAAGGGATACAGTAAACCTGAAGTGAAGCATCGGAATCTAAAACAGGCCTCACAGGAAAGGTTAAAACATAGACAGTAAGAAGAGGCAGTCTTCTTGTACGCAAGTCGGCATTGTGCCTTTTGTATTTAATTCCGATGCAATCTCTGTATTTCATCGTCAATAAGAAGGTCCAAGGGAAACAGTAAACTTGAAGTGAAGCATCGGAATCTAAAACTGGTCTCACAGGAAAGGTTTACAATATAGACAGTTAGAAGAGTCAGTCTTCTTGTACTTAAGTCGGCATTGTGCCTTTAGTAATTCATTCCGATGCAATATCTGTATTTCATCGTCAAAAAGAAGGTCCAAGGGATACATTCAACCTGAAGTGAGGCATCGGAATCTAAAACTGGTCACACAGGAAAGGTACAAAACATTGACAGTAAGAAGAGTCAGTCTTCTCGTACTTAAGTCGGCATTGTGCATTTTGTAATTAATTCCGATGCAATTTCTGTGTCTCATCGTCAATAAGAAGGTCCAAGAGATACAGTAAACCTGAAGTGAGGCATCGGAATCTAAAACTGGTCTCACAGGAAAGGTTCAAAGCATAGACAGTATGAAGAGTCAGTCTTCTTGTACTTAGGTCGGCATTTAGCATTTTGTATTTAATTCCGATGCAATTTCTGTGTTTCATCGTCAATAAAAAAGTCCAAGGGATACAGTAAACCTGAAGTGAAGCATCGGAATCTAAAACTGGTGTCACAGGAAAGGTTCAAAACATAGACAGTAAGAAGAGTCAGTCTTCTTGTACTTAAGTCGGCATTGGGCATTTTATATTTAATTCCGATGCAATTTCTGAGTTTCATCGGCTATAGGAAGGTCCAAGGGATACAGCAAACCTGAAGTGAAGCATCAGAATCTAAAATTGGGACCACAGGAAAGGTTCAAATCATGGACTGTAAAAAGAGTCAGTCTTCTTGTACTTAAGTCGGCATTGTGGCTCTTGTATTTAATTCCGATGCAATTTCTGTGTTTCGTCGTCAATAAAAAGGTCCCAGGGATACAGTATACTTGAAGTGAAGCATCGGAATCTAAACTGGACCCACAGGAAAGGTTCAAAACATAGATAGTTGGAAGAGACAGTCTTCTTGTACTAATGTCAGCATTTTGGCTTATGTATTTAATTCCGATGCAATTTCTGTGTTTCATCGTCTATATGAAGGTCCAAGGGATACAGAGAGCCTGAAATGAAGCATCGGAATCTAATACGTGTCTCACAGGAAAGGTTCAAAACATAGAAAGTAAGAAGAGATATTCCTCTTGTACTTAAGTCGGCAATGTCTCTTTTGTATTTAATTCCGATGCAATTTCAGTGTATCACCGTCAATAAGAAGGTCCAAAGGATACAGTAAACTTAAAGTGAAGCATCGATATCCAAAACTGGTCTCACAGGAATGGTTCAACACATAGACAGTAAGAAGAGTCAGTCTTCTTGTACTTAAGTCGTCATTGCGCCTTTTGTATTTAATTCCGCTGCAATTTCTGTGTTTCAGCGTCAATAAGAACGTCCAAGGGATACAGTAAACTTAAAGTGAGGCATCGGGATCTACAGCTGGTCTCACAGAAAAGGTTAAAAACATAGACATTAAGAAGAGTCAGTCATCTTGTACTTATGTCGGCATTGTGCCTTTTGTATTAAATTCCGATGCAATTTCTGTATTTCATCGTCAATAATCAGGTCCAAGGGATACAGCAAACCTGATGTGAAGCATCGGAATCTAAAACTGATCTCACAGTAAACGTTCAGAGCATAGACAGTAAGAAGAGTCAGTCTTCTTGTACTGAAGTCGCCATTGTGCCTTTTGTATCTAATTCCGATGCAATTTCTGTGTTTCATCGTCAATACGAAGGCCCAAGGGATACAGTAAACCTGAAGTGAAGCATCGGAAACTAAAACTGATCTCACAGGAAAGGTTCAAAACATAGACAGTAAGGACAGTCAGTCTTCTTGTACTTAAGTCGGCATTGTGCCTTTTGTATTAAATTCCGATGCAATTTCTGTGTTTCATCGTCAATAATTAGGTCCAAGGCATACAGTAAACCCGAGGTGATGCATCGGAATCTAAAACTGGTGTCACAGGAAAGGTTCAAAGCATAGACAGTAAGAAGAGTCAGTCTTCTTGTACTTTAGTCGGCATTGTGCCTTTTGTATTTAATTCCGATGTAATTTCTGTGTTTCATCGTCAAAAAGAAGGTCCAAGGGATACAGTAAACCTGAAGTGCAGCATCGGAATCTAAAACTGGTCTAACAGTAAAGTTTCAAAACAAAGACAGAAAGAACAGTCAGTCTTCTTGTACTTAAGTGGGTATTGTGCCTTTTTTATTTATTTCCGATTCAATATCTGTGTCTCAAAGTCAATAGGAAGATAGAAGGGATACTATAAACCTGAAGTGAAGCATCGGAATCTGAAACTGGTTTCACAGGAAAGGTTCAAAACATAGACAGTAAGAAGTGTCAGTCCTCTTTTACTTAAGTCGGCATTGTGCCTTTTGTATTGCATTCCGATGCAATTTCTTGGTTCAACGTCAATAATTAGGTCCAAGGCATTCAGTAAACCTGAAGTGAAGCATCGGAATCTAAAACTGGTTTTACAGGCAAGATTCAAATCATACACAGTAAGAAGAGTCAGTCTTCTCGTACACAAGTCGGTATTGAGCCTTCTGTGTTTAACCCCGATGCAATGTCTGTGTTTCATCGTCAATAAGAAGGTCCAAGGGATACACCAAACCTGAAGTGGAGCATCGGTATCTAAAACTGATCTCACAGGAAACGTTCAAAGCATAGACAGTAAGAAGAGTCAGTCTTCTTGTACTTAGGTCGCCATTGTGCCTTTTATATTTAATTCCAATGCAATTTCTGTGTTTCATCGTCACTACGAAGGTCCAAGGGATACAGTAAATCTGAAGTGAAGCATCGGAATCTAAAACTGTTCTCACAGGAAAAGTTCAAAACATAGACAGTAAGAACAGTCAGTCTTCTTGTACTTAAGTCGGCATTGTGCCTTTTGTATTAAATTCCGATGCAATTTCTGTGTTTCATCGTCAATAATTAGGTCCAAGGCACTCAGTAAACCTGAAGTGAAGCATCCGAATCTGAAACTGGTCTCACAGGAAAGGTTCAAAGCATAGACAGTAAGAAGAGTCAGCCTTCTCGTACTTAAGTCGGCATTGTGCCTTTTGTATTTAATTCCGATGCAATTTCTGTGTTTCATCGTCAATAAGAAGGTCCAGGGTATACAGTAAACCAGTAGTGAAGCATCGGAATCTAAAACTGGTCTAACAGGAAAGTTTCAAAACAAAGACACTAAGAACAGTCAGTCTACTTGTACTTAAGTCGGCATTGTGCCTTTTGCATTTTTTCCGATGCAATTTCTGTGTTTCATCGTCAATAAGAAGTTCCAACGGATACAGTAAACCTGAAGTGAAGCATCGGAATCTAAAACAGGTCTCACTGGAATGGTTCAAAACATAGACATTAAGAACAGTCAGTCTTCTTGTACTTAAGTCGGCATTGTGCCTTTTGTATTAAATTCCGATGCAATTTCTGTGTTTCATCGTCAATAATTAGGTCCAAGGCATACAGTAAACCTGAAGTGAAGCATCGGAATCTAAAAGTGGTCTCACACGAAAGGTTCAAAGCATAGACAGTAGCAAGAGTCAGTCTTCTTGCACTTAAGTCGGTGTTGTGCCTTTTGTATTTAATTCCGATGCAATTTCTGTGTTTCATCGTCAATAAGAAGGGCCAAGGGATACAGCAAACCTGAAGTGAAGCATCAGAATCTAAAATTGGGCCCACAGGAAAGTTTCAAATCATAGACTGTAAAAAGAGTCAGTCTTCTTGTACTTAAGTCGGCATTGTGACTCTTGTATTTAATTCCGATGCAATTTCTGTGTTTCGCCATCAATAAGAAGGTCCCAGGGATACAGTAAACCTGAAGTGAAGCCTCGAAATCTAAAACTGTTCTCACAGGAAAGGTTCTAAACATAGACATTGACATTAAGAACATTGAGTCTTCTTGTACTTAAGTCGGCATTGTGCCTTTTGAATTAAATTCCGATGCAATTTCTGTGTTTCATCGTCAATAATTAGGTCCAAGGCATACAGTAAACCTGAAGTGAAACATCGGAATCTAAAACTGGTCTCACAGGAAATGTTCAAAGCATAGACAGTAGGAAGAGTCAGTCTTGTTGTACTTAAGTCGGCATTGTGCCTTTTGTATTTAATTCCGATGCAATTTCTGTGTTTCATCGACAATAAGAAGGTCCAAGGGATACAGTAAACCTGAAGTGTAGCATCGGAATCTAAAACTGGTCTCACTGGAATGGTTCAAAACATAGACAGTAAGAAGAGTCAGTCTTCTTGTTCTTAAGTCGGCATTGTGCCTTTTGTATTTAATTCCGATGCAATTTCTGTGTTTCATCGTCATTAAAAAAGGCCAAGGGATACAGTAAACCTGAAGTGAAGCATCGGAATCTAAAACTGGTGTAACAGGAAAGGTTCAAAACATAGACAGTAAGAAGAGTCAGTTATCTTGGACTTAAGTCGGCATTGGGCATTTTGTATTTAATTCCGATGCAATTTCTGTGTTTCATCGTCTATATGAAGGTCCAAGGGATACAAAAAGCCTGAAGTGTAGCATCGGATTCTGAAACGTGTCTCAGAGGAAAGGTTCAAACTTAGAGAGTAAGAAGAGACATTCCTCTTGTACTTAAGTCGGCAATGTGCCTTTTGTATTTAATTCCGATGCAATATCTGTGTTTCACCGTCAATAAGAAGGTCCAAGGGATTCGATAAACCTGATGTGAAGCATCGGAATCTAAAACTAATCTCACATTAAAGGTTCAAACATAGACAGTAAGAAGAGTTAGTCTTCTTGTACGTATGTCGGCAATGTGCTTTTTGTATTTTATTCCGCTGCAATTTCTGTGTTTTAGCGTCAATAAGAAGGTAAAAGGGATACAGTAAACTTAAAGTGAGGCATCGGATCAAAAACTGGTCTCACAGAAAAGGTTAAAAACATAGACAGTAAGAAGAGTCCGTCATCTTGTACTTAAGTCGGCATTGTGCCTTTTGTATTAATTTCCGATGCAATTTCTGTATTTCATCATCAATAATTAGGTCCAAGGGATACACCAAACCTGAAGTGAAGCATCGGAATCTAAAACTGATCTCACAAGAAACGTTCAAAGCATAGACAGTAAGAAGAGTCAGTCTTCTTGTACTTAGGTCGCCATTGTGCCTTTTGTATTTAATTCCAATGCAATTTCTGTGTTTCATCGTCACTACGAAGGTCCAAGGGATACAGTAAATCTGAAGTGAAGCATCGGAATCTAAAACTGTTCTCACAGGAAAGGTTCTAAACATAGACATTGACATTAAGAACATTCAGTCTTCTTGTACTTAAGTCGGCATTGTGCCTTTTGAATTAAATTCCGATGCAATTTCTGTGTTTCATAGTCAATAATTAGGTCCAAGGCATACAGTAAACCTGAAGTGAAGCATCGGAATCTAAAACTGTTCTCACAGAAAAAGTTCAAAACATAGACATTAGGAACAGTCAGTCTTCTTGTACTTAAGTCGGCATTGTGCCTTTTGTATTAAATTCAGATGCAATTTCTGTGTTTCATCGTCAATAATTAGGTCCAAGGCATACAGTAAACCTGAAGTGAAGCATCGGAATCTAGAACTGGTCTCACAAGAAAGGTTCAAAGCATAGACAGTATGAAGAGTCAGTCTTTTTGTACTTAGGTCGGCATTAGCATTTTGTATTTAATTCCGATGCAATTTCTGTGTTTCATCGTCAATATGAAGGTTCAAGGGATACAGTAAACCTGAAGTGAAGCATCGGAATCTAAAACTGGTCTCACTGGAATGGTTCAAAACATAGACAGTAAGAAGAGTCAGTCTTCTTGTACTTAAGTCTGTATTGGGCCTTTTGTATTTAATTCGGATGCATTTTCTGTGTTTCATTGTCAATAAAAATGTCCAAGGGATACAGTAAACCTGAAGTGAATCTTTTTAATCAAAAATTGGGCCCACAGGGAAAGTTCAAATCATGGACTGCAAATGAGTCAGTCTTCTTGTACTTAAGTCGGCATTGTGGCTCTTGTATTTAATTCCGATTCAAATTCTGTGATTCGTCGTCAATAATTAGGTCCAAGGGATACACCAAACCTGAAGTGAAGCATCGGTATCTAAAACTGATCTCACAGGAAACGTTCAAAGCATAGACAGTAAGAAGAGTCAGTCTTCTTGTACTTAGGTCGCCATTGTGCCTTTTGTATTTAATTCCAATGCAATTTCTGTGTTTCATCGTCACTACGAAGGTCCAAGGGATACAGTAAATCTGAAGTGAAGCATCGGAATCTAAAACTGTTCTCACAGGAGAAGTTCAAAACATAGACAGTAAGGACAGTCAGTCTTCTTGTACATAAGTCGGCCTTATGCCTTTTGTATTAAATTCCGATGCAATTTCTGTGTTTCATCGTCAATAATTAGGTCCAAGGCATTCAGTAAACCTGAAGTGAAGCATCCGAATCTGAAACTGGTCTCACAGGAAAGGTTCAAAGCATAGACAGTAAGAAGAGTCAGTCTTCTCGTACTTAAGGCGGCATTGTGCCTTTGTATTTAATTCCGATGCAGTTTCTGTGTTTCATCGTCAATAAGAAGGTCCAGGGGATACAGTAAACCAGTAGTGAAGCATCGTAATCTAAAACTGGTCTAACACGAAAGTTTCAAAACAAAGACACTAAGAACAGTCAGTCTTCTTGTACTTAAGTCGGCATTGTGCCTTTTTTATTTATTTCCAATGCAATTTCTGTGTTTCATCGTCAATATGAAGGTTAAAGCTATACAGTAAACCTGAAGTGTAGCATCGGAATCTAAAACTTGTCTCACAAGAAAGGTTCAAACACAGACAGTAAGAGGAGACGTTCATCATGTACTTAATTCGGCATTGTGCCTTTTGTATTTTTCCGATCCAATTTCTGTGTTTCATCGTCAAAAAGAAGGTCCAAGGGATACAGTAACCGGAAGTGAAGCATCGGAATCTAAAGCGGGTCTCACTGGAATGGTTCAAAGCATAGACAGAAAGAAGAGTCAGTCTTCTTGTACTTAGTCGGCATTGTGCCTTTTGTATTTAATTCCGATGCAATTTCTGTGTTTCACCGTCAATAAGAAGGTCCAGTTGATGCAGTAAACCAGTAGTGAAGCATCGGAATCTAAAATTTGTCTAACAATAAAGTTTTAAAACAAAGACACTAAGAACAGTCAGTCTTCTTGTACTTAAGTCGGCATTGTGCCTTTTTTATTTATTTCCGATGCAATTTCTGTGTCTCAACGTCAATAAGAAGATCCAAGGGATACAATAAACCTGAAGTGAAGCATCGCATTCTAAAACTAATCTCACAGGAAAGGTTCAAAACATAGACAGTAAGAAGAGTGAGTCTTCTTGCACTTAAGTCGGCATTGTGCCTTTTGTATTTAACTCCGATGCAATTTCTGTGTTTCATCGTCAATAAAAAAGTCCAAGGGATACAGGGAACCTGAAGTGAAGCATCGGATTCTAAAACTGGTGTCACAGGAAGGTTCAAAAAATAGACAGTAAGAAGAGTCAGTCTTCTAGGACTTAAGACGGCATTGGGCATTTTGTATTTAATTCCGATGCAATTTCTGTGTTTCATCGTCAATAAGAAGGTCCAAGGGATACAGCAAACCTGAAGTGAAGCATCGGAATCTAAAATTGGGCCCACAGGAAAGGTTCAAATCATGGACTGTAAAAAGAGTCAGTCTTCTTGTACTTAAGTCGGCATTGTGATTCTTGTATTTAATTCCGAAGCAATTTCTGTGTTTCGCCGTCAAGAAGAAGGTCCCACGTATACAGTAAACCTGAAGTGAAGCATCGGAATCTAAAACTGTTTTCACAGGAAAGGTTCTAAACATTGACATTAAGAACAGTCAGTCTTCCTGTACTTAAGTCGGCATTGTGCCTTTTGTATTAAATTCCGATGCAATTTCTGTGTTTCATCGTCAATAATTAGGTCCAAGGCATACAGTAAACCTGAAGTGAAGCATCGGAATCTAAAACTGGTCTCACAGGAAAGGTTCAAAGCATAGACAGTAGGAAGAGTCAGTCTTCTTGTTCTTAAGTCGGCATTGTTCCTTTTGTATGTAATTATGATGCAATTTCTGTGTTTCATCGTCAATAAGAAGGTCCAAGGGATACAGTAAACCTGTAGTGAAGCAACGGAATCTAAAACTGGTCTAACAGGAAAGTTTCAAAGCATAGACAGTATGAAGAGTCAGTTTTCTCGTACTTAAGTCGGCATTTAGCCTTTTGTATTTACTCCGATGCAATTTCTGTGTTTCATCGTCAATATGAAGATTCAAGGGATACAGTAAACCTGAAGTGAAGCATCGGAATCTAAAACTTGTCTCACTGGAGAGGTTTAAACATAGCCAGTAAGAGGAGACGTTCATCGTGTACTTAATTCAGCATTGTGCTTTTGTATTTTTTCCCATGCAATTTCTGTGTTGCATCGTCAATAAGAAGGTCCAAGGTATACAGTAAACCTGAAGTGAAGCATCGGAATCTAAAACAGGTCTCACTGGAATGGTTCAAAACATAGACTGTAAGAAGAGTCAGTCTTCTTGTATTTAGGTCGGCACGATGTCTTCAGTATTTAGCTCCGATGCAATTTCTGTGTTTCATCGTCAATAAAAAAGTCCAAGGGAAACAGGAAACCTGAAGTGAAGCATCGGAATCTAAAACTGGTCTCACTGGAATGGTTCAAAACATAGACAGTAAGAAGAGTCAGTCTTCTTGTACTTAAGTCTGTATTGGGCCTTTTGTATTTAATTCGGATGCATTTTCTGTGTTTCATCGTCAATAAAAATGTCCAAGGGATACAGTAAACCTGAAGTGATTCTTTTTAATCAAAAATTGGGCCCACAGGGAAGGTTCAAATCATGGACTGCAAATGAGTCAGTCTTCTTGTACTTAAGTCGGCATTGTGGCTCTTGTATTTAATTCCGATGCAAATTCTGTGATTCGTCGTCAATAATTAGGTCCAAGGGATACACCAAACCTGAAGTGAACCATCGGTATCTAAAACTGATCTCACAGGAAACGTTCAAAGCATAGACAGTAAGAAGAGTCAGTCTTCTTGTACTTGGTCGCCATTGTGCCTTTTGTATTTAATTCCAATGCAATTTCTGTGTTTCATCGTCAGTACGAGGGTCCAAGGGATTCAGTAAATCTGAAGTGAAGCATCGGAATCTAAAACTGTTCTCACAGGAAAAGTTCAAAACATAGACAGTAAGAACAGTCAGTCATCTTGTACTTAAGTCGGCATTGTGCCTTTTGTATTAAATTCAGATGCAATTTCTGTGTTTCATCGTCAATAATTAGGTCCAAGGCATACAGTAAACCTGAAGTGAAGCATCGGAATCTAAAACTGGTCTCACAAGAAAGGTTCAATGCATAGACAGTATGAAGAGTCAGTCTTTTTGTACTTAGGTCGGCATTTAGCATTTTGTATTTAATTCCGATGCAATTTCTGTGTTTCATCGTCAATATGAAGGTTTAAGGGATACAGTAAACCTGAAGTGAAGCATCGGAATCTAAAACTGGTCTCACTGGAATGGTTCAAAACATAGACAGCAAGAAGAGTCAGTCTTCTTGTACTTAAGTCGGCATTGTGGCTCTTGTATTTAATTCCGATGCAAATTCTGTGATTCGTCGTCAATAATTAGGTCCAAGGGATACACCAAACCTGAAGTGAAGCATCGGTATCTAAAACTGATCTCACAGGAAACGTTCAAAGCATAGACAGTAAGAAGAGTCAGTCTTCTTGTACTTAGGTCGCCATTGTGCCTTTTGTATTTAATTCCAATGCAATTTCTGTAATTCATCGTCACTACGAAGGTCCAAGGGATACAGTAAATCTGAAGTGAAGCATCGGAATCTAAAACTGTTCTCACAGGAGAAGTTCAAAACATAGACAGTAAGGACAGTCAGTCTTCTTGTACGTAAGTCGGCATTGTGCCTTTTGTATTAAATTCCGATGCAATTTCTGTGTTTCATCGTCAATAATTAGGTCCAAGGCATTCAGTAAACCTGAAGTGAAGCATCCGAATCTGAAACTGGTCTCACAGGAAAGGTTCAAAGCATAGACAGTAAGAAGAGTCAGTCTTCTCGTACTTAAGGCGGCATTGTGCCTTTTGCATTTAATTCCGATGCAATTTCTGAGTTTCATCGTCAATAAGAAAGTCCAGGGGATACAGTAAACCAGTAGTGAAGCATCGGAATCTAAAACTGGTCTAACACGAAAGTTTCAAAACAAAGACACTAAGAACAGTCAGTCTTCTTGTACTTAAGTCGGCATTGTGCCTTTTTTATTTATTTCCAATGCAATTTCTGTGTTTCATCGTCAATATGAAGGTTAAAGGGATACAGTAAACCTGAAGTGAAGCATCGGAATCTAAAACTTGTCTCACAAGAAAGGTTCAAACACAGACAGTAAGAGGAGACGTTCATCGTGTACTTAATTCGGCATTGTGCCTTTTGTATTTTTCCGATCCAATTTCTGTGTTTCATCGTCAAAAAGAAGGTCCAAGGGATACAGTAACCGGAAGTGAAGCATCGGAATCTAAAACGGGTCTCACTGGAATGGTTCAAAGCATAGACAGAAAGAAGAGTCAGTCTTCTTGTACTTAGTCGGCATTGTGCCTTTTGTATTTGTTTCCGATGCAATTTCTGTGTTTCACCGTCAATAAGAAGGTCCAGTTGATGCAGTAAACCAGTAGTGAAGCATCGGAATCTAAAATTTGTCTAACAATAAAGTTTTAAAACAAAGACACTAAGAACAGTCAGTCTTCTTGTACTTAAGTCGGCATTGTGCCTTTTTTATTTATTTCCGATGCAATTTCTGTGTCTCAACGTCAATAAGAAGATCCAAGGGATACAATAAACCTGAAGTGAAGCATCGCATTCTAAAACTAATCTCACAGGAAAGGTTCAAAACATAGACAGTAAGAACAGTCAGTCTTCTTGTACTTAAGTCGGCATTGTGACTCTTGTATTTAATTCCGATGCAATTTCAGTGTTTCGCCGTCAATAAGAAGGTCCCAGGGATACAGTAAACCTGAAGTGAAGCATCGGAATCTAAAACTGTTCTCACAGGAAACGTTCTAAACATAGACATTAAGAACAGTCAGTATTCTTGTACTTAAGTCGGCATTGAGCCTTTTGTATTAAATTCGGATGCAATTTCTGTGTTTCATCGTCAACAATTAGGTCCAAGGCATACAGTAAACCTGAAGCGAAGCATCGGAATCTAAAAGTGGTCTCACAGGAAAGGTTCAAGGCATAGACAGTAGGAAGAGTCAGTTTTCTCGTACTTAAGTCGGCATTTAGCCTTTTGTATATACTTCCGATGCTGTTTCTGTGTATCATCGTCAATATGAAGGTTCAAGGGATACAGTAAACCTGAAGTGAAGCATCGGAATCTAAAACTTGTCTCACAGGAGAGGTTTAAACATAGACAGTAAGAGGAGACGTTCATCGTGTACTTAATTCGGCATTGCGCCATTTGTATTTTTTCCGATGCAATTTCTGTGTTTCATCGTCAATAAGAAGGTGCAAGGGATACAGTAAACATGAAGTGAAGCATCGGAATCTAAAACAGGTCTCAGTGGAATGGTTCAAAACATAGACAGTAAGAAGAGTCAGTCTTCTTGTACTTAAGTCGGCATTGTGCCTTTTGTATTTAACTCCGATGCAATTTCTGTGTTACATCGTCAATAAAAAAGACCAAGGGAAACAGGAAACCTGAAGTGAAGCATCGGAATCTAAAACTGGTGTCACAGGAAAGGTTCAAACCATAGACAGTAAGAAGAGTCTGTCTTCTAGGACTTAAGACGGCAATGGGCATTTTGTATTTAATTCCGATGCAATTTCTGTGTTTCATCGTCAATAAGAGGGTCCAAGGGATTCAACAAAAACCTAAAGTGAAGCATCGGAATCTAAAACTAATCTCACAGGAAAGGTTCAAAGATAGACAGTAAGAAGAGTTAGTCTTCTTGCACGTATGTCGGCAATGTGCCTTTTGTATTTTATTCCGCTGCAATTTCTGTGTTTTAGCGTCAATAAGAAGGTAAAAGGGATACAGTAAACTTAAAGTGAGGCATCGGATCTAAAACTGGTCTCACAGAAAAGGTTAAAAACATAGACAGTAAGAAGAGTCCGTCATCGTGTACTTAAGTCGGCATTGTGCCTTTTGTATTAATTTCCGATGCAATTTCTGTGTTTCATCGTCAATAATTAGGTGCAAGGGATACACCAAAATTGAAGTGAAGCATCGGAATCTAAAACTGATCTCGCAAGAAACGTTCAAACATAGACAGTAAGAATAGTCAGTCATCTTGTACTTAAGTCGCCATTGTGCCTTTTGTATTTAATTCCGATGCAATTTCTGTGTTTCATCGTCACTACGAGGGTCCAAGGGATACAGTAAATCTGAAGTGAAGCATCGGAATCTAAAACTGTTCTCACAGGAAAAGTTCAAAACATAGACAGTAAGAACAGTCTGTCTTCTTGTACTTGAGTCGGCATTGTGACTTTTGTATTAAATTCCGATGCAATTTCTGTGTTTCATCGTCAATAATTAGGTCCAAGGCATACAGTAAACCTGAAGTGAAGCATCGGAATCTAAAACTGGTCTCACAAGAAAGGTTCAAAGCATAGACAATAAGAAGAGTCAGTCTTCTTGTACTTAAGTCGGCATAGTGCCTTTTGTATTTAACTTCGATGCAATTTCTGTGTTTCATCGTCAATAAAAAAGTCCAAGGGATACAGGAAACCTGAAGTGAAGCATCGGAATCTAAAACTGGTGTCACTGGAAAGGTTCAAAACATAGACTGTAAGAAGAGTCAGTCTTCTAGGACTTAAGACGGCATTGGGCATTTTGTATTTAATTCCGATGCAATTTCTGTGTTTCATCGTCAATAAGCAAGTCCAAGGGATACAGCATACCCGAAGTGAAGCATCGGAATCTAAAATTGGGCCCACAGGAAAGGTTCAAATCATGGACTGTAAAAAGAGTCAGTCTTCTTGTACTTAAGTCGGCATTGTGACTCTTGTATTTAATTCCGATGCAATATCTGTGTTTCGTCGTCAATAAGAAGGTCCCAGGGATACAGTAAACGTGAAGTGAAGCATCGGTATCTGAAACTGGTCTAACAGGAATGGTTCAAAACGTAGACAGTAAGAAGAGTCAGTCTTCTTGTACTTAAGTCGTCATTGCGCTTTTTGTATTTAGTTCCGATGCAATTTCTGTGTTTCATCGTCAATAATTAGCTCCAAGGCATACAGTAAACCTGAAGTGAAGCATCGGAATCTAAAACTGGTCTTACTGGAATGGTTCAAAACATAGACAGTAAGAAGAGTCAGTCTTCTTGTACTTAAGTCGGCATTGTGCCATTTGTATTTAATTCCGATGCAATTTCTGTGTTTCATCGTCAATAAACAAGACCAAGGGATACAGTAAACCTGAAGTGAAGCATCGGAATCTAAAACTGGTGTCACAGGAAAGGTTCAAGACATAGACACTAAGAAGAGTCAGTCTTCTTGGACTTAAGTCGGCATTGAGCATTTTGTATTTAATTCCGATGCAATTTCTGTGTTTCATCGTAAACAAGAAGGTCCAAGGGATACAGTAAACCTGAAGTGAAGCATCGGAATCTAAAATTGGGCCCACAGGAAAGGTTCAAATCATGGACTGTAAAATGAGTCAGTCTTCTTGTACTTAATTTGGCATTGTGACTCTTGTATTTAATTCTGATGCAATTTCTGTGTTTCATCGTCTATATGAAGGACCAAGGGATACAAAAAGCCTGAAGTGAAGCATCGGAATCTGAAACGTGTCTCAGAGGAATGGTTCAAACTTAGAGAGTAAGAAGAGACTTTCCTCTTGTACTTAAGTCCGCAATGTGCCTTTTGTATTTAATTCCGATGCAATTTCTGGGTTTCACCGTCAATAAGAAGGTCCAAGGGATACAGGAAACCTGAAGTGAAGCATCGGAATCTAAAACTGGTGTCACAGGAAAGGTTCAAACATAGACAGTAAGAAGAGTCATTCTTCTAGGACTTAAGACAGCATTGGGCATTTTGTATTTAATCCCGCCGCCATTTCTGTGTTTCATCGTCAATAAGAAGGTCCAAGGGATACAGGAAACCTGAAGTAAAACATCGGAATCTAAAACTGTTCTCACAGGAAAGGTTCTAAACATAGACATTAAGAACAGTCAGTCTTCTTGTACTTAAGTCGGCATTGTGCCTTTTGTATTAAATTCCGAAGCTATTTCTGTGTTTCATCGTCAATAATTAGGTCCAAGGCATACAGTAAACCTGAAGTGAAGCATCGGAATCTAAAACTGGTCTCACAGGAAAGGTTCAAAGCATAGACAGTAGGTAGAGTCAGTCTTCTTGTACTTAAGTCGGCATTGTGCCTTTTGTATTTAATTCCGATGCAATTTCTGTGTTTCATCGTCAATAAGAAGGTCCAAGGGATACAGTAAACCTGAAGTGATGCATCGGAATCTAAAATTTGTCTCACAGGAGAGGTTTAAACATAGACAGTAAGAGGAGACGTTCATCGTGTACTTAATTCGGCATTGTGCCTTTTGTATTTTTTCCGATGCAATTTCTGTGTTTCATCGTCAATAAGTAGGTCAAAGGGATACAGTAAACCTGAAGTGAAGCATCGGAATCCAAAACTGGTCTCACTGGAATGGTTCAAAACATAGACAGAAAGATGAGTCAGTCTTCTTGTACTTAAGTCGCCATTGTGCCTTTTGTATTTAATTCCGATGCAATTTCTGTGCTTCATCGTCACTACGAAGGTCCAAGGGATACAGTAAACCTGAAGTGAAGCATCGGAATCTAAAACTTTTCTCACAGGAAAGGTTCAAAACATTGACAATAAGAACAGTCAGTCTTCTTGTACTTAAGTCGGCATTGTGCCTTCTGTATTTAATTCCGATGCTATTTCTGTGCTTCTTCGTCAATAAGAAGGTCCCAGGGATACAGTAAACGCGAAGTGAAGCATCGGAATCTAAACTGGACCCACAGGAAAGGTTCAAAACATAGATAGTCAGAAGAGTCAGTCTTCTTGTACTTATGTCAGCTTTTTGGCTAATGTATTTAATTCCGATGCAATTTCTGTGTTTCATCGTCTATATGAAGGTCCAAGGGATACAAAAAGCCTGAAGTGAAGCATCGGAATCTGAAACATGTCTCAGATGAAAGGTTCAAACTTAGAGAGTAAGACGAGACATTCCTCTTGTACTTAAGTCGGCAATGTGCATTTCGTATTTAATTCCGATGCAATATCTGTGTTTCACCGTCAGTAAGAGGGTCCAAGGGATACAACAAAAACCTAAAGTGAAGCATCGGAATCTAAAACTGGTGTCACTGGAAAGGTTCAAAACATAGACAGTAAGAAGGGTCAGTCTTCTTGTACTTAAGTCGGCATTGTGACTCTTGTATTTAATTCCGATGCAATGTCTGTGTTTCGCCGTCAATAAGAAGGTCCCAGGGATACAGTCAACCTGAAGTGAAGTATCGGAGTCTAAAACTGTTCTCACAGGAAAGGTTCTAAACATAGACATTAAGAACAGTCAGTCTTCTTGTACTTAAGTCTAAATTGTGGCTTTTGTATTAAATTCCGATGCAATTTCTGTGTTTCATCGTCAATAAGAAGGTCCAAGGGATAGAACAAACCTGAAGTGAAGCATTGGAATCTAAAACTAATCTCACAGGAAAGGTTCAAACATAGACAGTAAGAAGAGTCAGTTTTCTTGTACTTAAGTCGGCATTGTGCCATTTGTATTTAATTCCGATGCAATTTCTGTGTTTCATCGTCAATAAGAAGGTCCAGTTGATGCAGTAAACCAGTAGTGAAGCATCGGAATCTAAAACTTGTCTAACAGGAAAGTTTCAAAACAAAGACACTAAGAACAGTCAGTCTTCTTGTACTTAAGTCGGCATTGTGAATTTAATTTTTATTTCCGATGCAATTTCTGTGTCTCAACGTCAATAAGAAGATCCAAGGGATACAATAAACCTGTAGTGAAGCATCGCATTCTAAAACTAATCTCACAGGAAAGGTTCAAAACTTAGACAGTAAGAAGAGTCAGTCTTCTTGTACTTAAGTCGGCAGTGTGCCTATTGTATTTAACTCCGATGCAATTTCTGTGTTTCATCGTCAATAAAAAAGACCAAGGGATACAGTAAACCTGAAGTGAAGCATCGGATTCTAAAACTGGTGTCAGAGGAAAGGTTCAAACCATAGACACTAAGAAGAGTCAGTCTTCTTGGACTGAAGTCAGCATTGGGCATTTTGTATTTAATTTCGATGTAATTTCTGTGTTTCATCGTCAATAAGAAGGTCCAAGGGATACAGTAAACCAGAAGTGAAGCATCGGAATCTAAAATTGGGCCCACAGGAAAGGTTCAAATCATGGACTGTAAAATGAGTCAGTCTTCTTGTACTTAAGTCGGCATTGTGACTCTTGTATTTAATTCCGATGCAATATCTGTGTTTCGTCGTCAATAAGAAGGTCCCAGGGATACAGTAAACGTGAAGTGAAGCATCGGAATCTAAACTGGCCCCACAGGAAAGATTCAATACATAGATAGTCAGAAGAGTCAGTCTTCTTGTACTTTTGTCAGCTTTTTGGCTTATGTATTTCATTCCCATGCAATTTCTGTGTTTCATCGTCTATATGACGGTCCAAGGGATACAAAAAGCCTGAAGTGAAGCATCGGAATCTGAAACGTGTCTCAGAGGAAAGGTTCAAACTTAGAGAGTAAGAAGCAACATTCCTCTTGTACTTAAGTCGGCAATGTGCCTTTTGTATTTAAATCCGATGCAATTTCTTTGTTTCACCGTCAATAAGAAGGTCCAAGGGATACAGTAAACTTGAAGTGAAGCATCGATATCTGAAACTGGTCTAACAGGAATGGTTCAAAACATAGACAGTAAGAAGAGTCAGTCTTCTTGTACTTAAGTCGTCATTGAGCCTTTTGTATTTAGTTCCGCTTCAATTTCTGTGTTTCAGCGTCCATATGAAGGTACAAAGGATACAGGAAACCTGAAGTGAAGCATCGGAATTTAAAACTGGTGTCACAGGAAAGGTTCAAACATAGACAGCAAGAAGAGTCATTCTTCTAGGACTTAAGACGGCATTCGGCATTTTGTATTTAATTCCGATGCAATTTCTGTGTTTCATCGTCAATAAGAAGGTCCAAGGGATACAGCAAACCTGAAGTGAAGCATCGGAATCTAAAATTGGGCCCACAGGAAGAGTTCAAATCAAGGACTGTAAAAAGAGTCAGTCTCCTTGTACTTAAGTCGGCATTGTGACTCTTGTATTTAATTCCGATGCAATTTCTGTGTTTCGCCGTCAATAAGATGGTCCCAGGGATACAGTAAACCTGAAGTGAAGCATCGGAATCTAAAACTGTTCTCACAGGAAAGGTTCTAATCATAGACATTAAGAATAGTCAGTCTTCTTGTACTTAAGTCGGCATTGTGCCTTTTGTATTAAATTCCGATGCAATTTCTGTGTTTCATCGTCAATAATTAGGTCCAAGGCATACAGTAAACCTGAAGTGAAGCATCGGAATCTAAAACTGGTCTCACTGGAATGGTTCAAAACATAGACAGTAAGAAGAGTCAGTCTTCTTGTACTTAAGTCGGCATTGTGCCATTTGTATTTAATTCCGATGCAATTTCTGTGTTTCATCGTCAATAAACAAGACCAAGGGATACAGTAAACCTGAAGTGAAGCATCGGATCTAAAGCTGGTGTCACAGGAAAGGTTCAAATCATAGACACTAAGAAGAGTCAGTCTTCTTGGACTTAAGTCGGCATTGAGCATTTTGTATTTAATTCCGATGCAATTTCTGTGTTTCATCGTCAATAATAAGGTCCAAGGGATGCAGTAAACCTGAAGTGAAGCATCGGAATCTAAAATTGGGCCCACAGGAAAGGTTAAAATCATGAACTGTAAAATAAGTCAGTCTTCTTGTACTGAAGTCGGCATTGTGACTCTTCTATTTAATTCCGATGCAATTTCTGTGTTTCGTCGTCAATAAGAAGGTCCCAGGGATTCAGTAAACGAGAAGTGAAGCATCGGAATCTAAACTGGACCCACAGGAAATATTCAATACATAGATAGTCAGAAGAGTCAGTCTTCTTGTACTTATGTCAGCTTTTTGGCTTATGTATTTAATTCCGATGCAATTTCTGTATTTCATCGTCTATATGAAGGACCAAGGGATACAAAAAGCCTGAAGTGAAGCATCGGAATCTGAAACGTGTCTCAGATAATTGGTTCAAACTTAGAGAGTAAGAAGAGACATTCCTCTTGTACTTAAGTCGGCAATGTGCCATTTGTATTTAATTCCGATGCAATTTCTGGGTTTCACCGTCAATAAGAAGGTCCAAGGGATACAGGAAACCTGAAGTGAAGCATCGGAATCTAAAACTGGTGTCACAGGAAAGGTTCAAAGCATAGACAGTAGGAAGAGTCAGTCTTCTTGTACTTAAGTCGGCATTGTGCCTTTTGTATTTAATTCCGATGCAATTTCTGAGTTTCATCGTCAATAAGAAGATCCAAGGGATATAGTAAACCTGAAGTGAAGCATCGGAATCTAAAATTTGTCTCACAGGAGAGGTTTAAACATAGACAGTAAGAGGAGACGTTCATCGTGTACTTAATTCGGCATTGTGACTTTTGTACTTTTTCCGATGCAATTTCTGTGTTTCATCGTCAATAAGAAGGTCCAAGGGATACAGTAAACCTGAAGTGAAGCATCGGAATGCAAAACTGGTCTCACTGGAATGGTTCAAAACATAGACAGTAAGAAGAGTCAGTCTTCTTGTACTTAAGTCGCCATTGTGGCTTTTGTATTTAATTCCGATGCAATTTCTGTGTTTCATCGTCACTACAAAGGTCCAAGGGATACAGTAAACCTGACGTGAAGCATCGGAATCTAAAACTTTTCTCACAGGAAAAGTCCAAAACATTGACAATAAGAACAGTCAGTCTTCTTGTACTTAAGTCGGCATTGTGCCTTTTGTATGAAATTCCGATGGAATTTCTGTGTTTCATCGTCAATAATTAGGTCCAAGGCATACAGTAAACCTGAAGTGAAGCATCGGAATCTAAGACTGGTCTCACAGGAAAGGGTCAAAGCATAGACAGTAAGAAGAGTCAGTCTTCTTGTACTTAAAACGGCATTGTGCCTTTGGTATTTAATTCCAATGCAATTTCTGTGTTTCTTCGTCAATAAGTAGGTCCTAGGGATACAGTAACCCTGAAGTGAAGCATCGGAATCTAAATTGTTCTGACAAAAAAGGATCAAATCGTAGGCAGTAAGAAGAGGCATTCCTTTTGTACTTAAGTCGGCATTGTGCCTTCTGTATTTAATTCCGTTTCCATTTCTGTGTTTCATCGTCAATAAGAAGGTCCAAGGGATACAGCAAACCTGAAGTGAAGTATCGGACTCTAAAACTGGTCTCACATGAGGGGTTCAAGGAATAGACAGTAAGAAGAGTCAGTCTTCTTGTACTAAAGTCGCCATTTTGCATTTTGTATTGAATTATGATGTAATTTCTGTGTTTCATCGTCAATAAGAAAGTCCCTTGGGATACAGTAAACCTGAAGTGAAGCATCGGAATCTAAAACTGGTCTCACAGGAAAGGTTCAAAAGATAGACAGTAAGAAGAGTCAGTCTTTTATACTTAAGTCGGCATTGTGCCTTTTGTATTTAATTCTGATGCAATTTATGTGTTTCATCGTCAATATGAAGCTCCAAAGGATACAGTAAACTTGAAGTGAAGCATCGGACTCTAAAACAGGTCTCACAGGAAAGGATCAAGAGATAGACAGTAAGAAGAGTCAGTCTTCTAGTACTTAAGTGGGTATTGTGCCTTCTGTATTTAATTCCGATGCTATTTCTGTGTTTCTTCGTCAATAAGATGGTCCAAGGGATACAGTAAACCTGAAGTGAAGCATCGGAATCTAAAACTGGTCTCACAGGAAAGGTTCTAAACATAGACATTAAGAACAGTCAGTCTTCTTGTACTTAAGTCGGCATTGTGCATTTTGTATTAAATTCCGAAGCAATTTATGTGTTTCGTCGTCAATATGAAGGTCCAAGGGATACAGTAAACTTGAAATGAAGCATCGGACTCTAAAACTGGTCTCACAGGAAAGGTTCAAAACATAGACAGTAGCAAGAGTCAGTCTTCTTGTACTTAAGTCGGCATTGTGCCTTTTGTATTTAATTCCGATGCAATTTCTGTGTTTCATCGTCAATAAGAAGGTCCAAGGGATACAGTAAACCTGAAGTGAAGCATCGGAATCTAAAATTTGTTTCACAGGAGAGGTTTAAACATAGACAGTAAGAGGAGACGTTCATCGTGTACTTAATTCGGCATTGTGCCTTTTGTATTTTTTCCGATGCAATTTCTGTGTTTCATCGTCAATAAGAAGGTCCAAGGGATACAGTAAACCTGAAGTGAAGCATCGGAATCCAAAACTGGTCTCACTGGAATGGTTCAAAACATAGACAGTAAGAAGAGTCAGTCTTCTTGTACTTAAGTCGCCATTGTGCCTTTTGTATTTAATTCCGATGCAATTTCTGTGTTTCATCGTCACTACAAAGGTCCAAGGGATACAGTAAACCTGAAGTGAAGCATCGGAATCTAAAACTTTTCTCACAGGAAAAGTTTAAAACATAGACAATAAAAACAGTCAATCTTCTTGTACTTAAGTCGGCATTGTGCCTTTTGTATTAAATTCCGATGGAATTTCTGTGTTTCATCGTCAATAATTAGGTCCAAGGTATACAGTAAACCTGAAGTGAAGCATCGGAATGTATAACTGGTCTCACAGGAAAGTTTCAAACTTAGACAGTAAGAAGAGACATTCCTCTCGTACTTAAGTCGGCATTGTGCATTTTGTATTTAATTCCGATGCGGTTTCTGTGTTTCATCGTCAATAAGAAGGTCCAAGGGATAGAGTAAACCTGAAGCATCGATATCTAAAACTGGTCTCACAGGAAAGGTTCAATATATAGACAGTAAGAAAAGTCAGTCTTCTTGTACTTATGTCGGCATTGTGCCTTTCGTTTTTAATTCCGATGCAATTCCTTTGTTTCTCGTCAATAAGAAGGTCCAAGGGATACAGCAAACCTGAAGTGAAACATCGGAATCTAACACTGTTCTCACAGGAAATGCTCAAATCTTAGCCAGTAAGAAAAGTCCGTCTTCATGTACTTATGTCGGCATTGTGCCTTTGTATTTAATTCCGTTGCAATTGCTGTGTTTCATCGCCATTAAGAAGGTCCAAGGGATACAGTACCTGAAGTTAAGCATCGGGATCTAAAACTGGTCTCACAGGAAAGGTTCAATATATAGACAGTAAGAAAAGTCAGTCTTCTTGTACTTAAGTCGGCTTTGTGCCTTTTGTATATAATTCCGATTCTGTTTCTGTGATTCATCGTCTATAAAAAGGTCCAAGGGATACAGTAAACCAGAAGTAAAGCATCGGAATCTAAAACTGGTCTCACAGGAAATGTTTAATACATAGTCAGTAACAAGAGTCAGTCTTCCTGTACTTAAGTCGGCATTGTGCCTCTTGTATTTAATTCCGATGCAATTTCTGTGTTACATCGTCAATAAGATGGTCCAAGGGATACAGTAAACCTGAAGTGAATCATCGATATCTTGAACTGGTCTCACAGGAGTAGTTAAAACATAGACAGTATTAAGAGTCAGTTTTCATGTACTTAAGTCAGCATTGTGCTTTTTGTATTTATTTCCGATGCAATTTCTGTGATTCATCGTCAATACGAAGGTCCAAGGGATACAGTAACACTTAAGTGAAGCATCGGAACCTCAAACTGGTCCCACACAATAGGTTCAAAACATAGACAATAAGAAGAGTCACTCTTATAGCACTTAAGTCAGAATTGTGCCTTTTGTATTTAATTCCGATGCAATTACTGTGTTTCATCATCCATAAGGTGCTCCTAGGGATACTGTAAACCTGAAGGGAAGCATCGGAAACTAAATTGGTCAGACAGGAAAGGTTCAAGCCATAGTAAGAAGAGACATTCCTTTTGTACTTAAGTTGGCATTGTGGCCTTTGTATTTAATTCCGATGCAGTTTCTGTGTTTCATCGTCAATAAGAAGGTCCAAGGGATAGAGTAAATCTGAAGTTAAGCATCGGAATCTAAAACTGGTGTCACAGGAAAGTTTCAATGAATGGACTGTAAGAAGAGCCGGTCTCCGTGTACTTAAGTCGGCATTGTGCCTCTTGTATTTAATTCCGATGCAATTTCTTTGTTTCATCATCATTAAGAAGGTCCAAGGGATACAGTAAACCTTAAGTCAAGCATCGGAATCTAAAACTTGTCTCACAGGAAAGGGTCAAAGCATAGACAGTAAGAAGAGTCAGTCTTCTCGTACTTAAAACGGCATTGTGCCTTTGGTATTTAATTCCGATTCCATTTCTGTGTTTCATCGTCAATAAGTAGGTCCTAGGGATACAGTAACCCTGATGTGAAGCATCGGAATCTAAATTGTTCTGACAAAAAAGGATCAAATCGTAGGCAGTAAGAAGAGGCATTCGTTTTGTACCTATGTCGGCATTGTGCCTTCTGTATTTAATTCCGATTCCATTTCTGTGTTTCATCGTCAATAAGAAGGTCCAAGGGATACAGCAAACCTGAAGTGAAGCATCGGACTCTAAAACTGGTCTCACATGAGGGGTTCAAGGCATAGACGGTAAGAAGAGTCAGTCTATTTGTACTAAAGTCGCCATTACGCATTTTGTATTGAATTATGATGTAATTTCTGTGTTTCATCGTCAATTAAAAAGTCTTAGGGATACAGTAAACCTGAAGTGAAGCATCGGAATCTAAAACTGGTATCACAGGAAAGGTTCAAAAGATAGACAATAAGAAGAGTCAGTCTTCTTGTACTTAAGTCGGCATTGTGCCTTTTGTATTAAATTCCGATGGAATTTCTGAGTTTCATCGTCAATAATTAGGTCCAAGGCATACAGTAAACCTGAAGTGAAGCATCGGAATCTAAGACTGGTCTCACAGGAAAGGGTCAAAGCATAGACAGTAAGAAGAGACATTCCTCTTGTACTTAAGTCGGCATTGTGCATTTTGTATTTAATTCCGATGCGGTTTCTGTGTTTCATCGTCAATAAGAAGGTCCAAGGGATACAGTAAACCTGAAGCATCGATATCTAAAACTGGTCTCACAGGAAAGGTTCAAAACATAGACAGTAAGAAGAGTCAGTCTTCTTGTACTTAAGTCGGCATTGTGCCTTTCGTTTTTAATTCCGATGCAATTCCTTTGTTTCTCGTCAATAAGAAGGTCCAAGGGATACAGCAAACCTGAAGTGAAACATCGGAATCTAACACTGTTCTCACAGGAAATGCTCAAATCTTAGAAAGTAAGAAAAGACCGTCTTCATGTACTTAAGTCGGTATTGTGCCTTTGTATTTAATTCCGTTGCAATTGCTGTGTTTCATCGCCATTAAGAAGGTCCAAGGGATACAGTACCTGAAGTGAAGCATCGGGATCTAAAACTGGTCTCACAGGAAAGGTTCAATATATAGACAGTAAGAAAAGTCAGTCTTCTTGTACTTAAGTCGGCTTTGTGCCTTTTGTATATAATTCCGATTCTGTTTCTGTGATTCATCGTCTATAAAAAGGTCCAAGGGATACAGTAAACCAGAAGTGAAGCATCGGAATCTAAAACTGGTCTCACAGGAAAGGTTTAATACATAGTCAGTAACAAGAGTCAGTCTTCCTGTACTTAAGTCGGTATTGTGACTCTTGTATTTAATTCCGATGCAATTTCTGTGTTACATCGTCAATAAGATGGTCCAAGGGATACAGTAAACCTGAAGTGAATCATCGATATCTTAAACTGGTCTCACAGGAGTAGTTAAAACATAGACAGTATTAAGAGTCAGTTTTCATGTACTTAAGTCAGCATTGTGCTTTTTGTATTTATTTCCGATGCAATTTCTGTGATTCATCGTCAATACGAAGGTCCAAGGGATACAGTAACACTTAAGTGAAGCATCGGAACCTCAAACTGGTCCCACACAATAGGTTCAAAACATAGACAATAAGAAGAGTCAGTCTTATAGTACTTAAGTCAGAATTGTGCCTTTTGTATTTAATTCCGATGCAATTACTGTGTTTCATCATCCATAAGGTGCTCCTAGGGATACAGTAAACCTGAAGTGAAGCATCGGAAACTAAATTGGTCAGACAGGAAAGGTTCAAGCCATAGTAAGAAGAGACATTCCTTTTGTACTTAAGTTGGCATTGTGGCCTTTGTATTTAATTCCGATGCAGTTTCTGTGTTTCATCGTCAATAAGAAGGTCCAAGGGATAGAGTAAACCTGAAGTTAAGCATCGGAATCTAAAACTGGTGTCACAGGAAAGTTTCAATGAATGGACTGTAAGAAGAGCCGGTCTCCGTGTACTTAAGTCGGCATTGTGCCTCTTGTATTTAATTCCGATGCAATTTCTATGTTTCATCATCATTAAGAAGGTCCAAGGGATACAGTAAACCTTAAGTGAAGCATCGGAATCTAAAACTTGTCTCACAGGAAAGGGTCAAAACATAGACAGTAAGAAGAGTCAGTCTTCTCGTACTTAAAACGGCATTGTGCCTTTGGTATTTAATTCCGATTCCATTTCTGTGTTTCATCGTCAATAAGTAGGTCCTAGGGATACAGTAACCCTGAAGTGAAGCATCGGAATCTAAATTGTTCTGACAAAAAAGGATCAAATCGTAGGCAGTAAGAAGAGGCATTCCTTTTGTACTTATGTCGGCATTGTGCCTTCTGTATTTAATTCCGATTCCATTTCTGTGTTTCATCGTCAATAAGAAGGTCCAAGGGATACAGCAAACCAGAAGTGAAGCATCGGACTCTAAAACTGGTCTCACATGAGGGGTTCAAGGCATAGACGGTAAGAAGAGTCAGTCTTCTTGTACTAAAGTCGCCATTTTGCATTTTTTATTGAATTATGATGTAATTTCTGTGTTTCATCGTCAATAAAAAAGTCTTAGGGATACAGTAAACCTGAAGTGAAGCATCGGAATCTAAAACTGGTATCACAGGAAAGGTTCAAAAGATAGACAATAAGAAGAGTCAGTCTTTTGTACTTAAGTCGGCATTGTGCCTTTTGTATTTAATTATGATGCAATTTCTGTGTTTCATGTTCAATAAGAAGGCCCAAGGGAATCAGTAAACCTGGAGTGAAGCATCGGAATCTAAAACTGATCTCGGAGGAAAGGTTCAAAACATAGAGAGTAAGAAGAGTCAGTCTTCTTGTACTTAAGTCGGCATTGTGCCTTCAGTATTTAATTACGATGCAATTTCTGTGTTTCATCGTCAATAAGAAGGTCCAAGGGATACAGTAAACCTGAAGTGAAACATCGGAATCTAAAATTTGTCTCACAGGAGAGGTTTAAACATAGACAGTAAGAGGAGACGTTCATCGTGTACTTAATTCGGCATTGTGCCTTTTGTATTTTTTCCGATGCAATTTCTGTGTTTCATCGTCAACAAGAAGGTCCAAGGGATACAGTAAACCTGAAGTGAAGCATCGGAATCCAAAACTGGTCTCACTGGAATGGTTCAAAACATAGACAGTAAGAAGAGTCAGTCTTCTTGTACTTAAGTCGCCATTGTGCCATTTGTGTTTAATTCCGATGAAATTTCTGTTTTTCATCGTCACTACAAAGGTCCAAGGGATACAGTAAACCTGAAGTGAAGCATCGGAATATAAACTTTTCTCACAGGAAAAGTTTAAAACATAGACAATGAGAACAGTCAGTCTTCTTGTACTTAAGTCGGCATTGTGCCTTTTGTATTAAATTCCGATGGAATTTCTGAGTTTCATCGTCAATAATTAGGTCCTAGGCATACAGTAAACCTGAAGTGAAGCATCGGAATCTAAGACTGGTCTCACAGGAAAGGGTCAAAGCATAGACAGTAAGAAGAGACATTCCTCTTGTACTTAAGTCGGCATTGTGCATTTTGTATTTAATTCCGATGCAATTCCTTTGTTTCTCGTCAATAAGAAGGTCCAAGGGATACAGCAAACCTGAAGTGAAACATCGGAATCTAACACTGTTCTCACAGGAAATGCTCAAATCTTAGCCAGTAAGAAAAGACCGTCTTCATGTACTTAAGTCGGTATTGTGCCTTTGTATTTAATTCTGTTGCAATTGCTGTGTTTCATCGCCAATAAGAAGGTCCAAGGGATACAGTACCTGAAGTGAAGCATCGGGATCTAAAACTGGTCTCACAGGAAAGGTTCAATATATAGACAGTAAGAAAAGTCAGTCTTCTTGTACTTAAGTCGGCTTTGTGCCTTTTGTATATAATTCCGATTCTGTTTCTGTGATTCATCGTCTATAAAAAGGTCCAAGGGATACAGTAAACCAGAAGTGAAGCATCGGAATCTAAAACTGGTCTCACAGGAAAGGTTTAATACATAGTCAGTAACAAGAGTCAGTCTTCCTGTACTTAAGTCGGTATTGTGCCTCTTGTATTTAATTCCGATGCAATTTCTGTGTTACACCGTCAATAAGATGGTCCAAGGGATACAGTAAACCTGAAGTGAATCATCGATATCTTAAACTGGTCTCACAGGAGTAGTTAAAAACATAGACAGTATTAAGAGTCAGTTTTCATGTACTTAAGTCAGCATTGTGCTTTTGTATTTATTTCCGATGCAATTTCTGTGATTCATCGTCAATACGAAGGTCCAAGGGATACAGTAACACTTAAGTGAAGCATCGGAACCTCAAACTGGTCCCACACAATAGGTTCAAAACATAGACAATAAGAAGAGTCAGTCTTATAGTACTTAAGTCAGAATTGTGCCTTTTGTATTTAATTCCGATGCAATTACTGTGTTTCATCATCCATAAGGTGCTCCTAGGGATACAGTAAACCTGAAGTGAAGCATCGGAAACTAAATTGGTCAGACAGGAAAGGTTCAAGCCATAGTAAGAAGAGACATTCCTTTTGTACTTAAGTTGGCATTGTGGCCTTTGTATTTAATTCCGATGCAGTTTCTGTGTTTCATCGTCAATGAGAAGGTCCAAGGGATACAGTAAACCTGAAGTTAAGCATCGGAATCTAAAACTGGTGTCACAGGAAAGTTTCAATGAATGGACTGTAAGAAGAGCCGGTCTCCGTGTACTTAAGTCGCCATTGTGCCTTTTGTATTTAATTCCGATGCAATTTCTGTGTTTCATCGTCACTACAAAGGTCCAAGGGATACAGTAAACCTGAAGTGAAGCATCGGAATCTAAAACTTTTCTCACATGAAAAGTTTAAAACATAGACAATAAGAACAGTCAGTCTTCTTGTACTTAAGTCGGCATTGTGCCTTTTGTACTAAATTCCGATGGAATTTCTGTGTTTCATCGTCAATAATTAGGTCCAAGGCATACAGTAAACCTGAAGTGAAGCATCGGAATCTAAATTGTTCTGACAAAAAAGGATCAAATCGTAGGCAGTAAGAAGAGGCATTCCTTTTGTACTTATGTCGGCATTGTGCCTTCTGTATTTAATTCCGATTCCATTTCTGTGTTTCATCGTCAATAAGAAGGTCCAAGGGATACAGCAAACCAGAAGTGAAGCATCGGACTCTAAAACTGGTCTCACATGAGGGGTTCAAGGCATAGACGGTAAGAAGAGTCAGTCTTCTTGTACTAAAGTCGCCATTTTGCATTTTTTATTGAATTATGATGTAATTTCTGTGTTTCATCGTCAATAAAAAAGTCTTAGGGATACAGTAAACCTGAAGTGAAGCATCGGAATCTAAAACTGGTATCACAGGAAAGGTTCAAAAGATAGACAATAAGAAGAGTCAGTCTTTTGTACTTAAGTCGGCATTGTGCCTTTTGTATTTAATTCTGATGCAATTTATGTGTTTCATCGTCAATATGAAGGTCCAAGGAATACAGTAAACTTGAAGTGAAGCATCGGACTCTAAAACTGGTCTCACAGGAAAGGTTCAAAACATAGACAGTAGGAAGAGTCAGTCTTCTTGTACTTAAGTCGGCATTGTGCCTTTTGTATTTAATTCCGATGCAATTTCTGTGTTTCATCGTCAATAAGAAGGTCCAAGGGATACAGAAAACCTGAAGTGAAGCATCGGAATCTAAAATTTGTCTCACAGGAGAGGTTTAAACATAGACAGTAAGAGGAGACGTTCATCGTGTACTTAATTCGGCATTGTGCCTTTTGTATTTTTTCCGATGCAATTTCTGTGTTTCATCGTCAATAAGGAGGTCCAAGGGATACAGTAAACCTGAAGTGAAGCATCGGAATCCAAAACTGGTCTCACTGGAATGGTTCAAAACATAGACAGTAAGAAGAGTCAGTCTTCTTGTACTTAAGTCGCCATTGTGCCTTTTGTATTTAATTCCGATGCAATTTCTGTTTTTCATCGTCACTACAAAGGTCCAAGGGATACAGTAAACCTGAAGTGAAGCATCGGAATCTAAAACTTTTCTCACAGGAAAAGTTTAAAACATAGATAATAAGAACAGTCAGTCTTCTTGTACTTAAGTCGGCATTGTGCCTTTTGTATTAAATTCCGATGGAATTTCTGTGTTTCATCGTCAATAATTAGGTCCAAGGCATACAGTAAACCTGAAGTGAAGCATCGGAATCTAAGACTGGTCTCACAGGAAAGGGTCAAAGCATAGACAGTAAGAAGAGACATTCCTCTTGTACTTAAGTCGGCATTGTGCATTTTGTATTTAATTCCGATGCGGTTTCTGTGTTTCATCGTCAATAAGAAGGTCCAAGGGATACAGTAAACCTGAAGCATCGATATCTAAAACTGGTCTCACAGGAAAGGTTCAAACATAGACAGTAAGAAGAGTCAGTCTTCTTGTACTTAAGTCGGCATTGTGCCTTTCGTTTTTAATTCCGATGCAATTCCTTTGTTTCTCGTCAATAAGAAGGTCCAAGGGATACAGCAAACCTGAAGTGAAACATCGGAATCTAACACTGTTCTCACAGGAAATGCTCAAATCTTAGCCAGTAAGAGAAGACCGTCTTCATGTACTTAAGTCGGTATTGTGCCTTTGTATTTTATTCCGTTGCAATTGCTGTGTTTCATCGCCATTAAGAAGGTCCAAGGGATACAGTACCTGAAGTGAAGCATCGGGATCTAAAACTGGTCTCACAGGAAAGGTTCAATATATAGACAGTAAGAAAAGTCAGTCTTCTTGTACTTAAGTCGGCTTTGTGCCTTTTGTATATAATTCCGATTCTGTTTCTGTGATTCATCGTCTATAAAAAGGTCCAAGGGATACAGTAAACCAGAAGTGAAGCATCGGAATCTAAAACTGGTCTCACAGGAAAGGTTTAATACATAGTCAGTAACAAGAGTCAGTCTTCCTGTACTTAAGTCGGTATTGTGCCTCTTGTATTTAATTCCGATGCAATTTCTGTGTTACATCGTCAAAAAGATGGTCCAAGAGATACAGTAAACCTGAAGTGAATCATCGATATCTTAAACTGGTCTCACAGGAGTAGTTAAAAACATAGACAGTATTAAGAGTCAGTTTTCATGTACTTAAGTCAGCATTGTGCTTTTTGTATTTATTTCCGATGAAATTTCTGTGATTCATCGTCAATACGAAGGTCCAAGGGATACAGTAACACTTAAGTGAAGCATCGGAACCTCAAACTGGTCCCACACAATAGGTTCAAAACATAGACAATAAGAAGAGTCAGTCTTATAGTACTTAAGTCAGAATTGTGCCTTTTGTATTTAATTCCGATGCAATTACTGTGTTTCATCATCCATAAGGTGCTCCTAGGGATACAGTAAACCTGAAGTGAAGCATCGGAAACTAAATTGGTCAGACAGGAAAGGTTCAAGCCATAGTAAGAAGAGACATTCCTTTTGTACTTAAGTTGGCATTGTGGCCTTTGTATTTACTTCCGATGCAGTTTCTGTGTTTCATCGTCAATAAGAAGGTCCAAGGGATACAGTAAACCTGAAGTTAAGCATCGGAATCTAAAACTGGTGTCACAGGAAAGTTTCAATGAATGGACTGTAAGAAGAGCCGGTCTCCGTGTACTTAAGTCGCCAATGTGCCTTTTGTATTTAATTCCGATGCAATTTCTGTGTTTCATCGTCAGTACAAAGGTCCAAGGGATACAGTAAACCTGAAGTGAAGCATCGGAATCTAAAACTTTTTTCACATGAAAAGTTTAAAACATAGACAATAAGAACAGTCAGTCTTCTTGTACTTAAGTCGGCATTGTGCCTTTTGTATTAAATTCCGATGGAATTTCTGTGTTTCATCGTCAATAATTAGGTCCAAGGCATACAGTAAACCTGAAGTGAAGCATCGGAATCTAAATTGTTCTGACAAAAAAGGATCAAATCGTAGGCAGTAAGAAGAGGCATTCCTTTTGTACATATGTCGGCATTGTGCCTTCTGTATTTAATTCCGATTCCATTTCTGTGTTTCATCGTCAATAAGAAGGTCCAAGGGATACAGCAAACCTGAAGTGAAGCATCGGACTCTAAAACTGGTCTCACATGAGGGGTTCAAGGCATAGACGGTAAGAAGAGTCAGTCTTCTTGTACTAAAGTCGCCATTTTGCATTTTTTATTGAATTATGATGTAATTTCTGTGTTTCATCGTCAATAAAAAAGTCTTAGGGATACAGTAAACCTGAAGTGAAGCATCGGAATCTAAAACTGGTATCACAGGAAAGGTTCAAAAGATAGACAATAAGAAGAGTCAGTCTTTTGTACTTAAGTCGGCATTGTGCCTTTTGTATTTAATTCTGATGCAATTTATGTGTTTCATCGTCAATATGAAGGTCCAAGGGATACAGTAAACTTGAAGTGAAGCATCGGACTCTAAAACAGGTCTCACAGGAAAGGATCAAAAGTTAGACAGTAAGAAGAGTCAGTCTTCCAGTACTTAAGTCGGCATTCTGCCTTCTGTATTTAATTCCGATGCTATTTCTGTGTTTCTTCGTCAATAAGATGGTCCAAGGGATTCAGTAAACCTGAAGTGAAGCATCGGAATCTAAAACTGGTCTCACAGGAAAGGTTCAAACTTAGGCAGTAAGAAGAGACATTCCTCTTGTACTTAAGTCGGCATTGTGCATTTTGTATTTAATTCCGATGCGGTTTCTGTGTTTCATCGCCATTAAGAAGGTCCAAGGGATACAGTACCTGAAGTGAAGCATCGGGATCTAAAACTGGTCTCACAGGAAAGGTTCAATATATAGACAGTGAGAAAAGTCAGTCTTCTTGTACTTAAGTCGGCTTTGTGCCTTTTGTATATAATTCCGATTGTGTTTTTGTGATTCATCGTCAATAAAAAGGTCCAAGGGATACAGTAAACCTGAAGTGAAGCATCGATATCTAAAACTGGTCTCACTGGAAAGGTTCAAAACATAGACAGTAAGAAGAGTCAGTCTTCTTGTACTTAAGTCGGCATTGTGCCATTTGTATTTAATTCCGATGAAATTTCTGCCTTTCTCGTCAGTAAGAAGGTCCAAGGGATACAGCAAACCTGAAGTGAAGCATCGGACTCTAGAACTGGTCTCACAGGAAAGGTTCAAGTCTTTGACAGTAAGAACGGTCAGTCTTCTTGTACTTAAGTCGGCATTGTGCTTTTGTATTCAATTCCGATGCAATTTCTGTGTCACATCGTCAGTAAGAAGACCCAAGGGATACAGGAAACCTGAAGTGAAGCATCGGAATCAAAATTGGTCTCACAGGAAAGGTTCAAAACATAGACAGTAAGAAGAGTCAGTCTTCTTGTACTAAAGTCGCCATTTTGCCTTTTGTATTTAATTATGATGCAATTTCTGTGTTTCATGTTCAATAAGAAGGTCCAAGGGAATCAGTAAACCTGGAGTGAAGCATCAAAATCTAAAACTGATCTCGGAGGAAAGGTTCAAAACATAGAGAGTAAGAAGAGTCAGTCTTCTTGTACTTAAGTCGGCATTGTGCCTTCAGTATTTAATTACGATGCAATTTCTGTGTTTCATCGTCAATAAGAAGGTCCAAGGGATACATTAAATCTAAAGTGAAGCATCGGAAACTAAAACTGGTCTCACAGGAAAGGCTGAAATCATAGACAGTAAGAAAAGTCAGTCTTCTTGTACTTAAGTCGGCATTGTGCCTTTTGAATTTAATTCCGATGCTATTTCTGTGTTTCTTCGTCTGTACGATGGTCCAAGGTATACAGTAATCCTGAAGGGAAGCATCGGAAGCTAAAACTGGTCTCACAGGAAAGGTTCAAACATAGAGAGTAAAAAGAGGCATTCCTCTTGTACTTACGTCGGCATTGTGCATTTTGTATTTAATTCCGATGCAATTTCTGTGTTTCATCGTCAATAAGAAGATCCAAGAGATACAGTAACCTGAAGTGAAGCATCGGAACCTAAAACTGGTAACACACAAGAGGTTCAAAACATAGACTGTAAGAAGAATCAGTCTTTTTGTACTTAAGTCGGCATTGTGCCTTTTTTATTTAATTCCGATGCAATATCTGTGTTTCATCGTCAATAAGAAGGTCCAAGGGATACATTCAACCTAAAGTGAAGCATCGGAATCTAAATCTGGCCTACTGGAAAGGTTCAAAACATGGACAGTAAGAGAGATAGTCTTTTTGTACTTAAGTCGGCATTGTGCTTTTGTATTTAATTCCGATGCAATTTCTGTGTTTCATCGTCAATAAGAAGGTCCAGGGGATACAGAAAACCTAAAGTGAAGCATCGGAATCTAAAACTGGCCCCACAGGAAAGGTTCATAACATAGACAGTAAGAAGAGTCAGTCTTTTTTTACTTAAGTCGGCATTGTGCATTTTGTGTTCAATTGTGATGCAATTTCTGTGTTTCATCGTCAATAAGAAGGTCCAAGGGATACAGTAAACCTGAAGTGAAAGATTGTTATCTAAAACTGGTCTCACAGGAAAGGTTCAATAAATAGACAGTAAGAGGAGTCAGTCTTCCTGTTCTTTAGTCGTTATTGTGCCTTTCGTATTTAATTCCGATGCCATTTCTGTGTTTCATCGACAATTAGAAGGTCCAAGAAATACAGTAAACCTGAAGTGAAGCATCGGAATCTAAATTGGTCTCACAGGAAAGGTTCAAAACATAGACAGTTAGAAGAGTCAGTCTTCTTGTACTTAAGTCGGCATTGTGCTTCTGTATTCAATTCCATTGCAATTTCTGTGTCACATCATCAATAAGAGGGTCCAAGGGATACAGTAAACCTGAAGTGAAGCATCGGAATCAAAATTGGGCTCACAGGAAATGTTCAAAACATAGACAGTAAGAAAAGTCAGTCATGTTGTACTAAAGTCGCCATTTTGCCTTTTGTATTTAATTATGATGCAGTTTCTGTGTTTCATCTTCAATAAGAAGGTTCAAGGGATACATTAAACCTGAAATGAAGGATAGGAATCAAAAACTGATCTCGGAGGAAAGGTTTAAAGCGTAGACAGTAAGAAGAGTCCGTCTACTTGTACTTAAGTCTGCAGTGTGCTTTTTCTATTTATTTCCGATGCAATTTGTGTGATTCATCGTCAATAAGAAGTTCAAGGGATACAGTAAACGTGAAGTGAAGCTTCGGAATCTGAAACTCGTCTCACTGGAAAGGTTCAATACATAGACAGTAAGAGGAGTCAGTCTTCTTGTACTTAAGACGGCATTGTGCTTTTAGTATTCATTTCCGATACAATATCTGTGATTCAACGTCAATCAGATGGTCCAAGGGATACAGTAAACGTGAAGTGAAACATCGATATCTAAAACTGGTCTCACAGGAAAGGTTCAAAGCATAGACAGTGTGAACTGTCAATCTTTTTGTAATTAAGACGGCATTGTGCTTTTTGTATTTATTTCCGATACAATTTCTGTGATTCATCGTCAACAAGAAGGTCCAAGGGATACAGTAACCCTGCAAAGAAGCATCGGAACCCAAAACTGGTCCTACACAAAAGGTTCAAAATATAGACAGTAAGAAGAGTTAGTCTTCTTGTACTTAGTCGGAATTATGCATTTAGTATTTAATTCCGATGCAATTTCTGTGTTTCATTGTCAATAAGAAGGTCCTAGGGATACAGTAAACCTAAAGTGAAGCATCGGATACTAAATTGATATGACAGGAAAGGTTCAAGACATAAACAGTAAGGAGACACATTCCTTTTGTACTTAAGTCGGCATTGTGCCTTTTGCATTGAATTCCGATGAAAACTCTGTGTTTCATCGTCAATAAGAAGTTCCAAGATATACAGTAAACCTAAGGTGTAGCATCGGAATCTAAAACTGGCCCCACAGGAAAGGTTCAAAACATAGACAGTAAGAAGAGTACGTCGTTTTGTAGTTATGTTGGCATTGTGCCTTTTCTATTTAATTCCGATGCAATTTCTGTGTTTCATCGTCAATACGACGGTCCAATGGATACAGTAAACCTGAACTGAAGCATCGATATCTAAAACTGGTCCCACACAGAAGGTTCAAAACATTGACAGTAAGAAGAGTCAGTCTTCCTGTATTTAAGTCAGAATTGTGCCTTTTGTATTTAATTCCGTTGCAATTTCTGTCTTTCATCGTCAATAAGAAGGTCCAAGGGATACAGTAAACCTGAAGTGAAGCTTCGGAATCTAAATTGGTCTGACAGGAAAGGTTCAAGACATAGACCGTAAGAAGAGACAATCCTTTTGTACTTAAGTCGGCAACCGCCTTTTGTATTCGATTCCGATGGAATTTCTGTGTTTCATTGTCAATGAGAAGGTCCAAGGGAGACAGTAAACCTAAAGTGAAGCATCGGAATCTAAAACTGGCCCCACAGGAAAAGTTCAAATCATAGACAGTAAGAGGACTCTTTTTTTTTGTACTTAAGTGCATTTTGTATTTAATTCCGATGCTATTTCTGTGTTTGATAGTCAATAACAATGTCCAAAGGATAGAGTAAACCTGCAGTGAAGCATCGATTTCTAAAACTGGTCTCACAGGAAAGGCTCAAAACATATACAGTAAGAAGAATCAGTCTACTTGTACTTAAGTCGGCATTGTGCCTGTTGTATATAATTCCGAAGCAATTTCTGTGTTTGATCGTCAATATGAAGGTCAAAGGGATATAGTAAACCTGAAGTGAAGCATCAATATCTTAAACCGGTCTCACAGGAAAGGTTCAAATCATAGACAGTAAGAAGAGTCAGTCTTCTTGTACTTATGTCGGCATTGTGCATTTTATATTTATTTCCGATGGAATTTTTGTGTGTCATCGTCAATAAGAAGGTCCAAGGGATACAGTAAACCTGAAGTGAAGCAAGGGAATCTAAAACAGGTCTCACAGGAAAGGTTCAAAACATAGACAGTAAGAAGAGTCAATCTTCTTGTACTTAAGTCGCCATTGTGCCTTTTGTATTTAATTCCGTTGCAATTTCTGTGTTTCAACGTCAATGAGAGGGTCCAAGAGATACAGTAAACCTGAAAAGAAGCATCGGAATATAAAACTGGTCCGACAGGAACGGTTCAATACATAGACAGTAAGAAGAGTTAGACTTCTTGTACTTAAGACGGCACTGTGCCTTTTGTATTTCATTCCGATGCAATTTCTGTGTTTCATCGTCAATACGAAGGTCAAAGGGAAACAATAAACCGGAAGTGTAGCATCGGAATCTAAAACTGGTCCCACAGGAAACGTTCAAAGCATAGAGAGTAAGAAGAGTCAGTCTTCTTGTACTTAGGTCGGCATCGTACCTTTTGTATTCAATTCCGATGCAATTTCTGTGTTTCATCGTCAATTACAAGTTCCAAGGGATATTTTACATCTGAAGTGAAGCATCGGAATCTACAACTGGTCTCTCAGGAAAGGCTCAAATCATTGACAGTAAGAAGAGTCAGTGTTCTTGTACTTATGTCGGCATTTTGCATTTTGTATTTAATTCCGATGCAATTTCTGTGTTTCATCGTCTATGTAATAGGCCAAGGGATACAGTAAACCGGAAATGAAGAATCGGAATCTAAAACTGGTCTCACAGGAAAGGTTCAAAACGTAGACAGTAAGAAGAGTCAGTCTTCTTGTACTTAAGTCGACATTGTGCCTTTTGTATTTAGTTCCGATGCAATTTCTGTGTTTCTTCGTCAATAAGAAGGTCCAAGGGATACAGTAAACCTGACGTGAAGCATCAGAAACTAAAACTGGTTTCACAGGACAGGATCAAAGCATAGACAGTAAGTAGAGACATTCCTTTTGTACTCTAGTCTCCATTGTGGCTTTTGTATTTAATTCCGATGCGATATCTGTGTTTCACCCTCAATAATAAGGTCCACGGGATACAGAAAACCTGAAGTGAAGCATCGGAAACTAAAACTGGTCTCACTGGAAAGGTTCAAACATAGACAGTAAGAAGAGACATTCCTCTTGTACTTAAGTCGGCATTGTGCATTTTGTATTCAATTCCGATGCAATTCCTGTGTTTCATCGTCAATAAGAATGTCCAAGGGATACAGTGAACCTGAGGTGAAGCATCGATATCTAAAACCGGTCTCACAGGAAAGGTTCAAATCATATACAGTAAGAAGAGTCAGTCTTCTTGTACCTAAGTCGGCATTGAGCCTTTTGTATTTAATGCCGATGCAATTTCTGTGTTTCATCGTCAATAAGAAGGTCCAAGGGATACAGTAAACCTGAAGTGAAGCATCGGAATCTAAAACTGGCAACACAGGAAAGGTTCAGAACATAGACAGGAAGAAGAGTCAGTCTTCTTGTACTTAAGTCGGCATTGTGCCTTTGTATTTAATTCCGATGCGATTTCTGTGTTTCATCGTCAATGAGAAGTTCCAAGGGATATAGTAAACCTGATGTGAAGTATCGGAATCTAAAACCGGTCTCACAGGAAAGGTTTAAAGCACTGACAGTAAGAAGAGTCAGTCTTCTTGTACTTAAGTTGGCATTTTGCCTTTTGTATTTATTTCCGATGCAATATCTGTGTTTCATCGTCAATAAGAAGGTCCAAGGGATACAGTAAGCGTGAAGTGAAGCATCGTAATCAATAACTCGTCTCACAGGAAAGGTTCAAAACATACACAGTAAGAAGAGTCAGTTTTCTTGTACATAAGTCGGCATTTTGCCTTTTGTATTCAATTCCGATGATATTTCTGTGTTTCATCATCAATATGAAGGTCCAAGAGATACATAAAACCTGAAGTGAAGCATCGGAATCTTTAACTTGACTCACAGGAAAGGTTCAAAACATACACAGTAAAAAGAGACACTCGTCTTGTACTTAAGTCGGCATTGTGCCTTTTGTATTTAATTCCGATGCAATTTCTATACTTCATCGTCCATAAGAAGCTCCAAGTCATACAGAAAACCTGAAGTGAAGCATCGGATTCTAAATCTTGTCTCACAGGAAAGGTTCAAAACACAGACAGTTGGAATAGACACACGTCTTATACTTAAGTCGGCTTTGTGCCTTTGGTATTTAATTCCAATGCAATTTCTGTGTGTAATCGTCAATGAGAAGGTCCAAGGGAAACAGTAAACCTGAAGTAAAGCATCGGACTCTAAAACTGGTCTCACAGGATAGGTTCAAAGCATAGACAGTAAGAAGAGTCAGTCTTCTTGTACTTAAGTCGGCATTGTGCCATCAGTATTTAATTCCGATGCAATTTCTGTGTTTCATCCTTTAATTAGAAGGTCTAAGGGATTCTGTAACCCTGAAATGAAGCATCGGAATCTACAACGGGTCTGACACGAAAGGTTCAAAACATAGACAGTAAGAAGAGTCAGTCATCTTGTACTGAAGTCGTCATTGTGCTCTTTGTATTTAATTGCGATGCTATTTCTGCGTTTCATCATCAATAAGAAGGTCCAAGGGATACAGTAAACCTGAAGTGAAGCATCGATACCTAAAACTGGTCTCACAGGTAAGGTTCAAAGCACTGACAGTAACAAGAGTCGGTCTTCTTGTACTGAAGTCGGCATTGTGCAATTTGTAATTAACTCCGATTCAATGTCAGTGCTTCATCGTCTATAAGAAGGTCCAAGGGATACAGCAAACCTGAAGTGAAGCAGCGATATCAAAAACTGGTCTCACAGGAAAGGTTCGAATCATATGCAGTAAGAAGAGTCAGTCTTCTTGTACTTAAGTCGGCATTGTGCCTTTCGTATTTATTTCGGATGCAATTTCTGTGTTTCATGGTCAATAAGAAGGTCCAAGCTATACAGTAAGCGTGACGTGAAGCTTCGGAATCAAAAGCAGGTCTCACAGGAATGGTTCAAAACATAGACAGTAAGAAGAGCCAGTCTTCGTGTACTTAAGTCGGCATTGTGCCTTTTGTATTTATTTGCACTGCAATTTCTGTGTTTCATCGTCAATAAGATGGTCCAAGGGATGCAGTAAAGCAAAAGTGAAGCATCGAAAACTAAAACTGGTCTCACAGGAAATGTTCAAAGCATAGACAGTAGGAAGAGTCTGTCTTACTTAGGTCGCCATTTTGCTTTTGTATTTAATGAAGATGCAACTTCTGTGTTTCTTCGTCAATAAGATGGTCCAAGATATTCAGTAATCCTGAAGTGAAGCATCGGAATGTAAACCTTGTATTACAGGAAAGGTTCAAAACATAGACAGTATGAAGAGTCAGTCCTCTTGTAGTCAAGTCGGCATTGTGCTTTTTGTATTTATTTCCGATGCAAGTTCTGTTGTTCATCGTCAATAAGAAGGTCCAAGGGATACAGAAAACCTAAAGTGAGGCATCGGAAACTAAGACTGGTCCCACAGCAAATGTCCAATGCGTAGACAGTAAGACGGGTCAGTCTTCCTGTACTTAAGTTGGCATTGTCCTTTTGTATTGAATCCCGATGCAATTTCTGTGTTTCATCGTCGATAGGAAGAACCAAGGGATATAGTAAATCTCAAGTGAAGCATCGGAATCTATAACTGGTCTCACAGGAAAATTTCAAACCATTGACAGTAAGAAGAGATAGTCTTCTTGTACTTAAGTCCGCATTGTGCCTTTTGTATTTAATTCGTATGCAATTTCTGTGTTTAATCGTCAATAAGAAGGTCCAGGGGATACAGTAAACCTGAAGTGAAGCAAGGGAATCTAAAACAGGTCTCACAGGAATGGTTCAAAGCTTAGACAGTAGGAAGATTCAGTCTTCATGTGCTTAAGTCGGCATTGTGCAATTTGCATTTTATTCCGAAGCAGTTTGTGTGTTTCATCGTCAATAAGAGGGTCCAAGGGATACAATAAACCTGAAGTGAAGCATCGGAATCTAAAACTGGTCTCACAGGAAAGGTTCGATACATAGACAGTAAGAAGAGACATTCCTCTTGTACTTAAGTCGGCATTGTGCCTTTTCTATTTAATTCCGATGAAATTTCTGTATTTCATCGTCAATAATGAGGTCCAAGGGATACAGTAAACCTGAAGTGAAACACTGGAATCTAAAACTGGTCTCACAGGAGAGGTTCAAAACATAGACAGTATGAAGAGTCAGTCTTCTTGTACCCCAGGTCGGCATTGTGCCATTTGTATTTAATTCCGATGCAATTTCTGTGTTTCATCGTCAATATGAAGGTCCAGGGGATACAGACAACCTGACGTGAAGCACAGGAATCTAAAACTCGTCTCACAGAAAAGTTTCAAAACATAGACGGTAAGAAATGTCAGTCTTCTTGTACTTAAGTCGGCATTGTGCCTTCAGAATTTAATTCCGATGCAATTTATGTGTTTCATCGTCAATAAGAAGGTCAAAGGATATAGTAAACCTGAAGTGAAGCATCGATATCTTAAACTGGTCTCATAGGAAAGGTTCAAACCATAGACAGTAAGAAGAGTCAGTCTTCTTGTACTTAAGTTGGCATTGTGCCTTTTGTATTTAATTCCGATGCAATTTCTATGTTTCATCGTCTTTAAGAGGGTCAAAGCGATATAGTAAACCTGATGTGAAAGATCGATATCTAAAACTGGTCTCACGGGAATGGTTCAAATCATAGACAGTAAGAAGAGTCAGTCTTCTTGTACTTGAGTCGGATTGTGCCTTCAGTTTATAATTCCGATGCAATTTCTGTGTTTCATCGTCATTAAGAAAATCCATGGGATTTAGTAATGCTGAAGTGAAGCATCGATATCTTAAACTGGTCTCACAGAAAAGGTTCAATATATATACAGTAAGAAGAGTCCGTCTACTAGTACTTATGTCAGCATTGTGCCTTTTGTAATTAATTCCGATGCAATTTCTGACGGTCACCGTCAATAAGAAGGTTCAAGGGATACAGTAAACCTGGAGTGAAGCATCGGAATCTAAAACTTGTCTCACAGGAAAGGTTCAAAGCATAGACAGTAAGAATAGTCAGTGTTCTTGACCTTAAGCCGGCATTGTCCCTTTTGTATTTAAATCCAATGCAATAACTGCGTTTCATCGTCAATAAGAAGGTCCAAGGGACACACTAAACCTGAAGTGAAGCATCGGAATCTAAAACTGGTCTCACAAGAAAGGTTCAAATCACAGACAGTAAGAAGAGCCTTTCCTCTTGTACTGAAGTAGGCATTGTGCCTTTTGTATTTAATTCCATTGCAATTTCTGTGTTTCATCTTCAATAGTTAGGTCCCAGGGATAAAGTAAACCTGAAGTGTAGCATCGGAATCTAAAACTGGTCTCACTGGAAAGGTTCAAACATAGACAGGAAGAAGAGTCAGTCTTCTTGTCCTTATATCTTCATTGTGTCTTTTGTGTTTAAATCCATTGCAATAACCGTGTTTCATCGTCAATAAGAAGGTCCAACGTATAGAGTAAACCTGGAGTGAAGCATCGAAATCTGAAACTGGTCTCACAGGAAAAGTTCAAATCATAGACAATAAGAAGAGACATTCCTCTTGTACTTAAGTCGGCATTGTGCCTTTTGTATTTCATTCCGATGCAATTTCTGTGTTTCATCTTCAATAAGTGGGTCCCAGGGATGCAGTAAACCTGAAGTGAAGCATCGGAATCTAAAACTGGTCTCACAGGTAAGGTTCATAACATAGACAGTAAGAGGAATCAATCTTCTTGTACTTAAGACGGCATTGTGCCTTTTGTATATAATTCCGATGCAATTTCTGTAATTCATCGGCAATAAGAAGGTCAAAGAAATACAGTAAACCTGAAGTGAAGCATCGGAATCTAAAACTGGTCTCACTGGAAAGGTTCAAACATAGACAGTAAGAAGGGTCAGTCTTCCTGTACTTGAGTCGGCATTGTGCCTTTTGTATTTAATTCCTATGCAATATCTGTGTTTCATCGTCAATAAGAAGGTCCAGGGGATACAGTTAACCAGAAGTGAACCGTCGGAATCTAAAACTGGTCTCACAGAAAAGGTTCAAAGCATAGACAGTAAGAAGAGTCAGACTTCTTGTACTTAAGTCAGCATTGAGCCTTTTGTAATTAGTTCAGATGCAATTTCTGTGGTTTATCGTCAATATGAAGGTCCAAGGGATACAGACAACCTGAACTAAAGCATATGAATCTTAAACTTGTCTCACAGGAAAGGTTCAGAACATAGACAGTAAGACAAGTCAGTCTTCTTGTACTTAAGTCGGCATTTGCGTTTTGTATTTAATTCCGAAGCAATTTCTTTGTTTCATCGTTAATAAGAAGGTCCGAGGGATACAGTAAACATGAAATGAAGCATCGCAATCTTAAACATTTCTCACAGGAAAAGTTCAAAACATAGACAGTTGGAAGAGTCAGTCTTCTTGTACCTAAGTCGGCATTGTGCCTTCAGTATTTATTTACGATGAAATTTCTGTGTTTCATCGTCATAAGAAGGTCCATGGGATACAGTAATGCTGAAGTGAAGCATAAATATCTTAAAATGGTCTTACTGGAAAGGTTCAAATTATAGACAGTAAGAAGAGTCAGTCTTCTTGTACTTAAGTCGGCATTGTGCCTTTTGTATTTAATTCCGATGCAATTAGTGTGTTTCATCAACAATAATAAGGTCCAAGGGACACAGTAAACCTGAAGTGAAGCATTGGATTCTAAAACTGGTCTCACAGGAAAGGTTCAAAACATAGACAGTAAGAAGGGTCAGTCTTCTTGAACTTAAGTCGGCATTGTGCCTTTTGTATTTAATTCCGATGCAATATCTGTGTTTCATCGTCAATAATAAGGTCCAGGGGATACAGTTAACCTGAAGTGAAGCGTTGGAATCTAAAACTGGTCTCACAGGAAAGGTGCAAAACATAGACAGTAAGAAGAGTCAGTCTTCTTGTACTTAAGTCAGCATTGTGCCTATTGTATTTAATTCCGATGCAATTTCTGTGTTACATCGTCAATAAGAAGGTCCAGGGGATACAGTTAAACTGAAGGGAAGCGTCGGAATCTAAAACTGGTATCACAGGAAAAAATTCAAATCCTAGAGTTTAAGAAGAGTCAGTCTTCTTGTACTTATAACGGCATTGTGCCTTTTGTATTTCATTCCGATGCAATATCTGTGTTTCATCGCCAATATGAAGGTCCAGGGGATACAGACAACCTGAAGTGAAGCATACGAATCCTAAACTGGTCTCACAGAAAATGTTCGAAACGTAGACAGTAGGATATGTCAGTCTTCTTGTACTTAAATCGGCATTGTGCCTTCAATATTCAATTCCGATGCAATTTCAGTGCTTCATCGTCAATAAGAAGGTCAAAGGGATACAGTAAACCTGAAGTGAAGCATCGATATCTTAAACTGGTCTCACAGGAAAGGTTCAAAACATAGACAGTAAGAAGAGTCAGTCTTCTTGTATTTAAGTCGACATTGTGCCTTTTCTATTTAATTCCGATGCAATTTCTATGTTTCTTCGTCAATAAGAAGGGCCAAGCTATATAGTAAACCTCAAGTGAAGGATCGTTATCTAAAACTGGTCTCACAGGAAATATTCAAACATTGGCAGTATGAATAGTTAGGCTTCTTGTTCTTATGTCGGCATTGTGCGTTTTGTATTTAAGTCCGATGCAATTTCTGTGTTTCACCGTCAATAAGATGGTCCAAGGGATACAGTAAACCTCAAGTGAAGGATCGATATCTAAAACTGGTCTCACAGGAAAGGTTCAAATCATAGGCAGTAAGAAGAGTCAGTCTTCTTGTACTTATGTCGGCATTGTGCATTTTGTAATTATTTCCGTTGGAGTTTCTGTGTTTCATCGTTAATAAGAAGGTCCAAGGGATACAGTAAAACTGAAGTGAAGCATCGGAATCTAAAACAGGTCTCACAGGTAAGGTTCAAAACATAGACAGTACGAAGAGACATTCCACTTGTACTTCAGTCGGCATTTCGCCTTTTGTATCTAATTCCGATGCAATTTCTGTGTTTCATCGTCAATAAGAAGGTCCCAGGGATACAGTAAACCTGGAGTGAAGCATCGGAAACTAAAACTGGTCTCACAGGAAAGGTGCAAAACACAGGCAGTAACAAGAGTCCGTCTTCTTTTCCTTAAGTCGGCCTTGTGCCTTTTGTATTTAATTTCGATGCAATTTCTGTGTTTCATCGTCAATAAGAAAGTCCAAGGGATACAGTAAACCTCAAGTGAAGCATCGGAATCTAAAACTGGTCTCACAGGAAAGATTCAAATATAGACAGTAAGAGAGTCAGTCTTCTTGTACTTAAGTCGGCATTGTGCCTTTTGTATTTAATTCCGATGCAATTTCTGTGTTTCATTCGAAGGTCCAGGGATACAGTTAACCTGAAGTGAAGCGTGGGAATCTAAAACTGGTCACACAGGTAAGGTTCATTACATAGGGAGTAAGAAGAGTCAGTCTTCTTGTACTTAAGTCAGAATTGTGCCTTTTGTATTTAATTCCGATGCAATTTCTGTGTTTCATCGTCAATAAGATGGGCCAGGGGATACAGTTAACCTGAAGTGAAGCGTCGGAATCTAAAACTGGTCTCACAGAAAAGGTTCAAACATAGAGGGTAAGAAGAGTCAGACTTCTTGTACTTGAGTCTTCATTGTGCCTTTTGTATTTAATTCCGATGCAATTTCTGTGGTTCATCGTCTATATGAAGGTCCAGGGGATAAAGACAACCTGAAGTGAAGCATATGAATCTAAAACTGGTCTCACAGGAAAGGTTCAGAACATAGACAGTTAGAAAAGTCAGTCTTCTTTTACTTAAGTCAGCATTTGCGTTTTGTTTCTAATTCCGAACCAATTTCTGTGTTTCATCGTTAATAAGAAGGTCCGAGGGATACAGTAAACCTGAAGTGAAGCATTGGATTCTAAAACTGGTCTCACAGGAAAGGTTCAAAACATAGACAGTAAGAAGGGTCAGTCTTCTTGTACTTAAGTCGGCATTGTGCCTTTTGTATTTTATTCCGATGCAATATCTGTGTTTCATCGTCAATACGAAGGTCCAGGTTATACAGTTAACCTGAAGTGAAGCGTTGGAATCTAAATCTGGTGTCACAGGAAACTTACAAACATAGACAGTAAGAAGAGTCAGTCTTCTTGTACTTAAGTCAGCAATGTGCCTTTTGTATTTAATTCCGATGCAATATCTGTGTTTCATCGTCATTAAGAAGGGCCAGGGGTTACAGTTAAACTGAAGGGAAGCGTCGGAATCTAAAACTGGTCTCACAGGAAAAAATTCAAATCATAGAGTGTAAGAAGAGACAGTCTTCTTGTACTTAAGTCGGCATTGTGCCTTTTGTATTTCATTCCGATGGCATTTCTGTGTTCATCGTCAATAAGAAGGTCCAGTGGATACAGATAACCTGAAGTGAAGCGTGGGAATCTTAAACTGATCTCACAGGTAAGGTTCATTACATAGGGTGTAAGAAGAGTCAGTCTTCTTGTACTTAAGTCTGCATTGAGCCTTTTGTAATTAATTCCGATGCAATTTCTGTAGTTCATCGTCAATAAGAAGATCCAAGAGATACAGTAAACCTGGAGAGAAGCATAGGAATCTAAAACTGGTCACAAAGGAAAGGTTCAAACATAGTCAGTAAGAAAATTCATTGTTCTTGAACTCAAGTCAGCGTTTGCGTTTTGTATTTAATTTCCACGTAATTTGTGAGTTTCATCGTCAATAAGAAGGTCCAAGGGATACAGTAAACCTGAAGTGAAGCATCGGAATATACAACTGGTCTCACAGGAAAGGTTCAAAACATAGACAGTAAGAAGAGTCAGTCTTCTTGTACTTAACTCGGCATTGTGCCTTTTGTATTTAATTCCGATGTAATTTCGGTGGTTCATCGTCAATAAGAAGGTTTAAGGGATACCGTATACATGAACTGAAGCATCCCAATCTTAAACTGGTCTCACAGGAAGGGTTCAAACATAGACAGTAAGAAGAGTCACTCCTCTTGTACCTAAGTCGGCATTGTGCCTTCAGTATTACATTCCGTTGCAATTCCTGTTTCATCGTCAATAAGAAGGTCCATGGGATACAGTAATGCTGAAGTGAAGCATCGATATCTTAAACTGGTCTCACAGGGAAGGTCCAAAACATAGACAGTAAGAAGAGTAAGTCTTCTTGTAGTTATGTCGGCATTGTGCCCTTTGTATTTAAGTCCGATGTAATTTCTGTGTTTCATCGTCAATAAGAATGTCCAAGGGATACAGTAAACCTCAAGTGAAGCATCGGAAACTACAACTGGTCTCACAGGAAAGGTTCAAAACATAGACAGTAAGAAGAGTCAGTCTTCTTGTACTTAAGTCGGCATTGTGCCTTTTGTATTTAATTCCGATGCAATTTCTGTGTTTCATCGTCAATCAGATGGTCCAGGGGATACAGTTAACCTGAAGTGAAGCGTCAGAATCTAAAACTGGTCTCACACTCAAGGTTCAAAGCATAGGGAGTAAGAAGAGCAGTCCTCTCGTACTTGAGTCGTCAATAAGCCTTTTGTATTTAATTCCGATGCTATTTCTGTGGTTCATTGTCAATATGAAGGTCCAGGGGATACAGACAACCTGAAGTGAAGCATATGAATCTAATACTAATCTCACAGGAAAATTCAGAACATAGACTGTAAGAAAAGTCAGTCTTCTTGTACTTAAGGCAGCATTTGCGTTTTTTATTTAATTCCGAAGCAATTTCTGTGTTTCATCGTTAATGAGAAGGTCCAAAGGACGCAGTAAACATGAAATGAAGCATCGCAATCTTAAACTGGTCTCACGGGCAAGGTTCAAAACATAGACAGTAAGAAGAGTCAGTCTTCTTGTACTCAAGTTGGCATTGTGCCTTCAGTATTTAATTCCGATGAAATTTCTGTGTTTCATGGACAATAATAAAGTCCAAGGGGCACAGTAAACCTGAAGTGAAGCGTTGGAATCTAAAACTGGTCTCACAGGTAAGTTACATTACATAGAGAGTAAGAAGAGTCAGTCTTCTTGTACTTAAGTCGGCATTGAGCCTTTTGTAATTAATTCCGATGCAATTTCTGTGGTTCATCGTCAATATGAAGGTCCAAGGGATACAGACAACCTGAAGTGAAGCATAGGAATCTAACACTGGTCTCACAGGAATGGTTCAAAACATAGACAGTAAGAAAAGTCAGTCTTCTTGTACTGAAGTCAGCATTTGCGTTTTGTATTTAATTCCGATGCAATTTCTGTGTTTCATCGTCAATAAGAAAGTCCAGGGGATACAGTTAATCTGAAGTGAAGCGTGGGAATATAAAACTGGTTCACAGGTAAGGTTCATTACGTAGGGAGTAAGAAGAGTCAGTCTTCTTGTACTTAAGTCGGCATTGAGCCTTTTGTATTTAATTCCGATGCAATTTCTGTGTTTCATCGTCAATAAGATGGTCCAGGGGATACAGTTAACCTGAAGGGAAGCGTCAGAATCTAAAACTGGTCTCACAGGAAAGGTTCATAACATAGACAGTGAGAAGAGTCAGTCTTCTTGTGCTTAAGTCTTCATTGAGCCTTTTGTATTTTATCCCGATGCAATTTCTATGTTTCTTCGTCAATAAGAAGGTCCATAGGATACAGTAGTGCTGAAGTGAAGCATCGATATCTTAAACTGGTCTCACAGGGAAGGTTCAAAATTATACACAGTAAGAAGAGTAAGTCTTCTTGTACGTATGTCGGCATTGTGCGTTTTGTATTTAATCCCGATGCAATTTCTATGTTTCATCGTCAATAAGAAGGTCCAAGAGATACAGTAAACCTGAAGTGAAGCATCGGAAACTAAAACTGGTCTCACAGGAAAGGTTCAAAACTTAGGCAGTATGAAGAGTCAGTATTCTTGTACTTAAGTTGGCCTTGTGCCTTTTGTATTTATTTCCGATGCAATTTCTGTGTTTCATCGTCAATAAGAAAGTCCTGGGGATACAGTTAACCTGAAGTGAAGCGTGGGAATATAAAACTGGTTCACAGGTAAGGTTCATTACATAGGGAGTAAGAAGAGTCAGTCTTCTTGTACTTAAGTCGGCATTGAGCCTTTTATAATTGATTCCGATGCAATTTCAGTGGTTCATCGTCAATATGAAGGTCCAAGGGATACAGACAACCTGGAGTGAAGCATAGGACTCTAAAACTGGTCTCACAGGAAAGGTTCAAATCATTGACAGTAAGAAAAATCAGTCATCTTGAACTTAAGTCAGCCTTTGCGTTTTATATTCAATACCGATGCAATTTGTGAGTTTCATCGTCAATAAGAAGGTCCAAGGGATACCGTATACATGAACTGAAGGATCGCAATCTTAAACTGGACTCACAGGAAAGGTTCAAACATAGAAAGTAAGAAGAGTCACTCCTCTTTTCCTTAAGTCGGCATTGTGTCTTCAGTATTTCATTCCATTGCAATTCCTGTGTGTCATCGTCAATAAGAAGGTCCATGGGATACAGTAGTGCTGACGTGAAGCATCGATATCTTAAACTGGTCTCACAGGGAAGGTTCAAAATCATAGACAGTAAGAAGAGTAAGTCTTCTTGTACATATGTCAGCATTGTGCCTTTTGTATTTAAGTCCGATGCAATTTCTGAGTTTCATAGTCAATAAGAAGGTCCAAGGCATACAGTAAACCTTAAGTGAAGCATCGGAATCTAAAACTGGTCTCACAGGAAAGGTTCAAAGCATAGACAGTAAGAAGAGTCAGTCTTCTTGTACTTATGTCGGTATTGTGCCTTTTGCATTTAATTCCGATGCAATTTCTGTGTTTCATCGTCAATAAGATGGTCCAGGGGATACAGTTAACCTGAAGGGAAGCGTCAGAATCTAAAACTGGTCTCACAGGAAAGGTTCAAAACATAGACAGTAAGAAGAGTCAGTCTTCTTGTGCTTAAGTCTTCATTGAGCCTTTTGTATTTTATCCCGATGCAATTTCTATGTTTCTTCATCAATAAGAAGGTCAGAGCGATACAGTAAAGCTGAAGTGAAGGATCGATATCTAAAACTGGTCTCACAGGAAAGGTTCAAATCATAGACAGTAAGAAGAGTCAGTCTTCTTGTACTTAAGTCGACATTATGCATTTGTATTTAATCCCGATGCAATTTCTATGTTTCTTCGTCAATAAGAAGTTCCAAGAAATTCAGTAAATCTGAAGGGAAGCTTCGGAATCTAAAACTAGTCTCACAGGAAAGGTTCAAAACATAGACAGTACGAAGAGACATTCTACTTGTACTTAAGTCGGCATTGTGCCTTTTGTATTTAATTCCGATGCAATTTCTGTGTTTCATCGTCAATAAGAAAGTCCAGGGGATACAGTTAACCTGAAGTGAAGCGTGGGAATATAAAACTGGTTCACAGGTAAGGTTCATTACATAGGAAGTAAGAAGAGTCAGTCTTCTTGTACTTAAGTCGGCATTGAGCCTTTTGTATTTAATTCCGATGCAATTTCTGTGTTTCATCGTCAATAAGATGGTCCAGGGGATACAGTTAACCTGAAGGGAAGCGTCAGAATCTAAAACTGGTCTCACAGGAAAGGTTCAAAACATAGACAGTAAGAAGAGTCAGTCTTCTTGTGCTTAAGTCTTCATTGAGCCTTTTGTGTTTTATCCCGATGCAATTTCTATGTTTCTTCGTCAATAAGAAGGTCCATAGGATACAGTAGTGCTGAAGTGAAGCATCGATATCTTAAACTGGTCTCACAGGGAAGGTTCAAAATCATACACAGTAAGAAGAGTAAGTCTTCTTGTACGTATGTCGGCATTGTGCGTTTTGTATTTAATCCCGATGCAATTTCTATGTTTCATCGTCAATAAGAAGGTCCAAGAGATACAGTAAACCTGAAGTGAAGCATCGGAAACTAAAACTGGTCTCACAGGAAAGGTTCAAAACTTAGGCAGTAAGAAGAGTCAGTATTCTTGTACTTAAGTTGGCCTTGTGCCTTTTGTATTTATTTCCGATGCAATTTCTGTGTTTCATCGTCAATAAGAAAGTCCAGGGGATACAGTTAACCTGAAGTGAAGCGTGGGAATATAAAACTGGTCTCACAGGAAAGGTTCAAAACATAGACAGTAAGAAGAGTCGGGCTTCTTGTACTTAAGTCTTCATTGTGCCATTTGTATTTAATCTCGATGCAATTTCTATGTTTCATCGTCAACAAGAAGGTCCATGGGATACAGTCAACCTGATGTGAAGAATCGATATCTAAAACTGGTCTCACAGGAAAGGTTCAAACATTGACAGCAAGACGAGTTAGACTTCTTGTTCTTATGTCGGCATTGTGCATTTTGTATATAAGTCCGATGCAATTTCTGTGTTTCATCGTCAATATGAAGGTCCAAGGGAGACAGTAAACATGAAGTGAAGCAACGGTATCTAAAACTGGTCTCACAGGAAAGGTTCAAACATAGACAGTACGAAGAGACATTCCACTTGTACTTAAGTCGGCCTTGTGACTTTTGTATATAATTCCGATGCAATTTCTGTGTTTCTTCGTCAATAAGAAAGTCCAGGGGATACAGTTAACCTGAAGTGAAACGTGGGAATATAAAACTGGTCTCACAGGTAAGGTTCATTACATAGGGAGTAAGAAGAGTCAGTCTTCTTGTACTTAAGTCGGCATTGAGCCTTTTGTAATTAATTCCGATGCAATTTCTGTGGTTCATCGTCAATATGAAGGTCCAAGGGATACAGACAACCAGAAGTGAAGCATAGGAATCTAAAACTGGTCTCGCAGGAAAGGTTCAAATCATTGACAGTAAGAAAAATCAGTCTTCATGAACTTAAGTCAGCGTTTGCGTTTTATATTTTATACCGATGCAATTTGTGAGTTTCATCGTAAATAAGAAGGTCCTAGGAATACCGTATACACGAACTGAAGCATCGCAATCTTAAACTGGACTCACAGGAAAGGTTCAAACATATAAAGTAAGAAGAGTCACTCCTCTTGTCCTTAAGTCGGCATTGTGTCTTCAGTATTTCATTCCATTGCAATTCCTGTGTGTCATCGTCAATAAGAAGGTCCATGGGATACAGTAGTAATGACGTGAAGCATCGATATCTTAAACTGGTCTCACAGGGAGGGTTCAAAATCATAGACAGTAAGAAGAGTAAGTCTTCTTGTACAGATGTCAGCATTGTGCCTTTTGTATTTAAGTCTGATGCAATTTCTGAGTTTCTACATCTACATCTACATCTACATTGATACTCCGCAAGCCACCCAACGGTGTGTGGCGGAGGGCACTTTACGTGCCACTGTCATTACCTCCCTTTCCTGTTCCAGTCGCGTATGGTTCGCGGGAAGAACGACTGTCTGAAAGCCTCCGTGCGCGCTCTAATCTCTCTAATTTTACATTCGTGATCTCCTCGGGAAGTATAAGTAGGGGGAAGCAATATATTCGATACCTCATCCAGAAACGCACCCTCTCGAAACCTGGCGAGCAAGCTACACCGCGATGCAGAGCGCCTCTCTTGCAGAGTCTGCCACTTGAGTTTATTAAACATCTCCGTAACGCTATCACGGTTACCAAATAACCCAGTGACGAAACGCGCCGCTCTTCTTTGGATCTTCTCTATCTCCTCCGTCAACCCGACCTGGTACGGATCCCACACTGATGAGCAACACTCAAGTATAGGTCGAACGAGTGTTTTGTAAGCCACCTCCTTTGTTGATGGACTACATTTTCTAAGCACTCTCCCAATGAATCTCAACCTGGTACCCGCCTTACCAACAATTAGTTTTATATGATCATTCCACTTCAAATCGTTCCGTACGCATACTCCCAGATATTTTACAGAAGTAACTGCTACCAGTGTTTGTTCCGCTATCATATAATCATACAATAAAGGATCCTTCTTTCTATGTATTCGCAATATATTACATTTGTCTATGTTAAGGGTCAGTTGCCACTCCCTGCACCAAGTGCCTATCCGCTGCAGATCTTCCTGTATTTCGCGACAATTTTCTAATGCAGCAACTTCTCTGTATACTACAGCATCATCCGCGAAAAGCCGCATGGAACTTCCGACACTATCTACTAAGTCATTTATATATATTGTGAAAAGCAATGGTCCCATAACACTCCCCTGTGGCACGCCAGAGGTTACTTTAACGTCTGTAGACGTCTCTCCATTGATAACAACATGCTGTGTTCTGTTTGCTAAAAACTCTTCAATCCAGCCACACAGCTGGTCTGATATTCCGTAGGCTCTTACTTTGTTTATCAGGCGACAGTGCGGAACTGTATCGAACGCCTTCCGGAAGTCAAGAAAAATAGCATCTACCTGGGAGCCTGTATCTAATATTTTCTGGGTCTCATGAACAAATAAGGCGAGTTGGGTCTCACACGATCGCTGTCTCCGGAATCCATGTTGATTCCTACATAGTAGATTCTGGGTTTCCAGAAATGACATGATACGCGAGCAAAAAACATGTTCTAAAATTCTACAAGAGATCGACGTAAGAGATATAGGTCTATAGTTTTGCGCATCTGCTCGACAATTCCGATGCAATTTCTGTGTTTCATCGTCAATAAGATGGTCCAGGGGATACAGTTAACCTGAAGGGAAGCGTCAGAATCTAAAACTGGTCTCACAGGAAAGGTTCAAATCATAGACAGTTAGAAGAGTCAGTCTTCTTGAGCTTAAGTCTTCATTGAGCCTTTTGTATTTAATCCCGATGCAATTTCTATGTTTCATCGTCAATAAGAAGGTCAGAGCGATACAGTAAAGCTGAAGTGAAGGATCGATATCTAAAACTGGTCTCACAGGAAAGGTTCAAATCATAGACAGTAAGAAGAGTCAGTCTTCTTGTACTTAAGTCGACATTATGCATTTGTATTTAATCCCGATGCAGTTTCTATGTTTCTTCGTCAATAAGAAGGTCCAAGAGATACAGTAAACCTGCAGGGAAGCTTCGGAATCTAAAACTAGTCTCACAGGAAAGGTTCAAAACATAGACAGTACGAAGAGACATTCTACTTGTACTTAAGTCGGCATTGTGCCTTTTGTATTTAATTCCGATGCAATTTCTATGTTTCATCGTCAATAAGAAGGTCCAAGGGATACAGTAAACCTCAAGTGAAGCATCGGAATCTAAAACTGGTCTCACAGGTAAGGTTCATTACATAGGGAGTAAGAAGAGTTAGTCTTCTTGTACTTAAGTCGGCATTGAGCCTTTTGTAATTAACTCCGATGCAATTTCTGTGGTTCATCGTCAATATGTAGGTCCAAGGGATACAGACAACCTGAAGTGAAGCATAGGAATCTAAAACTGGTCTCACAGGAAAGGTTCAAATCATTGACAGTAAGAAAAATCAGTTTTCTTGAACTTAAGTCAGCGTTTGCGTTTTATATTTAATACCGATGCAATTTGTGAGTTTCATCGTAAATAAGAAGGTCCTAGGAATACCGTATACATGAACTGAAGCATCGCAATCTTAAACTGGTCTCACAGGAAAGGTTCAAACATAGAAAGTATGAAGAGTCACTCCTCTTGTCCTTAAGTCGGCATTGTGCCTTCAGTATTTCATTCCGTTGCAATTCCTGTGTTTCATCGTCAATGAGAAGGTCCAAGGGATACAGTAAACCTCAAGTGAAGCATCGGAATCTAAAACTGGTCTCACAGGAAAGGTTCAAAACATAGACAGTAAGAAGAGTAAGTCTTCTTGTACGTATGTCGGGATTGTGCGTTTTGTATTTAATCCCGATGCAATTTCTATGTTTCATCGTCAATAAGAAGGTCCAAGAGATACAGTAAACCTGAAGTGAAGCATCGGAAACTAAAACTGGTCTCACAGGAAAGGTTCAAAACTTAGGCAGTAAGAAGAGTCAGTATTCTTGTACTTAAGTTGGCCTTGTGCCTTTTGTATTTAATTCCGATGCAATTTCTGTGTTTCATCGTCAATAAGAACGTCCAGGGGATACAGTTAACCTGAAGTGAAGCGTGGGAATATAAAACTGGTTCACAGGTAAGGTTCATTACATAGGGAGTAAGAAGAGTCAGTCTTCTTGTACTTAAGTCGGCATTGAGCCTTTTGTATTTAATTCCGATGCAATTTCTGTGTTTCATCGTCAATAAGATGGTCCAGGGGATACAGTTAACCTGAAGGGAAGCGTCAGAATCTAAAACTGGTCTCACAGGAAAGGTTCAAAACATAGACAGTAAGAAGAGTCAGTCTTCTTGTGCTTAAGTCTTCATTGAGCCTTTTGTATTTTATCCCGATGCAATTTCTATGTTTCTTCGTCAATAAGAAGGTCCATAGGATACAGTAGTGCTGAAGTGAAGCATCGATATCTTAAACAGGTCTCACAGGGAAGGTTCAAAATCATACACAGTAAGAAGAGTAAGTCTTCTTGTACGTATGTCGGCATTGTGCGTTTTGTATTTAATCCCGATGCAATTTCTATGTTTCATCGTCAATAAGAAGGTCCAAGAGATACAGTAAACCTGAAGTGAAGCATCGGAAACTAAAACTGGTCTCACAGGAAAGGTTCAAAACTTAGGCAGTAAGAAGAGTCAGTATTCTTGTACTTAAGTTGGCCTTGTGCCTTTTGTATTTATTTCCGATGCAATTTCTGTGTTTCATCGTCAATAAGAAAGTCCAGGGGATACAGTTAACCTGAAGTGAAGCGTGGGAATATAAAACTGGTTCACAGGTAAGGTTCATTACATAGGGAGTAAGAAGAGTCAGTCTTCTTGTACTTAAGTCGGCATTGAGCCTTTTATAATTAATTCCGATGCAATTTCAGTGGTTCATCGTCAATATGAAGGTCCAAGGGATACAGACAACCTGGAGTGAAGCATAGGACTCTAAAACTGGTCTCACAGGAAAGGTTCAAATCATTGACAGTAAGAAAAATCAGTCTTCTTGAACTTAAGTCAGCCTTTGCGTTTTATATTCAATACCGATGCAATTTGTGAGTTTCATCGTCAATAAGAAGGTCCAAGGGATACCGTATACATGAACTGAAGGATCGCAATCTTAAACTGGACTCACAGGAAAGGTTCAAACATAGAAAGTAAGAAGAGTCACTGCTCTTTTCCTTAAGTCGGCATTGTGTCTTCAGTATTTCATTCCATTGCAATTCCTGTGTGTCATCGTCAATAAGAAGGTCCATGGGATACAGTAGTGCTGACGTGAAGCATCGATATCTTAAACTGGTCTCACAGGGAAGGTTCAAAATCATAGACAGTAAGAAGAGTAAGTCTTCTTGTACAGATGTCAGCATTGTGCCTTTTGTATTTAAGTCTGATGCAATTTCTGAGTTTCATCGTCAATAAGAAGGTCCAAGGGATACAGTAAACCTTAAGTGAAGCATCGGAATCTAAAACTGGTCTCACAGGAAAGGTTCAAAACATAGACAGTACGAAGAGACATTCTACTTGTACTTAAGTCGGCATTGTGCCTTTTGTATTTAATTCCGATGCAATTTCTGTGTTTCATCGTCAATAAGATGGTCCAGGGGATACAGTTAACCTGAAGGGAAGCGTCAAAATCTAAAACTGGTCTCACAGGAAAGGTTCAAATCATAGACAGTTAGAAGAGTCAGTCTTCTTGAGCTTAAGTCTTCATTGAGCCTTTTGTATTTAATCCCGATGCAATTTCTATGTTTCATCGTCAATAAGAACGTCAGAGCGATACAGTAAAGCTGAAGTGAGGGATCGGTATCTAAAACTGGTCTCACAGGAAAGGTTCAAATCATAGACAGTATGAAGAGTCAGTCTTCTTGTACTTAAGTCGACATTATGCATTTGTATTTAATCCCGATGCAATTTCTATGTTTCATCGTCAATAAGAAGGTCCAAGAGATACAGTAAACCTGAAGGGAAGCTTCGGAATCTAAAATTAGTCTCACAGGAAAGGTTCAAAACATAGACAGTACGAAGAGTCAGTCTTCTTGTACTTAAGTCGGCATTGAGCCTTTTGTAATTAATTCCGATGAAATTTCTGTGGTTCATCGTCAATATGTAGGTCCAAGGGATACAGACTACCTGAAGTGCAGCATAGGAATCTAAAACTGGTCTCACAGGAAAGGTTCAAAACATTGACAGTAAGAAAAATCAGTCTTCTTGAACTTAAGTCAGCGTTTGCGTTTTATATTTGATACCGATGCAATTTGTGAGTTTCATCGTAAATAAGAAGGTGCTAGGAATACCGTATACATGAACTGAAGCATCGCAATCTTAAACTGGTCTCACAGGAAAGGTTCAAACATAGACAGTATGAAGAGTCACTCCTCTTGTCCTTAAGTCGGCATTGTGCCTTCAGTATTTCATTCCGTTGCAATTCCTGTGTTTCATCGAAAATAAGAAGGTCCAAGGGATACAGTAAACCTCAAGTGAAGCATCGGAATCTAAAACTGATCTCACAGGTAAGGTTCAAAACATAGACAGTAAGAAGAGTCAGTCTTCTTGTATATATGTCGGCATTGTGCCTTTTGTATTTAATTCCGATGCAATTTCTGTATTTCATCGTCAATAAGATGGTCCAGGGGATACAGTTAACCTGAAGTGAAGCGTCAGAATCTAAAACTGGCCTCACAGGAAAGGTTTACATCATAGACAGTAAGAAGAGTCAGTCTTCTTGTGCTAAAGCCTTCATTGTGCCTTTTGTATTTAATTCGGATGCAATTTCTATGTTTCATCGTCAATGGGAAGGTCAGAGAGATACAGTAAACCTAAAGTGAAGGATCGATATCTAAAACTGGTCTCACAGGAAAGGTTCAAATCATAGACAGTAAGAAGAGTCAGTCTTCTTGTACTTAAGTCGACATTGTGCCTTTTGTATTTAATCCCGATGCAATTTCTATGTTTCTTCGTCAATAAGAAGGTCCATGGGATACAGTAGTGCTGAAGTGAAGCATCGATATCTTAAACTGGTCTCACAGGGAAGGTTCAAAATCATACACAGTAAGAAGAGTAAGTCTTCTTGTACGTATGTCGGCATTGTGCGTTTTGTATTTAATCCCGATGCAATTTCTATGTTCCATCGTCAATAAGAAGGCACAAGAGATACAGTAAACCTGAAGTGAAGCATCGGAAACTAAAACTGGTCTCACAGGAAAGGTTCAAATCTTAGGCAGTAAGAAGAGTCAGTATTCTTGTACTTAAGTTGGCCTTGTGCCTTTTGTATTTAATTCCGATGCAATTTCTGTGTTTCATCGTCAATAAGAAAGTTCAGGGGATACAGTTAACCTGAAGTGAAGCGTGGGAATATAAAACTGGTTCACAGGTAAGGTTTATTACATAGGGAGTAAGACGAGTCAGTCTTCTTGTACTTAAGTCGGCATTGAGCCTTTTATAATTAATTCCGATGCAATTTCAGTGGTTCATCGTCAATTTGAAGGTCCAAGGGATACAGACAACCAGGAGTAAAGCATAGGACTCTAAAACTGGTCTCACAGGAAAGGTTCAAATCATTGACAGTAAGAAAAATCAGTCTTCTTGAACTTAAGTCAGCGTTTGCGTTTTATATTCAATACCGATGCAATTTGTGAGTTTCATCGTCAATAAGAAGGTCCAAGGGATACCGTATACATGAACTGAAGGATCGCAATCTTAAACTGGACTCACAGGAAAGGTTCAAACATAGAAAGTAAGAAGAGTCACTCCTCTTGTCCTTAAGTCGGCATTGTGTCTTCAGTATTTCATTCCATTACAATTCCTGTGTGTCATCGTCAATAAGAAGGTCCATGGGATACAGTAAACCTTAAGTGAAGCATCGGAATCTAAAACTGGTCTCACAGGAAAGGTTCAAAACATAGGCAGTAAGAAGAGTCAGTCTTCTTGTACTTATGTCGGCATTGTGACTTTTGTATTTAATTCCGATGCAATTTCTGTGTTTCATCGTCAATAAGATGGTCCAGGGGATACAGTTAACCTGAAGGGAAGCGTCAGAATCTAAAACTGGTCTCACAGGAAAGGTTCAAAACATAGACAGTAAGAAGAGTCAGTCTTCTTGTACTTATGTCGGCATTGTGCCTTTGCATTTAATTCCGATGCAATTTCTGTGTTTCATCGTCAATAAGATGGTCCAGGGGATACAGTTAACCTGAAGGGAAGCGTCAGAATCTAAAACTGGTCTCACAGGAAAGGTTCAAAACATAGACAGTAAGAAGAGTCAGTCTTCTTGTGCTTAAGTCTTCATTGAGCCTTTTGTATTTTATCCCGATGCAATTTCTATGTTTCATCGTCAATAAGAAGGTCAGAGCGATACAGTAAAGCTGGAGTGAAGGATCGATATCTAAAACTGGTCTCACAGGAAAGGTTCAAATCATAGACAGTAAGAAGAGTCAGTCTTCTTGTACTTAAGTCGACATTATGCATTTGTATTTAATCCCGATGCAATTTCTATGTTTCTTCGTCAATAAGAAGTTCCAAGAAATTCAGTAAATCTGAAGGGAAGCTTCGGAATCTAAAACTAGTCTCACAGGAAATGTTCAAAACATAGACAGTACGAAGAGACATTCTACTTGTACTTAAGTCGGCATTGTGCCTTTTGTATTTAATTCCGATGCAATTTCTGTGTTTCATCGTCAATAAGAAAGTCCAGGGGATACAGTTAACCTGAAGTGAAGCGTGGGAATATAAAACTGGTCTCACAGGAAAGGTTCAAAACATAGACAGTAAGAAGAGTCGGGCTTCTTGTACTTAAGTCGGCATTGTGCCATTTGTATTTAATCTCGATGCAATTTCTATGTTTCATCGTCAATAAGAAGGTCCATGGGATACAGTAGTAATGACGTGAAGCATCGATATCTTAAACCGGTCTCACAGGGAGGGTTCAAAATCATAGACAGTAAGAAGAGTAAGTCTTCTTGTACAGATGTCAGCATTGTGCCTTTTGTATTTAAGTCTGATGCAATTTCTGAGTTTCATCGTCAATAAGAAGGTCCAAGGGATACAGTAAACCTTAAGTGAAGCATCGGAATCTAAAACTGGTCTCACAGGAAAGGTTCAAAACATAGACAGTACGAAGAGACATTCTACTTGTACTTAAGTCGGCATTGTGCCTTTTGTATTTAATTCCGATGCAATTTCTGTGTTTAATCGTCAATAAGATGGTCCAGGGGATACAGTTAACCTGAAGGGAAGCGTCAAAATCTAAAACTGGTCTCACAGGAAAGGTTCAAATCATAGACAGTTAGAAGAGTCAGTCTTCTTGAGCTTAAGTCTTCATTGAGCCTTTTGTATTTAATCCCGATGCAATTTCTATGTTTCATCGTCAATAAGAACGTCAGAGCGATACAGTAAAGCTGAAGTGAGGGATCGATATCTAAAACTGGTCTCACAGGAAAGGTTCAAATCATAGACAGTATGAAGAGTCAGTCTTCTTGTACTTAAGTCGACATTATGCATTTGTATTTAATCCCGATGCAATTTCTATGTTTCATCGTCAATAAGAAGGTCCAAGAGATACAGTAAACCTGAAGGGAAGCTTCGGAATCTAAAATTAGTCTCACAGGAAAGGTTCAAAACATAGACAGTACGAAGAGTCAGTCTTCTTGTACTTAAGTCGGCATTGAGCCTTTTGTAATTAATTCCGATGAAATTTCTGTGGTTCATCGTCAATATGTAGGTCCAAGGGATACAGACTACCTGAAGTGCAGCATAGGAATCTAAAACTGGTCTCACAGGAAAGGTTCAAAACATTGACAGTAAGAAAAATCAGTCTTCTTGAACTTAAGTCAGCGTTTGCGTTTTATATTTGATACCGATGCAATTTGTGAGTTTCATCGTAAATAAGAAGGTGCTAGGAATACCGTATACATGAACTGAAGCATCGCAATCTTAAACTGGTCTCACAGGAAAGGTTCAAACATAGACAGTATGAAGAGTCACTCCTCTTGTCCTTAAGTCGGCATTGTGCCTTCAGTATTTCATTCCGTTGCAATTCCTGTGTTTCATCGAAAATAAGAAGGTCCAAGGGATACAGTAAACCTCAAGTGAAGCATCGGAATCTAAAACTGATCTCACAGGTAAGGTTCAAAACATAGACAGTAAGAAGAGTCAGTCTTCTTGTATATATGTCGGCATTGTGCCTTTTGTATTTAATTCCGATGCAATTTCTGTGTTTCATCGTCAATAAGATGGTCCAGGGGATACAGTTAACCTGAAGTGAAGCGTCAGAATCTAAAACTGGCCTCACAGGAAAGGTTTACATCATAGACAGTAAGAAGAGTCAGTCTTCTTGTGCTAAAGCCTTCATTGTGCCTTTTGTATTTAATTCGGATGCAATTTCTATGTTTCATCGTCAATGGGAAGGTCAGAGAGATACAGTAAACCTAAAGTGAAGGATCGATATCTAAAACTGGTCTCACAGGAAAGGTTCAAATCATAGACAGTAAGAAGAGTCAGTCTTCTTGTACTTAAGTCGACATTGTGCCTTTTGTATTTAATCCCGATGCAATTTCTATGTTTCTTCGTCGATAAGAAGGTCCATGGGATACAGTAGTGCTGAAGTGAAGCATCGATATCTTAAACTGGTCTCACAGGGAAGGTTCAAAATCATACACAGTAAGAAGAGTAAGTCTTCTTGTACGTATGTCGGCATTGTGCGTTTTGTATTTAATCCCGATGCAATTTCTATGTTCCATCGTCAATAAGAAGGCACAAGAGATACAGTAAACCTGAAGTGAAGCATCGGAAACTAAAACTGGTCTCACAGGAAAGGTTCAAAACTTAGGCAGTAAGAAGAGTCAGTATTCTTGTACTTAAGTTGGCCTTGTGCCTTTTGTATTTAATTCCGATGCAATTTCTGTGTTTCATCGTCAATAAGAAAGTTCAGGGGATACAGTTAACCTGAAGTGAAGCGTGGGAATATAAAACTGGTTCACAGGTAAGGTTTATTACATAGGGAGTAAGACGAGTCAGTCTTCTTGTACTTAAGTCGGCATTGAGCCTTTTATAATTAATTCCGATGCAATTTCAGTGGTTCATCGTCAATTTGAAGGTCCAAGGGATACAGACAACCAGGAGTAAAGCATAGGACTCTAAAACTGGTCTCACAGGAAAGGTTCAAATCATTGACAGTAAGAAAAATCAGTCTTCTTGAACTTAAGTCAGCGTTTGCGTTTTATATTCAATACCGATGCAATTTGTGAGTTTCATCGTCAATAAGAAGGTCCAAGGGATACCGTATACATGAACTGAAGGAACGCAATCTTAAACTGGACTCACAGGAAAGGTTCAAACATAGAAAGTAAGAAGAGTCACTCCTCTTGTCCTTAAGTCGGCATTGTGTCTTCAGTATTTCATTCCATTGCAATTCCTGTGTGTCATCGTCAATAAGAAGGTCCATGGGATACAGTAAACCTTAAGTGAAGCATCGGAATCTAAAACTGGTCTCACAGGAAAGGTTCAAAACATAGGCAGTAAGAAGAGTCAGTCTTCTTGTACTTATGTCGGCATTGTGACTTTTGTATTTAATTCCGATGCAATTTCTGTGTTTCATCGTCAATAAGATGGTCCAGGGGATACAGTTAACCTGAAGGGAAGCGTCAGAATCTAAAACTGGTCTCACAGGAAAGGTTCAAAACATAGACAGTAAGAAGAGTCAGTCTTCTTGTGCTTAAGTCTTCATTGAGCCTTTTGTAATTAATCCTGATGCAATTTCTATGTTTCATCGTCAATAAGAAGGTCAGAGCGAACCAGTAAAGCTGAAGTGAAGGATCGATAACTAAAACTGGTATCACAGGAAAGGTTCAAATCATAGACAGTAAGAAGAGTCAGTCTTCTTGTACTTAAGTCGACATTGTGCATTTGTATTTAATCCCGATGCAATTTCTATGTTTCTTCGTCAATAAGAAGGTCCAAGAGATACAGTAAACCTGAAGGGAAGCTTCGGAATCTAAAACCAGTCTCACAGGAAAGGTTCAAAACATAGACAGTACGAAGAGACATTCTACTTGTACTTAAGTCGGCATTGTGCCTTTTGTATTTAATTCCGATGCAATTTCTGTGTTTCATCGTCAATAAGAAGGTCCAAGGGATACAGTAAACCTGAAGTGAAGCATCGGAAACTAAAACTGGTCTCACAGGAAAGGTTCAAAACATAGGCAGTAAGAAGAGTCAGTATTCTTGTACTTAAGTCGGCCTTGTGCCTTTTGTATTTAATTCCGATGCAATTTCTGTGTTTCATCGTCAATAAGAAAGTCCAGGGGATACAGTTAACCTGAAGTGAAGCGTGGGAATATAAAACTGGTCTCACAGGAAAGGTTCAAAACATAGACAGTAAGAAGAGTCGGTCTTCTTGTACTTAAGTCGGCATTGTGCCTTTTGTATTTAATTCCGATGCAATTTCTGTGTTTCATCGTCAATAAGATGGGCCAGGGGATAGAGTTAACCTGAAGTGAAGCGGCAGAATCTAAAACTGGTCTCACAGGTAAGGTTCATATCATAGACAGTTAGAACAGTCAGTCTTCTTGTACTTAAGTCGACATTGTGCCTTTTGTACTTAATTCCGATGCAATTTCTATGTTTCTTCGTCAATAAGAAGGTCCAAGCGTTATGGTAAACCTGAAGTGAAGGATCGATATGTAAAACTGGTCTCACAGGAGTGGTTCAAACATAGACAGTAAGAAGAGTCAGTCTTCTTGTATATATGTCGGCATTGTGCCATTTGTATTTAATCTCGATGCAATTTCTATGTTTCATCGTCAACAAGAAGGTCCATGGGATACAGTAAACCTGATGTGAAGAATCGATATCTAAAACTGGTCTCACAGGAAAGGTTCAAACATTGACAGCAAGAAGAGTTAGACTTCTTGTTCTTATGTCGGCATTGTGCCTTTTGTATATAAGTCCGATGCAATTTCTGTGTTTCATCATCAATAGGAAGGTCCAAGGGAGACAGTAAACATGAAGTGAAGCAACGGTATCTAAAACTGGTCTCACAGGAAAGGTTCAAACATAGACAGTACGAAGAGACATTCCACTTGTACTTAAGTCGGCGTTGTGCCTTTTGTATATAATTCCGATGCAATTTCTATGTTTCATCGTCAATAAGAAAGTCCAGGGGATACAGTTAACCTGAAGTGAAACGTGGGAATATAAAACTGGTCTCACAGGTAAGGTTCATAACATAGGGAGTAAGAAGAGTCAGTCTTCTTGTACTTAAGCCGGCATTGAGCCTTTTGTAATTAATTCCGATGCAATTTCTGTAGTTCATCGTCAATATGAAGGTCCAAGGGATACAGACAACCTGAAGTGAAGCATAGGAATCTAAAACTGGTCTCACAGGAAAGGTTCAAATCATTAACAGTAAGAAAAATCAGTCTTCTTGAACTTAAGTCAGCGTTTGCGTTTTATATTTAATACCGATGCAATTTGTGAGTTTTATCGTCAATAAGAAGGTCCAAGGGATACCGTATACATGAACTGAAGCATCGCAATCTTCAACCGGTCTCACAGGAAAGGTTCAAACATAGAAAGTAAGAAGAGTCATTCCTCTTGTCCTTAAGTCGGCATTGCGCCTTCAGTATTTCATTCCGTTGAAATTCCTGTGTTTCATTGTCAATAAGAAGGGCCATGGGATACAGTAGTGCTGAAGTGAAGGATCGATATCTTAAACTGGTCTTACAGGGAAGGTTCAAAATCATAGACAGTAAGAAGAGTAAGTATTCTTGTACATATGTCAGCATTGTGCCTTTTGTATTTAAGTCCGATGCAATTTCTGTGATTCATCGTCAATAAGAATGTCCAAGGGATACAGTAAACCTCAAGTGAAGCATCGTAATCTAAAACTGGTCTCACAGGAAACGTTCAAAACATAGACAGTAAGAAGAGTCAGTCTTCTTGTACTTAAGTCGACATTGTGCCTTTTGTATTTAATCCCGATGCAATTTCTATGTTTCTTCGTCAATAGGAAGGTCCATGGGATACAGTAGTGGTGAAGTGAAGCATCGATATCTTAAACTGGTCTCACAGGGAAGGTTCAAAATCATACACAGTAAGAAGAGTAAGTCTTCTTGTTCATATGTCGGCATTGTGCCTTTTGTATTTAATCCCGATGCAATTTCTATGTTTCATCGTCAATAAGAAGGTCCAAGAGATACATGTAACCTGAAGTGAAGCGTCAGAATCTAAAACTGGCCTCACAGGAAAGGTTCAAAACATAGACAGTAAGAAGAGTCAGTCTTCTTGTACTTAAGTCTTCATTGTGCCTTTTGTATTTAATTCCGATGCAATTTCTATGTTTCATCGTCAATAAGAAGGTCAGAGCGATACAGTAAACCTAAAGTGAAGGATCGATATCTAAAACGGGTCTCACAGGTAAGGTTCAAATCATAGACAGTAAGAAGAGTCAGTCTTCTTGTACTTAAGTCGACATTGTGCCATTTGTATTTATTCCCGATGCAATTTCTATATTTCATCGTCAATAAGAAGGTCCAAGAGATACAGTAAACCTGAAATGAAGCATCGGAATCTAAAACAGGTCTCACAGGAAAAGTTCAAAACATAGACAGTACGAAGAGACTTTCTACTTGTCCTTAAGTCGGCATTGTGCCTTTTGTATTTAATTCCGATGCAATTTCTGTGTTTCATCGTCAATAAGAAGGTCCAAGGGATACAGTAAACCTGAAGTTAAGCATCGGAAACTAAAACTCTTCTCACAGGAAAGGTTCAAAACATAGGCAGTAAGAAGAGTCAGTATTCTTGTACTTAAGTCGGCCTTGTGCCTTTTGTATTTAATTTCGATGCAATTTCTGTGTTTCATCGTCAATAAGAAAGTCCAGGGGTACAGTTAACCTGAAGTGAAGCGTGGGAATATAAAACTGGTCTCACAGGTAAGGTTCATTACATAGGGAGTAAGAAGAGTCAGTCTTCTTGTACTTAAGTCGGCATTGAGCGTTTTGTAATTAATTCCGATGCAATTTCTGTGGTTCATCGTCAATATGAAGGTCCAAGGAATACAGACAACCTGAAGTGAAGCATAGGAATCTAAAACAGGTCTCACAGGAAAGGTTCAAATCATTGACAGTAAGAAAAAACAGTCTTCTTGAACTTAAGTCAGCGTTTGCGTTTTATTTTTAATACCGATGCAATTTGTGAGTTTCATCGTCAATAAGAAGGTCCAAGGGATACCGTATACATGAACTGATGCATCGCAATCTTAAACTGGTCTCACAGGAAAGGTTCAAACATAGAAAGTAAGAAGAGTCACTCCTCTAGTCCTTAAGTCGGCATTGTGCCTTCAGTATTTCATTCCGTTGCAATTCCTGTGTTTCAACGTCAATAAGAAGGTCCATGGGATACAGTACTGCTGAAGTGAAGCATCGATATCTTAAACTGGTCTCACAGGGATGGTTCAAAATCATAGACAGTAAGAAGAGTAAGTCTTCTTGTACATATGTCGGCATTGTGCCTTTTGTATTTAAGTCCGATGCAATTTCTGTGTTTCATCGTCAATAAGAAGGTCCAAGGGATACAGTAAACCTCAAGTGAAGCATCGGAATCTAAAACTGGTCTCACAGGAAAGGTTCAAAACATAGACAGTATGAAGAGTCAGTCTTCTTGTACTTAAGTCGGCATTGTGCCTTTTGTATATAAGTCCGATGCAATTTCTGTGTTTCATCGTCAATAAGAAGTTCCGACGGATACAGTAAACATGAAGTGAAGCATCGTTATCTAAAACTGGTCTCACAGGAATGGTTCAATACATAGACAGTAAGAGGAATGAGTCCTCTTGTACATATGTCGGCATTGTGCCTTTTGTAGTTACGTCCGATGCAATTTCTGTGTTTCATCGGGATTAAGAAGGTCCAAGGGATACAGTAAACCTGTAGTGAAGCATCGGAAACTAAAACTGGTCTCACAGGAACGGTTCAAAACGTAGGCAGTAAGAAGAGTCAGTCTTCTTGTACTGAAGTCGGCCTTGTGCCTTTTGTATTTAATTCCGATGCAATTTCTGTGTTTCATCGTCAATAAGAAAGTCCAGGGGATACAGTTAACCTGAAGTGAAGCGTGGGAATCTAAAACTGGTCTCACAGGTAAGGTTCATTACATAGCGAGTAAGAAGAGTCAGTCTTCTTGTACTTAAGTCGGCATTGATCATTTTATAATTAATTCCGTTGCAATTTCTGTGGTTCATCGTCAATATGAAGGTCCTAGGGATACAGACAACCTGAAGTGAAGCATAGAAATCTTAAACTGGTCTCACAGGAAATGTTCAAACATAGACAGTAAGAAGAGTCACTCCTCTTGTACTTAAGTTGGCATTGTGCTTTCAGTATTTCATTCCGTTGCAATTCCTGTGTTTCATCGTCAATGAGAAGGTCCATGGGATTCAGTAATGCTGAATTGAAGCATTGATATCTTAAACTGGTCTCACAGGGAAGGTTCAAAACATAGACACTAAGAAGAGTAAGTCTTCTTGTACTTATGTCGGCATTGTGCCTTTTGTATTTAAGTCCGATGTAATTTCCGTGTTTCATCGTCAATAAGAAGATCCAAGGGATACAGTAAATCTCAAGTGAAGCATCGGAATCTAAAACTGGTCTCACAGGAAAGGTTCAAAACATAGACAGTAAGAAGAGTCAGTATTTTTGTACTTAAGTCGGCATTGTGCCATTTGTATTTAATCCCGATGCAATTTCTGTGTTTCATTGTCAATAAGATGGTCCAGGGGATACAGTTAACCTGAAGTGAAGCGTCAGAATCTAATACTGGTCTCACAGGAAACGTTCAGAACATAGACTGTAAGAAAAGTCGGTGTTCTTGCACTTAAGTCAGCATTTGCGTTTTGTATTTATTTGCGAAGCAATTTCTGTGTTTCATCGTGAATAAGAAGGTCCAAGGGATACAGTTAACCTGAAGGGAGGAGTCGGAATCTATAACTGGTCTCACAGGAAAGATTCAAATGATAGAGTGTAAGAAGAGTCAGTCGTCTTGTCCTTTTGTCGGCATTGTGCCTTTTGTATATAATTCCGATGCAGTTTCTGTATTTCATCGTCAATAAGAAGATCAAAGGGATACAGTAAACTTGAAGTGAAGCATCGATATCTTAAACTGGTCTCACGGGAACTGTTCAAAACATAGACAGTAAGAAGTGTCCGTCTTCTTGTACTTAAGTCAGCATTGTGCCTTCAGTATTTAATTCCGATGCAATTTCTGTGTTTCATCGTCATACGAAGGCCCATGGGATACAGTAATGCTGAAGTGAAGAATCGATATCATAAAATGGTCCCACAGGAGAGGTTCAAAACATAGACATTAAGAAGAGTCAGTCTTCTTGTACTTAAGTCGGCATTGTGCCTTTTGTATTTAATTCCCATGGAATTTCTGTGTTTCATCGACAATAATAAGGTCCAAGGGATACAGTAAACCTGAAGTGAAGCATTGTATTCTAAAACTGGTCTCACAGGAAAGGTTCAAATCATAGAGTGTGAGAAGAGTCAGTCTTCTTGTCCTTATGTCGGCATTGTGCCTTTTGTATTTAATGTCGATGCAATTTCTATGTTTCATCGTCAACAAGAAGGTCCAAGGGATACAGTAAACCTGAAGTGAAGGATCGATATCCAAAACTGGTCTCACAGGAAAGGTTCAAACATAGACAGTGTGAAGAGTTAGACTTCTTGTTAATATGTCGGCATTGTGCCTTTTGTATTTAAATCCGATGCTATTTCTGTGTTTCATCGTCAATGTGAAGGTCCCGGGGGTACACTAAATCTGCAGTTGTGCATCAGAATCTAAATCTAGTGACACAGGAAAGGCTCAAAACATAGGAACTAAGAAAAGTCAGTCTCCTTGTATGTAAGTCGGCTTTGTGCCTTTTGTATTTAAACGCGATGCAATTGCGGCGTTTCATCATCAAAGCGAAGGTCGAAGGGATACAGTAAACCCGAAGTGAAGCATCGGAATCTAAAATAGGTCTCAAAGGGAAGACTCAAATCACAGTCAGTAAGAAGACTTAGTCTTCTTGTACTTAAGTCGGCATTGTACCTTTTGTCTTTATTTCCGATGCAATTTCTGTGTTTAATCGTCAATGTGAGGGACCAAGGGATACAGTAAACGTACAGTTGTGATACGGAATCTAAAACTGGTGACACAGGACAGGCTCGAAACATAGACAGTAAGAGAAGCCAGGCTTTTTGCACTAAAGTCGGCATGGTGTCTTTTGTATTTAATTCCGGTGCAATTACTGTGATTCATCGTCAATGTGAAGGTCCAAGGGATACAGTAAACCTGAAGAAAAGCATCAGAATCTAAAACTGGTGACATAGGAAAGGCTCAGAACATGGACAGTAAGAAAAGTCAGACTTATTGTACTTAAGTCGGCATTGTGCCTTTTTTATTTAATTCCGATTCAATTTCGATGTTTCATCGTCAATGTGAAGGTCCTAGGGATACAGTAAACCTGAAGTAAAGCATCGGAATCTAAAACTGATCTCACAGGAAAGGCTCAAAACATAGACAGTAAGAAGACTCAGTCTTCTTGTACTTAAGTCGGCATTGTGCTTTTTGTATTTAAGTACGATGCAATTTCTGTGTTTCATCGGCTATGTGAAGGTCGTAGGGATACAGTAAACCTGAAGTGAAGCATCGGAATCTAAAACTGGTCTCACAGGGAAGGCTCCAAATTTAGATGGTAAAAGTGTATGTCTTCCTGTAGTTAATTCGGCATTGCCCCTTTTGTACTTAATTCCGGTGCAATTACTGTGTTTCGTCGACAATGTGAAGGTCCAAGGGATACAGTAAACCAGTAGTGAAGCATCGGAATCTAAAACTGGTCTCACAATGAAGGCTGAGTATTTACATGGTAAAAAGTCTAAGTCTTCGTGTAGTTAATTCGGCATTGTGCCTTATGTATTTAATTCCGGTGCAATTACTATGTTTCATCGTCAATGTGAAGGTCGAAGAGAAACAGTAAACCAGCAGTTGTGCAACGGAATCAAAACTGGTGACACAGGAAAGGCTAAAAACATAGGCACTAAGAAAACTCAGTCTAATTGTATGTAAGTCGGCTTTGTGCCTTTTGTATTTAATTGCGATGCAATTGCGGCGTTTCATCATCAAAGCGAAGGTCTAAAGTATACAGTAATCCCGAAGTGAAGCATAAGAATCTAACATAGGTCTCAAAGGGAAGACTCAAATCATAGTCAGTAAGAAGACTTAGTCTTCTTGTACTTAAGTCGGCACTGTGTCTTTTGTATTAAATTCTGATGCAACTACTGTGTTTCATCTTCAATGTGACGGTTCAAGGTATACAGGAGTCCTGCAGTTGTGCATTGGGGTCTAAAACGTTTCTCACAGGAAAGGCTCAAAACATAGACAGTATGAAGACTCAGTCTTCTTGTACTTAAGTCGGCACTGTGACTTTTGAATTTCAATTCAGATGCAAATTATGTATTTCATTGTCAAAGTGAAGGTCCAAGGCAAACAGTAAACCTGAAATGAAGCATGAGAAACTAAAACTGGTCTCACACGAAAAGCTCAAAGCATTGACACTAAGAAGAGACAGTCTCCTTGTACTTAAGTCGGCATTATGCATTTTGTATTTAATTCCAATGCAATTTTTGTGTTTCATCGCCAATGTGAAGATCAAAGGGATACTGTAAACCTGAAGTTAAGCATCGGAATCTAAACCTGGTGTTACAGGAAAGGCTCAAAATTTAGACTGCAAGAAGAAGCAGTCTGTTTGTGGTTAAGTCGGCATTGTGCCTTCTGTATTTTATTCCGATGCAATTTCTGTGTTTCATCGTCGAACTGAAGGTCCAAGGGATACAGTAAACCTGAAGTGTAGCATCAGAATCTGAAACTGGTTTCACAGGAAAGGCTCAAAACTTCGACACTAACAAAAGTCAGTCTTCTTGTAGTTATGTCGGCACTGTGCCTTTAGTATTTCATTCCGGTGCAATTACTGTGTTTCATCGTCAATGTGAAGGTTCAAGGTATACAGTAATCCTGAAGTGAGGCATCGTAATCTAAAACTGATTTCACAGCAAAGGCTCAAATCATAGACACTAAGAAAAGTCAGTGTTCTTGTACTTAAGTCGGCATTGTGCCTTTTGTATTAAATTCCGATGCAATTCCTGTGTTTCATTTTCAATGTGATGGTCCAATGGATACAGTATACCTACAGTTGTGCATCGTAATCTAAAACAGGTCTCACCGGAAAGGCTCAAAACATAGACAGAAAGATGATGCAGTCTTCCTGACCATAAGACGGTATTGTGACTTTTGTATTTAATTCAACTGCAATTTTTGTGTTTCATCATCAAAGTGAAAGTCCAAGGGATACATTTAACCTGACGTGAAGCATCGGAATTTGAAACTGGTCTCAGATGTATGGGTCAAATCATATACGGTAAGAAGACTCAGTCTTCTTGTACTTATGTCGGCATTGTACCTTTTGTATTTATTTCCGATGCAATTTCTGTGTTTCATCGTCGATGTGAAGGTCGAAGGGATACAGTTAATCTCCTGTTGTTCATCGGAATCTAAAACTGGGGACACAGGTACAGCTGAACACATAGGCACTTAGAAAAGTCAGTCTTCTCGTCCTTAAGTTGGTATTGTGCATTTTTAAATACTGGTCTCACAGGAAAGGCTCAAAACATAGACACTAAGAGAAGTCAGTCTTCTTGTACTTAAGTCGGCATTCTGCCTTTTGTATTTAATTCCGATGCAATTACAGTATTTCATCGTCAATGTGATGGTTTAAGGGGGACAGTAAACCAGCAGTTGTGCAACGGAATCTATAACTGGTGACACAGGAAAGGCTAAATCATAGACAGTCAGAGGACTCAGTGTTCTTGTACTTAAGTCGGCTTGTGCCTTATGTATTTAATTCCGATCCAGTTTCTGTGTTTCATCGTCAATGTGGAGGTCCAAGGGATACATTACACATGAAGTGAAGAATCGGAATCTTAAACTGGTCTCACAGGAAAGGCTCAAAAACATAGACACTGAGAAAAGTCAGTCTTCTTGTACTTAAGTCGGCATTGTGCCTTTTGTATGTAATTCCGAAGCAATTACTGTGTTTCATCGTCAATCTGAAGGTCCAAGGGAAACAGTAAACCAGCAGTTGTGCAACGGAATCTAATACTGGTGACACAGGAAAGGCTCAAACCATAGGCTCTAAGAAAAGTCAGTCTCCTTGTGTTTGAGTCGGCTTTGTGCCTTTTGTATTTAATTGCGATGCAATTGTGGCGTTTTATCATGAAAGCGAAGGTCCAAGGGATACAGTAAACCCGAAGTGAAGCATCGGAATCTAAAATTGGTCTCAAAGGGAAGACTCAAATCTTAGTCAATAAGAAGACTTAGTCCTCTTGTACTTAAGTTGGCATTGTACCTTTTGTCTTTACTTCCGTTGCAATTTCTGTGTTTAATCGACAATGTGAGAGTCCAAGGGATACAGTAACCCTACAGTTGTGCAACGGAAACTAAAACTGGTGACACAGGACAGGCTCGAAACATAGACACTAAGAAAACACAGACTAATTGAACCTAAGTCGGCATTGTTTCTTTTGTATTTAATTCCGATGCAATATCTGTGTTTCATCGTCTATGCGAAAGTCGAAGGGATACAGTAAATCTCCAGTTGTGCATCGGAATCTAAAACTGGGGACACAGGAAAAGCTCAAACATAGACACTAAGAAAAGCCAGTCTTCTCGTACTTAGGTTGGCATTGTGCGTTTTGTATTTAATTCCTATGCAATTTCTGTGTTTCAACGTTAATGTGAAGGTCCAAGGGATACAGTAAACCTGAAGTGAAACATCGGAATCTAAAACTGATCTCACAGGAAAGGCTCAAGACACAGACAGTAAGAAGCCTCAGTCTCCTTGTACTTAAGTCGGCATTGTGCCTTTTGTATTTAAACACGATGCAATTTCTGTGTTTCATCGGCTACGTGAAGGTCGTAGGGATACAGTAAACCTGAAGTGAAGCATCGGAATCTAAAACTGGTCATACAGGAAATTCTCAAATCATAGACGGTAATAAGACTCAACCCTCTTGTACTCAAGTCGGCATTGTGCCTTTTGTATTTAATTCTGATGCAATTTCATCGTCAAAGTGAAGGTCCTAGATAAAGAGTAAACCTGAAGTGAAGCATCGGAATCTAAAACTCTTCTCACAGGAAAGGCTAAAACATTGCCACTAAGAAAAGACAGTCTTCTTGTACTTAAGTCGGCTTTATGCATTTTGTTTTTAATCCCGATGCAATTTTTGTGTTTCATCGCCAATGTGAAGATCCAAGGGATACTGTAAACCTGAAGTTAAGCATCATAATCTAAAACTGGTCAAACAGGGAAAGCTCAAAATTTAGACGGTAAAAAGTGTAAGTCTTTTTGTAGTTAATTCGGCATTGTGACTTTTGTATTCAATTCCGGTGCGATTACTGTGTTTCATCGTCAATGTGAAGGTCCAAGGTATACAGCAAACCTGAAGAGAAACATCGGAATCTAAACCTGGTGACATAGGAAAGGCTCAAATCATGGACACTAAGAAAAGTCAGTCTTCTCGTACTTAAGTCGGCATTGTGCCTTTTGTATTTAATTCCGTTTCAATTTCGATGTTTCATCGTCAATGTGAAGGTCATAGGGATACAGTAAACCTTAAGTGAGGAATCGGAACCTAAAACTGGTCTCACAGGTAAGGCTAAAAACCTAGACGGTAAGAAGCCTCAGTCATCTTATACTTAAGTCGGCATTGTGCCCTTTGTATTAAATTCCGATGCATTTTCTGTGTTTCATCGTCAATGTGAAGGTCCAAGGGATGCAGTAAACCTGACGTGAAGCATCGGAATCTAAAACTGGTGACAAAGGAAAGGCTCAGAGCATAGACAGTTAGAAGACTCAGTCTTCTTGTACTTATGTCGGCATTGTGTCTTTTATATTTAATTCCGATGCAATTTCTGTGTTTCATCGTCAATGTGAAGGTCGAAGGGATACAGTAAACCTGACGAGAAGCATCGGAATCTAAAACTGGTCTCACAGGGAAGGCTCAACACATAGACCGTAGGAACCCTCAGTCTACTTGTACTTAAGTCGGCATTGTGCCTATTGTATTTAATTCCGATGCTATCTTTGTGTATCATAGTTAAAGTGAAGGTCCAAGGGAGACAGAATACCTGAAATGAAGCATCAGAATCTAAAACTGGTCTCACAGGAAAGGCTCAAAACACAGACGGTAAATAGCCTCAGTCTTCCTGTCCTTAAGTCGGCATTGTGCAATTTGTATTTCATTTCGATGCAATAGCTGTGTTTCATCGTCAATGTGAAGGTCCAAGGAATACATTAAACCTGAAAAGAAGCATCGGAATCTAAAACTGGTGACATAGGAAAGGCCCAAATCATAGACACTAAGAAAAGTCAGTCCTCTTGTACTTATGTCGGCATTGTGCCTTTTGTATTCAATTCAGATGCAATTTTTGTGTTTCATCGTCAAAGTTAAGGTCCAAGGGATACAGTAAACCAGCAGTTGTGCATCGGAAACTAAAATTGGTGACATAGAGAAGGTTCAAATCATAGACACTAAGAAATGTAAGTTTTGTTGAACTTAAGTCGGCATTGTGCCTTTTTTATCTAATTGCGATGCAATTTTTGTGTTTCATCGTCAACGTGAAGGTCCAAGGGATACAGTAAACCGGAAGTGAAGCGTCGGAATATATAACTGGTCTCACAGGAAAGCCAGAAAACATAGAGGGTAAGAAGACTCAGTTTTCTTGTACTGAAGTCGGCAATGTGACTTTCGTATTTAATTCCGATGCAATTTCTGTGTTTCATCGTCAAAGTGAAGGTCCAAGGAATACAGTGAACCTGAAACGAACCATCGGGTCTAAAACTGGTGACATAGGAAAGGCCCAAATCATAGACACTAAGAAAAGTCAGACTTCTTGTACTTAAGTCGGCATTTAGCCTTTTGTATTTAAATCCGATGCAATTTCACTGTTTCATCGTCAAAGTGAAGGTCCTAGGGATACGGCAAACCTGAAGTGTAGCATCGGAATCTAAAACTGATCTCACAGGAACGGCACATATCATAGACGGTAAGAGTATTCAGTCCTCTTGTACTTAAGTCGGCATTGTGCCTCATGTATTTAATTCGGATGCAATTTCTGTGTTTCATCGTCAAAGTGAGGTTTAAGGGATACAGTAAACGTGAAGTGAGGCATCGGAATCTAAAACTGGTGACAGAGGAATGGCTCAAAGCATAGACAGTAGGAAGATTCAGTCTTCTTGTACTTAAGTCAGCATTTTACCTTTTGTATTTAATTCCGATGCAGATACTGTGTTTCATCGTCAAAGTGGAGTTCCAAGGGATACAGCAAACCAGCAGTTGTGCAACGGAATCTAAAAAAAGTGACACAGGAAAGGCTCGAAACATAGACAATAACAAAAGTCAGTCTTCTTGTACTTATGTCGGCATTGTGCCTTTTGAATTATATTCTGATGCAATTTCTGTATTTCATCGTCAATGTTAAGGTCCAAGGTATACAGTAAACTTGAGTTGAAAAATCGGAATGTAAAACTGGTCTCACAGGAAAGGCTCAAAACATAGACGGTAAGATGCCTTAGACTTCTCGTACTTAAATCGGCATTGTGCCTTTTGTATTTAATTCCGATGAAATTTCTTTGTTTAATCGTCAATGTGAAGGTCCAAGGGATACAGTAAACATGACGTGAAGCATCGGAATCTAAAACTGGTCTCACTGGGAAGGTTCAAAACATAGACACTTAGAAAAGTCAGTCTTCTTGCACTTAAGTCGGCATTGTGCTATTTGTATTTATTTCCGATGCATTTACTGTGTTTCATCGTCATTGTGAAGGTCCAAGGGATACAGCAAACCAGCAGTTGTGCATCGGAATCTAAAACTGGTAACATAGAAAAGGCTCAAAACATAGATACTAAAAAAAGTCATCTCCATGATCTTGAGTCGTCATTGTGCTTTTTGTATTTAATTCCGATGCATTTTCTGTGTTTCATCGCCAATGTGAAGGTGTAAGGAGTACGGTAAACATGCAGTTGTGCATCGGAATCTAGAACTGGCGACACAGTAAGATCTCGAAACATAGACACTAAAAATTGTCAGTCTTCTTGAAATTAAGTCGGCATTGTGCTTTTTGTATTTAATTCCGATTCAATTTCTGTGTTTCATCGTCAAAGCGAAGGTCCAATGGGATACAGTAAACCTGAAGTGAACCATCGGAATCTATAACTGGTGACACAGGAAAGGCTCAAAGCATAGACAGTAAGAAGACTCAGTCTTCTTGTGCTTAAGTCGGCATTGTGCCTTTCATATTTGATTCCGATGCAATTTCTGTTTTTCAACGTCCATGTGAAGGTCCAAGGGATACAGTAAACCTGACGTGAAGCATCGGTTTCTAAAACTGGTCTCACAGGGAACGTTCAAGATAAAGACAGTACGAAGAATCAGTCTACTTGTACTGAAGTCGGATTTGTGAATTTTGTATTTAATTACGATGCAATATTTGTGTTTCATAATCAAAGTGAAGGTCCAAGGGAGACAGAAACATGAAATGAAGCATCGGAATCCAAAACTGGTCTCAAGGGAAAGGCTCAAAACATAGACGGTAAGAATACTCAGTCTGCTTCTACTTAAGTCGGCGTTGTGCCGTTTCTATTTAATTCCGATGCAATTTCTGTGTTTCATCGTCAAAGTGAAGGTCCAAGGGATACAGTAAACCTAAAGTGAAGCATCGTAATGTAAAACTGGTCTTACAGGAGAGGCTCAAATCATAGACGGTAAGAAGACTCAGTCTCCTTGTACTTACTCGGCATTGTGCCTTTTGTATTTAATTCCGACGCAATTTCTGTGTTTCATCGTCAATGTGAAGGACCAAGGGATACAGTATTCCTGACGTGAAGCTTCGGAATCTAAAACTGGTCACACAGGGAGGGTTCAAAACATAGACACTAAGAAAAGTCAGTCTTCTTGTACATAAGTCGGCATTGTGCCTTTTATATTTAATTCCGATGCATTTTCTGTGTTTAATCGTCACTGTGAAGGTCGAAGGGGTACAGTAAACCTGCAGTTGTGCATCGGAATCTAAAATTGGTGACACAGTAAAGGGTCGAGACATAAACACTAATAAAAGTCAGTCTTCGTGTACTTATGTCGGCGTTGTGCTTTTTGTATTTAATTCCGATGCAATTTCTGTGTTTCATCGTCAAAGTGAAGGTCCAAAGGGAAACAGTAAACCTGAACTGAAGCATCAGAATCTAAAACTGGTGACACAGGAAGCGCTCAAAGCATAGACAGTAAGAAGACTACCTCTTCTTGTATTTAAGTCGGCATTATGCCTTTTATATTGGATTGCGATGCAATTTCTTTGTTTCGTCGTCAATGTGAAGGTCCTAGGGATACACTAAACCTGACGTGAAGCATCGGATTCTAAAATTGGTCTCAGAGGGAAGGTTCAAGGAATAGGCAGCAAGAAGACTCAGTCTACTTGTACATAAGTCGGATTTGTGCATTTTCTATTTAATTCCGATGCAATTTTTGTGTTTCATAATCAAAAGGCAGCAGGAAGACTCAGTGTTCTTGTACTTAAGTCGGCATTGTGAATTTTGTAATTAATTCCGATGCAATATCTGTGTTTCTTCTTCAGTGTGAAGGTCCAAGGGATACAGTAAACCAGAAGTGAAGCATCGGAATCTAAAACTGGTCTCACAGGAAAGGATCAAATCATAGATGGTAAGAAGACTCAGTCTTATTGTACCTAAGTCGGCATTGTGGCTTTTGTATTTGATTCCGATGCGATTGCTGTGTTTCATCGTCAATGTGAATATCCAAGAGATACAGTAATCCTGAAGTGAAGGATCGTAATCTAAAACTGGTCTCTCAGGACAGGTTCAAAACAAAGACAATAAGAAAAGTCAGTCTTCCTGAACGTACGTCGGCATTGTGCCTTTTTTATATAATTCCGATGCAATTATTGTGATTCATCATCAATGTGTCATAGAAAAGGCTCAAAACATAGACACTACGAAAAGTCAGTCTTCTTGAACTTCAGTCGGCATTGTGCCTTTTGTTAGCAATTCCGATGCAATTTCTGTGTATCATCGTCAATGTAACGGTCCAAGGGATACAGTAAATCTGCAGATGTGCGTCGGAATCTAAAACTGGGACACAGGAAAGGCTCGAAACATAGACACTAAGAAAAGTCTGTCTTCTTGTACTGAAGTCGGCATTGTGCATTTTGTAATTAATTCCGATGCAATTTTTATGTTTCATCGTCATAGTGAAGGTCCAAGTGATACAGTAAACCTGAAGTGAAGCATTCGGAACCTAAAACTGGTTTCACAGGAAAGTCTCAAGCCATAGACTGTAAGAGGACTCAGTATTATTGTACTTAAGTCGGTATTGTGCCTTTAATTCCGATGCAAATTCTGTGTTTAATCGTGAATGTGAAGTTCCAAGGGTTACAGTAAACCTGCTGTTGTGCATCGTAATCATATACTGCGGTCATAGGAAGGGCTCGAAACATGGACACTAAGAAAAGTTAGTCTTCTTGTACTTAAAACAGCATTGTGCCTTTTGTATTTAATTCCGATGCAATTTCTGTGTTTCATCGTCAATAGGAAGGTCTAAGGGATGCAGAAAACCAGCAGTTGTGCAACGGAATCTAAGATACGTGACTTAGGAAAGGCTCAAACACAGACACTAAGAAAAGTCAGTCTTCTTGTACATAAGTCCACATTGTGCCTTTTGTAATTAATTCCGATTCAATCTCTGTGTTTCGTCGTCAATGTGAAGGTCCAAGTGATACAGTAAACCTGAAGTGAAGCATCGGAAACTCAAACTGGTCTCACAGGAAAAGCTCAAATCATAGGCGGTAAGAGGAGTCAGTCTTCTTGTACTTAAGTCGGCACTGTGCCCTATGTATTAAAATCCGATGCAATTTCTGTGTTTCATCGTGAATGTGAAGTTCAAGGGATACAGTAAACCTGCAGATGTGCATCGGATTCTAAAACTGGTGACAGAGGGAAGGCTCGAAACATAGACACTAAGAAAGGTCAGTTTTCTTCTACTTAAGTCGGCATTGTGCAATTTGTATTTAATTCCGATGCAATTTCATTGTTTCATTGTCAATGTGAAGGTCCAAGGGATACAGTATACTTGAAGTGAAGCCTCGGAATTTATTACTGGTCTCACAGGATAGGCTCAAAGCATAGACGGTAAGAAGGCAAAGTCTTCTCGTACTTAAGTCGGCATTGTACCTCTTGTATTAAATGCCGATTCAATTTCTGTGTTTCATCATCAATGTGAAGGTCAAAGTTATACAGTAAACCTGCAGTCATGCATCGGAATCTAAAACTGGTGTCACAGGAAAGGCCCAAATCATAGACGGTTAGAAGACTCAGTTTTCTTGTCCTTAAGTCGGCATTGTAACTTTTATATTTATTTCCGACGAATTTCTGTGTTTCATCGTCAATGTGAAGGTCCAAGGGATACAGTGAATGACACGAGAAGCATCAGAATCAAATACTGGTCTCACAAGGAAGCCTCAAAAATATACAGTAAGAAGACTTAGTCTACCTGTACTTAAGTCGGCATTATGCCTTTTGAATTTAATTGCGATGCGATTTTTGTGTCTCATAGTCAAAGTGAACGTCCAAGGGAGACGGTAATGCTGAAATGAAGCATCGGAATCCAAAACTGGTCTCACAGGAATGGCTCAAAACATCGACATTAAGAAAAGTCAATCTTCTTGTACATAAGTCGGCATTGTGCATTTTGTATTTAATTACGATGCAATTTCTGTGTTTCATCGTCAATGTGAAGGTCGAAGGGATACAGTAAATCTGCAGTTGTGCGTCGGAATCTAATACTGGTGACACAGGAAAAGCTCAGAACATAGGCACTAAGAAAAGTCAGTTTTTTTGTACTTAAGTCGGCATTGTGCCTTTTGCATTTAATTCCGATGCAATTTCTGTCTTGCATCGTCAATGTGAAGCTCCAAGGGATACAGTAAACCTGAAGGGAAGCACCAGAATCTAAAACTGGTCTCAAAGAAAAGGCTCAAAACATAGACAGTGAGAAGACTCAGTCTTATTGTACTTAAGTCGGCATTGTGCCTTTTGGATTTCATTCCGATGCATTGTTGGTGTTTCATCGTCATAGTGAAGGTCCAAGGGATACAGTAAACCTGAAGCGAAGCATCAGAATCTAAAAGTGGTCTCACAGGAAAGACTCATTACATAGACGGTAAGAAGACTCAGTCTTCTTGTACCTAAGGCGGCATAGTGGCTTTTGTATTTGATTACGTAGCAATTGCTGTGTCTCACCACCAAAGTGAAGGTCCAAGGGATACAGTAAATTGGAAGTGAAGCATCGGAATCTAAAACTGGTGACACAGGAAAGCCTCTTAACATAGACAGTAAGAAGACTCAGTCTTCTTGCACTTACGTCGCCATTGTGCCTTTTGTATTTAATTCCGATGCAATTTTTGTATTTCATCGTCAAAGTGAAGGTAAAAGGGATACAGTAAACCAGAAGCGAAGCACTGGAATCTAAAACTGGACTCACAGGAAAGGCTTAAAACATAGACACTACGAAAAGTAAGTCGTCTTGTACTTAAGTCGGCATTGTGCCTTTTGTATTTAATTCCGATGGAATTACTGTGTTTCATCGTCAAAGTGAAGATCCAAGAGATACAGTAAATTGGACCTGAAGCATCGCAACCTAGAACAGGTGACACAGGAAAGGCTCAAAACACAGACAGTATGAAGACTCAGTCTTCTTGTACTTAAGTCGACATTGTGCCTTTAGTACTTAATTCCGATGCAATATGTGTGTTTCATCGTCAAAGGGAAAGTCCAAGTGATACAGTAAATTGGACGTGAGCATCGGAAAATAAAACTAGTCTCACAGGAGAGGCTCAAAACATAGACACTAAGAGAAGTCAGTGTTCTTGTACTTTAATCGGCATTGTGTCATTTGTATTTAATTCCGATGCAATTACTGTGTTTCATTCTCAATGTGAAGGTCTAAGGGATACAGAAAACTAGCAGTTGCACAACGGAATCTAAAATTGGTGACTCAGGTAAGGCTCAAAGTACAGACACTAAGAAAAGTCCGTCTTCTTGTACTTAGATCGGCATTGTGCCTTTTGTATTGAATTCCGATGCAATAACTGTTTTGCATCGTCAATGTGGAGGTCGAAGAGATACAGCAAACCTGAAGTGAAGTTTTGGAAACTAAAACTGGTCTCACAGGAAAGGCTCAAATCATAGACGGTAAGAGGACTCAGTCTTCTTGTACTTAAGTGGGCATTGTGCCTTAGGTATTAAACTCCGATGCAATTTCTATGTTTAATCGTGAATGTGATGTTCCAAGGGAAACAGTAAACCTGCAATGGTGCATCGGATTCTAAAACTGGTAACAGAGTGTGGTTTCGAAATATCGAGACTAAGAAAAGTCACTCTTCTTGTACTTAAGTCGGCATTGTGCCATTTGTATTTCATTCCGATGCAATTTCTGTGTTTCATCGTCAATGTGAAGGTCCAAGGGATACTGTAAACCGGTAGTGAAGCATCGGAATCTAAAACTGGTCTCACAGGAAAGGCTTAAAACATAGACACTAAGAAAAGTCTGTCGTCTTGTACTGAAGTCGGCATTGTGCCTTTTGTATTTAATTCCGATGCAATTACTGCGTTTCATTGTCAATGTGAAGGTACAAGGGATACAGTAAACCAGCAGTTGTGCATCGGAATCTAAAACTGGTGACATGATAAAGGCTCAAATCATAGACAATAAGAAAATTCAGTCTTCTTGAACTTAAGTCGGCATTGTGCCTTTTGTATTTAATTCCGTTGCTATATCTGTGTTTCATCGTCAATGTGAAGACCCAAGAGATACAGTAAACCTGCAGTTGAGCATCGGAATCTAAAACAGGTGCCATAGGAAAGGCTCGCAACATAGATGCTAAGAAATGTCAGTCTTCTTGTACTTAAGTCGGCATTGTGCATATTGTAATTAATTCCGATGCGATTTCTGTGTTTCATCGTCAATGTTAAAGTCCAAGGGATGCAGCAAACACGAAGTGAAGCATCGAAATCTAAAACTGGTTTCACAGGAAAGAATCAAAACATTGACAGTAAGAAGACTCAGTCTTCTAGTACTTAAGTCGGCATTGTGCCTTTTGTATTTAATCCATATGCAATTTCTGTGTTTCATCGTCAAAGTGAAGGTCCAAGGGATACAATATATCTGAACTGAAGCATCGGAATCTAAAACTGTTCTCACAGAAAGCCTCAAAACATAGACACTATGAAAAGTCAGTCTTCTTGTACTTAAGTCGGCTTTGTGCCTTTTTTATTTAATTCCGATGCAATTACTGTGTTTCAGCGTCAATGTGAATCGCGATGGGATACAGTAAACAAGCAGTTATGCATCAGAATCTAAAACTGGTGACACAGGAAAGGCTCAAAACATAGACACTCAGAAAAGTCAGTCTCCTTGTACTGAAGTTGGCATTGAGCCTTTTATATTTGATTCCGATGCAATATTTGTGTTTCATCGTCAAAGTGAGGGTCCAAGGGATACAGTTAATCTGAAGTGAAGCATCGGAACCTAAAACCCGTTTCACAGGAAAGGTTCAAAACATAGACGGTAAGAAGACTCAGTCTTCTTGTAGATTTCGCGGCATTGTGCAATTTGCATTCAATTCCGATGCAATTACTGGGTTTCATCGTCAAAGCGAAGGTCCAAGGGATACAGTAAACCTGCAATCGAGCATCGGAAACTGAAACTGGTGACACAGGAAAGGCTTAAATACAGACATTAGTCAAAGTCACTCTTCTTGTCCTAAAGGCGACATTGTGCCATTTGTATTTAATTCCGATGCAATTTTTGTGTTTCATCGTCAAAGTGAAGGTCCAAGGGATACAGTAAATTGGAAGTGAAGCATCGGAATTTGAAACTGCTGACACAGGAAAGGCTCGAAGCATAGACAGTAAGAAGACATAGTCTTCTTGTAATTAGGTCGGCATTGTGCCTATAGTATTTAATTCGGATGCAATGTTTGTGTTTCATCGTCAAAGTGAAGGGCCACGTGAAACTGTAAACCTGAACTGAAGCATCGGACTCTAAAACTGGTCTCACAGGAAAGGCTTAAAACATAGACACTAAGAAAAGTCAGTCTTCTTGTACTAAAGTCGGCATTGTGCCTTTTGTATTTAATCCCGATGCAATTTCTGTGCTTCATCGTCAAAGCGAAGGTCCAAGGGATACAGTAAACCCGCAGTCGTGAATCGGAAACTGAAACTGGTGACACAGGAAAGGCTTACACATAGACATTAGGAAAAGTCAGTCTCCTTGTACTAAAGGCGACATTGTGCCATTTGTATTTAATTTCGATGCAATTTTTGTGTTTCATCGTCAAATTGAATGTCCAAGGGATACAGTAAACCTAAAGTGAAACATCGGAATGTAATACTGGTCTCACACGGAATATTCAAAACATAGACACTATGAAAAGTCAGTCTTTTTGTACTTAAGTCGGCATTGTGCTTTTTGTATTTAATTCCGATGCAATTACTGTGCTTCATCGTCAAATTGATGGGCCAAGGGAACCAGTAAACCTGAAGTGAAGCATCGGAGTCTAAAACTGGTCTCACAGGAAAGGCTCAAAACATAGACAGTAAGAAAAGTCTGTCTTCTTGTACTTAAGTCGACATTGTGCTTTTGTATTCAATTCCTATGCTATTTTTGTGTTTCATTGCCAAAGTGAAGGTCCAAGGGATACAGTAAATTGGAAGTGAAGCATCGGAATCTAAAACTGTGACACAGGAAAGGCTCGAAGCATTAACAGTAAGAAGACTCAGTCTTCTTGTACTTAAGTCGGCATTGTGCCATTTGTATTTAATTCCGATGCAATTACAGTGTTTCATCGTCAAAATGAAAGTCCAAGGGATAAAGTATACCTGAAGTGAAGCATCGGAGTCTAAAACTGGTCTCACAGGAAAGGCTCAATACATGGACACTAAGAAATGACTGTCTTCTTGCACCATAGTCAGCATGTGCCTTTTGTAATTACTTCCGATGCAATTATTGTGTTTCATCGTCAAAGTGAAGGGCCACGGGATACAGTAAACCTGAAGTGTAGCATCGGAACCTAAAACTGGTTTCACAGGAAAGGTTTGAAACATAGACTGAAAGAAAACTCAGTGTTCTAGTACAATTGTCGGCATTGTGCGATTTGTATTCAATTCCGATGCAATTACTGTGTTTCATCGTCAAAGTGAAGAGCCACGGGATACAGTAAACCTGAAGCGAAGCACCGGAAAATAAAACCGGTCTCATAGGGAAGGCTCAAAACATAGACAGTAGGAAGACTCAGTGTTCTTGTACTTAAGTCCGTATTGTGCCTTTAGTATTTAATTCGGATGCAATGTTTGTGTTTCATCGACAAAGTGAAGGGCCACGGGAAACTGTAAACCTGAAGTGAAGCTTCGGACTCTAAAACTGGTCTCACAGGAAAGGCTTAAAGCATAGACACTAAGAAAAGTCAGTCGTCTTGTACTTGAGTCGGCAATGTGCCTTTTACATTTAATTCAGATGGTATTACTGTGCTTCATCGTCAATGTGAAGGTCCATGGGATACAGTTAATACGAAGGGAAGCATCGGAATCTTAAACTGGTTTCACAGGAAAGGCTCATAACATAGACAGGAAGAAGACTCAATCTTCTAGTACTTAAGTCGGCATTGTGCGCATTGTAATTAATTCCGATGTAATTTCTGTGTTTCATCGTCAATGTGAAAGTCCAAGCGATACGGTAAATTGAAAGTGAAGCATCGGAATCTAAAACTGGTGACACAGGAAAGGCTGCAAGCATAGACAGTAAGAAGACTCAGTCCTGTGGTACTTAAGTCGGGATTGCGCCTTTTGTATTTAATTTCGATGCAACTTTTGTGTTTCATCGTCAAAGTGAAGATCCAAGAGATACGGTAGACCGAAAACGAAGCAAAACAATCCAAAACTGGTGTCACACGAAAGGCTCGAAACGTAGACGACAAGAGGTCTCTATCTTCTTGTACTTAAGTCGGCAATGTGCCTTTTGAATTTAATTCCGATGCCATTTCTGTGTTTCATCGTCAAACTGAAGGTCCAAAGGATACAGTAAATTGGAAGTGAAGCATCGGAATCTAAAACTGGTGACAGAGGAAAGGCTCAAAACATAGACACTAAGAAAAGTCAGCTTCATGTACTTAAGTCGGCATTGAGCCTTTTATATTTAATACCGATGCTATATTTGTGTGTCATCGTCAAAGTGAAGGTCCAAGGGATACAGTAAACCTGAAGTGAAGCATCTGAATCTAGAACTGGTCTCACAGGAAAGGCTCAAAACATAGACACTAAGGAAAGTCAGTCTTCTCGTACTTATGTCGACATTGTGCCTTTTGTATTTATTTCCGATGCAATTTTTGCCTTTCATCGTCAAAGTGAAGGTCCAAGGGATCCAGTATACCTGAAGCGAAGCACCGGAATATAAAACCAAACTCATAGGGAAGGCTCAAAACATAGACTGTTGGAAGAGACAGTGTTCTTGTACTTAAGTCGGCATTGTGCCTATAGTATTTAATTCGGATGCAATGTTTGTGTTACATCGTCAAAGTGAAGGGCCACGGGAAACTGTAAACCTGAAGTGAAGCATCGGACTCTAAAACTGGTCTCACAGGAAAGGCTTAAAACATAGACACTAAGAAAAGTCAGTCGTCTTGTACTTGAGTCGGCATTGTGCCTTTTACATTTAATTCCGATGGAATTACTGTGCCTTCATCGTCAATGTGTAGGGCCAAGGGAAACAGTAAACCTGAAGTGAAGCATCGGAATCTAAAACTGGTTTCACAGCAAAAGGCTCAAAGCATAGACAGTAAGAAGACTCAGTCTTCTTGTACTGAAGTCGGCATTGTGCTTTTTATATTTAATTCCGATGGAATAAATGTGTATCATCGTCAAAGGGAAGGTCCAATTTATTCGGTAAACCTTAAGTGAAGCATCGGAATCTAAATCTCATCTCACAGCAAAGATTCAAAACATGGGCACTATGACAAGTCATTCTTCTTGTACTTAAATCGGCATTGTGCCGTTTGTATTTAATTCCGATTCAATTACTGTGTTTCACCGTCAAAAAGAAGGTCCAAGGGATACAGTAAATCTGAAATAAAGCATCAGAGACTAAAACTGGTCTCACAGGAAAGGCTCAATCCATAGACACTAAGAAAAGTCAGTCTTCTTGTACTAAAGTCTCCTTTGTGCCTTTTGTATTTAATTCCGATGCAATTTTTGTGTCTCATCGTCAAAGAGAAGGTCCAAGGGATACAGTAATTTGGACGTGAAGCATCGGAACCTAAAACTGGTGACACAGGAAAGGCTCAAAACATAGACAGTAAGAAGTCTCAGTCTTCTTGTACTTAAGTTGGCATTGAGCCTTTTGTATTTAAATCCGATGCTGTTTCTGTGTTTCTTCGTCAAAGTGAAGGTCCAAGGGATACAGTAAACCAGCAGTTGTGCATAGGAATTTAAACTGATGACATGGAAAAGGCTCATAACATAGACACTAAGAAAATTCAGTCTTCTTGAACTAAAGTCAGCATTGTGCCTTTTGTATTTAATCCGTTGCAATTTCTGTGTTTCATCGTCAATGTGAAATTCCAAGGGATGCAGCAAACGCGATGTGAAGGATCGGAATCTAAAACTGGTTTCACAGGTAAGGCTCAAAACTTAGACTGTAAGAAGACTCAGTCTTCTAGTACTGAAGTCGGCATTATGCCTTTTGTATTTAATTCCGATGCAATTTCTGTGTTTCATCGTCAATGTGAAGGTCCGAGGGGTACAGTCAATACGAAGGGAAGCATCGGAATCAAAAACTGGTTTCACAGGAAAGGCTCAAAACATAGACAGTAATTAGACTCAGTCATCTAGTACTTAAGTCAGCATTGTGCACATTGCAATTAATTCCGATGTAATTTCTGTGTTTCATCGTCAATGTGAAGGTCCAAGGGATACAGTAAATTGGAACTGAAGCATCGGAATCTAAAACTGGTCACAAAGGAAAGGCTGCAAGCATAGACAGTAAGAAGACTCAGTCCTCTGGAACTTAAGTCGGCATTGTGCTTTTGAATTTAATTCCGATGCAATTTCTGTGTTTCATCGTTAAAGTGAAGGTCCAAGGGATACAGATAACCTGAAGTGAAGCATCGGAACCTAAAACTGGTTTCACACGAAAGGCTCAAATCATAGACTGAAAGAAGACTCAGTCTACTTGTACATTTTCCGGTATTGTGCAATTTGTATTCAATTCCGATGCATGTACTGTGTTTCATCGTCAAAGTGAAGGTCCAAGGGATACAGTAAACCTGCAGTCGTGCATCGGAAACTGAAACTGGTGACACAGGAAAGGCTTCAACATAGACACTAAGAAGAATCAGTCTTCCTGTACCAAAGGCGGCATTTAGCACTTTGTATTTAATTCCGGTGCAATTTTTGTGTTTCATCGTCAAAGTGAACGTCCAAGGGATACAGTAAACCTAAAGTGAAGCATCGGAATCTAAAACTGGCTTCACACGAATCATTCATATAATAGACACTATGAAAAGTCAGTCTTCTTGTAATTATGTCGGCATTGAGCCTTTTGTATTTAATTCCGCTGCAATTACTGTGCTTCATCGTCAAAATGAAGGTCCAAGGGATACAGTAAACCTGAAGTGAAGCATCGGAATCTAAAACTGGTCTCACATGAATGGCTCAAAACACAGACACTAAGAAAAGTTAGTCTTCTTGTACTTAAGTTGAAATTGTGCCTTTTGTATTTCATTCCGATGCAATTATTGTGTTTCATCGTCAAAATGAAGATCCAATGATACTGTAAATTGGAAGTGAAGCATCGAAATCTAAAGCTGGTGACACAGGAAAGGCTAGAAGCATAGACAGTAAGAAGACTCAGTGTTCTTGTTCCTAAGTCGGCAGTGTGCCTTATGTATTTAATTCCGATGCAATTTCTTTGTTTTATCGTGAATGTGATGGTCCAAGGGATACAGTAAACCTGCAGTTGTGCATCGGAATCTAAAGCTCGTGACACTGGAAAGGCTCGAAACATAGACGGTAAGAAGACTCAGTTTTCTTGTACATTAGTCGGCATTGTGCCTTTTGTATTTAATTCCGATGCAATATCTGTGTTTCGTCGCCAAAGTGAAGGTCCAAGGGATACAGTAAACCTGACGTGAACCATCGGAATCTAAAACTGGTTTCACAGGAAAGGCTCAAAGCATAGACAGTAATAAGACTCAGTCTTCTAGTACTTAAGTCGGCATTGTGCACATTGTAATTAATTCCGATGTAATTTCTGTGTTTCATCGTCAATGTGAAGGTCCAAGGGATACTGTAAATTGGAAGTGAAGCATCGGAATCTAAAACTGGTCACACAGGAAAGGCTGAAAGCATAGACAGTAAGATGACTCAGTCCTCTGAAACTTAAGTCGGCATTGTGCTTTTGAATTTAATTCCGATGCAAATTCTGTGTTTCATCGTCAAAGTGAAGGGCCAAGGGATACAGTAAACCTGAAGTGAAGCATCGGAATCCAAAACTGGTCTCACAGGAAAGGCTCAAATCATAGACACTAAGAAGAGTCAGTCTTCTTGTACCGAAGTCGACATTGTGCCTTTTGTATTTAATTCCGATGCAATTTCTGTGTTTCTTCGTCAATGTGAAGGTCCAAGGGATACAGTAAACCTGAAGCGAAGCACCGGAATCTATTTCTGGTCTCACAGGGATCGCTCAAAACATAGACACTACGAAGACTCAGCCTTCTTGTACTTAAGTCGGCATTGTGCCTTTTGTATTTAATTCCGATGCAATTGTTGTGTTTCATCGTCAACGTGAACGTCCAAGGGATACTGTACACCTGAAGTAAAGCATCGGAATGTAAAACTCGTTTCACAGGAGAGGCTCAAGTCATAGACGGTAAGAGGACTCAGTTATCTTGTACTTTAGTCGGCATATTGTCTTATGTAAATAATTCCGATGCAATTCCTGTGTTTAATGGTGAATGTGAAGATCCAATGGATACAGTAAACCTGCAGTTGTGCATCTGATTGTAAAACTGGTAATACAGGAATGGCTCGAAACTATACACACTAAGAAACGACAGTCTTCTTGTACTGAAGTCGGGAATTGTGCCTTCTGTATTTAATTCCGATGCAATATCTGTGTTTCGTCGTCAATGTGAAGGCCCAAGAGATACAGTAAACTTGAAGTGAATCATCGTAATCTAAAACTGACTCACAGGAAAGGCTCAAAACATAGATGGTAAAAAGACTCAGTCTTCTTGTACTTAAGTCGGCATTGTGCCTTTTGTATTTAATTCCGATGCAAAGTCTGTGTTTCATCGTCAAAGTGAAGGTCCAAGGGATACAGTAAACTTGCAGTGAAGCATCGGAGTCTAAAACTAGTGACACAATAAAGGCTCAAAGCATAGACAGTGAGAAGACTCAGTCTTCTTGTACTTAAGTCGGCATTGTGCCTTTTGTATTTAATTCCGATGCAATTTTTGTGTTTCATCGTCAAAGTGAAAGTCCAAGGGATACAGAATACCTGAAGCGAACCACCGGAACCTAAAACAAGTGTCATAGGGATGGCTCAATACATAGACAGCAGGAAGATTCAGTGTTCTTGTACTTAAGTCGGCATTGTGAATTTTGTAATTAATTCCGATGCAATATCTGTGTTTCGTCTTCAGTGTGAAGGTCCAAGGGATACAGTAAACCAGAAGTGAAGCATCGGAATCTAAAACTGGTCTCACAGGAAAGGCTCGTAACATAGACGGTAAGAAGACTCAGTCTTCTTGTACCTAAGTCGGCATTGTGGCTTTTGTATTTGATTCCGATGCAATTGCTGTGTTTCATCGCAATGTGACGGTCCAAGAGATACAGTAATCCTGAAGTGAAGGATCGTAATCGAAAACTGGTCTCTCAGGAAAGGTTCAAAACGTAGACAATAAGAAGAGTCAGTCTTCCTGTACCTACGTCGGCATTGTGCCTTTTGTATATAATTCCGATGCAATTACTGCGTTTCATCGTCAATGTGAAGGTTCAAGGGATACAGTAAACCAGCAGTTGTGCATCGGAATGTAAATCTGGTGTCATAGGAAAGGCTCAAAACATAGACACTACGAAAAGTCGGTCTTCTTGTACTTAAGTCGGCATTGTGCAATTTGTATTTAATTCCGATACAATTTCTGTGTTTCATTGTCAATGTGAAGGTCCAAGGGATACAGTATACTTGAAGTGAAGCCTCGGAATTTATTACTGGTCTCACAGGATAGACTCAAAACATAGACTGTAAGAAGGTCCAGTCTTCTCGTACTTAATTCGGGATTGTGCCTTTTGTATTAAATGCCGATGCAATTTCTGTGTTTCATCGTCAATGTGATGGTCAAAGTTATACAGTAAACCTGCACTCATGCATCGGAATCTAAAACTGGTCTCACAGGAAAGGCCCAAATCATAGACGGTAAGAGGACTCAGTCTTCTAGTATTTCAGTCGGCTTTGTGCCTTTTGTATTTAATTCCGATGCAATATCTGTGTTTCATCGCCAAAGTGATGGTCCAAAGGATACACTAAACTTGAAGTGAAGGATCGGGATCTGGAACTGGTGACACAGGAAAGGTTCAAAGCATAGACAGTTAGAAGACTCAGTTTCCTTGTCCTTAAGTCGGCATTGTAACTTTTAAATTTATTTCCGATGCAATTTCTGTGTTTCATCGTCAATGTGAAGGTCCTAGGGATACAGTGAACAAGACGAGAAGCATCGGAATCAAAAACTGGTCTCACAAGGAAGCCTCAAAAATATAAAGTAAGACAGCTCAGCCTACTTGTACTTAAGTCGGCATTGTGACTATTGAATTTAATTCCGATGCGATTTTTGTGTCTCATTGTCAAAGTGAACGTCCAAGGGAGACAGTAAAGCTGAAATGAAGCATCGGAATCCAAAACTGGTGACACAGGAAAGGCTCAAAGCATAGAGAGTTAGAAGACTCAGTTTCCTTGTCCTTAAGTCGGCATTGTAACTTTTATATTTATTTCCGATGCAATTTCTGTGTATCATCGTCAATGTGAAGGTCCTAGGGATACAGTGAACGAGACGAGAGGCATGGGAATCAAAAACTGGTCTCACAAGGAAGCCTCAAAAATATACAGTAAGACGACTCAGTCTACTTGTACTTAAGTCGGCATTGTCCCTTTTGTATTGAATTCCGATGCAAATTCTGTGTTTCATGGTCAAAGTGAAGGTCCAAGGGAAACAGTAAACCTGCAGTTGTGCATCGTATTCTAAAACTGGTGACAGAGTGTAGTTTCGAAATATAGAGACTAAGAAAAGTCAGTCTTCTTGTACTTAAGTCGGCATTGTGCCATTTGTATTTAATTCCGATGCAATTTCTGTGTTTCATTCTCAATGTGAAGGTCTGAGGGATACAGAAAACCAGCAGTTGCGCAACGGAATCTAAAATTGGTGACTCAGGTAAGGCTCAAAGCACAGAAACTAAGAAAAGTCCGTCTTCTTGTACTTAAATCGGCATTGTGCCTTTTGTATTGAATTCCGATGCTATAACTGTTTTGCATCGACAATGTGGAGGTCGAAGAGATACAGTAAACCAGCAGTTGTGCATCGGGATCTAAAACTGGTTACAGAGGATAGGCTCGAAGCATAGACAGTAAGAGGACTCACTCTTCTTGTTCTTAAGTCGGCATTGTGCCTTTTGTATTTAATTCCGTTGCAATTTCTGTGTTTCATCGTCAATGTGAAGACCCAAGAGATACAGTAAACCTGCAGTTGAGCATCGGAATCTAAAACTGGTGAAACAGAAAGGGCTCGAAATATAGACCCTAAGAAAAATCAGTCTTCTTGTACTTAAGTCGGCATAGTGCCTTATGTATTTAATTCCGATACAATTTCTGAGTTTATTCGTGAATGTGAAGTTCCAAAAGATACAGTAAACCTGCAGTTGTGCATCGGAATCTAAAACTGGTGCCACAGGAATACCTCGCAACATAGACGCTAAGAAATGTCCGTCTTCTTGTAATTAAGTCATCATTGTGCATATTGTAATTAATTCCGATGCAATTTCTGTGTTTCATCGTCAATGTTAAAGTCCAATCGATGCAGCAAACACGAAGTGAAACATCAGAATCTAAAACTGGTTTTACAGGAAAGGCTCAAAACATAGACAGTAAGAACACTCAGTCTTCTAGTACTTAAGTCGGCATTGTGCCTTTTGTATTTAATCCATATGCAATTTCTGTGTTTCATGGTCTAAGTGAAGTTCTAAGGGATACAGTAAATCTGAACTGAAGCATCGGAATCTAAAACAGTTCTCACAGAAAGGCTCAAAACATATACACTATGAAAAGTCAGTCTTCTTGTACATAAGTCGGCATTGTGCCTTTTTTATTTAATTCCGATGCAATTACTGTAATTCATGGTCAATGTGAATTGCGAAGGGATATAGTAAACAAGCAGTTATGCATCAGAATCTAAAACTGGTGACACAGGAAAGTCTCGAAACATAGACAGTAAGAAGACTTAGACTTCTTGTAATTAAGTTGGCATTGTGCCTCATGTATTTAATTCCGATGCACTTTTTGTGTTTCATCGACAAAGTGAACGTCCAAGGGATACAGTAAACCTGAAGTGATGCATCGGAATCTAAAACTGGTCTCACACGAAAGTTTCAAAACATAGACACTATGAGAAATCAGTCTCCTTGTACTTAATTCGGAATAGTGCCTTTTGTATTTAATTCCGATTCAATTACTGTGCATCATCGTCAAAATGAAGGTCCAAGGGGTACAGTAAACCTGAAGTGAAGCATCGGAATCCAAAACTAGTCTTGCAGGAAAGGCTCAAAACATAGACACTAAGAAGAGTCAGTCTTCTTGTACCTAAGTCGACATTGTGCCTTTTGTATTTAATTCCGATGCAATTTTTGTGTTTCATCGTCAAAGTGAAAGTCCAAGGGATACAGTAAATTTGAAGTGAAGCAACGGGATCTAAAACTGGTCTCACAGAAAGGCTCAAAACATAGCCACTAAGAAAAGTCAGTCTTCTTGTACTTAAGTCGGCATTGTGTCTTTTGTATTTAATTCCGATGCAATTGCTGTGTTTCATCGTCAATGTGAAGGGCGAAGGGATCCAGTAAACCTGCAGTTTTGCATCAGAATCTAAAACTGGTGACACAGGAAAGGCTCAGAACATAGACCCTAAGAAACGTCAGTCCTCTTGTACCAAAGGCGGCATTTAGCCCTTTGTATTTAATTCCGGTGCAATTTTTGTGTTTCATCGTCAAAGTGTACGTCCAAGAGATACAGTAAACCTAAAGTGAAGCATCGGAATCTAAAACTGGCCTCACACGAAAGATTCATATCATAGACACTATGAAAAGTCAGTCTTCTTGTACTTAAGTCGGCATTGAGCCTTTTGTATTTAATTCCGCTGCAATTACTGTGCTTCATCGTCAAAATGAAGGTCCAAGGGATACAGTAAACACAAAGCGAAACACCGGAATCTATAGCCGGTCTCATAAGGAACGCTCAGAACATAGTAAGAAGACTCAGTGTTCTTGTACTTAAGTCGGCAGTGTGCCTTCAGTAGTTAATTCCGATGCAATGTACGTGTTTCATCGTCAAAGTGTGGGGCCACGGTATACAGTAAACCTGAAGTGAAGCATCGGCCTCTAAAACTGGTCTCACAGGAAGGGCTCAAAACATAGACAGTAAGAAAAGTCAGTCTTCTTGTACTTATGTCGGCATTGTGCAGTTTGTAATTAATTCCGATGCAATTTCTGTGTTTCATCGTCAATGTGAAGGTCCTATTGATACCCTAAACCTGAAGTGAAGCATCGGAAACTTAAACAGGTCTCACTGGAAAAGCTCAAATCATAGACGGTAAGAGGACTCACTCTTCTATTCCTTAAGTCGGCATTGTGCCTTATGTATTTAATTCCGATGCAATTATTTTGTTTTATCGTGAATGTGAAGGTCCAAGGGATACAGTAAACCTGCAGTTCTGCATCGGAATCTAAAGCTGGTGCCACTGGAAAGGCTCGAAACATAGACGGTACGAAGACTCAGTTTTCTTGTACTTTAGTCGGCATTGTGCCTTTTGCACTTAATTCGGATGCAATATCTGTGTTTCGTCGCCAAAGTGAAGGTCCAAGGTATACAGTAAACCCGACGTGAACCATCGGAATCTAAAACTGGTAACTCAGGAAAGGCTCAAAGCATAGACAGTAAGATGACTGAGTCTTCTAGTACTTAAGTCCGCATTGTGCCTTTTGTATTTAATTCCGAAGCAATTTCTGTGTTTCATCGTCAATGTGAAAGTCCAAGGGATACAGTAAACCTGACGTGAACCATATTAATCTAATACTCATGTCACAGGGAAGGCTCAAAACATAGACACTACGAAGACTCAGTTTTCTTGTACTTAAGTCGGCATTGTGCCTTTTGTATTTAATTCCGATGCAATTGTTGTGTTTCATCGTCAAAGTAAGCGTCCAAGGGATACTGTAAACCTGAAGTAAAGCATCGGAATGTAAAACTGGTTTCATAGGAGAGGCTCAAGTCATAGACGGATAGAGGACTCAGTCGTCTTGTACTTAAGTCGTCATATTGTCTTATGTAATTAATTCCGATGCAATTCCTGTGTTTAATGGTGAATATGAAGATCCAAGGGATACAGTAAACCTGCAGTTGTGCTTCTGATTGTAAAACTGGTAACACAGGAATGGCTCGAAACATAGACACTAAGAAACGACAGTCTTCTTGTATTTAAGTCGGCATTATGCATTTGTTTTTAATTCCGATGCAATTTCTGTGTTACACCGTCAATGTGAAGGTCCAAGGGATACAGTAAACCTGAAGTCAAGCATCGGAATCTAAACCTGGAGACACAGGAGAGGCACAAAACATACACAGTAAGAAGACTCAGTCTTTTTGTACTTAAATCGGCATTGTGCTTTTTGTATTTAATTTCGTTGCAATTTTGGTGTTTCATCGTCTATGTGTAGGTCCAACCTGAAGTGAAGCATCGGAATTTAAAACTGGTCTCACAGGAAAGGCACATAACATAGACACTAAGTAAAGTAAGACTTCTTGTACTTAAGTCGGCATTGTTCCATTTGTATTTAATTCCGATGCATTTGTTGTGTATCATCGTCAATGTGAAGGTCCAAGGGATACAGTAAATCTGAAGTAAAACATCGGTATCTAAAACTGGATTCACGGGAAAGGCTCATAACATAGACAGGGAGAAGACTCAGTCTTCTAGTACTTACGTCGGAACTGTGCCTTTTGTATTAAATTCCGATGCAATTTCTGTGTTTCATCGTTAAAGTGTAGGTCCAAGGGATACAGTAAACCTGAAACGAAGCATCGGAAAATAAAACTGGTCCCACAGCGTAGGCTCAAATCATACACAGTACGAAAACACATCCTTATAGTACTTAAGACGGCATTATGCATTTGTATTTAATTCCGATGGAATTTCTGTGTTTCATCATCAATGTGAAGGTCCAAATGATCCAGTAAACCTGACGTGAAGCATCGGAATCAAAAACTGCTCTCACAGGAAAGTCTGGAACCATAGACACTTGTACTTAAGTCGGCATTGAGCCTTTTGTTTTTAATTCCGATGCAATTGTTGTGTTTCATCGGCAAACTAAAAGTCCAAGAGATTTAGCAAACCTGAACTGAAGCCTCGGCATCTAAAACTGGTCTCACAACGAAGGCACTAATCATAGACAGTATGAAGACACAGTCCTGTAGTACTTCAGTCAGCATGTGCCTCTTGCATTGAATTCCGATGCAATTCCTGATTTTCATCGTCAATGTGAAAGCCCAAGGGATACAGTAAACCTGAAGTGAAGCATCGCAATCTAAAACTGGTGACACAGGAAAGGCTCAAAGCATAGACAGTAGAAGATTCAGTCTTCTTGTACTTAAGTTGCCATTGTGGCTGTGGTATTTAATTCCGATGCAATTTAGGTATTTCATCGTCAGTGTGAAGGTCCAGACGATACAGTAAACCTGAAGTGACGCATCGGAATCTAGAACTGGTCTCACAGGAAAGGTTCAACACATAAACGGTAAGAAGACTCAGTCTTCTTGTACATATGTCGGCATTGTGCCTTTTGTAATTAATTCCGATGAAATTTTTGTGTTTCATCGTGAATGTGAAGGTCCAAGGGATACAGTACACGTGAAGTAAAGCTTCGGAATCTAAAACTGGTCTCACAGGAATGGCTGGAAACATAGACACTAAGAAAAGACAGTCTTCTTGTACTTAAATCGGCATTGTGCCTCTTGTAATTATTTCCGATGCAATTTCAGTGTTTCATGGTCAATGTGAAGGTCCAAGGTCTTCTTGTACTTAAATCGGCATTGTGCCTCTTGTAATTATTTCCGATGCAATCTCAGTGTTTCATGGTCAATGTGAAGGTCCAAGTGATACTATAAACCTGAAGTGAAGCATCGGATTCGAAAACTGGTATCACAGAAAAGGCTCAAAACATGGACACTAAGAAAAGTCAGTCTTCTTGTACTTAGTAGGCATTTTGCCTTTTGTATTTAATTCCGATGCATTTACTGTGTTGCATTGTCAATGTGAATGTCCAAGGGATACAGTAAACCTGAAGTGACGCATCAAAATCTAAAACTGGTCTCACAGGGAAGGCTCAAATCATAGACAGTAAGAAGACACAGTCTTCTAGTACTTTGGTTGGCAGTGGGTCTTTTGTATTTAATTCCGTTGCATTTACTGAGTTTCATCGCCAATGTAAAGGTACAAGGGTCACAGTATACGTGAAGTGAAGCATCGGAATCTAAACCTGGTCCCACAGGAAAGGCTCAAAACATAGACGTTCAGAAGACTCAGTCTCCTTGTACATAAGTCGGCATTGTGCCCTTAGTATTTAATTCCGACGCAATTACTGTGTTTCATCGTCAAAGTGAAGGTCCAAGGGATACAGTAAACCTGCCGTCGTGCATCGGAATCTAAACCTGGTGACACAGGAAAGGCTTAAACATAGACACTCAGAAAAGTCAGTTTTCTTGTACTCAAGGCGGCATTGCGCCTTTTGTGTTTAATTCCGATGCAATTTTAGTGTTTCATCGTCAAGTTGTAATTCCAAGGGATTCAGTAAACCTGAAGTGATGCATCGGAAGCTAAAACTGGTGTCACAGTGAAGGGTCAAAACATAGACACTAAGAAATATCAGTCTTCTTGTACTTAAGTCGGCATTGTGCCTTTTGTATTGAATTCCGATGCAATTTCTGTGTTTAATCGTGAATGTGAAGTTCCAAGGGATACAGTAAACTTGCAGTTGTGCATCGGAATCTGAAACTGGTGACACAGTTAAGGCCCGAAACACAGACACTAAGAAAAGTGAGTCCTCTTGTACTTAAGTCGCCATGGTGGCTTTTGCATTTAATTCCGATGCAATTGTTGTGTTTCATCGTCAATATGAAGGTCCAAATGATACAGTAAATCTGAAGTGAAACATCGGTATCCAAAACCGGTTTCACAGGAAAGGCTCAAAACATATACACTGAGAAGTCCCAGTCTTCTAGTACTTAAGTCGGCACTGAGCCTTTTGTATTAAATTCCGATGCAATTTCTGTGTTTCATTGTCAAATTGTAGGTCCAAGGGATACAGTATACCTGAAGTGAAGCATCGGAATCTAAAACTGGTCTCACAGCGTAGGCTCAAATCATACACAGTAAGAAGACTCAGTCTTCTAGTACTTAAGTCGGCATTATGCCTTTTGTATTTACTTCCGTTGCAATTTCTGTGTTTCATCGTCAATGTGAAGGTCCAAGGGTACAGTAAACCTGACGTGAAGCATCGGAATCCAAATCTGGCCTCACAGGGAAGGTTCAAACATAGGCACTAAGAAAAGTCATTCTTCTTTTACTTAAGTCGGCATTGTGCTTTTTGCAATTATTTCCGATGCAATTACTGTCTTTCATCGTCAATGTGAAGGTCCAAGGGATACAGTTAACCAGCAGTCTTGCATCGGAATCTAAAACTCGTGACACAGGAAAGGCTTAAACATAGACACTAAGAAAAGTCCGTCTTCTTATTCTTAAATCGGCATTGTGCCTTTTGTATTTAATTCCGATGCAATAACTGTGTTGCATGGTCAATGTGAAAGTCCAAAGGATACAGTAGACCTGAAGTGAAGCATCGGAATCCACAACTGGTCTAACAGGGAAGGCTCAATCATAGACAGTAAGAAGACACAGCCTTCTAGTACTTATGTCGGCATTGTGTCTTTTGTATTTATTTCCGATGCCATTTCTGTGTTTCATCGTCAACGTGAAGGTCCGAGGGATACAGTAAACCTGAAGTGAAGCATCGGAATCTAAAACTGGTCTCACAGGAAAGGCTTAAACATAGCCACTAAGAATAATCAGTCTTCTTGTACATGAGTCGGCCATGAGCCTTTTATATTTAATTCCGATGCAATTTTTGTGTTTCATCGTAAGGTGAAGATCCAAGGGATACAGTAAATCCGAAGTGAAGCTTCGGAATCTAAAACTGGACTCACTGGAATGGCTCAAAACATAGACGCTAAGACCACTACGTCTTCATGTACTAAAGTCGGCATTGTGCATTTTGTATTTAATTCCGACGCAATTACTGTGTTTCATCGGCAATGTGACGGTCCAAGGGATACAGTAAACCAGCAGTTGTGCGTCGGAATCTAATACTGGTGGCACAGGAAAGGTTTAAACATAGACACTTAGATAAGTCAGGCTTCTTGTACTTAAGTCGGCATTGTGCTTTTTGTATTTCATTCCGATGCAATTTCTGTGTTTCATCGTCAATGTAAAGGTCCAAGGGACACAGTAAACCTGAAGTGAAGCATCCAAATCTAAAACTGGTCTCACAGGAAAGGCTCAATACATAGACACTAAGAAAAGTCGGTCAACTTATGTCGGCATTGTGCCTTTTGTATTTAATTCCGTTGCAATTTTTGTGTTTCATCGTCAAAGTGAAGGTCCAAGGAATACAATAAACCTGAAGTGATGCATCGGTATCTAAAACTGGTCTCACAGTGAAGGCTCAAAACATAGACAGTAAGAAGACTCAGTCCTCTTGTACTTCAGGCGGCATTGTGCCTTTGTATTCAATTCCGATGCAATTTCTGTGCTTCTTCGTCAATGTGAAGGTCCAAGGGATACAGTAAACCTGCAGTTGTGAATCGGAATCCAAAACTGGTGACACAGGACAGGTTCGAAACATAGACACTAAGATTAGTCAGTCTTCTAGTACTTAGGTCGGTATTGTGCCCTTTGTATTTAATTCCGGTGCAATTACTTTGTTACATCGCCTATGTGAAGGTCCAAGGGATACAGAAAACCTGAAGTGAAACATCGGATTCTAAAACTGGACTCACAGGGAAGGCACAAATCATAGACTGTAAGAAGACACAGTCTTCTAGAACTTAAGTCGGCATTGTGCCTTTTGTATTTAATTTCGATGCAATTTCTGTGTTTCATCGTCAGTGTGAAGTTCCAAGGGATACAGTAAACCTAAAGTGAAGCATCGGAATCTAAAACTGGTGACACAGGAAAGGTTTAAACATAGACACTAAGAAAAGTCAGGCTTCTTGTAGTTAAGTCGGCATTGTGCCATTTGTATTTAATTTCGATGTAGTTACTATCTTGCATCGCCAATGTGAAGATCCAGGCGAAGCAGTGCACCTGAAGTGAAGCACCAGAATCTAAAACTGGTCTCACAGGGACGGCACAAATCATAGACAGTAAGAAGACACAGTCTTCTTGTACTTAAATCGGCATTGTTTCTTGTGTATTTAATACCGATGCAATTCTTGTGTTTCATCGTCAAAGTGAACGTCCAAGGGATGCTGTAAAACTGAAGTGATGCATCGTAATGTCGAACTGGTCTTACAGAATGGGCTCAAAACATAGACACCAAGAAAAGTCAGTCGTCTTGTACTTAAATCGGCATTGAGCCCTATGTATTTAGTTCCGATGCAATTACTGTGTATCATCCTCAATGTGAAGGTCCAAGGGATACAGTAAACCTGAAGTGAAGCATCGGAATCTAAAACTGGTCTCACAGGAAAGGCTCGCAATATAGACTCCAAGAAAAGTCAGACTTCTTGAACTTATGTCGGCATTGTGCCTTTTGTATTTAACTCCGATGCAATTGTTGTGTGTCGTCGTCTAAGTGAAGGTCCAAGGGAAACACTAAACCTGAAGTGAAGCATCGGAATCTAAAACTGGTGACACAGGAAAGGCTCAAAGCATAGACAGTGAGATGACTCATTCCTTTTGTACGTAAGTCGGCATTGTACCCTTTGTATTTATTTCCGATGCAATTTCTGTGATTTATCGTCAATGTGAACGACCAAGGGATACAGTGAACCAGACGTGAAGCATCGGAATGTAAAACTGGTCTCACAGAGTAGGTTCAAAACATAGACACCAAGAAAAGTCAGTCTTCTTGTACTTAAGGCGGCACATTGCCTTTTGTATTTAATTCCGATGCAATTATTGTGTTTCATCGTCAGTGTGAATGTCCGAGGGATACAGTAAACCTGCAGTTGTGCATCGGAATCTAAAACTGGTCTCACAGGATGAACTCAAAACATAGACTCTAAGAAGAGTCAGTGTCTCGTACTTAAGTCCGCATTGTGCCTTTTGTATTTAATTCCGATGCAATTTTTGTGTTTCATCGTAAAGTGAAGGTCCAAGGGATACAGTAATCCTGCAGTCGTTCGTAGGATCTAAAACTGGTGACACAGGAGAGGCTTAAACATAGACACTAAGAAAAGTCAGTCCTCTTGTGCATAAGTCGGCATTGTGCATTGTGTATTTAGTTCCTATGCAATTACTGTGTTGCATCGTCTATGTGAAAGTCCTAGGGCTACAGTGAACCTGAAGTGAAGCATCGCAATCTAAAACTGGTCTAACAGGGAAGGCTCAAATCATAGACAGTAAGAAGACACAGTCTTCTAGTACTTAAGTCGGCATTGTGCTTTTGTATCTGATCCCGATGCAATTTCTGGGTATCGTCGGCAATGTGAAGGTCCAAGGGATACAGTAATTCTGAAGTGGAGCATCAGAATCTATAACTGGTCTCGCATTAAAAGCTCAAAACATAGACACTAAGAAAAGTCAGTCTTCTTATACTTAAGTGTGCTTCCTGCCGCCGTTGGATAAGCAGCTGAGCAGCTTGTCGTATACTCCTAGCTCACTCGTTTGTTACATAGTTTAATTCTAAATTTCTTTGCGTGTTTTTGGTACTTGCATTGTTTAATTCATAAATTTCGGGCGTATTATAGTATTTGAGAGTTGTAGCATCGCGTTTTAGTACCTGAATAGTGTAAATTCGCGTAGTCGTTTGTCTACTGTTTTTGTTTTGAACGGCCAGTGTCGGTTGGTCACAGTCAGTGTGCTCCCTGCCGCCGTTGGATAAGCAGCTGAGCAGCAAGTCGTATACTCCTAGCTCACGCATTTGTTACATAGTTTAATTCTTAATTTCTTTGCGTGTTTTTGGTACTTGCATTGTTTAATTCATAAATTTCGGGCGTATTATAGTATTTGAGAGTGTAGCATCGCGTTTTAGTACCTGAATAGTGTAATTTCGCTTAGTCTCCTTCCGCCGCCGAGCAGTGTCAGCAGTGCACAAGTAGCAGCATTACTGCATTTACTAGGCAGTCTTGTATTTTAATAACCGTTTAAATTTTGTGTCGATTTGTTTGCGCTCTCTGTAGATTAGTTCAGACGTTTTTTGCATAACAGTTTTTAGCATGGATAGGGACTGCAACTGCTGTGTTCGGATGCAGGCTGAGTTGGCATCCCTTCGCTCCCAGCTTCAGGCAGTGTTGGCTTCGGTCACACAGCTTGAGGCTGTTGCCAATGGGCATCACTGTGGGGGTCCGGATGGGGGTTTGTCGGGGACGGCCAGCTCGTCCCACGTATCCCCTGATCGGACTACGACTGTGGTTGCCCGGGATACTGCCCGCATTGAGGCTGATCCCTCACCTGTGGTAGAGTGGGAGGTCGTTTCAAGGTGTGGCAGGGGGCGAAAGACATTCCGGAGGGCAGAACGGAAAGCCTCTCCAGTTTGTCTGACGAACCGGTTTCAGGCTCTGTCTCAGGCTGATACTGATCTTCGGCCTGACATGGCTGCTTGTCCTGTTCCAGAGGTTGCCCCTCAGTCTGCTAGATCCGGGCAGTTGCAGAGGGTGGGCTTACTGGTAGTTGGGAGCTCCAACGTCAGGCGCGTAATGGGGCCCCTTAGGGAAATGGCAGCAAGAGAGGGGAAGAAAACCAATGTGCACTCCGTGTGCATACCGGGGGGAGTCATTCCAGATGTGGAAAGGGTCTTTCCGGATGCCATGAAGGGTACAGGGTGCACCCATCTGCAGGTGGTCGCTCATGTCGGCACCAATGATGTGTGTCGCTATGGATCGGAGGAAATCCTCTCTGGCTTCCGGCGGCTATCTGATTTGGTGAAGACCGCCAGACTCGCTAGCGGGATGAAAGCAGAGCTCACCATCTGCAGCATCGTCGACAGGAGTGACTGCGGACCTTTGGTACAGAGCCGAGTGGAGGGTCTGAATCAGAGGCTGAGACGGTTCTGCGACCGTGTGGGCTGCAGATTCCTCGACTTGCGCCATAGGGTGGTGGGGTTTCGGGTTCCGCTGGATAGGTCAGGAGTCCACTACACGCAACAAGCGGCTACACGGGTAGCAGGGGTTGTGTGGCGTGGGCTGGGCGGTTTTTTAGGTTAGATGGCCTTGGGCAAGTACAGAAAGGGCAACAGCCTCAACGGGTGCGGGGCAAAGTCAGGACATGCGGCGACCAAGCAGAAATCGGTATTGTAATTGTCAACTGTCGAAGCTGCGTTGGTAAAGTACCGGAACTTCAAGCGCTGATAGAAAACACCGAAGCTGAAATCGTTATAGGTACAGAAAGCTGGCTTAAACCAGAGATAAATTCTGCCGAAATTTTTACAAAGGTACAGACGGTGTTTAGAAAGGACAGATTGCATGCAACCAGTGGTGGAGTGTTCGTCGCTGTTAGTAGTAGTTTATCCGGTAGTGAAGTAGAAGTGGATAGTTCCTGTGAATTATTATGGGTGGAGGTTACACTAAACAACCGAACTAGGTTAATAATTGGCTCCTTTTACCGACCTCCGGACTCAGCAGCATTAGTGGCAGAACAACTGAGAGAAAATTTGGAATACATTTCACATAAATTTTCTCAGCATGTTATAGTCTTAGGTGGAGATTTCAATTTACCAGATATAGACTGGGACACTCAGATGTTTAGGACGGGTGGTAGGGACAGAGCATCGAGTGACATTATACTGAGTGCACTATCCGAAAATTACCTCGAGCAATTAAACAGAGAACCGACTCGTGGAGATAACATCTTGGACCTACTGATAACAAACAGACCCGAATTTTTCGTCTCTGTATGTACAGAACAGGGAATCAGTGATCATAAGGCCGTTGCAGCATCCCTGAATATGGAAGTTAATAGGAATATAAAAAAAGGGAGGAAGGTTTATCTGTTTAGCAAGAGTAATAGAAGGCAGATTTCAGACTACCTAACAGATCAAATCGAAAATTTCTGTTCCGACACTGACAATGTTGAGTGTTTATGGAAAAAGTTCAAGGCAATCGTAAAATGCGTTTTAGACAGGTACGTGCCGAGTAAAACTGTGAGGGACGGGAAAAACCCACCGTGGTACAACAACAAAGTTAGGAAACTACTGCGAAAGCAAAGAGAGCTCCACTCCAAGTTTAAACGCAGCCAAAACCTCTCAGACAAACAGAAGTAAACGATGTCAAAGTTAGCGTAAGGAGGGCTATGCGTGAAGCGTTCATTGAATTCGAAAGTAAAATTCGATGTACCGACTTGACAGAAAATCCTAGGAAGTTCTGGTCTTACGTTAAATCAGTAAGTGGCTCGAAACAGCATATCCAGACACTACGGGATGATGATGGCATTGAAACAGAGGATGACACGCGTAAAGCTGAAATACTAAACACCTTTTTCCAAAGCTGTTTCACAGAGGAAGACCGCACTGCAGTTCCTTCTCTAAATCCTCGCACAAACGAAAAAATGGCTGACATCGAAATAAGTGTCCAAGGAACAGAAAAGCAACTGGAATCACTCAACAGAGGAAAGTCCACTGGACCTGATGGGATACCAGTTGGATTCTACAAAGAGTACGCGAAAGAACTTGCCCCCCTTCTAACAGCCGTGTACCGCAAGTCTCTAGAGGAACGGAGGGTTTCAAATGATTGGAAAAGAGCACAGGTAGTCCCAGTCTTCAAGAAGGGTCGTCGAGCAGATGCGCAAAACTATAGACCTATATCTCTTACGTCGATCTCTTGTAGAATTTTAGAACATGTTTTTTGCTCGCGTATCATGTCATTTCTGGAAACCCAGAATCTACTATGTAGGAATCAACATGGATTCCGGAAGCAGCGATCGTGTGAGACCCAACTCGCCTTATTTGTTCATGAGACCCAGAAAATATTAGATACAGGCTCCCAGGTAGATGCTATTTTTCTTGACTTCCGGAAGGCGTTCGATACAGTTCCGCAGTGTCGCCTGATAAACAAAGTAAGAGCCTACGGAATATCAGACCAGCTGTGTGGCTGGATTGAAGAGTTTTTAGCAAACAGAACACAGCATGTTGTTATCAATGGAGGGACGTCTACAGACGTTAAAGTAACTTCTGGCGTGCCGCAGGGGAGTGTTATGGGACCATTTCTTTTCACAATATATATAAATGACCTAGTAGATAGTGTCGGAAGTTCCATGCGGCTTTTCGCGGATGATGCTGTAGTATACAGAGAAGTTGCAGCATTAGAAAATTGTAGCGAAATGCAGGAAGATCTGCAGCGGATAGGCACTTGGTGCAGGGAGTGGCAACTGACCCTTAACATAGACAAATGTAATGTATTGCGAATACATAGAAAGAAGGATCCTTTATTGTATGATTATATGATAGCGGAACAAACACTGGTAGCAGTTACTTCTGTAAAATATCTGGGAGTATGCGTGCGGAACGATTTGAAGTGGAATGATCATATAAAATTAATTGTTAGTAAGGCGGGTACCAGGTTGAGATTCATTGGGAGAGTGCTTAGAAAATGTAGTCCATCAACAAAGGAGGTGGCTTACAAAACACTCGTTCGACCTATACTTGGGTATTGCTCATCAGTGTGGGATCCGTACCAGATCGGTCTGACGGAGGAGATAGAGATGATCCAAAGAAGAGCGGCACGTTTTGTCACAGGGTTATTTGGTAACCGTGATAGCGTTACGGAGATGTTTAATAAACTCAAGTGGCAGACTCTGCAAGAGATGCGCTCTGCATCGCGGTGTAGCTTGCTCGCCAGGTTTCGAGAGGGTGCGTTTCTGGATGAGGTATCGAATATATTGCTTCCCCCTACTTATACCTCCCGAGGAGATCACGAATGTAAAATTAGAGAGATTAGAGCGCGCTCGGAGGCTTTCAGACAGTCGTTCTTCCCGCGAACCACACGCGACTGGAACAGGAAAGGGAGGTAATGACAGCGGTACGTAAAGTGCCCTCCGCAACACACCGTTTGGTGGCTTGCGGAGGATAAAAAAGAAAAAGAAGTCGGCATTGTGCCTTTTGTGTTTAATTCCGATGCAATTACTGTGTTGCATCGACAATGTGAAAGTCCAAGGGTACGGAAAACTTGAAGTGAAGCATCGGAATCTAAAACTAGTCTCACAGGGAAGGAACATCTCATAGGCAGTAAGAAGACACAGTCTTCTAATACTTTAATCGGCATTGTGCCTTATGTATTTAGTTCCGATGCAATTTCTGTGTTTCTTCGTCAATGTGAAGGTCCAAGGGATACAGTAAACCTGAAGTGGAGCATCGGAATCTAAAACCGGTCTCACAGGAAAGCCTCAAAACATAGACACTAAGAAGACTCAGTATTCTTGTACTTAAGTCGGCTTTGTGCCTTATGTATTTAATTCCGATGCTATTTCTGTGTTTCATCGTCAATATGAAGGTCCACAGGATACAGTAAACCTCACGTGAAGCATCGGAATCTAAAACTGCTCTCACAGGGAAGGCTCAAAACATAGACAGTAAGACGACCGAGTGTTCTTGAATTTAAGTCGGCATTGTGCCTTTTGTATTTCATTCCGACGCAACTGTTGTGTTTCTTCGTCAAAGTGAACGTCCAAGAGATACAGTAAACCTGAAGTGAGGCATCGGAATCTAAAACTGGTCTCACAGGAAAGGCTCAAATCATAGAGAGTAAGAAGTCACAGTCTTCTAGTACTTAAGTCGGCATTTTGCATTTTGTAGATAATTCCGATTAATTTTCTGTTTCATCGTCAATGTGAAGGTCCAAGGGATAGAGTAAACCTGAAGTGAAGCATCGGAATCTAAAACTGGTGACACAGGAAAGGCTCAAAGTATTGACAGTAAGAAGACTCAGTCTTCTTGTACTTAAGTCGGCATTGTGCCTTTTGTATTTAATTGTGATGCAATTTCTTTGTTTCATCGTCAATGGGAAGGTCCAAGGGATACGGTAAACCAGCAGTTGTGCAACAGAATCTATAACTGGTGACACTGGAAAGGCTCAAACCATTGACACAAAGAAATGTCAGTCTTCTTGTACTTAAGTTGGCATTGTGCCTTTTGTATTTAATTCCGATATAAATTCTGCGTTTAATCGTCAAAGTGAAGGTCCAAGGGATACAGTAAACCTGAAGTGAAGGATTGGAATCTAAAACTTATCTCACAGGAAAGGCTGAAATCATAGACACTATGAAAAGTCAGTCATCTTGTACTTAGGTTGGCATGGTGCCTTCTGTACTTAATTCCGATTCAATTTCAGTGTTTAATCGTGAATGTGAAGTTCCAAGGGATACAGTATTTTTTGCAGTTGTGCATCGGAATCTAAAACTGGTGACACAGGAAGGACTCGAAACAAAGACTGTAACAAAAGTCAGTCTTCTGGTACTTAATTCGGCATTCTGGCTTCTGTATTTAATTCCGATGCAATTTCTGTGTTTCATCGTCAATGTGAAGGTCCAAGGGATACAGTAAACCTGACGTGAAGCATCGGAATCTAAATCTGGACTCACAGGGAAGGCTCAAAACATAGACAGTAAGAAGACTCATTCTTCCTGTACTTAACTCGGCATTGTGCCTTTTGTATTTAATTCCGATGCAATTCTTGTGTTTCATCGTCAAAGAGAAGGTCCAAGGGATACACTAAACCTGAAGTGAAGCATCGGAAACTAAAACTGGTTTCACAGGAAAGGCTGAAACCACAGACACAAAGAAAAGTCAGTCTTCTTGTACTTAATTCGACATTGTGCCTTTTGTATTTAATTCCGATGCAATTTTTGTGTTTCATCGCCAAAGAGATGGTCCAAGGGATAAAGTAAACATTAAATGAAGCATCGGAGTCTAAAACTGGTGACACAGGACAGGATCGAAACATAGACACGAGGAAAAGTCAGGCTTCTTGTACTTATGTCGGCATTGAGCCTTTTGCATTTAATTACGATGCCATTTTTGTGTTTCATCGTCTAAGAGAAGCCCAAGGGATACAGTTAACCTGAATTGAAGAATCGGAATCTAAAATTGGTTCACAGTGTAGGCACAAAACATAGGCAGTAAGAAGACTAAGTCCTCTTGTACATAAGTCGGCGTTGTGCCTTTTGGATTTAGTTCCGTTGCAGTTTCTGTGTTTAATCCTGAATGTGAAGTTCCAAGGGATACAGTAAACCTGCAGTTGTGCATCGGAACGTAATAGTGGTGGCACAGGACAGGCTCGAAACATAGACACTAAGAATAGTCAATCGTCTTGTACTTAAGTCGGCATTGTGGATTATGAATTTAATTCCGATGCAATTATTGTGTTTCATCGCCGATGTGAAGGTCTGAGGGATACAGTGAACCTGCAGTTGTGCATCAGAATGTAAAACTGGTGACACAGGACAGGTTCGATACATAGACACTAAGAAAAGTCGGCCTTCTTGTACTTAAGTCGGCATTGTGCCTTTCTTAATTAATTCCGATGCAACTACTGTGTTGCATTGTCAATGTGAAGGTCCAAGGGATACAGTAAACCTGAAGTGAAGTATCGGAATCTAAAACTGGTGATACAGGACAGGATCTTAACATAGACACTAAGAAAAGTCAGTCTTCTTGTACTTAAGTCGGCATTGTGCATTTGTATTTAATTCCGACGCAATTACTGTGTTTCATCGTCGATGTGAAGGTGTAAGGGATACAGTAAACCAGCAGTTGTGCATCGGAATCTAAAACTGGTGACACAGGAGAGGCTCAAATGATGTACACTAAGAAAAGTCAGTCTTCTTGTACTTTAGTCGGCCATGAGCCCATTATATTTAATTCCGATTCAATTTTTGTGTTTCATCGTCAAAGTGAAGGTCCGAGGGATACAGTGAACCTGAAGTATCGGAATCTAAAACCGGTCTCACAGGAAAGGCTCAAAACGTAGGCGGTAAGAAGAATCAGTCTTCTTGTACTTAACTCGGCATTGTGCCTTTTGTATTTAATTCCGATGCAATTCTTGTGTCTCATCGTCAAAGAGCAGGTCCAAGGGATACAGTAAACCTGAAGTGAAGCATCGGAAACTAAAACTGGTCTCACAGGAGAGGCTGAAACCACAGACACAAAGAAAAGTTAGTCTTCTTGTACTTAAGTCGGCATTGTGCCTTTTGTATTTAATTCCGATGCAATTTCTGTGTTTCATCGTCAATGTGAAGGTCCAACGGATACAGTAAACCTGAAGTTAAGCACCGGAATGTACAACTGGTCTCACTGGGAAGGCTCAAATCATAGACAGTAAGAAGACACTGTCTTCCAGTACTTAAGACGGCATTGTGCCTTTTGCATTTAATTCCGATGCAATTTTTGTGTTTCATCGTCAAAGAGAACGACCAAGGTATACAGTAAGCCTGAAGTGAAGCATCGGAATCTTAAAACTGGTCGCAAAGTAAAGGCTCAAAACATAGACAGTATGAAGTCGCAGTCCTCTTGTACTTGAGTCGGCATTGTGCCTGTCGTATCTAATTCTGATGCAATGTCTGTCTTTCATCGTCAATGTGAAGGTACAAAGGATACCGTAAACCTGCAGTTGTGCATCGGAAATTAAAACTGGTGACCCAGGACAGGTTCGAAACATAGACACTAAGAAAAGTCAGTCTTCTTGTATTTAAGTCGGACTTTGTGCCTTTCGAATTTAATTCCGATGCAATAACTGTGTTTCTTCGTCAATATAAAGCTCCAAGGGATACAGTAAACCTGAAGTGAAGCATCGGAATCTAAAACTGGTCTCATAGGAAAGGCTCAAATCATAGACACTAAGAAAACTCAGTCGTCTTGTACTTATGTCGGCATTGTGTCTTCCGTATTTAATTCTGATGCAATTTTTGTGTTTCATCGTCAAAGAGAAGGTCCAAGGGATACAGTAAACCTGAATTGAAGCATCGGAATCTAAAACTGGTCTCACAGTAGGGCCCTAAGCATAGACAGTAAGAAGACTCAGTCCTATTGTGCTTAAGTCGGCGTTGTGCCTTTTGTATTTAGTTCCGATGCAGTTTCTGTGTTTCATCGTGATTGTGAAGTTCAAAGGGATACAGTAAACCTGCAGTTGGGCATCGGAATGTAAAACTGGTGACACAGGACAGGCTCGAAACATAGACACTAAGTAAAGTAAGTCTTCTTGTACTTAAGTCGGCATTGTGTATTATGATTTTAATTCCGATGCAATTACTGTGTTTCATCGTCGATGTGAAGGTCTAAGGGATACAGTAAACCTGCAGTTGTGCATCGGAATCTAAAACTGGTGACACAGGAGAGGCTCAAAACATAGGCACTAAGAAAAGTCAGTCTTTTTGTACTTTAGTCGGCCATGAGCCCTTTATATTTAATTCCGATTCAATTTTTGTGTTTCATCGTCAAAGTGAAGGTCCGAGGGATACAGTGAACCTGAAGTATCGGAATCTAAAACCGGTCTCACAGGAAAGGCTCAAAACATAGACGGTAAGAAGAATCAGTCTTCCTGTACTTATGTCGCCATTGTGCCCTTTGCATTTAATTCCAATGCAATTCTGTGTCTCATCGTCAAAGTGAAAGTCCGAGGGATGCAGTAATCCTGCAGTCGTGCATCGGAATCTAAAACCGTTGACACAGGAAAGGCTTAAACATAGACACTAATAAAAGTCAGTCTTCTTGTACTTAAGACGGCATTGTTCCTTTTGTATTTAATTCTGATCCAATTAATGTTTTTCTTCGTCGATGTGAAGGTCCAAGGGATACAGTAATCCCGCAGTCGTGCATCGGCATCTAAAACTGGTGACACAGGAAAGGCTTATACATAGACAAAAAGAAAAGTTAGTCTTCTTGAACTTAAGTCGGCATTGTGCCTTTTGCATTTAATTCCGATGCAATTTCTGTGTTTCATCGTCAATGTGAAGCTCCATGGGATACAGTAAACCTAAAGTGAGTCATTGGAATCTAAAACTGGTCTCACAGGAAAGGCTCATAACATAGACACTAAGAAATGTCAGTCGTCATGTACTTAAGTCGGCATTGTGCATTTGTATTCAATTCTGATGCAATTACTGTGTTTCATCGTCAAAGAGAAGGTCCAAGGGATACAGTACACCTGAGGTGGAGCATCGGAATCTAAAACTGGTGTCACGGTGAACGCTCAAAACATAGACAGTAAGAACACTTTGACCTCTTGTACTTAAGTAGGCATTGTGCCCTTTGTATTTAATTCCGATGCAATTTCTATGTTTCATCGTCAATGTGAAGTTCCAAGGGATACAGTAATCCTCCAGTTGTGCATCGGATTCTAAAACTGGTCACACTGGACAGGTTCGAAACATAGACACTAATTAAAGGCAGTCTTCTTGTACTTAAGTCGGTATTGTGCCTTTGGAATTAATTCCGATGCAATTACTGTTTTGCATCGTCAATGTGAAGGTCCAAGGGATACAGTAAACCTGAGGTGATGCATCGGAATCTGAAACAGTTGATACAGGACAGGATCGTAACATAGACACTAAGAGAAGTTAGTCTACTTGTACTTATGTCGGCATTGTGCCTTTTGTATTTAATTCCGATGCAATAACTGTGCTGCATCGTCAATGTGAAGGTCCAAGGGATACAGCAACCTGAAGTGAAGCATCGGAATCTAAAACTGGTCTCACAGGGAAGGCTCAAATCATAGACAGTAAGAAGACTCAGTCTTCTAGTACTTAATTCGGCATTGTGCCTTCTGTATTTAATTCCGATGCAACTTCTGCGTGTCATCGTCAATATGAAGGTCCTAGGGATACAGTAAACCTGAAGTGAAGCATCGGAATCTAAAACTGGTCTCACAGGAAAGGCTCAAATCATAGACACTAAGAAAAGTCAGGCTTCTTGTACTTAAGTCTGCATTGTGGTTTTGGATTTAATTCCGATTCAATTACTGCGTTTCATCGGCAATGTGAATGGCCAAGGGATACAGTAAACCAGCAGTTTTGCATCGGAATCTAAAACTGGTGACACAGTAAAGGCTCAAGACATAGACACTAAGAAAAGTCAGTCTTCTTTACATAAGTCGGCCATGAGCCTTTTATATTTAATTCCAATGCAATTTTTGTGTTTCATCGTCAATGTGAAGGTCCAAGTGATACAGTAAACCAGAAGTGAAGCATCGGAATCTGAAACTGGTCTCACAGGAAAGGCTCAAACAAAGACAGTAAGAAGACTCAGTCATCTTGATCTTATGTCGGCATTGAGCCTTTTGTATTTAACTCCAATGCAATTTTCGTATTTCATTGTCAAAGAGAAGGTCCAAGGTATACAGTAAGCCTGAAGTGAAGCATCGGAATTTAAAAACTGGTCGCAAAGTGAAGGCTCAAAACATAGACAGTATGAAGTCGCAGTCCTCTTGTACTTGAGTCGGCATTGTGCCTGTCGTATCTAATTCTGATGCAATGTCTGTCTTTCATCGTCAATGTGGATGTACAAGGGATACCGTAAACCTGCAGTTCTGCATCGGAAATTAAAACTGGTGACCCAGGACAGGTTCGAAACATAGACACTAAGAAAAGTCAGTCATCTTGTATTTAAGTCGGACTTTGTGCCTTTCGAATTTAATTCCGGTGCAATAACTGTGTTGCATCGTCAATGTGAAGGTCCAATTGATACAGCAGACCTGAAGTGAAGCATCGGAATCTGAAACTGGTCTCACAGGGAAGGCTCAATTCATAGACAGTAAGAAGACACACTTTTCTAGTACTTAAGTCGGCATTGTGCCTTTTGTATTTAATTCCGATGCAGTTTCTGTGTTTCTTCGTCAATATAAAGCTCCAAGGTATACCGTAAACCTGAAGTGAAGCATCGGAATCAAAAACTGGTCTCATAGGAAAGGCTCAAATCATAGACACTAAGAAAACTCAGTCGTCTTGTACTTATGTTGGCATTGTGTCTTTTGTATTTAATTCCGATGCAATTTTTGTGTTTCATCGTCAAAGAGAAGGTCCAAGGGATGCAGTAAACCTGAATTGAAGCATCGGAATCTAAAACTGGTCTCACGGTAGGGCTCTAAGCATAGACAGTAAGAAGACTCAGTCCTATTGTGCTTAAGTCGGCGTTGTGCCTTTTGTATTTAGTTCCGATGCAGTTTCTGTGTTTCATCGTGATTGTGAAGTTCAAAGGGATACAGTAAACCTGCAGTTGGGCATCGGAATGTAAAACTGGTGCCACAGGACAGGCTCGAAACATAGACACAAAGTAAAGTCAGTCTTCTTGTACTTAAGTCGGCATTGTGTATTATGAATTTAATTCCGATGCAATTACTGTGTTTCATCGTCGATGTGAAGGTCTAAGGGATACAGTAAACCTGCAGTTGTGCATCGGAATTTGAAACTGGTGACACAGGAGAGGCTCAAAACATAGGCACTAAGAAAAGTCAGTCTTCTTGTACTTTAGTCGGCCATGAGCCCTTTATATTTAATTCCGATTCAATTTTTGTGTTTCATCGTCAAAGTGAAGGTCCGAGGGATACAGTGAACCTGAAGTATCGGAATCTAAAAGCGGTCTCACAGGAAAGGCTCAAAACATAGACGGTAATAAGAATCAGTCTTCTTGTACTTAAGTCGCCATTGTGCCCTTTGCATTTAATTCTGATGCAATTTCTGTGTCTCATCGTCAAAGTGAAAGTCCAAGGGATGCAGTAATCCTGCAGTCGTGCATCGGAATCTAAAACCGTTGACACAGGAAAGGCTTAAACATTGACACTAACAAAAGTCAGTCTACTTGTACTTAAGACGGCATTGTTCCTTTTGTATTTAATTCTGATCCAATTAATGTGTTTCTTCGTCGATGTGAAGGTCCAAGGGATACAGTAATCCCGCAGTCGTGCATCGGCATCTAAAACTGATAACACAGGAAAGGCTTATACACAGACACAAAGAAAAGTTAGTCTTCTTGTACTTAAGTCGGCATTGTGCCTCTTGTATTTAATTCCGATGCAATTTCTGTGTTTCATCGTCAATGTGAAGCTCCATGGGATACAGTAACCCTAAAGTGAGTCATCGGAATCTAAAACTGGTCTCACAGGAAAGGCTCATAGCATAGACACTAAGAAATGTCAGTCGTCATGTACTTAAGTCGGCATTGTGCATTTGTATTCAATTCTGATGCAATTACTGTGTTTCATCGTCAAAGAGAAGGTCCAAGGGATACAGTAAACCTGAAGTGAAGCATCGGAATCTAAAACTGGTCTCATAGGAAAGGCTCAAATCATAGACACTAAGAAAACTCGGTCGTCTTGTACTTATGTTGGCACTGTGTCTTTTGTATTTAATTCCGATGCAATTTTTGTGTTTCATCGTCAAGGAGAAGGTCCAAGGGATACAGTAAACCTGAATTGAAGCATCGGAATCTAAAACTGGTCTCACGGTAGGGCTCAAAGCATAGACAGTAAGAAGACTCAGTCCTATTGTGCTTAAGTCGGCGTTGTGCCTTTTGTATTTGGTTCCGATGCAGTTTCTGTATTTCATCGTGATTGTGAAGTTCAAAGGGATACAGTAAACCTGCAGTTGGGCATCGGAATGTAAAACTGGTGACACAGGACAGGCTTGAAACATAGACACTAAGTAAAGTCAGTCTTCTTGTATTTAAGTCGGCATTGTGTATTATGAATTTAATTCCGATGCAATTACTGTGTTTCATGGTCGATTAGAAGGTCTAAGGGATACAGAAACCTGCCGTTGTGCATCGGAATCTAAAACTGGTGACAAAGGAGAGGCTCAAAACATAGGCACTAAGAAAACTCAGTCTTCTTGTACTTTAGTCGGCCATGAGACCTTTATATTTAATTCCGAATCAATTTTTGTGTTGCATCATCAAAGTGAGGGTCCGAGGGATACAGTGAACCTGAAGTATCGGAATCTAAAACCGGTCTCACAGGAAAGGCCCAAAACATAGACGGTAAGAAGAATCAGTCTTCTTGTACTTAAGTCGGCATTGTGCATTTGTATTTAATTCTGATGCAATTACTGTGCTTCATCGTCAATTTGAAGGTCCAACGGATACAGTAAACCTGAAGTTAAGCACCGGAATCTACAACTGGTCTCACTGGGACGGCTCAAATCATAGACAGTAAGAAGACACTGTCTTCCAGTACTTAAGACGGCACTGTGCCTTTTGTATTTAATTCTGATGCACTTTTTGTGTTTCAACGTCAAAGAGAATTTCCAAGGGATACAGTACACCTGAGGTGGAGCATCGGAATCTAAAACTGGTCTCACAGTGAACGCTCAAAACATAGACAGTAAGAACACTTTGACCTCTTGTACTTAAGTAGGCATTGTGCCCTTTGTATTTAATTCCGATGCAATTTCTATGTTTCATCGTCAATGTGAAGTTCCAAGGGATACAGTAATCCTCCAGTTGTGCATCGGATTCTAAAACTGGTCACACTGGACAGGTTCGAAACATAGACACTAATTAAAGTCAGTCTTCTTGTACTTAAATCGGCATTGTGCCTTTTGTATTTAATTCCGATGCAATTACTGTGCTGCAGCGTCAATGTGAAGGTCCAAGGGATACAGCAACCTGAAGTGAAGCATCGGAATCTAAAACTGGTCTCACAGGGAAGGCTCAAATCATAGACAGTAAGAAGACTCAGTCTTCTAGTACTTAAGTCGGCATTGTGCCTTTTGTATTTAATTCCGATGCATATTCTGCGTGTCATCGTCAATGTGAAGGTCCAGGGTTACAGTAAACCTGAAGTTAAGCATCGGAATCTAAAATTTGTCTCACAGGTTAGGCTCAAAGCACAGACGGTAAGACGACTCAGTCCTCTTGTTCATAAGTCGGCATTGTGCTTTTTGTATTTAACTCCGATGCATTTACTGTGTTGCATCGTCATTGTGATGTTCCAAGTGATACAGTATACCTTAAGTGAAGCATCGGAATCTAAACTGGTCTCACAGGAAAGGCTCAAAACATAGTCACTAAGAAAATTCAGTCTTTTTGTAATTTATGTCGGCATTGTGCTTTTTGTATTTAATTCCGATGTAATTTCTGTGTTTCATCTTCAATGTGAAGGTCCAAGGGATACAGTAAACCTGAAGTGAAGCATCGGAATCTAAAACTGGTCTCACAGGAAAGGCTCAAACAAAGACGGTAGGAAGACTCGGCCTTCTAATACTTAAGTCGGCATCGTGCCTTTTTTATTTAATTCCGATGCTATTTCTGTGTTTCATCGTCAATGTGATGGTCCAAGGGATACAGTAAACCTGACGTGAAGCATCGGAATCTGAAACTGGTCTCACAGGGTAGGTTCGAAACATAGACACTAATGAAAATCTGTCTTCTTGGACATAAGTCGGCCATGAGCCTTTTATATATAATTCCGATGCTACTTTAGTGTTTCAACGTCATAGTGAAGGTCCAAGGGATACAGTAATCCCGCGGTCGTGCATCGGAATCTAAAACTTGTGACACAGGAAAGGCTCAAACATAGATAGTAAGAGGACTCAGTTCTCTTGTACTTCCGTCGGTATTGTGCCTTTTGCATTTAATTCCGATGCAATTTATGTGCTTCATCGTCAATGTGATGGTTCAAGAGATACAGTAAACCTGACGTCAAGCATCGGAATCTGAAACTGGTCACACAGGGAAGGTTCGAAACATAGACACTAAGAAAAGTCAGTCATCTTGTACTTAAGGCGGCATTGTGCCTTTTGTATTTAATTCCGATGCAATTACTGTGTTGCATCGTCAATGTGAATGTCCAAGGGATACAGTAACCAATTGTTGTGCATCGGAATCCAAAACTGGTGACTTAGAAAAGGCTCAAAACATAGACACTAAGAAAAGTCAGTCTCCTTGCACTTAAGTCGGCATTTAGATTTTTATATTTAATTCCAATGCAATTTTTGTGTTTCATCGTCAAAGTGAAATTCCAAATGATACAGTAAATCTGAAGTGAAGCATCGGAATCTAAAAATGCTCTCACAGGAAAGGCCCAAAACATAGACGGTAATAAGACTCAGTCTTCTTGTACATAATTCGGCATATTGCCCTATGTATTTTATTCCGATGCAATTACTATGTTTCAACTTCATAGTGATGGGCCAAGGGATACAGTATACCTGCAGTTGTGCATCGTATTCTAAAACTGGTGACACAGGACAGGCTCGGAATATAGACACTAAGAAAAGTTAGTCTTTTGGTACTTAAGTCGGCATTGTGCCTTTTGTATTTAATTCCGATGCAATTTTCGCGTTTCATCGACAATGTGACGGTCGATGGGATACAGTAAAGCTCTAGTTGTACATCGGATTCTAAAACTGGGGACACAGGAATAGCTCAAAACATAGACACTAACAAAAGTCAGTCTTCTTTTACATGAGTCGGCATTGTGCAGTTTGTATTAAATTCCGATTTCTATTTCTGTGTTTCATCGTCAATGTGAAGGTCCAAGGTATACAGTTATCCCGCAGTCGTGCATCGGAATCTAAAACTGGTCTCACAGGGAAGGTTCGAAGCGTAGACACTAAGAAAAGTCAGTCTTCTTGTACTTAAGGCGGCCTTGTACCTTTTGTATTTCATTCCGATGCAATTACTGTGTTGCATCGTCAATATGAATGTCCACGGGATACAGTAAACCTGAAGTGAAGCATCTGAATCTAAAACTGGTCTCACAGGGAAGGCTCAAACAAAGACGGTAAGAAAACTCAGTCGTCTTGTACTTAAGTCGGCACTGTGCCTTTTGTATTTAATTCCGATGCAATTTCTGTGTTTCATCGTCAAAGTGAAGGTCCAAGGGATACAGTATACCTGAAGTGATGCATCGCAATCTAAAACTGGTGACACAGGAAGGGCTCAATGCGTAGACAGTAAGAAGACTCAGTATACTTGTACTTATGTCGGTATTGTGCCTTTTGCATTTAATTCCGATGCAATTTCTGTGTTTCATTATCAATGTGATGGTCCAAGGGATACAGTAAACCTGACGTGAAGCATCGGAATCTGAAACTGGTCTCACAGGGATGCTTCGAAACATAGACAATAAGAAATTTCAGTCTTCTTGTACTTAAGGCGACATTGTGCCTTTTGTATTTAATTCCGATGCAATTACTGTGTTGCATCGTCAAAGTGAAGTTCCGAGGCGTACAGTAAACCTGAAGCGAAGCATCGGAATCTAAATCTGGTCTCACAGGGATGATTCAACACATTGACTGTAATAAGATTCAGTCTTCTTGACTGAAGTCGGCATTGTGCCTTTTGTATTTAATTCCTATGCAATGTCTGTGCTTCATCGTCACAGTGAAGGTCCAAGGTATACACTAAATCTGAAGTGAAACATCGGAATCTAAATTTGGTCTCACAGGAAGGGCTCAAATCTTAGACAGTAAGAAGATACAGTCTTCTAGTACTTACGTCGGCATTGTGCCTTTTGTAATTAATTCCGATGCAATTTCTGTGTTTCATCGACAATGTGAAGGTCCAAGGGATACAGTAAACTTGAAGTGAAGCATCGGCATCTAAAACTGGTCCCACAGGAAAGGCTCAAATCATAGTCCCTAAGAAATTTCAACCTATTTGTACATAAGCCGGCATTGTGCATTTTGAATTTAATTCCGATGCAATTACTGTGTTGCATTGTCAATGTGAAGGTCCAAGGAATACAGTAACCAGCAGTTGTGCATCGGAATCCAAAACTGGTGACATAGAAAAACCTCAAAACATAAACACTAGGAAAAGTCAGTCTTCTGGAACTTAAGTCGGCATTGTGCCTTTTGTATTTCATTTCGGTGCAAATTCTGTGTTTCATCGGTACTGTGAAGGTCCAAGGGATACAGTAACCCTGCAGTTTTTTATCGGAATCTAAAACTGGTGACACAGGAAAGGCTCGAAACATAGAGACAAAGAAAAGACAGTCTTCTTGTGCTTAAGTCGGCATTGTGCCTTTTGTAATTAATTCCGATGCAATTTCTGTGTTTCATCGTCAATGTGAAGGTCCAAGTGATACAGTAAATCTTAAGTGAAGCATCGGAATTTAAAACTGGTGACTGAGGTAAGGCTCAAAATATAGACAGAAAGATGACTCATTCTTCATGTACTTAAGTCGGCATTGTGCCTTTTGTATTTATTTCCAGTGCAATGTTTGTGCTTCATGGGATACACTAAACATGAAGAGAAGCATCGGAATCTAAAACTGGCCTCACAGGATAGGCTCAAATCATAGACGGTAAGAAGACTCGTTCTTCTTGTACTTATGTCAGTATTGTGCCTTTTGTATTTAATTCCGATGCAATTTCTATGTTTCATCGTCAAAGTGAATGTCCACGGGATACAGTAAACCTGAGGTGAAGCATCCGAATCTAAAGCTGGTCTCACAGGAAAGGCTCAAAACATAGACACTAAGAAAAATCAGTCGTCTTGTACTTATTTCGGCATTGTGCTTTTTGTATTTAATTCCGATGCAATTACTGTGTTTCATCGTCAATGTGAAGGTCCAAGGGATACAGTAAACCAGCAGTTGTGCATCGAAATCTAAATCTGGTGACACAGGAAAGGCTCAAAACATAGACACTAAGAAAAGTCAATCTTCTTGCACTTAAGTCGGCATTTAGATTTTTATATATAATTCCGATGCAATTTTTGTGTTTCATCGTCAAAGTGAAGTTCCAAATGATACAGTAAATCTGAAGTGAAGCATCGTAATCTAAAAATGCTCTCACAGGAAAGGCCCAAAACATAGACGGTAATAAGACTCAGACATCTTGTACATAAGTCGGCATATTGCCCTCTGTATTTTATTGCGATGCAATTACTATGTTTCAACTTCATAGTGATGGGCCAAGGGATACAGTATACCTGCAGTTGTGCATCGTATTCTAAAACTGGTGACGCAGGACAGGCTCGGAACATAGACACTAAGAAAAGTTAGTCTTTGGTACTTAAGTCGGCATTGTGCCTTTTGTATTTAATTCCGATGCAATTTCTGCGTTTCATCGACAATGTGAAGGTCGATGGGATACAGTAAAGCTCTAGTTGTACATCGGATTCTAAAACTGTGGACACAGGAATAGCTCAAAACATAGACACTAACAAAAGTCAGTCTTATTTTACATAAGTCGGCGTTGTGCAGTTTGTATTAAATTCCGATTTCTATCTCTGTGTTTCATCGTCAATGTGAAGGTCCAAGGTATACAGTTATCCCGCAGTCGTGCATCGGAATCTAAAACTGGTCTCACAGGGACGGTTCGAAACATAGACACTAAGAAAAGTTAGTATTCTTGTACTTAAGGCGGCCTTGTGACTTTTGTATTTCATTCCGATGCAATTACTGTGTTGCATCGTCAATATGAATGTCCACGGGATACAGTAAACCTGAAGTGAAGCATCTGAATCTAAAACTGGTCTCACAGGGAAGGCTCAAACCTTAGACAGTAAGAAGACACAGTCTTCTAGTTCTTAAGTCGCCATTGTGCCTTTTGTAATTAATTCCGATGCAGTTTCTGTGTTCCATCGTCAATGTGAAGGGACAAGGGATACAGAATACTTGAAGTGAAGCATCGGCATCTAAAACTGGTCCCACAGGAAAGGCTCAAATCATAGTCCCTAAGAAAATACAGCATTTTTGTACATAAGCCGGCATTGTGCCTTTTGTATTTAATTCCGATGCAATTTCCGTGTTTCATCGTCAATGTGAAGGTCCAAGGGATACACTAATCCTGAAGTGAAGCATCGGAATCTAAAACTGGTCTCACAGGAAAGGCTCAAACAAAGACGGTAAGAAAACTCAGTCGCCTTGTACTTAAGTCGGCACTGTGCCTTTTGTATTTAATTCCGATGCAATTTCTGTGTTTCATCGTCAAAGTGAAGGTCCAAGGGATACAGTAAACCTGAAGTGATGCATCGCAATCTAAAACTGGTGACACAGGAAGGGCTCAAAGCATAGACAGTAAGAAGACTCAGTATTCCTGTACTTATGTCAGTATTGTGCCTTTTGCATTTAATTCCGATGCAATTTCGGTGTTTCATTATCAATGTGATGGTCCAAGGGATACAGTAAACCTGATGTGAAGCATCGGAATCTGAAACTGGTCTCACAGGGAAGCTTCGAAACATAGACAATAAGAAATTTCAGTCTTCTTGTACTTAAGGCGACATTGTGCCTTTTGTATTTAATTCCGATGCAATTACTGTGTTGCATCGTCAAAGTGAAGATCCAAGGCATACAGTAAACCTGAAGCGAAGCATTGGAATCTAAATCTGGTCTCACAGGAATGGTTCAACACATTGACTGTAATAAGATTCAGTCTTCTTGACTGAAGTCGGCATTGTGCCTTTTGTATTTAATTCCTATGCAATGTTTGTGCTTCATCGTCACAGTGAAGGTCCATGGGATACACTAAACATGAAGAGAAGCATCGGAATCTAAAACTGGCCTCACAGGATAGGCTCAAAACATAGACGGTAAGAAGACTCGGTCTTCTTGTACTTACGTCAGCATTGTGCATTTTGTATTTAATTCCGATGCAATTTCTGTGTTTCATCGTCAATGTGAAGGTCCAAGGGATACAGTAAACTTGAAGTGAAGCATCGGCATCTAAAACTGGTCCCACAGGAAAGGCTCAAATCATAGTCCCTAAGAAATTTCAACCTATTTGTACATAAGCTGGCATTGTGCCTTTTGAATTCAATTCCGATGCATTTACTGTGTTGCATTGTCAATGTGAAGGTCCAAGGGATACAGTAACCAGCAGTTGTGCATCGGAATCCAAAACTGGTGACATAGAAAAACCTCAAAACATAGACACTAAGAAAAGTCAGTCTTCTGGAACTTAAGTCGGCATTGTGCCTTTTGTATTTAATTTCGATGCAATTTCTGTGTTTCATCGGTAATGTGAAGGTCCAAGGGATACAGAAACCCTGCGGTTGTTCATCGGAATCTAAAACTGGTGTCACAGGAAAGGCACGAAACATAGACAGTAAGAAAAGTCAGTCTTCTTGAACTTAAGTCGACATTGTGCCTTTTGTACTTCATTTCGGTGCAAATTCTGTGTTTCATCGGTACTGTGAAGTTCCAAGCGATACAGTAACCCTGAAGATGTTTATTGGAATCTAAAACTGGTGACACAGGAAAGGCTCGAAACATAGACACAAAGAAAAGACAGTCTTCTTGTGCTTAAGTCGGCATTGTGCCTTTTGTATTTAATTCCTGTGCAATGTTTGTGCTTCATCGTCACAGTGAAGGTCCATGGGATACACTAAACATGAAGAGAAGCATCGGAATCTAAAACTGGCCTCACAGGATAGGCTCAAAACATAGACGGTAAGAAGACTCGGTCTTCTTGTACTTACGTCAGCATTGTGCATTTTGTATTTAATTCCGATGAAATTTCTGTGTTTCATCGTCAAAGTGAGTGTCCACGGGATACAGTAAACCTGAAGTGAAGCATCCGAATCTAAAGCTGGTCTCACAGGAAAGGCTCAAAACATAGTCACTAAGAAAAATCAGTCGTCTTGTACTTATGTCGGCATTGTGTATTTTGTATTTAATTCCGATGCAATTACTGTGTTTCATCGTCAATGTGAAGGTCCAAGGGATACAGTAAACCAGCAGTTGTGCATCGAAATCTAAAACTGGTGACACAGGAAAGACTCAAATCATAGACACTAAGAAAAGTCAGTCTTCTTTCACTTAAGTCGGCATTTAGATTTTTATATTTAATTCCGATGCAATTTTTGTGTTATCGTCAAAGTGAAGTTCCAAATGATACAGTAAATCTGAAGTGAAGCAACGGCATCTAAAAATGCTCTCACAGGAAAGGCTCAAAACATAGATGGTAAGAAGACTTAGACTTCTTGTACTGAAGTCGGCATTGGAACTTATAAATTTAATTCCGATGCAATTACTGTGATTCATCGTCTATGTGAAAGTCCAAGGGATGCAGTAAACCAGCAGTTGTGCATCGGAATCTAAAACTTGAGACACAGGAAAGGCTCAAAACATAGACACTAAGAAAAGTCTGTCTTCATGTACTTAAGTCGTCATTGTGCCTTTTATATTTAATTCCGATGAAAGTTTTGTGTATCATCGTCAAAGTGAAGGTCCAGGGTATGCAGTAAACCTGAAGTTCAACGTCGGAATCTAAAAATGGTCTCACATGGAAGGCCCAAATCAAAGACAGTAGGAAGACTCAGTCTTAATGTACTTAAGTCGGCATTGTGCCTTTTGTATTTAATTCCGATACAATTTCTGTGTTCCATCGTCAATGTGAAGGTCCAAGGGATACCGTTAACCTGAAGTGAAGCTTCGGAAACCAAAACTGGTCTCACAGGGAAGGCTCAAATCATAGACAGTAAGAAGACTCAGGATTCTAGTGCTTAAGTCAGCATTGTGCCTTTTTTATTTAATTCCGATGCAATGTCTTTGTTTCATCGTCAATGTGAAGGTCCAAGGGATACAGTAAATCTGCAGTTGTGCATCGGAATCTAAAACTGGTGACACAGGAAAGATTCAAATCATAAACACTAAGAAAAGACAGTCTTCTTCTTTAGTCGGCACTGTGCATTTTGTAATTAATTCCGATGTAATTTTTGTGCTTCATCGTGAAAGTGAAGGTCGCAGGGATACAGTAAACCAGAAGTGAAGCACAGGAATCTAAATCTGGTGACACAGGAAACGCTCATAACATAGACACTAAGAAAAGTCAGTCTACTTGTTCTTAAGTCGGCATTGTGCCTTTTATATTTAATTCCGATGCAATTACTGTGTTTCATCGTCAATGTGTAGGGCCAAGAGATACAGTAAACCTGCAGTTGTGCATCGGAATCTAGAACTGGTGACGAAGGAAACGGTCAAACATTGACACTAAGAAAAGTCAGTCTTCTTGTACCTATGTCAGCATTGTGCGTTTTGTATTTAATTTCGATGAAATTTTTGTGTTAATCGTCAAAGCCAATGTCCAAGGGATACAGTAAACCTGAAATGAAACATCGGAATCTAAAACTGGTCTCACATGAAAGGCTCAAAACATAGACGGGAAGGAGACTGAGTCTTTTTGTACGTAAGTCGGCATTGTGCGTTTTTTATTTTATTCCGTTGCAATTTTAGTGTTTCATCGTCAAAGTGAAGGTCCATGGGATACAGTAAACCTGAAGTGAAGCATCGGAATCTAAATCTGGTCTCACAGGAAAAGCTCAAATCATAAACAGTAATAAAGTCAGTCGTCTTGTACTTTGCATTGTGCCTTTTGTATTTCATTCCGATGCAATTTCAGTGATTCATCGTCAATGTGAAGGTCCAATTGTTACAGTATATCCGCAATTGTGCACCTGAATCTAAAACTGGTGACACAGGAAAGGCTCAAAACATAGACAGTAAGAAAAGTCAGATTTTTTGTACTTAAGTCGGCATTGTCCCTTTTGTATTTACTTCCGATGCAATTACTGTGTTTCATCGTCAATGTGAATATCCAAGGGATACAGTAAATCTGCAGTTGTGCATCGGAATCTAAACCTGGTGACACAGGAAAGGGTCATAACATAGACACTAAGAGAAGTCAGTCTTCTTGTACTTAAGTCGGCATTGTTCCTTTTGTATTTAATTCCGATGCAATTTTTGTGTTTCATCGTCAAAGTGAAAGTCCAAGGGATACAGTGAACCTGAAGTGAAGCATCGGAATCCAAAACTGGTCCCACAGGTAAGGCTCAAAACATAGACGGTAAGAAGACTCAGTCTTCTAGTACTTTAGTCGGCATTATGCCTTTTGTATTTAATTCCGATGCAATTGCTCCGTTTCATCGTCAATGTGAAGGTCCAAGGGTTTCAGAAAACCTGTAGTGGTACATCGGAATCGATCACTGGCATCCCAGGAAAGGTTCTAAGCACCGACTGTTAGGGGAGGCACTCCCCCTGGACAGAAGCCAGCCTTGTGCCTTTTGTATTCAATCCCGATGTAATTTCTGTGTTTCATCTTCTTTGTGAAAGTCCAAGAGTTGCAGAAAACCTGATGTGGTGCATCGGAATCGAACACTGGCATCACAGGATATTTTCATAGCAATGACTTTTTGAGGCGTTACTCTCCCTGGACAGAAGACCGAACTGTGCCTTTTGTATTCAATCCTGATGCAATTTCTGAGTTTCATCGTCAATGTGAAATACCAAGGGTTGCAGAAAACATCTAGTGGTGCATCAGAATCTATCACTGGCATCCCAGGAAAGGTTCTAAACATCGACTCTTTGGGGTGTTTGTCCCCCTGGACAGAAGTCGGCATTGTGGCTTTTGTATTCACTACCAATGCAATTTCTGTGTTTCTTCGTCAATGTGAAGATCGAAGGGTTGCAGAAAATCTTTAGAGGTGCATCGGAATCGAACACTGGCATTCCAGGAAATTTTCATAGCACCGACTCTCTGAGGTGTTACTCCCCCTGGACAGAAGTCGGCTTTGTGCCTTTTGTATTCAATCCCGATGAAATTTCTGTGTCTCATCGTCAATGTGAAGGTCCAAGGGTTGTAGAAAACCCGTAGTGGTGCATCGGAATCAATCACTGGCCTCCCAGGAAAGGTACTAAGCACCGACTGTTAGGGGAGGCACTCCCCTTGGATAGAAGCCGGCCTTGTGCCTTTTTTATTCAATTCCGATGTAATTTCTGTGCTTCATCTTCTTTGTGAAAGTCCAAAAGTTGCAGAAAACCTGATGTGGTGCATCGGAATCTAACACTGGCATCACAGGAAAATTTCATAGCAATGACTTTTTGGGGCGTTACTCCCCCTGGACAGAAGACGGCACTGTGCCTTTTGTATTCAATCCCGATGCAATTTCTGTGTTTCGTCGTCAATGTGAAATACCAAGGGTTGCAGAAAACCTCTGGTGGTGCATCGGAATCTATCACTGGCATCCCAGGAAAGGTTCTAATCATCGACTCTTTTAGGCGATACACCCCTCGGACAGAAGTCGGCATTGTGATTTTTGTATTCGATCGCAATGTAATTTCTGTGTTTCATCGCCAATGTGAACTTTTAAGGGTTGCAGAAAACCTGTACTGTTGCATCGGAATCAAACACTGGCCTCCCAGGTATATTCAAAACACCGACTCTTGGAAGCGTTACTCCAACTGGACAGAAGTCGGCATTGTGGGTTTTGTTTTCAATCCCGATGCAATTTCTGTGTTTCATCGTCAATGTGAAGGTCGAAGGGTTGCATAAATCCGGTAGTGGTGCATCGGAATCGAACACTGGCATTCCAGGAAATTTTTATAACACCGACTCTCTGAGGTGTTACTCCCCCTGGACAGAAGTCGGCTTTGTGCCTTTTATATTCAATCCCGATGAAATTTCTGTGTCTCATCGTCAATGTGAAGGTCCAAGGGTTGCGGAACACCTCTAGTGGTGCATCGGAATCGGACACTGGCCTCCCAGGAAGTTCCAAAGCACAGACTGTTCGAAGAGTTACTCCCCCTAAGCAGAAATCGGATTTGTGCCTTTTGTTTTTAACCCCGATGGAATTTCTGTTTTTCAAGAAAATGGTTCAAATGGCTCTGAGCACTATGGGACTTAACATCTTAGGTCATCAGTCCCCTAGAACTTAGAACTACTTAAACCTAACTAACCTAAAGACATCACACACTTCCATGCCTGAGGCAGGATTCGAACCTGCGACCGTCGCGGTTGCTCGGCTCCAGACTGTAGCGCCTAGAACCGCACGGCCACTCCAGCCGGCTTCTGTTTTTCATCGTCAATGTGAAAGTCGAAGGGTTACAGTAAAACTGCAGTGGTGCATCGCGATCTCCTACTGGACTACGTGGAAAGGTTCAAATCACAGACTCTTTAAAGCGTTACTCCCCCTATACATAAGTCGTCATTTTGGCTGTTGTATTCAATTCCAATACAATTTTTGTGTTTACTGTAACGTTTGGACCTTCACATTGACGATGAAACTTGTAATGGTGTATCGATATCTAATACTGGTCTAGCAGGAAAGGTTCAATCACTGACTCAAGCGTTATTCACCCTTCACAGAAGTGGTCAGTGTGGCTTATGTATTCAATCCCGATGCCGTTTCTGTGTTTGATCGATAATGTGAATGTCCAAACGTTACAGTAAACCTGCAGTGGTGCATAGGAATCTACTACTGCACTCCCAGGAAAGATTCAAAGCACAGACTGCTTGAGGATTTACTCCCCCTTGACAGAAGTCGGCTTTGTGCCTTTTATATTCAATCTCAATGCAATTTCTGTGATTCATCCTTAATTTCAGTGTCAAACGGGTACAGTAAACTTGCGCTGGTACATCGGTGGAATCACACACTTTTTGAGGCTTTTCTCTCCCTGGATAGAGGTCGTCATTGTGGCTTTTTATTCAAATCCGATTCAATTTCTGTGTTTCATCGTAAATGTTAAGGTACAAGTGTAAGATCCTAGAACATGGGCACTTACACATTAGCTTACCGACATTAGTATTAATAATAAAGGGACTGGCAGGGGCATCAGATCATGACTCTATAGAATTTTGTTAAATATGAGGCACTCTCGAGCGGTACTCCCTGCATGTCTGCAGGATTGAGCCACTAACTTAAAGCGTTGGCGAAAAGCGTCGGAAGTTTAGAGTTGTGGAACGTAAAGTCTGCAGATGGCCGTAGCTCGCCGGGCCGCCGTGGGCGGCAGTTATCCGTCACCGGAAACGTGGGACAGTACGGCGGTTTTGGGGGTAGCCCGGCATCCGGAGCCACCTGTGTTGGGCAATACGATGCGAGGACGGGACTTTCGTTTGCCTAGGGGCGTTATGACCTACTCGATCATAGGGTAGATCTCAGTGGAGCGATCTCGGGGATGATAGAGCGATTGACATTGGCCGAAATTGAGTATTCATCCGCCGCGTTTTCGTACACATGGGAAACGAGAGAATTGTGGAAGGAATTCGCCTTCAGCCATCGAGCGGTAAGGACTTGGGGACGGCGTCTTGGCCATCGTCTTCGAAGGGAGATATACGGTCTGTATCCCAGCATTGCACCAACGCATGTTCCGTGCAGAGTTCTGCGGTTAGAGCTCTTTGTGTGCTCAGAAGCGAGATTTTCACCACCGCCTAACCACTTCTCACTACTTACCCAATATTCTCGATCCAGAAGTTATCCTTGCGAGGTGCCGATTATTTATCAACGCAGCTGCCGTTAATAGGGGCGCGTTATTGGAAATTGTTAATGAGCCATTCTCAGGAGTGAGTTTGTAGACAAAGAGATTCATATTTTTTTTTTGTAAATTTTGTCAGTTTTGGTGAATATCAAATTAAAATGCCAATATTACGATCGAATTATCGACTTCATTATAGCTAGCATTTTCCCTGTCCCAGTAAGCTTTACATGTACTCTAGTCACTGCACAGCTTGCCCAGACGGGAAGGAAGGGAGGTTTGCAGTCTTCTATGTCAGCGACGGACTGCTAAGTTTACACAAGGTGCATCGGAGCCAGGATTGTTCATAAATAGGCATTTTTTGTGACGTAGTCATATTTTCTAAATTTTTGTTAAAGGTGTCCTTAATTTCAGCTATTGGCTGTGGTGTTGTAAACTCTCGCTACTGAATAATGTAGAAGGTTTGACGCAGCAATTGTGCGATATAAGATAAATGATTTCTTGTGTTGTTGCTGAATCGTTGCGATTTTTTTTTGTTTCGTTTTTCAGGATATTAGATATATTATGTAGTTTGTACGTTCTTGTATATGTATTGAGGCGAGACAGTAGCCTACGACTATGTTGAAATATTGGTGGGACAGTGACACAGAAATCGCACATGTCATGGGCTTCCTATATCGTGCATAAGTGTAGTTTTTGCAAAATCGTTGAAATTTTGTTTTTCTCTTCTTCTTGTATTTTGCTGTAAGTTTTATTTCAATTCTTTTGTTATTTGATTTGTGTTTTATGTGCTGCATTTTGTGTAGTTAAGTGTTATTTTGGGTTTAATAATCGTTAGTACATGAGGACGCGTAGCCAGGCCAAGGCGGAAGAGCAAACGCCGGCTCGTGAGAGAAATATGGAAGGCCATAGTGAGGAAAATAGAATGTTGGTAGCCGCAGAAGTTCACGAGGGTCCGTTTGAGCATGAGCAAATGCAGGCAGAACGATGCAACACAGGTAACTTTCATGATTCGAGGAGCGGAAGTTAGGTGGCCTAGCCTCCTTTGCCTGTTTTCGGGGGAGGAAGGCAGGGTGGTAATGAGCGGAGCTCGAAACCTCTGCGAAAAAGCGGCCGAAGGCATTGGAGACATCCTCAGGGGCCACAAGCACGTCATTCGCGACCGTCAAGCCAGAAACTGGTGAGTGGACCTTAGTGCCAGATATTCGGCGCAGGCTACCCCAGACAACAGAAGAAGGAGTAAAACTGTTGAAGGTGCTTGTGAAAGCAGGCCAGCTCGCTTTCTTACTTTCTTTAATAATACGACGACACTGCGCGCGTAATCGTTTATAATTGATACAATTCGCCACTGTAGGGTGGCGTTTAAAGGTGCGTAAAGCACATCGACGAGCACGTAAAGCATCTCTACATGCTGCGGACCACCGGTGGACCGGTACGCGACGTGGAGAAGAAGCAGTGTGAGGGATGGAATATTCAGCAGCAGTGAGAATGAATTCCGTGAGGTGTGCGACCTGACTATCGTAGCTTGTGAAGGTTTGATCCTGAAAGGTCGCCCTGGAAGAGAAGAGCCCCCAGTCTGCTTTGGAGATGTTCCAACTAGTTGAGCACGGAGAGGGGGTATGATGCAGGAGATGAATAACACACGGGAAGTGGTCGCTCGAATAAGTATCAGAAAGTTCATACCACTCGAACCGGCGTGCAAGTTCAGTAGTACATATAGAGAGGTCTAAATGAGGTGTGAGATGTGTCCAAAAGAAAAGTAGGGGCGCCAGTATTGAGGCAGACAAGATTGAGCTGGTTGAAAAGGTCTGCTAACAGGGAGCCCCTCAGGCAGGATGCTGGAGAGCCCCAAAGGGGATGGTGGCCATTGAAGTCTCCAGTTAACAAAAATGGTGCAGGTAGCTGAGCAATAATTTGCATCATGTCTGCCCTGGTAACGGCAGACGACCATGGAGTGTAAACGGTACAAATGGAAGATGTAAAAGTGGGGAGAGTAATTCGGACGGAAACTGCCTGCAGGCCGGTGTGCAATGTGATGGGATCGTAGTAAATGTCATCCCGGACCCCTCCATGAGCCGGAATACCTGCCACAGGGGGTAGGTCAAAACGCACAGAGGTGTAGTGTGCCAAGGCAATTTGATCTCATGGGCGTAGCTTCGTTTCCTGGAGGGCTACGAAGAGGGGACGGTGCAAGCGGAGCAGGAACTTCAAGTCCTCTCGGTTGGAGCGAATACTGGGAATATTCCAGTCAATAAGTGCCATCGTGAGAAGAAAAAGAAAAAGAAGATGCAAGAAGGGGTCACCTCGAAGGCCGCTGAGCGCCTTGCTTCGAGCTAGCACTGCCACCGATATCAGTAGGTGGACAGTCGTCGTCCATTGGTTCTATAGGTTCATGGGCCATCTTGTTAAGATGGCCGGGAGGGGGAGCTTCCTCCGCCGGTGAACGGCCAGATGTTCGGCTACCAGCGGTGCGGCCAGTCGAAACGGATGACGGCCTGGGGCGGCAACCACTGGGTGGCCCAGGAGAAGAAAAGCGCCGTGGCGGAGAAGGAGAACTTTGCTTCCTATGAGCCTTCTTGAAAGGTCGTTTGGTGGAAGTACTGGTCGATGGCTGGGAGTTCGAGGCACGTCGGAAGTCTGCAAGGGACAGTTCCTTCTTGAAGGCCCGTGCATCTGACTTCTGGGTCTTCTTCTTGGCAGAAGCTGATGAAGGTGCTCGTGTCTGAGGGGTGACGGGAGGAAGAGAAGACGTTGACCGGGCGATCTTAGCACTTGCCGAACGGACGACCATAGTAGTGAAGGTCAGATCGCATGTCTGCGTCGCCACCTCCCTGGTAGTCCGAGGAGAGGCGAGGACGGTACCGTATTTCAACGTTGGGGGCAGTGTGGGTTTCCTACTAGCAAATATCTTGCCAGCAGCCGAGGTGGACACTTTCTCTTTGACCCGAATTTGCTGTATACAGCGTTTTTCCTTGTAGATGGGACAGTCGCGGGAGGACGCTGCATGGTCACCCTGACAGTTCACACAACGAGGAGACGGAGGTGGACAGTCACACTCATGGGCACCCCTGCCACAAGTGACACATTTAGACGCATTTGAACAAGCCTGGCGAGTGTGATTAAAACGCTGACACTGATAGCAGCGCGTAGGTGTCGGGACATAAAGGCGAACAGCAATAACCTCGTAGCCCGATTTGATACGCGACGGCAGCTGAACACTATCAAAGGTCAAGAAAAGTGTCCGGGTCGGTACAAGGTCATTGTTGACATTTTTCATGACCCTATGGACAGCTGTCACGCCCTGCTCAGCAAGGAAAGACTGAATCTCCTCGTCAGTCAATCCGTCGAGTGATCCAGTATATACCACACCACGAGACGAATTCAAAGTGCGGTGAGCCTCCAGCCGGACAGGGAACGTGTACAGGAGTGTGGCCCGAAGCAGTTTTTGTGCCTGAAAGGCGCTCTCAGTTTCTAGTAACAAGGTACCGTTACGCAACCTGGTACAAGACTTGACAGAACCGGCTATGGCATCTACGCCCTTCTATATAACGAAAGGGTTGACACAGGAAAAATCCTTTCCGTCCTCAGATCGAGAAACTACGAGGAACTGTGGGGCAGGCGGTTGTACGTTAGTCACTGGTGGCTGGTCAAGTTTCCGTTTTGGGGCAGAAGTCGAGAGAGAAGAAGGAGAGAAATCCATTGCGGAGGAATCCCCCATGATTGCCAGCATCTCCGATGGCGCGATCCTTCCTTGTGGGGAGTGTCTCAGAGGGCACTCCCGCCTTAGGTGAATGTTTACACCTCAGGTCACACCTCCCGGGAAACGGACGGAGGGACCAATCGGCATGGTCGGAAGATGTCCACTCAGGCAATCACCCCTTCCTGGGCCTGGCCTTCACCAGGGGATACATGCGTGCTTTACCCAGGGTGGGGAATTACGAGTTACCCCGTCACCGGCTATGCGTGCGAACGCGTGGGTCGGCCTTCAGGCACGCACAGGGAGGAAGGAAGAAGAGGGAGAGAGGTAGAGAAAGGACTGTCTCAAACGCCGAGGCGGAGACCAGAGAAGGCAAGGGGAAGAAGGCAAGGAGAAGAAAGCAAGGAGAAGAAGGCAAGGGAAAGAGTAAGTAAGACAGTGAGATGGAGAAGAACAAAGAAAGGAACCATCCAAAGGAAGGAAGAAACCAGAATAAGTGAAAAACCAAAATGACCGCAAATATAGGTCGTGGAACCGTCCGTCTCCGGACGCAGGTGCTAACTACCCCCTTGAGGGGGATGGACTCCTTTTAGTCGCCTCTTAAGACAGGCAGGAATACGTCGGGTCTATTCTAACCCCCGGACCCGCAGGGGGGTCAGCTGAATTTGGGCCATAGTGAGGAAAGTGGAATGTTGGTAGCCGCAGAAGTTCACGAGGGTCGGTTTGAGCATGAGCAAATGCAGGCAGAACGATGGTTATACTAGTGGTGAAGGAAAAAACTCCGGTCTGAAATTGAATTCGAGTACCGTGGTAGTGGACTATAATTCTTCTGCCGGTTCAAATTAATTTTGAGACCAACCAGACGTTGCTATAGTGGGCCGTCGGCGTTTGGGGCAAGTCATTCTAGCACCGTAAGAAGACCAACCGGACACGAATCTAACCATAACGATCACCGGGTAGAGAAAGCTAGGCACTCAGAGGAGACCGCGAAGTCCTGGCGGAACTGCCACGATAGATGAGTGGTCGCTCGCGCAATTGATAAGGAAGGTGGATGAAATCAAGAATGATATCAAGATAAATTTAGAAGCACAAAGCAGAAAGACCAATGAGTAATTAGATAGGATGCGTACAGTTTTGTAAACAAAAATGCTTTCCTTCGCGCAAGAAATTATGAAAGAGTTAGGTGAAGTTAAAAAGGACGCAGTTCTGGTGAGACGAGACGCACGCGGCGCGAAACGGTTTGCCCAAGAGGCTCGCGAGCAAACTAAGACGGCGACCTCCGTCGGAACAAAGTAACTGACTAAACTGAAACATCGCCTGGACAAACTGGCGAAAGTTGCGGGAAAATCATTACAGATTCATGTCGAGGAAGTAGTTGAAGAGAGAGTGGCGGAGATGGAAAAGTCCATCGATGAAAGGGTCGTGCAGGTCGTGCAGCAAGAACGCGAATATCTTCGCACGCAGATAGCTGGGGACGCGGTGCAATCAAAAGAGAGCGCAGGAAATGTAACACCGCTAACTGGGGACACAGAGTTTCTGAACGGTGGCAGTGCAGGTAGCGCGGGACAGAAGCAATCAGGTCCTTCACCTCCCACTTACGAACCAAGTCCCACTCAAGCAGCTAGACAGGTCGTGATGAGGAAAGGTACGGTGGCTCTCATGGTTGCAGAGCCGAGGTCGGTACGAAGCAGCCATGACAACTGTTTACCTCTGCAACGGTGCAACTCGCAGAGCGGAAATTACGGTAGTACGGAAACACAAATCAGTACGAACGGAGGAGACAGTACACCGCCGACACACTACAATATACAGCAGGGTTATGGAAATGAACGTACTCCAAGATACGAGGAGCAGTTCGACCATGAAAAGTACTTAAGCGTACGAAGATTCCAACACTACCGAGAGGACAATAATGTTATGCACCCACGGACTTTTATCTCCCAAACCACAGAAGCATTTCCACCGCATTGGCCAGCGCGGAAACAGATCAACTTTGTATGTGCACATTTAGAAGTGATAGTGGCAGAAACGATGCTTAAATGTGGAAAGTCTTGCGAGTCTTTCGAAGAATTTCGCCAATATTTCTCAATCGATACTGGCCACAAAGTACTCAGACCAGAATAAAACACGAAATGATGATGGAAAAGGACATGTAAACTGCAGGCTTTAAGAGCACAGTGAAATTCCTCGACCAGATGGTCAAGAAAAATGAATTCCTAGACAACCCGTATACGAATAACGAGATTATCCGTATTTGCTACATGAAGCTTCTGTCACGTCACCAACAAAATCTTATAGGTAAATGCGAAGACGATGTGGAGGGCTTCAGAAATATACTAAAAGAAGTCGAATTCGTGTTGAACGAGGAGCTGGCGCGTAACCGTAAGAGAGATACAGAAACGAAACTAGTCACAAAATTTCACCGCACAAGCAGATCATAAACGGGTGAACCAATGGCATACTAGTAAGAGTTGGCAAACGCATAACGGTCAGCAGGAAGCGAAAACGAATATCGGTAACAGATGAAAGAAAGAAAAGTGGGGCAACAACCAGCCGTGGTTGCAAGGACACCCACAACCGAACTTTGCATCTCACAAAAGGCGAGAAAAAAATCCGCAGACAATAGATATTAGGGGGCCAAATCCTGGGCGTGCACAGATAGAAGAGGTGCACGAACAGCCATGACTAGCCAACGTTGCTGGGACGGTGGCAAAAAACCCGCACCACGTATCGGAAACCGCAACAGCTGCATGCTCATGTATGAGGATATTAGGGAATCGCTCTTAGAAGAGAGGGAGGAAGATGTTACGCGAGATCTGCACCCGGTCGTTAAGATTAAACTAGGTGACGTAACAGCTGAGGCTATACTAGATAGCAGGAGCGAAATTTGAGCGATCTCGGAAACCCTATTTGACAGATGCAACATGTTGAAACCTCCGACACTAAAGGCCCAGAAGATTAAAATCCGAGGTGCCGTCAGTGGGAAACCCACTGACATTAGGCGTGAGACAAGACTGGAGTTTAGTTGTCAGGGGTATGTACTACACGGAAATTTTTTCATCGTACCACACCTCGCGGCTCAAATGATCATTGGGATTGATTTTAGGACCCAACACAAAGCGATAATCAACATGGGCCTAGGCACACTGCCGTTAGGAGAAAAGGGCGAAACCTGCATTAGGTTTGCAGAATAAAAGACGAAAGGTTAACTACCAGTGGATTGTCTGAATCTAAGGATTACTGGAGACCAGAGTCAGGATGTGCGACCGTACTCTGCACAGGACCAATTACAAAAGAGCTGTCAGGATAGAGACGAAACACTGACAGAAATCCATGATGCAATACAAGGAAAAGTGGCGTTACTGGAAGACATAACTGCTGCAGAGAGAATAGAATTAGAGATAGTACTCAGAAGCAATGCGGAGGTATTGCTTTCGAAACCTGGAGCCATAAAACGGTTTCAATATAGGTTTAGATTAAGGACGCATGTTCCCTTCCATGTATCTCCCTATCCCACTCCTCTGGTATGTCGGAAACAGGTGGCGCTCGAACTTCAGGAAATGCTAAGAGACGGAGTAATAGAAGAGGCTGCGTCCACGTACAACAGCCCCTTGCGTGTAGTAGAGAAAAAGAAAGGAAAAATACGCATGGTCCTAGACTCCCGTGAAATTAACACCATCATCATTCCAGAAACGGATAGATCGGAGACGCTAGAAGAGCTGTTGCTGAAGTTTGACGGCGTATCGATCTTTTCTTCGATCGATTTGCGAAATAGTTTTTGGCAAAAACCAGTTGGCGCCAGTGTGTCGCGAATATACAGACTTTCTAGCATTCGTCCGATGTTACTAGATTCCGATGATTACCATTCGGGATAAATGTATCTTCAGTTGCATTCATTCGCGGTCTGGGAACGATACTGAATGAGACGTTGAAGGAGCGCGTCACGTGCTATGTGGATTACATTTTCATAGGGGAAAGTTCGTGGGGACGGCACGGGAACAAGCTCCGTTCAAGCAGTGTCGGTAAAACTAACGGGATTCAGTCCTGCTTTTCGTAGTTTTCCCAATAATTCATGTCTCTCAAAGATTGTATGAGTGTGTGAATAAGGAGAATGGCACATGGGTAGTATCTAGTCTCGGGACACCTGAAAAAATTTTCCATTCGCTCACCATAACCACTGGTTACACTGAAACTAACAATTTTTTTTTACAAAGGTGGGGGCTGTGTAAGGTGCCAGGACATGGGCACTTACACATTAGCTTACCGACATTAGTATTAATAATAAAGGGACTGGCAGGAGTATCAGAACATGACTCTATAGAATTTTGTTAAATATGAGGCACTCTCGAGCGGTACTCCCTGCATGTCTGCAGGATTGAGCCACTGTCTTAAAGTGTTGGCGAAAAGCGTCGGAAGTTGAGAGTTGCGGAACGTAAAGTCTGCAGATGGCCGTAGCTCTCCGGGCCGCCGTGGGCGGTAGTTAGCGGTCACCGGAAACGCGGGAGAATACGGCGGTTTTAGGGGTAGCCCGGCATCCGGAGCCACCTGTGCTGGGCAATACGTTGCGCGGACGGGAGTTTCGTCTGTCAAGGGGCGTTATGACCTACTCGATCATTGGGTAGATCTCAGTGGAGGGATCTCGGGGATGATAGAGCGATCGACATTGGCCGAAATTGAGTATTTTTCCGCCGCGTTTTCGTGCGCGTGCGAGCCGAAAGAATTGGGGAAGGACTTCGCCTTCAGCCATCGAGCGGTACGGCCTTGGAGACGGCGTCTTGGCCATCGTTTTCGTGGGAAGATATACGGTCTGTATCGCAGCATTGCACCAACGCATGTTCCGTGCAGAGTTCTGCGGTTAGAGCTCTTTGTGTGCTCAGAAGCGAGATTTTCACCACCGCCTAACCACTTCCAACAACTTATCCAACATTCTCGATCCGGAAGAAAGCCTTGCGAGGGGCCGAGTATTTATCAACGCAGCTGCCGTTAATAGGGGCGCGTTATTGGAAATTGTTAATGAGCCATTCTCAGGAGTGTGTGGATGGACAAGAGATTCAGATTTTTTTTGTAAACTTTGTCACTTGTGGGGAATACAAAATTAAAATGGTAATAATACGATCGAATTACCGACTTCATTGTAGCTGGCATTTACCCTGTCCCAGCAAGCTTTACATGTACTCTAGTCACTGCACGGGATGCCCAAACGGGAAGGAAGGGAGGTTTGCAGTCTTCTGTGTCAGCGACGGACTGATAAGTTTACACAAAGGTTACAGAAAACCTACAGTGGTGCACCGGAATCTAATACTGGTCTCACAGGAACGTTTCCGACACAGACCGTCTGAAACGTTACACCTCCTGCATAGAAGTCGGCATTGTGCGTTTTGTTTTCAATCCTGAAACAATTTCTGTATTTCATCGTCAATGTTATGGTCCAAGGGTAACAGTAAACCCACAGTGGTGCATCGGAATCTAATACTAGTCTCCCAGAAAGGTTCAAAGCACAGACTAATGCGTTAATCCCCCTGGACAGAAGTCGGCATTATGCCTTTTGTATTCGATCCCGATGCAATTTCTGTGTTTCATCGTCAATGCGAAGGTAGAAGGGATACAGGAAACCGGTGGTGGTTCATCGGAATCTACTACTGCACTCCCAGGGAAGGAACAAAGCACAGACAGTTTGAGACTTTATTCTCCCTGAACAGAGGTCGGCAACGTGCCCTTTGTATTCAATACCGATGCAAATTCTGTGTTTTATCGTCAATGTGTAGGTCCAAGGAGTAAAGAAAACCTGCCGCTGGAGATTGGAATCTAATACTGGTATCCCAGAAAAGGTTCGAAACACAGACTGTATGAAGCGTTACCCTCCCTGGACAAAAGTCGGTATTGCGTGTTTTGTATTCAATCCAGATGCAATATCTGTGTTCCATCGGCAATGTGAACGGCCAAGGGTTACAGTCAACCTGCTGTGGTGGATTGTAATCTAGTACTGGACTCCCAGGTAGGGTTCAAAGCACAGACTGTTTGAGGCGTTACTCCCCCTGGACAAAAGTCGGTATTGTGTCTTTTGTGTTCTATCCTGATGCAATTTCTGTGTTTTATCTTCAATGTGAAAGTTCGAGTGTTACATTAACCTGCAATGGTGCATCGGTATCTACCACTGGAGTCCCAGAACAGGTTTTAAGCACAGACTGTTTGAAGCGTTACTCTCAATGGACAGATGTCGGCATTGTGCCTCTTGTTTTCAATCCCGACGCAGTCTCTCTGTTTTATTGTCAATGTGAAGGTCCGAAGGTTACAGTTAACCTGCAGTGGTGCATCTGATTCTAATACCGTACTCTTTAACAAATAAACTGAAAAATAAAATAATAATAATAATAATTTTTAAGAATAATAATTTTTGTTGTTTGGATAAGTAATTGAGGGATTAAAGTTTGTTTCGCGTTTAAGACTGGAATTGAGTTGCTTAATGTTTCATAAAGTGTTACGTAGCATTGTTCTTTGAGGTCACACAATAAACTAAATGTAATTTACGCCGCAAATTTATCGAGCTTCGCACGTCCGAAGATGTACTCAACGTTGCCAGGGCTCATTATATATTTTCTTAGACAAAGTCTGATATCTGACCTCAGCTTCAGTCATGACAATGGGGTGGCTAAAACTACTAAAAGAGAGAAAAATATAAGATTAAATAAAACATGTATTCGTTTTAACATATACAATACGATATTAATGACACTTACGTAAAATTCTAGTTAAATAATTGCTGATAATTCACAAATGAGAGCGACTTATTAATTCTGCTCCTCTTTTCTTCAAATAAGTATCAATAAGGAGCTACACAAAATATTACGTCGTTGTAGGGCAACGAATGACATAAGAGTGAGTTGATGCCTACTGGCTGCGAAAAGAGAGGGGTGTTAATTCCTTAGTTTTGCGTTCTCTTGTTTTAAGAAATCGATACATATAATCTAAGTTCAGTAAATTAAATATCGTCTAGCCGGCCGCGGTGGTCTAGCGCTTCTGGGCGCTCAGTTCGGAACCGCGCTACTGCTACGGTCGCAGGTTCGAATCCTGCCTCGGGCATGGATGTGTGTGATGTCCTTAGGTTAGTTAGGTTTAAGTAGTTCTAAGTTCTAGGGGACTGATGACCACAGATGTTAAGTCCCATAGTGCTCAGAGCCATTTGAACCATTTTTTTTTTTTTTACTAAAGATGGGCATTAATGCTTCGCCCATCAATCGGTGCTTGCAGTCTATGGGGTGTCACAGCCTCAAAGAGCTTTGCTTTTATACATTGTGGAAATTCTCTGAGTATATGGAAAGTCCATTTTAGGAACAGAGCAGACGCTTTATTTCGAATATCCATAAAACCGAGGTCACCGTTTCTGACCTCCAGTATAACGGTAGTCGCACCAACCCTGAATATGTCTCCTCACCATAAATAATTGGTAACAGTGGACATGATCCCTTTCGCTAGTAGTTTGGAGTTTGGAAATACCTGTGCAGTGGAAAACGCTTTAGACAAAATGCAGCAGTTGATGAATCTCACTTTTTGCACCTGGTCCATAGTTCGATGGATGTTCTCCATTATGGCACCATGAACTTTCCTCCTAGTTTTCGTCCAGTTAAAAGCAGCCATCCTCATCGGACATGCCATTAAGGTTATTCTCAAAGTTTTATGTTTGTTGCCTTTTTCTGCCCTTGCCAGTCGGAGGTGATTTAGGCCCCGCAGATTCAATACCTTACATTTGTTTCCATTTGTTGTCGCTCCCGATGCTAGACAATACTTTTAGATTTCTCTTTCCAATGTAACTGTCTCCTCCTTATTCATTATTACAACACCCACGTCATCAGCATAAGCTCGTATGACAGTTTTCTCACCACTCAATGTTATGCCTGTTAATCTTGCATGGACAGTGCTGAGAAAGGGCTCTAAAGATACGGAAAACAAAAACATAGATAAGGGACTGCCCTGTGGAACCCCTCGCCTTATCTGTATGTGTTTAGATGTTTGGCCATTGATTGCTATTTTCGCATTTATACCTGTTGTAATACAAGGTGTTACAAAAAGGTATGGCAAAACTTTCAGGAAACATTCCTCACACACAAATAAAGAAAAGATGTTATGTGGACATGTGCCCGGAAACGCTCAATTTCCATGTTAGAGCTCATTTTAGTTTCGTCAGTATGTACTGCACTTCCTCGATTCACCACCAGTTGGCCCAATTGAAAGAAGGTAATGTAGACCTTGGTGCCTGTGCTGACATGCGACTCATTGCTCTACAGCCGTCCACAATACGAGCACGAAGAGTCTCTACATTTGGTACCGGGGTTGCATAGACAAGAGCTTTTAAATGCCCCCATAAATGAGAGACTCTTCGTGCTCGTATTGCGGACGGCTGTGACACAATACGTCATTCTCCAGGGCTGCATCAGCGCATCAGGGATTCCACGCGACGGAGGGTGGATGCATGTATCCTCGCCAATGAGGAGTTTTTCAGCATTTCCTGTAACAAAGTGTTTGAAGTCACGCAGGTACGTTCTGTTGCTGTGTGTTTCCATTCCATGATTAATGTGATTTGATGCTTTGTACTGATGTGCTTGATGCTAGTACTGTAGAGCAATGAGTCGCATGTCAGCACAAGCACCAAGGTCTACATTACCTTCCTTCAATTGGGCCAACTGGCGGTGAATCGAGGAAGTGCAGTACATACTGACGAAACTAAAATGAGCTATAACATGGAAATTAAGCGTTTCCGGGCACATGTCCACATAACATCTTTTCTTTATTTGTGTGTGAGGAATGTTTCCTGAACGTTTTGCCGTACCTTTTTGTAACACCCTGTATTTCTTAGCATGTTGACGCTCTGAGGGTGGAAAGCCATTCTTGACAGTGTCGCAAAGAGGTATCTATGACTAACGCGGTAAAAAGCTTTGTTGAAATTTATGAAGATTAAAGCACATTTTATACTTTCCACTGTGGTAATTGCAATGATGTCTCTGTATGCAGATAGCCTTTCGAATATCGTTCTGGCTGGAGAACAAGGTTGATGATGACTCAATATTTTGTTGAAAAAGGGCAATGAGAAATTATTTTGTAATTAGAATTTCGTAGCGAAAGAGGTCGAAAACTGTTTAAGTTAGTTTTGCCTTTACTCTTAGCATTCAGTACTATTTTATTTTCCTTAAACTCTGCAGGGGCCACTTTTCCATTTAGGACGTCATTCGCCATGGAGATGATCTTGTCCCCAATTATGGACCAGTAGCGGGCATAAAACTCCACAGGGAGGCCATCAAGTCCAGGAGATATTTTGAGAGGTGAGTTACGCACTGCTTCATGCACTCCATCTTTAGTAATAGGTGACAGGATGTCAGCGTTTTCTGTTACCGACAACTGTGGACCTAAAATAGTGAGAAAGTCCTCGAGAGCTGCATCGTCCACTGTGGCAGAGGCATATAAGTTGTCATAGTACCTGTGGACTCCGTCCAGTATTTCTTTCTGCCATGTGAGCCTTGTACCAGTATGCGTCTGAACTTCATCAATAAAAGTTTGACGTCTGTTTTTAGCATGTCGCACCAAGTGATACAGAGAAGCTGTTTTATCTGCTACTACTGATGTGGCTTTCGATTTAATTTTTAGTACCTCCATCTGTTGCTGTTTAATGCTTAATAACTTGGCTTTTATTTTTTTATATCATTCAGATGAATTACGTCATCATGTGCCTGTTGATACATTATAATAAAACTCCATTGTATTCCACAACTCCTTGTGCCTCGCTACACTATACTAAATGACAACTTTCCACAGCTTCGGCTTAGCCCTTCTAGTCCACCAGTCAATGACTGTTGGAGGCACATAGTCCACGCTACTCTTATTGCCTGTTCCAGAGCCTCGTCAGTTAAAACAGAGATATTCAAATTCCATTGGCCTCTGAATCGACTGTGCCTCAACGTGTACTGTGTTCGCTAAAATACACGGGAACAGTTTCAACGTTTAATAAAAAATTTTGCAAATTTGGTGACACGTAAATTTTATCTAGTCTGCTGCGGGAGTGACTGGTTATATACGTGAACTCGACTGACGTTGGGTACTGAAGTTCCCACACATCCTTAAGATGTAGATAACTTACTATCTTTTTTAACTGTGGCGAGTAGTTGAAATTGGGTTGTTCATCTTTCTGGTTTAAAACACAGTTAAAATCCCCACCTAGTATAAGTGAACACGGATTTTTTTTTATAAATAAATTAGTTCATCTTGAAAAAACTTCGCACGATCCAATTTATGGGAATTTTCTGAAGGGGCGTAAAGGTTAAGAACGGTCACATCGAAAATTTTATGCCCACGGCTCTTCCTGATTCTAGTCGTTCGATTTCAGTCTCTGGAATGCCGTCCCTTATAAGAATGGCTGTACCGATATTGGCTTCTGTAGAAATACTAACAATTTCAAAAAAGCCTGGGATCCGAAATTCCGTTATCGCAACTTCTTGTAGCGATGCGATCTGTCCCAGACTGGTACAAGAATTCTTTAGTGCTGCCAATTTCGAGGGTGACTGTATCTTATTAATGTTAACAGTAGTAATGCTATAAGCTTCATCACAGACATGCCAGAAGACGCTATTTGGGATGAGGATCGGTATGATAATAGCAGCAACGTGCTTCTCTACAAGTCACGATCTTTACAAGCTGTGTGCCCGTTACATGTACTAAATTCGCAGAAACATATTTTACTGCTTTTAAACAAAGTGCCTGAAAAGAAAATTATCCTGAAATCCTGGCAATGCATTTCTATAAGTCACTGTGGTCATTCTCTTTCTCCTCGTCAGTGTTGGCCCTGATGACTTCATATTTATTATTCTTTTTCTTGGTGTCTTTCTTCTCTGGTGTGGCTTTCGCACGATGACGCGTGACAGCAACACCTGGTTTCGGTCGCAGCCTCCGACGGTGGCCGTCTGGCGCAACGGCGGTGGCTTGCGAGTCGTCGATATTTGGCTCCGGCGTGTTGTCTGTTGTGTTGTCTTGCTGGCGAGGCGGTGCTGCTTGTTTATTTCCTCCTTCGGCGCGGTGTTGCGCTTCGGAGTCAGCACATTGTTCACTTGGTACTGCCTCGTACTGTTCGCACTGTATGGGCTGCACACTTGATGCGGTTATTGCCGCTGTGACCTAAGGCTCAGGGTCACATTTCTGTGAAAGGTAACTACCAGCTGCGTCACTATCTTTTCGTGGCCGCATAATTCCTTGTGCGGAAGTGGGAGACACATCGACCTGCATTTCTTTTTTCCACTTCCAACAGATCTTCAGGACTTTGCTTCTGCTTCCTGGCAACGTGTGTTTCACCGGAAGAGAGTCTTCATCAACATTTTTTCAGTGTCCTCTAGAGGACGATTTTTGGTGGGAATCTCGCTGTCATGGGACGGAATTTCAGCAGTTAATGCAGGTTGTAAAGGCGGAAATTCATTAACTTTGAATGCAACATTTTCAGAGGTAGTAACAGGATCCACGGCAGCCACCGGCTTTTTTGTATTACTGGCTGGCAACAAATCGTTGAGTGTTAATTTCCGGCGTTGCGTAAGGTTATTTTTTAGCACAAAAACACGGCGAGGGCAGTCCTGACGGAGGTGGCTCTAGCTCTGAGCACTATGGGACTCAACTTCTGAGGTCAGTAGTCCCATAGAACTTAGAACTACTTAAACCTAACTAACCTAAGGACACCACACACATCCATGCCCGAGCGAGGATTCGAACCTGCGACCGTAGCGGTCACGCGGTTCCAGACTGAAGCGCCTAGAACCGCACTGCCAAACCGGCTCGCTGACGGAGCTGACCAGACTCGTTACTTACATGACATGTAGAGGTTTGCCCTGAGTAAATAACATGCACCTTGTGCCCGTCAACAAAGATGTGGGAAGGAATGTTTGCCTTCACTTCCACCTCCACGGAGCGAATGACGTTAAAGCACTGCTGCTTGAAATGCGAAGCCCACCTTTCGTTGACTATTTGCCTGACAACCCCATACTTTGAAAGGACATCTTTAATTTTCGAGTTGTCTACTTCTATAGGAATATTCACAAACCTAACATTTCTAATTACAGACTCATAATTCCTGAGTTTTACAGTACTTTTTGTACCATCACGGTGTATAAATTCCGTTTCATAACCAAATCTTTCCTGAAAGCAGTCTACACTTACGGGACGGTTAACCTACAAAAATGCTGTATTCATCAGAGTCTAGCTGCATGGTATGAACAGATTCAGAATGAAGGCCAATTACGTCGGTAATCCAGTCGTGTATTTCAAGTGCAGAGGGCTGTTCTCGACGGGTGTACTTGTCGAAAGTGAAAATCACGGTGTTTTTTCTCACGGAATTTGCCATGGTGTTCTGCAGCGAAGGAATTTCGGACAACGCCGAAATCCCAACGGCACTACGTAGAAAGACGACACGAACGAAGACCAAGACCTCTGTTTATAACACTTAATTCACGTGAAAAACGCCAATAAACAAACATGAAACACGAAAACACTGCCGTAAACACTGAAAGTTCACGGAGCAAACTTGAGGAGCGTGCGACCGCGGCGACAGCTAAAGCCAGACTGATACTACTGATGCTTGTTGCTACAAGTGTCTCGCTGTTGTACAACATAGACTTTAACATTCATTTCACAGTTCGTATTCATTTGTGCTGTTACTCTGTAAAAAATTGTTGGGTATATAGTCCATTGTTCTCTTTCACTTCCAAATGTCATTACACATGTTCACTCAATGAATAAGAATAATTAATATTTTTTGTGCATATTCAGAGCTATGTGAACGTATTCTCTGTAGAATGTCGCTTGTTAGAAATGGTTTATACTGTGCTAAAGTCTTTGCACTTTAAAATAAACATCACATGTCACACGATTAGTTTACGTTGAGACGAAAGTTCTTGAAGAAATAAGTTGGAGATCAACAATTCCGCAATGAAGCGTGCTTTGGAAGACGTAGTTAAAATGTGGTTTCGTCTTGGTAGGAATACATGGTGTCAGTGGTTCCATACTGATCAGTCAGTGTTGCATCTACTCAATAACCTACGTATTTCGTCTTCCGAAAGGCATATGTCGTCTCCTGGATATTGTGTCGTCGTTTCGTCGAAAAGTGTGCCGTGGTTTTGCGACTCACGTCACCCATAGTGTCCCATCATGAGCGCAGTGATCCGTTTTTTAACAATTTGCACACAACTTGTTCGTACATTGTTCGTTGCAAAACAAAATGTTCGTTCACAACAGAGAGCACAAAACATAACAAATTACACTTCACATTGAGTAAAGTGTTCTATTACATATCTATGTAGATATAAAAACTTTTCTGTGAAACATGTACCTATACATTGACATTACATTGTTTCGTAATACATATACACATTTTACATTTTTCAGTTGCATTAAACTAGATATTTACCAATATATATGGGTCAGACATAGAAACAATTATCATATGGGTTCAGTGTTTGTTTGTTTTTTTTTTTTTTTTTTTTTTTTTTAAAATAAAGTTTTGCTTTTAAGTATATTTTCCTTTACATCAGTACTACATGATAAGTGTTCTTCCTCATTAAATGTTTCCTGCAACACAAACTTTCATAGCAGATTAGAAAACATCTTGGAGATGATCTGTCCTGAAAAGTCATGATTACAATAAGACACGACACGTCACATCCACAATCATTTCCAAATTAGCACGTGCACAAAGTATCATTTACAAATAAAATAAAGTATATAGCCTTGCTCAATTAATCTCATTTGTCATTTCTTGTGCAGTGTTTTTTGTGCATGTTGTGTTCATGTGGATTATGGTGTGAGCGTGAATAGCAAATCAAGTGTCTATCATGCCAATTAATATATCAGGTTCAGGGCAGAAATTGTCTCTGGTCATTTAGTCTGTCAGCTTGTCTGCAGGGTATTAATAAATGCAATCTGTAGCTGTGCATTGCATGAAAATTGTTAGTTCTTTCTCTGTCTTATCTTCTTGACGCTGCTGTCGTTTCTGGTGCTGTAAAATGTAGATACTTAAGATTATAGCTTATGTCTTCTTCTTCTTCCAGCTTGATGTACCAGATGTGCCTTACCTTGTTGTTGTATCAGCATACTCTGCTAAGGCTTAAGGTTTTCAAATCTTTGTGAGGGTACAAACCTAAAATTCTCTTATTATTGGGGTTTTGTAGAAGATATGCTCCAGTGTGTGGTATATCAATGATTTTTTAAGGACCTTCATATAATGGACGCCACTTAACATTACGTTATAGTGGGTCTTAAGTAAAACTTGCATGCCAAGTGTAAAGTTTTGCCTTCTTTTAAGATTAGCACCAGTTCTTATTTCTAATGTTAGCTTGTTCAGTAATTGCGATGAGTACATCCCTTATCTTTTCCTCGTGTGAAGGTTTGGTGTCAGAAAATTTTGGTAGTGGGTTGCTCCATTCATTAGTTTCCTTTGCGTCAAACATGATTTCTCTGGGAGTATAGGGTGTGTTGTATATACTTAAATTGTTGTGTATTTCCCCCAAAAGTGCTAGGCAATGTAACCAGTTTGTGTGCTGTGTTGAGGTATACATTCTCATGAATCTGTTTAATTCTCTAAAAATTCTCTGGTTGTGTCCTCACAGGGAAGATATTTTGGTTGATAGCTGTTGCATCTAATACTAACCTGATACTTCCATGGTGTCTTTTCACTACATGCAAAGGACTACAATATGGAGTGTTGATGGTTCTATAATACTCCATGTAATCATTTTCTTTAGTTCTTTCCAAACCGCAGGTCGCAGAGCTAGAGGTATGGTAGAGGTATGACTTAACGGTAATAGATTTGGTGAGGCTTGACTTCAATCGTATACATATATGTGTTGATCCTACCTGGCTTACTAGTGAAAACATCCTTATTCTTAAATAAAAAACGTTTAAGCTGGGACCTCTCCTCTTCATTAATAGCACCACATTCTGATAACTTGTACTTAAACAAATTAATTCTATCATTCACTACCTCACAGTGTTATACAGGTTTTGTGTGGAATCTACGTCAGTCTCATGTATAATCTGTATCTTGTAGCCAGAACAGTGCATTTTATGGTCTACTAGTCGAGTGTCCAAGTTCAAAACTATGTCTCTGCTTTCATGCTTAAAATAACAAATGCCTTTGGAGAAGTCTATAGTGCAGTCCTTCTCGCAAAGAAAATCAAAGCCCAATATACAATTGGCAGCAAGGTTTTGGACAACTAGGAAAGGCTGTTGTACGATTCCATTTCCCATATTAACAGTCACTAATACCTGCTTGTTAACCCTACTTAACTTATTACCTAATGCAGTTAATATTAAACAGTTTTGAACTGGGAACTCTGGTATCATATAAGTTTCCTTCATCATAGTATAAAACTGTGAGTAATCACACTGACAGCGGCTCCTGTATCAATAATTATGTTAATAGGTATACCTCCTACATTGCCTGAGGAGGAAGACAGAACCAATACTTTCTTTACATTGTGTGTTGTCATTTATCAGATCATCAGCTAAGTTTCCACTTTAATTGTATCTTAAGAATAGTGTAGGCAACTCTTGTTGTGTAAATGATAATTTTCTTGTTTCACAGTTACACTAGCAAGAGTGTATTCAAACATAGTTTCTAAATTGAAGTTGGCACCCAAACGTTACTCAGTCACGACCTAGGGCTCAGTAATCACTGGTTCTAGTTTGCCTGGTCATTAGTAATTGTAGTTTTAGTTTCATTAGCTACCACAATAATATTTACTTTAGGATTTTGTCTTTGCCAATCGCCTGTCTGCTTTCCGTTGACTGGTGTCATTTGCTGGTTTGTGTTGCGTGTTTGTGCACAATTCCCTTGTGGCATCTGAATATGATTTTGTGGTGGCGGTGTTTTATCGTCAATGTGAAGGTACAAGGGTTACAGTAAAACTGCAGTGGTGCATCGGAATCTACTACTAGACACCCAGCAAAGGTTCAAAGCACCGCCTATTTCAGGAGTTACTCCCCCTGGACAGATGTCGGCATTGTGCTTTTTGTATTCAATCACCATGCAATTTATGTGTTTCATCGTCAATGTGATGGTCCAAGGATTACAGTATACCTGCAGTGGTGCATCGGTATCTACTACTGGTGTCCCAGGAAAGGTTCAAACACAGACTGTCTGAAGCGTTACTCACCCTGGAGAGAAGTCAGCATTGTGCATTTTGTATTAAATCCCAAAGCAATTAGTGTGTTTCTTCGTCAACGTAAAGGTCCAAATGTTACACTGAACCTGCCGTGGTGCTTCGGAATCTAATACAATGGTCTCCCAGGAAAGATTTAAAGCACAGACTGTTTGAAGCGTTTCTTCCTCTGGACAGAAGTCAGCATTGTGCGTTTTGTATTCAATACCGATGCAATTTCTGTGCTTCAGGGTCAATGTGAAGAACCAAGTGTTACAGTAAACCTCCAGTGGTGCATCGGAATCTACTAGTGGTCTCATACGAAAGGTTCAATTCACAGACTGTTTGGGGCGTTACTCAACGTGGACAGAAGAAGGCATTGTGCCATTTGTATTTGTAATTTCTGTGCATCATGGCCAGTGCGAAGGTCCAAGGGTTACAGTAAACCTGCAGTGGTGCAACGGAATCTGCTACTGGACATTCAGGATAGGTTAAAAGCACAGACTTTTTGAAGCGTTACTCATCCTGGACAAAAGTCGGCCTTGTGCCTTTTGTATACATTCCCGATGGAATTTATGTGTTTCATCCTCTATTTCAATGTCCATTGGTTACAGTCTACATTCAGTGGTGCAATGGAATCTAATAATGGCCTCCCAGGAACGGTTCCAAGCACAGACAGTTTGAACCGTTACTCCCCATGGACATATGTCGGCATTGTGACATTTGTACTCAATTCCGATGCAATTTCTGTGTTTCATCGTCAATGTGATGGTCCAAGGGATATAGTAAACCTTTAGTGGTGCATCAGATCCTGATAGTGGTCTCCCAGGTAAGGTGCAAAGCACAGACTGTTTGAAGCGTTTCTACCGCTGGACAGAAGTCGGAATTATGCCTTTTGTATTTAATCCCGACGCAATTTTTGTGTTTCATCGTCAATGTGAAAGACCAAGTGATACAGCAATCCTGCAGTGGTGCATCAGAATCTAATACTCGTCTCCCACGAGAGGTTCAAAGCACAGACAGTTTAAAGCACTATCCCCCTAGACAGAAGTCGGCATTGTACATTTGTATTCAATCCCGATGCAATTCCTGTGTTTCATCGTCATTGTGAAGATCCAAGGGGTACAGTGAGCCTGTAGTGGTGCACCGGAATCTACTACTAGACTCCCACGAAAGGTTCCAAGCAATGACCGTTTGAAGCGTTACTCCATTGCCCACCCCATCTCGATAAAGCGCTGCTATCATTCATCTGTCCTCTGATTTTGAATAGACCTACAGAATATGGGCCATGGTCCGTCAGGTAATTTAGCAATTCACTGGATGGGTTAAGAAATATGATTTTTAGTCTGTCTCTGATGTTAGAGAGAAATTCGTATGTTCTCATGCCTGGCCCGAAGTGTCCCATTCATTTTGCCATAGTTGTAATATGCGATCTTTTTTTGCCTTTTTTGAATTGGCCTCAGTTTCATGCACCCTTCGTACTTACATTTAACTGCAGTTCTTTACCCAGTAAAAGGCTCGCCTTTTCCTAACTTGCAAGTCAAGTACGCATATTCCTAGAATTACTACCAAGGTATCATTCGGGGTACCGCTGCTGGCGCACATTAATCTTACTAACATTCCTCGTTGAACTCTTCTTACTACTGAGGCTAGCTTCGCTATCTGCATTCTACTGGCCCAAAAGCTCGCACCATATCCCACGGCTAATGCTAATATATATTGGTGGTGAACTCTGATTGTTTTCAAGGGAAGCAGAAAGAGCCCATTTGCATTGGTTATAATCAAGTTTGTACCTTTTCTGTCTGTTTTCTCTTAACGCGTAACTGCAAATGCTACCAGACAGATTATGTTGCAGCTGTCATGCAACTTTTGTAGCATAGTCTCCAGTGCTACATCCCAAAATTCTAGACCACACAGTGATCCCTGTGGACAATATTTTCTTATTCTCTTCGCTATTGTCTTTCCTGGGCATGTTAAAGAAGCGCGTCAGAGATGGCAATAATCTCTCACGCAGTGGCACGGTGCTCCAGGACACTCAGTTCGAAGATCATCGCTAGAGAGTACATAGAATGAGTATCTGTCGTTAGCGAAATCGCCTTATTAATTACGTCTTCAGGTGACGTGCCTCCTCTGAGCCCGCACTCGTGACGGCTTATCCCATGTAGCAGCCAATAACCTTGTAACGATTTGAATAATAGTTTTCAGATGTCTTGTGGAAAACTTGCATTCGACAGATTGGTATATAGGATTCGGTTATCCTTGTCTTGCCCTTTAGTAATTACTACCAATTCAGCATTCTCGCACAGTACACGTATCCTTCCTTGCAAGAGACATTCATTGTATAGTTCGCACAAGTAACCATCTAATTGGTTACATAAGGCTTGTTTTACTTCAGCAGAGATCTCTTCGTTCCTGGAGGTTTTCTTCTTCTTCTTCAACCTTAAAATTATTTGCCTAGTGTCTTCTTGTGCGAAGGGTTTCACAACTTTATTGTTTCTGTAGTCTTCCCACAACATTTTTGTAAACTATGGTCATCTGTCTAGCGGTTTTGTCCATCATCAGGACGTAGTGTTTCCATTAGCAGGGCAGCTGACTGTTGCCAACTTCCAGTTACCGTCCATCATATGTTTTGAGCGTGGCCAAAACTGCCAATGATCGTATTTTCTCGCAGATTATTTTATACGGTCTACCCCAAGGATCGGTTTCTAAGCTGGTCTCCGCGGACTACTTTTATCGTTCCATTTTTGCTTCCTACATTTGTCTTCCGCAAAATGTTACTTAACGTATCTGTATCCATGTAACCTTTGGATTCTTTCTCCTTGGGTCGTGCTGTTCAGATATAGCTTCCTGGCTCTTCCTACTTCACATCTTAGTTCGTTCAGCACCTCAGTCCAGATGCGACGTACTCCTTTAGAATGACCTGCGCTGGCAGGTATTGGTACCTCCATTTCTCTATGTATAGCGACTGTCAGTTCATGGGCGATGAAATTTCCAGACGCTGAAACACCCTTCTTCGTTCTTCCCAATTACTCTTCATGATGTTGTATTTGAGCCTTGTGCGTCTTGGATTTCCCTCTCAGTGGTGGTATAGTGTATGGTATTGTAATTTGACGTCATTTCATTGTCAACCTTCCTGCCTTTCACACGGCGCGCAGCTACTGTATAAGCTAAAGTGATGTCGATATTTTATGATGTTTGTGCCTGTTGTTCTTCTATTAATGTAGACAATGTTTTTCTTTTATTGTGGGCGCCAACTGGTAGCGAATGTACAATTAACTTATTATCCTCTGACTCTGATATCACCAGAATGCTCTTATACTCGCTGCTATCGTATTCCATTTGACGAAATACTATGAAATAATTTTCAAATTCCTTTAGAAGGAAATTTTCTTTTATCAGTTATTGGGTAAACCTTATTTTTAATGTCACGTGAAACAATGTGTATGCAGTGCTCTTTCCTTTTTTGTCTTATGACAAATTTCGTAATGACAGTTTGGTGAAACGCCTTATCTATTTGAAGAAACAAAGTGCGAGCTAGACTGACATTTTTGTATCAATGCATCATGATCGTAGACCTCTACAAAGACTTTCCGTCTTACATTATAAAATTACGATCTTGGAAACATGGAAGTGGTGGTGATTGGTCAGGCTACACCGAAATACGAAGATGAACATTACCTTCACATATAATCGTTGGAGTATACTACTGTTTAGGAACCAGTTATTATGTAAGACAAAACAAAATAGAAGTAAGAGTTTAGGACACGATTTTAGACATATAGTGTACTGAACACTAAAATGGGCTTTCGATCGTTCCTGTCTTTTTGCCAATGAAACAAATTATAATGAACTTACTGAGTAACTGGTATGGCCCACATATGTGTTCATCCCAGTCTTGTAAGCGTTCATCTCCACCTTCACCTCTCTCTGTCCATCTCCTCCTTACCCCTCTCTCTGTCCGTCACATTCTCCCCCCCCCCCCCAGCACCCCTCTATCTCTTCCTTCCCTTGACTGTGCTCCCTATCCACTTCCCCCATCCCCCAGTTGAGCGCTCCACAAACCAAACATCATCATCATCCTTATCCTCCATCGCCCAGTCTCTGCCTATTTCTTCCTCCCCATTTTCTCTGCACAACTCCTCCTTCCCCTGTTTGTGTCAGTCTACTCCTCCCCCGTTCACACTTTTAAGTTACCAACCCAACCCCACCAGGAGGCTGGCAGTTCTTAACTCTACAGTTGCTCTCTCCAGATCGTAAATGATATTTGTACCAATTGTGGTTGAAATCGGGAGAGTTATTTAGGAACTGCTGTGGAACATACATACATACATACATACTCAGACGATGTCAGTAATTAAATTTTCAGTTTCAAAACGCCGTAGAAAGAGAACAATGCTCAGATTGACGCTATATTTGAACAATATATTATTGACACAGGGGAAACATCATGGAGACGAATATTGCCACTAGATGGCGATGTGAGGGTCTTAACATAACTAGAATCGGCTATCGTTGACAGATGAATCGCAACTGTGGGAGGGTCGTGTGCTGTGCGTCTATTAGTATGCAGATTCTGACGCTTACAGCACCATCTATTGTTCAAATTTTCGTTAAAAGTTTTTTATCCCATGACATTTCTCCGCTGCATCAATAATTTGTTACTCAAATTTGATTTTATTCTGAGCAGTGACTCTCTCATCCAGTTTCCTGATTGTCAATATATGATCCTATATATAGCTGTATAATCTGTATATGAGAAACGGAAAAAACTACATGTTTCCACAAGCAGCTTAGAATTTAGAACCAGTAGATAATTATTTGAAAGCTTATGACACTTCTCTTTACTTTAAACCAGTTACTCAACAAAGGAAGGGATTCGAGGGTTGGATTCCCTCACTTCCTCATCGAGGACTCGCACTGCCTGGGCTACTCTCAGGGTGTATCTTCGACGTGGAAGAGCCCCAACCGTGCTTGTCGCGTTGTTGCCCGTCTGCACGCCGTCACTGCTGTCCGCCGCCGCCGCCGCCGCCGCCGCCGCCGCCGCCGCCGCCGTCGTCTGTTCGCCGCCGCCCGGTGCTTGCCGCCGCCGCCGCCGCCGCCGCCGCCGCTTGGTCGCCGTCTGTCGGTGCTCGCCGCTGCCGCCGTCTCTTGGTGTTCGCTGCCGCCTGCGATCATGGACACCCCAACTACCACCATCATCTACACCTCTCCTTCACCTGCCCCCACTGTAACGTCATGGAGTGCTTCCTCTGGGATTCACCCGTCTCATGCACCTCCCCTACTCACAGTCTCCTCCCCATCTATCTCCTCTCCATCGGTGTATCCCCACCTGTACGTCACTCCTGCTCCTACCCCTGCTACTGCCCCTGCTGCTTCTCCCGCTCCTGCCTCTGTCGCTGCTCCCAACCCCCTTCCCGCTCCTGTCGCCCACCGAGACGACTTTCCCCCTCTCCTCCTTGCGACTACCACTGCTTCCCTTGCCAGAGTCTCCGCCTGCCGCGCCACAGTCGCCGCCACAGAGTGCCCTACCCTCTCATCCGGTGCTACTGCCTCACAGGAGGGCCCTGCCTCCCACCACCTCCCCATCCATCCAGTCCCTCATCCCTCCTCCCAGGCAACACCCGCCAAAAAATCTTCCAAACTGCCCAGTGGTGACCTCTCCTCTACTCCTTCCTCCAAAAAGCCACTGCCCGCCCCACCTCCCACTGACCCCGCTATGGATACCACCCTCCTCTCCAGCCCCCTCCCTGTATACCTTTGTCCTAGCCAACCCTGATCCGAAATTCCTGGATGCCTGCACCCTCACCCTTGAAATCCGGAAGTACATCCCCAGTGCACCCATCACCCAAATTATCCCTTGCAGAGACTCTGTCCTCATCAAGTCTCCCTCTCCGTCCTTCCATACTGATCTCCTCTGGCGCCTTCCCTGCATCACCTTCGGGCCCCACGCAGCCCTCACCCCATTCCTTACATCCTCCTCTCCTCGTCAACCCCAACCGCCTCGTCGTCCGCTGACCCTCACTGTCATCATCACGAAACTCAGCCCTGTGGTCACGGAGGCTGAGGTGTTGGCGGAACTGAATGCCCACCCCTCCCTGGAAGTCCGCTCTGCCCGCCGTATTTACAACTCCTTTGGCCCTACTTTCTTCATGCATATCTTTACAGAGTCCGCCTCCTCCATCGACCACCTCCTCACACAGGGAGCCCTGATTTTCAACTGCCGCCACCCTCTTGACCCGTCCCGTTCCCCTCCTCAATCCTACCGCTGCCAGTGTTGTCTTCTGTACCATGACCATCTCACACAACACTGCTAGAACCCACCCACCTGCCCCCATTGTAAAGCCTCCCACTTCCTCAAACAGTGTCCCAATCTCGCCTCCCCCCCATCCTGCAACACCTGCAATGAACCTCACCCCACCTATTCCTCCAAATGCAAAGCCAAGCCCCTCCCACCAACCCTGAACTCACTGTCCCCGTTCGCCCCATTGACCCACCTATCCACCCTAACAATTCCCTCCGCCCTCCCCCTACAGCAGAAGACATCATCCGGTTCCTCACCGTCGTCCTGCAGAACATCCACCCCTTCCAGCGCCCCCACACACTCCAGCAGATTTCCCTTGCTGCCCGCTCTGTTTTCCACTTAAACACCTACGCCACATTCTCCGACAACCAACCCGCCTAGATACCCTCATTTAAGCCCCTCTCTCCCCTTCCCACACCCAACCCCATGGCTCGTCAACAATATCGTCTCCTCTACCTCAACATTCGCTCCCTCCCTGCAAACATATACCTCTTCATGCATACCCTCTCCCAGCACCAGGTTGACTCCTTCATCCTTAATGAAACCTTCCTCCAACCCCACCATGTGGTCCGCATCTCCCCCCATCTCCTTCACCGCACTGACAATCCCCTTCCCCTAGCTCGAGGCGGGGTCGCTATCGGCCACCTCAGGCATCTCCCTGTCTGGCCACAATCCCTCCTCAATGACCCAACCGAACACCTTCTCCTCAGCCTCTTTTTTCCCTCCCTCACTGTCACCTGTGCCACTATCTACATTCGCCCCACAGCTCCTCTCCCCTTTGACTTCATTTCCCATGTTGACCGTACCTTCTCCACCTATGTGATCGCCGCTGTTCTCAACATCCACAGCCGTGACCCTGCCACCCTTCGGCGGTGGCATCAGTTCCTTGCCACCCTCCATGGTGACCTTGTTCCTCTCCCACAGCACACCCGTCCTGAAAGTAACTCCACCCCCGATGTTATCCTCGCTTCCCCCAACCTCCTTGGTCGCATTGCCGTTGATGTCCTCGATCCCGTCGGTAGTGACCATCTCCCTGTCCTTCTCACCATCTCCTCTACCCGTCCTGCCACTGCAGCCACCCACCCAACTGCCCCTCCAAAGTCTGTCCATGACTACCACCGTGCCAATTGGGATGCCTACCGGGAATCCATTGCCTTACAGGTCGACAGCCACCCCCTCACTTTCCACCACCCTGATGACATCACCCATGCCTCTTCCTTCCTTCGGAAGACCATCACTGACGCTGTGGAGGCTCATGTCCCTACCAAACTCATCCACCCTTCCTCCACAGGCCGTCCTTCTTCTGCGTGAATCCCACAGGCTCTACCGCTTCTTCCTCCGCACTCGTGACCATGATACTCTCACCCGCCACCGGCAATTACAGTGACATATCCGGAACCTCCTTACGGCAAAGAAACGCCGGGACTGGCGTCAGACATGCACACGCCTCAACTCCACCCTCCCTGTCAACTTCTCCAAGTACTGGTCAGCCTTCCACCGCCTTACTGGTAGCCATCCCACCCGGCATTACCCTATCCTCCATGATGATCGACCCTTTCCTGACAACCTCAGTAAGGCTAACCATTTTGCTTCCCTCCTATCTGAGGTCTTCTCCATTCCTGACGATCCCCATTTTGATTACTCCATCTTCCCCACTGTCCTTGACCGCACTGACACCTCTGTCCCCCCGCTCGCCCCTAGCTTCCAGTACTTGGATCGGCTACCCCCCTCTGACATCAACACTCCCATCACCATGCAAGACATCACACTCGTCCTCCGCTCCAAACGCAACACCGCCCCTGGTCATGATGGCGTCACCTACCGTACCCTCAAGGAATCCCCTCCATCCTTCCTGTCTGTCCTTGCTACCCTGTACAATGTCCTTCTCTCCACTGGATTTTACCCTGACCTGTGGAAGACTTCCCATGTCCTGCTGTTCCCTAAGTCTAACAAACCCCCCTCTGCTACCTCTTCCTATCGTCCCATCTGCCTCACCTCCATGTTCAGTAAGGTCTTTGAGCCCATCCTCTCTCGGAGTATCCACCGCCACCTTAACCAGCACCGCCTCGTTTCTCTTACCCAATGTGGCTTCCGGTCTTCCTTCTCTGCTGACGACCAGCTCCTTAACCTTACCCATGTTCTTTCCCTCCAACTTAACTCCCGTCGCTCTGCTATCTTTGTTTCCCTTGATCTCCAGAACGCCTATGACCGTGTCTGGCATCCCGGGCTCCTTTTCAAACTCCAGACCTATGCTCTCCCCATCAACTTCGTCCGTCTCGTTGCTTCCTTCCTCTCCCATCGTCCCTCCTATGTGACTATCCACAATTCCAACTCCCGTACTTCTTACCCCTCTGTTGGCGTGCCCCAAGGTTCTGTCCTTTCCCCTCTCCTCTATCTCCTGTACACTGCTGATATGCCCAAACCTCCCCCTCCTGTTCATCTTCTCCAGTTTGCTGATGACACCGCCTTCCTAGCCCTTTATCCTACCCTTCAAGAGTCCCAACGTACCCTCCAAACCCACCTTGACCAATTCACCGCTTGGTGCAACCAGTGGTTCCTCCGTGTTAATCCCTCCAAGACCCAGGTGATCATCATAAGCCACACCACCCGCTCCTTCCGCCTCCATGATTTCTACCTCACCATCTATGGCCGTCCTATCCACCTCACTCCTACCCTCAAATACCTTGGCCTCACCCTCGACCGCCACCTCACCTGGACTCCCCAACTCCTTACCATCCAAAACAAAGCTCACAACCGCCTCCGCCTCCTGAAACTCCTGTCCAGCTGGACATGGGGTCTGCATCCTTCCACCATCCTCCACACCTACAAATCCATGATCCGCCCCATCCTTTGTTATGACAGCATTGCTTGGATGTCCGCCCCTCCCCGGTTCTATAACGCCCTCCAAATCCTCGAACACCATGCACTCTGCCTCGCCTTCCGCATCCGCCTTCTGTCCCCCACGCGCATCCTCTATGACCTCATCCCCTTCCTCCACCTTCTTTTCCTTGAACACATCCGCACACTATATACTGTCCGCCGCCTTGATCCCCCTCACCCCCTGGTGTCTCCTTTCCTCTCCACTCCCAACCAGTTACCGCGCTTTTACCGTTGTGTCCCTCCCTCTCTCCATCTCCATACCCTCCATCTCCTTTCCCAACACAACTTCCACCGTCTACCACTCCCGGATGATGAGTTTCGCCCTGACATCTACCCTTCCTACCAACTCTAACCCCCTCTTCCTGCCTCCTCCTCAGGGCTCCCGCTCCTCCCCCTCCCTCCTTCTGAGCGGATTTCCCCTCCTACTCCCCCTCCATCTCTTGTGCCTTCTTTCAGTGTCTCTGCACTCCCTCCTGCCCTGTCTTCCCTTTTCCTCTCCCGCCTCATGTGTCTCCTGCCTCTTCGTGAACCCATGGTTGCCCCTCCTCTCTTCATCCCGTCGCTTCCCCAGCTGCCCCATGCTCTCCCCTCCTTTTCCATCCTCTCTGACCTTTCCCTCGGCAGGTCCCACCTGGTAGTTTTATTCTTCGTCGTGTGTGCTCCAAGTGGGTTTTAAGTGTGTCGTTTTGGAGTGTTTTTAATACTGTGGCCAACTTTTAACCTGTGCATGCGCATCCAGTGTCTTCTCTGTGTTTTAAGAATCGCCACCTGTGCTTTTTTTTTAAATTTCTGGTGACTTTTTTAACTGTCCCCAATGAACGTCTACATGTCAGTGTATTTTTACCTCGATTTTGTCCCCTTACTCTGTTTTATGTTCCCCTTTTTTTACCTCCTTATGTATGTCTTATTTTATTCTTGTTTTAGTTGTCATGTCACTCGGCTGAAGAGCGGCGGATTGTGCTGCTAACAGCCCTCCCCTGCCCATATGGGGCAGGGGAATGAAATCACAGTAAAGAAAAAAAAACAAAGGAGATACTGATATAAATCCCCGTAATTTCGTAACATATTATCGTTCTTATGCGATCAACATGACACTTGGACGAAATAGTTACAAGTCAAAAGACACCAATAACTTTGGCGGGTACATTTAATGATAAGGTATCAAAAGACACACTTCTCTATATAGTCATGTATAGCAAGAAAAAACTTAAATGGGAAGCTCAACACAGAATACCTACAGAAAACACTTAAACAGAAAAATTGTATATTTGTCATACCCAATTTTATTCATTATAATTTTTCTGAACATCCATTTTCACCTCCCCCCATGAACCATGGACCTTGCCGTTGATGGGGAGGCTTGCGTGCCTCAGCGATACAGATAGCCGTACCGTAGGTGCAACCACAACGGAGGGGTATCTGTTGAGAGGCCAGACAAACGCGTGGTTCTTGAGGAGGGGCAGCAACCTTTTCAGTAGTTGCAGGGGCAACAGTCTGAATGATTGACTGATATGGCATTGTAACAATAACCAAAACGGACTTGCTGTGCTGGCATTGCGAACGGTTGAAAGCATGGGGAAACTACAGCCGTAATTTTTCCCGAGGGCATGCAGCTTTACTGTATGGTTAAAGATGATGGCGTCCTCTTGGGTAAAATATTCCAGAGGTAAAATAGTCCCCCATTTGAATCTCTGGGCGGGGTTTACTCAAGAGGACTTCGTTATCAGGAGAAAGAAAACTGGAGTTCTACGGATCGGAGCGTGGAATGTCAGATCCCTTAAACGGGCAGGTAGGTTAGAAAATTTATAAAGGGAAATGGATAGGTTAAACCTACATATAGTGAGAATTAGTGAAGTTTGGTGGCAGGACGAACAAGACTTTTGGTGTGGCGAATACAGGGTTATAAATACAAAGTCGAATAGGGGTAATGCAGGAGTAGGTTTAATAATGAATATAAAAATACGAAGACGGGTAAGCTACTACAAACAGCATAGTGAACGCATTATTGTGGCCAAGATAGACACGAAGCCGACGCCTACTACAGTAGTACAAGTTTATAAGCCAACTTGCTCTGCAGATGATGAAGAAATTGAAGAAATGCATGATGAAATAAAAGAAATTATTCAGATAGTGAAGGGAGACGAAAATTTAATAGTCATGGGTGACTGGAATTCGGTAGTACGAAAAGGGAGAAAAGGAAACGTAGTAGGTGAATATGGATTGGGGGTAACAAATGAAAGAGGACGCCGTCTGGTAGAATTTTGCACAGAGCACAACTTCATCATTGCTAACACTTGGTTCAAGAATCATAAAAGAAGGTGGTATACATGGAAGAAGCCTGGAGATACTAACAGATTTCAGATAGATTATATCATGGTAAGACAGAGATTTAGGAACCAGGTTTTAAACTGCAAAACATTTCCAGAGGCAGATATGAACTCTGACCACAATCTATTGGTTATGAACTGTAGATTAAAACGGAAGAAACTGCAAAAAGGTGGGAATTTAAGAAGATGGGACCTGGATAAACTGACTAAACCAGAGGTTGCACAGAGTTTCAGTAAGAGCGTAAGGGAACAAATGGCAGGAATGGGGGTAAGAAATAGAGTAGAAGAAGAATGGGTAGCTTTGAGGGATGAAGTATGGAAGGCAGCAGAGGGTCAAGGAGGGAAAAAGACGAGGGCTAGTAGAAATTCTTGGGTAACAGAAGAAATATTGATTTTAATTGATGAAAGTAGAAAATATAAAAATGCAGTAAATGAAGCGGGCAAAAAGGAATAAAAAAGTCTCAAAAATGAGATCGACAAGAAGTGCAAAATGGCTAAGCAGGGATGGCTAGAGGATAAATGTAAGGATTTAGAGGCTTATCTCACTAGGGGTAAGATAGATACTGCCTACAGGAAAATTAGAGAGACCTTTGGAGAAAAGAGAACCACTTGTATGAATATCAAGAGCTCAGTCGGAAATCCAGTTCTAAGTAAGAAGGGAAAGCTGAAAGGAGGAAGGAGTATATAGAGGGTCTATACAAGGGAGACGTTCTTGAGGACAATATTATGGAAATGGAAGAGGATGCAAATGAAGATGAAATGGGAGATATGATAGGTCTTTCAGTGCTCTGTCAAACTCTTCACGCAGTGAGTCGAAACAAGGCCCCGGGAGTAGACAACATTCCATTAGAACTACTGACGGCCTTGGGAGAGCCAGTCCTGACGAAACTCTACCATCTGGTGAGCAAGATGTATGAGACAGGCGAAATACCCTCAGCCTTCAAGAAGAATATAATAATTCAAATCCCAAAGAAAGCAGGTGTTCACAGATGTGACAATTACTGAACTATCAGTTTAATAAGTCACGGCTGCAAAATGCTAACGCGAATACTTTACAGACGAATGGAAAAAAACTAGTAGAAGCCGACCTTGGGGAATATCAGTTTGGACTCTGTAGAAATATTGGAACACGTCAGGCAATACTAACCCTACGGCTTATTTTAGAAGCTAGATTAAGGAAAGGCAAACCTACGTTTCCAGCATTTGTAGACTTAGAGAAAGCTTTTGACAATGTTTACTGGAATACGCTCTTTCAAATTCTGAAGGTGGCAGGGGTAAAATACAGGGAGCGAAAGGCAATTTACAATTTGTATAGAATCCAAATGGCAGTTACAAGAGTTGAGAGGCATGAAAGGGAAGCAGTGGTTGGGAAGGGATTGTGACAGGGTTGTAGCCTCTCCCCGATGTTATTCTATCTGTGTATTGAGCAAGCAGTGAGGGAAACAAAAGAAAAATTCGGAGTAGGTATTAAAATCCATGGAGAAGAAATAAAAACTTTGAGGTTCGCCGATGACATTGTAATTCTGTCAGAGACAGCAAAGGACTTGGAAGAGCAGTTGAACGGAATGGATAGTGTCTTGAAGGGAGGATATAAGATGAACATCAATAAAAGCAAAACGAGGATAATGGAATGTAGTCGAATTAAGTCGGGCGATGTTGAGGGTATTAGATTAGGAAATAAGACACTTAAAGTAGTAAAGGTGTTTTGCTATTTGGTGGGGCAAATTAACTGATGATGGTCGAAGTAGAGAGGATATAAAATGTAGACTGGCAATGGCAAGGAAAGCATTTCTGAAGACGAGAAATTTGTTAACATCAAGTACAGATTTAAGTGTCAGGAAGTCGTTTCTGAAAGTATTTGTATAGAGTGTATCGTCCATGTTTCACTTCCATACATGGCTAAATAGTTTAGACAAGAAGAGAATAGAAGCTTTCGAAATGTGGTGGTACAGAAGAATGTTGAAGATTAGATGGGTAGATCATATAACTAATGGGGAGGTGTTGAATAGGATTGGGGAGAAGAGAAGTTTGTGCCAGAACTTGACTAGAAGAAGGTCTCGGTTGGTAGCACATGTTCTGAGGCATCAAGGGATCACCAATTTAGTATTGGAGGGCAGCGTGGAGGGTAAAAATCGTAGAGGTAGACCAAGAGATTAATACACCAAGCAGATTCAGAAGGATGTAGGTACTGCGAGATGAAGCAGCTTGCACAGGATAGGGTAGCATGGAGAGCTGCATCAAACCAGTCTCAGGACTGAAGACCACAACAACATCCATTTTCATGTAGATTATACCAGAATTTTGAATTTTTAAAACTGGTTAATATTTGGCTGAAAAATCAAAGAAAATGGATCAATTCAGCAGGCTGGCTGGCGTGAAATATAGCTTAGCACCTGCCTCCTGAGGGACCTGTGTCTCACTCAAATTCTGATCGCCATCCGGAGCGGCGGGGAGGCCGCGCCGTGCTGTCCAGCCACAGCTTCCTGGACAGCCTTAGCAGCTGGAGCTGGACCAGGAAACCGCTAGCAGATGTCTCATTTTTGTTCTTCAATCTGCTTTGTTCTCAAATACTAACTGTACATACAACTTAAAACCTACAGCTATTCAGCTGTCTCCACAGGCAAGCAAATAACGTTTACATTTGCCTGGCCAATACTATTGTTATTTGCTTGAGCACATCAAAAAGGAAATGAGGACATCTGTTATTAGCAACTGCACCATCTGCAGAAATTGTTGCCAAGAGGATGCCAGAAGAAGAAGGAGAAGAAGAAGAAGAACAAGAAGAAGAAGACGATGGGTGAACCGCAGTCCAAAAGCGATACTGACTAAAAAAAAATTAGTGGGCTGAAATGAAATAAAGAGAGTACCACCAGAAAAAAACCTGATACGTTTACAATCAAAAGGTGTTGCTGAAAATTTGTTGACTGATTATAAAATAATATTTAATGCTATTGAACATCAAATTATTATTTTTTAATTCTAGTTCGCTCAGGATGGCCAACATTTAAAAATAATTTTTTTTAATTTCTATATAGATTTTAATTAGTGTGCTCATAATTGGCATTGATTTTTTATATTTAGGAGTAAGTGGGTATGGAACATATTAGGTGTGGGCGCTGAATGTAGCCACGTCCTACACCTGTTATTTTTTGAATTCTTTAATTCTCTATATATAAACTGCACTCCAATGTCAGATGTTACCTCTCAGGTTTCCCAGCATTAGATATGGAATCCCAATAGAAACAGCTTGGCCAGTGGCAGCTTTGACAGGATGTAATGTAAGGAACTTCGAACATAAGTCTACCGTGACTATAATTTAACATATACCATCTATTCCTTTCGGTAACCGGCAAAACGTGTCAGTTGAAGAAATGTCAGCGAACTTCCTACGTATAAATGGAAAATGAGTACCAGCCTAGTGTCTAATGCATACTTGGTTTGTTGGCATAGCTTACATGTACTTAATTTCTTTCTGATAATTCGATTAATGCTTTTACAATAGTGATATCTCCTTAAGTGAGCTATATATTTCTTAATACCAAAATGACAGTAAGTCTAGTAGATATACCAAATGAATTCACATCTATAATTCAAAGGAATACACACTCTCCTTCGTTCTAAACCATATCTGCATGTATTAAACAAGATACCTTTGTGTAGAACCCACTGGTCTTTCTGTCTATTTACATTATCACCGTTACGCAATTTATTTCGTTACCATTCAACCACCTGTCGTTCAGTTGTATACTCACCAAATTCCTCTGCAGCTGAACTAATTCTCGTTATCTTTCTAAATTCGTCTGCAGCTAAGCTCCACAGAAGCCATTCATGATAGGAATAGAACAGCAGAGAGCAACGTTTTTGGGTAAGGCCCGACACCCACGTCGTGGGAGGAGAGATAATGACACTACCTCAGTCTTATTTTTGTCGTCAGGAGGGACTTTCCAGGAAGGACTGAGAGAGCAATGACGAACTGAAATTTTCACTCATTCTGAAAGTCTCTGATGCGGATGAGGAAAGATAAAAGGGACATTGACTCGCGAGAATATGAGGCGCAGATAGATAAATAAGGTTTCTGAAGATGCTAGAATAGACACATGCCATTAAAATCTACCGTAGTCATTGGTGCTGAACCGAGTAGCTGGAAATAATACAAAGTTTAAATTCAGTCGATCAAGAAAGCTAGGACCGTTCCTTAAACTCCAAAGAGCGGATCAACAGTTGTTAGCATTCCACATAGACTATAAATCAACGGCACTTAGTTCCAATACGATTAGCGTGGATGCATCATTGGCCGAGACTAATCTGGCTGCAAATCGCGCTCTGGAGTAGCATGTGGCGACTAAGCGCGTAAGACCCATCGTGGTTTAATAACAACATTCAGAAAATGCTCAGGATTAGAAAAAGAAGGCGGAAATATCGACAGGCAAAATTAGTAATTCGTGGATGTAGAAAAAGGTCGAGCCACGAAACATACAACAATTTCCATCGTCATATAGTAACCACTGAACGAGTCGACGGTTTCTTTCCAGACTGAAATTTTAATTTTTGTTTAAATAATCATTCATTAAGGAGAATCGTATGAGCGTCGCGCAGACTCCCGTGAGGGGGATAGTGAAACATACGTCCTGAAAAATTTGAAAACAAGCTGCCTGTACCGGGTAGAAACACAATTTATTTTTATAGCAGGGACTGTTCGGCATTTGACATTTCCTTAGCTTGAATTTATTGCGAAACCCTCCCTTATCTGGGATCAAAGCTCAAATGGCTCATGTGTATAATGTGACTAAATGAATGGAGCCGCAAAATTACTGGTCAATACACTTACTATCAGTTTCCTGCAGAATTCTTGAGGATATTCGCAGTTCGAATATAATAAATTTCTTTGAGGCAGAAAAGCTACTTTCCGTAAACCAGCACCGATTTATGAAGCAACGCTCGTGCAGAACACGGCTTACTGGTTTCTCACGTGATTTCCTGCAAACCATGGGTGAAGAGAAACACATAGAATCCATATTCCTAGATTTTCGGAAACCGTTTGGTACAGTGTCCACTGCGGAATGATATAGTCCTAGCATACGGATTATATTCTCACATTCGTGATTGGCTCAAGGACATCTTTAGTAATAGAACACAATGAGTTGTCCTCAACGGCAGGTATTCGTCAGAGGGAGGGTGTCGTCAGGAGTGCGTCCTACAAGTGTGACAGGAGGGCCCTCATTCTCCATATATATGTAAATGATCTGGTGGGCAGGGTGGGCAGAGATCTGCGGCTGTTTGCTTGTGATGCTGTGGTGTACATGAAGGTATCATCGTTAGGCGACTATAGGTGGATACAAAATGAACTGAACAGAACTTCACGTTGGTGTGCCGAATGGCAGCATGTTCTAAAAGTTGAAAAATGTAAGTTAATGCGGATGAGAAGGAAAAACAATCCTGTAACGTTCGAATAAAGCATGAGTGGTGTGCACGTGGTTAAAATGTGTAAGGGTGACGTCACAAAACTATTTGAAATGAAACGAGCACGTAAGGGCCGTGGTAGCGAAGGAGAATGGATGACTTCGGCTTACTGGGAGAATTTTAGGAAAACGTCACTCATTTTTCAAGGAATACTTCAGTATTGCTCAACTGTGTGCGATTCCCAACAGGTTCGATTAAAGAAAGAAAGAAAGCAGTTCTGACGTGTGCAGCTTAGACTTGTTTTCGATACGTGTGATCATCTTGCAGGTATTACAGAGTTGCTTTGGGAACTCAAATGGGAATCCTTTGAGGGAAGACGACTTCCTTTGTCACGAAGCACCACCGAGAAGTTTTAAAGAACCGGAATTTGAAGCTGACTGCCGAACGATTCTACTACCACCACATACATTATGGTTACAGTCACTATGGCAAGATAAGAGAAACTAGTGGCCCCACGGATGCATATAGACAGTCGTTTATACCTCGTTCCATTTACGAGTGGAAAAAGGAAGGAAATTACGACTAGTAGTACAAGGTACCCTCCACCGTGCGCCATACAGTGACTTGTGGCTGTAGCTGGAGATGTAGAGGTACTGTTAGTTCTATCTTTACACTTCACTACTGAACGTGCAATGAACACCTTGCAGAGCGTTAACTGAAATGAGGCGAGACGTTGACATTGAGCTGCCAGATACTGAAAATTTACAGTTCGTGAGACGAAATATTACAGATATATACATTTCAATACAATGAATACACACACACACACGTCAGCTCCACCCAGAGGGAAGTGTTTTATAAACAACAATTTGTATACAACAGCACATGTTTAATTGAGGAAAATAATCCTCCCTGTCTCTTCAAACTATACGTTATTACTACAACATTCCGTTATTTACATATTTTCAAAAAAACACTACTGCTCATGAAACTTTGTCAGTGAAAGCAATTTCAAACACATCTGAAATGCATTATCCTCACATTAAACATACGGAATTCTGTTCAGAGATTTCACATAAAAAGTGTGGACTCATTACTTTTCAGCAAATGCTCGAAATTCAGAAATGGAAAGCGCAAATGTGACAGACAATTTCCAGGTTTCGGTACATTGTTCTAGGGCACAACACAGTTTTTTCCTCAGCATTACATTGCTCCACTTACATTACCAAAACTGGTTCGGCATAAAAAAGGAAAAACTCACGTGGCAATGTATTTATCTTGCTTGTTAACTTTTGAGATTTCACCAGCACCTTTGTTACAGTGTGAATTATGTTATAGGAATATGCGCTGGGCTATACTGAGAAGGTGGCAAAGAAATGCAAGATGTGCGATGAGTTGAAGAGACCACCTTGTTACAGTGCTTTAATTTTCAAACACCAGGCACTGGCACAATCTCCTGAAACATAGCTGCTAGGATAGTGATGTTTCATCGCAGGTACAGGCAGCATTGAGGTAGAGTCATTAGCTTTACCTTTCAGGCAAGATTTTCGTGAAGCTGTGACTTACTGAATCTATTCTCTATGTTAACGAAGCAGCAGGTATTATAAAGACGGTATAAAAGTCCCCTTACACTAATTGCTGATATACTTTCTCATAAAGAAAATGTCATTTTCAACTACCTAGTATTGTCAAATTGCAATAGTGAAGTGAACTATCCGCTTTGAATTCACTCCCTTCCAAGAAGGATTCTTGTACCATTTGTTACCGCTTCTGGCAAGTGAACGTGTAATAAAACTTTCGGAAAGAAATCCCGGCAAATAAAAGAAAATTAACCTATTCTCATTATGACCCTCCTTGCATCAACAAGAAAATCACTTTAACTACGATCTTCCCAACAACGCTTCGACTGAAAGGCGCGAAGGTACCTCGAATTGCAAAATTGGCTTGCGGAACAACTTGATCTGACGGTATTTGATTCTGTTTGTGTAAAGATTTGAGAACGAATCCGCTATGTGTCTTCCCGGTGAACTACTTTGGGCTTATACCGATGCTGTGTAGAAACCAGGGTGAATGAAGTGAGTCCTGACAAGACAGGAGGTGTGAGATGCGTTTGCATATCGATTCTGTGTTTGGCTTATCAACATAAACATTATTTCGCCGTTTATATTCCTTATAAAAACCAGACATTGTATGTTGTACCACCGTACGGCGAGACCTTCAGAAGTGGTGGTCGAGATTGCTGTACTCGCCGGTACCTCTAATACCCAGTAGCGAATCCTCTTGCATTGATGCATGCCTGTAGTCGTCGTGTCATACTACCCACAAGTTCATCAAAGCACTGTTGGTCCAGATTGGACCACTTCTGAACGGCGATTCGGCGCAGATCCCTCAGAGTGGTTGGTGGGTCACGTCGTCCATAAACAATTCTTTTGAATCTGTCCCAGGCATCTTCGAAAGGGTTCATGTCTGGAGAACATGCTGGCCACTCTAGTCGAGCGTTGTATTTATCCTGGAGGAAGTCATTCACAAGATGTGCAGATGGGTGCGCGAATTGTCGCCCTGAAGACGAATACCTCGCCAATATGCTGCTGATATAGTTGCAGTACCGGCCGGAGGATAGCATTCACGTATCGTACAATCATTACGGCGCCTTCCATGACCGTCAGTGGCGTACGTCGCCCCCACATAATCCCACCCAACACAGCAGGGAACCTCCAGTTTGCGGCACTCGCTGGACAATGTGTCTAAAGCGTACAGCCTGACGTGGTTACCCCCAAACACGCCTCGGACGATTGTCTGGTTGAAGCCATCTGCTAAACTCATCGATGAAGAGAACATGATGCCAATTCTGAGTTGTCCATTCGGCATGTTGGTGGGCTCATCTGCACCGTACTGCATGGTGTCGTGGTTGCAAAGATGGACCTCGCGATGGACGTCGGGAGAGAATTCCCGCATCCTGCAGCCTATTGTGCACAGTTTGAGCTGGATACGAGGTCCTGCGGCTGCACGTAAAGCATTATTCAACATGGTGGCGTGGCTGCCAGGGTTCCTCCAAGCCAAAACCCAAAGGTAGCGGTCATACTTTGCAGTGGTAGCCCTTGGACTGCCTGAGAGATGCATGTCATCGACAGTTCCTGTCTCTCTGTATCTCCTCCATGTGCTAACAACATCACTTTGGTTCACTTCGAAACGCCTGGACACCATCCCAGGAAGGGCTATCAACAAGGGAAAAGTAACAATGCGGACGTGATCGAACCGCGGTGTTAACCGTCTAGGCATGGTTGACTACGAGCCGTGTACCTCCCTCCTGGTGGAATGACTGGAACTGATCGGCTAGCGGACGCCCTCCGTCTAATAGGCGCTGCTCATGCATGGTGGTTTACATCTTTGGGCGGGTTTAGTAAGATCTCTGAACAGTCAGAGGGACTGTGTCTGTGATACAGTATCCACAATCAACGTCTATCTTCAAGAGTTCTGGAGACCGGGATGATGCAAAACTTTTTTGATGTGTGTATTGCGCAGCTGCATTGAATTTAAGTGTCTCGTTTTCTCAGTATAAATCTCAACATAAGACTTCTTTTACAATTACTTGATATTGGCAACAATCACAGTTTTGCGACAAAGTTTCTACAGATTTTTCTAGAAGGGGTTGTCAGTCTGATTTTATTTCCATCAGTATGAATTATTACCGTGCAGTTTCTGCATTCAATTAGACAGCGAACAATAAATTGTTAGAAGCACATGGTAATTGTCTGTAAGATATATGGTAAACGTTAAATTGTTTGACGAATGCTAAGCCAAGCAGTGAAAATTTTTGTTTGTTGCTGTTGTTGCCGTTGTTGTGATATCCCATCCAAAGAGTGCTTTGATGCAGCTCTCCATGCTACTCTATCCTGTGAAAGTCTCTTCATCTCCGAGTCGCTACTGGAACCTACATCCTTCTCAATCTGCTTGTGTATTCATCTCCTGGTCTCCTCTACGCTTTTTACCCCTCATGAATCCCCCCAGTATTAAATTGGTGATCAGTTGATGCCTCAGAATATGTCTTACACAACCATCCCTTCTTCTGGTCAGTTGGGCCACAGATTTCTCTTTACACCAATTGTATTCAGTACCCTCCTCATTACTTACGTGATCCACCCATCTAATCTTCAGCATTCTTTTGTAGCACCACATTTCAAAGGGTTTTATTCTCTTCGTGTGTAAACTGTTTGTCGTCCATGTTTCATTTCCATACATGTCAACACTCAACACAAATACTTTCAGAAAAGACTTCCTGACACTTAAATCCTTACTCCATGGTAACAAATTTCTCTTCTTCAGAAACATTTTATGTCCTCTCTATTTAGACCATTATCAAATGGTGCAAATGGCTCTGAGCACTATGCGACTTAACTTCTCAGATCATCAGTCGCCTAGAACTTAGAACTAATTAAACCTAACTAACCTAAGGACATCACACACATCCATGCCCGAGGCAGAATTCGAACATGCGACCGTAGCGGTCGCTCGGTTCCAGACTGTAGCGCCTAGAACCGCACGGCCACTCCAGCTGGCTCGACCATTATCAGGTATTTTGCTTCCCAAATAGCAAAACTCCTCTACTACTTCAACTGTCTCATTTTCTAATTTAATTCCCTCAGCGTCACCTTATTTAATTCGACTACATTCAATTACCCTCTATTTGCTTTTGTTGGTGTTCATCTTGTATCTTTCTTCCAAGACACTGTCCATTCCAATTTTCTTTATCGAAAAGGATATTTCTTTTCCGGTAGCACAGGCTAGAAACACAAATTTTGTGATGCACCACACAAAATGGTGTTGGTAGACAAATATCGCTTAGAAACGTTTACTTCGTTTGAGTGTTAAAATGCTTTTGTAGCTCAAAACGCAAGAAAATTCGACGAAGGTGACAAGAAGTGTCGGTTAATTGTAATGGCAGCGTATGACACGTAATCTGATGTTATCTGTGTTCTCGCCATTTAATCTCTAACACAGTGGAAGAGCAGAACGACGACGGAGGTTCCCCCTGTGGATCGGCCTCCTCATCTGCAGGTCACTTTCAGTAAAACAATTCTCTGTCTTCAATTACGTTATATTGTAATGTTACAATTAGAAAAGCAGAAGAAATTAAATCATACGACTGAGGTTTGGTGATTGCGAGCTACAATTTTTCGTCATTCTGGAACCTAAAGTTATGTTATTAAAGGATAATCTCCTAGTAGATGTTTGGTGTTGCAAATCATGTTTCAAAAGTCGATTGCGATTACCGCATAACTCTTCGTATAGTTTCGTGGTCCTGCTGCGTTTCTTCATACGCCTTGGACACTGATAAATAATTTGCAGCTCTGCTGGTACAGAAATAAAAATATATAATGGTACTTCAGAAAATCTTTCCGTGATATTATTCAGTAATTTAATAGGAGATAGGGACATAACTAGATATATGACTAATAACCATTCATTCGAAGTGCTTTATACGTAATTTACAGAATAATCTTGAAAGTTTCACCTCGCACGTCGGTGCAAGACGCTTTATCTTGTTCTTATTAATGATGGTGCATGATGAAATACTTTTTATAACAATTTCTGAACTGAATGTTGACAAATATTTTGATGTGAGTTTTACAATATGTTGACTAACATTGAGAATATACCGTCACTTTTGATATAGCATAATACCCCACAGTCATTGCATTCTGTGTCTCTGTTCCAGGTTGTAAGTACTGCTGCCGAATGTAGGTACATTATACCGACATGCCCTACTCGGAAACTATCGTCATGACTAACAAACGGCTAATAGAATTCCTTTTTATGTCGATGAAAGCAGACGATTTTTCCCTTTTTCGCATTCACAATATTGCATACGAGTTTGTCCTAATATCACTGTATTGGAGTGATTACTGGATTGAATATCGGTCAAAAGTTTTTTTCTGGGGGTTTTACAAACATTTACTTCTATTCATAAAATTCCGTGTCTTCTTATTTAGCGTAACACCAATTACTCACTGCATTCATTATCTCTGTTACAGGTGACGAGTAGTGATGAAGAGCGTAGGACCAATCCACCTCTACGGCCTGTACGGGAGCAAGACGTGGAGGTCTTGTTCCAATACCGTGAGTACCTTTTGGTGTGCCGAGGATACGAGTAGTAATGATTCCAGTAGTGTAATGGTTTTGATGAAGTGGCTTTGTTACACAGCATACGTTTAATATCAGCGACTTGTTTCCGTATCCCATCTGAGTCTGCTCAAATAAACACGAAATGACTGTAGCGTTGGAAATTCTTTGTTACTTTGTTGTAGTCTGCTTTATACGTAAAGTGATTTGGGGAATCTATGATATTTGCTATGGGAAGGATATTCAGTTCTGCTAGTCTTACAGCAAAAAGCTCTGTACCGACCACTTGTATCTGAGTATCAACTTTTTACAGGTCGTATTCTCTTCATTTGCCTGACAGACGGAATTCATGGACTTGGTCCTAGCTACTCAGCTGTCATTGAGTGCACTCCTTCCTGATGTAACTATCAGCTAGATCCATGTGGTAGTAACAAAGTTAGAGAAAACAACGAGGAGACCTTAATACACCACAGTGGTTCTAAAACAGAAGGTTGTGTCATAGAGGACAGTGTATTGCCCATTAGCAGTACAGTATTTAGTGGAAAGGAGATGGTCATCACTGGTGTCTCATACTTCTTAAACACTAGATCACTTCATGATTATTTGATCATGTCAAACAAATTTCTGTTCACAGACGGTACTAACTTCATTATTATTTGTCCGCCAACTGCGTCAACAACGTTGGATAGCAGTAAGTACTAGAAGATGTATTCACGTTTTCTGACATGCAAGAGCAGTAATATCAAGTATTATAGCTGTCGAAACTTCCTGACAGATTAAAAGTGTGTACCAGAAAACAATTTTAATCTGTCAAGAAGTTTCATATCAGCGCACGCTCCGTTCCAGAGTGAAAATCTTATTCTGGAAACATACCCCAGGCTGTGGCTAAGCCATGTCTCCGCAATATCCTTTCTTTCAGGAGTGCTAGTTCTGCAAGGTTCACAGGAGAACTTCTGTAAAGTATGGAAGGTAGGAGACTAGGTACTGGCAGAAGTAAAGCTGTGAGGACGGGGCGTGAGTCGTGTTTTGGTAACTCAGATGCTTCGGTCAGAGGGTTAGCTGCCCTCTGTAATAAAAAAAAAAACTGAGTTCAGCCATCAAAAAGAGGCTTAAACGGGTCTCTTACGACGTCCGCCCCGAGCAGATGCAACGGAAAAAAAAAGATGGATGGTAGGGCAGTTGCCCGCGAAAGGCGAAGGTCCCGAGTTCGAGTCTCGGTCTGCCACACACAATTTTAATCCGTCAGGAAGTTTCATATCAGCGCACACTCCGCTGCAGAGTGAAAATCTCATTCTGGATTATTGCTATCTATGTACAGTCTTAGACATAAAAACTGACCTCCAGCCGGCCGCCACAGAGACTAAGACAGTACACACTGCAATGATAACACATTATTAGTCTGTAGCAGTGGATGACAGTGACCTTTGGCGGATACATGTTGTTGATATTAGTGGTGAACTTTTATTTTTCAGGACACTTCTACCGCCACGACGTAGTTTGGGCCATCCCCGAGACCCGCGCTCACGTACGTAGTACCAAACGTGGCGGCAGGTAAGGTGCAAGAGAGGCATGGCGGAGGTTAAACAGCCCAGCAGCAGCAGCCGCAGCAGCACCGCGATGTGGTTGAGGCAGAGTGAGGAGGAGGAGGTGAGGGAGGCCAAGTCCTGCCGCGGCGGCTGCTGGCCTGCCTCTGCATTAGGCTGCCACGAGGCCGCAGTTCCAGGAGGACCAGCAGGTGAGTCTCGCCTGTTGTGCCATGTCTACAGAATTCTTCAGCGTGGCACTTACCGTGCAGCGCAGCTCAGTTTTTGAATATGCCGTCATTACTGTCCCACACAGTGACCTCTAGGGTTGGAGTGAGTGCGGGAGGGGTGTTTGGGATTATCCAAATTTATGTTCTGAAGCTGTGTGCAGGGACTTGAGTGTTAATTATCATTCTTCAGAATTTTGATTGTAGGGAAATAGCTCAATCAAGTTCAAAGAATGCCTGTGAAGAATGAGGAAAATTCAAATTCTAACAGTAACTCAAGTATCAACGAGTTTGTGCTATTTATGTGAGATAATCATGTATGTGTTTTAATCAAAATAATGTAAACATAACCATATAACAGTTTTGCATGGAAGCTACATGCGTAGTTTCTTGTATGAATAATTTGTGTAAAAACGATTTTAAATTTATGAATAAAATAAATTAAATATTTTTAGTTTTATTTAGAGTTCATCCCGAAGAAACGCCGACACTAGGTAGTCAGCCTAAGGAAGTGAGCGCAGCCAACAAAATCCCAGTATCTATTGAAAGAAACACATACAAAACTTATGACATCTTTGTAAAGACATGGAAGATGTCACTGCTTGTTCACTAGCCATTTCTTTAGTTTGATTAGTAGTTATCTGTGTAATGATAGGGGGTACTTGGCATCATTTCACCTGAAGGGAAATGTATGGTTAATTGTACTCATCACGACAGAAGCCTAGCGAAGCTTAATTGAAATAAGACTAGCAGTAGATAGTAACTCAGTCTGCGTATGCGGTCTAATGTATGAGTCACGATATAACCATGGCTCTACCTGTAAAAGAAATGATATTCTGCAATTAAGGAAATGGTAAAAAGTAGAAATTTGAAATTATCATCTTTTTATACTTTTCATTCTCTACCACATATAGTAGTGTTGGTTGTCTGAGGTAGGATCCACAGCCACAGTCAATTACAGGACAGCTGACTTTGTAGTAATCAGATGGTTCCCCATCTGGAAATATTTAGCGAAGTTTTCCAGATTGGAATACGTCTTTAAATTAAGGTAAGCTTTCGAAATACTTGTTTGCAACAGGGGAATAGGAATAATTTTTAATTTATTTTACTGACTGTGACATTTTCTGAGACGAAATTTTGATAGCCTGTAACACTCGTCAGGAAAATGACCGACTCTGCCCTGTTACACATGCTTAGGAATATGCCCTTGATAATTCCTGCTGGGTCACGTTTCTATCTAATCAAAATTAAAGGGGTTACAATTTCTTGGTCCTGTCCACTGTTTTCGGAGATCTGTCTTGTTTGTAAGCTATTGCAGCCACCTCTCCGTTATTCGAAATCAAGAAATCCCCTGGCTACATTAAACCTTCTGGGTATGACATAGGTCAAATTGCACCTGCGTTAGCTGCTGGCTGGTAACATCCAAACTGATGTGTTCTCATATGTCAACCAGAAATGCCACATATTTAAGGACACAAGGACTTGCGTTAGTCGTTGGGATTTCCTGCAGATAAAGACGGGCTGGGATTTTACATACTAGCATACAATCTGAAAAGTTCCTGTCTTTATTCCTTTATATCGCACGTTGATACATACAGAACAGGCGTAATCAACATAAAATTTCACAATTGTCACGTATTTCTCAGTTTCCCTGACGCATTAATACACACATTGTAGATACGTTAATGAAAGGGTGTGTGAGTACTGACAATTTTGATTAGTTACAGATACAAGAAGATGCGTTAATGTAAACATATTTTGTTTCTCATTCAACTCTTCATATATTACCAATAGGAAGCATAGATGCTACTGTATGAAGTGTTGAATCATAAACAAAGTCCATAATATTGTCGCCAAGAAGTATACAAATGGTACTTATCGGCAATGTTATCATTGGAGGATAACACCCATTTACCTTTTTCTATCAGTCCTGAGAGTTTGTAGGCCTACTATCATCGTGGAATCAGACTGTAGACTGTATCAACAGGACGAAAGCAGCCATGGTTAGGAAACGACCGAATCGGATGTTATAAGCGGAAATTGCTCCGGTGTGTCTGGCAGTCGCCCTTCTGCTGCAGATCCTTCGTAGTCGTACGTGGGGAGATACTAGAATGGCTCGAAAAAAGCAAAATGGTTCAGTAAATACGCTTACCTGAAGAGCTATGAGCAGTTGTTAACTTTTGCTACTGTGGAATACATCTCTTCTGCCGAAGAACTACTCATGGTTCATTAGGTATGCGTTTTAGAGCCCTTGTTTACTGGATATTTTTGTTGTTTTGGTTCACACTACCTAATCCCAAAACACGAAAAACCAAGAATTTGCAGTAGAAGTAGTCCACTGTCAGAGGTATCAAAAGTACTTTCGCTTGCAAATTAAGACGAGATACGTCGGATTGATATATATATATATATATATATATATATATCCCTCTCCATCACCTCTGAGAGTTTGTAAGATCATTACGGACCAACACCGAATGGCTCGCATTCTCTATGCATTCTTCGTTCACGCCACCATTTACAACAGTGATCTAACACTCAGTATAAAGAAAAGTTTCTATTTAAACAGACCTAGCGGTTCGTTAACTCTATAATGACTTCAGTGTCGTCACCTGTTGCAGGACGGAAGTGTAGACTAGATGAATATCATAAGATCGGAAAATCGGTTTTCTTTTGGAATACAAACAGTGACACGTCTTTGTTGTGATCGGTACATGTTTCGTTAACGGGGAAAGTAATCCTGAATTAATCTGTGGTTTTCTGTTGCAGGAAACCTACACGAAGGAGAAGCACGAGATGGTGTCTGCGTGGGTGCTGAAGCATTTCGGAAGCGCCCAGGACCGCTGCAGGTGGATGGAGAGGCTGCACGAAGAAGCCGTCAACACACGAGTCATAGAGGTAACGTACTGCGAAAGTTTTAGCTATGCAACCAGTGGTGAGTAAAAATTTGACATGATAGGGATCCAAAATGCTCGAGCAGTACTCAAGAATGAGTCGTATAAGTGTTTTATAAGCAGTCTCCTTTACAGATGAACCACATGTTCCCAAATTTCTACCAATGGACGGAAGACGATTATCCACCTTCCCCACAACTGCCATTACTTGCTTGTCCCACTTCATATCGCTGTGCAATGATACGCCCAAATATTTTATCGACGTGACTGTGTCAAGCGCTACACTACTAATGGAGTATTCAAACATTACGGGATTCTTTTTCCTATTCATCTGCATTAATATACATTTAACTATATTTAGATTTAGCTGCCATTCTTTACACCAATCACAAACCCTGTCCAAGTCATCTTGTATCCTCCGGCCGGCTTCATTGAGTGACTGTAGGAGTGGCCGAGTTGTTCTAGACGCTACAGTCTGGAATCGCGCAACCGCTACGGTCGCAGGTTCGAATCCTGCCTCGGGCATGGATGTGCGTGATGTACTTAGAACTACTTAAACCTAACCAACCTAGGGGACTGATGACCTTAGAAGTTAAGTCCCATAGTGCTCAGAGCCATTTGAACCATTTTTTCACTCAACGACGACACCTTCCCGTACACCACAGCATCATCAGCAAACAGCAGCACATTGCTATCCACCCTATCCAAAAGATCATTTATGTAGATAGAAAACAACAGCGGACCTACTACACTTCCCTGGGGCACTCCAGATGATACCCTCACCTCCGATGAACACTCACCGTCGAGGACAAGGTAGTGGGTTCTATTACTTAAGAAGCCTTCGAGCCACTCAAATATTTGGGAACCAATCCCATATGCATGTACCTTAGTTAGGGGTCTGCTGTGGGACACCGAGTCAAAAGCTTTCCGGAAGTCAAGGAAATGGCATCAGTCTGATAACCTTCATCCACGTCGATCATCACAACAGACGTAAAGCACTGACACCCTTTATTATAAACTTCGTGTCAGTATCTACACACACTCCGTTTCAATGAATACTCAGTATTTCACAAGTAATAAATCTATGTTGCCCCATATGGATAACGATTGCAATAAGTATTTGTCTTGATTACAACCTCAGTACAAAATTAAGTACTCACGTAAGACTGCTTTGACATCACAGCATGTGGCCATATGTACAAGTGTACTTTGCCGTGAATTAAACACCTTCACACAAACAGTGCCTGTTTTGTATTGTGAGTTTCGTTTTGTGAAATACGGAGGACATCGAGGCTTAGGTCTCTGACTGTGAGAAAAAATCTTGCAGATACAGATGGAATTGCATGCAGTGAAAACTTTGCAGTAAAGCAGGATGTAGGACGTGAAAGCAACAATACCAAATTAAATGGGATTCCCGAAAAAATTAAGCTGAGATCCTGATGAACCATGGTTCAAGATGCTGTTTGCTGACTGCCTATGGAACTGTCTACAACCAGGAATCATGTACAGTCTTAGACATAAAACCTGGCCCTGTCCATCTGCCACAAAGGCTGTCAGAATCGTTCTCTCAAGATGACCACTATAACCAGCCGCCCATAAGCATTCTATGTCTGGCCATATGCGCTACCTGTCGCAGTGCTGTGTCTGCTCAGGGGATAGTGCTAGGCACCGTCCAATGTAGGTATAAAGTTTCGAGTTTTGTCCACTCCATTCCCTTTATTTTTAAATAGCATTTAGATTGACTGAAATATGGTATGCTTCACCTTCTAATCCAGTTGTAATAACAAAACCTTCCAGAAACTATTCTTTAAAACAGCTCGCGGCTGCGTCAAGATCAGAACAGTTTATGCTTGAGAGGTTCCTCGCCTTCAGTGGCCACTGGCTGCCAGCCGTATTCCAAATGCCGTCTAACGCTGGGTGCCGTTAGCTGGATGAATGTGGCACAGGGCTATGAGTGAATTAACGAGATGTGTAAGGAAATCAATAAGACTGATTTTACTATCTACCAATGTTTATACTGCTTTCAAACAACGATATTTTCCTCTTCAGAGTACTTCCCTTCGTCAGATACACACCAGTGGAGTCGTTGTTCCAGTCTTGGTAGCGGCGCTGAAAGGCCTTTAACGTGCCGGGCACATTCTTGACAGTGTTCTCCAAGTCACAAAATACCAAAATAACGTCCATTTGAGACATTTTCCAGTTTAGGGTGAATAAAAATTTTACAAGGACTTATATCAGGCGAAAACAGGAGCTGCTCAACGACAGGGGTCCCTTTTGAGGTCCAAAATTCCGTGATGGAAGTGGCCCTGTGCCATGGGGCATTGCCATGACGCAGCATCCACTTGTCTGCAGTGTCTGGTCTCCCTCGTGTCACCATTTCCCTGAGTCTTTCACAGATAGCTTTTTACAACTCTTGGTTGCCAGTTCTTCCAGGAGCAGCAGTCTCACAAGAGCACACACATTTCCCTTGTTTTCATTGGTTTATGAAACTGGTCTCATTTAGCGAGATTCATCTTCAACGTGTTCTCGGCCTTCCAAAAATGACTTGTGCCTGCAAAAAGCTTGGGCCTTTTATTATAACTGTTCCCCATAGGCCTGTTTCAACTTCTCAAAGGTCACACACGTGGATTGCCCAAGTTCGACACTAAACGTTGTGACATAACGTTGCTCTAAATTCCACTGTTCCATTTTCGTAACACACAACAAGGATACTACTTCGCTGATGGCACTCTCGAACATCCCCTGATGGCTGCATGGAGCTGAAACTCGGATGAGCATCTGGAAGGCATGAACAAGTAGGTCTGCACGAGTAGAACTTGACAGCGTTGCCAGATCGGTTCGCAGTGTTGTCAGTCTCGTTGCTTTTCTGAATGAGATTTTAACTCTGCAGCAAAGTGTGCGCAACAATGCGAGAGATCTGGTAACACTGTGTTGTTGTTCTTGCGTAGACCAATGCCTTCATACCTCCCTGATACTCAAGAGTTTCACCTCTGTACATACATTATGTGATTCCTGAGAGTGCCATCAGTGGTGTTGCGTTTTTATTGTCTGGTCCGAAAATGGAACGGCGGAATTTAGAGCAACGTTATGCCATCAAGTTTGATGTTGAATTGGGGAATCCACGAGTGTGACCTTAGATAACTAGAAACTGGTCCTTAAGAAACAATTCTATAAAGAGCGCAAGTTTTTCACTGTCACTAATAGATTTAGGAAGACCGAGAACACGTTGAAGAAGGACTGTGCTCAGAGAGAGCCTTCAACTTCAAAATCCGACCAAAAGATCGAACGTGTGTGGGCTCTTGTGAGATTCTTCATCCACGACAAACCATCAAGCAAGAGTTTCACAAAGATGTCCTTTAAAAGCCAGGAAAATGGTGAATCGAGTGAGGCTGGACATTACAGGCAGGTGGATGCTGCTGGATTATGACAACACTCCACTTCAAGTGGTCACATCCATCACAGATTTTTAGACCTCAAACGGCATTTCTCTTGTTCCATAACCCCTACTATTAACCTGATTTGAGTCTCTGCCACTTTTTCTTTTCCCAAAACTGAAAAATAATTTAAATGGGCGTAATTTTAGAACTCTAACATGGTTGTCACACTCCTTTGAATGTTGTTCAAATGACCTAACAATTGAAGCCCTTCAGGTCTTATACCAAGACTGGAGTGACTCCACCGGAGTGCACCTCCTGAACGGAACTACTTAGGAGTGGACAATATTCTTGTTGACAAATTAAAACTATGATAGAAAAGTAATGAGAGTGATGTTTTTTCTTACATATCTTGTATATGACATATACATACTGGGGCCAAACTGCTGGTACGAGAGTTGTATTTTCATAAACTGTACTTGTACAATGCGTGTTCTTTGTATGCTATTTTTGCTTTTTGCGAGTATGCACTGAAGTGTACAAAGAATGAATGCTTTACATATTTCCTTTTCTTGGTTTAATACCATAACGTTGCATCGTTGTCAAAGCCAAAATTTATTCTGAACTTCTTTAGTCACAGTACTTTCCATCAAAAACAAGAGTGATATTTTTTCCTGGTGCAGTAGGTTAGCTTGTGTCATGAGGAAGCAAGACAACTCAGTCGCAAAAACAGCGCTCCACATCAACCCTGGAGGAACAAGAATACGAGGAAAACCGGCAAAGAGATGGACTGACAACGTCAGGGGAGACAAGCACGTTGTTGTCTTAACACCAGAAGATGTCAACGACAGGGAGAAATGAAGGAGATGCAGCAAAACAGCAGACCCCGCAAGTCGGAATTAATGCGTGGTAAGAAAGAGAGAGTAGGTCAGCTTGTATTATTTTTCCTGTCTCACGTTCACTCTTATATCTATGAAATTTTAAATGTGTATTAGACCGCAAAGCTGCATCATCACCAGCGTTTAATTAATGCAACTCTGAACAGGTTTATATGGATCTCAAGTGTATTGGTATACTTCGAAGCTATTACTGTGATAACCATTTTACCATGTATTTTTGTCCGTCTGTTTTCTTTCTTTCATTTCCGTTTTAAACTACATAAACTCCCTACATCCGAGCGCTCACTCACTTCCAACAATGAAATGTATGCCTCACCCCTCCTTTCTGTTGGTGTTATAGGATTCACCTTTCTAACGGAGGGTTAAATAACAGAATTTTCGAAATGTATTTCTTGTTTTCCCAATTCCATAACTTGCATTGTTGTACATTACAAAATATCTTTGAGACTGTAATTTACTCTTCCTGTACAATCACAGTTCTCACGCTTATGTGTGCTTAGGCAATAGGCATAATAATAATCATCTAATATCTTACTTCCCATTCACACCATCATTCTGTGACTGCATCTACATGGATACTCTGCAAATTACATTTAAGTGCTTGGCAGAGGTTTCATCAAACCAACTTCACAATTCTCTATTATTCCAATCTCGTATAGCGCGCGGAAGGAATGAACACCAATATCTTACCGTACGAGTTCTGATTTCCCTTATTTTATCATGATGATCGTTGCTCCCTATGTAAGTCAGTAAAATATTTTCGCATTCGAAAGAGAAAGTTGGTGATTGGGCTGGACATCACTTAAAGTAAGGCGTGTTTAGTTGCGACGGAATCTTCTCACGAAATTCCTAATCCTGTATCATTTCTGTGACACTCTCTCCCACGTTTCACGATAATACAAAACGTGCTGCACTTCTTTGAACTTTTTCGATGTACTCCGTCAGTCCTACCTAGTACGTGTCCCATACTCTAAAAGAGAACGGACAAGCGTAGTGTAGGCAGTCTCCTTAGTACATCTGTTACATTATCCAAGTGTCCTACCAATAAAAAGCAGTCTTCGGTTAGCCTTTCCCACAACATTTTCTATGTGTTCCTTCCAGTTCCTGTTGCCAATTTTCGCACCATACAGATATATTTTCTAAATCGGTTTGCAATTTGTTTTGATCTTCTGATGACATTAGTAGTCGATAAACTGCAGCGTCATCTGCAAACAACCTAATATTACAGCTCAGATTGTCTTCCAAATCGTTTATATAGATATGGAAAAGCAAAGGACCTATAACACTACCACGGGGAACGCCAGAAATCACTTCTTTTTTACTCGATGACTCTCCGTCAATTACTACGAACAGTGACCTCTCTGACAGAAAATCGCCAATCCAGTCACATAATTGAGACGATATTCCATAAGCACGCAATTTCACTACGAGCCGCTTGTGTAGTAACGTGTCAAAAGCCTTCCGGAAACGCAGAATTACGGAATTGATCTGAAATCCCTTGTCAATAGCACTCAACAGTTCATGTGAATAAAGAACTAGTGGTATTTCACAGGAACGATTTTTCCTAAACCCATGTTGATTGTGTGTCAATAGACAGTTTCCTTCGAGGTAATTCATAATGTTAGAACACAATATGTGTTCCAAAATCCTGCTGCATATCGACGTTAACGATATGGGCCTGTAATTTAGTGGATTACTCCTACGTCTTGAATATTGGTGTGACCTGTGCAACTTTCCAGTCTACGGGTACGGATCTTTGTCGAGCGAACGGTTGTGTATGATTGTTAAGTATGGATATAATGCATCAGAAAACTCCGAAAGGAACCTAATTGGTATACAGTCTGGACCAGAGACTTGCTTTTATTAAGTGATCTAAGTTGCTTCACTACTCTGAGGATATTTACTTCTACGTTACTCATGTTGGCAGCCGTTCTCGATTCGAATTATGGAGTATTTACTTCGTCTTCTTTTGTGAAGGCATTTCGGAAGGCTGTGTTCAGTAACTCTGCTTTGGCAGCACTGTCTTCAGTAGTATATCCATTGCAATCGCGCAGAGAAGGCACTGATTGTGTCTTGCCGCTAACATACTTCACATACGACCAGATTCTCTTTGGATTTTCTGCCAGGTTTCGGGACAAAGTTTCGTTGTGGAAACTGGCGAACTTTTACAGAAGCTTGAAATTTAGCGCGGACTTCAATGCGAGATGCTTATAATAACCTTGGGGATTTTGAGTCTGTTTAAATTTGGCATGTTTGTTTCGTTATTTCTGCAACAGTGTTCTAACCCGTTTGTCTAAATCTCTCAATTGCCGCCGATACTGTTTCTTTGAATTCAAGCCACATCTGGTTTACACTTATATTATTAAGTTGGAATGAGTGGAGATTGTCTCTCAGGAAGGCGTCAAGTGAATTTTTATCTGCCTTTTTGAATAGGTATATTATTGGTTTAATTTTGGACTATCTGTGGGTTACAATATTCAATCTCGCTACGAGAACCCTGTGTTCACTAATCCCTGTATCCGTTTTGACGCTCGTTATCAACACAGGATTATTTGTCGCTAAGATGTCAAGTATGTTTTCACAACCGTTTTCGATTCACGTGGGCTTATGAACTAACTGCTCGAAATAATTTTCAGAGAATGCGTTTAGCACAATTTCGGATGATATTTTATGCGTACCTCCGGATTTAAACATGTATTTTCGCCAACTTATCGAGGGTACCATCAACTGTTACCGTACGACCCTGGTACGAGTTTGAAATCAAACTCAAGTTTTCTTTCAACCTTTCAGCAACTGCACCATCTAAATTGGGAGGTCAGTAAAAGGATCCTATTATTATTTTGTTTCGGTAGCCAACAATGACCTCTGCCCATACTAACTCACAGGAAGTATTTACATCAGTTTCGCGACAAGTTACACTACTTCTAACAGCAACAAACACGCCACCGCCAACAGTGTTTAGCCTATCCTTTCAAAACACCGTTAGGTTCGTCGCAAAAATATCGGCTGAGCATATATCCGGCTTTAGCCAGCTTTCTGTGCCTATAACGGTTTCAGCATCAGCGCTTTCTATTAGCGCTTGGAGCTCTGGTACTTTCCCAACACAGCTACGACAATTTACAACTGTTAAACTAATGGTTCCTCTATCTACGTTTTTCCTGTGTTCGCCCTGCCCCTTTGTGACTGAAGCCCTTCTTGTGATTTCCCGAGATCCTCTAACCAAAAAAAACCGCCCAGTCCACGCCACACAGTCCCTGCTACCTGTGTAACAGCCTCCTCCGTATAGTGGACACCTGACCCAGTCAGCGGAACCCGAAACGCAACCACACTTTGGCACAAGTCGAGGGATCTGCAGCCTCCACGGTCGCAGCACCGTCTGAGCTTCTGATTCAGACACTCCACCCGGCTCTGTACCACAGGTCCGCAATCGGTCCTGTCGATTATGCTGCAAATGGTCAGCTCCGCTTTGCTCTTGCAAGCAAGACTGGCAGCGTTTACCACTTCTGTTAGCAGCACGAAATCAGCGCGAATCTCTTCTGATCTATAGTGACACAAATCATTGCTACCGACAACCATCTGCAGTTGGCTGCATCCTTTGCTCTTCATGGTATCCGGGAGGACCCTTTCCACATCTGGAATGACTCCGCCCGGTATGCACACGGATTGAACATTGGTTTTCCTTCCCTTCTTGTCAGCTAAGTCTTTAAGGGACCCCATAACGGGCATAAAGTTGGAGCTCCGAACTACCGATAATCCCACCCTCTGTGATTGCCCGGATTTGCAGGCTGAGTGGTTTCTAATTATTAAACAAATTAGCAATAATTAATGACGTAATAAGCATAATGGCCACAGTATTGTTTCGAAATTATGTTTTAACTACCAGATAATTTCATAGTCCATAAGAAGCTGATGCCTTTCGACCTCAGACATAACGAAAACCATGACCCGCTGTTGAAAGCTGCTGCCCGCTGCGAGTTTCTTACATAACATGGGCGCGTAATGAAACGCTGTGCCTCATGGTCATTCTTATTTTTTATTTTATTGTTATGTCTTTCATAGAATTGCTCTTACAAAAAATGGCTCTGAGCACTATGGGACTTAACATCTGAGACCATAAGTCCCATAGAACTTAGAACTACTTATACCTAACTAACCTAAGGACATCACATACATCCATGCCCGAGGCAGGATTCGGACCTGCGACCGTAGCGGTCGCGTGGTTCCAAACTGAAGCTCCTATAACCGCTCGGCCACTGCGGCCGGCAATTGCTCTTTCAGTGCATGGTGATTCAGTTAATTGGGCAACTGGCGAAGATAACAGCAGAAAACACGTAGCGATAACTTGAATGTAAATGATGACGTTCCTAGAGAATTCATATAAAAAGTTATCCTGCACTGCTTCAGCGTTTACTAAGGAATTGGCATCGCAATGTAAAACAATCTGAGTCACTCCAGTTAATTTTCCTTTCCCAGTATTGCATAATCACGATAGATCTAGCAATAAATATGTGAAATACGAGAATTGGTAGAAAATAAGACATATCTTGGTAGTGTATGAAAACTGCTAATCATTTGGACAAATGCACAGGTTGCGCATTTAGTAACAGAAAGTGACTGGCCGAAAATGATTCAAATGGCTCTGAGCACTGTGGGACTTAACATCTATGGTCATCAGTCCCCTAGAACTTAGAACTACTTAAACCTAACTACCCTAACGACATCACACAACACCCAGTCATCACGAGGCAGAGAAAATCCCTGACCCCGCCAGAATCGAACCCGGGAATCCGGGACGACAATGTTATCACAGCTATAGTCCACCTGTAATTTTAATGAGTCGTGTCAACAAGGAGCGGCGCTGCACAATTACAATTACCAACACTTTTCTGGATTCTAATCTGGTACGAAACTTGTGGGAAAATAACTGCTTAAACTAGACAATTTTCCATTACTCGGCACACGCAGTACTCTAAAAACTTTTACGCGTGTGGTGCGACACTAAACTCCAATCACAAAAGATTACCGTTTCATTCGTATTTCCACTTCTTCTGCTGCAGGACGACAGCACAATTTGTTATGAAGATTTTGCACATAGGATTTTTTCTATACAGCGGCAAGACAGTGTTGTTGCCAGGCAAAACACCGTCTTTACTCTAACAACACAACCACCTTTAACCGACTTTGTTGTGCGTTACAACCATTCAGCTTAATGTTTCCCAATTGGAAATTGTAACGAGAATAGCTGTAATTAAAACTATCTTCACTTATAGGTCGTCGTTTGTAGAATGATTAGTACAGATTTTAGAGTACGGTACGTTTCTCGTATGAAAGAAAAAATTGAATTATTGTTACATTTTACTCAGAACTTGGATTGTATATAAAATTTATTTACTACCTACTAAGTTTCATGGCTTTACCTCAGACTATTCCTAAGTCGTGACGCCTCTTTGTAGGTGTTGATGTAGACATTTAGCATTCTCAAAGGGAAAACATCAAATAACTGAGATGAAACACGTGGTCACCACACACACACACACACACACACACACACACACACACACACACAAAAGCTTTTCGAATGAACAGCTTCGATTATCCAGAAACTATATTCATTTAATGTAAAGATCCAATAGAAAGCCATTTACATATATGATTCTATTAAATATTACATTCTTTTTAACTCGTCGGTAAAAAGCCAACTAATAATTTCTCGGAGAGTGGTAACAATTTTAGATCGATCCTATTTACGGCAAAGTTAAATTCAGTTTTCGACACAAATATTATAGTTGGATGTCAATTAAGCTCGAAGCTCACCTTTTGCTAACGGGTGTGGTTAGTTATTGACATAAACAACTGAGACAAACAGTGTAAAAGAAGCCTCAAATACTTCCTGCGCGGCTGTATGCGGGTTTCGCATGTCACTTGCGAGAATCTCCACACCGGTTTAACACTCTGATATGATTACACGCGCTATTCTTGGTCACGGAGTCTATGTGACGGCTTGACTTTCATCCTCCAAAGCGATAACATCGAAACCACGGCACACGCAAAAACAAATGACAGCTGACGATCGCTGAAGTCATATCCGCGGAAACGCATCCCTTCAGTCGCTTCAAGATGGCGGAGAGCGTCGGGAAGAGTTCCTGTCGCTGTGCCCGAGGCGAAGAGAAAGCCGTACTGCGTGCCGTGGCGCGAGTACGGAAAGGTAAGTGATGTGTTGCGCACGGCTTCAGGTAAGATACGTAGCAGTGGAATGCGCACTGATTAGAAGTTGCAGCATTCGGATGCTGTGTGCACCGCCCCACTTTCATGAAACGCCTTTAATATGGACTCAGCGACTTTGGAATTTCATTCAACAATATTAGTTATTATGAGAGACAAAGATACTGAAGTGTAGTGTAGTCGTTATTTCTTTGCTTGAAATGCGGGGCGATTTGCGTGGTTTTGTTTGCTATGCTGTTCGTAAATAGACGAAATGTAAAAGACGTTATATATGACTATCAAAATTCCCTTATCGTTCATACACATTTCGAAGTGCTAGAATTTAATCACTGTAGCTTCCATTTTGTATCTATTTTGCGTTTCATTAATAATTTGCTGAACTGACGTGAACGTACAGCGCGTGCTACTCAACCGTTGTACGTTCCTGTTGGTAATTCGTTGTCGTACGTCGTAGCCAGTCCGATTTTCAATTGCTACTGTGTACTATCACCAGTCTCTTTGGTTTTTTTCCGACTATATCTCCATTTACGAAATTGTGGCTAAAAAGTGCTCCGAGTTAAAGAAAGTATAAATAAACTTCGTTTATGAAACACAGAAAGTTACGAAGAAGCAGTATTGTTCTTTATCCACATCCGATTAATTATTCACCGTGTTCACTTCCTACCATTTTTCACGGGAACTCTTGCAATAAAAAGGCCATACGCAGGGTAAGTGCACCTTTACCTTCTCTTGTGAATCTCACACGTCAAACTACCGTAGCATATGTGGTTGACTTGTAATCTTTATTCATGTTTATATCACTGGTTCTAATATCATTTGTCTAACATCAGTAATATTACAATGTTTGCAGCAAATATGAGTAAGAAATACTTTTAGTGTTTCATTTATTCCTAAATTTCAGTTTTATAGATAAAGCCAAGAAGATTGTACATCCAAAAATTGGCCATACTATCAAGTCTGAACGTAATGGGTTGGGTATCCATGACCACAAACTTAACATTAACTTTGTAACCATAGTCGAGAATGCGATCTTTCCATCCCCTCTACCCAATAACGATTAACCAAAATTGCTTTACGCCAATGGATACACATCACATCATCATTTTCCTTTCAAGAATTAGGCTATTGCCCCTTCCATACCTAACAAACGGAATAATTTCAATCTTTTCTGAAGTCCTCCAACAACTCTTTTCCCATTCGAATTGTAGTTCACGATTTTCGGTAGAACTTGGCATTCTCATCAGGTATTGTGTCTATTTTTCAAGATACATTTGATTTTCATGTTGAAAATATTTAATTTTGTTCCTTCATTTCCTATCACGTCTCTTTTCGTTCTTTTCATGGTCTCCAAAGTTTCATTTACATAGTGTAACAAAGTAATCATCATTAATTTCCTTTGGGTCTTTGTCACACTTTAGCGTGGAGTCGGTCTTCTTACCATGGTTCTGGCGATGTTAGGGTCAGAGGATGGCTAGATGCACTTCCTGCTGTACCCTGTACTCCCCGGGATGGAATTGGAGTACCCCAGCTGTATGTGTCTAGTGTAAGCCATGAAATAGTGCGAACGTTTTCAAATGTGTGCGAGTAGTGTATGTGAAACGTAAGGGGGGGCGGGGGGGGGGGGGGGGGGAGCCCAGTATCCACCTAGTGGGATATGGAAAACCGCCTAGAAACCACATCCAGGCTGACGCCCTCGTCGGTAATCTGCCGGGGGGATTCGATCCAGGGCCGGCGCGACTACCCGAGTCCAGGAAGCAGCGCATTAACCCCCTTGACTAACCTGGCAGGTCTAAGTAATCACCATCACTTTATAAAATTTCGTAGTGGTTTCTTTTTGCACTTTAGGGGTCATTTGTCTAATATTGGTTCCAAAGACAGTTCGAATGTGCATTAATTTGAAAATAAAATTTTCAGTATCGTCGCCTAAGTAAGAGGTTTGAAACACTGGTTCTAAAAGTAAATTATCGAAAACAGTTTTTTGTCTCACTGGATATTTTCTTCGGAATGCTATTTTTTTTATATATAGCTAGAAACTTTTGGACTGCAAACTCATCGACAGCTCTGATACGGGATATGCATGTAAATCATACATAAGCTGCACTGTAAATTTAAAGTCAAGTGGCGGAACATATCCACCTTTTAGAAATAACATAATATAGAAATAACCTGCGGTGGTGCATTGGAATCTACTACTAGACCCTGTTAAAGGTTCAAAGCACAGACCGTTTGAAGCGTTGCTCCCCCTGGACAGATGTCCACATTGTGCCTTTTGTGTGAAGGTACAAGGCTTACTGTAAACTGGCAGTGGTGCATCAGAATATAATACTGGTCTCCCAGGAAAGTTTCAAAGCACAGACTGATTGAAGCGTTACACCCCCTTGGACAGAAATTGGTATTGAGCCTTTTGTATTCAATCCCGATGTAATTTCTGTATTCCATCGTCAGTGTGAAGGTCCAAGGGTTACAGTGAGCTTGTAATGGTCCATCGGAATCTACTACTGGACTCCCAAGAAATGATCCAAGCACATTCCGTTTGAAGCGTTACTCCCCCTGGACAGAAGTCGGCATTGTGCCTTTTGCGATCAATCCCGATGTAGTTTCTGTGTGTCAGTGTTTTATCGTCAATGTGATGGTCCAAGGGTTACAGAAATCCTGCAGCAGAGTATCGGAATGTACTACTGGACTCCCAGGAAAGGCTAAAAACACAATCTGTTTGAACCGTGTCGCCCCCCAGGACAGAAGTCGGCCTTGTGCCTTTTGCATTCAAACCAGACGCAATTATTGTGTTTCATCATCGATGGGTCGGTCTGAGGTTTACAGAAAACCTGCAATGGTGAATCGGAATCTAATACTGGTCTCACAGGAAACGCTCAAAGCACAACTTGTTTGAGGAGTTACTCTCCCTGGACAGAAGTTGGCATTGTGCCTTTTGTGTCAAGGTACAAGGGTTAAAGTAAACTCACAGTGATGCATTATTATCTAATACTGGCCTCCCAGAAAAGAATCAGAACACAGAGTGTTCGAAGCGTGACGCGCCCTGGACAGAAGTCGGCATTGAGCCTTTTGTATTCAATCCCGATGCAATTTCTGTGTTTCTTCGCCAATGTGAACGATTAAGGGTTACAGTAAACCTGCAGTGTTGCATGTGATTCTAATACTTGTCTCCCAATAAACGTTCCAAAACAGACTGTTCGAAGAGTTACTCCCCCTAGACAGAAGTCTTCTTTGTGCCTTTTGTATTCAATCACGATGCAATATCTGTATTTTACCGTCAGTGAAAGCGCAAGGGTTAGAGTTAACCTACCATGGTGCATCGGAATCTAATACCGGTCCTCCAGAAAAGGTTCAATCCACGGGCTGTTCGATGCGTTACTACCCCTAAGCAGAGGTCGAAATTATGCCTTTTATGTTCAATCCCGATGCAATTTCGGTGTTTCATCGCCAATGTGAAGGCCCAATGGTAACAGTAAACCTGCAGAGGTGCATCGGAATATGATACTGATCTACCAGGAATAGTTCAAAGAACAGAATGTTTAAGGCCATACTACCACTGGACCGAGGTCGGCATTCGCTATTTTTTTCCAATCCCGATGCAATATCTGTGATTCATCGTCAATGTGATGATCCGAGGGTTACAGTAAACCTGCAGTGGTGCATCGGAATCGGCAACTGGACTACCAGGAAATTTTCCAACACAAACTGTTCAAAGCGTTACTCATCCTGGACAGAAGTCGCCTATCTGCCTTTTGTAATCAATCCCCAATAAATTTCAGTGTTTTATCGTCAATGCGAAAGTCCAATGGTTACAGTAAACTTGCAGTGGTCCATCGGGATCTGCAACTTGACTCCCAGAAAAGGTTCCAAGTTTAGGCTCTTTGAAGTGTCACTTCCCCTGGGCAGATGTCGGCATTGTACTTTTTGTTTTCAATCCCAGTGCAATTTCTGTGTTTCATCGTAAATCTGAAGGTCCAAGGGTTACAATACACCTGCCGTAGAGCATCGGGACTTATTACTAAACTCCCAGGAGAGTTACAAAGCATTGACTCTTTGAGTCGTTACTCCCCCTGGACAGAAGTCGGCATTGTGCCGTTTGTATTCAAACCCGATCCACTTTCTGAGCTTTATCCTCAATGTGGAAGTACAAGGGTTATCAGAAAAACCTGCCGTGGTGCATCACTATCTACAACTGGTCTCCCAGGAAAGTTGGGGCATTACACCCCCTGGACAGAAGTCGGCATTGTGGCTTTTGTATTCAATCCCGATGCAATTCCTGTGTTTCATCGTCACTGTGAAGGTCCAATGGTTGCAGTAAACATGTATTGGTGCATCGGAATCACACACTGGCCTCCCAGGAAAGATTCAAAGCACCGACTCTCTGAAGCGTTACTCTCCTGGATGGATATCGCCATTGGGCCTTTTGTATTCAATCTCAATGCAATTTCTCTGTTTCATCGTGAACGTGAAGGTCCAAGGGTTGCAGAAAAACCTGTATTGGAGCATCGGAATCGAACACTGGCATCCCAGGAATTTTTATAGCACCGACTCTTTGAGGCATTAGTAACGATGGACAGAAGACGGCATTGTGCCTTTTGTATTCAATCCCGATGTAATTTCTATGTTTCATCGTCAATGTGAAGGTCCAATGGTTGAAGAAAACCTATAGTGGTGCATCGGATTCGGTCGCTGGCATCCCAGGATATTTTTATTTTACCCACTCTTTGAGGCGTTACACCCCTTGGACAGACGTCGGCATTGTGCCTTTTGTATTCAATCCCGATGCCATTTATGTATTTTATCGTCGATTTGAAGCTCCACAGGTTGCAAAAAACTTGTAGTGTTGGATCGGATTCGAACACTCTCATCCCAGGAAATTTTCGTAACACCAAGTGTTTGAGGCGTTACTTTTCTAGACAGAAGTCGGGATTGTGCCTTTTGTATTCAATCCCGATGCAATGTATGTGTTTCATCGGCAATGTGAAAGTCCAAGGGTTGCAGAAAACCTGTAGTGGTGCATCGGAATCGAACACTGGCATCCCAAAAAATTCTCATAGCACTGACTCTTTGTGGCGTTACTCCACCTGGACAGAAGTTGGCATTGTGCTTCTTGTATTCCATCCCGATGCTATTTCGTTGGTTTTTTGTCAATGTGAAGGTCCATGGGTTGCAGAAAACCTGTAGTGGTGCATCGGAATCGAACACTGGCATGTCACGATACTTTCATAGCACCGACTCTTTGAGGCCTTAGTCCTCCTGGACAGAAGTCGGCATTGTGCTTTTGTATTCAATCCAGGTGTAATTTTTTTGTTTTATCGTCAATAGGAAGGTCCAAGGGTTGCAGAAGAACTATAGTGGTCATCGGATTCGAACACTGGAATCCCAGGAATTTGTATAGCACCGACTCTCTGAGGCGCTACTCCTCCTGTACAGAGGTCCGCATTGTGCCTTTTGTATTCAATCCCGATGCAATTACGGTGTTTAATCGTCAATGTGCAGGTCCAAGGGTTGCTGAAAACGTCTAGCGATGCATCGGAATCAAACACTGGCCTCCCAGGTATGATTCTAAGCACCCACTCTCTGAAGCGTTTGTCCCCTAGAACGAAATCGCCATTCTTCCTCTTGTTTTCAATCTCGATGCAATTTCTATGTTTTATCATCATTGTGAAGCTCCAAGGGCTGCAGAAAACCTGTAGTGGTGCCTTGGAATCGAACACAAACATCCCACGAAATTTTCATAGCACTGATTGTTTGAGGCGTTACTCCCCCTAGACAGAAGTCGGCATTGTGCCTTTTGTATTCAATCCCGATGCAATTTCTGTGTTTCATTGTCAATGTGTAAGTCCAAGGGATGCAGAAGACCTATACTGGTGTATCGGAATCGAACACTGGCATCCAAGGAAATTTTCATAGCACCGACTCTTTATGGCGTTACTCTTCCTGGATAGAAGTCGGCCTTGTGCCTTTTGTACAAAATCCGGATGCAATTTCTGTGTTTCATCGTCAATGTGTAGGTCCAATGGTTGGAGAAAACCTGTAGTGGTGAATCAGAAAAGAACACTGGCTTCCAAGGAATTTTTATAGCACCGATTCCTTGAGGCGTTATTCCCCCTGGACAGAAGTGGGCATTGTGCATTTTGTATTCAATCCCTATGCAATTTCTGTGTTTCATCGTCAATGTGAGAGTCCAAGGGTTGCAGAAGACCTGCAGTGGTGCTTCGGAATCGATCACAGGCATCGCAGGAATTTTTATAGCACCGACTCATTGAGGCGATACTCCCCCTGGACAGAAGTCGGCATTGTGCAATTCGTATAAATTCGCGATACTATTTCTGTGTTTCATCGTCAATGTGAAGGTCCAAGCGTTGCAGGAATCCTGTAGTGATGGCGTTGAATTCAAAATCACAATGGCGACTTCGGTTCAGGGGGAGTAACCCTTCAAAGAGTCGGTGCTCACAATCATTCCTGGGAGCCCAGTGATTATTTCGATGCACCCCTAGACGTATTCTGCAACCCTTGGACCTTTAAATTGACAATGAAACACAGAAATGGCCTCAGAATTGAATACAAAAGGCACAATGCCGACTTTTGTCCAGGGCGAGTAACGAATCCAAGAGTCGGTAGTATGAAAATTTGCTGGGATGCCAGTATTCGATTCCGATGCACCTCTAAAGGTTTTCTGCAACCCTAGGACCTTCGTTTTGTCGATGAAACACAGAAATTGCACCGGGTTTGAATACAAAAGTAACAATGCCGACTTGTGTCCAGTGGGAGTAATGCATCAAAGAGTCGTTGCTTAGAATCTTTCATGGGAGGCCAGTGTTTGATTTCGATGCACCACTAGACGTTTTCGGCAACCCTTGGACCTTCACATTAACGAAGAAACACAGAAATTGTATCAGGATTGAATACAAGAGGGATATTGCCGACTTCTTTCCAGGGCGAGTAACGCCTCAAACAGTCGGTGTTATGAAAATTTCCTTTGATGCCAGTGTTCGATTCCGATTCACAACTACAGGTTTCTGCGACCCTTGGACCTTCACAATTGAAGATGAAACACAATTACCGGATCGGGATCGAATACAAGAGGCACAATGCCGTTTTCTGTGCAGGGGCATTATCCCTCATTGACCTCCCTGGAACGGTTCTAAACACCGACTCAGTGTTCGATTCCCATGCACTATTAGAGGTTTTCTGGAACTCATTCACCTCCACATTGAAGATTAAACACAGAAATTGCATCGGAATTGAACAAAAAAGGCACAATGCCGACTTCTGTCCAAGGGGAGTAACGCCTCAATGAGTCGGGGCTTAGAACCTGTTCTGGGAGGCCAGTGTCCGATTCCGACGCACCACTACAGGATTTCTGCAACCCTTGGACCTTCCCATTGACGATGAAACACAGAATTTTCTTTGGGATTGAATACAAAAGGTACAATGCTGATCTCTGTCCAGGGGGTGTAACGTATCAAAAGTCGGTGCTATGAATATCTCCTGAGATGTCAGTGTTCGATTCCGATGGACCACTACCTGTTTTCTGCTACCCTCGGACCTTTACATTGACGATGAAACATAGAAATTGCATCGAGATTGAAAACAACAGGCACAATGACGATTTAGATCCAGGGGGAGAAACGCTTCAGAGAGTCGGTGCTTAGAATCTTCCCTGGGAGGCCAGTGTTTGATAATATCCTGGGATGCCAGTGTTCGATTCCGATGCACCACTACAGGTCTTCTGCAACCCTTGAACTTTCACATTGACGATGAAACACAGATATTGCATAGTGATTGAATACAAAAGGAACGTTGTTTGAGGCGTTACTCCCCCTAGACAGAAGTCGGCAATCAGTGCTATGAAAATTTCGTGGGATGCCTGTGTTTCATCGTCAATGTGAAGGTCCAAGGGTTGCAGAAAACCAGTAGTGGTGCATCGGAATCGAACACTGGCATCAAAGGAAATTTTCATAGCACCGACTTGTTGAGGCATTACTCCTCCTGGACAGAATTCGGCAATGTGAATTTTGTATGCAGTTCCGATGCAATTTCTGTTTTTCATCGTCAATAAAATGGTCCCACGCTTGCAGAAAGCTTGTAGTGTAGCTTTGGAATCGAACACTGGCATCCCAGGAAATTTTCATTGCACCGACTCTTTGTGGCGTTACTCCTCCTGGACAGAAGTAGGCATTGTGCCTTTGTATTATATCCTGATGCAATTTCAGTGTTTCATCGTCAATGTGAAGCTCCAAGGGTGCAGAAAACCTGTAGTGATGCATCGGAATAGAACACTGGCCTCCAAGGAGAGGTTCTAAGCACCGACTCTTTTAGGCGTTGCTCCCCCTGGACAAAAGTCAGTATTGTGCCTTTTGTATTCATTCCCGACACAATTTCGGTGTTAAATCGCCAATGTAAGAGTCCAAGGGTTGCAGAATTCCTATAGTGCTGCATCGGAATCGAACACTGGCATCCCAAGAAATTTTCATAACAGCGACTTGTTGAGGCGTTACTCCTCGTGGACAGAGGTCGGCATTGTGCCTTTTGCATTCAATGCCGATGCAATTTTTGTGTTTCATCGTCAATGTGAAGGTGCAAGGGTTGCAGAAAACTTTTAGTGGTGCATCAACATCGAACTGTGTTATCCCTCGAAATTTTCGTAACAGCGACTCTTTGAGGCGTTACTCCTTGTGGACTGAGGTCGGAATTCTGCCTTTTGCATTCAATCCCGATGCAATTTCTGAGTTTCTTCGTCAATCTGAATTTCCAAGGGTTGCAGAAAAAATGTAATGGTGCATCGAAATCGAACACTGGCATCCCAGGAAATTTTCATGGCACCAACTCTTTGCGGCGTTACTCGTCATGGACAGAGGTCGGCATTGTGACTTTAGCATTCAATCCCGATACAAGTTATGTGATTCATCGTCAATGTGAAGGTCCAAGTGTTGCAGAAATCAGTAGCGGTGCATCGGAATCCAACACTGGCATCTCAGGAAATTTTCATGGCACCGACTCTTTGCGGCGTTACTCCTGATGGACAGAGGTCGGCTTTGACCCTTTTACATTCAATCCCGATGCAATTTCTGTGTTTCATCGTTAATGTCAATTTCCAAGGGTTGCAGAAAACCTGTATTGGTGCATCTGAATCCAACACTGGCATCCCAGGAAATTTTCATAGCACCGAATTTTTGAGGCGTTACTCCTCGTGGACAGAGGTCGGCATTGTGGCTTTTGCAGTCAATCCCGATGTAACTTATGTGATTCATTGTTAATGTGAAGGGCCAAGGGTTGCAAATTATTAAGTGGTGGTTCATAGGAATCGTACACTGGCATCCAAGGAAATTTTCATAGCATCGAATTCTTGAAGCATTACTCCTCGTGGACAGAGCTTTGCATAGTGCCATTTGAATTCAATCCAGTTGCATTTTGTGTGTTTCATCGTCAATGTGAATTTCCAAGGGTTGCAGAAAACCTGTAGCGGTGCATCGGAATCGAACACTGGCATCCCAGGAATTTTCTTAGCACTGACACTTTGCGGCGTTACTCCACTTGGACAGAGGTCGGCATTGTGCCTTTAGCATTCAATCCCAATGCAATTTATGTGATTCATCGTCAAAGTAAAGGTCCAAGGGTTGCATATTTTTAAGTGGTGGTGCATAGGAATCGTACACTGGCATCCCAGGATATTTTGATAGCACCAACTCTTTGCGGCGTTACTCCTCATGGACAGAGGTCAGCATTGTGCATTTTCCATTCAATCCCGATGCAATGTATGTGATTCATCGTCAATGTGAAGGTCCAAGGGTTGCATATTTTTAAGTGGTGGTGCATAGGAATCGTACACTGGCATCCAAGGAAATGTTCATAAAACCTAATTTTTGAACCGTTACTCCTCGTGGACAGAGGTCGGCATTGTGCCTTTTTTATTCAATCCCAATGCGATATCTGTGTTTCATCGTCAATATGAATTTCCAAGGGATGCAGAAATCCTTTAGTGGTGCATCGAAATAGAACAGAGTCATCCCTGGAAATTTTCGTAACACTGACTCTTTGAGGCGTTACTCCATGTGGACCGAGGTCGGCATTATGCCTTTTCCATTGAATCCCAATGCAATTCCTGTGTTTCTTTGTCAATGTGAAATTAAAAGGGTTACAGAAAACCTGTAATGGTGCATCTGAATCGAACACTGGCATCCCAGGAAATTTTCATAGCACCGACTCTTTGAGGCGTTACTTCTCTGAGACAGAGATCGGCATTGTGCCTTTTGCATTCAATCCCGATGCAATTTATATGATTCATCGTCAATGTGAAGGTCCAAGAGTTGCATATTTTTAAGTGGTGGTGCTTAGGAATCGTACACTGGCATCCAAGGAAATTTACATAGCACCGATTTTTCGAGGCGTTTCTCCTCGTAAACAGAGGGCGGCATTGTGCCTTTTGTATTCAATCCCGATGCAAATTCTGTCTGTCTTCGTCAATGTGAATTTCCAAGGGTTGCAGAAAACCTGTAGTGGTGCATCGGAATCGAACACTGGCATCCCTGGAAATTTTCATAGCACCAAATTTTTGAGGCGTTATTCCTCGTGGACAGAGGTCAGAATTGTGCATTATGCATTCAATTCCGATGTAATTTATGTGATTCATCGTCAATGTGAAGGTCCAAGGGTTGCATATTTTTAAGTGGTGGTGCATTGGAATCGTACCCTGGCATCCCAGGTATTTTTATAACACCGACTCTTTGAGGCTTTACTCCTTGTGGGCAGGGGTCGTCATTGTGCCTTTTGCATTCAATCCCGATGCAATTTATGTGATTCATCGTCAATGAGAAGGTCCAAGGGTTGCATATTTTTAAGTGGTGGTGCATCGGAATCGAACACTGGCATCCGAGGTATTTTTATAGCACCGACCCTTTGAGGCGTTACTCCTCGTGGACAGATGTCGGAATTGTGCCTTTTGCATTCAATCCGGATGCAATTATTGTGACCCATCGTCAATGTGAATTTCCAAGGGTAGCAGAAAACCTTTAGTTGTGCATCGAAATCGAACAGTGTCATCCCTGGAAAATTTCATAACACCGACTCTTAGAGGCGTTACTCCTTGTGGACCGAGATCGGCATTCTGCCTTTTGTAATCAATCCCGATGCAATTTCGGTGTTTCATCGTCAATTTGAATTTCCAAGGGTTGCAGAATATCTGTAGTGGTGCATCGGAACAGAACACTGGCTTCCCAGGAAATTTTCATAGCACCGACTCTTTGCGGCGTTACTCCTCGTGGACAGATGTCGGAATTGTGCCTTTTGCATTCAATCCGGATGCAATTTATGTGATTCATCGTCAATGTGAAGGTCCAAGGGTTGCATATTTTTAAGTGGTGGTGCATAGGAATCGTACGCTGGCATCCAAGTAAATTTTACAGCATCGAATTTTTGAGGGGTTACTCCTCTTGGACAGAGGTCGGCATTGTGCCTTTTTTATTCAATCCCAATGCGATATCTGTGTTTCATCGTCAATATGAATTTCCAAGGGATGCAGAAATCCTTTAGTGGTGCATCGAAATAGAACAGAGTCATCCCTGGAAATTTTCGTAACACTGACTCTTTGAGGCGTTACTCCATGTGGACCGAGGTCGGCATTATGCCTTTTCCATTGAATCCCAATGCAATTCCTGTGTTTCTTTGTCAATGTGAAATTAAAAGGGTTACAGAAAACCTGTAATGGTGCATCTGAATCGAACACTGGCATCCCAGGAAATTTTCATAGCACCGACTCTTTGAGGCGTTACTTCTCTGAGACAGAGATCGGCATTGTGCCTTTTGCATTCAATCCCGATGCAATTTATATGATTCATCGTCAATGTGAAGGTCCAAGAGTTGCATATTTTTAAGTGGTGGTGCTTAGGAATCGTACACTGGCATCCAAGGAAATTTACATAGCACCGATTTTTCGAGGCGTTTCTCCTCGTAAACAGAGGGCGGCATTGTGCCTTTTGTATTCAATCCCGATGCAAATTCTGTCTTTCTTCGTCAATGTGAATTTCCAAGGGTTGCAGAAAACCTGTAGTGGTGCATCGGAATCGAACACTGGCATCCCTGGAAATTTTCATAGCACCGACTCTTTGCGGCGTTACTCCTCGTGGACAGAGGTCGGCATTCTGCCTTTTGCATTCAATCCCGATGCAATTTATGTGATTCATCGTCAATGTGAAGGTCCAAGGGTTGCATATTTATAAGTGGTGGTGCATAGGACTCGTACACTGGCATCCAAGGATATTTTCATAGCACCGAATTTTTGAGGCGTTTCTCCTCGTGGACAGATGTCGGCATTGTGCGTTTGGTATTCAGTCCCGATGCAGTTTCTGTGTTTCATCGTCAATGTGAATTTCCAATGGGTTGCAGAAAACCTTTAGTGGTGCATCGAAATCGAACAGTGTCATCCCTGGAAAATTTCATAACGCCGACTCTTTGAGGCGTTACTCCTTGTGGACCGAGATCAGCATTCTGCCTTTTGTAATCAATCCCGATGCAATATCGGTGTGTCATCGCCAATTTGAATTTCCAAGGGTTGCAGAAAATCTGTAGTGGTGCATCGGAATCGAACACCGGCTTCCCAGGAAATTTTCAAAGCACTGACTCTTTCCAGCGTTACTCCTCGTGGACAGACGTCAGAATTGTGCCTTTTGCATTCAATCCCGATGCAATTTATATGTTTCATCGTCAATGTGAAGGTCCAAGGGTTGCATACTTTTAAGTGGTGGTGCATAGGAATCGTACACTGGCATCCAAGGGAATTGTCCACGAGGAGATGCGCCTCAACAATTCGATGCTGTGACAGAGGTTGGCATTGTGCCTTTTGTATTCAAGCCCGATGCAATATCTGCGTTTCATCGTCAATGTGAATTTCCAAGGGTTGCAGAAAACCTGTAGTGGTGCTTCGGAATCGAACGCTGGCATCCCAGGAAATTTAATAGCACCGAATTTTTGAGGCGTTACTCCTCCTGGACAGAAGTCGGCATTCTGCCTTTTGTATTCAATACCGATGTAATTTCTGTGTTTCATCGTCAATGTGAAGGTCCAAGAGTTGCATATTTTTAAGTGGTGGTGCATAGGAATCGTAGACTGGCATCCAAGGAAATTTTCATAGCACCGACTTTTTGAGGCGTTTCTCCTCATGGACAGTGGTCGGCATTGTGCTTTTTGTATTTAATCCCGATGCTATACCTGTGTTCCATCGTTATTGGGAAGCTCCAAGGGTTGCATATAACCAGTGGTGGTGCATCGGAATCGAACACTGGCATCCCAGGTATTTTTATAGCACCGACTCCTTGAGGCGTTACTCCACCTGGACAGACGTCGGCATTGTACCTATTGTATTCAATCCCGATGCAACTTCTGGGTTTCATCGTCAATGTGAGGGTCCAAGGTTTGCTGATTTTCAATTTTGGTGCATTGGAATCGTACACTGGCATCCAAGGAAATTATCATTGCACCGACTTTGTGAGGAGTTTCTTCTCGTGACAGAGGCTCCCTGCCGCCGTTGGATAAGCAGCTGCAGCAGCAAGTCGTATACTCCGAGCTCACTCATTTGTTACATAGTTTAATTCTCAATTTGTTTGCGTGTTTTTGGTACTTGCATTGTTTAATTTATAAATTTCGGGCGTATTATAGTATTTGAGAGTTGTAGCATCGCGTTTTTGTACCTGAATAGTGTAAAATCGGGTAGTCTCCTTCCGCCGCCGAGCAGTGTGTCAGCAGTGCGCAAGTAGCAGCATTACTTCATTTACTAGGCAATCTTGTATTTTAATAACCGTTTAAATTTTGTCGATTTGTTTGCGCTCTCTGTAGATTAGTTCAGACGTTCTTTGCACAAGTTTTTAGCATGGATAGGGACTACAACTGCTGTGTTCGGATGCAGGCTGAGTTGGCATCCTTTCGCTCCCAGCTTCAGGCAGTGTTGGCTTCGGTCACACAGCTTGAGGCTGTTGCCAATGGTCATCACTGTGGGGGTTCGGATGGGGGTTTGTCGGGGACGGCCAGCTCGTCCCACGCTTCCCCCGATCGGACTACGACTGTGGTTGCCCGGGATACTGCCCGCATTGAGGCTGATCCCTCACCTGTGGTAGAGTGGGAGGTCGTCTCAAGGTGTGGCAGAGGGCGAAAGACATTCCGGAGGACTGAACGGAAGGCCTCTCCAGTTTGTATGACGAACCGGTTTCAGGCTCTGTCTCAGGCTGATACTGATCTTTGGCCTGACATGGCTGCTTGTCCTGTTCCAGAGGTTGCCCCTCAGTCTATAAGATCCTGGCGGTCGCAGAGGGTGGGCTTACCGGTAGTTGGGAGCTCCAACGTCAGGCGCGTAATGGGGCCCCTTAGGGAAATGGCAGCAAGAGGGGGGAAGAAAACCAATGTGCACTCCGTGTGCATACCGGGGGGAGTCATTCCAGATGTGGAATGGGTGCTTCCAGATGCCATGAAGGGTACAGGGTGCACCCATCTGCAGGTGGTCGCTCATGTCGGCACCAATGATGTGTGTCGCTATTGATCGGAGGAAATCCTCTCTGGCTTCCGGCGGCTATCTGATTTGTTGAAGACTGCCAGTCTCGCTAGCGGGATGAAAGCAGAGCTCACCATCTGCAGCATCGTCGACTAGACTGACTGCGGACCTTTGGTACAGAGCCGAGTGGAGGGTCTGAATCAGAGGCTGAGACGGTTCTGCGACCATGTGGGCTGGAGATTCCTCGACTTGCGCCATAGGGTGGTGGGGTTTCGGGTTCCGCTGGGTAGGTCAGGAGTCCACTACACGCCACAAGCGGCTACACGGGTAGCAGGGGTAGTGTGGCGTGGGCTGGGCGGTTTTTTTAGGTTAGATGGCCTTGGGCAAGTACAGAAAGCGCAACAGCATCAACGGGTGTGGGGCAAAGTCAGGACATGCGGGGACCAAGCAGCAATCGGTACTGTAATTGTCAACTGTCGAAGCTGCATTGGTAAAGTACCGGAACTTCAAGTGCACCGAAGCTGAAATCGTTATAGGTACAAAAATCTGGATGAAGCCAGAGATAAATTCTGCCGAAATTTTTACAAAGGTAAAGACGGTGTTAAGAAAGGATAGATTGCATGCAACCGGTGGTGGAGTGTTCGTCACTGTTAGAAGTAGTTTATCCTGTAGTGAAGTAGACGTGGATTGTTCCTGTGGATTATTATGGGTGGAGGTTACACTCAACAACCGAGCTAGGTTAATAATTGGCTCCTGTTACCGACCTCCCGACTCAGCAGCATTAGTGGCAGAGTAACTGAGAGAAAATTTGGAATACATTTCACATAAATTTTCTCAGAATGTTATATTCTTAGGTGGAGATTTCAATTTGCCAGATATAGACTGGGACACTCAGATGTTTAGGACGGGTGGTAGGGACAGAGCATCGAGTGACATTATACTGAGTGCACTAACCGAAAATTACCTCAAGCAATTAAACAGAGAACCGACTCGTGGAGATAACATCTTGGACCTATTGATAACAAACAGGCCCGAACTTTTCGACTCTGTATGTGCAGAACAGGGAATCAGTGATCATAAGGCCGTTGCAGCATCCCTGAATATGGAAGTTAATAGGAATATAAAAAAAGGGAGGAAGGTTTATCTGTTTAGCAAGAGTAATAGAAGGCAGATTTCAGACTACCTAACAGATCAAAACGAAAATTTCTGTTCCGACACTGACAATGTTGAGTGTTTATGGAAAAAGTTCAAGGCAATCGTAAAATGCGTTTTAGACAGGTACGTGCCGAGTAAAACTGTGAGGGACGGGAAAAACCCACCGTGGTACAACAACAAAGTTAGGAAACTACAGCGAAAGCAAAGAGGGCTTCACTCCAAGTTTAAACGCAGCCAAAACCTCTTAGACTAACAGAAGCTACACGATGTCAAAGTTAGCGTAAGGAGGGCTATAAGTGAAGCGTTCAGTGAATTCGAAAGTAAAATTCTATGTACCGACTTGACAGAAAATCCTAGGAAGTTCTGGTCTTACGTTAAATAAGTAACTGGCTCGAAACAGCATATCCAGACACTCCGGGATGATGATGGCATTGAAACAGAGGATGACACACGTAAAGCTGAAATACTAAACACCTTTTTCCAAAGCTGTTTCACAGAGGAAGACCGCACTGCGGTTCCTTCTCCAAATCCTCGCACAAACGAAAAAATGGCTAACATCGAAATAAGTCTCCAAGGAATAGAAAAGCAACTGGTATCACTCAACAGAGGAAAGTTCACTGGACCTGACGGGATACCAATTCGATTCTACACAGAGTACGCGAAAGAATTTGCCCCCCTTCTAACAGCCGGGTACCGCAAGTCTCTAGAGGAACAGAGGGTTCCAAATGATTGGAAAAGAGCAAAGGTAGTCCCAGTCTTCAAGAAGGGTCGTCGAGCAGATGCGTAAAACTATAGACCTATATCTCTGACGTCGATCTGTTGTAGAATTTGAGAACATGTTTTTGCTCGAGTATCATGTCGTTTTTGGAAACCCAGAATCTACTATGTAGGAATCAACATGGATTCCGGAAACAGCGATCGTATGAGACCCAACTCGCCTTATTTGTTCATGAGACCCAGAAAATATTAGATACAGGCTCCCAGGTAGATGCTATTTTTCTTGACCTCCGGAAGGTGTTCGATACAGTTCCGCACTGTCGCCTGATAAACAAAGTAAAAGCCTACGGAATATCAGACCAGCTGTGTGGCTGGATTGAAGAGTTTTTAGCAAACAGAACACAGTATGTTGTTATCAATGGAGAGACGTCTACAGACGTTAAAGTAACCTCTGGCGTGCCACAGGGGAGTGTTATGGGACCATTGCTTTTCACAATATATATAAATGACCTAGTAGATAGTGTCGGAAGTTCCATGCGGCTTTTCGCGGATGATATTGTAGTATACAGAGAAGTTGCAGCATTAGAGAATTGTAGCGAAATGCAGGAAGATCTGCAGCGGATAGGCACTTGGTGCAGGGAGTGGCAACTGTCCCTTAACATAGACAAATGTAATGTATTGCGAATACATAGAAAGAAGGATCCGTTATTATATGATAGCGGAACAAACACTAGTAGCAGTTACTTCTGTAAAATATCTGGGAGTATGCGTGCGGAACGATTTGAAGTGGAATTATCATATAAAATTAATTGTTGGTAAGGCGGGTACCAGGTTGAGATTCATTGCGAGAGTGCTTAGAAAATGTAGTCCATCAACAAAGGAGGAGGCTTACAAAACTCTCGTTCGAACTATACTTGGGTATTGCTCATCAGTGTGGGATCCGTACCAGATCGGTCTGACGGAGGAGATAGAGATGATCCAAAGAAGAGCGGCACGTTTTGTCACAGGGTTATTTGGTAACCGTGATAGCGTTACGGAGATGTTTAATAAACTCAAGTGGCAGACTCTGCAAGAGAGGCGCTCTGCATCGCGGTGTAGCTTGCTCGCCAGGTTTCGAGAGGGTGCGTTTCTGGATGAGGTATCGAATATATTGCTTCCACCTACTTATACCTTCCGAGGAGATCACGAATGTAAAATTAGAGAGATTAGAGCGTGCACGGAGGCTTTCAGACAGTCATTCTTCCCGCGAACATTCGCGTCTGGAACAGGAAAGGGAGGTAATGACAGTGGCACGTAAAGTGCCCTCCGCCACACACCGTTGGGTGGCTTGTGGAGTATAAATGTAGATGTAGATGTAGGCCGGCATTGTGCCTTTTGTATTCAATCCCGATGCAATTCCTGTGTTTCATCGTCAAAGTGAATTTCCAAGGGTTTGCAGCAAACCAGTAGTAGTGCATCGGAATCGAGCAGTAGCATCCCAGGAAATTTTCATTAACACCGACTATTTGAGGCATTACTGCTCCTGGACAGAAGTCGGCATTCTGTCTTTTGTATTCAATACCGATGTAATTTCTGTGTTTCATCGTGAATGTGAAGGTCGAAGGGTTGCAGAAAACCTGTACTGGTGCATCAGAATCGAACACTGGCATCCCAGGTAATTTTATAGCACTGAATCCTTGGGAGTTACTCCCCCTGGACTCGCGTCAGCATTGTGCCTTTTGTAATCAATCCCGATGCAATTTCTGGGTTTCATCGTCAATGTGAAGGTACAAGATTTGCAGATTTTCAGTTTTGGTGCATCGGAATCGTACACTGGCATCCAAGGTAATCTTCAATGCATCGACATTTTGAGGCGTTTCTCCTCGTGGGCAGAGGTCGGCTTCGTGCCTTTTGTATTCAATCCCGATGCAATTTCTGTGTTTCATCGCCAATGTGAATTTCCAAGGGTTACAGAAAACCTGCAGTGGTGCATCGGAATTGAACACTGGCATCCCAGGAAATTTTCATACCACCGACTTTTTGTGGCGTTACTCCTCGTGGACAGAGATCGGAATTGTGTTTTTTGTATTCTATTCCGATGCAATTTCTGTTTTTCATCATGAATGTGAAGGTTGAAGGGTTGCAGAAAACCTGTACTGGTGCATCAGATTCGAACAGTGGCATCCCAGGTAATTTTATGCACCGAATCATTGGGGGTTACTCCCCCTGGACACGCATCGGCATTGTGCCTTTTGTATTCAATCCCGATGCAATTTCTGTGTTTCATCATGAATCTGAAGGTTGAAGGGTTGCAGAAAACCTGTACTGGTGCATCGGAATCGTACTCTGGCATCCAAGGAAATTTTCATTGCACCGACATTTTGAGGCGTTTCTCCTCGTGGACAGAGGTCGGCTTTGTGCCTTTTGTATTCAACCCAATGCAATTTCTGTGTTTCATCGTCAATGTGAATTTCCAAGGGTTGCAGAAAACCCGTAGTGGTGCATCGGAGTGTGTGTGTGTGTGTGTGTGTGTGTGTGTGTGTGTGTGTGTGTGTGTGTGTGTGTGTGTGTGTGTTTTGGGGCTTATGGGCGCTCAACATAGAGGTCATCAGCGCCCTGACACCCATTAAAAGGAACGAAAGTGGACAGACCTAATAAAACTGAAAAACACACTCAAAGAAAGCAGGAAATGAAGGAAAAGACTACATAAGAAAGTAAAACCGAAGGAAAGGGAAAACTTAGCAACAAGAATGCCACAGGAAATTGTCATTCGCTGGCCACTTACGTAAAATATGGCGAGCTTTTCACACAGTAAACATGTTAAAATCCTCTCCCTAAAATCTTTGTAAAAGCATGTGACATGGCACAGAACTTTAAAACTTTAACCACATTGGTACGAGTGTTGCCTAAAAGAGATGGCAGGTCCGCCGGCAAGTCAGCCGCGGCCCGCTGGTCTGAAAATAAAACGCAATCCAATAAAACGTGGCGCACAGTGACCTGGATGCCGCAAGCACCACACATTGGAGGGTCCTCTCGCCGGAGCAGGAAGCCATGCGTCATAGGGCTGTGGCCTATTCGGAGCCGCGTGAGGAGAACCTCGTCCCGTCGATGGGGCTGGAAGGAAGTACACCACACACGCGTTGTGGGCTTGACTATACGGAGCTTATTGTCAGTCACTTCCAGCCACTCATCCTCCCACCGACGCATGACTCGTGAGCTCAACAGCGAGGTGAGTGCGTGCAAGGGGATAGCATACTGAGATACTTGTAGTTCGGGACACGCCTCCTTGGCTGCGAGATCCGCCCTTTCATTCCCAGCAATGCCGACATGCCCCGGAACCCAGCAGAAAGCTACAACCTTCCCCAGTCGCTGTAGTCGGAGGAGGGCATCCTGGATGGTCTGGACTATTTGGTCCGCCCGATACAAACGTTGCAATGAGTGAAGGGCACTGAGTGAATCGGAAAAGACAAGAAATTTAGGAGAGGAAGAAAGTCTCATCTGCTCCAGTGCCCGCAAGATCACAGACAATTCTGCATCAAAGACAGTAAAAGTCGAAGGCCGTCGGACCTTAAAGACACGATCCGGAGAAACAACTGAGCAACCCACAGAATCCCCTTGTTTCGACCCATAAGTAAAAACAGCTACATAGTCGTGGTGATCAGATAAAATGGCAGAAAATGCTGCATTAAAAACGGTGGCAGGAGTGCAATCTCTCTTGTACTGCAATAAATCTAAAATCACATGGGGCCTCTTCAGTAATCAGGGTGGCAGGCGGTTAAAACCCAGGATTTGGGGTTGTACAGACTCCACACCGAGAGACTCAAGCACACGTTACACTCGGATCCCAAACGGCAACGTAGGCCGGGGGCGGCGGGAAGAAAGGCGGTCCAGAGGTGGATGGGCTACAAGACGGTGAGCAGGCGAGCTGGGAGCTGCAAGAAACTAACAAGCTTGGCTCACCAGCAGGAGCTACCGCCGGATGGTAAGTGGCGGTTCGCCAGCCTCAGCACAGACGCTGGGTACGGGACTGGTCCGATAATCACCCGTGGCCAGTCGAATCCCAGCATGGTGAACAGCGTCAAGGATCCGCAAATAAGACGGCCTCACTGACCCATATACTGTGCACCCATAGTCCAGCCGTGAGCGCACGAAAGCTCGATAAAACTGAAGGAGACGCGCCCTGTCCGCTCCCCAAGACCTGTGGCTGAGGCACTTGAGGATGTTCAGTGCCTTCAGGGTTCTGGCTTTCAAGTCACGTAGGTGTGGCAACCATGACAACCTGGAGTCAAAAATTAGGCCCAGAAACCGCACTGTGTCCCTAAAATGTAGGACAGTATCCCCCATATGCAAGGCAGGCAACGTAAAAAGACGACGAGAACGATTAAAATGAACACAAACACACTTATCGGCAGAAAACCTAAAACCCGTCTTTGCAGCCCACTCCTCTAACCGCCGCACTGTTAGTTGCAATTGACGGCTCCCGGATGCAACACTAGAGGAGGAACAGAAAACAGCAAAGTCGTCCACAAACAAGGAGCACTGTACTGGACTCCTCACTGTAGACATTATACTGTTTATGGCTATGGCAAAACACTGCCCTGGGGGACACCGTTCTCTTGCTCAAAGCGATCAGACAGTGTGTTACCAACGCGGGCCCGAAAAAACCGCTGAGGCAGGAAAGACCGAATGAAAATGGGAAGGCGGCCACGAAAGCCCCATTGATGCAGTTGTGCAAGAATACAGTGTCTCCAAGTAGTATCATATACCTTACTGATATCAAAGAAGATACTGATACAGTAATGCTGATGGAGGAAAGCCTGCTGAATAGCCGCCTCGAGGAGAGTCACGTTGTCGATTGTGGACCGAAATTTTCAGAATCCACACTGAAAGCGGCTAAGGAGCTGTCTGGTCTCTAGCAGCCAGACCAGACGACGGTTAACCATCCGTTCCAGGATCTTTCCGACACAGCTTGTCAAGGCGATACTACGATAACTACTGGGACATGTGCGCTCCTTTCCTGGTTTGAGGAGAGGGATGAGGATTGCCTCGCTCCACGAGGTGGGGAAGACTCCTGTCTGCCATATGAGATTAAAACATTCGAGGAGGATTTCCTTTGACGCCGCTGGCAGATGTCGAAGCATGGGGTACCGGATGCGGTCGTAACCTGGTGCAGTGTCAGAAGTCTCAGTAAGAGCCGAGTCAAGTTCCCACATGGAGAAAGGGGAGTTGTAGGCCTCAGAACAGGTCGACCGAAAGTCCAAGTTCGCTCTTTCGACAGTCACACGGTAGCGACGAAACGTTGGACCCTGGGTTGCAGTGGGAGTACTTTGTGCAAAATGCTCTGCCAGCGACTGAGCTAAGGCTCTGGGTGTCGTTTGGAGGCATCCCTGGTTCAGGACTGCAGCTATTGGTGAACGGCTGCGTTTAATGGAAATCCTCCGGATAGCTTCCCATACCTTTGTGGAACAAGTGGAACGGTTGATGGAGTCCAGAAACTCCTGCCATGACCTTTTCTTGCTCTCTTTAATGACACGGCGTGCCCTGGCTCTCGCGATACGAAAGGCGGTAAGATTGACCGCTGTTGGGCGGCATTTAAATCGGCGAAGAGCCGCACGCCTGTCCCGGATGGCTGAACGGCATTCTTCTGTCCACCAAGGCACAAGGCGCCGCTTAAGAGTGCCAGAAGACTGTGGTATGGACAGGTCAGCAGCATGGTGGATCACAAGCGTGATGTGATCCACCCATTTCTGTATGCTGTTGTGGCGGTCAAAGACAGCCAACCGAGTGAACAATGGCCAGTTAGCCCTGCCAATCATCCACAATGGTGGCCGCTGCTCCAGCAATACACCATCCAGGAGATGAATGCGGATAGGGAAGGGATCGCTGGAATGTAGGTCGTCAATGACCTCCCAGTGAACGGAGTCAGTGAGGGTTGGAGAGCAGAAAGATAGACTCATTTCTCTAGTGCTACAGGGTCATTCTCAGCCATTGACCTGAGTACCTGTGTGGAGGATGCACAACACTTGAGATGTGAGGAGGCTCTCCAAAATTCGACCCCGAGCGCAAAGAAAAGTGGAGCCCCACAGGACATGATGGGCATTGAAGTCTCCCAGGAGGAGAAATGGGCGGGGGAGTTTGTCGATAAAGTCTGTGAGAGCCTCTAAGTTCACTGCATCCAGAGGGGGTAAATAAAGGGAGCAAACGATAAACCTCTGACGGGAATGAATTTCAACTGCAACTGCTTGCAGGTCAGTATCCAGGGGGAGAGCAGAGGAGTGGTGGTCATTATTGACAAACACGGCGACTCCGCCTTTGGCCCTGTCTCCAGTCAGGTCATCTCGGCGATATAACGTACAGCTCCTTAGTACAGGAGCATCAGATGGTTTGAAATGCGTTTCCTGTAAACACAAGCACAGGGGGCGTTGCCGTGCTAGGAGGTTCAGTTCCTCCACATGTGCCCGGAATCCATTCATGTTCCACTGTATACTGGGAACCATCTATCAGGGTGGGAGTACCTTCATTCTCACTTTCTGTCAGGGAAGAGAGCCCACAACAGGTGGAGGCTCAGTTTTGGGGCGAGATGATTGCCCCAGTCTGACATCAACCTCCATTGCCTCAGAAGAGGAGTCGAGAGAGACGTCAGAGAGAATGACATCAACATCAGCAGACTGTAGAACTTCAGTCTCCTTTAGTGGGCGAGTCTTCACCTTTGTCTTTGGCTTCGATTTTCTGGCCTGAGGTGGCATTGGAGCCAAAACCTCAGAAGCAGTAGGGGGTGTAGCAGCACTGGGCAGTGCACAAAACTGGACCTGGGAAGGGGCAGGAAGTTCCATGATGTCAGCTACCACAGCCTGGTCAGAAGGCCGGCGGGGAGCAGCAGGCTTCACAGGAACAGCAGCAGCACACGTACATTGTACACTGACAAACGCAGGTACTAGTGCTGACAGTAGCAACCTCCGTTTGTGTAGCGGCATCGGTTTTCAAGACTGGCTGTTTGAGAACGGAAGAAAAGGAAGCTGCGAACGTGGGCGGCTGCAGGGACTTGTAAATTTTCTTTGCCTCACCATACGGGATGCGTTTTGTAGTCTTAAGTTCCTGGATCTTCCGATCCTCAAGGAAAACTCTGCATTCCCTACTCCACACAGGGTGATCCCCAGGGCAGTTGACACACTTGGGAGGAGAGGAGCAACTAACCCCCTCATGGGCGGCGTTACCACAATTCCCGCAAGTGGCTTCCCCTCTACAGCCGAGAGTAGTGTGTCCAAAGTGTTGGCATTTTAAACACCGCATGGGGTTGGGGTAATAAGGCCATACACTGAGACGTAGGAAACCTGCCTTCACATGCTCTGGCAATTTGGTGCTGTTAAATGTAAGGATAAATGAGTCAGTCTTTATGAAAGTACCATCCACCCGTTTCATAACGTGTTGCACGTCGATAATTCCTTCCCGGGACCATTCAGCCTTCAGTTCGTCTTGGGGAATGTCAACGAGATCTCTGCAAGTCAAAACACCATTTCTGTAGTTCAAGGTGTAGTGAAATTCAGTCTCCATCGTAAACTCCCCAAGAAATTGTGCCTTCTGAAGGTTCTGGACTTGCTGGAAGCTAGATGTTTCATCCAACAAGGTGCCATTTTGCAAGCGCATTACAGATTTTAATGTGCCATCAATACCTTCTAAGCCCTTCTGTATATAAAATGGCGAAACTTTTTCAAAACTCCCATCTTTTCTTCTAATTATGAGAAAGACGTTCTGCGAAGCATCATGCGTTCTGTTACTATTACCTGAATCAGGAGGACTGGCTACACGAGCCCTCTTGTGAGATTGGGTGTTAGAACCTACCAGCGGCCCACCCTTTCCGCTGGGAGGAGAAGAAGAAAACTTCAAGGGTTCCATCTCAGTCCCACGAGCAGCTAGGGGAACTAGGAGTCCACCTAGACAGAGCCCCGCATACCTAGGTAAGCCTTATACAACTGAGGTGCCGCAGGCTCCCCAGAGGTTGCCCGCTAATGACTGTTCCACCTCAACAGCCATGCATTTCATCGGCGCGCAGCACACCTTGAGTTTGAGTTTTTTTTATAGAGGTTTATTCCATCCTCGTGATCCGGGCGGTCAAGCCAAGATCCCCATTCCCTGAGACACACATAGTTTCACCGCCGCGCCGTACGGTGGTCGCTGAAGTATGCTCAGAGCTTATGGTGACAGGGGACTGACGGCGCTTACCAGTCCCCAGCTCAGGAACCCCGGGGTCGCCAAGCCCGTACCCAGCAAATGAATGCTGAGCCCCTGGGGGCTGGAGCATCAGACTCGAACACTAGCATCACAGGAAATTTTCATAGCACCGATTCTTTGAGGAGTTACTCCTCGTGGACAGAGGTCGGCACTGTGCCTTTTGTATTCAATCCCGATGGAATTTCTGTGTTTCATCATGAATGTGAAAGTCGAAGGGTTGCAGAAACCCTGTACTGGTGCATCAGAATCGAACACTGGTATCTCAGGTAATTTTATAGCTCCGAAACCTTGGGGATTACTCTCCCTGGACACACGTCGGCATTGTGCCTTTTGTATTCAATCCCGATGCAATTTCTGGGTTTCATCGTCAATGTGAAGGTACAAGGTTTGCAGACTCTCAGCTTGGTGCATCGGAATCGTACACTGGCATCCCGGGAAATTTTCATAGCACCGACTGTTTGGGGTGTTACTCCTCGTTGACAGAGGTCGGTATTGTGCCTTTTGTATTCAATCCCCATGCAATTCCCGTGATTCATCGTCAGTTTGAATTTCCAAGGATTGCAGAAACCATGTAGTGGGGCATCGGAATCGAACACTGGTATGCCAGGAAATATTCATAGCACCGACTTTTTGTGGCGTTACTCCTCGTGGACAGAGGTCGGTTTTGTGTTTTTTGTATTCAATCCCGATGCAATCTCTGTGTTTCGTAATGAATGTCAAGGTTGAAGGGTTGCAGAAAACCTGTACTGGTGCATCAGAATCGAACACTGGCATCCCACGTAATTTAATGCACCGAATCTTTGGGGGTTACTCCCCCTGGACACACGTCGGCATTGTGTCTTTTGTATTCAATCGCGATGTAATTTCTGGGTATCATCGTCAATGTGAAGGTACAAGGTTTGCAGAAAACCTGTAGTGGTGCATCGTAATCGTACACTGGCATCCAAGGAAATTTTCATTGCATCGACTTTTGAGGCGTTTCTCCTCGTAGACAGAGGTCGGCTTCGTGCATATTGTATTCAATCCCGATGCAGTTTCTGTGTTTCATCGCCAATGTGAATTTCCAAGGGTTGCAGAAAACCTGTATTGGTGCATCGGAATCGAACACTGGCATCGCAGGAAATGTTCATAGCACCGACTCTTTTAGGCGTTACTCCTCCTGGACAGAAGTCGGCATTGTGCGTTTTGTATTCAATCCCGATGCAATTTATGTGTTTCAGGCTGGTGTGTGGGATTGCTATGGTCATCGGTCCCTTTTTCCAAAACCTCAAACACCCATACAGAATAAAGTCGAAGAATGAAGATGATGACAGACGACATAGGAGAAGAAGACAGAGACAGAGACCAGACAAAAGGAAGTAAAAATCACACAGCATGTGACAGTGGTTGGCCGACCATAGAGACAAAAAAAGGAAATGCCGACCACCAAGAAACACATTAAAAAACTCAGCTAAAATCGTAGACTAAAGACCAGTCTCAACACAACAAAGACAAACACTTAGATCAAGTAATATGAGCCCCCAGCAGGAATAAAACGCAGTACTAAGCCTGCCATGGCAGTGTCATATGTTGGAAGTGCAGGTAGCGTATCAGGCAGCGCAAACGTCTGCCTGAGCGCAGTTAAAAAGAGGACACGCCAACGAAATGCAAAACGCCAACAAAGCGGATCCGCAGGGACAGAGATTGGTCATCACAGTGCAGTAAATCGCTGTGTGTTAAGTGTTAGTGACCAATGCGGGGCCGACAAATGACAACTGAGACCCTGTGATTGGCTCGTATGGATGACTGCCACACATTCGTCATCTCCTTGATAGGTTGGTTAGTTTGTGGGATTAAAAGGACCAGACTGCAACGGTCATTGGTCCCTTGTTCCAAAACTAAAAAACTACCACACAGAGTAAAAGACGGATAACAGAGACAACAAACAACACAGGACAAGAAATTCTCCGACAAGGATCAGACAAAACAAATGAAAACACACAGAGTGTGACGGTGGTTGGCCGACCATAGAGAAAAAAGGAGGAAAAGCCAACCACCAAGAACACATTAAAAACTCAGTTTAAAATCAGAGGCTAAAAGCCAGAATCAACACTAAAAATCATAAACACTCAGATTATCCGATAAAAAAACCCCTGCCCGAATAAAACGCAAAACTAAGTCCGCTATGGGAGAGTCGTCAGTTAAAAGCGCAGGGAGTGTATCAGGCAGCGCAAAAGTCTGCCTGAGCACAGTTAAAAGGGCGCACTCCAACAGAATATGGACCACCGTGAAGGACACCCCACAACGACATAGACACAGTAAATAACTGTGCGTCAGTCGGGTTTGGCCAATGCGGAGCCGACTAAAGACGACTGAGTCCCTGCGGTTGGCTCGCATAGATGACCGCCACACAGTCGTCGTCTCCTTGATACGACGGAGTTTGAACAGTGAACCTGGCCGTGCCAAACAGTGTCCCATAAATCGAAAACTTTGCGGCGTAAGACTGCCCTCAAATCAGTCTCTGGGAGGCCAACATCCAGAGATGGTTGAATGGTGGCCTCTTTCGCCAGGCGGTCAACATGTTCATTGCCTGGGATACCGACATGACCGGGGGGCCACACAAGGACCATGGAGCGGCCGCAACGGGAAAGAGTATGGAGGGACACTTGGATAGTCATCACCAGACGAGAACGAGGGAAACAATGGTCGAGATCTCGTAAACCGCTCAGAGAATCGCTACAGATCACGAAGGACTCACCTGAGCAGGAGCGGATACACTCTAGGGCTCGAAAAATGGCGACCAGCTCAGCAGTGTAAACGCTGCAGCCAGCCGGCAAGGAACGTTGTTCGGAATGGTCCCCTAGAGTTAGCGCATAACCGACACGACCAGCAACCATCGAACTGTCAGTGTAAACAACGTCAGAGCCCCGATACGTGGCCAGGATGGAATAAAAGAGGCGGCAGAGGCCTCTGGAGGGACTGAGTCCTTCGGGCCCTGTGCCAAGTCGAGCCGAAGGCAAGGGCGAGGAACACACCATGGAGGTGTACGCAAAGTGGCCCGGAAAGGAGGTGGAACAGTGAAAACCCGAAGCCCGGAGAGAAGTTCTTTGACACAGACCGCGATCGTACAACCTGACCGGGACCGACGTTCTCACAGATGGACGACCGATTGCGGGAACAGGAGACGATAGTTTGGATGCCCGGGAAAGCTAAAAACATGGGCAGCATAAGCCGCCAGTAAATGTTGGCACCTCAATCGCAGTGGAGGGACACCTGCCTCCACAAGTATGCTGTCTACAGGGCTGGTCCGGAAGGCACCAGTGGCCAGCCGTATCCCGCTGTGTAGTATTGGGTCCAGCACCCGCAACGCAGATGGGGATGCTGAGCCATAAGCCAGGCTCCCATAATCCAGAAGGGACTGGATTACCGCCTGGTAGAGCCGTAACAGGGTAGATCGGTCAGCGCCCCAGCGCGTGTGGCTCAAGCATCTCAGAGCATTTTGATGCCGCCAACACGCCTGTTTAAGCTGCCGAATATGAGGCAGCCAAGTCATCCGGGCATCAAAAATTACAACCAAAAACATGTGGGTCTCCACCACATCAATGAGTTCGTCGGCAAGATAAAGCCCCGGCTCAGGATGGACTGTTCGGCGCTGGCAGAAATGCATAACGCGGGTCTTGGCAGCCGAAAACTGAAAACCATGCGCTACAGCCCAATACTGCGCCTTGCGGATAGCGCCCTGTAGCTGACGTTCAACAGCTGCAATGCCAGTAGAGCTGTAGTAAAGGCAGAAGTCGTCAGCATACAGGGAAGCGGAGACAGAATTTCCCACCGCTGCAGCTAGCCCGTTTATTGCGATTAACAACAGGCAGACACTGAGGACAGATCCCTATGGTACCCCGTTCTCCTGGACTCTGGAGGAACTACGAGAGGCCGCGACTTGCACGCGGAAGGTACAATACGACAGAAAATTTCGGATAAAGAGTGGCAGAGGGCCCGAAGACCCCATCCATGAAGCGTAGAAAGTATGTGATGACGCCATGTCGTATCGTACGCCTTCCGCATGTCGAAAAAGACAGCGACCAGGTGCTGACGGCGGGCAAAGGCAATACGGATGGCCGACTCCAGGCTCACCAGATTGTCGGCGGCGGAGCGGCCTTTACGGAACCCACCCTGACACGGAGCCAGAAGGCCCCGAGACTCCAGTACCCAATTCAAGCGCCGGCTCTCCGTTCGAGAAGCTTGCAAAGAACGTTGGTGAGGCTAATGGGGCGGTAGCTGGTGGTGGTGGTGGTGGTGGTTAGTGTTTAACGTCCCGTCGACAACGAGGTCATTAGAGACGGAGTGCAAGCTCGGGTTAGGGAAGGATTGGGAAGGAAATCGGCCGTGCCCTTTCAAAGGAACCATCTCGGCATTCGCCTGAAACGATCTAGGGAAATCACGGAAAACCTAAATCAGGATGGCCGTAGACGGGAGGGGCGGTAGCTGTCCACCTCCAAAGGGCTCTTGCCCGGTTTCAAAACGGGGATGACAATGCTTTCCCGCCATTGCGACGGAAACTCACCCTCGACCCAGAGACGGTTGTAAAGGTCGAGGAGGCGTCGCTTGCAGTCCACTGAAAGGTGTTTCAGCATCTGACAGTGAATGCGATCCGGCCTGGGAGCGGCATCAGGGCAAGCGGCAAGGGCACTGTGAAATTCCCAATCACTGAATGGAGCATTGTAGGATTCAGAATGGTAGGTGCGAAAAGAAAGGCTCCGACGTTCCATCCGCTCGTCAATGGAGCGGAAGGCCAGTGGTTAATTGGAAGAAGCGGAACTAAGAGCAAAATGCTCTCCCAAGCTGTTGGCAATTTCGTCGGAGTCTGTACAAACTGTTCCATTCAGTGAGAGCGCAGGGACACAGATAGGGGTCCGATAGCCATAGAGGCGTCGGATCTTGGCCCAGACCTGCGATGGCGAGACCTGGAGGCCAAAGGTGGACACATACCGCTCCCAGCACTCCTGCTTGCTTTGGCGGATAAGGCGGCGGGCTCGCGCACACAGCCGTTTGAAGGTGATGAGGTGTTCGATGGAGAGATGTCGCTTGTGACGCTGGAGCGCCCGCCGGCGATCTTTAATCGCTTCAGCTATCTCAGGCGACCACCAAGGCACAGTCCGCCGCCGAGGAGACCCAGAAGAACGTGGAATGGCATATTCGGCTGCAGTAACGATGCCGGTGGTGACCGATTGAACCACCGCATCAATGTCATCACTAGAGAGAGGCTCAATCGCGGCAGTGGAGGAAAACAAGTCCCAGTCAGCCTTATTCATGGCCCACCTGCAAGGCCGCCCAGAAGACTGACGCTGTGGCAGTGACAGAAAGATCGGAAAGTGGTCACTACCACACAGGTCGTCATGCACGCTCGAGTCGACAGACGGTAAAATGCTAGGGCTGCAGATCGAAAGGTCGATGGCGGAGTACGTGCCATGCGCCACGCTGAAGTGTGTGAAGGAACCATCATTTAAAAGCGAAAGATCGAGCTGTGCCAATAAATGCTCAATGGTGGCGCCCTGACCTGTTGCCACCGACCCACCCCACAGAGGGTTATGGGCGTTGAAGTCGCCCAGTAACAGGGAAGTGGGCGGCAATTAGGCTATCAGCGCAGCCAGGACATGCTGCGCAACATCATCATCCGGTGGAAGGTAAAGACTGCAGATGGTGACAGACTGTGGCGTCCACCACACCCGAACAGCGACAGCCTCTAAATGTGTTTGCAGAGGGACAGACTCGCTGTGAAGAGAGTTAAGGACATATATGCAGACGCCACCAGACACCCTTTCATAAGCTGACCGGTTTTTATAATAACCCCGATACCCACGGAGGGCGGGGGTTCGCATTGCTGGAAACCAAGTTTCCTGAAGAGCAATGTAGAAGAAAGGGTGAAGGGTGCTGATAAGTTGTCGGACCTCGGCTAAATGGTGGAAAATGCGCTGCAGTTCCACTGGAGTATGAAATTGTCCATTGCTGAGAAGGCATGAAGGGACTAGGAAGGCAATTTACGCCGCTTGTTCACTCGCTGCCACCGATTCAGAACCTGTTCGAGTGACATCCGTGGTGTCTGAGGGACCGGCGAGATCCAGGTCTTCAGCAGACGCCAGAATCTCGACCTCGTCCTCAGACGCTGAGCTTGTTGGAAGCGGTGGGACGGGGGCCACCGCAATGTCGGGATTCTTGAGAACCTTTATCGTTTTCAGCTTACTCCGCTCTGCCTTCGGTCGTTCAGGCTGGGAGAGCTTCACTGGGTCAGTCTCAGGGACGGACGACGACCGTGAGGCCCTACGACCAGGGACCGGTGGTCGTTTGAGCCACTTGCGGCTGTCTGCCTTTGTACCGGTCGGAACTTGCGAAGGGAGTTCCCCAAGGGACCCCTTCCTGTCAACAGGAGCCGAAGAAGTCTTACGCTTCTCCGGTGGGATGGGGGAACTAGTGTCCCCGATGGTTGTAGGGGGGGGGGGGGGGGGGCGTTGCTCCTGAAGTAGATGGAGCAGGAGCAACATGGAGTGTAGTGCCCTCCACCATCAAGGGGGCAGGTGAGATTCTCTGGCTCTGAGAGCTAACTTTGTGTGGTGCAGCTATAGTAACTGTAACAGGAGCGACAGTGACGGCATAAGTGGACGTCAGTCGTACTGAATACAGTCGTTCAGACTTATGCTTAGCCTCAGTGTAGGTCAGCCTATCCAGGGTCTTGTATTCCATTATTTTCCGCTCCTTCTGGAGAATCTTACAGTCCGGCGAGCAAGGGGAATGGTGCTCCCCGCAGTTGACACAGATGGGAGGCGGGGCACATGGAGTATCAGGATGGGATGGTCGACCACAACTGCGACATATGAGGCTGGAAGCACAGCGAGAAGACATAGGACCGAACTTCCAACACTTGAGGCACCGCATCGGGGGAGGGATATAGGGCTTGACATCACAACGGTATACCATCACCTTGACTTTCTCAGGTAACGTGTCACCCTCGAAGGCCAAGATGAAGGCACCGGTGGCAACTTGGTGATCCCTCGCACCCTCGGTGGACGCGCCGGACGAAATGGAGACTTCGTCGCTCTAAGTTGGCGCGCAGCTCGTCATCGGGCTGTAAAAGGAGATCTCTGTGAAAAATAATTCCCTGGACCATTTTAAGCTATTATGTGGGTTGATAGTAACAGAAACATTCCCCTGCTTCGTACAAGCGAGCAAGGCTCGTGGCTGGGCAGAGGATGCTGTTTTTATTAAGACTGACCCTGACCGCTTTTTCGACAAGCCCTCCACCTCCCCGAACTTGTCCTCTAAATGTTCGACAGAGAACTGAGGCTTCACAGACACAAACGATTCCCCGTCAGCTCTGGTACAGACGAGATACCGGGGCGAATACCTTTCACTCTCATTCATAGCCTTTCGTTCATCCCATGGTGTGGCCAAGGAGGGGAACGATTTGGGATCATACACATTAGCCTTAAAGTGAGCTTTGGAATGCTGAGAGACTGCTGACGGCTGGCCGCCAGCGAGAGATGATGTACCACGCTTCATTGCGGGTCATCCGCCCTGATACCACCTACTCCGACCAAGGGCCCTCGCCACGGGCGCCACCCAGCCACAGCAAAGGCCACCTGGCAGGATGGCCATTGTGGGGAGTCCTGATGCCCCAGAGAGATGGGCATCTACTCCTTGGCATAAGTGGGGAGTTAACGGCGCAAGCATCAGTAGAGCGATCCCTGTGTTGTCAGGGGGCTACAACCAAGAGGCACCACAACGGATAGGCTACCGTGCTGGATTTTAGGTGACACGTCGTCCATGGTTTTCATCTGTGTAGAAACTGGCACCGCTCATCGCATGGCGGAAAGTCACGCAGGAACGGATCCGTGCCCAAGAGATGGAGAGCCGGCAGGACTGAAATGCAACGACGAATACGCTGGCGAAAGTTCTCAACGCAAGATGGACACAATGCACCAAGTAAGGCGCCCTTCCCCAATCGGCTCGCTCTTCGGAAAAATTTTGAGAGATGGTGGTAAAACCCAACAGGGGACCATCAAATACGGCCGAAAAGAGACTATTTTTAGTCGCCTCTTACGTCAAGCAGGAATACTGCAGGCCTATTCTTATCCCCAAAACCGCAGGGGGGGCACAGGCTGTTTAATGCGTTACTACCCCTAGGCAACTGTCGGAATTATGCCTTTTGTATTCAATCCCGATGTAATTTCGGTGTTTCATGGCCAATGTGAAGGTCCAAGAGTTCCCAAAAACCTGTAGTGGTGCAACCAAATCGTACACTGGTCTAGCAGGAAAGGTTCTAAGCACCGACTCTTTGATGCGTTACTCCCCTTGGACAGAAGTCGGCATTGTGCTTTTCGTATAACTTCCCGATGCAATTTCTGTGTTTCATCGTCTATGTGAAGATCCAAGGGTTGCAGAAAACCTGTAGTGGTTTATCAGAATCGAACACTAGCAACCCAGCAAATTTTCATAGCACCGACATTTTGGGGCTTCACTCCCCCTGCACAGAAGACGGCATTGTGCCTTTTGTATTCAATTCCGATGCAATTTCTGTGTTTCATCGTAAATGTGAAGGTCCAGGGGTTACAACATACCTGCAGTGGTGCATTGGGACATCCTACTGACCTCCCAGGAGAGTTTCAAATTATTGACTCTTTGAGGCGTTACTCCTCCTGGACAGAACTCCGCATTGTGCCTCTTGTATTCAATCCTGTTGCAATTTCTGAGTCTCATCCTCAATGTGGAAGCCCATAGGGTATCAGTAAACCTGACGTGGTGCACGGTATCTAAAACAGGTCTCCCAGGAAAGTTTCAAACACAGACTGTTTGGGGCGTTACACCCCCTGGACAGAAGTCAGCATTGTGACTTATGTATTCATTCCCGATGCAATTTCTGTGTTGCATCACCTATGTGGAAGTCCGAGGGCTGCCGACCACGTGTACTGGTGCATCGGAATGGAACACTGACCTCCCAGGAAAGGTTCTAAGCATCGAAATTTTGAAGCGTTACTCCCCCTGGTCAGATGTCGGCGTTTTGCCTTTTGTGTTAAATCCCGATGTAATTTCTGTGTTTCATCGTCAATGTCAAGGGCCAAGGATTGCTGAAAACCTGTAGTGCTGCATCGAAATCGAAGACTGGCATCCCAGGAAATTTTAATACCACCGAATTTTTGAGGCGTTACTCCTCCTGGACAGAAGTCGGCATTGTGACTTTTGTATTCAATGCCGATTTAATTCCTGTGTTTCATTGTCAATGTGAAAATCCAAGGGTTGCGGAAATCCTGTAGCAGTGCATCGGAATCGAGCACTGGCGTCCCAGGAAAGGTTCTAAAGGTCGTCTCTTTTAGGCGATACCCCCCCCCCCCCTGGACAGATGTCAGCATTGTGCCTTTTGTTATCAATCCCAATGCAATTTCTGTTTCTCATCGTCAATGTGAAGGTACAGCTGTTGCAGAAAACCTGTAGTGGTGCATCGGAATCGGACACTGGCATCTAAGGATATATGTTCTAAGCACCGACTCTCTGAGACATTATTACCCAGGACAGAAGTCGGCACTGTGCCATTTGTATTCAATCCTGATGCAATTTTTGTGTTTCATCGTCAATGTGAAGCTTGAAGGATTGCAGAAAGCCTGTAGTGGTGCATCGGAATCGAACACTGTTAGCCCTGGAAATTTTCGTAACACCGACTTTTTGAGGTATTACTCCTCCTGGTCAGAAGTCGGCATTGTGCCTTTTGTATTCAATCCCGATGCAATTTTTGTGTTTCATCGTCAATGTGAAAGTCTAAGGGTTGCAGAAAACCTGTTGTGGTGCATCGGAATCGAAAACTGGGATCTCTGGAAATTTTCATCGCACCGTCTCTTTGAAGAGTTACACCCCCTGGACAGAAGTCGGCATTGTGACTTTTGTATTCAGTCCCGATGCAAATTCTGTGTTTCATCGTCAATTGAACATGAAGAGCCAAGGGTTGCAGAAAACGTGTAGTGGTGCATCCAAATCGAACACTGGCATCCCAGGAAATTTTCATAGCACCGACTTTGTGAGGTATTACTCCTCTTGGTCAGAAGTCGACTTGTGCCTTTTGTATTTAATCCCGATGCAATTTTTGTGTTTCATTGTCAAAGTGAAGGTACAAGTGTTTCAGAAAACCTGTGGTGTTGCACCGGAATAGGACACTGGCCTCCCAAGACATATTCATAGCACCGACATTTGAGGCATTACTCCTCCTGGATAAAAGTCGGCATTGCGTCTTTGATGATGAAAGACAAAAATTGCTTCCGGATTGAATACAAATGTGAAGGTCCAAGGGTTGCATAAAACCTGTAGTGGTGCATCGGAAATCGCACACTGGCCTCCCAGTATAGATTCGAAGCACCGACAATTTGAGGCGTTATTCCCTCTGAAGTCGGGATTGTGCCTTTTGCATTCAATCCCGATGCACTTATTGTGTTTGATCGCCAATGTGAAGGTCCAAGGGATGCGTAAAACCTGTGGTGTGGCATCGGAATTGGACACTGGCCTCCCAGGATAAGTTCTAAGCACCGACTCGTTGAGGCGTTATTCCCCCTGGACAGAAGTCGGCATTGTGACTTTCGTATTCCATCCCAATGCAAATTCTGTGTCTCATCGTCAATTCAACGTGAAGGTCCATGCGTTGCATAAAACGTGTAGTGGTGCATCGGAATCGGACACTGGCCTCCCAGAAAATTTTCATTTCACCGACTGTTTGAGACGTCACTCCTCGTGGACAGAAGTCCGCATTGTGCCGTTTGCATTCAATCCCGATGTAATTTCTGTTTTTTATCGTCAATATGAAGGTCCAAGGGTTGCAGGAATCCTGTAGTGATGCATAGGAATCGGACACTCGCATCCCAGGAAATTTTCATAGCACCGACTCTTCGAGGCGTTACTCCCGCTGGACAGAAGGCGGCATTGTGCCGTTTGTACTCAATCGCGATGCAATTTCTGTGTTTCATCGTCAATGTGAAGGTTGAAGGGATACAGGAAACAGGCAGTGGTGCATCGAAAACTACTATTGCACTCCCAGGAAAGGAACAAAACACAGACTTTTTGAGACTTTCACCCAGTACAGAGGTCGGCAACGTGCCCTTTGTATTCAGTACCGATGCAAATTCTGTATTTTATCGTCAATGTGAATGTTCGAGTGTTACATTAACCTGCAATGGTGCATCGGTATCTACTATTGGACTCCCAGAACAGGTTTTAAGCACAGACTGTTTCAAGCGTTACTCTCAATGGACAGATGTCGGCATTGTGCCTCTTGTTTTCAATCCCGACGCAGTCTCTCTGTTTTATTGTCAATGTGAAGGTCCGAAGGTTACAGTTAACCTGCAGTGGTGCATCTGATTCTAATACCGTACTCTTTAACAAATAAAATGAAAAATAAAATAATAATAATAATAATTTTTATGATTAATAATTTTTGTTGTTTGGATAAGTAATTGAGAGATTAAAGTTTGTTTAGCGTTTAAGACTGGAATTGAGTTGCTTAATGTTTCATAAAGTCTTACGTAGCATTGTTCTTTGAGGTCACACAATAAAGTAAATGTAATTTACGCCGCAATTTTATCGAGCTTCGCACGCCCGAAGATGTACTCAACAGCCTGGGCTCATTATATATTTTCTTAGACAAAGTCTGATATCTGACCTCAGCTTCAATCATGACAATGGGGTGGCTAAAACTACTAAAAAAGAGAAAAATATACCATTATATAAAACATGTATTCGTTTTAACATATACATTACGATATTAATGACACTTACGTAAAATTCTAGTTAAATAATAGCTGATTATTCACTAATGAGAGCGACTTATTAATTCTGCTCCTCTTTTCTTCAAATAAGTATCAATATGGAGCTACACAAAATATTACGTCCTTCTGGGGCAACGAATGACATAAGAGTGAGTTGATGCCTACTGGCTGCGAAAAGAGGGCGGTGTTAATTCCTTTGTTTTGCGTTCTCTTGTTTTAAGAAATCGATACATATAATCTAAGTTCAGTAAATTAAATATCGTCTGTGCTCGACGCACTAGTAGTGGGGGGTCTCTTCACGGCACTGCCAGTGTGTTGAGGCCCAATCCCCTCCGGCCCCTTTTTTATGTCCCCTGTTGAGTCATAGCACTAAGTGTGCAGAAATCGTAACACAAAACTCCCATTCTTAGATGTAACAAAGACAAAGAAACTTCTTCTCTGAGTAGGAACTGAACACTGATAAACTTTAACAATTCTTTTTGAATCACACAAATACTTTGGCAGTCGAACATGAGTAGCTCTGAACAAAATATTTTGAAAAAAAAAAAAAACTCCTCGTGTAATATAGAAGTTTCGGAAGCAAGGTAATAGTAAATAATAACAACAACACAAGTGACTTAATTTTCTTCTGTTCGTTCTCGTTCAAGGTGTTGTAGTGGTTACACATATTTAACCGACACCAATTATTTCAAAAATGATCTTTCGCATGTTGCCGTTGTGCTTCTTGTGGTTGCGATAAGTGCTGATTTTTGCGTATTCACACTCCATGTGAACGCGGAATTCTATCTCGTTGTCCGACCCAAGTTCGTTTATGACATAACTAACATATTTTCCCAGTGACCAGCTAATGGCGTTGGTTTTTAATTTCGGAAAGTATGTCACGTCTGGTCTCAGGAGGAGCGATGGCGTTATATATTTCGTCGAGGATCTGGTGAGAAAGGCAATTTGTTGCCTGATCCAATTCCAGTTATTCACATTGCCGCCACTGGTGAATCTGTGGATGAGTGTATCCACCAGATTGCGTTTTCCACAGAGGTGTGTCTGGTTTAAACCGTCCCATTTAGTCTCTCGTTGGTGCTGATGACATTGTTAACTGTTTCGTACCATGTGGAAATAGCGTCTGTAGATAGCCCGGCATAGTTGATGTTCCGCCATACAGCTTCCCAGTCACAATTATGGAATTTATTTTCAATTTTGTTTCTCCCCTCATTTAACTTCCTTTCAAGTATGATGTCGCACGCTGTGATACATGTGTTGCTATTGATTTCGTCACTAAGGTAACTTGCTTCGATGAAAAAGTTCCTCACATACTGCAGATGGGCATTAATCCTTCGCCTATCAATCGGTGCTTGCAGGCTATGGGGTGTCACAGCCTCAAAGAGTTTTGCTTTTATACATTGTGGAAGTTCTCTGAGTATATGGAAAGTCTAAGGAAAAGAGCAGACGCTTCATTTCGAATATCCACAAAACCGAGGTCACCGTTTCTGACATCCAGTATAACGGTAGTCGCACCAACCCTGAATATGTCTCCTCGCCATAAATAATTGGTAACAGTGGACATGATCCCTTTCGCTACTAGTTTGGGGATTGGAAATACGCGTGCAGTGGAATACGCTTTAGACAAAATGCAGTAGTTGATGAATCTCACTTTTTGCACCTGGTCCATAGTTCGATGGATGTTCTCCATTACAGCACCATGAACTTTCCTCCTAGTTTTCGTCCAGTTAAAAGCAGCCATCCTCATCGGACATGCCATTAAGGTTATTCTCAAGGTTTATGTTTGTTGCCTTTTTTTGCCCTTGCCAGTCGGAGGTGATTTAGGCCCTGCAGATTCAATACCTTACATTTGTTTTCATTTGTTGTCGCTCCCAATGCTAGACAATACTTTTGGATTTCTCTTTCCAGTGTAACTGTCTCCTCCTTATTCCTCATTACAGCACCCACGTCATCAGCATAAGCTCGTATGACAGTTTTCTCACCACTCAATGTTATGCCTGTTAACACTGCGTGGACAGTGCTGACAAAGGGCTCTAAAGATATGGAAAACAAAAACATAGATAAGGGACTGCCCTGTGGAACCCCTCGCCTTATCTGTATGTGTTTAGATGTTTGGCCATTGATTGCTATTTTCGCATTTGTACCTGTTGTAATACAGGGTGTTACAAAAAGGTACGGCAAAACTTTCAGGAAACATTCCTCACACACAAATAAACAAAAGATGTTATGTAAACATGTGCCCAGAAACGCTTAATTTCCATGTTAGAGCTCATTTTAGTTTCGTCAGTATGTACTTTACTTTCTCGATTGACCGCCAGTTGGCCCAATTGAAGGACGGTAAAGTTGACTTCGGTGCTTGTGTTGACATGCGACTCATTGCTCTACAGTACTAGCATTAAGGACATCAGTACGTAGCATCAACATGTTAGTGGTCATCACGAACGTGGTTTTGCAGTCAGTGCAATGTTTACAAATGCGGAGTTGGCAGATGCCCATTTGATGTATGATTTAGCACGGGGCAATAGCCGTGGCGCGGTGCGTTTGTATCGAGACAGATTTCCAGAACGAAGGTGTCCCGACAGGAAGACGTTCGAAGCAATTGATCGGCGTCTTAGGGAGCACGGAACATTCCAGCCTATGACTCGTGACTGGGGAAGACCCAGAACGACGAGGACACCTGCAATGGACGAGGCAATTCTTCGTGCAGTTGATGATAACCCTAATGTCAGAGTCAGAGAAGTTGCTGCTGTACAGGGTAACGTTGACCACGTCACTGTATGGAGAGTCCTACGGGAGAACCAGCTGTTTCCATACCATGTACAGCGTGTGCAATCACTATCAGCAGCTGATTGGCCTCCACAGGTAACTTCTGCAAATGGTTCATCCAACAATGTGTCAATCCTCATTTCAGTGCAAATGTTCTCTTTACGGATGAGGCTTCATTCCAACGTGATCAAATTGTATATTTTCACAATCAACATGTGTGGGCTGACGAGAATCTGCACGTAATTGTGCAATCACGTCATCAATAGACATTTTCTGTGAACGTTTGGGCAGGAATTGTTGGTGATGTCTTGATTGGGCCCCATGTACTTCCACCTACGCTCAATGGAGCACGTTATCATGATTTCATACGGGATACTCTACCTGTGCTGCTAGAACATGTGCCTTTACAAGTACGACACAACATGTGGTTCATGCATGATGGAGCTCCTGCACATTTCAGTCGAAGTGTTCGTACGCTTCTCAACAACAGATTCGGTGACCGATGGATTGGTAGAGGCGTACCAATTCCATGGCCTCCACGCTCTCCTGACCTCAACCCTCTTGACTTTCATTTATGGAGGCATTTAAAAGCTTTTGTCTACGCAACCCCGGTACAAAATGTAGAGACTCTTCGTGCTCTTATTGTGGACGGCTGTGATACAACACGCCATTCTCCAGGGCTGCATCAGCGCATCAGGGATTCCACGCGACGGAGGGTGGATGCATGTTTCCTCGCCAATGGAGGACATTTTGAACATTTCCTGTAACATAAGTGTTTGAAGTCACGCTAGTACGTTCTGTTGCTGTGTGTTTCCATTCCATGATTAATGTGATTTGATGCTTTGTACTGATGTGCTTGATGCTAGTACTGCATAGCAATGAGTCGCATGTCAACACAAGCACCAAAGTCTACATTACCTTCCTTCAATATGGCCAACTGGCGGTGAATCGAGGAAGTGCAGTACATAATGACGAAACTAAAATGAGCTCTAACATGGAAATTAAGCGTTTCCGGGCACGTGTCCACATAACATCTTTTCTTTGTTTGTGTGTGAGGAATGTTTCCTGAACGTTTCGCCGTACCTTTTTGTAACACCCTGTATTTCTTAGCATGTTGACGCTCTGAGGGTGGAAGCCATTCTTGACAGCGTCGTAAAGCGGTATCTATGACTAACGTGGTAAAAAGCTTTGTTGAAATTTATGAAGATTGAAGCACATTTTACACTTGTTACTGAGGTAATTGCAATGACGTCTCTGTATGCAGATTGCCTTTCGAATATCGTTCTGGCTGGAGAACAAGATTGATGGTGACTCAATATTTTGTTGGAAAAGGCAGAGAGTCTTTTGTTGATAATATGCGAAATTATTTTGTAATTAGAATTACGTAGCGAAAGAGGCCGAAAATTGTTTAAGTTAGTTTTGCCTTTACTCTTAGGAATCAGTGTTATTTTACTTTCCTTAAACTTTGCAGGGACCACTTTTCCATTTAGGACGTCATTCGCCATGGAAGTGATCTTGTCCCCAATTATAGACCAGCAGCGGGCATAAAACACCACAGGGAGGCCATCAAGTCCCAGAGATTTTGTGAGAGGTGAGTTACGCACTGCTTCATGCACTCCATCTTTAGTAATAGGTGACAGGATGTCAGCGTTTTCTGTTACCGACAACTGTGGACCTAAAATAGTGAGAAAGTCCTCGAGAGCTGCATCGTCCACTGTGGTAGGGGGCATATAAGTTGTCATAGTACCTGTGGACTCCGTCCAGTATTTCTTTCTGGCATGTGAGCCTTGTACCAGTATGCGTCTGAACTTCATCAATAAAAGTTTGACGTCTGTTTTTAGCATGTCGCACCAAGTGATACAGAGAAGCTGTTTTATCTGCTACTACTGATGTAGCTTTCGATTTAATTTTTAGTACCTCCATCTGTTACCGTTTAATGCTTAATAACTTGGCTTTAATTTTTTTTATATCATTCAAACGAATTACGTCATCATGTGCCTGTTGATAAAAGTCTCTTAATACATTATAATAAAACTCCATTGTATTCCTCAACTCCTTGTGCCTCGCTACACTATACTAAATAACAACTTTCCGCAGCTTCGGTTTAGTCCTCCTAGTCCACCAGTCAATGACTGTTGGATGGTTGTCTGCTGTCCGGAGGCATATCGTCCACGCTACTCTTATTGCCTGTTCCAGTTCTTCGTCAGTTAAAACAGAGATATTCAAATTCCATTGGCCTCTGAATCGACAGCTTGGCTGTACACTTAAATTAAAGCAAGTTAAAAGTGTACTGTGAAAGCTAAAATACACGGGAACAGTTTCAACGTTTAATAAAAAAAATTGCAAATTTGGTGGCACGTAAATCCTATCTAGTCTGCTGTGGGAGTGGCTGGTTATATACGTGAACTCTACTGCCGTCGGGTACTGACGTTCCCACACATCCTTAAGTTGTAGATAACTAACTTATTTAACTGTGGCGAGTAGTTGAAATTGGGTTGTTGATCATTCTGGTTTAAGACACAGTTAACATCTCCACCTAGTATAAGAGAACACGGATTTTTCCTCAATAAATAAATTAGTTCATCTTGAAAAACTTCGCACGATCCAATTTATGGGAATTTTCTGATGGGGCGTAAAGGTTAAGCACGGTCACATCGAAAATTTTTATGCCTATGGCTCTTCCTGATTCTAGTCGTTCGATTTCAGTCTCTATAATGCCGTCCCTTATAAGAATGGCTGTACCGATATTGGCTTCTGTAGAAATACTAACAATTTCAAAAAAGCCTGGGATCCGAAATTCCGTTATCGCAACTTCTTGTAGCAACACGATATCTGTCCCAGACTGGTACAAGAATTCTTTTAGTGCTGCCAATTTCAAGGGTGACTGTATTTTATTAATGTTAATAGTAGTAATGCTATAAGCTTCATCACAGACATGCCAGAAGACGCTATTTGGGATGAGGATCGGTATGATAATAGCAGCAACGTGCTTCTCTACAAGTCACGATCTTTACAAGCTGTGTGCCCGTTACATGTACTAAATTCGCAGAAACATATTTTACTGCTTTTAAACAAAGTGCCTGAAAAGAAAATTATCCTGAAATCCTGGCAATGCATTTCTATAAGTCACTGTGGTCATTCTCTTTCTCCTCGTCAGTGTTGGCCCTGATGACTTCATATTTATTATTCTTTTTCTTGGTGTCTTTCTTCTCTGGTGTGGCTTTCGCACGATGACGCGTGACAGCAACACCTGGTTTCGGTCGCAGCCTCCGACGGTGGCCGTCTGGTGCAACGGCGGTGGCTTGCGAGTCGTCGATATTTGGCTCCGGCGTGTTGTCTGTTGTGTTGTCTTGCTGGCGAGGCGGTGCTGCTTGTTTATTTCCTCCTTCGGCGCGGTGTTGCGCTTCGGAGTCAGCACATTGTTCACTTGGTACTGCCTCGTACTGTTCGCACTGTATGGGCTGCACACTTGATGCGGTTATTGCCGCTGTGACCTAAGGCTCAGGGTCACATTTCTGTGAAAGGTAACTACCAGCTGCGTCACTATCTTTTCGTGGCCGCATAATTCCTTGTGCGGAAGTGGGAGCCACATCGACCTGCATTTCTTTTTTCCACTTCCAACAGATCTTCAGGACTTTGCTTCTGCTTCCTGGCAACGTGTGTTTCACCGGAAGAGAGTCTTCATCAACATTTTTTCAGTGTCCTCTAGAGGACGATTTTTGGTGGGAATCTCGCTGTCATGGGACGGAATTTCAGCAGTTAATGCAGGTTGTAAAGGCGGAAATTCATTAACTTTGAATGCAACATTTTCAGAGGTAGTAACAGGATCCACGGCAGCCACCGGCTTTTTTGTATTACTGGCTGGCAACAAATCGTTGAGTGTTAATTTCCGGCGTTGCGTAAGGTTATTTTTTAGCACAAAAACACGGCGAGGGCAGTCCTGACGGAGGTGGCTCTAGCTCTGAGCACTATGGGACTCAACTTCTGAGGTCAGTAGTCCCATAGAACTTAGAACTACTTAAACCTAACTAACCTAAGGACACCACACACATCCATGCCCGAGCGAGGATTCGAACCTGCGACCGTAGCGGTCACGCGGTTCCAGACTGAAGCGCCTAGAACCGCACTGCCAAACCGGCTCGCTGACGGAGCTGACCAGACTCGTTACTTACATGACATGTAGAGGTTTGCCCTGAGTAAATAACATGCACCTTGTGCCCGTCAACAAAGATGTGGGAAGGAATGTTTGCCTTCACTTCCACCTCCACGGAGCGAATGACGTTAAAGCACTGCTGCTTGAAATGCGAAGCCCACCTTTCGTTGACTATTTGCCTGACAACCCCATACTTTGAAAGGACATCTTTAATTTTCGAGTTGTCTACTTCTATAGGAATATTCACAAACCTAACATTTCTAATTACAGACTCATAATTCCTGAGTTTTACAGTACTTTTTGTACCATCACGGTGTATAAATTCCGTTTCATAACCAAATCTTTCCTGAAAGCAGTCTACACTTACGGGACGGTTAACCTACAAAAATGCTGTATTCATCAGAGTCTAGCTGCATGGTATGAACAGATTCAGAATGAAGGCCAATTACGTCGGTAATCCAGTCGTGTATTTCAAGTGCAGAGGGCTGTTCTCGACGGGTGTACTTGTCGAAAGTGAAAATCACGGTGTTTTTTCTCACGGAATTTGCCATGGTGTTCTGCAGCGAAGGAATTTCGGACAACGCCGAAATCCCAACGGCACTACGTAGAAAGACGACACGAACGAAGACCAAGACCTCTGTTTATAACACTTAATTCACGTGAAAAACGCCAATAAACAAACATGAAACACGAAAACACTGCCGTAAACACTGAAAGTTCACGGAGCAAACTTGAGGAGCGTGCGACCGCGGCGACAGCTAAAGCCAGACTGATACTACTGATGCTTGTTGCTACAAGTGTCTCGCTGTTGTACAACATAGACTTTAACATTCATTTCACAGTTCGTATTCATTTGTGCTGTTACTCTGTAAAAAATTGTTGGGTATATAGTCCATTGTTCTCTTTCACTTCCAAATGTCATTACACATGTTCACTCAATGAATAAGAATAATTAATATTTTTTGTGCATATTCAGAGCTATGTGAACGTATTCTCTGTAGAATGTCGCTTGTTAGAAATGGTTTATACTGTGCTAAAGTCTTTGCACTTTAAAATAAACATCACATGTCACACGATTAGTTTACGTTGAGACGAAAGTTCTTGAAGAAATAAGTTGGAGATCAACAATCCCGCAATGAAGCGTGCTTTGGAAGACGTAGTTAAAATGTGGTTTCGTCTTGGTAGGAATACATGGTGTCAGTGGTTCCATACTGATCAGTCAGTGTTGCATCTACTCAATAACCTACGTATTTCGTCTTCCGAAAGGCTATGTCGTCTCCTGGATATTGTGTCGTCGTTTCGTCGAAAAGTGTGCCGTGGTTTTGCGACTCACGTCACCCATAGTGTCCCATCATGAGCGCAGTGATCCGTTTTTTAACACACAACTTGTTCGTACATTGTTCGTTGCAAAACAAAATGTTCGTTCACAACAGAGAGCACAAAACATAACAAATTACACTTCACATTGAGTACAGTGTTCTATTACATATTTCCATAGATATAAAAAATTTTCTGTGAAACATGTACCTATATATTGACATTACATTGTTTGGTAATACATATAGACATTTTACATTTTTCAGTTGCATTAAACTAGATATTTACAAATACATATGGGTCAGACATAGAAAAAATTATCTTATAGGTTCAGTGCTTTTTTTTTAAATAAAGTTTTCCTTTTAAGTATATTTTCCTTTTACATCAGTACTACACAATCAGTGTTCTTCCTCATTAAATGTTTCCTGCAATATAAACTTTCATAGTAGATTAGAAAACGTCTTGGAGATGATCTGTCCTGAAAAGTCATGATTACAATAAGACACGACACGTCACATCCACAATCATTTCCAAATTAGCACATGCACAAAGTAACATTTATAAATAAAATGAAGTATATAACCTTGCTCAATTAATCTCATTTGTCATTTCCTGTACAGTGTTTTTTGTGCATGTTGTGTTCGTGTGGATAGTGGTGTGAGCGTGAATAGCAAATCAAGATCCTATCATACCAATTCATACGAGGGCTATTCACAAAGTACATTACGTTTTGGAATAAAATTTTCCAATACTTTATTTATTTTTATTTATTATATTCACATGAAAGCCATACTTAAATACAACTTTTCTACATAGTTTCCATAAAAATTAAGGCACTTATCGTAGCGATGGACGAGCTTGGAAATTCCTTCGTCGTAAAATTCGGTCGCCTGCGCCTTCAACCACGTGGCGACTCTCTTTTGGGACAGAAAAGGTGTGATTTTTGTGGATTTCCTGGAACGAGGCACTACAATAAAGTCTCAAAGGTATTGCCAAACTATCCACAACCTCAGAAGAGCAATACAAAACAAGCGCATGGGAAAGTTGGGCTCAAAGATGTTGCTGATTCACGACAACGCCCGGGCCCACACGGCAAATGCCACTCGTGAAGTTCTCGAATCTTTTAAGTGGGAGTTGTTTCCTCATCCGCCGTACAGTCCCGACCTGGCACCCAGTGACTTCCACTTATTCCCAGCAGTGAAGAAGTGGTTGGCTATGCTGCGTTTTGATGACGACGCACAGCTTCAAGAAGAGGTAACCACGTGGTTGAAGGCGAATTTTACGACGAAGGAATTTCCAAGCTCGTCCATCGCTACGATAAGTGCCCTAATTTAAATGGCAACTATGTAGAAAAGTAGTATTTAAGTGTGGCTTTCATCTGTATATAATTAAAAGAAATTACAATACTTTATTTATTTTTAATTCCAAAACGTAATGTACTTTGTGGATAGCCCTCGTATATCAGGTTCAGGGCAGAAACTGTCTCCGGTCATTTAGTCTGTCAGCTTGTCTGCAGGGTATTATTAAATATAATCAGTAGCTGTACTTTGCATGAAAATTTTTAGTTCTTCCTGTGTCTTATCTTCTTGACGCTGGTGTCGTTGTTGGTGCTGTAAAATGTAGATACTTAAGATTATAGCTTATGTCTTCTTCTTCTTCTTCTTCCAGCTTGATGTACCAGATGTGACTTACCTTGTTGTTGTATCAGCATACTCTGCTAAGGGCTAAAGGCTAAAGGTTAAAGGTTTTCAAATCTTTGTGAGGGTACAAACCTAAAATTCTCTTATTCTTGACGTTTTGTAGAAGATATGCTCCGGATTGTGGTATATCAATGATTGTGTAAGGACCTTCATATAATGGACGGCACTTAACATTACGTTTTAGAGGTGATGACGATTTGTAGTGAGTCTGAAGTAAAACTTGCATGCCAAGTGTAATGTTTTGTCTTCTTTTAAGACTAGCACCTAAGTTCTTATTTCTAATGTCAGCTTGTTCAGTAATTGCGATGAGTACATACCTTACCTTTTCGTCGTGTGAAGTTTGGTGTCAGAAAATTTTGCTAGTGGGTTGCTCCATTCATTAGTTTCCTTTGTGTCAAACATGATTTCTCATGGAGTATAGGATGTGTTGTATATATCAAAATTGTTGTGTATTTCCTCAAAAAGTGCTAGGCAATGTAACCAGTTTGTGTACCGTAATGAGGTATATGTTCTCATGAATCTGTTTAATTCTCTAAAAATTCTCCGGTTGTGTCCTCACAGGTAAGATAGTTTGGTTGATAGCTGTTAGAATGGAAGTATCAGGTTAGTACTAGATGCGTCTTTTCACTACATGCAAAGGGCTACAATATGGAGTGTTGATGGTTTTATAATACTCCATGTAATCATTTTCTTTAGTTCTTCCCAAACCGCAGGTCGCAGACCTAGAGGTATGACTTATATTGTATATGATTGAAGTCAAGCCTCATCAAATTTATTACCATACGTCATACCTCTATGTGTTGATCTTACCTAGCTTAAGTGAAAACACCCTTCTTCTTAAGTAAAATATGTTTAAGCTGGGATCTCTCCTCTTCATTAACAGCATAACATTCTGATAACTTGTACTTAAACAAATTAATTCTATCATTCACTACCTCACAGTGTTATACAGGTTTTGTGTGGAATCTACGCCAGTCTCGTGTATAATCTGTATCTTGTAGCCAGAACAGTGCTTGTTATGGTCTACTAGTCGAGTGTCCAAGTTCAAAACTATGTCTTTGCCTTCATACTTAAAATAACAAATGCCTTTGGAGAAGTCTATTGTGCAGTCCTTCTTGCAAAGAAAATCAATGCCCAATATACAATTGACAGCAAGGTTTTGGACAACTAGGAAAGGCCATTGTAGGATTCTATTTCGTATATTAACAGGCACTAATACCTGCTTGTTAACCCTACCTAACATATTACCTAATGCAGTTAATACACTCCTGGAAATGGAAAAAAGAACACATTGCCACCGGTGTGTCAGACCCACCATACTTGCTCCGGACACTGCGAGAGGGCTGTACAAGCAATGATCACACGCACGGCACAGCGGACACACCAGGAACCGCGGTGTTGGCCGTCGAATGGCGCTAGCTCCGCAGTATTTGTGCACCGCCGCCGTCAGTGTCAGCCAGTTTGCCGTGGCATACGGAGCTCCATCGCAGTCTTTAACACTGGTAGCATGCCGCGACAGCGTGGACGTGAACCGTATGTGCAGTTGATCGACTTTGAGCGAGGGCGTATAGTGGGCATGCGGGAGGCCGGGTGGACGTACCGCCGAATTGCTCAACACGTGGGGCGTGAGGTCTCCACAGTACATCGATGTTGTCGCCAGTGGTCGGCGGAAGGTGCACGTGCCCGTCGACCTGGGACCGGACCGCAGCGACGCACGGATGCACGCCAAGACCGTAGGATCCTACGCAGTGCCGTAGGGGACCGCACCGCCACTTCCCAGCAAATTAGGGACACTGTTGCTCCTGGGGTATCGGCGAGGACCATTCGCAACCGTCTCCATGAAGCTGGGCTACGGTCCCGCACACCGTTAGGCCGTCTTCCGCTCACGCCCCAACATCGTGCAGCCCGCCTCCAGTGGTGTCGCGACAGGCGTGAATGGAGGAACGAATGGAGACGTGTCGTCTTCAGCGATGAGAGTCGCTTCTGCCTTGGTGCCAATGATGGTCGTATGCGTGTTTGGCGCCGTGCAGGTGAGCGCCACAGTCAGGACTGCATACGACCGAGGCACACAGGGCCAACACCCGGCGTCATGGTGTGGGGAGCGATCTCCTACACTGGCCGTACACCACTGGTGATCGTCGAGGGGACACTGAATAGTGCACGGTACATCCAAACCGTCATCGAACCCATCGTTCTACCATTCCTAGGCCGGCAAGGGAACTTGCTGTTCCAACAGGACAATGCACGTCCGCATGTATCCCGTGCCACCCAACGTGCTCTAGAAGGTGTACGTCAACTACCCTGGCCAGCAAGATCTCCGGATCTGTCCCCCACTGAGCATGTTTGGGACTGGATGAAGCGTCGTCTCACGCGGTCTGCACGTCCAGCACGAACGCTGGTCCAACTGAGGCGCCAGGTGGAAATGGCATGGCAAGCCGTTCCACAAGACTACATCCAGCATCTCTACGATCGTCTCCATGGGATAATAGCAGCCTGCATTGCTCCGAAAGGTGGATATACACTGTACTAGTGCCGACATTGTGCATGCTCTGTTGCCTGTGTCTATGTGCCTGTGGTTCTGTCAGTGTGATCATGTGATGTATCTGACCCCAGGAATGTGTCAATAAAGTTTCCCCTTCCTGGGACAATGAATTCACGGTGTTCTTATTTCAATTTCCAGGAGTGTATTAAACAGTTTTGAAGTGGGAACTCTGGTATCATAGAAGTTTCCTTCATCATAGTATAAAAATTGTGAGAAATCACACCGACAGCAGCTCCTGTATCAATAATTATGTTAGTAGTATGAAAGGTCCCCTTAGAAAAATTATAAATGACTATGCTTAAACTGACACACCATATTTTTAGCGCAACGCAATCTGACTTTCAAAAATCCCTACAAAAGAATGGCTCTGACTAACATTAACCTATACCTTCCACAAATCAATTACCTCACAAAATTCGTCGTTACACGAACTACTGCAATACAGCGAGCGCCACTATTGCCATCCAAATAAAAGATTCCAACTACTGAAGGGACTAACTACTGATAGGCGTAGTTAGCAAATGAAAGATTTTGTTAAAGAACAAACAATGTATTTACCTTAATAGTGTTCAAAAGTCATTATATATATATATATATATATATATATATATATATATATATATATATATATCTGTTCATGACATCCAGTCTTACAAATTTACTGTCTCTGATGGACACACGTCCAGATCATCCGGTCTCAAAACTCCGCCATCTCTCTCCCCACATCCACCACTGCTGGCGGCTCTCCTCCAACTGCGCAACGCTACGCGCTATTAACAGCCAACTGCCCACTACAATAGAGAATATTTCAACAATGCCAACCACCCACAGACTGCACACAGCACAGCCAGTGATTTTCATACAGAGTGCTACGTGGCGTTACCAACATAAAAACCTAAACAGCCTACTTACATTAGGTATAGCTCCTACAATGCCTGAGGAAGAAGACAGCTGATGATCTGATAAATGACAACATACAATGTCACAATGTAAAGAAAATATTTGTACTAAGTTTCCACTTTCATTAAAACTTAAGAATAGTGTAGGCAACTCTTGTTGTTTAAAAATATAATTTTTCTTGTTTCACAGTTTCACTAGCAAGTTTGTATTCAAACATAGTTTCTATATTTGAAGTTGGCCCCCAAACGTTCCTCAGTCACGACATGTTGCTCAGTAATGACTGGTTCTAGTTTACCTGGATTGTCTGGTCATTGGTAAGTATAGTTTTAGTTTCATTAGCTACCTCAATAATATTTACATTAGGATATTTTCTTTGCCTATCGCCTGTCTGCTTTCTGTTGACTGATGTCATTTGTTGGTTTGTGTTGCGTGTCTGTGCACAATTCCCTTGTGACATCTGAATATGATTTTGTGGTGGCGGTGTTTCATCGTCAATGTGAGAGTACAAGGGTTACAGTAAACCTGCAGTGGTGCATCGAAATCTAATGCTGGACTCCCAGGAAAGGATCAAAGCAAAGACTATTTTAGCGTTACTACCCTGGACAGAAGTCGGCATTGTGCCTTTTGTATCCAGTCCCGAGGCAATTTCTCTCTTTCATCGTTAATGTGAAGGTACAAGGGTTACAGTAAAATTGCTGTGGTACATCTTAATGTACTACTGGACTCCCGGGAAAGGCTCAGAGCAAATACCGTTTTAAGCGTTTCTCCCACTAGATAGAAGTCAGCATTGTGCCTTTGGTATTCAATCTCCAGATGTACTGTCCGAATTTTATCGCTTACAGAGTCAGCAGACGCAGGCCTTACTGGATGCCGTTGGACAGCTCGTCCAGGGTCAATGTGCGATGCAAAACGATGCGGCAGCCGCCGCTCCATCGCTCACGCAGCTACAACACGCTGTTGCACCAACTTTTCGACCTTTTGATGCTGCCCTGGAAAGCTGGACGGAGTGGTCACGCCAATTTGGATTCCATCTCGCCACCTACAGAATTCAAGGTAACGAGCGGCAGCCTTTTCTCTTATGATCGGTCAGCGTACAAACGTACCGTGTGATAGTCAAATTATTTCCCCGTCGCGACGTAGCAACTCTGTCCTATGAAGAAATTTTGTCTGCATTGGATGCATGTTTCAAGGAATCAGTCAATGTAGTTGCGAAAAGGTATACCTTCTTTCGTACAAAACGTACGGCAGGTCAGACTAATCAGGAGTGGGTTGCAACCTTTCAAGGCCGTACTAGGGATTGTGCTTTTGAGTGTCTATGTGGACTCCCTTATTCAGATACTATGGTACGTGATGCAATTGCACAGAACGTTTCTGACGTTCGGATAAGGGAACACATTTTGAAACTAGTCAATTCCTCCCTTCAACTAGTGATGTACATATTGGATCGGCAGCACACATGACTTTGCTCAGGAATCATTTGAAACTTCACCAGCCATGTGTCAGGTTAACCGGCCCGCCTGGCGAGCTGCACGGAGCAGTAAACAGCCCTCGTGCCCGTGCCCGTGCCTCGTGCCGCGGTCGCCAGGCTCTCAGCCACGTGTGCCGCGCCGGCAAGGAAATGCAGTGCTCAAATCCTGCCCGCGGTGCACACTAGACATTCGCGTGAGAATTGCCTATCATGCCAAGCTATTTGCTTTTATTTTTATTCCGATTTTGGCTGTCTAGGGACCGTGTTAACCAACTATTTTTCAATGTACATTTCTCCTATTGCGCTCCTCCTCTATTCTCTTCTGCCAATATGTCTTCATCCTCTCTCTGTGCTGCTCCCTTCGGTCTTCTGTCCACACTGTTCCTCCAGTTCTTCTCTTCTTCACTTCAAATCTTTCAAAATGTAGAATTTTGTCTCTCATTAAGTCTCTGTTTGTTGTATCATCTTCTCCTATACCCATCTCCTCTAAGTCTGCTTCGACTTCTTTGAACCAGGTAATTTGGGTTCTGGGGTTCTTGTCAAAAAACATGAATATTTTCTTTGTCAGCCTTTCATCATTCATTCTTTTCAAATGGGCGTAAAAGCTTACTCTTCTCTTCCTCATAGTATCTCCCACTTTCTCAATTTTATTGTAATAAAAAAGGACATGTTCAGAGTGTTTGCCATAAAAAGCTGAGATCGGAAGCTCAAAACCATTCCAGGCCCTTTGCTCCGCGCTGGAATCAGAATCGAACCAAGGATACTCAGGCTCGCGAAACTTCGCCCATGGAAATTCATGTAGTTCATTCCACTCCGTCCAGTGCCACTCTCTCTAACAGTGACTGTGTTCGTCCCAGAAATAGTGTTCGTCGACATCGCCTGAACTCCCTTCAAGTCGCAAGTGATTTTGTACCAGTGACAGTTCACGTTGCACGAGACAGCCGCTCTTTTCGTCAGCAGGACAGTAAACTTTTTGTAGACTTGGACATTAACAGCAGAGTGATACCCTTCCAGCTTGATACCGGAGCTGCAGTTCTGCTGATCAAGCAAGACACTTACAAACTGCTGGGCACACCTCCGAGGCGTGCCGCAAATGTTAACTAGCTATACAGGTCAAGGAATCATTGTGTTAGGATAGTGCAGCCTTCTTGCAACTTACAAAGGACAAACAAAACTTGTGTCATTTTACGTCCTTCGTTCTTCTTCTGCAGTGAAATTGTTTGGTTTCGATTTATTTCAGTTGTTTAACTTGTCTATAGTAAATCAGGTCCTATCAGTGAACCAGACTGTGCCTTCAGACAGTGTTTCTCGTCTATGTGAAGGATTTGCAGGAAGTTTTGCACCGGGCCTCGGCTGCGCTAAGAACTATAAAGCACATTTGGAACTGAAAGTAAATGCGCAACCAAAATTTTTCAGAGCGCGCAATGTCAAATGGTTCAAATGGCTCTGAGCACTATGGGACTTAACATCTATGGTCATCAGTCCCCTAGAACTTAGAACTACTTAAACCTAACTAACCTAAGGACATCACACAATACCCAGTCATCACGAGGCAGAGAAAATCCCTGACTCCGCCGGGAATCGAACCCGGGAACCAGGGCGTGGGAAGCGAGAACGCTACCACACGACCACGAGCTGCGGACGCGCGCAATGTTCTACACGCATTGCGTGATGAGGTCGAAAAAACATTACACGAGTTGGAATCACAAGGTGTAATTGAATGTGTGCAGGGCATCACCCTTAGTAATTTTGCGAAAACCTTCCGGAAAATTGAGACTTTGTGTGGACTTCAAGGCAACAGTGAATCCACAACTAGTGATTGCAACTTTGCCTTTACCCCACCCGGAAGATCTCTTTGACAAACTGTGCCCGGGTAAAAATTTTTTCGAATTTGGACCTCGCAAATGCGTTCTTGCAAATACCAGTGGACGAAGAATCCCAGCGCGATTTGGTAGTTAACATGCATCTTGGGTTGTATAAATTCGAACGACTGCCATTCGGGTGTGCATCCGCCCCTGCATTGTTTCAGCAATATCTACAAACTGTTTGTGCGTCGGTCCCTACTGCAGCAAATTATCTGGACGATATTGTGGTCTCCGGAAATACGGAAGAAGAACATTTGGCCAATCTCAGAACATTATTTTAGGTCTTGTGACAAAATGGTCCTCGCTTGCGGAAGGACAAATGTGTGTTTTTTGCTCGTGAGTTACCCTATTTGGGACATGTAATCAATGCCCAAGGCATACATTCCAGTCCTGAGCACCTCCGTGCCATACAAGACTTGCCTTCGCCGCAGAATTTGAAGCAGATACAGAGTGTGCTGGGAAAAATAAATTGCTGTAACAGATATGTGCCACATGCCTCTTCCATTTCAGCTCCGCTTCATCGCTTACGCCGTAAAGGTGTTCCGTTCGTCTGGACGACGGAATGCGAACGCGCCTTTCGCCAGTTGAAACCGGCGCTGCTTTCCAATACCTGCCTTACGCCATTCGATCCCCAGAAGCCCCTTTTGTTGATGGTGGATGCAGCGGATTTCGGGATCGGTGTTATGCTTGCGCACAAAGATGGATCGCACGATCGCCCTATTGCCTTTGCGTCCAAATTGCTCTCGTCGGCGCAAAGAAACTATTCACAGATCGAGAAAGAAGCATTGGTTCTTGTATTTGGTGTTACCAAATTTCATGGCTCCTTGTATGGTCGTCACTTTACCATAATCACAGACCACAAACCTTTGACATCGCTTTTTCATCTGAACAAGCCTGTACCTCTAAGTACAGCGCAGAAACTCATTCGCTGGTCTATTTTCCTCTCGCAGTACCGCTACGATATCTTGTATCGGTCCACTGCTAAGCACGGAAACGGCGATGCGTTGTCCCGTTTGCCTGTTGCTGAGGATAGGGCATTCGATTCATCCGAACTTGCTTGCATGTTCATTGATGCGGCAACCGATGACTTGGTCGAATCGTTTCCGATTGATTTTCGTCGTGTAGCTACATCCACAGCTGCCTACTCTGTCCTTGCTACCGTTCTGCGTTTTGTTGCTATGCAGTGGCCCTTGTCAAAGTCATGGATCAGGAACCCGTTGGTTCGCCGATTTTTTGCTCACAAGGGGAGACTTTTTCTTCGACGTGGTGTTTTGCTGTTGCGTTCTGATAATGATTTGTCCAGGGTCGTGGTACCACGTTCGTTACAGTCCTCTGTCTTAAAGCTTCTCCACCAAAGACATTGGGGTATAGTGAGAACGAAATAACTTGTTCGTCAGCACTGTACCTGGTTCGGAATCGATGCCGCGATTACGAATATGTGCTCTTCTTGCATGGTGTGTGCCGAACAACAATCAGCACCACCGCGGAAATTCTTTGCATGTCCATAAGCCACTTCCCCTTGGCAACGCTTACACATCGATATTGCTGGTTCATTCTGGAATGCTCGATGGTTGGTAGTGATAGATTCATTCAGTAATTTTCCTTTTGTTGGCCGGATGTCTTCCACGACATCGTCTGCAACCATCCAAGCGTTGTCTGCTATCTTTTGCATGGAAGGTCTTCCACAGACTATTGTTTCCGACAATGGCCCACTATTCATGTCCGCAGAATTTCAGTCATTCTGAAGGCCAATGGTATTCAACATATGACGTCCGTGCCGTTTTCGCCACAGTCAAACGGTGCCGCTGAACGATTGGTCCAGACTTTCCAGTCACAGATGTTGAAGTTACAAGAGTCGCATTCTCGGGAGGACGCGTTATTGCTCTTTTTGTCCTTGTATCGCTCTCAGCCCCGAGATGGTCGCTCGCCGGCTGAGTTGCTCCACAGTCGCCCTCATCGAACCTTGATGTCTTTGCTACATCCGCCGCGTCAGGTTCCTGTGCTGCGGCAGACACCTGCTTTTGCCCCAGGCGACGTTGTCTACTACCGCCACTACCGAGGTTCACGGCGTTGGCTCGAAGGGCGCATTCTTCGCTGCCTCGGACGCGCTATGTATCTGGTTTTGGGGGCCTCTGGTGAGGTGCGCCGCCATCTCAACCAGCTGCGCCTCTGTCGTCGCACGGGATCTGCCGCTCCCCGTCTGCTTTCAGTGACGGTGCCGTCCGGTCAGCGCCCTGGGGACCCTTCTACTGGCTCGCCTCAGCCCCAAGTGTTACCGACGCTGCCTTCCATTTTGCCCCATGGCGACGCACCGCCGCCACCGCCGACGCCGCCGACGCCACCGCCTGTTCTCCCGCCGGCGACGCCCGCAGTGGACGCGTCACTGCAACCGACGGGCGCCTCCCTGGGTCACGCGCCGCCGATCGCTTCCCGTGACCAGTTATCCTCCGACATGGAATTCTTGCCCGCTCCTGACCATGTGCCGTCTTCGACCGTCGGGTGCCCCGGCCCGATGGAAGTCGACCCTTCGACCCCTCCTGTCTCTCTGCGGGCGCATACACCGCATGTTGGCGCGCACCCTGGAGCAGGTTTCCAGGCGTTTCCTAGCTCCCCGCGGTCCGCATGTCAAGGTGCGGGTGACAGCATCGCCTGTTGTTAGGCTCCCCACCTTGTCACATACGTCAACATGGGTCCTCCCCACGGCGGGCGGAAGCCTTATGGCACCACTGTACGAAGATTTGCGGAGGAGGAATGTGGTGTCACCGCCAGACACCACACTTGGTAGGTGGTAGCCTTTAAATCGGCCGCGGTCCGTTAGTATACGTCTGGCCAGCGTGTCGCCACTATAAGTGATTGCAGACCGAGCGCCGCCACACGGCAGGTCTAGAGAGACTTCCTAGCATTCGCCCCAGTTGTACAGCCGACCTTGCTAGCGATGGTTCACTACCTACTTACGTTCTCATTAGCCGAGAGGATAGTTTAGCATAGCCTTCAGCTACGTCATTTGCTACGACCTAGCAAGGCGCTATTATCAGTTACTATTGATATTATGGATCATGTACCATCAAGACCGACGTTCACCATTAATGGATTAAAGTTACGTATTCCACCAGCTACGTCCGTTTTTCTAAATTCTAATTTCCTTGTCCTGTTCCAGACCTCACGCCTGCCAGCGTGAGCTAAAACGCGTGCCTTCCGGCCTCCGCTAGTAACACGGTGTTGGCTCTCCTGCCAACCACAACGGAATCTACTACAGGACCCCCAGGAAAGGTTCAAAGCACAGACTGTTTGAAGCGTTACGCAACCTGGACATAAGTCGGCATGGTAATTTTGTAGTCAATCCCGATGCAATTTCTGTGTTTCATCGTCAATGTGAACGTCCGGGGGTAACAGTATACATTCATTGGTGCAATGGAATCTAATACTGGACTCCCAGGAACGGTGTCAAGCGCAGACAGTTTGAAGCGTTACTCCCTATGGACATAAGTCGGCATTGTGCCTTTTCTAGTCAATCCCGATGCAATTTCTGTGTTTCGTCGCCATTGTGAAGGTCCAAGGGTTACTGTGAGCCTGTAGTGATGCACCGGAATCTACTGCTGGACTCCCAGCAGTGGTTCCAAGTACAGACCGTTTGAAGCGTTACTCCATTGCCCACCCCATCTCGATAAAGCGTGCAGACCCACTATGGTATTGTGGTATGCCCGAAAAGCCGCACGCGCTATTATTCATCTTTCTTTTGTTTTTGAATAGACCTACAGAATATGGGCCACTGTCTGTCAGATAATTTACCAACTCAGTCGATGGGTTAAGAAATATTTTCGGCTGTTTCTCATGTTAGAGTGAAATTCGTATGTTCCCATGCCTGGGCTCGAAGTGTCCCATTAATTTTGCCATAGTTGTAATATGCCATCTTTTATTGCCTTTTTCGAATTCGCCACAGTTTCATGCACCCTTCGTATTTACATTTCACTGTCGTTCTTTAACCAGTAAAAGGCTCGCCTTTTTCTAATTGGCAAGTCAAGCCCGGCTATTCCTAGAATTACTACCAAGGTATCATTCGGTGTAGCGCTGCAGGCGCACATTAATCTTACTAACACTTCTCGTTGAACTCCTCTTACTACATAGGCTAGCTTCGCTATCTGCAGTCTACGGGCCCAAACGCTCGCACCACATTCCACGACTGATGCTAATATATATTGGTGGTAAACTCTGATTCCTAAATAGCCTATTTGCATTTTCTATAATTTTATTCATCAAGTTTGTACCTGTTCTGTCTGCTTTCTCTTAAGCTGTCTGGTAGCATTTGCAGTGACGTGTTATGTTGCAGCTATCATGCAACTTTTGTAGTATTGGCTCCAGTGCTACATCCCAAAATTCTGGACGACACAGTGATCCTGTGGACAATCTTTTCTTATTCTCTTCGCTATTGTCTTTCCTGGGCATGTTAAAGAAGCGCGTCAGAGATGGCAATAATCTCTCACGCAGTGGCACGGTGCTCCAGGACACTCAGTTCGAAGATCATCGCTAGAGAGTACATAGAATGAGTATCTGTCGTTAGCGAAATCGCCTTATTAATTACGTCTTCAGGTGACGTGCCTCCTCTGAGCCCGCACTCGTGACGGCTTATCCCATGTAGCAGCCAATAACCTTGTAACGATTTGAATAATAGTTTTCAGATGTCTTGTGGAAAACTTGCATTAGACAGATTGGTATGTAGGATTCGGGTATCCTTGTCTTGCCCTTTAGTAATTACTACCAATTCAGCATTCTCGCACAGTACACGGATCCTTCCTTGCAAGAGACATTCATTGTATAGTTCGCACAAGTAACCATCTAATTTGTTACATAAGGCTTGTTTTATTTCAGCAGAGATCTCTTCGTTCCTGGAGGTTTTCTTCTTCTTCTTCTTCAACCTTAAAATTATTTGCCTAGTGTTTTCTTGTGCGAAGGGTTTCACAACTTTATTGTTTCTGTAGTCTTCCCACAACATTTTTGTAAACTATGGTCATCTGTCTAGTGGTTTTGTCCATCATCAGGACGTAGTGTTTCCATTAGCAGGGCAGCTGACTGTTGCCAACTTCCAGTTACCGTCCATCATATGTTTTGAGCGTGGCCAAAACTGCCAATGATCGTATTTTCTCGCAGATTATTTTATACGGTATACCCCAAGGATTGGTTTCTAAGTTGGCCTCCACGAACTGCTTTTATCGTTCCATTTTTGCTTCCTACATTTGTCTTCCGTAAAATGTTACTTAACGTATCTGTATCTATGCAACCTTTGGATTCTTTCTCCTTAGGGCGTGCTGTTCAGGTATAGCTTCCTGGCTCTACCTGCTTCACATCTTAGTTTCTTCAGCACCTCAGTCCAGATGCGAGGCACTCCTTCAGAATGACCTGCGCCGGCTGGTATGGATGCCTCCATTGCTCTATGCATAGCCACTGTCAGTTCTTGCTGGATGAACTTCCCGGACGCTGAAACACCCTCCTTAGTTCTTCCCAGTTAGCCTTCATGATGATGTATTTGGGCCTTGTGCGTTTTGGATATCCCTCCCAGTGGTGGTATAGTGTACGGTATTGTAACTTGACGTCATTCCATTGCCTTTCACACGGCGCACCGCTTCTGTATAAGCTAAAGTGATGTCGATATTTTATGTTACTCCGAGACTTTATCTGATTACTTTCTTGGTTGTACTACTGTTGTTAAAGGGGAGAAATCGTATTTTAACTATACTGTCCTAATGACATCAATAAAATTCCGTACATTTGATTGCTTTAACGTCCATGATTACCATGAAACGCCTGTTACATGTGGCTATGTGATCCAGTTGATATTCTCCTACTTTTTGATTTGGAGATATCTAAGTTATGGCTTTTCTTGGTAGTATGCGAAAATATGCAGGAGATCGTTTTAAGTGCAACATTTTATGCACATTATCAGACTTTCTCCATTTCTGTTCGTTCGTAAGTGTGCTGGATATACGCCTACAATATTCTTAAAATACTTCTCGGTGACTTCAACGTCCAAGCTGGGAAGGAAAAGAAGTTTAACGTTGGTTTTAGGTCTATTGGTGACTTCAGAATCTAAAAGACCCCAAAACTGATTTACTTCCTGCAAATTTCTTCTGTTATCATTTATAGTGCATGGAAATTTGTAACAGTATAGCTTTTATTCTTGCGCTTTGCTGTTAGCATGCATATTTTTCTGATGTAGACGTAAATTCTGTTATACTACCAAAAATTTTTTGCTTACATAAATTGCTGTTTCAAACACTGGCGTGTTTTCCACTATTTTTACTGTTGGGCTACCTTTCTAAATTCTAATGTTGTCTATCAATCACATTCTTATCTAAAAATGTTGTTTCCTCTACTGCCAACTTTTATATTTGAGTCTTCTGTAGAAATAATTCCAATTTTTTCTTTTTCCCCATTTTCAGAAGAGAAGTTATCTTTAATGTTCCAAAGTAGTACTTCTTGTTGAACTTAGAAGGATTTCCATTGTACTCCATCTCTTTGTCACAGCAAATTTTGGACTCTGCAGAACCTTAGATCCTAATGCATTACAAGATGTAATGGTAGATTCCTCATCAAAGTAATTTCCTGGGGGAGTGCATCCATTGTCTGAACTTTTCATTTTATGTGAAAAATGTTATGTCGTTCTATTGTAGAGCTGTCTGATATTTTTTAGTCCTCAAGTCAATTAGAATTTGCTAAACTTGTATATTTATCGTTGTTATGTGTTAATTTTTGTTTACCGAAGTACGGAAAGATAAACGAAAACAATATTTTTAATGTTTCATTTTACTTACGTTTGTGCTTGTTGTTCTTCAATTAATGTAGACTATATTTTTCTTTTATTGTGGGCGCAACCTGGTAGCGAATGTACAACTAACTTCTTCTCCTGGGACTCTGATATAACAAAAATGCTCTTATACTCGCTTCTATCGTATTCCATTTGACGCGATACGATGAACTACTTTTCAGGTTCCTTTTGAAGGAAATTTTCTTTCATCAGTTAATGGGTAAACCTTATTTTTAATGTCATGTGAAATAATGTGTACGCAGTGTTCTTTCCTTTTTTGTCTTATGACAAATTTCATAATGACTGTTTCTTCAAATTGATGATGCGTTTTACCAAGCTAAGTGCGAGCTAGACTGACATTTCTGCATCATCATCGTAGACCGCTACGAAGACTTTCGGCCTTACATTATAGAATTACGATCTTGGAAACATGGAAGTGGTGGTGATTATTTGCTTGACGTATTCCAATCTCTGTCTTCCTCTACAGTTTTTGCCCTCTACATCTCCCTCTAGTACCATGGAAGTCATTCCCTCATGTCTTAGCAGATGTCCTATCATCCTGCTCCTTCTCCTCATCAGTGTTTTCCACATATTCCTTTCCTCTCCGATTTTGCGTAGAACCTCCTCATTCCTTATCAGTCCACCTAATTTTCAACATTCGTCTACAGCACCACATCTCAAATGCTTCGATTCTCTTCTGTTCCGGTTTTCCCACAGTCCATGTTTCACTACCATACAATTCTGTACTCCAGACGTACATCCTCAGAAATTTCTTCCTCAAATTAAGGCCGGTATTTGATATTAGTAGATATCTCTTGGCCAGAAATGCCTTTTTTGCCATAGCGAGTCTACTTTTGATGTCCTCCTAGCTCCGTCCGTCATTGGTTATTTTACTGCCTAGGTAGCAGAATTCCTTAACTTCATTGACTTCGTGACCATCAATACTGATGTTAAGTTTCTCGCTGTTCTCATTTCTACTACTTTTCATTGCCTTCGTCTTTCTCCGATTTACTCTCAAACCATACTGTGTACTCATTAGACTGTTCATTACGTTCAGCAGATCATTTAATTCTTCTTCACTATCACTCAGGATAGCAATGTCATCAGCGAATCGTATCACTGATATCCTTTCACCTTTCATTTATTTCCACTCCTGAACCTTTCATTTATTTCCATCATTGCTTCCTCGATGTACAGATTGAAGAGTAGGGGCGAAAGGCTACAGCCTTGTCTTACACCGTTCTTAATACGAGCACTTCGTTCTTGATCGTCCACTCTTATTATTCCCTCATGGTTGTTGTACATATTGTATATGACCCGTCTCTCCCTATAGCTTACCCCTACTTTTTTCAGAATCTCGAACAGCTTGCACCATTTTATATTGTCGAACACTTTTTCCAGGTCGACAAATCCTATGAAAGTGTCTTGATTTTTCTTTAGTCTTGCTTCAATTATTAGCCGTAACGTCAGAATTGCCTCTCTCGTCCCTTTACTTTTCCTAAAGCCAAACTGATCGTCACCTAGCGCATTCTCAATTTTCTTTTCCATTCTTCTGTATATTATTCTTGTAAGCAGCTTCGATGCATGAGCTGTTAAGCTGATAGTGCGATGATTCTCGCACTTGTCAGCTCTTGCCGTCTTCGGAATTGTGTGGACGATGCTTTTCCGAAAGTCAGATGGTATGTCGCCAGACTCATATATTCTACACACCTACGTGAATAGTCGTTTTGTTGCCACTTCCCCCAATGATTTTAGAAATTCAGATGGAGTGTTATCTATCCCTCCTGCCTTATTTCACCGTAAGTCCTCCAAAGCTCTTTTAAATTCCGATTCTAATACTTGATCCCCTATCTCTTCTAAATCGACACCTGTTTCTTCTTCTATCACATCAGACAAATCTTCACCCTCATACAGGCTTTCAATGTATTCTTTCCACCTACCTGCTCTCTGCTCCGCATTTAACAGTGGAATTCCCGTTGCACTCTTAATGTTACCACCGTTGCTTTTAATGTCACCAAAGGTTGTTTTGACTTTCCTGTATGCTGAATCTGTCTTTCCGACAATCATATCTTTTTCGATGTCTTCACATTTTTCCTGCAGCCATTTCATCTTAGCTTCCCTGCACCTCCACCGGCCGAAGTGGCCGTGCGGTTAAAGGCGCTGCGGTCTGGAACCGCAAGACCGCTACGGTCGCAGGTTCGAATCCTGCTTCGGGCATGGATGTTTGTGATGTCCTTAGAACTAGTTAAACCTAACTAACCTAAGTTCTAGGGGACTAATGACCTCAGAAGTTGAATCCCATAGTGCTCAGAGCCAACCTGCACTTCCTATTTATTTCATTCCTCAGCGACTTGTATTTCTGTATTCCTGATTTTCCCGGAACATGTTTGTACTTCCTCCTTTCATCAATCAACTGAAGTATTTCTTCTGTTACCCATGGTTTCTTCGCAGCTATCTTCTTTGTACCTATGTTTTCCTTCCCAACTTCTGTGATTTCCATCCCTCTTCAACTGTACTGCCTACTGCGCTATTCCTTATTGCTGTATCTATAGCGTTAGAGAACTTCAAACGTATCTCGTCATACCTTAGTACTTCCGTATCCCACTTCTTTGCGTATTGATTCTTCCTGACTAATGTCTTGAACTTCAGCCTACTCTTCATCACTACTTTATTGTGATCTGAGTCTATATCTGCTCCTGGGCACGCCTTACAATCCAGTATCTGATTTCGGAATCTTTGTCTGACCATGATGTAATCTAATTGAAATATTCCTGTACCTCCTGGCCTTTTCCAAGTATACCTCCTCCTCTTGTGATCCTTGAACAGGGTAATTCGCTATTACTAGCTAAAACTTGTTACAGAAATCAATTAGTCTTTCTCCTCTTTCATTCCTTGTCCCAAGCCCATATTCCCCTGTAACCTTTTCTTCTACTCCTTCCCGTACAACTGCATTCCAGTCGCCCATGACTATTAGATTTTCTTCCCCCTTTACATTCTGCATTACCCTTTCAATATCCTCATACACTTTCTCTATCTGTTCATCTTCCGCTTGCGACGTCGGCATGTATACCTGAACTATCGTTGTCGGTGTTGGTCTGCTGTCGATTCTGATTAGAACAACCCGGTCACTGAACTGTTCACAGTAACACACCCTCTGCACTACCTTCCTATTCACAACGAATCCTACACCTGTTACACCATTTTCTGCTGCTGTTGATATTACCCTATACTCATCTGACCAGAAATCCTTCTCTTCCTTCCACTTCACTTCACTGACACCTACTATATCTAGATAGAGCCTTTGCATTTCCCCTAGTTTCCCTACCACGTTCAAGCTTCTGACATTCCACGCCCCGATTCGTAGAACGTTATCCTTTCGCTGATTATTCAATCTTTTTCTCATGGTAACCTCCCCCTTGGCAGTCCCCTCCCGGAGATCAGAATGGGGGACTATTCCGGAATCTTTTATCAATGGAGAGATCATCATGACACTTCTCCAATTACAGGCCACATGTCCTGCGGATACACGTTACGTGTCTTTAATGCAGTGGTTTCCATTGCCTTCTGCATCCTCATGTCGTTGAACATTGCTGATTCTTCCGCCTTTAGGGGCAATTTCCCACCCCTACGACAAGAGAGTGCCCTGAACCTCTATCCGCTCCTCCGCCCTCTTTGACAAGGCCGTTGGCAGAATGAGGCTGACTTCTAATGCCGGAAGTCTTCGGCCGCCAATGCTGATTATTTATCAAAATTTAGGCAGTGGCGAGGATCGAACCCGGGACCGAAGAAGTTTTGATTATTAATCAAAGACGCTACCCCTAGACCATTGTCTAGGAACCAGTTATTATGTAAGACAAAACACAATAGAAGTAAAAGTTTAGGATACGCTTTTAGACGGATAGTGTACTGAACACTAAAATGGGCTTTCGATCGTTCCTGGCTGTTTGCCAATGAAGCAATTATAATTAACTTACTGAGTACCTGGTATGGCCCACATATGTGTTTATCCCAGTCTTGTAAGCGTTCATCTCCTCCTTCACCTCTCTCTGTCCATCTCCTCCTTACCCCTCTCTCTGTCCGTCACCTTCTCTCCCCCCTCACCATCACCCCATCTGTCTCCTGCTTCCCTTGACTCTGCTCCCTATCCACTTCCTCCATCCCCCAGTTGAGCGCTCCACAAACCAAACATCGTCACCAGCCTTATCCTCCATCCCCCAGTCTCTGCCTATTTCTTCCTCCCCATTCTCTCTGCACAACTCCTCCTTCCCCTGTTTGTGACAGCCTACTCCTCCCCCGTTCACTCTCTTAAGTTACCGAGCCCACCCCACTAGGAGGCTGGCAGTTCTTAACTCGACAGTATTTCTCTCCAGATCGTAAATGGTATTTGTACCAATTGTGGTTGAAATCGGGACAGTGATTTAGGAACTGCTGTGGACCATATACACACACACACACACACACACACACACACACACACACACACACACACACACAGGATGTCCGTAATTAAATTTTTAGTTTCAAAACGCTGTAGAATGAGAAACAATGCTGAGATTGACGCTATATTTGAACAACATATTATTGACACAGGGGTAAACATCATGGAAACGAATATTACCACCAGATGGCGCTGTAAGGGTCTTAACATAACTGGAATCGGCTATCATTGACAGATGAATCGCAATTCTGGGAGGGCCATGTGCTGTGCGTCTATTAGTATGCAGATTCTGACGCTTACAGTGCCATCTATTGGTCAAATTTTCGTTAAATGTTTTTTATCCCATGACATTTCCCCGCTGCATGAATAATATGTTACTCAAATTTGATGTTATTCTGAGCAGTGACTCTCTCCTCCAGTTTCCTGATAGTCAATTTATGATCGTCTAAGGTTGTACTTTTTTCCGATTTTCAAATACAGATTATACATGTTTCCACAAGAAACTTAGAATTTAGAACCTGTAGATAATTATCTGAAAGCTTGTGACACTTCTCTTTATTTTAAACGAGTTACTCAACAAAAGAGGTACTGGTATAAATCCCCCTAATTTCATAACACATTGTCCTTCTTACGTGATCAACATGACACTTGGACAAAATAGTTACAAGTCAAAAGACACCAATGACTTTGTCGGGTACGTTTAATGATAAGGTGTCAAAAGACACTCTTCTCTATATACTCATGTATTGTGAGAAAAAACCTAGATTGGAGTCTCAACACAGAATACCTACTGAAAATATTTAAACAGAAAAACTGCATATCTTTGGTACCCAATTTTATTCATTATTATTTTCCTGAATATCCATTTTCATGTAGATTATACCAGAATTTTGAATTTTTAAAACTGGTTAATATTTGTCTGGAGAATCAAAGAAAACCGACCAATTCAGCAGGTTGGCTGGCGTGAAATATAGCGTAGCTCCTGCCTCCTGAGTGACGTGTCTGTCTCTCACACATTCTGATCGCCATCCGGAGCGGCGGGGAGGCCGCGCCGTGCTGTCCAGCCACAGCTTCCTGGCCAGCCTTAGCAGCTGGAGCTGGACCAGGAAACCGCTAGCTGGTGTCTCATTTTTGTTCTTCAATCAGCTTTGTTCCTCAAATACTAACTGTAAACGTTATTTCCTTGCCTTGTGGGGACAGCTGAATAGCTGTAGGTTTTATTTGCCTGGCCAATACTATTGTTATTTGTTTGAGCACATCTAGAAGAAAATGAGGTTATCTGTTATTAGCAACACCTAATGGAAGTAGCCGAACTTATGGTAAGTCTAAGAGGCAGTTTGTAACGGTAATGACAAGAGGCATTGCACAAATATGACGTATATCTTAGACACGACGGATGCAACCGTTTCTGCCAATACCATTATCTCAAATCAGTGGACGATAGAACTCTGACTCTTTCGTGTGGGATAATTAACAACAGATTATTGTAGGAACTAACCGTGGGTTCAATGACACGCTGCTGTAATACCTTTTCTGTTTCTGCCTCTATCCTGCCTATGGTGTAGGTTAGGGCCTGACAATGAACTTGCTATGCTCCTACCATATAAACTGATAAGAAGAATATCTAATCACATCTACGTACTTTGAAAATATTAATGAATGACGCTGCAGTACATTAAATGAATATATTTTGCACCTTTCTGTGCCTGCTTGACACAATGACCTCGGTTCTGTATTTCTTGCAAAGTACGAACATATCTTTGTAAATACAACAAAAGTATTGCATTAGCACAGTTCTCACTTCAAGTGTCTTCCGATCAAGTGACAGCTCACATCTGGTGAGAAATTTGGCAGTATTAATACCAACGAATTTTCATAACACGCTTTACCAAGGGCGGCGGGTTTGTCCACCCTGAAATAGAATCGAAAAAATTATTAAAATTCAATAAAAAATATGTTGCTGATACAGCTCAAAAATAAATAAAGACATTCTGATGGTAAGTAGGCTCAACAACCTGGAAATATCTCTTAGCACACTTAACAATAACAACACACCTTCAGTAACGTGTACTACAAACGGGGTGTGGGGCTACTTTACGCTCACTTCGAAAAAGTATTTAAGAAACGCAAATTTGAAATTTACTCGCAACTTAGTATTTAAAGAGGTACAGATGCGTAAGTGATGTCCTGAACTTTAAGAAACATCAGGGAAATGACTTCCACATTTACAGCTTAAATTTTTGGGTTAAATTCACATTTTTTTAAAAAATTTTCAGTTAATCTGGTAGGACAATAAAATTTTGAAAAAAATTTTGTTTGTATTTAAAAGTGTAAAGTAAATGACTGTTGTTGTTGTGGTGGTCTTCAGTCCTGAGACTGGTTTGATGCAGCTCTCCATGCTACTCTATCCTGTGCAAGCTTCTTCATCTTCCAGTACGTACTGCAACCTGCATCCTTCAGAATCTGCTTAGTGTATTCATCTCTTGGTGTCCCTCTGCAATTTTTACCCTCCTCGCTGCCCTCCAGTACTAAATTGGTGACCCCTCGATGCCTCAGAACATGTCCTACCAACAGGTCCCTTCTTGTCAAGTTGTGCCACAAACTCCTCTCCTCCCTAATTCTGTTCAGTACCACCTCATTAGTTATGTGATCACCCCATCTAATCTTCAGCATTCTTCTGTAGCACCACATTTCGAAAGCTTCTATTCTCTTCTTGTCCAATCTATTTATCGCCCATGTTTCACCTTCACACATGGCTACACTCTATACGAATACTTTCAGAAACGACTTTCTGTCATTTAAATCGACACTCGATGTCAACAAATTTCTCTTCTTCAGAAACGCTTTCATTGCCATTGCCAGTCTACTTTTTATATCCTCCCTACTTCGAACATCATCAGTTATTTTGCTCCCCAAACAGCAAAATTCCTTTACGATTTTAAGTGTCTCATTTCCTAATCTAATTCCTCAGCATCATCCGATTTAATTCGACTACATTCCATTATCCTCGTTTTGCTTTTGTTGATGTTCATCTTATATCCTCCTTTCAAGACCCTGTCCATTCCCTTCATCTGCTCTTCCAAGTCCTTTGCTGTCTCTGACAGAATTACAATGTCATCCGCAAACCTCAAAGTTTTTATTTCTTCTCTATGGATTTAATACCTACTACGAATTTTTCTTTTGCTCCCTTTACGGCTTCCTCAATATAAAGATTGAATAACATCGGGGAGAGCCTAAACCCTGTCTCTCTCCCTTCCCAACCACTGTTTCCCTTTCATGTCCTTCGACTGTTATAACTGCCATCTGGTTTCTGTACAAATTGTAAATCTCCTTTCGTTCTCTGTGTTTTAGCCCTGCCATCTTTAGAATTTGAAAGAGAGTATTCCAGTCAACATTGTCAAAAGCTTTCTCGAAGGCTACACAAGTCTAGTAAATGACTATGAGCGCCTTTTGAAATATTTCTATGTAAAGTGCCTCTCGTTCTCCCCCTCCCCCGCGTTTGGTCCATTATTAATTAGTATACCTTCGGTGAAAGACAAGTTCATCACTACTTGTTGCATCGACAAGAAAATCGCTTTAACTACGATCTTCCCAACAACGCTTCGACTGAAAGGCGCGTAGGTACGTCGAATTTCAAAACTGGCTTACGGAACAACTTGATCCGACGGTATTTGATTCTGTTTGTGTAATGATTTGAGAACGAATCAGCTATGAGTCTTTCAGGTGAACTATTTTGGGCTTATACGGATGCTGTGTAGCAACCAGGGGGAATGAAGTGAGTCCTGACAAGAAAGGAGGTGTCAGATGCGTTTGCATATCGATTCTGTGTTTAACTTATTACGGGTGGCGGGAATATTGAAACTAGAGGAAGGATCACTTCAAACTTGTCTCAGAAACGTAATCGTAAAATTTAGCTCAAGTTTGTACGTCGATACCCTTGTAAAACAATCACACGTCTGTGTAGTACGCGCAGAACTCTGTTGAATGCACTCAGTAGCTTGAACGAGTCAGGCCTGTGGAATTTCTGTTACATAAATAACCAGGGTCATTAAACAGCTGTTCTTGCCGTCAAACGCTTTGCGCTGCAGATGATGTAGTACCTCACTTTCCTCGGATGACATGCCGAGCATTTGCACTGAAATGAAATTGTTGGAACGTTGGAGAGAAAAGCCGTTTATTGCCGTGTTGCTGCCTTGTGGACTCGAAGTACTCTGGCTAATTGGATAGCGTGAAGAGACGATGCTAGCTGGAACAGGGAAACCGCCACTGCTAGTGTGGTTCAGGGTGAGCAGCGGTCTGCCCCTGTTTGCTGACGACGCTCCGGTCCAGGGGAAGTGCCGTGGCGAAGGGACTGACGGAGGCGTGGATGACTTGGATAGACACACTACTTGGTGTCATGACTGACAGCTTGTTCTACACGCGGAAAAGTGTACATCAACGCAGATGAGCAGGAGCACAGATCCTGTACATTTCGAATACAGTATTACTATTGCGTTGCTAGTCACAATCACGTCGATTAAATATCTAGGCGTAATATTTCCAGGTAACATGAAACGGAACGTGTACGTGAGATCGGTAGCAGGAAAGGCAAATGGTCGACTTCTGTTTATTCAGAGAAATGTAGCACTGTTTAGATGATCTATATGTGACACCGCAATCACAGCAGTTCTGCGATACACTCTTGAGCTCTACTCGAGTGTGTAAGATCCCAACCATGCCTTAGAGATACTGTAGATTGGTAACTGGTACGGTCTTAACGAGGCGAATGTTGGAGACACGGTCCATGAACGCAGACGGGGATCACTGGAGGGGAAAAAAAGACTCTTCTCGCGAAACGCTGTTGCGAAACTTTAGACAAAAAGCCAAATATTGCTCGTCGCAATGTCAGGAGAATAACCGAGGGGAGATTTGGGCACAAAATCAAATATCTGGATAGGTTATACTTCCAACTGTGCAGTGTGTGGTCTGGCGGTACCCTGCAATAGAAGCACAGTATTCAGTCTTCTTGGTCACTCTTCATAGATTGTGACCGGATGTTGATTCAATTTTTTACAGCCGGAGATTAAATGTTAGGAACATACGTTGCGCACATCTGGGCTCATGCCAAGAACTTGGACGCTGTAGATAAACTGACTGGCCCCAAAATCTTGAAAGAGTTTGAGATCATTACTGATGAAGTAACTAATTATTAGTCTCACAAAGACGATCGTCCCAAGGCAGAAAATGCCAGTGCAATCAAATAATATTCTACCCACGCACCCCGACAACAGGATCAGTATCTCTTCAGCTTGATGACACGGCAAGCCATATCTCAGGCAACTTTGCTATTACCTCGCAATAAGCAGTTCACGCCACACGAAATTATCTCCTACTTCCTCAGCGACTACACTGCACAATAAGTTTGAATGATCACTATCTGGAAACCTAGTAAATCTCTCCCACTGCAATGCCAAAGTTTCAAATTTGGCGCAAATGTGGATACAAACTTGCTCAGTAATGGTGCAAAAGCGCGTCGCCCTGTGACGTCATCATCGGGCTCGACGGTGCTTCAAACAGCAAAGTGCTGACGCATGCAGAAAGAAGGCTGCAGCTGAGAAGCTCCAGTGAGCTGTCAGTAGGATTAATGATGTCGCGTTGGCACCAAATTTCACCACAATTTTGCCCAATGCCACCGTGAGGAGAGCGACACACCCTCTCTTATCCGCAACTGTCCATTCACAAATGTTCTACTATTGGCGAGTCTGCGACACCCACAGCTGAGATCCCCCGGTTTCCTAAGGAGTGGCCGGCAAAATATTTCTGACACACCGACACTCAGAATCCCCACAAAAAGCCACCGGTGGGTGGCATAAAGGCGTCAATGAAACCACCCCTTTCTTCTGTGACTTACAGGGGTGAATTGCCGTGATGAGGGGCAACGTTACTAACCCCTGCCTGACAGTATTGGAAATCAGTTAGGTATCAGTGAAGAACTGCCAGGACAGTTACGTCCTCGGCAGCAACGTTACGATCGACGAGAAACTGTAGAGTTTCCGTGGGCGATGCGCTTTCATTCAATACATTCCGACAAAGGCGGCCAAGAACGGCAACGAGATCTTCGCCATGTGCGACCCCGAGGTGCTCTACACTTCTTGCGTGGAGGTGTACGCTGGAAAGCAACTTGACGGAGCTTTCCGCAAGACCAACTCCCCATCTCATGCGTTTGCATGCCTCATAGCCAAGTTATGAGGATCGGGAAGAAACCTAACGACGGACAACTGGTACACTAGCGTTCCACTGGCCACTACTTTCCTACACAAGCACGAGATGACCCTGATTGGAACGGTTAGGGAAAACAAGAGATAAATCCTTCAGGTATTCACTGGGACCACTGGCCGCCCATTCTCCAGCAGCATGATCGGGTTCAGTGCCCAGACCACACTGGCGTCCTACATTCCAAAAATGTGATTCTTCTCTCCATCTTTCCCCGTGATGATTATATAGATGAATCGACTGTGGACAATAAGAAGCCTCAGGTGATTACCAGCAACAATTAGGCCAAGGCGGTGATGACACAGTCGTTCAGTTGGGCGGAACTTCCGACGTGAGCCGCACGTGCAGAAGATGGCCACTCACGATCTTCTTCTCGATACTTAGCTTCCCTGGAATCAATGGGCAAGTGGTTCACTTCTGCAACTAGCATCAGAAAACCCTTACACGACGACAATTCTTCAAAATCCAAGCCCTCGCCCTTTTTCATTGTAAAATGTTATCAACATACTAATTTTTTTCATTGTACATTGTTCTAAAGCTGTGTGCCGGCCGAAGTAGCCGTGCGGTTAAAGGCGCTGCAGTCTGGAACGGCAAGACCGCTACGTCCGCAGGTTCGAATCCTGCCTCGGGCATGGATGTTTGTGATGTCCTTAGGTTAGTTAGGTTTAACTAGTTCTAAGTTCTAGGGGACTAATGACCTCAGCAGTTGAGTCCCATAGTGCTCAGAGCCATTTGAACCATTTTAAAGCTGTGTGAACAAGAAACGAAACGTAAAGCAACATGCATTAGAGGTCTCTACGGAAAATCACTGAGGCAGGACAGTTGTAGGCATGGAGGTGTACTGCGCCCTCCCTTTGTGTTTTTGTTTTAGGATGCACCTTTCTAACGGAGGGCACAACAACAGAATTATCGATGTGTGTTTCTTGTTTTCCAAACACCATAGTTGTACATTACAAAATTCCCTTTTGAGTATAATTCACGTTTTTCTGTACAATCACAGTTCTCACGCCAACGTGTAGTTATCATTTAATATCTTACTTCCGACTGACACAGTCCTTCAGATTAATAAACAAATTAACAGTAGTTAATGACAGTCATAATAAGCATAATAACTACAGTTTTGTTTCAAAAATTATTTTTAAACTACTTGCTAATTTCGTAGTCCACAAGAAGCTGACGCCTTTCGCCGACAGTCGTAACCACTTGCATCTAGCTGCTGCATCGGAGTGTATGTGTCATGCGGTAACCGTGACTCATGTTCTGAAGTCGTCTTCTCGCTACCGTCACGTACTTAACAAGGGTGCGGTACAAAGTGTGGTGTCACCGCCAGACACCACACTTGCTAGGTGGTAGTTTAAATCGGCCGCGGTCCATGTAGTACATGTCGGACCCGCGTGTCGCCACTGTGATCGCAGACCTAGCGCCACCACCAAGGCAGGTCTCGTGATACGAGAGTGGACTCGCCCCCAGTTGTACGAGAACCAAGCTACCGCCCAGTTGTACGCGAACCTAGCTATCGCCCAGTTGTACGAAGCCTTTCTCTCTCATTAGCCGAGAGACAGAATAGCCATCAGAAGTTAATGGCGAGTATTCAAGAGAGATGTATTCCAAGGAATAAAGAAAAGATAAGTAAAAAGTATCTAAATACTTTTCTTCTTATTCATTCATAAGTTTTTATGTTCCAGACTTCACGCCCGTATGCTTATTGCCGTTCGTGCACTATCGGCCACAGCATTAGTCTAGCGTGCCTTTCTTTTGGCTACTACCGTGTGGCGTAACAGTCTTGTTACGTCACTACAGATTGGCGACGAGATAAAGAGTTTGTATTAATTCATTTGCCCCATTGGCCGATTTCAAGTGTTCTGATTGCTTACATTTAATTGTGTCATGGCTTCGCCACAATCTCCAGATGTACTGTCCGAATTTTATCGCTTGCAGAATCAGCAGACGCAGGCGTTACTGGATGCCCTTGGACAGCTCGTCCAGGGTCAACGTGCGCTGCACACCGATGCGGCCGCCGCCGCTTCTTCGCTACCGCTGCCACTGAACGCTGTTGCACCTCCCTTTCGACCATACGTGGCAGCCGATGAGACGTGGCAAGAGTGGTCTCGTCAGTTCGCCTTTCACATGGCTGCCTACAGAATTCAAGGTAATGAGCGGCAGCCGTTTTTGCTTTCTTGTGTCGGTGTGTCCACATACCGTGTGATAGTGAAATTGTTTCCCCGCCGCGACGTAGCAACTTTGTCATACGAGGAAATTTTGTCTGCATTAGATGCCTATTTCAAAGAAACAGTTAATGTGGTTGCAAAACGGTATACGTTCTTTCGTACAAAACGTACGGCCGGTCAAACTAATCGGGAGTGGGTAGCAACATTGCAAGGACTTACTAGGGACTGTGCCTTTGAATGTGACTGTGGTCTTTCTTATTCAGATACAATGGTGCGTGATGCAATTGCACAGAACGTTTCTGATGTTCGCATACGGGAGCAAATTTTGAAACTAGTTAATCCCTCCCTTCAACAAGTGATAGACATATTGGATAGACAGGACACACTGGACTGTGCTCAGGAATCTTTTGAAACTTCGCCAGCCGTGTGTAACATTAACCGGCCCGCTGCACGCGCTGAGCGGCCCGGTAACCGGGCCTCGCGCACGGACGCACAGCGACCGCCGCGTGCTAAGCCAGGTGTGCCGCGCCAGCCCACAAATGTAGTGAAATCATGCCCGCGGTGTGCTACTAGACATTCGCGTGAACATTGCCCGTCACGCCAAGCTATTTGCTTTTTCTGCAATAAGAAAGGACATGTTCAAAGTGTTTGCCAGAAAAAGCTCAGATCAGACAATCACAATCATTCCAGGCCCTTTGCTTCGCGCCGGAATCGAACCAAGGACACTCAGGCTCGTGGACCTTCGCCTATGGACATTCATGTCGTTAATTCCACTTCGTCCAGTGACACTTTCTCTAACAGTGACAGTGATCGTCCCACAAAAACTGTGCGTCGACGTCGCCGGAAATCACGTCAATTAGCAAGTGATTCTGTACCAGTGTCTGTTCCACTTGCACAAACCAGTCGCTCTTGTCGTCAGCAGGACAATAAACTTTTTGTGGACTTAGAATTTGAAGGCAAAGTGATACCCTTCCAGCTCGATACCGGAGCTGCAGTTTCATTGCTCAATCACGACACATACAAACAACTGGGCGCACCTCCGTTGCGTGCCGCAATTGTTAAGCTAACTACATATTCCGGACAGAAAATTCCTGTGTTAGGACAGTGCAGCCTTCTTGCAACATACAAGGGACAAACAAAACTTGTGTCATTTTACGTTCTTCGTTCTTCTTCTGCAGTGAACTTGTTTGGTCTAGATTTATTTAAGTTGTTTAACATGTCTATTGTAAATCAGGTCCTATCTGTGAATCAGACTGTGCCTACAGACAGTGTTTCTCGGCTGTGTGACGAATTTGCAGACATTTTTGCACCGGGCTTAGGTTGCGCTAAAAACTATGCAGCACATTTAGAACTGAAGGTAAACGCGCAACCGAAATTTTTCAGGGCGCGCAATGTTCCCCACGCATTGCGTGATGAGGTCGCAAGAACGTTACGCGATCTCGAATCACAGGGTGTAATTGAACGTGTGCAAGCTTCTCTCTGGGCCTCACCCTTAGTAATTTTGCCAAAACCTTCCGGAAAATTGAGACTTTGCGTGGACTTCAAGGCCACAGTGAATCCACAGCTAGTGACTGCTACTTTTCCTTTGCCCCGCCCGGAAGATCTTTTTGCTAAACTGTGCCCGGGAAAATATTTTTCAAAGTTGGACCTAGCCGATGCGTACTTGCAAATACCGGTGGACGACGAATCCCAGCGCGTATTGGTGGTTAACACGCATCTTGGATTGTACCGCTTCAAAAGACTGCCTTTCGGGTGTGCATCCGCCCCTGCCTTGTTTCAGCAATATTTACAAACTATTTGTGCGTCGGTCCCTACTGCAGCAAACTATCTGGACGATATAGTGATCTCCGGACAGACAGAAGAAGATCATCTTGCGAATTTACGAACATTATTTCAGGTCTTGCGGCAAAATGGTCTTCGCTTGAGGAAGGACAAATGTGTGTTTTTTGCTCGTGACTTACCATACCTGGGACATGTCATTAATGCCCAAGGCATACATCCGAGTCCAGAGCACCTCCGTGCCATACAAGACTTGCCGTCCCCTCAAAATCTCAAACAGCTACAGAGTGTGTTGGGTAAAATTAATTATTATCATAAATATGTGCGCAATGCCTCTTCCATTTCAGCTCCGCTTCATCGCTTACGCCGTAAAGGTGTTCCGTTCGTCTGGACGACGGAATGCGAACGCGCCTTTCGCCAGTTGAAATCGGCGTTGCTTGCTAATACTTGCCTTACGCCATTCGATCCCCAGAAACCCCTTTTGTTGATGGTAGATGCATCAGATTTCGGGATCGGTGCTGTGCTTGCGCACAAAGTTGGCTCCCATGATCGCCCTATTGCCTTTGCGTCCAAATTGCTCTCGTCTGCGCAAAGAAATTATTCACAGATAGAGAAAGAAGCTTTGGCTCTCGTGTTTGGTGTTACTAAGTTCCATGATTTCTTGTATGGTCGTCACTTTACCATCATCACAGACCACAAACCTTTGACATCGCTTTTTCATCCGACCAAGCCTGTACCTCCACGTACAGCGCAGAAATTCATTCGCTGGTCTATTTTCCTCTCGCAGTACCGCTACGATATCTTGTATCGGTCCACTGCTAAGCACGGAAACGCCGATGCGTTGTCCCGTTTGCCTGTTGCTGAGGATAAAGCATTCGATTCTTCCGAACTTGCTTGCATGTTCATTGATTCGGAAACCGATGAAGTGGTCGAATCGTTTCCGATTGATTTTCGTCGTGTAGCTACAGCCACAGCTGCTGACCCTGTCCTTGCTACTGTTTTACGTTTTGTTGCTACGCAATGGCCTTTGTCAAAGTCTCGGATCGAGGATCCGTTGGTTCGCCGATTTTTTGCTCACAAGGAGAGACTTTTTGTTCGACGTGGTGTTTTGTTGTTGCGTTCTGATAATGATCAGTCCAGAGTCGTGGTCCCACGTTCGTTACAGTCCTCTGTTTTACGGCTTCTTCACCAAGGACATTGGGGTATAGTGCGAACGAAACAACTTGCTCGTCAGCACTGTACTTGGTTCGGAATCGATGCTGCGATTACGAATATGTGTTCTTCGTGCCCGGCGTGTGCCGAACAACAATCCGCACCGCCGCGGAAAGTCTTTGCGTGGCCAAAAGCCACTTCCCCTTGGCAACGCTTGCACATTGATTTTGCTGGTCCATTCTGGAATGCTCGATGGTTGGTTCTGGTCGACGCCTTCAGTAATTTTCCTTTTGTTGTCCGGATGTCTTCCACGACGTCCTCCGCCACCATCCAAGCGTTGTCTGCTATCTTTTGCATTGAAGGTCTTCCGCAGACTATTGTTTCCGACAATGGCCCACAATTCATGTCCGCAGAATTCCAGGCTTTCTGCCAGGCCAATGGTATTCAACATCTGACATCCGCGCCGTTTTCGCCTCAGTCCAACGGTGCTGCTGAACGATTGGTCCGGACTTTCAAGTCACAGATGTTGACATTGAAAGAGTCGCATTCTCGGGAGGACGCATTGTTGCTCTTTTTGTCTTCGTATCGCTCTCAGCCCCGAGATGGGCGCTCGCCGGCTGAGTTGCTCCACGGTCGTCCTCATCGCACCTTGATGTCTTTGTTGCATCCGCCGCATCAGGTTCCTGCGCAGCGGCAGACTCCTGCTTTTGCTCCAGGCGACGTTGTATTTTATCGCAACTATCGAGGTTCACGGCGTTGGCTCGCAGGGCGCATTCTTCGCTGCCTCGGCCGCGCGATGTATTTGGTTTTGGGGGCCTCTGGTGAGGTGCGTCGGCATCTCAATCAGCTGCGCCTCTGTCGTCGCTCGGGTTCTGCCGCTCCCCGTCTGCTTTCAGCGACGGTGCCGTCCGGTCGGCGCCCTGGGGACCCATCTACTGGCTCGCCTCATCCCCAGGTGTTACCGACGATGCCTTCCATTTTGCCCCATGGCGACGCGCCGCCGCCGCAGCAGCAGCAGCAGCAGCAGCCGCCGCCGCCGACCGCATTCGACGCTTCGTTGCAGCCGCCAAGCGCCTCCCAGGGTCACGCGCCGCCGATCGCTTCCCGTGACCAGCTGTCCTCCGCCATGGAACGCCCGCCCGCTCCGGACCACGTGACGTCATCGCGCGTCGGCTACCCCGACGCAATGGAGGTCGACACTTCGGCCCCTCATGTTTCTTTACGGGCGCATACACCGCATGTTGACGTGCACCCTGGACTAGTTTTGCAGGCGTTTCCTAGCTCCCCTCGGACCGGATGGCCGGGTGCGGGTGGCACAGCCTCGCCTGTTGTTAGGCTCCCCACCTCATCGCATACGTCAACATGTGGTCCTCCCCACGGCGGGCGGAAGCCTTATTACACGACCGTTCGCCGATTTGCGGGGGAGGAATGTGGTGTCACCGCCAGACACCACACTTGCTAGGTGGTAGTTTAAATCGGCCGCGGTCCATGCAGTACATGTCGGACCCGCGTGTCGCCACTGTGATCGCAGACCTAGCGCCACCACCAAGGCAGGTCTCGTGATACGAGAGTGGACTCGCCCCCAGTTGTACGAGAACCAAGCTACCGCCCAGTTGTACGCGAACCTAGCTATCGCCCAGTTGTACGAAGCCTTTCTCTCTCATTAGCCGAGAGACAGAATAGCCATCAGAAGTTAATGGCGAGTATTCAAGAGAGATGTATTCCAAGGAATAAAGAAAAGATAAGTAAAAAGTATCTAAATACTTTTCTTCTTATTCATTCATAAGTTTTTATGTTCCAGACTTCACGCCCGTATGCTTATTGCCGTTCGTGCACTATCGGCCACAGCATTAGTCTAGCGTGCCTTTCTTTTGGCTACTACCGTGTGGCGTAACAGTCTTGTTACGTCACTACACAAAGCACTAAGTCTCATGGTCATTATAGTTTTCTTTTCTTTTAACTTTTTTAAATAGAACTGCTCTTACAGAGTATGATGATTCAGTTAATTGCGCAACTGGCGAAAATAACAACAGGATACAGATAGCGATACCTTCAATGTAAATGACGACGTTCCTAGAGAATTCATATAAAAAGTTACCCTGATGCCTTCAGCGTAAAATATTTCCATGAGAAAGAAAAAGTAACTGAGTGAAGCCAGTTTAATTTCATTACCCCATTATTGCATAATCAGATAGATCTAATCATAAATTACTGAAAGACATTAATTGGTTGAATGTAAGCGACATCTCGGTAGTGTATGAAAGCTATTAATCATGCAGACAAATACACAGGATGCACATTCAGTAACAAAAAGCGTCTGGCCAATAATACTATCAACGTTGTAGTTCAGCTGTAATTTAAGTGAATCATATCAACAAGAAGCGGCGCTGTACAAGTACCAACACTTTTCTGTATTCTAATCTGCTACGGAACTTGTGGGAAGATTACCACATAAATTTTCGTACACAATTTTTCGTAACTTGGCACAGCAGTGCTCTTTAGAAACTTCTACTTGCATGGGGTGACATGAAACAACAATCTTTATATACCTTCCACTTGTTTTCCTGCAGGACGACAGCAGAAATTGTTATGAAAATTTTGCACTTCATGTTTTGCCCATCGACCACAGTAAAGTATTTTGTCGTTATGTAGTCAAAAGACAATCCAATCACTTGTACAGACTCTCTTATGCGTTTGGTACAAGCATTCAACTTAATATCTCCGAAATTCAAATTCTAATGGGGATAGCTGTAATTAAGGCTATCTTCACTTCTAGTCGTCGTTTGTGGAATGATTAGTACAAATTTTGAAGTACAGTACGTTTTTTACATAAAAGGCAAATTGGAAGTATTGTTGCTTTTAATCAGAAATTGCAATATATTTAAAATGTATGTATGACTGATTGTTTTCTGATCACATAAAGTTCTGAACAAAAATATGAAGTTTGATGACTTTACCTGATACTATTCCTAAGCCGTGACGTCAGCTCCTAGGTGATGATGTAGGCGTATAGCATTCTCAAAGGAAGCACATCAGGTAAGTGAGATGAAACACGTGGTTACCACACAAAAATGAAGTTTCCGAATCAACAGCTTCTGATATCCAGTGCCTACTCGATTACATGTAAAGATCGAATAGAAAGAAGTCATTTACATTGCAGAAGCCACGGCACACGCAACAATGAAAGACAGTTGATGATCGCTAAGTTCGTATCCGCGGAAACGCATCCCTTGAGTCGCTTTAAGATGACGGAGCGTGTCGGAAGTGATCATGTCGCTGTGCCCGAGGTAAAGAGGAGGCCGTAGTACGCGCCGTGGCTCGAGTACGGAAAGGTAAGTGATGTGTTGCACACGGTTTCAGTAAGAGACGTAGGAGTGGAAAGCGCACAGTTTAGAAGCTACAGAATTCGGATGCGGTGTCCACCGCTCCACTTTCATAAAACGACTTTAATATGGACTCAGTGACTTTGGAACTTACATTCAACGATATTACTTATAATAAGAGACATGCAAAAATGCTGAGACACTGTGTAGTTATTATCTCTTTGCTGGAAATGGAGGTCGATATTGTGTGGTTTTGTGTTCTACGCATTTCGTAAATACACTCCTGGAAACGGAAAAAAGAACACATTGACACCGGTGTGTCAGACCCACCATACTTGCTCCGGACACTGCGAGAGGGCTGTACAAGCAATGATCAAACGCACGGCACAGCGGACACACCAGGAACCGCGGTGTTGGCCGTCGAATAGCGCTAGCTGCGCAGCATTTGTGCACCGCCGCCGTCAGTGTCAGCCAGTTTGCCGTGGCATACGGAGCTGCATCGCAGTCTTTAACACTGGTAGCAAACCGCGACAGCGTGGACGTGAACCGTATGTGCAGTTGACGGACTTTGAGCGAGGGCGTATAGTGGGCATGCGGGGGGCCGGGTGGACGTACCGCCGAATTGCTCAACACGTGGGGCGTGATGTACATCGATGTTGTCGCCAGTGGTCGGCGGAAGGTGCACGTGCCCGTCGACCTGGGACCGGACCGCAGCGACGCACGGATGCACGCCAAGACCGTAGGATCCTACGCAGTGCCGTAGGGGACCGCACCGCCACTTCCCAGCAAATTAGGGACACTGTTGCTCCTGGGGTATCGGCGAGGACCATTCGCAACCGTCTCCATAAAGCTGGGCTACGGTCCCGCACACCGTTAGGCCGTCTTCCGCTCACGCCCCAACATCGTGCAGCCCGCCTCCAGTGGTGTCGTGACTGGCGTGAATGGAGGGACGAATGGAGACGTATCGTCTTCAGCGATGAGAGTCGCTTCTGCCTTGGTGCCAATGATGGTCGTATGCGTGTTTGGCGCCGTGCAGGTGAGCGCCACAATCAGGACTGCATACGACCGAGGCACACAGGGCCAACACCCGGCATCATGGTGTGGGGAGCGATCTCCTACACTGGCCGTACACCACTGGTGATCGTCGAGGGGACACTGAATAGTGCACGGTACGTCCAAACCGTCATCGAACCCGTCGTTCTAACATTCCTAGACCGGCAAGGGAACTTGCTGTTCCAACAGGACAATGCACGTGCGCATGTATCCCGTCCAACCCAACGTGCTCTAGAAGGTGTAAGTCAACTACCCTGGCCAGCAAGATCTCCGGATCTGTCCCCCATTGAGCATGTTTGGGACTGGATGAAGCGTCGTCTCACGCGGTCTGCACGTCCAGCACGAACGCTGGTCCAACTGGGGCGCCAGGTGGAAATGGCATGGCAAGCCGTTCCACAGGACTACATCCAGCATCTCTACGATCGTCTCCATGGGAGAATAGCAGCCTGCATTGCTGCGAAAGGTGGATATACACTGTACTAGTGCCGACATAGTGCATGCTCTGTTGCCTGTGTCTATGTGCCTGTGGTTCTGTCAGTGTGATCATGTGATGTATCTGACCCCAGGAATGTGTCAATAAAGTTTCCCCTTCCTGGGACAATGAATTCACGGTGTTCTTATTTCAATTTCCAGGAGTGTAGATGAAATGAAAAAGACGTGGCTTGTCATTATCAAAATTCCTCCATGACTGATACAAAATCGTACCTACAGTGATCAAACCGTTGCACTTCGAAATGTGTATCTATATTGCGTTTCATTAAGAATCTGTTGAGCTGACATGGCCTTAAAGCGTGTGCGACTCACCCGTTGGATGTTCCTGTTGGTAATTCGTTGCCCTACGTCGTAGCAAGCCTGGTGATAGATTTTCAATTGATACTGCGTACTATCTGATGTTGGTATTTTCCGACAGTTTCTTAATTTCCGAATTTTGGATAAAAAATTGCCGCGAGTGAGAGAAAATACCCGCCAACTTAATTTATGAAGCACAGGAATTTAGGAAAGAGCAATGTGATTCTTTATCCACATCCGATTAATAATCCGCCGTGTCCACTTCCTATAATTCATCATGGGAACCCTTACCAACAAAAAGGCCTTGGACATAGAAAGTGAACCTTTATCTTTTGTTGTACATCTCACACGTCACACTACCGTTGCTTATGTGCTTGACTTGAAATTTTTGTTTTTTGACAGCAAACGCTGGTTGTATGCAATATCATTTGCCTAACGTCAGTAATATTACAATGCTAGCAGCAAATATGAGCTACAAAAAAGTGACACCATAAAAAATATTTCTCAACTTCAGTTTTATAGTTGAAATCAAGAAAGTGATACTTCCAAAAATACGCAGTATTATGAAATCTGAACGTAATAGGTATCGATGACCACACTTAAGCATTCGAATTTTAGTTCACGATTTGCTGGAGAATTCTACGATCTGGCATTCTGATGAAATTTTTTGTCGATTTTTCACATAACTTAATTGAAATGTTGAAAATATTTTTTTTTCGTGGTAACCGAAATTTCACTACCATAAAGTAACAAAGTAACCATCATCACTTTGGCCCCTAAACTGCAAAACGAAACCACCCCGAATTTTTACAATGTTCTGTTACAGACGGTTCGATTATTTATTTTATTTTCAACATCATTTTCGATATCGTCCCCTTAAGTAAAAGATGCATTTCATTAGGTGTTTATAGCAGGTGTATATTACTCTGATGTGGTGGGATGTTGTATTTTGAGTAGTTTGTGGGAAATTTGCTACACATGGATAGAAATAAGTAATTACATGCAGTCGAGAGGATAGTATATGATCAATTGAAATTTATTTCCTTTTTAACCCGATATTCATTTATCAAAACAGGGCTAATATTTTTCTGCACTTCACTTGTTTGTATGTAGGGCCTACACTAATTCTGAGGTGTACATATTCTCCTGATTTTGGCTCTTGTCCAGAAGTTTTATCATCATTCTTATCTCTCTTACATTTATGCAGTTATGCGGTGGATTGGGCTAGGAAACAATCTTATTCACTGCAATTACATCGACCTCCAGGAAATAGCTGACGAAGAGAAGGAAGTATGAGTTCTTCCAACATTTCGCAGTAATAAGCACTACAAAGCGGACGCTCAAGTACCCTCAGCATGCCGCAGCCATTTGCTGATATCCAGCCCGAAACTGTGATAGACGCCCGGCCACACCTTTGGCTCTGCTGGACATATTTACGGTCGTATCTGGTTCCACGTGGTCGATACACATGGACAGAGCTATTTGGAGCAGTTGGTAAATATAACTAATTCCCAGTATGAAAGCGGCATCCTTCTGTAGGCCAGTACGAAATTTAACCTGGCAGCCCTGTGTTGCTCTTTCAGCATTTCCTTAACAGACGATTTCCGTCCATACTTCCCTTCCTCGTTGAGCCGACTACGTATGGTCGACCCGCTCACTGTTAGCTGCCGGATGTTTTTAATTTCTCTGCTGCTCCTGAAAGGGTCCTCATCACTGCAGCGGAGTATACTCCTGTCTTCATTCTCTGTGGTAGTCCGTGGGCGTCCAGAGCGACGACGATGGTTTAAGTGGCCATCATCTTCCATCCTCTTCACCCAGAGATGAGTAGTGGATTTTCTGTATCCCAGAACACGGGGAATGGCACTGTTACAGTAGCCGTCTTCATAAAGCGCTAGGATACGACCTTTATCAAACTCACTGAGCTGTGTCATGTCGCCTTGACAGAAGTAAGAACCGACTCACGAGCCAACAGGAAACGATGTGCCACACAGGACGTAGATCACTCGCACGAGCACCGAATTCAAATCCATTCAAGATTTCACGCTTTCAATAATGTGACACACAGATTATATTCACGATTTCATTGGAACGTTTAGAGCAATATCATTAAATCATGTTGCGTGCGATCCAATTGTAACCGATAGGTGGGTTCAGTTTATGGGTAGATCTGCCAAAATCACTAGTCTGAAATACGCAGCTGTTGATTTACCACATATGTCGTAAAAAACAAGAGCTTGAACCATGACATAAATTGTCATCTAACACAGCTCCTTAAAACAGTTCTATCTGTTTAGCAAAATTCAGGTTAAACAGAAATATGTTTTAGTCGTAACTATTACTTCGAAGAAACGAACATATTTTAGTACTGAAGACTGAAGTAAACTGTGGCGTTCAGTTTATATGAGGTATTGCATACATTGCTGTATGTCACTTAGAACGCTCGTTGTGGGGAGCAGGGGGAAACAGTCTCTACAAACTTCCGATTTGTAAGTCTCACAAGGAGAGGGTCTGATATGTGCGCTACCGATTTTGATCAAATATTGTATGGACGTTCTAGCTGTCTGCTAGACTCTCCCTAGCTTTTGAAAAAATCGAGGCCAAGGTTGAGGACGGACAATGGTATTTTCAATGCTGTACACAAAAAGAGCGTCTACAAATACAACGTTTTATTAGTACGTTACTGGTTCTATCTGGTATGTGGTGGCAAAGTGGTAAAGAGCAAGAGTACGAATACAAAGGTCTCAGATTCGATCCCTGGTCAGTCCAACGATTTTTATCTCCCATTTTACACTTATTTCCCCTCGGGTAGTGTTTGTCGATGTGAAAAATGCCGAGTTGCGCGGTGGTCCGAAAGCCACGTTAAACTGTAGGTAACCCTATTATCTGGCTAGGTAAGTCAACTGAAAGGTCAGAGGAAAGCAATGGCATACCACTTCCAACTGGACCGTGCTCATTAAAGCACTGAGTTCCAAAGTTAATGATCTATGGGTTACTGACATTAGTGCTCGGCCGGTTACTTACGTTTACTGGTATCAAACTACAGCACGAGAACACACAGTCACCGTTCGAGTTGTCAAGGTGGTATACGACGATGCTGCAGGCCACAGTTACAATCTTGTTCATGGCTATGTCTCAGTCGAATACCCCTTTGTTCCTTTCTATGTATTTTAAGATATACTTTTATACACTTGGTACGCATCCACATTGATATCTGATAGAGCTATATTTAGCAACATGAATCAGATATATTCTGATATATTGCTCGGAAAACATATGTCAGTGCAGCGAGATTTCGTTGGAGTGTTGCGCATGGCGCAAGAAATATTTGTGTTTTGCTTGCTTCTGTGATAGGTTTCACCCCACTGAATGCGCGCAAGTTCATGAATAGACTATCAATAATTGGAATTACGCATTAATACACTTAAAAGATGTATTTTTGTATTATATAACCTGATGAAAATAACTATAAATAGATTATAAGCCTACTTCCTTATTACTCGCGCTTCTTGATGTTTTCCTCAAAAAATTAAAAGAAAAAGAAAAAGAGAGAAAGAGAGAGAAAACAAATGTATTTCAAATATCACCTCGGTGACGCAATGTTCGTCTCGTGATGTAAATCAAGGACAGTTGATAGGTAATATCTCGTGGTAGTAGCGATATGTATGGCTACAGGGTTCTCTCTGTTACTGAATTCTTTTCTGGTTGTTTGCAGAGGGAAAAAAGTGATAAGAACACCAATTCAGTGCACCATTTGCCGCGCGGTCTGCGGGGGGTTCCACTCGTGGACTGTGCGGCTGGTCCCGGCGGAGGTTCGAGTCCTCCCTCGGGCATTTGTGTGTGTGTTTGCCCTTAGGATAATTTTGGTTAAGTAGTGTGTAATCTTAGGGACTGATGACCTTAGCAGTGAGTCCCATAAGATTTCACACACATTTTTGCAGTGCACCATTTAAATACTGAGACTTTCTTGGTTATTTTGTTATTGTTATTCGTCACCTCACAACAACTTTCCTATCACTCATTGCTGCCGATGCACGTAACGAATGGATAAGGATGAATGGAATGTGGGATGTTTCGTCACGGAGAATATACACACTTATCTCGGCGTCTTGTGTTCAGTTGTTGTTGTTGTTGTTGTTTTTGTTGTTGTGGTCTTCAGTCCTGAGAATGGTTTCATGCAGCTCTCCATGCTACTCTATCCTCTGCAAGCTTCTCCATCTCCCAGTACCTACCGCAACCTACATCCTTCTGAATCTGCTTGGTGTATTCATCTCTTGGTCTCCCTCTACGATTTTTACCCTCCACGCTGCCGTCCAATACTAAATTGGTGATCCCTTGATGCCTCAGAACACGTCCTACCAACCGATCCCTTCTTCTACTGAAGTTGTGCCACAAACTTCTCTTCTCCCCAATCCTATTCAATACCTCCTCATTAGTTACGTGATCTACCCACCTTATCTTCAGCATTCTTCTGTAGCACCACATTTCAAAAGCTTCAATTCTCTTCTTGTCCATACTAGTTATCGTCCATGTTTCACTTCCATACATGGCTACACTCCATACAAATACTTTGAGAAACGACTTCATGACACTTAAATCAATACTCGATGATAACAAATTTCTCTTCTTCGGAAACGCTTTCCTAGGCATTGCCAATCTACTTTTTATATCCTCTCTACTTCGACCATCATCAGTTAGTTTGCTCCCCAAATAGCAAAACTCCTTCACTATTTTAAGTGTCTCAATTCCTAATCTAATATCCTCCTTTCAAGACAATGTCCATTCCGTTCTACTGCTCTTCCAAGTCGTTTGCTGTCCCTGACAGAATTACAATGTCATCGGCGAACCTCAAAGTTTTTATTTCTTCTCCATGGATTTTGATACCTACTCCGAATTTTTCTTTTGTTTCCTTTACTGCTTGCACAATATACAGATTGAATAACATTGGGGTGAGGCTACACACCTGTCGCACTCCCTTCCCAACCACTGCTTCCCTTTCATGCCCCTCGATTCTTATAACTGCCATCTGGTTTCTGTACAAATTGTAAATAGCCTTTCGCTCCCTGTATTTTACCCCTGCCACCTTTAGAATTTGAAGAGAGTATTCCAGTCAACATTGTCAAAAGCTTTCTCTAAGTCTACAAATTCTAGAAACGTAGAATGCCTTTCCTTAATCTAGCTTCTAAGATGAGCCGTAGGGTCAGTATTGCCTCACGTGTTCCAATATTTCTACGGAATCCAAACTGATCTTCCCCAAGGTCGGCTTCTACTAGTTTTTCGATTCGTCTGTAAAGAATTCGCGTTAGTATTTTGCAGCCGTGACTTACTAAACTGACAATTCGGTAATTTTCACATCTGTCAACACCTGTTTTCTTTGGGATTGGGATTATTATATTCTTCTTGAAGTCTGAGGGTATTTCGCCTGTCTCATACATCTTGCTCACCAGATGGTAGAGTTTTGTCAGGAGTGGCTCTCACAACGCCGTCTGTAGTTCTAATGGAATGTTGTCTACTCCCGGAGCCTTGTTTCGACTCAGGTCTTTCAGTGTTCTGTCGAACTCTTCACGCAGTATCATATCTCCCATTTCATCTTCATCTACATCCTCTTCCATTTCTATAATATTGTCCTCAAGTACATCGCCCTTGTATAGACCCTCTATATACTCCTTCCACCTTTCTGCTTTCCCTTCTTTGCTTAGAACTGGGTTTCCATCTGAGCTTTTGATATTCGTCCAAGTGGCTCTCTTTTCTCCAAAGGTCTCTTTAATTTTCCTGTAGGCAGTATCTATCTTACCCCTAGTGACATAAGCCCCTACATCCCATTTTGCACTTCCTGTCGACCTCATTTTTGAGACGTTTGTATTCCCTTTTGCCTGCTTCATTTACTGCGTTTTTATATTTTCTCCTTTCATGAATTAAATTCAATATTTCTTCTGTTACCCAAGGATTTCTACCAGCCCTCGTCTTTTTACCTACTTGATCATCTGCTGCCTTCACTACTTCATCCCTCAAAGCTACCCATTCTTCTTCTACTGTATTTCTTTCCCCCACATTCCTGCCATTTGTTCCCTTACGCTCTCCCTGAAACTCTGTACAACCTCTTGTTTAGTCAGTTTATCCAGGTCCTATCTCCTTAAATTCCCACCTTTTTGCAGTTTCTTCAGTTTTAATCTACAGTTCCTAACGAATAGATTGTGGTCAGAGTCCACATCTGCCCCTGGACATGTCTTACAATTTAAAACTTAGATTATATAATGGTAAGACATATTTAGGAACTATCTGATACCTTTTAGTATCTCCAGGGTTCTTCCATGTATACAACCTTCTTTCATGATTCTTGAACCAAGTGTTAGCTATGATTAAGTTATGCTCTGCACAAAATTCTACCAGGCAGCTTCCTCTTTCATTTCTGAGCCCCAATCTATATTCACCTACTATGTTTCCTTCTCTCCCTTTTCCTACACTCGAATTCCAGTCACCCACGACTATTAAATTTTCGTCTCCCTTCACTATCTGAATAATTTCTTTTACTTCATCATACATTTCTTCAATTTCTTCGTCATCTGCAGGGCTAGTTGGCAAATAAACTTGTACTACTGTAGTAGGCGTGGGCCTCGTGTCTATCTTGGCCACAATAATGCGTTCACTATGCTGTTTGTAGTAGCTTATCCGCATTCCTATTTTCCTATTCTTTATTAAACCTACTCCTGCATTACCCCTATTCGACTTTGTATTTATAGCCCTGTATTCGCCTGACAAAAGTCTTGTTCCTCCTGCCACCGAACTTCACTAATTCCCACTATATCTAACTTTAACCTATCCATTTCTCTTTTTAAAATTTCTAACCTACCTGCCCGATTAAGGGATCTGACATTCCACTCTCCAATCCGTAGAACGCCAGTTTTCTTTCTCCTGATAACGACGTCCTCTTGAGTAATCCCCGCCCGGAGATTGAAATGGGGGACTATTTTACCTCTGGAATATTTTACCCAAGAGGACGCCATCATCTTTAACCATACAGTAAAGCTGCATGCCCTCGGGAAAAATTACGGCTGTAGTTTCCCCTTGCTTTCAACCGTACGCAGTACCAGCACAGCAAGGCCGTTTTGGTTAGTGTTACAAGGCCAGATCAGTCAATCATCCAGACTGTTGCCCCTGCAACTACTGAAAAGGCTGCTGCCCCTCTTCAGGAACCACACGTTTGTCTGCCCTCTCAACAGATACCCCTCCGTTGTGGTTGCACCTACGGTAAGGCTATCTGCATCGCTGAGGCACGCAAGCCTCCCCACCAACGGCAACGTCCATGGTTCATGGGGGGTTGTGTTCAGGGTAATACGAAAATCTCAGTAAGAGAAGACAACAATGGGATGACGGTGATTCAGGCAATAATACCCAACTATTTCTGTCGACTTAACACCATGACGACAGACAAATTGGCTTCTCAATGTATTTTGATTATACTTCGTTAGCCTTCTTGTGAGCACATTCTAATACCTCGTGGGAGCAGGCATAATATTTAGCTTTTTGAACACCGAGCAATAACATACAAAGGTAGTAGATGGAAGTATACATAGTAAGAATCAGACTTATGGGTGTGGGTCCAGTTCACCATTAGAAGACTAAACAAGAGCAATAAATACACTGGTTAGTATACATTATTTGTAAAAATCTGAAGATGAAAAAGCGCAGATCTGCACAGTGCCCACACCTGCACTTTAGTTTCTGTCTTAATGGGCATAATTATTAGTTTCTTCTCTTCTGAATTTTCAAATGAATTGATTATTACGTGCCACAGAATACTTAGTTAACTATGTTTCTTATAACTTCCATTCGCACCAACATTTTTCTACGTTCTCGTGCAATTCATGAAATTCTACTTAAATGATCACAAAATTGCACATCGATGCAATCGATTTCAAGGTGCAAAATGTTTGTTATCTTACTTTTTCTGACAGGTGGCCCAAATTGATTTTTAAAGTCTTTTTATTGTACTGAAATAATCTTTTGTCACAAAGTAACAGGGTAAGTGTTTTATTCGGATATATTTTGTGGGAAACTGTAATTGTGATGGAAGTTTATACACCTTATTGTTAGACACAGCTGGTAGGAGAAAACGCTGCATATTATCCAAACCTTGCGCCTCCTCTCCGTATCCTCCTATGACACTAGCACGGGATTCTCCTCGCACAGTGCTACAGAGCTGTTCCTAGCACAACCGAGAATTGGCAACATTGTCACAAAAATTTTGCAACACTGTGACAGTGCATTCATTTCTACGTATAGTACTAAATTGATTTGCTCAATTCACTTGATATTCACTTTCCATTTGAATGACTCTTTCTGTATAGCCCCTAGACAGTGAGACAGAAAATTCAATTTTTTGGCTAAGGAAATGCTATTCTTCATGTAAATGACAACTTTTACTATCTTTCACGATGCGTTCTGAGGCTGAGCGACCAATACCATGATGAGAGTGGGCTGCTGGCAGCAGTGTGTCCGTGGCCCCGTGCCTCCGCCCGTATCTCGTCTCGCAACGGCTCAATGAGTCGTCAGTTCGAACTGTGGCAGGGATCAGCTGGTGAGAGCTTTTTTTCTGATTTTGTTTATTGAGCTACGAATTTCCAGAAAAAATTCTGTAACGAAATCGTAAGAAAACCTGTACTACACATCAAGTCCTCTTGGTAGCTCGACACGGCAGTCAGAAAGCCAAGCTCTATGGCCATTAACACAACTTGCTAAGTTGCTTCACATTACCAGCATCTTCAGTTTCATCTCTGAAGAAATTCGATTCGACTGTCAAGGATACTAATTTCAATATTGGTCTTCATTTCCTTTCCAGGCATGTGTCTTAAGTGAACCTCTTGATTTCTATAGGGTCTATATGCTAAATTTCCACAGTAGCCATTAGGAACTCCCTGCAAACATTTGCTCTCTGTGCCTTGACTAACACATATGAATCCATGACAAAAATGAATTATTTGAAGAATCTCCTGTGAAAGGAAAAAGAACAGGATGTGTTGCTTTAATTATAGAACACTATATCAGGAACAATGAAATTAATTCAGTGCCACATTGATGTATTGCATACCAGTGTAATAAAATACTCATCAAATAAAAACGGTTTTGTGGCCCCATTGCAATCGAGTGTGAAACACAAAACATAGATTTTATGGCTCAAATGCTTGAAATGGCTCTGAGCACTATGGGACGTAACTTCTGAGGTCATCAGTCCCCTAGGACTTTGATATCCTTAGGTTAATTAGGTTCAAGTAGTTCTCACACATCCATGCCCGAGGCAGGATTCGAACCTGCGACCGTAGCGGTCGCGCGGTTCCAGACTGAAGCTCCTAGAACCGCTCGGCCACACCCGCCGGCTACAGATTTTATGGATCACCACTCAACAGCATTAAAGCATCTTACACTGTCGAGAGTGCGGAGTGGAGCAGATGTTGAGATGTTGTCGGCAGAAGGCGAGGCAATGCAGTGCCTCAGCCCCCCCCCCCCCCCCCTCCCTCGCCCCCATCCTGGTACGCAGCAAACGGGTCTATGAGAACTTAGGAACTCGGCCGGCCATCTGCCTCTGAACACCACATGCGTCTAAGAAATCTCTCGCTAAAATAGTGTTGAACCAAACTATTATTGACAATGTGACAGAAAGCGAAATATATTGTACATTCGCTTGAATTGCACTCATAACTTTAGCACCAAGAGGAAAGGAGCTATAAAAGTGTTGTCGACATGTGCTTTTTCTTGCCAGATTCAAATTGCTCTGAGCACTATGGGACTCAACTGCTGAGGTCATTAGTCCCCTAGAACTTAGAACTAGTTAAACCTAACGACATCACAAACATCCATGCCCGAGGCAGGATTCGAACCTGCGACCGTAGCGTTTCTTGCCAGATGTATTGGCTAGTCTCGTGTTTTACCTCAAGACTACGGTTGTAGTCAAGACTGATGCACTCAGACTGCAGTCAAGACTTCCTAGAGGATGTGCCGTAGTGTACAGTGCTTCCAGATCGAGCATACTGCTGGACATAGAACTCTGAGGGGAGCACGACTGTATTGTCCACCTCACATGAACGACTCAGCGGTCAGTTTTTTTACCTAAGGCTGTATCTACAACACATATTGCACGCTGAAGACCCAGAAGAATTAAAAAAAATAGTTTATGAGAGCAACGTTAACTATAGTGTATAAGCGTTCATAGTATTGTATACGTGTGTGTAACAGTCGTCCAATGTCCACTCAAGGAAGACAAGGATAAACAGTCTAGCTTCAATATTATAAATACGCCTCAGTTTGTGAATGAACTCAGACTTAGATTGATAATCATTTTGAATATTTAGCAATACTGTACCCATTGGTGTTAAACTCGTTGTCAACCAATGATTCCCACAGCTACAGGAACACCACTTGTGATACCTCTTAGACAAAATATGTACGCAGTGCTATCAGACGGAAAGATCAACCTGACACAAACTGTGGGAAGTTTGTTTTACAATCTCCGTACCTGGATAAAGAGCTTTTCATGTTTGAGATATCTGTGAAAGTTGCTGCAGAAGACGATTTAAGAAGAAACTATATTCGTTCAGCTACGACAATTTTTAAAGAAATCGTCTTAACGGCACTAAATCGTGGTTTCTGAATCGTTTACCAGCCGCACTCTGCCACATTTCGCTGGTTGGAGGGCAAAAAGCTTGCTGACAAGTTTCACAGAAGGAAAAGGGGGACGAAATGTCTCTCACTGGAAGGACATGTTTTATTTAAATGATTAACAAATCAATTAAAACGAACAGTGAGGTTGTCAGTACAAGCACATTACTGTTGTCAGTATAATGTCGCACTGCCCACGGCCTGTAATGATAAAGGGCCCCTTTAGATCAGGCATATTGTATACAGAATTGGAAGAGAGAGCACCACTGAATTCTGCAATCCTTATGCATTGCATACACACAGAAATTACTGTTACAGTGTGCTAATGGAGCCCAACGAGTCAATTGCATATTTTTCCGTTGAGAAAGGGCACTGGGAAACAGTCTTCGCTCCATTAGGTTACTTAAACTGGTGTCACTCTGAGCTAGAATTTATGGTCAGCGACTAAGTGTAAGGACAATGAGTCGGATGCGGTTTTGCAACTGTGAAATACTTTCCTACATTACAGAAGCGAATATTAAATTTGAACTATTATTGTGAAAATTTTGAACTGGGATAGCTTAGAATGAGAATCTTTCTGTTTGTTTTAGAAAATCATTTGTTTTCCTTTTCAATATTCTGTGTCATACACAACTTGAAACAGGTCACGTCGCAAAATCATATGGAAGAACTGACAGCGACGTATATCGGAAGGCAGTAAGATCCCTTGGCGTTTGGTTTGGCAGTATTCGACAGCTATTTCTAGGCGCAAGTAAATGAAGAAAGACAGCGCATTTTTGTTATCAACTGACGTCTTCATCAATTACTTTAGTTTTAATGTAATCTACGAGTAATTGCTGATGTTTGATATTAACATGAAAAGAATTCTGTAGACAGGGAAAGATACTTGTTCTTGGGCAACTACTTCTATAATGACCAAAACGCATTAAATGATCTTCAAGCACATGTGTTCCAGCGGCGGTATGAAGAAAATGATAGTAATAATGACGGTAATAATCGAATTATCCGGTAACTTCACACTTCACAGTGGATTTTCTCGAACTAAGAAATTTTATGAATTAGTGAAAAATTTCAAAATGGCTTCACATCGAGGCAATGATGCCTAGAAGATTCTTTACATCCTGCTGACATGAGAATAGCATAATCTCGACGTCAGAATCTTGCTTATACTTAACCATTTAACAGACTCAATTTCTTTCCACCGTGACTAATTTTGTAATCTAAGCACGCCATCCGTTACAGCACACTCCTGGGGCTGGAAAATATGGCCACAATGGTCTGGTGGAACGAACTATTACAGGTTCAGACATTTACTTTTAAGAGAGACAGATTTACTTTACCTCTGGTAACCTCAAGAGAAAGATGTTATAATCCATAATCCGCATTAAACATCAAATTTCTTCATTACCAATTGGGCAGAGCCGGTTTACGTTGGGCAATGACATAGGTGGAAGACATGGTAAACAGAAATAATGTCGCCAGCGTAAACTTACTTACATTAGAAAGTTTCATTTTATTTCATGAACCGATAGCCATTTAAAGGAACAGGTCTCTTATTTTACTTGTACTTGATTGAACTACAGACGTTGAAAAATTTGATGCTGGACTGTGGTTTGAATTCGTATCTCCTCTCTCGAGGATCTGAATCTCTCGGAACAGTAAGGTTCAATCATTTCATTCCTTCTCCCAAGACTGCAATTTTCTCTAGGTCTCCTCCAAAGATAAGTATGTGGGTCCGAATCCTGATCCAGTACAAAACTATTCATAATTTCATTTCAAGCCTTATCACGAGCATACCGGCCTGCTAGTGAAAATTAACATGCATTTTTAGTGTCTGTTCACGTTTTGCCAACATTCGCAATAAGTGTCGTTATTTCTGGTCAACCGCGCACATTCGTGGATGACAAAGAAGGCGTGCGGTTCGACTGTCGCTCAGGCACAAAAATTTTTATCCTAATTTTAGATTCAAACACCTAGCAGCTGGTAATAAAAACCGATACATAACATTTGATTTTACTTAGTTAACAATCCAATTACGTGTTGGGTTCGTATCTCCGTCACACGACTTCACATCATGCGCTTCATCTTTAAATGCATGCACACTTTGTTACTTCTGAATGGAGGTACATCATCAGACATCTTTCGTGGTTAGCTAACAGGGACGAAGGGGTCTTGATAGGAGTCCCAGTTTATTACAAAAATTGTCGTATTTTATTTTCAAGTTTAGGTTTTGTTACTGGTATTGGCAAAAATTGCGGTAATTCATGACTCTTCATGGCTAGTCGTCAATATGATGTGATTAGATTAGATTTCATTACATTAGATTAATTCTTGTTCCAAATATCATAAATATGACATTTCGTTTATTTTTATTTGTACGTTGTGCTCGAGTATCGGCGAGGCACAGAAACGCCTGCGAATGAGTTTCTTAGCTTTAAGTACACTTATGAAAGAAATATAAAAACAGCTATGAGAGTTACTGATTTATGATGCTTAGTTTACAGTCAGTTCTGAGTATTATTAGTAACTACACTCCACTCCCTAAACCTAGTTACAGAAATGCGAATCAGACGCATTACGTATTCCAGGCCGTGACAGCCACGTCTTTGAGGTGCCTGCTATGGTCACTTCCCAGCCCGCTGTAGGATCACATCGGTTCTTCTTCCTGCTGCTAATGTAACTGAGATTTGCCAAGAAGGCAAGGTATGTTTGGCAACTCTGTAGTCGACGAGTTACTTTCTGGGGTGCACAGAATTAAGCCTCGAAGTTCACTTGATTTTTCCTGTCATTTCCTTTGAAGATTCTGAGTTATTTTCGCTTGAGGTGTAACGAAATATTGTAAATTTACGGTTTTCAGCCCAGGAAAGTCATTTCACGTGGAAATCGCAACTAGAACTCGTAAAATCGCTATTTAAAGGACAAGATTAGTCACTATTGGCCTAGTAATAAGAATGCAAGACACATACCTGAGTGCTAGCTATGTGGTAACGTGCTGTCCTGTTAAAATGAAGCGTCTGTTCTGGTTCGTGATTCCAGTCCCGCTGACTGATCTGACTGCTTGTAGAAGGGATAAAAACGTTGCAAACATCAATAAGGAAAACGCAAGAAAATACTTTCCGCTCATAGTGCAATGGTGAAAAACTTAACAATGCGGCACAAGACATAAGGCCTCTTTCCGTTGCTGACATGTATTCCTGGAGACCCAAAATTTGCTTAACTTTATTTACGAAATGCTACATTTGCATACCTTTTTAATATGACACAGCATACCAATTAAACATAGACCCAATCGAAATCTAAGTGAGTAGTATCTTACTAATTCAGTCCGATAGAGGAACGCTTCTGTACAGATACTCAGCTTTATTAAAACAGACTTTCGTCGGAAAGTTATCTTGGGTAGTTTCATTTCATTTCTTATTTTACAGTGCACAATTTTCGTAGGGTTTCTTATAGTGTTTAATTTCTCTCTCATGTTTACTATTGTTTAGTCATCAACGATATATGCGAATTCTCTGATGTTATTTATAACAGTCTGACAATGTAAATTCAGTTTATTGATTACATGCATGTAGAAAACTTGTTCTGAGTTAAAGCTGTCAAACAAGGTTTGAAGAAGAATAAAATGCCACTACCACACGACAGATAATGTAGAAAGTACTTTTCTGATGTATTTTGGCACGATGCGCTCTTCCCATACATAATACAAAAGTTTCGAGATGCATCTGCTGCCTGGCCGTCTATTACACCTGAAATAACAAAATGCCACAGCAGTCGGCCCTTTTTCCACATGCGACTATTTTTGGTTCAGAAGTGAAAGGAATTATGTTCAAGGTTCCATTAGATTGATAACTTCAGCAGATAGCAGAATTGCGTTTTAAAAAATGTAGCAGTGAATGTATTTGAACTCGTGACATTTCGTCTACAGTGCACTCCATATACCGTTACACTACTAGCTTAACCCTAGCTACAGCATCTCCAGAAGTCAACAACAATTCCTCCATAACTTCCGCATTCCACAGTGTTGTGAGATAATGCATAAGGCCAGAAACATCTCAGAGACAGACAGTTCCAGCTTTTCTTTTGCACTGCAAGACGTTTTCAACCAACAGATTGCGCAATACAGTAGCTCAAATGGAAATAAACACTTCCTATTTAAATTTCTGCATCCTACACTGTTGGCAGTTCTGTGTAGGTGGCTGGTACGTGATTTTATTACGGTGATTACAAAATTGAGTCGAATGTATGCACAGGGTAGCCGAGGCAGCTAGTTCATGGCGATTCGGTCAACCAAGTAAATGAATGTACTGAACATGCTGCAAACCACTACAGGGAGCCTGCGTGTCAGAATTCTCATCCAGTGTGGCGCAACGGCGTTACAATAGAAAAATGAGCCACAAGGAAGAGGATTTGATGGCCTGTTGGACTGCTGATCGATTCATATACTCATGTTCTGGGTTCGATTCCAACTTCTACCGATTATTTTTGAGATGGAGAGACAGAGTCTATTCTCTTCTGGCTACGCCAAGTGAAGAAGGTATAATGGCATTGTGGTCTGAAATTAACATTAAACATGATATTCCTTCTCTACCAAGTAGACGTCAGGTTGAACCACAAAGTCAGGAGTGGCGAAATGTGGGAACACTATCACCAGTAACGTTTTTTATGCTTGTTATTTATTTCTAGTGACGAAACAAACCCCGTGTATGGTCACTGGGCACTTATTCCATCTTTTATTTAGGCTTCTGTATGTCGATAAAATTGGTTCTGAACTGGGAATGCATTTCAGGCCGCCCTTAACGCGGAATTTGATCCCTTCGTGACTACAATTTGTTGTTTGTTCAAAACTGCAGGTTTTGCAACATCTCGACATACTGCAGGTGAATGGGTTCGAATGCTTAAAGTTTTCATTATGTATTTTCAAGCTCTAGCATGAGAACACCTATCTGCTGGTGGGTAATAATTTTGATTTTTAATGCATTTCCATTCGTTGCCAACACTAATAATATCTGAATTTTTTGACTCCCAGTGAGACACATAACTAATTGCGAGACCACTATAAGTACAAGGATATTATTCCGAGCTGCTGGTGGAGAAAAATTTGGTAGCTAACGTCTCTTTGAGTGTAGTCAAACAACGACACGTGTGGGGTTCGATTACCAGTCAGCACTGAACTCTTCGTCATATTATTTCTTGTTCAAACATGCTCACATGTTGCTGCTGGTGTAACAAACCCATATTTAACGTTCGTTTTCTTTAGAATGTAATTTTTTCTTTCCCAGGACTCCAACCTGGCACCTAGCGTTGTTAAAGTTTCGTCTCGTCATTTCAGTTAAAACATCTAGCTACTGCCGAGAAAATCCGACATGTCACAGTTGATTGTGCTTCGATGACAATCCAATTAGGTCCCGGGTTCGAATCCCTGTCCAACACAAAGCTTTACCTCACGGCATTTCAAGTAAGTTACTTGGGAAGAAACATATATTCAACATCTCTCGTAGTTCGTTAACAGGGACAGTAGATGCTGGGTAGGAATTCGCGTCCGTTAAAAATGTCTGCGTGGTGTAATTTAAAGTTGATATTTGTTAACTGATACTGGCTAAAATCGAGGTACATCACTCTCTGTATGCCTAATCAGGAATGACTGAGCAAAGATTTCGTGACTGACAGAAACTAACAGTCTGCATGAGCTGGGTTTGAATCCATATGCGGAACAAGACGGTTCGTCGAGTCATTTGAAGTTCATACAAATTCTCAACTAGCTGCTCGTGAATAACTTAAATTTTTAATGTAATTTTGTGTTGAATAATAAGTACGGTATGTTACCTTGAAGAGGAAATCATGAATACGACGAACTTACTACGTGCATTACCTATCTGACGTAATAATGAGTGTGGTAAAATTTCATGTATGTCACATATTGTAATAAATGTGAGCTTACAAGCCTGAAGAACCGTCATATCTGTGATAAGATGTAAAGTATTACCAAGGTACTACAAATATCAGGGAACATCTTGAGTTATTGTGATACAGAACAGTGTTTTCTAGTTGTTACTTGTTGGAACCATTTTCAATAGTCAAACGACTGTACCGAGGGACGATTAGAGGACCTGATAGACATCTGCGTTATGAGAGTTGTATGCGAATCAGGCAAAATGCAATTCAGGTCGTTCGGATATGAGCACGATTGTACAGTCGTGCTCAAAAGTATCCGAACAACCTGAATTGCATTTCGCCTGATTCGAATGCAACCCACATAGCGCAGATGTCTATCAGGTCCTCTAATCGTCCCTCGGTACAGTCGTTTGACTATTGAAAGTGGTTCCAACAACTAACCACTAGAAAACACTGTTCTGTATCGCAATAACTCAAGATGTTCCCTGATATTTGTAGTACCTTGGTATTACTTTACAGCTTATCACAGATATGACGGTTCTTCAGGCTTGTAAGCTCACATTGATTACAATATGTGACATACATGAAATGTTACCACACTCATTATTACGTCAGATCGGTAATTCACGTACTAAGTTCGTCGTATTCATGATTTCCTCTTGAAAATAACATACCGTAATTATTATTTAACACAAAATGACAATAAAAATTTAAGTTATTCACGAGCAGCTAGTTGAGAATATGTATGAACTTCAAATGACACGACGAACCGCCTCGTTCTGCATATGGATTCAAACCCAGGACATGCAGACTAAGCAGAGACTTCGGGACTGGCGGAAACTAAAATCGAGGTATATCACTCTCTGTATGCCTAGTCAGGAATGACTGTTAGACATTATCAGATGGCTGATATCTACTTTAAATTACAGAACGTAAACATTGTTAACGGACGTGAATTCCTACCCAGCATCTATTGTCCTTGTTAACGAACTACGAGAGATGTTAAATATTGCTTCTTCACAAGTAACTTACTTGAAATGCCGTGATGTAAAGCTTTGCGTTGGAGAGGGATTCGAACCCTGAACCTAATCGGATTGTTATCGAAGCACAATCAACTGCGACACATCGGATTTTCTCGGCAGTAGCTAGATGTTTTAACTGAAATGACGAGACGAAACATTAATTTTTCCTTCTCAGGACTCCAACACGGATCCTATCGCTGTTATTTATTAGAGAAAACGAACGTTAAATATGGGTTTCTTACATCAGCCGCGACATGCGACCATGTTTGAACTAGAAATAATATGACGAAAAGTTCAATGCTGACTGGGAATCGAACCCCCACACATACCGTTGTTGACTACACACAAAGAGACGTCAGCTACAGAATTTTTCTCCACCAGTAGCTCGGAATAACATCCTTGAACTTAGAGTGATCTCTCAAATAGTTCTGTGTCTCACTGGGAGTCAAAAGCGTCAAATATCGTCAGTGTTGACAACGAATGAAAATATATTAAAAATCGAAATTATTATCCACCAGCAGAATAGGTGTTCTCATGCTAAAGCTTGTTAATACATAATGAGATCTTTAGTGCCCGGCCAGGATTCGAATCCATTCACGCGCAATATGTGGAGATGTTAGGAAATCTGCAGTTCTGAACAAACAACAAATTGTAGCCGAGCTTTATTGTCACGAAGGGATCAAATTCGGCGTTAAGGGCGGTGTGAGTTGCATTCCCAGATCAGAACCAATTTTATCGACATACAGAAGCTCAAATAAAAGATGGAATAAGTGTCCTGTGACCCTACATTGCGTTTGTTTCGTCACTAGAAATAAATAACTAGTATAAGAAAGGTTACTGGTGACAGAGTTTCTACATGTCGCCACTCCTTACTTTATCGTGGTTCCACCTAACGTCTACTTGGTAGAGAAGGAAAATCACGTTTAATGTGATTTTCAGACCAAAATGCCATTATAACTTCTTCACTTGGCGTAGCCAGAAGAGAACAGAATCTGTCTTTCCTTATCAAAAATCATCAGCAGAAGTCGGAATCGAACCCAGACCATAAGTATATTAACCTAGCATCAATCCAAGAGACCACCAAATTCTCTGCCCTATCACTCTTTATTCTATCATAACAATGTTGCGGCACACTGGATGATAATTCTGACACATAGACTCCCGGTAGTGGTTTGCAGCATGTTCAGTACATTCATTTACTTGGTTGACCGAATTACCATGAACTAGCTGCCTCGGCAACCCAGTACATACATTCGATTCTTTTGTAATCACCGAAATAAAATCACGTAACTGACACCTACACAGAACTGCCAACAGTGTAGGATGCAGAAATTTAAACAGGAAGTGTTCCTTTCGAGTTGAGCTCCTCTATTGCGCTATCTGTTTGTTAAAAACATCGTGCAATGCAAAAGAAAAGCTGTAACTGTCTGTCTCTCAGAAGTCTAGATCCGGCCTTATGCATTATCTCACAGCACTGTGCAATGAGCAAGTTCTGGAGGAACTGTTGTTGAGTTCTGGAGGCGTTGTAACTATCTGTCAGCTAGTAGCGTAACGGTAAGCGTCGCGCACTGTTGATAAGACGTCGCGAGTTTGGGTACATTCACTGCTACATTTTTTTTAAACGCTATACTGCTGTCTGCTGAAGTTATCGATCTAATGGAACTTTGAACATAATTCCCTTCACTTCTCAACCCAAAATAGTCGCATGTGGAAAAAGGGCTAACTTCTGCGACATTATGTTCTTTTCAGGTTTAATAGATGGCCAGGCTGCAGATGCATCTCGAAGCTTTTGTATTATGTATGGGGAGAGCGCATCGTGCCACAATACGTCATAAAAGTATTTTCTACATTAGCTGTCGTGTGGCAGTGGCATTTTATTCTTCATAAGACCTTGTTTGACAACTTTAACTCAGAAAAAATGTTCTACATGCATGTAATCAATAAACTTCATGTGCATTGTTAGACTGTTATAGATAACATCAGTGAATTCGCACATATCGTTGATGATTAATTTCTCTCTCATGTTAACTAATGTTTTAACAACACTAAAAGAAACCGTACGAAAATAGTGCACTGTATTATAAGAAATAAAATATAACTACCCACGAAAGACTGTTTCAATAAAACTTAGTATCTGTACACAAGCGTGCCTCTATCGACACGAATTAGTAACACACTTCTCACTTAGATTTCGATTGGGTCTGTGTTTGACTCATATGCTGTGTCATACTCAAGTGGTATGTAAATGTGGCATTTCATAAATAAAGTTAGGTATTCCTAGAAACCCAAAATTTGTTTGTCAGCAGCGGAAAGAGGCGTTACCTGTTGTGCAGCATTGTAAGTTTTTCACCATTACACTATGAGCCGAAAGTATTTTCTTGCGATTTCCATATCGATGTGTGATCTGACTGCTTGTAGCTCTTTCACAGAAGGGATAAAAACTTTACAGTCAGCGAGACTGGAACCACGACCTATAACAGACGCTTTTTCATAATTTAGCAGGTCAGAAGGCAGGCTAGAACTCATAAACCGCTGTTTAAAGGACACGATTAGTTGCGATTTCCATGTGCAGCGATCTTCGTGGGCGGAAAACGGTAAATTAACAATCTTTTGTTCCACCTCAAGCCATAATAACGGAGATTATTCAATGGAAATGACAGGAAAAATCAAGTGAACTCTGTGATTGACGAGTTACTTCCTGGTGTGCACGGAATTAAGCCTCAGAGTTGTCAAATATACCTTGCCTTGTTGCCAAATCTCAGTTACATTACCAGCAGGAAGAAGACGAACCGATGTGATCCTACAGCGGGCTGGGAAGTGACCATGCTGGAAAGTGGCCGCTACAGCCTGAAATACGTAATCCGTCAGATTCACATGTCTGAAACTGGGTCTAGGGACTGGAGCGTAGTTACTAATAATACTCAGAACTGACTGCAAACTAAGCTTCATAAATCAGCAACTCTCATAGTTCTTTTTATATATCTTTCGTAAGTGTACTCAAAACTAAGAAAATAATTGACGAACAATATTTATCCAAAATTTATGTAATATGTCAAACTTAGAGTATTTGGATACCTGTGGGGACCCTCTGAAGTACTATGAAATACTGCAAGTGATTTTTGAGAAAAATGTGGCAGAAAAATATTAAAGCATAATTTGTGTATGTGCGAACATTGAATGAACCCACAAATTTATTACTTTCCAAATCTAAATTATTGTCACATTTCTAAAGTAGAGCAGGAAAGCAGCTGCAATAATAAACAGATGACTAAGCATATTTTACATCGCCAACTTGATAGAAATCCTCAGACTAGCTGAGGCTTGTAAAATATGTAGAGATTTCGAGAGTAGTGACCCGCTGCTGAAGTACTTTTCCTTATACCCAGAACCATCACATCCAGTCAGCAGGACATGAAATGCATGCAACTTCACGAGACACACATAGGCACTACGACTTTTAGTGCACTTGTCAACAAGAGTAAACAATGTTTTCACCATGTCAAATCTCCTCTGAAATCAAATGCAGTCAAACATTATAATGAACTCCTAAAACAAATTAATTTCCGTACCTATGATGCTTCCATGTATCACAATATTTTCTCCACATATAAAATTCTTCAAGAAACACAGCAGAAATGCAAAAAGTGCAGTGTTGGCATTGTGTATCACAATGTTTATATTAATTAAACACTGTCATTATCTGCACGTATTTGCCATATGGGTTGCAAATCATTATTGTGAACTATGAAGTACACTGTTTGCGTGTCAAAACACATGCCGTTTATGAAAAGTAACAGACATTTCAAATTAGACATTAGGCCTACAAGATCAAAACTGTCCTAACCGAGATAAAGTTCTAGATATGCACACAAACAAGTATGAATTTTGAATGTATAACTGAGCCTACTCATTTAGAAACACCCTTTATTTCAGCGCCAATTTCAGAAAGGTGAAGATAATGCATCATATAGCAGATTGCAGTTATTATATATTATTGGACCTAGTCAAGGTGATGTCTCAGATACACATATCTACACATGGTATTTCCTATAATCATCACAAACATGTAATAAAAGCAACATACATTCACACATGTCCAAACACTGATTTAGGATGGAAGGAATAAGGTGGTTCACTGTAATATATTATAGTTTATCGAGTAGTAAAGCGCGCGCGCGCGTGCACGCACACACACACACACACACACACACACACACACACACACACACACACACACACACAGAGAGAGAGAGAGAGGCTTCCATAATAAGATTATCTCACTGCAGCGGAGTGTGCGCTGATATGAAACTTCCTGGCAGAAAAAACTATGTGCCTTACCGAGTCTCGATCTCGGGACCTTTGCCTTTCGCGGTCAAGTGCTCTGCCAATTGAGCTCCCAAGCACGACATGTGTCTGCAATATACTTTCTTTCAGGAATGCTAGTTCTGCAGGTTCGCAGGAGAGCTTCTGTAAAGTTTGGAAGGTAGGAGACGAGATACTGGCAGAAGTAAAGCTGTGAGGACGGGGCGTTAGTCGCGCTTGGGTAGCTCAGTTGGTAGAGCACATGCCTGCGAAGGGCAAATGTCCCGAGTTTGAGTCTCGGTCTGGCGCATAGTTTTAATCTGCCAAGAAGTTTCACATGGAGGCTGTTTATCGTAAAAGTGTAACTACAGATCCCTATGACAACCACATCAAAATTAAAACGCATTATTTTTCAAAGTATGGAAGATTTCATACACTTTGCAAGCACAATGCATATTCAAATTAAAATTTTCCACGACTAAATTACTCACCCTTTGAGAGAGCCTCAGTCTCTCCTACGAACGTGTTATAGAGCCATAATTCAGATTGCTGAAGTTTGTTCCATACCTAGCCTGGACTACATCGAGTCATGTGCAATAACTGCCATCGATTTACGTTTCTTAAGATAGATTATCTTTAAAGCTCCTGAAATGGTGCTGGGAAACAGCGTGTTACAACAAGAGTAACCCCAAAATACCTATTTGTTTCTCTGCATATCTAGAATTGCATGCTGGATGCGACAGTTTACATCTTTTACTCCTAACTTACAATGTCTACTGCGTTATTTTTCTTAAATCACTTGTGATTACGTATGGAAATAGTATAGTCTAGAGTTCACTGTTATTTTTAGGCACCAGTATGATAAATATGTGTGGAAAACAACAGAGCAATATTTGGCTTAAACATTATTATACTCAACATAAACACTGCTATTTTTGTATAGCTAGCAAGTCTTTTGCAGATGTGTTAAATGTGAAAACAATATTTTGATATTTGACGAAAATGTGGAAATTAATTAGTTTGAGTGGGTTTACTGCACTGTTAGAGTGAGTTTGATATCAGATGAGATTTAACTCAGAAAGGCATTGTTTACCCTCTTCAGCAGCAGAATACGCACAAGGGAACATTCCAAGATGTAAAGAAAGATTTTGACGAAACTTGGCAGATACATAGAGGAGTGCAAATAATGCTATAATTATTATCACGTTTTTGGCCACTTTCACTTTTATGGGGTATAAACACATCCAAAAAGGTAAAGAGTCATTTTAGGATTAGAGGGAATATCCTCAAAACCTCAAAACATATAAAAAATGTGCTCATATAATTGTTAAAATGTAATTAACGTTTTACAGGCCAGTATAACCAATATTTATTATAATCTGAAGTTTTGCAAATTACCTTGGCACAATTAATTAATGTTTGAAAATGAAGGCTTTCATTACAAAATCAACTACACAAAATCTCACACCACTTCCACCCTCATGTATTGAAGCTCGTCTCTGAAATGCCATTTCTTGGAAATAAGTTTTAAAGAATACACTGTTGAATTATTTTCGCAATACTTAATTGAAAACACAAATAGACTTTTAATGGTTATTTTATCTGTTTTATTAGTTATTATTATTAGATTTTTGGTGTGGTCACTGCCTGTCCTTAGTATGAGATTCAATACGGTGCTTTCACAAACTGTTCATTTGGTAACCCCAAAAGTCTTGACAGAACTGGTTCACCTCCGGCACGATGATGATGATAGGCTGCACTTAAGAAGCAATATAATCTAGTTGCAGTAGCCAGTACGAAATCTTTTCCCTTCACCAAGGTTTTCTAGTCTACTGAAATATACATGGTGCACAGGAGGATGCTGTGAGTATCACTCTCAACTGTTTCAGAATTTTTCTGCATTTTGTTTTGCATTGTGTTGTTAGTGGTATGCATTATGTAGATAAATTTCTTTCATGGTATAAAAAAGTGTGCCAAGTTTTTCTTTATAGATTATCATTACTGTAATGATTTCATATTATCAAAAATAATTAGCTATTATTTTTAATTAACATCCTATGCATACATGTAATTGTAAACAAAGACCATAAAACATGTATTTAAAAGTTAAAATAACAATTGAAAACACAAAGCGAAGCTAAATAAGGCAAAGAATTATATGCATAATGAATATTCTTGTGCTGTTGGAGTAGTTTCAACATCTCTAATTGAAATACGTTTTGTGCAATATATTTCATAAAAATGGCGTTTAAGGAGTCAGCTTTATTACATATGGGTGGATATGGAAAGAGTGTGTCTCTAATCTATGTTGTAACAGAAGTTTTAATTTCTCAAAAATTTATTGGTAGGTGTGGGATAATTTGTATAAAAATTCAGTTTATACCGGAGCAAAGTTAATACAGCTCTACTTCTATGTGGAACACACTTTCTTGTTCACCATGCACCAAATTACATTTGGGTTGTGATTTTACCCCCTAAGTGAAAATGGGCACAAATGAGAAAAATGTGTATTGCATTATTTGGACCAGTTTACATACCCACCATATATCATCAGCCCATTTACTTATATCTGGGAAAGTTCTCTTGTTAGTCAGCGACTCAATATTTTCGCTATCTCCAAGCATGTTATATTTAGTCACCTGGACAAAAATGCGTGTGTGCTCACCTCACACGAACTAAGTGGCTTGTAAAATGCAGAGTCCCGCTGGTTTGCTGTCCACCTTGTGAAACTTGAGAGCAATTAGATGTGGGAAGCAATTGATTTGAGCATTGTGTTGATCTCTGCACGCACAGAAATGCTGATTTACGTAATATTTTTGATAAAAATGGAGCTAGGTGTTTCTTATTTCCGAACCCAACTTTAAAATACTACGCAGCAAGTTACAGTCTTTATATATATATATTCAAATACATCAAAAAATTACATATATATGTGTGTGTGTGTGTGTGTGTGTGTGTGTGTGTATGTGTGTGTGTGTGTGTGTGTGTGTGTGTCTGAGTTTACACGAAATAAATCTTTCTCCACAAAATTAGGTGCCTACATTGTAAAAGAGATACCACATACAAGGACTACGTTTTAAATATACTTTCCTTATTTATTGAAACTACGGGTACTTTTTGACTAGTTGCATCATTTTCATATTACATAGTAAATGGCTAGAGAGAATGGAGGAGAGGAAGTTGGACAATGAAGGACGAAGACATGAGCAGCACACGAAGTTAATCTTAATATTTTTCCATAGATTTACTCGGAAGTATTTATACACTAAACCTAATGAATCTTCTGCACCGCTACATGAGGGTAACCACCATTGATTAGTGTGTTCCTACTCTGTAATCAACAACTAATTACATGTTGGTAACTACACCTGCATTCGACAAGGTTCTGATTCCCAGCAATAATATAGGAAATCATATGCCATTCTCTCAAATTTGCACCAAAACAAATAGTTTGTTGGTAGCCACTAGACCTCACCAAGTCCACTGCCTTTGTTAAACACCACCACCAGCTATCATACTACTCTGTGCTCGTCTGTGTGTGAGCTTGCTACCAAGCAACTACACGCTCATAGAATCCCAACAAATGACTAGATCATTGAAAAATGATGAAACAGAATTTCTCAGCTCCACACAGTAAACATACGTGTTAATCCTTATACTACTCTGCAGGAACATAAACTATAAGTTAGCACGTGACACTTTTGAAAAGAGTGTCAGGACTCGCTGTGTGTGATGTTAATTTCTATTTCCTTCCCCTTCTCTACACATCTGTTTCAGTTAAACTGTCCTACTATAACAAAAAAAATGTATAATGAGAGTAATGTCACCCACATCGTAGAACGGGTCTCTCGTTAATGGCAGTTAAGCCGAAACAAATGTACAGTGAAAGGGAAAAAAAATAAAAATTATCATCATACAGCAGCAAGTCTGGACATTGCTTATAAAAAATAATTCTCCCAGGCATTCTGTCTCATAAAAGTAACCCCACTGACCACGACCCAACGTGATGTACAGAAAACTCGCAGACTTACCTCTCCACATGAGGACCTCCTGTACCATGGAAGGCTGTTGGACAATTCCCCGACTTAGCAAGTTCCTAGAAGTTTTACGAAAATGTTTAAGCTTTCAGCCAGTTAACCACAACTAACAGCAGTCTACAGCAAAATGATGCTCCCTCCTAGGAGTTCTCAGACTGTCTTGTAAAAGATTTGCTGTCACAGTAAATCCATTCGCCATTAGTATACTATGGTAGCCCCGACTGCCCGAGTACAACCCCTTTAGAAGGATTGTCGGTAGAAGAGCCCATCATCCCCAGTCTCCACAAATTCATCCTCCCCAGACACCATAAACTGGATCCTGCCTTCATAGTATGCATTCAAATACACATCGTAGAGTCCTCGTCTCTTGGTGACAGAAAACACTGACCTGGAAACCCGACATAACATGTTAGTGGGAAGCCTTCCATAAGTCCAAGTAATGAATTAACGAAGTGATAAAATATTATGATGGCGCACTTCAGTGTTACCGGAGGCATCTTTCTTCATTTTACCTTATCATCAAGTTGTACATTGAACATTCATGAGAATTTAATTGAGCTTTAATGAAAAGTCCAACATATGATTGATTGAAATTTACAGATAATCAGGGAAACAAAATACTAATAACTCTCAACGGCTTAAATATCATTAAAGAAAACCTGTAAATATGAGATGAGTTAGCTAAATCAGACTGAATTACAGATATTACTTACAACAAACGAATTACCATCTCAAATTTTTAATGAAACAAACATACAATCCCACAATCTGGGCCTAACACTACAAAATCAGGCTCTGCCTGTCGACCCCAAAAGTGCAAGCATATCTTGGGATCCTGTAGGCGTGCGACTACATGCTTAGGGAAGTCGGAGGGACTTGCATGCTCTGTGGGAGATATACCAAGTTGAAAAAGACGAGCGAATATTACATCGGAACGACAAATGTGAAATCATTGCGAAAATTCGGTGAGCGCTAAGGATTGACAATTTGTTGGACTACCAAAACATCACAATTCCTTGTGTTCAGAATACACATTACCAGGACGAATGTGTTATGACCAATGTGGGATATAGGATCTATGATATATTGTTGCTCATATTCACGGATTTCCTTTTTTCTATGTTTAAAACAGATTTTATTGTAAATAAGAGGTTTATCAAACCAGTCGTGAATTTTTCTTGCGTATCAATTAACTGTCAATACTCCCTCTTTGCTGTGGGGCAAAGGCTTCACCCTGATATGTGAGAACAGCAGCCATAGTACAGAAAAAACTGAATAATTTTGGGACCTTCAAGAGAAGGAGAAGATGAAAATAACTACAACGAATATTAAGATTTTCGTCGACGACTGTAATCTGACGTGGAATAGAAGTAAATTATTAACCGGTACAGGGAAACATCCTACGCACGGAAGGACCAAGACATTTTGAATTAGATTTTGTCGAACTGTGTCGAACGTATAGTCTTCAGTTAATATCGAACACAAACTAAGTAAAGAGGAGACAGGGCCTCCACTTGGAAACTCGAACGATGAGAAATCGGCTACATGCCCCATTTTAAGACTGTGATGAAGGAAATTAAGAATATTAAAGTTCAGAAGGGTACCAAGTATCATTTAGATAATTACCTCTCCAGGATTAAAATGAATTTCATTCCTTACAGAAAGGCTCCAACAGCTGGAAAGAACTAATGCAGAAATGATGTGGCAGAATTATAAATCAATTAACAAGTATTGGGAGTGTGCCATCAGCAACTAACATTTCAGTCTTAGAGCTGGACAGAGAGTACAATACAACAGACAATACAAGAAGCAGCTAATGTATAAACCTTGAAATTTTGCAAACTGAAACGTAGATGGTGCAACGAGACCTCGGACCAAAATCACGCCTATAGAACATTGTCGTTGAAAAAAATGAAACTCGCCGAAGGAACACCAATATTTGAACTCCTTTTGTGTAAGTCGGAAGCATGCAACCCCTGTGATCAGAATTGTAAGGCAATTGTTTTAGAAACAACGGATGGAACGTATTGATCAAGATATTCTAAACAACAATCTCTGGGATTTCAATCAAATTTTCAAGTCTAGTCTGAAAGTGTAACAACCCCCAACCATGTGGTTCAGGGAAAAAATGGAATGCTGGGCATGAACAAAAAATATAATACCCTAATCTTGGCAGCGTGCTTAAAAAACCAGCGAAAAGAAAATGAATCAAAAGGGAATAACCCGTATGACATGCTACTCGAATAGCGACAAACGCACATCCACACATCTAAGACAGAAATTAAAGAGATCACGGCCGCCCTAAGGAATACTATAGCAGCTTGAAAGCAATCAATTGTCGCAGATTTCCTGAAGCTGGTCAATGAAGACATTCGGAACATACCAGCTGAAGTCTTTGAGGAGATACAGAGAGCTGGTCGCGTATCCTCTGAGTGGCTATCGGTGCTAGTCCACCAACTCCAAAAAAAATGGTGGCTCAAAACTTTATCAACGTTGGACGGATATTATTCAACATTTGTCTTCAAACAACAGCCACGGTCTTCATCATGTCATCTTATGACAAAATTGTATTATAATACTATCTGTTTCATGGGAGACGCTCTCCAAAACAGTCCAGAACTGAATTGATGTTTATTTTTATAAACAGACTAATAAATACCAGGCTAATTTAAGGAAAGGAAGTTTCTGCCTAGAGGAGATTTTCAACTTGAAACGCATTATCAGGTACAAAACGTGGTAGGTACTACTGTGCGACACTGTGCATTGATTAAAAAAGGTGCAGACTCGGTTGACAGTAAGTCACTGTTGAACGTTATGGAGGGATTTGGAGTGGATAATTTAACAGGTTCTGATCGATAAAAGGGTCAAAAGTTAAATTCTTTTCCAACATCTCGGACCCCTTTCAAAACCTTGGTATCAGACAACTAGATGAAGTTGCTCCACACCTTTTCAATTGAGTCTTGGAAAAGGTCATTCAAGAATGGAAGAAGACAATGAGCTAAGAGGTTCGGAATAAATAATGATTCAACTAGGACCCAAACATAGCTGATGATCTAGCCATTTTTTCCCCCAACATTAACTCACCAATCACGAAGGTCCATCAACAGAGATAGCTGAGAAAGTAGGATTACAGGCTTCCTTTGAGAAGAAAAAATAAATTACAACTATCAGTGATGGAGCACAACAGACTATTTTAAATAAAGGGAAGATTAATCGCGTGAAAAAAATTTAGATGCCTAGGTTGGATGATTCAGCAGAAAAGCTTGCAGCAGAAGCGATTACTTTTAGGATCTGCGAAATTTCGTCTACCCTATTGAATGACGTAAAGCATCTATAAGTAATGTCAGATGCTATTGGAGGCAACATCAGACCGTATGGTACGACTGTGTAACTGGGAGGACTATATCCGTTGGAAACAATGGGTATTCTTTTGTTTTTAATTTATTTATTCACTCATTAATTTAATCTGGCAATCTGGGGGACGTTAGGCCCCCTCTCACATCTGACCAGGCTATTCACTTACTTTACACGACATATATCTCAATAACCATGTAATACTACATTATGAAATTGAAAAACTACAATAGTGAACATAAAAAAGGATACAGGCACAAAGTTTATTTCTCTCCTTACAGTGCACTTGGAAAGAGGTCGTTGCAGAGTTCATCGTGCATCTGATGACACTAATTTAATAACACTTTTAACAGCGACTGTTGAAGTCAGGGAAGGAGTTGAAGCTTGTTTGGTTGGTGATAACACGAGCTTACTTGTCTTATTGGCTGCCCACCCAGTATCAGAGAACAAATTGAAATTGGTGGTACTAAAGAAAGGCAATCAGCACACAGGATGTGACACTGTAACAGCTATCTACAAGAGCGGGAAAATTACACCGTATAGGAAAGTGCAAGCTAACAACGCTCTTCAGACGAAACTTTTAGACTTCAATGACCCCAAAGCTGACCGCAGTGCAGTTTCTGACATAGACTGAAAATCATTTCCTTCCTGCGGTATTCTGATGTTCTCCCTCACGGAACAAGGATCAGGTCTGAAGTGTACTGTGCTACCCATTGAAAAGTAAACAAACGAATGCAGCCTCTCCTCCGCCACAAAGGTGCAAACGGTCTTCTGGTCACGACAACGCGAGGCCCCACATGCACCCGAGCAGAGCTCACAAGCCTTCATTACACCGTTGTTCCTCACCCATCCTACAGACTGGATCTCGCACCTCCCGACTTCCATCTGTTTGGACCAATGAAAGATGCACTCCGCGGGAAGCAATACGTGGATGATGGGGAGGTTATTGAAGCAGCGAGTCGCTGGGCTGCAACACCCACTAGTAGAGTGGTACCATGCGGGCACACGGGTCCTCCCAGTAATGTGGTGTGAGGCCGTCGCATAGAAAGGTGATTGTGCTGAAAAACAGGCTGAATAACAGGGTTCTGCAGCCAACAGAGTGGAGAATATGATGTATTTGAATCTTAAATAAATCCAACCTCCTTCCACAAAAAAAAAAAAAAAAAAAAAAAAAAAAAAAAAAAAAAAAAGTGTTGCATTACTTACTGAAAGCTCCTCGTACATTGATTCGTATGTCACATTCGACCCACATTTATTCTCTCAACCCCTCAGACACATAATAAATGTAATTGACATTATTTAAAACAAATATTAATGTCAGTAAACGATATTTATTATGTAAAATTAGGTGTTTTCCAAACAAATGTTTTATTGTGGTATTTAATGGTGAGATGCACCATATATTGTCCTCACTGACTTCTATTCAATAAATATTCGATTCTGATAAGTTGCTTATTAATGTAAGTGCTAAATTCTGTGTTTTATGTAAGTAATTTTGTATAACGTAAAAAGAAATTACATAAATATCGGAAAACTTTTTACTGATGATTGATAATGACAATATGAGTTTCTAAGAGGTTCTCATTTCGTCTACGAAAAAAACCAAACTTAATTTGTAATTCTGAATATATACTCACCAGCCAGAACAGTATGACCACCGACCTGCTATCGACATAAATCCGCCCAGACGATATCAGCGTCACCTGGGAGGAGTCATTGCTCGTCAGTAACACGCACGGCGCATGTAGTATCATGTGCGTCCTATCGGTATGTAGAACGAGGGAAGTGCGTAATCTGAGTTTGACCGAGGGCGTATTGTGATGCCCCAGAAACTCGGGAAAAGCATTTCGGAAACTGCGCAACTTGGTGAGAGCACGCCAAGTCGCCGTGGAGTCAGGCGGCAACCCCTCATTAGAGATGTCGGACGTCGTAGGCTGGGCAGACTGGTAGAACAGGACAGGCGGCGGACTGTGGCGGAACTAACGTCACACTGGAATCCCGGGCACAGTACAAGTGCGTCTGAATACGCAGTGCACCGAACACTCCTAACAATGGGCCTCCGCAGCCGATTACCCATGCAGGCGCCAGTGTGAACACCACGACATCGGCCACTACGACTGAAATGGGCAGATGACCAGTGACACTGGACGTTGGTGCAGTGGCAGAGCGTTGCACGGTCTGATAGATCCTGATTCCGTCTTCACCATGCCGATGGTAGGGCGCGAATAGATCGTCTTTCAGGGTAACAGCCCCTTTACAGCCGTGCTGTTGGTTGGAGAAAAGATGACCACGGCTCCATTATGCTCTGCGGAACATTCACAGGGCCATACATGGGTCCAGTGAAGCTCGTGCAGGGCACTGTGACAGTCAAAGAGTATCGTAAACTGGTTGAAGACACCCTATACCCCTTCATGACCATGTTTTCCCACAGCAGTGGAATTTTTCACCAAGATAATGCGCTTTGTCACGAGTCCAGGATTGTGATGGAGTAGTTTGAAGAACACAGTGGTGAGTCTCAATCGAGATGCTGCCCCGCCCCCCCCCCCCCCCCCCCCCAACATGACAGATCTGAACCCTAACAAACACACTGAGTTGCGACAGAACTTGACGTAAGAGCTCATCGCCCTCTCCCCGGAATTTACGGGAATTAGACGATTTGTGTGAGCAGACGTGGTGCCAACTCTCTCCAGCGATCTACGAAGGCCCTATTGCTTCAGTGGCATGTTACGTGACCGCAGTTGTCCGTGCCAAAGCCGGACATGCCGGCTACCAGGTAGGTGCTCATAACGCTCTGGCTGAGCAGTGTAAGCCGTCACTTATAATGCGGTGATACACAATTCGGCTAGAGTTGCCAGCTGACTGATGTCTGACTTTATATTAGTGTGTGTTGCTATGCCATATTGAGAACTTAGTTGAGTTTACTTTCCGTTTGCTTTTCTCATACTACAAACTACGAACAGTAAGGTTAGGTAAGTGCATGACCATACAGTTTATAGGTGTTCGTGTCTACCATGAACCTTAGCTCGTATTCAGAATTAAATTCTGTCATTTAGGAAAATAGATCCTGTTCTATGCTACCAGTAGAGTCGAAAGAATTTGCTAACAAACTTTCTCAACTATGTCACATATATGTGCCAGTAAAGATCGGAAATGTAAGGAAAAAACCTGCACCTCGGCTAACAGCAGAAGCAACACAGCTCATGAAACTCGGACGCTGCACATCGGGCATACAAACTGCGCCCCACGAGTGCAAATCGTGTTGCTTACAAACAGAAGCGGAACAGAGTCAGTCAGGCTGTGAGAAATGCTAATCTCGGGCATGCCCATACATTAACCGTTAACAGAAACATACTGTAACACCATAGCTCTAATGCTGTACGGATTTATTTTGCCTTTTGCTTTCGTTTAATGTTACATCGTTGAGCTTCTGTAAATGTGTTTGATTGAATAGATAACACAAAATTGTACACTCTTTTCTTTGTTTAAATGATGTCGTGGCTTGATTCTATGCAACGTAGTATATCTGTCAAAGTTTTAAATTCTTTGTCTCAATTGGAGGGAGACAATACTTACTGTATACATTTGGAATTTGTGTGAATAATTTTTTGTAGAAATGTCAATATATGCAAATGTTCTGTTTTATTTAATGTGTTTGGTTGCTTTTATGTAAACTGCTGATCCTCACTTAGGATTCTTAGTTAGCTTGTATGTAAAAGATGTAGTGATTCCCCTCGGGAACGGAGCTGTGTAACGCGCGCAAATTGTGGTTGGCCTAGGTAGAAAAGGTGGAACAAGAGTCAGTCGGGGACGAGCTACCAAACTGTGCACTGCCATGTAAATGTTGCATATTGTGCTGGTTCCGAGAGAGGCTTTTTCTGCTAATTTCCAATGCCTCAGATGGACGGATAAATATCTGGAACGATTTTGGAATTGGTATTCATCATCGCTACCAAGAAGGGCCAGAGTCCAGCAATTCCGTCTGCATATCCGCCTACCAACATGCAGTTGCCACCACATTGCGCAATCACTATAAAGGAGTATTATAAAGATGTACAGTGAAGGATCAGCTTATTGGGCGATTTAGTGTGCACAAATATAAGGTAACTTATAACTGAATTTATGTACCTACCTTAATTTTTTCCTCATCATAACACCTCTCAGGTTCCTCTCCGTTCGAACTAAAGTGATTACCGACTGTCCCTACTGAAAGAACATTAAAGACCAGTGTTTTGCTAATTAATGCCACTTGAACATAGTAAAAAGAAAGTTAAAGTTAATATGGCAAGAGAGTGAGTTAAAGTAAATGTTGTTTGCTGAAAATAATTTTCCTATTAAAACTGCTTATTAAAGTGTTGTTGCCAACTTCAAAAGTAGAAGTTCTTAAGACTGAGGCTTATAAAGTTTTGCTTAGTAAATGATCACATTGCTGCCTGTTGTAAATCGCAGAAGGTGAGTCCATATCTTGCAAATTTGCCAACATTGTGTCTCACTGTAGTAAAAGTCGTGAATTGCATTTATGGAAGGTTATATACTCGTTTGCTAAGTGTTTGTCTCTCTTGTGTATTGAAAGTGCATATTAATAGTATAACATGATCCACAGTTTGCTATTGTGTTAATGCTAGGTAACAAGTAATGGGAAGACCACTATCTATGAAAACAATTTATTTATTCAAAAGACAGTGAGAAGTAACGTGTTGATGAATTCCATATAACCTTCATTCTTACTAGAAAAGTATTTAGTTGAGAGAGACTTTCGCTGTGATCAGTCCATAATTTTGCAGTGAACTACATTTATAATTTTATGTCAGCTAGGAAAATGTTCGAACAATAATACTGAACCTATGTCCAATTAATGATTCTGCAGTGAATATTAATAGTAACGTTATAAATACCATTCAGTTTGAATAAGCCCTGAAAGTAATAGCGTGTTTCGTTATCTGTTATATTTTTGCAAGTAGTTTGTGCTGCTCTAGCTGTTTGACACCTGGATATGTTAACGTTAATGTTGGAACAGAGTTCATTGCACTCACGTGTGGCCAAGTCTAGGTTGTGTTTGTCCGTTAAAGTTAGGCATACCTACTTTCTTACGTTAATCTTTCTCTTGCCTAATTAGGCTGTCGACCGTTTTCCTTAGTCTTTAAACAGTATAGCTAGGCAAAAATATTGTTTGTTACTGTTCGAATATTTACGTAATTCTGACTTTGATTTCCGATAAGCCACCTCCGTTAGGTACAACACGGTCAACATAACAAAATTCCTCTCAGAGGGTAACACTGCTCTGTTGTTTCATACCATAACTGCTTTAACAAGATAGTTTTATTTCACGACCTGCCTCCAACTTTAAGGTTATGGTATAGCAGTAGCGGACGGTAGTGTTGTAAGACCAGCTGTCCTATGTGGACATGGTACAGGCAAAGTTAAGGCTGCAGTTGATCCCACTGTCCGGTATGAAGAACTGAACCGGTACTTCACATTACCTACAACCACATCTGAATGACAAACGAAACGGAGACTCGTTGATTATTTCACGGTGGTAAACGACTTTAGCCACGAAAAATTCTATCCAAAGAATGGTATTTGCAATTCCCTAAAATTCATCATAAAGATCAGATCAGCATCTACTGGGCACGAAGATGCCAACGTGCGCAGGCGACGTGTCCTACCACCACATGAGCAGGGCACCCACTCCTCGCCACCCTCACGCGAAAATTCTCTCTCCCGGTACAAAAGCACGCACTCCAGATAACATAGTAGCAAATCACTTTCATATTTCGATTCACATGACTCGCTGTTCTCATTCTTTTGACCAATGCCACTTCAGAAATTAATTTTCTCGAAAATGTAAACTATTTTGTTCAAAAAAGGCAAAATGAATCACATTAATATCATCTTTCCTCCTTGCCATAGTCGGCAGTCATCGACAGGAAACCTTTCGTTTTGGTCATGAGGAGGCCATACTCTCGTACAGCTAATAGTAAGCTTATAATCAATATGAACAAGGTAATTTCATGGTCTTTCTTAAACAAACGCACTATAATGGCATGCCATGTAAAAATTATTTGCACAAAATAACTTCTCATTTGATTACGTAAAACACTTTCAGAATCCGAAGGCGCTGCTACAGCTCTGCAATGGGTCGTAAACTACGAGAGCATCTCCATGTAACAGGTACGAAGGATTCCTACACGGCGGCTCACTATGTCAGTTCAAGGACGGAATGGATGAATGGTCGCAAAACTCTGCTGGAAAGCGGGGCCAGTTACACCATACGTCCCTTATTCCACCATTTACGGAGTCACCGGCTAAACTGAGAAGTTTCTCTTAGTTTCGTACGAGTAGGGGTTCTTGCACCCATTTCTCTGATGAGCACTCAACGTCGAGGGCAACATACTACGTCGAGGGCAACAAACTGGGTCCTATAAATTAAGAAGTCTTCGAGTCGCTCACATATCTGTGAATCTGTTTCATATGCTTCTACCTTCTTTAACAGCCAGCAGATGGGCACTGTGTCAAACGCTTTCAACAAATCTAGAAATATAAAATGTGCCGGCTGTCCTTCATCCACACTTCGCAGTGTATTATGCGAGAAAAGGGCAAACAGAATTTCGGGCGAGTTATGTCCGCGAATCAGCATGTTTTTAGAGAGAATACGGTACTCTGTCGCAAGAAAATTTATTACGATTGAATTGAGGGTATGTTGAAAGACATCGCAGCAAACCGATGTTGCTGTGTAATTTTGCGGACCCGTTCTTTTGCCCTTCTTACAAACAGGAGTCACCTGTGCTTCTTTCCAGTTGCTTGGGGCTTTGCGCTGGGGGAGAGATTCGCGATAATTGCAAGCTAAGCAAGGGGACAATGCCGTAGAGTATTCTTTGAGAAGTCCAAAAATGTGCAAAAAACGTGTGTGAAATTTTATAGGACTTAACTGCTAAGGTCATCAATCCCTGAACTTACACACTACTTAACCGAAATTATCCTAAGGACGAACACACACAACCATTCTCCAAGGTAGGACTCGAACCACCGCCGGGATCAGCCGCACAGTCCATGACTGCAGCGCCTAAGACCGCTCGGCTAATTCCGCGCGGTTTTGATAAATCCAACTGGAATTCCATCCAGACCTGGTGGCTCACTTGCTTTCAACCATTACAGTTGTTTCCTTGCGCCACGAATGCTTATTACCACGTCGTCTATACGATGGTCAAACGACGGTACGTTCGTACGATTCTCCTCCGTGAACGTTTTCTTGAAAGTGAAATTTAAAACTTTGGCTCTCGTTTGGTATCTCCACCTACCTCACCAGGCTGGTCGAGAAGTGACTGGAAGGAAGATTTTCTCGGGTTCTCTGGCAGATCTTTTGCTAAGGTGTAACGGTGGTAGCAGTTGTATGCTTTGCGTGAACATCTTTTCACAGACGCACGAATCTCTAGCAATCTTTGCTTACCGTTATTTGTGCGTTCTCTTTTGAACCGAGACTGCAATAGAATTTGCATCCTCACTGGTTTCCGAATCTCGTTGTTAAAACATGATACGTCTTTTCTGTCCGTCATCCAGATCACTGCTTAACAGTATGTTTAAATTTTCCCATAATTCCACTGCGTCCATCTCATTGGAACTGGATGACGACGATTAACTTGCTAGGAGGAGCAGATAAGCAGGTGTTATCATCTCATTTAGACAAACACCCACCTAGCCTTCTTGACTGATTTATTGACTTTTGTAACCATAGTCGCTGTAATGACATAAAAACGCCCGTCTGCATACTGATTGTAGTAATTAGGTCCGGCCTATTTGTAGCTACAAGGTCTGAGATATTTCCACTGCATGTGGGCTGCCGAACTAGTTGCTTGAGACGGTTTTCAGAAAACGCGTTCAAAATTTTTCTATTAATCTCTACAGCTAGCGAATAAAACCTTTGCGCAAAGTCAGTGGAAGGGCAAACAACTACCGATCTTACTTTTAGACTATGTGCACAATGCCTGAATTTGATATTTCCTTGAAGGTTCAGTTTCCTTGCGGGAACCGGGTCATTGGTGGTTCTCTGGAAGGCTTAACGTCAGTGGGAAATATCGTGTAAGAGAGTAATACTTTTTGCTGACTTCTTTTATATGTCATACATGCCCAATGACGTAGCAGAAACTGTCATAACAATCAGTTAAAATATTATTTAATTCTGCCCAAGCTGAGTTTATTTACAATTGGTAACAGGTACCCCTGAACTGTGGTTTTGACTGTAGTTGTTTATTTTACAACGATACCTTCCCACACGGACATCCTAATCTGAATATGGATATATAATCGAAAGCATTCCCCACAGATAAGTAAAAGCGACATGGGTTCTTTTAAGATCGACTTTATATCTATCAGTGCCTTATGTTCTATTCTAGACGACAGAACCTGTCATAGCATTTGGGGAACCAGGCATGCAACTGGTGTGCAAGATCTGTGAGTCTATGTCTACAAGACTGCTGTGCAATTCACAGTTAAGTGCCTGGGAGAGGTTTCATCGAACCACTTTCAAGCAATTTCTCTACCCCCTCTTTTGATGCATTGTGGGTGTGGGGCCGTGACTGGTCAAATATTTAGCAAGGAAATTTGCACGTTTCGAGCAGTTATTTTATTTGACAACCAGTTTCAGCATCTCAATAACGCCATCTTCTGGCCCCATACGCACTTCATGTGTCGTCAGGTCTTCGAAGGGAACACTGGAATAACGAATTCAGTGTATCCAGATACCTATAGTATGCTAGTATTGATGCATCTGATTGTCTTGTACGTGAAGGGCATATAGGCCCTGAAGATGGTATTACTGAGATGCCGAAACTGGTTGTCTAAATAATAAGCTTTTCAAAACGTACGGATGTGTGGCGATTTTCCTACATTAAAAAATTTCTGTGCTGTTTCACTATCTAACAGCACACGGGAAAAGTGAACATTTAAATATCTCTGTGCCAGCTCTGATTTATTTTATTATGATGGTCGTTCTTCCCATGAATGTGGGCGCAAAACAAATATGTTTACAGGTTGAGCAGAAAGGTGGTGACAAACTCCCTGAGAAGGTCTTGTCGCAACGGAAAACGTCTATTTTCTAATGATTGCCACCCCAAATCATGTATCACGTCCGTGGCACACTCCCCCCTATTACGCAATAACACAAAACGAGGTGCTCGATTCTGAACTTTGATGTCCTCTGTCGATATTATCTGATTCGGATCCCACACCACGTAGCAGTGCTCCAAAAGAGGGCTTGTCAGTGTAGTGGGGGCAGCCTCTTTGGTAGACCTGTGGCATATTCTCAGTGTTCTGCCTATAAATTGCAGGCTTTCGTTTGCTTTACATTATCTATGTGATCGTTACAACTCAAGTTATTCGTAACTGTAATCACTAAGTATTCAGTTGACTTTATAGCCTTTAAATTTCTGTGATTTATCGTGTAACCGAAATTTAGCGGATTTCTTATAGTAGTCATGTGGATGAATTGATGCTATTCATGACTTCGAGTCAGTTGGGCCGTTAAGATTCATGAAAGTAAATGACAGCATAACGTGCAGACTAGGAGGACCACTCAGGTGGTCTGGTAAACAGCAATAGCAGAGGGTTATTACACTTCCTTGGGAAACGCAAGCAATCACTTCTGTTTTACTCGATGAGTTTCCGTCAGTTAGCAAAGACTATGACTGTTTTGACAGGATATCACGAATCCAGTCGCACAACTGAGACGATACGCCATACACGTACAATTTGTTTAGAACTCGTTTGTGAGGTATAGTGTGAAAAGCTTTCTGGAAATCTAAAAATATGGAATCAATGTGATAACCCATGTCTATAGCACTCATTATTGATGAGGATAAAGGGCTAGTCGTGTTGCACAAGAACGATATTTTCTGAACTCGTGTAGGCTGTCTGTCAGTAAATCGTTTCCTTCAAGGTAACACGTAATGTTAGAAAACAGCATATATTCTAAAATCCTACTACAAATCACCGTTAGGAATTCACACACATTTGAACATTTTTTAACATATTGCTAAGGGACCATACCGCTGAAGTCATCGGTCCCTTGACTTACACACTACTTAAACTAACTTATGCTAAGAACAACACACACACCCATGCCCAAGGGCGGACTCGAAGGTCCGTTGGGATGGGCCGCGCAGTCCGTGAAATGGGGCCTCAAACCGCGTGGCCAGTCCGCGCGGTGGATCAGTTAGTAGGACACATTCTGAGACGTCAACGGATCGTCAGTTTAGTATTGGAGGGAAGTGTGGAGAGTAAAAATGCAGAGGGAGATGAATACAGCACGCAGGTTCAAACGGATGTGAGTAGCAGTAGTTACTCAGAGATGTAAAGGCTTGCAGAGAATAGAGTAGCAGAGAGCACTGCATCAAACCAGTCTTGAGACTGAAGGCCACACCACAACGCAACGCAACACAACGTGTTTCATAGCTGCAGTCTCTGAAATAAACAGTTGAAAATGGTCCTGCAGACATTTACAATGCTTCGAATGTTACCCAATAAATAATGTTTTCAATGTTATTAGCTTTATGGAATGATATTCTTGTGCTTCTTTGTTTATTAGTTATAATTATTAATACATTTCTTGTCCTACAAATTCATAAAAATCTAATTCTGCAGCGACAATCCAAATTTGTGATCTCAAGCTGTTGTACAGTACTGCGTATTTGTGTATGCCTCTTCCGTGTACTTTATGGAGGTCGTATACGCATCCTGACAATTCAAGTGTCAGCCTCTCTTCTGTCCACATGTGCTAGTAGCCAATTCCGTAAAAAAGAACTGTTTGGGTGTTTGTGTGGCTATCGGGAGCTACAGACCAATGCACTACTGTACTGTTACCATTTGACCAATCGTTAAAGCTGCGATTGAGATTTTCCATCTTGTTCCAGGGGCTGAGGAGGGAGGCAGCATGACGCTGAAAGTACATCCCAAACAGTATTATCAACACAGCGAATACTAGTCACCAAGTGAATATATTTAAAAAAAATGTATACGCGTTCTTGGCTCTTTAACTGCAAATTTCCCTTAACCTCATAAAAATAAAAGCTGGTCGGCAACACAACGGGCTTAATGTATTGGTATAAGCTGTCTCCACCTCACTGGTCGGGAAAGATGAAGCGCATAGATCGACAAGTAGGCGCTGGATCAAGAACACCTATCAGCCGAGAGGTCAGAGACTCACCCACACGCAACAGGCCACCACCGCCCTCTCGACAGCATGTATTTAGGCCGCCGCCGACAGGCAGTCATCCGGTTTGCCATCTGTCAGTTTACTCGAAGAGCGCGTTTAGTTCGTCACATCCTTCGACAGTATATTGCGACCAGATTAGTGACTATAGAGGGATTGTTACTGATGAACTTGAATAGAGTTCATGTCTGTGGTACATGTTAAGTAGATATTCCTTTTCGTATATATAAAGAACAGTATTAATCCAAGTGTGCATTCGTGTTGCAGAAAGTGGATAATGCCCACCCAAAACTCCGCGGGCCCTCCCGCCAGAGGCTCGAGTCCTCCCTCGGGCATGGGTGTCTGTATTGTCCTTAGCATAAGTTAGTTTAAATAGTTTGTAAGACTAGGGACCGATGACCTCCGCAGACTGATCCCTTAATAGATCACACACATTCTAACATTTTGGCTTCCCATAATAACATCCTCTCTCTTCCTTCTTAGCGGTACAAGGCTCTGCAATGGCGAATGAGGATAATTCTGCGACGATCGTTGTTTCAGCCTGAAGGGGTGATCGTATTCATGTGTTACTATTTGTTGTTGTGTTCTTGCATGTATTCCAAGAGGGGAACCGCAGAACTAATCAAATTTTTCTTTTCAGAGGCTGTGCTTGCTTTTTGATGCCTCGGCGCCTCTGACGCTGACAGCCAGTGTGATCGATCTAACACAAGTTTCTCAGTTTCAGAACCAACAAATTGCTACCGTACTGACGACGGTACAATAACTGCTTGATGCACGATCTGCGTCGGCAGCACAACCACAACCGACCAACCAATCAGCCTTCACAAGTGCCGCCGACCAGTATACCAACGTTACGGCAATTTAAGGAAACAAAGGAGGAATTGATTGAACACCTGACTGTTCCAAGAACATTGTCAAGTCCATCGTATTCAAGAGACTGTAAAGTTATGACACTCCCTTTCGATTGCAGGGTCTCCAATGTTAAGGCTAATACGAAAACCATTCCCAACCGCGTCTCCCAACGAACTCGTGTATGACTAAAATTGGTTCAAAAGGCTCTAAGCACTATGGGACTTAACATCTGAGGTCATCAGTACCCTAGAACTTAGAACGACTTAAACCTAACTAACCCAAGGACATCACAAACATCCATGCCCGAGGCAGGATTCGAACCTGCGACCGTAGCGGTCGAGCGGTTCCAGACTGAAGGGCCTAGAACCGTTCGGCCACACCGGCCGACGAAATTCCTTATGCACTGCTTTTGAACCAAAAGACAGACACTGAAAGTACATTGTCTTGGATACAAATAGTTCTAGGGTACTGATGACCTCAGATGTTAAGTCCCATAGTGCTCAGTTCAGGAAATTCCTTAAAATGGTTCAAATGGCTGTATCTTCAGAAGGAATGGGAAAAGCTAATAACTTTGCAGTGCAGGTTATATTGAAAAACAATGCAGAGCCTAAGTTTATCCTGCCCCGCACAACTGTTGCTTTAAGAGACAAAGGATCTAGTGAATTTAAAGAATTGCAAGATAATGGTGTAATTGCTCCAATTCCAGCTAGTCAATGGTAAGTCCTCTCGTTTTGTTGCCCATGCCTTCTGGTCGCATTCGCATTTAAGTCTACAGTCAACCCACAGACAACAGTTGAAACTTACCCGTTGCCTCGCCTCGACGAACTAATGGACAGGCTTGGTGCAGGACGTTACTTTTTAAGACAGATTTTTGTGATCCGTATTTGCAAATTCCATTAGATGAAGAATCACAGAAAGTGTTTGTTGTAAATACACATTTAGGACTGTTCAAGTATTTGCATTTGCCCTTCAGCAGTGCTTCCGCACCCGCCGTTTTTCATGGTTACTTGGAACAGCTGACTACAAAAGTGTCATTTTGTTCAAACTACTTGACGATATTGTCGTGTCAGGCTCTACTCTAGAAGAACACATTGCCATTTGCGTACTCTTTTTCGATTGTTTTCAGACGCTGGACTCAAGTGAGACTTTTTTCAAACCCAACTACAATACTGAGGTCATGTGCTAAACAATCTGGGTGTTCACCCCCTCCAATCTCATTTGACTGCAATCCGTGACCTGCCCCTATGCCCCGCAATGTGTCAGATCTCCAGTCAGTACTAGGCAAGATGACATTCTACATTCGGGTCATACCGAATGCTGCTCAGATCGCGGCTCCATTGCACCGCTTGCGTCGCGAAAATGTGTCGTGACAGTCTTTAGTCCACACAAAAGGTACATTTCAGTAAGTCAAAAATGCCTTGCTCAGTGACAGATTTTTAGTGCATTCTGACTCTGAAGCAAAGGCAAAAGGTCTTTCTTGTGCACCAATTCTCTGCCAAATCACAGCGCTGATTCTGTAACAGGAAGCGTCTATTTGGAAAAATGCCGAATTTGCAAGGTTGTTACCTCAAGCTCAGTGCAATTATACTCAAATAGAAAAATAGGCTCTCACTATGCATACGGTGTGACCAAATTCCATCACAATTTGTACAGTCGTAAGTTCTTTTTAGTGGCGGATCACACCCCTTTGCAGTCCATGTTTCATGCGTCAAAACCGGCTTCTACACGCACTTCTCAAATATTCCAACGTTGTGCTTTATTGCTTGAAGCATCAGTATCAAATTGTGCACAGACCTAAGGCAAAGCACGGCAGTGTAGAACCCCCATCTCGCCTTCCAATCGGCCCAGATTCTGACTTTGATGCATCTGCCGCATCTTGTGTCAGATCTATGTCTGTAATGTAAGGAAAAAGATTCCAGTAATTCAGAGTCCTGCACAAACTGCACAGGCCACAGAAGCAGACCCATATATCAAGATTTTGTTGCATTGCGTTCGCTCGTCTTGGCGTTGTTGATTGTGCAGTGTGCACAACTCAGTTGTTGTACTGAAAGGTTATGCCGACGTGCAAAATATCGGCGCACAAGGCATGATATTAGTGTAATCTAACAGTGGACAATCGCATGTGCTCTTTCCCGAAGTGTTGCAAAAGGATGTGTTGCGAATGAAACACCAAGGACATTGGTGAATTGTTCGCATTAAACAGTTATCGCGCTGGCACTGTACTTGGCAGGGCATCGATGTCCACATAGAAAAGATGGCGTCACAGTGTCGGGCATGCCCGGAAAGCCAATCCACCTCACGACAGACATTCGCAGTTTTGCCTACAACTCAATCCCAATGGCAATGGGTGCACATCGACTCTGCAGGACCATTTCGGAACGCTCATTGTCTGATAGTGGTCAGTTCTTGTAGAAAGTTCCCATTTGTGGTGCCTATGGCTTCCATCACATCACGTAGCACCATTCAATCTTAGTCCTCCATGTTTTGCATTGAAGGTTTCCCAGAAGTACATGCGTTGGACAACGGATCACAGTTCACTTCACTCGACTTTGAACGGTGTTGTTAGACGACGAATGGCGTTTCTTTCACAAGTGTTCCGTTTCACCCCCAGTCCAATTGAGACAACAGAAGGCCAAGCTTCGCAATACCCACACACGGGAACAGGCGCTGCAACTCTTTCTCGCCTCCTATCGCTCCAACCACGAGACGGACCATAACTGGCGGAAGTTCTGCGTGTACTTGCTACACCCACTGCAGCGTTCGGCGCTGCCAACTGTTCGCAAGTGTCGCTTTGCAACACGCGATCTTGTTATTTTCGGGGATTATGGCAAACGTGGGCGCTGGGAAATAGGCGTAATCCAGGAACGCATTGGCTCTTTTATGTACTTCACAGCAGGTCCCGATGGTTTGCAGTGATGCCAACAGAACCAAAACTGGTGTGCGTCATTTGCCCCATGATTCTGCTGCTCTCCTTCCCCCAGATTCGCGGCCTCACCGGACCTCACGGCCTTCGCAGCCGCCTGCACGTCCCACCAGGGCACCCCAGGAGGAGCGGATGGACAATGCGTCCTCGCTCCCGCCGTCCCCTCTTGCCGACCCAATGGACGAGGACCAATCGTCGCTGGTGCTTCCCCGTCATCGCCACAGGACACGCCCTCAGGCCTGGACATGTGCCCTGGCAGCAGTTTTACAAAGGCTGTTTCTGTTGCCTCAAGCCAGAGAGCGGGGTTCAGTCGGGGGTACGCCGTCCTACACAGTCGTGGCTCCCAGCTGATCTCTACGTCCAGTATCCTGTCTCCCTCCCCACACCTCCCCTGCCCTGCTGTCAGCATCCTTTTACACGACGTAGGATCATCTTGAGAGTTTCACTACGATTTATTCGCGCTCATTTATTTTCATTTCACTTTATAAACCACGCGTTGAAAATCACAAATACACTGGAAAATACGAGTGTATTTGCGTTCACTTATTTTTACGTGATGTATTTTCGTTCCACGTGCACCTGGTGCTGTGCTCGCAAGTGGTTTCAGGAAGTCTCTACTGGGGCCGCCACGGATTCTAAGATGCCCGGCCATGGCTCAGTGCGCTGCAACTTCCAACACAGGTATATAACACTTTCCAAATACAGGGCAGCATATTGTGTGGAAGTGTATTTGTAGTAAATTATGTAAAGCACCATTTGTAAGTATACTGAGGTATCAAACAGTGTGTGAAGTGCATCATGGGGGAAGCCTTTTGTATTTCCCTGAAAAGTGCATGAAGCGTCCGAGGGAGGAAAGCTGGATGAAGACTGGTAGGTTTCACAAGTGTGCAAGAATCCGCCATGATCGTTTCAAGCTCTGTGTTCAAGTGTGGTGGGATTTCCCGGATTAAAAAGTGTAATTACATCGCAAATTGTCTTAAAATTCTTGTGTCACCTGCAAAGCTCTCTCTCTCTCTCTCTCTCTCTCTCTCTCTTTCTTTCTTTCTTTCTTTCTTTCTTTCTTTCTTTCTTTCTTTCTTTCTTTCTTTCTTTCTTTCTTTCTTTCTTTCTTTCTTTCTTTCTTTCTACAGTGTTATATTTTAATCCTGCTGTAACTTTAATTTGCAGACTGTGTTAAATATTTCACACAATACCTGGGTTTAAAAATTCCATGCAACATTTAGTTCTGATCTTTTTATTCAACCTGCTACTACCTGTGAATTTTTTTATATGTGTGAAACAATATCTGTGTATACAGTATCCTTGTAAATTGTTTGAACTCCAGTGACAATTTCGAGGTGTATTAGAAATAAATAACCACAATGCATTAAACAATTTGCATGGATATTGTTTAACATTGTATTAGCCTACCATCGTGAGATCCTCCCTGACCAGTAGCTTGGCACAGACTGAGCAAATTTCCCCCTTCTTTTCACAGGCTGCCATCTTGGATTACGTCATGGGAAGGGAGGGAGCTGGGAATTCCCTGAGGAGGGACCGATGTGCCAGCTGGGGTAAACCTGTGACATCATCAGGGGGTGTGGGTAAGTAATTGATCAATTAATTAATTTGTAGAATTACTTTGGTATCAATTTGACATCAAATGTAGGCTGGAAATGGCTCAGCCCAACCACTCACTTTGTCATTTGACAAGCCATAACGTGAGTGAACAGTGTGGCTGTCGAGAAGAGGAAGCGTTGACTATTAGTGAAACTGTTTTATGTGGACGGCAGCAGTTAGAGTGCTGCATTGAGAGAGTATCACCTACTGATAGGTCTGAGGAGAGACCACATGTCATTAAATGGTACACATTAGTTGACGATGAAATTCGGAAACACTGTATTAGCTGTGCACACGGAAGAGGAAGGTGTCATATCTATTTGGAAGTTATTGATAAGGTTGCTGTTTCTGTAACTGCCTGTGCAGCACCTGTCCAATGTAGTAATAGTCCGTTCTCTAAAGAGAACAAACCCAGAGAACCTGTCAGGTTTACTGTGAAGTCGGCACGCTATCGAGACCTTATTGTAAAGAACGTGATTCCTACTTTGGAAAAGCGCAGCTTTGTGGAAACCATCGTTTTCATGCAAGGTGGGGCAACACCTTAAGTGTCATTTCGAGAGATTTTCTAGATGCATGAACTACAAGGTCACTTTATTCGAATCCATGTAACTTTTAGCTCTGAGGGTATCTGAAAGTACGCATTTACCACGGACGCGCTCGGTCTCTGTTCCTGTGTGCTGGCCTTCAGGTCAGGTACACTGCTCAGATTCCACCAGAACTGCTGTGAGCGACTGTTGGCCTGTTGTTTTACCGATGCAGCATCTCGTCGATGTTTCGGTGGTCGCATTTAACAAACTGTGTAGGCGACGTTAATAATAAAATAAAGATTGTGCCTTTCCACTTATTTGAGCTTTCCTGCCACGTCCCGGTCCTAATCCGTTACGTACGGAAACACTTCCATATGGCTATCTTCCATTCACAGCGCCAGATTTGCATCGGTTCCACATTATCTCATTACCTACCAAATTTCGCTGCCATACGATTACTGCAGCCCACACTGGACCTCTGTGACATTAATTTGCACACAGTATTTCGTTTCACTATGAGACACAGTCTATACAAAAACGTCTACGTTCATGGTTGCATGCTGTATCTGAACAGCTTCCACATATTCGTCATGCAGTGCCAAGAAGCTTTGGTTTTCATTTGTGTCGAACATTCTTAGGTAACGGAAACCAAGCGAAACAAACGTAGCAATTACGAATCTATTCTTTCCTCGTATCGTGATGAAACAGAACTTGTAACTGCAGTAATTCAACGACCTCACAGTCACTGTCTTTGACACTCCAGCTTTTCTGCAGGTTGTAAAACCAAGGAAGAACTAACTGGATTCTAGGTATTTTTGCTTCTGATTAGTATGTACTCGCTTTAAATGGTTTCGTGAAATCTACAATTCTTCCTGCAAGTTCATTCTCATATCCCTCTAATCGGTAAGCGGAATTCTTATCCTTCACTAAGCAGCAACTTCTTTGCACAGTGTGTGTACGGACTCGAACATAGTGCACGAACTGTTCCTACATGTGCAGAACTTTGGCTCCAAGCATGAGCACAAGCCGCTGTTCTTCATATCATTTAACAGCGCAATTGTGGCTGACTGCTGTTTTACAATGAGCACCACAGAGAAGGCTTTCGCGATTTTCCAAAGCTGTTATTTTATTAAAACCCTGGTTGGAAATAAAAACAAAATTATGCAACATGTCCTGCGAAATTTTCGTATCAGTCATCCTCCTCTGTGCGTGTTTGGTTATATTTAGTCCTATCAGCTTAACGCCCGGGAATTTAGTTATAAATAAAACGTTATACACATGAGGGCAATCTGTATTTATGTAATGTGTTTTAAGTGTCAAATAATTCACCTTTTGTACGAATCAGTCCCCGTATCAACTGTCGCAGACAATGTTTTATTAATAACTTACTTAGTAACAGAAGCCCTCATTCGGATTCGGACTGCAAGAACTCCGTCTACTTACAGTAGAAATATTTGACATAACATATGAACTTCTGACTTCTCGATAATATGCACCTAGATGAATTAATTCTTGGCCTATTTCTTTGAAACCTTCCTCAGAAACACCTCTCACGTCTAAAAGGTGCCATCTTTTTAGCACACATTGTAGCAAAGTTCACACTTGTTTTTATTAGCCGGACGGTGTTGCCGAGCGGTTCTAGGCGCTTCAACTCGAACCGCGCGTCCGCTACGATCGCAGGTTCGAATCCTGCCTCAGGCATGGATGTGTGTGATGTCCTTAAGTTAGTTAGGTGTAAGTAGTTCTAAGTTCTAGGAGACTAATGACCGCTGATGTTAAATGATTGAAATGCCTCTGAGCACTATGGGACTTGAGTTTTTTATTACTACCTACATTGCTGAAGGAGGTGTGTAAGTGTGGGATTTCTTACAACTGTATTTCTTTAAATAAGTTGTTTCCGACTTCAACGTAGTAACAGTGATCAATTCACACATGACACATATCCTGTAGACTGTGTTTTAGTTTACAACAAATATTTATTCCTTACTACGCTTTTTAGACTCTCCCGTTTATTCTCCGTTTACGCATTGGTTTCAGAGTTACTTGTTACTGTACATACTTCCTCACTTTGCACGATTACAAATACACCACGAATCAGAAGCCTGTGCTGGATGTAGTCCTGCAGGGATAAACACACGTTTAACGATTATGGAGTCAAACATTACCCCTAGGTAATGGCCACTATAACTAGTGCGGGCAGGCTGTTCAGTCAGGCTGTGCTCAGCACACCTCGCATTTTGTGCTCGATTACTCGGTCATGCAGGACTAGCCCGTCCCATCAACTGCTGTACTAGCTACATATCTATCAAACGTATGGTCAACTTTTGTTTTAAACTTGAGCCACAGTTCTTTATACGTTTCTCTCCAGAGTCAAATATTCTGAGTTCGTTAAAGACCTTGTAACCCCCCCCCTCTCCCCCCCTCCGACACACACACACACACACATACATACACACACACACACACACACACACACACACACACACACACACACACACACACACACACACACACACACACACACAATTTATCGACCGACTGACAAATTTCGTGGCAGTCTACACTGATGGGTTGGCAAAAGTGCCAACACCGTTTTTCTAGAGGCGGCCGAAATGCACGCGTTTAAATACACGCAGGCTGGCGTGATGTCTGAAACAGGATACGTAATGAATGCTATAAAGAAAAGTAAGTAGCTTCTGGAATACTTTAATTCATAATTGTAGAACATCGCTCTTGATGATACAGAAGTATAATAGCAATATAACAAAGGATGATGGCGCCTTGCTAGGTCGTAGCAAATGACGTAGCTGAAGGCTATGCTAACTATCGTCTCGGCAAATGAGAGCGTGATTGTCAGTGAACCATTCCTATGAACGTCGGCTGTACAACTGGGGCGAGTGCCAGTACGTCTCTCTAGACCTGCCGTGTGGTGGCCCTCGGTCTGCTATCACTGACAGTGGCGACACGCGGGTCCGACGTATACTAACCGCGGCCGATTTAAAGGCTACCATCTAGCAAGTGTGGTGTCTGGCGGTGACACCACATGCACAAAGCACGTTCCGATAGACTACACGCAACGTCTTTAGCGCCGCCAGGCTCCTAGCGCTTGTGGTGACGTTCTACGAGACACCGCTTAGTATTACACAGCCAAATTAAATCCCAATTCTTCTCCTGTTTTCTATCTAGAAAGGTCAGAAAAAGCTGTGGTTAAGGAACTGGCTATTGCAATGGATAAAATGCACCTACGCTGTGTAACTTACGGAGATGGGGCCCGAAGATTTTTCATCTATTCTTAAATAATTTTGAAAACGTTTATCGGAGCTCCTGAACGTCGTCGAACGGTAGCTACATTACGATTTCTATCCATTAGCAGAAGTTACGAGAACTTCAGATGCAGCGCAGTTGGTCCCCACAAACAGTATCTAAAATGATTCTTGGAACATGGAAGGCCATTCATAGTTGCAAAAGCGAAACGAAAATTAAATTCATAAAGTTTACATGAACATAAATAAATTATGTTCGTATTTAATATTAATGACATCCCCTGTAAATTCAAGAAACCCATTTCAAATTACAAGAAAGAAGACTGCAAATGGCAGAGGCGCATATTATGTAATAAATTCAGCAACAGATCTATAAGAAATGACGCATTTAGCAGCTGTTAGAACTTTAGGAAAGTCCTACACCTTGCTCTTCATAGCAGAAGGGGTGACGATAGGTCGGATTTTTGCAACACTTTTACTCATGGAAATACACTTGGTTCATTATTAGAAGTCCATCGACTGTCGATAATTCGGATTTTAGATTTTATTTTCGATACGTATCTGAAATGAAATAAAACCGAAAAACAGAGACAGATTGGATTTTTATTTCCAATAGTCATCGGAAAGGAAGTCTGTCAGTCGACTGTTTATTTAAGATTATCAGTTATTCACAGAAGAGTGTATCTTTTACTTTCTTTGTTTGCCACATGAAACCATTATCGATTCGTTAAAAATGAAAGAAGCGCTTCATTTCTTTTCGTCTGTCTCGCACACTGTCCTGTTAGCCATATTTGGACTGCGTTGAATCCCGCGCGCAGTGACTGAAAACGAACTGCTATTGGGCGGTTTGCACGACAGACTACACACTACATAATTTGTAGGGCGGATGGGTGCCTTGGGGACGGAGCGGTGGCGGGGGGGGGGGGGGGGGGCGTCTGGTTTCTGGTCTTACCTAACCAACCGACCGCAAAGAAAAATCGGTTGGTCTTCATCCAAGAAGACTACTCGCGTGCAGTTAGTCGGTCGGTCGGACGACAAGCTACACATGCACAATTTGATGGTCGGCAGATAAACAGGAAACTGCGTAGGGTCCTTTACTGAGACATGACACTACTGCCTCTTTATCTAGTTTGTTGAACATATAAATCCTTGTGCTTGTTTTAGTTGCCCTTTGTAGTTTGGTAATCATTGTTGATATTACTCTATCATGACCACCGAAAACAGTTTCTATGTTGGCATCCTCAGTGAGGTCAGATCTGTGTGATTTCGCGAGTGTTGTCGCTTGTGCTTTGTCACTTGCAAATTACTCATTGTACGAAAATAACTGTCTTTTGAATGTGTGCAAGCAAATCCAGTCTGTGATGATGTGGGTGGTGATGCTCATAACTGATTACTTTGGGGACTTGAGGTACTGCGGAAACGAGAGCTTAAGAGTGCTGCATTTCCAGCGTGTAATTTGTGTTGTAGTAGTAGCGCGAGTGATAGAGCAGCACGCGCCATGGAGGAACGGAAGAAACATTTTAACAAACGTGATATCCATAGAAGAAGCGTAAAGACTTTCGAAAACTTCCACCACGGAAGAAGTATACAGATAAATGTACACTTACTGATGAAGTTGTTCCCAATGATTCTTAATAAAATTAGAAATTCTCACCTGGAAAACATATGTATGAAATTTTTCAGACGTTTTTTCGTTGATGACTACTGACTGCAATGATGTTTATTACGTATTTAAAGAGATTAAAGTAATAAAAAAGCACTTACGTCTCGCAAAATTGCTTTAATACTGGAATACACAAGCAGATCAGGGATTCATTACATTACAGAACGGGTTAGATGTGCCGAAGAGGACTTTCGAAAGTAGGTTAATTTGCGTGTAATTTTACAGAGAAGTTACAATTTTCTCAGGGAAACATTCGGATACCCTCTGCTTGCAGCATCAGTCTGGCATTCTTCGATAAACCGCAAATTGTGTTGCCATCCTGGCACTGCATAGGCTGTTTTAGTGTTGATGAAGACTGCAGATGGAACACTGAGTGACAGGGAACGTATTTGTATTTTGTCGTTTAATGAAATGAACATCGACAGTAGAATTTATTACGCCCAACGTGATGACACGAAGCGTGCACCTCACTGCAAAGCCTTATTTGTAACATTGCGAGGGTTGTTTGCAACGTGGAAACAGTCCGTCTACTTCAGTTTTGATATTCAAATCGTAGCTGCGCTCGTGATCCAGACAAGTCCTTTCGTTGGCCAGTATTTGCTGTACTGCTGTGGCTGCGGTAGCAGGCATTGGTGCAAAGAAGGAGCATGGCGTTAGCCACAGAAACACCTGTTCTCCTCGCCAAGTGATTCTCTGAAACGCGTGAGGATGTTCGCTGACGCCTCACATTTGCTCAAATTCTTAAGGAACCACTTACTGGATGAAGGCATTATGTTGGAAACCGAGCAGTGACAAAAACCGTGTTGTAGAGTTATCTCAGACCACATTGCAATGAATTGCACAGACCGACTCCGAGTGTCCTTAGCAGTTGAACTACTATCTTACACTACTGCATAGACGATTCCCTAATAATTCTTGCAGAAGGGCACGCAAGTGATTTCATAGAGGTGGAGGATGAGGCTTTCGATGTACTCAATTCAAAAGCACACGAAAATAAATAACTGCACGCCTGTGGATGTGGTACTCATTTTCAATCCCAAGAACAATGCCTACTTTTATAAATGCTGCGAGGACATGAGCGCTGGCTCCTGAGAGCATCTCCTATATAAAAAGGTTTCCCGAAAACTATTCCGCCGCATTCCATTCTGTTCAGTAAGTTAGCCTGGCAGTGAAAATTTTCTCTGGGCAATCTCGACTTAGCAAGCTTACAACACCGAATACTTTTTCCTCATAGGAGGCCTCGGACGTTTCTATTTGTGATATCACATATCGATACTAACCTACTGGCGTTTCACAGTTGGCAACGGAACAGCAAATCTCCCTCAGGTGCTGGCAGTGGCTGCACGAGGTGTGGCGGACCCAGTGGCACGTCCCTGCCGCGCCACGACTCCAGCCACAACTGCTCCACGAGCGGCCTCCGCTGCTGCGATGTAAGACGGCCGGCAGCAGCCACTCGTCTACACCTGCGCTCGGAGCCACTTCACTACGTGAAGCTACGCAGACGTAACAGTATTGTCGAGATTCGCCGGTAATACCGACAAACCGTGGCATCCTGCTGTACCTATCACGCCTACTTTTATGCTCTTGAAGATCCACAATAACGGAACACTGTCGTCCCTATTCCGCTATTTTGTGTGTTAGGTGTCCATCGGATGGAGGGTGACAATACTCCGTGAGCATCATTGTTATGCACAGTACAGAACACCACATCAGTTCGACAGTATAGTAATGCACTCGAATGCGCCCAATCACTCACAACGAAATATTCTACAGATGCAAGGCATTTGCTCTATTTTTCTGTATGTCTGTGTCTGTGCATGTGTTGCGGATGGCTCCAATAAACCCGACCACGTCTTCCCACTGTGGGATCCACAGTGCAGTACGTCCGGGATAGGGTCCGAAGGTGCATCCACCAGCAGGAATGCTGGGTGAGGTTTATGACAGCCATCCGCATCACAAGCTCAGACATACATACAGAAAAATGGAACAAATGCACTGCATATGTAGAGTAATTGGTTGAGAGTTACTAGGTGCATCTGAGAGTAGTGGTATACCGTCTCACTAATAGATCGTCTGTACTGTGCATAACAATAATACAGACGTAGGATTGACGCTCTCCATGCTATGGACACCTAGCATACAAAATAGTGGAATGGCTATGACCGTGTTCGATCATCGTGGATCTTCAAGAGCATAAAAGTAGTACTGATAGGTAGAGTATGATGCCGTGCTTAGTTTTTGTTACTGCCGAATCTCGACATTATTGTTACGATACATCGGTAATATGCTCTTTAGCAGGATGTTTAAATGTGCTGACATCCCCTACAGAATCGCTTTGCGAAGACTTTTTCTGTATTTGGCTGTAGCACTGCCGAAAATCTCCTACAAGAGGTTGAAACCGAGACGTCGGGATTGGTAATATGCATGAATAGTCTATATGTATATGTGTAGTAGAAATTTGTGGTAAGATCCTAGGAGACCGTACTGCTTAGGTCATCGGTCCCTAAGCTTACACACTACTTAATCGAACTTACACTAAGGACAAACACCCATGCCCTAGTAAGGACTCGAATCTCCGACGTGGAGAGCTGCGCGAACCGTGACAAGACGCCCTAAGACCGCTCGGCTACCCCGTGAGGCTATGTGTAGTGTTGCCAGCGTTTGACGGTTGTGGTTCGAATGCATAACATGCTAAGTGTTCGTCTATAAATTACGATACCAGGGATTTTCACTCCGTAGGTATGGGGAAGGGAAACTCTCGTGGTACAGGACGCTACGTGCAGTCGACGCATTGTCAACTACCGAATAACTTATTACTACGACAAAAAATTCCCCAAACCTACAGTTTGGAGATGTTCTGACACGGTTGTGGGGGCCTGTCAGAGTTGGGCAGTGTAAACAAAAGTAGCGATGCTTATATGGTAAGCGGTAAGAGCACATACATATGGAAAAAAAGATATCAGAACAGCAGCAGAAATCACGTCTGTACACATGTCCGCTCCCTGTTGCAGATCCCTACAAGATAGGGTGGAAGTCAGATGAACGTATAGAACTGTGTCAGACTGAGTTTCCATCAAATGTGTGGCTACATGAGTCTGCAGACAAGCTCTCGCATGTGCCACAGCAGTACACGGATTTATTTCCAGACTACGAGTTTCTAATCTGCACCACTCTCTGGGTCTCATGAAGGTATGAGCCAAGTGTTACTATACTTTTCCTGACCTTTCTATGCAAATGCGTCCATGTAGAATATCAGGAGGAGGGGAATTCTTAGGGTTTTTTAAAAGGCATGTGTATATGGGAGGCAGATATCCTCGTATGAAGTCTAACAACGCATGGGCATGCCGGCAATATGACCATATATACAATATATTTTAAAATTTGTCACCATAGTGAATGGGGTAACATACTTGCGGGGTGGTTGTTATGTTGGATGTTGGACAAATATATACTCCATTACAGTATTAAGGGGCTCTGGAAAGGCTCAAAAATCATGAAAAGTTCAATTTTTACTTTTTTGCGTTTTCTGAATCTGCAGACTATTACGTTTTAATAGATATATAATTTATTCAATTCCGAAGACTACAACTATTTTTAAATTTTTTTTGAAATGTGTTCTACATGGGCGTGACCCACTGTGGCGCTGTTAAACTGCTGTCAAATGATGTTATTATTAACGTCCTTGTTCATCAGGTACATTTTAGTGATGTGAGATAAAGTATGTGTTGTGGCTAACCTGTGATGGTTCAATATACACTCCTGGAAATGGAAAAAAGAACACATTGACACCGGTGTGTCAGATCCACCATACTTGCTCCAGACACTGCGAGAGGGCTGTACAAGCAATGATCACACGCACGGCACAGTGGACACACCAGGAACAGCGGTGTTGGCCGTCGAATGGCGCTAGCTGCGCAGCATTTGTGCACCGCCGCCGTCAGTGTCAGCCAGTTTGCCGTGGCATACGGAGCTCCATCGCAGTCTTTAACACTGGTAGCATGCCGCGACAGCGTGGACGTGAACCGTATGTGCAGTTGACGGACTTTGAGCGAGGGCGTATAGTGGGCATGCGGGAGGCCGGGTGGACGTACCGCCGAATTGCTCAACACGTGGGGCGTGAGGTCTCCACAGTACATCGATGTTGTCGCCAGTGGTCGGCGGACGGTGCACGTGCCCGTCGACCTGGGACTGGACCGCAGCGACGCACGGATGCACGCCAAGACCGTAGGATCCTACGCAGTGCCGTAGGGGACCGCACCGCCACTTCCCAGCAAATTAGGGACACTATTGCTCCTGGGGTATCGGCGAGGACCATTCGCAACCGTCTCCATGAAGCTGGGCTACGGTCCCGCACACCGTTAGGCCGTCTTCCGCTCACGCCCCAACATCGTGCAGCCCGCCTCCAGTGGTGTCGCGACAGGCGTGAATGGAGGGACGAGTGGAGACGTGTCGTCTTCAGCGATGAGGGTCGCTTCTGCCTTGGTACCAATGATGGTCGTATGCGTGTTTGTGGCGCTCACCTGCACGGCGCCAATCAGGACTGCATACGACCGAGGCACACAGGGCCAACACCCGGCATCATGGTGTGGGGAGCGATCTCCTACACTGGCCGTACACCACTGGTGATCCTCGAGGGAACACTGAATAGTGCACGGTACATCCAAACCGTCATCGAACCCATCGTTCTACCATTACTAGACCGGCAAGGGAACTTGCTGTTCCAACAGGACAATGCACGTCCGCATGTATCCCGTGCCACCCAACGTGCTCTAGAAGGTGTAAGTCAACTACCCTGGCCAGCAAGATCTCCGGATCTGTCCCCCATTGAGCATGTTTGGGACTGGATGAAGCGTCGTCTCACGCGGTCTGCACGTCCAGCACGAACGCTGGTCCAACTGAGGCGCCAGGTGGAAATTGCATGGCAAGCCGTTCCACAGGACTACATCCAGCATCTCTACGATCGTCTCCATGGGAGAATAGCAGCCTGCATTGCTGCGAAAGGTGGATATACACTGTACTAGTGCCGACATTGTGCATGCTCTGTTGCCTGTGTCTATGTGCCTGTGGTTCTGTCAGTGTGATCATGTGATGTATCTGACCCCAGGAATGTGTCAATAAAGTTTCCCCTTCCTGGGACAATGAATTCACGGTGTACTTATTTCAATTTCCAGGAGTGTATATCGCTAGTGTGATTGTCGATTGTTTCATGTTTACTTTTACTCATTATTATACTTCAACAAAACAGAGATTCAAGAAACAGAATTAATTATGAATATTTTCGAGATAACGGCAGAGTAAATAAAGTTATTAGAAATCCTCTGAAGGCTTTTAAGAAAAGGAGAAATGTTGGAAAGCCAAAGGTATGTGTTATTACTGTAAACAATAAAGACGATAACCAAGTGAGTGAACCTAACCTCTCAAGTACACCTGCCCATAGCAGTCAAAGTGGGAAAGAAAATACTTCACAGAAGAAGCTTGGTTCAATGAGTGAAAACTATGAATGTTTTATGGGCGAATCGGATGTGAATGAAATATTTGATATGTCGGTTCTCAAAGGAATTTTTTCAAACTTTGTAAGATGTATTCATTGTAGTGAAGTTGGTCTGGAACTCTCCATAATAAAGCACGTAGGACTTGCTAGTGAAATACAACTGAAATGTGATAGGTGTTCAGACATGACCACCTTTTGGAACAGTGTTGCAGTAACTGCAACTGAAGAAAATGGTAGCAAAATCTACGAACACAACATTAGATTTGTTTATTCCTTGCGTTCAGTTGGTAAGGGTGCTACTGCAGGTGCAATTTTCTGTGGCATCATGAATCTTCCAAATCCCCCAACCAAGTTTACAACCTATAATAAATTAATAGGGTCTAAAGTAGAAGATGTCTGTATAGAATCTATGAAGAACGCTGTGGAAGAGGCAGTAATGGAAAATAATGGTAACAGAGATTTGACTGCAGCGTTCGATGGTACCTGGTAGTATCTGCCACCAGTATGTATACAGGGAAAGTTTTAGATGTAGCAGTAATATCAAGGTATTGTAGATGTCCACAAAAATATAAAGGTACACATGAAAATAATTGCAAAGCTAACTATAGTGGCGGTAGTGGAGGAATGGAAGTGGCTGGTGTTACCAGTATATTCCAGCGTTCTGAGGCGTGTGATAAAGTGCGATATGTTAATTACCTTGGTGACGGTGATTCTAAAAGTTTCAAACGTGTTCAACGACTGAAGCCCTATGGTGATGATGATGTAGCGCAGAAATTTGAGCGTATTGGACACGTACAGAAGCGAATGGGAACAAGACTTCGGCGACTGAAAGCTTCGTACAAAAAACAAAAACTCAGTGATGGTAAAGGGTTGGATGGGAAGGGAAGGTTAACTGACAGTGTAATTGACAAAATACAGAACTATTATGGAATGGCTATTAGGCAAAATACACAAAGTGTCGACGAAATGAAGAAGGCTGTTTGGGCTCTTTTTTCTCAAACTTCTTCAACCGATGAAAATCCCCAACATAGCTTGTGTCCCAAAGAAGACAGTTGATGTAAATATAAAAGGATTGCTAACTGGTGAAGTGTACACTCATAAGCATAGTCTGCCTCATGCAATAATGGAGGTGATAAAACCTATTTTCAGAGACTTAGCAGCACCTGAACTGTTGAAAAAGTATATTCACGGAAAAACTCAAAACCCCAATGAAAGTGTAAATAGTCTTATATGGTCGAGAATCCCCAAGACTGTATTTGTTGGAATAGAAACACTTCACTTTGGTGTGTATGATGCTGTTGCGACTTTCAATGATGGCAACATTGTAAGGTGCAAGGTATTTAGAAATATGGGAATGAAGATAGGTTCTAACATGGTACGAGCGATGCTTGCTTTAGACAAGGAACGCCTTCGGGCTGCAGACAGGGCTATAAAGAGTCTAGAAATACAAGCAAGAGTAAACAGGAGGAGGACTAAGAGGAAGCTGGAGGAGGAGTTTGCAGAGGATGAAGATAATCAATCCTATGGACCTGGAATGCACTAAAAAGTTAATCCAATCTTTGTCGCTCGATTCTCAAAAGGTTTATTTTCTCATACTAATTACATGTTTTCTAAGTGATGTGTCGACAGAAGTGCCGACACAGTGTGGTTCGAGGAGACCGATATGCACGCTATAAGCTCACGCAGGATGGCGTGAGGTATCGTTCTTGATGAGACATGCTTCATACGATAACTATCAATTGCTATGGCGCATTGCTAGGTCGTAGCCATTGACTTAGCTGAAGGCTATTATAACTATCTGTTCTGCAAATGAGCGAGGCTTCGTCAGTGTGCATCGCTAGCTAAGTCGTCCGTACAACTGGGCGAGTGCTAGTAAGTCTCTCGAGACCTGCCGTGTGGTGGCGCTCGGTCTGGGACCACTGACAGTGGCGACACGCGGGTCCGACATGTACTAATGGACCGCGGCCGATTTAAAGCTACCACCTAGCAAGTGTGGTGTCTGGAAGATCCTTAGTGTGGTGTCACCGCCAAACATATTTGTTTCAAACTTTCAGTAAATGTTACACAGTACCTTCTGCATAATTTAACACAGCCTTTTTCCAAAAAACTGTATATTTTTGAATATATAAATAAAAATTAGCAAAAAAATGTTGTGAATTTTCACTACAATTGAAAGAAATATCATCTTTAATAACTGAACTAAAATTTTGTAAAATCCCTGTGTTAAGTTGTAGCCCATATTCCAATAAATAATCTGTAAAAAGTTCAACTTCCTACCTCAAATACTTTGTGAGGAAAGATGTAATTTATAAGCGTTATTTTAACATTGCAAGTATAGGGCGTTCCGGAGCCCCTTAAGAGCATAGCATTCCATGTGACCAATACTTCTGAAATTGTGTGGCTTTAACAGTATAGCATTTATAGGTGCAGAACCGCGTAACGATTGCAGCGTGCGTTTATGCTCCCTGAGTATTTATCTCATGCCGGTAACTCCGTGGTACTGACTCCAGATGGTGGAATAATGCTTCAGAAATGATTGCAAGGTTGATTTACATGAAATCTTTCAAACTGCATTTGTCTAGACCGCACAGCAATGCAACACTTTCGAGTCTATTATAAACGAATAAGAGGCGCGGCCCTCCACAACACGCACGCATACGGGGAGATCTTGTGCTTTGGATGGGTGCCGTGGGTATGATTTGTGTTGCTGGAAGGATTGGTCGAGGACAATGTGGGAGGGAACTGTCGATCTCCGACTTTATCCTACGAAGGCGACAATACTCTGGTGATCTTTCCCTGTGTGTATGGGCGCCACAGTCATAATAGGAAATTCTGCACTGTGACCGATGTGCTGGAAATATGTAGATAACCTCTTTTTATCGGTATAGGACGCTGCCTTTTATTCTTTGGTGTATGTCGTCGGCGGGATGCATTATACAGTCATCTAGCTCCATTCGCTATGTAGTATATGGTACTTGCAATATAGTGGATGGTTGATTTAGCGATGATGCAGAAACTGGGAAGTGCTCTACCGTGTTATTGACTGGCATTGAAATTACAGAACAGGTAAAATTGCTATGCTAGAACTGATCTCAGTATCAACTACAGTGTGTATTACAGTACATCGTCCTGTATCAATGGTCTCTTTTCCATCATGACGATCCACTGGGCATGCTTTGATCACCGCATAATGATTGGCTGACACCACTGGATATCTGCTACTTGTCGCTGTGCAGCATGCGATTAAATGTAGAGATCATCACCTTCAACCAGTTGCTTGGAAGCGTTCCGCTATGCTGCAGACTCGTTCTATTTCCATACGCTCTTTTTATTTTTACTACCTCACGCGTGTTGTTTTTGTGGACAGCGATGGTCAACACTGGAAAAGTAATCATGTACATGACTGCAAAATGAAGGAACAATGCTCTTCGAAATGGAACACCCTGTCAATGGGGAAGATGAGATTGACTGTACAGGTCATGCATGACCTTCGAATAGCTGTTCGAAGTGCTCTAAAATACTGCAGACTCTTCCAGTTTCCATATGTTGCGATGTCTTCCACATTTATGTCAATGAGAAACATCACCTCTGTGCTTCATTTCTTCCAGCCTGTTGTGGTAGCTGTATGGTTTACCCCATGCAGTCGTCGGTCAAAGGATCGAAATATGTGAGAGCCAAAGGATCGAAATATGTTAATGTCAGCTTAGCAGCAGCTGAAACAGACCTCTAAGTCTTGGTAGAAAAAACAAAGTGTATGGCGGTGTCCACTGTTTTTTTTCCCAGTTGTAACACATCCAATATATTAAACTGGTTATGAAGGAACAATACAGGTACCATCTCATGTGATAGTCTGTTGTATGTAATCCTTCTACAGTACAGGTGATGAAATTTTACACTCGTCTTTGGAAGCAACTTCTATCATGAACCTCGTGCTCCAATGAACCAATACTTGCATATTTAATAGGATTGCCACATATGGTCAATGCTGGAAAGCAGACTGTATTTGTTTCAGATACATCAGGAGACAGGGTCCTGTCAATATCTTATCGATTTCTCTAACAGATGATATGAAATAGCGATGACGTTAGTTTCTAGGTTTTCTTTGTTAATGGTACAAAATACTGATGTGGGAGGGAATGTTTGGGTATAGACGTGAATGCACCCTAAGAGATGCAGATCTCTTCAGACTTCTGTACCTGTATGTAGTTTAGAATTGTATCGTAATGCACTCGCAAAATTCTTGTCCTTATTCCATTCCGTGTGACGTGCAGTCTTCCTTATTTTCCCAACAAGAATCACCACCATAACTGTTCATAATATATTTTTTGCTACCTCGTGTTACAAGGGAACGCTTCGTTTGATGATGGCCTTACACACTGTAGACGGTTGGTGGAGGTATGACAACATGTTCCCATTTCCACTGAGGCGGCAAAACGTGGTCTTGACGCATTAACTCAGTCCGTCCTGTTTCTCCACGGGATGCAGAATATAATGCTGTCGGACTTCCGTTCAGGTCAGACTTAAATTGGAACGATCACATGGACGAAGCTGCAGCGAAGGGGCAGAGATTGAGGAACAGTTGCAAGATGCAAAGTATCGTCTAGAAAACATATGCTAAGGATCCCAAACAGCAAAAACTCCAGCGCTAAGTTCCAGAAGGGTGACTCGTTCCAAAATATGAGTATGTCACGAGTACGATTCACCCGTGCCGTAATCATTAAAAGATGTCTCTACAGCTCAAGTACGTGGTTGAGTGGATAGAGTTGATTCCAAATGGTGAACAGCAGTTCTACCAGAAATCCTAGTCCTATCAGCGAACCACGTGTGCCTGTAGACTCAAGACAACTTTTATGCAGAGTAACAGTAACAAAGTCGTTATGCTCGTGTTTTTAATAACGCTGCCCGTACGCGAAATGTATGTTGTGGGCTGTAGAATCCCTCTATGGCTGGCTTCAAATGTCGTTTCTCAATAGTGTGCCTCGAAAAAAAACATGGTCTTCCCTTCATGGATTCCCATTTGACCTACCTGGTGAGGGTTATCCTACTGCTAGAAAAAAACATACCCCCATGCAAAGTGACTCCCATGATCAGTTTAATTAATTAGCCCATCAATTTGGTAACAATGACATGCCACCTGGTGGGTGGAAGCGATGGCTAGGGCACCACAAAATGATTCTTGACAGGTGTTTGAAATATTGTTAAAAGATGTCGCCAGAACGAAAAAAATAATCTCCCACCCACACAGGGCGAGACAGTGTTTACGAAACAAATCATGAGAGCGTAATACGATATAGTATCTCATTGGTAAAATGAGACGAAACAGCAATGTCCTCTTGAACTATAGTTTGTTGTTGTCGAAAGTAAAATTATTGTGATTTTTCCAACATGTGAGCCCGTGGTGTCAAAGATTGTATTCTCTAACGCTATTTCACGTTTCTGAAGTGTCTGTAATACACATGGGCCGGACAGTTTATTTACAGTCTCTGAATGTGAGAATGCTCTCAGGTCATGTCATTTGTCCATGAAGTTGAAATAAATTGCTTAATATAGATGTTTTTTTCAGAGTTTGAATTCTCGCTATTTATTTACTCCCATGACGGTTTCGAAATAACAAGGACAGAAAAAATGGTTCAAATGGCTCTGAGCAATATGGGACTTAACATCTGTGGTCATCAGTCCCCTAGAACTTAGGTTAGTTAGGTTTAAGTAGTTCTAAGGACAGCACACACATCCATGACCGAGGCAGGAATCGAACCTGCGACCGTAGCGGTCACGCGGTTCCAGACTGAAGCGCCTAGAACCGCACGGCCACACCGGCCGGCAACAAGGACATTCTGCGGTGATCGGTAGTCTTCGCAGCCAAATGATCGATTTTTTCCTGATTTTACGCAGGATGGACATATCTCTGCTGATCATCTGTACTCGGTGACGATACACTTCACTGGATGTCGCAAAGTAATGAGATGAGATAGGATTACGATTTCTGGTAGAAATGCTGTTCACAATTTGGAATCAACTATATCCATTCAACCACGTACTTGAGCTGTAGACACAATTTTGCTCATAAAACTAAAAGAAAATGGATTGCGCTTCTTTTGGTGGAAAGAGGACATTTCTTACTGCCGCAGTTGTGTTTTCCTTTTTTAATAGATATTTGATTATAGGAGACGCATTGACATTATATACTTTTCTCCATCGCAAAACGTGTGGCGGGAGTGGGGGTGGCGGGAGTGGGGGTGGCGGGAGTGGGGGTGGCGGGAGGAGGGAGGGGATGGGACCCACGTGCAGGCCAAGAAAAACACAAGTTGTCATCACGGAGTGGAATTGGCCGGGGGGGGGGGGGGGAGGGTGAGCGTGGTCGGGGGTGAGGGACTAATTGATCAATTTTGTTTATTTGCATTTCGGTTCGACATCAAAATTTCGCTGATTCAGCCATTCTGGTATCATGTATGATACCACACTACCGGCGTTTCATAGTTAGCATCAAAGGGAAATTTGCAGTTTCGTTGCCGACTGGTTGTTCGAGATGTGGCAGATCCGATGGTGCGTGCCTGCTGAGCCACGATTCCAGCGGCTGTGCACCACGAGTGCCCAGTATTTGCTATCAGTCTCCGCACGTTTGGAGAAATACGAGTTACCTTAATCTTCTGTTTTTGTGTTAACTTGTGCAGCAACTGCTGCCGCAGGAAAGTTTGGCAGGAACGGAAATGAATAGCGAACAAATGTCTAGCCTGCTTCTCCTTACCATTTTGTACCAAGGCGTTCAAAACAAACATGGCGACGAGTGGTAGCACGTACTTATGGGATTCATGTTGCTGAGTTTTTCCTGTTCCTTCGGTGTTTTGTTTTTTGTTTTTTTTCGCTCGATTGTCTTCTGGGTACTTAGTGTTTGCCTTGCTTGTGTGCATTTATGTTATCACTGCGACAACTTCCGCTTTTGAACCTTTTTTGCTTTCTATGTACTGTTTGTATTTGTGCTCTGTTTGTAGATAATGCCTACTACACTGAAATCGGCTGCTGCGCCCACTGCAGTTGACATAAATCAGAGTAGGTCAAGGGGCGCATCTGCGAGAAGTGGCTGTGCACCGGGCCCTTCCCCAAGTCCCGCCCTGAACCAGCACGGTATGAGGATCTGTTGCAGACACGGAGTGTAATGGGCAGCCGCTACTTGTACCCTGTCCTCGTAATATATTCTTTCGGTTGCATAAGCAACAAGGACATTTTCAAATAACTTCCGGGAATTCAGCTAGGAGAAACTCAGGTCTCAACAAGGACATATACACGCTCAGTGGGTGACTAATTTGTACACCCTTACTAGAAATTGTAGATTCGAGTGTGACAGAGAAATATTGACAGTGATGCCTTCATTGTGCGTGATGGCATCACGAACCCTTGTAACTCCCGAACTCGGGAACGGATCCTTAAATACCCGGACCCTTCCTTGCAGCACGTTCTGCAGATCCTTGACTATCGGGATTAGTGTGACAGCCCAGCGGGCAGTTCTGAGCCAGAGCCTATCTTTCTGCAGATAGCAGCGACAAACAGACGTCGCATTCGGCTCGCAAACTGTGGGAGAACCGGCCACAGCCGCAGCGCTCACAACACGTGCCTCGTTCCGAGAAAAAGTGTCATCAAGTCCTGCCCTCGCTGCAATGCGGCACATGCTCGGTCGCTCGCGCCCGCGCCTGCCCCCCCCCCCCCCCTCCCTCCTCACTTGACGTGACTTTGACGCTTCTTTTGCGACAAACGGCCACACGTACTGCCAGTGTGGTTACAAAAACCTAGCACACCCCCTCCTGCTACTCCTTCACGCAAATCTAATTCACAAACTGTGTGTAGCGTGTTTTCAAAGCCCCACAGAGTCGTTAGTACAAACCAAAAGCGTAGTAGCCATTCGGGATAGGTTGCCAACTCCTCTTCAGTGCTTTGTCGAGCGATAGTTAGATACACAAAAAGTTTGTCTTCATAATCAGTCCGTCTGCAACAAATTTAAAAGAACGCAAAATCCCCAAGATTGGCAAAGTTTTACGGAAGTTCGAAATATAGCGCGTACTTCAATACGAGATGCTTTTAATAATTTCCACAGCGAAATTCTGTCTCGAAATATGGCAGAAAACCCAAAGAGATTATGGTCATACGTAAAGCACACCAGTGGCAATACCTTCACTGCACGATAACAACTGTGAAGTCACTGATGACAGTGCCACTAAAGCAGAGTTATTAAACATGGTTTTCCGAAAATCCTTCACCAAAGAAGACGAAGTCAATATTCCTGAATTCCAATCAAGAACAACTGCCAAGATGAGAAACATAGAAGTAGATATCCTCGGAGTAACGAAGCAGCTTAAATCACTTAATAAAGGCAAGGCCTCCGGTCCAGATTGTATACCAGTGAGGTTCCTCGCAGAGAATGCTGATAAAATAGCTCCTTATTTAGCAATTCTATATAACCACTCGCTCACAGAAAGATCCGTACCTAAAGACTGGGAAATTGATCAAGTCACACCAATACCCAGAAACGGAAGTAGGAGTAATCTGCTGAATTACAGGCCTATATCACTAACGTCGATTTGCTGTAGGGTTTTAGAACATATACTGTATTCGAACATTATGATTCTCTGCCTCGTCATGACTGGGTGTTTTGTGATGTCCTTAGGTTAGTTAGAACTACTTAAACCGAAGTTCTAGGGGACTGATGACCACAGATCTTAAGTCCCACAGTGCTCAGAGCCATTTGAACCATTTTGAACATTATGAGGTAACTCGAAGAAAACGATTTACTGACATATAGTCAGCACGGATTCAAAAAATATCGTTCTTGTGAAACACAACACTTTCTACCTCATGAGTATAAAGAGTTAGTTATCGACAGGGGATGTCAAATTGATTCCGTATTTTTAGATTTCCCGAAGGCTTTCGACGCCGTTCCTCACAAGCGTCTTCTAACCAAACTGCGTGCCTACGGAGTATCACCTCAGTTGTGCGGCTGGATTCGTGATTTCCTGTCAGAAAGGTTGGTTCAAATGGTTCTGAGCACTATGGGACTTAACATCAGAGCTCATCAGTCCCCTAGAACTTGAAACTACTTAATCCTAACCAACATACGGACATTACACACATCCATTCCCGAAGCAGGATTCGAACCTGCGACCGTAGTAGTAGTGCGGTTCCGGACTGAAGCTCCTAGAACCGCTCGGCCACCGCGGCCGGCACTGTCAGAAAGGTCACAGTTCGTAGTAACAGACGGGAAGTCATCGAGTAAAACAGATGTAATATCCAACGTTCACCAAGAACGTGTTATAGGCCCTCCATTGTTCCTGATATACATTAACGACATAGGAGACAATCTGAGTAGCCGTCTCAGATTGTTTACAAGCCGGTAAATAACAGCAACATCTGCAAAGTCATGAGATGATCAAAGCGACTTGCAAAAGGATTTAATAAGATTTATTTATGCAGGGTCAACTGACACTTTTCTCACCCTACAGATAAGTGTGAAGTTATTCACATGAGTACTAAAACAAATCAGCTAAATTTCGATTACGCGATAATTCACACAAATCTGAGGGCTGTAAATTGAACTAAATACTGAGGGCTTACAGTTACAAATAAATTGGAACGATCACATAGATAACATTGTGGATGGAACAAACCAAAGACTGCGATTCATTGGCAGAACACTTAGAAGGTGTAAGAGGTCTACTAAAGAGACTGCTTACACCACGCTTGACCGCCTCATCCTGGAGTAATGCTGTGCGGTGTGGGATCCGAATCAGGTGGGACAGAGGGATGACATCGAAAAAGTTCACAGAAGGGCAGCTCGTTTTGTATTATCGGGAAATAGGAGAGAGAGTGTCACAGACATGATACGTGAACTGGAGTGGCAATCATTATAACAAAGGCGTTTTTCGTTGCGACGGGATCTTCTCATGAAATTTCAATCACCAGTTTTCTCCTCCGATTGCGAAAACATTCTGTTGGCACCCACCTACATAGGGAGAAATGATCATCACGATAAAGTAAGAGAAATCAGGGCTCGCACAGAAAAATTTAAGTGCTCGTTTTTCCCGCGTGCCGTTCGAGATTGGAACGGTAGACAGACAGCATGAAGGTGGTTCATTGAACCCTCTGGCAGGCACTTTATTGCGAGGAGCAGAATAATCACGTAGATGTAGATGACACTGGCTCTTCAATGACTCTGTCAAATTTCGGAAACAACGTATGACAGGAATCTCTCGGCCGTTATATGCCGTCAGCGTATGGCGCGATGTGCTCAACTTAGATTTGCCAGGCAACTCGTAAGTGCTACGAATGAGCAAAGACTCACATTTATAATGTTTAGCTGTCGAGACAATGCAATATTTTTGGTCTAGACTAATTTCATTTTTTTTGGGTTAAGGAATCAGGACAACGTACTTTCTGTTTCTTCCTTTGATTGCAGGAACATTGTTGCTAAGTTATGTGCAAAATTTAAGGATTTGTTTTCGCATGGTTTAGGAAAAACTAATAATTTTGTCGCACATGTCACGATGAAGAACAATGCGTAGCCACATTTTCTTAGAGCTCATCCTTTTCCTCACGCTCTTCGAGACCAATTTTTAAGTGGGTCAGGAACTTATGCTTTGGCAGTAATGGGCACTACGATCAAACTGTCTTGCAGTCAGCGGATGCCTCCTCTTGCTATTCTAAAGAAGCCGTCCAACAGTCGTTATTTGTGCACCGTTTTCAAGAAAACTGAGAGTCCTCAAACATTCATTGATAGTTGTCTCTTGCCACATCCGGAAGTATTGATGGATAAATTGGGTGCCGTTTGCTATTTTTCCTAAATTGATTTGCACGACGCTTACTTGCAACTCTGTCTGTACGAGCAATCGCAAGAGATCTTTTTCATTAATACTCATTTAGATCTCTCCAAATTTTTGAAATTGCCGTTCGGCAATGCTTCGACACCCGCCATGTTCCAGAGCTTTCTGGAGCAGCTGACTGCAGAAGTTCCTTTTTGCTCGAATTATTTAAACGACATTTTCATCTCAGAGTGCGAAGATTGCTAATGTTTTCGTCGGGAGTGCGACCTGTTTCTAGTGTTGTCAACAGCTAGCCTTTAATGTAACAGAGACAAATGTGTGTTTTTTTTTTTCGACTCTACTGTAATACTTAGGAAAGGTCGTTAATAGTGGGAGTGTTCACCCATTGCAGTCACATTTTCTTGTTATCCATGACCTTCAACCGCCACACAATGTGCGAAAAATTGCACTCTCTGTTAGGGGAGCTCATGCACTACATCCGATTTATTCGTATCGCCGCTCAAACCGCGGCTACCTCGCATCGCTTGCGCAGGAAGAATGACACTCCTGCGACAAAACAAAAGGAACAGTCTACCTCCCTGAAGCGGAAAGGTGTGTAGCTTAGTGGTCGATGTCTTTTTCATTTTGATCCAGCCAAACCTTTGATAATTTCTACGGATACTTCCTTTTATGGGATCGGTGCTTTTGCCCCATAAATTTGGTTCTTTTGACAGGATGATTGCCTTTGCGTTGGAATTATTGAACAAAACTCACTGCAATTATTTGCAGATTTAAAAGCAGGCTATTGTGATTGCCTATGGTGTCCAGTATCTTTTTGGCAGAAAAGATTAGTTGGTCACTGACCATAAACCTCGTCAATCTTTGTGTAGCCCTTCTCAGTCAATGCTAACTCACACTGCGTAGAAGCTACAGTGGTCCTCTGTCAAATTACCAATATGAGATGGTCCAATTCACTATTTCTAAGCTAGCTACCACAGATGCTCTTTCTCGCTTCGCCATTGGCCCAGCGACGACATCTCTGTCTTCTGCATTAATGTAGCAACAAGAAGCAGAGGTGTTTTGCATGCTTTTCCGCTTAATCACCGGAAAATCCCCCGAATTCACATTATCTGCAAACATGGATCGAATGGTGCTGCACGACACCCACATAGATTGGCAACTTTATTATATCTCCATACTCATCTTCAAATGTGGGGTGTCTGGGAAACTTGCTTACTCGAATTACATTCAAATAAACCGTATTAATGAGTTGTATTAGAAAATGAAAAGAGACAGTACTTAACTTTGTTAATTACACTGATGTGTTGCAAGCGAAGGTCGACATTCAAAGTAAATGGTCTCTTTAGTATAACAATTCCCGTGTGTCACACAGAATGTACAAACATAGTAACAAGAGTTGACGCTTCTATCCCAACCACTAGTCCTGAAGCTACTATTAAACTACGGCGTTGCCAGGCGGTAGGGGCGCTTATGTCGTCTACACACAGTGGTCGCTACTGTAGCGTTGTCGCCCTGCTGAGGGTCGTCAGCGTGTGATTGGCTGACCTCTTCTCACAGCCCTCTCTGCTCTATCGTTCCCGACTGGCGTGCCGGCGCTTGACAATGTGTCCAGCTAGAAGCGGGTATGGCATTCTTAGCTCTGTGGTTTGCCAATATTTTGCCCATCGGCACGGGCTTGCAGCTCAGCAAGGTGTCATTTTGCTTTGCACCAATACCGACCAGTCACTTACTGTGGTTCCCCAGGCTGTCCAGCCTGTCTCGTACACCGAGGTCACTGGGCCATCGTTGACACACAGCAGTTGGCGTAACATCACTGTGCACGACATGGTGTGGCTGCAGAAATGAACAGTTGACCTCTCAGTGCCAAGCCTGTGCTGAACAGCTATCAGCCCCACCTCAGCAGTTCTCTGAATGATCTGGACTTCAAACAGCTTGGCAACTTTTGTGTTTCAATTTCGTGGAAGATTGCTGGAATAAACATTGGCGCATCATTGTTGACGCTTTCAGCAAATTTCCCTCTGTGATTCCTATTCTTTATGCTCTGACTCGTTCCACAAGCCAGGTCTTGTTGGATTTTTTGCCTCAAGGGATTTCCAAGGTTGATGGTGGCAACAAATTAATAGGTCAAATGTCAGTCACAGTTTTGCACCACTTCTGGAATCATCCACATAATGAGTGCACTGTTCCACTCACAATCCAACAGCGGGGCAGGACATTTTGTATGATCATTTAAGCAACAGATAGACAAATTTAGTTCCTCCCACACAAGGAATCAAGCACTTTTTTCTCTTCTTGTCTTCCTACCTCCCCCAGCCATCCGATGGACCATTGCTGATGGAGTTGAGCAAGGTTGGTGGCGCTGTACTTTTAACGAGTTGCTTCAACTGCCTTAAGAGCGGCACCCACTCCGCCCAGACAGGTAATATGCAAAAGACCGCATTGTCAGTGTGATAGACTGTATGGAGGACAGAGGTGCTGGGAAAGAGGCTCAATTGTACCGCTTCCTAGACGTTCTCTTTCTTCTGCAGTGATCACACTGATTGCTGACACGCCATCAGATTCAAATTCGTTCATGTTAATTGCATTATCTTGCCACAGGACTTGTGCTTTCAGATTCAGTGCCTACCTGGACTCAGCAGCCCTCACTTTCACCAAGCTCCCGTGGGCCACGCGCCATCGTTGCCAGTCCCAGAGTCGATGGGAGTCTACGCCCTTTCACAGTTGTCGCTGTACTGATAGCCAACGTAGTCTGGGGATGGTCCCCTCTTCCCAGTGGCTGAAACACGTGCCACCTCGGGTCCCTCTGCAGTCATCGAGATGCCTCCATCTCTGTTTGCTGCCTCGTCGCTGAATGATGATGTGCACCCTCTGGCTGATTTTTTGGCTGGTGTTCCTGGGTGGGCTCAGGGCGTATGCAGGAGTGCAGGTGGGAGCTCGGCACCAGCCTCAGTTTTGGTACCCGACTCCTCACTGTCGCCTGCATCCACCCCTCCCCCTGCTCGTCGTTTGCTCATCTACACTACACGACGATGATTATGAGTTTGGGGGAGAGGAATTCACTAACACGTATTGATACCATCCTCCAGGCATTTCACAGTTGGCGAAAGAACTGCAAGTCTCAGCTGGATGCCGATAGTGATCGCCCAGGATCTGGCAGACCCAGTGGTGTGTGCCTTCTGAGCCACACTCCAGCAGCTCGGAACCACGGCCACCCTCTGCTGCCACAATGTAGGACGGCCAGCGGCAGCCACTCACCTCCGCTCACTCACAGAGCTACTTTGCTGCCAGAGCCGCAAATGGGCCACAACTGCGTAGCTTAACGTAGCATTGTTCGTGCTGTAGTACAGTGAGCCTCTTTCCAGCTGATATTTGGATAGCTCTACTCTGTCCCTTGCCGTAGAATTCTAATGAGTCTCCATAGACTTGGCGAAAGACGAGGTAACTAAATCGTCCCTTTCTTGTGTAAACTTGGTCGCAAATCATTTCTACTCCTATCCAGCTTTCCTATGACGACAGTTACCACACCAGTCTGTAGCTCACTTCCCATTACTCTTATGTATGAAGTTGTAAAGAAAAATATTATCAACCATATCCAGTTGAGTTAAAGAGCCATATAGGACACCCACTATCCCTCTTTCAAATTCACCATATGTTGTGCTGGGTGAAGAAGGGAGATTTGTGGCTGCAATGGTATTTTTCAGTATCCTGCCAGGTACGCCCAAGACTGACAGTAACTGAATGAGAGAAAGAGCTCGAAAATCTAGATTTGCAGCAGCAGATTCCGATACCTCAAAACAGGCTTCTGACTACAATATTGAAGGATTTGAAAACTGTACTTTGCATGGGTATATTACATACCTGGCAAACATTACGACAGATAACTGCCCACTGCGGAGTTACGGGCAATGCTTGAGGGAAGTTCGGTTGGGTGGCTGAACACGATTCCTCGCGGATGTTTGCTTGTAACCTCAGAACCGTTCCTCGAAACTACTACCAAATTATACAGCGAGGTAACGCAGTGGTTAGCACACTGGGCTTGCACTCGGGAGATTGACAGTTCAAACCTGCGTCCGGCCATTCAGGTATAGGTTTTTCCTGATTTCCATGAATGGCTTACTGCAAATGCCGGGATGGTGCCTTTGAAAGGGCACGGCCGACTTCCTACTTCGTTATTTGGTTTGTAGATCTCCTTTCCGATAAGTTTCGGAAATAAAACCTAAAAACAGAAATAAAGAAGGTCGACAGGCTTAACCTCGTGTTGCACGTAGGGAAATCATTATGTATTCATAACGTGTAGGCTTTCACGGCCGGCGTAATCAAGAGTTAAAACCAATTTTTAACTAAGCATTATGTATTCGTTAAAAAATGAAGCAAGTGCTTCATTACTTGCACCTCTGTTGCTATACTCCTCGCACGATATGTTGCGCAAACAACTGCAGTCGAAACTTTAAGGACAGAGTGATCAGAAATTTAGTCAGCCTCTGACATTGACAGTATTTAATTCCTCAGGCTCTGTCAAATTACGAATTTTAGTCGGGCATTGTTGGGTTGGATGTCGAGTGGTCCGACGTGCCCGAAAGTGAAAGTTAGTCGGTCGGTTGTTTAGTGAGGCGATACGAGAGGCGCTGCTGGCGAGTCACGTGATCTGTCTGACGGATACGACAGACGAAAGGAAACGCTGTGGGTCACTCTTCTTGCTTTGCTAGCATTCTGCGATTAAAGTATTGCAATACTGGTGTTGTTTGGAAGAGTGTTGAGCGAGTTTTGGAGTATTGGGTGGGAATTTGCTGTTTCCATGGAGGAGTTTGCTATTTACATGGAGTGCATTGGACATGTGCAGAAGTTAATGGGGGATCGCTTGCACAAACTAAAGCAGACGTTGGGATCCCAGAAGCTTAGTGATTGTAAGACCCTTGCGGGAAGAGGAAGACTGCAATGTATTAATTGCTTCATCAGTCAGAGGTACTATGCTTCTTGTATTATGCCTAATTGCAGACCCATTGAGCATATGAGGAGAGCAGTATGGGCATTATTTTTTCATACTGCATCGACAAATGTGCACCCACAACATGCACTACGCCCCACAGGTGTGCCCCATGGTGTAAATACCAATCAGGAAAGGAATATGCCCATAAAACAGTTTTCCAAATGCTGTGATTGATTTAATTAAGACCATACTCAGTTTTATCACAGGCAAGTTTATTGGAAAAGTGTTTACATGGAAAAGCACAAAAATCCAAATGAAAGTGTAAATAATTTAATTTGGATTGGGATTCCCAAAAGAGTGCTTGTATAGATAAAAACATTGCATTTTGGAGTGCATGATGAAGTGGCAACATACAGTGAAGGAAACTTTATCCAATGTGATCTGGTAGGAGACCTAAACGTTTCAGCACGACACAACACCATTTCCACACTGCTCGTAATTGATGAAGAGAAAAGCCGACAACATGCAGTAAAAGGGCAGAAAGACCAGTGAAATGGAAGCTAACACTGGAAAAGATGACGATGCTGATAATCCATCATATGGGGGCAGGAATTTATTAAAAATATTTGGAAGCCGTTTTGCGTAACTTGAAAATTTTCATCTTTGAGGAACATTTTCTCAAAAACTGCTAACAGTATATCAATAAAATTTAAACACAACATTTTTTACATCTTTTCCTCAATTTTTATAACAAATTGAATTAAACAATATTTTTTTTACAATAGTTATAGCAGAAAAAGTGCAAAATTTTAGAGAAAAAAATAAGCATCTGTTTAAAAAACTTGTAAAACAAAAACCAATAAATATTTCTTAACATGGCATTATGACTTTGTAGAGAAATATTCACTGAACATGTAGTCAAATTGCAGAGCAATATGTTTAATGGTTTTAGAAAAAATGTTCCTTCTATTTGTTAAAATTAACATGGACGAGATGGATAGTACTGGCTCCCCTTAAGTGATGGGCCTTCAGCCGATTTTGAACTTAAATTGTTTGCTCATAATGTGTCAGCCTGAAGCCCTAAAGAATCTAAGTAAGGAAATCCTTTAAAACAAGGCTTTACCTTTTAAATTTCTGTTTTTGGTTGAGCTTCAAGTTATTAGTTTTCAGCCGTTTTTAAATTAAAGTGGTCTTGCCCTTAAGGTATCAGATTGTATGGCGCATTAATCCGCTAATTTAGTTCCAAAACCGAAGGAGTGGTTTCTTAATTATTTTTAAAGAAATCTTGGCTCTCGTAATGTTTGATCAAATGAAAGGTCGAATGTTCGAGTGTAACTGACAGTCCCTTATTTTGGCCCCTTTCCACAACTTAAACTCCCTGTTGTGTCCTGCAGGTTTATCAGGGCGTCTCAGTATGATTGAGAAGGGGAATGGGAGGAATCAACTAGCTTGTGATGCTTGAGAATCAGGGCTCCCTGTGTGAGGAGGTTATCGAGGTGGTGATCTATGGAGGAGGCGATGTGAACACACACACACATCACTAAGATAGGGCTACAGTTGTTACGGATACGTCGGGCTGAGCAGGTTTCCAGGGAAGGGTGGCCATTCAATTCCACCAACACTTCCACATCCATGACCACAGGGCTGAGCTTTGTGATCACAGCAGTGAGTGTTGGAGGACGAGGGGGTTAGGGCCGGTGGGAAGAGGAGGAGGTAAGGAAGTGTGTGAGAGACCTGTGGGCAAAAGGTGGTATGCAGAAGTTTCCAGAGGAGGTCAGTATGGAAAGAAGGCGAGAGGGAGAGGTTGATTTGATAAGAACAGAGTCTGTGGGGGATAATCCGAGTCATGAGGGGACTGGGGATATAGTTGCAGATTTCTACAGCAAGGATGTGGGCTTCAAGGAATTAGGATTGGTGTTGGAAAGGAGTAGTATATACAGGGTGTGGGCTGGGGAGGCGGAACGAGGGGTGGTGTCCTTTTGGGGTCAGAAGGAAGAGAGGTGGGCTATGGTATTTTGGAGGAGGATGTGGAGGTAAGATCAGCACTCGTGCATTTGGGGGGCTTTATGGTGGACTTGGCCAGGGATGAGAGGTGAGGGACTGGTTGCAGTGAGAGGAGTCAGGAGGCAGGCCCCGTATGTGAGGCGGAGGCACTTTAAGGAAGGTAGGTGCTCCAGCGTGCGACTGGAGCGCGGGTGGAGGAAGCAGGGGCAGTCGAAGCAGGGGCAGTCATAGCATGGCGAGTAGGGAGTGAGAGAAAGTCATCCTGATGGGTAGCAGCAGCCACAGTGGGGGCAGGAGCATTAGTGGGAGCAGGGGGAGGAGTAGGAGCAGCGGTAGTATACAGGGAGGGGAGGAGGAGCAGACAGGTGAAACCCGGAGGAGGCACTCGAGGAGGTAATGGTGGCGGCAGGGGAATGGGAGGTACATATGATTGTGGTGGCGGGGGTGTCTATGGTGGACTGAGGGGCCTACTGGCGACCGGTGTTTCTGAGGTAGGGAAAGAGAACGAAGATGGGGAAATTAAGAGATGTTTACATGGACATGACGGCGGCAGGCACAGAGTGGCAGCGGCAGTGGCAGCAGCAGCAGCTTCAGCAGCAGCAGTGGAGAGCTTTCAAAACATCGAATATCAAGGGCAGTGAAAACCATCCGGTTTGGAACTTGTGTGTCTGCAGTCCAAAGGATGTAAAAGACTTTGTATGTGGCAAACCATTCGGTTACTTTAAGAGAGAATTCGAAAGTGAGGAGGCACCCTGTGACCGAGGTAGAGCATGCCATTAGAAGAAATTTTAGGTTAATGGCGGAGTGCTTTCTTCAAAAATTACTTTTATAAATAGGAGGAATCCACATTCTGCATGAGAAATTCAAGGTGTATTGACGAAAAAACGTCCCCTTTTCAGATTTCTCTTTTTAAACTGAGGAGTCTATGTCATGTCTGTGGCTGCAGTCAGCTCGAGTTGGGCGCATTGTAACGCAGCTGTTGGGTGGAGGGGGGAGGAGAGGGGGGGGGGGGGAGGGAGTTGTCAGGGCGGTTGAAAGTAAAGTAGCATCAGGGCCTTAGGCGAGTGGCAGCTGCCCAGCTGGCCGCCTCTTTAGCTGGTAGATGGCGCTGGACTAAACTGGAGGTGACAGGAGGTGACCCTGCGCTGTCTGGTTAGTTTTCTTTTCCAGGAGACACCGCCTTCAGGTAAGATAACGGGCACTACATTCATTAAAATTATCGTACAATAAATTTTCCGTGTTTTTGTTGGTTAAAATGCAGCTTGCGACTCGTAAAAAGTAGAAATATCTCAAATGATGTTGCTACAGGAGTTCTGTATGTAATGCAGGCTGTTAGAATACAGATGCAGAAGAACAGTGGGTCTCTAAAACTATATTTACATATCGTTATGTTTCTTCCACCAGCAGCACTTGTAGATTGGCAGGCGCCTACTACCATGCACTTCAGTGATTTGCTGCAGCCAATCTCGCCAATAGCCCTATATGAGGAATTATAATAGGACAGCAAGCACTCTCCAGTGCTAGACTAATAGCGAAAATACCCACCAGTTGTTGTTGAAACTGGATTGAGCTACTGTTTAGTACTGAATCATTTGAAGCTAACATTGCTTATTTTGTACACAGCGCAGTATACTGTTTAATTAAAGACTTGCATCTGTCCTTCCAGTCCAGCAGCTAGACTCTGATTGAGTCTTTTTCCCACCTTTTTTCCCCAGACTGCCATCTTGTATTACATCACAGGATAGGAGATGGGGAGGGGCGACAGCACCCTCTCGTGGCATTGTTGTAAACAAGGTCAGTTGGACACTGGACCTCGTGGTGAATACACTGGATGAAATTGAGTTACGTCCATCTTATCGAGCCGCCCAGCACAGACCGAGTACTTTTCCTGCCAATATGCAGATGGGTGACGAAATTTAGGTTAGTGGAGGTAGTCCAATTGACCTATTTCCCGAAAAAATACGAACTGCCGGCAATGACGTCACTGTGACGTCACTGACGTCACTGTGACGTTGCCACATCTATGACAGCCATTTTGTACCCACCATCTTGAATAAATTTGGCAACAATGCACAGTCGAGTGGCACCAGCGTTGCTCTACTACTGATGACATCTTCAGTAGCAGTAGGTTCTTGCTGGAGTTTTGATTCCAGCTGCAACTGCTAAACAAGTTAAGTTTTCCAGATATTCTGTTTCGTGTGTGATTTTAAGTGACTGCCTTTTGTAGCTTGCCCTGCCTTGTCATCTAACGTAATGAACCCAAGACTATTTCCATACAGTAGTTTGCTAACACTAACCATATTTCAGTTTCTGAACGTTTAAATTGCATCTGTAATTCGCTACTCTTGATAGTTAGCTTGACCTCGCGTGGTTGCGCACTTCTTGTAACTCATTGGAAGATTACTAGACGTAAGGTTGGAAATTTTCCCTCTTTATTGCGTGGGGCCGCGAGTAAGGTTTACTCTACTGGTTTTAAGTTTTGATGCCGTCTTTATGGCTGACCACCAAATTAGTTGCCAGGCTCACGTGATTAAAGCTAAGGCAAACATACTGACCTTAGTTTCCGGTCTGCACGACCGCATTCCGGTCCAACCCACTGAAAGAAAAATGTCTATTTCCCATTTCTTTGCGAGATCAGCACTACGAATTGTTTTCAAACTTTTACTTAAGTCTTTCTAATCTAACAGCACCTTTACCAGTTTAGAGGTGACCTCTACGGTAACTTCTTACCAGATTGTTTTTCGCCCTTACTAACATCACTCAATTGAAAGTTCGCAATAAATGTTCAAAAATTAATGCTAGCCATAAAAGTGGAAATAAATTCACCACTTGCCACGCGGAACTGAATTTCTCACGGACGGCACACTGACAGTTATTTTACCGAATTCTAAATGATCCAGGACGGTGTACAGTCCTCGCGAGTTCACTATCCGTTTTCACTGCCAAATACGCGCTTGTCACAGCTTGGCTGTGACGTCATCCGAGGCACAGCGCGACCAGACGTTTAACTGGGGTCGACCTCACAGTGTCCGAGAGCGAAGTGAAACCTTTCTACTGCTTCATGGGCTGTATTTCTAAGGTTCCGGTGCGGACTGCCGAGAAAACATCTGTTGTCTCTGTCTATTTGCATACGGCGGCAGTCTACAAGCGACCGCTATCTCGGGCATATAATCTTTAATAATATAGTTACCAATTCCTTCAGAAACTTCTTAATTTTTGCTGGTATGCAGGTAAACAGTTTGAAAGCACGTAGAAAGTATCAGCTTGCTAGAATGAAAACTTTGCTTAATAGAACTTATTTAGTGGAACTAACGGTAGATTGTTACCTCTGAACCATACCTTTGCTAAGACTCATGAGTTGCTATTTATGTTAAAAGTCTTAAACTCTGTGTAGCTCTATTATTTGATATATTCGATCATCTGGTTTAACAAAAATCCTCTAACATTAAAATGTCAAGTACTTATGCTACAACATTTAGGTTAGAAAATTAGTTTATATTTAATTACTCAAAAACTATAAGCGGTAGATTAACGTGAACACTTATTTTTGGCGTGTACTGAAAAACAAAACAAATTTTCAAATTTCTATGTTCATTATTTAGCGCCTCTGATTTTTCCGAAAAACGTAGATTCTGGGGATAATGTCAGTTCTACGATTTTGGAAACCAGCATCACTTATTTATAACTTCTAACTGCACCTTATGACCAAATTCTGGCTTCCTAGCGTCATTATTTAGCGCCTCTGATTTTTCTCTTAAAACGGCATTTTTCCGTATACTATTAAGTTAAGAACATCAAGACTTGGTATTTGGAACATTGTTAAATTATAGTTTAGTGTAATAAAGTTTTAAACAATTTTGATTTTTAATTTTATACTAAATTGTGGTCCAATACTTGTGTGCTACATTCAGACGCGTTAAGGTGACGTGGCGCTACTAGCAGTGAACTGGGGTAAGTCACGACGCACTCGCTCGCCTCTGTATCTCCCACGTGATAGAGCGCTTGGTTTGCTTCACTTGGACTGATCTTTTGTTCTTGGTTGTTGTGTAACTTAAATAAGACCCATTCGAATTAAGTAAAGATTCGTAATTTAAGGGGCCTTACGGCTGCTTAAAATGTGTGGTTACTCTAACTTGTTGTCTGCTCAGTTTTAAGAGTGGTCCCTGCAGGGGTAAGAGTGGCTTAGACCTACTTATTGTGATGAACAGTAATTATTTCAGTTATTGCTCCGTTTTTAAATTTGCTTGTATAAGTGAAGGTGGTTGTTGAAACCGATATTTCTCCTGTGTTAAAGACTTTTTATGTAAGAGAAACTTACTGTTCATTATTATATATCAGGTGCAAGAGAAGATTACCAATTTCAATCACCAACATCTGTTCTGAATGTCGAAACATTATTTCGTCGGGAACTTACATCTTTGCTCACGAGCCCTGAATTACATTATTATTATTATGGTCATTTCTTCCCGTGTAGGTGGTCCTTTTTCCCGCACGCTGTTAATGAGTGGGCCGGTAGAGAAATAGTCCGAAGGTAGTTCGATGAACCCTCTGCCAGGAACGTAAGTCAGGATTGCAAAGAAATCCTGTAGATGTAAAAAAAATGGCTCTGAGCACTATGGGACTCAACTGCTGTCGTCATAAGTCCCCTAGAACTTAGAACTACTTAAACCTAACTAACCTAAGGACATCACACACATCCATGCCCTAGGCAGGATTCGAACCTGCGACCGTAGTGGGCGTACGGTTCCAGACTGTAGCGCCTTTAACCGCTCGGCCACTCCGGCCGGCTCCTGTAGATGTAGTCATGTAGATGTCACTCACATGTCGCAATTACAGCATAATTCCGTTGTTACATTTGATTTGAGTATCAAAGCCGTTTGCTGTGGCTGAAAATAATGAACAAAAAATATATACCTAGGTGCGTCAAATTGATACTGAAATAAAGAGTCATGCATGGACCAATAACAATAAATTCTTAACTCCTTGTAATGGCACTGCAGTATCCGCCAGCGTCTTCAGAAGTGGATATCGCATACGACTTTCCTAGGGTGTTTATAAGTGGATATTGTAGACGACATCGAACAAAATTAGAATGTAGCTTCGTAAAAGTTCCGTGATTAAACGATCTCAGTTGCTGGCGAATACAGTTTATCCTCACAAGACAGTGTATATTATCATTATACATGAGGTGAAAAGGGTTTCGCCGGGTGCGGTGGCCGAACGGTTCTTGTCGCTTCAGTCGCAGGTTGGAATCCTACCTCGGGCACCGTGTGTGTGTGATGTCCTTAGGTTATGTAGGTTTAAGTAGTTCTAGGTCTATGGGACTTACGCGAAAGGTCAAAAAAATCGCTCTACGAACTATGCGACTTCGGTAGTAAGTTTTCTTTACATAAACGGCCCTATCTTCAGACTACGTTGACATAGTTCACGTTTTTACACCACCAAGGGACCGTATACCGCAAGAAGTGCGATACATTTCCGCTTATTATGTCTACCCATACTCGAGGTAAACGGATTTTAAGAGTTGGGCAGACAGATGGTCAAGAAAGTGAGACTAGTAGGGTTCCATTTGTACCGATTTATGTGACGAAATCCTAACAACGAAAATAGCTACGACGGTTACTTAAGAAATGTTCTAGTTGCAGTCGATACATCAGCATATTAATCGTAGCTACGACTTCAATCCAAATCACGTTTACAGGAATGCAAATAAAATCCATTTGCCTATACCCGTGGTAATTCAGATCCCAGTATTAATGCCACCGAGCATTCTCGTTGCTAGATAGCTTAAGGAACACTTCGGCTAATGAACGTTTTCTGGATGTGGCGAGTCTAGCTGGTAAACGTATTCTACAATGTTTAGAATTCTCCATTATTTTGCCGTTTATTTCCTGCGGTTGTGCAGATCTAGCCTACTACATTTACTCGCTAACAACAGTGTTCTGTTATTTCGATAAAGATCCCGAATGATTGTTACATAAGCGATGACATTAAGGCAGAAAATTCATGTTTTTTAGTCCAGAAAGCTCTATGCAATAGAAACTGCAGGTCATTTTGCGATTTTCATTGCGAAATTGCCGGCTTTTTCATTTCTAGGGTAATAATAGAGGGCTGTTTGCCTCCATCGAGATTAGAACCGAAAACAAACCAGAGCTCCCTTCCAGTAGCAAACACCTTTCACCACGCTTGCAGACAACCCAGGCAGATAGAGGCACGATAATTTCTTAAAATTGCTTTACTGATGGTCTAATACGTTTTATTGCTACATTTGTTCTGCAACGGCGCCCTGTGGATGTCAATATGAAACTCTTGTAGAATTTCATACTTGTTACTGCCTACTTTTTCCGCTTCTGTAAATAAATGAATCAACTTTAGTATGGCACTGAATGATTTTTAACTGAATTTCGTTGTGAATCTTCACGCATTGCTAAATTTGCACACTTTCATGGTAGGTCAGCAGCGGTAATCCAGTATGACTGGTCTGAACGCTGACACACACACCGTTTCGCGGCAGAATGCGCATATTATTTTGCTAATTCGTAACGATCTGGGGTACTTTGTCGAGATAACGTAACCGTTTTAGTAAGACAAGCTGAAATTCATTTTTATTAGTACAATTCATTTTAACTCTTCTTTCATTTGTATCTTATATTTACTTGTGTTTAACATACTGATCAGCATTAATGTAGCCTTACACATGATTGAAAACAGTTTGACTACGTTCGGAGAGTTTTCAAATTTCACACCTGTGCATAGTATGTTGGTAACACTTCGTTGCCTTGCCTGTTATGCTGTGTAGCAGACTTTAAAGCTGTGCGGATCAGCATAACGAAAAGGCGTGGGACCTCGCTCGTTTTGTCCACGACTTTACGTTTGGAGCGTCACGCTGATGCATCAAGTCTGTAATTGTGTTATTCTTTCCTTGCGGTATCCTTTGTCTTGAGGTTTGTAGAGAACTTACTGTGTAGTGTCCTTGTAAATCAGTGCTTCTTGTGTCAACCTAGGGGTCGAATATGTAGAGAACGAGGTACCGACGGGTATTGACTAAAAACACGAGCGCCTTTATTATTCCCAAGTTCAAGGTTTTAATGAGATGGGGATACAATATACTGAGCGTGTTCACGTGGCTGTTGCTGTCTCATATATGAATATTAGTGAATAGGATAGCGTCTCTAATATTTTGGAAGGCATCAGGCCGGAAGATGGGTTGCGTTTGCAATTCGCTAATAAATCGGTAACCTTTGCCGAGTTTAATCGGGTACTTGCGAGTAGTGAGGGCTTCAGGTTTGCTGACGAGCAGTGCGAGCAGAATAAGAGTTCTCAATCTGCGTCCGTGGTTTCTAGAAGTGATGGTCTTCGTTCATCTCGTGGATTGCCAAGTGAAAGAGTTCTTTTCGTTGTGGAGCCCGAAATCACTTGGTGTGTGGGTGTGTTATTAGGTGGGGGCTCAGGCCTAGCAGTTGACGCCATGAGGTGCGGGCCGGAATTTCTCTGGGTGAATCTTTTGCCCGCTGTGTCCGTATTTATAGTGTCCGTGACTGTTGGTGTCAGGTAGTTCTGTCTCACTGCTTGATTCCGAGTGGTAGCTCGAGTTCCGCAATTTCTGTGAACCCACCCCCATGAAAGCTACCTCCCAGGGATCTCACGTGGCAAATGGCCAAGAGTTGCCCCTGGTTGGACACATGCATGGGAGTTTTTCAGTCAGCGTTTTTTCTTGGCCGGTTCGATTATTTGTGCTAAGGAATCAGGTTGAAGACTGACTCTTGGGTAGGGTTGTTTGGTGGAGGAGACCAGACAGCGAGGTCATCGGTCTCATTGGATTAGGGAAGGACGGGGAAGGAAGCCGGCCATGTCCTTTGAAAGGAACCATCCCGGCATTTGTCTTGAGCGAATGCGAGTCCAGTGTGCTAACCACTGCGCCACCTCGCTCGGTCCTTACTATTGGGATGTGACTGGTTTAGTGTTACATATTGCCAGCAATACCTTTTATTTTAAAATCCGTTCGTCTTGTTACATAGCACTCAAAGAATTGTTCTTGCAAATTTCAGAACAACATCAAAGTACAGAACGGTCTGATTTTTAGATAAATCATTTTGATGATAAGCAAGCTACCCAATTAAGGACCGGCCGTGGTGGTCAAGTGGTTCTAGGCGTTTCAGTCTGGAAACGCGCGGCTGCTACGGTCGCATGTTCGAATCCTGCCTCGGGCATGGATGTGTGTGATGTCCTTAGGTTAGTTAGGTAGTTCTAAGTTCTAGGGGACTGATGGCTCTGAGCACTATGGGATTTAACATCTGAGGTCATTTGAACCATTTGAACCCAATTAAGGGCAGTCTAAGATAAATTTCCTGCTGTGCTAACAAAGCGTTTGGCGCTGACTGGTAAAATCCAATACGAGATTCGTCTCACCGTCACCATTCAGTGCGCCATGCCCCTTACCGTCCTTCGCCTCCCAAAATGAAGATATTGAGGCGGAAGGTCGATGACATGTTGCGCAACTAGGTTCTTAGATCGTCCACTTCCCCGTGTGCTTCGCCTATATTTTTAGTGCCTACACGACAGTGTCGTGGCTGTTGTTGACTATAGAGTTCTCAATGAGAAGATAATTGTAGAGGTCAGGCAAGGGCTTCATACAAAACCTGTTTTATTTGGTTTGCCGGCGCCTGTGTTTTATAGGTGCTTGACTCGAATCAGGAGTACTACCAATTACCACTGAGTGATGAATCTAAACAGGTTACTGCCTTTTGCACAGACTGGAACATGTACGAATTTAACCAGATTCCATTTGGCTTCGCCACTGGCGCTGCTTTCCTTTCACCCCTTCTGAACGATATCCTGGGGGATCTTAAGTTCGTGTGTGTTTACAATTATTTAGATAATGTCAATTATAGTCGCTCATTTGAGGGCCACGTCTTTTTATCTTGAGCAAGTGTTAATTAAGACTTCGTTCACCCGGTTTGACCTTTAAACCATTCAAATGTCATCCTTGCTAGGGAGCAAATTTAGTTCTTAGGTCATCTTGTTTCCTGGGACGCTATTAAGATACCACCCTTTTTTTGGAGGGGGGGGGTTTAAGGGCGCTCAACTGCTGAGGTCATCAGCGCCCAGTCACAATTGTTAGAGCACATAGAATCTAGTAAAACTCAATGGGGTGGGGGGACACCAGAAAGTTCTTACAGAGATGCAGATAAAATAAGTGAAAGAGTTAGATGTCGTTGGACAAGCCAGTCAAAGTAATGAAACGAAGAACACGAGCAGCTGCTCGAGCGGCATCAGCTAAAATATCCTGTAAAGTAGATGGCAGAGACAGGACAACACAAGATTGACTAAAGCGGGGACACGGCAATAAAACATGGAGCACTGTTAATGCATGACCACAAGGGCACTGCGGGGCTGGGTCACTGGAGAGCAGGTAGCGGTGGCTAAACCGGCAATGCCCAATCCGCAACCTGGTCAGAAGGCCCTCTTCTCGCCGAGATAGTCGGGAGGCGGTTGTCCAAGCAGTTGGGAACGGTTTTACTGCCCGGAGCTTGTTTCCTTGAAGTGACGACCAAGTATCCCACCACAACGACACAAGCCTCTTACAAACAACCCCACTAACGTCAGATGACGGGACACAATGGGAGGAAGGCCGAGGCAGAAGGACTGCAGCCTTGGCTGCAGCATCAGCAGCCTCATTCCCAGGCACTCCTACATGGCCGGGAACCCACAGAAAGCTGACAGGAGAGCCATCAGCAGCAGAAGAATGGAGGGACTGCTGGATCCGTTGCACCAAGGGATGGACCGGATATGGAGCTCCAAGGCTCTGAAGAGCACCGAGTGAATCAGAGCAGAATACATACGATGAATGGCGGTGGCGGCGGGCATACTGAACGGCCTGATGGAGATCAAAAAGCTCGGCCGTAAAACTGGAACATTGTCGTCGGGGCCGTCGCCTTTAAATACCGGCTCCTCGACCAAAGGCACAGCTAACACCATCGTCAGTTTTGGAGCCATCAGTGTAAATAAAGGTGTGACTGGCAAGTCGCGCACGAAGTTCGACAAATCGTAAGCAATACACTGCAGCCGGAGTACCCTCCTTCAGGAGTGAGCTGAGGTCGAGATAAATATGAACCGGAGCCTGGAGCCACGGTGGTGTCGGGCTCTCACCCTCTCTGAAGGTGGTAGGGAGGGCAAAATCCAATTGTCGAAGCAGGCGACGAAAGCAGACTCCAGGGGGCAGCAGGGCAGACACATATAACCCATACTGACAGTCGAGAGATTCAGCGAAGAAAGACTGATAAGAGGGGTGGTCGGGCATTGACAACAGCTGGCAGGCATCCCAACAAAGCAGTATGTCGGGCCGGTAGGTCAATGGTAAATCGGCAGCTTCAGCATAAAGACTCTCGACGGGACTAGTGTACAATGCTCCGGTCGCAAGACGTAACCCCCAATGGTGGATGGAGTTGAGTCAGGGTAAGAGGGATGGCCGAGCAGACGAGTAGACGAGGCTCCCATAATCCAGCTTTGATCGGACTATGGACCGATACAAGCGAAGCAGGACAGTGCGATCCGCTCCCCAAGATGAACCACTAATAACTCTGAGGACATTAAGGGAACGTGTACAACGGGCGGCCAAATAAGAGACGTGCGGAGACCAACAAAGTTTCCTGTCCAATGTGAGCCCTCGAAACTTAGTTGTTTCCACGAATGGGAGAACAACGGGACCGAGATGTAAGGATGGCGGAAGGAACGCTTTATATCGCCAAAAGTTGATACAAACCGTCTTCTCTTCAGAGAACCGGAAGCCATTTGCCACGCTCCAGGAGTATAAGCTGTCTAGACAACGCTGAAGGCAACGCTCCTGGAGGCATGTTCTCTGGGCACTGCAGTAGATCGCGAAGTCATCGACAAAAAGAGAGCCCGAGACATTAGGTGGAATACAATCCATAATTGGATTGATCACGATGGCAAAAAGGGCTACGCTCAAGACGGAGCCCTGAGGCTCTCTGTTCTCCTGGAGGAAGACGTCGGGCAATACGGAACCCACACGTACCCTCCTCTCCAACAGTTATCATAAGCCTTCTTCAAATCGAAGAACACGGCGACCGTTTGGCGCTTCCGCAAAAAGTTGTTCATGATGAATTTCGACAAGGTCACAAGGTGGTCAACAGCGGAGCGGCGGTGACGAAAGCCGCATTGAACATTGGATTCTTGAATCTCGACGGCTACTTACCAAACTAACCGAGCGTTAACCATGCGCTCCATCCCCTTACAGACACAGCTTGTAAGAGAAATAGGGCGGTAACTAGAAAGAAGGTGTCTATCCTTCCCAGGTTTGGGTATAGGAACAACGACGGCGTCACGCCAACGCATGGGGAGTTGACCTTCGGTCCAGACGCGATTGTCGGTACGAAGAAGGAAGCTTTGGCCTGCTGGAGAAAGGTGGGCCAGCATCTGAACGTGAATGGCATCTGAACGTGAATGGCATCTGAACGTGAATGGCATCTGAACGTGAATGGCATCTGGCCCCGGAGCAGAGGACCGGGACAGTGCAAGTGCACGCTCGAGTTCCCGCATAGTAAAGGGAGCATTATAATTTTCCAGATTCAGCGAGTGGAAGGAAGGTCGCCGAGCCTCTTCTGCCTCTTTCCAGGGAAGGAAGGCAGGATGGTAATGGGCGGAGCTTGAAACCTCCGCGAAAAAGCGGCCAAAGGCGTTGGAGACAGCCACAGGATCAACAAGGACCTCATTACCTGAAGTCAGGCCAGGTACTGAGGAGTGGGCCTTAATGTCCGACAGCCGGCGCAGGCCACCCCAGACGACAGAAGAGGGAGTAAAACTGTTAAAGGAGCTGGTGAAAGAGGCCCAACAAGCTTTTTTGCTATCTTTGATGACTCTACGGCATTGCGCTCGGAGTCGTTTGTATCCCATACAATTCGCCAACGTAGGATGGCGGCGAAAGGTGCGTAAAGCACGTCGTCCAGCACGGATAGCGTCTCTACAAGCCTCATTCCACCAGGGGACGGAAACGCGACGTGAAGAAGAGGTAGTACGAGGAATGGAACGTTCAGCAACATTGATGATAACAGCCGTGAGGTATTCGACCTGACTGTCACAACTGAGAAAATCGTGGTCCAGAAATGTCGCCAGGGAGGAGTAAAGTTCCCAATGAGCTTTCGGTATGTTCCAGCTCGAAGGACGTGGGGATGGGGTGTGGTGCAGGAGACGCACGACACTGGGGAAGTGGTCGCTTGAATAGGTGTCAGAAAGGACATACCACAAGAACCAATGGGCAAAAGTGGTAGAACAGATCGAGAGGTCCAAGTAGGAGTAGGTATGAGTAGAGTCCGAGAGGAAAGTCGGGGCGCCAGTATTGAGGCTGACAAGATTGAGATGGTTGAAGACATCTGCCAAGAGGGAGCCTCTCTGACAGGATGCAGGACAGCCCCAAAGGGGACGATGGGCATTGAAGTCGCCAAAGAATAAAAACGGCGAAGGAAGCTGAACAATCAGGTGCATCATGTCAGCCCAACTAACTGCGGATGACGATGGAGTGTAGACGGTACAAACGGAAAAAGTAAAGGCAGAGAGAGTAATATGGACAGCTATTGCTTGGAGTGGGGTGGTCAATGGGATGGGATGGGATGGTAATAGACATCGTCCTGAACGAGCAACATGACCCCACCATGAGCTGGAACACCGTCCCCAGGGGTGAGGTCAGACCGCTCCGAGGTATAGTGGGTAAAAGCAATACGGTCAGTTGGGCGCAACTTGGTTTCCTGGAGACCAAGGACGAGCGGACAGTGCAGGCGGAGGAGCAGTTTTAATTCCTCCCGATTAGATCCAATACCTCTTATGTTCCAACGTAACAAAGCCATCGCTAGTCAGAAAAAAGGGGGAACGAAACGGGTGAAGAGCGGGTCACCTCGACGGCCGCGGAGGGCCAGGTTTCGAGGGAACAACGCTACAACTGGCGGGAGGCGGATCCTGTTCCATCGAGTCGTCGCCAGCTGCGGCCGCTTTCCCAGGTTGCGTAGGAGGGGCGGCAGCATTTGCCGACGAGAGGCCAGCTGAGCGCCTGGCAGCAGAGCGTCCCGGCGAAAATGAGGACTGCCGGGAGCAGCGACTCGCTGATGGAGCGTCAGACGAGACGCGCCGGGGTGGAAAGGGGGATAAAGACTTTTTCTTGGAGGCCTTCTTGGAAGTCCGATGAGGCACGGGGATGGTGGGCTGGATCCGAAGAAGGTCATCACGCACGGGGGCCATTTTGGAACGCCGGACCTCGGAAGCTGGGGTCCGGATCGTTTCCCCGATGGACGCCTGAGAAGAGGATAGCTTCTCAGGCGGCGAAAGGGGGGGAGGAGGAGGAGGAAGGGTGGACCCTGGGGCAGAGGGGGGGGATTTGGAAGCGAGGGATTTGGGAGGCGGAGTCATAGACCTCGGATGTTGTGAGGAGGTGGAGGGGGGACAGGATAGGGGTGAAGATACTGTGGAAGGAGTGGATAAGACTGAGGCAAACGAAGTGGTCAACGTCATGGGATGGAGGCGGTCATATTTCTTCCCGGCCTCAGAATAAGAGAGACGATTTAAAGTTTTGAGTTCTTGAATCTTCTTCTCCTTCTGATACGCGGGGCAGTCTAGCGATCTAGGCGAGTGGATGCCAGGACAATTGACGCACCAAGGTGGTGGGGTGCATGTATGTTCCTCACAAAGAGGATGTCCACAATCGCCACAAAGGGACTCAGCCTCACACCGTGACAACATGTGCCCAAAGCGTAAACACCGAAAGCAGCGCATAGGAGAAGGGACGTAAGGTCACACGTCGCACCGGTAGCACATCACCTTTACCTTCTCCGGGAGAATGTCCCCCTCGAAGGCGAGAATAAAGGCCCCAGTGTCGACGCGACGGTCCTTGGGGCCACGCTGGACTCGCCGGACGAAATGCACGCCTCAGCGCTCCAGGTTGGCCCTGAGCTCCTCATCAGATTGCAGCAGGAGGTAACGATGAAAAGTGACCTCCTGTGTCCTATTCAGTGCCAGATGCGGGACAATGGACACTGGGATGTCCCCTAGTCGGTCGCATGCCTGGAGCGCCGCCGACTGTGTGGCGGAGGTGGTCTTTATAAGAACGGACCATGAACGCATTTTATTGAGAGCCTCGATTTCCCCGAAGACATCCTCGATGTGCTGGACAAAGAACATGGGCTTGGAGGTGGCGAACGTCCCCCCCATCGTTCCGAGAATGGACTAAATAGCGGGGGAAGTACTTTGCCCCAAGCCAGCGGGCCTGTCCCTCCTCCCATGGAGTGGCCAAGGGGGAAAGGGCAGGAGAACCAGAACCAGAGACAGTACCCTTCTTTTTAAAAGACTCGCCCGCAGAGCGACCCGATACATGTTGACGTTTCATCTGCGAAACGTCCGCCCCGATACCACCCACTCCAACCAGTGGCTCTCCCCACGGGCGCCACCGAGCCTCAGCAAGGGCCACCTGGCAGGATGTCCTTTGCCGGGAGTCCTGATGCCCAGTCGTGTGAAGTTAGCACCCCTTTTTCAAGAAATATACATTTTTTTCACAGTTCCTGATAGATGTAGCATACTTCTAGAGTTCTTTGTGTAAAATTTCAATAGTTCTGCAGAATTTAGCAAAGAAAACAACAATACTCGAAAAATTTTTCGTATCGAATACATTTTGTCAATTTTCGCAAAAAGTAAATTCGTACAACAGTTCTGAACAGAACACCAAGAGCTCTATCGAAAATCCTAATAACATCTTTTTGTGGCGATGATAGTGGGTCTAACATCAAAGCAGTTACCATATGAACTTTCTCCACAGAAAAAGTAAATTCGTTCAACAGTTTTGATGAACAGTTCTGGTTAACACCTCAAGACTTCTATCGATAATCATAACATTTTTTGTGGTCATAATAGTTTGTATGGTAATTGATTAATTGTGGGGCACACTTACTCAAAAAAAAAAAATTATGTCTGTTCGTATGCTCTGATGCCAGCTCTGGATAGAATTGTAAGAGTTCTATCGAAAATACTAGTAACATTCTGTTCAGGTAATTGTTTACGTAGTAACTGCCTTTATTAAGGAATGCTTATGAGCATTTCCCCGTGAAGTTTGAACCCCTTTTACGATAAATATAAATTTTTTTCACAGTTCTTGATATATATGCAATAGTTCTAGATTTCCCTGCTCAAAACACGAATAGTTCTACAGAATTTCGGGACGAAAATAATAACTCGGCAAAATTTTGGTATGGTAAATAATTATTTGTCAGTTTGGAAAAAATAAATTTGTATAATAGTTCTGTTGGCAGTTCTGGATAGCACTGGAAGAGATGCATTGAAAATGATAAGAAAATTTTTGTGGCGATAATAGTTTATACAATAATTGTTTTAATCTGATACTCACTTTATCTAATACAGCAAAATTCGTAGAATACTTCTGATGACAGTTCTGAATATCACCCACAGACTTCTACCAAAAACTATAATATTATTTGTGACGATGACATTATATGAGATAATTAATGTGGGGTTCACTTTTGTCATGTAAAAGTATTAATTCGTACAAAAGATCTGATGGCATTTCTTAATACGACCCTAAGAGTTCTACCGACGACTGTAATAACATTTTTTGTGGGGATAACATTTTATGAGATAATAGCATTTTCGAGAGACCCACTTGGTCTACATTATAATAAATTGGCACAACCCTTTTGCTGACAGTTCTGGATAGCACCGAAAGAGTTCTTTTAAAAACCCTCATAACATTTTTATGGTGCCAGTAGATTATGAAATAGATTGTGTGTTCACTCTGCAGTGGGTGTGCGCCGATGTGAAACTTACTGGCAGATAAAAACTGTGTGCCGGACCGGGTCTCTAACCCCAGGCTGTGACGAAAGAATATCGTCACAATATCCTTTCGTCCAGGAGTGCTTCTTCTGCAATTTTCGTAGGACAACTTCTACGAAATTGGGAACGCAGGAGATGGAGAACTGCTGGAAGTACAGCTATGAGTACGATCGTAAATTATCACTTTTATTTTGGAAAACCGAAAACCGAAAATCGAAAACCCGGATGTATATTCTACAAAATACAAAAAGTTTAAATGTTCAGCACCATACAAATGCCAGTAGACCTTCTTAAGACTGACTGTAGTAATTGTAGGTGGAAGCATGGGATGTGCACGCTTAGATGAATCAAGGAGAGAAGGCTCGTCAGTGCAAAATAAACAGATGGCTGAGAGAGAAGATACATTCACACGCGCCAATAACCAGATGGTGTCACACCTGTCGAGAATCGCACCAGAGGTACTATGAGCTGTGGTGGAGTGCTGTTGGCGTGGTTACTATGCAACTTACTTGATGGGCATCAATACACCGTTATATTAATGTACAATACTTGAGAAATAATGTCATTCACACACTCCGAGTTCCTTATCACTCAGTACTAGACTAAATTACCGGCCTAGTGATAAGCAGCCTATGTACCTCACCCACTACACATCTTCGTGTTATAAGAAAAAAAAGAGAAAAATACCAAGGGACACAAAATATTAATCCGGATAACCCGGAAATCCGGATTACTGAGGACCAAATAAACGAGGTTCTTATTTACAAATTTCGAACTTCTTATTAACTTTGATAGAGGTGTTATAATGTTGAGGAGATACAGTATTAATCACGTATTGAACTAGGATTTAAACATACTACTTAGTTCGTTTGTACGATATATTCAGTAAATATACTTACATTTCTATACATTGTTAAGACTTTTGAAATTGCTGTCGTTAATATTGTTGCAAACATTTGTTCTAGTGAGAAAGGAAGTGTGGAAGTTTGATGAGTTACACTACAGCGAGAGTAAAATTTATTCGTTACTCACAGCACATGTTTTTATGTATCCAAGCGGCTGGTGATGTTGCCACATAACTTTCATCCATGAGGGTCCTGGGCATATTTTTAGCTGTTAGTGGGTCCTGGGTGTCATGAGAGCTCAAAACAATTACTGTTTTACGTAATAAAATTCATCTGGTTCTTCCTGATTCTAAAAATATACACTTCATGTGTGCCTTTCATTGTTGTATGATTCAGTATCGACGCTAATGCTCTCTTGATGAGATATGAGCCGATTGCTCGTTTTTATCCACTGTGCCCTTTCGTATTTCATTTCAGCGATTAATTTATTTGTTTATCAAAGTAGTAAGTAGTACAAAGCTAATCCAGAATGTAAACTGCACTTACATTCTGTTTGAACTGTTTAATAGTCGGTGTCCGCTGTCTGAAGGTCAAATATCAGATTAATACACTGAGCCTGGTTGCGTTATTTTATAGAAATTTTATTATTGTAAGTGGGAATTACTAGATAATGTTGAAGAAATCCAAAGCATACTGTTCAAAGAGCATAATATTATTCGAAATTTACCTGTACCAATAGGTGCAGACAAAGTAGCATTTGTGATGCTGTAATTACCTCATAAATAACGATATTTGTCTATTGTAGTTTTGTATTCCAATCAGAATTTTGAGAGCATCAAAGCCTCAATTCAGCGTGAGAGAGGGGTAAAATCAATAGATGATATTGAATTGAAGGCCTTCATCAGTCTCTTGTTTTTAATTGTTGTTAACAAAATTAACAGATAAAGCCTGGAAGATCTGTATGGAACTGATGGTGATGGCATTGAAAAATTTCACCTCGCAAATGAACATAACACGTTTCAAATTTATTCTGGAGACCCTTAGATTTTACAGTCGCGCTATTCGTGATGAAAGGAGACAATTAGTAAATATTTCCCGAATGCTGTTAGCTTGTCTGTGTTTGTACGCAACTACCACAAATCTTACACCCTTGGAGAAAATGTTACAGTAGACAAGAAGCTGGAAGGATTCTGTGGAAGGTACAGTTTTCGCCAATATGTATCAATAAAAACAAACGAGTGTGGATTCTTAAGTGCGGATTCTTAATTATTTTACCTGTACAATTTGTAAATATACGCTGTGTTGCAACCAGAAGGATTTACCAACTGAGCAATAAACATTTTGATGTTGTTCTGTGACTGTGTAAACCTATATATCAGTCAGGTCGAAATGTGAAAGCGGACAACTGGTTTACTAGTACTGGAATGACAATAGAGCTATGAAGGGAGAATTTTTCTTTTGTTGGCATGATTAAGAAAAACAAGCGTGGAGATTTCTCTAGAGTTTGCTATCAGTAAAAGAAGGGTTGCCCACATTTCCTTTTTTGGCATCCAAAAGACTGAACTCTAGTTTCCTCCGTACCTAAAAACGGGAAGTGAGTGATCCAGGCATCACGTTTGCATGAAGATAATTCGATAGATGCTGACATTGTAGATAAACGGAAGCCATCCACCGTAAATTTTACAATAGCGTTAAGTGTGGTATTTTCACAGCGGATAAGCCGAATGCTTTGTACAACGCTGCAGGAAATATGCACCGCTGGTCAATGGTTGTATTTTTGTAATGATCAGTACAGTTGGAATCTATGCACAAGTGATTTATTGTGGCAACAGTAAGAATTATATCAGAAGGAAAGGGTTCCGGAATCAGCTATGTTATACAATGTTCTTTTCTTCGCTACATTCTGCAGAACTATTGAAATTTTGTACAGAGAACTCTATAACTATGACTTAGATATATATTTTTTTCAGAGTTCTTGATATATTTCTGTAAAAAGGGTGCCAGCTCCACAGTAGGATCTCTTATGGGGTTCTTAATTAAGTTGCAATTACCTCTTAAACTATTACCTGCACTAAAAAATTCTAGTAGGAATTTTGATAGAACTCTTCACGTGGTGTCCAGAACTGTCATCAGAACTGTTGTACGAATATATTTATATTTTCTGTAGAGAAAGTGTGTCCCACATTAAATCAATTTATCACAAACTATTATCGCCACAAAAAAATGTTATTAGGATTTTCGGTAGAGCTCTTGGGGTTCTGTTCAGAACTGTCATCAGAACTGTTGTACAAGTTTAATTTTTGCGAAAATTGACAAAAAATATTTTCTATGGAAAATTTTTTTCAGAGTATTGTTTTCTTCGCTAAATTCTGCAGAACTATTGACATTTTTTACAAAGAACTCTAGAACTATGGCATACCTGTCAAGAACTGTGAATGAAATATACATTTCTAAAAAAAAAGGTGCCAACTTCACAATAGGTGAAAAGATTTTCTCCTTACATTGCAATTATCTCGTAAGGTGTTAGCTGCACAAACAAATGTTACTTGGATTTTTGATAGAACTCTTGGAGCTCTGTTCAGAACTGTGCTCAGAACTCTTGTACTTATTTACATTTTGCGGAAATTGTCAGAGAATGTTTTCGATTCGAAAATTTTTTTCGAGTATTGTTTTCTTCGTTACATTTTGCAGGACTACTGAAATTTTGTGCAAAGAACTCTAGAACTATGGCGCATTTCTCGAAAAAGGGGTGCTAGCTTCAGACGACTCTGATGCCCCAAGGAGACGGGCATCTACTCCTTGGCCAACGTGGGGAGGGTGCAGCTCAGGTATCGGCAGTACGATCCCTGTGTTGTCAGGGGGCTACAACCTAGAGGGTACATGACGACCCCACCACAACGGGCTGGCTACTGTGCTGGATTTCGGGTGCCATGGAAAGTCCATCATGATCGTAGGTGCAGATGGGGACGCACTAGGGGCGTAACTTGTGCAACCCATCAGGCGTTTACGCCCAATTTGAGGAATAGTGGGTGTGGTTACAATGCCGTTACAATGCTGAGTGCCAAGGTCTTAGTGCACTGAGGACCAGTGAGACACCACATAAGGCGTCCTTCCCCAAAAGGCTCGTACTTCTGTAGAATTTTGGAAAATGGAGCTCAAACCCAATGGAGGACCATCATATGGAAGGCCGAAACGGTTGAAACTCCTTTTAGTCACCTCTTACGACAGGCAGGAATACCTCAGGCCTATTCTTACTCCGGACCCGCAGGGGGGGGGGGGGGGGGGTGATAGATACCGCCTTGGCTGTCTTGTTTGCTCTCGATACATTCAAATTTTGGCTCGAGCACAGGGAGGGTAAATTGGAAACCGACTAACAGGCACTGGACTGAGCCTTTCCGTGCCGCAGGAAAATGGGCTGGATAAGCAGGTCGGCTGTTCGCATATCCACGTTCCGGGTTAAAGTCTTCAAAAAAGGCACGGACAAATCAGTAGGCCAATGTGCTTAGTCGCTCTTTTGATGAGGGAGATAGGAATTGGCGGCTGATGACTTGTTGGATAGTCTGCCTGCCTGCAGTGTTGCGACTGAGGTACCTCAGCTCTTCACTGAGCTCTGGCTCAAGCAGGATAGAGATCACCGTTTTGGCCCAATTAGGAAGTGATTGTTAGCTGTCGAACAGATTCCCAGTTATATCCTATGAAAGGGTATACTGCGTAATAAAGTCAGTAGGCCTGCTGAGTCTAAAATTTGTTTACCCGTTGAACTCATTCCCATCGTCTTCCAACATTTTCAGAATTCCTTGGTAGGTTGGCACTCGGACATGTTCTGGAATTTTAGTCAAGGAACTTAACATCTCACCTGTTCAACATTGTACAAGGATGTTCGCCGTTTGGTTAATGTGTGTGGGCTTTGCAAGGTGGTTAACGACGCTCTTATTTGTGTAAGGGACTGCTGGAATCCTAAAGGGAGCGGGCTCCCATAGATAATTTATCTATTAATTATGTGGGTACTCTCCCGCATACTAAGACTGGGAACCATTGTGTTGTAGTTGCTGGCGATGTTTTCCCTCATTTTGTTGGGTAGATTCCTAGCAGCAGAGTGACTGCCTGGCTTACTAAACGCCGTTTATCTGTTATATTTTCTTGGTTTGGATCCCATATGGCCCTTGAGAATGATAATGCTTCAGCACTCCTTTCTAGTGATCTTAAACGTTTCTGTTTTAATAATCCCATCCAGCATATTGCTACTACCCCGAATTATCCTCAGCCTTCATTTTCTCATCATGTCAGTAGTAACTTAGAGGCCGCTCTTGTCATATACTGTGCCCAACCTAAAACGAAATGGGCTAAATCCTTACCGTGAGTTAATTTTGCCTTTCACTCAGCCCATCATGGGGCCTCTAACGCAGTGCCAGCGGAATTAATGTTTGCTTACCCTTTTGATTCGTCGCTTGCAGAACTATGGAAAGTATGTGATCTTCTTCTGAGCATGCCACTCCCGTCATTAAACAGAATTGGCGTCAGGCCAGAAATACCATCAAGTAATCTCTGAACGTCAGGAGGAATGCTGCAATCACGGTAGGCTGCCCTTCTGAGGTTCGGTAGGGCATAACGTTTTTGTCTACAACTTGAATGTAGGTGACGGTCAGCATAGGGGGATCAGTGGTATGCTAGCTCCAAAATGTGTTAAGACTAAGAAAGCTGACGACTGAACAAGGCTCGTCAACCTACTTGTGTGTGATCTCGCCATTAGAAAAACCTTTAAGGTCCATGTGAACCAAGTTCGACAGGCCAGCTAGTTCTTTATCCCCGTATTTCCACTCAGTGGAAGATGAGAGTTGGTGCCCCCTGCGATCCTTCGGTTTCAGTGGGGGAGGTTGAGCTGTGAGAGTGTTATGCTGTCTTTGGATCCTCCGACTGACTGACTGACTGACTGACGCCCCCGTAGGATACGTGATTGCCGCACAGATTGGCACGGTTTCTCGCTGTTTGCGAGTGAGGAACAGGCGGGACCCATGCGGCGGCTGCAAAGTTGGTGTAGGTACAAGGCGGCAGCACGTATAGACTGAGGGGCCGGCCTGTCGACACGGTGGCCACTGCGCCCTCTTTGTGTACTCGCAGCCGTTTGCACAATGGCGTCCATTGCGTCTGATTTCTGGGTTTTGGAGGGAGAGCGCACCAAAATTTGCTTCCTGTCCTGTTCTCGCCATGTGCAATTTGGGTGTTAGCTGCAGGTATAGTGCTTTCAATAATGGCATGTGGAGTATCAAAGAAAGAAACTTGCCTGTGGAATTTGAAAGCCGATTTTTTTTGTGCAGTTATTGTAACCTATTTGACGCATCGAGTGTAACTTGATGATTTCCTTAGTGATTTCTATTTATGTGTGTATAACAGACCATCTGCCCATACATCAGTTCTTAATCTCCTAATTAGACGCAGGTTACACGAATGTTTACTAGTTTTGTCTTTTGAACTGTTCCGCTCAGATTATGACGTTGCTACTTAAATGGAAACACCAGTGCACATTATCGTTCCTTAGCTATAACCCTTAACTGGTCCGGTGAAAAAAAAAATGCATTAAAACTCTAATGGTGTCTGAGAAACGCAAATGATCGAAAATAAGATGTGATCACAAATAATTGCATTTACTTGTGAAGTAAGATACATACTATTAAATTTGAATAGGTAATACATGAACTGTGCGTATATACATAAATTATGTGAGATTACCTAATTAAATTGTGCATGTAAAATAAGCCGTGTTATTTTGCACTGTCTGGCAAATACATACACTGTTCCAAACAAAGCCACTTATGACACTTCACAGAGGAAAAGTTCGCCTTTCTGTCCTTTTCTCGAGGGCACAACTGACAACGCCCCTTTTTGAAACGTGGCTTTGGACTCCCCATTCCTTCGTCTCCACCACTATTTTTTTGCAACCATCTGCTGCAGCTTCCTTGGAAGATATCAAACACCATATGGTATAGACGTGAAACCAGGTAAGTGCCATGCCTAATGAAGACAAAAATTTCCTTCTTGGCATTTACTGTGCTATTGAATTAGGCTTGCAGTATGACACAATAGCACTGTTTACACCAGCAATGTCCAATATTGCGAAGAAAATAGCCATAGGTCATCTCCTTGTGCGCCTTGAAGTAAAGTATGTACCACACAGCTGGTCAAGGGTATCCGCCCCACCCTCTCTCTCATTGTATCATTTCAGGTTTTCCAGAGTCTGGTCGTGATGCATGCTGGACAATAAAATAACTGCTTTGTTCACATGTTCCGAAGAAGAACAAAGCGTGGGGTCTGCAGTATGCCCTAAGAGAGCAGATCCAATTTGTCTAGGCCGGCTAGTTTTGAATTCTTGTGGAATTTCACGTTTGTTGGCTGTCACTGTTGCCAGGATGGTGAGCTTCTGTGTTTACAATTTCTCAGCAAGTCCAATGGAGGTGAACCAACTGTCAACACTCAGACAGACATTACGATTTGTCCCTTTGATGGGTTCAATTATGCGCAGCACTGTTTGCGTTGGCACTGACATATTTCTGCGAACTTCACTTTCTGAACCAATATAAATGAAAGCATTATTGATATAGAAGTCCCTGGAATCTGCAAGACAAAGAACTTTTATTTCACATTTATTAGGTTTTTTTAGGCATGTACATTTTAAAAGGGCATCGTCCCCGAAATGGTACCAGCATTTCGTGAACAGTCACAAAGCTTCCAACAACAAAATATTGAATACAATTATGGATGAATGCGTCCCAAATCTCACGAATATGAGCAAGTTTATCTGTTTCCATTCGCTCTGCTCGTGTCTGGGCACAGTCAAACCGCAAGGCTGCGAGAATGAACAGGAATCTCTTGACTCACATAGTGGCCCGGAAGATCTCTCTACCTGTACCATCTGAAGCAAAAAGGCGAAAAGCATCTTCGTTTCCTGATTCCAATACACCTGCCAAGTATAACAGTCCTAAAACTGCTTTGATTTCAATCATAGAGAATACCAAAACCGCCAGCGCCATCTGTTGCCTAGATATAGAGGTATGTGTAGAAAAAAAGTCTTGGGCTCTGTCAACCCTTAACTGGTCTGGTGGGGTTGAAGTCTTCTTTATCTGTAGTAAGTCTTGAGCAGTGTTGGATTAGCTTTAGATGTTTCGACGTTCTGATCTTTAGATTTCAGGTGGGTTTAAATCTTATGGGTCTGCAACGTCAATCTTATCTGTAACTGTTAAGCCTGAAGTCCGTGCCAGGCTTGTGCCAGTTATTCTGCAGTTTCAAAGTAGCATTCGATGTCTGTTGGTAAATCTCCTACTGTTTATTACAAGTGTCTCATCCTTTTATATTAGCAGTTTTAGTACTGCAGTTAAGGCTTAAACCTTTTAATTATATGGAGAAATTTTAAGTTAAAAGCTAAGTAATTGCTTAGCAAACGTTACGTTACTTCAAGCCTTTAAAGTCAAGACCCCGTCAACAAGTTCTTCATGTCTTTTGTGTCTTAATGTGTATGGTGTATGTAGACAGCAGCCTGGGCTTCTAATTCAGGCGGCGCTAGCTTGCGTGCACGTACCCGTGTACTTGGGCCTGCGCTTGTTTCCGGACCGCGTCTCCGGTGACCGTTAGCTCTCACTGAAGTTTCGATCCCAGCTGCTGATGCTAAACAAGTTAAAATCTCCCACCTGGCAGGATATCAGAAAGCTTAAGACAGAGCAAGCTCGAAAAGGCAGTAACTTGTCTTCTAACGTAACGAGCCTGGGAGTCTATTTTTTGGATCTGAGTGTACGAACGTTTACACGTTGAAAACTGACGCCTGGTAAATTCCATCTGTAACTAACAGCTCTCGATGGTCAGCTTGGCCTAACTTGGTTGCATACTTCTTGAGACTCATTGGAAGATTACCAGAACATAAGGTTGTAAATTTTCTCTCTGCCTCGGAGGATTGATTCTTGTTCTTGGTTGTTGTGTAACTTAAATAAGACCCACACAGGTGTAACAGACGAATTAAGCAAAGGTTCGTAATTTAAGGGCCTTGTCTACTGAGTTCTAAGTGAGGCCCCTGCAGGGGTAAGCGTGGCTTCGGCCTACTTATTGTGATTAACAGTAATCATTTCAATTATTGTTGTTTCTTTTTTTAACTTGTGTAAGCGAAGGCTGTTGTTTAACTGAAATTTCTCTTTTCTTACGGATTGCTTATGTAGGAGAAAACTTGCTGTTCATTATTATGTATCACGTGCAATAGAAGATCGTGGTCTTCATTTTTCTTTAAGAAATAACAAATTTATCTCAGATTATGCCAACAGTCAGAGTGATAATGATGTGCTCAGCCTGGATTCGCCGTTCCAAGTCTCCTATCCTTCGTCCATCCTATGTTTGGACATTTCATTACTCTTTAGGAAAAGCTGGTGAGTAATTGTCCATCGTTGTCCTGAGTGCTCATCATAATTTGGGTGAAATATTTTTGTGTGTTTGTGCTTTGGCATAGTTTTATTGTGCCTCCTGACCTGTAAGTGAGGAAAATTTTGTCTTATTCGTGATCTGAAAATACAGTCAAAAATTTGGCCTCACCGTAGTGAAACGGTACTGATAGGAGCTTTGCAACTCTTATGGTTTGTGATGTGCTTAAGATCTGGGTGTGATTATGTTTTTGTGAAGATTTTCGGACACAATAAGTTGTTTTATTACGTATGATTGTGATTTATGTTACGGGAAAGGCAGAAGGATGTCAGTTATTGCACAATGTACACAACATCCTTTACATTCAATTTCATTCAGAATTTGTGAGAAGAGTTTATTTTACTTTCTGAAGAGTGTGCTGGAGTTTGTTGCTGCGATGAGTAAACAGATTAGAACGTTTCCGCTGCCTGCGACGACGTCACACAATCATCTTCACTACTATTTATTAGCATTCAGGCATTTCTCCGTGAGTTTCATTTGTCTTCCGGAGATAATCAAAAGGAGAGCCGAAAAGGCAGATGAACATTGAGAAAGTTGGACGAATATTTAGGAAAGGCAGAAGAGGGCTACGGTAAGATTCAAAAATACAGACGATAGTTTCGAAACGACAGACGAAGGTGACACTGAACAAGACGAGAAAGAAACTAAGAAGTCGGAAGAGATAACGAAATTCATCATTGAAGATCAAATCAGTAATTGCGAAAAGTAAGGTGCGACAGCAGAAGCAGTGAGAGAAATAGTTGTTGGATTAGAGCTGCTAGAAGTTTGACTTGTTTTAGTTAAAGACCAGGAAGCTGTTCTTGGGGAAAGTGAACAGTCCAGATTAGTCAAGGCTAACGCTCGGTAACTGGAATTACCGTAAAAGAGACCAGATGATCGAAAGAACAGGAAGCTAACGTTAATAAAAGAGCAGCTGTGGCCTTATCTTCCACTTCACTCTCTGCTCAAGAAGTCGCCATCCAGATTAAAGAGCATACTGAAATGCACGATGCTACATATGATAAAGATGAGGTGGTTTCTGTTCCTGGTGAGCATAAGGTGCGGGTTAACCAGATGACAGAGGATACAGTTAATGAAGCAAATTACGGACCATATTTAACTGTAGGATGTTACTGACGATCTATACAAGACTGTACGTGCAGAAACAGACAGGTTAGCGAGTAATTAGAAGATGTAGGTCCCTTTGTGTTAGTTATATGTGCTAGAACTGGTATTGCTGTCCTACTTCTGACACGTTATTAATTCTCTCATCACATGTGGTGACGTGTTACACACCTGGCGTCAGTCACCTACCTGCTCTCCTTGGAGCCCCCACCCCCTCTCCCACAGGAAACCACCGGGAATTGACCGAGGTCCCACAGGGGTATCACCCAGGCAATTGTGCTACTTATATTCTAGGATCAAGCTCCTTCTCCTGATCCCCTCCGTCGTCATCCCCCTCACCCCAAACCCCCTCCTGGACCGATGGGGATCATGCAGCTCTCTGTTACCCCTCATTCTCCGACTCCCCAGTCGTCTTTTATAACTGGAACACTTGGGGCAGGGGGTGTCAGTCTGGAGCTGGGCAGCATAGGGAGATAATGTGTCTATTTCTTAATACAAATATTATGCGACACCAGCAGACACCACACTCATTTTGACATATTTTTCCGTATTCTCCTGAACTGTACACATATTTCACACACTTTTCCTCCAGTTCTAAGAATGGGACTCTAAAGCATAGGGAGAGGTGGTAGGCTGTTTGTTTATAACAAATTATGTCACATGTCAGAGTTAAGTATTACGTGGCACCAGCGAAGACCACACCCAGGCTGAAACGTAGGCACTCATCCGTCACCCATTTTACGTATTTTTACCGGATTTTTCACAATTTTACGTATTTCGTACAATTATGCAGCACTGTTTCCGACATCGCGTCGACGTCGTGATCCTCGCAGGCCATTACAATGCAATATGTGGCTGATTTAGATTTCACTGATACTGAAACACACCTCCCAACGCCATCTTTCGTAACTGGGCACCTAAATGGGCACGACAGGCATACACAGTCTGTTAATAACAAATTACGTCACATGAGGACTATTTGTTGATAACCAATTAATATTTCGAGCGACCAGCAGAAGCCACTACCGATTTTTAACCAAAGATGTTGTGTAAGAAATACCACACTACGTTGCTATATTGTGTAACGTTATAATTAAATTCTGATCCTCCAGCCGAAGACAGTATTCGTAGCACAGCGCTACAAAAATACTTCTCTAGAGAGACGTTCAGCATTCGCAACAACCGCATCGTAAATTATGTGGCCTGCAGGGTAGACCGCCCGCCTCAGACTCCGACGTGGGCGCGCGTAGGCGGGAACGCCGATGCTCGCGGACGCAGTGTCCAGGAGTAGTCGATGAAGCTTTGGTCTGGTGGCCGACACTGCTGTTGTATCAGTTCGGAACGAGGGGTCTCCCACCCGTGCTAATAACGGCCATCGGATCCTCAGAAGTAGGTGTAAATATCACAGCTTGATGCAAATATCCAGCGAATACAGGGAGGTGGGTAAGCTGGTACGGGACGGAACTTTTCGTACCATTGTGGCCACCAGGTCGCGAACGGGAGTGATCCACATTGTTTCAATCATCTCCCCAGTAGTGGCCGGCCGCTGTGACCGAGCGGTTCTAGTTGCTTCAGTCAGGAAGCACGGGGCTGCTACGGTCGCAGGTTCGAATCCTGCCTCGGGCATGGATGTGTGTGCTGTCCTTAGGTTCACGTATTTTAAGTCTAGTCGACTGATCATCTCAGATCTTAAGTCCCATAGTGCTTAGTGCCATTTCAACCCAGTAGTGGCAAGGATATTTGCAAAGTGTATGTGTAATCACCTCCAGTATGGTAGCTGGCACAAACGATACTCAGTCGTTCAGCGGAGGTCATGGCGCTACAGAAGAACCTATCGCAACTCGCGGACGTCTTTGCAGAGAAACGTTGCTGACAGTGTGAGCGCTAAGCAGTCCCCTCCCCTCCCCGACATTCAGTCCTTTCTCTCTCTGGACATCCAAGACAACTGTACTAACTCGCAGACACCTATATGCTCAGCAGGGGAAATCCGTGAACGGCTTTGCTAACAATCTAAGGGCAAAGCGCATCTCTAACCACCACACTTTCTTTCATCAGCAGGACTGGTGCAACAGACATGCCCCCCCCCCCCCTCAGACGTGAACCATACCGGGTAAGTCGGGAAAAAGTTACCGACCAAACATAATCGTAGGACCGGATCTGCCAGGTGTAACTGTCGAAACATTATAGTGCAGCATCACTGTAACTCTCACAAACTGACGCGGAAGCAGTCAGGAGTATGTGTGACGCCGCCACATACACAAGAGTCTGATGTGCTCGATGTGAAGCGACCCACTTCGTTTATCAATGAACATCTAATTTTAGGATAAAAACTGTATTTAATAATCCGCAATTTTTCCGTACCTTGCAATGTGAAAGCTATTAGTGACAGACGGAAAATGGATAGGACTATTTAGTGGGAAATTGAATGCAGTTTAATTTTACATCGGGAAACATTTTTCCTTGATGTTGCGGTGTCTGTGTTATTCGAGAAAAACGTAACAAAGTGACGTTCAACCGCCCGGCCCACCCGCACGCTCAAACCCCACCTGTCACTGCTTTCGGCGTGTTGTTCGTGACACACCCTGCTGCCAATACAGCAAATTTCGCGACTACAAGAATTTTGCCTGATCGACCTTACTCGGTCTTCCTCGACTGGGCTGTACTGTATATCGGCGTCACCTAGCTGCTCAAATCCCGGCTGGCAGAAATCGCTGTTTAAACTTGTAAATAAGTTGTATACAACTGCAACCAGTCACTTTTTTTAGTAATAATGCCTTATTATATGAACCGGTTTTCGAACCTTTTCAGGTTCATCTTCAGATGGTTTCGGGAGGATCTGGGAAGTTACATCATTACTGGTAGTAGCATAATGCTGGGTGCTGGTTCTATGGCAGAAATGACCCACTCCCTCCCTCTCCTTACATCATAAACACACCGGTGTCAATGTAATGTACTACCACAGAATATGACCTGTACCACATCTATAAAAGTTAAAGCCCTCCATTGCTAACATAAATCAGTACTTTATACATATTGATTCTAGCTGGAACAAACAGAAGCTGCCGTTACCAATATCCCACTTCACTAATATTACTATAAAAATAAGTCAAGAGTTAAAGAATTTTTATTGACGATTTTTTTAAATATTAAATGTACAGCCATAAAAACAGCTTTAATCGATTACAATCACTATAACTCTTATACATATACCTTCAGCTAAAATAAAGAGAATCTGCTCTTGATAATACCCCAGATCATGTTAAAGTAACAACAGAAATAAGCCAAAAGTTCATCTGAAGATTTGTTATTAATTTAAATATACAGGCCCTAATCATACAGACAGCTGCACCTCACTGCAGATACAATAAGTCTGGCATTAACATGAATCCCAAGGACTCAATAATACAAACATGATAACTGCAAGTAGAAATAAGATATCAGATCACCTGAAATTTGTTCTTGTAGTAATTTATTTATTTATTTATTTAATCTTGTGCTCTCATGTTATCGCCATTCTGATTAAAATACTTGCCCTTATATCGACTTTAATACATGTAAAGGACAACAGATTACATCTCTGTACAAAGTAGGCCTATGCCATATCTCTCTGTCAACATCTTTGTTATAAGCAACAGTTGTAAAGCGCATGCAGGATGCTGGAAAAGTGTCACACGAACTATATTAATTTACACTTTGACAGTGAAAGTGTTCTGGACATCCAAATGGAGGTAGACAGATTGACACTAACCGAAAAAGCCGCCTATACTGTGGCAGTAAATGAAAACTATGAATTTACATCCATATCTACAGGTAAGTTAGTCATGGCGATACATCATTACTGGTAGTAGCATAATGCTGGGTGCTGGTTCTATGGCATGAAGATGGGTCACACTTTAATGTAACTTCCCGGATCCTCCCGAAACCATCTGAAGATGAACCTGAAAAGGTTCGAAAACCGGTTCATGTAATAAAGCATTATTATCATTATTTAAAAAAAGTGACTTGTTGCAGTTGTGTGTAACTTATTTACATTCAATATGCTGTCACGGTTCTAAAATATCCGTAATGGATAAGCATAAACTGTTTAAACTCTCGCGGATGTTTTAGTCATCTACAAATCTGGTATTCGTATTCTAAACGAAAGTATTCGTTGTAATTGCGAAAGAATATAGCAGGCTTCAGTTTCACAAAGCGCCGACGTCCACACAGATAATGCGATCCCATTAATAGGAATTTGGTGTACTTTTAATTGTAAGTAAACATGTGGAACGTAATTTACACTTCAGCTAGAATGATTTGCACTTTTTCTCTGGCGCGCCACGGGTTCCCCTCCTGTGCCGACCTCCGGCCCCAGAGCTGCTGCTGCTGCTGCGGCCACCGCCCCCAGTGGCCTCCAGACTCTCCCTCTGCCTCTGTGCGCGGCTTTCAGCCTCTGCACCACTCGAGTCACTCCTCGCTGTCTTACCCCTTCACCGCCGTCCGGTCCTACTCCTTGTCAGCATGTCCCACATGTTCCTCTCCCCGAGAATTCTGAGGAGAACCTCGTCAGTCATTTTATCACCTCCACCTAATTTTCAACATTTATGTGCACCAGCACATCAAAACGGCTTCGATTCTCCCTGTTCCGGTTTTACCAGAGTCTGCGGTTAGCTTCTCTACAATGTTGTGCTTAATTTGCAGGAGAATTTTTTGAGGACATATGAATGAAGGCCAGCGTTTCCTACTACCAGTCTTCTTTCGGCCAGGAATGGCACCTTTAGCACGCCGTTGAACCTACTGCCGTTCGTGGCAGTTTCTGCCGATTAAACATACTGGCCCCAGGACGAGGGCGTGGTGAAAAGTAATGCCTCCACATTTTTTGTGCGAAAACTGTTCAAGCTACTTAAATAAAACAAATTATATTAACATTCTACATATTTGTTCTTCACGTCTACGTATTTCTTTCTCAACATAGTCATCCTGGCGACGCACATACTTCTCCCGACGTGGACCAATTTGTTGATACGGTTACTGTAGAGTGGTTGACTTTGGTAGTGGTGAAGCAGTACAAGCAGACTTGAGGTTGTCAACAAAGTCAAGTTCGCGAAGGTGTTCTCCAAGTTCTGGAAACATACAAAATCGTATGCAGCCAAGACGGGACCTTATGGAGGATGCTCGATGACTGTGAGCACTAGACACTGTGCGTCGTCTGGCATTGTCATGCTGAGGATGGGGATTTATCACTGAGTGCAACGTTACTCAGATGAACGTAACTAAAAACTGATGCAGTTGTTGAATGGATGGCAGATAGCCTTTGTTAGGCGAATAAATACTAGTAATCATAATACGTCCATTATTCTGCTCTCTCATACCCACAACCTATCAAATGTCAGGCAATCCACAATTAATGCAAATGAGCCTTTAAATACTTATTATTACGTATGTAGCATTGACAACCAGTGGCAACTTATAATAAACATTTAATTATGAGGCCCTGTGGCAACGCAAATCTGATAAATCTTACATGAGAGTCGGGAGGGGGGAAGAGGGAGGGGAAATTGAGCATAATCGTGTGAGTATGTAGTGACTGTCTTCTGTACAGACCACTTTTACGACAGTTTCTCAAGGTAATACATAGGACTACAGAAGGTAATACGTCAGAATTTTTCTATATTTTGCAGGCAAATTGTTTGCGGTGTCACACGGCAGATGTTTAGAGTGAGGCTCTGACACCATAATATTATAAATTACCTCAAAATTCCCTACGCCTGCGACGTCAGTGCTGCGACGTCAGTGCTGCGACGTCAGTCGGTGGCGGCGTCAGCAGCCCTCGCCTGTGGCTGGCAAGGGGAAGGTCTCAGACACGGCCAACCGATTCAGCTCAGATTTGGCAGGTCGCTTGTGTACAACCTAAAACGAAAGACTAGGATATTTTGGGTCAACACCCCCGGGTTTCTGAGAGAATCACCTCTAAAGGCTATGACGAGCAGTCTACTCAAAACTGGAGGGATCGATAGGTAATTGTAAACAGAGCATTTTTCATCATCAGGTATGGGGTCCGAAAACACATACATTTCCAGAAATCGAGGTAAGAAACATTTACAACTGCCGCATCTGTACCCACATGGTAAACGCTTTTCACTGACAGCACCAAAAGCATAGCCAGCATGGTAGCTCAACGTGTTCGGTCAGAGAGCCGTTTGGCCTATGTAATAAAAAAGTGGAAGGATCAGCAAACGAACTCTAACGGGTGTCATGCGACGTCCTCAACGACCAAAAACGATCATCAACGAACAAAAACGCAAAAAAATAAAGAAATAAAATATGGCGCAATGGCCAAGGTAACAGGCTGGGAATCGGAGAACACGGGTTCGAATCTTGAAGAAACCTAGCGGATGTTTTTCCTTTCGTTTTTATTTCTCCTTATCTCAATTGATAGGGACTGGAGGGTTAATAAGGTAAGTAAATCAATAAGGAATGATGATAATAATAATAAGGTACGCAAATAAATTTCTCAAACCTCTTGGCATAGTAAACAACTAACATTTTACTCCTGGTTACTTTACAATGGCTCTTCCAGTCACTGTTACGTGTCCTCACTTTTCTTCTAACAACTAGATGGATGGCACTTGTCATATAAACATTCGAAACAAATATACTCACGGCACCAGTAACATTTAATGAACGCCTGAAAAATCGGTGCTGAAATTTGGTTATGAATTATGCTGTGAATAGTTATTGCATCCATGCGGTTGTGCAATTCCCGCTGGGTTTCCAGAAGCACACAGTTTTTCACCTGGGGATAGAAATAAACATTTCCAGGCTTCAGAATTGCAATCACACGGTTGGCATACAGATGTGCAGTTTGGCGGTATTACTTTCACTGTGCACGTCGGCTGACAATCGCCATCTATAAACATTGTGTCATATTATACTATTACTTTGTCTACTGCAGGAATCCACTACTAGACAGAACTTGTTATCAGAAACGTATGGTTTTAAAACATTCCCAAGAAATGTTCTGCAAATCGCATTCGTCAGTTTCCCGGATTTGGAGCAGGTAATGTAAACAGTTTCCAACGAGTCGGTTAAACGCTTGACCTCTACAAGAAAGGAATTTTACATTTGGTCCCCGGGTTATTGAAAAAGCAGGAAAACCTTAGGCAACACTTTTCCAGAGGCTGTAATGGCATATTGCGCCGTGTACGAACGTGTTACTTTGTTTTTACTGCCAACTGCGACAAGAGTTCGTTTTTCTCCCTTCTGCGATAACGTGCGTCGAATGTTCACTCGACACTCGCATCCTGTTTGATCGGTGTTGATCACGTATTCACGATTAAAACCGGTCATAAGTGACGCCGTTTGCGTGTTGAAAAGAGCTGCCACTTTCTGTATATCTTCTATATTTTATACCTCCTTATGAGAGACGTGCCGTTGACGAATTATATACTCCGATTTATAATTTCTTGCCCAAGATAATGATTCAGCAAACGCAAAATCCTTGTTGGCCGTATATTGAAGCGCTGCACCTGCAGCCCACTCCTGAAGTATTCTCGTTGTTACATTCTCGTTACGACAAAGAGATTCGACAAATCGGTCGTATGTCCACTTATTTATCGCCTGGTATTTGTATCTTGTCCCTCCTTTAACGATATCACTTTCCCACAATTTCAAGTCGTCCTTCCTTTTCAGTGCTGTTGTTGCAAGTTCCAATTTGGATGATTCCTGGCTAGCGCTACCGCCTTTACTTTTACTTCAAGGGGTGTAGCGCCGTAGTTCAATCGTTAAATAACCGGTTCGTAATACTCATCGGGAACAAATGAAGCACATATTCCCAATGACGTGGAGATTTCCAAACAGTTATGACCATTTTGCGATTCACTAGTCGGGATATCTTCCACTGAATCACCTGCTGCTTCGTCTTCGTGGCATACTACTTCAGTATTAACAAAAGTCATTCCTTCGTCAGCTCCAAAGATCGCTCGACAATAGCCGCTCCTATCAATCTGGAACGCCGAGAAACAGAACTGCCTGCTTCCAGTAGTGCATTGGTTCAAATGGCTCTGAGCACTATGGGACTTCTGAGGTCATCAGTCGCCTAGAACGTAGAACTACTTAAACCTAAGTAACCTAACGACATCACACACATACACGCCCGAGGAAGGATTCGAACCTGCGACCACAGCGTTCGCGCGGTTCCAGACTAGCGCCTAGAACCGTGCGGCCACTCCGGCCTGCTACGAACCCAGGTTTTACGATTCCCAACCAGTTAGCTTGGCCGTTGCGCTAAGCTTTTTTATTTTATTTTTGTTATTCATTTTGTTCGATACTGTTCGTTGTGTTCAGTCTGGGCGGACGTCACAAGGCATCCACTCAAATTGATCGTTGATTCTTTGACTCAGTTTTAGAGAGCACGAAGCCCTCTGACCGAAACGCTGAGCTACCGTGCCAGCAGCTATCGGCGAAAAGCGTTTACCATGTGGGTACAGAAGCGGCAGTTTTAAGAGTTTCTCACCTCGATTTCTGGAAAAGTTCCCATTTGCGGACCCCATACCTGATGAAAAATGCCCTATTTACAATTATCTATCGATCCCTCCAATTTTGAGTCTATTGCTCGTCATAACCTTTAGGGGTAATTTTCTCAAAATTACGGGGCAGTTGACCCAAAATATCTTACAGTCTTTCGTTTTAGGTTGTACATAAGCGATCTGCCAAATTTGAGCCGAATCGGTTGCCCGTGTCTGAGGCCTTCCCCTTGTGAGTGTCGGACGACCCTAACAGTTTCCAAGATCAGCTGCTGGCTGAAGCTCACGAATCTCGCGAGTCAGCAGTCGACGCTATGAAGTAGAAGTTATAAGATGATGTTACGAAATTTAGTTAAGAGATGTGATTTCTTTCCAACAAGGAAACTTGAATCTGATTGACTGGGCTCTGAAGGGTCTGAGCTCTGAATGATCACATGCGGACGCGAGCTCTCCGACGAGAATTCTCTGGGCTACGTTTTGCTCGGTTAAGCTTACGAAGCTCGAGGTTCCGTTTCCACTTGCAAGATACGGATCTCCAGCACCCGTCCCTACGTTTGGCGGACGATTGTGCCGCTCGCCAAAGCTTCTGCCTCACTGCAGCTCGTCAGACACTCCCCCTGCGCTAACCTCCCACCCTCTCGGAAGGACGCTGCAGGCTGGCCGCCTGTGTAGGCCACTGTGCCTCCAAAACATTTCTCTTGTTCCCTGCTATCATGTGAATGTGTTTTAGGATAATACGACAGCTGACAATCACTTGTAATCCACAGCTGCAATTTATTATTCAGTTCGGTAGTGGACTAATGTGAGGTTATGTGAATCTGCATATGTTGCAGGACTGCTTGTTGTACAGTGTTAAAGGACGATTTTCAGAAACAAACACTGAACTGTGTTTTAAATCACAGGTATGAAAGAGCTTCGAATTAAAGAGTACTCTCCATGTAAAGTGTAGTAGTTGCCTAACGATAATGACAAACCCAGTAACTCTTTATTCCAAGCAGTGAGTGGAGGCAGTCAAGTTGTTGTAACAGGAAATTCACGTGAAATTAGTCTCCTCACTCTGCTTCTGCACAGAGACAAGTAATGAGTAGGAAAGTTACTAAACCTTTTGGATAATTGCACGACCGACAGTCGAATACACTGACACCGTACTACTGTAAAGTTCGGGTGACTTTTCTTTAGTCAGTGTGTAGGTCATTGACTAAAGAAAACTCTGCAGGTGAATGGGACCCCATGCTCTTCAAGATGTTCTGGTCGTGCGAATTAATTTCGAATACAGGGTGTTTCAGAAGTGATGGTCAATAATTCACACATTGAATAGTTCTTGCCTGTGCTTTCAAACGTCCCAATACACATGGGTACATGAATCAACCGTTTTAGACATATAGCACATTGAGTGTTCCAGTTCATCAGTGTCAAGGAACACATGGCATCTCTAAACGTTGAAGTAGGTGTTCAAAATGTGGTCCATGCGTCTGAATGCAACAATGAACTCATCTCTAAAATGAGTTACGAATCCTCTCAGGCAGTTCTACGAAATCCTCTACATGCTGGAGCGCTGCTTCAATCCGCAAGTCTAGTTCCTCAAGAGAGCTGATCTCGTGGGGCCATATCAAAAGCCAGGTCTACGCTAACCACAGCAATCAGCGAGATTTAAATCCGTAGACTCTAGTTAGGCAGAGTAATGCCTATGCTGTGGCCTTCAATGTTGGCCGTACATCCAAATTAGAAGCCGGCGCACTCTTAGATGAAAATGTGGCTGATGCATGACGGCGCCACAGCACATGTTCAGGCGTTGGTTCAGTGGGACATCATCGTGTAGATCTGGAAGTATAGTCCGCAGAAACCGCATGCACTGCTGTCCGGTTAGTCTTTGTGGTATGAAGAGTGGTCCAGTTACATGGTGTCCGAGCAGTCCTGCCTTGACCTTCAACGAATAATGCTGCTGATAATGTGATATATGGGTTCCGTTAGGACTAAAATCCGGCCCAAATGTGACACTTATCGTAGTTAAAAATACCCTCACGGGTAAATGCAGCCTCATCTTTGAACAAAATACTACTTGCAGGCAGGGGATTCAGGATACAATATTGTTTCACCCATTAGTAGAAATTCTCTGTAACAGGAAGTCTGCACTGTTGAGGGCTTGCACTCGCTGGAGATGATATGGATAGATGTAAAATCCGCCACACACTGCTACGGCTCACGACACACTCTTGGCTAGCAATCCTCCTCGTTGAAGTACGCATTGTACACGTACATCAGAGTAACACCCTTTCCTCAGCATCGGGTGTTATGGATGTGGATCGACCTTCTCGTACATGTGCGAAACTCCGGGTTTCTCCAAGGCGTTATTATAGCCAGCTTAATCTACGCCTGTTGGGCTGCCTGCAGAAAGAGAGAGCTTCTTCATAGTATACCGTCGCGTCCGCTGTGTTGTGAGGCGCCTCGTATACCATTTGTATATGTATACGTGTATGATATCGAAGAGGGAAAGAAGAGGACAACGACGACAGAGCATGAGAAGAAATGTTTTTGTTTGGGTTTACCTATTTGTTGTCCACAACACAGAACTACACGGCCGCGGTATCACCTGATTCCGGAATAGCTAGCTTAATATATTATTAAGGTAGTGGGTTTCGATGCAGCGTTATTTAAGTGTGATATTATTCTTCACTTAACCTTTGAGACTAAGAACCAGCTACTCTTAATCAGGCCCAATACTTGACTTTTAACGAGAGCACGTACGATCAGTCTGTCACAATATTAAAAATACGTAAGATTCTACACCACTATACGAACAAACTTGTTTATATTTTGTTATTTCATGAACAGTGATTTTTTCTTACATTTTTTCCACAAAAAATGGAAATTTTTTTTTATCAAATGCTTTCAAATGTTCATATAGAGGTATGGATGATTTGTGGGCGCAAAATAGTTTGTAAACGTGTGCATGAAAAATAGTACACTGTTTCTGCTGACCACCACGTATGAGCGTTTGGGTTGCTAGGCTACTTCGATCAACAGCATTTATATTGGATTTTGGAAATGATCTTTGATGAGCCATTCTGGAGGACGTAAGTTTGTATCCAAACATTCCACACTTTAGCGATAATTAAGAATTCGCGTAAATTTCCTTTCGCGCCGCCGTTGGTTTGCTTTAAACTCGCAAAAATACGTCTTGATACCGCGACACACTCGCGACGCTTACTAGCCTGTCACTAAATTGACCTTGTAACACTACCGCCCTTATCGGACGTAGGTTAGCTCTATAAAGCCTGTACTGTAATAAGTTCACGGGCTTCACCTTATAAACAAGGATTTTAGTACATTAGTTGACCGCGCGTACCTAATAGAAGCAAGATCGGACTTATCTTCAATCAATAACTACAGTGATGCATCAAGCAAATGTAAAGCATAATTGCTCTTTCGCATGGACAAGAAGTACGCACAGTAGGTGCTATCTATAATTACTAATTGCCTAAGTAGGCTGGCGACCGAATTGTTGAGTTTTTCCTTGTACAAGTGAGTGCATGTACAAGCATAGTAACACGTAGTAATGATGCGTTATATGGCAAAGTTTGGAACCCGAAAAATTCCACTGAACTAAAGTTCTCTCTTTTTGTACTAATTTGGACGAATTACATTTACACCACACCACACAGTAATGATTACTACTAACTGCATTTTGTATGTTGGGCAGACTGTCGACGCTAGGGCAATCTATGCCCGATTTCAATCTTGAAAGTACACACACAATATCACTATGAATGATGGAAATACACTAATACATTTAGGCTTAATATAGAATTTAGCTTTACTGGTCAAATCTAATCAACACATTTCCAGGTTTGAAAGAGTGGAGAAGAGAAGGGGGGGCCCTGAAACTGTTATAGTCGTTATACTGAAACTGTTAAGTACTGAAGGCAAATTAACACACGAAATTATCAATCTATAGATAACTACTCTTTTGTCTTACTTCTGAATAATTTAACTGTCATTATTTCTGTCTCAGATTAATTAAGTAACATCGCTAACTCAATTCAAAAAAAACTCTTTTGTTCTTTACCAACATTTGCAACAGCACACAGAACTTTAGATCCCTTTATGGCATAGATTAATCTGCTGATAATTTTCATTAACACTAACATTAAACTTTCAGTTTAGGATACTCGGATTGCACAATACGACGTAAGGATCCTGTCTAGGTCAGTGATCAGGATAAGTCATGGCTAAAGCAATTCTGGTAAAAGTCACGTTATTGTTGAATCGTTAGAAACAGTTTCTACACTGGTCCACACAGATACACTTCTAAAGATGAAATAAATGTTTGACCTGTGCAAGTCGGTGCGGCGGATGGCGGGCAGCGAGATGGCGGGCAGCACGGCACACATACAAGCACGGCTAAGGCTCACACAATATCGGCACTTTCCATCTTCGTAGCGTCGTAATTTTTCCAATTTTGTGCCTCAGAATATAGCCATGCCAAGTAGTCGTCGGAATCGGTTCACCCGAGGCTCAATGGAATCCACTTTTCCTGGGTAGCCTCCTCGATACAGTACGTGTACTTCCGACTGTTGCTCGCCTCCGACTGTGTCACTGAGCCCGTTGTGCCGAACCGCGCCCAGTGTGCGTTTTCCCGCCTCGCCTGCCTCCACCTTTTCCCGCTCCCCTACAGGTAGGGTATTCACCACAGGTTTTCTACTACACATATCCTAATGCATTACCTACGTATGGACCAAGTGTATAAATTACAATTTTCACATCTTACAATAGTTTTAACATTAAATACACCTTCCTTTGATTACCACATTATTTGAAATCTAACATAAATAATAATATTCGTTTCAAAAGTTACTCACAGTTTCTTTAACATGACACTAAAAGAATCGAAAAAGAAACTCAACACATTGCTATTATTAATTTATCTAAATTCAAAAAAAAAAATTATTATATGTATAATTCTCGTTACACATGCCCCTGTTTCCAGAAAATTTTCGTAAGTCCAAATTTTATGGGAACACTAAAACTTACAATTATACAGTGGTTCCGAATCTTTACTTAATTGCCCAACAAGATTTACACTACATATTTCCTTTTACTCACTGTATATAGGTTTACACTTTTTTAAACACTTCAAGAATAACTACTTGTCATTTACTCAAGTGCCTTTTGCACAGTCCAACTTCCCCTCATAACCTCACTAAAATAACAATTTAATCATTTTGTCTAAATTTCTCAAAGAAATAATTTAAAATTCTGGAATACAAACATTTAACTGCAAAAACAATTTCATATTTTGTATACACTATAAGATAATTTATCGCTGCATGCTTTGAATAGCAGTCCATTTTCTTACTTACTAAACGAAACACACACACATATATTCAGAAAATTAACTACACGTATTTGCTGCCTATTATGCGGATTTGGGCAGTCCTTCTCACTTCATATTGTGACATCTTCTGGATCACATTTACAATTTTCCATAGATTATTTATCTGCCCTCATTGGTATTTGTTAGTCCTTCATATTATGGTTCATACACTGCCCATTTTCATTTTGACAGTCCCATCTTTTATCTGGCTGATAGCATTTATCCTTTCTTTTCAGTCCTTTTCTCCATACATTTTTACAGTTACAGTACAATCGGTAATCTGAAACTCACATAACTACATTAGCACACTTTCAAGGGTATACAGACATTTACCAAGATTAGATACATTTAGAATAACTTGGGTTCAGCATAAGATACAGCACATTTACTCGTTCCTAGGTACATACAGTTTCAGGTCCACAATATTTCTTACGCCTAAAGGTCTTTTGGATTTTGGGTAGATCAGGTAGTAAGCATTGTCGTGTGGAATATTCTGTATTATATATGGTCCATTATAAATATATTTAAATTTTGAAATTTCATGGTTTAGTTCACTAGACTTTTCGTGGGTTTTTAAAAGAACAATCTCCAATTTTAAATTTTGAAACTTTTAAATTTTTATTGTGTCTTTTAGATCTAGATTCAGCTTTTTGCTTCGCCCCTTTTATCACCAATTCTTTCTTTTGATCCAATCCCAAACTTGTACAAGGTGGAAACTCTAGTTTTTCTTCAATTAAACTTTTACTACTTCTGCCTAACAAAATTTCTTCCGGTGGAAATCCTGTAGTTTCATGATGTAATGTGTTCATGACATTCTCAAAATCCGATATAAACCTGCCCCAGACTCTAAATCATGCCCCTTCCTGTATTTTCCGCAACGCACCTTGGTCGACTTTGACATCGTTCCAAGATACGTTCCTAACCTGTGAACCTTTTATATCTGGCGGCTTTATCGGTTTCTGGAGTTCAAAGTTTTTATTTACTTGAACCCTTTGCAAAATAAACTCTGATTCGTCCGGTGGCTCTTTCTTTCTTTGTTCGGTCTCAACGTCTGGATTTTGCTTTGAAGTTTCTTCATCATTAGGTACAATGCCACAATTAACTGCATCCCTATTATTTTCACTGATTTTCTCATACCCTCTTTCAGTAAAAGCATATTCATTTTCCTTTACACCTGAAAATTCATCTTCACTAGAGTCATTACTACTCTCTTCCTCAACATCAGATTCACTTAAGCACGCTACTTTTGCACAATAGGGAGCGTTAGTACATTCCTTTTCGTCTGTATTTGCGTATCTTTCATCATCTGAACTATCGTCGGAATCCGACCATTCCGGATCGCTTTCAGGTTCTAACATAAAAGCTTTTCTGAGACAGGCACTAAGTCCTTCCTCTGAATTAAAATCTAAGCCTGACGACAATACAATCTCCTCTTTTGGCAAAACGGCCTCATCCTCAGCTTTATTCACATCCACTGTGACTTCATATTCGGTGTAATCCTCGTGGACTTTAATTACTTTCAGGTAATCATCTACCCCTTCTCCACGGTGCCTCTCGGTAGCAGCTTGTACTATTGGCGGACTGTTAGCAGAAGTTATTTCTTCGTCAATGCTAAGGATTTCATTCTCCAAATCCTTCCTATCATTAACCTTCCTCCTATCGGCAGCACGCGTACTTTGCGCGGCGCTATGTATTCTCCCCTCTTCAAATTTGGGCCACGTCACTTTATGGACGTCCCTACTATCTCTCTTTCCACCAAATAATTTCTTCGCCTCATACTCCCTTTTAAAATCCTCCCACTCACATTGCTTTAGGCCCTTGTACAGATCATCGATCTGCACACGCCAATCAGTTACTTCTGCTAGTTCATCCTCGCCTTTTATCTCATTGCAAACACTGCTAACCGCACCTCTCTGTGTATTCACAGTTTCATTTATTGTTTCCTTTGCCACGGAATTATCACTCGTAAAATTTTCATTAGCTCTGACTGCTACGTTCGTACCTACTGCTGCCGTATTGCTAGCGGCTTCTTTCCGAACAGATGTTCGGCTAGGCTGGGCCGTTGCCCTCTGATGCTCCACTCGCCTGTTAACATGTATCGCTCTGAGCGGCAGCGATGATTCATTCTGGCTCGCACCTGACGCTTGTTTCCCCACAACACGTCGCGGCGTTCCATGCTCGTCCCTAGCCTGTCTTATTACATTACGGTCGGTCCGGTATCTTTTCTTGAATCGGGGCCGGTATGTATTGTCCGCTTCCGTTTGGCCCGCAACGTTCGCGGAAATTAGTTTCCCGCGTCGTTATTATTTTGCGCGGTATGCCCTCTACCGCGACCTGGATTATTTCCTCTGCCTCTTCCTCTCTGTATTACATTGACGCGAAATCCATCGCCGTCATTTCGTTCGTCATTGCGTCGGTTATTATGGTTACCAAAATTTTGATAATTGGCACGACTTTCGCGCCAATGATCTTCGTCTTCGACTCTTTCGAGAAATGCTTGGAAGCTGCGATGATTGCTTCCTACATACCTTTTTGAATCCTCCGGAAGCTTTTTATATAGCTCCCAGGTAATTTCCGAATCTGATCTACCTCTTAAGTGTGTCAATTTTCGGTACCAATGCTCACAGAAATCTTTCAAAGAATTCCTGCCCCGGTTATCATGCTGTTTGGCCATGATGAACTCCCTCCATAAATGGTCCTGTTTTTGTTCAGACCAATATTCTTCCGTAAATCTCTGCCTAAATTCCTCGAACGTCATTTGTTCGGTATTTAAATTTATTCCCCAGCGCTTAGCGTCACCCGCTAAGGCGCTAATTACAACGTTTATCTTTTCCTGATCAGACAAGTGCTCAGGAAATACTCTCTTGCAATTTCTGATAAAATCTAACGGATGCCACCCGTTATGTTTCTTGGCTGGATCGAAGCGTTCCTCGCCTTCTAACAGCTTCGTAATTGGTGTGCCATTACAGACAACACCAGGCCTATCTTTAATTGCGCTCTCCAGATCGAAAATTTTGCCCTGAATTTTCGTAGTATTTTGTTCACAATTGTGAACACATCCAGTTACTTTTTTACTTAAATCACTTTCAGTGTCCAAAACTACCTTTTTCAATTGTGATATCCCGTGTTTACATTCGTTCACGATCTCAGTTTTAAGACCGAAAACTTTTTCGTCTACCTTAGTTTCAACCAGAGGTTCTACTTTCTCTTGGATGTTGAGGATTTCAACATCGAATCTACTATTAACGTTTTCAATTTCCTCCTGCATAGTATCCATATTTTTGTTAATGGTATCAATTTCACGTTTCAGTGTATTTACCACAGAACTTAAAATTAGTAAACAGATAGAACAGGTAGAACAAAAAGTGGGTAATTTAATTCCCTGTCCTTCGACCTGTGCTTTAATTTGATCCACCTGTGTTTTGAGCTGCTCGTCAACGTGTGTTTTAAGCTGACTAACCTGACTACCGACTTGTTTTTGAAGCTGATCATTCTGTGTTTTGATCTGCTCACTCTGTCCTGAAATTTGTTTGGTTAATTGTTCAAATAAGTCGTTCATACTTAAAATTTTTATACTGTTTTGTTCTACAGGATCGATGTGTTCCGATTCTACTTCAGAAGTTTCTTTCGGTTCTTTCTTTATCTGTGGAGACTCAAACATGTCAGTGGATTCATTCACATACCCACTATCATCTACAAAGTCACCCTCTGCTTCCTGTTTTGTCCCTTGTTGTGTCCGAGGTGATCTCAACCTTTCAATCTGTTCATTGACGTGTTCGTGGTATTGTATGTACGCCAACTGTCTTTCGCTAACGTCATCTGTTATCTGGCCGCGTAAACTCCGGCTACTGCCAGCCGCATTCTCCATTTCGCTTGGCGCACCTACCCCGTCTACGTTTCTGTCCATACTAAATGCCAACTACACCACACTATTATACTTGGCTCACACTGCAGTTTCTTTTGCTAAACTTTATTGCTATTCGTGCCACTGAACAACCACTGTTCAATCTTTACGTTAATTTGTAACCGACAACAGATGGATGTCCTGTCACCGGGAAGCCACTTGTAACACTACCGCCCTTATCGGACGTAGGTTAGCTCTATAAAGCCTGTGCTGTAATAAGTTCACGGGCTTCACCTTATAAACAAGGATTTTAGTACATTAGTTGACCGCGCGTACCTAATAGAAGCAAGATCGGACTTATCTTCAGTCAATAACTACAGTGATGCATCAAGCAAATGTAAAGTATAATTGCTCTTTCGCATGGACAAGAAGTACGCACAGTAGGTGCTATCTATAATTAACAATTCGGTCGCCAGCCTACTTAGGCAATTAGTGAGTTTTTCCTTGTACAAGTGAGTGCATGTACAAGCATAGTAACACGTAGTAATGATGCGTTATATGGCAAAGTTTGGAACCCGAAAAATTCCACTGAACTAAAGTTCTCTCTTTTTGTACTAATTTGGACGAATTACATTTACACCACACCACACAGTAATGATTACTACTAACTGCATTTTGTATGTTGGGCAGACTGTCGACGCTAGGGCAATCTATGCCCGATTTCAATCTTGAAAGTACACACACAATATCACTATGAATGATGGAAATACACTAATACATTTAGGATTAATATAGAATTTAGCTTTACTGGTCAAATCTAATCAACACATTTCCAGGTTTGAAAGAGTGGACAAGAGAAGGGGGGGCCCTGAAACTGTTATAGTCGTTATACTGAAACTGTTAAGTACTGAAGGCAAATTAACACACGAAATTATCAATCTATAGATAACTACTCTTTTGTCTTACTTCTGAATAATTTAACTGTCATTATTTCTGTCTCAGATTAATTAAGTAACATCGCTAACTCAATTCAAAAAAAACTCTTTTGTTCTTTACCAACATTTGCAACAGCACACAGAACTTTAGATCCCTTTATGGCATAGATTAATCTGCTGATAATTTTCATTAACACTAACATTAAACTTTCAGTTTAGGATACTCGGATTGCACAATACGACGTAAGGATCCTGTCTAGGTCAGTGATCAGGATAAGTCATGGCTAAAGCAATTCTGGTAAAAGTCACGTTATTATTGAATCGTTAGAAACAGTTTCTACACTGGTCCACACAGATACACTTCTAAAGATGAAATAAATGTTTGACCTGTGCAAGTCGGTGCGGCGGATGGCGGGCAGCGAGATGGCGGGCAGCACGGCACACATACAAGCACGGCTAAGGCTCACACAATATCGGCACTTTCCATCTTCGTAGCGTCGTAATTTTTCCAATTTTGTGCCTCAGAATATAGCCATGCCAAGTAGTCGTCGGAATCGGTTCACCCGAGGCTCAATGGAATCCACTTTTCCTGGGTAGCCTCCTCGATACAGTACGTGTACTTCCGACTGTTGCTCGCCTCCGACTGTGTCACTGAGCCCGTTGTGCCGAACCGCGCCCAGTGTGCGTTTTCCCGCCTCGCCTGCCTCCACCTTTTCCCGCTCCCCTACAGGTAGGGTATTCACCACAGGTTTTCTACTACACATATCCTAATGCATTACCTACGTATGGACCAAGTGTATAAATTACAATTTTCACATCTTACAATAGTTTTAACATTAAATACACCTTCCTTTGATTACCACATTATTTGAAATCTAACATAAATAATAATATTCGTTTCAAAAGTTACTCACAGTTTCTTTAACATGACACTAAAAGAATCGAAAAAGAAACTCAACACATTGCTATTATTAATTTATCTAAATTCAAAAAAAAAATTATTATATGTATAATTCTCGTTACAACCTGCATACATCTACAACCAATTTCAAGGTCATAATTCGCCCTACAAGATTGTGTGCAATTTAACTTCGTCCAATCAATTATTTCTGGAATCTTAATCACTTATCCCAACTTTCTATGAGTAAACGATTGACGTCACGTCATCTACATAGTTATTAAACTATTATTCCAAATGATAAACATTTATCGTCATATTTTAACGGTAATCAGAAAAAAAGATCGTAAAATAACAACAGATCGCAAATCGCACGTACCTAAATGATAGCTTTGCATGGCGTCGGGACTCAACCACGCAAAACTATATAAAGAGATCCCCAAATCTCAATTTCTCCATACCAACTGACAGATTTGTAATAAGATATTCAACACCTCGTAGATCAATCCCGACTTGTAATGTTATAATAGGATCGTGCTGCCTCAAGGGCACTGCCATTCGCTTTGCACCACATGAAGGCCATTCCAGCGTATTCTTCATTGGTGTAACCTCTCTCTCCATGATGCCTTCATATTCGTAACTGATTGTGAGGCCTGTACATCAGAGTGCAAGGGGAGGGGGGGGGGGGAAGGGGGGGGGAAGTAGTTGGGTATGCGTAAACGGATAGTAGATTCCAAACCTTAGGATACCAATCTAAATATCGTGGTATCCATCGGCATTTATAGTTTGTTGCCATCTCTAATTAATATGATGCCTTGGCAAGGGATGATATGCGCACCAGTGTTCATTGGATCTCTTTAGCTACTTTTGGCCCGTACTTTCCATGTGCACTACTGAAACACCCTGTATATTGGTATGAAGTAATATCGCTGTTGTGCACAACAGTGATCCTTGCCGCTTGTTACTTGAGAATAGAAACGTAGGGTTCCCTGCACGTCCCAGTGCAAACACGCATGCATGCATGCCCTTACACTTTACTTCAGCGGGTGGTTTTGGGTACGATCCTCACGACTATCCCCTCAGGGGCTCGCCGCTCTTTGGCGGGTTGGTGCAAGGCTACCACGGGGCCCCAGCCTTTGCAGCATCTCTTCCTTTCCCTGCTATATGTCTATCCTCTTGCTTTTCTTTTTCCCGTCCCTTGGGGAACATGTTTGGAATCTTTCTCGGAATATGTTCTGCATTTTCAGTAGCCTGACATCGTCACTTATTTTCGTTACTTTCTTTATTTATTCCCCTTCTCTCATCCATCCTCTGCTTCGGCGTTTGAGGTTCCTCTTTTCGTTCTTCCACCCTCTCTGCTCCCAAAGGCCGGCCCACGCATCTGATGCGTAACAGGTGATGTGTAACGCGTAATTCCCAGCCCCAGGTGGAATGTTATAGTTTGCACATACCCCTTTGTACAGGCCAGGCCCTGGGAGGGGTGATTACCAATTGGTCCCTCTGAGATGTTACCTTCACACCTCGCCAACACCTGACAGGCAAATTGAGAACAATAACCTAAGACGGGTAAGCCCCCTACTGAGGGGTGGCCCCCCAGTTGGAAAGAGCGCGCCGTCAGAGAGACTGACTCATTGTGAGAAAATCGCCAATGATTGCCAATCATCTTCACAGTCTACACCTACTACACACGAACGAAATGTTGCTAACGATTCAAAGACTCTACCAGCTGCACCACGGTTCATTGTGGTCTCCTGTACAGAGGATGGTCAGTCCTCCATTTATTATTCAGAGAGGTGCTGATGCAATTGCTGGAACTGTGAAATCCTGCTTTAGTTTACGCATGACACTTTGCTTTTGGAGACTACTTCTGATTCTCAAGCACTACAACTGCTTGCTGCTTTGCTCCTCCATTGCCATCATATTCGTGTCAAGTCCCATCGGATGCTCAATTCTTCACGCTGTGGTATTTACTATAGGCTGCCCGATGGTCTAACCGAGGCAGAAATTCAAAGATACCTCTCTGAGAAGGGCGTCATTGCAGTACATCGAATGATGGAAAAGGTAGTTGCCCATAGGCTCTCTTCTCACTTTTGATAGAGTAGTGCTTCTAACAAAGACCAAAGCAGGCTATGAAGTTATCTCAGTCCATCTGTACATTCTGAAACCGAGTTTTGTTGTAACGATGACATTGGTAGCAATACCTCAAACATCCTGCCAACTCCTGGTCATATGTGTAACCTGTCGTAGGCATGCTCATGAGGGCGATTGTCTACCTCCCCTCCACTGTATCAATTGCTATGGCGTCTTTGCAACCTCCTCCCGAAATTTTCCTTCACCTGGATCTGCTGGATGGCCTGCTCATTGAGATACATGGGACAAAGTGCCTTACCCTGTTGCTCGCAAGTTGTTGACTAGTCAGTAACCCGGCGATTTACCATTTGGCACTTACAGTACTCTATGTGGCCATGTCCTTCATGGAGCAAGGTGTAGCAGAAAGACATGAAACCTCAAATTCACCACCGTATTTCTAAATGACAGCATCCCAGTCTCCTCCTCCTCCTCCTCCTCCTCCTCCTCCAGCTGCGCAGCAAGCCACGAAACTTTCGCCCCCTAGGGCGAAGTCACATGCTTCACTACCAGCAGGCCGGAAAGGACAGAAGGAATACTCCTGAAAAACCTTTTTACGTCCAGCCAACAAACATCTGAATCATCTGCCACCCGCAAAGGTTCCAAAAAGTCAAAGACAAATGGTCATCGCCTTCGCCGACTCAGACTCTTTACCTGTGTCACCACTTGACACCCTCACCCAGCCAACCTCCTTGTCGCTGGTGCGCACTGCCAACAGATTTTCTTCCCTGGACTCTGCAGACCAATGAAGGGAGAATGTCGACGCCTCTGTACATCTAATGGAGCACGATCCTCGAGCGTCCTTGCTCTGTAGCAGGGAGTCTTTCAAGTTTGACTCTCGGCAGCCAATGAGATGACGCCTCTTCATTCTTTCCCTCCTCCCCTGTCCTCGTCATGACTCTCCTCCAGTGGAAAGTTTATGTCCTCTTTGCTAGATGCAACACGGCACTGTTGCTCATAGAATGGCAACGTCCACTTGTTCTCTGCCTCCAGGAAACGAAATTGCGTCCTCACGACTCCTTTGCGCTCTCGCGTTTCTTCCCGGTAGGCTTTGACCTTCTCCCTGAAGACGGCATTCCATCTCATGGGGGCGTCATGCTACTCTTCCAGAATGACGTTGATAGTCAACCCATCTCCCGGACTACCCACCTTCAAGTAGTTGCAGTTTGTACGTACCTTCCTCACTTCAGCTTTCCCTTTGTACCGTTTACATCCCTCTGTCATTCAGTGTCACAATGGTAGATTCCTACAGCTTATTGGGTACTCCCTCACCCTTTTCTGCTGCTCGGTGACTAATGTGCACCATGCCGTTTGGGGCTCTCCCAGAACCTGTCAGAGGTGTGCCTTCTTGGCTGACCCTCTCAATCAATTTAACCTCTTGTCTTAATACGCGAGCACCCACGTTCCTTTCCGACTCCTCATACACCAATTCCCATTTGGACCTCTCCTTCACTGCCCAGCTTGCCCGTCGTCTCGAGAGGTCCGTTCTGTGACACGTACTAAAGCGATCGTTTCCCATCTTCTATCCGTTTGCTGACTCATATCCCACCTATATCCACATCCAAATGGTGGCTTTCTAATGCTGAGAGGAGACTTTACTCACTGGCGCCTTTTGACGAACAGTATCTCCCCAAGACCAGGCAGAATACCTTACGAACGCTGTCATTACCACTACAGAATGTTCCATTCCTCGCACTTCATCTTTACCACGCTGTGTTCCGGTCCCTTGGTGGACTGGGGCATGCCCCGACGCAATTTGCGCATGATGACGTGCTCTCTGCGTTTTAACTGTCATCCTACAATCGTAAACTGCACACACCACTGTTTATAACGAATACAGTGTCGTCGTGTTTCTGGGATAGCAAAAAAGCTATCTGAATTACATTTACTAGTTCTTTCAACAGTTCCACTCCCTCTTCCGTCATGTGGGCCTACCTCCCACGGCTCTCCGTCGCCGAGGTCCATTCCCAATATCTATGTCGACAGCAGCAGATGATAACACTGCTATCACCAACACCTGCGATCGCTGTTTTAACCAATATTAAGAACGCTGCTAGCTTCAAGCTTCCAGCTTCCATCCACTATCACCAAGCCTTCCTCCATCGGAAACGAGTGGAGGCGGCTCAGATGAAACCCATATTTTCTCTCAATCGTGAGTGCTAGGACGCCGCTTTCACCGTGACGGAGCTAGGTCATCCCAGTCCTCCACGCCAGGTCCTGAAGATGTTAACATTCAGAAGTTACAGCACCTTTCTATTGCAGGCAAGAACGTTCACCGCCATACGTACAATCGCATCTGGGCAGAGGGCACATTTCGCAGATGTTGACGTGAAGCCACTATCATCCCTGTACATAAGCCAGGTAAGGTTTATCCATTCTCTCTCACCAGCTGTGTTTGCAAGGTGCTGGAATGTATGATTCATGAGCGGCTGGTATGGTGGTTCAAGTCCAGCAATTTACTAACCACTGCACTAAGTGGATTTTGAGCATGCCGTTCTGCTGTTGACCATTTCGTCACTTTGTCGAACGCCCCCACTCTGGTATCTCTGTAGAAAACCGTTCAGAGTGTCGCCGTTTTTTTTTATTTGGAGGAAGCCTGGAACACTGAGTACAGAACTGGAATCCTCTGTACTACACGTGGAGCTTCCGACGTCGCCTGCCCCTTTTCTTTCTGGAATTTAAGGACAAAGTTTTCAACGTACGTGTGCGTTCTGCCTTGCCTGACACGTTACCCAGTGTCCCGTTCTGAGCGTCGTCCTCTTTGCTATCGCCATTAATCCTATAATGGTCTCGTCTTCCCCCTGGCATCACCAGCTCCCTTTTCGTTTGAAGATTTTGCCTTCGATTGCTGTTCTCCACACACCTGTCTCTTTAAGCAGCGTGATTAGTGCTTTCTCGATCGTCTTTACACATGGATCATCAACAATGGCTTTCGTTTTTCCGCTGACAAAACCGTTTCTATGAGTTTCTGGCGGCCCAGTTGGTTTCTTCCACTGACTTTCAACGAACGGAAGAGCGACATATTCAAGATGTAAACTATAAAATTCCTGGGGCTCTTGCTCGATAGGAAACATTCTTGGTCCTCCCACGTGTCTTATCTGGCCCCCTACTGTACGCAGTCCCTGAACGTCCTAGGTGTCCTCTGCGCTACATCCAGAGGAGCGGATCCGACCACCTTACTCCGTTTGTACCTGTCTCTTGTCCATTCGAAACTAGACTACAAGTGGTTGGACGAACGTGCAGATGCATAAACCATCTTATGCTGCCTCAATACAGTACGTCACCGAGGTATTTATTTGACCACTGGCGACTTTTACACTAGCCCAGTTGAGTGACTATGCAGAAGTTGTCAAACTGCTGAGGAGAAAAACAGTGGTGTGGCAGCAGTAGATATGCATACTGTTTGTCTCCCATTCCTAGCCACCCATCCTACGCCTCTTTCTTCGATGACTCCTTTGATTACAAGTACAGGATGCATACCTCTTCTCTGTTACCTCCTTGTGTTTGCTTTTGACTCTTGATCCAGCGGCTTAACTCCACACTGCCTGCCACTTTCCCAGTTGGTGGGAGCCCTTCACCACCATGGCTTAGTGCAGTGACCCGTGTTCACCTTGGACTTCATTTGATTCCTAAGGACCCTACCACAGACTCGCTTTACCGCCATATGTTTATCGACCTTCGCACGGAACTTCGGAATATTGCCTTTGATTACATTGGAGGCTCTCGGACCGATCGTTTTGTTCGGTGTTCCTTCGTCATTGGCACTGACGATATGTGGTATCTGCTTTCGAAACACTGCTCAGTATTTACAGCTGAGCTCTTCGCCCCAAATGGTTCAAATGGCTCTGAGGACTATGGGACTTAACATCTATGGTCATCAGTCCCCTAGAACTTAGAACTACTTAAACCTAACTAACCTAAAGACATCACACAACACCTAGTCATCACGAGGCAGAGAAATCCCTGACCCCGCCGGGAATCGAACCCGGGAATCCGAGCGTGGCAAGCGAGAACGCTACCGCACGACCACGAGCTGCGGACTATTCGCCCCATGTTGCGGCTTTTCACGGATGATGCTGTAGTATACAGAGAAGTTGCAGCATTAGAAAATTGTAGCGAAATGCAGGAAGATCTGCAGCGTATGGGCACTTGATGCAGGGAGTGGAAACTGACCCTTAACATAGACAAATGTAATGTATTGCGAATACATAGAAAGAAGGATCCGTTATTATATGATAGCGGAACAAACACTAGTAGCAGTTACTTCTGTAAAATATCTGGGAGTGTCGTGCGGAACGATTTGAAGTGGAATGATCACATAAAATTAATTGTTGGTAAGGCGGGTACCAGGTTGAGATTCATTGGGAGAGTCCTTAGAAAATGTAGTCCATCGACAAAGGTGGTGGCTTACAAAACACTCGTTCGAATTATTCTTGAGTATTGCACATCAGTGTGGGATCCGTACCAGATCGGGTTGACGGAGGAGATAGAGAAGATCCAAAGAAGAGCGGCGCGTTTCGTCACAGGGTTATTTGGTAACCGTGATAGCGTTACGGAGATGTTTAGCAAACTCAAGTGGCAGAATCTGCAAGAGAGGCGCTCTGCATCGCGATGTTAGCTTGTTGTCCAGGTTTCGAGAGGGTGCGTTTCTGGATGAGGCATCGAATATATTGCTTCCCCCTACCGATACCTCCCGAGGAGATTACGAATGTAAAATTAGAGAGATTCGAGTGCGCACGGAGGCTTTCAGACAGTCGTTCTTCCCGCGAACCATACGCGAGTGGAACAAGAAAGGGAGGTAATGACAGTGGCGCGTAAAGTGCCCTCCGCCACACACCGTTGGGTGGCTTGTGGAGTGTAAATGTAGATGTAGGCCATGCAGTACGTCTGGCAACACAGGCTTTTCGATTGTGTCATTTGCTCCAACTCTCTCAGGGGCCTTCAAAGCCTCTGTGTGCTGTACACCATCCATCCCTTTGTGAAACGGGTCCAGGGATCCTTTCGCTCTGTCACTCTATATGGGGCCACTGCGATGCTAGTGTGGGTTCCTGGTCACGTCGGTCTGATGGGAAACGAGGCCTCTGACGCTGCTGTCCTCGTGTCTCAGCCCACTAATTCTTCAGTTCCCTCCATTGACCTCTGGTGACGCCAACGTGACACCACCTGCTGACAGACGGCAACACACTTTGCTTCCCCTTCGTGGGAACAAGCTCTTTGAAATAACTCCTCACCTGAAACCTGAGAGGGGTTTAATTACCGAGGGTAAATTTTTGAATGAAAAGACTGGACACGAAATGACTTATTACTACTTTATTTATGTTTTACAGATTACTCACACCTCTACTACTATTAACAAATGTTCATAACTGATGGATGAGCTGATTGGAAAGTGCTGCAGTGCTTTACTTCCGTGGAGTTCTGGTTGACGTATTTCGTGTGTAATATTCTCTGCAACGCCTCACTTTCTTTTGTTAAATGAGGCGAACTCTGTATCTAAAGCATTTGTCACCTTTTGTTCATTTTTTTCTCTATGTGCTGTAAAGCAGAACTTCTTTTTACAGTGTACAGAAGATCTGAGTGTCGATGATAATTATTGATACATCTTTGTTTATAGTTTCAGGAGTGCCTGATGAGATAAAGGAGATTTTTTAAGGGTTTACCTCGACGTTGGAGACACTACTGTTTGGAGTGGACAAAGAATGAAGGTACTTAATTTCATTTGTTGTTTTTGCTGAAGCTCGTTTATTTACAGTTCATAATGAACTCACCATTGGCCAAACATTCTGGATTAGTCCCTCATTTCAATCTACCTAAGGGAAGGTAACTATGAGAAAAAGATGGAACAACCCATTTATTGTAAGGCATATGTTAAAATATTTTCAATCAAATGATACATATACAAACTACTAAACTACATTTAAACACAGCTCTCAAATGTAATATGGCACAAATGACATGACAGGTGGAATTTCAGAGGGTTCCTTTTTAAATAAAAAGATTTGACACAAGATGACATATTTCTTTATTTATGCTTTACAGATCACTCACACCTGTAGCTCTTATGTAGCTCATCACATTAATCATCGCTGTCAGAAATTCTTCAAAACGACCCTTGCAGGAGCTTGTGGGACACGTTTATAACACATGAGCGACTATCTGCCATCACACACCACAGTCCCAAGATGGTAATGAAGATTTGTCTCACTTGTGGAACGTGTTCACACATCTTCCGTGCACCATTCAAATCCACAAATTTCTCAAGGCTTGTCAAGTCCGTGGATTTTCTCGTGGGTGCAAGGCAGTTTCAGGCATGGCAGAGAACACTTTCGTTGCTGACTGCGTTTCTGTTTATTGGTGGCATTGAATTCATTTTCAGGAATGAAACCCAGCCATGATAAGAATTCTGATATGTGTGTAGTAGAGAACTTTTTCACCTGATGTAATGATGTGGAATGTGACGTGATATACATAACCAATGTGTAGTAATATATTGTACAGACCTACTAACAGTGGATGCGGATCAGTTAAGATGTCCATATATCTTTTTCACATATGTGCTATTCCACTAAATGGTTGCACAGTAGATGTACTGTGCTATTGACTGAAGAGTGTTTGCTGACACTGTCCGACTAGACCACAGAGCTTGTGCAGAATGTTGGATGTGCTTTTGAGCTTTCCAGCTGTTGGTGTTAAGTGCTACTTAAAAGGAAGTGTCTGTTCCAAGGTATTTTGGGTGCATGTTATGATACTCTGGCACACAGAGCCCTTGATGCCCATTTTGAGAGAGACAGTCTGTTTGACAGATGAAAACGTGCAACTTAAGTTTTGCTTACATTAGGTTGTAACCTTTTTTGGAAGTATTGGTTGAATATGGCTAGGTCAGAAGATGTTGACCAGTCATCTGCATAGCCAAATTATATGGGCTGTATTGGAGAAATATCACATTCATTTAAATTAAACAAGAGAGAAGCGAGGACTGTGTGTGGTACACCATTATGCAAAACTTCTGTTCAGATGCTGTCATTCCTTGTAGTCATAGCAAATATCTTTCCAACTAATATGTTGTGAAATAGTTTCAGTGTCCATTTTCATGGAATAAGATGTAATAATTCATGGCAGATATCTAAAGCCAAGAAGCAGAGGCAGTCAGATAATCTCATTTCATTTTAGCCAAGGAATCTTTGGGTCACTGTGTATATTCTAATCCCACAAGAGGTGGGACAGACACAATCAACTTTATTAAGCCTAGACACAGCTTGTTATAATAGATACACTAGCAATGGAGAGGTGCACACTAACAGTGAGGTAACACACACATCAAGGCAAATGTGACAGAGTTAGAGCTGGCCAGTCCTGTCTCCAAAAGCTGTCAGCTGGCCAGTAGATTGCACAGATGAGAGGCTCTGTGAGCGTCCGTGAATGTCAGCCTCTGGCTGTTGTTGAACTTATAGCTGTATCTGCTGACTTGTGTGATGCACATTACAACTGCTTACCCAGATTTTGGGTGTGGATCTGTGCGGGTAAATACAGTGGGCAGTTCAGTAATAAGATTATGCTCATCAGAATTGATAGGGGGAAAAAACCACTAATGGTTCACATATATCTGCCAATGTCTCACTCTCTCTTTATCAGATTGTAAGTATATGACAAAGTGTTTATGAAAGGAGTAAGGAAATCTAATAACCGTAAGTGATTGCCTTCTATTACATCGCCTACTTCAGCATTCCAGACTTGTAGAACAGTATAAACTTGGCAATGGGAGTGACAAAGTAAAAAACACTGATTCAATTGTTTTATAAGTTTATTATTAATTATGAATATACTATTCGAAAATTAATAGAGGAGGAGGTACATTTCGAAAAGTTATAGAGTTGTGAGAAGATTCTAGCTGGATTACATCATTTTGAGACCTTTTTCAAAATCTGTTATTGGATTGCAAGGTGTACCCGGGAGCAGATATAGAGTCATATCACAATTTAGTAATGATGTTAGTAATGATGAAGAACAGACAAACTTATGAGAATTATCCAGAACTATTGGTGATGAAGGAAGTGGGGTACTTGGAAGAATTATGTGTGTGTTTGAAGTTCTCTGAAGCAGTAAATACTGTGGTAATGAATGTAGTGTTGACAGATTGCCAACACTACACACATTATTAAAGGGAGACGGCCATTAAGCAAGCAGGCGGACTTGATGGTCTGGAACAGGATACTTCATAAATGCTCTAAAGAAAAGTACGTAGCTGCTGGAATACTTAACTTTAATCCACCATTTGTATACAGCGCTCTTGATGAGACATTTCATACGATAACTATCAAACTATCAATTGCTATGCAAGGCTAATGGCGCCTTGCTAGGTCGTAGCCATGGACTTAGTTAGAATAGCCTTCAGCTATCTGCTCGGCTACTGAGCGATGCTTCGTCAGTGTAGTTGCTAGCAATGTCGTCTGTACAACTGGGGCGAGTGCTAGTCCGTATCTCGAGACCTGCCTTGTGGTGGCGCTCGGTCTGCGATCACACAGTGGCGACACGCGGGTCCAACATGTACTAATGGACCGCGGCCGATTTAAAGCTACCACCTAGCAAGTGTGGTGTCTGGCGGTGACACCACAATGAATACTGCAATAGGCAAGTCAGTTGAAAAGGAAGGGATTTATCTGAAAAGGATAATCAGAGAAGTTGAACAGACAAATGTAAGTATGCAAAGGTGACTAAAGAAACATTGAGTTACAGAGGAAATGCTGAAATTTATTTGTTAAGTAAGGAAATACAAAAATGTGCAGTAAGAGAGAGAAATAAATCATAAGTCATTTAAGTGTAAAATAAATAGGAAAGCAGAAAAGCCATAGTGAAATGACTGCAGAAAAAATGTGACGAAAACAAAAGTGAAATAGTCATTAGTAGAGAAAAGAACTTTAGGAGATGGGAGAGATTAGAGTAGTCCAGAAAATAATTGAGTGTGTGACACTGCAAGGTGAAGTAGTTGGGATAGGAGAGTAGTTCAGGATGGGCCACACCAAACCAGTCAGAAGACTGATGAACTCTTCTGGATCATGTACAACAAATTTGGTGAGAGAAAACTTGTACTGTAAATCTTTAGGTAAAATACCTAACTCCTTAGTCAGTTTAAACCAAGGGAGAATACCACATATTTTTATGGCATCCTGTTATACAATAATGTCTTGCTTCATGTGTCTAATTCCATGATCTAATTCACTCAGAATCACTTGATTTAATTAGACTACTTTCCAATACATTTGTTTTGCTTTTGTTGTTCATCTTATAATCTCTTTAAAGTGATTTATTTAACTGCTCTCCCAAGTGATTTTCAGTCTCTCATGGAATTAAAATTCATTCAAGAACCTCAATGTTTTCCTTTCATCTTTTTTAAACTTATTGTTCATTGTACAGACTGAATAGCATTGTGGCTCTCTCTCCTCCCAAACACTGTTCCCCTTCTGTGCTTTTCAACACTTGTATCTGCGGTGTGGCATCTGTACAATTTTCTAATAACATTTTTCTCCAGGTACAGAGTGTCAAATTGAACAGTTGTTAGCCATCTAAATTGCCGAATTGTTATTTTACAGAGAATACTGTTTTTCAACGTGTTGGAAGGTTCCCACGTCTGATCCTGTCAGAACAAAGACCAATATTCAATGACTGGCACCTGTAGATTTTTGATACAGTGATCACTTGAAACATCACCTGCTGGCTGATCAATTTTACAGTTTGGAAAGTCCATACTGAAAAGCCAAGGCCCACAACCATCTGTGAGAAGATGGATGTATAGAATCTTCCACTCCATGTGTTTTGTAGAGTTCAAATGCTCCATTTGTGTGTTTGAATGTGACATTCTGTATGTGGCTAATTTTTGTACATTAAAACTAAAGGCCTACTCATTGTTCTTCACTACAGTATGTCCATTTGCCCTATTCTCTGAGTAGTGAGTCATGTTTCTTTGTTAGTAAATATATCCATTTAAAATTGGACCTCTCCCTCCCACCCACCTGTAGCTCTGTAAAATATTCTGCATGCCTCCATTATTGTGGTCAAGGCCTTAGAGACTAGCACCTTAAACTAGATTCACTCAAGTACTCCACACATAGTACTTTTATCATATTCTGAAGCTGCTGTAAATCTGGCCAACGTTTTGCAGTATATGCTTCTGCGAGTTAAAAGTACACACACCTTTTCCTCATTTCTGTATAATTAACTTAGTGTTTAATTAGTCTGATACAGAAAATGGAAAATTCACATGAATGTCACCAATTCTTGTTTTCTAAAGAGTTAATCTATCTTGTTACTTTCACCTACCTTCACTTTGCAAATGGAGCTGTTTTTATTTTAGTTTTTGTTTCATGCAGTTTGATGTCCTGGGCTTAACATTGACTTTTCTAAATTTTTAGAATCCATGATATTACTGGGCTGAGAGTTTGATTATAAGCTTACATGGATGTCATACTTATGACTTGAATCATGATTCCTTGTGTAATACGTATTTTAAAGTAAGTTTATTAATTTAGACTGTGGGGAACACACCATGCTTTCTTGTCTGTTCCAATTCCACATAACTAGTTCTGCAGTCCCAGCTTTGTTAGGTATGCATACTTAATGTATCTGCTATACCCCTGAACCATAATTAATTTTATACTCTACACAAGGAGAGAATCAAATGGACCATGAAATAAGGTCATTTTGTATGGAACACATCTGAGGAATGAACTACTTGTCAAGGAAAATTATTCGAGATAGGAATTTCGCTGTTGAGTGATGCTTTCTGAAGGTAGGCTCATCCTGTCTATTAATGTCTGGACATGAGGAATAACTTTTTACTCAACTCTTCAATTCATCCCCCGGGCACAATGTCAGTTTGTGTCCTTCAAATAGATCTGGTAGCCCGTATCTCACTCCAGCTGGCTTACAACCAATGTCTAGATTTCTGTGGGTGCATAATCACCACTAAACTTCACATTAGAATGAGCGTCTGGTGCATCTGTTGTTTGATTTCAATGTGTTCAACATCTAAGAACCACAACTGTAGAACAACTTTCTCTACAGCATGAGATTTGTCACCTAAATCTCTTCTTGGTTTCCTCCACTTCCATGAGATTCCCACTCAATGACATCCTTCAACCGCACTGCATCCCCTCTGCCTCTTTATCACATGTGTTTCTTGTTGGGAAAAGTCTCTTCCAGTTTTATGTTATTATTTGTTCCCCATTTGGTATCTAGCTCTATCTTTTTTCTGATGACTCTTTGCACTTTTCTGTATATTGACAAGACACTCTTCTGGGGTGGAATTCCTGCAGGGCACATTTTACATGGTTTATTCACTGATATGTTCATTAGTGAGGCATAGTGGACTACTTAGCATTTTTTTTCTCTCTCTCTCTCTCTTTAGTTTTGTTAGATTGTGGGCTGCTTAATCAGAAAATATTTGAAGCTGGTGCTTTTGGTCTCTTCTTGAGCAACTAAGGAGGGATGACAGTTTAAAGTTCAGTAGGCATGTCTGTTGTGACTGAAATCTGACAGTTGTCTTTCCAGCCCCCCATCCTCCTCCCCTTCACCACCCCATTACTAAACACAAGCACACACTAGAACAGAAAGTCCTAGTAATAATTAATACAGGCAACTTTCTAAAATTAAAACAGTGAATACTAGCAAATAGTGTCACATAACATGTTCTTTATTTCAAGTGCACTTTTAAGGTTTTATTATTTAAAATGTAATTACATTTGAATCACATTTCAGTTACCTATTTGGTTTGTTTACACATCAGCTGTGTTACAGGTGCATTACTTTTATTTTTCAGAATTGTTATACATCTGAATTAATTTACATTTTTTATTTTTATCATAAATACACTCATAACTAAGTAACAGTACACTACTAAAAAGAACATTTATGCAGAATGTGCCTTTGTCTTATAGCAAATGCCAGCAGTGTTTTGGACGAGGCGACACTGCAAGCTGCTGGCATCAGAACGAGCAAACGTGGCCGTCCGCAGATCCGGTGCTTGAAACACTGGCTAGGTAGTAACATTATACTACTTTACATCTATTTGTTAATTGTAAACAACTCTGACATATTCAGAGTTATGTCATAGGTTTCACAAAAATTACTCCACACATTCAAATTTTTGTTGACTTGTAAGTGTTCAATACCTGTGGCTTAGGAAGCTATGATAAATGTCCCCGTAGTTAATATTTCACTCTCCAGTAGTGTGTGCTGTGATATGAAAATTGCTGGCAGATTACAACTGTGTAGAGCCCTCCAACTTGCACTGTGAACCTTTGCCTTTAGCTTGCATATGCTCTGTTGACTGAGCTACCCAAGTAAAAGTCATTTCTCCCAATAAATTTCTTTCAGAAATGTTATCTGTTTCTGTCCACATTTTAGCTATTCTACATACATCTGTTCTTATACATAATGTTCTTTGTGCAGGGCAGGATAGTGCCACATACATAGAGCAGAAGGTGAAGAGGTTGAGACAAACAGAGGAGCAGAACATACTATAGAGGTATGAAGTAGATTATTAAAAATCCTTAAAATAATGCGAAGTAATTTGGACAAAATTTGTTGCTTAAAGCAGAAGTTCACATTAATCTGTCCAACTCTCAAAGCTCTCTTTCTCCTGGTTTACTTTCAGGACGGTGACTTGATTTTAGGATCTGTTCAATATCATAAACATGCAGAAACTTTTTACATTTTACACTAGTAAAGTTTTGTCCATTATCAGAAATGATTACTTCTTGATTCCCAAGATGTGTAGTGTAATTTTTAATCGCCTGTCATATTGTCACTGCACTCGTGGCACTTTTGAAGATATGTAAGTTGACATATTTGAAAGATAGCTCTCATATTCCAACAATGTGTTTAACACGTGCACAGCACCAGGAAAGGGGACCACCATAAGTGAATGGCAAGTATTTTCAGGGATTTCTTGGTAATGATTAGGTGTAGCTCACCTTTGGAACCATGGTTCAAAGGTTCAACATTTTGACAGACTAGGCATTTCTGGATAATCCATTACATGCTGCTTTGGAGGAAAGGAAAATAGCAATAGTCACTGATTTTCTCAGCACATTTAGCCACTCCAGGATCCCCAGTGCTCTATGGGTGCACAAGCTTAGCTTTTACCAGTTATCATACCTCATGTGACAGCAATAATGTAATACACTATTGTGAAGCACACAGTATTTAACTAGTGCCTCAGGTGGGTTAAGGGTAAATTGTATTCAGATCTCTCTCCACCTGGGATCTCTGTCACGGAGGTGAGACACGTAACTAAAGATATTTAATGCAGATGAGAAAGGTTATCTTGCATCAGTAAGACTTTATATTTAGTACTTTATCCCTCAGATCCCAAGTTACTACATCATTCTCTCCCTTTACGTAAATTATTTCAAAACCGTATTGTAGAACTGAACCAGTCAGTGTTGCATGCAGTAATTTTCAATTGAGAAGGAAGCTTAAAGGCTGGTTATCACAGTATACTTTGGTGTGATTACCAACAAAACAGTGATGGAATTTCCCAAAAGTGCATATAATTGTGAGAACTTCTAACCCAGTGGCTGTGTAAGCTCACTAGCAAAGAGTATGGCACAGACAGTTCATGTACTGTAAATGCCTCTGATTTGGAAGAGACAAGCTCCCAACCTGGTACATATCCAGATGGTACAATTATTGTGAATTAGCCAGTGCATTTTTGATTTTACTGAAAGCAGATTGGCATACTTCTGACCAAATCTACGATATCTGTTTGTGTAGAAAGTTCAGTAATAGTTCTGCATTTAATAATTGGTCTGGAATGAAGTTACACTAGAAGTAGGATAAATCTAAAGGTACTTTTAACTGCCTCTGTCTGGGATACTGGAAAGTAATGAAATGGTTGTATTTTTGTTGTTAGTTAGGACACTTTGAGGCATAATAATGTGCTCCAAGAAATTCATTTTTCTCACCACCAAATTTCATTTTCTTTAAATTGCCTGTAACATCATGTTGCTGAAATTAGTATAAAACTTTCTCTACCATTTCCTCATGCTCTTCCCAAGTTAGTGTGGCAGTCAACAAATCATCCACAAATAAAGTAATTCTTTTTAGTAATTGCAGGCCTAATAAATAATCCATTGGTGCTATAATCAAACCACCACTCACATTGAGAGTAAATGACATCATTCTAAACTGGTAGGTATGACCTGTAAAGATAAAAGCATGGTCTTTCTAGAAGTATCTGCGAGTATGACAAACTCAAATTAATGGAAATGAAGTACTTGATCCCTTGGATCCACTGGATTTGTTCATTTAAAATTTTCTGGTCAGATTCACACAGGATTACCATTTTATTAATTTCCCTCAGGGGCAATACCAGCCTAATACTTCTCACAGCCTTAGCTGCAGCTAACAAGAGGTTACAGATTGGCCTGTTTTATGGCCCAATTGCTTCCCAATATACCATCATGTGTACCTCTTTCACTACAGCTGTCCATTTCAAACAAGGAATGGGCTGAAAGGTAGACAGAATGGTTCATGTGCTAGAATATTCAGATAAAACTAGCTTTTTCTCCAAATATCTCAGCTCATTTCCCTAAAATATTAACTAAACCTTTTCTCTGAATTTATTTAAACACTGAGATTCTCACAACTTCAATTTAATTTTCTGTTCAGTATTCAGTGGAGTGAGTATTTCGGTATGCTGGTGTCAAGATTTGTTTTGTTATCTGTCGACAAACTGTGATTTTATCACCTGGCAATTTTCATCCCAATGAGATGAAACTGTGCTTTACATTTGTGAAACTAATATAGAATTTCCTCCATGTAGGCATCTACTATAGCCTTCTCACAAGACAAATGAACATCTATTAGGCAGTCCATGATTAATGCCTTTATTATGAGTAACATGCCTATCATTGCTACATTCCCTATCACCAGCAGAACACAGGTCTTCCATTTAATTATCTGAGATTGTGTGCTATGCTATAGCTACTAAAATCCTGCCATAAATTAGGCAGGTTAATCAGATGACACTATTTTTCAAACAGGCCTTGGGAAATAACACTTGCTGCATCACCCCTGTCTATCGTCACTATCGTAAGTATGCCTCCCACCACAGCATGTATGGCAGCCTGCAACAGAGTTTGTGATAGTGTGACACTTTATGTTTCCATTAGATAGATAAAAATTGTACTCAGTGGGGCAGGAGGGGTCACACACATACACACACTTTTGGAGCCACTGTTTCTGTCCTCAGAGAAGGGTTGAAAGAGAAGGAAGAGGGATGAAGGGAAAGGAACTGGAGAAGTTTAGGAAAAGGGATAGAGTTTGGAAAAGTCACCTAGAGCCTTGGGTTAGGGAAGTCATACCAGACAGGATGAGAAGGGAAGACTGACTGACTGGGGCTGTACTGGACGAGATTCAAAAACCTGAGAACTTTGAGGTGGAACACAGAGCAATCGGCAAGAAAGAGGTTAGTGCTAAAACATTGCACATGAGTTAATAAGAGCAAAACTGAGTGCATTGTATATAACAATAACTGATGGGACAAGGACAGGGACAGTGAAAAATAGACAGGTCAGAAAATGAAAAATGTAGAAAACTAAAACGGAGTGAAGGAAGTAGTAATTAGTGTGAAGAAATGCTGAGATGCAAGACATTGATGTGTATTCACGAACTGTGTGTAACTTTCCTGGCTGTGGCCTGTTCAGTAGCATACACTGTGTTGGAGTTGTCTGCTAAGCAGCAGCAGTTATGACAACTTGCCTTTGTCTCACCTAAATGTTAATCAGCCATTTTTACCCTTATTCACCTTTTGCCATCTACACTTCTAGTATTTTAATTTATCTATTTGTCTTGGTTGATAAAATTTCATTGGTAACAGCAAGACATGAGGCCATAGACATCTGTTGTTGTGGTCTAGTCCTGAGACTAGTTTGATGCAGCTCTCCATGCTACTCTATCCTGTGCAAGCTGAATCATCTCCCAGTATGTACTGCAGCCTACATCCTTCTGAATCTGCTTAGGGTATTCACCTCTTGGTCTCCGTCTATAATTTTTACCCTCCACGCTGCCCTCCAACACTAAATTGGTCATCCCTTGATGCCTCAGAACATGCCTACCAACTGATCCCTTCTTCTAGTCAAGTTGTGCCACAAGCTCCTTTTCTCCCCAATTCTATTCAATACCTCCGCATTAGTTATGTGATCTACCCATCTAATCTTCAGCATTCTTCTGTAGCACCACATTTCAAAAGCTTCTGTTCTCTTCTTGTCCAAACTATTAATTTTCCAGGTTTCACTTACATACATGGCTACAATGGATACAATACTTTCAGATACGACTTCCTGACAAATTTATACTTAATGTTAAATCTCTCTTCAGAAACGCTTTCCTTGCCATTGCCAGTCTACATTTTATATCCTCTACTTCGACCATCATCAGTTACTTTGCTCCCCAAATAGCAAAACTCCTTTACTGCTACTATGTGGCTCATTTCCTAATCTAATTCCCTCAGCATCACCCGATTTAATTCAACTACATTCCATTACCCTCGTTTTGCTTTTGTTGTTGTTCATCTTATACCCTCCTTTCAAGACACTGTCCATTCCATTCAACTGCTCTTCCAAGTCCTTTGCTGTCTCTGACAGAATTACAATGTCATTGGTGGACCTCAAAGTTTTTATTTCTTCTCCCTAGAATTTCATACTACTCCGAATTTTTCTTTTGTTTCCTTTACTGCTTGCTCAATATACAGATTGAATAACATCAGGGAGAGGCTACAACCCTGTCTCACTCCCTTCCCAAACACTGGTTCCCTTTCGTGCCCCTCAACTCTTATAATTGCCATCTGGTTTCTGTACAAATTGTAAATAGCCTTTCACTCCCATTTGCCACCTTTATAATCATATTGAGAAATGAACATATGATCTATTGGATTAGACAGCTTTTTTGGATTCTGTGATTTAGGAAAATGTCTACTGGTTTGTTCTTTTGTTGGTAAGGATATATTAGTAACCTGAGTGCAGAATTTTGAGTTGTGCTGAGGTGTGGCTCCATCCACACCAGGTACACTGTGTTATTCCCTACTCTGCTGAGATGATATCTGTTATGTAGTTATGAATATAATAGAGGGAAACATTCCAGGTGGGAAAAATATATCTAGAAACAAAGATGATGTGACTTACCAAACGAAAGCACTGGGATGTTGATAGACACACAAACAAACACAAACATACGCACAAAATTCTCGCTTTCGCAACTATCGACCTGCCAGCACTTTCGTTTGGTAAGTAACATCATCTCTTATGTAGTTAGTTTGATCATCATAGTAAGCTGTAGATTGTGTTTGTTAAGAAGTTCACTAGTCTGTGCTTGTGCAGTTCCTTCTTTAACTTTGTTGAAATTTTCACATTATGGGTGTGAGTATACCACTTTAGTAAGTTTTGGAAGAACAGATGCCTTCTTCCCCTTCATGACACTCTGTGGGTCATCTTTCTGGTTTTGGCTCGTGATTATTTTAAAGTTCTGCCAAAAGTCTGCCGAGTTTCTAGGATTGACACTTTGATTCCATTGCTTTTTCAAAGGCCAAGCAGCAGGACCTCAAGCAACAAAATCCAGAGTGATTGAGAGTTCTTTTGTACAGTGTATCGATATGTGTTTTTTGTTTAATGATTACCAAAATGTTTCTAGGGATTAGAGCTGCACCTTCTCTTACCTCTTTAATGTAAGCACTGAAGATCATTGTGGTACTTATTGTGTTTGTAATTTAGGTATTTTGTTTCTCTAGAACATTTACATTACGTGCTTTTTCAGTTACAGGCTGTATCGTATGTAACGGATGAAGTTTTTTGCAAAGTTTTTTGTGGCGTCTTAATTTTTCCTTAAACATATGATAAGTGGTGATGTTAGGAAGATTGAGAGATGAAGTCCGACGGTGCTCATTGAACTTGTGGAAGGTAATGGGCTCATAAACTGATGAAATTACTTTAAGAATTGTAACTACTAGCTGCTTAATATGTATCTTTGTTTATACCAATCCGTGTTTGACTTTTGACCATTTTAATTTGATGGAACACACATTAGTCTTCAGTTAGCACAGTGTTAAAAACAACAACTATTCTGTATGTTATACATCACTTATAATCATGAAAAATGGGAGTAACAACACATTTTCTTCACTCTGTTGCCAACTGATATGTTTGTTAACATTGGAAAATTATGTCCACAGTCAGTTACATATTGTGTACAGGTCCTGAAGATATTGCTGAAGTCAGTTCTGTGTATGCATTAAATTTTTTTATTTTAATATTAAATGTGTGAATCGTGGGGAAAAAGTACTTAAAAGACGTTTTCCTGGAGAGCTACTACGAGCTGACAGTGCAAGCATTGGATAGAATGCCACGAAAATTCCAATGGCGAAGTGCCATTGTGAAAAGGCAAAGGAGAAGCAAGAAGGGGTCCCCTCTGAGGGCGCCAAGGGCCTGGATTCGAGCTAGCACTGCTGCCGCTATCAATAGGCAGAGCGCCGTCATCAATTTTTTCAATAGGTTCGTCAACTACCATGTTAAGTTGGTCGGGAGTGGGAGCTTCCTCCGCTGGTGAACCACATGTCTGGCTACCCGCGGTGTGGCCAGGCAAAACGGATGACGGCCTGGGGCGGCAACTGCTGTGTGGCACAGGAGAAGAAACGCACTGGGGCAGAGAAGGAGAACTTTGCTTCCTATGAGCCCTCTTGTAAGGTCATTTGGTCAAAGTACTGGTCGATGGCTGGGTGTATGTAAGAAGTCTTCATGGGACGTTTCCTTCTTGAAGGCCCGTGAATCTGACTTCTGGGTCTTAGTCTTGGCAGAAGCTGATGAAGGTGTTTGTGGGCTAGGGGTGACAGGATGAAGAGGAGACGTTGACCAGGCGATCTTAGCACTGGCCAAACGGACGACCATAGCGCTAAAGGTCAGATTGCATGTCTGCATCGACACCTCCTTGGTAGTCCGAGGAGAGGCGAGGACAGTACTGTATTTCCCCACTGGGAGCAACATGGGCTTCCTACTAGCAAGCAGCTTGCGAGCAGCCAAGGTGGACACTCTCTCTTTGACCCGAATTTCCTGTATACAGCGTTCATCCTTTTACGTGAGGGCAGTTGCGAGAGGGCACTGCATGCAACAAGGAGACTGAGGCGAACAGTCGCCTTCATGGGCGTCTGCCACGAGTGACGCATTTAGCCGCATTAGAACAAGACTGGCGGGTGTGCTTAAAATGCTGACACTGGTAGCAGTGTGTAGGTGTCGGGACTTAGGGGCGAACACAAATAACCTCACAGCCCGCTTTGATGGGCAAAAGCAGCTGAACACTATCAAAGGTCAAAAACCATGTTCAGGTCGGTACAAGGTCATTGTTGACCTTTTTCATGACCCTGTGGACAGCCGTCACGCCCTGCTCAGCGAGGAGGGACTGAATCTTCTCGTCAATCCACCGAGTGATCTATTAGATACCACACCACGCGACCAATTCAAAGTGCGGTGAGCCTCCACCTGGACAGGGAACATGTACAGGAGTGTGGCCCGAAGGAGTCCAACAACAAGGTACCGTTACGCATCCTGGTACAAGACTTGACAGATCCAGCTATGGCATCTATGCCCTTCTGAATAACCAAAGGGTTGACAGATGAAAAATCCTTTCCATCCTCAGATGTAGAAACTACGAGGAACTTTGGGGCAGGGTAGTACATTTGTCACTGGTGGCTGGTAAAGTTTCTGTTTTTTGGGCAGAAGTCTAGAGAGGAGGAGGAGGAGCAAAATCCATTGTGGATGTATCCCCCATGATTACCAGCGTCTCCAATTTCGCGCTCCTTCCTTGTGGGGTCTCTCCCAGATGGCACTCCCACCTCAGGTGAATGTCTACACCTCAGGTCACACCTTCCGAGAAACGGACGGAGGGACCAATCGGCATGGTCGGAAAGTGTCAGCTCGGGCAATCACCCCTCCCCAGGCCTGGCCTCTACCATGGGGTACGCACTGGCCCTACTTGTCTACCCAGGGTGGGGAATTACGCTTTACCCCGTCACCAGCAACGCGTGCAAATGCGTGGGTCGGCCTTCAGGCATGCACAGGGAGGAAAGAAGAGGAAAAAAGAAGGGAGAGAGGGAGACCAGGGAGAGGGTGGACAAGAAGGCAAGGAGGACAAGGCAAGGTAAAAAGTAGGGAAGACAGCGAGAGAGGGAGAAGGACAAAGAAAGGAAACAAGAAGGAAGAAACCAGAATAAGCGAAAAACCAAGATGATCACAAATGTAAGTCGTCGAACCGTCTGTCTCTGGACGCAGGCGCGAACTACCCCCCTTTGAGGGGGAGGGACTCCTTTTAGCCGCCTCTTACGACAGGTAGGAATACCTCAGGCTTATTCTTACCCTGGACCCGGAGGGGGATTCTCATTCATTGTGCATACTACTACATGCTACTGTGTAGTAATTATATTGTGGAAAGGAAAGTTGCAACTCACCATATAGCGGAGATGCTGAGTGGCAGATAGGCGCAACAAAAAGACTGTCTCAAATATAGCTGATAATAGTACACTACTGGCCATTAAAACGGCTACACCAGGAAGAAATTCAGATAAACAGGTATTCATTGGACAAATCTATTATACTAGAACTGATATATGATTACATCTTCATGCAATTTGGGTGCATAGACCCTGAGAAATGAGTACCCAGAGCAACCACCGCTGGCCATAATAACGGCCTTGATATGCCTGGGCATTGAGTCAAACGGAGCTTGGATGGCGTGTATAGGTACAGCTGCCCATGCAAGTTCAACACGATACCACAGTTCGAGAGTAGTGACTGGCGTATTGTGACGAGCCAGTTGCTCTGCCACCATTGACCAGACGTTTTCAATTGGTGAGAGATCTGGAGAATTTCCTGGCCAGGGCAGCAGTCTAGCATTTTCTGTATCCAGAAAGGCTCATACAGGACCTGCGACATGCGGTCGTGCATTATCCTGCTGAAATATAGGGTTTCGCATGGATCTAATGAAGCGTAGAGCCATGGGTGGTAAGACGTCTGAAATGTAACGTCAATGCGAACAAGAGGTGACCGAGATGTGACCAATGGCACCACATACCATCACGCCGGGTGATACGCCAGTATGGCGATGACGAATACACATTTCCAATGTGCGCTCACAGTGATGTTGCCAAACACAGATGCGACCATCATGATGCTGTAAACAGAACCTGGATTCATCCGAAAAAATGACGTTTTGCCATTCGTGCACCCAGGTTCATCGTTGAGTACACCATCACAGGCACTCCTGTCTGTGATGCAGCGTCAAGGGTAACTGCAGCCATAGTCTCCGAGCTGATAGTCGATGCTGCTGCAAACGTTGTCAAACTGTTCGTGCAGATGGTTGTTGTCTTGCAAACGTCTGCATCTGTTGGCTCAGGGATCGAGATGTGGCTGCATGATCTGCTGCAGCCATGCGAGTAAGATGCCTGTCATCTCGACTGCTAGTGATACGAGTCCGTTGGGATCCACTATGACGTTCCTTATTACCCTCCTGAACCCAGCAATTCCATGCTGTGCTAACAGTAATTGGATCTCTACCAACACGAGCAGCAATGTCGCGATACGATAAACTGCAATCGCGATAGGCTTGGTATGCTTTTCTCCTAGTCACACAAGGCATCACAAAAAAGTTTCACCAGGCAACTTCGGTCAACCGCTGTTTGCGTATGAGAAATATGTTTGAAATGTTCCTCATGTCAGCACATTGTAGGTATCGCCGCAGGCTCCTACCTTGTGTGAATGCCGTGACAAGCTAATGATTTGCGTATCACAGCATCTTCTTTCTGACTTAAATTTCGTGTCTGTAGCACGTCATCTTCATGGTGCAGAGATTTTAATAACCAGTAGTGTAGTTCCCGGTACTCCTTTTAGGGTATGCAGTATTGTAGTGCAGTGGAACATAAATGAATATTGACAGATAGTTACCACAGATTTGTGTTTGCTTGTACTTCCAGTTCCAAGAACATCTGCCAGCCAGGGCAAGTAGTTGTTTTTATGCTGCAAAGTGGTGGGAACGACTGGGGCACCCATGACTGCCCTCACCAGCACCAACAGAATCAACCTCAGCCAGAGTCTGGCCGAAATTCTATACATGTGGAATGTGGAAATTGACAGGAAAGGAATGCTCTGTTAAGTGTGCTGTTCACAAAGTAATGAGGTAGACAAAAAGGAAATGTGTGTAAAGCAGCTGAAGAAATTAATTATACTCTGTGTGCTCCCCAGCGACCCTGATTTCGTTAAGCATAGCAGACACTCCACAAATGAGTCAAATTACCTGATTTTTAGTATTTATGACAAATTTGTCTTTAAACAAATTATTGTGATTTCAGCACAACATGGGAAAAAGGGAGGGGGATGATTTGATCATTCTAGTTGAGAGTAGTTTATGGCTGTTTTGGACACAGATCTCTACTATTTCAGTGGACCACCTTGCTTATTTTGAATGTTACTAAATGTAAAAGACTGAGGATCCTGTTTTATTCACGGAGTGGAACGTTTGGCAACGCTGCTCTATGAGTATAATCTAAGCTTTCATTGTTGTATAAAAACTCAAAGCATTGTTGAATCTGTTGTAAGGTTGTGACAGTCGACAAGTTACAATGGAAGTGTGATGTGATTATGTAGTGTACTATGTGTAGCCTTCATCAGTTTATAACATAAAAAGTGTTAGTGCCAAAACACAATGTCGAAACAACAAACCTTAATTTCTTTCTTTTCTAATAAAGACAGTGTATTGCAAAAGACAGATGAGTGTGACTACTGAAAAGTGCTAGTGATTGTGACGAACTGCATAGGTCTACCAAGTCATCAGTTTCCCTTCCACAGTTTTCAAACGATAAATGTGCTATTTCTGGCACATCCATGAATTGCAATTCTAAACGAAGTATTGAATGCGAGATTAAGTATCATCAAAAATGGGAGTGTAAGTACAATTGGTTGTACTTTGATCACGAGCAGGGTGAGGCTTTCTGCAAATTGTGTGAAATGCATTTAAAAAGCTATATTGAAGCTCTACAGAAAACAGGAGTGTTCATTTCTGTAGCTTTTACTAAATTTAGAAAAGCTACTGGAAGCACGGGAAAACTAGAAAATCACACCAACTCAGAAAAACATGCAAGAGCCATTGCACTTGAAAATTTTATATTACAGGGTTTAAATGCTCCAATTCAATTCATACACATATATTTAAACAAAATGGAAACTTGAAAGATTTAAATCGCAAAGCATTGTAATCATTAACTCGAGGTCTGTATTTCCTTAGTAAGGAATAAATACCCCACACAACAAAATATGAACCTCTAATTAGTAAGGTAGTACTCAAAAGCGACATTAACCGTGAAAAGTGGTGAAAATTTCAGAGCAAAAGCTCCACATATTTTAGTAAGTATACTGCATCAGAATTTTTGACTTGTTTGGGAGAGTCTTTACACTTTGAAGACGAGACACTGCTCCACGACAAATATTTTTCATTAATGACAGACAAATCAACAAATGTATCCAACCAAAGTCTTTAGTAGTTTGATATGTTGCACCGTCTCCATCGTTTGAAGTGAAGAAAACATTTTTATGTATCGTTGAGTTGGAAAGCACATCAGCCGAATCCATATATATAGCAATTGATACTGAACTAAAGTAAAGAAAACTTTCTTATGACAGATTATTTTCTTGTTCTTTCGACAGTGCTACTAATTTTAGTGGTTCTATCTCAGGAGTCCACGCTCAATTATCAGAGAGGAAGGGCTATAAGCTGCGATACATTCACTTTAGAGCACATGTTTTGTCAATTGCTGCCACTAACTCTAGGAATAAACACCATTATAAAACGCACTTGTTATTCAAGACACGAACTTTTTCATGGTTCTTCCAAATGAGAAGATGTTTTGCATGAAATTCAGTATGCATTAGAGTAACTTCTTTTAAAAATACCCAAAGCTGTTGACATCTGATGTTTTAGTACCTATCCCATAGTTCACATGCCATTATAATGGACTTCTAGGTTAGGAAAATAGCATGAACATATACAGAAGGATGGCACGGATTTAACAAGTTTAGCTGGAGGAATCTTGTTAGAAATGATGAATTCCAATTTCATTGTAGGTGTAGTGATATTAGACGATAAGTTAAATGCAGTCTCAAACTCCCGTAAAGTTTTGTAGAGACAGTCACTTAAAATTTAGCGAATCCCTCTACTTGTTTCTGGAACATTTAAGACACATTGACTGTCTTTGTGACTGCAATGGACACAGTGCAGAATATTAAACTCTTAATGAAATTAAGAAACTGCAGGAGGATGCAGCAGAAGTTAAGGGTGTGCTATTCATGAATGTAGATGAGCAGATTCAAGATATGAAAAGTGCAAGTAAATTTGTTGAAAGTATGATTGATGAAATTGAGCAACAGTTTGATGAGAAGGCAAAACTGATATAACTAAGAGCATATTTTGAAAGTATTAAAGAATTTCTGGATTTTAGTGATAATGATTGTAAAGAACTGTGCTTTATTTTGGGGCTTACAAACAGCAACACTGTTACTAGACGATACATCTTCTCATGTTGCTTCATTCATTCTGAGAGCTGACATCAGCTACAAAGCACTACGGACACTCACTGAATGTGTACTGTGCATTCCAGTTTCGACTTGCCATGTGGAAAGGTCATTTAGTACAATAGACATTGTGATGACAAAATTAAGGAATAGGATGGGTCAGGAGGCTCTGCAAGCTTGTGTGAAGATTTCAACTTAAGGGGACGACGAGACAACAAAGCTTTATTGATCACATCTAGAGATGAGCTGTAAAAAAGCCCCTACGTATTAGTTTGTCAGTCACAAATTGTGTGGGGTAGGTCATTTTATCATATTTTTACTGCTTCAAACTGCTGTTAATAGTAGTTACAGGTTTTCCTTTTAGGCTATGCAGTATTGTAGTCCACTGTAACACAAATATTGAGAAATACTTAACACGGACATGTATTTGCTTTTACTTCCAGTTACAAGGATGTCGGCCAAGGAGCGGGCGGAGGAGCAGGCGGAGGAGCAGTTGGTACAACAGGCTCACCCCTGACGACCCGCACTGGCACCACAAAAATGCAGCAATATCAGAGGCTGGCGAAAATAGAAATGCTGGACGTGATAACAGAGCGAGCTGGAATGCTGTGTTTGTTTTTTTTTTTTGTTTTAGGGCGCAAAACTTCTATGGTCATTAGCGCCCAGCCCGTCACTTAGGAAACAGTAAAAAACCAAAATTTAAAACCAGCAGCAATGGGAACAAAGTCATAAAATTTGAGAAACTAAAAGCAGAAGGAATGCTTAAAAATCCACTACAGAAAGGGGTTGGTTGTCCCCAAAAAAAGCTTCAAATGACTGACGTCATCTCACTGTCACTAATAAACTGGAGAACGCGGTCGGCTGAGCGTGTGTCATCTGCTAAAATCGACGATAAATCAGGCGATAGCTGTAGACGGGAGCGTAACGGATTAAAATAGGGGCATTCAATTAAAAGGTGTCTTACCGTCCACAGCTGAGAGCAGTGGGGACAGAGTGGGGGAGGATCGCCGCTTAAAAGATGTCGATGGCTAAAAAGACAGTGCCCTATCCGGAGTCTAGCTAAAATTACCTCCTCCCGACGACGCGTTCGGGAGGAAGAGGTCCAAGCGCAAGGAAGGGCTTTCACTTCCCGCAATTTATTGTGGGGAAGTGTTGACCAATGCGCATGCCATAAATGAGCAACTTGGCGACATAAACCGCTCCGTAGATCGGTAAACGGAAGAGACTGAATAGCTGGCCGAGGAAGAGAGACTGCAGCCTTGGCCGCTATATCGGCCGCCTCATTCCCACAGATACCAGCGTGTCCCGGGAGCCAGAGGAACGCCACTGAGACGCCCCCCAGGTGGAGCAAGCGCAGACAGTCCTGAATCCGGTGGACCAGAGGGTGCACAGGGTAAAGAGCTTGGAGACTTAGGAGAGAGCTGAGAGAATCTGAGCAGATTACGTACTGTATCCGCTGATGGCGGCGGATGTAGTGGACAGCCTGGAGAACAGCGTAAAGCTCCGCAGTATAAACCGAACACTGGTCGGGAAGCCGAAAGTGATTTGGGGTGTCGCCAACAATATAGGCACTCCCTACACCTAACGATGTTTTCGAGCCGTCGGTGTAAATAAATGTGGCTTCCGTCATTTGTGCACATAGAGCAGCAAAATGCCTGACGGTAGAGAAGTGTAGGGGTACCATCCTTGGGAAATTGACATAGGTCTCTGAGCAAGTCGATCCGGGGACGGAGCCAAGGCGGTGCTGTACCCCAAGTTGTCAAGAAGGTTTTAGGAAAGCGGAAGGAGAGAGAATGGAGCAGTTGACGGAAGCGGACTCCCGGGGGTAGTAGGGAGGAGCGGCCTGCATACCCGACATCAAAGGAGGTGTCGAGAGAAAGGTCATGGGCTGGATTAGCAGGCATGGAAGACAGATGGCTAGCATAACGACTCAGAAGGACTGCCCGCCGATTGGACAGCGGAGGTTCAGCAGTCTCAGCATCAAGTCTTTCCACAGGGCTGGTGTAAAAAGCTCCAGACACTAAACGTAATCCACGGTGGTGGATAGAGTCGAGACGCCGAAGAATAGACGGCCGAGCAGAGGAGTAGACTATGCTTCCATAATCCAATTTCGAGCGCACTAAGGCGCGATAGAGGCGGAGAAGGACCACTCGGTCCGCTCCCCAGGAGGTACCATTCAGGACACGGAGGGTGTTAAGGGAACGCAGACAGCGAGCCGAAAGATAGGAAACGTGGGAGGACCAGCACAGTTTTCTGTCAAACGTAAGACCCAAGAATTTAGCGACGTCGGAAAACGGAAGGTTGACAGGACCTAGATGTAAGGAGGGCGGAAGAAACTCCTTACGTCGCCAAAAATTAACACAAACGGTCTTACTGGGTGAGAAACGGAAGCCGGTTTCGATGCTCCACGAGTGGAGGCGATCGAGACATCCTTGAAGACGTCTTTCAAGAAGGCGGGTCCGTTGAGAGCTGTAGTAGATCGCAAAATCGTCCACAAAGAGGGAGCCGGAGACATCAGGAAGGAGACAATCCATAATTGGATTAATGGCGATGGCAAACAGTACAACACTCAGCACGGAGCCCTGGGGTACCCCGTTTTCTTGGGAGAAAGTACGGGAGAGAGTAGTGTTCACCCGCACCCTAAATGTGCGCTCTGCCATAAATTCGCGAAGAAAAAGGGGCAGCCGGCCTCTAAAGCCCCAAGAGAACAGTGTGCGGAGGATGCCTGTCCTCCAACAGGTATCGTATGCTCTCTCCAGATCAAAAAATATTGCTACCGTTTGGCGTTTCTGGAGAAAATTGTTCATCATATAAGTGGAGAGAGCAACAAGATGGTGAATGGCAGAACGATGCTTTCGGAATCCGCATTGGGCTGGTGTTAAAAGACTGCGGGATTCCAGCCACCAGGCTAAACGGTAATTCACCATACGCTCCAAAACCTTACAGACACTACTCGTGAGAGAAATGGGGCGATAGCTAGAGGGGAGATGTTTGTCCTTTCCAGGTTTCGGAACGGGAACGACAATAGCTTCCCGCCATCGCCTGGGAAAGGTACTGTCGGTCCAAATTCGATTGTAAAGGCGAAGGAGGTAACGCAGGCTATGGGTTGATAAATGCAGCAACATTTGGACATGGATACCATCCGGTCCTGGGGCGGAGGAGCGAGAAGAAGACAGGGCATGTTGTAGTTCCCGCATGGAGAAAACAGTATTGTAGCTTTCGCGATTTTGAGAGGAGAAAGCGAGATGTCGCACTTCCACTGCACGTTTCTTCGGGAGAAACGCTGGCGGGTAATTTGAAGAGCTCGAAATCTCAGCAAAGTGCTGACCCAATGAGTTAGAAATTGCGACGGGGTCCACTAAGGTATCATGCGCGACTGAGCCCAGAGACCGAGGAGAAACTAGGCGCGCCTGAGAACCGTCGAAGCCGACTCCAAACTTCCGAGGAGGGAGTGAAGGTGTTAAATGAGCTAAAAAAGAATTGCCAGCTTGCCTTCTTGCTATCGCGGATGACGCGACGGCATCGCGCACGGAGCTGCTTATATCGGATACAGTTGGCCAAAGTTGGATGGTGACGGAAAATGCGAAGAGCACGTCGCCGCTCACGTATTGCGTCACGGCATGCCTCGTTCCACCAAGGAACTGGGGGGCGCCGGGGCAATTCAGAGGTGCGTGGTATTGAACGTTCCGCAGCTGTGAGAATAACGTCGGTAAAATGTGTGACCTCATCGTCGACGCTGGGAAAGCGACGGTCATCGAATGTCGCTAGAGACGAAAAAGTGTCCAATCGGCTTGGGCAAACTTCCAGCGTCGCGAGCGCAGATATTGCAGTTGAGGCTGCAGTCGAAGGACACATGGAAAGTGGTCACTCGAGTGTGTATCATCAAGGGCGAACCATTCGAAGCGCCGGGCTAGCGGAACAGTACAGACCGCAAGGTCCAAATGAGATAAATTTGCCGTGGAGGCAGACAAAAACGTGGGGACCCCAGTGTTGAGGCAGACTAGATCCGCTTGGTGGAAGATGTCTAGCAATAGTGAGCCACGTGGACAAGGATGTGGAGATCCCCAAAGTGGGTGGTGGGCATTGAAGTCCCCAACCAGCAAATAGGGGGGTGGAAGCTGATCAAGAAGATGAAGGAGATCAGCTCGTGCCAGTGGTGTAGACGATGGAATGTATACCATACATAGAGAGAAAGTGTATCCATAAAGGGAAAGACGGAAAGCGACAGCTTGGAAGGAACTGTTTAAGGGGATTGGGTGATAATGGAGAGTATCATGGAGCAGAATCATGAGTCCTCCATGGGCTGGAGTGCCTTCAACAGAGGGGAGGTCATATCGGACGGACTGAAAATGAGGGAGAACAAAGCAGTCATGGGGATGCAGCTTTGTTTCCTGAAGACAGAAGATGACCGGCGAGTAGGATCGTAAGAGGATCGACAATTCATCCCGGTTGGCGCGAATGCCGCGGATATTCCAGTGGATAATGGACATAGGGTGAACAGAAAATGGAGAAACGTGACCAAGGGTGCTGTCAACTCAACGACTGCTCAGAGCTTGCGACCGACAGCATGGAATGGCATTCAGTCGAAGGCAGAAGATCCTGATCCATAGGTTGGTCAGGAGCAGCTCCTGCCACCAACGATCGGCCAGTTGACCGGCCACCAGCAGTGCGCCTCGGCGACACGGAAGATGGCCGAGGGCGATTTCCGCCAGGTGGTGCTGTAGTTGGGACACGCCTTGGCGGAGAAGGAGAGGAACTGTGTTTCTTCGTAGCCTTCTTGGAGGTATGATGTTTAGATGAAGGAGGAACCGATGGTTGTGAAGTTGCAGTACGTAAAAACTCTTCACGAGAATGCTCTTTTTTCGAAGACTTGGCGTCTGACTTTTGGGCTCGAGATTTAGCAGAACCCGACGAAGGGTGAGCCATAGAGTGGGCAGGCGAAAGTGGTGAGGTTGAACGGGCGATCTTTGCGCTGGCCGATCTGACGACCGTGGTGCTAAATGTGAGGTCGCAAGTCTGCGTGGCCGCCTCCTTTGTTGGCCGAGGAGAAGCAAGGACAGTGCTGTATTTTCCTTTCTGAGGCACGGTGGGCTGTCGACTGGCGAGTAACTTTCGAGCAGCAAAGGTCGACACCTTTTCCTTCACTCTTATTTCCTGGATGAGCTTTTCATCCTTAAAAACGGGGCAATCTCGAGAGGAAGCAGCGTTGTCACCCATACAGTTGATGCAGTGTGGGGATGGAGGTGGGCAAGCACCCTCATGGGCATCCTTGCCACACGTAACACATTTGGCCGGATTGGAACAGGACTGGCTGGTGTGATTGAACCGCTGACATCGATAGCATCGCGTAGAGTTTGGGACATAAGGGCGAACGGAAATTATCTCACAGCCTGCTTTGATTATCGGTGGGAGTTGAACTTTGTCAAATGTCAAGAAGACAGTGCGGGTAGGAATGATGTTCGTGTCAACCCTTTTCATAAATATGAAGAGCCGTTACGCCTGGTCACACGGGTAGTGTTGAATTTTGCCGTCAGACAATCCATCGAGGGAGCGTGTATAAACGACTCCACGCGAGGCATTTAAAGTGCGGTGCGCTTCAACGCAGACAGGGAAGGTGTGGAGCAGTGAAGTATGCAGCAATTTTTGTGCCTGGAGGGCACTGACTGTTTGTAACAACAAGGTGCCATTCCGTAATCTGGAACAAGACTTTACAGGACCTGCAATTGCGTCGACACCTTTCTGAATAATGAAAGGGTTGACCGTGGACAAGTCGTGACCTTCGTCAGACCGAGAAACAACAAGGAACTGTGGCAATGATGGAAGAACTGACTGTGGCCGAGACTCAGTGAACTTACGCTTGTGAGCAGACATAGTGGAAGGTGAGGAAACCATTGCGGAAGAATCCCCCATGATTACCGGCGTCTCCGATGACACGCTCCTCCCTTGTGGGGGCCCTCTCTGAGGGCACTCCCACCTAGGGTGATTGTTTACACCTCAGGTCACACCTCCCGACAAACGGACGGATGGACCAATCGGCACTTTCGGAAGGTATCAGCTCGGGTAATCACCCCTCCCTGGGCCTGGCCGTTACCAGGGGGTACGTACGTGTCCTACCTGTCTACCCGGGGCGGGAAATTACGTGTTACCCTGTCACCGACTACGCACAAAAATGCGTGGGTCGGCATTCAGACATGCACAGGGAGGAAGAAAGGGAAAGGAAAGAAGAGGTCTCAAACGCCTCAGCAGAGAAAAGGGTAAAGAGAAGCGGTAAGGTAAAAAGAAGGACAAAGGAAGGAGGACGACATACAAGCAAGGAAGGCGAAGAATGCGGTACATTAATGAGCATCCGCCTCCAGACGTAGGCACAAACCATACTCCCAGATGGGGAGAAAGTGAAGGAAAGAGCCAGAGGTGGGGGGGGGGGCAAAGATGGGGGATGGGGAATGATGAGGAAAGGGAAGGTATGTAGCCCGGAAAGGAAGGAAGGCCACATTAGCTCGGGGTCCCGTTCTCGCTACACACGTATCCACAAAAGAGTTGTGGACCCCCTGGGGGAGTATACATATTTTGATATCCGCACTAACGCATATGACATACAAAGGACAGTATTGTGCTTTTACTACTTTGAAAAACACAGGCAGCAGCACTTGTCGTTCGTCTTGACACGAAAGGCATACAGACAATGTTTGCTACTTGCTTCGCAATGTTCACATTCCCATTGTTGCCATGAACTATACTATTCAACACCATGTGCAGTCCAAAGACCATTATTTTCTGCATTATGTTGCATGTTTATTTTCTAGCTGGCCTTACAGCATAGAACTGAATAATAGGACTAGCTGAAGCTCTAATTGCCATAAAAAGGTGACAAGTGAACTTTAATTTCACAGAAAAGTTCATTTGCAGGTTGTGAACTGGAAAGAGACTAAAAATTACTGCACCCAGGAACAAGGTTAGGTTAGGTAAATGATAGAGGAGATGAAACTTGTAATTTGCATTATTATAAGAACAAGAATGTGTGGCTCACAGTGACCACCAGTAACCCCTTTCAGAGGAAGTAACTGATGTGGAAAACATATTGTGGGTTCCCATGTTTTCTGTAAAAAGCTGAGCTGTACTAGCAAACAACTAGCTTAATTCATTTCTGATGTAGCACAAAGACTGTATTCAGTCAGAAATGCAGAAAGTAGGATGTACTTTGCAGCTGAACCACCAGCAGGTGGGCACTTATTATGCCTTACAGAAACACTACAGCCATTGTGCACCAAGCTAACCAGGCGACATGTGGAAATAGTTGCCACAGTTGCACCTAAGCAGAAGGAATCCCTTCCACAACAGCAACAGCAAAAGCATTTAGCAAATGTGCCACAAGAAAGTGCAACCTGTGAGCATATACTTTGATCAGCCAGAACATTTACCGCCATGCATCCACGTGATAGCAACACCACCTGGTGAGAAACGACAGTCACACAGATGCACAGTGCATGTAGAATCAGTGACCGTGCTGGCCAAATGTAGAACGGGAATGTGCATGAACTGAGTATGACTGAAGACACTGCTGTACTCATTGCACCATGAACAAGTAGCACAGTTCCCAAAATGCTCATGCCTAACCAGCGCACCATCACAATTTTCTCCAATCTGTGGTGGAACCAAACCCCTGATATTATGGGATTTGGCAACCACCCTCATTATGTGCACTATTAAAAGTAACTGGAAACCCAAAAAACATGTTTTTTCATATTAGGTGCATTGTGCTGCCAGCTATTGAAAGGTATTCCATATCAGCGACCTCAGTAGCCATTAGACATCAGAGAGCAGATTGGGGCACTCCATGGAACTCTCTGACTTCAAACATGGTCAGGTGATTGGGTGTCACTTGTGTCATACATCTGAAAGTGTAATTTCCACACTCCCAAACATTCCTACGTCCTCTGTTTCCAATGTGATAGTGAAGTGGAAACGTGAAGGAACACATGCAGCACAAAAGTGTACAGGCCAACCTCCTCTGTTGATTGACAGACCACCGGCAGTTGAAGAGGGTCATAATGTGTAATAGGCAGACATTTATCCGGGCCATCACACAGTAATTCCAAACTGCATCAGGATCCACTGAAACTACTGTGACAGTTAGTTGGGAGGTGAGAAAACTGATTTCATGGTCGAGCAGCTCCTAATGTGTCACGGATCATGCTGGTAAATGCCAAACGATGCCTCACTTGGTGTAAGGAGCGTAAACATTGAACAATTGGAGAGTGGAAAAACATTGTGTACTAAGATTCTTCACTCCACACAAAGTGGTGATCCGACAGCAGTGTGTGGGTATGGTGAATGCCGGGTGAGTGTCACCTGCCCGCGTGTGCAGTGCTAATGGTAAAACTTGGAGGCGGTGGTGTTATGGTGTGGTGTGGTCGTGTTTCCCATGTAGGGGCCTTGCACCCCTTGTTGTGTGTGGTACTATAACAGCAGAAGCCTATATTGATGTTTTAAGCACCTTCTTGCTTCCCACTGTTTAAGAGCAATTTGGGGATGGTGACTGCATCTTTCGACACGATTGAGCACCTGTTCATAATGCACTGCCTGTGGTGAAGTGATTATATGACATGAACGTCCCTGTAATGGATGGGCCTGCAGAGAGTACTGACCTGAATCCTATAGGACACCTTTGGGATGTTTTGGAACGCTGACTTCATGCCATGCCTCACTGATCGACATTGATACTTTTCCTCAGTGCAGCACTCAGTGAAGAATGGGCTGCTATTCCACAAAAATCCTTCCAGCACCTAATTGGATGTATGCCTGCAAGAGTGGAAGCTGTCATCAAGGCTAAGCGTGGACCAACACCATAATGAATTCCAGCATTGCTGATGGAAGGTACCACAAACTTAAGTCATTTTCAGCCAGATGTCCAGATACTTTTGATCACACAGTGTGTGTGAGAGAGAGAGAGAGAGAGAGAGAGAGAGAGAGAGAGAGAGAGAGAGAGAGAGAGAGAGAGAGAGAGAGAGAGAGTGTGTGTGTGTGTGTAAAACAGGACATGTGGCAAACTGTGACAAAACTACAATCGGTCTGTAGTTCTGGGAAGAGTGCAAGTTTGAGAGACCACAGTGCACTGAGCACTCCTAGAAATGGACCTCTACAACCAACAAACCACGCATTTGCTAATGTTACCACAGCATCGGCAACTACGACAAATGGGCATGTGACCCTCGGTACTGGAGATTGGAGCATTAGCGGAGTATTTGTTGGTCTGATGAATCCTGACACCATCTCTACCATGCCGATGGAAGCATGGGCATCCATTGCGTTCCATGAGAACATATCCTTGACACTTGCACTGCAGGACAGAGACAAGCCCTGGGACACAGTGCATCTGCTTCAGCACTACTGCTTTGGGTTACTGCTGCCAAAGCACCCGAGGCATCAGCCAAGTCTCGGCCACCGAGCAAGGAGAACGACGCCAACGGAAGTACTGGTGTTACAGTATCCCAGTGGAGAGCCATAATAATGGAATTTGAAAGTGAAACACAAATCTTCAAACTAGTCCTTTTCAAATGTGGTGGCAATGTCTTTATGAAGCAAAGGAGGCGTTTCTGAAGTAACTTTCAGTCAAAACAGTGCTTCCAGCAGCAGACTCAGTGGAACAGATGTTCGTAAACTTATTTAAGCTATGGTGATGTCAAAATGGTAGAGTAGTAATTGTGTGTGAAGCAGAGCGAATCTGATTTAAAATGTAAGGAAAGCTTTCAAAGGAATTCAGCATCACAAATGTGACAGATGGTGTTATTTCACAGTTTTCTTCGGTTTTGTCACAGTAAGTCATTTAAGAAATCTAATGGTGGAAAGGTTGAGTTAAATTGGAGAACACAGTTATTGTGATATGTAGGCAACACTGCAGATCTAGTAGAGAAAGAAAATGCTTGTCAGAACAGCAAGATATTTAGCTAAGAAACCATTGTATTAGACTGTGGTTAATGTGGAGAATGCTGTTATTGAAGTAGAAACATGTCAAAATTTTCAACAAGCTTAACCAGAAATTAACGTATTTCAAGATGTCAAACTTATTTCACACACAAACATATCAGAAAGCCTGCCAAGTGAGATCAAACTTTCATCCTATAATCCAGTGATCTGTTTAATATGGGACAGGAATCTGAAGCACTGCAATATATAGATGAAGAGAACTTTTAGATCTTTGAACAGGAAAATACAATGAACAGCTTTGGGTGCAATCCCTGAATAAAACATCCAGACATGTAGAAAAAAAATGAGAGTAGTACAACCTGATTTAACACTGTCATGCTGAAAATGACAATGCAGAGATTAAGGCTGGCAGTGCACATTGTTAGGAGGAAAGACACTTGCCAGGCCAAAGCTGTGCTTGTGGGAAATCCTGGTGGATGTGTCCAATTGCAAGACCAAGCAGGCAGTGCAGACATGAGCTGCAGAATGATTTTCAGCAATTCGCGTGTCTATGAGAACTGGATCCAAAATGCTGAGCTGCGTATCTATAGAGGGGAATTGTAAACCCTGTGCACCATCTTTAGAGTAGACAACCACCCAAATCAGCATGCATATGCATGTCCATGTGCCTGCCTGTACAGGGTGTTCCAAAATTACACTAACCTAGAGGGGATTTGGAGAGTGCCTTAAGGAAGAAAATGAGTGTGAATCCATTTCCAGAAATATCATCCAATGCCATAAGCAAAGCCAGGCTGGATTATCTTGTCAATATGTGGGTGAAGCAGTCATTAAAGGTGTAAGACCGTTCCTGCACATGTGTTTTCAAATCTAAAGATCGGGAGTTTTTTCATGGAGAACTTATCATATTAAGTAGAGTGACTCCACATTCCATCCAGGAAACCAATGCTCCAACAGTGTAACTTAACTGCTTTGATCCAGGTGTCTTAATATCATTCAAGATCATGCTATACAAAACATTGATCCTACCTATGGTACTGTATTGCTGAGACATCTAGTATTGATTGGAGACAATGGACAAGGGAACTTTTAGCTGCTTAGAGTCCATTGGGTTTGACTGCATGGAAGCAAATTAAAGAAAAACTTACTCACCTGTTTCTGCTGAAAGAGTGTTGTGTGCATGTGTGCGGGGGTGGGGGATATTGTCAGTTTCCCCAAATCTGCTATAGCCAGATTCATTTTTGTTCACATAATAGGGGCATATGAATACTTAACTGTGGAGAGATGGGGGTGAAAGACTGTAGAATGTTCGATACCTGAACAGCGTAAGTTCACATACCAAAATTTTTGTGAAGAAAGGAATGAGGATTGAGCAGTTGGTTCTGCAATTTTCTCATATTGTTTTACAGAGGAACATATTCACCTTTTTTCACTCTGACAGGAGAATTCTTACAGTGCTTGTGTAGTACTTTAACATTATGTTGAGGGCACACCCTCTTACATGAATACATACATCTGAGGGGAAATCTGTAGCCAATAATTGGTGTACTAAAAACATAGAAGAAAAACAAATGAAAATGCATGGACATTAATAACTCAACATTTATTATGTTTATGTCACTATGCAGCCAGAATACTGTAATTCTAACTTTGCATTCTTATGTCATCAAGTATTTGGCAACCACAATCAGTACAGAAACAGTTCCACTAACTGGTATTCAGTTCCATCTTCCATGTCCCTGTATGTGACTGTGTAAGATTTGGTCAGTAAGTAACTAGCCCAGAGCCACTACCAGCCGCAGATTACTTATGTCACAACTTTTAAGGACAATGAAAAATTCATAATAATTATTTCCCCAAATTGACAAAATTCAGAGATTTAGAATGCCCTAATTTACTCTTTAAGATGTGTAACATAGTACAAGTTCGAGTGAATAAGTCAAATAGTACTGCTAGGATCTGGAGAAAGTGAGTGCTTGTCTTAGCATGGATTGCACGCATCTACCTTGACTTTATCCAGCCAGTGTTGTTGAGAGAGCACTTACCAACTTCCAACAAACTTTATGCTTAACATCAAACCTTTCCTGAACATTTTCTTGGCTACATGCACCAAGTAAATTACTAACACATGAACTAATTTACAGAGCAATTAGTCTGCAGCTCTTAAGCATGGGTGATCAATTCTTTAGACAATACGGATTTACCAGTACATTTGCAAACCTGTATAAGGCATAGAATTTTCAGATACAGTACAGAAACATGGTAATATCATTGCAGTAATATGTCTGCATTCAAAATAACAATGCAAGCACACTTCGTAGTAACTTCCAACAAACTTTGTTCCTCATGGGTGTCACTTGCAAACCAATATGTACATAATACTCTACTTCATTCATAAACATTATCTGACTGCTAATACTAATATGAAAAATGGCAAATGTTTTGTTCACATTCATAAGCAATGAAGTCATCAGTTTAATTCATATGGGGAACTATGTTATACATTTTACAGACTTGAGGTTTCATTGTAGAAATGTTAACAGACAGTTCTATGAGCATTACAGATTAACAACATATTTATATTACTGCATAGTAATATTCATTAAGGAAGACTGAATGAAAGCTGGTGACATGCAAGCACATTTTTGCACTGACAAATAATTTGCTCCCAAGCTTGGTTAATTAGATCAGCATCTATGTCAGCTTTTCAATAAACAACATACTTGCATTGAACCCAATTGACAACATAGGAAGAAAGAAGGAAATTAGATGCTAACATTATGCATAAATTTGTGTGTAGTAATTGCACATGATTCCACTATCTGTATAGTAGCAGATGTTTGAAAACTAGATATGCAAGATGCTGTATTACTTAGGCGCAATAATGTATGTGAACCATTTTCTCTTAATCTGGTAACTAACAAAAAGAGGGTATTTCGCAATTCCTATCACACGTTTGTAGAACAAGTTTAGTAGACGAGGTTTTGGTAAGGAGGCAATGTCGACAAATATACAAAGTCTCCTGTACAATCTGTGAAATCCTGGAATAGGAATTGCGCGACACCCTGCACACTGAGGAGAACAGTGAGAGCGAACAACAGATTATGTCTTTTGGTTGCGGTGGTGAGGGGAGGATTCCTTCACATTACCTTCACTGCATCCCAACAGAGAACAGTAAGACATCCTTAATGAACAGGTGCAACTGCCTAACTGTCTTTCTCGACTTTTTTCAGGAGAGTTCTTGGTATACTTCAATTTAACTTTTGTATTAACACAAAATTACAAGTGCTCTTCAGTTCTTGTACAACTAGGCAGTCTTTTAGCTTTAACTGCAGTGCCAGAACCAACAAGTGCATTACAGCAGGTATGGTTCAAATTCTGGGACATTATTTTAATAATTAAAAACGGAGTGGTAAACTTGACTTTACAATGTTTATACAAGTGTCTGAATTTTCATGATGTAAAGAGGTATTACATAACTTTAATAATAATTTGTGAAACATAATATGAATGTAAAGAAACTTATTATTCCACTATCATCTGTTGAGCCAATCACTTAATTCACAAATATGACAATGGAAAACATAGCATCCTATGTAAAAATTGTGCAGCACAGCTTGCATGGAACTCATTTTGGTGTGAAATATCCATACAAAGCTAGCTGCAGAGTAATAAAACATTTAACAGCTTGGTGTGGTTTTTTTACTGCAAAACACACCCCTCTTTCACATATGTATCAGCACTGAACATAAGCTGAGCATCAAACTGGTACAGCATTTTTTACTATATAATAAATGGCAAATATAGTGACATTGTGATTTCTTTCAGTACATTTAATTTAAATGATCGAAGTAATTTGTCATATCTGTAAAATATTTGTAGGTTTCTGTTGCTGTGTATTATAGATGCCAATTAACTTCATTTACCTGGTACATTCATTTAAATCTGCTTATTACATACAACGTAAGTTATGTTACTTGATACATTGCAGGCAGTAGTGTTAACATTTCATCACCTGTGTCAGTTGGGGCTTCCACAGCTTCTGTCCTGCACTATTGGTGCAGAACAAAGGCAGGTAATTCTCAAGTAACAAATATTTATGTGCACAATATTTATTGTTAAATATAATTGACGAGAAAAACAGCAAAGCTGCAGGAAAGGTACATACATAAATATGTTAGGAATATCTTAAGCGAAACTAAACCCAGGTTTATTTTTTCCCAGTGACACTGCCTGTGATAGTAAATTGTTTTTGTCCTGGTCCTGGTCACAACTGATTTCATAGCACATACGTCACACCAGTGGTAACTATGGCTGATATTACACTGAAGACAGGTTAACAGCAGTGACTAGGATGCAATTTACTCCTCATGATAACAGGTTACTTTGTACCCTTTTACCTCGTATCACAAATTCTGGATAGTATTTTTGTGAATGTAGTTCATTGAAAAGTCTACACAGATCTTGGAAGACAGGTGGTAGTTTCTTGTGCCACACAACATGCTGCATTCTTCTGGTTATCCTGTCTCCCTCAAGAAATATCGTGATATACATCCTCGGCCGGACCAACTTAGAAACAACCACTCATAGAGGTACCACTATTCCTTGAACTTTTTTAAGAACACTCACTCACAGTTCCACCACATCTCACTGATTGGTCCATGAAACATCAGGATGGGACTTCCACTAAGACTGGCATCTCTCACTGTATTTATTATAAGCTGTCCATTTTCTCACCAGACGAAATTAGCAGTCCACTGGTATGTAAGACTGCATTCAGCTGAATATTCTTTGAGATACGATGATGTGTTAAAAGTGACATACACTTCTACATCAGAAAATCCACAGCACGCAGACACAGCAGTCATTGTTTACTGTTCGTTCCTTGGTTTCTTGGCTCTAATGGTAAACATGTCAGCAAAGGTGAAGGAAATGCACGACAGGAGGAAACGTGCTGGCTGGTTAGCAGGTAGAGCTACTTTGTCACAATTTTAACAATTTTGTGGAACTATGTTGGCATACAGGTAGTTCATGTCCCTCTCCCAAATGGAAGATTGCAGGTGAAGGTGCTTCAGATCTCTTGACAAGCTGACCGAACATCATGTCTTCCTGTTAAATGTCCAGAAACATCTTCAGTAACAGTCTTATTTCTCCTAGTGTGGTCACCAAAATACAAATGAAGACCATTAGTGCAGATGTCCATGAGGTGTGGGATGACAACTCTGGAATCTTATCATCTGAGAGGCTATGTAATGTGTGTTTTGGGATGAAGTACATTGGTTCATCATTACAGCAACAGTCCCTCACAATGTTTAATTTCACTTCAGGCTTCTCTTCACATTAGGCACCAGTAACATTACTTTCATTCTGTCCCTCAGGAATATCCAACCGGTGCATATCACGACATGTATTTTCGAACACCAGCCTCCTCTGTTGTGCTTTGTCACTTGCCTCAGTGCAGTGGTGAAGTGCTGTGCTTCTCTTCAGGATTGTCCTTGTAGGGACTGCACCAACATGGGGTTACTAGTTTACATTATTCCTCATTACTTCTTATGATGATAATTCTTTGAAGATCTGGAACAGTTCCCATTTTATGTGGTCACCTACTTTATTTTCCATGCAGAGCAATGTCTGAGACTGCAGACCACATTGTTCCCAAATGAGTGTCATTGTGGGTGAATGATGGTAGGAACACTCCTGTCTACACACCCATTATGGTGTATTTGTTCTCGCCATCTCTTTGCTCTTTGTCAGCCTTCATACCCAGGGCTTACTCTGAAGTTTGTGAGCACTAACATCCTTGCAAGGATGGATTACCAGCCATCCCATAACTCACAGTTAGGAGGACAACATTTTCCTTACAGGTTCACATCCCTAGGAGGACTGGCTTCACTCCATCTATGGAGGCCCTCCTCCCCATGGAATGTAAGATTAGAAAGAGAAAATGAATGACACCCTCAGGCCTCGCAACCTAATACCGTCGGGGTCGAAAAAATCAAGAGTTGGCCAAGGGAGGCCGACAGGAGAGAGAGAGAGAGAGAGAGAGAGAGAGAGAGAGAGAGAGAGAGAGAGAGAGAGAGAGAACCAGATGTCTGCAAGTAAGCAGAAACATTGTCAGAGCAGTTAGACATGTGATTATCCTTTGAAAGATTGTCTAAGGTTATTTGACACACTGAAGAAAGATTCCTGCAATAAGGGTTAGACTCCAACTATTACTTAGATTTTTCTTACATGGATTGTTGAGTAACAGTTTTTCCCGCCAGTGCATAAAAAAATAAAGATTAACATCTAGATTAACAGTGCTGCTATCCAATAGCATTAATTTTTACAACACGCATACACTTTACAGAGACTTGTTACATGTTGCATCGAATTAACATTGAAAGGTTTATGTTTACCTGCTACAAGCAGGTTACTCCTTGGCTAAAAATAGAAACTACTACACATGAAAGATTTTCTCATTTTAATAGCTACACTGTATGTTTGATGTGGTAATACAAAATATGATATTCATCATAACCAAATTGATATCATTTGATAGAAATGTTACAATCTTTCTAAATCACATATTCAATGTGTATCTATAGAAAAGCATCGTACAGCTGTAACATGCTGCACGTTTAGCACAAAGCTGGAAGACTTGACAGATGAGTCACCATCAATTGAAACATCTTGAAACAAAATGTTTTGTCATAATTTTAGCTCACGCATGTTTGGATAATGACTGATTTCAACTAAGACTGAATTTATAGATTTTTTACATACCTAGGTTATAGAGCACAGGTAAACACAAGAGGAACTCCTAAAAATGTTGTTTACTAATACTTACAGAGGCAGTGAAGGTTTCCCTAAATAAAGTTTAAATAATGACATTTAGAAGCTCTAACACAGTCTACACCATCTTAGCTAACAATTTTTTCATCTACAGTTTACCAATTTTGAGTAACATTTGTTATATGTGAGGACACAGTCTTCAAATATTCCACAAAAGGAAACTTTTTTAGCCTGTACATTTATCATATTACTGGCCAGTTTGGACTACCTCACTGCTGTCAAGTGCCTATAAAAAGACATACCGCCACAGAGCAATATGTAATTTCTACCGTTGAGGGAAGTCAAAAATGTATTAATGACAATTCAAATTTCAATTTTCATTATCAGCCATTAGTTAAAACTACATGAATAGTGTACACTATGTCCCACATGATGTGGCACACAAATTATCAATCTACATATGAAGCCATGTATGCATAATAGTACACTTCTTATGAAATACCTACTGAAGGGCATGAAGTAACCGAAGATCTGTAAGGCAACTTACAAAGATTCTGTCTTTTCACTTCAGAACAACATTGTGTCATGTGCAAATTACAACAAATCTACTAGTAACATCAACATACAGAGTCAAGTTCTAGTTAGCTGTTTTAACTTCTGCCAAAGATACAAAGACAACATACAGGTCTGTCGATAATATATGAACGCGTAGCTGACTGTATAATATACATCTTTAATGCAAACAAAGCATGTCTTACATCTAGCTGGGTAAGAGTTTCTAGTAACTGAGGAATATCATTTTAAATATTTTCATATAATGGAACATGCAACCTAAATACTGGATGTTACATTAAGGGTAGAATACATTTTCTGCATCAGTGCTTTACAACTTCCTGTAGTTCACAAATCTCCAAATACTGTAATGTATGTTGGAAGTACAAAATGTGACATTGTGTCGTTTAATTGAACTTCATGAAGCTCCAATTCTTGCAAATATTTGTACCAGACATTTTACAATGCTTGCAAGAATCAACAGTAATGTAGGAGCTTCAGTAATGGCAATATGAAATACTTTTGCTTCCTTTCAAAGGGACGCAATTTAAATGTCTAATAGTTACAAATGTGAATAATGATACATTTTTGGAACACAAAATGTTTTGGAGGGTGCTTCTGGATAACACTCCAAGCACAGAAATTCTGATTTCAGTAACTACTTTGACAAATGCAAATTTATACTACCAATTCAAGTTAACAGAATGTAAACTTACATGAAATATTTTATTTTACACACTTTTAAATACATATCATACAACTGTAATAGAGGGTGAACAAGTCATATCAGAACAGTGGAGATGTCAACAGAAATGTTTAACTGAGGAAACTATGGCTTCTTGAGCTAATAATTATTTCCTCAGACAGGTGAGATTAGTGAGAGGTTACTTTATTACAACTGGTTTCAGTCATTTACCATCCTCACAGTACCTGTATTGTATAAAAAATAGAACTGAAGAAAACTGAATAAAAAAGGGCACACATTCTTGACGTATATATGCCGTAACGAAAAAAATCAGTGTACCAACCCTAACTTATGTAAACACACAAAACTGCCATGCCATAAGCAGCTCACTTGCTAAAGCTAGTCAAGTCCAATATAATTACATCATGTCAAGGAACGTAAGTTTATTATTATGTCTTATTGATGAAGTGTAATATTATGAAGAGATGGCAATCTGTGTGTCAATCAATCTTAAATAAGTGGCCACCCCTAAGCTTATACATAATCACATTAAATTGCCAGACAACACATACAATAAGTGCTTTGTAATGTAACCATACATCAACCTATTTATTAGTCAGTCTAGGACAAGACGTGGGATGTCAACATTAACTGACACTCAGTATTTCAGATCATATTAGGAGTGCGTCTAATATTTCTAAACGCACAGTTGTTCGCTTCAAAGGAAACAATTTGCAACTGAATTACAGTAGTATGCACAAATATATATTTACAGGAAAATAAATCACAAATTTGTGGGCTTTTTATGATATAAGTTCTCCTAGAGAGATTAAAATGCACAGGAGTAACAATACAATCTTGTGTAGCTGCCCATGAAGATCAGAGCATATTTTTCTACTACGTATGTCTGTCTACAAACTAACATGTCATGTACTTAGTATAACCTATTCAATAGCATGACAGGAACGAGTAATATCACACCACAATTATTTCTATGTTCTCAAAGCTTAAACAGTATGCAATAAAAACCTTGGATAGTGAAAAGGCTTAAGAACACAAAGCAGGAATGTAATACATATGTTGCTTTAAGTCTTAATTTCAAAAGCATGTGACAGAATTCAAAGGAAAGTGAAGTGTGGTAAACTCACATTGGTAATATAGTTTTCATAAACCTGGATTTATTGTAGCTCAAGCAAACCTTGAAAATGTTATGGAAGGCCACAAACAAACTAAGGGAAAACGTTTGCTATTGACTTTTTAACTGCTATTATTGCTTCTAATAACTAAACTTCAAATTATTTGGAGTTGTTTTACACACTGCAGTTTCTTTGAACTTCTGTTACTTTGCAAATGATGATTTAAGTGTCTGCTATTAAGACTTTTGAGAAGGTCTGAATTTATAATCAATGTTCGTTGGAAGCAGCTGAGTGCTCTCATTATGAAACACTGGATGAATATAGTGTGTGTGTTTTTTGTGCATCTTTATCTGCACTGGCTGAAGACATGCACACCCTTTCTTAATACTTCTCTTCCTATGTTTAACCTCTGATTCAAGATCATACCTCTGACTGACTAAATTCTGACAACAGTTTCATTTTCAGTATTTTTGTAATTACTGGCTGCATTTTAAAAAGGAATATTTCTGTTGACACAGGACACTGTCAGATAAGCAATATGATACTGGTACTGCATGTCATGAAGTTAGTCTTTTAGTAATATCAATGGAACAGGGTTTGGTGGAAAAAAATGCCTTCTGTGGCTGTCCTCTGATTTCTGATAATCATCTGCCTGCTATTGTGAATGGTGTTGAGTACAAATTTACCATGTTTGCGGATGACAGCAGTATTCTAATGGAATATCTGTTTGAGGACAAGTGGCGCAGCTGTGAATTATAGCCTCCTTGAGCTGTACTGCTGGTTGGTTGGTTGGTTGTTTGAGGTTAAAGGGACCAAACAGCAAAGTCATCAGTCCCTTGTTTCAAATAGACTCCATTCTGCTAACGGGACATCTCAGTATAGTCAGAAAAATAAAACGGAAAAAGGGGAAACGTAAAAGGGCAGTCACGTTGTCATTAGTAAAAACAAAGGAGGGAAGTTGGCAAGAGAACGAACCCAACACTATGCTGAAGCAGCATAGGCAAGACCACCTGTGACTTAAAAGGTACAACTGCTATAATGCAGAAAGTACGTATGGGAATAGAAAAACTAACCAAGCCTTGAAAAGAAGGGGTAAAAACAGAGTAAAAGGGAAAGAAAAGAGGATTCCGGTCAGGGAGGTGAATCGGGAATCTCTGAACACTGCCTACAGTGGGAGACACCCAAACACTCACCGCCCTGCCCCAACACCAGAGGGAGATTAAAAACTTTAAAACTGAGAATAAAAACCACTCTCCCGGAGGAAACCTAGAACCAGAGAGACCATCCGGGAATCGTCAGCCAACATCAAAGGTAAAGTGTGGGGGAGTCTGTACTTAGCACGCAGAGCCAAAAGAAGGGGGCATTCAACCAAAATGTGGGCCACTGACTGGAAGGCTCCACAACCACATAGCGCGGGTGGCTCATCACGCAAAAGGAAACCATGGGTCAGCCTGGTATGGCCAATGCGGAGACGACACAGCGTGGTCGAGTCCTTGCGGGAGAGGCTAAAGGAAGAACGCCATGGGCCTGGTGTCACCTTAATGGCACGAAGTTTATTCGACAGTGGAGTAGCCTCCCAAGAATTGGCCCATGACTGTGCAAAGTGGGATTTGATGTGAAGCCGTAAATCCGCTGCAGGAGGGGTTACGGAAAACGGGGGGTAAGTAACTCCTCCCCCAGCCAAACGATCAGCGAGCTCATTACCCGGGATACCCACATGGCCCAGGACCCATAGGAAGTCAATGGAACAAGCAGCACGGTGAAGATCAGCGAGATGGTCATGGATGGCAGAGACCAAGGGATGGCGCGAAAAACACCGCTCAATAGCAAGAAGGCCACTCATCGAGTCCGTACATAACAAAACGCGGTTGTGTTGGGATTGTTTAATAAAGGTAAGGGCCCGGGAAATTGCCATCAATTCCGCAGTAAACACCCCACATGAGGGTGGCAGTAGATGATTTTCCGTTCCAACAAAGGACGTGAAGGCATACCCAACATGATCAGCAGATTTAGAGCCATCAGTGTAAAAAACAACAGCATCCTGAAACTCCCATAAAATTTGGCGGAAAAAGGAACGGAATACCACCGGGGGGATGGAATCTTTCGGACCGCGGCGGAGATCCATCCGAATTCGAGGCCAAGGAACTAACCAAGGAGGGGTGGAGGGGAGGGAGCGAGGAAGACAGGACAAAGAAGGAAGCCGAAAATCACGGTTAAGAGACGCAAGGCGCAGCCCAACCGGTAAACCCGCCCGAGGGCGGGAGTCAGGCGGGCGACGTCCATGGTCTGGGAATAGGATAGAATAGGAAGGATGAGCGGGAGAAGAACGGATAGTAAGGGCATAAGACACCAGAAGCTGGGACCGCCGAACAGAAAGGGGGGGGGATCCCAGCTTCAACCAGGAGACTATCAACAGGGCGAGTAGGGAAGGCACCGGTGGCCAAACGGATACCACGATGGTGGACTGGATCCAGCACGTGCAGCGTGGAAGGAGCAGCTGAACCATAAACTTGACAACCATAGTCCAAACGTGACAGAACTAGAGCACAATAAAGACGGAGGAGGAGGGAACGGTCCGCACCCCAGGAGGAGTGGGCAAGGAAGCGAAGGACATTGAGTTTACAGAAACATCCTACCTTCAGGAGTCTGATATGGGGCAGCCAAGTGAGCTTGTTGTCGAAAAGAAGACCTAGGAAACGAAACTGTGGAACCACAGGCAATCTTTGTGCAGCGAGATAGAGCTCTGGATCAGGGTGGACCGTAGTACGGCGACAGAAGTGGACCACCCGCGATTTTAAAGGAGAGAATTGAAACCCGTGGGAGAGGGTCCATGCAGAGGCACGCCGTATAGCCACCTGGAGCTGCCGTTCTGCAGATGGCATCGAGGAGGAACTAACCCAAATGCAGAAATCATCCAGATACAGGGCAGGGGCGACCAAGGGACCGACAGAGGCCACAAGTCCATCGATAGCAATGAGGAAAAGAAGGACACTCAAGACAGAACCCTGTGGGATGCCCGTCTCCTGGGTCCGTGGAGAACTAAAAGCAGTACCAACTCGAACTCTGAATGACCGATGGATCAGGAACTGGCGGATAAAAATCGGGAGTGGGCCCCGAAGACCCCACTGATGAAGGGTTAGTAAGATGTGATGGCGCCAGGCCGTGTCATAGGCCTTGCGAAGGTCAAAAAACACTGCAACCAAATGGCGGCGCTGGGAAAAAGCCTGCCGAACTGCGGATTCCAAGCGAAGCAAGTGATCGATTGGAGATCGTCCCTCTCGAAAGCCACACTGGTAAGGGGACAATAGATCCCGAGATTCGAGGACCCAAGTGAGCCGACGGGCTACCAGCCGTTCAAGTAACTTACAACCAACATTGGTCAAACTAATTGGCCGATAGCTGTCAACAGATAGGGGGTTCTGACCAGGCTTAAGGACAGGAACCACAATGCTATCCCTCCACTGAGAAGGGAAGTCACCCTGGAGCCAGATACGGTTAAACACCCGAAGAAGATGGTGCCGTTGTGGAGCACTGAGATGTTGAAGCAGCTGGTTATGAATGGAATCTGGGCCAGGGGCCGTATCGTGAGAAGAAGATAGAGCAGAAAGAAATTCCCATTCAGTGAAAGGTTCGTTGTAAGATTCTGACTCACAAGTGGTGAAACATAAGGTGACAGCTTCAGCCTGCTGTTTTTGATGAAGGAAAGCAGCTGGATAGGAGGCCGACGCTGATGCCACTGCAAAATGGGTCGCAAGATGTTCTGCGAGAACTAATGGGTCCGTACAAATGCCATCTGGGAGGTGAAGGCCTGGGAGGGTGGACTGCCGATGGCAACCTTGGGGAGAGCGAAGTGTAGCCCATACCCGTGACAGAGGGACAGTGGAACCAAGGGAAGAAACGAATCGTTCCCAACATATCCGCTTGCTCTGTTTGATTAAATAACGGGCTTTAGCGCGAAGGCGCTTAAAGGTGGAAAGGCTGGCTACAGATGGGTGCCTCTTAAAGTGTTGCAAAGCTCGACGGCGATCACGGATGGCAATGGCAATGGCCGTACTCCACCACGGGACTTGCCGACGACGAAATTGTCCAGACGAGCGCGGGACAGCAAGGTTAGCAGCGCGAACAATCGCGTCAGACACGTCACGTAGGACGTCATCAATACAACCCGACAAAGAGGGAGAAAACTCGACCTGTGCAGTATATAGAGGCCAATCGGCGCGGTGGAAAGACCAACGAGGTAACCTGTCCATCGGGGAGCAGGAAGGGAGCATGATAATCAACGGGAAATGGTCACTGTCACAAAGGTCGTCGTGTGGCGACCAGTGTAATGAAGGGAGGAGAGAGGGAGAAGAAAGAGATAGATCAATGGCAGAAAAGGTACCATGACCAGCACTGAAATGAGTAGGGGAGCCATCATTAAGAAGGCACAGGTCGTGGTCTGCAATAAATTGGTCTATAAGAAGACCTCGTCTAGATGGAAAGGCACTGCCCCACAAAGGATGATGAGCATTAAAATCCCCAAGGAGGAGGAAGGGAGGAGGAAGTTGCTGAAGAAGGGTGGTTAAGGCAGCAGGTGTAAGAGTCCTGTCAGGAGGGAGATAAAGATTGCATACTGTGACTGCAGAGTCTAAGTGGACCCTAACAGCAACCGCTTCCAATGTAGTTTGGAGAGGAATCCACGTGCTAGCAATGTCTGTACGGACCAACGTACAAACGCCACCAGAAGCCCGCAAGGGTCCGACCCGATTTCGACAGAAAACACGGAACCCACGGAGGGTCAGTGAGTGAGCATCAGTAAAATGAGATTCCTGGAGAACCACACAAGCTGCTGAGTAGGACGAAAGAAGGGATTTCAATTCCGGAAGGTGACGATAGTAGCCATTACAATTCCATTGGAGAACCACAGAACGATGGTTTAAATGAGGGCTGAACACGCTAAATCCAGTCATACCGCCGGGTCCCCACCCGTCACCGACAAGGAGGGGGCGACATCCATAAACGACAGGTCAGAATCCGGTTGTGAAGTCGGGGATGGGACCTCCGGTGACACCAGAGGCTATTTGTCCCGGGACTTATGTTTCTTCTTTTTTTCAGGCTGAGATCGAGGAGGGCTGTGTGGCATAATGGAGCCAGCTGCAGCAAGATCAGGAACAGAAAGGGACCGGGCGACCTGGGGGCCGATAGACCGCGGCACTCGCGGTCGCCGCGCTGCAGCAGACCTTTGACCTGGAAGGTGCCGGGAAGGGGCATCCCGGGAGAGGCGCCCTTGACCGGCAGACGCCGAAGGAGTGGGACACTTCTCCGGCTGGGGAGGGGGAGCAGCGCCCAGAGGAGAAGGTGTGGGAGCCGCAGGGGAGGGGGGAAGGAGATTGGTCCGGGATGGGGGTAAGGAAGGGGGAGGAAGGGATGAAGATGTAACCAAGGCGTAACTAGATGTCATGGACACAGGGTGCAATCGTGCATATTTCTTACGGGCCTCTGTGTAGCTTGAACGATCAAGAGACTTATACTCCTGTATCTTTTTTTCTTTCTTATAGACTGGGCAATCTGCTGAACGTGGAGAATGACTACCATGACAATTTACACATACAGGAGGGGGAACACAGGGACTCCCCTCATGGAGTGGACGTCCAGAGTCACCACAGAGAGGGTCCTGGGTACAGCGAGAAGACATGTGGCCAAAACGCAAGCACTTAAAACACCGCATAGGAGGTGGGATGTACGGCTTCACATCACAGCGATAGACCATAATCTTAACTTTCTCAGGAAGGGTATCCCCTTCAAAGGCCAGGATAAAGGCACCAGTATCAATACGATTATCTTTAGGACCCTTCTGAACACGCCGAACAAAGTGAACACCCCACCGTCCGAGATTGTCCCGAAGTTCCTCATCAGTTTGAAGGATGAGGTCTCTGTGAAAAATCACACCTTGTACCATATTTAGAGACTGGTGAGGGGTAATGGACACGGGAATTGTGCCAAGATGGGTACAGGCACGAAGGGCCGCAGATTGGGCAGCCGAAGCAGTTTTTATCAGTAACGAACCCGACCGCATCTTGCTCAGGGAGTCCACTTCGCCGAACTTGTCTTCAATGTGTTCCACAAAGAATAAAGGTTTGACACTGGTGAAAGTATCTCCATGAGTCCTGGTGCAAACTAGATAACGGGGGAAAGGTTTTGCCCCTAGACGACGGGCCTGACCCTCCTCCCAGGGGGTAGCCACGGAAGGGAAGGCCGAAGGGGCAAGAGAAGCAGCACTTGAGGAATCAGTACCATGCAGAGAGACAGCCGCAGAAGAGCAGCCAGAGTTTTGGACCCGTATGCGTTTCATCTGCATAGCGTCCGCCCTGATACCACCCACTCCGATCAGGGGCTCTCCTCACGGGCGCCACCCAGCCACAGCAAGGGCCGTCTGGCACGGCGGCCATTGCCAGGAGTTCCGATGCTCCAGGATGACGAGCAACCACTCCAAGGCATGCATGAGGAGGTCACAGCTCAGGTATCAGAAGTGTGATCCCTGTGTGTTCAGGGGGCTCAACCAAAAGGGTACATAGCGACCCCACCACACGGGCTGGCTACCGTGCTGGCTATGCACCCTAGCATCAGACAACGACGTAAAAGAAAAGGTGGAATGTACTAGGAGGGCACACATCGGAGACACTAGGTAAGGTGCTCTTCCCCAAATGGCTCACACTACGGAAGAGAAATTTTGGAATGGAGGTCAAACCCCAGAGGGGGACCAAGGAATGCCAAAAGGAGGAGATGATTACGCAACAAAGCCGGAGTGTAAAACCAACAGAACCAGGAGGATAGCGGGGGCCAACATAAGCAAGGACACCAATAGAGGGAGAGGAGAGGGCGAGGGGAAAGGGGTATGGAGGGGAAAGGAGGGGAAGGGAAAGGAAATGCAGCCCGGGAGAGAAAGACTGCTGCAATGGCTCGGGGCCCCGTGCTCGCCACGCACGTATCCACGAAAGAGTTGTGGACCCCCTGGGGGGTGTACTGCTGGTGCCATGGGAATCAAAGGAGTGCAATGTGGAATGAAGTGATGGAGGCCAGTTCAGCAGGACAATGTCTGCAGTGTATGAGCAGTGCTGGCTTGTTTTGAGTATATGGCACTGGTTTTACTTTGCTGATATACCAGTGCTTACCCAGAATGATGTTCTTACTTGCATGGTAAGACGTCTTACAATTGGGACTGAGGCCAAGATTCCTTAAGATTATTAAACTTCCTTCTGGAGTAATAGGGTGCCATTTGTGGCTGGTGAAGTACTAATTCTGTAGCTCAGCTTGTACATTCCAAGACATTTCTTTAAGGTAAGAGGAAGAAGAAGTTAGCCAAGCCACGAAGAGGTTTAATTACCTGGAGCTTTTTCCATGAAGGGAAGACCTGTATTAATCCAAAGGCGACACCACTTCCTGACAGACAGCAACACAAAGAGCTGAAGGAATGGAAGAACTAGCAGGCCAAGGTACGCGGACAGCTGCCTCAGCAGCAGTATCAGCAGCCTCATTTCCTATCAGATTGTCGTGACCTGGGACCCACAAATATATCACAGTGGCTCCATAAAGGGTTAGCGAGTGAAAGCTCTCTTGGATCTGTTTCACTAAGGGATGGACAACATACAGCACAGACTCTGAATGGCATAGAGAGAGCAGACGATACAACTGAAAAGCCTGTGTCACTATGTGGCCTGATACACAACAAAGAACACTGCTGTAAATACTGAGGAATGTTTCGACAGCTGATGCTGGAAGTAGTCTGTGCCAATAAAGAATAGACACCCAACACCACAGTCTGAGCCATCCATGTAGACAAAGGTACTACTGCTAATTTCTGCATGAAGGTCGAGAAAGAGGTTTAAAAAAATCAGCCAGCAAGTCGCAAATAAAAGTTGTGAGTAAAAGTTTATTATCTCTTCACCATTGTTTTGCTATTTTTACATATATCTTATTCAGAAGAGCCCAAAAGGGGATGGTGCACACTGAAGTGCAAAAAGTGAGGAAGTTGCCCAATAAGCTGAAGGACATCTGCACTGGTAACACCCAATGATGGAGAGACGTGGACAATAGAAAGAGGAAAGATAAAGTGATGACTGCAACAGCTTCAGTCTGGTGTTCAGTGAGACAGAGTGACAATGAATGTCATTGCAGATGAGCAGTGTGACTCCACAGATGGAATGCCATCCCCAGGAGGAAGGTCAAAGAGGACTGGAAAGAATACTGAGAGGTTTGAAGCAGTTGTGAGGACAATTTTGTTTCCTGGAGGGGGAAAAAACAAGTGGACACTACAATTGCAAGAGCAGCCATAATTCCTCCTTGTTGGATCTAGTGCCGTGACTGTTCCACTGAAGGGAAGTTACGGTGGAGAAATGGGAAGAGGGAAAGAAATGACGGGTCATCACCTCTGTCGCCTGTAGTAGTGAGTCTTCGAAGGCTGGCACTTCGCAGCTACAGTCAATGTGGGGTCCTGTTCCATGTGAGCTACATGTGTGTCCACATTCTAACAGTCAGCGTGGAGATCCCAGGGTAGCCAAATGGTTAGCAGTGTGCACTGGCAAAACGGAGGTTGGGCATGTAAGGGTATTATTCGGTGACCCTGCTGAAGAGGACCTGTAAGTCAGTGAAGGAGAAGACTGTTTGCCTTTGTTTGGTTTCTTGCAAGCACTGGGCAATTTTACAGCTCTAGTGCTGAATTTGAGGTCACACGTCTGCATGGCTATGTCCTTTGTGGAGCAAGGCGTATCAAGAACAGTACTGCAAGTGCTGGATGGTAAAATGCAGGGCTTTCAACTAGCCAACAACTTGCAAGCCTTCACTCAGATCTGCTGGATGACTTTCTGATCTCGGGATGAAGCTGCATGGTCGCCACTGCAATTTATGCAGGAGGGAGGAGAAGCCAGGCCATCACTCATGAGCATCCCTACCAGAAGTAACATTTGGCTGTGTTGCGACAGGAGTGTGGCTGTTACAGTAGCATTGGTAACAGCTCATCTGGTTTCAAATGTGTGGTTGGACTTTGTCAAAGATAGAGCAAGTTATGAAGTCATCAGAGGGACTACTCTATCAGAAGTGAGAGTATGTATGAACAAAGGTTGCATCAACCTGTTTCATTATCCAATGGACTGCAGTGACACTGATCAGAAAGGTACATTTGGATTTGTCCTTCATTCTGACCATCGAGCAGTCTGGTGTAAATACCACTATATAAATTCAGGATTCGATGGGCCTTAACACTAACGTGATAGCTTTGGAGGAGTGAAGCTGCAAGCAGTAGTTGCGCTTGCGGAGCACACTTGGTCTCCAGAAGCAAACTGCCATTACATAAATGAGAGCAGGATTTCACAGGGCTGGCAATTGTTTCAACACCTTTCTCAATAATAAATGGATTAACTGTAGCAAAGAAATGACAATGTCCAGTATGTGGTATGAGCAACCAATGTGCAAGCCAGAAGAGTGAGTCTACTAAACGTAGTGGGAATGAGGCTAAACATTCAGATTGGAATTGCCTCATTGTGACAGAATCCCAAGACCTCATGTTCCTTCCTGCTGAGGGACCCTTCCTCAGAGGGGAGCTCACACTCATTAGGCAATTGTCTACACCTCCCAAGCTTCTGACAGAGGAACTAAATGGCAACCAGGGAGCATGCTATAATACCATATAGCACACACCAATTGTGATGTCTGTTCAAGTTATCTTTGTGCACAAATCAAAACAGCAAGAACTACTGGATTTTAGCCATATGAGGTGGTATATGGTCATAACATGCATTCAATTATTGACATAGGAAAACAAGAAGGGAAAGACAATAGGTTAAGGCATTTGTGAGGGTGGCAAGAGAAGAATTGAAAAGGTTGCTTAAGGCAAATAAACTGGCACTGTAAAAGCAAGAGGAAGCAGTGACTCACAGGGAAACATCACCCCAAGACAATGATGGCCAATTTGTAATCTATTGACTTCACACACTGCAAATGGGAAGACTACTTCTTATGCAGTGTCAAGGCCAATATCAGGTTGTGAAGCTGTCACCAGTGACTCTCAAAATTCAGTTATCTACGAGAATTCTGCCTGTGGACATATGAAACTTTTGTGACAAGTCCTTGGATTAACCCAAGAATTGGAGGGCTGAGCCAGAAAGAAAGTGGGAAACAAATGTTGAGTAGCGAGCAAGAAGTTTTAAGTGAAACAGCAATAGTAGGTCTACATGGGAAGACTTAGGAGGTAAGGGATTTTTCTTTGAATGTCTGGTACAAGGAAGATTACCTGCTGTGCAGTAGCAGTGGATTTTCGCATGAGAGATGCATAGTAGGTAGTTCTGTCCTCAGATTAGCTATGCCAGGAGAGAAGATAAATCCAGTCTCAAGTGGACTACGGCTTGTCACTGCAGTGGAAGCATTGCTGAATGACCATGTTAACAGTGAGCACTGTTCACCAAGCACATCAACAAAATGAGGTTATCACTGGGTGATACAGGTGTTATTTAATGCAGGGTAGGCATAGAATGAGGTAACATGGTTAGAAGAAGCCCTCTGTAATTTTGAACTGATGGTATATCATCAAAGAATGTTTGAAGGAATTTCCAGGGGATGTAGGAGGAAACATGGGAGGATTTGAGGGATGAGGTGACTCAGGCTTTGGGGAATATACCACATACCAGAAGCAGAGGTTGGATCACTGTGTTAGGATGACATGTGGAAACAATGGGACAGCTGATGAGGGTGAGAGTGAATGATGTAGTAGAATAAAACAATGGGTAGAATAAGTAAGATAGTAAGTGAGTGCTACAACACAAAAACTAGTGTCTGCAGAAAGATATGCTCTTACTGCACCAGCTGAATGGAAGTGTTTTTTACACAACTACGGAAGAAATGGTGAATCTTAACTTAGATGTTGCTAACTGAAGCACAAAATTGGATAAAGAACTAATATACAGTAATCTACAGAACAAGTGAGATAAGCCAGCTAGGAGTGAAATTCCTATCACCAGACAATGCCTGGAGGTGCAACGTCAAGTGCAAAAGGAGCCACCACCAGAGAGAGAGAGTTTGCCCTTTAGCATCATTTTAACAGCTAACCTTTTCATAATAACCTAGCCACAGCAGAGGAAATGACGAACAGGTGAAGTATAGATTTCAATTTCCTTTCCAGGAGCAGTAAGTATGCATGGTACCTACATTATGCAGTTCATATTTATCCTCATAAGTGTGAGATGCTGAAGAAATTTCTTGAAGTAAAGGAATAATAGTCATTGGTTACGGAAGACAAGCACAGATTTGTCTATATGGAACAAGGGGTTACAGAAGTATTACAGGGGTCAGAAATCCCGTGCAGTTAATGTTAAAGGAAGACAGGGGAAATTATAAATGAACAAGACACCATGTAAAACAGTTTATTTTTGCTCCACCTGCCACAATTTCAGGCACAATCCTCAAATTGTATTGGGCAGGGGGAACACATGGAAGTGCTAACAGCCACTAATTTGACTGTGTTAAATAGAACTTTGGGGGCCGAGCTTATATAGTCCACAGACAAATTCATTAGCCGGAAGGCTGGGCCCATCTCCATGGAGACACTGGTGCATCATGCAAGTCAGTACAGGGAGAGTCAGAACCAGAGGGAAATAGCATTGACCAATGTAATACCAGTTACTGCTGTGACACTACTAACTATAGTTCTTGTTTACACATACTGGAAGTGGATCACTAGACAAAGCCTGGATCCAGCTGTAGGGAAGGAGCCTACTCACGCCTTATAAAATTCTCAGTCATTCCATTGTGTGCCAGCCTAGTCCGCTGTAACTAGCTCTGACGTCATAAATGTTGCGCAATACTTTAAAAATCAAGTAAATAACCTGAAATGGTTCTAGCATGTCAGGAGTAATACTAAATCAATAAGTTTTGAATGTCAGTTCAATAACTTTAACCATTTTCAAAATTTGGACGTTTTTCTGTAAAAATCATTGGCGCAACAGAAAAGAGCTAGAAACTTAAAAATTTATATTTAGATTCCTTTTTCATAATAATTTAGTAGAAACAGTATTCTGGATCTCACAAATTTAAATTTTAATTGAAATTCATTATTTTCTGGTTTTTGTCTTAAAAATTAAGGAAGCAAGATAGATTAAGTAGGCGAATAAATAAAGCTAGGATGTATAAATTTAAGTAGAGGGGAGATCCGCTATAATCTTAACGATGTGAGAAGTTTCAATTGAGTAACTATAAAACTATAGCGATAGCATATCTCCAAAGGGCAACTTCAGAGCTCGTCTACTGCGTGTAGTGTAATTAAGTTAATTCTCTCGCCCAAAATAATTGACTTAGCCACGTCAGATTTTTATTATGGTTACTTACCTGTGTGCTGAATGCACATTTAAATTGAGAGCTTCATCAGCCATCAGCAAAGGAAGCGATGATTTATTCAATATCTTTAAGTGGTACATTACTAGCACAGCGGCTAATCGGGATAGCAATTTTGATCAGGCGTTCCCTTAGCCGTCCGCACCACGGCTTTATATATAAGAACGCTGCGTGAGAGAGGAAGGCCCCAGTTCTCTCCAGACGCTGATTAGTGCACCACCTGTGTTGGAAGTCGCGTCGCGTCGGTATCATTGCTACAAACAGTCTCTGATGCCATAATTAGTGACTCGAGATACGCGTAACAACGAAATCTTTTTCGAGTGAAGTGCTAATTCTGGGATGACTTTAATGATCTATCTTCAGTTTGCGTATGTCGTATTTTCACGTGCCGTCGCGGGACAGACATACTACCATTATTTAGCGTGGAGTTTGATGAACATTATCATCAAATTATGGCGAGCATTCACTTAAACCTTTAATTTGAACAGTTATAGTTGCATCAGCGCATTAGACTCTGAACTGCCCTGGTAGTTGGATTGTGTGGATTCTTTTTGGTCCGTGACTTGCAGAATATAGTGAACATTTTTAGAAAATCGGTTTTGATTATGAATCTCAGACAATCTCCTAATTCCTCAGAGCTATAAGCTGTAGCTCTAAGTATATTTCTCAGATGAAGTGGGGACTAGGAATTCTAATCACAGGCATCACGTTTTGCTAATCACTTTCTGGTTGCCAATATTGTAGTTAGAGAGCTAGTGTTGAGAACGGCAAAAGACAGCATAAATAATAGGAACAACATTTCACATAACAAATTCCACCCGCCGCCCCACATATGGTGCATCGGCCGGGAAATGCATCTTTTCTACATTACATTCTACATTCAAATAACAACAAAAATTCCACCAGCCGCCCCACACAGCCAATGTTTCATCTCTTGTGGACTGGATTCCCAGAGGCTAGGCAGCAGCAGAGGGAGAGCTGTAGCAATAAACTGAATCACGAAACAAAGACCTCATATGAGTAGTGTTTAAGGGAACACTGTGGCGAAAGTAATCCTTAAAAAGCTGACTGGAGCCATTTGTGGCAGCCAACAGGGTCAGTCATTTTGGTGTAATGATGTCCTAACTATGAGGATCCAAGAGGCCAGGTCTTGTCAAGGAGGAGGGCACTGTAGCACAGTAACCATATACTGTCTTCCAAAACATGCGAAGTAAGAAGTAGGTCACAACTGAGCCTGCCACTGGTGAACACACATGTTATGCCTTACATATCAGCAATTGTGTGTTGTGAGGTGAGCTGGTCAGTCACAGTGTTGAAATAGTGGACATAGCAGCATGTAACCTGAAATAAGAGACATCCTAACAGATATCCTTCCCACACCTCGTGAAGTAGTCTTCCATGCCCGCACAACCTCCACAGGATTCTAATCACCCCTTTGACACTCCTAATCGATCACCTCTCCACAGGGGTATTATCTCCATGCGGGAACTAGATGCATATCCTGTTCAATCCACCAAAACCATGTTTCTAGGTCTGTCACAGGATTATCCCAATGTATCAGAGGAAAGGCTACGTGTGAAAACAGCTTTATCAGATACCGGCTCTCAGACGAACCAGACAAAGACCGACAATGATTTACTGAGGGTAAATAATAAATTTGAAGGATCTCTGGGTCCACACACTTTTCCCAAAGATACAGAGAGTGTCGTGGGTATCTTAAGAAGATTTTTCCCAATATATAATTCTAACACTCATTGGTTTCATTGCTAATATACTCAGTCAATATTGCAATAGAAGGAAACTGGACTTTAAAAAATGCCAAATTTGTCAACATTATGGGATCCGAACTTATAAAAGGTTTGGGCTTGCTATCCTTATGGGAATTTTCGAAACGCAAGTATCTATGATTACTGATCAATAAATCCATTGATAGACACCGATATTTCGCGAAACTATGTCTGCAACCAATTCAGACAAATATTTTTACAGTTTTCTGACAACAACAACAAACCAGATAATGCTCACTGGCTATTCGACGTGCAATTTCCAATTGCTAATTTTTTGAAAAAGTTTAAAGAAATGTTTAATCTAAGTCAAAACATCTCAACTGATTAAGGAATGAAACCATGGCGTGGACAGTTAAATTTTAAAGTTTACAATCCATCAAAAATTACCAAATAAAGGATACTCATTCGGATACTGTGTGATTCGAGTACGGGATACATTTCTTCATTCAAAATACATTTCGGCACTGGAAAACCTTTAGCAAAAACATTGATGGAATTATTGACATCTTATGGAAAGTGGCAACACCTCTACATTGATAATTATAATAACAGTGTAGAACTTGCAGAGAAGCGACTCAAAAAGAAAATTCTACTTTGTGGAGCAATATGGCAAAATAGAGGATTTCTGGAAAAATGAAAGTGCACAAAAGTCAATACGTTTGAAGCTTGTTATCAACAGAAAGGTGACAAGCAGCCGGCGACAAGCAAAGTAATTTAATTAGTGCTGCCAGCACCAAGCAAATAACACTTTGCTGTCCACACGTCTCTCACAAATTTAAGTGCTACTTCAAAGGAAGTGTCGTGTCCCAAGGTATTCTCGTTGCATTTTGTGATAGTCTCCCTCAAAATTGAGATCAAGGGTTCTATGTGTCGGTCTGTTAGACACATCAAAAAATGCAATTTCAATTTTAGCTGTGGTAGTTTGTAACCACCCTTTATGGAAGTACAGGGTGAAGATGTCTATCAGAAGTTGTTGCCAACTTCTGTGTTGCATAGATGTTGACCAATCATCTGCATAGCCAAAGTATATGGGCTGTACTGGATAAACATCACCTACATTTAAATTTAAAAAAAAATACAGAAATGAGGACTGATCTGTGTGGTAAGTGTTATATCCTAGCCAGTAATGCCACCCGAGCCCGCTGCCAAAAGGTTGGCAGCATCAAAGTCCGGACGCCGTCCGCATAAGCAGCGCCAGCGAGACAGGAAATCGCCGCAAGTCTGCGCGCGCCACCGCTGGCTTCTGGTTTCTCAAGCACTGGAGTCGCGAGCGCTAGGACAGTTCTGTATTCGCCGCTCAGTTGTATACTCGCCACCGAATTGTGTACTTGCTAGTCAGTTGTGTGTTCATCGCAGCAGAGTAGTTGTTTGTCGTCAGCCGACGCTGACCTAGCCGCTCCGACTCTAACTAGACAGATTTCTGTAGACACGGAGTTCACTACTGTTACTGTTTCTTCGTTAATAAAGATAAGTACCGACTTTTATTTAATCAGAGTGTTTGGGTTTTCATCTTTCTGTTCACTGTTCCAGCGGACCGGTCGGCCCGCTATTAAAAGTGTGGCGGTGACTTCGTAAGCCGTTTCTACAGCGAATTGCTTGTCGCTACGAACGCCGCCACAAAAGTAAGACATGCATTACTTCTGTTCAGATACTGTCATTCATTTTAGTTACAGAAAATGTCTTTCCAACTAATGTTGTCAAATAGTTCAATTGCCATTAATTATTACAATTTATTCCATGAATATGGACAAAGATCTAAAGCTAAGAAGCAGAGGCAATCATAATCCTGAAGATCCCCTGGATAAAATGAATTTGCAATACATGAATACCCAGTGACTACTGACATTCCATGCTTTGACTCACAAAACTGTACAAATTCAATGTGATAAGGAAGCTAGAAAATCTGAAAAGGAAATTTTAATGTTCACTCTGGATGTAGTTGCAGTCAGTGAAACGATATCGGAAGAATATCATTTCTGGTAGGATGGATTTCTCATGAGCAGAAATGTAGGGTAGAGACTGAGTCAGTGAAAGTTCTAATCCTGCAAGAGAGCACTATATAATGATGGACACAACAAACTAAGTCTAAAACAGAACTTATACCATGTACAGAGACGTGCACAATAACAATGAGGTAACACGCATGTCAAGGTAAACATGACTGAGCTAGAGGTGGCTCGTCCTATATCTAAAAGATGTCAGCTGGACAGCAGAGTGCATGGATGAGAGGCTGTGTGCATCCACAAGCAGCAACCTCCATTGTTTACATTCTAACTGCATCTGACTTTCACAGTGCACACTGCAACTGCTTACAAAGATTTTGGGTGTGGATGTGTGGGTCAGTAGAGTGGACAGTTCAGTAATAAGATTATTCTCATCAAAATTGACACCTAAAAGCTAACGGTTATGTTTCAGGTATATCCGCCAATGTCACAATCTGATGAAGAGGGAGTAAAAGTTTATGACAAAATGTGTATGTAATGAGGATGTAAATCTAATAATCATGAGCAGCTGGAATGCTGTAACAGGCAATGTAATACGTGGCAGAGTTTAAGAGTATGAACTTGATAATAGAAGTGATGAGTATAAACAAATTCAATTGTTCTCTAAGTCTGTTATTAATTATGAATATGCTATTTTAAAATTACTACAGGAAGAGGTATATTTGGGGAAAGTCTGAGGGACATGTGGAGATTCTAGCTGGATTACATCATTTTGAGACATTTTGTAAAATCTGGTATTGGATTGAAAGGTATACTCAGGAACAGATGTAGATTTATATCACAAGTTGGTAATGATGAAGAGCAGACTGAGGTTTAAGAGAATAGTCAATAACTATTAGTGGTGAAGTAAGTGGGGTACTGAGAAGAATGGTGTGTGTTTAAAGTTCTCTGAAGCAATAAATAGTGTAGTAATGAATACTGCAACACGCAGGTCGTTTGAAGAGGGAGGGATTTATCTAAAAACGGCAGTCACGAAAGTTGGAGAGAAAAATTTAAGTATGCACGAGGTAACTAAAAAAATCTTGTTACAGAATAAGTACTGAAATTGATTCGTAAAGTAAGGAAGTACAAAAATTTGCAATAGGAGACAGAAATACAATGTAAGTCACTTATGTGTGAAACAGGAAAGCAGAGAAGGCAAAGTGAAATGATGCAAAAGTAATTCCACTGTTGAACTCTGAGGAATGAGCTGACATGTGGTAAGAGTACATTAAGGCTTCTATGTGGGGTAGGATCTGTTTGATGACGTGACACATAGGTGATGCATTGAAAATTAGGAGTTGAACACATTATTGGGAGACCTGCAAGCAAATACTGCTGGAGGCACACAAAGTAATGTTTGAAGTCCTAAAACCCCTAGCGGAGGAGGGGGTGAAGCAGGTGGGGAGGGAAATTTTTCTTTTGGAACACAGAATTATATTTCTTTATGTGTAATTCTCTCAATCACTTTAATTAGACTACATTACATTACACTTTTTTCACTTTTGTTGCTCATCTTATGACCTCTCAAAGACACTATCCACTGTGTTCAACTGCTGTTCCAAGTAATTTGTCATCTGACAATTCACAGCCAAGGTTTTCCTTTTATCTTTTTTAACTTCTTTGTTCAATGTACAGACTGAATAGCATTGTTGGTAAACTCCAGTCCTCTCTCCCTTCCTTAACACTATTCCCCTTACGCGTCTTCCAGTACTTAACTGCTGTGTGTCATCCATACAATTGCTTAACTTTTCTCTCCATGTACAGAATGTCAAACCAAACACCTTTTAACCATCTAAATTTCCAAATTGCTTTGTTATTGAGGAAACAGTTTTGGTGATATATTATGCTGTCTTCAGGCCCCATGCCCAATGTGTTTGAAGTTTTCCCACCTCTGGCCCAGTCAAAATGGCGGCCAGTATTCAATGACTGGCATCTAGATTTTTGATGCGATGCTGCTCAGTACAAACATCACCTGCCGACTACTCAGTTGTCCTAAAACAGTCTGTACTGAAAAGCCAAGGTCCCACAATCATCTGTGAGAAGATGGGTCATCTGAGCTCAATAAAACACATGGAGCGAAATATGTTCACCTTGTGTGTTATGTATATGCCATTCTTTACGTGGCTAGTTTTCGAAATAGCACTGTAATGCCTACTTATTGTTTTTCACTGCAGTATATTTGTCCTATTCTCTGAGTAGCAAGTCATGTTTCTCAGTAACTAGATTTAAAATTGGACCTCTCCCTACCACCTACATCTTTGTAAAATATTCTGCTTGCCTCCATTAGTGTGGTGAAGGCCTTCAAGATAGGCACCTTTAACTAGACTGACTTCAGTACTTTCCACATATTACTTTTATCATATTCTAAAGATGCTCTGTCTGGCCAACATTTTACAGTATATGCCCCTCTGTGTATAGTATTCATCACTTTTTTCCTCATTTCTGTAATTAACCTGGCGCCTAACTATGCTGACACAGAAAATTGAACCTACAGATGAATGTCACCGATTCTTGTTTTCTAAGGAGTAACCTACCTCATTTTTACTTATCTTCACTTTGCAAATGGAGGTTTTTTCTTTTTGTGTTATGCAGTTTCTCTGATGTCTGACTTTTAGTGGGCTGTTCTAAATTTTTAGAATTGATGGAATTACTGGGCTGCAGGTTTGATTATACGCTTACATGGATGTCATACTTATGACCTGATTCACGATTCCGTATGTATTTTAATGTACATTAATGTAGACTGGGCAACAGACCATGCTTCCTTGCCTCTCCCAATTCCACGTAACTATGTCTGTGATCCCAGCTTTATTTTTGTATGCATACTTCCTGTATCTGAAATTTATTATGATACAGGAGTCTAGCATACTACACACAAGTAGAGAATCAAATGAACCATGAAAAAAGGTAGTTTTGTATGGAACACACCTGAGGAACTACTTGTCAAACAAAATTATTCCAGATGAGAACTTTACAACCAAGTCTGATACTTTCTGAAGGTAGGCTCATCCTGACTATTCATGTCTGGCCACAAAAAGTAACTTTCTTGCTGACCTCTTCCATTCACCAGGCAGACCCAACAGCAGTTAGTGACCTCCAAATGGATCTGGTAGCCCCATATTTCACTCCAGCCATAATGACCACTAAACTTCAGATTAAAATGGGTGCCTGGTGCATCTTATGGGCAATTTTAATGTGTACCACATCTTATACCCACAATTGTAAAGAAACACACTACAGCAAGATACCTGTCACCTAAATCTCTCCTTTGTTTCCTTCACTTCCATGAGATTACCACTCCATGACATTCCCCCTGCCGCTTTATCATGTGTTTCACGTTTGTTATACATCTGAAATTTATATTTTTTTCTATTTTTACCATAAATACACTCATAACTAAGTAACAGTACACTACTAAAAAGTACCATTAAGCAGAATGTGCCTTTGTCTTGTAGCAAATGACAGCATTGTTTTGGACCAGGCGACACTGCAAGCTGCTGGCATTAGAACGAGCAAACGTGGCCGTCCCCAGATCCGGTGCATGAAAAACAGGCTAGGTAGTAACATTATACTAATTTACATCTCTTTGTTGGTTGTAAACAACTGACAGATATTCAGAGTTACGGTATAGTTTGTACAAAAATTACTACTCAGCTTGTGAAAGAGGAAGATCAAGAAATTTCGCCAAAATATTACGTTGAATTACGTCAATTGAGGCATTACATTGTATTCTGCAGCTAGAAGGAAATTAATAATATAAGAGTGGTATTTCTGGTAATATTGATATTTACATCTATCGTTTCCTACGGTTGTTGCAAGTAAGACTGATATTTACCTGCAAGATTCTGTAATTGCTTTTCCTCGAACATAGCTAGTACAAAAGCACTGCCTTCTCGAAATTACAGAGATTGTCTTTACCTTATTTCCACCATAATCTGCAGTACTATTCTTCTTTTGGAGCCATAGTAGTACAACCAACTGCCGCGCAATGAGCATTAAGTGACTGTTAGTGCCACAACTAAGGAATTGGATGTAAACTATTGAAGGAAAACAGGCTGTGTGCAGGAACGAGCAGCATCTGCTTAAACGAAATAAGTCAGTGACTTATTTGGTTTCACCAACAAACAGCGTAAAATGCACTACTTTTTCTACTATTTGTAGAAGTACGACTTGTTTCAACACCAAACGATACGCTACACTCTTAAATGACTATTCAGTGAAAAAAAGAAAATTGAAAATTGACAATTGACAATTTGCGAACCAGTTTCTTGCCTCGCTGTTTTCGGTCAAAAATCCATGATCTTAAACTTATAAGATACATCCTGGGAGATGATGGAACAGGCTTTACTGATTTTGAAAGTTTCATTGAGGTGATCAAAGAGATGTCTTCAAAACTGTCACATTCAAAAACGAGAATCTTGCCAAGATTAATGGAACGACAATTGAAATCTTAAGGACAGAAAGAATGTCCTCAAGAACGAGTCACTGGTTTATAATTTCCTTAAAGGGTTATCTGAGTGCTTTGGCGTTATCTCCGGGAACGAATTGGTCAGGCAACGTTACTGGACCTCCGATTTAAACAAGGATTTTCAGCATGAGGGCTATTGCAGGGAAGTAAGCGTTGGTTGTTCAACAACAGCTCATTTCTGAACCATTTACCACTATAATGCCAGAGCAACCTGGAAGAAGTTTGGTGAAACCAAGAAAGGCACCGCGTGCAAAGTGCGGCAATTGTAGACTCAGATAAATATTTAGCGGAGGGATATTTGCCTAGAAACATCGATTCCGTGAACTGGTGAGAAACAAAATTACAGTGGCCGACGCTGTATCAATTTGTTCCAAAAGTGTTATGCATCAGAGGAACATTAGTGCCCTGTTAACGAATACTTTTAAAAGCAAGACAAATATCCACTGTGAAGAGAGACATCGACTAAAGAGGGTCAAATTTTATTTATAAATTTCTCTTTGAATACACATATGATAATACTGACTAAATGAAAGCAGAAACACTAATTACAGTTGTAATTTATATACTGTATTTTTCCAATTAAAATATCAAACATAAGAAGGATCACTTGATAAATATTTAGTATTATTTTGCAACGTTTGTAACTTTTACAGCAGACGATGTTTAAAGCTTTAATATATCACCATTAATAGGGCAGTAACAATTACTATTTTTAAGTTCTTTAGAACTAGGATCAAACCAGATAAAAATACAGGTTTAGTGACCTGAATTAAAAAGGCAATGTGACTTCCTTTCACTTATTTTGTGAGTGGTGAGTCATGAAAAAGAAATAGTTCCTCCCGGAGGTTGACCAGTTCTGATCCGATTTCTGAGAAGTTTTGCCCATCTCTAAATCTACCGCAGCCATTTGCTTGGCTGGAAGAGGGGGGGGGGGGGTGGGGGGAGAAGTCTAACAGTAGCGAATTACTAGGCGACGGATGCAGTATTTGTTTCGCGCGCACGGGCAGGAGCAGGGGAGTTAATTCTTCTTACCTAATTACTGAAACAGTCACTAGAAATGTCGGCTGACCACTGCTGTCTCAGATGATCAGCTTATGAAGATGATATCCGAACAGCGTATTCTGTGGAACATAGCTAACGCTGAGTTGAAAAATGAAATACAGGAGTTGAACTGGATACAAATATGAATAAAACTGAATGAAACATAAGCAGTAATTTCTTTTGTCCAAAGCACTGGGCGTGTGAACCCATTTGTTCGGAGGGGTAGACCAACGTAGTCCGCCCGTTTTCTACTGGTCAGCAACACGCTGCAATGACGGAATCCAGACACGCCCTGCAATCTTTCTCAGAGACGACTTTATAGAAAATATTCGGCAAAAAAATTTCTTCTTTACTAGATCTCTCTGATTATGCTAGTATTCCACTAATGGTCATAGTTATTGTCATATTTACGTGGAATCAAGACACTGCGCGAAATTCGAAGAGTTTGCAATGAAAATTGTGTGTTTATTGACTATTACATTATGTTACTGCACATGGAACTTACCTGATGCACTCAACTTTTCTTGAGACTTGAGCGGACGTCAGTCACCAATCTCGAGGAAATTTATCTGGGGCAGCACACTCATTTAGTATCGCACCGCGCCAGCGATAAAGCCGGAGTGAAATATCGAAAACATTCCCCATATTTCATAAACGGTTTGAGATATCTAAACGAGATTTTGGCAAATGATACACACAGGATTTTGCCTTACGATTATTATGCAAAACATTGCCGCTGTGTTCCACTAACTACAGACTTTTAGATGAACGTCATTTTTTAAGGCAATCGATGGCTGGTGAAACGATAAATGCTACGGATTTTGTGCAACTTAAGTGAAGACGTTACATGTTTTGTACTGAGGGTGTGCTTTTCCATAAGCTACTGACCTTGCTTTTCCTCAGTTCGTAACTTCATGAACTTACAAAGGCACTGTTTTAGAATTCTGTGGCAGTCATGTCTGTTTTTTTTTTTTGTGGTTTTCGGGCGCACAACTTCAATGGTCATTAGCGCCCCGACTACTCTAAGAATGCACCGCGAGGCATAAGTTGACAGCAACAACTAAAAGGGAAAACAATAAAAGACAGACTGACAGGCATAGGATTAAAAAACATCATCAAATGTCCTTAGCGAGGTTTGTCAAATTGATAAAACAAAGAACACGAGCAGCTGCTCGTGGGTCATCCGCTAAAATGGCATCTAAAGTATTAGGCAGGTTAAGATTGAGGCGCAGTGTGTTAAGATCTGGACAGGACATTAAAATGTGTCTAACCGTCAGCAAGTGCCCACATGGGCAGAACGGCGCCGGCGCAGCCGTCAGCAGATGGCGATGGCTGAACCGGCAGTGTCCAATTCTCAACCTTGCTAAAACGACCTCCTCCCACCGAGAAGGGCGTGAGGAGGACGTCCAAGCCACGGGAAGAGGTTTTAAGGCCCGAAGCTTGTTGTCGATAAGTGCAGCCCAATCGGCATGCCACAGCGACACAACGTGCCGACAAATGACCCTGCTAAAATCGGACGAAGGGACACAACAAGAAGCTGTCCGAGGCTGGAGGACCGCAGCCTTGGCCGCGGCATCTGCAGCTTCGTTCCCAGGGATACCGACATGGCCCGGAACCCACATAAAGCTAAGCGGCGTACCGACGTCCACCAGCTGCTGAAGAGAGCGTTGGATCCGGTGTACGAAAGGGTGAACCGGGTACGGATCACTGAGGCTCTGGATGGCGCTCAGGGAATCTGAGCAGATGACATAAGCAGAATGTCGGTGGCGGCAGATGTAAAGAACAGCCTGGTAGAGGGCAAAGAGCTCAGCTGTGAAGACCGAACAATGGCCATGGAGCCGGTATTGGAAACTTTGTGCCCCGACAATAAAGGAACACCCGACCCCGTCATTGGTCTTAGAGCCATCTGTATAAATGAAAGTCATGTTGTTGAAATTCGAACGAAGTTCCAAAAAACGGGAGTGGTAGACCGAACTGGGGGTGACCTCTTTTGGGAGCGAGCTGAGGTCGAGGTGAACGCGGACCTGAGCCTGGAGCCAAGGTGGCGTGCGGCTCTCGCCCACTCGAAAGGTTGCAGGGAGTGAAAAATGAAGGTGTTGAAGGAGGCGACGAAAGCGAACTCCAGGGGGTAGCAAGGCAGGGACATACAACCCGTATTGAAGGTCAAGAGAGTCGTCAAAAAAGGAACGATAAGACGGATGGTCGGGCATTGACAGTAGCCGACAGGCATACCGACAAAGCAGTATATCGCGCCGGTAGGTGAGTGGCAATTCGCCAGCGTCAGCATGAAGACTCTCTACGGGACTGGTATAAAATGCTCCGATCGCAAGTCGTAAACCCCGATGTTGTATGGAGTTGAGGCGGCGTAAGATGGATGGCCGTGCAGAGGAGTATACGAAGCTCCCATAATCCAGCTTGGAGCGGACGATCGACCGATATAGACGAAGTAGGACGGTTCGATCCGCTCCCCACGACAGACCACTGAGAACACGGAGGACATTTAAAGAACGGGTACAACGGGCGGCCAAATATGACATGTGGAGACCAGCTAAGTTTCCTGTCAAACGTAAGGCCTAAAAATTTGTTTGTCTCCACGAGTGGGAGAGCAACGGGACCGAGTCGTAAGGACGGTGGGAGAAACTCTTTGTAGCGCCAGAAGTTAATACAGACCGTCTTCTCGGCAGAAAAACGGAAGCCATTGGCGACACTCCAGGAGTAAAGACGGTCAAGAGAACGCTGAAGACAGCGCTCCAGGACACGTGTACACTGGGCGCTGCAATAGATGGTAAAATCGTCCACGAAAAGGGAGCCTGATACATCAGCTGGGAGGCAATCCATTATTGGGTTGATCGCGATGACGAAGAGAGCGACGCTCAAAACTGAGCCCTGTGGCACCCCATTCTCCTGGCGAAAGGTGTCGGACAGGACAGAACCCACACGTACCCGAAACTGTCGATCCATTAAAAAGGAACGAATAAAAAGAGGGAGGCGACCGCGAAAGCCCCATGTATGCATGGTGCGGAGAATGCCCGCCCTCCAACAGGTGTCGTAAGCCTTCTCCAAATCAAAGAACACAGCCGCGATCGGGCGCTTCCGCAAAAAGTTATTCATAATGAAGGTCGACAAGGTAACCAGATGGTCAACAGCAGAGCGGCGCCTACGAAATCCACATTGTACATTGGTAAGTAGGCGTCGAGACTCGAGCAGCCAAACCAATCGAGAGTTAACCATTCGCTCCATCACTTTACAGACACAGCTGGTAAGCGAGATAGGTCGATAACTGGAAGGCAAGTGCTTGTCCTTCCCCGGCTTAGGAATCGCGACAACAATAGACTCGCGCCAGCATGCGGGAACATGTCCCTCAATCCAGATGCGATTGTATGTACGAAGAAGAAAACCTTTACCCGCAGGAGAAAGGTTCTTCAGCATCTGAATATGAATAGAATCAGGCCCTGGAGCGGAGGACCGTGATCGGCCAAGTGCGGTTTCGAGTTCCCGCATGGTGAATGGGGCATTATAACTTTCACAATTCGAGGAGCGGAAGTCAGGTGGCCTAGCCTCCTCTGCCTGTTTGCGGGGGAGGAAGGCAGGGTGGTAATGAGCGGAGCTCGAAACCTCGGCGAAAAAGCGGCCGAAGGCATTGGAGACAGCCTCAGGGGCCACAAGGACTTCATTCGCGACCTTCAAGCCAGAAACTGGGGAGTGGACCTTAGTGCCAGATAGCCGGCGCAGGCTACCCCAGACAACAGAAGGAGTAGAACTGTTGAAGGTGCTTGTGAAAGCAGCCCAGCTGGCTTTCTTACTTTCTTTAATAATACGACGACACTGAGCACGTAATCGTTTATAATTGATACAATTCGCCACTGTAGGGTGGCGTTTAAAGGTGCGTAAAGCACGTCGACGAGCACGTAAAGCGTCTCTACATGCTGCGGTCCACCAGGGGACCGGTACGCGACGAGGAGAAGAAGGAGGGTGAGGGATGGAATATTCAGCAACAGCGAGAATGACTTCCGTGAGGTGTGCGACCTGACGATCGCAGCTTGTGAAGGTTTGATCCTGAAAGGTCGCCCTGGAAAAGAAGAGCCCCCAGTCTGCCTTGGAGATGGTCCAACGACAGGAGCACGGAGAGGGAGTATGCTGCAGGAGATGGATAACACACGGGAAGTGGTCGCTCGAATATGTATCAGCAAGTGCATACCACTCAAACCGGCGTGCAAGTTGGGGAGTACATATAGAGAGGTCTAAATGGGAATAGGTATGAGATGTGTCCCAAAGAAAAGTAGGGGCGCCAGTATTGAGGCAGACAAGATTGAGCTGGTTGAAAAGGTCTGCTAACAAGGAGCCCCTCGGGCAGGATGCTGAAGAGCCCCAAAGAGGATGGTGGGCATTGAAGTCTCCAGTTAACAAAAATGGTGCAGGTAGCTGAGCAATAAGTTGCGTCATGTCTGCCCTGGTAACGGCAGATGACGATGGAGCGTAAACGGTACAAAAGGAAAAAGTAAAAGTGGGGAGAGTAATGCGGATGGCAACTGCCTGCAGGCCGGTGTGCAACGTGATGGGATCGTAGTAAATATCATCCCGGACCAGCAACATAACCCCTCCATGAGCTGGGATACCTACCACAGGGGGTAGGTCAAAACGCACAGAGGTGTAGTGTGCCAAGGCAATTTGATCGCATGGGCGTAGCTTCGTTTCCTGGAGGGCTACGACGAGCGGACGGTGCAAGCGGAGCAGCAACTTCAAGTCCTCTCGGTTGGAGCGAATGCTGCGAATATTCCAGTTAATAAGTGCCATCGTAAGAAAAGGAAGATGAGAGAAGGGGTCACCTCGAAGGCCGCTTAGGGCCTGGCTTCGAGCGAGCACTGCCGCCGCTAGCAGGAGGCGGACAGTCATCGTCCATGGGGTCTATAGGGTCATCGGCCATCTCGGGAGGATGGCCGGGAGGGGGAGCGTCCTCCGTCGGTGAACGGCCAGATGTTCGGCTACCAGCGGTGCGGCCAGGCGAAACGGATGACGGCCTGGGGCGGCAACCGCTGGGTGGCGCAGGAGAAGAAAGGCGCCGCGGCGGAGAAGGAGAACTGTGCTTCCTATGCGCCTTTTTGGAAGGACGTGTAGTGGAAGTACCGGTCGAAGGCTGGGAGGTCGAGGTACGGAGGAAGTCTGCACGGGATGGTTCCTTCTTGAAGGCCCGTGCATCTGACTTCGATGTCTTCGTCTTAGCAGAAGCTGAGGAAGGTGCTCGTGTCTGTGGGGTGATGGGCGGAAGAGGAGACGTCGACCGCGCGATCTTAGCACTGGCCGAACGGACGACCGTGGTGCTGAAGGTCAGATCGCATGTCTGGGTTGCTACCTCCCGGGTAGTCCGAGGAGAGGCGAGGACAGTGCTGTATTTCCCCGCTGGGAGCAGCGTGGGCTTCCTACTAGCCAATAGCTTGCGAGCAGCCGAGGTGGACACTTTCTCTTTGACTCGAATTTCCTGGATACAGCGTTCTTCCTTATAGACAGGACAGTCGCGGGAGGATGCGGCATGGTCACCCTGACAGTTCACACAACGAGGAGACGGAGGTGGACAGTCACCCTCATGGGCATCCCTTGCACAAGTGACACATTTAGCCGCATTGGAGCAAGACTGTCGAGTGTGATTGAAACGCTGACACTGGTAGCAGCGCGTAGGTGTCGGGACATAGGGGCGAACAGAAATAACCTCGTAGCCCGCCTTGATGCGCGATGGCAGCTTAACACTATCGAAGGTTAAGAAAAGTGTCTGGGTCGGTACAAGGTCATTGTTGACCTTTTTCATGACCCGATGGACAGCCGTCACGCCCTGCTCAGCGAGGACAGATTGAAGCTCCTCGTCAGTCAATCCGTCGAGAGAGCTACTATAGACTACACCACGAGACGAATTCAAAGTGCGGTGGGCCTCCACCCGGACAGGGAACGTGTACAAGAGTGTGGCCCGAAGCAGTTTTTGTGCCTGAAAGGCACTCTCAGTTTCTAGTAATAAGGTACCGTTACGCAACCTGGTACAAGATTTGACAGATCCGGCTATGGCATCTACGCCCTTCTGAATAACGAAAGGGTTGACAGAGGAAAAATCCTTTCCGTCCTCAGATCGAGAAACTACGAGGAACTGTGGGGCAGGCGGTAGTACTTTTGTCACTGTTGGCTGGTCACGTTTCCGTTTGTGGGTCGAAGTCGAAAGCGATGGAGTAGAATCCATTGCGGAGGAATCCCCCATGATTGCCAGCGTCTCCGATAGCGCGCTCCTTCCTTGTGGGGACCCTCTCAGAGGGCACTCCCGCCTTAGGTGAATGTTTACACCTCAGGTCACACCTCCCGAGAAACAGACGGAGGGACCAATCGGCATGGTCAGAAGGTATCAGCTCAGGCAATCACCCCTCCCCGGGCCTGGCCTTTACCAGGGGGTACGCGCGTGCCTTACATGTCTACCCAGGGCGGGGACTTACGCGTTACCCCGTCACCGGCTACGCGTGCGAACGCGTGGGTCGGCCTTCAGACACGCACAGGGAGGAAGGAAGAAGAGGAAAAAGAAGAGAGAGGGAGAAAGAGGACAGGCTGTCTCAAACGCCGAGGCGGAGACCAGAGAAGGCAAGGAGAAGAAGGCAATGGGAAAGCAAGGAGAAGGAGGCAATGAGAAGGCAAGGAGAAGAAGGCAAGGAGAAGGCAAGGAGAAGTCAAGGGAAAGAGTAAGGAAGACAGTAGGGTGGAGAAGAGCATAGAAAGGAACCAACAAAAGGAAGGAAGAAACGAGAAGTGAAAAACCAAAAAGACCATGATTATAGGTCGTGAAACCGTCCGTCTCCGGACGCAGGCGCTAACTACCCCCGTGAGGGGGATGGACTCCTTTTAGTCGCCTCTTACGACAGGCAGGAATACCTCGGGCCTATTCTAATCCCCGGACCCGCAGGGGGGTGTCATGTCTGTAACATGTTACAGGGATGATACTGTTTAAAGAAGCTAATTTCAACATCGAAACCAGTTAAATGTGATTGGTTTACTCAATATTCGCCATTCATGGCGTTTCTCTAAACGTTTCGTACGGTCAACAAAACAGGCTGCATTTTCGGCGAAGTTCTTTTTACGTACTAACCAAAGCAGGTGACAGATCTTATTGACCGGGGACCTATCGAGTGTGGGTGTGGAGGGGCCCCACTTCGTATTTACAGAAATGTAAGCGTAGGTTTCAGATCAGAACGGCACTTCCCCTACAGCGCCTGCCCTTAACCACCACCACTGCTCTCCTCACACGTGCCCTGCCATCTACCGGCCACTGTATTCTGCGCGGACTACCGAGCCTTTAACCAGTTATTTTGAGTTGAGTGCTTTGTGTGCAATACTATGAACGACGATTAAAACTCAGTCTGTTGAAATCTGTGAACTTTCTTCTCATAGTCAATCCTGTAAGGGTCTACGGATTGTGCACAGCCGTACGGTACGTAACATGTGCTCGCCAGCCGACCTATCTGGAATGCTGATAGTTTGCTTGGTCAATAGACGCACATCCGGTCGCAGTGCGACGCAGAGTACGCCACTGGCCGCTGTCTGTCCACAGCGCGTGGTATTAACTAGCGCGGCCTCAGGCGCGAGTATGTCTCTTCGTAGCTCACCATGGAGCCTTTCAACATGACCGCATTACCCACTGTTAGGATGTCTGACAGTGACGATGGGTACGCGTAGCGTGCGTGTTTTGTAATCCGCCTTCACTAACAGAACTGTTTAAACTTCCTTCTCGGTGTTCGCACATTGCTGTACCCCAAGGACCGACTGCTTACAAATCCTAACAATTTCGTCTATCTTGGGCAACAACACAAACTACCTCCCTTATAGAAGTGGCAGCATGAGGATAATTATGGAAAATCTACAGTTCTGAAGATGGGCAGCACAACGTGAACTTCGAGGAGCAGCAGCAACATGAACATCTTTCAACTACGCGGGGACATCCAACGCTGGAACTCAGGTTGGTCTCCTCCAGTTTGGCTAGAATACGAACGGCAGTGATCTATTTTTATTCTACATTTGAGTGACTCACTGGCGTTTAGTTAGACGAAATGTCGCAATCCAGTCAGAGTAACATTGTAGATCGACGAACACATTATGAACTGCAAGAGAAGATTCGGCAGTTAAAAGCAGAAAGAAGCGAGGGTAACATTCCGAGAGACTTGGCAAATGATAGTTCATGCAGCACAGGTAGAACTACAATGAATTTATTATTGCTATCAGCAACAGTGTTTAGCGGGAAACCCGAACGTGATGTGTAGGAGTTTTTTCGGAAACTTGAAGGTGCCGCCCTGTTAGGATCATGGACAGATTCCGGTAAGCCAGTGGTTGCCAAATTAAGAATTCAGGGAGCAGCACAAGATTTCATTAGCACAGAGCCTACTTGAGTGAAAACAGAAGATTACAATGAGTTTAGAACGACTGTTGTTCAGAGATTTAAACGTAAAAGCGCGACCAGTTTTTACAGAGAGCAGCTTTGCAGTCTGCAAATGCGACGAGACGAATATTGAGCAGTTTGCCGACAGAATTCGAAACATCAACGCTCTAACGTACGAGTTAAAAGATGAAAATCGCATTCAGTTGTTCAAAGCTGACCAGAGAGCCTTGGACACATTCATTCATGGATAAGCAAAGCTGTTCGATTGGCACGATGTAAAACGTTTCAGAAAGCAGTAGAATCAGCTGTTTGTTTCGTTGAAAAACTAAGACGACCGAATGAGATGCAGAAACAAGAATGCAGTTTTCAACAGCAGTACAATGCTACAGGTGCAATAAGCTGGGTCACAAGCGTAGTGATTGTAAAGAGAATCGAATGTATCATTGCGGGGTGCAGGGTCAGGGTTTGAGAGATTGTCGCAACAAGAAGAAAGGTAATGCGAAGAACAGACAATCTGCGAGATATTTAAACGAGTACGGAGATATACGGACCACCACTCCGTCTTCCCCTTGCCAGAGACTGTTTCCTGTTAGTGCCAGCGAAAATCAGGCCGAAAATGACTTCGATGTTTTTCCCGCGATATACAGCACCTATCACGAACTATTTATTGACACAGGACCACAGACAATGTGGTGTGGCATAGATGAAGGGGGTAAATTGAAACTGCCGCTATTAAAAGTGCGTTGGTTAAACGCAAGGAAACTACGTAACTATGGAGAAGTTGACGTAGGATTAATTCTTGGCCAAGGCCAAGATGAAGGCGAAAATTAAGATAAATACACAGCAAGGGTGCAAGTAGTTTCAAATAACGAAACGCGTTACGACGGTGTACTTTGATTTGGGTTCTTGTCCGCTAACGAGGCAGAGATTTGTCGCAGGAGAAAGAGCAGACTGGGCCGTAGCAACAACCCAGAAATTCGCTCTTCAGATCGTACTCAAAGTAGCAGCAATACTGACGTCATGAGAATGGACCACACAAACGATGCATCAGTTCACCGTCCGGGTCCATGTTCAGACTGACCAGCCTCAGCAAATTCCCAGTGAAGCAGGAAAGACAATCGACGTTGAAGTTCAGTCACACCGATGCAAGGAACTAACTTATTAATTGAGGATCCGAGAAGAGTGAGTTACTGGATAGAATTCATTGTCATGTTGCTAGAAGTGGAGGTGAGAGAATGTCGCAAAAGTCCTGGTTACAATAGCGAATATGAGCAATGAGGATTTTTTGCCAGGAGGAACGAAAGTTGCTAAAGAGTCTGGCGTAAGTAAAAGTGATGCAATACAGATTCCAGATGAGGTAACAAACGTTGCAGTTATGAACACATTTTTGTGACAGTACTGCAAAATTGCTACGAGGAGACGAAGTTAATATTGAACTGAAGTGCAAGATTTGGGAGAAGATACATTTGACAGCTGATGTACAGAAGATTTTAGCACCTGTTTTGTTGGAGTATGCAGATTTATTCACAGAACGTGCAAATTTACCTGTCACTCGATTCAGCATCGTATACATACAGGGAATGTGTCATAGAAACCTTACCGAATACCATTTAGTCAAAGATAGTTGATAGAAGACATCGGTAAAGAACAATTAGAAGCCGGAATAATAAAACAAAGATCCTTCAGACCCACCGTGGTTTTTTTTGTGGTTTTAGGGCGCAAAACTTCTATGGTCATTAGCGCCCAGCCCGTCACTTAGGAAACAGGAAAAAACCCGAAATTTAAAACCAGCAGCAATGGGAACAAAGTCATAAAATTTGAGAAACTAAATGCAGAAGGAATGCTTAAAAATCCACTACAGAAAGGGGTTGGTTGTCCCCAAAAAAGCTTCAAATGACTGACGTCATTTCACTGTCACTAATAAACTGGAGAACGCGGTCGGCTGAGCGCGGGTCATCTGCTAAAATCGACGATAAATCAGGCGATAGCTGTAGACTGGAGTGTAACGGATTAAAATAAGGGCATTCAATTAAAAGGTGTCTGACCGTCCACAGCTGAGAGCAGTGGGGACAGAGTGGGGGAGGATCGCCGCTTAAAAGATGTCGATGGCTAAAAAGACAGTGCCCTATCCAGAGTCTAGCTAAAATTACCTCCTCCCGACGACGCGTTCGGGAGGAAGAGGTCCAAGCGCAAGGAAGGGCTTTCACTTCCCGCAATTTATTATTGGGAAGTGTTGACCAATGCGCATGCCTTAAATGAGCAACTTGGCGACATAAACCGCTCCATAGATCAGTGAAGGGAAGCGACTGAATAGCTGGCTGAGGAAGAGAGACTGCAGCCTTGGCCGCTATATCGGCCGCCTCATTCCCACAGATACCAGCGTGTCCCGGGAGCCAGAGGAACGCCACCGAGACGCCCCCCAGGTGGAGCAAGCGCAGACAGTCCTGAATCCGGTGGACCAGAGGATGCACAGGGTAAAGAGCTTGGAGACTGAGGAGAGAGCTGAGAATCTGAGCAGATTACGTACTGTATCCACTGATGGCGGCGGATGTAGTGGACAGCCTGGAGAACAGCATAAAGTTAGTTGGTTTGGGGAAGGAGACCAGACAGCGAGGTCATCGGTCTCATCGGATTAGGGAAGGAAGTCGGGCGCGCCCTTTGAAAGGAACCATCCCGGCATTTGCCTGGAGCGAATTAGGGAAATCACAGAAAACCTAAATCAGGATGGCCGGACGCGGGATTGAACCGTCGTCTTCCCGAATGAGAGTCCAGTGTCTAACCACTGCGCCACCTCGCTCGGTAGAACAGCATAAAGCTCCACAGTATACACCGAAATCGATTTGGAGTGTCGCCAAACAATATAGGCACTCCCTACACCTAACGATGTTTTCGAGCTGTCGGTGTAAATAAATGTAGCGTCTGTCATTTGTGCACAGAGCAGCAAATGCCCGACGATAAACAATTGAAGGGGTACCATCCTTGGGAAATCAAAGGTCACGGAGCAGGCAGATCCGAGGGCGGAGCCAAAGCGGTGCTGTACCCCAAGTTGTCAAGGAGGTTTTAGCAAAGCGGAAGGAACGAGAATGGAGCAGTTGACGGAAGCGGACTCCCAGTGGTAGTAGGGAGGAGGGGGCGGCCTGCATACCCTACATCAAAGGAGGCGTCGAAAAAAATGTCATGGGCCAGATTAGCAGGCATGGAAGACAGATGGCTAGCGTAACGACTCAGAAGGACTGCTCGCCGATTGGACAGTGGAGGTTCAGCAGTCTCAGCATAAAGGCTTTCCACAGGGCTGGTGTAAAAAGCTCCAGACACTAAACGTAATCCACGGTGGTGGACAGAGTCGAGACGCCGAAGAATAGACGGCCGAGCAGAGGAGTAGACTATGCTTCCATAGTCCTATTTCGAGCGCACTAAGGCGCGATAGAGGTGGAGAAGGACCACTCGGTCCGCTCCCCAGGAGGTACCATCCAGGACACGGAGGGTGTTGAGGGATCGCAGACAGCGAGCCGAAAGATAGGAAACGTGGGAGGACCAGCTCAGTTTTCTGTCAAACGTAAGACCCAAAAATTTAGCCACGTCCGAAAAAGGAAGGTTGACAGGTCCTGGATGTAAGGAGGGTGGAAGAAACGCCTTACGTCACCTAAAATTAACACAAACCGTGTTACTGGGAGGAAAACGGAAGCTGGTTTCGATGCTCCAAGAGTGGAGGCGATCGAGACATCCTTGAAGACGTCGTTCAAGAAGGCTGGTCCGTTGGGAGCTGTAGTAGATCGCAAAATCGTCCACAAAGAGGGAGTCCGGGACATCAGGAACTAGACAATCCATAATTGGATTTATGGCAATGGCAAACAGTACAACACTCAGCACCGAGCCCTGGGGTACCCCGTTTTCTTGGGAGAAAGTACGGGAGAGAGTAGTGTTCACCCGCACTCTAAATGTGCGCTCTGCCATAAATTCGCGAAGAAAAAGGGGCAGCCGGCCTCGAAAGCCCCAAGAGAACAGTGTGCGGAGGATGCCTGTCCTCCAACAGGTACCGTATGCTCTCTCCAGATCAAAAAATATTGCTACCGTTTGGCGTTTCCGGAGAAAATTGTTCATGATAAAAGTGGAGAGAGCAACAAGATGGTCAACTGCAGAACGATGCTTTCGGAATCCGCATTGGGCTGGTGTTAAAAGACTGCGGGATTCCAGCCACCAAGCTAAACAGTAATTTACCATACGCTCCAAAACCTTACAGACACTACTCGTGAGAGAAATGAGGCGATAGCTAGAGGGGAGATGTTTGTCCTTTCCAGGTTTCAGAACAGGAACGACGATAGCTTCCCGCCATCGTCTGGGAAAAGTACTGTCCGTGTGTTCCCTCCGTCGCCTTTATTATCGAATTTTGACCATGGGTTGATAAATGCAGCAACATTTGGACGTGGATACCATCCAGTCCTGGGGCGGAGAAGCGAGTAGAGAGTGCACGTTGGAGTTCCCGCATGGAGAAGACAGTATTATAGCTTTCGCGACTTTGAGAGAAGAAAGCAAGTGGTTGCACTTCCGCTGCACGTTTCTTCGGGAGAAGCGCTGGCGGATAATTTGAAGAGCTCGAAATCTCAGCAAAGTGTTGACCCAATGAGTTAGAAATTGCGACGGGGTCCACTAATGTATCATGCCCGACAGTGAGCCCAGAGACCGGGGAGAAACTAGGCGCGCCAGATAACCGGCGAATCCGACTCCAAACTTCCGAGGAAGGAGTGAAGTTGTTAAATGAGCTAGTAAAGAATTTCCAGCTTGCCTTCTTGCTATCGCGGATGACGCGACGGCATCGCGCACGGAACTGCTTATAGCGGATACAGTTGGCCAAAGTAGGATTGTGGCAGGAAACGCGAAGAGCACGTCGACGCTCACGTATTGCGAACACGGCATGTCTCGTTCCACCAAGGAACTGGGGGGCGCTGGGGCAATTCGGAGGTGCGTGGTATTGAACGTTCCGCAGCTGTAAGAATAAAGTCTGCAATGTGTGTGACCATCGTCGACGCTAGGAAAGTGACGGTCATTGAATGTCGCTAGAGACGAAAAAAGTGTCCAATCGGCTTGGGCAAACTTCCAGCGTCGCACATATGGTAGTTGAGGCTGCAGACTAAGGACACATGGAAAGTGGTCACTCGAGTGTGCATCATCAAGGGCGAACTATTCGAAGCGCCGAGCTAGCGGAACAGCACCGACCGAAAGGTCCAAATGAGATAAATTTGCCGTGGAGGCAGACAAAAATGTAGGGACCCCAGTGTTGAGGGAAACTAGATCTGCTCGGTGGAAGGCGCCTAGCAATAGTGAGCCACATGGACAAGGATGTGGAGATCCCCAAAGCGGGTGGTGGGCATTGAAGTCCCCAACAAGCAAATAGGGGGGTGGAAGCTGACCAAGAAGATGAAGGAGATCAGCTTGTGCCATTGGTGTAGACGATGGAATGTATACAATACAAAGAGAAAAGTTATATCCAGAAAGGGAAAGATGGACAGTGACAGCTTGGAAGGAAGTGTTCAAGGGGATTGGGTGATAATGGAGAGTATCATGGAGAAGAATTATGAGTCCTCCATGTGCTGGAGTGCCTTCAACGGAGGGGAGATCAAATCGGACAGACTGAAAATGGGGGACAACACAGCAGTCATGGGGATGCAGCTTTGGTTCCTCAAGACAGAAGATGACCGGCGAGTTGGATTGTAAGAGGATCGACAATTCATCCTGATTGGCTCGAATTCCGCAGATATTCCAGTGGATAATGGACATAGGGTGAACAGAAAATGGACGAATGTGACCAAGGTTGCCGTCAACTCAGCGACTGCTCAGAGCTTGCGACCAACAGCATGGAATGGCAGTCAGCCGAAGGCAGAAGATCCTGATCCATAGGTTGTTTAGGAGCAGCTCCTGCCACCAGCGATCGGCCACCAGCAGTGCGCCTCGGCGACACAGAAGACGGCCGAGGCCGATTTCCGCCAGGTGGTGCTGTAGATGAGACACGCCTTGGCGGAGAAGGAGATGAACTGGGTTTCTTACTAGCCTTCTTTGAAACGATGTTTAGATGAAGGAGGAATTGATGGTTGTGAAGTTGGGGTATGTAAAAAATCTTCACAAGTATGCACTTTTTTCGAAGTCTTGGTGTGACTTTTGGGCTCGAGATTTAGCAGAACCCAATGAACAGTGAGCCATAGAGTGGGCAGGTGAAAGTGGGGATGTTGAACGGGCGATCTTTTCGCTGGCGGATCTGACGACCGTGGCACTAAAGGTGAGGTCGCAAGCCTGCGCAGCCACCTCCTTTGTTGGACGAGGAGAAGCAAGGACAGTGCTGTATTTTCCTGTCTGAGGCACGGTGGGCTGTCGACTGGCGAGTAACTATCGAGCAGCCAAGGTCGACACCTTTTCCTTCACTCTGATTTCTTGGATGAGCTTTTCGTCTTTAAAAACGGGGCAATCTCGAGAGTAAGCAGCTTGGTCACCCATACAGTTGATGCAGCGAGGGGATGGAGGTGGACGAGCACCCTCATGGGCATCCTTGCCACACGTAACACACTTGGCCGGATTGGAAAAGGATTGGCTGGTGTGATTGAACCGCTGACACCGATAGCAACGTGTAGGGTTTGGGACGTAAGGGCGAAGGCAAATTATCTCATGGCCTGCTTTGATTTTCGATGGGAGTTGAACTTTGTCAAATGTCAAGAAGACAGTGCGGGTTGGAATGATGTTCGTGTCAACCCTTTTCATAAATATGAACAGCCGTTACGCCCTGGTCAGACAGATAGTGCTGAATTTCGCCGTCAGACAATCCATCGAGGGAGCATGTATAAACGACTCCACGCGAGGAATTTAAAGTACAGTGCTATTCCACCCGGACAGGGAAGGTGTGGAGAAGTACGCAGCAATTTTTGTGCCTGGAGGGCACTGACTGTTTCTAACAAGGTGCCATTCTGTAATCTGGAAGAAGTCTTTACAGGACCTGCAATTGCGTCGACACCTTTCTGGATAATGAAAGGGTTGACCGTGGAGAAGTCGTGACCATCAGACAGAGAAACAACAAGGAACTGTGGCAACGATGGAAGAACTGTGTGGCTGAGACTCAGTGAACTTACGCTTGTGAGCTGACGTAGTGGAAGGTGAGGAAACTATTGTGGAAGAATCCCCCATGATTACCGGCGTCTCCAATGGCGCACTCCTCCCATTGTGGGGGCCCTCACTGAGGGCACTCCCGCCTTAGGTGATTGTTCACACCTCATGTCACTAAGACTTGCAGCAGAGAAAGCAAGGAATTGATAACAGTTTAGAACATCCGTCTCTGGACGTAGGCTCAAACCATACTCCCAGAGGGGGAGAAAGAGCCAGAGGTGAGGGGGGGGCGAACGTGGGAGATGAGAAAGTATGTGGAAAGGGAAGATATGCAGCCCAGAAAGGAAGGAAGGCCACATTAGCTTGGGGTGCCATGCTCGCTACCCACGTATCCACAAAAGAGTTGTGGACCCCCTGGGGGGTCGTCAGGTTGTGTCGTATGGTTTATGTAAGTCAAAAACGTCGGCAACCAGGTGTTGCCGTTTGGAAAAGGCTGTTTGGACGGCAGACTCGATGGACAGAATACCATCAGTGGTAGAGCTACCCTGCCGGAAGCTACGCTTACTTGGAGCCAGCAAGCCACATGACTCCAGGACCCAACCCAACAACTGACATACCATACATTCCAGCAGCTTGTAAAGAACGTTTGTGAGGCTGTTGGCCGATAGCTATCTACATCAAGCAGGTTTTTACCGGGTTTGAGCACCGGAATAATTGTGCTCTGCCACCGTTGCAATGGAAAGGTGCCATCGCGCCATATTCAGTTTAAGATAGCGAGGAGAAGTCGCTTTTAGTTAGATGAGAGATGTTTAATCATCTGAGCATGGATCTGATCCAGCCCAGGAGCTGTGTCGGGGCAATATGCAAGAACACTGAGGAGCTCCCACTCTGTAAATGGGGCGTTGTAGGATTCACTGGGGCATGTAGTGAATGAGAGGATGTTCTCTTCCAGCTGCCGTTTGAGAGTGCAAAAAGCTAGGATGTAATTCTCCGACACAGAGGCTTGAGCAAAATGGTCGGCAATCGCGTTTGCGTCGGTAAATAACATGCCATTTATGCTAACACTGAACATCTGTTGGGGTCTGGTTTGATCTTTGCCCAGACTTGGTAAGGTGACATGGCACCCATTGGTCGACACTTACCTCTCCCAACACTCCTGCTTCCATCATTTGGTAAGTTGCTGAACGAGGGCACAGAGCTGTTGTAAAGGCTATGAGTTGCTCCAGGGAAGGGTGCTGTTAATGCATTGTAGAGCTCGCCGACGCACTGTAACTGCTTCAGCGACTTCTGGCGACCACCAATGGACTACCTTACACCTCTGGCACCCTGAAGAGCGAGGGTCCACGTTTTCTGCCGATAAACAATTTTAGTCACCTGCTCAACCATCAGATCGATGTTACCGTGTGGGGGAGAGTCAATAGTAACAGCAGAGGTTGAAGTTTCCCAGTCTGCCTAGTTTAAAGCCCATCTGCACAGGCGTCCGTATGTCTGATGCTGGGGCAGTAACACTAAGATGGGGATGTGGTCACTACCATACAGGTCTTTTGTTTTGTTTTGTTTTTTTTGTGGTTTTAGGGCGCAAAACTTCTATGGTCATTAGCGCCCAGCCCGTGACTTAAGACAGTAAGAAACCGAAATTTAAAACCAGCAGCAAGGGGAACAAAGTCAGAAAATTGGAGAAACTAAAAATAGAAGACTGCTTAAAAATCCACTACAGAAAGGGGGTGATTGTCCCCAAAAAAAGCTTCAAATGACTGACGTCATTTCACTGTCACTAATAAACTGGAGAACGCGGTCGGCGGAGCGCGTGTCATCTGCTAAAATCGACGATAGATCAGGCGATAGCTGTAGACGGGAGCGTAATGGATTAAAATAGGGGCATTCAATTAAAAGGTGTCTTACCGTCCACAGCTGAGAGCAGTGGGGACAGAGTGGGGGAGGATCGCCGCTTAAAAGATGTCGATGGCTAAAACGACAGTGCCCTATCCGGAGTCTAGCTAAAATTACCTCCTCCCGACGACGCGTTCGGGAGGAAGAGGTCCAAGCGCAAGGAAGGGCTTTCACTTCCCGCAATTTATTACAGGAAAGTGCCGACCAATGGGCATGCCATAATTGAGCAACATGGCGACATAAATCGTTCCGAAGATCGGTGAAGGGAAGCGACTGAATAGCTGGCCGAGGAAGAGAGACTGCGGCCTTGGCCGCTACATCGGCCGCCTCATTCCCACAGATACCAGCGTGTCCCGGGAGCCAGAGGAACGCCACCGAGACGCCCCTCAGGTGAAGCAAGCGCAGACAGTCCTGAATCCGGTGGACCAGAGGGTGCACAGGGTAAAGAGTTTGGAGACTGAGGAGAGAGCTGAGAGAATCTGAGCAGATAACGTACTGTATCCGCTGATGGCGGCGGATGTAGTGGACAGCCTGGAGAACAGCGTAAAGCTCCGCAGTATAAACCGAATACTGGCCGGGAAGCCGAAAGCGATTTGGGGTGTCGCCAACAATATAGGCACTCCCTACACCTAACGATGTTTTCGAGCCGTCGGTGTAAATAAATGTGGCGTCCGTCATTTCTGCACATAGAGCAGCAAATGCCCGACGATAAACAAGTGTAGGGGTACCATCTTTGGGAAATTGACAAAGGTCACGGAGCAGGCAGATCCGGGGACGGAGCCAAGGCGGTGCTGTACCCCAAGTGGTCAGGAAGGTTTTAGGAAAGCGGAAGGAAAGAGAATGGAGCAGTTGACGGAAGCGGACTCCCGGGGGTAGTAGGGAGGAGGGGCGGCCTGCATACCCTACATCAAAGGAGGCGTCGAAAAAAAGGTCGTGGGCTGGATTAGCAGGCATGGAAGACAGGCGGCTAGCGTAACGACTCAGGAGGACTGCTCGCCGATTGGACAGCGGAGGTTCAGCAGTCTCAGCATAAAGGCTTTCCACAGGGCTAGTGTAAAAAGCTCCAGACACTAAACGTAATCCACGGTGGTGGATAGAGTCGAGACGCCGAAGAATAGACGGCCGAGCAGAGGAGTAGACTATGCTTCCATAATCCAATTTCGAGCGCACTAAGGCGCGATAGAGGCGGAGAAGGACCACTCGGTCCGCTCCCCAGGAGGTACCATTCAGGACACGGAGGGTGTTAAGTGATCGCAGACAGCGAGCCGAAAGATAGGAAACGTGGGAGGACCAGCATAGTTTTCTGTCAAACATAAGACCCAAGAATTTAGCGACGTCTGAAAACGGAAGGTTGACAGGACCGAGATGTAAGGAGGGCGGAAGAAACTCCGTACGTCGCCAAAAATTGACACAAACGGTCTTACTGGGTGAAAAACGGAAGCCAGTTTCGATGCTCCACGAGTGGAGGCGATCGAGACATCCTTGAAGACGTCGTTCAAGAAGGCTGGTCCGTTGAGAGCTGTAGTAGATCGCAAAATCGTCCACAAAGAGGGAGCCCGAGACATCAGGAGGGAGACAATCCATAATTGGATTTATGGCGATGGCAAACAGTACAACACTCAGCACGGATCCCTGGGGTACCCCGTTTTCTTGGGAGAAAGTACGGGAGAGAGTAGTGTTCACCCGTACCCGAAAAGTGCGCTCTGCCATAAATTCGCGAAGAAAAAGGGGCAGCCGGCCTCGAAAGCCCCAAGAGAACAGTGTGCGGAGGATGCCTGTCCTCCAACAGGTATCGTATGCTCGCTCCAGATCAAAAAATATTGCTACCGTTTGGCGTTGCCGGAGAAAATTGTTCATGATATAAGTGGAGAGAGCGACAAGATGGTCAACTGCAGAACGATGCTTCCGAAATCCGCATTGGGCTGGTGTTAAAAGGCTGCGGGATTCCAGCCACCAAGCTAAACGGTAATTCACCATACGCTCCAAAACCTTACAGACACTACTCGTGAGAGAAATGGGGCGATAGCTAGAGGGGAGATGTTTGTCCTTTCCAGGTTTCGGAACGGGAACGACAATAGCTTCCCGCCACCGTCTGGGAAAGGTGCTGCCGGTCCAAATTCGATTATAAAGGCGAAGGAGGTAACGCAGACTATGGGTGGATAAATGCAGCAACATTTGGACATGGATACCATCCGGTCCTGGGGCGGAGGAGCGAGAAGATGAGAGGGCATGTTTGAGTTCCCGCATGGAGAAAACAGTATTGTAGCTTTCGTGATTTTGGGAGGAGAAAGCAAGAGGTCGCACTTCCGCTGCACGTTTCTTCGGGAGAAACGCTGGCGGGTAATTTGAAGAGCTCGAAATCTCAGCAAAGTGCTGACCCAACGAGTTAGAAATTGCGACGGGGTCCACTAAGGTATCATGCGCGACAGTGAGCCCAGAAACCGGGGAGAAACTAGGCGCGCCTGAGAACCGTCGAAGCCGACTCCAAACTGCCGAGGAGGGAGTGAAGGCGTTAAATGAGCTAATAAAGAATTTCCAGCTTGCCTTCTTGCTATCGCGGATGACACGACGGCATCGCGCACGGAGCTGCTTATAGCGGATACAGTTGGCCAAAGTAGGATGGTGACGGAAAATGCGAAGAGCACGTCGCCGCTCACGTATTGCGTCACGGCATGCCTCGTTCCACCAAGGAACTGGGGGGCGCCGGGGCAATTCGGAGGTGCGTGGTATTGAACGTTCCGCAGCTGTAAGGATAACGTCGGTAATGTGTGTGACCTCATCGTCGACGCTGGGAAAGCGACGGTCATCGAATGTCGCGAGAGACGAAAAAAGTGTCCAATCGGCTTGGGCAAACTTCCAGCGTCGCGGGCGCATATATGGCAGTTGAGGCTGCAGTCTGAGGACACATGGAAAGTGGTCACTCGAGTGTGTATCATCAAGGGCGAACCATTCGAAGCGCCGAGCTAGCGGAACAGTACCGACCGCAAGGTCCAAATGAGATAAGGTTGTCGTGGAGGCAGACAAAAATGTGGGGACCCCAGTGTTGAGGCAAACTAGATCCGCTTGGTGGAAGACGTCTAGCAATACGGAGCCACGTGGACAAGGGTGTGGAGATCCCCAAAGCGGGTGGTGGGCATTGAAGTCCCCAACCAGCAAATAGGGGGGTGGAAGCTGACCAAGAAGATGAAGGAGATCAGCTCGTGCCAGTGGTGTGGACGATGGAATGTATACAGTACAAAGAGAGAACGTGTATCCGGAAAGTGAAAGACGGACGGCGACAGCTTGGAAGGAAGTGTTTAAGGGGATTGGGTGATAATGGAGAGTATCACGGAGAAGAATCATGAGTCCTCCATGGGCTGGAGAGCCTGCAACAGAGGGGAGATCATATCGGACAGACTGAAAATGAGGGAGAACAAAGCGGTCATGGGGACGCAGCTTTGTTTCCTGAAGACAGAAGATGACCGGCGAGTAGGAGCGTAAGAGGACCGACAATTCATCCCGATTGGCTCGAATGCCGCGGATATTCCAGTGGATAATGGACATGGGGTGAAAAGAGAATGGAGGAATGTGACCAAAGTTGCTGTCAACTCAAAGACTGCTCGGAGCTAGCAACCGACAGCATGGAATGGCATTCAGCCGAAGGCAGAAGATCCTGATCCATAAGTTGGTCAGGATCAGTCCCTGCCACCAGCGATCGGCCGGTTGACCGGCCACCAGCAGTGCGCCTCGGCGACACAGAAGATGGCCGAGGGCGATTTCCGCCAGGTGGTGCTGTAGAGGGGGCACGCCTTGGCGGAGGAGGAGAGGAACTGGGTTTCTTTGTAGCCTTCTTGGAAGAATGTTGTTTAGAGGAAGGAGGAACCGATGGTTGTGAAGCTGCGGTCCGTAAAAACTCTTCACGAGTATGCTCTTTTTTGGAAGACTTGGCGTCCGACTTTTGGGCTCGAGATGTAGCAGAACCCGACGAAGGGTGAGCCAGAGAGTGGGCAGGCGAAAGTGGTGAGGTTGAACGAGCGATCTTTGCGCTGGCCGATCTGACGACCGTGGTACTAAAGGTGAGGTCGCAAGTCTGCGTGGCCGCCTCCTTTGTTGGCCGAGGAGAAGCAAGGACAGTGCTGTATTTTCCTGTCTGAGGCACGGTGGGCTTGCGACTGGCGAATAATTTTCGAGCAGCAAAGGTCGACACCTTTTCCTTCACCCTTATTTCCTGGATGAGCTTCTCATCCTTAAAAACGGGGCAATCTCGAGAGGAAGCAGCGTGGTCACCCATACAGTTGATGCAGCGAGGGGATGGAGGTGGACAAGCACCCTCATGGGCATCCGTGCCACACGTAACACATTTGGCTGGATTGGAACAGGACTGGCTGGTGTGATTGAACCGCTGACATCGATAGCAACGCGTAGGGTTTGGGACGTAAGGGCGAACGGAAATTATCTCATAGCCTGCTTTGATTTTCGATGGGAGTTGAACTGTGTCAAATGTCAAGAAGACAGTGCGGGTGGGAATGATGTTCGTGTCAACCCGTTTCATTACTCTATGAACTGCCGTTACGCCCTGGTCAGACAGATAGTGCTGAATTTCTTCGTCAGACAATCCATCGAGGGAGCGTGTATAAACGACTCCACGCGAGGAATTCAAGGTACGGTGCGGTTCCACCCGGACAGGGAAGGTGTGGAGCAGAGTAGTACGCAGCAATTTTTGTGACTGGAGGGCACTGTGTGTTTCTAACAACAGGGTGCCATTCCGTAATCGGGAACAAGACTTTACAGGACCTGCTATTGCATCGACTCCTTTCTGGATAATGAAAGGGTTGACCGTGGAGAAGTCGTGACCTTCATCAGACCGAGAAACAACAAGGAACTGTGGCAACGATGGAAGAATCGTCTGTGGCTGAGACTCAGTATGCTTACGTTTGTGACTAGACTTAGTGGAAGGTGAGGAAACCATTGCGGAAGAATCCCCCATGATTACCGGCGTCTCCGATGGCGCGCTCCTCCCTTGTGGGGGCCCTCTCCGAGGGCACTCCCGCCTTAGGTGATTGTTCACACCTCAGGTCACACCTCCCGACAAACGGACGGAGGGACCAATCGGCACTTTCGGAAGGTATCAGCTCGGGTAATCACCCCTCCCTGGGCCTGGCCTTCACCAGGGGGTACGTACGTGTCCTACCTGTCTACCCGGGGCGGGGAATTACGCGTTACCCCGTCACCGGCTACGCATGGAAGTGCGTGGGTCGGCCTTCAGACACGCACAGGGAGGAAGAAAGAGAAAGGGAAAGGAAAGAAGAAGGGGTCTCAAACGCCGCAGCGGAGAAAAGGGTAAAGAGAAGAGGTAAGAAAAGGAGAAGGACAAAGGGAGGAAGAAGACATACAAGCAAGGAAGAAGAAGAATGCGGTACATTTACAAGCGTCCGTCTCCGGACGTAGGCGCAAACCATACTCCCAGAGGGGGAGAAAGTGAAGGAAAGAGCCAGAGGTGAGGGGGGGGGGTGAAGACAGGGGATGGGGAAGGATGCGGAAAGGGAAGGTATGCAGCCCGGAAAGGAAGGAAGGCCACATTAGCTCGGGGCCCCGTGCTCGCTACGCACGTATCCACAAAAGAGTTGTGGATCCCCTGGGGGGACTGAATGGCCTGATGGAGAGCAAAAAGCTCGGCCATAAAGCTGGAACATTGGTCGAGGAGCCGGTATTTAAAGGTGGCGGCAACGACGACAAAGGCACAGCAGACACCGTCGTCAGTTTTGGAGCCATCAGTGTAAATAAAGGTGTGACCGGCAAGTCGAGCACGAAGCTCGACAAACCGTGAGCAATACACTGCAGCCGGAGTACCCTCCTTCGGGAGTGAGCTGAGGTCGAGATAAATATGAACCGGAGCCTGGAGCCAAGGTGGTGTCGCGCTCTCACCCTCTCTGAAGGTGGTAGGGAGGGCAAAATCCAATTGTCGAAGCAGGCGACGGAAGCAGACTCCGGGGGGCAGCAGGGCAGACACATACAACCCGTACTGACGGTCGAGAGAATCGGCGAAGAAGGACTGGTAAGAGGGGTGGTCGGTCATAGACAACAGCCGGCAGGCATACCGACACAGCAGTACGTCGCGCCGGTAGGTCAATGGTAACTTTGCAGCTTCCGCATAAAGACTCTCGACAGGACTAGTGTAGAAGGCTCCGGTCGCAAGACGTATCCCCCGATGGTGGATGGAGTTGAGCCGGCGTAAGAGGGATGGCCGAGCGGACGAGTAGACGAAGCTCCCATAATCCAGCTTCGATCGGACTATGGACCGATACAAGCGAAGCAGGACAGTGTGATCCGCTCCCCAAGATGAACCGCTAAGAACTCTGAGGACATTAAGGGAACGTGTACAACGGGCTGCCAAATAAGAGACATGTGGAGACCAACACAGTTTCCTGTCCAATGTGAGCCCTAGAAACTTAGTTGTGTCCACGAATGGGAGAACAACGGGACCGAGATGTAAGGATGGCAGAAGGAACGCTGTATACCGCCAAAAGTTGATACAAACCGTCTTCTCTTCAGAGAACCGTAAGCCATTTGCCACACTCCATGAGTATAGGCTGTCTAGACAACGCTGAAGGCAGCGCTCCAGGAGGCATGTTCTCTGGGCACTGCAGTAGATCGCGAAGTCATCGACAAAGAGAGAGCCTGAGACATTAGGTGGAATGCAATCCATAATTGGATTGATCGCGATGGCAAAAAGGGCTACACTCAAGACGGAGCCCTGAGGCACTCCGTTCTCCTGGAGGAAGACGTCAGACAATACGGAACCCACACGTACCCTAAACTTTCGTTCCGTTAAAAAGGAATCAATAAAAAGGGGCAGGCGACCGCGTAGGCCCCACCTGTGCATAGTGCGGAGGATACCTCCTCTCCAACAGGTATCATAAGCCTTCAAGTCGAAGAACACGGCTACCGTTTGGCGCCTTCGCAAAAAGTTGTTCATGATTAATGTCGACAAGGTAACAAGGTGGTCGACAGCGGAGCGGCGGCAACGAAAGCCGCATTGGACATTAGTAAGTAGTCGTCGAGATTCAAGAATCCAGACTAACCGAGCATTAACCATGCGCTCCATCACCTTACAGACACAGCTTGTAAGACAAATGGGGCGGTAACTAGAAGGAAGGTGTCTATCCTTCCCGGGTTTGGGTATAGGAACAACAACGGCGTCACGCCAACGCATGGGGACTTGACCTTCGGTCCAGACGCGATTGTAGGTACGAAGAAGGAAGCTTTTGCCCGTCGAAGAAAGGTGTGCCAGCATCTGAACGTGAATGGCATCTGGTTGGTTGGTTGGTTGGTTGTTTGAGGTTAAAGGGACCAAACAGCAAGGTCATCAGTCCCTTGTTTCAAATAGACTCCATTCTGCTAACGGGACATCTCAGTATAGTCAGAAAAATAAAACGGATAAAGGGGAAACGTAAAAGGGCAGTCACGATGTCATTAGTAAAAACAAATGAGGGAAGTTGGCAAGAGAACGAACCCAACACTATGCTGAAACAGCATAGGCAAGACCACCTGTGACTTAAAAGGTACAACTGCTATAATGCAGAAAGTACGTATGGGAATAGAAAAACTAACCAAGCCTTAAAAAGAAGGGGTAAAAACAGAGTAAAAGGGAAAGAAAAGAGGATTCTGGTCAGGGAGGTGAATCGGGAATCTCTGAACACTGCCTACAGTGGGAGACACCCAAACACTCACCGCCCTGCCCCAACACCAGAGGGAGATTAAAAACTTTAAAACTGAGAATAAAAACCACTCTCCCGGAGGAAACCTAGAACCAGAGAGACCATCCGGGAATCGTCAGCCAACATCAAAGGTAAAGTGTGGGGGAGTCTGTACTTAGCACGCAGAGCCAAAAGAAGGGGGCATTCAACCAAAATGTGGGCCACTGACTGGAAGGCTCCACAACCACATAGCGCGGGTGGCTCATCACGCAAAAGGAAACCATGGGTCAGCCTGGTATGGCCAATGCGGAGACGACACAGTGTGGTCGAGTCCTTGCGGGAGAGGCTAAAGGAAGAACGCCATGGGCCTGTATTCACCTTAATGGCACGAAGTTTATTAGACAGTGGAGTAGCCTCCCAAGAATTGGCCCATGACTGTGCAAAGTGGGATTTGATGTGAAGCCGTAAATCCGCTGCAGGAGGGGTTACGGAAAACGGGGGGTAAGTAACTCCTCCCCCAGCCAAACGATCAGCGAGCTCATTACCCGGGATACCCACATGGCCCGGGACCCATAAGAAGTCAATGGAACAAGCAGCACGGTGAAGATCAGCGAGATGGTCATGGATGGCAGAGACCAAGGGATGGCGCGAAAAACACCGGTCAATAGCAAGAAGGCCACTCATCGAGTCCGTACATAACAAAACGCGGTTGTGTTGGGATTGTTTAATAAAGGTAAGGGCCCGGGAAATTGCCATCAATTCCGCAGTAAACACCCCACATGTAGGTGGCAGCAGATGATTTTCCGTTCCAACAGAGGACGTGAAGGCATACCCAACATGATCAGCAGATTTAGAGCCATCAGTGTAAAAAATAACAGCATCCCGAAACTCCCATAAAATTTGGCGGAAAAAGGTACGGAACACCACCGGGGGGATGGAATCTTTCGGTCCGCGGCGGAGATCCATCCGAAGTCGAGGCCGAGGAACTAACCAAGGAGGGGTGGAGGGGAGGGAGCGAGGAAGACAGGACAAAGAAGGAAGCCGAAAATCACGGGTAAGAGACGCAAGGCGCAGCCCAACCGGTAAACCCGCCCGAGGGCGGGAGTCAGGCGGGCGACGTCCATGGTCTGGGAATAGGATAGAATAGGAAGGATGAGCGGGAGAAGAACGGATAGTAAGGGTATAAGACACCAGAAGCTGGGACCGCCGAACAGAAAGGGGGGGATCCCAGCTTCAACCAGGAGACTATCAACAGGGCTAGTAGGGAAGGCACCGGTGGCCAAACGGATACCACGATGGTGGACTGGATCCAGCACGTGCAGCGTGGAAGGAGCAGCTGAACCATAAACTTGACAACCATAGTCCAAACGTGACAGAACTAGAGCACGATAAAGACGGAGGAGGAGGGAACGGTCCGCACCCCAGGAGGAGTGGGCAAGGAAGCGAAGGACATTGAGTTTACGGAAACATCCTACCTTCAGGAGTCTGATATGGGGCAGCCAAGTGAGCTTGTTATCGAAAAGAAGACCTAGGAAACGAAACTGTGGAACCACAGGCAATCTTTGTGCAGCGAGATAGAGCTCTGGATCAGGGTGGACCGTAGTACGGCGACAGAAGTGGACCACCCGCGATTTTAAAGGAGAGAATTGAAACCCGTGGGAGAGGGTCCATGCAGAGGCACGCCGTATAGCCACCTGGAGCTGCCGTTCTGCAGATGGCATCGAGGAGGAACTAACCCAAATGCAGAAATCATCCAGATACAGGACAGGGGCGACCAAGGGACCGACAGAGGCCACAAGTCCATCGATAGCAATGAGGAAAAGAAGGACACTCAAGACAGAACCCTGTGGGATGCCCGTCTCCTGGGTCCGTGGAGAACTAAAAGCAGTACCAACTCGAACTCTGAATGACCGATGGATCAGGAACTGACGGATAAAAATCGGGAGTGGGCCCCGAAGACCCCACTGATGAAGGGTTAGTAAGATGTGATGGCGCCAGGCCGTGTCATAGGCCTTGCGAAGGTCAAAAAACACTGCAACCAAATGGCGGCGCTGGGAAAAAGCCTGCCGAACTGCGGATTCCAAGCGAAGCAAATGATCGATTGGAGATCGTCCCTCTCGAAAGCCACACTGGTAAGGGGACAATAGATCCCGAGATTCGAGGACCCAAGTGAGCCGACGGGCTACCAGCCGTTCAAGTAACTTACAACCAACATTGGTCAAACTAATTGGCCGATAGCTGTCAACAGATAGGGGGTTCTGACCAGGCTTAAGGACAGGAACCACAATGCTATCCCTCCACTGAGAAGGGAAGTCACCCTGGAGCCAGATACGGTTAAACACCCGAAGAAGATGGTGCCGTTGTGGAGCACTGAGATGTTGAAGCAGCTGGTTATGAATGGAATCTGGGCCAGGAGCCGTATCATGAGAAGCAGATAGAGCAGAAAGAAATTCCCATTCAGTGAAAGGTTCGTTGTAAGATTCTGACTCACAAGTGGTGAAACATAAGGTGACAGCTTCAGCCTGCTGTTTTTGATGAAGGAAAGCAGCTGGATAGGAGGCCGACGCTGATGCCACTGCAAAATGGGTCGCAAGATGTTCTGCAAGAACTAATGGGTCCGTACAAATGCCATCTGGGAGGTGAAGGCCTGGGAGGGTGGACTGCCGATGGCAACCTTGGAGAGAGCGAAGTGTAGCCCATACCCGTGACAGAGGGACAGTGGAACCAAGGGAAGAAACGAATCGTTCCCAACATATCCGCTTGCTCTGTTTGATTAAATAACGGGCTTTAGCGCGAAGGCGCTTAAAGGTAGAAAGGCTGGCTACAGATGGGTGCCTCTTAAAGTGTTGCAAAGCTCGACGGCGATCACGGATGGCAATGGCAATGGCCGTACTCCACCACGGGACTTGCCGACGACGAAATTGTCCAGATGAGCGCGGGACAGCAAGGTTAGCAGCGCGAACAATCGCGTCAGACACGTCACGTAGGACGTCATCAATACAACCCGACAAAGAGGGAGAAAACTCGACCTGTGCAGTATATAGAGGCCAATCGGCGCGGTGGAAAGACCAACGAGGTAACCTCTCCATCGGGGAGCGGGAAGGGAGCGTGATAATCAACGGGAAATGGTCACTATCACAAAGGTCGTCGTGTGGCGACCAGTGTAATGAAGGGAGGAGAGAGGGAGAAGAAAGAGAAAGATCAATGGCAGAAAAGGTACCATGACCAGCACTGAAATGAGTAGGGGAGCCATCATTAAGAAGGCACAGGTCGTGGTCTGCAATAAATTGGTCGATAAGAAGACCTCGTCTAGATGGAAAGGCACTGCCCCACAAAGGATGATGAGCATTAAAATCCCCAAGGAGGAGGAAGGGAGGAGGAAGTTGCTGAAGAAGGGTGGTTAAGGCAGCAGGTGTAAGAGTCCTGTCAGGAGGGAGATAAAGATTGCATACTGTGACTGCAGAGTCTAAGTGGACCCTAACAGCAACCGCTTCCAATGTAGTTTGGAGAGGAATCCACGTGCTAGCAATGTCTGTACGGACCAACGTACAAACGCCACCAGAAGCCCGCAAGGGTCCGACCCGATTTCGACAGAAAACACAGAACCCACGGAGGGTCGGTGAGTGAGCATCAGTAAAATGAGATTCCTGGAGAACCACACAAGCTGCTGAGTAGGACGAAAGAAGGGATTTCAATTCCGGAAGGTGACGATAGTAGCCATTACAATTCCATTGGAGAACCACAGAACGATGGTTTAAATGAGGGCTGAACACGCTAAATCCAGTCATACCGCTGGGTCCCCACCCGTCACCGACAAGGAGGGGGCGACATCCATAAACGACAGGTCAGAATCCGGTGGTGAAGCCGGGGAAGGGACCTCCGGTGACACCAGAGGCTCTTTGTCCCGGGACTTATGTTTCTTCTTCTTTTCAGGCTGAGTTCGAGGAGGGCTGTGTGGCATAATGGAGCCAGCTGCAGCAAGATCAGGAACAGAAAGTGACCGGGCGACCTGGGGGCCGATAGACCGCGGCTCTCGCGGTTGCTGCGCTGCAGCAGACCTTTGACCTGGAAGGTGCCGGGAAGGGGCATCCCGGGAGAGGCGCCCTTGACCGGCAGACGCCGAAGGAGTGGGACACTTCTCCGGCTGGGGAGGGGGAGCAGCGCCCAGGGGAGAAGGTGTGGGAGCCGCAGGGGAGGGGGGAAGGAGAGGGGTCCGGGATGGGGGTAAGGAAGGGGGAGGAAGGGATGAAGATGTAACCAAGGCGTAACTAGATGTCATGGACACAGGGTGCAATCGTGCATATTTCTTACGGGCCTCTGTGTAGCTTAAACGATCAAGAGACTTATACTCCTGTATCTTTTTTTCTTTCTTATAGACTGGGCAATCTGCTGGACGTGGAGAATGACTACCATGACAATTTACACATACAGGAGGGGGAACACAGGGACTCCCCTCATGGAGTGGACGTCCACAGTCACCACAGAGAGGGTCCTGGGTACAGCGAGAAGACATGTGGCCAAAACGCAAGCACTTAAAACACCGCATAGGAGGTGGGATGTACGGCTTCACATCACAGCGATAGACCATAATCTTAACTTTCTCAGGAAGGGTATCCCCTTCAAAGGCCAGGATAAAGGCACCAGTATCAATACGATTATCTTTAGGACCCTTCTGAACACGCCGAACAAAGTGAACACCCCGCCGTCCGAGATTGTCCCGAAGTTCCTCATCAGTTTGAAGGATGAGGTCTCTGTGAAAAATCACACCTTGTACCATATTTAGAGACTGGTGAGGGGTAATGGACACGGGAATTGTGCCAAGATGGGTACAGGCACGAAGGGCCGCAGATTGGGCAGCCGAAGCAGTTTTTATCAGTAACGAACCCGACCGCATCTTGCTCAGGGAGTCCACTTCGCCGAACTTGTCTTCAATGTGTTCCACAAAGAATAAAGGTTTGACACTGGTGAAAGTATCTCCATCAGTCCTGGTGCAAACTAGATAACGGGGGAAAGGTTTTGCCCCTAGACGACGGGCCTGACCCTCCTCCCAGGGGGTAGCCACGGAAGGGAAGGCCGAAGGGGCAAGAGAAGCAGCACTTGAGGAATCAGTACCACGCAGAGAGACGGCCGCAGAAGAGCGGCCAGAGGTTTGGACCCTTATGCGTTTCATCTGCATAGCGTCCGCCCTGATACCACCCACTCCAATCAGGGGCTCTCCTCACGGGCGCCACCCAGCCACAGCAAGGGCCGTCTGGCACGGCGGCCATTGCCGGGAGTTCCGATGCTCCAGGATGATGAGTAACCACTCCAAGGCATGCATGAGGAGGTCACAGCTCAGGTATCAGAAGTGTGATCCCTGTGTGTTCAGGGGGCTCAACCAAAAGGGTACATAGCGACCCCACCACACGGGCTGGCTACCGTGCTGGCTATGCACCCTAGCATCAGACAACAACGTAGAAGAAAGGTGGAATATACTAGGAGGGCACACGTCGGAGACACTAGGTAAGGTGCTCTTCCCCAAATGGCTCACACTACGGAAGAGAAATTTTGGAATGGAGGTCAAACCCCAGAGGGGGACCAAGGAATGCCAAAAGGAGGAGATGATTACGCAACAAAGCCAGAGTGTAAAACCAACAGAACCAGGAGGATAGCGGGGGCCAACATAAGCAAGGACACCAATAGAGGGGGAGGAGAGGGCGAGGGTAAAGGGGTATGGAGGGGAAAGGAGGGGAAGGGAAAGGAAATGCTGCCCGGGAGAGAAAGAAGGCTGCAATGGCTCGGGGCCCCGTGCTCGCCACGCACGTATCCACGAAAGAGTTGTGGACCCCCTGGGGGGGAATGGCATCTGGCCCCGGAGCAGAGGACCGGGACAGTGCAAGCGCACGTTCGAGTTCCCGCATAGTAAAGGGGGCATTGTAAGTTTCCAGATTCAGCGAGTGGAAGGAAGGTCGCCGAGCCTCTTCTGCCTCTTTCCTGGGAAGGAAGGCAGGATGGTAATGGGCGGAGCTTGAAACCTCCGCGAAAAAGCGGCCAAAGGCGTTGGAGACAGCCACAGGATCAACAAGGACCTCATTACCTGACGCCAGGCCAGGTACTGAGGAGTGGGCCTTAATGCCCGACAGCCGGCGCAGGCCACCCCAGACGACAGAAGAGGGAGTACAACTGTTAAAGGAGCTGGTGAAAGAGGCCCAACAAGCTTTTTTGCTGTCTTTGATGACTCGACGGCTTTGCGCTCGGAGTCGTTTGTATTCAATACAATTCGCCAACGTAGGATGGCGGCGAAAGGTGCGTAAAGCACGTCGTCGAGCACGGATAGCGTCCCTACAAGCCTCGTTCCACCAGGGGACGGAAACGCGACGTGAAGAAGAAGTAGTACAAGGACTGGAACGTTCGGCAGCATTGATGATAACAGCCGTGAGGTATTCGACCTGACTGTCACAACTGGGAAAATCGTGGTCCGTAAAGGTCGCCAGGGAGGAGTAAAGTCCCCAGTCAGCTTTCAGTATGTTCCAGCTCGAAGGACGTGGGGATGGGGTGTGGTGCAGGAGACGAACGACACAGGGGAAGTGGTCGCTCGAATAGGTGTCAGAAAGGACATACCACTCGAACCGAGGGGCAAGAGTGGTAGAACAGATCGAGAGATCCAAGTGGGAGGAGGTGTAAGAGTCCGAGAGGAAAGTCGGGGCGCCGGTATTGAGGCAGACAAGATTGAGATGGTTGAAGACATCCGCCAAGAGTGAGCCTCTTGGACAGGATGCAGGAGAGCCACAAAGGGGATGATGGGCATTGAAGTCGCCAAACAATAAGAACGGCGGGGGAAGCTGAACGATCAGGTGCATCATGTCGGCCTGACTAACAGCAGAGAGTGGATGGTACAAACTGAAAAAGTAAAAGCAGAAAGAGTAATGTGGACACCTACTGCTTGGAGTGGGGTGGTCAATGGGATGGGATGGTAATAAACATCGTCCCGAACGAGCAACATGGCCCCACGAGCTGGGATACCGTCCACAGGGGTGAGGTCATACCGCTCCGAGGTATAGTGGGTAAAAGCAATACGGTCAGTCGGGCGCAACTTGGTTTCCTGGAGACCAAGGACGAGCGGACAGTGCAGGCGAAGGAGCAGTTGTAATTCCTCCCGATTAGATCGAATACCTCTTATGTTCCAATGAAGCAACGCCATCGCTAGTCAAAAGGTTGGGGGAACGAGACGGGGGAAGAGCTGGTCACCTCGACGGCCGCGGAGGGCCTGGTTGCGAGGGAACAACGCTACAACCGACGGGAGGCGGATCCGGTTCCATCGACTCGTCGCCAGCCGCGGCCGCCGTCCCTGGTTGTGTAGGAGGGGCCGCATCATTTGCCGACGAAAGGCCGGCGGAGCGCCTGGCAGCAGAGCGTCCCGGCGAAACTGAGGACGGCCGGGAGCAGCGACTCACGGATGGAGCGTCAGACGAAACGCGCCGGGGTGGAGAGGGGGATAGAGACTTCTTCTTGGAGGCCTTCTTGGAAGGCCAAGGAGGCACAGGGATGGTGGGCTGGACCCGAAAAGGTCCTCACGCACGGGGTACGTTTTGGAACGCTAGACCTCGGAAGCTGGGGTCCAGAACGTTGCCCCGATGGACGCCTGAGAAGAGGATCGCTTCTCAGGTGGCGTGGGGGGAGGAGGAGAAGGAGGAGGAAGGGGGGCCCCTGGGGCAGGGGGGGGTGGGGGCCACGGGGGAGGAGGATTTGGAAGGGAGGGATTTGGGAGGCGGAGGCAGAGCCCCCAGATGGGCGGAGGAGGCGGAGGGGGGACAGGATAGGGGTGAGGATACCGCGGAAGGAGTGGACACAACTGAGGCGAACGAAGTGGTCAATGACACGGGATGGAGGCGGTTGTACTTCTTCCGGGCCTCAGAATAAGAGAGCTGATCCAAAGTTTTGATTTCTTGTATCTCCTTCTCCTTCTGATATGCGGGGCAGTCTGAGGATCTAGGCGAGTGGACGCCAGGACAATTAACGCACCGAGGTGGTGGGGTGCATGTATGTTCCTCACGAAGAGGATGTCCACAATCGCCACAAAGGGGCTCAGCCTCACACCGTGAGGACATGTGCCCAAAGTGCAAACACCTAAAACAGCGCATAGGAGGCGGGACGTAAGGTCGCACGTCACACCGGTAGCACATCACCTTTACCTTCTCCGGGAGAACGTCCCCCTCGAAGGCGAGGATAAAGGCCCCGGTGTCGATGCGACGGTCTTTGGGGCCGCGCTGGACTCGCCCGACGAAATGCACGCCTCGGCGCTCCAGGTTGGCCCTGAGCTCCTCATCAGATTGTAGCAGGAGGTCACGATGAAAAATAACCCCCTGCGTCCTATTTAGTGCCAGATGTGGGACAATGGATACTGGGATGTCCCCTAGGCGGTCGCATGCCTGGAGCGCCGCCGACTGTGTGGCGGAGGTGGTCTTGAGAAGAACGGACCCGGAACGCATCTTGCTGAGAGCCTCGATTTCTTCGAAGATGTCCTCAATGTGCTGAACAAAGAACATGGGCTTGGAGGTGGCGAACGTCCCCCCATCGGTTCGAGAACAGACCAAATAGCGGGGGAAGTACTTCACCCCAAGCCGGCGGGCCTGTCCCTCCTCCCATGGAGTGGCCAAGGGGGAAAGGGCAGGAGAACCGGAACTAGAAACGGAACCTTTTCTTTTGAAAGACTCGGCCGCAGAGCGACCTGATACATGTTGACGTTTCATCTGCGAAACGTCCGCCCCGATACCACCCACTCCAACCAGGGGCTCTCCCCATGGGCGCCACCCAGCCGCAGCAAGGGCCACCTGGCAGGATGACCACTGCCGGGAGTCCTGATGCCCCAAGGAGACGGGCAACTACTTCTTGTCCGACGTGGGGAGGGTGCAGCTCAGGTATCAGCAGTACGATCCCTGTGTTGTCAGGGGGCTACAACCTAGAGGGTACATGACGACCCCACCACAACGGGCTGGCTACCGTGCTGGATTTCTGGTGCCATGGAAAGTCCATCATGATCGCTGGTGCAGATGGAGATGCGCTATGGGCGTAACTTGGACAACCCATCACGCGTTGAGGCCCAATTTGAGGAATAGTGGGTATGGTTACAACGCCAGTGCAATGCTGAGCGCCAAGGTCTTAGTGCACTTAGGACCAGTGGTACACCATGTAAGGCGTCCTTCCCCAGAAGGCTCGTACTTCTGTAGAATTTTGAAAAATGGAGGTCAAACCCCAAGGGGGACCATCACATGGAAGGCCGAAACGGTTGAAACTCTTTTTAGTCGCCTCGTACGACAGGCAGGAATACCGCGGGCCTATTCTAATCCCCGAACCCGCAGGGGGTTTTTATCAGGTCTGATTGTAACAAACATCCCCAGCTTGTTTCAAGTGGGTAATGCCTGTGACTGGGCAGAAGATACTATTTTTATCAAAACTGACCCTAAGCGCATTTTGGACAACCATCCATCTCCACTAACTTGTCCACCAAATGCTCCACATAGAACCGAGGCTTCATGGACAACAAAGATTCACCATTAACTCTTGTACATACGAAGTACCGGCGCAAGTAAGCTTCAGTGCCATCGCTAGCCTAGCATTCTTGCCATTGAGTGGCCATGGAAGGGAACGACATGGTCTTATTTCTTAGCATTGAAATTTGACTTTGCCCACTTAAAGACTGCTGGCGGCTGACCACCAGCAAGGGATGATGTCTTATGCTTCATGGTGTGCCATCCACCTTGATGCCACCCACTGACAAGGGGGTCCTCCACACAAGTGCCACCCAGCCACAGCAAAGGCCACCTGGCGGGATGGCCATTACCAGGAGTCCCAATGCCCCAGGTGGACTCCTTGGCATATGTATAGAGTTAATGGCACAGGCATCAGCAGAGATATTGCTGCCTTGTCAGGGGGCTACAACCAACAGAGTACATGGCAGCCCCACCGCAACAGACTGGATACCGTGCTGGATATGAGGAACAAATAAGTCCATGGTCATCATCAGCACAAAAAGTTACACTGGATAGAGTGTGGTGGAAAATGCACCCAGGAAGGTTTCCTCACCCAAGAGAGAACAGGTGCGACTGCAATGTGATGATAAAGTGGGCTAAAGTTCTCAGTCCATGATGGACACTGATGCACCATGTAAGGCGCCCTTCCCCAATTGGCTAACTCCTCAGGAAAGCATTGAAAAATTGAGGTCAAACCCTACAGGGCACCATCACATGAAGGCCAAAATATGTGACTCCTTTTCGTCACCACGTATGACAGGCTGGAATACCTCGGGCCTATTCTAAGCCCTAGACCTGCAAGGGGTCTTATGTTGCAAAAATTTCTACAAAGCTGCTGCCACAAAAAAGAACAATGCAACATGAAGGACTGTCTGGTTAAATTTACAAGTTTTCCAAGCTTTCAAACCAGAAGCATGGCTCTCAATTTCAGGAGCTGTTTCCCAACACTAATGCCTCTTATTGAAGTGATTCCACTTATAATTACACCAGATTATGATGCAAAAGAAGCAAGTAGACGATCAATGGAGACAGCTGTCGAATAAGCAAGCTCAGTATCCTGAAGGATTGAATGAAATTAGTGAGCCTGATATGTTTTGGGAACTTCTACTGAAAACTGAATATTTTTCTGAGCTGGCTCTTTCTACTTTGACTGCACCGTCCTTACCTCATGCAAATGCTGACTGAGCTATTTTCAGTAAGGTTAATTTGATAAAAACAGACATAAGAAACCGGCTAACTGTGAGAATTGTGAGCGGGACACTGCATGCTGCAAAGAGCATACGGAAAATACGTCAATTTTGAACCGACAAAACCTGTACAGCCGTACGACTAGAGAAAAATTATACGGCAACATAAATATGAACGATGTCAGTGGGCTGAGGATATACCTGATATTTGGAGACTAGAAAATACCACTAAAAATTTCATACTCGTATGCAAATGTGGGTTACATGGCGCCACAGTTTAGTGTTCTGTGGTGGTGTCGTGGCCTGAGTCTCACATCTAATGGCAGACAAGGAACGAAAAAGGTTTCAGTGTCTTCAACGATTTGCCAAAGCAACGAATAGGTTTTTTCCCGCCAATGACAGGGCAATCTATTCCTGTCAGCTAACAACACAGTTAAGTAAAGTGCCTTACAGATCGAATAAAATTTACCTATGTAATTTTAGTAACTACTGTATTATCACCTAATTGTTATGTCACGTTGTGAAATTTATTAATGTGCATTCTCATTTAATCCCAATGAATAATTCGCTTTTGTGAATCCTTGGTACTGCCGAGAGTAAAATAAAATTGTAGCCTATCGTAGTTGTTACTGGAATGCGTGAACGCTTAGTATCTAATTTCTTTTCACTGCCTCTAACCCCTCCTAACCACCCTCCCATTTCAGAATAATTTCCTCCCATCTTAAGTGTTTCACCTGTCTTAATGCAGTTTTCAATTTCAAGCTCACGGCGTCTTCTGTCCACAGTTTTACTTTGCAAAATGTAAAACACGATATTCGTAATGGAGGGAAATATAGTTGTACAGCTGCAGTAGAAAAAGAAGCCTCGTCATCCAGAACCTTTAGCCCAATTGCTCGATGTAAGAAATTATCCCACCCTTCATTGTCTATCGCATCATTAAATGCTGATCATGTCTATAGTGAATAATCGTTTGTATAGTGCGTGAATGAAAATACCTTGTTTCACATGAACGTGGTAGTTCAAATCCCTATTCCTCAGTAGTTCACTTTTTACTGTAATGGCTAAAAATGCGTGAAATCCTGGTTTGCCACAAAAATGTTTAATCTATTAATTTTTTACAAGCACAGAGGAGGGTTTAACTGATGTGCATAGCAGTGGACAGAGAGCGCATGAGGATACGCTTGTTTCACGATAGAATAGACAATTTTTCCGTGCCACTGCACTCCAGCCGCCGTATGTTTGCGATACTTTTTTATCGGTATTTTAACTGCTTAACACTTGCAACGAAACAGTGGCTATGCCTTGTGCACTCCGGTTTATGGATAAGTCATAAAATCTTATCTCCTGATTCATTATCTGCAGAACGATAATTCACATTTGACTTCCAGTTGAGACATCCGTTGTTTCGCCGGTTTGTACGCTGCCACTTAACCACCGTTTTGAATTGTACCTTTGTGTTTGGAATCATCTTACAAATTTTCCTGAAGATTTTTTAGTGAAATGAGATGTCCTGTGGCTAGGGTCTCCCGTCAGACCGGTCGCCTGGTTCAAGTGGACGCCACTTCGGGGACTGGCGTGTCGATGAGGATGCAGTGAAGAAAATACCCAGTCCCTGCGTGGAGAAAATCACCGGCCCAGCCGAGAATCGAACCCGAGCCCCTTTGCGCGGCGTGCAGTCGCGCTGACCTCTCAGCTATGGAGGCGGACAGAGCTTTTAATAGACAAACTTTACATCCGCTTTTATTCTTTCACCATTTTATTTTCCAAAGAAAGGGGAGAGAAAAATGCAGGATTTTCAATTGGAAAATTCTGTGGGTCATGTGATGAAATAAATGCGTGCATGGGAGTTGTCGGAAATACCATGCCTTGCGACATATTGATTGAAATATTAACATCGTATCTTTTTCCTTTCGACGACAGAGTCAAGACATTATCGATGACACCTGAGGTGACTGGGCCACACCGGAACATCACTAGTCAGCCATTACCACGACTAACATTTTAACTACTTAATTCATGTTACAGCTTTCACCATAAGCATGTCTATGTTAGTTTCCTATTTAATCTGTATTGCTAGAAATCACTGTGGATTCGTTAAAATTCAGGAAAGAGCTTAATTTATTCATCTATAGCGATACTCCTCAGGTGAGGTGTCCCACAAACATCTGCAGATTTCTCCAGAAACACCGACTAAAACTATGACAGCCGGTTGGCACAACCGCCCAACATCCCGACATGGAAAGTTGGTCGGTTGGTCAAAATTCCTACACGCGTGCAATATGTCGCTTGGTCGGTGCGTGTGCAAACTGATTCTCTCACATCTATTACTTTTGCCAACTCATCTTTCAACCTAATCTAGACCTCTAGCTATGCTACAGGTCGATCGGAAGCCATTACAATGATTTCAGGGTGGCGGTGAGATGGGGGGGGGGAGGGGGGGGAGGGGTCGCAATATCACAGTCTGCACTTCACACATGGTAACAATTTCTCAGGCAACAGTTGTCACCGAAACCACCACTCCCACCTATAGTTCAGACGCCAAAAGAGGCAGATTGTCGCGAGCGTAAAAGTGAATTTAATGCTTCCAACAAATGTAGGGGAGGAACGAGATAGACCATGGCGCGCATCCACTTCGTGGCGTTGGCTGCCTACACCCTTGTTCTGCGCTTCTGCGATAGCTGAATGAGTCATTGTCACATGGAAATCCAATCCCCTGTGCTTGAAGTTAAGCCCTCATAAACGACCAAACTTTAACGAATCCTCAAACAATGGCAAATTTGACAACCAAACCCGTACAGGAACGAAGTTTGTCACTTTACTCTCACTTTGAAGTATACACTGCTCGTATTTTGACACTGAGAATGGCACTAATGCAGATAAAGCAGTTCTGGCTTTCACTTTGACGCTGTTTAGTGATGAGAAAACTGGCACTTATCGAGTTTTTGGGGACAATTTTCGAAAATCTCACTTTTTGATCAGTTAGACTATGTTGATCTAAGATGTCTGTTTTCATCCCCGATAAATACTTTAATATATCGAGAGAAAAAATTTTAATGAAAAATCTCATTTTTTGACCGGACCACGAATATGTTATTTGGAAACATCAATCGAACTAAATCGTAGCACATGAAAGCACTATGATAAAATCGCCTCATTCAGTTTACACTAAAGTCAAGTAACAGTGTATTTTAGTGTTAGTTCGGTGTTTCTTCTGTGGGTTTGTTCTAGCTCGCAACGATTAGAATTTTCCCTGATTTGGCCGAATTTCGTATGGCAAATTTGTTCGACGTTTGCCGTGATAATGATTCAGCTATTGAATAGGCCTTTGGTCATGGTTTGCTTAAACTTGAGAGATTCTGTGAAGATGGACAATGCCTTGGCGGTGCGAATAAAATAGTCTTAGAACGCAAGCAATCTGCCGACGGGGGTACTATGAGATGCATTTGCCGAAAGATTTCAATTCGCAAAGATTCTTTTTTTACAGGTAGTCATCGGTCTTTCGAATGCATTATAAAAATGGTTTACTTCTGTAGCTTCGAACTGTATAAACAGGAATTTTTGATGAGTGAACTGCAAATCTCTGCTAATACGGCTCTGAATTGGAAACAGTTCTGCAGAGACATTTTCCATGAGTATTTCGTGCAAGAACCGATTGTTTTAGGCGGTCAAGGGCGTACAGTTGAGGTAGGCGAAAGCTGTTTTGTCCGAAAATACTATCGAGGTGACAAGGTTAAGAAACAGTGGTTATTCGGCGGATACATGCTGCAGCTCTGCTGCCGATTCTACAACAATGTGCGGCCTGGGACCACTATTGTTTGCGATTTGTGGGGAGCGTTAACAGTCCAGAATCTAGGTTATCAGCATTTGACTTAATCATTCCATACATTTCGTTGATCGAATTATTCACGCAGCCACTAATCATATGGAAAGCGTATGGCAGAAAGCGAAACAGAAAAACAAGCGCATGTTTGGTACTCATCGCAATATGCTGTCCAACTATTTGGCCGAGTTTCTATTGCGGCAACGCTTTGGATCACACCAATTTCACAATTTGATTGATCACATCGGGCGCGTTTATCCGAATGCTGCGATTTAGGTTGTTGCAATTTAACTTTAGTGATATTTACGCATTGTTATATTTCGATTACATGAGAATGTTTTATTGTTTCAATCACATTGTTATGTTGTATCGTTACATTTTGATTAAATGGCAATAGGTTGCTTTACTGTTTCAAAACTGCTGACAACATGTCATATTCGTGACCAGCATAGTGGAAGTGACTATAATCCGTAAAAAAATCAAAGATTTCATGGGTATCCCCTAAACTCGATAAGTGTCTAAAAACGTTCAGGGAATGGGTTAAAATTGGAAAAAGGTTTATCAACGAAACTCCCAGTATACATAAATGGTAGAAACTGGTGGAAAAAAAAATTCTCAAAAGCATCAGTGACGTTTTCTGCCAGTAGTTTCACCCTGAATTTCACGTTTATTTCCCAAAAAACTTGCTGTAAGAATAGTATGTGGCGCTCACCCGCGATCATCTTTTAGACATCTGTTTAAGGAGCTGGGCACTGACTTCTACAGAGTCTACTAATTCCTAATGAAGTTAACAAAGAGCTACATAATTACAATACCAGAAGAAAAAATGACTTTCATTAATCAGCATTAAGATTGTCTTTAAGCACAGAAAGGGGTGCACAACACTGCAACAAATCTTTGCCCACTTACCCAATGATTTGAAATGTCTGACAGCAAGGTAAACTGAAATAAATTGAAAAAGTTTCTCCTTGACAACTATTTCGTAGAAGAATTCCTGTGTTTGTAATGTGTAAAAGCCGGTCGGTTGGAATTGCTAACTCAATCTGTATATCTTCATTTCGGAAAAGGGGGGGGGGGGGGGGAATTATATGGTAATGTTTATAATACAAATTTGCAATGTGAATGTAAAATGACTCGTTCCACATGATGATTTATTGTGCAAAATGATCCGTGAACATTTAAAGCACTAACTCTCCGAAAGGAAATAATTTTCTTAAAACCTGAATACACGAACTTTCTTCGAATGGTTGATGAAACCGTTAATAATTGTTTACGCTGCTTCGTCCTCACAGTGCAAGAGGCACACTGATGCGAAGATTTATCCCAATATTTGGTCCTCTTATGGCAGTTCCTTAAAATACAACGTAAGAAAAATACAGCCCACATTGTCCGTAGACGAACCGGAGAATAATATTACTATTTCACTTTTATACTGTGGGTAGAATACATTCCAAGCATCTCTTCATGAAAGATGCGACATCAGTCCCCTTTTGGGTATTAAGAGTGATACTTTCTTTTTACCTTTGTAGTTTCTACAGTTGTGGAAACTACTGATACACTGGGTTAAATTGTAATAAAACTATTTTCATTGAACATAAGCAGCGAAACTTCGATAACTGCTGGCATCTTCTTAAGCTTTTATCGAAAAGCTCTCGCAAACACGATCTATGCTTGACAAGTTACACAGCACGGTAAAAATATAGTTACGTTTATTAATTGTAGTGAAATGTTTTATAGTGTACGAGGGAGGGGGATCTTCACGCTACCCTAGTGTACCCACTACTCCGCCATAAACTGAAACGTTCTAGCAGCCACGCTATTTGTAGAAGCTGTGACCGGCTCAACGCGTTACGCACCATTATTTCCTTGTAATTACGGGACACCCTTTGTGCTCGTCTTCCAACACCGTTGCCAACTGTGGTTAATCTTTCCAGTAAGTATTCTATGCAATGAAAATTCTGCGACATTTCACTACAGAGCGCAACTACGAAGCTAAATGTCCCTAAGCAATTATTGCACAAAACGTCAAAAATCCCGAATTAACATTTATTCAAACAAGTTTCACTACTAAGAGTGTGCTGAAGCAACTAACATTTCACCTGTTTCCTAAGTGTCAGTGGAAGTGAAAATTCTCTAAGGAATTAAAGTAAACCAAAGTTCGCTATCACAGCAAACACTGACATCACGCATTAGCTTCTTCGTCGCCCGCAGATAAACAGGGAATGCTCTCTAACAGCTGCGCTGTGAGGCGTATCAGCAAAGAATGATCCGTACTTACCGAGAACTGCGCGGTCAGACAGCAGAGAGATACAGACCCAGGAGACACTGCTCGCGAAATACGGACAATCGCCTTCGTAGCTGTCGTCCTCGTCTCCATTTCGTTATCTACGTGCAAGTCGCCGAACTGCGGTAAAATAAATATTCGCGGCAGGCGGCCGCACACCCACAAACGGAACTCCCGTCCAGAATACGCACATTTTACCATAAACTCGGGTACTACTCTCACTCTCCACGCAAACGGAAGCCTCGCGCCGTAAGGCAGAACTGCGGCACTCAACGTCAACACAGACAGAGTTAATGGGGTTCCACCGCTTGCACAGACACCAAGTGAATCGACCCTAGCGCCTTCAGTACCAGCAATCGACACGAATCACATCTCGATATCAGACACAAGTCGCAATCTACAAATTGGTAGAAAACTCTCAGAGCAGGCTTTCCAGTCATGATTGTCGATACCGGATGTATATTTTAATATGAAGAGTCTTGGTTTCTGGCACTGTGCAGCGTATTAAGTTATGGATGAGGTGTTACCTGTAGTAATTCGCTGGGCTATGGAAAATAGTTTCAGTTAACCTCTGAAGGAAATTTAATCAACGCGATATTCGACTTTAGTAGGGAAGAGGGCATACTAGTTTCCACCGCAACGTTTCTTTCCTTATTGGGAGGTAAAACTGAGAGAAATATTCAAAGTAATAAAAAACATTATGCGCATGGTTATGAGTTTGCCACGGGAAAGATGCTTTACAAATGCAATGCCATGATGTGGTTAGTAACATTACGCATACCTACGCAAATATAATTAAACCTTTCAGCATACTGAGTCGTTACTATGTATTTTAACCTTCAAGCCGTCGATGTTACATTCTTTCGGTGTATTAGACCCTGGTTGTTAATGCGCACAATCGACCATCGCTGTTTGAAGGCTCGTTGACAGTAAAACACTACTCTGCATTCCACGTAAAAAGTAAATATTCCATTGGACTTCGTAAAAATAGATCTTCAGGTCCGACCTGTGGAGAATAATATGCGCAAAAGGCACGTCGCAATAAGCAATCGTTCGTTTCGCCTTCAAATAACGTGACCACAATTCCGTGATACATCTACCTGGAAAATATAAAACCATTAAAGATATTCAATACGGTAACGCTAAAAGGTTCACTACAATAATTGCAGACCCCGATATTTATGAATCATAACCTTATGTCCCATAAAAATTACGTAACATACGGATTTCGGCAACCTACCTTTTAGTACATCGAATGTCAAAACAGAAGTGAATCATAAGAAGAGAAAGTCTCCGTTTCTTCCCAAAATCACTTGTTTCTTTCGAAATATTAACGTAGTTTTTGCTACAGAGGTTTCCTTTTTAATTTTTTTAAATTTTCGTTAATATCTGTTAGTTAATCATTGACATTATATGTATTACTCGTGAGGCAGGAGGTTTAACGATTTGAAAGTTTCTGCGTAAACGAGCGACTGAAACGTCTTTTTTTTTCTTTTCGCTTCACTGACCCCCTGAATTCTGCATGTTTCCGTATAAGAGCACCTCACATCTAAGATTTGGCTGGAATTATTAAAATGGAAATTTGGGGTGGTTACTCGAGTAGAGTACACGCAGTTTCCTACGTTCACACAATCTTACAAGATAACAAAAACTGATTATTCTCCGCAAAACATTTGAGCATTTAATGACTCATTCAGGAAGTGTGGAAACATTTTGTCCTTCGTCTGGACAGATATTTTGGTTTTTTAACCAGTTTGACTGCGTATTGTGGAAATCGGACTAAAAACACCAATCAGAATCTTCAGACTTCCTTATTTTCAATATTTTTAATTACATGACTTTCAGTGACTGGTACATTTATGTAACTTGGGAAACGCCATGGAATAAATGCTCGGTTTGTAAAAAGGCAAAGAATAGTCGCAGAATAGTATTAAACTCAACGCATACAAAATCCAAGCGGTAGTGATTGGTCATTCTAAGTTAATTAGCCCGAAATATCGGAAATCACTGCCATATTTAACCTTAAACGGTAGAACTGATATAAAATTGATATAATTCCGGAAGAGGACTGGCGAATATGTATAAATACAGGGAATATATACTGAAATGCGGGGAAATTTGATAAAGTACTTGCGTATCTTTTGGTTGGCGCAGGAAATTTTGTAAATGGGAACAAGTACGTGACAGCTAGACGAATCCGAGGACACGTCGACATGGAAGCGAAGGGAACGAGGGAAACAGTCACTTTTTATCGTCGAGGCAGCATTATACTGTGTGTCTAGTGAGGTAACAGTGACACACGCGAGTTGACTACTGTGTTTGACGCTTTTCAGGAAGACAGAGAACCATCTGCCTCTAAACTTACACGCATCTGCGTTAAAGGGTAACACAGAGTGGACGGGGTGATCGATTGACATGGAGCTGTAACGAGGTACGATTTAATGGTAGACTGATGATGCATTCTAGAGAAGGAGAAGTTGCTGCCCATCGATTTTTCCACTGTTTTGTCAGGATGCATCAGTCGCGTGACATAGCCTGCGTTTGACTCGTATACAACCACGTGTTCTGTATGTGATTTAGAGCACTGTCTACTTGCGATCGTTAACGGTAAACCTCTCGGTCATCAGAGGACTTCCATCTCATGTGTGATGAAACGTGACACATTCCTCTAAACGAACTATGATTTATGCGATGTACTCCATCCCCCTGTCGCATCTTTGGTGTAAAATCAAGACTTCAGCTTCATAACTAGGAAGATTCAAAATGGTTCAGATGGCTCTGAGCACTATCGGACTTAACTTCTGAGGTCATCAGTCCCCTAGAACGTAGATCTACCTAAACTTAACTAACCCATGGACATCACACACAGACATGCCCGAGGCAGGATTCGAACCTACAACCGTAGTGGTCGCACGGTTCCATACTGTAGCGCCTAGAACCGCTCGGCCACTTCGGCTGGCCTAGGAATATTCCAAGTTAGCGATAGGTGTTTGTGAGGCACTGCAATTCTGATGTCAATTCTGATGTATACATTTGCCTGACAGATGCTGTTTCCAGAGTTAGTGGCGGAATGACTTGTAATTTCAGACTTCGGACGCTACTACTATGCGTTCATCTGTTTCTTTGTAAGAGGCATTCCCGTTACGAACGATCATTTTATATAAGACTCATGCGGGCATAGTATAATTTCTGAACCCTGATCGGATGTGAACAGTGGATGCTATACATCTCTGGAAAGTTATATTGTGCTCGAATCACACAGAGCCAATGTTTTAAGGAACTAGTTTTTTTTCGTTTTACGGTTCGATAGCATTGTTTATCGTAGAGAAACCAGGAAGAAGGTTGCATGTCATGCACTGGAAATATATTTCTTACATTGGAATATTAACAGCGCTGCATTCCATACGTCTGATAGGTCGGAAAATCAAGCGATCTAACATTATAGCCTGTTTTAATTGCGGAACGTTGTAGCCTTAGGAGTGCATGTGTTTATGTTCTCTCTCACCCTGGACTCTAGAACAATGCTTTAAAATTAATAGCTTAGTTGATTTACGTAAAAGTGCTTTGAACACCATCTGTCTGGAGCTCCATCACGCATAAAATCACCCGTTTGTTGTTCTTCTTAACCGTCTGCTATTACATCTCAAGACTTTCAAATCTGTTACTATACATTGATAAAGAGTGCTAACCTCCTCGACATGGGCGCATCTGAAGAAATCTTGTGCACTTGAATGGGCGAGGACTTGGCAAGTGCCATTCATTCAAGAGACGTGGAATGTAGCAGTCTGCTTCTAATCGGTTTCAGATTAAATCAGTAACGATGTTGCAGGGCAGGTTTGTCAGTGACAGTGTGAGGGGGTCTTTCAGTCCTTAATTTTATCCTAAGAGAGTGAGAATGCTACGTGCCTCCTATCTGCATGGAGATAGATCGTAAATTAAGCACTATGCTCGAGGTGTTCCAAATATGCAGAGAGCTGTCTGATATACTTTGATGATGCATGTGTTCAAGAATTAACAAGGAATGGACGTACTGCACAGTCATCTATCCACATTCGCAATGATACTCGCAAAGTGGGGAAGGGGGTTGTTTATCTATGATACTGAAAATGGGAAACATGCTGTCACATCATTGGTCAGTGTTGAAATTACTGTAAAATTGGTAAAACTGTGCACACACTCAACTGTAATGCTTAATATTTCAGTACATCGAGGGTGTCTTTTCCATCCCATCTGTCCACTGGTACGCTGTTGGTTACCACATAATGACTGACGGACGTCGCTTGTTTGAGTTGTAGAAAGAGCTTTGGTGGAGGGGCAACACCTTCTGGGGATAGCTAGCACTGAAACAGTGATTGCGTACATGACTGCAATATGAGTAATCAGTCGAGACGGAACGCAGAGCCGTCAGCTATTCCAACACTGGAGCAGACGAGTTTAAATGTAGAGGTCGTCAGTCACCTTCGGACTGTAGTTTGGAATCTCTCCACAACACTCCAGAACTCTTTCAGTTTTCTTATGTTGTAACTGTCTTTTATTTAAAATCATACAGTGTGTGTGGTGTGTTATGGTAGCAGCAGTAACAACACGGTTTACACCTTGCAACGTCCAGTTTTCTGCGAAACACCATGGATCAGAACCTGATACAGACCTCGAAGTTGTGGCGGAAAAACAAAATATATGGCAGTGTGCAAAGCATGTTACAGCAAAAGAAAAGAGGGTTTAACAACAAGACAGGGTCACAGGGAGCATCGCTTGTGACTTACTGTATAGTCTGCAGGTCACGATCATCCCCCTACAGTACAGGTGATGAAGCCTCAGATTGGTCTGTGCAGTTTATCAATACCTGGATACTTAACAGGATCATCACGTGTGCTCGGTGCTGGCACACATGCGGTATTTGTTTTCGATGTATGGGAGGAGAGAGATGTGGTTAAAATCTTATCGAGTTCTCTATTGGATGAAGTTAGTGGAGCTCTTATAGTTCGTTATTTCTCTCCGTTGGATGATACAGAATAACGAAGCTAGCGTGTCAGGGTCATAAGTGTCAATTGGCCCTGAGGGGCACAGATCTGTAGCACTTGTATGTAGTTTGGGGACGCACCACGGTGTAGCTGCAAAATCCTTGTCCTTCTCCCAGTTCCCGTTTCCCTAGAATGGTTAAAACACAGTTCTGTCGCAGTAACTCAGCTTAGCCTATTTTCACACGGGATGCAGAAGGTGGTAGATACAGCTTTCTCTGACTTCTACTCAGTTCCGACTTAAATAGGAACGATCCCATGCGTAAAGCTCCAGAAATGGCAGCAGTTGCAGGATGCATAGGGGCTATCTAAAATTTTACTGCCGCAGATAGGTTCGTCAAAGATGACTCGTTTCGAGGTATCAGAGTGACAGAAATATGATTCACTAGTGTCTATAATCATTAAAGGACTTCTCCATATGATCCAAGGCAGGTATGCGGTTGAATGGGAAGACTTGATTCCAAATCCAAGACAGCATTTCTAGCGGACGGCGTCGCACTTAAGATCTGAAAAGCTAGTGTACATTTCTTATGTGCTCAATCAGCACACCGTCTATGAGTACTGTTTGTGATCCTTCTCAATCAACCATCACAGTCGATATATCGCAGAACCTCTGACATGGCATCAAGACAAAATGCGTTGCAAATACTGGACAAACATCTAGCGGCAGTGAGGGAGTTGCAAATACTGGTTTCATACCACTTCCTTAGCTGAATCACTTTCTAAATTCGCTAATCTTATAACGAGGATGCATCGTCGACGACGTGTAACCGCACTGTTGACCTGATAATATACACTATGGCAATCACCATCTACAGTACATTCAGTGTTGTGGTATTTGTCTGGATAAAAAAGAAAACTAACCTCATTCGTATGTAATGTCATACCTCGATTTATAAAGCCAGTACAGCTTTAGCATGGATACTTGTGTGCACCCGTAGGACCTAGACATCTTTTGATAGTAATATGTTCATGTTCATCTGGCGGTTTGTAAGACGATTATTCTCTCTTTCTAAGTCATAGTGGTATCACTCGCAAGAAAAAGTTATGAGACATGTCCACCCCTCGTTGATTCTCAGTCAGTATTATTTCGTATCGTCAGCAATCATTTATTGGCGAAGTATTGTGCATAGTAGTAGTGGTTGGGTGATAGGTTCGCCATGAGCATCAGGCTTATAAAGTATGTGTTTGTGTTCCGACATGGGCAAAGGAAATGACTATGTCCAGGAAGGTCTGGATTTGACGTAGAATACTGTGATAGCATAGGGGAGAGTATGTGAAATCATAAGAATGCTATAGATATTTCTGTTTCCAGAGCCACAGCCGTCAGCAGGGTGTATTTCCGACACTTGGCTCATTGTCGAATGTCGTTCAACTGAGACCGCGATAGTAACATTTAATTGTAAATATAGCGATCAAATATATATGTGACCGATGTCTTATGATAATGATTCTACCTATGCGTGCTTGGCATGCAGTGCTGGTGGCCTATGGCGGGAATGATTCACTTTTCCAGGCAACGGTAGGAGCTGTCCGAATGGAGAGGCCTGTTGGGGTGCAGGAATGTAGCTGACTGAACTGTGTGGACGGCCGAATAGCGAAGTAATACTTAGTATGTGTTAGACAGCTTTCGTGATCGCGTGGAAATTTGAGAAAATTCAATATGGACATGTGTTTGTGCTGGGCCATTATTCCCACCCATGTAAATCGTTTGGACGACTGCTTCTTCACATTTTGCGTCTTTATTTAGTTGACAGAACATCGATTGTGGTGTGTGCATCTAGCAGGTGGAAGACACGTTTGCTGGTTCTCTGGACGTGAGAAACACATTAGTTGACTTTGTAAACTATTGAGATGATTTTGAATCTGTTACATAACCGACATCAGTGTTCACAAGTGGAAATATCAGTTTCCTCTATTTTTTTCTCGAGTTATATTTTTGTAAAGTTCTTCACAGATGGAATAAGTTACTAGTTACTCTATGGGGTACAGCATGCTCCACCTAGCTAAAATTTTGTGTTCCTAGAGAAATAATTTCCAGTCTATATCTTCGGAATTATGTCACATGAGTAATACTACTATGCAAGCGATGTTGCTGTGTGCTTGATATCGAGAAGTACCGTGAAAATAGTATGATATTCTACCAAACTATGCGAAATTCTTGTAGTCCCAGAGTCTGGAGATGTGTGTAAGAAAGCAAGCAGGTAGGGTCGGAAACAGTAATGCGTTTGTGCCGAAGGGAGCCGATCCATAATTTGTAGACCAGTTCTGAGAGTTACTTCAATCCACTGAATGTGCTCTGGTCATCAGTTGGTTGTCGATAACCACCCTCGTGGGAAATATCAAGTGCCACAAGTATACCTACAGTGCATGTGCTTATGCTATCTGTATTCAAAGTATATGTACGAGTGATGTAGAAGGGGTGATTTTGTATGGCGCAGGATATGAATTGTATGTTTACTACATCGACACGGTACCCAGTGGTATATTGCTGAGTTGGAGATCAGTTTTACGCTCTAATATTCAAGCTCTTGTCCTCAGTGAGAGAGCAGTGTAACTGAGGAAGAGTCTTTCCATACCTGACGATATGTGGAGCACCCTGCAAGGTTTAATTGTCGGTGCAATATGGCGACCTGTGTAAAATAGTTCCTTGCTGCTCAAACTATCATCTGCAGAAAGAGATAAAGGCAGACTGTGCTTTCACACTGGCGGCATTAGTAGCTCAGTGGGTAAATTCGATAAGAGCCAATCATAATGCTCCATTCACTCACCAGACATCATTTGTGCTGGAATATAAGTGTCTCTACACAGTGGTGAGAACGTTTGCATATGTTGAAAGCAGGAAGTGTAACACAAGATGTATTAGATGTGTTGTTAGGACCGAAAAGAAGAATGCATTCGATGTTATTCTGCGCTATTTCCGTAAACAGGTCCTGTTAGGGCAAGAATTTCCATGCAGACAAGTTGAGACATCACAGAAGCGCCTACAAAAACAAGCGTTGCCTATTTCCGAGGCACAATACAATTTCCGAGAGGTCGACTTGGTTCTTATTTTACATAACTATGTGACATCACTATAATATTGAGAACCTCTTTAGATGCACTTGCGATGGCATGTAGCTAGGCGTACGCAATTCGCAGTGATGCGTCAGCCACGCAGGGCACTTAAGCACGACTAGACGCAGCCCGAATGTCCTTTTAGGATCACGAGGAAGAGAAAGCAGCCTGTGGTATTCTGGGAAACAATGGAACGGATTTCTGCAGCATCTGTGAGGGTGAGTCGCTCTGCAAATAGGTCTCCACTCCTGTCCAGTCATGTCAGCAATTTTGTCCAGGTCAACACATACTTCCAGAGGAATTTTTCAGATGTCAGGTATGAAAGGGATGCCACTGCCTCATATTTGCGGGACCCGAATGGGCACCTGTCCATGACTTGGCAGCTGATGGTCGCGTCGACCCTTTGCGGGGGCTGCGAGTGCATCTCAACTTCTGGGAGCGTGTGTGATAGCATCCTGTGCGGTCCAGTAGACAGGGGGCAGTGGGCGGGGCATGAGCGCATTCTTTGCGTGTCTGTTGTATTATTTAGCGAACAGGCCTGTAGGCCATGCTATGCATTACTTGGACAGTTTACGAGTAGTGAGCGTGCATGCAGAGCGTTTTACATGCGTTGTTTTGATAATTTACGAGTTGTTGTCGTGTCTGCACTTCAGTGTACTGCACTATTTCGATGATTTACTAGTAGTTTACAGGTCTGTGAGCTGTGTGTTGCATTATTTCGGTAATTTACGAGTTGTCTGCATATCTGTACATCAGTGTACTGCATTATTTCCGAGTAGTTTGCAGGTCTGCAGACTGTGTATTGTGACTCCAAGTACATCAGGGCGAGTACTTCTTTTTTTCATTGTGATAAATGAACTACGTGAAATCCGTCCCTAAATAAATTGTTCCAAAATAAATAAAGTACACTCCTCCCTCTCCCCAACAGCCCAGTGCAGGCTGAGTCATTTTCCCACCATTTTCCCCTCCAGACCACCATCTTGGATTATGTCATAGGAGGGACAATAGCACTCTCTGGTGGCAGTATTGTGTACTAGGGCAGTTGGACTTCAGACCTCGGGGTGGACACACTGGATGGCGGTAATGCCTCAAATTGTTTAAATAATGACTGCATGCAAAATAAAGACTTACGTCCATCCTATGCAGCACAGGCCAAGTCCGTTTCCCACCAATTCTTAGGAAGAGGTGGTGGTCGGATGACTTAGGTCAGTGGAGGTAGCCCAAGTGACCTATTTTCCTGCCCCTTTCTTAGGTTAGTGTAGGTATTCATGGTGTGTTGCAGTGTTCTGACGAAATTTGAATTTACCACCATTTTGTGGGGGAGGGGAGGGGAGGGGAGGGGATGCAGGGAGGGGAGAGGGTTAGTGGAGGTAGCCGAATTAAAATGTCTTGCCGCTAAAATTCAACCTTCCTGCCAAAAGCGGCCATTTTCGATAACGGTGCTCGTGTCATCATCTGACAACACATACGCCATAGTGGATGATGTCATCACCGCCATCTTGGTTACATCTGGCAACAATGGACAGTGGAGCAGAACGAAGTTTGCTCTACTTCTTTTCTGGCCATCCAGGACTGCCCTGCCCCATGGAAAATCATGGAATTGAAGTCAGTTCTCAGGAAGATGACACATTATATCCGATTTTTCCCAGCGCGCCTCAGATCGTTGCTCTATTGGATCGGTTGCGAAAGGACGATGTGTCTTTTGTTTGGACCAAAGAGTGTCAAGATGCATTCTCGAAAACTACAAATGCCTTTGTGAGTGACAGGCGAGTTGTTCTTTTAGATCCTGCTAAGCCAGTGGTTTTGGCAGTGGACACCTCTTCGTAGAGAATCACACCTGTATTCTCGCACATACTTGGTTTACAGCATTGTCCGAGCACTTTGGCTTCCAAGACTCAATGTAACTATTCCCAGATTGATAACGATGCTTTCACTATTATCTATGGCATGATAAAGTTTCACCATTATCTGTCTGGTCGGTAGTCTTACTTAGTGATGGACCAGAAGCTAGGTCAGTCTTTGGTTCATCCATCCAAACCTCTTCCATCGTGCACGGCTCAGAAGCTGCAACTCTGGGCTTTGTTACTGTCACAGTATCACGACGAGGTATTGTACCGATCCATGTCGAAGGATGCTGACGCCCTCTCTCGGCTTCCTATTGGTTCTGATTCTGAATTCGATGCTACTGCCACATGTTGTTGTCAGACAGATGCGCGGGACACTGAACTCTTACAGAATTTTCCACTGCACTATAGGAAAACTGGTCAGGCCACAGAATCAGAGCCTGACTGGAACCTTTTGTTGCACTACATCTGTACTGCTTGGCCTCCTTCTGTGCAAAACATTCAGAATCCTTTTGTCTGCCGTTATTTTGTTCGTCTGCGTAACCTCTCGGTCCAAGATGCTGTGATTTTACTGCAAAAGACTGGAAAATAGGATGTGCTTATTCCTAAAGTGTTGCAAAAAGCTCCTACAAGAACATTCGGGGATTGAAAATACGAAACATGTAGCGTGTCGGATCTGTACATGGACTGGTATGAACGCCTATATTCAACAGATGATGTTCACAGACTTGCACATAGGCTGAAACCCTCCTCGCCCCTTAGCAAACGTTTTCAGCTTGGCCAAAGTCTCAGTTGCCATGGCATCATGCGCATATTGACTCTGCTCTTCCCTTTTGGAACAGTAGTTGGCTTACTGTAGAGAATTCAACTACCAAATATCCGTTTTCAGTGCCCATGAACTCGACTATGTCGCGTAGTCCCATTCAGCCTTTGTCATCAATTTTCTCCTTGGAAGGTTTGCCAGAAATGTGGCTTACAGGCAACTGACCACAGTTTACAGCTTAGGACTTCGAATAATCTTGTATAGTCCATAGTATCACTCACCATACCAGTGTTCCGTTTCATCATTAGTCGAATGAAGAACCTGAATGATTTGTGCATACATGCAAGATAGTTTTGTTTGTGGGGGTTGAAGGGACCAGACTACAAAGGCAATCAGTCACTTTTTTCACTACCATGAAATACCCACAAGGAACAAAAACAAGCAACACAGATGACAAGGGACGACACAGGACAAGAAAGACACAGACAAAGACCAGACAAAACGATTAAAAGCACGAAGTGGTTGGCCGACCATGGAAACAAAAAAGGAAAAGCTAACCACCAAGAGGCACACCAAAACCCCAAAGTAAAACAATAGGCCAAAGGCCAGACGCAACACACAAAAGGGACACACCCTCAGATTGAACGATAGAAATCTCACACTCGAATAAAACTCAAAACTAAGCCTGCCATTGCAGCAGCATCCGATAAAACAGCAGGGAGTGTATCAGGCAGCACAAACGTCTGCCTGAGCGCCTTTGAAAGTGGACAGTCCAACAAAATGTGGATCACTGTCAACATTAATCCACAGTGACATACAGGCTGGTCATCGTCGTGCAATAAATGACCATGTGTCAGCCACATATGGCCAATGTGTAGCTGGCAGAGTACAATGGAGTCCTTGTGAGAGGCTCATATGCAGGAGCACCACACACCCGTAGATTGTTGGGGGAAGACAGGGTGTGCCATTCAGCACCCCCAGCACCGAGGCCTTTTTTGCAGCAATATCGACTGGAGATCACATTCTGGAAAGCCAGTCTCCAGGGCCAAGGCACTGATAGCCTGTTTGGCCAGCCTGTCGACAATGTTCATTACCCGGGATGCTGCCATGACCCGGGGTCCACACAAAAACCATGGAATCGCTACAACTGGCAAGAGTATGGATGGACTCCTGGATAGCCATCACCAGAAAAAAGCGAGGAAAACACTGATCGATAGCCTCTAAAAGGCTCAGGGAGTCACTACAGATGACGAAGAACTCACCTGATCAGGAGCAGATATACTCTAGGGCGTGAGAGATGGCTACGAGCTCTGCAGTGAAAACACTGCAGCCATCCAGCAATGAGCGCTGTTCAGAATGATCCCCAAGAGTAATAGCATAACCAGCTCGAACAACAACCATCAAATCGTCGGTATAGACCACGTCAGATCCGTGAATCGCGGCAAAGATGGAAAGAAAACAGCAGCAGAGGGTCTTAGGAGGGACTGAGTCCTTCATGCCCTGTGCCAAATCCAGCCGAAGGCATGGACTGGGCACACACCACGGATGTATATGTATATGTGGCCAGAAAATAGGTGAAAGAGAGAAGAACTCAACACTAAAAAAAGAGCCTGGGCGCAACTGTAATGGTACACCCTGACCTGGGCCGCCATTCGGGAAGATGGACGACCGAGTTGGGGAATAGGAGACGGTAATTTGGATGCCTGGGCAAGCTACAAACATGTGCAGCATAAGCGGCCAGTAGTCGTTGGCACCGGATCTGCAATGGCGGGACACCAGCCTCCACAAGTATGCTGTTTACAGGGCTTGTGCCGAAAGTTCCAGTTTCGAGTCGGATCTCGCAGTGAAGTATGGGACACTGCAACATGGAAGACGATGCCAAACCATAAGGCAGGCTGGCATGATGGAGACAGGACTGAATCAATGCCTGATACAGTCGTAGAAGGGCAGACCGATCGGCACCACAGCTGATGTGACTCAAGCAACGAAGAGCGTTAAGATGGCACCAACACGTTTGTTTAAGCTGCCAAATATGAGGGAGCCAAGTCAACCGGGCATCATAAAGCAAGCCCAAAAACCGATGCGTCTCCATCACAGCAAGAGGTTCGCTGTCAAGATAAAGCTGTGGGTCAGGGTGAACAGTACGATGCCAACAGAAATGCATGACACAGGTCTTGGCGGTCGAGAACTGGAAGCCGTGCATGATGGCCAAAGACTGCACCCAGTAGCTGCCATTCAGCATCTGCAATGCCAGTGGAGCTACAGTAAGGGAAAACTCATCAGTATACAAATGATACAGATGTTCCCACAGCTGCAGCTAGCCCATTGACACCAACTAAAAAGAGGCAGACACTCAAGACAGAGCCTTGTGGGACCACATTCTCCTGGACTTAGGAGGAACTTGCACATGGAATAAACGAAGCGACAGAAAATTTTGAATAAAAATCGGGAGCGGGACCCTTAAACTCCACCTATGATGCGTGGTGAGGATGTGATGTCGCCATGTTGTTTTGTATGCCTTCTACATGTCAAAAAGGCAGCAACCTGTCGGCGGGAGAATGCTGTACACATGGCCAACTCCAGGCAGACCAGATTATCGGTGACAAGCGGCCCTTATGGAACACACCCTGGGATGTAGCCAGAAGGCCCCGAGACTCAAGTAGCCAACTCAACCTCTGGCTTACCATGCATTCGAGCAATTTGCATGGAACATTGGTGAGGCTAATGGGGCGGTAGCTGTCCACCTCCAGTGAGTTCTTCCCAGGTTTCAACATGGGAATAATGACGCTTTCCTGCCATTGTGATGGGAACTCACCCTCAACCCAGATACAGTCTAGGAGGCGTCGCTGACAGTTCACTGAGAGGTGTTTGAGCATCTGATAGTGGATGCCATCTGGCCCAGGAGCCATATCAGGGCAAGTGGCTAAGGCACTTTGGAATTCCCAGTCACTGAATGGAGCATTGTACGATTTCGAGTGGAGTGTATGGAAGGGAAAGCTCTGATGTTCCAACCAGTCTTTCAGAGAGTGGAAGGCCCATGGGTAATTCATAAAAGCAAAAATCTGAGTGTAATCCTCTGCTAAGATTTCTGCAATCGTGTTGGAGTCAGTACAGACCGCTCGATTCAGGTAAAGCCCAGGTACGCCTAATCTTGGTCCAAACCTGAGATGGAGAAGTACGGATGCCAATGGTGGAGACATACCTTTCCCAGCATTCCTGCTTCCGTCAGGGAATGAGGCGTCGTGCTCAGGCACGGAGACACTTAAGCTCAATGAGGTGGTCCAGTGATGGGTGCCACTTATGACGTTAGAGGGCCTGCCTGTAATAGCGAATCGCCTCAGCGATCTCTGGTGACCATCAAGGCACAGTTCTCTGCTGAGGGGACCCAGAAGAACAGGGAATTGCCGATTCCACTGCAGAAACGATGACAGTGGTGACCGTGTGAACCAGCTCATCAATGGCATCATGAGAAAGAGGCTCAATAGTGGCAATGGAGGCAAACAAGTCCCAGTCAGCCTTATTCAAAGTTCATCTGGGGAGGCGTCCAAGTGTGTGACACTGGGATAGTGACAGAAAGATCGGAAAATGGTCACTACCGCACAAGTCGTCATGCACGCTTCACTGGACAGGGGGTAGAAGGCCAGGGCTGCAGACCAAAAGGCCAATGCATCACAATTAAATGTGTGGAGGCAGCATTATTCAAGAGAGAAAGGTCGAGCTGTGCGAACACTCGTTCAACGACAATGCCTTGGCCTGTTGCCACCAATCCACTCCACAAAGGGTTATGGGCGTTAGAGTCGCCCAGTAATAGAAAAGGTGGTGGCAGTTGGGCTATCAGCGCTGCCAATAGATGCTGCAGGGCATCAACATCCAGAGGAAGATAGAGGCTGCAGACAGTAACAGCCTGAGGCGTCCACACCCTAACAGCGACAGCTTCTAAAGGTGTTTGAAGAGGGACTCACTCGCTGTAAAGAGAGTTAAGGACATAGATGTAGACACTACCAAATAGCCTCTCATAAGCTGACCGATTCTTATAATTACCCAAATACCCACGGAGGGCAGGGTTTACCATCACTGGAAACCAAGTTTCCTGGAGGGCAATGCAGAAAAAAAGGTGAAGGCTGAGAAGTTCTCAGAGCTCAGCAAGATGGTGGAAAAACCACCGTAATTCTACTGGAGGATAATAGCATCATGAGGCTGGGAAGGCAATGAAAATTCAACGAGGCGGTTTACGCCTCAGAGTCACCTCCTTCCACCAACGTATTGCTTGAGCAGTCTGTATCTATTGTGTCTGAGGGTTCAGTGAGATCCAGGTCCTCAGCGGACACCAGAATCTTCACCTCATCCTCAGACACAAAACTTGTAGGTAGTGGTGGTGTGGCTGCCATTACAGTGCCTTGGCTCTTGGGGATATTTTGCTTTTTTGGTTTCTCTCACTGCCCCTCAGGTTGGTCCCACTGGGAGGGCTTCACTGATTCAGTCTCAGGGACTGAAGAGAACCGTGAAGCCGTACAACCAGCTATGTGGGTTTGCTTCAGCCACTGGTGGGTGTCAGCTGGTAAGAACCTGGGAAGGGAGTGAGAGGAGTTGTTGTTCCCAATGTCGGTGGTGCAGGAGAAATAGGAAGGCAAGTTCCCCCCCCCCCCCCCCCCCCCCCCACGGTCCTGGGGGCAGGTGTAGTCTTACAGCTTGGAGAGTCGACTGGAATTCGCGTAACTAATGAGGCTATCACTGTTGTCGTTGCGGCGGCATAAGAGGAAGTCATTTGCACAGGATGGAGTCGTTCAAATTTCCTCTTAGCCTCAGTATAGGTCAGTCGGTTTAGGGACTTACATTCCATGATTTTCACCTCTTTATGTGAAATTCTGGAGTCCAGCTAGCAAGGTGAATGATCCTTTTTGCAGCTGACATAGATGTGAGGCGGGGCACATGGAATATTGGGATGTGATGGGCGTCTGCAAGCTCGACATGTGAGGTTGGAAGTACAACACAATGACATATAGCCGAACTTCCAGTATTTAAAGCACCGCATCGGGGGAGGGATAAAGGGCCTGACATCACAGCAATAGATCATCACCTTGATCTCTTCAGGCATTGTATTACCCTTGAAGGCCACGATGAAGGTGCCGGTAGTTACCTGATTGTCCCTCAGACACCGATGAACGCGCAGGATGAAATGAACACCTCGCCGCTCCAAATTGGGGCACAGCTCGTCTTCAGACTGCAAAGAAGATTCCTGTGGGATATAATGCCCTGGACCATATTTAAGCTCTTGTGGGGAGTGATGGTAACAGAAATATGCACCTATCTGTCACAAGCGAGTAATGCCAGTGACTGGGCAGAGGATGCTGCCCCAGAGCGCATTTTGGACAAGCCCTCCACCTCCCCGAACTTGTCTTCTCAATGCTGTAGAAGGAACTGAGACTTCATTGTCATGAAAGAATTTCCATCAGCTCTCGTACAAACCAGGTACAGGGGCGAATAAGTCTCACTGCCATTGTTAGCCTTTTGCTCTTCCCACGGTGTGGCCAGCGAGGGGAACGAGTTTGAGTCATACTTCTGTGCATTGAACTGAGCCCTGGAACGCTTAGAGTCTGCTGGTGTCTGGCCACCAGCAAGAGATGATGTACCATGCTTCATTGCGGTCCATCCGCCCTGATGCCACCCAATTCGACCAAGAGCCCTCCCCACAGGTGCCATGCAACCTCAGAGAGGGCCACCTGGCAGGATGGCCATTGCCAGGAGTCCAAATGCCCCAGGGAGATAGGCCTCTACTCCTCGGCGTACGTGGGGGGTGAACAGCACAGGCATCAGCAGAGCGATCCCTGGGACTACAACCAGTAGGGTACATGGCGGCCCCACCACAGCAGACTGTCTACCATGCTGGATATCAGGTGCAAAGAAGACCACGGTCGTCGTCTGCGCAGAAAGCGACACTGCATAGTGCAGGGGGCAAACCGCACCCAGGAATGTAGCGTCGCTCAAGAGATGGAGAATGAGCAGGCAATGGGACGACGAGAAACGGGGGTTATGATCTCACTGCACTATGGACACGATGCACCGTGTAAGGCGCCCTTCCCCAATTGGCTCGCTCTTCAGGAAAATTACCCAGTACGGAAGTCAAACCCTATGGCGGACCATGACATTAAGCCCGAAACGTGTGAGACTCCTTTTAGTCGCCTCTTAAGACAGGCAGGAATACCGCCTTTTCCAACCCCCGGACTTGCAGTGGGTTACATTCAAGCAACACACGAACAAAATGCATGCCTGCCACACAGGCGAGCAAGCGCTGCTGCTCTTCCTCGCCACTTCCTGCCCCTATTCCCGAGACAGTTCGTTGCCGGCGGAGCTTCTACACGGCCGGCGCCACCGCACGCTGCTCCAGTCGCTGCAGCCACCACAGAGCACGGCGCCTCCCACGCCCCTCAAAAAAATGGTTCAAATGGCTCTGAGCACTATGGGACTCAACTGCTGAGGTCATTAGTCCCCTAGAACTTAGAACTAGTTAAACCTAACTAACCTAAGGACATCACGAACATCCATGCCCGAGGCTGGATTCGAACCTGCGACCGTAGCGGTCTTGCGGTTCCAGACTGCAGCGCCTTTAACCGCACGGCCACTTCGGCCGGCCACGCCCCTCAAGTATGGCTTTGCAGCTAACGAGTATATTCTATTCACAATTTTTGGTCGCACCAGACACCGGAAGAGAGAACAGATACTTCGAAATGTGGGCGCCTGAATGCATTTAATTCACGGTCCTGATGGATTACTGCACCGCCGTCAGAATGAGGTTCCTGCTAGTCGACTGCGAGACTCTTCCGCAGGTTTTCTGTCCCCAGATTCGCGTCCTACCGTGACATTGTGGGTGGCGAGGCGGCCACCGCCTGCGGAACCGCTGGAGCTGGACCAACGAACGCGCCAGTGGAACGACAGCTCCATGAAGGCAGCGTTGAGCGCCACCTGTCGACGCTGACCTAACAGGCCACCCATCGGTCGGCCCCAGTTCGGTCGCAGACTCAGGGAGCATTAGCACTGAGTAATAGGAAGACGATTCTACCACTAGTAATAATATATGAATGAAATTACATGTGTGAGGCACGGCAAGCACAGGAAGCCATCTCACAACGAGAAGAGTTCGGTTTTATTTCTTTCCTCTTTACAAATAAAAAGTTCTACTAATTGAAAACTATTACGTACAGACTATTTTAGATTCTTGCCATCGGCCATCGCAACTTCTCTCTTTTTTTGTGGATGCTGACCCCACAGAAGCTGACAACAGTCAGTAAGACAAAACTGATTATTTTAGAAACTCCTCAAAGGCATGAACTGAAGGTTGTATGCAACGCTCATGTCGTCAACCAAAAACACAATACTTTCATTAATCAAAACACGGCTTTAGTTTAAAGTCATTTTTCTCCAAAAGTATCCCAGATTAGTCTGAAGTCTACAAAGAGACCACAGGTTTCTCAAAGACTAAAGACAACCTATACAATTAATGGGAAACAGTACTTGCCAGTCACAAACAGGTCTGATCTTGATGGTATTGCATAATATCGCAGGTACTAAAACAGAATATTCTGCAAATGCATTATGAGAGAAAGAGATAGGCACGTCAGGTGACATAATGAAGACAATCTATGATATAGTGTAGGAGAAAGGTAGTATAACCGCAGACGAAGTGGACGAGATACCATTAAGATTATAGGATGCTTTCGTGACAAATGTGAACAGCGTTGCGAAACTTGTTAACAAGCGTCTCACGAATGTTGCTGAACAAATGGGATTGTCAGGTTCAGTAGGCTCTACCACGGAATACCTTAACCCAGCCACTATTAAAATGAGTAGGAACCTCACTATAAAACTAATGTCCATCACAAAAGCTTTAAAATCAAAAATATTCTAGTAGTGGTAATAATATATCCACGGAGTTATCTAAAGAGCGTTGTTTAGAGTTAAGTAACATACAAAATTATTTGTGTAGCCAGTTATTTATCAGTGGAACTTTTCCCAAACGGCCGAAATAAGCTGAAGCTAAGGAGTTGAGGTACAGAAATACTGCCAAACTTCTATCCAATTTTCTTCTCTCGCCATTCTCAAAAATTATGGGTAAAGGATTATATGGTTCACTACTTGATCATCCGGTAACAAATAATTTAATGTCAAAATCACAGGTTGGACTCCTCCAGGTTGTAGACACTGATGACGTTTACACACACAGCGATAATGTACTTTGTTCATTAGGTGTATATTATAGTCTCCTGGCATATTTTGTGATGGGTCTGACCTATCTGATTGTATAGATGATTGCATTTTACGTAACCTAAAATATTATGGCGTAACAACGAACGCTGAAAAATGATTCAAGTCTTTAAATGCGAGCATTTTAGGTTAGGCTTTACCGTTACTGATACCAATCACGACGAATTTCAAAGATTTAAACCTCCATATCAGGTGGATTTACATTTGTTAGTATGACATACACCGAAGAGCCAAAGAAACTGGTACGCCTTCCTAATATTGTGTAGGGCCTCCTCGAGCACACAGAAGTGACGCAGGACGACGTGGCATGGACTCGACTAATGTCTGAAGTAGTTCTGGAGGTAACTGATACCATGAATCCTGCAGGGCTGTCCACAAATCTTCTGAACCGCACATTGCAAAGCATACCAGATATGCCCAACAATGTTCATGTCTGGGAAGTTTGGTGGTAAGCGGAAACGTTTAAACTCAGAAGAGTATTCCTGGATACACGCCGTAGCAATTCTGGACGTGTTGGGAGTCGCATTGTCCTGCTGGAATTGCACAAGTCCGTCGGAATGCACAATGAACATGAATGGATGCAGATGATCACATAGAATATTTAACGTCCGTGGCACCTGTCAGAGTCGTATCTAGATGTATCAGGGGTTCCGTATGACTCCAACTGCAGACGCCCCATTCCACTGCAGAGCCTCCACCAGCTTGAACAGTCCCCTGCTGACATGCAGGGTCCATGGATTAATGACGTTGTCTCCATACCCGAACACGTCCATCCGCTCGATACAATTTGGAACGAGACTAGACCGACCAGGCAACATGTTTCCAGTCATCAACAATCCAATGTCGGCGTTTACGACACATACGAGGCGTAAAGCTTTATGTCGTGCAGTCATCAAGGGTACACGAGTGGGCCTTCGGCTACGAAAGCCAATATCTATGATATTTCGTTGCATGGTTCGCACGCTGACGTGTTGATGGCCCAGCATTGAAATCTGCAGCAATTTGCCGAAGGGCTGCACTTCTGTCACGTTGAACGATTCTCTTCAGTCGTCGTTGGTTCCGTTAACGCAGGATCTTTTTCCGGCTGCAGCGATGTTGGAGATTTGATGTTTTACCGGATGCCTGATATTCACGGTACACTCGTGAAATGGTCGTACTGGAAAACCCCCACATCATCGCTACCTCGGAGATGCTGTATCCCATCGCTCGTACGCCGACTATTACACCACTTTCAAAATCACTTAAATCTTGATAACCTGCCATTGTAGGAACAGTAACCGATCTAACAACTGCACCAAGCACTTGTCTTATATGGGCGTTGCCGATCGCATCGCCGTATTCTGTCTGTTTACGTATCTCTGTATTTTAATAAGCGTGCCTACACCAATTTCTTCGGCGCGTCAATGTATGTGTGTATTGTGTTAGAATTTTTGGAGGAACGTATGGCACTTTCTAGCGGAAAATCAAGATACTACTTCAGAACACGGTTTTTTTTGTGACAAAAAACCAAACGTATATCAAACGGTGAAAATAAAATAAATGAAATAGATTTACATATAGTGGTCACAGGTTTCTTTCACTATCGTAACGCATCACATGTATACTGTCATATTCTGTAAACAAAAATTGCGTCTGAAGACTATTAGGTACAAGGATCAAATCGCAAAAGAGGACCATTATCAGAAAGTACAAAGAATAAACATCATAACAACATTATTACAGAATACGTTTTAAAGGATTTTAGAGATCTTTGTTTCGAGGTGCTGAGCACATGAGTTCGAGTAAATATTTGAGATGGTATATAAATCCGATTTTGTCAAGCTTAAATTTCATACTTGTTTATATAACCAGGTGACATATTGCAAACTTTAAGAGCAATAATTATTTTGGCTACAGTGGTAAAATTATACATTAATAACAATTTTTGTTGGTATTCTTAGATAGGATTGAAAGGCTAGAGGCAGGGAGAGGGGAAGAGAAACAGAGAGAGAGAGGTGGTGGGAAGAGTGATTGGATGAGAAGAAACTTTCCAAATCACGGGGTTCTTAAGATTGTATCTGTTACATGCAATAACTGACGAAAGTTTGTGGTAATACAGTGGTTGACGATTTCAAATAATCAACAAGTGTACAGTTTGTGCCATTAGTGGATGTGCATGTAGTCTGAAGCTGCAGGGGGTACTAGCTGCTGGCGTAATGGTATGTTCGTAAATGAGGTTAATTCCTCGTACATTTGGGGGATGTATGGCAACATAACTGACGTAGGCGATGTATACGATGATTCTTCGCCGTGTTCAGACAGACGTCAAATATGAGATACTGCAGCTCGAATAACTCGCCGCTACAAAAATCATACTAATGTTAATCTCGGACTCAAAACATGACTGCTACTTTCTTTGTTGCATAGAGAAATGAGGCCAACACCATCTTAAACACGTCAGTTGGAGAAACCATCAATAAACATAATCAAGCATCAGTGAAACGGTATCCATACCGAGACCTTAATCACAATTGTTACTTTCCTTGACACAACCCACTAACTCTCACGCAACCCGAATGAATCATTCCACTTCTGTTCCATATGGAGGCACATATTTTCTCGTAGACGGCCAACCTTTTCAAACAACCCTCACACCATATCCAGTCACTGTAATAAATCTACATTCACGCACATATAGCGTAGAACAAGAGTAGGAAACATCACAGAAAGTGGTAGACGAAATAAGCACTGCCTCGGCATGGGTGACCTTGACCTTGTTACACTCCTCATATGCATAGTCAGTATAAGCCACAGAGCGTTAATATGGTAACCTCGCCATACATCAGATCCACTTTCATCTTCACAGCTTACTCAGTCAGGCTGAAATATTGAACAAAGACGGCATCTTTCGCATCATATGCTCATGTGACACAGACCAAGAGACAACCATCGCAAATCAGTACTCACTTTTCAACATACTATGACAGAACCACCCCTTATCCTGACAACTGTGGAATCCTAGAGGTATAATAGAAACTTCTGAAGAATATAAATATCCACAGCATGCCAGATCGTGCCTACATATAACTTCCATGAAACTGGTTTTTATCAAAGAAGAATGTCACGCATGCAAAAAAACATTAAGTAAAATATCAAGTAAAGCCTAAACATAACCGTCATAAATCATCCCATACATCATTCTCTCATAATCACGTGTCACAGTTTCAGAGTCACAAAAAATGCAAGTTCTTGCCCCATATATTCTCATTGTATCACACTGCTACATCAAAACATTCATGATAATCATATAGAGAAAGTAGCCGTTCATCAAATCAGATCTGACACTCAAAGAAGAAGCTGCACAGTGCTTGTAGAAAATTACCTCACTGACGAATAAAACGAATTTTACATTTGGTAACCACATCTCTAATCAAATCATGTGTAAGAGCACGGCACCCTATCTCACTCATCCTTATAATTAAGAAAATAACTGTACGCTCTCTCATCAATAGGACTACTCAAGAGTACTAAATTCTTCATCACATCTTGTAACTATAGTAATATTGTGCAAAAACCAAGTGCCTGTCTTTCAAATGCAATTGCACCTGGAATATCCAGGTACTAGCCAGGCCTGGCAGTGCTGAACTTTGTTGATTGTATGAAATCCAATGTGGCAAGACCGTTGGTTATATTGCCATTCTTAGGGAATAAACTAACAAGACATATGACTAAAGCTTCATCTATATAGTAACTCTTAAGACCTACACACACTGACGTCTGCATCGACCCTGCGCAAATTCTATAGATTCTAAGGCTTTTGTTTAACTTTCCATTGACATTGAGGCCATTAGAGACGGTCATTTAGCAACAAAAACTGATATATATTAGTTTTCAGGAAAAAATTTCGAGTTTTGAAGATTTACTCCTTCTCAGGACAGCATTAATAAAACCACCGTAAGTGTGAAGTCGCTTCTCCTTCCTAAAGTTTGGTTTGCTTCCTCTATACCAGTTAATAGTTCAGTTTCATCGAAGACTATGACAGGCTATGTGGGTAGTTAATCCTTTTCCTTCACTATCAGATTGACACCTAAATCATTTTGTACATTTACAGTAAATAATTCTAACTCAGGTTTATCTCTCAACCCTGGTCTGACATGTACTGTGTGGTCAGCATTTGCATCGACCAGCTCCTCCTGACAAACTGTTAGCTCAGTCCACAAACACTGGCCTGCACTGGGCTATCCGAGCTCTACTTACCACTAGCAACCAGTGTGACCACAGCAATAGAAAGTTCATTAACCTTTTCTGATTCTTGAAATGCTATTTTCTCTATTGACCTTCAATACTTGTACCCCATGTTCAAGATTTTCCAAAGCTACCGTCTGACTAGTTAACCTGCCTCGCTACAGTCTGACTTGGAGCAGCTTCTAGCCTATTATGTAACTCAGACTGTTCATTCCTCCACAAACATTAACCTCCTGGTCTTTCATTTCTTTTTAACTAGTTTTTGACACTTCTAATTTTCTTAGATTTCCCTCCTCAAGTGCTATTAATCTGTTTAGCTCTACCATTTCCTTTTATTCCAATGCAAACTGTTGTTGCAACATGGGAATTTCATCCCCTGTGAAAACCAGAAATTTTCCAAACAAACATCTAAAGAGGAATAACATAGGGACTGGAGTAACATAAACCACATTCAGCTGAATTCAGTCCTACTTCCCACAACAACATAATATTAGTTTCAATGCAGGTTCACACTAAAGGGTAGAGTAATAATTCAGCAGGGCATTAACAACGAACACAAGCATTAGACGATGCAAACTGTACGTCTGAGACTATTCAGATTTCTGGCATTAACTTGCTCAAGCGACAACATTTACAAAGTTCAGTATACATATCCCTGAGCAAATAAGTCCAATGAAGTCATGAAATCCATGTATCGGAATGTATGTAGTAATCTCAAGAAATTTGAAAATAATTGTTAATTCCACTCTGGTAAATCACAGTTACCATCAGCGTGAGGGCTGGGGGGCGAGAGGGTTAGAAACATGTTCACTCTCCACTCTCCTAAGCTACCACTTCTCACCACTGCAAACTACAATGATGAAACTGGCAATCTAAGTTGTGCTTACTACTCCATTGTAATTAAACTACTTGTTGCAACAGCCCACAGAAAGCCAGTAATAAGTTTCGTTACAGATACAGAAATCACCAACTGGCAACAGATAAACTGCAGATCCGTAAGAATGCCCAGTGACAAAGACCCAAGTCCAGTATATTAGTTTTTTGAATCTTTTAGACTATGCTTCCATACAATTCGGTACATTTAATGCACAGTAATATTTCGTTAAGTTACCAGAAACAAGTAATTGCACTCAGAACTTCAATATAGGTCTTAAATCAAGTGCGCAGCTCGAAAAATATTTATTAGAAATATTTTCTTAATCTAAAACTAAGTTAGTACTGATTTCACAAGATCTTAAAGTGTAATCCAACGTCAGTACCATCACTCACGAAGTTCCGCCTACCGAAACATCACTATCTAACAGAAACGTCACCTACCGATACCACTGACTTTGCTAATCCTGATAAATCCCTTGACCCGTTCACTGTTCCTAAATATCATTCTCCTACTAAACGCTCAAAACCATCTTAAATCCACCTACCTAACAAAGACTCTCTACAGAAAGTAGTGTGCCAGCAACTCACATTTGATCATTCACTACAAATACAAGTTCCTTTTGCAGAAAAACCCACAAACATTTGCTTCTCCCAATCAAACAAGTAGAAAGTACGAAAATGTCCCAGTATTGAGTTGCCACTTCAATACTACAATCCACAAAGTTAGTTTCATGAAATCAACCTAACATATTAATGTCAGCCCTCCTAGTTTGTAATTTATCTAAACATAAAAAATATGGTACCACAGAAGAAGAGAACGATTGTAGTTTACATTCCCCTTAGCGTGCATTCAAAAGACTCGTCTGACAACTTGAAAACAGGAATCCATACACATGTGTACCAGTTATTGTGTCAGTATTTAATAAGCAATAAGGACATAACTAACATAAGAAGCTGTTTGAGGATCGATTTAAGATGCATGAATGTAACAGTTATTCACTAGAGTATATTTCAAATTGTGTAAATTACCTTTCATTAACACAGACCAACTATAATGAAGTTCAAACAGAAAGCACTATCAGAGAAGCACCATATTGTAAACTACATTTTACATCGAATAAACGGGAGATATTCTGTGAGATTTTTTTCAAAGTATTTATTCTTCTTGTATGTACAGAATCAGTGTATTTTAAAACATTATTATATATGGTTAGTGGGTCACAATAATTGTTTCGTGAGTAGAGGGACATCTACACTAGAGGCTGCAATCTCCCGAATATTATTTCGAATTCAACGAACGAGAAGAATGAAAATGAATGGCAATGGTAATCGTCAACTCGGCGAACTTGTATCACGCATTGTAATCCATGCAAATACATCACCAACCTCAGAAACAAAAAATAGATTAAATTTAAAAGCCTGTACATAAATGCAATGTAAGGTTGTCACTAAAGGTAATTTCAAAAGTGTTCAAATAATTTAATTGTATTACAATGGTCTCCTCAGAGCAGAGCTATAGTAAGTTCTACAAATTTTCTTTGTGTTATTATACGATTTACACTAGTAAACGTCATGTTTCCTTGCTTGACGCAGTGGAAATATTGGTGTATAGTGGAAGACGAAGCTACCAGGTGGTTATAATTAAAGAGCAGCTACTCACAGAGGTGCAGTGTGGACTGGAAATATAGCACGGCAGTGAAACTTGGTAGATATTCCAATGCGGGGAACTGAGTTACTTCGGAAAAGGTTAGGTCCAGTTTTGGTCAGCAGGTGGAAATCTGGGACTGTGAATGCTAGAAAGACTTATAAAAACGTTTCGATATTTCATGGAGTAGTGAACCCGTCAGTGCTTCACAATTGCTAAATGAAATGACGGCCACTGGGACTGGTCAACACATAAAACTGCGGAGTGGGAGGGCTAACCCATCAACAGAAACGTCATTCACAGTTTGCATGATGACAATTTATTTGTACAAGTTCAACCAGAGTGTGCATGGACACAATTCAGAAAATTTATTCGTGTACGTAATACATGAATGAAAGACTAGTTACACAGTAAACAAATTTTAGCTAAGGAAAATACGTCATGACACACTGTAAACCAGAGGTTAATAAGAACTTCAGTAAATTTTAGATTTAAGAAAGCTAGTGGGTAGCTGAGGTGATGCTGAGGGAATTAGATTAGGAAATGGGACACTTAAAGTAGTAAATGACTTTTGCTATTTGGGGAGCAAAATAACTGATGATGGTCGAAGTAGGGAGGATATAAAATGTAGACTGGCAATGGCAGGGAAAACGTTTCTGAAGAAGAGAAATTTGTTAATTTAAGTGTCAGGAAGTCGTTTCTGAAAGTATTTGTATGGAGCGTTGCCATGTACGGAAGTGAAACGTGGACGATAAATAGTTTAGACAGGAAGAGAATAGAAGCTTTCGAAATGTGGTGCTACAGAAGAATGCTGAAGATTAGATGGCTAGATCACATAACTAATGAGGAGGTATTGAATAGAATTGGGGAGAAGAGGAGTTTGTGGCATAACTTGACTAGAAGAAGGGATCGGTTGGGTAAAAATCGTAGAGGGAGACCAAGAGATGAATACACTAAGCAGATTCAGAAGGATGTAGGCTGCAGTAGGTACTGGGAGATGTAGAAGCTTGCACAGGATAGAGTACCATGGAGAGCTGCATCAAACCAGTCTCAGGACTGAAGACCACAGCAACAACAACAACAGTGGCTAGCGCTTACTTAACTATGTATCAATAACAATTTATCTTTTCAAAAGAATTTGAATATTGAAACTTCCTGGCAGATTAAAACTGTGTGCCTGACCGAGACTCGAACTCGGGACCTTTGCCTTTCGCGGGCAAGTGCTCTACCATCTGAGCTACCGAAGCACGACTCACGCCCGGTACTCACAGCTTCACTTCTGCCAGTATCTCGTCTCCTACCTTCCAAACTTTACAGAAGCTCTCCTGCGAACCTTGCAGAAATAGCACTCCAGAAAGAAAGGATATAGCGGAGACATGGCTTAGCCACGTCGTGGGGGATATTTCCAGAATGAGATTTTCACTTTGCAGCGGAGTGTGTGCTGATATGAAACTTCCTGGCAGATTAAAACTGTGTGCCCGACCGAGACTCGAACTCGGGACCTTTGCCTTTCGCGGGCAAGTGCTCTACCATCTGAGCTACCGAAGCACGACTCACGCCCGGTACTCACAGCTTCACTTCTGCCAGTATCTCGTCTCCTACCTTCCAAACTTTACAGAAGCTCTCCTGCGAACCTTGCAGAACTAGCACTCCTGAAAGAATAGATATAGAGGAGACATGGCTTAGCCACGGCCTGGGGATGTTTCCAGAATGAGATTTTCACTCTGCAGCGGAGTGTGCGCTGATATGAAACTTCCTGGCAGATTAAAACTGTGTGCCCGACCGAGACTCGAACTCGCGACCTTTGCCATTCGCGGGCAAGTGCTCTACCATCTGAGCTACCGAAGCACGACTCACGCCAGGAAGTTTCATATCAGCGCACACTCCGCTGCAGAGTGAAAATCTCATTCTGGAATTTGAATATCATTTGCAATTTTAGAAAAAGTGTGCGCCTGGCGCTTAGCAAATTCTATTAATAATCTTCCAATTAATAATTGTAATTGAGAAACATGCTACACCGAGCTCACTAAGTCTATAAATTGACAGCAATTCAGGTTACATGGTATTTAGGATCAAAACAGGCCAGGTCGCTCATTAAATGTTAATTAAATATCAGTAGGTCAGTGCGAAGTAATCTGCCTACTTAAACGCTAACAGCCATCAGAGCAAAGACAGATGTGCTTAAGAAAGTAACATAGATACAACAAAGCTGTTACTGTTTTACAGCTCCTGCCTCGAACTGTCAGCAATGCGACAGGAGATGGCTCAGCGTTTTATAACACCGGCACGTCGGTCGGTCCGTCGGTCGGTCGCTGTGAGAGCAGCGCCAGTCCCGTGGCCAACCAGGGCAGTGGGAACCCGCCCTAAGCTCTCGCCTGTTACCTGGGGAGATTTCACAGGGCCCTGGATGGGCTGTGTGGTGTCACCGCCAGACACCACACTTGCTAGGTGGTAGCCTTTAAATCGGTCGCGGTCCGTTAGTATACGTCGGACCCGCGTGTCGCCACTGTCAGTGATTGCAGACCGAGCGCCAGCACACGGCAGGTCTAGTAAGACGTCCTAGCACTCGCCCCAGTTGTACAGCAGACTTTGCCAGAGATGGATCACTGACAAATACGCTCTCATTTGCCGAGAAGATAGCATAGCCTTCAGCTACGTCATTTGCTACGACCTAGCAAGGCGCCATTACCAGTTTATATTGAGATTGTAATTATGTATCCTCAAGAGCGATGTTCACCAATTATGGATTAAAGTTAAGTATTCAAGCAACTACATACTTTATTTACTAGACTCAACTCCTTTAACTGTTCCAGACCTCACGCCAATCTGTGTGAGCTTAAACGCGTGCATTTCGGCCTCCTCTAGCAACACGGTGTTGGCTCTTCTGCCAACACATCAGGCTCAACTAAAACAGGCTAAAATTCTAAATGAACAAATTGTTGCACACCAGGATGAACAACTACAAAGGGGTAAAAAACCAATTCCACTTAAGGCAAGGGAGAGTAATTTTCATACATTGGTCTCCTTAAACACTGTTTGGCTTTGAATTCAAGTAACAAGGAACTGGGAACTCAGCCAATAGTCAGGCAGTTACCTGAACATCAATATCTGCCCCTAAACTCAAGGTAGAAAATTAGACTTACAACGGCACAGCGACCTGCCTAACAGTCACAACTATATAACATTTTGGCTGTCACGTGTTATACTGCTTTGGATCATCGGCTATCCCAAGCGCTGGCTCATTACGCCGGAAAAATTTATAGTATTCTTGTCCGTCAGTTCCACTAGAACTTAAAATCAGTGCAAGACGTTGTATTTTACTTGTAAACAAGAACTAATCGGACGAATCGTCTCACCAGATTCAGGAACTGGAGTATGCCACACAGGATGCCGAGATGTCCTGGATGGAAATTAGCACCTGACAATTGTCGCTCCACCCAGCAGTGGTATCAGTCTCCAGACACAAGTGGCAACATGAAGGCAGCAGCGCCGCAAACAGTGCATGGTTCCTCCCTCTGTCTCCACACATGCCTCTCCTCGCACCCACGCCATCTTCCCGACTGCCTCTGTTCCTCACAGTGCGGCGCCCACTCTGCATCCACTTTCCTGTAGCGATGTTACGTACCAGTAGGGTGACTGGAGTAAGAACCTGGATAACCTCACAAGGTCCTACAAAGCGAGGTGCCAATTTACCAGGAATTCCGGCGTACTTTCACCCTTGGGAGAATGTTTTTGTAAACGAACCTTATCACTACCACACACCTTAAACTTGCTTTGCCCAAGATTGTAAAATGGCACGTCTGCCTCTTGGGTGTGATATTAATATTTCCTACCACTTCTCTCCAGTTCTCTTGAATGAGGCTAGGCGTCACATTCTCAGAGAACAGATCGTTAACTGATCACAGATTGGACAGTGGGGAGTTGAAACGACGACCATATACCAAGGAAGTGGAGGTGGTTTTAAGGTTTACACGATTGGCGGAATTAAAACACCAAATTGAGACATGCTACTGAATAGCCGCGCTTGTGGAGTAAAGGGAATGGAAAATAATTAAGGACGTCTTCAGATTGCAGTTCAGTCACTCCATAAATGAAGGTTGTGGACAGTTCGGTACAATTGTGGAGTGAATTATGACATTATCGGAGCTAAGTCTTTTAAACTCTTGTGAGAGGAGGGGAGAAGTGTTCTCACTGACAATGGTATCGGGAGGGCCAAATGTGGAATATATCTCCGACAACTGACGAATAATTAACCCAGCTGTAAGCCTACTACTGTGTACGAACCAGACAAATCTGGAGGTGTTATCAGTCACGACCAGGTTATACTGACTGGCAGTAAGAGTACGTGGCAGGCGGCCGACATAATCAACAAAGAATTTATCAATGGGAGACTGTCTCTTCAAGATTTTAAAAATCACCTGACAGTATTAAAACTGTGTTTAGGAATTTTACAGTTATGGCACTCACCCCTCTAAACGCCACATATACCTATACAAGGCCGGCCAAGTAAGAAATTGCCTAAGCTTGCTAAGGATTCTATCGATTCCTAAATGTCCTCATACCACAGACTTTCCGGCAGCATTCTGAAAAATCACTTTTGTTAAAAATTACAACAGGGCTATTGATGAACATGGGCTGTTCTGCACTCATTTCTGCAGCTGTGTTGCAATGATTTCCAAATCGTAGAATTCATCGCCAGTTTTATTAATTTGTACTTGAAGCACCGTTCATTGTTTATTGTTTCTAGTATTGCAACAATTCATATTCGACGACAGATTTATTTTTTGCCCTGTTTCCTTACCTAATATTGCACAATATGTCAAGGAGTACAAAGACGGGTGTGTTAGATTTTCTGTGCAGCATAACCGGGGTAACTGAGAGAGCTTCACTCAAAAGTAACAGCTAAATCGCAAGATTTGGAAACTATAAGAGGCCAATTCTGACTGCTAGACTTGATTTAGTGCGTTGAGCTTTACGAGACTGGTAATAAAAAATGGTAAAACTGAAATGATTTATTTAACTAAAGAAAATAACTTGCACGTTTTTATAATATCATGAACCACGTTAAAAATCATACTTTCAACGAAAGGGAAATATGGAAGAACGCCAGTGGGAATAAGTTCTGGAGGGTGGAGAGTGGTAGAGTGCAGGAAAAGACCCTGTAGAAGAGCACTTTGTCAGAAAAAAGGCGGAAGGCTAGAGAGAGTGGACCACAACACGGAGTTACGGGAACTGTCAGTGAGGCACCAATGCACTGGAGGAACAGAAGATGGCCAAACACACATAGCAGCTGGCACAGCCGAATGCAGACGTCTTTTCCATAAAGTTTCGGGTGTGCAGCCGCAAGAATTCTCCTTCTTCTTCTAATATTTCGGCTGTATAACGTTCAGCCACCTTCAGAGTGAGCCGCAAGACTGCCGCTCCAGTGCTCGCTTCGTCCCTTTATACTCGTGTAACGCGCGACTGCGCACGCGGCCACAGATGCAAATGCGTCAGGGACGTTGGCCGGCGGCAGAAGTGCACAGTGCGCGAGTTACGTCTCTGACTCTGTAGTCGGTCTGTGATGGCATGTCCTTATATCCTTGTGAGCTGCACTGTGACGACGTCTTTGTGAGTTAATTACACTAAGTGCCGGATTCCACGATTTATCAAGATTGAAATCACTATCTCTGGCAATTAAATTTGTCGTCAAGCGAATCTGAAATGCCTCCTTCGCTATCGAGTCCCAAAAAGATGATGTAGTAGTCAAAATTTCGACGTTGTCATACAACATACTGTGACCAATATCAATACAGTGCTGTGCCACTGTCGACTTCTTAGATTGTAAAAGTCCGGTGTTCTGTACATCTTTCTTGGACGGTACGAGTTGTTTGTCCAATGTAAGAAAGGCCACATTCACATGGAATTTTGTAAACTACGGATTTTCGGAGTAGCAAATCATCTTTGACGGAGCCCACGAGTGCAACTTTCTTGGGTGGAGGACGAAAAATCACTTTTACTTTGTGTCTGCTGAGAATCCGTCCAATTTTTGATGAGAGGCTACCCACATATGGCAGGAAGGCCATCGACTTAAAGGTTTCTTCGTCTTCTTCTGCTTTCTTTGTGCCCTCTTTCGGTTTCATTTTCAGTGCCTTCTGTATTTGCTGCGGGGAGTACCCGTTGTATTGAAACACTCTTTGTAAGTGGGAAACCTCATCTTGCTTTCGTCACAAATGATATGCACTCTATGAGTCAATGTTCGGACAACACTCATCGTCTGGCCAGGATGGTGGCAGCCATTTGCACGTAAATACAAATCAGTGTGCGTCGGCTTCCGATACACTTCATCTCCCAAAGTACCATCACCTCTGCGCTGAACCAGAACATCCAATAGTGGAAGGCACCCCTCCTTTTCAATTTCCATTGTGAACTTTATTTGATCGTGGAGGGAGTTCAGATGTCTTAAGAAATCTTGCAAGTTATCTTCACCATGGGGCCAAACTACAAAGGTCCAACATACCTCCAGAATACCGTGGGTTTCAAGTCAGCAGATTCAAGCGCCTTCTCCTCGAAGTCTTCCATAAATAAATTGGCCACCAGAGGGGATAAGGGACTACCAATGGTGACGCCATCCGTCTGTTCAAAAAATTCGTTGTTAAATAAGAAGTATGTAGAAGTCAGAACATGTTTGAATAAAGCTGAAATCTTTTTGTCGATACTTCTTTCAATAAGTTGTAGAGATTCGCGAAGGGGAACCTTTGTGAATAAAGACACCACATCGAAACTAACTAATATATCAGAAGGGTTTGGTTTCAACGATTTCAGTTTACTAATGAAATTATCTGAGTTTGTTATGTGGTGAGCACATTATCCCACAAGAGTCCTCAACAACGATGCCAGGTGTTTGGCTACGTCATAGGTCGGAGAGCTTATGTTACTCACTATGGGGCAGAGAGGAACATCTTTCTTGTGGACATTTGGTAGCCCATAAAATCTAAGGGGCACTGCACCTCTAGGTTTCAACCTCCGGGCAACTTCTGGTGGGAAGGGAGAATCATTCAGAAGCGAAGTAGTTTTCTTCGCCATTCAATTCGTCGGATCCCTGATGACCTCCCGGTACATACTGTCACTCAATAATTCTGAGTATCCTGGCGAAGCTTACGTAGTGCAACCCTCACTGCCACAGATACATGGCTCCTTTGTGGGCGAGCCTTCATAATTGCACGGCATGTTTCACGTCTTATTTCCTCTGCTTAATCCGTGGGAAGTGGCCGAACCGCTTCTTCAGTGGCGCTGATAAAAGGAGGTAATGGTAGGATCTGAGGCGTGGGTGCAAAATTCTGTCCCCTACTCAAGACCATCATCGTGGCATCGTCCGAATATCTACCTGTCATATTAATGACAGGGCGTCGAACAACAGTCTGTCTGGACGTGGCCACCTCACGAATCCAGTCTGATTTGGCCCAAGTTGTACCATCAATCCAATTCCAAGAATCATAGGGTATCGCCACAGACATCTTCAGGTACTGCCGATAAAGTTCGTCAGAAACCAGGTCTAATTTTCGGCGACTAAAGTGGATCCTCTTCTTAACAATAGCAGAACCAGCTTTTGTTAAAATCTTATTCATAGACATCGATTTTATAAAATTTACTAATCTGGTAAACTTCGGAATTATACCCTGGTCACGGCACCTTAGTACGAAACTGAAAGAGCTCAGTAATCTTGCTCTCAAGTGTCGAAGCTTATCCAATCGTCGAACACATAAAACCATCTCCTCCCCTCAGAGGTACTTGATGTGAATCTTGCTGGCCGCGGTGGTCTAGCGGTTCTAGGCGCTCAGTCCGGAACCGCGCGACTGCTACGGTCGCAGGTTCGAATCCTGTCTCGGGCATGGATGTGTGTGATGTCTTTAGGCTAGTTAGATTTAAGTAGTTCTACGTTCTAGGGGACTGATGACCACAGATGTTAAGTCCCATAGTGCTCAGAGCCATTTGAACCATTTTTTTTTTTATGTGAATCTTCAGGTCTTGGCGGCGCAAAGACTGTTCCATTAAGTTTCGGGTGTGCAGCCGAAAGAATGCTCGTTCTTCTTCTAATATTTCGGCCGTATAACGTTCAGCCATCTTCAGAGTGAGCCGCAAGACTGCCGCTCCAGGGCTCGCTTCGTCCCTTTATACTGGTGTAACGCGCAAATGCGCATGCGGCCACAGATGCAAATGCGCCAGAGACGTTGATCGGCGGCAGAGGCGTGCACAATGCACGAGTTACATCTATGACACCTTAGTCGATCTGTGTTAGCATGTCGACATATCGCCAATATATCTATTCTTCTACTTAAAAGTAAGTAACATGAAATAATGGTTGCTGGTGATGCCATAAAGGTTTTCTTAATAGCTCCACCAGTAAGCATTTATTTCAGTCAGTAAAATTATTATTCACGTTAATTCGTACTGTAAACTTCCCTATTAGGTTAGCTGATAGCGCGGGATAGCCGTGCGGTATAAGGCGCCTTGTCACGGTTCGCGCAGCTCTCGCAGTCGGAGGTTCGAGTCCTCCCTCTGGCATGGGTATCTGTGATGTCCTTAGCGTAAGTTAGTTTAAGTTAGATTAAGTAGTGCGTAAGCCTAGGGACCGATGAACTCAGCAGTTTGGTCACATAGTCCTTACCACAAATTTCCAAAATTTTAGCTGATTGCGCAAAAACAGCCATAGCTAATATCTTTAGACAAATATCTAATGAACAAGATGTATATTACAAAATGAAACAGTCAATGGCCTCTTAACAACGAAAACTGAGACAGGACAACCTTCAGGTGCAATTGTTTAATTATAAGAATTCTGAAAACTGTTGGTAGACTTCCCTTTACCCTTTGAACATTGATATACACCAGTATCATGCTTATCTGATTATCTGTCTTGGGACACATTCGTGCCAGCGTTAGTAAAGATGTCAAGAAGCGAACAGTTACATCTCGGTGACTTCAGATACACCAGTTCGACGGTAGACATTGCTTTCATCGCAAACGTTTCCAAATACAGTGCCAATAAGTTACGAGGGTGACACCTTGGTCGTGTGGGAACAAGGCCGAGAAGCTCTGATTCTGTTCCCGGTCCGTCTGAACAAGCATTCATGAATACTTGCAGTTCACGTTGGAGCTAGAACATAACGGAAGTCTTTCACTTTTTTGGACGTTATAATAAGAAGATTTGCAGACGGAGTCCTAGGGCATTAAGTCTATGGGAAGAAATCTGTACCATCTTGCAGCGAGCTGTCATCAGCCTGCGCAGCGGTACACCTTTCTGACGACTCCATTACACAGCGAACGTGCCATTTGTGATGGAGACAGCCTCACAGCCGAGATACACACCTTAAAGCTGTGCAGCCAAAATGTGTACAGCGAAGCGCGCATTAGACGCGCACTGAAGAAAAGCAATGATGCAGCTATCCTCAAATAACAGCCAGAGAGAGAGAGAGAGAGAGAGAGAGAGAGGAACACAAACTCGCATTTGTCCTCTATATTGGGTCTCCTTCAGCCAAAACTGCGAGAATCCTCCGAAACAACATCAAGGACTTTGTTCGATCCCCACGAAAAGCGAAAAATACGCTTGGCTCGATAAAGGACAACCATAACTGCAAATACACGGTGATACAGCACATCCCTTGCGAATGCTGCTACCAACACTCTGGGCAAACACAGGACAGCATCTGGCAACGCTGGATGGAACACATTAGATTCGTACATGAGGGACATAGTGGCAGCAAACAGCCTCAGCGAGGGACATACTTTGGAATTTGAGAAAACAGAAACACTGTGGCTATCGAGCTAGGGCTATCAACGAAGTTTGGCCTGGAGCCCTGCTCCAGCAGCCCTACGCCTCCAACGTAGCCAACAGTTGATTGACGCTGGTCCACGCCCCCCCCCCCCCCCGCCGCACGAGGAGTCACCAGAGCACCCCCACCCCCACACCCCACACCCCCACCCCCCCACCCACTCACTTTGTACGCCCGGGCCTGCGGAGAGACAGCCGCCGCTCAGGTATATACACTAATCGAAAAGAAAAACAAGGAAAATTGCTGTTAGTACTTTGAGATCTTTTGCACATGAGTAAACTTTGCTGGTTGTTGTACTTCCACTATCAGTGAAAAATACACCAAACAATCCATAACAGACTACACGAGAATCAGTTTAAGTAAATATGGCAAATTGAACTAACATAAAAAAAGGAAACTGCACTTTACCGAACACCACAGGCATCAGTCGTTAAGGCATTGGAGTAAAGTGCTGTTTTGCGACGAAAGTAGAGTGAACTTTCTTGGAAACGATGTTCGTATCGGGGTATGGAGAACTCGTGAGGGGCCGGCCGCTGTGACCCAGCGGTTCTAGGCGCTTCAGTCCGGAACCGTGCTGCTGCTACGTTTGTAGCTTCGAATCCTGCCTCGGGCATGGATGTGTTTGGTGTCCTTAGGTTAATTAGGTTTAAGTAGTTCTAAGTCTAGGGGACTGATGACCTCAGATGTTAAGTCCCATAGCGCGTAGAGTCGTTTGAACCATTTCTGAACTCGTGAGAGACATAATAGGGAAGCTGCAGTGTCTCCAACAGTCAGTTTTGGAGGATACGCTGTAACGCTGTGGGAAGTAATCACAGTGTACACTGGAACAGAACTGGTCATGGTCCACAGAAGGAATAACACACGTGTAATAGGGGAGAAGTACATCAACGAAATGTTTGATCATAATTTAGAACCTTCGACACAAGATGTTGGTAAAAGTTTCTTCTAACGCGCGAGAGCACGACAACGCTTATGACCATGTTGCAGCCGCAGAGCAAAATTTTATTCGGCGGCACAATACCAGTGTTCTAGAGTGACCAGCATGTAGTCCCGACGTAAACTCCATAGGACACGGATAGGATTTTCTGAAGAGAAGAGTCAGGACGTTTGCAAATGGTAGACTGTGGTGGTGAATGTATTTATCTCCAGTAGTTAGTCCCCTATTGTATTTACTCCAGCTCTTTTCCCCTTTGGGGCACAAACCACGTTCTGGGTGCTCATCTGTGGATGCGGTGTGGGAATACAAAGCCCATATAGCTTTCCTCATTTCTTCAAGATTGCCTATATTTTGCCTGATTGCAAGGCCATACAAATTCTGAATTTTATCAGTTATGTAATCAGTCAATCTTCCTTTGCCATGCAAGTTTTTCCCTTTCATACCTGATTTCAATCTTCTCAGCCTGGCACCCATTCTCTTCTGCACACGTCCGACACATTCAAGTTTGCTTATATTTACTCTGTTCCCATATGGTTTGCTTTCCAAAACTTCTTTGAATGCTTTAGAGTCACCATCTCCCAGATACTTGACATAGCGAACATTATACCACTCTGAACAGCGATGAAAATTTTTTTCACCCCAGAAACCTCCATTCCACCACTACTACCATAATAATTAGCAACACAATCATTACTATGTTCATTTTTCAGCCTGTCATGCATCTACAGTATTTAGACATTATTGCAACATCAATAACCTTGCCAGTGTCAACACTAGTTGCTGTTACAAAACCATTGTTGCAGATGTGACCCCTTTTTTGCCACGTGCCATCAAAAGCTACTGTGAGGTCACGACTGCCAGCATTTTCTTTCACTGCTTCTTCCACAGCTAACTGCATTGACTTCTTCGCTACGTCTTCAACTGCTTATTCTAGTACATAGTTGTAAGCATCGAACTTTCAAGGTACATTTGGAAGATTTAGAACACCACATAGCATATCAGCAGCTGCTTTGCCCTTACCAATTGCTCGCAATCCATAAACTAACCTAATATTTACACTATGAAGTTCAGTTTTCTTGTATCCACTACTTACAGTTACTGAAACAGAAAAAAAAATGGTTCAAAGGGCTCTGAGCACTATGGGACTTAACAGCTATGGTCATCAGTCCCCTAGAATTTAGAACTACTTAAACCTAACTAACCTAAGGACAGCACACAACACCCAGCCATCACGAGGCAGAGAAAATCCCTGACCCCGCCGGGAATCGAACCCGGGAACCCAGGCGTGGGAAGCGAGAACGCTACCGCACGACCACGAGATGCGGGCTCTGAAAGAGAACTTGGAAACTTACAACTGTACTTACAAACAATGCATATTAAATTAAACTGGGCAGCCAGCCAACATGGGATTCTACTTTCAGAGAAACGTTTACGTGACATTTTCCTTATTGCTGTATCTATAGCTTTAGAGAACTTCAAACGTACCTCGTCATTCCTTAGAACTTCCGTATCCCACTTCTTTGCGTATTGATTCTTCCTGACTAATGTCTTGAACTTCAGCCTACTCTTCATCACTACTATATTGTGATCTGAGTCTGTATTTGCACCTGGGTACGCCTTACAGTCCAGTATCTGATTTCGGAATCTCTGTCTGACCATGATGTAATCTAATTGAAATCTTCCCGTATCTCCCGGCCTTTTCCAAGTATACCTCCTCCTCTTGTGATTCTTGAACAGGGTATTCGCTATTACTAGCTGAAACTTGTTACAGAACTCAATTAGTCTGTCTCCTCTTTCATTCCTTGTCCCAAGCCCATATTCTCCTGTAAACTTTTCTTCTACTCCTTCCCCTACAACTGCATTCCAGTCGCCCATGACTATTAGATTTTCGTCCCCCTTTAGATACTGCATTACCCTTTCAATATCCTCATACACTTTCTCTATCTGTTCATCTTCAGCTTACGACGTCGGCATGTATACCTGAACTATCGTTGTCGGTGTTGCTCTGCTGTCGATTCTGATTAGAACAACCTGGTCACTCAACTGTTCACAGTAACACACCCTCTGCCCTACCTTCCTATTCATAACGAATCCTACACCTGTTATACCATTTTCTGCTGCTGTTGATATTACCCGATACTCATCTGACCAGAAATCCTTGTCTTCCTTCCACTTCACTTCACTGACCCCTACTACATCTGGATTGAGCCTTTGCATTTCCCTTTTCAGATTTTCTAGTTTCCCTACCACGTTCAAGCTTCTGACATTCCACGCCCCGACTCGTAGAACGTTATCCTTTCGTAGATTATTCAATCTTTTTCGCATGGTAACCTCCCCCTTGGCAGTCCCCTCCCGGAGATCCGAATGGGGGACTATTCCGGAATCTTTTGCCAATGGAGAGATAATCATGACACTTCTTCAATTACAGGCCACATGTCCTGTGGATACACGTTACGTGTCTTTAATGCAGTGGTTTCCATTGCCTTCTACATCCTTATGTCGTTGATCATTGCTGATTCTTGCGCCTTTAGGGGCAATTTCCCACCCCTAAGACAAGAGAGTGCCCTGAACCTCTATCCGCTCCTCCGCCCTCTTTGACAAGGCCGTTGGCAGAATGAGGCTGACTTCTTATGCTGGAAGTCTTCGGCTGCCAATGCTGATTATTTATCAAAATTTATGCAGTGGCGGGGATCGAACCCGGGACCGAAGACGTTTTGATTATGAATCAAAGATGCTACCCCTACACCACGGGCACAAGATACAGCAGCGTATTATTCGTGGTTAATGCAACGTAATGAATAGCTGCGAGACATTGTAAATTAACAGCTGATGTCTTGATGGTTTGCATCGCACTGAAATACAGTACCTTTTCTTCCACATCTACATCTACATTCATACTCCGCAAGCCACCCTATGGTGGCGAAGGGCTTACAAACCTTCCCGTTGCCTAGTAGGTTCTGACACATTCTTAGTAGTTTAACTAAAGTACGTTCTATGAAATTCGATGTTACGATACCAGTATGTAAATATAAGTGTGCCCTTTCTGATGAGTGTGTTAGTTCGAGCGACTTTATCTACAAGTCAGCTCGCACTACTTGCATTGGGACGCTTTTGCAGCCGGCCCAAGTGGCCGAGCGGTTCTAGGCGCTACAGTCTGGAACCGGGCGACCGCTACGGTCGCATGTTAGAATCCTGCCTCGGGCATGGATGTGTGTGATGTCCTTAGGTTAGTTAGGTCTAAGTAGTTTTGAGTTCTAGGGGACTGATGACCTCAGAAGTTAAGTCCCATAGTGCTCAGGGCCATTTTTGAACACTTTTGCACTTTCCTGTTTCGAGTTTCGAATTTCACACGTTGTTGAGAGTGTGCTGCTGAATAGGAGCAATGTCAAGTAAGAACGACCTGAGCGATTTACGAATTAATGAGACTGATAATTTTTCTCTTAAGTGCTGAACTAATGCGAATTTGTATTGTACCCTTTGTAATGCAACTTTTATAAGCCTATGTGAGGGTCTAGGGGTTGCACGCAGTTGTACGGTACGTAACACACGATCTCCAGCCGGCCTATCTGGAATGCTGACCATTTATCGGGCAGTAGATGTGCGTCCGGCCGCAGTGCGTTGCAGGGAGTGAGCAACCGGCCGCCGTCCGCAGCGCGCCGTTTTAACTGGCGTGGCCTCCGGAACGAATACGTCTCTTTTCTTAGCTCACCACGGAGCCTTTCGGTGGGACCGTAATTAGGATGTCAAACACAGTGATGATGGGAATGTGTAGCGTCCGTGTTTTATAATCAGCCTTTGTTAATAAAACTGTTTAAATTTACTTTTCGGTGTTCGCGTATTGCCGTACCTCGAGGACCGACCGCTTACAAATCCTGACAAAATATTCGTGTAATCATCATCCGGGGCAACAACACAAACTACCCCCATATACCTATGTCCTTCAAATGGTTGTAAGCACTATAGGACTTAACGTCTGAGGTCATCAGTCCCCTAGACTGTAGAACTACTTAAACCTAACTAACCTAAGGACATCACATACATCCAAGCCCGAGGCAGGATTCGAACCTACGACCGTAGTAGCAGCGCGGTTCCGGACTGAAGCGCCTAGAACCGCTCGGCCACAACGGCCGGCACCTATGTCGTTATTGACTGAACACGGTACTTTCCTTCTTGCCTCGACATGTTCACGGTTATTGAAGTTTTTGTTTATAAACTGAAGCGACAAAAGTAATGAGACAGCGATACGTACATTTACGGATGACGACAGTATCACGTACACAAGTTATAAAAGGGGAGTGCGCTGGCGGAGTTGTCCTTTGCACTCAGGTGATTCATCTGAAAAGATTCCCGGCGTGGTTACGGTCGCACGACCGGAATAAACAGACGCTGAACGCGGATTGGTAGTTCGAGCTAGAAGGATGGGACATTTCATTTCGCAAATTTATAGGGTATTCAATATGCGAGAACCCGTGGTATAAACACTGTGCCGAGAATACCGCATTTCGAGCATTACGTCTCAGAGTGGACAGCGAAGTGGCCGACGCACTTCACTTAACGACCGAGAGTAGCGGCGTTCACGCAGAGTTGTCAGTACTAACAGACAAGCAGCACTGCATGATACAACCGCACCAATCAATGTAGAACGTACGACGAACGTATCCGTTAGGAAAACGCGTCAGAATTTGACGTTAATGGGCTATGACAACAGAAGACCGCGACCATTTCGGTACGATATGAAGACGGCATCTCTTCTTTCGGACATGTCCTTCTTGAGTGCGGATGCACACGAATTGCCTGAACTCGTACGGGACTCCGTGGATTGTCTGCCGCGAGTAATGGATATAATGGCAGGGGCACTACGAATGTAGTGTGTGGACTATAAGTTACGAGGGTCTCACGGGGAGCGTGCCCGCGATAAGTCTCTGCAGTCGTACTATCCTCTGTGCCTTCGGTGGCTCAGATGGATAGAGCATCTGCCATGTAAGCAGGAGATCCCGGATTCGAGTCCCGGTCGTGGACACATTTTCAATTGTCCCCGTTGATGTATATCAACGCCTATCAGCAGCTAATGGTATTGATTTAATTTTGATATCAGTATGACGCTAGACGACTGGAAGTCAGAGTCCTGGTCAGATGAATTCCGATTTCAGTTGGTGAGAGCTGACGGTGTGGTTCGAGAGTAGTGCAGACCTCACGAAGCCGTGCACCCAACATGTCAACGAGGCACTGTGCAAGCTGGTGGTGGTTCCATAATGGTGTACGTTGTGTCTACAAGGATCATTGGCTGGAAACGGCTATGTTCAGCTACTTGTAGACCATTCGCAGCCATTGGTGGCCTTCATGTTTCCAAACAACGACAGAATTTTTATGGATGACGATGCGCCATGTCACCAGGCCACAGTTGTTCATGAACAGTCTGAAGAACATTATTGACAGTTGAGAGAATGATTTAGCCACCCCGATCGCCTGCCATGAATCCCATCGAGCGCTTATGGGACATAACCGAGAGTTCCTGCTCCGGCAACACTTTCGCAATTATACAGGGTAACCCATTTATCTTGACCACCCTAAATAACTGTTTGTCCAGATGCAAATTACAAAATGTTTCAAGCAAATGTTCTTTAGTCCCCAGGGGGACATCAATCAGCACAATTTCCTTCGTTCCAGCTTTGTTTTTTACAAAGATTTGAACAGCGGTATGACTTCTTTAAAAGGCACCCTGTATTTTTTATTCGGTAATTCATTTCCTCTCCTAAAGACCTATTCAAACATGTACCACAGTGTGCCGTTCACTGAAACACAACGTCATTAATTACATAACACAACATTGACTTTGACTCTCCTGTACCTGGACACCGATACACTGGTGCACTCGCTGGATGAAACCATTATTTACTCCACTCTACATCTACATACAAGCCACCACATGGTGTGTGGTGGACGGTATCCTGTACCGCTACTAGTCATTTCCTTTTCTGTTCCAATTGCAAATACAGCGAGGGAAAAACGACCGTCTATATGCCTCACAATGCTCTCTAATTTCTCGTATCTTATCTTCGTGGTCCTTACGCGAAACGTAGGTTGGTGGTCAGCCTACATCATCGGTTCTCTAAATTTTCACAGCAGTGCCACTCCCATTATCCTTCAGCCGATCTTCAGCATGTTAGTAAGGCCAAGTTTTGAACTGGGAACAGGGAGGGTTATGTATGAAACAAAGGTAAGCGTAAACACTGCTTGCGGATTAGGCCTTAGCGCTATTCTGACTGGTTACCTGGTGCCTACAAGGCAGTACGAGAAGCGATGTATGATCGTCGGACATGTGATCAGCATCTAATAATTTCCGGGTATGCAGCCGGATCCCGTCGACATTCTGTCACGATATTTCGGCCCAGAGACGTCCGGCCATCATCAGGTGAGTACACAACTACTGAAGAGCCCAGGTGCAGACGCGGTATTTATGCCGAATCTCGCGCATGTGAAATGTACTGGCATCCTACAGCGCATGCGTCAGGTGTTGACATGCGCAGCATAGCCGAGTTGTACGTGCTGCCCTCGGTGGTGGAAATAAAGGTTCATCTAGTCATTGAGTATCGAATGACACCGATACTCAATGACTAGATGAACCTTTATTTCCACCACCGAGGGCAGCACGTACAACTCGGCTATGCTGCGCATGTCAACACCTGACGCATGCGCTGTAGGATGCCAGTACATTTCACATGCGCGAGATTCGGCATAAATACCGCGTCTGCACCTGGGCTCTTCAGTAGTTGTGTACTCACCTGATGATGGCCGGACGTCTCTGGGCCGAAATATCGTGACAGAATGTCGACGGGATCCGGCTGCATACCCGGAAATTATTAGAAGAAGAAATACGCCAGGAAAATTTCAGAAGTCACATGTGATCAGCACGTTACCAACCCCTTACAGTGCGACTGCCTTTTTATTCAAGCAGTTCCTCATTAGGCCTCTTAAGGCCGAATATATCCCGTTCAGAAAAATCCGAGGAGGCTTCGGGAATCCAACCTAGGGCCTTGCACACCAAAGACAGCAACGTTAGTGATTGATTTACAGAGGCTGTCATTATGTACTGTGTAATGCACAGGTTGATGTCGTGACGATATTACGAACTTCCGTGGATGATGGAGAATAGTAAATGTATCACTTTAAGGTAAGGGATCCTGGTCCAGAATCGACCGACTCGAAAGTTATAAGCGAGAATCGTTTTGATGCACTAATGTACACACTGTTCATCAGAGACACACTATCAAGATTCCTGGAACATATCCCACTTGATATTCGTCGACAGATGTCGTTCCAGTATGACGGAGTTCGGTCCCACTTTGCACTGTGGCCTCGTGAACATCTGGATTAGACATTTCGTGAAACGTGGATAGGCGAAGGAGGTCCTGTTTCGTGGCCAGTACGTTCACTTCACCTCACCACAATTTATTCTTGTGCAGCCATGTGAAACGTCCTGTATACAATACGCCTGTCCAGATTCAAGGCAACAATTCTCGCTGCCTGCGACAGTCTTCAAATGACACCAAGTGTCTTACGACGGGTACAACACAATTTTCTGTGATGGTACCATGCCTGCATTGACTTTGGGAGACGCCATTTTCAACAATGTTGAAAATGTAGCAGCTAGTGAAACTTGTGCACGTAAATGGAGTTCATAATTACTGTATCACAGAATTAGTATTTCCAACGGCCTTGTCACTATGGTAACACAGTTTCCAGTCAGATCGCCGAAGTTACGAGCTGTTGGGCTTGTCGAGCACTTCGCTGGTTGACTGTCCAGGTCTGGCAAGCGCTGTTGGCGAGTGCGGTGCACTCAGCCCTCGTGTGGCCAGCTGAGGAGCTAACTGACTGAGAAGTAGCGGCTCCGGTCAGGGAAACTGACAACGGGCGAGAGAGCGGTGTGCTGACCACGTGCCCCTCCACGTCCGCAGTCAGTGACGCCTATCGGTTGAGGATGACGCAGCGGTCGGTCGATACCGTTGGGTCTTCCGAGGCCTGTTTGGATGGAGTAGTAGTAGAAGTAGAAGACTTAGGATTATCATTCTCTCTGACATAAAATCAGATGCGCAGTTTCTAGTTCATCAACAGTGGAGATTATCAAAGGGAGTTCTGTAGGATTCAGAGTGAATTATGTACTTCACAATGAGGGTTTGGAAGTTTGGGCCCTTAGTTTTAGCGCTGCGCCAGCCTCAAACGGAACTTAGACCTTTCGATACGGTCGTTTATGCACTAGGGTACTTATTTCAGATTGATGCATTTAGCATTCTCCATCATCCCTGAAATTTGTGACAGCATCATGGAATTACCCTATAGAGAAATGATAGTGATGTGTAAGAAAATCTTAATGTCGAGGCAATATACTCGGTTCCACGCTTATGCAGGCGAAGCGTAGGAATGAAACAATACACTGAGGTGAGGAACGTTATGGGATAATGATAGACACATATATAGATGGCGGTAGCATCGAATAAAGGACGTATAAAAGGGCAGAACATTGGCGGAGCCGTCATTTGTACTCAGGTAAACCACGTGGAAAGGTTTCTGACCTGACCTGACGTGATTGTGGCCGCACGAAGCGAATTAACAGACTTTTAACGCGGAACAGTAGTTGGAGATAGACGCACAGGATATTCCATTTCCAAAATCGTTAGGGAATTTAATATTTCGTGGCTCACAGTGTCAAGAGTGCGCCGAGGATACCAGAGTCCAGGCATCACCTCTCACCACGGACAACGCGGTGGCCGACGGCATTCACTTAACGACCGAGAGCAACGGCGTTTGTGCAAAGTTGTCAGTGCTCGCAGACAAGCAACGCTGCATGAAGTAACCGCATGAAGCCCATCGTCAGTGGAAAATATAGGATGACTGTGTGATGATGGATAAAGGAAAATGTAGGAATTTGAGGGAAAGGACACTGGTCTGCAAATGACCAAATAAAAAGTTACAAGAGAAAATCGTTCTGCTACCTCTGACAGTGATACACGTATTGGTGCTGTTGTTGCTGGGCAATTTTCAAAGGTGATATTATGGACCACAACAAGAAAAATATGTCCATTAAAGATGGACTTTAAAATGCACACCTTAATAGCTATGAGCACCTGTACAGTAAGTGGATGCCGTTTCGCAGTAGCAAAGATGAACAAGCGTTCCTAGGTCCTAAGGTATGAACTTTAAAGCCCATGTTTAATGCAAGGTTTTTCCTTGTTTTGGTCCACATTACCATTTCTCAGAATATGGATAGCAAACAGTTTTCAGTAGAAGTAGTCCACTTTCAGACATATCAGGACGGTTCTCGCATTTCTCGCTTCGAACTTCCAGCTCAGTCGTGTCCCCACTAGGGTCGCTTATCTCAGACTGATACATTTACCATTCTCCGTCATCCCCCAGAGGTAATAACATCATCACGGAACCACCCTGTATAAATGTGACCTACTGTCAATTGGACATATTTACTGTATCCGTATACTGCCTACATAAGAACCAGTAGATATGCGAAAAACAGTAGAAGACTGAAAATAAGTGGCAAATCACGACTACATATTTGTAAACAGGTGATATAAATGTGCTTCCGGGTGTGGTGTCACCACCGGACACCACACTTGCTAGGTGGTAGCCTTTAAATCGGCCGCGGTCCGTCAGTATACGTCGGACCCGCGTGTCGCCAGTATCAGTGATTGCAGACCGAGCGCCGCCACACGGCAGGTCTAGTCTAGAGAGACTCGCTAGCACTCGCCCCAGTTGTACAGTGTACAGCCGACTTTGCTAGCGATAGTTCACTGTCTGCATACACTCTCATTTGCAGAGACGACAGCTTAGCATAGTCTTCAGATACGTCATTTGCTACGACCTAGCAAGGCGCCATATTCAGTTACTATTCTGAACAGATAATATTGTGAATCATGTACCGTCAAGGGCAACGTTCATCATTAATGCATTAAAGTTAAGTATCACAGTAATTACGTCCGCTTTCTGAATTCTAATTCCTTCTCATGATCCATACCTCACGTCAGTAGAGTCCTTCCCTCCTCACGCCAGCCTGCGTGAGCTAAAACGCGTGCATTTCGGCCCCCACTAGTAACACGGTGTTGGCTCTTCTGCCAACACAACACCGGGAAACGCTACACACCTCCTAACAGAATACACACATCAAACAAAATTTTACATCACCCCATTTCTCAGAACTGCTGAACACAGGCGTTGACTGTGGATATTGTATCACAGACACAGTCCCTCTGACTGTTCAGATATGTCACTAAACCCGCCCAAAGATCTAAACAACCATGCATGAGCAGCGCCTTTTAGACTGAGGGGGTCCGTCAACCTATTAGTTCCAGTCATTCCACCAGGAAGGAGGTAAAAGGCTCGTGTTGTCTGTAGTTCAATCATGCCTAGACGGTCAATACTGCGGTTCGATCGCGTCCGCATTGTTACTTTGTGCCAGGAAGGGCTCTCAACAAGGAAAGTGTCCAGGCGTCTCGGAGTGAACCAAAGCGACATGGAGGGGATACAGAGAGACAGGAACTGTCGATGACATGCCTCATTCAGGCCGCCCGAGGGCTACTACTGCAGTGGATGACCGATACCTAAGGATTATGGCACGGAGGAACCGTGTCAGCAACGCTACAGTGTTGAATAATGCTTTTCGTGCAGCCACAGGACGTCGTGTTATGACTCAAACTCTGCGTAATAGGCTACATGATGAGCAACTTCACTACCGACGTCCATGGCGATGTCCATCTTTGAAACCACGACACTATGCAGTGTGGTACAGATCGGCCCAACAATGACGAATAGACAGCTCAGGACGGGCATCACGTTCTCTTCACCGATGAGTGTCGCATATGCCTTTAACCAGACAATCGTCGGAGACGTGTTTGGAGGCAACTAGGTCAGGCTGAATGCCTTAGACACACTGTCCAGCGAGTGCAGCAAGGTAGAGGTTCCCTACTGTTCTGGGGTGGCATTATATGGGGCCGACGTACGTCGCTGGTGGTCACGGAAGGCGCCGTAACGGCTGTACGATACGTAAATGCCATCCTCCGACCGATAGTGCAACCATATCAGCAGCATATTGGCGAGGCATTCGTCTTCATGGACGACAATCCGCGCCCCCATCGTGCACATCTTGTAAATGATTTGCTTCGGGATAACAACATCGCTCGCCTAGAGGGGCCAGCATGTTTTCCAGATGTGAACCCTATCGAACATGCCTGGGACAGATTTAAAAGGGCTGTTTATGGACGACGTGACCCATCAATCACTCTGAGGGATCTACATCGAATTGCCGTTGAGGAGTGGGCCGATCTGGACCAACAGTGCCATGATGAACTTGTGCTGCGGCGAATACAGTCATGCATCAATGCAAGAGGATGTGCTACTGGATATTAGACGTACCTGTGTGTACAGCAATCTGGACCACCACCTAGTCTCCCAGAGTGACTGCGCGATTTGAGGCGCCATGTCACGGATTGCACAGTCGTTCCCGCCCGAGGTTCGAGTCCTCCCTCGGGCATGGGTGTGTGTGTTGTCGTTAGCGTAAGCTAGTTTAAGTTAGATTAAGTTGTGTGTAAGTCTAGGGACCGATGACCTCAACAGTTTGGTCCCCTAGGAATTCACACACACATTTGAACATTTTTGAACCGCCACCTCTGAAGGTCTCGCTGTATGGTGGTGCAACATGCAATGTGTGGTTTTCATGAGCAATAAAAAGGCCGGAAATGACGTTTACGTTGATCTCTATTCCAATTTTCTGTATAGGTTCCGGAATTCTCCTTACCGAGGAGATGCAAAAGTTTTTTATGAGTGTACGTACAGTTAAATAATTTCGGTCATTTTATATACCATTGATGATAGCTAGCATGGATAAGCGAATTATGTCAGTTTAGAAACAAAACAGCCATTCAGTTATGCAGGATGGAATTTTTCTTGCCCACGTGGAAGACGTAATACGGGTATTCTGCAGGAGAAAGGGATTCGCCTGTAGCTGTCCTTCCGCCTTAGCGACTCGGGTAACAAATGGTGACGTCGGCTCGGAGCGCAAAACACTTTATCAGGCCCGCCGCCTTCTCCAGATCGCAGAATTACGTAAAGCAGTTCGCGCCGCTGCTGCTCTTTAATCCAATTTCCAGCGACGCGATCCGACTGGATTCTCGTACCACTGGCCAACACTTTACTGCAGCTGGGGGGAGCGAAGCGTCTACAAATATCTCCGATCCCATTTAGTAGATACGGGAAAGCTGTAGACAAAACTTCCGCTTTTGTGACGCAGTCTTTGCAATGTCAATGGATCAGGCGATCCTTATTTTCAAAACACGTAGCCAAGGCATTTTGTCCTTTTAAGAGCCCAGGCAAAGTAACTCAACGTTCAGCGAGCCACAGGAGAGTTGAGTGGCGTACCAACGATGCAGAAAACGAACTGCCCCCTTACCCAGCAAAATACGGAACTCATCAAGATAATGAAAAGTTAATCTGTTTCCTTTAAAGATATTAGAATCTACATGATCGATTCCTAACATCGGAAACTGTTCTGATAAAAGTGTTCTACACAGGGTATTTAAAAGTATTCATACAAATTTTGGGGACAGTTTTCTTGCACCAAGCAAAGAAAAAATGTTCACATAAACATAGGCGGAAAAGCTTTCATTTTCGAGTTATTAATGAAATTTGACGTTCATGTGCTAACCACGCAAAACCCAAGAACTTCTCTTGTGTTTTCACATGTTTCACTCATTGTATCCCAGAGAACTGAAAGACCTAACTCGAAGAAAGGCCCCGGGCGTACACGGAATTTCGTCAGAACTACTGACAGCCTTGGGAGAGCCAGCCACAACAAAACTCTTCCATCTGGTGTGCAACATGTGTGAGAAAGGCGAAATACCCAATCACTTCAAGAAGAATATATTAATTCCACTTCCAAAGAAAGCAGGTGCTGACAGGTGCGGATCTTACCGAGCTATGAGTCAAATAAGCCATGGTTGTAAAATACTAACGAGAATTTTATCGGGAGAATGGCAAACTGGTAGAAGCAGATCTCGGGGAAGATCAGTTTGGATTTCGGAGATACGTAGTTACACGTGAGGCAATAATAACCCTACGACGTCTCATAGATAATAGGTTAAGAAAAGACAAAGAAAGCTACGTTTACAGCGTTTGTAGACTTAGTGAAAGCTGTTGACAGTGTTGACTGGAGTACTCTGAAATTCTGCAGATGATGATGTTTTTGTTGTGGTCTCCAGTCCAGAGACTGGTTTGATGCAGCTCTCCATGCTACTCAATCCTGTGCAAGCTTCTTCATCTCCCAATACCTGCTGCAACCTACATCCATCTGAAACTGCTTAGCGTATTCATCTCTTGGTTTCCCTCTACTATTTTTACCCTCCACTCTGCCCTCCAATACTAAATTGGTGATCCCTTGATGCCTCATAACGTGTCCTACCAACCAATCTCTTCTTCTAGTCAAGTTGTGCCAGAAAATCCTCTTCTCCAAAATCAATTCAGTGCCTCCTCATAATTCATGTGATCTATCCAACTAATCATCAGCGTTCTTTTGTAGCACCACATTTCGAAAACTTCAATTCTCTTTTTGTCCAAACTATTTATCGTCCACGTTTCACTTCCACACATGGCTACACTCCATACAAATACTTTCAGAAACGACTCCCTGACACTTAAATCTATAATCGATGTTAACAAATTTCTCTTCTTCAGAAACGCTTTCCTTGCCATTGCCAGTCTACATTTTATATCCTTTCTAATTCAACCATCATCAGTTATTCTGCTCCCCAAATAGGAAAACTCATTTACTACTTAAAGCGTCTCATTTCCTAATCTAATTCCAGTAGGATCACGCGATTTAATTCGACTACATTCCATTATCCTCGTTTGACTTTTGTTGATGTTCATCTTATATCCTCCTTTCAAGACTCTGTCCAATCCGTTCAGTTGCTCTTCCAGGTCCTTTGCTGTCTCTGACAGAATTACAATGTCATCGGCGAACCTCAAAGTTTTTATTTCTTCTCCATGGATTTTAATTCCTACCCCGAATTTTTCTTTTGTTTCCTTTACTGCTCGCTCAATATACAGATCTGCAAGATACCACGTGTGTTAGGGAGAAAGAGGTGTTAATTTTTTATTTAAACTCTGTAAATGAAATGCAAGGAGGGCTGTTCATGATATAAGTGGTTTATTCAGTGAAACTGCATTAAACTGCATATGCAATAATTATTGAAATTTTATCAGATTCATTAAACATTCACTCACAAATAATTGAAATACTGATAAACTAAAATTAAAAAAATGGGTCGCCAGATACTGTAGAAAATATTTTAAAAAAAGACAACAAAAAGAATTGAATTTGCACCAAGTGCTCACAACAAATGAATTATATAAGGTGCCTGCTCTGGTATTTGTCTTTTAACACGAGCATTGTATGACTTCATTCTAATTTAACATATAAATAAAGTACACGTGACGGGTTGACCTGGTGTAATCAATGAGGAAGGAATAAAAAAAACCAGCTGAACATATGACTTTCATAACCAGCAAACGGTGAATACTGTGCCTTGCGTCTTTATGAGCATCTAACACATTGCAAAGAAATTGAAGAAAGCGAAAGAAGAATGCGCAACTAGGAAAGCGGTCGTTTTCTGTATTCCCATGTTCATAGCGTGGTCGCTGTGGCGGTGGAGTCGGCTGATTGCGAGCGGCTGTATCAAGACTGCCGGCGACGTAGTTGATAGCGTCTAACATGCCCTACGCTGAAAATACTGACCAAAACCTGCTACTGGAAGTTATCATTACTGGACGACGGTATGTGTCCATCTGCAAGTGCAAACCTACGTGAAACTGTAATAAACAAAGCTCAAAACTGTTCTGACAGTACTACTATCATCGGACATGTAGTAAATCAAAATGATCCTGAGTTAAGCTCTTGATAACGCCCACAGTGAGTGAAGCTCGCCTACTTGGATCTAACAGACTTTGCTCTCCACGCTGTTTGCGACGAATGCAAAGTGCATTGTCTCATGACAAGCGATAAGAGAATACTTGCGACTTATCGGAAGCAGTCAAGAGTGAACTCCTGCCTCCTCAGAAGCAATATTCGGAATCCTTCATACTAGTGCGCTCCTCGCACCTGGAGAGAGAGAGCCGCTCCCCTCCAGCGTCTTGTCTCCGCCCTGCCGCAAATTACGTAGCTCGTACTATTTTTCAAAGCGAACATTAGATTCTTGTCAATGAAGAAGTCCCTTTCAAAATTTCCTCCCTCGTTGCCGTCGCATTCCGCGAGGAAAAGAGATCCATACCCTGTGTGAGACAGAGTATAAAAATAAACCGAGACTTCTCCCTTTGAGTATTGCCGCTACGTTCCCAGGTGTTCTGCTCGCGGGAAACGGCCAAAATTCCCCGGGCCACTTGAGATTCTGGGACACCCCAGTCGTGCTATTGCTATTCTACTCGCCGCCGTGTCCGCGTTACCTAGAATCGTGACAAAATTGTTTTTCGCTCTAAGTTTTAAGTTTCCGCTGCGTCGACTACACGTGCGAATGTCCACGGCTTCCCTCGACAGCGTGTTGATGCATGCAGCGTCTTCGCGTGCCGCTAATCCTCTGGGGGCCTGCCCTCTGTGAAGCGTGCCGACATGGGCGCGCGACCGCCGCTCGCCCGTGGGCGCACTACCTGTGTCCACCTGGTCGCCGCGCTTCCCAGCTGGGAACGCATCAGAAGAATTCCTTTCATGCACAAAGTGTACCAAGCTTGCAAAGAGAAGAATCATAGCCCTTTACCGATGCTTAATGACACAATAATTCACCTCCATCACACTTCATATATTGCCATAAAGTAATGACTGATTTTAAAAGCAGTTAAAAACATGAAAAGCTTTGACACTTTTCATCAGACTCCTGTTGCAAATAATTTTTATAGGGAGTGTGGCTTACTTCATGCGCAGTAAGTCATATGTACAAATAAAAATTTTAAACCCTGTATCTCTGGGTGTGTAAGACAAATTTCTATCATTGAACAGCTGTTTTTGCGGATTTGGCAAGGATTTACACCTGGCCAACACCAGCATAAATAAATACATTATTAGTTTCCCACTCACAGTATTCATACCTTTACAATGACATCCTATCAAAATCTTATTTCTTGTCTAAGTGCCACTATTGAATGTCTAACAGAAAAACATGTGAAATTTCCCGAAAACTGGCAGAAATGCCTTCAAAAATGTGAGCATATAAAGCTTACATCCTAACGTCACCAAGACATAAGAAACTTCTACTCCGAATTTTTCTTTTGTTTCCTTTACTGCTTGCTCAATATACAGATTTGCAAGATACCACGTGTGTGAGGGAGAAAGAGGTGTGAATTTTTTACGTTAGTATTAAAAACAGTTTCTTGGCCAATGCCGTGAGGAAAAAATAAGAAAAGCTTGTCTATTATTGACTGACAAGAAAACTTTACCTTCTGCAAAAACATTAAAACGTTAAATTTCAAATTGCGCTCTTCAGAGCTAATAAAACAAAAGTGAAACTGAAGCAAACATATTAAAAATGTCCTACGTCTTTCGGCAGAGTACCTAATATTATATTTAACAGATTACAGACATCCTTATTAGTATTTACATACGCTCACATGAGCAACATTTGTTTTATGTCGTACACTTACAGCATCCATACCAACTCTGTATTCTGTTTGCAGTCATTCATTCATTTTAAGTTTTCTTTTCAGTATAGATATTTAATCACATATGCTAAACCAAAACAAAATAGCTCTTTACCTCACAACTAACGCTAGAAGATATAAGAACATCATAGTTATGAAATAAAGTCTTAACTAAACACATAAAACATATGAAAAACATAGTAGGCATCAGTTCCCTATAAACATATAATCGTCATACGAGGAACATCTTAACTAACACAAGAACACATAGAACGAGAACACACAAACAAACGAATGCAAAACTTCATGTTGGCAGTCCTATTTGTTGCCTGAAGTGAGGTTCTTTCGGTTCTTTGATTTCTGTGTGTGTAACTGTAGTGCACATATGAAAAAAAGTATTCTCATATTTGTTTTACTTTTAAGGGTCACCTGCTGCTGCTGTTGCACTAATTAGGGATCACTGTTTATAGGGAGAGGGCCGTGAAGCAATTGCAGACTGCTGGATAGGGTTACAGTTCGTTTTCTGCATCCATGGTACGCCACTCAACTCTCCTGTGGCTCGCTGAACGTTGAATTACTTTGCCTGGCCTCTTGATAGACATGCCACAAACATGGTGGCGTTGTGCTGCTGTGTTTGGCCTCTTGATAGACAAGTGTCACCATCATGCGTGTTTTCCACGCTCTTCTTTTCTTCTTGTTGACGCTCATAGTATGGCGTGATTTGGGCGTATTCTTGATGCACGAGAGGACAATTTGGTACGCACCGTTTGTTGCCGCTTGCGCGGTATGGCGCCGGGAAGGTACACTCTTTGACATAAAACTCGACCGGCGGCCGGCCGCTTCAGAGGCTAAGTCCGCGCCGACCGCGACATGGGACAAAAAAACTGGCCAACTCGCTAATTCTCTAAGTCCGGTTATCTGCACAGTCTGGCAACACTGTAGACTGCGGCACTTCCTGGAGGAAAACTTGTCCCATAATAGAAAAACCCTAGGCTGATTACGCCTGTGGTCTAGCGGTAGCGTGCGTTGTTTCTGTTCATAATGTCAGTGGATCGAGAGCAGCTGGCATAAAATTTTTTTATAGCCTCTTCTGTCTGAATGCTGGACACGTGAATGTAATGGTAGGCAGATTCAATCTATTTCGCTTTCTGACACACCGATATCAAAATTTTATCCAGTAACGATTTTGCGGCAGATTTCCTGCAGACTGTCCTCCTCTGGACGCCGTATGCGGCAAAGCTCCGGGATCCACTGGCTGGCTACCGGCAGCGGCCGTGGCGACAGCAGCGGCGCTGCTCTCCCCCGTTCTTTATCGACTAACGCCTGCTACCGCTCATCGCTTTTGATGATTTAAAACGCTTTATTATTAAATGTTGCTCCACAGAAAATTTCTACAATTTCCATTCGCGCCCTAAAGCAACGGAGACAGACGCCCTGATTAGTAGGCGGGTATTATATTACATTAATCGGCAAGAGCTGAGTATGGCCCGAAATTAATTTTATAGACTGGGCCGAAATTAAACCACCTCGCTACACTCGATGAATTTATAAATGCTTCATACCTCGTTTCTTTTCCTTTCAAACTCAATTATTTGTGCAACTTTTGGTCAATGTTCAGATGTTTTCGGGAAGCCAGAGTGAGCGTCTGTGGTGTAAAGTGTATTACTGTTCTTGTTTCATTCCTTATGGTAAGTCTATGCGATAAACTGTGTGAATACCTTGCAATGCATGCTCTGTAGCAGTGCAGGAAAACTGCACGTTTGGAGTCCCATGTATGGGTTCATGAAGTATTTAATGTTGATCGGAAGTGATAGTTAAGGTCATCAGATTTAAACCAGAAAAATTTGTCGTTTTGGAAGTTTCAGAGAACGGAAAGGAATTGTTAACGCCGGTGTTAGAAAACGTCTACAGTTAAATGCCATTGCAAAAATTTAGAAGAAGGGAACTATATTAATCAACATGAGCACTTCATAACAACCTCTTGACATGTTAGACCTATGTGACGAACAAAGCTCAAATTTATATCGTTGACAGTCGGTTTGAATCTTTTCAGGACCTATTTTACAGTGAAGCACCTTGGCATTTGCAAAGCAGACATCCATGATATTAACTTAATTTACTAAGTCGAAATTCGGACGAAGATTGATGTTTAAAGGCATTCTTCAGATTTCGTATAAGGAATTTTTACTAGCAGTTTGCAACTCCATTAATTAAAATGGAAAATAAAAGGTTGTAGTCAGCGGCTTCCACTGAGATTAGAACTGCTATGTCATACAGTACGAGCACCGCAACGCACAAGGGAACCTCTTTTTTTTCAATTTTGCTTTTTTTCTTTTACTTTTTTTGACGATTACCCCTTTTCTCTCTCTTATTTTAAAGCCCCTTAGGAAAATGGCACTAAAAAAATGAAACTAACTGCCACCGCCCCTTTTCATCCTATAACAAAAAAAAACATCTGATCCACTTCAGCCGTTGGCTCCTGACTAAATCTACCCCAGAGAGCTGCCTATATACCAGGGGAAATTTGGGGATTCAGGGTTAGGGCTAGCCTTACAAACAAAACAAAATCTTCCTTTTTCTGAATTTTATTTTTATTTTCATTTTTTTGGTTTAATTGTGTTGTGTAATTGATCAGACGCCTTCTGCGCCCCGCTGGCAATATGTTGAGTCACGTCTTCTCGAAATTGAAGTGTTCCGTTCAATAGTTCAGAAATGTTCATTGGTTCCAACAGGAAACCTTCTTCACTCTTGGCTTAACACATTCCAGCTGCGAGGCGGGTCGTGGAAAGCACTCCCAAGGAAGTTCCAGAAAAATTGTCTGTATTTTGGGTGACGGACAACGACATAATGACGGTCGTTGAGGTATGTCCAAAAATCGAGTACTGAGTGTACAGTTTGTCCAAATAGGTAGTGAATGGCATGTCCGCGAATCCAGTTCACAGCATTGGTCTTTGTCCGAGGAAACTAGTCACGTCCCGGAACTAATAAAGAAAGGGGAGTATTCCGATTCAGAATGTCCCGCGTTAGAAAAGCCACAATACGACGAATAACCTCTGAGCTAACGACACACTGGCGACAACAGACGGACTATAGTCACTGCGATTTTGCCTGAGCCTCAAAACGCAACCTTAAAACACACAAACAGGTGTTACTTATGTGAAGAACGCCGTTCTTGGAGTCCAGAAATTAAATATACTTTCTAAGTGTCTCATCTTACAGTGGATTATATCGTACGAGTCTTCGATGTGGAAAACAAATGTCAAGTGAATTTAGCGAGGTAATGCCGGCCTACACCCGGAAGTAAATGCACTCTCACAGTGTTGACAAATACTTGCTACGACGCTGCCATTTCTCGGCTCTCTTACGAGGCAGCTCTTCAGCGAAATGCTTGCCGTGATTCTCCGATACGGTTCTTCATAGTGGAGACGCGCGCGCACGTTTGTTTTTTATGCGGCGTTCTCCCCAGATGGTTTCTGACGTCGCCTTGTGGGCTATGTATACATCTGAGACATTCAATTATCATTAATCCAGAATGATACCAGTATCAGCTTCCGGCGTGGAAGAAGGCTGTTGACGCCGACATTATATCATTTCAACGTATGGAAAGCAGAACGGGTCATTCAATGTTTCTCATTCAACATAAAGCATGTGAGATAATTTTCCGTAACGTTCATAATCATCTAAAAATACAAACGAAGTAAAATTACATCGGAAGCTTATTCGAATTGAATATAATGTAAGATACCAAACGCTTTGCACCTCGATGTCGAATATGTCCACGTGCAATCTTTTGCAGCATACACATAGAATATCATGATTACCACGAGAATGAAGAAATATGTTGGTAAGGATGGAAGCAAGAAGAGACGCAGTCAACAAATATTCCGTTCCTCATGGCATTCATTTCATTTGAGACGTAAGAAGAGGTAAAGCGGGATATTACTTTCGTTAACACCAAAGATATGCCGCACATATTGATAACGAGGAAGTCTGCGTCTTCATACGTTTCCTCCTTGAAATATGTGTGCTCTATTATATACTAATTAGCCTGATCATTGTTTCAGTGATGTTACCCTCTTGTTTGACCCCGTAACGATGAACAGATTCCAAATGCATGGCCCTGCATGAAAGTAGTAGCTGTTCGAACCCGTCCTGGGTTGTTTTTTGTGTTTTATTGCTTGGAATTCTAGAAGCAGACCACTGTGCCTTCCCTCCTCGTGGGTTAGGTCTCAAAACTAAACCGCTTTTTATCCAATGGCATAATTTATTCAGACAGCATCAGCACAATACTATCAAACAAAGTCTTCCATTTACAGTTGCAACACTCTAACCAGCACTGACCGAAGTGTAATCCACGGTCATCGTCAGAAATTAGCAGCTGTCTGCTACTGTGGCAAAGTCCGTACTACACTTTCGATTACGCAGCACCATTTTATCTGTTGACACTGTGTAGTTGCAGAGTTGTGCCAGCATGTCTGTCCTCACATTGTCGACTTTATGTATCTCACTTCTCCTGTAGCGTTGATCACGAGGAGCGGAAGTAAATGAGTGTATTCTGCATGACGTAACATTCAGTATTCCCTTCTTTCATAGCCACTCTTCCTGTGCACCGATACTAAATAGGGATGTGAAAACTCTTGAAAGTGAGAGAATGACAACAATAATCGTAACAAGAACAAGCAAATTATGAATGATGTTTATTCCAACGCAGAACGAGAATGGCTTTAAATATAAAAATCTATATCTATATCCATATCTATTGATCTTTGAGTTGGCACAATGCAAATATATTCTTAGCATTTAGTTACTGAATTTAGTTCTGGATGTTTGCAGAGAAAAGGAAAAGTCGGTACTCCTCGCTGGTGTAATATAATCCATATTACTCATCAATATAAAAAGACAATATTATGGGAATTTAGCAGGATTACTCAACATGAATTCTGAAATTGGGTGACTGACCGCACAGGTGCTAAACGTCGTCAAGAGTATACGATGTCCTAATCGCATTAGGAATATGAAGATCGTCTTCGACAGCTCGCAATTTTCACATTGCTTTCTCCACCCTACTCCAGATAGCCCTCGGTGGAGTTGCACTACGTTGCCAATGTAATGGAAGGCCTTCAATCCGACAACAGACCACATATTGAAAAATACAAGCGAATTCTCTTGCAGCGTAAGCTTATTGTAACTAATCTAAAATTTATTGGAAAGGAACATTGTCCTATTCAAAAAAAGTAAAATGTTACGCACTGTTGACGTCAAACGGACATTATCTATGTCCTGTCTTGTGTCCTACTCATCTATTATATCAAGTGTACTATCAAAATGATTATATATAATGGATGATAATGTAATGCATTGATAGCAGATGGTGGGTTCACAACAGTATTGATGCGAAAATAAAACAGAAGTTCGCAAAAGTGCAGTTGTGCATTTTCGTACGTTTTCACCTCGAGATGTACAGTCGTGCTCAAAAGTATCCGAACGACCTGAATTGCATTTCACCTGATTCACATGCAAACGGCATAACGCAGCTGTCTAGCAGGTCCTCTAATCGCTCCTTCGCCGGCCGGAGAGGCCGTGCGGTTCTAGGCGCTACAGTCTGGAGCCGAGCGACCGCTACGGTCGCAGGTTCGAATCCTGCCTCGGGCATGGATGTGTGTGATGTCCTAAGGTTAGTTAGGTTTAATTAGTTCTAAGTTCTAGGCGACTGATGACCTCAGAAGTTAAGTCGCATAGTTCTCAGAGCCATTTTAATCGCTCCTTGGTACAGTCGTTTGACTGGTTCCAACAAGTCACCACTAGAAAACACTGCTTTGTATCGCAATAACTCAAGATGTAAAGTAATACCATGATACTAAAAATATCAGGGAACACCTTATCACAGATAAGACTGTCCTTAAGGCTTGTAAGCTCACATTTATTACAATAAATGACATACCTGAAATGTTACCACACTCATTATTACATCAGATTGGTAATGCACGTAGTACGTTCGTCGTATTCATGATTTCCTCTTCAAGGTAACTTACCGTACTTATTATTTAACACAAAATGACTTTAAAATTTTAAGTTATTTACGAGCAGCTAGTTGAGAATATGTATGAACTTCAAATGACACGACGAACCGTCTTGTTCCGTATATTTATTCAAACCCAGCTCATGCAGACTAAGCAAAGATTTCGTGAGTGACGGAAACTAACAGTCATTCCTGATTAGGCATACAGAGAGTGATATACCTCGATTTTAGACAGTATCAGTTAGCAAATATCAACTTTAAATTGCATAACGCAAACATTTTTAACAGACGCGAATTCCTACCCAGCATCTATTGTCCCTGTTAACGAACTACGGGAGATGTTAAATATTGCTTCTTCACAAGTAACTTACTTGAAATGCCGTGATTTAAAGCTTTGTGTTGGACACAGATTCGAACCCAGAACCTAATCGGATTGCTATCGAAGCACAGTCAAATGTGACATATCGGATTTTCGTGGCAGTAGCTAGATGTTTTAACTGAAATGACGAGACGAAACATTAATTTTTTCCTTCCCAGGCACCAACCCGGCACCTATCGCTGTTATATTCTAGAGAAAACGAACGTTAAATATGGGTTTGTTGCACCAGCAGTGACATGTGAGCATGTTTGAACTAGAAATAATACGACGAAGAGTTCAGCGCTCACTGGGAATAGAGCCCCACACATATCGTTGTTGACTACACACAAAGAGACGTCAGCTACCGAACTTTTCTCCACCAGCTGCTCAGAATAACATCTTGAACTTACAGTCATCTCGCAAATAGTTCTGTGTCTCACTGGGAGTTAAAAACATCAGATATCGTTAGTGTTGACAACGAATGAAGATACATTAAAAATCAAAATAATTATCCACCAGCAGATAGGTGTTCTCATGCTAGAGCTTGATAATACATAATTAAATCTTTAGTGCCGGGCCAGGATTCGATCCCATTGTGGAGATGTTGAGGAATCTGCAGTTTTGAACAAACAACAAATAGTTTCCAGTTTCAGTCTCACTGATTGCAACGTTTTTATCCCTTCTGTGAAGGAGCTACAAGCAGGCAGATCAAACATCAATAAGGAAATCGCGAGAAAATACTTTCGGCTCATAGTGCCGCTGCACAACAGGCTCTTTCCGCTGCTGACAAACGAATTTTGGGTTTCTAGGAATACGTAATTATACTTATGAAATGCCACATTTGCATACCTCTTGAGTATGACACAGCATACCAATTAAACACAGACCCAAACAAAATCTAAGTGAGTAGTATTTTACTAATTCGTGTCGATAGAGGCACGCTTGTGTACAGATACTCGGTTTCATTAAAACAGACTTTCGTCGTAACGTTATAGTGGTTATTTTTATTTCATTTCTTATAAGACAGTTAAAGCTGTCAAACAAAGTTTGAAGAAGAATAAAATCTCACTACCACTCGACAGCTAATGTAGAAAATACTTTTCTGACATATTATGGCACGATGCGCTCTCCCTATACATCTTCGAGATGCATCTGCTGCCTGGTGTCTATTAAACCTGAATAGAACAAAAGTCACAGTAGTTAGCCCTTTTTCCACATGCTACTACTTTGGGTTGAGAAGTGAAGGGAATTATGTTCAAAGTTCCATTAGATTGATAACTTCAGCAGACAGCAGAATTGCGTTTTAAAAAATGTAGCACTGAATGTATTCGAACTCGCGACATCTTATCTACGCTACTAGCTGACACGTAACTACAACAGCTCCAGAGCTCGACAACTATTCCTCCAGAACTTTTGGATTCCACAGCACTGTGAGATTATGCATATGGCCAGGTCTTGACTTCTGAGAGACAAACAGTTACAGCTTTTTATTGGACTGAACGACGTTTTCTACAAACAGATAGCGCAATAGAATAGCTCAAGTGGAAAGGAACACTTCCTATTTAAACTTCTGCATCCTACACTGTTGGCAGTTCTGTGTAGGTGGCAGTTACGTGCTTTTATTTCGGTGATTACAAAATAGAGTCGAATGTATGCACTGGGTAGCCGAGACAGCTAGTTCATGGTGATTCGGTCAACCAAGTAAATGAATTTACTGAACATGCTGCAAATTGCTACAGGGAGCCTGTGTGTCAAAATTCTCATCCAGTGTGGCGCAACGGCGTTACGATAGAAAGAGGAGTCGCAGAGAAGAGGATTTCGTGGTCTGTTGGATGGATGGTAGGTTGTTATACCTACGGTTTGGGTTCGATTCCCACTTCTGTCAATGATTTTAGATAGGGAGAGACAGATTCCATTCTCTCCTGGCTACACCAAGTGAAGAAGATATAATGGCAGTGTGGTCTGAAAATTCACATTAAAGATGATATTCGTTCTCTACCAAGTAGACGGTAGGTTGAACCACAATAAAGTCTGGAGTGGCGACAGGTAGAAACTCTATCACCAGTAACCTTTCTTATACTAGTTATTTATTTCAAGTGACGAAACAAACGCTATGTATGGTCACAGGACACCTTTCCCATCTTTTATCTGAGCTTCTGTATGTCGATAAAATTGGTACTGAACTGGGAATGCAACTCAGACCGCCCTTAACGCGGAATTTGATCCCTTCGTGACAATATAGCTCGGCTACAATTTGTTGTTTGTTCAAAACTGCAGATTCCTCAACATCTCCACAATGGGATCGAATCCTGGCCCGGCACTAAAGATTTAATTATATATTATCAAGCTCTAGCATGAGAACACCTATCTGCTGGTGGACAATTATTTTGATTTTTAATGTATCTTCATTCGTTGTCAACACTAACGATATCTGATGTTTTTAACTCCCAGTGAGACACAGAACTATTTGCGAGATGACTGTAAGTTCAAGATGTTATTCTGAGCAGCTGGTGGAGAAAAGTTCGGTAGCTGACGTCTCTTTGTGTGTAGTCAACAACGATGTGTGTGGGGCTCTATTCCCAGTGAGCGCTGAACTCTTCGTCGTATTATTTCTAGTTCAAACATGCTCACATGTCACTGCTGGTGCAACAAACCCATATTTAACGTTCGTTTTCTCTAGAATATAACAGCGATAGGTGCCGGGTTGGTGCCTGGGAAGGAAAAAATTAATGTTTCGTCTCGTCATTTCAGTTAAAACATCTAGCTACTGCCACGAAAATCCGATATGTCACATTTGACTGTGCTTCGATAGCAATCCGATTAGGTTCTGGGTTCGAATCCGTGTCCAACACAAAGCTTTAAATCACGGCATTTCAAGTAAGTTACTTGTGAAGAAGCAATATTTAACATCTCCCGTAGTTCGTTAACAGGGACAATAGATGCTGGGTAGGAATTCGCGTCTGTTAAAAATGTTTGCGTTATGCAATTTAAAGTTGATATTTGCTAACTGATACTGTCTAAAATCGAGGTATATCACTCTCTGTATGCCTAATCAGGAATGACTGTTAGTTTCCGTCACTCACGAAATCTTTGCTTAGTCTGCATGAGCTGGGTTTGAATAAATATACGGAACAAGACGGTTCGTCGTGTCATTTGAAGTTCATACATATTCTCAACTAGCTGCTCGTAAATAACTTATAATTTTAAAGTCATTTTGTGTTAAATAATAAGTACGGTAAGTTACCTTGAAGAGGAAATCATGAATACGACGAACGTACTACGTGCATTACCAATCTGATGTAATAATGAGTGTGGTAACATTTCAGGTATGTCATTTATTGTAATAAATGTGAGCTTACAAGCCTTAAGGACAGTCTTATCTGTGATAAGGTGTTCCCTGATATTTTTAGTATCATGGTATTACTTTACATCTTGAGTTATTGCGATACAAAGCAGTGTTTTCTAGTGGTGACTTGTTGGAACCAGTCAAACGACTGTACCAAGGAGCGATTAAAATGGCTCTGAGAACTATGCGACTTAACTTCTGAGGTCATCAGTCGCCTAGAACTTAGAACTAATTAAACCTAACTAACCTTAGGACATCACACACATCCATGCCCGAGGCAGGATTCGAACCTGCGACCGTAGCGGTCGCTCGGCTCCAGACTGTAGCGCCTAGAACCGCACGGCCTCTTCGGCCGGCGAAGGAACGATTAGAGGACCTGCTAGACAGCTGCGTTATGCCGTTTGCATGTGAATCAGGTGAAATGCAATTCAGGTCGTTCGGATACTTTTGAGCACGACTGTACATCTCGAGGTGAAAACGTACGAAAATGCACAACTGCACTTTTGCGAACTTCTGTTTTATTTTCGCATCAATACTGTTGTGAACCCACCATCTGCTATCAATGCATTACATTATCATCCATTATATATAATCATTTTGATAGTACACTTGATATAATAGATGAGTAGGACACAAGACAGGACATAGATAATGTCCGTTTGACGTCAACAGTGCGTAACATTTTACTTTTTTTGAATGGGACAATGTTCCTTTCCAATAAATTTTAGATTAGTTACAATAAGCTTACGCTGCAAGAGAATTCGCTTGTATTTTTCAATATGTGGTCTGTTGTCGGATTGAAGGCCTTCCATTACATTGGCAACGTAGTGCAACTCCACCGAGGGCTATCTGGAGTAGGGTGGAGAAAGCAATGTGAAAATTGCGAGCTGTCGAAGACGATCTTCATATTCCTAATGCGATTAGGACATCGTATACTCTTGACGACGTTTAGCACCTGTGCGGTCAGTCACCCAATTTCAGAATTCATGTTGAGTAATCCTGCTAAATTCCCATAATATTGTCTTTTTATATTGATGAGTAATATGGATTATATTACACCAGCGAGGAGTACCGACTTTTCCTTTTCTCTGCAAACATCCAGAACTAAATTCAGTAACTAAATGCTAAGAATATATTTGCATTGTGCCAACTCAAAGATCAATAGATATGGATATAGATATAGATTTTTATATTTAAAGCCATTCTCGTTCTGCGTTGGAATAAACATCATTCATAATTTGCTTGTTCTTGTTACGATTATTGTTGTCATTCTCTCACTTTCAAGAGTTTTCACATCCCTATTTAGTATCGGTGCACAGGAAGAGTGGCTATGAAAGAAGGGAATACTGAATGTTACGTCATGCAGAATACACTCATTTACTTCCGCTCCTCGTGATCAACGCTACAGGAGAAGTGAGATACATAAAGTCGACAATGTGAGGACAGACATGCTGGCACAACTCTGCAACTACACAGTGTCAACAGATAAAATGGTGCTGCGTAATCGAAAGTGTAGTACGGACTTTGCCACAGTAGCAGACAGCTGCTAATTTCTGACGATGACCGTGGATTACACTTCGGTCAGTGCTGGTTAGAGTGTTGCAACTGTAAATGGAAGACTTTGTTTGATAGTATTGTGCTGATGCTGTCTGAATAAATTATGCCATTGGATAAAAAGCGGTTTAGTTTTGAGACCTAACCCACGAGGAGGGAAGGCACAGTGGTCTGCTTCAAGAATTCCAAGCAATAAAACACAAAAAACAACCCATGAAGGGTTCGAACAGCTACTACTTTCATGCAGGGCCATGCATTTGGAGTCTGTTCATCGTTACGGGGTCAAACAAGAGGGTAACATCACTGAAACAATGATCAGGCTAATTAGTATATAATAGAGCACACATATTTCAAGGAGGAAACGTATGAAGACGCAGACTTCCTCGTTATCAATATGTGCGGCATATCTTTGGTGTTAACGAAAGTAATATCCCGCTTTACCTCTTCTTACGTCTCAAATGAAATGAATGCCATGAGGAACGGAATATTTGTTGACTGCGTCTCTTCTTGCTTCCATCCTTACCAACATATTTCTTCATTTTCGTGGTAATCATGATATTCTATGTGTATGCTGCAAAAGATTGCACGTGGACATATTCGACATCGAGGTGCAAAGCGTTTGGTATCTTACATTATATTCAATTCGAATAAGCTTCCGATGTAATTTTACTTCGTTTGTATTTTTAGATGATTATGAACGTTACGGAAAATTATCTCACATGCTTTATGTTGAATGAGAAACATTGAATGACCCGTTTTGCTTTCCATAGGTTGAAATGATATAATGTCGGCGTCAACAGCCTTCTTCCACGCCGGAAGCTGATACTGGTATCATTCTGGATTAATGATAATTGAATGTCTCAGATGTATACATAGCCCACAAGGCGACGTCAGAAACCATCTGGGGAGAACGCCGCATAAAAAACAAACGTGCGCGCGCGTCTCCACTATGAAGAACCGTATCGGAGAATCACGGCAAGCATTTCGCTGAAGAGCTGCCTCGTAAGAGAGCCGAGAAATGGCAGCGTCGTAGCAAGTATTTGTCAACACTGTGAGAGTGCATTTACTTCCGGGTGTAGGCCGGCATTACCTCGCTAAATTCACTTGACATTTGTTTTCCACATCGAAGACTCGTACGATATAATCCACTGTAAGATGAGACACTTAGAAAGTATATTTAATTTCTGGACTCCAAGAACGGCGTTCTTCACATAAGTAACACCTGTTTGTGTGTTTTAAGGTTGCGTTTTGATGCTCAGGCAAAATCGCAGTGACTATAGTCCGTCTGTTGTCGCCAGTGTGTCGTTAGCTCAGAGGTTATTCGTCGTATTGTGGCTTTTCTAACGCGGGACATTCTGAATCGGAATACTCCCCTTTCTTTATTAGTTCCGGGACGTGACTAGTTTCCTCGGACAAAGACCAATGCTGTGAACTGGATTCGCGGACATGCCATTCACTACCTATTTGGACAAACTGTACACTCAGTACTCGATTTTTGGACATACCTCAACGACCGTCATTATGTCGTTGTCCGTCACCCAAAATACAGACAATTTTTCTGGAACTTCCTTGGGAGTGCTTTCCACGACCCGCTTCGCAGCTGGAAGTGTTAAGCCAAGAGTGAAGAAGGTTTCCTGTTGGAACCAATGAACATTTCTGAACTATTGAACGGAACACTTCAATTTCGAGGAGACGTGACTCAACATATTGCCAGCGGGGCGCAGAAGGCGTCTGATCGATTACACAACACAAATAAACCAAAAACAATGAAAATAAAAATAAAATTCAGAAAAAGGAAGATTTTGTTTTGTTTGTAAGGCTAGCCCATTTAACTGTAGACGTTTTCTAACACCGGCGTTAACAATTCCTTTCCGTTCTCTGAAACTTCCAAAACGACAAATTTTTCTGGTTTAAATCTGATGACCTTAACTATCACTTCCGATCAACATTAAATACTTCATGAACTCATACATGGAACTCCAATTGTGCAGTTTTCCTGCACTGCTACAGAGCATGCATTGCAAGGTATTCACACAGTTTATCGCATAGACTTACCATAAGGAATGAAACAAGAACAGTAATACACTTTACACCACAGATGCTCACTCTGGCTTGACGACAACATCCGAACATTGACCAAAAGTTGCACAAATAATTGAGTTTGAAAGGAAAAGAAACGAGGTATGAAGCATTTATAAATTCATCGAGTGTAGCGAGGTGGTTTAATTTCGGCCCAGTCTATAAAATTAATTTCGGGCCATACTCAGCTCTTGCCGATTAATGTAATATAATACCCGCCTACTAATCAGGGCGTCTGTCTCCGTTGCTTTAGGGCGCGAATGGAAATTGTAGAAATATTCTATGGAGCAACATTTAATAATAAAGCGTTTTAAATCATCAAAAGCGATGAGCGGTAGCAGGCGCTTGTCGATAAAGAACGGGGGAGTGCAGTGCCACTGCTGTCGCCACGGCCGCTGCCGGTAGCCAGCCAGTGGATCCCGGAGCTTCGCCGCATACGGCGTCCAGAGGAGGACAGTCTGCAGGAAATCTGCCGCAAAATCGTTACTGGATAAAATTTTGGTATCGGTGTGTCAGAAAGCGAAATAGATTGAATCTGCCTACCATTACATTCACGTGTCCAGTACTCAGACAGAAGAGGCTATAAAAAAATTTTATGCCAGCTGCTCTCGATCCACTGACATTATGAACAGAAACAACGCACGCTACCGCTAGACCACAGGCGTAATCAGCCTAGGGTTTTTCTATTATGGGACAAGTTTTCCTCCAGGAAGTGCCGCAGTCTACAGTGTTGCCAGACTGTGCAGATAACTGGACTTAGAGAATTAGCGAGTTGGCCAGTTTTTTTGTCCCATGTCGCGATCGGAGCGGACTTAGCCTCTGAAGCGGCCAGCCTCTCAAAGTTCCTTGTCGTTTCTGTGTACAGAACTTTAAAGTACATTTTAGAAACAAATACAAATCTCCCCTACTTACATTCATTTACATGTTATTATAGTAAAGCCCTTGTTGCTGGTCACCTCCCGTGACCTTTCCATACATCACAATTTACTGCAGAACTTGTCAATCGTTCCATCGTTATTTTCATTTAAATGGACTGAGTTATTTTACTCAATTCAGTTATAAAAGTTACATCCACTTTTATTAAATGGTTCAAATGGCTCTGAGCACTATGGAACTTAACATTTATGGTCATCAGTCCCCTACAACTTAGAACTACTTAAACCTAACTAACCTAAGGACATCACACAACACTCAGTCATCACGCATTTTTATTACAATAATAAGCAAAACAATATAACCCATACCCGCGGTGGTCTAGCAGTTCTAGGCTCTCAGTCCGGAACCTCGCGACTGCTACAGTCGCAGGTTCGAATCCTGCCTCGGGCGTTGATGTGTCTGATGTCCTTAGGTTAGTTAGGTTTAAGTAGTTCTAAGTTCTAGGGGACTGGTGACCACAGCTGTTAAGTCCCACAGTGCTCAGAGCCATTTGAACCAATATAACCTATACCAACCTAACTATCTAGGCCTTTGGATTACAAAACAAAATAGCATTTCTATGAAAATATACATTTACAGTCTTCTTTCTATCTGTTTACTAATAGTTTTTAAAAATAATATTCCAGCTGGAATCTCGTCTTACGTTCTTTTCTATCGTACTTTTATGTTTGGGACAAGTGGATGTGCTCAGGAATTTAAGGATGGCCATTTGTTAGTATTCTAATCACATGCCATGGCATTCTTCCATCTAGCACTAACTACATTTTCCTTTCCCCCTGCATCTAACTACCTTCCACTTACTACTTTCTATGTAAACTTAGTAGTTCCGTTGACCTTATTCCTTTTCTTCTGTGTTCTTCCCTGTAAATTGGTGGAAATACACATACACTCCCCTATTTCTCGATAATACAAAACGAGTTGTCCTACTTTGAACTCTCTCGATGTACTCCGGTAATCCTATTGGGTAAGGATCCCACACCGAGCAGCAGTACCCCACAAAAGGACGCACAAGCGTAGTGTGTAGGCAATCTCTTTAGTAGATCTGGTGCGTCTTCCAAGTGTTCTGCGAATAAAACACGGTCTTTGGTTTGCCTTCACCACAACATTTTCTACGTGTTCTTTCCGATTTAAGTTGGACGTAATTGTAGTTCCTAGGTATTTAGTTGAATTTACGGCCTTTAGATTTGACTGATTTATCGTGTAACCGGAGTTAACGGATTCCTTTTAGCACTCGTTATTTAGGGTCAATTATCAATTTCCGCACCATACACATCTAAACAGATTCTGATGAATCTGTACTAGACGATAAACGACAGCATCATCTGCAAGCAACCTAAGTTGCTACTCAGATTGGCTCCTAAATCGATTATATACGTAACGAACAGCAGAGGTCCTATAACACTACCTTGGGGAACGCCAGCAATCACTTCTATTTTACTCGATGAGTTTCTGTCAATTACTACGAACTTCCCTGACAGGGAATCAGTAATCCAGTCGCATAAATGAGACAATATTCCATGAACATATAATCGGATTACAAGCCATTCGTGAGGTACGCTGTCAAAAGGCTTCTGGAAATCTAGAAATTCGGAATTACTTTGAAATTCCCAGTCTATTGGACTCAACACAATTTGTGAGTAAAGAGGTAGTTGTGTTCCAGAAAAACGATGTTTTCTAAATCCGTATTTAGTATGTGTCAATACAAATATATTCTGGAACATTAGACGTTATTTATATTACCGTTTGATTTGAAAACGAAGGATGAAATAAATATTTGTCTATTTATTTACGAATATGTGGCTCGGCAGGAACTTAAGAGGGCAGCTTAAATCACCATCACTGAAACAAGGAGCAGGGAAATGTATATTCTTCGTTGTCACATATACTGTGCTACTTGAGGAGGGAAGGGAGAAGAGCAGGTGTTGTGAATGCGCAAGGTGAGGTGCTTTTTATATCACTACAGCTTGGAACAGACGCGTATTTTAGGTTAAAAGCCTTGTATTTGAAATAAACAGGATATTGCTTTGTCTCGCAGTCCCGTTTTATGTGGTTTTGAAACACTCTGATCGAAGGTTTGTTCTCACTTCGTTTACCCGTTAGAAACTGACTTCACACGTTAGGTGTTACTAACATAATAGTGTAGAAAGAATGCTTACTTAGCGACAAGTTCCCATGTCGATGATTTATTCATTGGAGATCGTCACAACTAAAATAAAATTTCATGGAATAGCGTCTATGCGATGACGATGACCAAATAGAGGCCGATATACTGGCTCTCACTTAAAACCTTCTTCCATTTTACTCTGTTTTTTTTTCTGAGAACAGACACTGATTGCTGACAGTATTTCAGCGATGGGTTCGTGCTCTACGATGGTAACGCGGAACAACGCACACATATCGTGAATACCTGTCCGCATCTCGTGATCTCGCTGTCGCGTTCTCGCTTCCTGAGTACGGGGTCCCGGGTTCGATTCCCGGCGGGGTCAGGGATTTTCAGCTTCCTCGACATGACTGGGTGTTTGTGTTGTACTCATCATTTCATCATCATTCACGAAAGTGGCGAGATTGGACTGAGCAAAGTTTGGGATTTTGTAAGGGCGCTGACAACCGCACAGTTGAGCGCCCAACAGACCAAACATCATCATCATCATCATCATCTTCATCATCATCGTGAACACCTCAAGAGGGCCTTTCTCGATTAATGGGGCCACCATACTGTGAACAGCATGCCAGTGACTCAAAACGCATTACATGTGAACGGTGCATCGGACGAGCAACTGTATTCTGGCAGTATGGAGGATGCAATATAAATACCATATTTCATCACAGTATATTACTTGTCCAAGCATGATATAGTGAGTGAACGTCACAGGAGTTTTCAGGCAATCTCAGAGGCAAACAGCAGGCAACACCACTTAGATTAAGGTTGCCTGTGGGCTGAGCAAACCACCTACTAAGAGGAGTCATACAAGTCTGATGCCCCCGAAACGCCTGGTTAATCCACAGGACAGAACAGGTAGTTGGAATAGTGGAAAGGGGACCAACAATGAACTGCTGTCAGTTACACTCGAACTCTTATAACTTTATTTAGTTGCCCAAACATTACAGCGCAAATTTCCGAGCTTAACTATCGACTGTATATGTCACACAGTCTTGTGTCTTGAGGGCACAACCTCTTTAATTTTGAAAACGGCTGAAGGCCCATGGTTCAAAACACAACTACAATAAATTTTTACAAGGCAGGAAGTCCAACGCTTTACCCTTAAATAATTTTTTTAAGTGAGGCTGAAGGTCCAAACAATGTAAGATTTAACAATTAAGGCATTTAAATTTTAAGACAGCTGAAGTCCCGTGATTAAAAAAACTCAACTACAATAAATTCTCAAAAGGCGGAAGGCCCAAAGCTTCATCCAGAAAAAAAAATATTTAAAATGAGGCAGAAGGCCCAAACAATCTAAGACTCAACAAATAAGAAATGTTAATTTTAAGACAGCTGAAGGCCCATGATTGAAAAACACAACTACAGTGAATTTTGAAAAGGCATAAGGTCCAAAGTTTTATCAAAAAAATAATTAAATGAGGCTGAGGGCCCGAACAGTGCAAGACTTGACAAGCAAGGAACTTTCAATTTTAAGATGACTGAAGGCCCATTATTTAAAACCCATCTAAAAGCATACAGATTTAAACCATAGGCTATGGGCCATTAAGATGCACGATCAAACACCAATGAGAAAAGGCTGTACAACCAGCGGCACTCAGAAGTTTCCAGGAGTTGGTCTGCATTTGAAATATTAACGTTCGCTTAGGAGAGACAGGTAGTCGGCCCAACTATATCCGATCCGCCGGCAACCCATCCAAGAGACAGTCAACGGACCCACTGACAAGACGACTTGCTTTACACCCAAGCAGTACATAAGGAACTCCAAAGAAAAATGTAAAAGGTGTAGCCATCCACAACCAAGTCTGCATAAGCTGTCAAAACTACACACACGTGTTGGACAGCGACAACATGGTGAGGAAACGACACTGCCTGAATTTTACGTCAATGGCCAGGGCAGGTAACAACGCTAACGGCCACAAGGCAGAAAATTCCGAGGGTGCACTTGGACTTCAAATAACCAGAATACAGTTAAACACCGCCAGATGGTGGCCAAACTTTCGCCAACTCAAACACTCGCTGATGCTCACGGGAATACCCCCAACAACCAACCATGAAAACCAATGGCACAATGTGAACAGACTGGCTTCGGTAATTAAATCATCACTCAACTTTGACGCCCTGGGTTGGTGAGCCGTGAATCTCATAGCAATCGGAACAGCTCCCACACACTCCGGCACTGCAGAGAAACCGCCAGCAGGCCCAGCCCACTGGGCCGCGCGGAGACTACCTGGCTGATCCACACCTCAGAGCCAGTACGCTGAAAAAATTTAAAATAACTTGTCAGTCAAAATCACACAAACCACACAAAGTGTCATGAACACTTGCATGAAGAACTAAAGAATGTTAACAGCAGTGACTGTACAATAACAGGAACAAATCACGAGGTGGCACACACAGCCAACCCATAAGCGATCGCCGGCCAAATACACGGCATTCGGCAAGACGACCGACCGACAACCAACCAAAGTCAACCCCACTCCAGTCGTGTGTGTCAGCAACCATCGGGCGAGTCATGGCAGTCCAGACCACACTGCCGCCACGCCCGGACTCAACTTGTGCCGCGTGCCAACTCAACCACTGCCAGGTCCAAACTAACTGCTGGCACTTTCTAACTGACACCACGACACACAACGACCTGCAAGTCATAGCAGTCAGCAAAGATAATACGACAGGGCTTATATCGATAAGTGCCGCTGCTGCCGCTCACGGGCAGGCAAGGCAGCAACTCAGTGACACCAGGAATTGAAATTAACATAACGAGGTGGTAGTACAGTAAAAACAGGATGTCGAATGAGATATGGCATGAACACGAGCCACTCACGGCTCAGCCCCCTAGCACAGTTTCCGCTGGTAGGCACTTCATGGAGCACTTTTTTCTGAGTAAATATTATATTTCTAGTGGCATACATCACTGTCGCCTATCCTGAGATGTTCTTATAATTTCGTGAGGTCGGAAATGCTGTTCACACACCTACAACCAATAATCCACATCGCAGTAATGCAGGAGCAGTTAACATCGTCTATATAATGAGAAACTAGACTACAACAGCTTTTTTTTACAAACTTTCATTTTTGTGAATGCTGAGTATTACATTTTATAATTATTTCTAGTAGATGCTTGTGAACTGTTAGTTGAGTTATAACGATCTCGGCGTCCGGCCATTTACATTAGGCCACCTGTTCTTCCCCAAGCCGTGATGTTCAAAAACCAAGCAAATAGAGCCATTTCTCAGATAACCTAGTAGCAAGATGCAAACATCTACTCGTTTTGCCTTCCTTTCAATTGAGATTCGAGAACCTTGCCACAAGTCTACATTAATCCAGTACCTGCTAAACACTTTGTCTTGCTAAATTTCTACGATCAGCTCGCGACCCACCGAAAAGATGCTGAGACCAACGTGGGAACTGAACAATCGCAAGTGATAAGTGGCCAGTTATTAACGTAAGTAACCTGTGAACGGTTACATTTCACCTGAGTGGACAAAGACGGTTTCGCAAGTACGTTGGGCAGCTTTCTATATACAGTCGCGACACTTAGTGCCGTGAAAGTTGTTACCATTTGACAGCTCGAGTGACACTAGCGTCCCTAGCGGCCAGAAAGCTCGCATTCCTCTGACGGCAGCTGCGACGCAACAATAATGCTTGCTTTTAATTCGCTTTGTACGTAATGTACAAAATAGTTTATTTTTGAGTCACAAGTGTTAGGAGAACAGCGAGAGACATAAATAATCGTGAAATATAAGTAAACAGAGCATGAACTATTGAATGAAGTGACATAAGCGGCCAGAAAGCTCGAAAGGTCAGAGTTTAATATATACAGTCGCGACACTTACTGCCGTGAAAGTTGTTACCATTTGACAGCTCGAGTGACACTAGCGTCCCTAGCGGCCAGAAAGCTCGCATTCCTCTGACGGCAGTTGTGACGCAACAATAATGCTTGCTTTTAATTCGCTTTGTACATAATGTACAAAATAGTTAGTATATTTTTGCGTCACAAGTGTTAGGAGAACAGCGAGAGACATAAATAATCGTGAAATATAAGTAAGCAGAGCACGAACTATTGAATGAAGTGACATAAGCTGCAACCTATTCTTGAAGAAATAATTAAGAAGTAGCGTACAATCGCTCTTACTCCACTGCAAGTAAGAGAATACACACTGTATATCCCACATATGAAGTATATAGATGATCTTCCTTGTGTAAAAATGAAGTGACACATCACTTTTCATTACGTTCTGCTTTGCAGGAAGCCTGGTTCCAAAAATACAATTTCCATCTTATTCTTTTTGGTATCACGTTATTTCAATAAAAAGCATGATTGTTTTAAAACTTATTATATCCCATTGATACATTTAACGAAAATAAAATTAAATGAATGAATCAGTCCTAACACTTTAGCAACCAAAATGAGCCAGCTTCATCACTTTTTTATTTCTTCTCTTGCTCCTACAGACTAATTCTTGATTCCTGAATTTAATAATGTAAAAGAGCCTCAGTTTCACAAACAGTCTTATTAACACCAGCTTGGTTGAGCACAGCACCCCGGTGGGTGTTCACAAAGAAAGCACCACAATTACTTATGTGGTCATATTCATCAAAAGTAGAAGTCATCTTAGTCTCACAATGAGTTACAAATTCTTTGACATCTTCTGCACAAATAAATAGGCTTCCAAAGTTGCCTTCATAGCTTTTGAAATGACAATAAACTTTGTCATTTCTGTTGAAGTCTTGGTTGCCATCTACTAGTACTGTCCTACATTTATAACAGTCATGAATTGTAAGCAGTTTCTTTAATACATAACCAAACACGTATCTCATGCTGTTTGCCTCTCCGAGGTCTGTTTGAACTTCCACATTTGGTAGTCTGATCACTGAACTCGTGTCACTGATGTCCAACAGAGGTGAAACAAGTAATTTGGGCGCTGCTTTCATATCCACTATTGTCTGAACCCAGTTGATCCCCTCACAGTTTGAGGTAGCTACACTGGGTGTGACCATTAATTTGCTTAAAGCACAATTACTGAATGCAGCACAAAACTGTCGTGGTGATGGGTTGCTACAAAAACCGCCATTATGCCTTATCACCGAGAAAAAGTTTTCCAGTGGATCCTGATTAATTTTGCGTGTTAATAAATATAACTTGGTTCCATCCACAACATCATCAACAAACATGTTCAAAGCGCTTATGTTACCCAGAAGTCCTTTGACACACTTAATCCTAGGTGAAAAAATTTTCCCATCAGCATCTACAAATTTCCATGACTGTATCTATGGCTTCAGTGTATTTAATATTTCCAAATGTCTTGAGGCACTTGTAATGCAGTTCCTTAATGATACAGGCCCTTTAACACTATATGCATTAAATATGTCAAAAATATCGTTTACTTTTCGGCAAAAATCTGCAGTAGCAATAGCAGATGATGATATGGTGCCACAAGTAACAAGTGTCCCAATGCGTGCTGCTGCTGTATGACTCAACACACGAACTGCAGTGCTTACCTTCATTTTTGAAAATGCTAGCAGTTGGACAGCTCTTTTAGTGAGCTTGGGGGCCAACTTGTACTTCCTTTCACAATCACTTGAGTATAAGTGACAAATGTCCTTCCTTGAAGCAGTGCCAATCCCTCCTTCATCTGCTGTGTGGATAATGTTATACCTGAATAAATTAATACGTATGCTTTATATAAAGTGTGGGGTGTCATAAAAAAGTAGATCTTACTCCCTTCGTGTACTAAGCATGGATTAACTGGTGTGATACCCAGTCTGTGCCTCCACTCCACAAAATTCGAGCCTTGGTCAGTCACACATGTTTTTACAACCAAACCAATCTCTGTGAGTTTTCTGACAACTTCAAAAAATATGCGCGTCAAATGGGTGGCTCCTACTGGTTCTTTGGAGAAATAATATACTAATGGCTGTTTAAAATTTGAAAAGATGCCGTTAATCATTATAACTAATGCAGTATTGGCAACCATAGATGTACGTATGAAACCCATGTCTTCAAATCCAATAACATGATCCCTAGAGCTGTCATATATCAACTTTTCCATTAGTGACATCTCATCCATAGACAAATTAACAATTATATCAGTTTTTGGTAACTGCTGCACTTTCTGCTTTAAAAGATGAAATATGTTATTATTTATCCCACAATTTAACTGTATATCTTCCACGTACTGATGGAAGGCTAAAACAGTGTGATAAAAAACTGTATGCCCGAGTACTATAATACAACAAATTAAGTGCAAATTATTTAGTTTCATCTTCCAATCTCGCACCACGTTTTCCATTCAGTGGTATACTGATTTGGCTTATCAATAAATTGAGAGCATCTTTTTTCAAGTACTTGGAACCATCACTTTTTAAAATGAGCTTATCCTTTTGTACTTGTGTCCTGTGACGTGGTTGCAGTTTATTCTTACAATGGGCACTTTCCTTGTCACGTAGTAATTTTGTACGAAGTCTAATGATTTGCACGTTTTTACATTTCATACGATTTTCCAACACGCGAATAATTTCACGTAATCTAAGCATTTCATCTTCAAAAGATGTCTGTGTTGCAGATTCCGTTGTTAGTGATTTTATATGTCTCTCGTGTAGTAACACTTGTGGTAGCTGTTTCTTCTGTGTCAGGAGACAGTTTTATTGTTTTTGCAGTAACACTTTCACGTTTGTATGGCAATTTTCTCTTCATCGTCACTAGTTGCGGCTTATTCGGCACGTCAAATAACGTAGAAACAGCATTCCATATCAATGTCTTCTTTTCCGTGCTCATGAACTGGTATGACTCGAAATGTAACGCACAAAACTTCACGTTATTGTGCAAATAAAGGACATCTTTTTGCAGCAGGTCCTGTCTTCTACTATTTATTAACCATATCTTGCTCCTAAAAAAGAAAAACAAATTCAGTAATTCAATACAGTTTAGAAAAAAATCGTAAATAAAGGCGCTCTAATGTGATGTTTCATACCTCTCAGGTTCCTTAGGAAACCTGAAGAATGACAAATTTGGTGTCTTCTTCCTATTATTACTGCAATTTATTGCGCTACATACTCTGCCTTTCGTAAAAACCATCTTAAAAATGAATATAAACGATAGTGTTTACATTAAATGAATACCGTATTCAGCAGCGTAGCTTCTCCACCGCTTGAGGCGCTGTTGTCGCTGTGTATAACAAAAATCAGTGAGAGTGTCGCGACTGTATGTATTAGACTGTGGGAAGGAGTTGTTTATTACGGATCTGTAGCGTCATAACGCAGAAGGGAAGGTGGAACCCGTAGAAATTGCGCGATTGAGACGGAAGTCGGCAGTGTGATGTACTGGTACAGACAAATGGTTTCAACTTTAGAAAAACTGGATTTTTCATATAAGAGACAGAGCTTCACAAACTGAGCAAGGCAGTAACGTGTTGGTCCACCTCGGGCCCTTATGCAAGCAGCTACTCGTTGGCATTGATTGATCGAGTTGCTGGATGTCCTCCTGAGGAATAGCGCGCCAAATTCTGTCCAACTGGCGCTTTACATCGTGAAAATCCCTAGCTGGTGGAAGGGCCCTGCCCCACAATGCTGCAAACTTCCTAAATTGTGGAGAGATCCAGCTACCTCGTTGGCCAAGGTAATGTTTGGCATGCACGAAGACAAACAGTAGAAACTCTCGCCGTGTGAGGGCGAGCATTATCTTGCTGAAATGTAAGCCGAGGATAGCTACTCCAGTCAGTCAGATTGCAGGCCGAAGACGCGCCTGGAGACGAGGAAATGTCTCGCATTCATCATCTTTCGATAAAGCTTTCTCGATCTGTTTCAATGAGCTCAACATAATGTGTAGAGATCTCAATACAATTTTTTCGTATACAAGATACAGCACGAGAAGCTTTAGGTACGAAAACAGGAAGTGCAATGAGAGGCGGTGCTACACACAAAACACCGTAGTTTAACCGAGATGTTCAAGAATTACTTGTTAAGTCAGTGACAGGCGGGAAGACTGCATGGAGTGTAAAATTAATAGTAATAGGTTTAAATCGAATATACGAAAAATAAAAAAGCATTATTGCAAGTGATAGACAAAACGCATGAAACGAGACCTTTATGGAACACAATGTGTGGTGAATGACCCTGGAGAAAATGAACGATGCTATTGAACACATTCAGATATAGAGTATGCAAAAAATTCAGTGGGAAAATTATTTTCGACCTTTCTTTGCCTGCGTTGATTGGGGTATCACGCCACCAGCATAGTCGGTTATACCCTTAACATTACTACCCTGTCCGCGAGGGTAATGAAAGAAAAACGACTTTTGTAGATGTTACGCTTAAACTTAACCCTCGCAAGCAGAGTACATTCGTAGTCTGAAAGCCACACGAATTCAACGATGTAACAGTTTTGTTTATTTTGTACTGTTAGAATTCACTAAATTGTTAGGTAAAATTTACACAGTTCTTAAGTGCTCAACTAATCCAGTGGTGGAATATAGGAATAAACTTTATTAGGCTTGTAAGCCCATTTTCGAGTACAGAACTGTTTCCGAAGATGGAAACCACGTGAAGGAAAGTGGGAAATAATTCGTGCAGTCACAAATCTTTGTCGAATAGTAGGAGCGAGTGCCGTGAACAACGTACTAGAAATCTCGACTGGTAGGGGCTGAGTGTGGGAGTGAGGTTGCATTTGAAGGTCACTTTTGTACGTTTTTCTTGAGTAACTCGAAAACTACGGCCTCTAGCGAAAACGGACCCCAGTGTAAAATTATTCCTACAAAAATGTCCTGTTAATTGTTTCTCAAGGATTTGTAGTTTGCGCGTGGCGAGCGAGAGAATGAAAATCTCCCGCATGGTCTTTGAAGGCCAGTTATAACACGGCGGGCTGCATAAAACAACATCCGTAGGGGCAGCTGAGTCACCTTGTATATTATACACCAATTGAAATGTGTACAATGCGAAATATTTAAGAATGCTTCACGAAACATAACCTTCTATCAGTGCTAAAAACTAAAGAAAATGGCGTAAACTGCTTATGGCGGTCTCCAATGAGAATTTCTTCATGTGAGTCTAAGATTTGTCATGTGACTGAAGTAACGACCAAAAGTAAACACGTGTTCCTAGCTACACTATCCGCTAGGTACAACACTCTCCCTACCTAAAACTAGCGTAATGGCATTTCAGGGAATATTCCCATTCTGTTCAAAGACTATTATCAACACAAAATCTACAGAACAAATCCCTTATTTCTCCTATCTGGCCGCTGAAATAAGTGACAATAAAGGCTGATATATTGAAACTACGTTTCAACGTTTTTGAACACATTTGTGGTGACGGTGAGTAACAAGACAGGAAGGGCATGAGAATAAAAGTAAATAAAGGCATCACCAGGTTTAATGAATGGGAGTGAGACAGAAGGACGTCAGTAAGACCGAAAGGGCGGAAATGAGGACTTCAAGAAATGTTAGAGGGTGTGCAATATATTAGACCCAATACGTAATGAACACAGAACAACAGAACTTAATGTTTAGAATATTAGAGAGTGGACGGTAACAGAAGAAGATCGAAAGAAAGGTATTAACAGGATAAATGAAGACAGATTGCCAAAACGCATAGGGCTAATAAGCCACAACCAAGAAGAGATTCGGGAAGTCCCAGGAAAAGAGAGGAACAACTCTGAGTGTGAAGTCGGAAGACGTATTTTTCCTTCCTAAATCGTGGAGTGCAGAAGATCAAACAGACTTTTACTCATGTCGTTATTTTATAGCAGGTATCTTATCCAGTGATTCCAGTAATGATTTATTACATTTTTATTATGTATCTAAAATTTTTCCGCATGTCTCAGTTGCAACATACTCAACAAGGAATGCAGGAGTACCAACTGGCCAACAATTGTACGGGCCGTGCATGCGGGAGGCAGGGAGGGTGTACGAGATCAGTTGCGACGCTTCGCCAATCTTCACAACGTATCGTTCGCTGTAATTCAGCTGGAATTCACTTTTTCCCAGCATTCGACTTACTTCAGTTATTCACTGATTTTAGAAAATGTTGCAACTAGAAGGGGAACCTTTGTACTATCGTTCATAAATAAGTAATCACAGAAATACTCATTCCTCTGCACACAGATCTACACCAGTCCGCTTATTCGTAGCTGGAGTAAACACTGTCCTATTAAATGTCACACAGTTGTTCGATGCAAATATAAACGTCAAAATAGACAACATTTATAGTTTAAGGCGAGATTTCATAGATTAAGAAGTTGACATGCATTTACCTTCAAGTTGTTTCCATCTTCGTAAATAGTTCTGTATTCGAAAATGGGCTTAAAGTCCTAATAAAGTTTCACGAAGCAAGGCAAAAAGAGTCCCGTTCAATCAACACAATACGAAATGTTTCTCCAAGATCCTACAGTTAAATCAGTCTCTTGCAGCCAGAAGTGTGGAGTATAATATGGTGTACTGAAACCCAAAATAAACCCAACCTCCTTTCAGAGAAAAATGTTTTTGCATTACTTTCTGAACGCCCCTCGTAATTCTTGATCAGCTTCGAATGTGAAAAGCTTCTCCCACTGGAAGCGACAGTCACTGGCATGGTTAGCAGTAATTGTTGGGTCATGGATTTCCAATTTCATTTAAGTATTTCAATATTAGCACTGAAGTTCTCATATTCTTGTTCACTTTTTCCTGAACACTCTGATTTCTGTCAAAAGTTCTGACGCAACAATGTCTTTTCATTATTCATCATTTACCTTTTATACTTAGCTCTCTCACACGTTTATTTCATAGCGTTTTCAGTTCTTCATCCTATAAGTGTCTTAAGCTTTTCGGTGAAAAAAACTGAATATTTCGGAATACTTAGCCAGCTGCCCAAACTTTTGTTGCAAACTTATTAATACTGTGTCAACGACAGGGTAGAAAAAATCAGTTTCGTCTTCTCCTCTGGAAGCTGTGCTCTGCAAAGTACATCGTCACTTTTACAATCAAATTGGTTTCTTTTGGTGCCAGTTCTCTTTTGTTCAAATTTTGCCCAAACTGTAAAGTTTCAGCTATCACTTTCGTAGTAAAAAAAATCTTCCTCACGGAAATTCTCACTTACATTTTATTTAACTTTCGAGCGATTTGGTTGTTAATTTCAAATTCATGTTTTCTGCCTGGAGGGCCTTACTTGCTGCTATAAGGGCAAAGAGAAGCTCATACCGTATGACAACACCGTCAATAAACTAGAAGTTATCTAATTCGTTCACAGCAAGTAAGTGTTCTTCGCTTTTTGTTTTCAATTCATCAATGCTATTGCTCACCCCAAGAAGGGCATCTGTGACTTCTCTTGATTGGTACGTCATAGTTTCGACACTCTCCACCCAACTTTCCCATCGAGGTTCTGAAAGCTTCTTCACTGTTAATTTCGGTACTCTGTTCAATATGATTTCCGCTCTGTGGGAGGATGCACCGAAAACAAAGTATAGTCTTTGAATTACACGAAAAAATGTGACTGCTTTTGCTGTAGGTTTTGCCGCATCTGATAGCACAAGATTAATATTCCAGCTAGCACATGTCAAATAAAATGCTCTTGGATTACATCGGGATTCTGGTTTGAACACCACTTCAATTACCTTCCATATTTGTACCATTTTCGTAACTTTGGCCTCCGCAGCCACGAATATTGAGACCTAGTTGGTCTACTTTCGATGCGCGGGTTTTAGGCTTACTTTCTCCTGTTGTTGAAGAGACATCAATAAAGTCTACAGTCTTTGTGTGTTCTTATAGGTTTACAAACTTAACAAGCAATGTCATTTGTTCATTTGACTGAAAAATATGTACTTTCTTCTAGAAAATTAACGTTTTGTACTTTGAGTGCAAGCAAATTTATGAGTTAATGTGGAATGTTTTTGTACACAAGAACGGTAAAGAATTTCTTAAGTTTTTAACCGCGATTAAAGTTTTCGGCAAAACAGGGTCAAATTCTGCAATTATTTCGATTAAACCAAGAAAATTGCCATAATTATATTGATAGAGTTTTTAGCTGGCTCCTTTGAAGGCCATATTATGCTCAGCCAGATACCTGGTGGCGCGTATAATTCTGTTTAGAGCCGAAAACAAGTGTTCCTTTTCTCTTTCTAGTAGTTCACTTCCATAGCTACCACTTTTTTGTTTCAACTGTCTCACACTGTATGCATCTTTTTGCAGAGTGTATGTGGGCAACTAATTGTTCATGGCCTGTAAGCCGATCTCCTAAATGAACCCAGTCACAGAGTCTGTCACTTGACAGCTTGTTTGTAGGAGATCGAAAAATTTTACAACAGTAACAGAGAACGTTTTTGGTGCATTTCGAATACACAATCCATTTTCGATCCCTTTTTTCTCCATTGGGTAAAGTTGGTACGTAAAAATGAATTGAAAATTTTCTTCCCCTCTCGTATTAAAGATAATAAAAATATACAATTTTAATAGAGCCTTTCTGTACAACTTCATTTATCATGGAGGATGTTAACGTATTAGGTCAAGTGCCTGGGTCTGGATTTGTGATTATTTCACGGTCGCTATCAGTAGACCTAGCTGAATGTGGGATACCAGTTGGTTCACATAACAATACATTTTCAGTTTTTTATAAAGCACCACATTATGAGAGGGTAGTGTTAATGTCATCACAATTTGAGCATAAATTGGTTTTAATGTGTGAAGATAAGATGCTTGTCGAAGAACCTTTTCGAAAGCGTCTTTCTTTTTGCCGTTGAAAATTGTTCGTGATGAAGCTTTTTATTGTATAACCTTATTCTTTTTTTATTTTATTTTATTTTTTATTTTTTAGCACACGGGAGGATAAAGATAACAGAACGCACATACAGCACAAAAAACGGTTTGAACTGGAAACGTACATTTAAACTCATCACAACTAACAAATTATTTTGTGAGATACCGATGAAAATAATGCTTAATTGTTAGCCACAGAAGTGAGCTGCAAGGGTGCAGAGAAAGAGAAGAGCTAAGAGACAATGAATAACGTTTCTCTTAAATTACGGATGAGCAGATGTTAACAGAAGATACTGCTGCCGCGCATTTCTATTGGGGATGGTGGTTATCGTTGAAACAACTGGTTTTCTGTTATATCGGTTTATTACAACGTCAGTGCCACGGACACCTGACCGCTCAAATTTTGAAATAACCGATTTAAGTTTTTATTTCTGTTATTTCGTGCAATAAATGTAGAACAAAGTTGACTTCCTCAGTTTCAAGATAAATAGAATCAAAATTATGAATAGGCAGTAAAAGAAAACTTAGTCCGACCATTGTTCACTCATTTTCTCGACAAGTGTTAAGTGGTTGAATACTACGAAAAATTACTAGTATTATCCTATTGATTCTAATTTTATGAAACTCAGCTCAAAAATCATGTTGTAATCGAGGATCACACCATTATTTGGGCATTATAAATAGCCAGCCCTAAAGGATGAAAACTGAGGTTGAAGAGCTCGTATTTTGTGTGGTGGTTTGTCCTTTTTCAAGGGCTACAAGCGGATAAAGGCATATTATGTAGACACAGATAGCAGGTGAGCTACTTTCTACTCTTATTGTATACGATGAATAAATTATTGTTAAGCTTAAGATTTTTTTACGGTTACCATAATGTTGTTGTTGTGGTCTTCAGTCTGCAGACTGGTTTGATGCAGCTCTCCATGCTACCCTATCCTGTGCAAGTTTCTTCATTTCCCAGTACGTACTGCAACCTACATCCTTCTGAATCTGTTTAGTGTATCCATCTCTTGGTCTCCCTCTTCGATTTTTACCATCCGCGCTGCTCTCCAATACTAAACTGGTGATCCCTTGACGCCTCAGAATATGTCCTATCAACCGATCTCTTCTTCCAGTCAAGTTGTGCCATAAATTTCTCTTCTCCCCAGCTCTATTCAATACCTCCTCATCAGTTATGTGGTCTACCCATCTAATATCCAGCATTTTTCTGTAGCACCACATTTCGAAAGCTTCTATTCTCTTTTTGTCTAAACTATTTATTGTCCACGTTTCACTTCCATACATGGCTACACTCCAGAAAAGACTTCCTGACACTTAAATCTTTACTCGATGTTAACAAATTTCTCTTCTTCAGAAACGCTTTCCTTGCCATTGACAGTCTACATTTTATATCCTCTCTACATCGACCATCATCAGTTATTTTGCTCCCCAAATAGCAAAACTCATTTACTACTTTAAGGGTTTCATTTCCTAATCTACTTCCCACAGCATCACCCGATTTAATACGACTTCATTACATTATCCTCGTTTTGCTTTTGTTGATGTTCATCTGACATCCTCCTTTCAAGACAGTGTCCATTCCGTTCAGCTGCTCTTCCAGGTCCTTTGCTGTCTCTGACAGAATTACAATATCATCGGCGAACATCAAAGTTTTAATTTCTTCTCTATGGATTTTAATTCATACTCCGATCATTTCTTTTGCTTCCTTTACTGCTTGCTCAATATACAGATTGAATAACATCGGGGAGATGCTACAACCCTGTCTCACTCCCTTCCCAACCATTGGTTCCCTTTCATGCCCCTCGACTCTTATAACTGCCATCTGGTTTCTGTACAAACTGTAAATAGCCTTTCGCTTCAGGGTATTTTATCCCTGCCACCTTCAGAATTTGAAAGAGAGTAATCCTGTCAACGTTGTCAAAATCTTCCTCTAAGTCTGCAAATGCTAGAAACGTAGGTTTGCCTTTCCTTAATCTATTCTCTAAGATAAGTCGTAGGGTCAGTATTGCCTCACGTGTTCCAACATTTCTACGGAATCCAAACTGATCTTCCCTGAGGTTGGCTTCTACCAGTTTTTCCATTCGTCTGTAAATAATTCGTGTTAGTATTTTGCACCGTGGCTTATAGTTCGGTAATTTTCACGTCTGTCCACCCCTGCTTTCTTTGGGTTTGGAATTATTGTAATTCTTCTTGAAGTCTGAGGGTATTTCACCTGTCTCATACATCTTGCGCACCAGATGGTAGAGGTTTGCCAGCGCTGGCTCTCCCAAGGCTATCAGTACTTCTAATGGAATGTGTTTCCAGACTATAGATGTAATCACGAACAATGGCTTTCGAATTTAGGCTCGTTCTGTGCACCTACGTCGCGCGTTCTTCGGTAGCCAATGAGTCTTCAGCAGTGTTCTGAGAGCTGTGCTGTGACTGTTAGCGCAATGCGAGCATCATACGCGATCGTAGCGAGTTCTTTGACGAATTTTTATTCCAGTTGTTTCGAGTTGTCATGGTTGATGGTGGTGGTAGGAGACTAATTCTGCACTAGCAAGGGAGAGATACAATCTGCAGGATACACGCTTTCATCTGGTGTATGCGAGTACGGCAACAGCCACGTGTAACCTGCAACAATGCCATCCCCGTCCTTGCCTGCGCGAACCGCCATCGCTCGTGGATGGGACTCTAGGATTGGTGCCATTCTCCAATGGGATTGATGTCCGGTGACGACAGGGAGAAACTACCATACAGACCAGGTGGGGGTAAGTCTTCTACACTGCACGCACACACGTTTACGTTAAGCCACGACACATGGCAACAGGGACATAACTGTCACAGCAATGCTGTACCATTTCTTATGCCATGTATTTGTTGGTCGTTTCTGTCGGCAGTATTATTAAAATAGCGCTGATCACTTTTCTCTTTTTCTACAATAATGCAGTATTTGAAAACAATGGAAAATGTCTGAATAAAAACTGCTGTTTTTCCAAAAAAAGATCTATTTAAAAACAAACAATGGGAAATTCCAAGTTGGAACACCAACAATGCAGGAAAGATAGGTTGCTACTTCCCGTCAAGAAGACACGTTAAGTTGCAGACAGGCATTCTGACCGCAGCTGCTGGAGTTGGCGGTCGTGTGTGCATGAGGTGTGCTTGCTTGTGTGTGTGAGTGGTGTGTGTTTGGTTTTTGCTGATGAAGGCTGTGGCCGAGAGCTAGCTTTTAATTGTGCCTGTCTGAAAATAAACACGTCTTTATTAAAAACCAAAAATATAGCACTGCTGCTATGGCTAACTGATACTTCAGTACTTTTCCCAGCTATTAGTGACAAATAAAAACACCTGTTATTACCTAGGCCAAAAAATACGGAAAAATACCGGTTATCAAGAACTAAAATACCGGTATCGGTTTTAACCGGTCTGTTTTTTCCATCCTAATCCTTATCAAAGACCTTGGTTCCCTCGACTCCGATGCTGCGATAGTTTTCTACGATGTACACTAGTAGCATGTGGTAATGAAACAATGGGTATATACCTCAACACTTAAATACTTGATTCATGCCTAGGATTGTCATATCTATCTGGGGCCTCGTCGGGGCGCTCTGAGATGGGGGTGTAGAAATGAAGTAAAAATTTCATTTAATATAATCACTTTTTATTTAGAAATGAAATACGTGGAATTTGTTGCGACCGAAGTAGTTGGTACACAATAATGTCCGGAAGATTTCACCTTCTCCCGCAAGTCCTTTTTTTCCCTTTTAAGTATTTATAAAAATCCGTGCACGTTAGTTTTCAGTTAAATGGCAGTGTAGGATTGATTCCACAGTCTTTGGCAGCAGTAAGTTTCTTTCATGAATCCACTGGGCCGACATCAGCGAAAGTACTCTTTCCACAGTGGCGTTGAATGTGGGAATAGAAAACAAATACTCGCATGATTTTTAGCCGTTGGCATTTGCGTTCATGGTTTTCGATTTGCTTAAGAAAATATGTACACTTTTCTTCCAGTCACGCTTAGTTTCTAAAAAGCCCTTCATGTACACATATTCCTGAAAATAATTGTCGCCTGAAGTATTCACATTTTTAGTCAGGTATATAATAATGTTTTCAATCTTCACCCAATCTGGGGTTTCAGGCCCAATCAAAAACTTGATATTTATTAGAACAGAAAGCCAATCTCTCACACTAATCAAATGCTATGGTATAGAGAACCATTGTGTCTACGTCAAACATCGAAATAAAATTAATTATTTCTTGATTACAGCTCCCATTCTTTAATTTGTTCCAATTCATCTTGGTTTTGCATGCCAATAACATTTTCAGTCTTCCTTTCATTCAGACATCTTTGTGTGTCGATTAATGATTGTATTTCTTATTTCAGTTATCGAGGCTTTATCATTCTCCACGATTTTTATATTTTTTTCAAAGAGCCGAGTCTGACTGCAGAAACATGAAGTTAATTTCACTGATCGGACTACTCAAAAAATTTGAAATTATTATAGGTGACCTGTCTTCACCGTCAAAATCTGTATTAATGGAATCCACGGCTTAAGAATCTCTCAGTTGCGGGCATTAACGACAGCCATCTTGCTTTTGAGTGAGATAGAGGAACCTGATGATTGACACCATCGTGTAAGCAGAACTCTTTCTACTTCTCTGTCCTTATCGTATATATTGAAAAGTTATGAAATATTTTCATGACGATTATTTCCGTCAGTTAAGTCTGCAGCAACACTTGATATACACTGAAGCGCGAAAGAAACTGGCATAGGCATATGTGTTCAGATACAGAGATATGTAAACAGGCAGAATACTGCGCTGCATATATAAGACATGTGTCTGGCGCAATTGTTAGGTCGGTTACTGCTGCTACAATGGCAGGTTATCAAGATTTAAGTGAGTTTGAACGTGGTGTTATAGTCGGTGCACGAGCGATGGGACACAGCATCTCCGAGGTAGGGATGAAGTGGAGATTTTCCCGTACGACCATTTCACGAATGTGTCGTGAATATCAGGAATCCGGTAAAACATCAAACTTCCGACACCGCTGCCGCCGGAAAACGATTGTGCAAGAACGGGACCAACGACGACTGGAGAGAGTCGTTCAACGTGACGGAAGTGCAAACCCGCAGCTGAAGATTTCAATGCTGGGCCATCAACAAGTGTCATCGTGCGAACCATTCAACGAAACATCATCGATATGAGCTTTCGGAGCCAAAGCTCCACTCGTATACTCGTATGACTTCACGACACAAAGCTTTACGCCTCGCTTGGGCCTGTCAGCACCGACATTGGACTGTTGATGACGGGAAACATGTTGCCCGGTCGAATTACTCTCGTCTCGAATTGTATCGAGCGGATGGATGTATACGGATGTGGATACAACCTTATGAATCCATGGACCCTGCATGTTAGCAGAGGACTGTTCAAGCTGGTGGAGGCTCAGTAATGGTGTGGGACGTGTGCAGTTGGAATGATATGGGACCCCTGATACGTCTAGATACTACTCTGACAGGTAACACATACCTAAGCATCCTGTATGATCACCTACGTCCATTCATGTTCATTGTGAATTCCGACCGACTTGGACAATTGCAGCAGGACAATGCGACACCCCACACGTGCAGAATTCCTACAGAATGGCTCCAGAAACACTATTCTGAGTTTAAACACTTCCTCTGATCACTAAACTCCCCAGACCTGAATATTATTGAGCATATCGGGATGCCTTACAACGTGCTGTACAGAAAAGATCTCCAACCCATCCTACTCTTACAGATTTATGGGCAGCCCTGCAGGATTCACGATGTCGGTTCCCTCCAGCACTACTTCAGACATTATTCGGGTCCATGCCACGCTATGTCCCTACACTTCTGCGTGCTCGCGGGGATCCTACACTAGATTAGGTAGGTGTATCCGATTTTTGGCTCTTCTCAGTAGTAATGTCGAGAACATGGGCAGAGCATCCAATTCCTTGTTTTTTTTTCCTAGTTCCTTAATTTTCTGGAACGAATTCCGGCGACCATGTTAATGAAGCGCTCCGAAGTTGGTATTGATACTGTTTCCACAAAAAGGGATTAATTTGTCTTATGGAATTGGCATTTGTCTTTAAAGGTCAGGATAAAACTTTGCACTTGTCTCCGATGTTTCGAATTCAGCGAATCAAACTTCAGTAACTTCTGTTGGATTCCACCAGTTTCAGTAAAATATTGAGCAAGTAAAGGAAAAAGAAGAAACATCTTTTCAATGTTGTGGCTCAATGCGTCAGTGCCTGCGTCGTAGAATGAAACTTATTTCAGTTGTTTTATGCATTCGGACACAGAGTGCGGTGAGAGGATTTTAACAATCGCTGTAGCTTTGGTCCTGTCTGTAGACTGCTGCCGGCCGGGTTGGCCGAGCGGTTCTAGGCGCTACAGTCTGGAACTGCGCGACCGCTACGTTCGGAGGTTCGAATCCTGCCTCGGGCATGGGTGTGTGTGATGTCCTTAGGTTAGTTAGGTTTAAGTAGTTCTAAGTTCTAGGGGACTGATGACCTCAGAAGTTAAGTCCCATAGTGCTCAGAGCCATTTGAACCATTTTTTTGTTGTTGTTTTGTTTATGCGGCGACTTTGGAGTCAAGATACATTGCGGAAATCAGTTTTGCGGTACAGTCGAGAGAGCTGAAGGATTGATGCTTGACAACGATATAAGCTGTTGTTAGTTCTGCAGCAGCAAAGAGAAATTCTTCCTGGATATCTCCTTTAATCATGAATGTAGAAATATACCTTGATGTCGAATCTATTTGTATGATTCTTGGTAGAATTGTGATGTCTCACATCTACCTTACCTCCACGAGTTACTGAAACGAAACAGCTACATAACACACGCAACGCTTCCTGATCCGTACGTCCTTTGTTTTTTTGGCAATGTTCCGCAGAGTTTCACGTGCCCCAAGATTGCAAAATAAATCTATGGCACGAAAAACAGAATAATTTCCCATTAACAAAGTGACAACCAAACGCTGCGGTGATTTGCTACAGCCAGAGTAAAATGGCTCTGAGCACTATGGGACTTAAGATCTGTGGTCATCAGTCCGCTAGAACTTAGAACTACTTAAACCTAACTAACCTAAAGACATCACACACATCTATGCCCGAGGCAGGATTCAAACCTGCGACCGTAGCGGTCGCGCAGTTCCACACTGAAGCGCCTAGAACCGCACGGGCACCAGCCAGATTACTTCCTCTTGGATTCAGCAACGCTACAATCAGTGACAGTCATTTCTAGAAATTCATGAGATTTCTGAAAATAATAAAAAGTCTACATTCCATTCTAGGAGGGGGTAAGAACTCCCCTTGCTGAGCCTATGAAGACAGTGATTAAAGGTACATGATTTGTAAGGAACTTACGTTTCAACTCATAGGAGAAAGCCAGTTTGATTAGTGCACCACATAGTTGTTCTCTACTCGCAGTTGAAACGACGTGTGTAGCGGATTAATAAGAACAGCCTGTACTATGTAACTAAGAATTTGTAATTCGATATCGCAGAAACGTGTTTTAAATAGCGGGAGTAAGCGATGCACAGAAAGCAATATGTTTTCTCATTTGAGCGCATGACGTCACGGGGGAAGCAGCTGTGCCAAACGGTACACAGTTCGAATTGTGTTGTGTTTGAAGGAGTATGTTGATTGTAACTAGATATCGCAGAGATGTGGTTTAAATAGCAGGAGTAAGCGATGCACAGAAAGCAATATGATTTCTCAGTAGAGCGCATGACGTCACGGGGGAAGCAGCTGTGCCAAACAGTACACAGTTCGAATTGTGTTGTGTTTGAAGGAGTATGTTGATTGAGTAGTTCCTTCTGAGGTACTCAAGTCAATAGCGGAAACATTCGGAATTCGGGAGTGTTACGGTTTTTGCTCTAATTGATATTTCATTCGGAACTGAAATAGTTAGCAATAATGGACAGCGGGATCAACATTGTGTTCGCCAGCTCTGTAGTTTATTGTTCGTCCTGTGAAATTCTTATTGGAGAATCTACAAGTGAGTGAGAAAATTAATTTTTACAAAGCCAGGCTGTGCTGTTACGGGCTGTTTTTCGTACAAACGGAACACAAAGGGAACCGACGTAATGTATCACAGTTCCCCGCGTAATGAAACATTACAAAAACTATGGTTGTCGAAATGTTGTAGGAAAGACAGTGTAAATGTTGCGCATACACGAATATGCTCTCACCATTTCGCAGAAACAGATTACTTAAGGCATTTACAGTCTGAATTACTTAATTTGCCCCAAAAAAGAATGCTCAAGCCAGATGCAGTTCCTTCGTGCAATTTGCCGTGCAGTAGTGCGACTGTCAATGTGTCACCCACAACAGAAGACAGAACCAAACGGTATAAGAAACGAGAACTACATAAGAGATCTCTGGAAACTCGGGAAAAGCTGTCACCAAATAAGAAACATCATAATAAGAGCACATGTACAGATGACAGTTTTTTTTTCAGACACAGATAAAGTTACTTTGATGAATACTATAGCGGCATTAGAAAGAAGGAATGCTGTTCTTACAGACAAGTGTGTGCAACTTCGATCGAGAAATAAATACCTTCGGAATCAGCTGTCTAGAACGCGACGACTTATGCGCGAGGAAGAAATTAATAAGGAGGTTCTTGTGTCTAAGGAAATTACTCGTGTGCTGGGAAAAATATTTTCACTCAATCAAATAAAAAGTTTATTAAGTGACTCAAAAAGGGTTAGATGGAGTAACGAAGACATTTGTAAATCAATTACTCTCCGTGCTATATCTCGGAAGTGTTATAATTTTCCGAGGAAAAAAATCGGGTATCCTCTACCAGCTGTGTCGACGTTGAGGGCCTGGATAAACCGCTGTTTTAGTTGCAGTCGTGGCATTTTGAAAGATGTTTTGATTATGATAAAAATGCAGGCTAAAACATTCACTGACAGGCAACGTGTTTGCGTTTCGTCCTTCGACGAAATGAACATCGACAGTAGGATTTACTATGATCAACCAGAGGACAGGGTGTCAGGACCCCACAGTAATGTTTTAGTTGTTATGGTGCGTGGACTATTTACAAGTTCGAAACAACCTGTTTATTTTGATTTTGATGTTCGCATGACAGCTGTCCTCTTGAATGAAATTATTGTCGCCTTAGACAGTAATTCGTATAAGGTTGTAGCTTGTGTAGCAGACATGGGAACAAAAAACTTATAATTTCAAACGGACGTGAAACTTATTCTCACTATGGCTCTTCATAAAGTAGGAAAAAAAGTTTCTCATGTATTAAAGTTTTAGGATCCGGTTTTTTGTTGTTGCAGCCTTCTGTCCGAAGACAGGTTTGGTGCAGCTCTCCATGCTACTCTCCCCTATGCGAGCTTCTTCATCTCCGAATAACTACTGCAACCTACATCTTTCTGAATCTGCTTAGTTTATTCATCTGTTGGTCTCCCTCTACGATTTCTACCCTCCACTGTTCGCTTCCAGTACTAAATTGGTGATCCCTTGATGTCCCAGAAAGTGTCTTATCAATGGATCCCTTCTTTTAGTCAAATTATGCCACAAATTTCTTTTCTCCCCAATTCTGTTCGGTACCTTCTCTTTAGCTACGTGATCTACCCATCTAATCTTCAGCATCCTTCCGTAGCACCACATTTCAAAAGCTTTTATTCTCTTCTTGTTTAAACTGTTTATAATCTATGTTTCACATCCATACTTTGTTACACTGCAGACAAATAACTTCAGGAAACACTTCCTAGCACTTAAGTGTATATTCGATGTTAGCAAATTTCTCTGCTTCACTAATGCTTTTTTGCCATTGCCAGTATACATTTTATATCTTCTCTACTTCGACCATAATCAGTTATTTTGCTGTCTAGATAACAAAACTGATCCACTACTTTCAGTCTCGTTTTCCTAATCTAATTCCATCAGTATCACCTCATTTAATTCCTCTAAGTGTCCGCCCGTGGTAGCTGGCACGGTAGCTCAGCGTGTTCGGTCAGAGGGCTAGTTGCCCTCTGTAATAAAAAAAAAACTGAGTTAATTAAACAACAACGAACTCAAACGAGTGTATTTCGACGTCCGCCCAGAACGGATACAACGAACGAAAACGAACTAAATTAGATTAAAAACAAAACAAAAATAAATAAAAAAAGTGGTCAGAGCGACGGAATGTCATACCTAACGGCCCGGGTTCGATTCCAGGCTGGGCCGGAGATTTTTCTCCGCTCATGGAGTGGGTGTTGTGTTGCCCTTACCATCATCATTTCATCCCCATCGACACGTAAGTCGCTGAGTTGGCGTCACCTCGAAAGACTTCCACCACCAGGCGAACGGTCTACCCGACGGGAGGCCCTACACACACGGCATTTCCATTTTCCTTTCATCTAAATTCCATTATCCTTCTTTTTGGTTTTCGTTAATGTTCATCTTATATCTTCCTTTCAAGATACTATCCATTCGATTCAACTGATCTTCCAACCCTTTTCTGTCTCTGACAGAATTACAATGTCATCGGAAAACCTTGAAGTTTTTATTTCGTCTCCCTGGACTTTAACACCTTCTCCATATTTTTCTTTGGTTTCATTCACTGCTTGCTCAATGTACAGATTGAGTAACATATGGGACAGGCTACAATCTTCGTGACAAAAAATAAAAACGTCTACAGCTGTCTTCGTGATTTTAATTTATTTTGTCGCTACCAGTTTCAACGTTTCATTGCGTCATCTTCAGGCTGTCTTTGATGCCGTACAAAATAAGTTAAAATCATAAGGACAGCTGTAGGTGTGTGGTTTTTTGTTTTTTGTCACGATAGTAAACGGCCGTCGTCCCAGAGACCTCCTGCTAAAAGGATGAACATACAAAAGGCTACAATCTTGTCTCAGTCCCTTCTCAACCACTCTTCCCTTTCGTGCCCCTCAACTATTAAAACTGCAGTCTGGTTTCTATACAAGTTGTAAATAGCCCTCCACTGACTGTATTTTATCCCTGCTACTTTCAGAATTTCGAAGAGAATATTCCAGTCGTCATTGTCAAAAGCTTTCCCTAAGTATATAGTTGCTATAAACGTAGGTTTGTCTTTCCTTGAATTATATTCTAAAATACGTCATAGGGTCAGTATTGCCTCATGTGTACCTACATTTCTTTGAAATCGATACTGATCTTTCCCGAGGTGGTCTTCTACCAGGATTTTCATTTTTCTGTAAAAATTCCTGTTAGTATTTTGTAGCCATGATCAGTTATGACATTTTAATTCATTATTTATTTACTACTGACTCAATTCGCAACATATTTTGCAGGCAGTATCCACATATATACCACTACACGGACCTGCAACAGCATATCGTTGTACGACGCATAGTTCAAGTGATATGACGTATGACGTCATATACATTGAGATGGGTGAAAAACTAGCTTAACATATTAACTGATTTGTAAAGCAATCAGACGTTTCAAGCTCTTATACATAAGGGAGTTCGATCCTGTGGCGAATCTGGAGTTGGATTTTGAGGGAGAGGGGGGGGGGGGGGTTACTGATAACTTTAAAACAACCACGAATTGGGTCAAACGGAGCACTAAAAGCATCGTTTGCACTTTTACGCCGCGCGTAAGTATGAACACAACTAAGTAACTGCCTTTTACCACTCATGCAGACTCTTCCACTGCACCACTCGTTCTGCAAGGGAAGCAGGTTGGGTGAAATAGGCGGTGAAGTGTTTTATGCACATATTTCATTGTGAAAGCATTTTTAAAGCTAAATCTATGAAAATTGGTATGTGGCGTCTTGTTTGGAAATGAAAGAAAAAACGTGTTTCACTGTATTTGGAAAATCAACCCCTAAGGGGTCAAATAAGGCCAGGCTGAGATTTTCACTCTGCAGCGGAGTGTGTGCTGCTATGAAACATCCTGGGAGATTAAAACTGTGTGCTGGACCGATACTCGAATCCGTTACCTTTCGCGGGCAAGTGCTCCACAAGTTCTGCAAGGTTAGCAGAAGAGCTTCTGTGAAGTTCGGAATGAAGGACACGAGGTATTGGCGGAATTAAGGCTGTCGGGACGGATCGTGTGTCGTGCTTGGATAGCTCAGTTGGTAGAGCACTTGCCCGCGAAAGCAAAGATGCCGAGATCGAATCTCGGTCCGGCACAGAGTTTTAATCTGCCAGGAAGGTTCAGGGCCAGACTGTTTCACTGACTCATCATCGCCCAGCCGAAACCGCTATGGATAGAAACTTGAAATTTGGAGAGGGTGTGAATCTTATACTGCAGATATCGTTTAAGAAGGGATCATTCGGAATTGAAGACAAAAAAGAGGGTGAAATAGGGGACGGAAGGCTTTCTCAAAATATGTCGCAATTAAGGCAGTTCTGAAGCTAGAACTACTAAAATTAGTATTTGGTTTCTCGGTTAGAAGTAAAAAAATACACGTTTCAGCAATTTTGGAAATTCAACCACTAAGTGGGGAAAATAGTGAAGGTTTTCTGGAAATAATTCATTATCACTATTTAAAAACAGTCGTAGGTTGCACAATATTCATTATTACAGAACAACTAACCTATTTTAAAGCTAAATCTATGAAAATGGATGTTAATTAAAAAAAGTTTCACTTTTTTGGAAATTCAGTGCCTTAAGGGAGTGAAAGAGGGGATAAAAGGTTTTATAAAATTATTTCATTATGGAAACGTTTTCAAAGCTAAATCTTTGGAAATTAGTATTTGAATTCTCTGTTAGAAATTAAAAAAATATGTATTTGTTTACTCTTTACAGAAATTCAATCCTTTAGGGCGTAAAATTGTTAGGAAAATATTTCGTTACATTAAAAAAATTGTAAAGCTTAGCCTACGAAATGGGTACGAGTATTTCACTTCTAGGTTAGCTATAAAGAAGTATGTGTTTCAATGGAAATATAATCACAAGAATGCAAACGGCAAGATTAACAGAATCCTTGAATTACAGCTCCTGGAATTGCTTTTTGGTCAGAATTACATTCGGAAAAGATCATGCATATATGGCCTCCATTAGCGTGAAACGTTTAGAAGGTGTTGCAATTTGTGAACAATATAAAAATTTGATTAAAGAAAAACAAAAAAAAATCTGTGCAGAGGATACAGACTACGCGTGAAAAGTATCGGGTGCTAAGCTAGTATGTGATATAGATGGAACTACGGTTCGTGATACAAACACGTGGGGTCGCAGAGATTAAAATCTGATAAACTTTGAGGGAAGTTCCTCAATTTTACAACAGAATAAATACCGTTCGCACACTTGCGTTGATCGAAACGTTGAACTAACTTTACCGAATTGTCTGTGCAGTCGAGGATATGGCTCTTGGGGTAATATTGTATAAGATTCTTGTAAATTCCTGTAGTGGACTATATTAGAGGTCATATCAGCTCAAGTGGGAAGTAATGAGGAGGTACATTAGCAGTCACAACCATGAACGGACTGACAAATAAATCGAAATCAGTTTTCGACGTGCAAAGTCTTGACTTTTGTCTGAGAACTGGTGACGAAATTTTTCAATTACTGATACGAAGGTAATCATGTCTGGTCGAGAAATGACTGCCTTGAGCTGTGAGAAATGTTCTATGTCATGAACTAGAAGCTGATTTTTCCACAGGATTAACTTTTGTTTTATAGCATCAATATAGTCGGCCATATATGTAAATCATCCTCCCCTTGGATTAAGAGACTTGATGAAATCAAATAACTGGTGACGTCGACCATAAAAGATTTTGTCACTCCCCTATTTTTCTTTTAACTCTTCTTTGCCTAATGAAGTCGTCTTTGTGCCTGGTGGTGTAACGACGTTCCAATGAACGTTTTTCACAGCTCATGATAGTGCGATGGTGTATAAGCAATTTGCATGGCGTTCAAAGAGCAATTTCCATTTAGCACTGAATGATGTGACTTCTCCACTTTTTCTTTCAAGTGCGTAGACGCAGTGGTGTTCCTCATTCAGAACGTAAATCTAATTTAGCACAGTCGGTGTCGTCGGAAAAATGTGACAAGGCGACTGGCTCTCTCTAGCGGCGTCCGGCTGCTGACTCGCTTTTCATTTCCTGTTCTCCACCGCTCGCCCCTCAGCGCCATTTGTCCAGACCGGCTCTAAATATAACCAACTCACTTTTCTTAAAATATATAGAATTCAATCAGTAACTTTCTTCAGTTTGGTGCAAAAATGGCTTATAAAATAATGTTAACGTTTCCTTTGTCTTACAAGAAATTATGAAAAAGATGTAAGAAATGTTTTCAAATGTAGTTTTAGACACGAGCTGTTAACATATATACTAGGTGTCGAAGCCTTTCCCACACCAAACGCTGACTGGAAATATCTTGTATGATGAGGGGCCCCATAATCTGCAGGTTGACAGAAACTGTTCCGTCAGTGGAGGCGCGTCTATTTGGTAAAACATCCACACCTTCACCTCCGTGCGACTCATCGCCTGCCCCGGGTGGGTCCTGAACCCGTCCTAGAGAGAGGAGGCGTGTTTCAGCCCGAATCATTGGAGCGCTCTGTTAGTTCAGAGGCAGGTCTCCGTGCCGGCGCTGACGCACGGCGTGGTAGGAGGTCCACAAAACCTCAGGTGTTGGTGGGGATGTTTTGCACTTTTCCAGAGAATACTCCTACTCGCACGACATCCCGACAAGAAAATTCATCCCTCGGTCCGTCTAATCGCCAAACGCATCCAGTTTGTCGCTTGGCCAGTTGGTACGTGTGTAGAGCGCTTTGAAAAGTTGCGAGCTGCGGCCGTATTGGCTGGCCAGCTCTTGTGACGTCACATCCCCGAACCACGGGTTCGTGGCGCCTCAGTTAGCGGGTTGTATCCAGCGATTGCGGTTCGAAACTTCTAATCTGCACAATTCCGGGTTCCTCACTTCCAATTTATCCAGCCGGGTTGCTGTTTAGACTTCCAGAGAAAGGTAAACCTCCCTACGACGTAACAGTTACGTGTTGTATACGTTTCTTACGATATCTCTTACAGAAATCGAATTATTCTTGTTTCCGTGGCGGTTCAGTAAGTCGCGACTTGTAAGACGACCTCTGGAATTGATAGGCCGACTAGAAAGAGTGCTTTCGTTAACGAAGTGGGTCAACGGAAGCGTCCGATTCCACCCGTCGGCTTTTGTGGTGTGTGACGTCACGAAGGCGCGGAATTTAGTTTGTGAGAATGGCGTGCTTGTAAGTGTCGTTTTGATGTGATCTATGGTGCTCTCTGGTGGTGTGTTTATGTGTTGTGTGACAGGTGATGTATTTGGTTTAGTTTGCTTGTGTGGCGTGTTTATAGGTAGCGTGTTGTTGCGGTCGGTGGTTCTCTCTGGTGGTGTGTTTATGGGTAGCGTGTTATGTGGCGTATGGGGTTCATTTGCGCGGTATCATTGCACGTGTGTGGTGTCGATAGTGCCTGTGCTTTCAGCGGAATATTTTTCAGTGGGTTAACGGTTTTGGTTTTGTTATGTCGACGTTATTGTAGTTTCTTTCTGTTCGTCGTGTGTGAATTTTGGTAAATTGCATTGTTCATGTCTTTGATAGATGTGGATATGACTGACAACGTCAATAGTTTTCGGTTGTTGGCGATGATGGGGGGCACTGCATTGTCTCTAACAAAGTTCCTTAAACTATTCGGATTTGTGGAAGAAGTCGTGAAGAAATGAGGCTTACTAATGTTCCAGCATCTCGGACCAGGGACGGCTATATGTGGTGATGTCTTAAGAATACCTTGTCAAGGGAAGTGTTCGATTCCATTTTGATTCTTTTTTATGGTAGTAATAAGTGTGGTGGTGGCGAAAGTTCTGAGATTTATAGTGTGGTATCGGTAGTTTCTGTTGACCTATATAACTCGAGGGAAGTGTTCCAGTGGATATTGTTTTTAGTTGATTTCGGGAAGGTTGTTGTCGTTTTATTTTATCGTTTTTGTCGTCTGGTTTAGTGGCGTGTGTTTATTTTTAGTTTGTCTCCACCCAAAAACCCCCAATTTCCCCCGCTTGTCCCGTTAGTTTCACTATATTTTTGGAGTAATATTGTGTCTGAGTGTTTTTCGATCTATTTTTATGTTTGTTGTCATGTTTTCGTAACGACGTCATAGTCGCGATATGGGAGTTGTGAATGGTCGTTTCCGCCATATTGGTGACGTTATTGGTCAAACAAGACGGGTGGAGTCGGACGTTTCCGATAACTCATGTTTGCTTTGTGGGCTCTATGGAAGACGGTGAATGGCCGACAGTATATGGTACACTTGCGAGAATTTGCGACGTACACACACTGAATACAAGGGGGTATTAAAACATAGGACCTTGTGTATTTAGTTATTTCGACACATACATTATTTTCAGGGTATATGTAGAACTGCTTTGGCTCTTAATAGTCATGCTGCCTCGAAATAGCGGCATGCTCTTGCTAACTGAATAACATATTTGCATCATATCGTACACTGCAGATTGGTACTGTATGACACTAATCTGCCTTGTACGTAATGCAACCAATTCTATTCAATACCGCCTCATTAGTTATGTGATATACCCATCTAATCTTCAGCATTATTCTGTAGCACCACATTACGAAGGCTTCTATTCTCTTCTTGTCCAAACTATTTATCATCCATGTTTCACTTTCATACATGGCTACACTCCATACAAATACTTTCAGAAACGACTCCCTGACACTTAAATCTATACTCGATGTTAACAAATTTCTCTTCTTCAGAAACACTTTCCTTGCCATTGCCAGTCTACATTTTATATCTTCTCTACTTCGACCATCATCAGTTATTTTGCTCCTCAAATTGCAAAACTACTTAAGTACTTTAAGTGACTCATTACCTAATCTAATTCCCTCAGCATCACCCGATTTAATTCCACTACATTCCATTATCCTCGTTTGGCTTTTGTTGATGTTCATCTTATATCCTCCTTTCAAGACACTGTCCATTCCGTTCAGCTGCTCTTACAGGTCCTTCACTGTCTCCGGCAGAATTACAATGTCATCGGTGAACCTCAAAGTTTTTATGTCTTCTCCCTGGATTTTAATACCTACTCCGAATTTTTCTTTTGTTTCCTTTACTCCTTGCTCAATATACAGATTGAATAACATCGGGGAGAGGCTGCAATCCTGTCTCACTCCCTTCCCAACCACTGCTTCCCTTTCATGCCCCTCAACTCTTATAACTGCCATCTGCTTTCTGTACAAATTGTAAATAGCCTTTTGCTCCCTGTATTTTACCCCTACCACCGTCAAAATTTGAAAGAGTATTCCAGTCAACATTGTCAAAAACTTTCTCCAAGTCTACAAGTGCTAGAAACATAGGTTTGCTTTTTCTTAATGTAGCTTCTAAGATAAGTTGTAGGGTCAGTTTTGCCTCACGTGTTCCAATATTTCTACAGAGTCCAAACTGATCTTCCCTGAGGTCAACTTCTACCAGTTTTTTCATTCTTCTGTAAAGAAATTGTGTTAGTATTTTGCAACCATGACTTATTAAACTGATTGTTTGGTAATTTTCACATCTGTCAACACCTGCTTTCTTTGGGATTGGAATTATTATATTCTTCTTGAAGTCTGTTGGTACTTCGCCTGTCCCATACATTTTGCTCACCAGATGGTAGAGTTTTTTCTGGACTGGCTCTCCTAAGGCTGTCAGAAGTTTTAATGGAATGTTGTCTACTCCCGGGTCTTTGTTTCGACTTAAGTCTTTCAATGGTCTGTCAAACTCTTCACACAGTATCATATCTTGCATTTCATCTTCATATACATCCTCTTCCATTTCTGTAACATTGAACTCAAGTACATCACCCTTGTATAGACCCTCTATATACTCCTTCCACCTTTCTGCTTTCCCTTCTTTGCTCAGAAATGGGTTTCCATCTGAACTCTTGATATTCATACAAGTGGTTCTCTTTTCTCCAAAGGTCTCTTTAATTTTCCTGTAGGCAGTATCTCTCTTACCTCTATTGAGATAAGACTCTACATCCTTAAATTTGCCTTCTAGCCATCCCTGCTTAACCATTTTGCACTTCCTGTTGATCTCATTTTTGAGACGTTTGTATTCCTTTTTGCCTGCTTCATTTACTGCATTTTTATATTTTCTCCTTTCATCGATGAAATTCAATATTTCTTCCGTTACTCAAGGATTTCTACTAGCCCTTGTTTTTTACCTACTTGATTCTCTGCTGCCTTCACTACTTCATGCCTCAAAGCTACCCATTCTTCTTCTACTGTATTTCTTTCCCCCATTCCTATCCATTGTTCCCTTATGCTCTCCCTGAAAATCTGTACAACCTCTGGTTTAGTCAGTTTATCCACGTCCCATCTCCTTATCTTCCCACCTTTTTGCAGTTTCTTCAATTTTAATCTACCATTCATAACCAACAGATTGTGGTCAGAGTCCACATCTGCCCCTGGAAATGTCTTACAATTTAAAACCTGGTTCCTAAATATTTGTCTTACCATTATATAATCTATCTGAAACCTATCAGTATCTTCAGGTTTCTTCCATGTAGGCAACCTTCTTTTATGATTCTTGAACCAAGTGTTAGCTATGATTCAGTTATGCTGTCTTAGGCATAATAAACCGCTTTCAATTACAAACACATATGGAAAATTTTATTGCCTGTTTTAGACCCTGTCAAGGGGAGATCTAAATGAGGGGATGGGATGAAAGTGGCCTATAAGAAACGAAAGAAAGAATTGCAGATAGTGAGAAATTACTAATTTTAGTAAAGGAAAGTAGTATTTCTAATTTGTCTGCTGTTGTGCAGGCAGGGAGTGTATCATACAGTTGTGGTGTGTCCTAGTAACTATGTAGATCCTACCATGAGGCAATCACATCAAGCACCTACTGCACAAACCTTTGGCCAATGGCCAACAATGCTACATTATGTGTAAAGGGTGCTGTGGTAGAGGCAGAGATACATTTGTGTCTAGCTGCTGTGAACCACCTGTCTTCTTGGAACATTGGCAGCTTGTTTATCTCTTACCAATTGTGTTCCCAAAGAGTAACATTGCCTCTGAAATGCAGCTTTAAGCCAAAAGTAAATTACAGTATTGTGTTCAGACTGAGCCATTTTTAACCAAACAACTGTAGGATACTGTTGCCGCCTGTGACATGGTAGTGACTGAGTTTGATCTGTTTGTACATTTTTGGATTAGTGTTGGGCCAGATTCAGAGCAGCTGCCTCACTTCAGGGTTTTTTGGGAAAAAGAAGTGCAGTAAAAGAATGTTGGACTTGAGGCAGGTGACTGCTAGTCTAAGGTAAAAGTGGAAAGACGAGTTGTTAGGTGTCTGTGGATGGCCCTAATGGCATTTCCAAGAGAGTTAAAGAGCTCAAAGTCTAGGGTAATCCAGAGGGTCCTGCATTTATAGACTTTGGGATATGAGGCTTACATATAGTGCTGGCTGACTTAGATGGGTTGTACTAACGTGTAAGAGCTTTACATGGTTTATTTAAAACCATTCTGTCCCGCCTTGTTGATTTCAACAATATTACAATCACATCTGTTTTCCCACAGATGTTTTGCACTATTTGGTGAATGGAAAATAAAATGGTGAGAGTCTGGGCTCAGAAAATATTAAGGGCTGTTTAATAGTGTGTGAAGGAAGTAGGAACACAAGTAGGTAAAATCAGAGCGTAAGGTAACTATCAAAATTCCTAAGAGTCTTAGCTGCCTCTTGCTGACAGCTCATTTAAAATGTTTTTAAGACCGGATGCACAGACTGAGTCATTTCTGACTAAATTTGAGTCATATACTCCCTTATCTCAATTTACCTATACTGCCTTCCAGTCTATGGTCAGAATTTATTAGAAAATTTGTCAAACAAGGAGACTGGCTGGTCAAGTTTCCGTTTTTGGGCAGAAGTCAAGAGAGAACAAGAAGAGAAATCCATTGCAGAGAAATCCCCCATGATTGCCAGCGTCTCCGATGGCGCGCTCCTTCCTTGTGGGGACCCTCTCAGAGGGCACTCCCGCCTTAGGTGAATGTTTACACCTCAGGTCACACCTCCTGAGAAACGGACGGAGGGACCAATCGGCATGGTCGGAAGGTGTCAGCTCAGGCAATCACCCCTCCCTGGGCCTGGCCTTTACCAGGGGATACGTGTGTGCCTTACTTGTCTACCCAGGGCAGGGAATTACGCGTTACTCCGTCACCGGATACGCGTGTGAATGCATGGGTCGGCCTTCAGGCATACACAGGGAGGAAGGAAGAAGAGGAAAAAGAAGGAACAGAGGGAGAGAAAGGACAGACTGTCTCTAACGACGAGGCGGAGACCAGAGAAGGCAAGGAGAAGAAGGCAAGGAGAAGATGGCAAGGGAAAGAGTAAGTAAGACAGTGAGATGGAGAAGAACAATGAAAGGAGCCAACCAAAGGAAGGAAGAAACCAGAAGAAGTGAAAAACCAAAATGACCGCAAATATAGGTCATGGAACCGTCCGTCTCCAGACGCAGACGCTAACTACCCCCTTGAGGGGGAGGGACTCCTTTTAATCGCCTCTTACGACAGGCAGGAATACCTCGGGCCTATTCTAACCCCCTGACCTGCAGGGGGGATGTAGAACTGTGTTACCAATGAATCTCCACATAAGCATGGAGGCTCTTTTCTATAAGAAGGATTCATCATGTTCATTTAGTTGGACTCCCTTCTCACTGCACCTGTAAGATGCAGCCACTCAATAAAACGTTTATGTGACTGCAGAAATCTGGCAATGACTTTGAGTGCACAATTTACCACTAGCACTAACTAATGTTGCAGAAATCTGTGGTCCAATCTATATGAAAGTTCAGGATGTGGAACAGGTGCTTCTGGATGCCGTGATGACCAGAGGTTTCAGCCAATTACAAATGGTGTCTTATGTCGGTACTAACACTGAACTGATCCAAAGTGACACACAGAGTGTGTCTGCTTTTGGGCAGCTAGCTGATGTGATAGAGATTGCCAGTCTTGTTATTTGAATGTGGAGCTCACTATCAATAGCATCATGACAGAATTAACCATGGTCCTTCGAAACATACCATCAATTCAGCTCTGTATCAGGGGCTACAAAAGTCCTGCACCCAGTCTGCAGACTCCCTGGCTTGCACCTTATGGTGGTGTGTTTCCTGGGTTATGTTTAATATGTCAGGGGACCACTACACACAGAAGATGACTACTCGGATAGTGGGGGCCGTGAGGAGGTGACTGGCCGGCTTCTTACATTAGAGGGTCTCAGTAAGCTATAGAAAGGGTGACAGTTTGAAAGAGTTCAGGGCAAAAACAGGATGAAGGTAGTTTTAGATGCAGTTTGTATTGTAATTGTAAATTGTTGCTGCTGTGTTAGGAAAGATTCAGAGCTCCAATCACTAATAGAAAGCACTGAGGCTCCAATTATTTTAGGTATGCAAACATGGCTAAACCACAAGTAATATCAGCAAAACTCTTACTGAACTGTGTTCATTAAGAATAGATTAAATACAGTCAGTTGTAGAATGTTTATTACTGTCAGTAGTAATTTACCTTGTAGAGAAATTTATGTAGACAATTCTTGTGAATTAGTATGGATAGGTTGTGTTTGACAACTCAAAGAAAATTAATAATTACATAGCTCATTTTACCAACCACATGAATGAGATGCTGAACAGCTCAAAGAAGTGTTCATTCATTACAAATACGTACCCCAAGTCACACAATTACAGATGGTGCCAACTAAAATCTACCTTCCATATTTTGGCTAAAATACATGTTGCAAGTTGACTGTAGGTATGTCATCTGAGATTATACCCAAAGGTTTCTCAAAGTAGTATTTACATCAATAATTATTAGTTCAGATGCCCACTTTAAGTGTAAATTGTTGCAAAAGCATAATTGACTACCTAGCAACAAATAATCCTGAGCAAATAGGGAGCATTATGACAGATATATGGGTTAGTGTCTTCACTACATTGGCAACAAAATAAGCTTTACTTCAAACAACAAGCTTCTAAAGAAAACAATTGACCAATTGGCAACATGACAAGAAATGAACTCTCACACAAAATTAATATAAAATTTCTATCTGTGTAGTAATATTTATAACACTTGTGTCAAGTGGAATGATGTCTGTAATAGATATAAAGGAAATTGACTATTGAGCATCAGTTAGTCTACACTCAACACATGCCATCCATCTGCTCACTAAAAATCCAGAGTGTTGCACAATTCCTATTACAGAGAGGTTCCAGAGAAAACTTTATCCACCAGGTTTCATTAATGAACCCATGTCTGGAAATGTACAAAGTCCCTTCTACAACCCTTACACACCTGTAATAGGAATTCTGACATGCCCTTGGTACAGCAAGAGAAAACTGTAGTAATTTTACACCAGATTGCATAGTTTACATTAAATGTATGTAATACCAATGAAAATATCCCAAGAGCATATGGTATTTATGACTACATAAATAAATGACAAAAATAGTGACTTTATCATTTCTTTTATCCATGTAATTCTGAAATCATGGTAGTATCTGGGAAACTGTTTGCTGAGGAGGTACTCTTTTGTGAGGAGGTACAGCAGTACCTCATATACTTTCAACAATGCTCAACCACAAAGTCCTGTCCTCATTTTCATTTCAGTCTTCTCCGAACATCTGGCACCTCCAAATTACTTTTCTGTCCGTCAGGAATATCCAGCCTTTTGCACAATTTCACAGAAATTTAATAATGTTCCTCCACAGCATGGTCATCACTCCATTCTGATACAAGCATTGCTAAAGGTTTCTCTAGACACATTGTGGAGATGCAAAATAGTATCACAACTACTTCCTCCAAAGGTCCCGAGTTAGAGTCTCGGTCCGGCACACAGTTTTAATTTGCCAGGAAGTTTCAGAGCCTCAAAGTGTTGACAGTTCCTGTTGAATATGGATGTGTGGCAACAGTTATGAACTACCTTACATTACAGGACATGATTTTTTACAAAATAGGTATCTTGAACCTAGTGCATTGGAGGGATGATTGTTTCAATGCTCGTGGTGAGTTTGCCCAATTGGCATTCTGAAGCAAATGATGTGGAGCCCATCACATCAGTGGGTCACCATCCATCACCAAAGGCATCTGGGTGAGATCCATAAATAAGAGGCCAGATTCACATTGGGAGTGGGAAGATAACACCCCCAGCAGCACTGGAGGCTTTTGTCCTGAGACTCCTCCTCCTTCTCCTCCTCCTCCTCCTCCTCCTCCTCCTCCTCAGGATGAGGATGTCCAGGCACTGAGGTAGAGCAGCATTCTACAAGATCCATAATTGAAAGACAGTGGGAGGACTTTGAGGCACACAGACTGTGTGTCACATGGTCGTGGCGGCAGGCCTCTTGCCTGAGACACACCACAGGGGAAGGGTTCTGGGAGGGAGCCTCGTTACCAGCAGTTGCTGAAGAAGAGGGCCACTACTTCAGCTGGGTTTGGGGAGAGGAGAGAGGAGGGGATGACAAGTGGGGCTAAGGAAGAGGGAGGAGAGGAAAGGATATAACAGAGTCAAAAGTTGATGTCACTGACACAGAATGAAGGTGGTCAAATTGCTATCAAACCTCAGTGTAAGAAACAATCCAGCAACTTATACTCTTATCTCCGTTTCTTTCTTGTAAGGTGGGTAATTGGGTGGGCATGCAGACTGATGGTCATGATAACATGCGTAGCTGGTGGAACACAGGCTCCCCTCTTGAGGTGGGTGCCCTCAGTCACCACATGGATTATCTGCTGTACATAGGGGGATTGCCCAGAATGCAAGCATGCAAAGGACTTCAAGGGTGGGGAATGTACGGCTTCATATCACACCAGTAACACACAACTTTGACCTGCTCTGGGAGGGTATCTCCCTTAAATGCCAGAAGAAAGGTGGTTATTGGTGTATTTGTCCTTATGACCTTCCTGCACAAAATGAACGCCCTGTCATTCCAAATTGCCTCTGAGTTCCTTATCAGTCTGAAGGATAATGTCCATGTGAGAAACAACTTTCTGTACCATATTCAGAGACTGCGAAGTTGTATTGGACACTGGGGCATCACGAAGATTATCACAAGCAGGAAGAGCTGCAGACTGAGCAGCAGTAGTAGTTTTGATCTACAGGGAACTCAACTGCACTGTACTGAGAAATTCGTTTGCCGATCTTGTCTCCAGTATTTCCTCAAAAGATAATGGCTTTGTGGTGGTGGATGTATCCTTGTCCATCCTAATACAGATCAGGTAGTGGGGAAAGTGTTTCACCACAACTCAGTGAACCTGGCCCCCCTCCAGGGTGTAGCCAGGGAAGTGAATGCCACAGAGTGTTATGAAGCAGTGGTCAATGATCTTTTACCTCTTGAAGAGACAGCCACAGGAGAATGCCCAGAATTTTGGAGCTTGATGTGTTTCATATGGAAATCATCTGCCCTGATACCACCCTCTGATCAGGTGCCCTCCCCATGGGCACCAGCCAGGCACACAGTGGCCTTTGCTGGGAGTTTTGACGCTCCAGAATGACAAGCAACCACTCCTATGCATACATGTAGAGGCAAAAGCTCTGGTGCCAGAAGTATGATCCCTGTGTTGTCAGGAGGCTCAGCCAGATGTGTACATAACAGCCCTACCACACAGACTGGCTGCACATACTGGTGACCTGTGGAGCGGAGATGGGCTGTGACGAGGAAGGAAGTGGAGAAGGAAGGGTGGGGAGGAATTCAGACTATAGACTCAAGGGAGGGAGTTCTTTCCCACAGTTTCACACTACAGACAGAAAATTCAGAATTCAAGGTCGAATTCCCAAAGAGGGACCAAAAATGCCAAAAAGGAACGATGAAAATTAAGGGGCAATTTAAATAAAACAAGGAATACAAGAATCAAGGTGAACAGCCAGATCAACATAAGTAAGAACACAGAGAGAACAGGCAAAGGTGTAGGGGAAGAAGCAAGGACAGGGAGAGAGGGGCACTGTGAAGGAAATGCAGCCCAGGGAGGAGGAAGGGGCAACAACAGCCCAGGGGCCCATGGGCACCATACACGAACCCACAGCCCCCCTGCGGGTACGGGGATTAGAATAGGCCCGCGGTATTCCTGCCTGTCGTAAGAGGCGACTAAAAGGAGTCCCTCCCCCTCACGGGGGTAGTTCGCGCCTGCGTCCGGAGACGGACGGTTCCACGACCTATCATCGTGGTCCTTTTGGTTTTTTCACTTCTCGTTTCTTCCTTCCTTTTGTTGGTTCCTTTCTTTGCTCTTCTCCACCTCACTGTCTTCCTTACTCTTTCCCTTGCCTTCTCCTTGCCTTCTCATTGCCTTTTTCTCCTTGCCTTCTCATTGCCTTCTTCTCCTTGCCTTCTCATTGCCTTCTTCCCCTTGCTTTCTCATTGCCTTCTTCCCCTTGCTTTCTCATTGCCTTCTTCCCCTTGCTTTCTCATTGCCTTCTTCTCCTTGCCTTCTCTGGTCTCCGCCTCGGCGTTTGAGACAGCCTGTCCTCTTTCTCCCTCTCTCTCTTCTTTTTCCTCTTCTTCCTTCCTCCCTGTGCGTGCCTGAAGGCCGACCCACGCGTTCTCACGCGTAGCCGGTGACGGGGTAACGCGTAATTCCCCGCCCTGGGTAGACATGTAAGGCACGCGCGTACCCCCTGGTAAAGGCCAGGCCCGGGGAGGGGTGATTGCCTGAGCTGATACCTTCTGACCATGCCGATTGGTCCCTCCGTCTGTTTCTCGGGAGGTGTGACCTGAGGTGTAAACATTCACCTAAGGCGGGAGAGCCCTCTGAGAGGGTCCCCACAAGGAAGGAGCGCGCCATCGGAGACGCTGGCAATCATGGGGGATTCCTCCGCAATGGATTCTACTCCATCTCTTTCGACTTCGACCCAAAAACGGAAACGTGACCAGCCAACAGTGACAAAAGTACTACCGCCTGCCCCACAGTTCCTCGTAGTTTCTCGAACTGAGGACGGAAAGGATTTTTCCTCTGTCAACCCTTTCGTTATTCAGAAGGGCGTAGATGCCATAGCCGGATCTGTCAAATCCTGTACCAGGTTGCGTAACGGCACCTTATTACTAGAAACTGAGAGTGCCTTTCAGGCACAAAAACTGCTTCGGGCCACCCTCCTGTACACGTTCCCTGTCCGGGTGGAGGCAAACCGAACTTTGAATTCGTCTCGTGGTGTGGTCTATACTGGCTCCCTCGACGGATTGACTGACGAGGAGCTTCAATCATTCCTCGCTGAGCAGGGCGTGACGGCTGTCCATAGGGTCATGAAAAAGGTCAACAATGACCTTGTACCGACCCGGACAATTTTCTTGACCTTCGATAGTGTTAAGCTGCCATCGCGCATCAAGGCGGGCTACGAGGTTATTTCTGTTCGCCCCTATATCCCGACACCTACGCGCTGCTACCAGTGTCAGCGTTTCAATCACACTCGACAGTCTTGTTCCAATGCGGCTAAATGTGTCACCTGTGGCAGGGATGCCCATGAGGGTGACTGTCCACCTCCGTCTCCTCGTTGTGTGAACTGTCAGGGTGACCATGCCGCATCCTCCCGCGACTGTCCTGTCTATAAGGAAGAACGCTGTATCCAGGAAATTCGGGTCAAAGAGAAAGTGTCCACCTCGGCTGCTCGCAAGCTATTGGCTAGTAGGAAGCCCACGCTGCTCCCAGCGGGGAAATACAGTACTGTCCTCGCCTCTCCTCGGACTACCCGGGAGGTAGCAACCCAGACATGCGATCTGACCTTCAGCACCACGGTCGTCCGTTCGGCCAGTGCTAAGATCGCGCGGTCGACGTCTCCTCTTCCTCCCATCACCCCACAAACACGAGCACCTTCCTCAGCTTCTGCTAAGACGAAGACACCGAAGTCAGATGCACGGGCCTTCAAGAAGGAACCATCCCGTGCAGACTTCCTCCGTACCTCGACCTCCCAGCCTTCGACCGGTACTTCCACTACACGTCCTTCCAAAAAGGCGCATAGGAAGCACAGTTCTCCTTCCCTGCCACGGCGCATTTCTTCTCTTGCGCCACCCAGCGGCTGCCGCCCCAGGCCGTCATCCGTTTCGCCTGGCCGCACCGCTGTTAGCCGTACATCTGGCCGTTCACTGGCGGAGGAAGCTCCCCCTCCCGGCCATCCTCCCGAGATGGCCGATGACCCTATAGACCCAATGGACGATGACTGTCCGCCTACTGATAGCGGCGGCAGTGCTCGCTCGAAGCCAGGCCCTAAGCGGCCTTCGAGGTGACCACTTCTCTCATCTTTCTTTTCTTACAATGGCACTTATTCACTGGAATATTCGCAGCATTCGCTCCAACCAAGAGGACTTGAAGTTGCTGCTCCGCTTGCACCGTCCGCTTGTCGTAGCCCTCCAGGAAACGAAGCTACGCCCATGCGATCAAATTGCCTTGGCACACTACACCTCTGTGCGTTTTGACCTACCCCCTGTGGTAGGTATCCCAGCTCATGGAGGGGTTATGTTGCTGGTCCGGGATGATATTTACTACGATCCCATCACGTTGCACACCGGCCTGCAGGCAGTTGCCATCCGCATTACTCTCCCCACTTTTACGTTTTCCTTTTGTACCGTTTACACTCCATCGTCATCTGCCGTTACCAGGGCAGACGTGATGCAACTTATTGCTCAGCTACCTGCACCATTTTTGTTAACTGGAGACTTCAATGCCCACCATCCCCTTTGGGGCTCTCCAGCATCCTGCCCGAGGGGCTCCTTGTTAGCAGACCTTTTCAACCAGCTCGATCTTGTCTGCCTCAATACTGGCGCCCCTACTTTTCTTTCGGACACATCTCACACCTATTCCCATTTAGACCTCTCTATATGTACTCCCCAACTTGCACGCCGGTTTGAGTGGTATGCACTTTCTGATACATACTCGAGCGACCACTTCCCGTGTGTTATCCATCTCCTGCAGCATACCCCCTCTCCGTGCTTCTCTAATTGGACCATCTCCAAGGCAGACTGGGGGCTCTTCTCTTCCAGGGCGACCTTTCAGGATCAAACCTTTCCAAGCTGCGATCGTCAGGTCGCACACCTCACAGAAGTCATTCTCGCTGCTGCTGAATATTCCATCCCTCACCCTCCTTCTTCTCCACGTCGCGTACCGGTCCCCTGGTGGACTGCAGCATGTAGAGACGCTTTACGTGCTCGTCGACGTGCTTTACGCACTTTTAAACGCCACCCTACAGTGGCGAATTGTATCAGTTATAAACGATTACGTGCTCAGTGTCGTCGTATTATCAAAGAAAGCAAGAAAGCCAGCTGGGCTGCTTTCACAAGCATCTTCAACAGTTTTACTCCTTCTTCTGTTGTCTGGGGTAGCCTGCGCCGGCTATCTGGCACTAAGGTCCACTCACCAGTTTCTGGCTTGAAGGTCGCGAATGACGTCCTTGTGGCCCCTGAGGCTGTCTCCAATGCCTTTGGCCGCTTTTTCGCAGAGGTTTCGAGCTCCGCTCATTACCACCCTGCCTTCCTCCCCCGCAAACAGGCAGAGGAGGCTAGGCCACCTAACTTCCGCTCCTCGAATTGTGAAAGTTATAATGCCCCATTCACCATGCGGGAACTCGAAAACGCACTTGGCCGATCACGGTCCTCTGCTCCAGGGCCAGATTCTATTCATATTCAGATGCTGAAGAACCTTTCTCCTGCGGGTAAAGGTTTTCTTCTTCGTACATACAATCGCATCTGGATTGAGGGACATGTTCCCGCATGCTGGCGCGAGTCTATTGTTGTCGCGATTCCTAAGCCGGGGAAGGACAAGCACTTGCCTTCCAGTTATCGACCTATCTCGCTTACCAGCTGTGTCTGTAAAGTGATGGAGCGAATGGTTAACTCTCGATTGGTTTGGCTGCTCGAGTCTCGACGCCTACTTACCAATGTACAATGTGGATTTCGTAGGCGCCGCTCTGCTGTTGACCATCTGGTTACCTTGTCGACCTTCATTATGAATAACTTCTTGCGGAAGCGCCCGACCGCGGCTGTGTTCTTTGATTTGGAGAAGGCTTACGACACCTGTTGGAAGGCGGGCATCCTCCGCACCATGCATACATGGGGCCTTCGCGGTCGCCTCCCTCTTTTTATTCGTTCCTTTTTAATGGATCGACAGTTCAGGGTACGTGTGGGTTCTGTCCTGTCCGACACCTTTCGCCAGGAGAATGGGGTGCCACAGGGCTCAGTTTTGAGTGTCGCTTTCTTCGCCATCGCGATCAATCCAATAATGGATTGCCTCCCAGCTGATGTATCAGGCTCCCTTTTCGTGGACGATTTTACCATCTATTGCAGTGCGCAGTGTACACGTGTCCTGGAGCGCTGTCTTCAGCGTTCTCTTGACCGTCTTTACTCCTGGAGTGTCGCCAATGGCTTCCGTTTTTCTGCCGAGAAGACGGTCTGTATTAACTTCTGGCGATACAAAGAGTTTCTCCCACCGTCCTTAAGACTCGGTCCCGTTGCTCTCCCAATCGTGGAGACAACCAAATTTTTAGGCCTTACATTTGACAGGAAACTTAGCTGGTCTCCACATGTGTCATATTTGACCACCCGTTGTACCCGTTCTTTAAATGTCCTCCGTGTTCTCAGTGGTCTGTCGTGGGGAGCGGATCGAACCGTCCTACTGCGTCTATATCGGTCGATCGTCCGCTCAAAGCTGGATTATGGGAGCTTCGTATACTCCTCTGCACGGCCATCCATCTTATGCCGCCTCAACTCCATACAACATCGGGGTTTACGACTTGCGATCGGAGCATTTTATACCAGTCCCGTAGAGAGTTTTCATGCTGACGCTGGCGAATTGCCACTCACCTACTGGCGCGAAATACTGCTTTGTCGGTATGCCTGTCGGCTACTGTCAATGCCCGACCATCCGTCTTATCGTTCCTTTTTTGACGACTCTCTTGACCGTCAATACGGGTTGTATGTCTCTGCCCTGCTACCCCCTGGCGTTCGCTTTCGTCGCCTCCTTCAACACCTTACTTTTTCCCTCCCTGCAACCTTTCGAGTGGGCGAGAGCCGCACGCCACCTTGGCTCCAGGCTCAGGTCCGCGTTCACCTTGACCTCAGCTCGCTCCCAAAAGAGGTCACCCCCGGTTCGGTCTACCACTCCCGTTTTTTGGAACTTCGTTCGAAGTTCATCGACATGCCTTTCATTTATACAGATGGCTCTAAGACCAATGACGGGGTCGGGTGTTCCTTTATTGTCAAGGCAAAAAGTTTCAAATACCGGCTCCATGGCCATTGTTCGGTCTTCACAGCTGAGCTCTTTGCCCTCTACCAGGCTGTTCTTTACATCTGCCGCCACCGACATTCTGCTTATGTCATCTGCTCAGATTCCCTGAGCGCCATCCAGAGCCTCAGTGATCCGTACCCGCTTCACCCTTTCGTACACCGGATCCAACGCTCTCTTCAGCAGCTGGTGGACGTCGGTTCTCCAGTTAGCTTTATGTGGGTTCCTGGCCATGTCGGTATCCCTGGGAACGAAGCTGCAGATGCCGCGGCCAAGGCTGCGGTCCTCCAGCCTCGAACAGCTTCTTGTTGTGTCCCTTCGTCGGATTTTAGCAGGGTGATTTGTCGGCGCATCTTATCTCTGTGGCATGCCGATTGGGCTGCACTTACCGACAACAAGCTTCGGGCCTTAAAACCTCTTCCCGTGACTTGGACGTCCTCCTCACGCCCTTCTCGGCGGGAGGAGGTCGTTTTAGCCCGGTTAAGAATTGGACACTGCCGGTTCAGCCATCGCCATCTGCTGACGGCTGCGCCGGCGCCGTTCTGCCCATGTGGGCACTTGCTGACGGTTAGACACATTTTAATGTCCTGTCCAGATCTTAACACACTGCGCCTCGATCTTAACCTGCCAAATACTTTCGATGCCATTTTAGCGGATGACCCACGAGCAGCTGCTCGTGTTCTTCGTTTTATCAATTTGACACACCTCGCTAAGGACATTTGATGATGCTGTTTTTTAATCCTATGCCTGTCAGTCTGTCTTTTATCGTGTTTTCCCTTTTAGTTGTTGTGGTCAACTTGTGCCTCGCGGTGCATTCTTAGAGTAGTCAGGGCGCTAATGACCATTGAAGTTGTGCGCCCTAAAACCACAAAAAAAAAAAAAAAAAAAAAAAACGAACCCACAGAAGAATGTGTGCTCCCTGGAGAGGAGGGAGAAAATGTTTTCATATGATCCCGGCATAAGGCATTTATTTAGGATCAAGTCGGCTTCAGAAATTTATGATGTGATATTTTTCCATCAGCTTTGCAGTTGAAGATGCTAGTTTAATATGCAATGATTCCACTTAGGCCATGACAAAATGGTTGTCTATAATTCATTTTCATCTTTAATACCGATAGTTTGACCAAAACTTCGTGTCTAATATGATTAACATGCGATTTATAACATATTTGAAAAATCCGTGGAGTAAACAATTTCATTATCGAAATTAAATCAGTGATGGTGCACAATCCATCATTTGTAATGTCCACTTATTGGCCTACACACTGAATTCGATGATTTTATTTGATCTGAATGCTGTAAATGTAACTGCGAAGGTCCACAATTAACTTCAAAACTACACTTACATTTTATTGAAAGTGATTGGTTACACACTTCCTGAAAAACTTTTGCCTCATAATTAATGGAGCAGGAACAAACACTGCACAGTAGTTAACATTCACCAACATTTTCCACATGCAGGGATTTAACTTTTAAAGCTGTGTTCTCAAGACAGCCACTAAAAATTTTGGCATTTCCCCATCTCGGAAAGTTTATTTTTGAAATGGAACAGAGAATCACGGTAGCAGCTCTGTTACTACATTAAAATTATTATCACAGGAATATTTGACACTACTAACAGTAGCACACTAAATTTAAAAAAATACAAAAAAATTGGGAAGGAACTATCTGAATTTTCAGAACTCCCCGAGGTTAAATTTTACACTATCTTATGACTGTAATAGCGACGAGTTACAGGAGTAATAGATCAACCAATAGGACTACCTGCGTGCAAAAGTTCATACGGTGAGGAATGAAAACCACATCGAGTCTTCAGTAAATCATGCAGTAGACTTCTGTTTATTTATACAATACTGGGGAAATACAATCCATATACAAGGTGTACAAGAGACATATCAGACAGGACTAACAGGAAATGTGAAATGCATACAGAACAGGGTGGCACAAATTGTCACAAGGTTGACTCAAGGGAGAGAATCAAAAAGACACTGAAGAAAGGCAACTGGCAGACACTAAAACATGAACAATCCCAAGAGGGTCCACTAACAAAGTTTCTGTAAGTTACTTCAAACGATGGCTCCAGAAGTGTACTACAACTCTCTTCGTATTGCTGCCGTAGGAATTACAGGGAATGAGCATTGTTTTCGTACTACATATGTGGGTGGAATGGAGAAAAAACCCTAGTAACTGGTACAATGGGACATACCCTCTGCCGTGCAAATCACAAAGCTTTGAAGACTACGGGTGTAGATACATCTTTATATATTCCAAAATGTTAAATGAATATACACTAACACAAACTTGGAAACAAAAGTGAATAGTTTTTTTCACTCTTTTTGGAAGAATGCAAATTACCAAGTTTGCAAATTTAAAAATATTACAAATGGTGATAATGTTAAAAAAGGCGACAAAGTGAGAAGAGTGGCAAACTTCCCTTTAATTCCAGTACACCACTGCAAGATGAAGTTCCTGAAGTACAGAATAAAGACTTAGGTGCAAACAGTTTACACACTTACTACTGTTATTGATGCTGTCAGTGTCAACAGAGTAGGCGCATGACACTGGCTTCGATGTCAACATCTCTGTGCTTTGTGATTTCTGCTGTTACGGACATTAGACCCAGGCACTTGTCTTAGACCACACCTAATGTATGTATAACTAAAAATCAAAGGAGAGTGTGTATTTTTCAGCATTGTTATATAATACATCGTCTTGTATTATCTTTTGTGGATGGAGTCTTTCAGGTAAACCCACAGTTTACACACAACTCATCAGATTTTTTAAAATTTTTACATTGGCTGGTAAAATTTTTTTCTCAGTTTCACTTTAAAATTGATGGACTATGAAAATGTGATCAGTGGAGTTCAAGAACAAATGGTATTAATGCTGAAAGGGAGCAATTCCCTCAAATTAAGTTTTTTATGAACCACATGCATAAAAAATTAAAAATTTATCCCACTGGTCATGGAATGATTGATGTCTATCCCTATCTCTCAGCACACACAAATTAGGCTGTGTGGTAACAGCTATGTAAGGGATGACAATTTTCCAGGCACTACACCTGCCAGCCACCTTTTCACTAGCCTCTGTCATTTCTGTCCAACAAGGATCCCTTATTACAAAGCAATATTCCAGTACAGAATCGAGAAGTGCAGTGTAGGCAGTGTGTTTAGTCAACCTGTTGATTCTTCTCAGTGTTCAGCCAGTGAAACACAGACTGCTTCACCTTCCCACAAAATTTCATGTGTTGTTGTTGTTGTTGTGGTCTTCAGTCCTGAGACTGGTTTGATGCAGCTCTCCATGCTGCTCTATCCTGTGCAAGCTTTTTCATCTCCCAGTACCTACTGCAACCTACATCCTTCTGAATCTGCTTAGTGTATTCGTCTCTTGGTCTCCCTCTACGATTTTTACCCTCCACGCTGCCCTCCAATACTAAATTGGTGATCCCTTGATGCCTCAGAACATGTCCTACCAACTGATCCCTTCTTCTGGTCAGGTTGTGCCACAAACTTCTCTTCTCCCCAATCCTATTCAATACTTCCTCATTAGTTATGTGATCTACCCATCTAACCTTCAGCATTCTTCTGTAGCACCACATTTCGAAAGCTTCTATTCTCTTCTTGTCCAAACTATTTATCGTCCATGTTTCACTTCCATACATGGCTACACTCCATACGAATACTTTCAGAAATGACTTCCTGACACTTAAATCAATACTGGATGTTAACAAATTTCTCTTCTTCAGAAACGCTTTCCTTGCCATTGCCAGCCTACATTTTATATCCTCTCTACTTCGACCATCATCAGTTATTTTGCTCCCCAAATAGCAAAACTCCTTTACTACTTTAAGTGCCTCATTTCCTAATCTAATTCCCTCAGCATCACCCGACTTAATTAGACTACATTCCATTATCCTTGTTTTGCTTTTGTTGATGTTCATCTTATATCGTCCTTTCAAGACACTGTCCATTCCATTCAACTGCTCTTGCAAGTCCTTTGCTGTCTCTGACAGAATAACAATGTCATCGGCGAACCTCAAAGTTTTTATTTCTTCTCCGTGAATTTTAATACCTACTCCAAATTTTTCTTTTGTTTCCTTTACTGCTTGCTCAATATACAGATTGAACAACATCGGAGAGAGGCTACAACCCTGTCTTACTCCCTTTCCAACCACTGCTTCCCTTTCATGTCCCTCGACTCTTATAACTGCCATCTGGTTTCTGTACAAATTGTAAATAGCCTTTCGCTCCCTGTATTTTACCCCTGCCACCTTTAGAATTTGAAAGAGAGTATTCCAGTCAACATTGTCAAAAGCTTTCTCTAAGTCTACAAATGCTAGAAACGTAGGTTTGCCTTTCCTTAATCTTTCTTCTAAGATAAGTCGTAAGGTCAGTATTGCCTCACGTGTTCCAGTGTTTCTACGGAATCCAAACTGATCTTCCCCGAGGTTGGCTTCTACTAGGTTTTCCATTCGTCTGTAAAGAATTCGTGTTAGTATTTTGCAGCTGTGACTTATTAAGCTGATAGTTCGGTAATTTTCACATCTGTCAACACCTGCTTTCTTTGGGATTGGAATTATTATATTCTTCTTGAAGTCTGAGGGTATTTCGCCTGTTTCATACATCTTGTTCACCAGATGGTAGAGTTTTGTCAGGACTGGCTCTCCCACGGCCGTCAGTAGTTCCAATGGAATATTGTCTACTCCGGGGGCCTTGTTTCGACTCAGGTCTTTCAGTGCCCTGTCAAACTCTTCACGCAACAGTTCCAATTGTTAGTAATTGTAATCCCTAAGTACCTTTTCTGAACTTTTTCTTATTTCCATGCTGCACACCAACACATTGATTCGATAACAAGTTATCAGAATATACAGTTTGACTGTGATAACTTCATAACCTTCTTTGATCTCCGATGGAAGCACCACTCTACCCAAGGTGAGAAAATGAGTGCATGTGGGCACTAAAGAGACATCTACTTTTCTCGTCACCCAATGGACTGCAATGACACCCTTATCAGAGAGGTGCATTTGGATTTCTGCCTCAGTCAGACCATCGAGCAACCAAGTGTAAATAACAACATGGGAGGAATTCAGTGTTCAATGGGCCTCGACACGAATAGGATAGCCATCAAGAGAAGCTGCAAGCAGTTCGTGTGCTTGAGTATCAGAAGTAGTTTCCAAAAGGAAAGTGCCACTGCATAAATGAGAGCAGCATTTCACAGCACCGCAACTGCATTAACACCTTTCTGAATAACAATCATATTTAACGTAGCGAAGGACTGACCATCTTCAGTACACGAATCCACAAGGAACCATAGTGCAGTTGAGAGGGTCTTTGAAACGTTAGCCAACTTCCATTTATGTTTCATAGCCACTGACTGTGAAGATGATTGGCTCACTGCCAGAAAATCCCCTGCGATTGCCAGCATCTCCGATGGTGCACTCTTCCTACTGGAAGCCCCTTGAGAAGGGGTTCATACCTCAGGTCACACCTCCCAAACACCTCACAGAGGGACAAATCAGCAATTTGGAAAGGTAGCAGCTCAGGCAGTCACCCCTCCCCAGGCTTGGCCTGTTTCAGGGTTACGTGCGAATCCTACCTGTCGACCTGGGGCTGTGAATTACATGTTACCCCATCACCTGTTATGCATCAGACACATGGGCCAGCCTTCAGGAGCACACAGGGAAGAAGAAGAAGAATAAGATCCTCAAACACCAAAGTGGGGGCCGGATAGGTGGTGGTTAACAAAGAAAAACAAAAGAACAAAAAACAGTGCAGAGTATTCTTATTATGACTGCTGAAACTGCAGAATACATTTCCAAAAAGCCCATACATGTTACCCAAGAGACAGAAATAAGAAGTGCTAGAGGATAGACATGATGCATGCAAGGTAAAAGATGCTGCAACAGCTGGGGCCCTGTGGCAGCCAAGCACGAACCCATCAACAAGCGGCCAGCCATCTGGGATGGATAAATGTAAAACGCAGTCAACAGCTCATGTGTCATTTGCTAAAATGGCTGATAACTCAGATGGAAAACATACATTAGAATTGAAGTGGTTAAAAGAAAGGGGATTCGGTTCTAAAATGGCAAACTGTCAGTGGTTGATGACAATGAACACAATTTGGTGAGGGTTCTCCAATTAACAAAAAGTGATGGCTAAAAAAGGTGATAGCTAAAATGATCTCTCAGAAAGGGCCAAGAGGAGGTCAGCCAAGCCACTGGGAGAGGTTTTTTTTTTTTTTTTTTTTTGTGGTTTTAGGGCGCGAAACTTCTATGGTCATTAGCGCCCAGCCCGTGACTTAGGAAACAGTAAAAAACCGAAATTGAAAACCAGCAGCAATGGGAACAAAGTCATAAAATTGAAGAAACTAAAAGCAAAAGGAATGCTTAAAAATCTATGATTCAGGTATGTGTTTAAAATCAAACTCAAGTTTTCTTTGAACCTTTCAGAAACTGTGCCATCTGAATTGGGAGGTCGGTAAAAGGATACAATTATTATTTTATTCCATTTGCCAACAATGACCTCTGCCCATACTAATTCACAGGATGTATCTACTTCAATTTCGTGACAAGTTAAACTACTTCTGACAGCAACAAACACGCCTCCGCCAACCATGTTTAGCCTATCCTTTTGGAACACCATTAGGTTCTTCACAAAAATTTTGGCTGAGCTTATATCCAGCTTTAGCCAGCTTTCAGGGCCTATAACAATTTAAGCATCAGTGCTTTCTATTAGCGCTTGGAGCTCTGGTACTTTCCCAACACAGCTACGACAATTTACAACTGTTATACCAGTGGTTCCTGTATCTACATTTTTGCTGTGTTCAGCCTGCACCCTTTGTAACTGAAGTGCTTTTTGTGTTTTTTTCCCGAGACCCTCTAACGTAAAACACTGCCCAGTCGACGCCACACAGACCCTGCTACCTGTGTATCCGCCACCTGTATGTGGTGGGCACCTGACCTATTCAGTGGAACCCGAAACCCAACCACCCTTTGGCGCAAGTCGAGGAATCAGCAGCCTACACGGTCACAGAACCGTCTGAGCCTCTGATTCAGACCCTTCACTCGGCTCTGTACCAGAGGTCCGGAATTGCCCCTGACGGCTATGCTGCAAATGGTCAGCTCTGCTTTAATCTTGCAAGCAAGAATGGCAGCCTTTACCACTTCTGTTAGCTGCTCGAAACCAAAGAGAATCTCTTTTGATCCAAAGTGACATGCGTAATTGGTACCAACTTGAGCAACCACCTGCAGTTGGCTGCATGCTGTGCTCTTCATGGCATCCGGGAGTACCCTTTCCACATCTGGAGTGACTCCACCCGGTATGCACACGAAATGCACACTGGATTTCTTACCATTCTTGTCATCCAAGTCCCTAAGGGAGCCCTATAATGCACCTAACCTTGGAGCTCCAAACTACCAATAATCTCAGCCTCTGTGATTGCCCAGATCTTGGAGGCTGAGTGGTTTCCTCTGAAACAGGACAGGTGACAGCATCTGGCTCAGTGACAGTGTCAGCCACAGACAGAACCTGGAACCTGTTTGTCAGACAAACCAGAGAGGCATTATGTGTGGCCACCTGGGAAGTCTTTCACCATGTGCTTCGCCCCAGGGCAACCTCCCACTCGACAACAGGTGAGGGGTCAGCCTCAGTGCGAGCAGTAACTGGGTTGGCCACTGGTGAGGACTGATCAGAAGACTCTGACGTGCTGGACGTCCGTTGGGTCCCCACGGCCGGCCCACAACAGTGGTGCCCATCCACTGCAGCCTCAAGCTCTGTAACGGAAGCCATCACAGCCTGAAGCTGAGAGCGAAGTGTCACCAACTCGGCTCACATCCGCATACAACAATCACAGTCCCTGTCCATACAAAAGACCATGGAAGACTAAACTATGCAGATAAACAAACTGTCAGCACATGCTGTGCAATTCTACTATAGAACCTGCCAAAAACACAAACTGTGTCTAGTAATACGCATATGTTCAGAAACCTAACTACCGAAGCACTCAGGTCAAACTAAATAATTTGACCCTGATCTGGAACTTGTAATATGTCACAAAATCAGTTTACTTTCTGACGCAAATGAAAACATGAGAACTGTGGCTATTAGATGTTAAATTTACACGCAGAAACTCAAGAAATTAAACTATTAAAGTAGACAGATGATATAATAAAATTCGCTCCTGGTTAGGAACTCGTAAATGACAAATGTGGTTACTTATCTGTTGCTGCATCTGTCGCAGTCAGCTACTGCTGCCTGAGTACTGCTATGACATGTTTGCGCACTTCCATTCTTTCATTGTTCCCCTCTATTACTGTGATTCAGTACATTTACAATTGAAAAGAAGGCAAAGTGCTGGAGTGTTTCTCTAGAATGTTTCTAAATACTTGTAATGTGGCTATTTAGAGAGACTGCTATACTCATTCATTTTCCGTGGTGGATTAAATGTACTAAGCTAGCAGTAGGAATAAATTGAATCGGTTCCAGTGTAGAAATTTTTGCTTCAATCAGGATGATGAAGTATCGGTGCCTCATGCAATTGGTTTTTAATTAACTCAAATGCTTCTTGATATTCCTCATTCCATTTCCAGTGGAGATGTACTTGTGAAGATAAAAAAAATCGAGGATAAATACTGTGATAGAAATTGCACAAACTGAGAGATTTTCAGTTGATTACATCATTTTTGTGCAGGAAAATTTCTCACTGGTTCCATTTTCATTGGATCAGGTTTGATTCCATGCAAAGAAATTACATGCTCAAGGAAACAAGCGATTTGGCAAATTCTTATTTACCCATCCACTAAACGCTTAAATTACACGACATAGAATGTATAAATGTTCTCCCTAAAGGTAGTACTAATTAGAATAACATTATGTAGGTGATAAGTGTATCAATAATTCTTCTCTTAGAACTTCTGTGAGTGCTGTCATAAAGGCCACTGATGATACTGACAGCCCGAAGGCCATCCTTTTAAACTGCTAACACCTTCCATTCCACAGAAAGGCTGTGTTCTTCCTGCTATACCTTCATCCTCCAGTTGGTCACATTGTACAGTAAACTGCATCATTTCTCCATGGGCATCAGTTAGTAAATGCACACTGCCATCCCTTTTTGTTACAGTGTGGATTGCATTAGAACTTTCACTATCTGAGTGTTAAATAATCTGATTCTTCTACACACCCTTAATTGCTTTATTAACTATGGCTTTCTAGGGCAAGGGTACTGGGTACAATTTACTATGGAATGGCTCATGATTCTTAACTTGAGTTTTACGAGCACATCATCTGATTGGACAAGATGTTCTTAAAATAGATCGACATAACACCCTTATATTTTTACCTGTTCCTTCTGTTTAGCTTCAGGCATGTCCCCTAATGTTTGAGTCATACTTTGAGTGCTGGTCAGAGCATTTTAATCATCATTATTCTCCTGGAGCCCAGCATCTTCCCCCGACTTACTTCAAGATGCAGTTCCCAAACTCATATTTATGAATGGAGTAACCTAATCGTCTCCCTTGACGAATCCTGAAACACTCTCCTCTTCATTTCTGTCTGACTAGTGGAAGGAACAGAAGTGTGAAAGAATGCATTGACAAACCTATTCAGAATCAGTGAATTCTGAGAACCAAACTGATGTTAAGTCATCCAAAAATGAATACACTCTGCTCATACATACTCTCCTAAACTCTGAACTTTAACAGTGCCTGGCCTTTAGTGGGTTTACTTTGATTGTTTACAGCAGTGTCAATACACAGATCATTAACAGTAAATATTGAAAATGCAAGGATGTAGATTTTCTGTAATAGCTCCCATCTTCCTCACACGAAAGACATTAAAATGTATTCATGATTCTATTTTTCCTCCCCCTATAAATCCTCTTTCACTTCAGTGACAGGTTTGCACTAGGTAGTGTTCATTGTAACTTCTGACCCATTTCTGACAATTTCAATTTCTGAGCGGCCTCCTTTGATAACTTCATTTAGTTTACTGAATAAAGACTTCACATATTATGACTTTCACTTGTGGAATTTCTGGCCATTTGTTTTGCACTCTGTCTCTGGCATATGTTGGAAATTTTTATTTTTAATCCTGCTCTTTTTCACACAACCAAATTTTTTTTAAGAATGTGGTTAAAATTCTTCACAGTTGCAATAAATTTTGATTACACAAATGACCCATACATTTGCTTAACATTACATGTGGCTAACGCAGGTGTCTACTTTGCCCTGTTTGGTTTAATGTTTGTGAAATAAATGTTTGAAAAGTTTGAACTGTTGGAACCCTAGCAAGGTGAACACCCTGTGCCCTTTTTTGATTCTCCTGAAAGTTCCATTATCTACATTTATTTGAGGTGCATTGTCAATGTTAGTCTCTATTTCATTCAATGTTGCATTAATCTTGTGCAGAAGAAGCTCTTTATTTATTCCTTTTGACCCTTTGTCACAGACTGTGGATTGCCAGTGGATTTCATATTCTCCAGTACACACTAGCACTTGCCCACAACCTCTACTGACCTTCCTTGCCACACACGCTACTGCACATTGATGCTTGCTAGCCACTTTCCTCTTGCCCATAGCTGATCTCCATTATTTGTATGACTTTGTTGTTGGACAACCATGTTGATAACATGCTTAGACAGCATCTTCCCTAGAATTTGGCATTAGGTTCAACTAATGCCTTAGGTGTTCAGTTGACATGTTTTAATACTTGGTCTCACTTCTGCAGATGTTTGGACCTGGTAAAGGGCTTTTGATGTGTTGGTTTTGTAGTACCACCCAGGGATCATGTGAAGAGTCGTCTAAGATTGACATGTGTGCATGTGAAGCTGCATTGTCAGCTGAAATACTTTTATTAATCTTTTGTCAGTTATGCAACTTGTTAGGTATATCTTCTGTTGGATAAGTTGTTTATAAACATATTGTACAACATAGTGATTAAAGGGACAATTATGGAATAGTAAATAACTATTCAAAGCTGAACTAAATAAGAAAACAACATAAGGTTTTCAGCTCAGTGGGAAGGAGGTTGAAAATTTTTTACAGCAGCATACATAGCATCTCTCTGCAGCAGAGACACTGCACATAATTGTTTTGTTTACTGCCACAGTTGTGAATTGTTGAGTTCTGTCACCAAGTATCCAGTCTCTAGGAACAAGATTTTCTGTGGTGGATTAAACGTAATAAGTGGACCAGTAGGAAGCTGTTTCATAGCCTCTCACAGCCAAACACCACTGACTTTTGTAACAGGGCTACTCATCACTTTATCACCCTTAAGGAAAACGCAGTTGCAGTGAATGTTTGCAGATTATGTGGGTTGTTCTATTGTTGTATACAATCTTATTGGTGGATGTGGTCTGCCAGACTGCTGATTCGATTTGTAGATCAGTTAACAGCCCGTTGCAGCTTCTCGCTGTTTTCAACTTTTAGTAGACCTGTAGAACCATTAGCAAATAAGATATCTTTATATTCTTCTATACTTACATGCATTATGTTCAGCTGCTTCGCCTTTTGGTCACTTTACCTAGAGTACCATCTGCTGATGACACTGTAATACACAGAAAAGTAACATTGTTTAGGGATTCTAGGAGGAAATATGTTGACGTGGACTGAATTTCTGTTTATTGTGATGAATGGCAGCTTGTTTTACATGTACAAAAATGTAAATGTGGATGAGTAGGAGAAACAAGCCATTAATGTTCAAATACAGTACTGTGATGCTTGACACAATCTACATCCACATGACTGATCTGGAGGTCACAATAAACTGCGTGGCAGATTGTTTGTCTACCCATCTTCAAGCTATCTTTTCCATTCCACTCACGGACAGCATGAGCGAAAAATGAACACTTCAGTCACACCCTGTGAGCTCTAATTTATTTGGTGTTGGTGAAGATGATGATCATTTCTCGCTATGTAGGTGGGTGGCAACAAAATATTTTCACACTCTAGGAGAAAGCTGGTGATTGAAGTTGTAGTGGACTGACCCGACAGCCAATCCACTATGACTTGTAGCTGAATAGCATGCGTTTAACTCACGCAGGCTGGCGTGAGGTCTGGAACAGATTAAAGGAGTTGATTCTAATAAATAAAGTATGGAGTTGATGTAATACTTAACTTTAATCCATAATTGGAGAACATCGCTCTTGTTGATACATTATATAATCTCAATATAAACTGGTCATGGCGCCTTGCTAGGTCGTAGCAAATGATGTAGCTGAAGGCTATGCTAACTATCATCTCGGCAAATGAGAGCGTATTTGTCAGTGTAGTTTTGCTAGCAAGGTCGGCTGTACAACTGGGGACGAGTGCTAGGATGTCTCTCCAGACCTGCCGTGTGGCGGCGCTCGGTCTGCAATCACTGACAGTGGCGACACACAGGTCCGACGTATACTATCGGACCGCGGCCAATTTAAAGGCTACCACCTAGCAAGTGTGGTGTCTGGCGGTGACACCACAGAAGTTTCATCAGAAGATCTGACTGCAATGAAAAAGGGCTTGGTTTTAATGATTGACACCCCAATTCGCGTATTATATCCATGACCCTGTCTCCCCTAATTTCACTACAATACTAATCGAACGGCCCTTGTTTGAACTGATTGTTGTCCTATGTCAATAATATCTTGCACAGATCTCACAAAGCACAGCAATACTTCAGAAGATGGTGGATGTGCTTGATTATATGCAGTCTCTCTTGTAGACCTTTGGCACTCTCCAAGTGTTTTGCCAATAAATTGCAGTCATTGGTTTGGTTTCCTCACATCATAGTCTATATGATCATTCTGATTTAATTCATCTGTAATTCTAATTTTAGGTATTAAGCTTAATTAACAGCCTTTATTTTGATGTATTGTGAAACCAAAATTTGGCGGGTATCCCCTCATACTCGTGTGGATGATCTCATTTCTCCTTATTGAGAGACAAATGCCACTCTTTGCACCATACAAATATCTTATCTAAAACATTTTGCAATTCGTATTGATCATCTGACAACTTTACATGACGGTAAATGACAGCATCAACTGCTAACAATCTAAGAGGACTGCTCAGATTGTTTCCTAATTCATTTGTGTAGATCAGGAACAGCAGAGGGCCTATAACGCTCTGGTGGAGATCACCAGATATTACTTCCATTTTACTTGATGGCTTTCCATAAATTATTATAGTCTATGACCTTTCTCACAGGAAATCATGAATCCAGTGCACAACTAAGATGTGATGCAATTTTATTAGAAGTCACGTCTGAGGAATAGTGTTGAAAGCCTTCTGAAAATCTAAAATTATGGCATCATTTTGAGATCCCCCTGTCGATATCACTCATTACTATATGGGACTAAAGTGCTAGTTGTATTGCGGTGCTCCATGAGAAAAATATTTTCCAAATCCATGCTGACTGTGTGTCAACAGATTGTTTTCCTGGAGGAAATTCATGATGAACACACACAGTTTATGTTCAAAAATCCTGCACCAAATCTGCATTATTGATATAGGTCTGTAATTGAGCAAATTTCTCCCATTCCTTTTCTTTGTATTGGTGCAAATTTTGCAGCTTGTTCTTCAGGTGTGGATCTTATGAAGAGCAAACGGCTGTGTATGATTGCTAATCATGGAGTTATTGTATCAGCATGCTCTGAAACGAACCTGAGTGGTATACAACCTGGACTGGAGGCCTTGCTTTTATTGAGTGATGTAAGCTGCTTCTCAACATGGAGGACACCTATAACTAAGTTAGTAATGTTGGCAGTCATTCTTGTTTTGAATACTGGAATATTTACTTGGAAAACTATGCATCGTAACTCAGCTTTTGTGGCACTTCATCAGTAACATCACCATTGTTATCATGCAGTGAAGGTATTGATTGCATGTTGGCACTGTTGTACTTTACATACAACCAGAATCTCTTTCAATTCTGCCAGAGTTAAGGACAGTTTCATTGTGGTAACTATTAAAAGCCTCTCTCACTGCAGTTTGCACTAAATTTCCAGTTTTGTAAAACCTTTTTTGCCAGTTTTGGGATTTTACATTATTTTACATTTGGCATGCATTTCCTCATAGCTCCTGTAATAGTGTTCTGACCTGTTTTGTGTACTATGAAGGTTCTCTTATCATTTTATTTGATATATAGCCCACAACTGCCACCGATTCTATTTATTCAAATCCATAACATCTTGTCTAGGTCTACATAGTCAGATTAGAAGAAGTTGAGGCTGTCTCTTAAAAAGGGGTCAACCACAATTTTTATCTGCTTTTATATATGTATATAGCGTTTATATAGTGTTTATTTTTGTGTGCTTGGATCTTATGATATCTAGATTCACTACAATATATGTCTGGACACTAACCCATGTATCAGTCATAATGCTCCCTATTTGCTCAGGATTATTTGTTGGTAATTGGTCTATTATACTTTTGAAACAATTTATGCTTAAAGTGGGACCCTGAGCTAATAATTATTGTTGAAATACTTATCTGAGAAAGCTTTTGGTACGATCTGAGATGACATCTTATACTTACAATCAATTTGTGATGTCTATTTTAGCCAACATATGGAGGGTAGATTGAAGTCATCACCATCTGTAATTCTATGACTGGGGTACCAATTTGAAATGACTGAGCATGTCTTTGAGCTGTTCAGCAACTCTTCCAGTGGTTGGTAAAATGAGCTAGTCATTAATTTGTTCAAGTTGTCAAATATAACCTATCCATACTAACTCACAGGGACTATCTACATAAATAAGTAAAAAGGAATGGTGATGAATTTAGATGACTTAAACAGAGGGGAAACATGATTAATTAAGGCTGTAATTGTATTGTGTCATAAGAAGTTAATGACAGAAGGTTGACAACATTTGAGAGGAGGAGCCATAATTCAGTTGGGTCGAGGTATTTTGTGGTTGACTGATGCTCAGAGCGCATCGAATGTCCCACCTTCACTGTGTTGAGTGTCTATCTTGTCTTTATGTCCTCAGTTGACTTACTCTTCTGATAATTCATAATGTAATTGGATACATACAGAGTCTACTATATAGAAGGTCTTAAAGTTTACAAGCTCATGGAACCAGTGTACCTTCCTTGTGGCAGAAATGTTGAAGGGGAAGGAAGAGTGGTCAAGGAAAAGAACTGGTGAGGTTTAGAAAAAAGGAGTAGAGATGGGAAAATTTGGAAGACTTCATGCAGCCATAGCCCCTTGTTTTGGTTGACTTTTCCAAATTTACTACTTTTACTAAAATTCATCAGGCCATCTCCGTCACCCCTCTTCCTTCCCCTTCAACTCTTCTGCCAGGAGAGGGGCCACTGGCTCCCAAAACTTAGAAACTGTAATACCCTCTATATGATTGTTCTCCTGCCAAAGGTTGCTGAGTAGGCTTTTTATTTATTCAGTTGCATTATACACTCCTGGAAATGGAAAAAAGTATACATTGACACCGGTGTGTCAGACCCACCATACTTGCTCCGGACACTGCGAGAGGGCTGTACAAGTAATGATCACACGCACGGCACAGCGGACACACCAGGAACTGCGGTGTTGGCCGTCGAATGGCGCTAGCTGCGCAGCGTTTGTGCACCGCCGCCATCAGTGTCGGCCAGTTTGCCGTGGCATACGGAGCTCCATCGCAGTCTTTAACACTGGTAGCATGCCGCGACAGTGTGGACGTGAACCGTATGTGCAGTTGACGGACTTTGAGTGAGGGCGTATAGTGGGCATGCCGGAGGCCGGGTGGACGTACCGCCGAATTGCTCAACACGTGGGGCGTGAGGTCTCCACAGTACATCGATGTTGTCGCCAGTGGTCGGCGGAAGGTGCACGTGCCCGTCGACCTGGAACCGGACCGCAGCGACGCACGGATGCACGCCAAGACCGTAGGATCCTACGCAGTGCCGTAGGGGACCGCACCGCCACTTCCCAGCAAATTAGGGACACTGTTGCTCCTGGGGTATCGGCAAGGACCATTCGCAACCGTCTCCATGAAGCTGGGCTACGGCCCTGCACACCGTTAGGCCGTCTTCCGCTCACGCCCCAACATCGTGCAGCCCGCCTCCAGTGGTGTCGCGACAGGCGTGAATGGAGGGACGAATGGAGACGTGTCGTCTTCAGCGATGAGAGTCGCTTCTGCCTTGGTGCCAATGATGGTCGTATGCGTGTTTGGCGCCGTGCAGGTGAGCGCCACAATCAGGACTGCATACGACCGAGGCACACAGGGCCAACACCCGGCATCATGGTGTGGGGAGCGATCTCCTACACTGGCCGTACACCACTGGTGATCGTCGAGGGGACACTGAATAGTGCACGGTACATCCAAACCGTCATCGAACCCATCGTTCTACCATTCCTAGACCGGCAAGGGAACTTGCTGTTCCAACAGGACAATGCACGTCCGCATGTATCCCGTGCCACCCAACATGCTCTAGAAGGTGTAAGTCAACTACCCTGGCCAGCAAGATCTCCGGATCTGTCCCCCATTGAGCATGTTTGGGACTGGATGAAGCGTCGTCTCATGCGGTCTGCACGTCCAGCACGAACGCTGGTCCAACTGAGGCGCCAGGTGGAAATGGCATGGCAAGCCGTTCCACAGGACTACATCCAGCATCTCTACGATCGTCTCCATGGGAGAATAGCAGCCTGCATTGCTGCGAAAGGTGGATATACACTGTACTAATGCCGACATTGTGCATGGTCTGTTGCCTGTGTCTATGTGCCTGTGGTTCTGTCAGTGTGATCATGTGATGTATCTGACCCCAGGAATGTGTCAATAAAGTTTCCCCTTTCTGGGACAATGAATTCACGGTGTTCTTATTTCAATTTCCAGGAGTGTATTTTCAAAAACTGATTATTTTCTTCTAATAACTGCTGTGTTTTACTTCTTGTCATCATTTACTAGGTGAATTTTAAATTGATTAGGCCATAATTTGAGGACTACTTTCTCTGAACAGGCTAAACTCTTCGAGCATAGTTCTTTCACTGCATTCTGAGGAATTTTGCCAGCTTCAGCCAATATTGGCTTTTTGTCCTGAAAGTGGTTTCTTTGCTCATACAAGGATTCCTCACACGAGCCTCTAATTACATTAGCATCATCCACTCATCAGTGTCAGACAAGTGCTGCCATTCTGTTGAGTTAATGCAGGATCCCCAATCTGAGGGGACAGATCCTTCTTGGTAGACTCAGTAGAGAATTTGTCACTAGAGTATCGAGTACAGGTGCAAGAGACATGAGTAAAATAATAGATGGCTGACTGCACCTCTGGTTTGTTAATCATATGCGGTATGGCCTCCACGTATTTCCCTACCAGGTTTTTACAATTATCAGAGTTTGCAATGTAAGCTAATTTAACCATCTTCCCAGCATCATCTTCAACACTGATATGATTTGAACATCTGAATTAGTTGCATAATGTCCCTGTTAACATGATGCTGTTAATGTTTTGAGAGAAAATGTGTTTGTCGCTACACGTAGCTATACATATGTCCAATGTGTATTATGTATTTTGCTGCTGTGAGAGCAACTGTGTTGGTTTCTTCCATGCATTTGACATTATCCACATATTTACTTCAGGTTTATACAGATTTTGTCATAATTAAAAGTGAAAGTGACTTGTGTGAAAATACACTCTTGGAAAAAGAATTAGGTAAACCCTTTCAGAGGTTTCCAATTCACTCAAGATTTGTTGAAACATTCACACTCAACATTTATTGTTGCAACAGTGTGTATGGAGTACATGAAATGACTAAATTTACAGGTTGGTAGCCGAAGTGGTACTGAGGTCTCAGATATCTGCCCATGCTGAAATTTCTGTTTTAGTATGTGGTGCAGCCTCCAAATGTGTCAATGCGGATACTGACTCTGGCATCCATTCCATCATACAGATGGTGAATATTGTACAGGAATACACTATGCTACACCTGCCAGACCTGTTCTTGCAGTTTTGTAAGAGCTGTTGGGACAAGAAATGACTCGTGCCATTCGTCAACCATCATCTCCAGCTCGGGCTCCATTGGGGACAAGTGTGGAGAAAGTGCTGGCCCAAGAATTTTCTTCAGGTCTTGCAGAGCATGTTGAGTTCCATGGTCACTGTTTGGGCTAGCGTTATCCTGTTTGAACAACACATCATTGTCATGGTGCAAGAATGGCAAAAAAAACTGGGCTAACAAAATTCTGCCCATACAGATCAATGGTTCACATCACTTTCATAAATGCAAAGATAAACGAGAGTTGTAGCTTATCGCAACCCCAAACGTAAGGACTGTGGTGGGACCAGTGTGCCTCGAATGAAATAAGTTTATGAGACATCGCTCACCAGGTCTGTCATACATGCAAATGAGCATCACTTGCTTGCAGGCAGAATCTGCTTTCATCATTGAAGTCTATGACACACCATGCTGTCATCCAAATGATCCTCTGATAGCATGAACAGTGCAAATCGATGCTGTGCCGTGGTTGGGAGATAGGCTAGCCCGACTGCTAATAACCAATTTTCAACAGTTCATGTTGGCACATGTGGGCTCACAAGACCTCTTATCTGTGTGTGGTAGCTCTATGAACTGCCACTGGAGCCCTTACCATATGTCTGTCTATACAGTTGTCTCTGCGGTGTGTAGGTCCAGGATCTCTTTCATGTGAGTGACACACTGAGGGAGGTGGTGAAGTGGTTAGCATACTGGACTTACATTTGGGAGATAATGATTCAAACCTGCGTCCAGCTATCCTGATTTAGGTTTTCCATGATTCACTTCAGGCAAATGCTGCGATGGTTCCTTTGAAAGGGTATGGCTAATTTTCTTCCCCATTCTTGCATAATCCAGTGGGACCAATGACCTCATTGTTTTGTCCCTTCCCCCAAATCAACCAACCGAGCAATGGGTGTGACAATACTCACATGACCACTGATAAGAGTGTCATTAGACAGCTGACACAACACATCTAGTCAGTCTCCTCTCTATGACATGCAACACACAAAGGCTCTGTAGTCAGATGTGCTTGACAAGTAAACGTGCTGCACTTCATACAAACTTTTATCATGGAGTTGCCTTTTTTTTCCTTCCACACACATGTAACACCCATTCTTCTTCATCTCTGATGGCTCTGGTGTGTCAATGACAGCTTCTGAAGGGAATTTCTTTCTTAGGTTGGAAATCATCTCAATGAGGACTGATACCTGAATTTCTATTCTTCAAGTGTTCATTTGCCAATGGAAATTCTTCAGATAAATACATTGAATTATGACATTTCCTTTTGGTTGCGAAAGTGAATACAAAATTTGGCAATTTGGCCCAGTTATGTTAAGCATAAGTGCAAAATGGCTAAGCAGGGATGGTTAGAGGACAAATGTAAGGATGTAGAGGTTTATCTCACTTGGGGTAAGATAGATACTGCCTACAGGAAAATTAAAGAGACCTTTGGAGGAAAAAGAACCACTTGTATGAATATCAAGAGCTCAGATGGAAACCCAGTTCTAAGCAAAGTAGGGAAAGCAGATAGCTGGATGGAGTATATAGAGGGTCTATACAAGGACAATGTACTTGAGGACAATATTATTGAAATGCAATAGCATGTAGATGAAGATGAAATGGGAGATAAGATACTGCGTGAGGAGTTTGACAGAGCACTGAAAGACCTGAGTTGAAACAAGGCCCTGGGAGTAGATAACATTCCATTAGAACTACTGACAGCCTTGGGAGAGCCAGTCCTGACAAAACTCTACTATCTGGTGAGCAAGATGTATAAGACAGCCGAAATACCCTCAGACTTCAAGAAGAATAAATAAATTCCAGTCCCAAAGAAAGCATGTGCTGGCAGATGTGAAAATTACCAAACAATCAGTTTAAAAAGTCATGGATGCAAAATACTAACGCGAATTCTTTACAGACTAATGGAAAAACTGGTAGAAGCCAACGTCAGGGAAGATCAGATTGGATTCCACAGAAATATTGGAACACATGAGGCAATACTGTCCCTACGACTTACCTTAGAAGAAAGATTAAGGAAAGGCAAACCTATGTTTCTAGCATTTGTAGACTTGGAGAAAGCTTTTGACAATGTTAATTGTAATACTCTCTTTCAAATTCTGAAGGTGGCAGGGGTAAAATACAGGGAGCGAAAGGCTACTTACAATTTGTACAGAAACCAGATGGCAGTTATAAGAGTCGAGGGACTTAAAAGGGAAGCAGTGGTTGGGAATGGATTGAGACAGGGTTGTTGCCTCTTCCCGATGTTATTCATTCTGTATATTGAGCAAGCAGTGAAGGAAACAAAAGAAAAATTCAGAGTAGGTATTAAAATCCAAGGAGAAAAAATAAAAACTTTGAGGTTCACCGATGATGCTGTAATTCTGTCAGGGACAGCAAAGGACTTGGAAGAGCAGTTGAACGGAATGGACAGTGGTTTGAAAGGAGGATATAAGATGAACATCAACAAAAGCAAAATTAGGATAATGGAATGTAGTGGAATCGGGTGATGCTGAGCAAATTAGGTTAGGAAATTAGGTTAGGAAATGAGACACTTAAAGTAGTAAAGGAATTTTGCTATTTGGGGAGCAAAATAACTGATGATGGTCAAAGTAGAGAGGATATAATATGTAGACTGGCAATGGCAAGGAAAGTGTTTCTGAAGAAGAGAAATTTGTTAACATTGAGTGTCAGGAAGTCGTTTCTGAAAGTATTTGTATGGAGTGTAGCCATGTATGGAAGTGAAACATGGATGATAAATAGTTTGGACAAGTAGAGAATAGAAGCTTTCGAAATGTGGTGCTACAGAAGAATGCTGAAGATTAGATGGGTAGATCACATAACTAATGAGCAGGTACGGAGTAAAATAGGGGAGAAGAGGAGTTTGTGGCACAACTTGATAAGAAAAAGGGACTGGTTGGTAGGACGTGTTCCGAGGAATCAAGTGATCACAAATTTAGTATTGGAGGGCAATGTAGAGGCTAAGAATCGTAGAGGGAGACCAAGAGATGAATACACTAAACAGATACTGAAGGATGTAGGTTGCAGTAGGTACTGGGAGATGAAGAAGCTTGCACAGGACAGAGTAGCACGGAGAGCTGCATCAAACCAGTCTCTGGACTGAAGACCACAACACAACACACATGTTCAGCATACTATAAACTAACACCATAGGCCAACTCCTAAATTTGGAAACAGCATAACCTATAATCATTTTATCCACAGTATCCATTCCTCCTTCAGTGTGATTGTAATTTAATAGTGATACCTGGATTTCCTGTTTCAGGGTTGGTATCATGCATATCATGCATTGTGGACACGAGTATCAGTGAACAATTACTTTTTGTTGGGTACAAGACAAGAGATTTATTAGCTTGGAAGCCAAGTTTTGAAACTCCACAGGTTGATCTCTTAGATGTGAAATTCAGGAGGGATCTCTCTTTCCTTCTTGTGAAGAGTGCCTAGGATGGTCAATTTTTTTCTCTAACATGTCTTCCACTACTGGCAGCTTGTGTACATTTCATCGATTGTCACATAATCAGCAGGATTATATGATCACTTCAGGTTGATTGCAAAGGAATGTGGACACTTTCTGACAGCAGTTATGCTGTCAAGTTTTTCCTTTGATTTTGAGTGGAAATATTAGCAAACCTCATACAATGCATTACAAGCAGAAATCTGTTGTAGCTCATTAAGGCCGCATATTCAGTGGCTCAGTCTTAGAGTTAAAAATGACAGAGCAAGTGCCTGAGTGTCAGTCACCTCTGATCTCTCTCAAGATGGCTGGATGGTATTCAGCCAAAATATTAGAATAAGAAGAAGAAGAAGAAAAAGCAGAATTTATGTGGGTGAATGCCAAAAATTTAATGGAACAGTCTTTACACCATGACAATTTGAAGAACCGTGGACACCAGCGTGGACACAGATTGGGTATTTAGTTCTGCTTTGAATGGTGTTTCTTCTTGCCCCTGGGTTATGCTTACTAGTGTTAGTGACTAGAGCATTCTTCCTTGCAAATGCTAAAAATGCAACAGTAGCTACACAAATGTGTTCACGTGGTAGAATAAATATTAGCATAAATGAATGTACTGGAATCATCCTTCACTCCAATGAAACTTTTGAAGCAAATAAAACTATCTAGATCATTAAAAATATGGTCTTTGTTCATTGTCTTCATGAGATATCTGCAATAACGATTAAAGGAACATAAAGAGTGATAGATGCTTGTTAACGACATTGAGCTCAAAAAATTTAAAAAGTAAAAATTATTTTAAAGGTTCACTCACAAAGAAACTTCGAACTTGTGAAGCAAAATTCAGTGTCAATATTGAAATCTTTGTATTAACTTTCAACCAGTTATTAAGTGACGTGCTGATTAAACAAAGATTTGAGTTCTAGCTTACAGGCAGCACTGATGTGGGAAACATTGCCTTCAAGTTTCACTTTTTTATTATTGTATTTTTCCTTCTTCTAGTTATAATTATTAAAAAGCAGAAATAAGTTAAATTACAAATATACACATTCAAATTATAAAACAGGATTAAATTCAGTAAAATTTCTTACTAATGGGACAACTTTTTAGATATGACATGTGGTCCATGTGCTGTGGACCCAAACTTACCAAGTAATCACTGAATCTGTTAATATTATCTACACATCAGGCACATGAAATGGCAGTATTTAATAATAATAATAAAATAATAATAATAATAATAATAATAATAATAATTCCCATGGAGGCCCAGGAAAAGAATAGGTCTCCGGTATGTTCTGCCAGTCGTAAAAGGCGACGAAAAGAACAAACCACTGATAGGGCTAACCCCCCCTTTTAGTGTGATTACTTGGTTCAGGACAGAACTAAAGAAGCCTTGGACAAGCGCCGTCATGGTCGGGGACGACGCTTGAACACTATGCCCGCCCACAATGGTAACAACACTGCTAGCTAATTGGAAAATGATTTAAATCCAAATAGAGGTGTTTTGCAGGATATGTTTTCCTTCTAGGGTGGTTGCAGGAAGCAAAGGCAGAGGATGAGATGGTCAGATGAAGTTAATCGACACCTCATGTTCTGTTATTACCAAGCAACAAGCCTAGGAACCAACACAACTGGATACAGATCACAAGTATACACAACATTTATTACCAGATACCCGGAATTAAAATTTTTAACAGAACAATGACTAGCTGATCAGATCCGTGTAATAATAAAAAATAACAGGATACCCCAGTCGGAATTAGAACACATCAAACAACAAGTACAACAAATACTGGAACAAAATAATGTGCAATCAGAAGAAGAAGAAAATACAGTAATGGACTCAAACATCCCAGAGCAGACAAACAAAGACCAACACGCATCAATTAAACAATCAGAGGGAAACGAAATTTTAACACAGCCACCAGAACAAGCACAAATAGAACACGAAGAGACACATGTGTTAGATATAGAAGAGAAATTTCAGCTGACATATATAGAATACAAAAACACAAATACAGACATTAGACCATTCTTGCATAGACCGCCAAATAACCCACAAGTCGAAACAACAATAATAACTATCAACACAATCATACACAACAAAATAAATGAAAACACAACTATAGAATAGTTACAACTACTGGTTTATATAGGAGCACGCACTACACAAAATATACACACTAGGAAGAGATCAGAACAAACCAACACACAGAAGAAACCCACAAAACCAGCATGGCAACACAGGCTACAGATCAGAATAGAAAAACTGAGAAAAGACATCGGACAGCTAACACAATTTATAAGAAATGAAATATCAGACAAAAAATGAAAAAGGTTCGGTAAAATCTCACAACAAGAAGCAATAGAGCAATTAGATGAAAAAAAGCAGAAATTACAAGCATTGGCCAAACGACTTAGAAGATACAAAAAAAGTGAAAATAGAAGGAAACAAAACCAAACATTCAACACAAACCAAAAGAGATTTTACCAAACAATGGATAACACACACATTAAAATAGACAATCCACCAAACATAACAGACATGGAACACTTCTGGAGCAACATATGGTCAAACCCGGTACAACATAACAGGCATGCATGGTGGATACAAGCAGAAACAGACACATACAAGATGATACCACAAATGCCTGAAGTGATAATTTTGCAACATGAAGTCACCCGAGCAATTAATTCTACACATAATTGGAAAGCCCCTGGAAATGATAAAATAGCAAATTACTGGCTAAAGAAGTTCACCTCAACACATTCACATCTAACTAAATTATTTAACAGTTACATTGCAGACCCATACACATTCCCTGATACACTTACACATGGAACAACTTATCTGAAACCTAAAGATCAAGCAGACACAGAAAACCCAGCTAAATATTGCCCCATAACATGCCTACCAACAATATACAAAATATTAACTTCAGTCATCACACAGAAATTAATGACACATACAACACAGAACAAATTTATAAATGAAGAACAAAAATGCTGCTGCAAAGGAGCACGAGGATGTAAAGAGCAACTGATAATAGATACAGAGATGACATATCAAGCTAAAACTAAACAAAGGTCCCTACACTACGCATACATTGATTACCAAAAAGCCTTTGATAGTGTACCCCACTCATGGTTACTGCAGATATTGGAAATATACAAAGTAGATCCTAAATTGATACAGTTTCTAAACATAGTAATGAAAAATTGGAAAACCACACTTAATATCCAAACAAATTCAGATAACATCACATCACAGCCGATACAGATTAAGCGTGGAATATACCAAGGAGACTCATTAAGTCCCTTCTGATTCTGTCTTGCTCTGAACCCACTATCCAACATGCTAAATAATACAAATTATGGATACAATATTACTGAAACATACCCACACAAAATCACACATTTGCTATACATGGATGATCTAAAACTACTGGAAGCAACAAATCAACAACTCAACCAATTACTAAAGATAACAGAAGTATTCAGCAATGATATAAATATGGCTTTTGGAACAGACAAATGTAAGAAAAATAGCATAGTCAAGGGAAAACACACTAAACAAGAAGATTACATATTGGATAACCACAGCGACTGCATAAAAGCGATGGAAAAAACAGATGCCTATAAATATCTAGGATACAGACAAAAAATAGGAATAGATAATACAAATGTTAAAGAAGAACTAAAAGAAAAATATAGACAAAGACTAACAAAAATACTGAAAACAGAATTGACAGCAAGAAACAAGACAAAAGCTGTAAATACTTATGCTATACCAGTATTGACCTACTCATTTGGAGTAGTGAAATGGAGTGACACAGACCTAGAAGCACTCAATACACTTACACGATCACAATGCCACAAATATAGAATACATCACATACATTCAGAAACAGAAAGATTCACATTAAGCAGAAAGGAAGGTGGAAGGGGATTTATAGATATAAAAAACCTACATTATGGACAGGTAGACAATTTAAGAAAATTCTTTCTAGAACGAGCAGAAACTAGCAAAATACACAAAGCAATCACTCATATAAATACATCAGCTACACCATTGCAATTTCATAACCACTTCTACAACCCTTTAGATCACATAACATCAACAGATACAAAGAAAGTAAATTGGAAAAAGAAAACACTACATGGCAAGCACCCGTATCATCTAACACAGCCACACATAGATCAAGACGCATCCAACACATGGCTAAGAAAAGGCAATATATACAGTGAGACAGAAGGATTCATGATTGCAATACAGGATCAAACAATAAACACCAGATATTACAGCAAACATATTATTAAAGATCCCAACACCACAACAGATAAATGCAGACTTTGCAAACAACAAATAGAAACAGTAGATCACATCACAAGCGGATGTACAATACTAGCAAATACAGAACACCCCAGAAGACATGACAATGTAGCAAAAATAATACATCAACAACTTGCCATAAAACATAAATTAATAAAACAACACGTTCCCACATACAAGTACACACCACAAAATGTACTGGAGAATGATGAATACAAATTATACTGGAACAGAACCATTATAAGAGATAAAACAACACCACATAACAAACCTGACATCATACTCACCAATAAAAAGAAGAAATTAACACAACTAATTGAAATATCCATACCCAACACAACAAATATACAGAAGAAAACAGGAGAAAAAATTGAAAAATACATCCAACTGGCTGAGGAAGTCAAGGACATGTGGCATCAGGATAAAGTTGACATTATACCAATTATACTATCAACTACAGGAGTCATACCTCACAATATCCACCAGTACATCAATGCAATACAGCTACATCCAAACATATATATACAACTACAAAAATCTGTAATTATTGATACATGTTCAATTACCCGAAAGTTCCTAAATGCAATATAACATATACCATACAGTTACAAGGAAGTCACGCTTGATCGAGGTCCGCGTCAGGTTCCATTTTTAACCAGACTTAACAGTCTGAGAAAAAAATGATAATAATAATAAATAGAAGTAGTATTGTTACAACTAGGCTTGTATAATGGATAGAAAAACTGTGCCTTATGAACTAAAGCTTACCAAAGAATACACTAAAAGATGTAGACTTGTAAAATATATTATTTTCTTAATAGAAAAAAGAACCTCACTATTAAATTCAAATATTTTGAAGGCCACTCTATCTTGTGGAAGAACCAGCAACTCACTTCCAAGTGTTGGTCATTTACTGTGCAACCAGCAGTGAATCCGCCAGACCAGCAGATCTGAGGTGAGGTGTGGCCCAGTCAGCAGCAGGAGAGCATGCCACAGTTGGCATACATTACACCAGCAATTCTCGAAAAATGTCAAAAAACCATTTAGGGCTAAATTTATTTTGTTTCGTTAAGATTGTGGACCTTTGTTTTTTGTGGTTCAAAATTTCTAGGTTCTCCCTTTGGGGCTCTACACCACACTTCCATGCTTTCATTTAGGTGACATAACTTATGCTTCTCCATTAGAAGTGCATTGTAAATGCATTTCCTTTTCTATCATAGGATTACTCCCTAAACCTTGTCATGGATCTGCTCCTCATTTGTCCTATATAAAACTTGTCTCAGCCATTTCAGTTTATTTTGTATACTCCTGAATTGCAATGTTTGTCTGGCTTTATTTCCATTTTTGTGGAATAACCTATTTCCCAGGGTAATATCATCTACCAAACGCTTTGGGGACGTTTTTGTGTAGATATTACAGTGTGTGATTGCACACAATCTACAGAATTCTAGCCTTAATCAAATTTATGCTGCTGTGGTGTTTGACATTCCTAACAGAGAATCATCGCACCCCAGAAACATATCGATCATTATAAGCAAGTATCCTGGTTACAATATGATGTGTGATTTAAATATTAGGTAATGACAGGAGATGGGGTCAAAAGTTCTCTCTGTTTCCGGAACACTAATGTAGTGCTTTATCGCTGATACTTTGCCATGAGGATGCCATCTGCTGAGTGCAGGAACTAGTGGATCGTGGAATGCTCGGTGCAGAATCCACAGAATCCAGACTGTTCTGGGACTAGGGTATTGTAGTCTGTAATGAATTACTGGATCAACTGTATTTCAGTATGTTCAAGAATTATGAATGAGAAAATAAGGAATGAGATTGGACTAGAACTTATGGGAAGAAGCAGATCATTTTGGGGTTTATGGATGGTGATGGCCTCAGGTGACTTAACCTCAGAGGAAACAGGATTTGGTGGCCGAGCAATTCTAGGCGCTTTAGTCTGGAACTGCGCACCTGCTACAGTCACAGGTTGGAATCCTGCCTCGAGCATGGATGTGTCTGATGTCCTTAGATTAGTTAGGTTAGGTAGTTTTATGTTCTAGGGGACTGATGACCTCAGATGTTGAGTCCCATAGTGCACAGAGCCATTTAAATTTGAATTTGAAACAGGACAAGTGAAGGTAGTGGTTGTATACTCCAGTAAGTAATAACAACAGAATATGCTTTGCTCATGTAAATCATTTCTAACGCAAACCTCAAGTTGCTTAGCATTATCTGGTCGCCGGTGTTGCAGAAGTGCTTCCACTCCATCCTGTTCCTACGAGATCACGAGATCCCCAATCTGTGGGTGCAGGTCCCTGGCAACAGTTTCAGAAGAGCAAGCATACATGTGAGAGATGAACATATAAAACTCGATAGCAGAGTCAGTCATTGGGGGTTTTTACTCATATGCAGTATTTTCTCCATGTATTGCCTTACCATGTTATTACATTTCTCTGAGATCATAATGCAAGTTCATTTAAGCACACTCCCAGCATCATCTTCAACACTGGTTAGGTCTGGATAGTTAGATTAGGTACATAATGCATCTGTTGAGTTAATGTTTGTGTGTTTCTGTTAATATTTTGAGAGAAACTGTGTTCCTCCCTAAACATGGCTAGGTGTACATCTGACATGTATTTAGAATTTTCCTGCTGGAGCAATTGTATTTGGTCTCTCCATGTATTTAGCATTATCCTCCTGTTCAGTTAAGTTTTGTACAGGATGTATCATAAGGAGAAGTGAATGGTGAGCAAGAGTGAAAATATATGGTCTTGCCACTGCCTCATATGGAATACTGTCTGGCTTAGTGAAAATTTCCATCAAATGCAAACTTTCCTCATTTAATTGTGCTAAGATTTCATCCATGGGGTATTTGAACAGGAAGTTCAATACTACTTAATGACATTACTTGGCAATATCTGTTTTACACAATTACCTGTTAAAGGAAATGTACATGTATTGGTCATGGATAATATTTGAGCCTAATTAGGTAATTTAAAAGTTTATCTTCAGAAATTTTATACTACTTAGTACAAATATATTTGACTTAAATCAGTGGCCATTCACAGCTACTTCTACAGTTACATCACTAAAGACTAATTTACTAGCTCGTGTTTGCAGGAATGTTTTCCTTTTTATTGCCACACACATTTGTTATGTATGAGGTGGAATTATGGGCCTCATGGGAAAAGGGTGACCCGGTTGAGTCACGCAGTTTGACTCTTAGTCTGATAATGCGGTGTGGCCATTAATTGCAGCGTTGATCACGTGGGCTCACATGAGGATCAATGAACTATACTTGATGGGATGTATCTGTAACTTAGGTGGTTAGAAAGTTAGTAGACAGGAATACAATTAAATACTTAGCTTTAATTCAGCATCAGCGGTGAACGTTGATCTTGACTTTGTACAATAATATTTAGAAGTGCAGTTATAGACTGAATAATTCTTTATGCGTGAACCAATCAGAATTGTATAGATCAATTTTCAATGTGTAAACTGTAAGTGGCACCCGGCTAGGTCATAGCTACTGACTTAGCTGAAGGCTGTGCTAACTAGCGTATCTCTGCAAATGAGATCTCTAATGGGAATGGTTCACTTGTTACGGCTTCAAAGTTGGCTGTAGAACTGGCCAGTGAGCTAGCCTGTCTCTTAAGACCAGCTGAGTGGCGGCACTTTTTCTGCTAGCATTGAGAGTGGCAACTCGCGGGTCCAATGTGTACTGACAGACTGCGGCCGATTTGAAACCTACAACCTAGCAAGTGTGGTGCCTTGTGGTGTCACCACAACATTCATCTGTCATTTTTCACTACTTTCACCCTGCATATTTCTGTTAACGTTATAAGAGCAACTGCATTGTTCTCTCCACATGTTTGGGTGTAAGACATTAGTTTGGTTGTTACTTTTCCATTCGCTGCTACATACCATTCTAGGCATTCCCCCTGCGGGTCCAGGGATTAGAATAGGCCCGAGGTATTCGTGCCTGTCATAAGAGGCGACTAAAAGGAGTCCATCCCCCTCACGAGGGTAGTTAGCGCCTGCGTCCGGAGACGGACGGTTCCACGACCTATAATTGTGGTCTTTTTGGTTTTTCACTTCTCGTTTCTTCCTTCCTTTTGTTGGTTCCTTTCTTTGCTCTTCTCCACCTCACTGTCTTCCTTACTCTTTCCCTTGACTTCTCCTTGCCTTCTCATTGCCTTCTTCTCCTTGCCTTCTAATTACCTTCTTCTCCTTGCCTTCTCGTTGCCTTCTTCTCCTTGCCTTCTCATTGCCTTCTTCTCCTTGCCTTCTCTGATCTCCGCCTCGGCGTTTGAGACAGTCTGTCCTCTTTCTCCCTCTCTCTCTTCTTTTTCCTCTTCTTCCTTCCTCCCTGTGCGTGCCTGAAGGCCGACCCACGCGTTCGCATGCGTAGCCGGTGACGGGGTAACGCGTACTTCCCCGCCCTGGGTAGACATGTAAGGCACGTGCATACCCCCTGGTAAAGGCCAGGCCCGGGGAGGGGTGATTGCCTGAGCTGATACCTTCTGACCATGCCGATTGGTCTCTCCGTCTGTTTCTCGTGAGGTGTGACCTGAGGTGTAAACATTCACCTAAGGCGGGAGAGCCCTCTGAGAGGGTCCCCACAAGGAAGGAGCGCGCCATCGGAGACGCTGGCAATCATGGGGAATTCCTCCGCAATGGATTCTACTCCATCTCTTTCGACTTCTGCCCAAAAACGGAAACGTGACCAGCCACCAGTGACAAAAGTACTACCGCCTGCCCCACAGTTCCTCGTCGTTTCTCGATCTGAGGACGGAAAGGATTTTTCCTCTGTCAACCTTTTCGTTATCCAGAAGGGCGTAGATGCCATAGCCGGATCTGTCAAATCTTGTACCAGGTTGCGTAACGGTACCTTATTACTAGAAACTGAGAGTGCCTTTCAGGCACAAAAACTGCTTCGGGCCACACTCCTGTACACGTTCCCTGTCCGGGTGGAGGCCCACCGAACTTTGAATTCGTCTCGTGGTGTAGTCTATACTAGCTCCCTCGACGGATTGACTGACGAGGAGATTCAATCTTTCCTCGCTGAGCAGAGCGTGACGGCTGTCCATAGGGTCATGAAAAAGGTCAACAATGACCTTGTACCTACCCGGACACTTTTCTTGACCTTCGATAGTGTTAAGCTGCCATCGCGCATCAAGGCGGGCTACGAGGTTATTTCTGTTCGCCCCTATGTCCCGACACCTACGCGCTGCTACCAGTGTCAGCGTTTCAATAACACTCGACAGTCTTGTTCCAATGCGGCTAAATGTGTCATTTGTGGCAGGGATGCCCATGAGGGTGACTGTCCACCTCCGTCTCCTCGTTGTGTGAACTGTCAGGGTGACCATGCCACATCCTCCCGCGACTGTCCTGTCTATAAGGAAGAACGCTGTATCCAAGAAATTCGGGTCAAAGAGAAAGTGTCCACCTCGGCTGCTCGCAAGCTATTGGCTAGTAGGAAGCCCGCGCTGCTCCCAGCGGGGAAATACAGTACTGTCCTCACCTCTCCTCGGACTACCAGGGAGGTGGCAACCCAGACATGCGACCTGACCTTCAGCACCACGGTCGTCCGTTCAGCCAGTGCTAAGATCACGCGGTCGACGTCTCCTCTTCCTCCCATCACCCCACAGACACCAGCCCCTTCATCAGCTTCTCCTAAGATGAAGGCCCCGTAGTCAGATGCACGGGCCTTCCAGAAGGAACCATCCCGTGCAGACTTCCTACGTACCTCGACCTCCCAGCCTTCGACCGGTACTTCCACCAAACGTCCTTCCAAAAAGGCTCATAGGAAGCACAGTTCTCCTTCTCCGCCACGGCGCATTTCTTCTCCTGCGCCACCCAGCGGTTGCCGCCCCAGGCCGTCATCCATTTTGCCTGGCCGCACCGCTGGTAGCCGTACATCTGGCCGTTCACCGGCGGAGGAAGCTCCCCCTCCCGGCCATCCTCCCGAGATGGCCGATGAACCTATAGACCCAATGGACGATGACTGTCCGCCTACTGATAGCGGCGGCAGTGCTCGCTCGAAGCCAGGCCCTCAGCGGCCTTCGAGGTGACCCCTTCTTTCATTTTCCTTTTCTTACGATGGCACTTATTCACTGGAATATTCGCAGCATTCGCTCCAACCGAGAGGACCTGAAGTTGCTGCTCCGCTTGCACCGTCCGCTCGTCGTAGCCCTCCAGGAAACGAAGCTACGCCCATGCGATCAAATTGCCTTGGCACACTACACCTCTGTGCGTTTTGACCTACCCCCTGTGGTAGGTATCCCAGCTCATGGAGGGGTTATGTTGCTGGTCCGGGATGATATTTACTACGATCCCATCACATTGCACACCGGCCTGCAGGCAATTGCCATCCGCATTACTCTCCCCACTTTTACGTTTTCCTTTTGTACCGTTTACACTCCATCGTCATCTGCCGTTACCAGGGCAGACATGATGCAACTTATTGCTCAGCTACCTGCACCATTTTTGTTAACTAGAGACTTCAATGCCCACCATCCCCTTTGGGGCTCTCCAGCATCCTGCCCGAGGGGCTCCTTGTTAGCAGACCTTTTCAACCAGCTCAATCTTGTCTGCCTCAATACTGGCGCCCCTACTTTTCTTTCGGACACATCTCACACCTATTCCCATTTAGACCTCTCTATATGTACTCCCCAACTTGCACGCCGGTTTGAGTGGTATGCACTTTCTGATACATATTCGAGCGACCACTTCCCGTGTGTTATCCATCTCCTGCAGCATACCCCCTCTCCGTGCTCCTCTAGTTGGACCATCTCCAAGGCAGACTGGGGGCTCTTCTCTTCCAGGGCGACCTTTCAGGATCAAACCTTCACAAGTTGCGATCGTCAGGTCGCACACCTCACGGAAGTCACTCTCGCTGCTGCTGAATATTCCATCCCTCACCCTACTTCTTCTCCACGTCACGTACCGGTCCCCTGGTGGACCGCAGCATGTAGAGACGCTTTACGTGCTCGTCGACGTGCTTTACGCACATTTAAACGCCACACTACAGTGGCGAATTGTATCAATTATAAACTATTACTTGCTCAGTGTCGTCGTATTATCAAAGAAAGCAAGAAAGCCAGCTGGGCTGCTTTCACAAGCACCTTCAACAGTTTTACTCCTCCTTCTGTTGTCTGGAGTAGCCTGCGCCGGCTATCTGGCACTAAGGTCCACTCACCAGTTTCTGGCTTGAAGGTCGTGAATGACGTCCTTGTGGCCCCTGAGGCTGTCTCCAATGCCTTCGGCCGCTTTTTCACAGAGGTTTCGAGCTCCGCTCATTGCCACCCTGCCTTCCTTCCCCGCAAACAGGCTGAGGAGGCTAGGCCACCTAACTTCCGCTCCTCGAATTGTGAAAGTTATAATGCCCCATTCACCATGCAGGAACTCGAAAACGCACTTGGCCGATCACGGTCCTCTGCTCCAGGGCCTGATTCGATTCATATTCAGATGCTGAAGAACCTTTCTCCTGCGGGTAAAGGTTTTCTTCTTCGTACATACAATCGCATCTGGATTGAGGGACATGTTCCCGCATGCAGGCGCGAGTCTATTGTTGTCCCGATTCCTATGCCGGGGAAGGACAAGCACTTGCCTTCCAGTTATCGACCTATCTCGCTTACCAGCTGTGTCTGTAAAGTGATGGAGCGAATGGTTAACTCTCGATTGGTTTGGCTGCTCGAGTCTCGACGCCTACTTACCAATGTACAATGTACAATGTACAATGTTCGTAGGCGCCGCTCTGCTGTTGACCATCTGGTTACCTTGTCGACCTTCATTATGAATAACTTCTTGCGGAAGCGCCCGACCGCGGCTGTGTTCTTTGATTTGGAGAAGGCTTACGACACCTGTTGGAGGGCGGGCATTCTCCGCACCATGCATACATGGGGCCTTCGCGGTCACCTCCCTCTTTTTATTCGTTCCTTTTTAATGGATCGACAGTTCAGGGTACGAGTGGGTTCTGTCCTGTCCGACACCTTTGGCCAGGAGAATGGGGTGCCACAGGGCTCAGTTTTGAGCGTCGCTCTCTTCGCCATCGCGATCAATCCAATAATGGATTGCCTCCCAGCTGATGTATCAGGCTCCCTTTTTGTGGACGATTTTACCATCTATTGCAGCGCGCAGTGTACACGTGTCCTGGCGCGCTGTCTTCAGCGTTCTCTTGACCGTCTTTACTCCTGGAGTGTTGCCAATGGCTTCCGTTTTTCTGCCGAGAAGACGGTCTGTATTAACTTCTAGCGCTACAAAGAGTTTCTCCCACCGTCCTTACGACTCGGTCCCGTTGCTCTCCCAATCGTGGAGACAAAAAAATTTTTAGGCCTTACATTTGACAGGAAACTTAGCTGGTCTCCACATGTGTCATATTTGTCCGCCCGTTGTATCCGTTCTTTAAATGTCCTCCGTGTTCTCAGTGGTATGTCGTGGGGAGCGGATCGAACTGTCCTACTTCGTCTATATCGGTCGATCGTCCGCTCCAAGCTGGATTATGGGAGCTTCGTATACTTCTCTGCATGGCCATCTATCTTACGCCGCCTCAACTCCATACAACATCGGGGTTTATGACTTGCGATCGGCGCGTTTTATACTAGTCCCGTCGAGAGTCTTCATGCTGGCGCTGGTGAGTTGCCACTCACCTACCGGCGCGATATACTGCTTTGTCGGTATGCCTGTCGGCTACTGGTAATGCCTTACCACCCGTCTTATCGTTCCTTTTTTGGTGACTCTCTCGACCTTCAATACGGATTGTATGTCTCTGCCTTGCTACCCCCATGAGATCGCTTTCGTCGCCTCCTTCAACACCTTAATTTTTCACTCCCTGCAACCTTTCGAGTAGGCGAGAGCCATTCGCCACCTTGGCTCCAGGCTCAGGTTCGCGTCCTCCTTGACCTCTGCTTGCTCCCGAAGGAGGTTACCCCCGGTTCAGTCTACCACTCCCGTTTTGTCGAACTTCGTTCAAAGTTCATTAATATGACCTTCATTTATACAGATGGCTCTAAGACCAATGACAGGGTCGGGTGTTCTTTTATTGTCGGGACACAAAGTTTCAAATACCAGCTCCATGGCCATTGTTCGGTCTTCACAGCTGAGCTCTTTGCCCTCTACCAGGCTGTTCTTTACACCTGCCACCACCGACATTCTGCATATGTCATCTGCTCTGATTCCCTGAGCGCTATCCAGAGCCTCAGTGATCCGTACCCGGTTCACCCTTTCATGCACCGGATCCAACGCTCTCTTCAGCAGTTGGTGGATGTCGGTTCTCCGGTTAGCTTTATGTGGGTTCCTGGCCATGTCGGTATCCCTGGGAACAGAGCTGCAGATGCCGCGGCCAAGGCTGCGGTCCTCCAGCCTCAGACAGCTTCTTGTTGTGTCCCTTCATCAGATTTTAGCAGGGTCATTTGTCGGCGCATTTTATCGCTGTGGCACGCCGATTGGGCTGCACTTACAGACAACAAGCTTCGGGCCTTGAAACCTCTTCCTGTGGCTTGGACGTCCTCCTCACGCCCTTCTCGGCGGGAGGAGGTAGTTTTGGCCCAGTTACGAATTGGACACTGCCAGTTCAGCCATCGCCATCTGCTGACGGCTGCGCCGGCACCGTTCTGTCCATGTGGGCAATTGCTGACGGTCCACCACATTTTAACGTCCTGTCCGGATTTTAACACACTGCGTCTTTTAGTGGATGACCCACGAGCAGCTGCTCACGTTCTTCATTTTATCAATTTGACAACCCTCTCTAAGGACATTTGATTATGCTGTTTTCCTTTTTTTTAATCCTATGCCTCAGTCAGTCTTTTATCGTGTTTTCCGTTTCGTTGCTGTTTTAAACTTGTGACTCGCGGTGCATTGCTAACATAGTCTGGGCGCTAATGACCGTTGTAGTTGTGCGCCCTAAAACCACAAAAAAAAAAAAAAGAAAAAAAAAAGAGCCTGAATGTATCCCACATATTGGTGGAATGTCCCCTTCTTTTTGTTTCTTTGTGCCAAGTATCATCTTCCAGATACCTTAAATTTATTATTAGCAGATGATTCACAGGTAGTTGAACTGGTCCTCAGTTTCTTCCATGGAAGTGATTTTTGTTTCCAGATATAAGGTTTTGTTTCACCCCTGGAGCAGGGGCAGACTGTTTGCAGTTGTGACCTCTCTTCATGCACTCTCGGTGTGGGACCCCATGACCACTCCCCTATGGAATGACTGCCCTCCTTTCTAGTTTTTATATTTGGTCTCACCTTTTATGCCTTGTTCTGCAAGCATTTAATCTTAATTGTTTTACAATTTGATTCTCCTGACTGGATCTGTCCACTTTTAGTGGACCCTTTTTCTTCTGTGAGTAACTTCAGAATTTTGGGACAGAGGACCTCACCATTTGGTCCCATAAACCCTCTCAATCAATCAATCAATCCCCTACCAGGAAACGCTCTGGGCTAGATCAATGCAATACTAACTAATACCACAGGTTACCTCACCAACACATGATCACTGCTCATAGATCCTTTGCACCACTGCTATGTGGTTATCTGCTTGCCTACCCTTCCTGAAGCTTGAGGTAGATGTCTATAGTCACAAGATAAATACCTGGGCTTCCCTTGAACACATATGGTAAAAAAAATATTTATACAACCAAATACACTCCTGGAAATTGAAATAAGAACACCGTGAATTCATTGTCCCAGGAAGGGGAAACTTTATTGACACATTCCTGGGGTCAGATACATCACATGATCACACTGACAGAACCACAGGCACATAGACACAGGCAACAGAGCATGCACAATGTCGGCACTAGTACAGTGTATATCCACCTTTCGCAGCAATGCACGCTGCTATTCTCCCATGGAGACGATCGTAGAGATGCTGGATGTAGTCCTGTGGAACGGCTTGCCATGCCATTTCCACCTGGCGACCCAGTTGGACCAGCGTTCGTGCTGGACGTGCAGACCGCGTGAGATGACGCTTCATCCAGTCCCAAACATGCTCAATGGGGGACAGATCCGGAGATCTTGCTGGCCAGGGTAGTTGACTTACACCTTCTAGAGCACGTTGGGTGGCACGGGATACATGAGAACGTGCATTGTCCTGTTGGAACAGCAAGTTCCCTTGCCGGTCTAGGAATGGTAGAACGATGGGTTCGATGACGGTTTGGATGTACCGTGCACTATTCAGTGTCCCCTCGACGATCACCAGTGGTGTACGGCCAGTGTAGGAGATCGCTCCCCACACCATGATGCCGGGTGTTGGCCCTGTGTGCCTCGGTCGTATGCAGTCCTGATTGTGGCGCTCACCTGCACGGCGCCAAACACGCATACGACCATCATTGGAACCAAGGCAGAAGCGACTCTCATCGCTGAAGACGACACGTCTCCATTCGTCCCTCCATTCATGCCTGTCGCGACACCACTGGAGGCGGGCTGCATGATGTTGGGGCATGGGCGGAAGACGGCCTAACGGTGTGCGGGACCGTAGCCCAGCTTCATGGAGACGGTTGCGAATGGTCCTCGCCGATACCCCAGGAGCAACAGTGTCCCTAATTTGCTGGGAAGTGGCGGTGCGGTCCCCTACGGCGCTGCGTAGGATCCTACGGTCTTGGCGTGCATCCGTGCGTCGCTGCGGTCCGGTCCCAGGTCGACGGGCACGTGCACCTTCCGCCGACCACTGGCGACAACATCGATGTACTGTGGAGACCTCACGCCCCACGTGTTGAGCAATTCAGCGGTACGTCCACCCGGCCTCCCGCATGCCCACTATACGCCCTCGCTCAAAGTCCGTCAACTGCACATACCGTTCACGTCCACGCTGTCGCGGCATGTTACCAGTGTTAAAGACTGCGATGGAGCTCCGTATGCCACGGCAAACTGGCAGACACTGACGGCGGCTGTGCACAAATGCTGCGCAGCTAGCGCCATTCGACGGCCAACACCGCGGTTCCTGGTGTGTCCACTGTGCCGTGCGTGTGATCATTGCTTGTACAGCCCTCTCGCAGTGTCCGGAGCAAGTATGGTGGGTCTGACACACCAGTGTCAATGTGTTCTTTTTTCCATTTCCAGGAGTGTAGTTAGTAACATGCCTGAATATGTAGTTGCTTTTAACGCCTTTTTCATCTTAGTGTTCCATGGTTATGATACGTGCACATTTGAACTTAGTTCTTGCACCCTAAAACACAACAGAACAGACAAATCTGATATCAGGACTTTCAGCATGACTTCAAAAAATGTGCCTTGTTCATGTGGCCCAGTCAGGTTAACCAAAGTGCTTAAAAACTGTTTGTGGGACATCCAGTATAAAAGATAAAGAGCAGTGGGACTAATATCGATACTTGAGGAAAGCAATTATGGAGAAATTTCTGGCTCCTGATTTTCTCTTCCATGATGACCTGGAATCCTAAATTCAGTCATGTTTTGAAGCTATGTAATGTTTTGGCTTAGATTACATCCATCAGTCTATAGAGAAGGCCTTGTCTCCAGACAGTACCATAGGCTGCTAATAGATTGATGCAAGCCAAAGATGTTTTCATCTTCTGAAAGCCCATTTCAATGTGTGCTGTGAGGGCCAGGACTTAAACCACACAGATTCGTTTTGGGTGAATGCCAGCTTGTTCTACAGTGTTGTTTGACCAGTCCTGCAAAACAGTACAAGTTCTAGAAGTTTATGGATGACACTAAGCAATGCAGTGGGACAAAAGCATTGCTTGGCTTTGGGAGAGCAGTCACCTTGGTATGTTTTAAGTTCTTGGGGACTATTTCTCATCTGCAGTAATGAGGTGACCAATTTTGCTAACCATGTTCAAATTTATTTGCCAGACTTGATGAGAAAGTTTGGGAGTATGTGAACTGAGCCAAGAGATTAAGTCTGCAGTCTCTTCAAGGGTTATGTCACAAATATTTAGTGTCCTAGACGACTGCTGCTTTTCTATCTTTGAGCTCCTGTTTAGTCTCTCAGTGATGTGCTTTTTCAGATGTTTTGACCATGAGTGAAGCGGAGAAAATGTTCTCAGTTGATGAGGCTGGCTACACCTCAACCTAATTTTACAGCAAGGACCATGCTTTCTGGTGATACTTAAATATGGATGAAAACTACTCAGATGATAGGATTTTACTTTGTGCAGTATCCAGGTGCTGTGTCAGTTAATCAGTGAACTGTAACCACCACTTTGAAAACCATTGTGACATTCCTCACATTTCTCATCCCAGCCTTAAATATATCCTTTCTGATATCCTCAGAACAAACACTTGTTAGTTGTTCTGGTAACTACATGTACAAAATTGTGGCAGATATGAGCAGGATGAGGAATCCAGTCCAGATATTTATCCAGGAAAGCATTCCAGTCAGCTTCTTTTTTTTTTTTTAGGTACATTCTGGATTGAGGAATTAAGGTCATATTAAATAGATGCATGTTAGTCACAGGTTTGTTTTGAATGTTGATATTCTGGTTACTAAGAGATTATCAATTGTCATTTTTATATGTGAGTTTAAATACTGTTGGTCTATCACTAGGAGATAGAGGATCTGAGGATGCTAGAAAATGAAGTGCCATATGGAGTAGTGACAGCAGCAGAGGCAGCCAAAAACATGTGCACCATGTATGGAGATAATGCCACTGGAGAGAGCACGGCAAGCAAATGGTTTTCTCATTTTGAGGAGGATCGTTCTGACATCTGTGACTTTTCATATACAGATAGACTTTTGGGGGTTGAAGAGTGTTTAAACACATCCCCCCCCCCCCCCCTCCAGTGATACACGATTGTGGAATGATCACAGTTCATTACAGTTGCCAGTTTCATGTACACTGAAGTGTAACATATGCATGCATGAGAAAGGTTCAAAAATGGAGTGTATGGGTACTGTATGATCTAAACCAAAATAGCAAAGACCAGGAGTGGGCATATGTAGAAAACACTGACCATTACTGTTCTGTCTTGCTAATGGTGTTTTTATACCAACATAAGGAAAAAAAGGAATGGTTTAGTGCAAACAAAAGACTCCCAGCACAAAGACGTGCACACATCCACAAAAGATGTTGTCCATCTGGTAGAACAAGGACAGTTTGGTGTACAATGAATTGCAGATGCAATTCAATGACAATGACCAGGAAGACTGCATGAAGTGATGACAACCCAACTCCTGTACAGTGTTTTTTGGCAGCCTAGCAGAATACAGGCAGTATCAAGTCATTTAGCCCTCACTTCTTTTACCTGATACTGCACCCTCAGGTTTCTCCCTCAGGGGCTCACCACTCTTTGGCGTGTATGTGCTTGGCTACCATAGGTCCCCAGCCTTTGCAGCATCTTTACCCTTCTGTGTTGGATATCCTTCCTGTTGCTATTCCTTTTTGCTTCCCTTGGAGAACATGTCTGGGATGTTTCTAGGGATGTGTTCTGCAGTTTCAGTAGCTGATATGTTTCACCACTGTTTTTAGTTCCTTTTTTTCTTCCTTCGATCACCTTCTCCTGTCCTTCCTCTGCTTTGGTGTTTGAGACTCATTTTCTTCTTCTTCCTCCCTGTGTGATCCTGAAGGCATCTGTCATATAACGGATGACTGGGTAGTGTGTAATTCCCAGACCTGGGTTGACGGGTTTCACATGCACCCCCTGGTACAGACCAGGCCTAGGGAGGGGTTATTGCCTGAGTTGCTACCTTCCTAAATTGACAATTGGTCTCTCTGTCAGGTGATGAAGAGGTGTGACCTGAGGTCTGAACAATCACCTAAAGCAGGTGAGCCCCAGACTGAGGAAGGGAGCCACCAGTTAGATGAAGCATACCTTTGGATATGCTGGCAGTCATCTTCACAGTTTGCATCTACTAAATGTAAATGGAATGAAGCTCCTGACTCATAGACACTTCCAGATACACCATGGTTCTTCATGGTTTCATGTACTGAAGATGGCCAATCCTTTGCCTCAGTAAATCAGTTTCTTATTCAGAAAGGTATTGATGCAGTTGCCGGCCCTGCAAAATCCTGCTCTCATTTATGCAATGCCACTTTGGTTTTGGAAACTATGTGTAGTTCTGCAAGTCTTAAGCACAACTACTTGCTGCTTCGCTTCTCCACAGGTATCCTGTTCATGTTGAGGCCTATTGAACTCTGAATACTTCCCATGGTGTCATTTACACTAGTCTGCCTGAGGCAGAAATCCAAACACTGGAATGTCTTGTCAACGCTGAGCCAAATGTGTAACCTGTGGTAGGGATGCGTACGAGGGCAATTGCCCCCCTTCTCCTCCTCCTCCTCCTCCTCCTCCTCCTCCTCCTCCTGGATGTATCAACTTCAATGGCGACCATTGCTGCCTCCTCTCAAAATTGTCTCATGCATCTTGATGAATAGGCTGTCCAGGAGGTCCAGGTAAAGGAAGAAGTTCCTTACCTGGTTATTGCAAGTTATTGGCTAGTCTCAAACCACGTGTTCTACCATCTGCTAATTACAGTACTGTTCTTGCTATGTCTCGCTCCATGAAGGACTTGGCCACAGAGACCTGTGACATCAAACTGGGCACTGAGGTTATGAAATCACCCATCATCCTGGCAGCATTGCCGTCTCCTCATACAACTGTGCAACAAGCCACCAAACATTGACCTACTGGGATGAAGTCATGTACTACACAACCGGCAGGCCAGGAAGGACTGAATGAATATACACAAAGACCTACTACATCCCTCCAGCCAACAAACATCAGTCTTCCTGTGCCAACCGGGACGTCTACAAGAAGTCAAAGGCAGATGGTTTTCTCCTTCACCAAGTCTGATATCCTCTTAGACAGTGTTGCCAGTTGATACCCTGGCCCGGCTGCCTGTGTTTCTCCGGTGTGCACCACCAACCATTTTTCTGCACTGGATTCCGCAGGCTCACAGAAGGAGCCTTCTGACACTTCTCCAGACCTCGTGGAGCATGATCCTCCTGCCTCTGTGCCTTGTAGCAGCAAGTCTTTGAAGGCTGACACTCGGCAGCCACCAAAGTGACACCCTTTCATTTTTTTTTCCTCATAATAACTTTCCTTCAATGAAATGAAATGTTTGTGGTCTTCTATCCAACAAAGAGTATTTTTGGCTGCTCTTAGAATCACAATGTCCTCTTGTTCTCTGCCTCCAGAAAAAAAAATAATAGCGTCCCCATGACCAATTTGAGTGCTTGCATTTCCTTTCCCCATAGGATGGCATTCCACCGCATGGGGGAGTCATGCTGCTCATGCGGTATGACATTCAGAGTCAACCCATCTCCCTGACTACCTGCCTTCAAGCTGTTGTAGTTCACCTTTTCTTTCCTCACTTGATCTTTTCCCTTCATACCATTTACATCCCTGTGTCATTTGACGTCACCAGGACAGACTTCCTACTGCTTATTGGGTAGCTACCTCACCTCTTTCTGCTCCTTGGTGACTTCAGTGTACACAATGCCCTTTGGGGTTAACCCAGAACCTGTCAGACAGGTGCCCCGTTAGCCGACCTTCTCAGTCAGCGTAACCTCTTCTGCCATAACGCAAGAGTCTTTTCAGACTCCACACACACATATTTCCATTTTTACCTATCCTCCTGCACTACCCATCTGCCCATCAACCTGAGTGGTCTGCTCTCTGACACATACTCGAGTGACAATTCCCCCTGTACTATTCGTTTACTGACTCTTACCCCACTTACGTTCACACCCAGACAGCAGCTTACTAAAGCTGACTGGAGGCTTTACTCCACTCTGGCAACCTTCAATAGACAGCGTTTTCCCAGCTGTGATGACTAGGTAGAATATCTTAGTATGTTAAACCTACCGCCACAGAATATTCTGTTCCTTGCACTTCCTCTTTACCACGTTGTGTCCTGGTCCCTAGGTGGACTCAGGCATGCCGCGACGCCAATTACACACAGGGACACACTCTTCACATTTTTACCGTCATCCTACAATGACAAACTGTGTTCACTATAAAAAGTTAGGTGTACAGTGTCATCCTGGTTTCGGGATAGTGTAAAACGTGCTAGATTTCATTCACTAGTTCTTTTAACAGTTCCACTCTCTCTTCCATCATGTTGACCAAGCTCTGATATCTCTGTGGTACCAATAGCCATAGTCCAGTTTCCGGCCTGACAGTAGCAAACGATGTCATCATGCACCCTATTGTAATCTCCAACGCCTTGTGCCACAATTTTGCTGAGATTTCAAGCTCCTTCGACTATCACCCTGCCTTCCTCCATCGAAAATGAGCAAAGGCAGCTCGTTCAATACTCTTCTCTTCTCAGAATCTTGAGTATTACAATACTGCCTTAACTATGAGGCAGCTGGGTCATGCTCTCGCTTCATCCGAATCCCCCTCCAGGGCCAGGCGATATTCACAGTCAGATGTTACAGCATCTTTCTCCTGCTGGAAAAGCACGTTCTCCTTCATCCATGCAACTGTGTGGGCAGAGAGCAGATTTCCAATGCACTGTCATACCTATGCCTAAGGCCTGTAAGGACAAACACCTTCCTTCTAGCTACCACCCCATATCCCTCACCAGCTGTGATGGAACATACGATTCGTGCCTGGCTGGTGCGGTGGCTCGAGTCTCACAATTTATTAACCACTGCAGAATGTGGATTTTAGTGCGCAGTTCTGCAGTTGACCATCTCGCAATATCTACCAATGTCATGAATTGTTTTCTGCCTAAATCCGACTGTGGCAGTGTTTTTCGATTTGGAGGAAGTGTAAGATACCTTTCTGGAGGACAGGTATCCTCCATACCCTCTATGCGTGGAGCTTCCATGGCTGCCTACTCTGTTTGCTTCAGGAACTCTTAAGAACAGGATGTTGGTTTCACCTTGTTGGATGCACTTACCGAGGAAAATAGTGTGCCTCGGGGTCCTGTCATGAGCATCGGCATCTTTGCTATTGCCACTAACCCTATAATGGCCTGTCTCCCACCAGACTTGTCTGGCTTCTTTTCATTGGCGAGTTTGCCATCTATTGGAGTTCTCCATGAACTACGGTCATTGTGCAGTGTCTCCAGTGATGTCTCAATTGTCTTCACTCATGGAGCATCAACAGTCACTGTAGTTTTTCCACTGGCAAAACCATTTGTATGAATTTCTGGCAGTACAATTTGTTTCTTCCACCATCTTTACATCTTCAGCATGTTGCTCTTCTGTTCATTGAAGCTACAAAATTCCTGGGGCTCATGCTCCATAGGAAACTTTCTGCATCCTCCCACGTGTCTTACCTGGTCCCTGAATGTCTTGTGTGTTCTCAGTGGTACTACCTGGAGAACAGATTGAAATGTACTCCTCCGATTGTACTGGTCCATTGTCTGTTAGAAACTGGAATATCTTTGTTTCGTTTATGTATCTGCACGACCATCCCTCTCATGCCGTCTCAGTACTATCAACCGACATAGCATCCATTTGACCACTGGTGCCTTCTACAGTAGCCCTGCTGAGAGTCTGCACACAGAAGCTGCCAAACTACCACTGTCCTAGGACTGTGACTTTCTCCTCAGCAGATATAGATGCTGTTTGTTTGCGATACGTGGCCATCCATCACATGCCTCTTTCTTCGAAGACTCTTGATCGTCAGTATGAGTTGCATCCCTCTTCTCTGTTACCTACTGGAGTTCACTTTCAGCTCTTGCTCCGGCAGCTTAACTTCATGCTACCTGCAACTTTTCCACAGAATATAAACCCTTCACCAGCTTGGCTTCGTGCAGTGGAGTCTGCAGCTCATAGTGTAGTGGTTAGTGTTGTTACCTCTGAATAATGGTGTTGGAGATTTTCTCTTCCCAGGATCTGGGTGTTTGTGTTGTCCTCATCATTCCATCATCATTCATGTAAGTGGTTAGATTGGACTGTGTACAGATTGGGGAATGTGTACAGGTGCTGATGACAACACAGTTGAGTGCCCCACAAACCAAACAACATCAATGTTATCATCATCTTCATCAACTTCATGTGGCGGCCCGAGTTCAACTTTGCCTATATTCAATTCCTAAGGATACTACTCCAGCCTTGTTCTATCTCCTTCAATTTCACAACCTTTGCACAGAACTTCACGATTGTGTACACTGATGACACTTGTACTGACAAAGATCCTGTGTCAGGTGTGCCTTCATCATTGGTCCTGACGTTTTTCGATATCATCTGCTGGTACAGTGCTCAGTATTTATAACAAAGCTGTTCGCCCTGTATCAGGCCACACAGCACATCTGGTGTCACAGGCTTTTCAATTGCGTCATCTGCTCAGACTCTGTACAGAACACAGAGGCTTTAAAGGACACAATGTCCATCCATTAGTGCAACCGGTCCAGGAAAGCTGTCACATGCTCATTCTTGATGGATGATGTTTATGTGGGTTCCCAGTCCCCTCAGTGTGACAGGAAACTAGGCCACTGACGATGCTGTCAATGCTGCAGTCATCATACCTCAACCCACTGGTTCTTACATTCCCTCCGATGATCTGCGTTGCTGTCTGTCAACAGATGGTGTCACCACTGGTTCTCCCTTCATGGGAACAAGCTGCAGGTTATTAAGCACCTCTCAGTGGGTTGGATGACCTCCTCTCGGCCGTATCGCTGCAAGATCAGCTAGGTTGCATATCATGTACTGTCTTTTTAGCCATCATCATTTGTTAATTCGTGTTAGCTATCAGCCATTTTAGTGACTGGTGTCGACCGCACTTTACTTTCTATCCATCGTAGCAATATGGTGAAGGCTATTTAATGTTTAGTTCATGAGCTTTGTTTCTCTATGGAGTATTTTACAGAACTTTCAAAAATGGCTCTGAGCACTGTGCAGCTTAATACCTGAGGTCATCAGCCCCCTAGAACTTAGAACTACTTAAACCTAACTAACCTATGGACACCACACACATCTGTGCTCGAGGCAGGGCTCGAACCTGCGACCATAGCGGTCAAGTGGTTCCAGACTGAAACACCTAGAACCGCTCGGCCACTCTGGCCAGCACAGAACTTTCTCCATGACCCCTTTTTTTTCTTTTAACTATCTTCTATTTTGTCAATTGGGATTAATGTGTAATCATTTTTAACTCCTCTCTTTGTCGTCATGTTCTACAGTTCTGACATGAGCACATGTGCCCTGATTGTTTTTGAGTGACAAAGCAAAACAAAATCCTCAGATTTTCACCTTTTGCGCCATATCAAACCACTTTCTTGGAATTTCCCTTCCTGCTGAAAATGTGCTCCAAACATGGCTCAGAGACTTATTCACTACAAAACCACCTGTTATTTCTACAGCTGCGGAATCAAAAAGTTACCCCAGGGTTGGCAGACTGTTTCAAATAGTAAAGGATAATATATTATTGACTAAACTGGTATGTATGTCTCTTAGGCAGCAACCCAATAAATGGAATACATATGCTGATTGGTTCTAAAGCAGGTAGTGTTGACTAGCAGGGAAATTTGACAATATTTTTAGTCATGGCGACCAAACGTTGGCTTCCATCACCAGTGACAAAACGTGAGTCTGGCTGGTTCTCATGTTTCCAAGCCGCTGAACTGGTGGAACTGGCATCTTTAGCACTGAAAGTAAAATAGATGTTCTTTCCAACTGCCTAGTTTACTAAGGCATCCTTGTATTGTTCAGATATTCTATGCTGAGTGAAAAAATAGCAGCAACAAAGAAAAGTTGTTAGACATAAACGAAAGCTGTTAGTCATGCTTCAATATTTGAAAGATGCCTGTTCAGATTTTGCTCTACTCACATAAGAGATGCACTAGTAATGCCAGTATGAGGATGCAAATCAGGATTGCTTCAAGCAGACACTGTTGTGTTCGTGAGTGTTACTTACTTTTGAGATTGGATGTGGTGTTAGTAAAGAATGTTTGTTGGGCCTGTGATCAACCTTTTTCCTAGACACACTGGCCCAACACCTGGAGTTTTTGTCTGGAATGAGACTTCGTACGACAGCAGGAGCACTCTCATGATTGCCCCACACACCTTGACGTCAGATTTGTATGTCAGTCCGGTGAGTCTACATGTTGTGCTGCCATTCATGAATAGCATTCTAGGGGCTGTATTTGAACAGGACAACACTCGCGCACATACCACTGTTGTAACCCAACATTCTATACAGTATGTCCATGTGTTGGCTTGACCTGGATGGTCACCAGCTCTGTCTCCTACCAAGCAAATGTAGGACATCATTGGGCGATAGCTTAAGGGTCATCCACAACCAGCATTAACATTCTCATTATTGACCAACCAAGAGCAACAGGCATGGAACTCCATTCCACAGACTGACATCTGCCACCTGTAAAACACAGTGCATACAAATTTGCATGCCTGGATTCAACATTCTGGTGGTTACACCAGTTATTAACGTAACAGCGTTTCACATTTGCAGTGGCTTATCTTGTGCTTACAATAACCTGTGTTGTTGCAATGTTAATCAATTATATAAGTCACCTAGACAAATATATTCTAAAAATTTCATTCCTCTAAATTAATTTTCTTTTTGGAGTTGAGTTTCTTTTTCCATCAGTGTATATGGCCATCGCATCTGGTGGAGGATGTCAGTATGTTTCAAAAACATATGTTGGCCAGGAGCAACATTGAGGTTTGTAGATACTACGTGTGGTCAGTTCCCCAATTTTTATTCAGAATTAATGAATACTGTTGTCTGTGCAACTGAATAGCAAATAAGCATTCACAGTTTTAGTCTGGACGTGTGTGACTACTTCATAGGCATGGTGATATGTTGCACCAATGGTATCATATCCCAGTATTTAGGACAAAAATGTAGACGATGAGCTTAAACAGTATCTCTTATAATCTTTGGCATTTGGTTCTGGTAATGCCCTCAATGATCAGCTGGCATATTTTAATATTTGTTCCCACTTTTCTAGATGTTTGGCCCTGAAAAAGAGCTTATGATGTGGTGCTGAGTCATTTCTCTTCCGATTTCAGTGTCCTTATTCTTACTTAATTAATCTACAATCACTGATTACATAAGGACTCAATGTGCACAAAGTCTTATATAGTCAGGAGATATGAAAATATTCTCTGGTAGTCAGTTCCATTGCTTCCTTACCAGCACCCAGGTGTCATCTGTAGGACACTTAGATGTACCTTCACTTCCGTAGGTGTAGTCCTCTATTCCTGAAATACTTACATAAAGATATAGCTCAACAGTTCTACAATTGATTGTACCTTAGGTAAGGTGTTTACTCCAATTTTGCTCACCAGACTGGAATGAGTCATTCAAGAGAAATTGGTGTACATTTGATTTGAATAGAGATTTACTATGTACTTAGTGTCTCTCTACAGCAGGGACAGGTAATGTAATTGATATTCCATTTTTGTCACACATGGAACTAGAGAGCTGTGTCCAAAGGGTATGGAGACCATGATAACAAAACAAATTGGAGAAAAAGTGTTTTGATAACCACTGGTAAGTATTATCATCTTGCTCAGTAATTTGCAAGAGGACTTTCTTGGACTTAACCCACATATAACTCTTATCATTCTACTAAGCAATGAAAATATTTTGAGCAAGAGATCTCCCCAGAACATAATTCCATGTGACATGGAGTACCCAAAAGCAAAACCATGCAGTCTTTGTGACTGTTTTATATCTAATACAAGAGAGCATTCTGGATCCGAAAGCTGCTAAGCTAAATATGATTTCAGACTGGAACATACCCTGTGTAGTTTTCAGTCTAAGTGAATGCCCAGGAATTTGGTGCCATCATCTCCTACACATGCTCATTATTGAGTGTCACTGAGAATTCCTCACACTCTGTGACATGATCTAAATTGTGTAAAATTTATCTTTCTTAGGTATGCAGAAAGGGAGGTAACAGCAAACCAGTTAGACTTTGGATAAAATGTTGTTGCTGACTGTTAATGGGTGACACCTGCATTGTAACAGAACATTTGTCAAACATGGAAAATTTTCACTCTACATCATTCACAACTGCTGGCAGATAAGCATAAATCAGACAATAAAGGACACAGAACAGAAAGTGCATCTATAATACTACATGACTAATGTGTTTCATGACACATGACACTCAGTGCCAGTTCCATGGTACGTGACAAAAGCTTCCAGGAGCAACAAAAATTTAATTATAGACTCAATTTCAGATAGATATTAATTTTGGAAATAAAATTTGACACAATCTGCTCATCAAGAAGCAGTATCCTTGATTCTGTTTAGGATATTTTATTTATCAAGCCTTTGATCTAATAGTGTGTGTGTGGGGGGGGGGGGGGGTGTTCAGGCCTCATGACATGCAGACATATGCAGTATTTCACAATGAGGGTATTTATAAATTCCCAAGAAAACATTAAACATTATTTCACAAACCCTTTCTAATTTTTTCTTGCTTGCACACTTAATGTCAAACCATTTAACACACTGCAAAGCAATTTGAAGCATAAGCTGTTTCAAATAAGTTCAAAACATGGGAGTTTGACTCCATAAATGATCAGGGGTTTACTGTTTGATTTGTAATTGCTATTAATACTTTTGCTGACTGAGGTTTCCATGTTTTATATTTTGCCTTGTGTAATAATGTTTTAGCATCTCCTTGAGACTTAATACTTTGTCTCCAATGAGAACTATATCAATTGAAGTGAAACAAAGGGCTATACAGTAACTGTTCATGTTTTTATTCTGCATAGGTCTATGTCACTTATTCATTACAGATGTACTGATTGTCATAAATATTTTTATAATTAGTTTTGTTGTGCTAATGTGATGTCACTAAATGTGTAATTCTTTGTAACTACACTCCTGGAAATGGAAAAAAGAACACATTGACACCGGTGTGTCAGACCCACCATACTTGCTCCGGACACTGCGAGAGGGCTGTACAAGCAATGATCACACGCACGGCACAGCAGACACACCAGGAACCACGGTGTTGGCCGTCGAATTGCGCTAGCTGCGCAGCATTTGTGCACCGCCGCCGTCAGTGTCAGCCAGTTTGCCGTGGCATACGGAGCTCCATCGCAGTCTTTAACACTGGTAGCATGCCGCGACAGCATGGACGTGAACCGTATGAGCAGTTGACGGACTTTGAGCAAGGGCGTATAGTGGGCATGCGGGAGGCCGGGTGGACGTACCGCCGAATTGCTCAACACGTGGGGCGTGAGGTCTCCACAGTACATCGATGTTGTCGCCAGTGGTCGGCGGAAGGTGCACGTGCCCGTCGACCTGGGACCGGACCGCAGCGACGCACGGATGCACGCCAAGACCGTAGGATCCTACGCAGTGCCGTAGGGGACCGCACCGCCACTTCCCAGCAAGTTAGGGACACTGTTGCTCCTGGGGTATCGGCGAGGACCATTCGCAACCGTCTCCATGAAGCTGGGCTACGGTCCCGCACACCGTTAGGCCGTCTTCCGCTCACGCCCCAACATCGTGCAGCCCACCTCCAGTGGTGTGGCGACAGGCGTGAATGGAGGGACGAATGGAGACGTGTCGTCTTCAGCGATGAGAGTCGCTTCTGCCTTGGTGCCAATGATGGTCGTATGCGCGTTTGGCGCCGTGCAGGTGAGCGCCACAATCAGGACTGCATACGACCGAGGCACACAGGGTCAACACCCGGCATCATGGTGTGGGGAGCGATCTCCTACACTGGCCGTACACCACTGGTGATCGTCGAGGGGACACTGAATAGTGCACGGTACATCCAAACCGTCATCGAACCCATCGTTCTACCATTCCTAGACCGGGAAGGGAACTTGCTGTTCCAACAGGACAATGCACGTCCGCATGTATCCCGTGCCACCCAACGTGCTCTAGAAGGTGTAAATCAACTACCCTGGCCAGCAAGATCTCCGGATCTGTCCTCCGTTGAGCATGTTTGGGACTGGATGAAGCGTCGTCTCACGTGGTCTGCACGTCCAGCACGAACGCTGGTCCAACTGAGGCGCCAGGTGGAAATGGCATGGCAAGCCGTTCCACAGGACTACATCCAGCATCTCTACGATCGTCTCCATGGGAGAATAGCAGCCTGCATTGCTGCAAAAGTTGGATATACACTGTACTAGTGCCGACATTGTGCATGCTCTGTTGCCTGTGTCTATGTGCCTGTGGTTCTGTCAGTGTGATCATGTGATGTATCTGACCCCAGGAATGTGTCAATAAAGTTTCCCCTTCCTGGGACAATGAATTCACGGTGTTCTTATTTCAATTTCCAGGAGTGTATTTATACCGTGCAGTGTACCTAGCTGCTGTACCGCTTATGTACCCTACGTCTCACTTTTAACAAGCAGAGAACTGTGCTGTTTGTTGTGCCAATAGGTCAGCAGTTAATACTCTGCTGGCTGCATACAGTTCCATGGTACATGTCATCTTAAGAAATTCAATGCCATTATTGCATGCTGATGATGGTTTTGTAAACCATTTTTATTTCACGAGTAGTTGATTTGATTTATTTCTACAGATGTGTGATGATAGCAAAGCACCAAAACATCTAACTACATTCACTCAATGACTTTCCCTCACTGAAAAATTCAGCAATTTGCAGACTATATATAATTTTAGATATTAGATCTGAAAGACAAGCAATACGGTAATAAAGAGTGTGTGCTTTAGAATGGATATGAAAGTTACAAGGGCCAACACAACGAATGTATTATAATTGTGCTTTCATGCCTTTATGCTCTTTAATGATCCATGGATTTTATTATATACTGTAGAAAATTTGTGTTCTTAAGCAACCAAATGTGATCTTATAACTCCTTCTGTAATATTAGGTAACTGTGCTCACTGTATCTTTGTATTTATCTAAAGACAGTTTTATATTAATAACTGTAATTATGCTCTCAGTGTAATTTGAAGTTCATATGGAGATAAACAAGCATGTGTTATTAGTCTTGTGCTTTTGAACTCTACCCATTTTTCACTTTGTATGAGTATTTAAATCACAAATTTATTGGCTTATACATTTTGTTCTAAATTTGTTTTGTGTACACTATTGTGGTTGATTTGTGAATAGTTGTGTTTCCAGTCAATCATTATGCATGTGGAATACTCACATGCAGTTTCAGTATTATATTTAGTATTGGTGGCCTACTGATATTAACATTCCTCTCCCCCTTTTGTCTAAAGTAGAATAGTAATTTGACAGTTCTAAGACCACATTCAGAAGCTCTCACGTTACATTCATGTGTTGTCTTCAAATACAATGTCATCATCCATATGCTTAAGAATCTTTAGTTATGTAATAAGAGTATTTCTGGACTCATTTATTGCAAGTCTCTTCATAATATTAGGTACTTAATAAATATTGGATGTATAATTTATTACTGTATTCCTTAACATGATTTCCTTGTATTTCACTGTAGTGGGTTCAATTTAATGATTGATATTTGGTGTACGTCCTAATTACCTTTGGGTTTATGTGTAGTTTATGTTAATAAAGAGTGCGCACTCTATACATACAGTTCAGTCACTGTGGGGGTAATAGCAATTTTCTTAATTCCAAAATTCCCTTTCTTTGAATGTAACAAATTTACTTTCATACATTAATACAATCTTACAACATATTGGCAGAAATTGTTCGATGTTGCTATGCTTTGTTTGTCCTGACAGTGTATAACTAGAATGCTGCAAACTTATGTTCACTGTTTTATACATTTTTATTGTGATAGTTATTTTTCTTACCTGATGATGTGATAAATAGTTTACGATAAGTATGTGAAGACAACTATGTAATCTCATTGGATATTGAAATTTGTTCTGTTGTTACATTGGCTTCTCTATTATGGCCTTTGTATAGTACTGTGAGTGTGGTCTGTGAAGGAAACTAATAATAATAGCAATAATAATAATAATAATAATAATAATAATAAATAAGGATTAGAAGACAGTATTGTCACAGATTTTTGCAAGCCAATAACATCACACAGATTCCCAGTGTATCTCAGTATTGTCAGTGTGAACATAAAATGTTACTGCTGATAGATGATGATAAAAGTAATTTTGTCTATCCTGTGATTCCTCACAAACACCACAGAAGAATACCTCTCATCATAGACTCCCCTTATTTATTTATTTATTCAGAAATCTTGTTGTGTTATTACACATAGATGTAGGATAAATTACAGTTAACATGCTATGATACGAAAATATACTTAAGGTATAGACTTATATAAATTATATGCTGTACATAGCGAATCATAACTTTTTTGGTATGTTACTCTGTAATCATTATCTGATGACTGTATGTAACACTGTTCACAGATATCATAAGTGCAGATGAGCCATAATGAGGAACAGTTATAACACAATGTAAATAGAGTCAAATAAGTCAGTTTAAAGAAATATTTTAACACATGCAGTAAAATACATCACAAAAATTGTTTTAGATTACTATTCATAAATTATTCCACTGAATAGAAGCAGTGCTTCTGCAGGATTGACTTTATTTTGGATCTGAATCCTTTCTGGCAAGACCTGACATTTTCAAATACTGAGCTCCTTAAAGAGATGTTTAGTCGTGGAAGACAGGGATACTTAATAATTACATACTGCATTCCTTTTTGGGGCTTCTCCCTTAAGAATGTATTTATTATGCAGAAGCACATAATTGAGTTACTAACGCAAAGTAGGCACATTTTACTGTTTTGATATCACAGATTTTACTTCAAATACTAAAAGCATAGCACAAACTGTTCATTTTACTTAATAATTTATCTTTATGTATGTCCCACTGTAGTGTGTCATCTATCCACACTCCAAGGAATTTTGTGGCTCTTTCTCGCTGTATGGGCACTTTCTCAATTCTGATATCATGTATCACAGACAATACCTTTTGTGTCGTTTGGAAATTTATATACATTGTTTTATCTTTATTTAGGAGAAGTTTGTTTTTGTTCAACCAGTTTACCAGACTACAATTTGTATCAGCAATTGTGGAGTTGAGCTGATGAGGACAGTGATTTGAAAACAGTATATTGGTGTCATCAGCAAACATTACCGGCAGGCTTTCCTGAATGCTTTGGGGTATTCATTGATGAATATTAGAAATAAAAGGGGACCAAGTGTAGAGCCTTGGTGAATACCTTGTCTTACAACTTGCTCCTCTGATTACATGAAAATTGGTGAAAATGCTCAGTCACTACTTTCTGTATTCTGTCTGAGAGATATGACCTAAACCAGTCATTTCCCCTAATCGCATAACGTAGTAGTTTCTCCAAAAGTAATACATGGTTGACAAGATCAAAAGCTTTAGTGAGATCAAGAAACACACCTGTTGTGTGTTTTCTATCATTGAGTGCCCTATAGATTTCATTTAAAAATGAGTATAATGCTCCAGTTATTGATCTCCCTTTCCTAAACCCAAACTGGTGAGGACTTAGTATGCAGTTACTTTACAAGAAACTTATAACATGGTCATATACTGATTTTTTGAGGACGTTTGATGAGCTTGAAAAGACTGAGATGGGTCGGGTCTGTAGTTGTTTACATCACTCCTTTCCCCTTTTTTAAACAGAGGAATAATTTTTGCTGCTTTAAAAATTCTAGGAAATTTACCTGATGATAAAGAGCAGTTTATTATATCTGTCAGTGGTTCACACACATGATGGCAGGCTCGTTTTAAAAGGCAAACAGATATACCATCAAGACCACATGAATGTTTGTTTGGTCTCTGCCTTATAATATTGCAGATTTCATTTGGTGTGACTGGGTCAGGGAACATTTATAGTGGGAACACTGCTGAATCTGAGTGATAAGTGAGTGCAGCAGTCTTGATTAAAGAAGAAAACTTGTCACCAATTTTTGTGAAATGGTCATTACATATTTCACATAATTGCTTAGGGTCATTGGTAACACCATCCTGATCTTTAATGCAGGTTATTGAGTGTGTCCTGTCTTTTTTGCCAACTGTTTCATTTATCAATCTCCACATGGCTTTTGATTTATTGCTTGAGTTGATAATGAATTGCCTATTATACATTTTCTTTGCTTCATGAATTACCTTGTTAATAGACAGTGAGATAAACCATAACTATTTCAAGCAGTATAAAAGAATTCTAGTTTTAATGTAGGCATATAGCAGTCTCTTATTTCTGCAAGAGGTTTCTATTCCTCATGTTAACCATTTATTATTGGACAGTTGAGATGTGTATTTTTTAGCTGTATGTTTGATTGGGAATGCCACTTCATAGCAGTGTTGCAAGATACTCATAAATTCATTAGCCTTTCTGTCAACATTGCTGGTACAATAGACACCTTTCCAGTCAGCTTTATGGAGCAGAAGTGAGAAATGTGCTATATTATTTTTATTGCCAGTTGATCTTTTGTAAGTCTGTTGGGGAGGTTGTGTCTGTCTATTTGCATCTTGCATGGTCATATTCAGTATCAAGCAGTTGTGATCTGATATACCGTTGGAGATTATGTCTAGTTTGCAGACAGATGACATGCCAGTGTTAACCAAAACAGTAGCTATTTCAGATGAACTGGTAATAGTTGTTCTAGTAGGTTTTTTGTTTAATATAGATTTCCTAGTAGAATCCACTGCTTCCTGGAAAATAGTGAATATATTGCAATGTTATAACATGAAAAACTTAGCCTCCACATAAGATAATACTAGGATATTTTAAACTGTACTGTTGTAGTGGCATATCTAGTTTGGAGGTGAATATTTGTGTGTTACCATCAGGTGGTCTGTAGATACATGTCACAGTAGAAGTTAAATCTATTAAGCTTTTAGTTATGTGTTCAAAATGCTTTTCACAGTTCGTATGCTTGGTTTTAAGTAATGGATTACATTCTACATTATCTTGGGCAAGTATTAGACAGCCACCTCCCTTTTTTTTATTAGTTCTGCAAAAATTGTTAACCATTCAAAAGCCTGGAAGGGAAAAATAGGCAGCGTCATTATCTTTAAGCCAATGCTCGGCTATACAAACCACATCTATAGTGTCTCTAAAGCTTTCTAAAAATATTTGTAGTTCTAAACTTTTGTTCCTTATGCTTTGCATGTTCTGGAAGAAAACACAAAATTTTGACTTTTTGTGTGAGTACAATGGTTTTTCAGGTGAGTGGGACTCGGGCACAACATTTACTCTGTAACGCTTATTGTTCTTTAGTCTAAAAAAGATTTCCTTTGAGAGTTAACTATTGCAGGAATAGGCAGCTGTGATAATTCAGCACACCTAATATAGATAAAACTAGAGATTGCTTGAGCTCTGATGTTGGTATGATCCAAACCATTTTTGCACTTGGGTACCAAATTTTCGTGAGACCTGTGAGATGTAACAGTAGCATTGGGGATGATGTTCAGTTCTCTGTAGCCGAGTGTTATTGTAGGCCTACTTTGTACATTTGTTTTCGTTACAGTTTGTAATCTGTCCAAACCTACCTCTCCTATTTGAAAAAGGAACTACTAATTACAGAATCCATGATTTTCTTAATTGTATTTTCCCTTCATTACCATTAATGTGCTTACACGAACTTCTGTGTCTCTTCATATTGTTAAAGTCTGTCATTGTATGGATTAAACAGTGTATGTAACACTTGATAATTTTTCATTTTCACTCTTTAATATATTGCAAATGTGCTCATACAGACTTTTCAAAGTAGTTCTTAAAAATAGAATTTGTTATGTGCTTGAAGTATTCCTCTGGATCTGGAAAAAAATTGTGCCTCAGTCAGAGAACTCTTCCTAATATTTGCATTTCATAAATTTATCATCACTGACATTTGTATATCAGTCAATTGGAATCCCTCTCTCTGAAAGGAAACTGTAATATAATCTGAAATATTGCTGAGATTTTGAAATTAGTGTTAATTCTTACAGGCATTGTAATAATGCCTGTTACAAAAATTGTCTGGAGTATGATTGGTAAATGGTAGACATAAAAAAATACTTTACAGTTGAATTGTAATGAATACACGACTTCTTATGACCAGATCAAACAACTAGCATAGTTATTTCAATTATAACTGAGATTAAGAAAATTTTAACTCAAGATGTTTTTATTTTTAGCTACATGTAGCTTTGGTTGTGTAATGATAAAAAAACTTTCAATGTCTAATAGAAGGTAACTTAAAAGAAGTATCTGCATACTGTGCATGGTAAAAGTTACTTATTTAATAATGCTGCTGATCTATTTGACATCATCATTCCTTTGTAAACAATAATATAGAAGCACAATTAGACTAGAATTATTGCTGTAAAGAATTTGCTAGTAATGGTTAACGTTGCTGTACTAAGAATTGTCAGACTATTTGCACAAATGAAACAAAGTCTGACCTTGCTTCCACTTACTTGTCGATCATCTGTTTTCTTTTATTGTTTTATTCGCCCCCAATGGTATTAGGTTGCGAGGCCAGAGGGCGTCTTTCATTCTCATATCTCACCTCCCATGGAAGGGGGAGGGTGCTGCCTCAGGTCTGGTGAAGGGGAAGCCAGCGTTCCTAGGGGGCAAACCAATCGGAGAACGCCTGGTCCTCCAAGCTGGGTGTTATGTGGTCAAGTTGGTAAATGATGCATGTAAAAATCTTCATTGTCACAGGCCTGAAAATAATTCTCGGATGTGAAGGCCAAGCAAGAGATGGTGAGGTCAGAACAAGCCATACTTGATGTGTAGACAGCAGTGTCAGTATGACCATACACTCACAATACCCCCAGTTTGGGAACAAAATTTGAACCATAGTTGGTGATGCTTCTCTGCATCAGTAAAGGGGGTGGAAAATGAAGCATTACACATCATAAAGGATCCTTTCCAGAAGGATGTAAACCATGTCAAATGTTAACTGTTGCTGCTGTTGGCGGTGTCATCACCAACGAAATTACATGATTCTAATATTCTCCAATATTTCTAAGTTGCTGCAATTACTACAGGGACAATCCTGGACAGATGAACAGTGCTGAAGTGACCTTGAAGACTAGTGAATAAATGAAAGTGAGACAAGAGCAGACTGCTGTTTCAAAATTCCAGTTATACTGTGCATCAGGCTGTAGACTCCTCACAAGCAAAGTAATTTTGTGGTTGCCAGGTGCAAAGAGTAGACAAAGTGAAAATGAGGATAGAATGTTGTGGTGGAACATTTCTGAAAGTATCAGATACTGGTGTACTTCTTCCAAAAGCAGTATATCAGCAGTACACAGCCTCCCAGATGGTACCATGTTCCAAGTTCTCTCTGTCTCACACCTCATGGATGTCTTCACTGATTCTCATCATTTGTATTTTGCTGACTACAACTGGAGGAGTTGTGATCTCTTTTCACTGTAGAAGATTATTCTGCTGATCTGGCAGCAATAATATGAGAAGAGGCCCAGCCAGAACTTCACCTGCAATCTTTCACTTGACAAAGATGATCATGCTGGCAGCTGAATGAAGTCTTTAGTGGCATTGGGCTATTACTTCTGCCTGACTTGAAAGCACCTAGCTTACAAGATATGTAGAGAAAGATGCAAGCTGTAGGCCGGCACCTCAAAAGTGGAAATCACTTCCCGACAATTTACAGGGCTTTCAGCAAGACACGATCAAGATGGCTCTTTAAGGAAAGTGACAGTTTAAGGACCAGAGGTTCTGAAGTTGACAACATTCCCCACTTCAACTCCCCTCTCTTACATACTTCATACAGTCGTCTACTGCTTCTATACTTAAATAACTGTTATTTTAATAAGCAAGTAAAATATCATGTTGAATATGTGTATAAACCTGAAATTAACTGTTAGGTCTCCTCACAATACACTCCTGGAAATGGAAAAAAGAACACATTGACACCGGTGTGTCAGACCCACCTTACTTGCTCCGGACACTGCGAGAGGGCTGTACAAGCAATGATCACACGCACGGCACAGCGGACACACCAGGAACCACGGTGTTGGCCGTCGAATGGCGCTAGCTGCGCAGCATTTCTGCACCGCCGCCGTCAGTGTCAGCCAGTTTGCCATGGCATACGGAGCTCCATCGCAGTCTTTAACACTGGTAGCATGCCGCGACAGCGTGGACGTGAACCGTATGTGCAGTTGACGGACTTTGTGCGAGGGCGTATAGTGGGCATGCGGGAGGCCGGGTGGACGTACCGCCGAATTGCTCAACACGTGGGGTGTGAGGTCTCCACAGTACATCGATGTTGTCGCCAGTGGTCGGCGGAAGGTGCACGTGCCCGTCGACCTGGGACCAGACCGCAGCGACGCACGGATGCACGCCAAGACCGTAGGATCCTACGCAGTGCCGTAGGGGACTGCACCGCCACTTCCCAGCAAATTAGGGACACTGTTGCTCCTGGGGTATCGGCGAGGACCATTCGCAACCGTCTCCATGAAGCTGGGCTACGGTCCCGCACACCGTTAGGCCGTCTTCCGCCCATGCCCCAACATCATGCAGCCCGCCTCCAGTGGTGTCGCGACAGGCATGAATGGAGGGACGAATGGAGACGTGTCGTCTTCAGCGATGAGAGTCGCTTCTGCCTTGGTTCCAATGATGGTCGTATGCGTGTTTGGCGCCGTGCAGGTGAGCGCCAGAATCTGGACTGCATACGACCGAGGCACACAGGGCCAACACCCGGCATCACGGTGTGGGGAGCGATCTCCTACACTGGCCGTACACCACTGGTGATCGTCGAGGGGACACTGAATAGTGCACGGTACATCCAAACCGTCATTGAACCCATCGTTCTACCATTCCTAGACCGGCAAGGGAACTTGCTGTTCCAACAGGACAATGCACGTCCGCATGTATCCCGTGCCACCCAACGTGCTCTAGAAGGTGTAAGTCAACTACCCTGGCCAGCAAGATCTCCGGATCTGTCCGCTATTGAGCATGTTTGGGACTGGATGAAGCATCGTCTCACGCGGTCTGTACGTCCAGCACGAACGCTGGTCCAACTGAGGTGCCAGGTGGAAATGGCATGGCAAGCCATTCCACAGGACTACATCCAGCATCTCTACGATCGTCTCCATGGGAGAATAGCAGCCTGCATTGCTGCGAAAGGTGGATATACACTGTACTAGTGCCGACATTGTGCATGCTCTGTTGCCTGTGTCTATGTGCCTGTGGTTCTGTCAGTGTGATCATGTGATGTATCTGACCCCAGGAATGTGTCAATAAATTTTCCCCTTTCTTGGGACAATTAATTCACGGTGTTCTTATTTCAATTTCCAGGAGTGTATATTTTTTCTTGTATTTTGTTAGTAATGGAAATGAAAGTTAAAGTTAATCCATTACTTCATTACATGACTGTAACATGGTTAAATATGCAACATTTGAGTCACATAGTACTATCATTAACGTGTCAAATAATTTCAGATTGTAAGTGCAAATGTTTCTCACCAATGTAGAAGTGAAAATTGTGTCATCAGATGCAGGTAATAAGTTAAAATACCAGAAAGAGGAGAGAGATGTCTACTCTAATTACCCCACTTGAGGGTATATTTTGTCATGAAATCTGTATCGTTGGGCATTTCATTTGCTTCAGTTTTTCAGCCTATTATATCCAAACAGTCCTTGAAAATTGAGTTGTAGCTCCAAAACACATTAAGTAAGACTTCAGGAATAAAATCTTTAGTCATACACAAATTTTATTTTCTGCTCTCTGCCCTGTGTGTTTACATTACTGCATGTTGATATACACTGATGTTATGTAATGTCTAAAAAATTGATTGTATTCAAAATATTTATGTGATAAAAATGCAGGCATAATATTAATTTGCTATGAACCTTTTTATTGTTGTGAACAGTCATGTTACTGAATTCGTGGTTCCACTTACCTCTAATTTATTTGAGGAAATGCTGTACCTGAACATTCTCATGTATTAAATGTACCAGTAAACCCCCTGATGCTTAGAGACTCGAGCTCTCATATATAAAACAGCTTCAGTCATCTGATTACTCGTAAATTAGTTACTGTTTTAAGTATTGCATTTCAAACTTAATTCTAATATTTCACAAACTTTCCAAACAAACTTCATGTACATAAGTGAGAGAGTCACTAGGCGTTCTGAGTCTCAAATACTGGATGAATATATGAGTAGTAAAGAAATTCATCATTTTCATTATCAATAGATAATAAATGTACGTTTCTCATGTATCATCCTTAGTAGCTCATGGGGTTGTGGCAATGTAGTGAACAGTCCATCAGATTTATCAGTAATTGATTTGAGAACTCATTCTGGGTTTGTTGTTAACTTCAGTTGTTCTGCCAGCACGTCTTGCAGCTTCTGATTAAGTGAATTCCAATTTTCTGTGTTGGAGTGTCCCATTTTAGTTGCTGTATCAAGCTTGGGCGGATGTAATTACTGTTCAAATCTATTGGGTGTTGTGGTATGAATCTTTCACCCTCATGATCTGATACGGGGTCTTTATAAGGATGGTGATGTAGTTGGAAATTGATCACCCTGCACATTTAGGATTCACGATTTGTAAACCCAAGTATTCATGAGATCACTTTCATTCTATAGCTCATGGACACAGAGTTTTGTAGATGCCCGTTTTGAAAATGTGGAAGCTCAATTTCTCCCCATTTTGATTCAGCCTAGGGGCAATTAGGCCTACTTATTACATGATGTGAAACAGACACCTACAATCATGCACAATAATGGTCATTGATTAGGCACAATTATTTGAAATACAGTGTGCCAGTTACTCTCAGGGGAAAAATTGATCTCAAGTTGTGTAGTACTCAGTTATTAAGCTTTTGACCCTATTTTAGTTCGAGCAAATTTTTCTATTCTCACCCAAAAAAAATGCAATAAGAAATTGAATAGAATGGTTTTTATAATTTGAACTAGGCATCCAGGTGTGGGAGGTGGTCACATTAGAGATTCTAAACACAAAAGGCTTAAAATGTGAGACAATGTATCAGAAATGTGTCACACATGATAACTGTCACTTCATGAAAGAACCGGCCATTAGCAACATCTGAGGTAGCAAAGTATCGTCCAGCAGAATGCACTAGATGCTTCCCAGGGAAGACTCGAGCACTCCCAACTGCACATCCACAGCTTAGTTGCAGTGATACAGCCCTGCAAGGACACAATTGTGGCTCTCGTTGTTACACGATGCCAACTTGTGCTGAAACCAGCCCAGATGTCGTAGTAGGGAGGAGACATCTGCTGTTAACTGGTGTCCATCCGTAACTGTCCACAGCTCGGAACCATACCTCCCAGCCGTATGAAAATGGCCAGCAGACACTGCCACCACCAGCCCTAAGGCATTATAGAAGATACATCAATTCACACATTTGTGCTATCATCAGTGCGCCACACAGCCTATCCTCCTCCACAGAAAAGCAGGTACCTTCTCCCTTTTCTCTCACAGCAAGAAGGAAACTAGTCGACTTCTTGACCGGAGATATGTGGACTTGAGACTTTTCCAGTCTGCATATTCTGGACCAAGAGACTGACTGGATTAAGAACCTTAAAAACTTGACAGGGCCCCTCAAACTGGGGGGATAGCTTATTTGAAGATTACCTTTTTGCCCTGCCCGTCCCCCTGCCCCCCAAACTCCAAAATTATGGATGAACCCCTTTTCCCCTGGCTTAACCTCAGTGGAGTGACCCCCTTCATTATAATGGTGCACCTCTCTGGAGTGAGAGTTCTATGTTCCTACATGCTGGTAATTCATGGGATAGCTCGACATGGAAGAGGCTGTAGTGGCCTTACTTGCCTCGCAGTGAACAGAGTTAAAAGTCAGGTTTAACCATTTAAGCAAGGTGTCCTGTCTTCAGTGAGAATGCTGATGAAATGCAATAAGAATCAATTTCAAACTGAGATTAAGCCTCTGCAAAGGAGGGTTGCAGATACTAGGGTATTGTGGTGGAATGATTAGTGTCATTCGCAGAGCAAAGCCTCCTAAACTGATGCAAAACAAACACTAGGCATTATCACTAAAAAATGATCTCGGAAGGCCAATAATGGAAAATATTTGAGGTAAATGCCGAATCTTTAGACTGACTGTGATGCCAGTACTTACTACAAGCCACACACTACTGGAGAGAGAATCCATGACAACCCGGATATAAAGGTCACCAACCTGTGTCCTAGATAACAGACAAATGTAATCAATGGACAGGTAGCCCACTGGGTTATTTTCCTTCCCAGAATGCAACCTCCCATTCTGAGAATTAGGGTTAGACTTGGCTACCTTGCTGCTCTGACATTCTCTCACTCTGAATTACCTGATACAGTCCAGGTCAGGCGAGGTGCTCCCTAATCTTAGAAAGTGTTCTGGCAACTGCTAAATGACTACCTGCTGCAGAATTATGGAAATAATATGAAATAGCGAGAGTTGGTTCACCAATCACCATTGAAACATTTCTCACTCCTGGCTTGGTAGCGCATAATGCCCTTCCTTACACTGTAACCTGTCACACCAAACACCTAGCAAGGCGGCGCAAAGATTACCACATTGGATCGTGTAGTAACCACGACAGGAACTGTCATGGGTTTGCTGCTAACGAAAATGCAGCGGGACCAAATGGGAGAGGCCCGCAAACAAACAAGATGGATGAACGGGAATGGAAGGAGAAGCACGGCACGACGACAGACAACCGAGCAAGACTCCAAGTACAACAACAAAGTATTAAGCAATGGAGTCACAAGAGAGAACCTCATGAAATCAATACAACATCCACTCATAAATGGGAAGCAAGCACATGCAATGTAAACACGATGTCTGTAAGCGAGATATCAACCGATTCAATGTGAATACCAGACTGCCTCACTGAGTGAGAGGCTGCCACCTAAATATATGACAGGGTATGCTACTATTGGTCTCTGGGACAATGTGCTCTACAGTGGAGCCCTCACATTAGACTCAGGGCCAGGAGTGTGCAGTAGTCATGGCGTAAGCCATGGCAGCACAGAGACCTCCAGTGGTCATTGAGTTCCATGCAGTCTGGTGCGGATTTGAAACACGCGGCACTCGGTACCTGATCCCTCCCCCCTGAAACTTGTGCATAGAGGCGAAAATGCCCTGGACTTGCCACAGTGGTCGGCAGATGGGAGAAAACACAAACTTGTAAACTGTCACTGTCGGGGAGGAAGGGACGTCCAAGGTGTCCACGATGGCCAACACAGAGGCCACGGCATCGGAGGGAGACTCCAGTCCACCAGGGGGTGGGAAGAGCTGGCAGCAGGCTCGCGGGGAGGCAGCAACCGGTGGCAACTCGAAGACAGTGTCTGTACCCGAAGTAGGGAGTGCAGGAAGATACAGCAGTGGGAGTCCCACAGGGGTACGAGGGCCGTGGTGTCACTGCCAGACACCACACTTGCTAGGTGGTAGCTTTTAAATCGGCTGCGGTCCACTAGTATACGTCGGACCCGCGTGTTGCCACTGTCAGTAATTGCAGACCAAGCGCCGCCACACGGCAGGTCTAGAGACAGATCCTAGCACTCAGCCCAGTTGTACAGCCGACGTTGCTAGCCATGGTTCACTGAGAATTACGCTCTCATTTGCCGAGACAATAGTTAGCATAGCCTTCAGCTACATTTGCTACGACCTAGCAAGGCACCGTATTCAATTGTTATTGAGATTCTATTAATGTATCATCAAGAGCGATGTTCTACAAATGTGGATTAAAGTTAAGTATTCCAGAAGCTACGTACTTATCTTTATAGCATTCATTACGTATCCTGTTTCAGACCTCATGCCAGCCTGCGTGAGTTTAAGCGCATGCCTTTCGGCTTCCTCTCATTGTGTCTAGGCTGTCTTGTCTAGACACAACAAGGGCAGAGCTGGTTATGATGGTGGCACTCCAACACTTTTGATAACTTCACTGATGTCACATGCTGCCCATGGGCTATGATGACTGAGGCGGGCGTCCAACCCACCTTGTTCCCGTACACGTGAGCCCACACGGCTGCACGAGAGGCATAATGCTGGGAGGGCCAGTAGCAGGGGTGGGAGGGTGAAGGTATCAGCAAATAGTCCGGCAGAGCTTCTCCATTGGGTGACAGCAATGAACCTTGCTCTATGTCAAGTAGTTGGTGCGATATGTGCTCAAGAACAGGGTGAGGGCTGATGTGGTTGGCATTGTTTCAACTGCCTTTGTCATCTCTTGTTTAAATGTGTGGACAAGCCTCTCCACTGCGCCATTGGAGGAAATGTGGGCTATGGATATGTTTGGTCTCTGATAATGGCTTCCAATTCATGGCGTTCTCCTACCAAGACTTCTGTCAGGCCAACAGTATCAATGTGTGAGGCAGGCCCTCAGTGGTGAGAAACTGAGTCAGGGCTGTGACTGAGTCCTCTGTGTTGTTGAGTGCCATGCAGACAACATGTGGGTAGTTGGAATAGGCACCAAAGGTAAGTAACCACATGGACACCAAAATCGCACCTGGAAAATTAAGTTTGATGCGATCCCAGGGCCAGCGTGGCAAACGCCAGGGTGTGAATTCTGGTACCATGACCGGTGGAATTTGAATCCGTGCCAGACGTCATGGACGCAGTTACAACATTTTGGCAACAAGGTAAACAGTTGTCGTTCTTGGTATGGAGGCGAAGTTGGTCTGTCTGCTGGAGCAACAGCAGCAGTTAATGCAGCAGCAGCAGCTCATGCAGCAGCAGCAGCAGCAGCAGCAGCTCCAGTTACACATCTTACAAAAGCCGCTGTAACTGACAAAGTTGATGCTCGGGACACGTTACCACATCAGCTTCAGGGTCTTTGGGTGTCCGAGGCTTTCCCGCGTCCGTCGTCGTTTCCATCCTTTAATGACGCTAAAAACCTACTTACATAGGCTGAAACAACATTTCACGGCTTTCCAAGACACGGATGACTCCTTGCAGCGGTCATTGTTTTCGTCTTGGGCCTCTCCGGACACGTTCTTTCTTCTCCGCATGCCCAATGCTACCATGTAGTCGCCTCTTGGCTGGAATTCCACCAGTACCATAAACAGCCCGGTCAATTGTATCGTTCCTGTGTCACGGACTTGCAGGGTCTCAGCTGTTGATGCGATTTTACGTGCACCAATCAGCAGTGTAAGGCTTCGTATGCGGACTCCCTGATCCGGGATGTAGTGGTTCAGTTGGCTCCCGACCCTGAGGTCTGCACTGTGGTGTTGAATCTTGACAACCCCTCCTTGGAAGAGATTCTCTGCATTGCCCACTCCTTTGAAATTGCTCAAGTGGCTAACAAGCGTCTTGTGGCGCGACTGCAGGTGGCAGCGATCACGGAGTTCCAGCGGGTTCCGCCCTTGCGATGTCAACGTGGCCCAGCCAACAGGGGCCAGTGCCATCGGGACTCTTCGTGTTCCGACATCTCTATGGCGTCGGCGCCTTTGGTCGCCCCTCGGCGCCGGTCGAGCGGCCTACTTCCTTCTTGCCCACAGTGCTTTACTGCCCATTCGCGGGCTGATTGTCCCCACCACTGGAAAATGTGCACGCTGTGTAACAAGGAGGGCCACATCCGATCGGTTTGTCATAGTCGCTCGACTCGATCCAGTCCTGCCCATCCTGAGCCTCAAGATACCGTCCATGCTCTGCAATCGGTCGTCCCACAGGATGACCCATCAGCGTGGAAGCTTTTCCTCACGCTCCGCAATTTCACAGAGGATGTCAGCTTTCAGGTCGACACTGCGGCCACCGTCTCCCTGATTGCTATGGCAACATATAGCCGGCTGGACTTTCCTGCGTTGTCGCCTCCATCTCGCCGTTTGTTCGCCTACGGAGACGGTTCCATTCCCCTTCCTTGGGTAGTTCATAGTCCAGGCGACATACAAGCATGTTCTGTGGCTCCTTACCCTCTCTGTCGTAGAGTATCTGTCGGCTTCGAATATTTTTGGCCTGGATGCGTTTCAACTGTTTGGCTTTTCAATTTCCGACGAAGTTAAGGTCGTTTCCACGGCTGTTCCCTTTCAGGACTTCGACAATCTGTGCTCTGATTTTGTGTCGTTGTTTGCACCGGATCTCGGATGTGCTTCCGGCTTTCGGGCGCACATCACCCTATGGCCGGATGCACAGCCTCACTTTTTCTGGGCCAGGCCCCTTCTGGTCAACCAGGAACTTGATCAGCTCCAGGCCGCTGGCGTGCTGGAACCTGTAACCTATAGTGCATGGGCGACACCAGTGGTGGTCATACGGAAACCCAATGGGCCCCTTTGGCTGTGTGGGGATTTTGGTGCTGCAGTCAATGCTCAGTCCCTCGTTGTTACTTATCCCATTCCCTGACAGGAAGACCTTCTTGCCAAGCTTGCCGGGGGAGAGTATTTTTCCAAGATCGACCTGACTGAGGCATACCACCAGTTGCCCTTGGATGTCGAATCTCAGACCATCATGGTTATCAACATGCCTTTCGAATTGTATAAGTACAAGTGCCTTCCCGATGGTGTCTCTTCAGCGCCAGCCATTCTCCAGCGATTCCTGGAGCAGCTTACCCAGCCTATCCCTGCATCTCTGAATTATCTGGATGACATCTTGGTCACCGGGTGTTCCCACTAGGAACGTTTGCAAAACCTCAGTGCCCTACTTCACACTCTGCAGTCTGCTGGTCTACGCTGTCGGCTGAACAAGTGTTATTTTTTTCAACTGGAAGTGGAATACTTGGGCCACTGGCATAGCAAAGATGGCATTCACCATTCAGGTCATAATGTCACTGCCATTGAGGCCCTACCTCGTCCCAAGGACTTATTGGAACTGCAGGTGTTTCTGGGCAAGGTTACTTATTACTTAAAGTTCTTGGCCCAGGCTGCCTCCATTGCTCAACAACTCAATCACTTGTGTCGCAAAGTCATACCTTTTGTTTGGACTCCTGCCTGTGACCAGTCTTTTCTCCATTTAAAGGTGATGCTGAAGTCCGCCCCTTGCCTTACTCCCTTCTCTCCGGACCGTCTCTTGGTTGTGGCAGCTGATGCGTCAGCTTACGGCATTGGGGCCATCCTTGCCCACTGGGATGCCGATGGCTCTCAACAGCCCATTGCTTATGCCTCTAAGACGTTGACCCCAGTGCAATGGAACTACTCCCAGATTGAATAGGAGGCCCTGGCGATCGTGTTCGCCATCCAAAACCTTCATTCCTATCTCTTTGGGGCAAAGTTCACCATCCTGATGGACCATAAACCCTTGGTTACACTTTTCAGACTCCACTCTCACCTTCCCGAGCAGACGGCTCAACAACTCCAGCGCTGGGCATTGTTTTTACGTAATTATGCTTACACCATCCGGTATAAGCACACCGCCCACCATGCTAATGCGGACACTTTGTCACGTCTCCCACCAGGCCCCAATCCTGCTTTTGATCAATAGGAGGCCCTCTGCTTTCACATTGATTCTGCCCACCGGGATGCGCTGGATGGTCTTCCTCTTATGGCTGCTGACGTTGCTGCGGCTACCCACCATGACCCTGTCTTGTGGCAGGTTCTCAACTACGTGGTCCAGAGGTGGCCATCCTATGTTACTTGTCAGATGCAGTCCAATTCCTATCCCTGGCGCCACCTGTCCCACAGGCTCTCCGTGGTTGATGATGTCCTTCTGTTGGCCGTGGAGTCAGATGCCCACCGGGTGGTCATCCCTCCGGAAATGCGGCTTCAGGAACTCAGTTTGTTACACCACGGGAACTGGGGCATGTGCCATATGAAAGTTTTGGCTCGCCAGCATGTGTATTGGCCCGGCATCGAAGGTGATATTGAGCACCTGATCCGTGGCTGTACTGTCTGAGGGGGGCTTGCCTGGTGACACACAGTCTTGTGCACACTGGCGTGTGCCGCGCCGGTCCTGGGATCACATCCGTGTCGGTTTTGCGGGACCGTTTTTGGGGTCCATGTGGTTACTCATCGTTGACGTCTACTCCAAATACCCATATGTTGTCAGAATGGCATCCACCACCACGGAGGCTACACTCACGGAACTGGTCCAGGTTCTCACCACTGAGGGCCTGCCCCCACACGATGGTCTCCAATAATGGTCCCCAATACCACGACTTCTGTCAGGCCAACGGTATCAAGCATATCTGTAGCCTTCCTTTGCACCCTTCATCCAATGGTGTGGCGGAGAGGCTTGTCCGCACTTTTAAACACCATTTGACTAAGGCGGTTGACACATCTCCAACCACATTGGCCCCCACTCTGTTTTTGAGCACCTATCGCACTACGCCATTTGATGGTCGCAGTCCAGCAGAGTGCCTTCATGGGCGACAGCCATGGACCCTGCTCCATTTGCTGATGCCGTCCTCCTCCCACGCCCACTCCCGGCCCTCGCAGCGGTATGCCCCTGGCACGGCCGTGTGGGCCCGCGAGTACGGGCACAAGGTGGGTTGGACACCCGCCGTGGACGTCGCGGCCCACGGGCGGCAGGTTATGTCAGTGCAGACGTCGAAAGTGTTGGAGCGCCACCATCACGATCAGCTCCACCCTCATGCTGCCACGGGACTAGCGCCACTGCCTCTTTCCCTACCTCCTTCAGGTATGGACGTGGTCGTCGAGTCACCATCCCAGGCCCCGGTTGCCGTCTCCCCGCAGGCCTGCTGCCGGCCCTCTGCACCTCCGGATGGATTGGCAGCTCCCTCCGCTGCCCATGGACTCTGGATCGGCTGTCATGGATACCTTGGGCGTCACTTCCTCCCTGTCACTAGCTGTTGACACACACAGTTCCTCTTCCCACTGCAGCCCACCTTGTGACCGTCCGAGGCGTTTCCGCCCATATGCACAAGTTTCAGGAGGGAGTGATCTGGAAACGCGCGCCACAGAATTTGAATCCGTGCCAGAAGTAATGGACGTCGAAGACCCATAGAGGTCTCTGCACCATTGCGCCGTAAGCTGTAGCAGCGTGCGCCTCCTGGCCCTCTTTTAGTGTGGGCACACCACAGTGGAACACATGGTCCCAGTGGCCAATAGCAGCACCCCTGATAGGGTACTTAAGCAGCGGCCTCTTGCTCAGCCAGTCAGTCTAATGTTGCTTACGTCGGTTTACACCTTGCTTTGCACTAGACTTCTTACTTCCTGGTTCGTGTACGAGTGGACGTGTTTGTTTCCTTGTGACTCTGTTGTTCGGTCTTGTTGCATTCATTCTGTCCTTTGTTAGTCATGTCTGTCCTCTTACGTTATGTTATTGTACGCGGGCCTCTCTGCGGGTCCCACTGCACCTTCCATCATTGCTACCCCATGACCATCCTGGTCGCAGTTAAAAAATGAATGACTGATGGGGGCTTGCCTGTTGATGCGCAGACACAGTGCACCTGCAGACCAGGCTGTCAATACCTCCATTGATGGTGGGCCAATACACGTGCCGGCGAGCCAAAATTTTCATGTGGCACAGTGCGCACGGTGTAACAAGAAGGACATCATCAACCATGGAGAGGCTGTTCGACAGGTGGCACCAGGGACTTATGTCAGTCTCCATCCAACAAGTAGTATAGGAAGGCCAACCATGGACCATGTAGTGGAGAACCTGCCACAAGATAGGGTCTTGGTGTGTAGCCGTGGCAATGTGATCAGCCATAGGAGGCAGGGAATCCAGCGCATCCCGGCGGTCAGAATCAATGCGAAAGCAGAGGCCGTCCTGTTGGTCGAACGCAGGATTGGGGGCTGCTGGGAGATGTGACAAAGCATCTGCGTTGGCATGGTGGGCAGTGGGCTTATACTGGATGGTGTATGTGTAATTCCGTAAAAATAAAACCCAGTTCTGGACACATAGAGTCACCCACTCTGGAATGTGAGAGTGGGGTCCGAAAAGCATAACTAAAGGTTTATGGTCTGTCAGCAGGTTGAACTTTCCCCAAAAAGATATAATTTTAATTTTGGGTGGTAAACACAATTGCCAGGGCCTCATTTTCAATCTGGGAGTATTTCCGTTGTGCTGGGTTTAACGTCTTAGATGCATAAGGAATGGGCTGTTCTGAGCCACTGGTATTCTAATGTACGAGGACGGCCCCAATGCCATATGCCGATGTGTCAGCTGTCACAACCAAGGGGCCGTCTGGAGAGAAGGGAGCAAGGCAAAGGGTGGACTACAGCATCATCTTTAAACAGAGAAAAGCGTGGTCACAGGCAGGAGTCCAATCAAAAGTCATCCCTTTGCGGTGCAAGTGATTGAGTGGTTGAGCAACGGAGGCAGCTTGGGGTAAAAACTTTAAGTTATAAGTAACCTTGCCCAAAAACGCCTGGAGTGCAGATAAGTCCTTGGGACGAGGAAGGGCCTCAATGGCTGCGACATTGTGATTCGAAGGGCAAATGCTATCTTTACTAAGCGAGTGGCCTAAGTATTCCACTTCCAGGTGAAGAAAACGACACTTGTCCAACCGACAGCATAAACCTGCAGACTGTAGAGCGTGAAGTAATGCGCTGAGGTTGTGCAAATGTTCCTGACAGGAATTCCAGGTGACCAAGATGTCATCCAGATAATTCACGTAGGCTGGGATAGGCTGTGTAAGCTGCTCCCGGAACCCTGGAAAACAGGCGGTGCCAAAGTGACACCAAATGGAAGGCACTTGTACTTGTAGAATCCAAAAGGTGTGTTGATAACCATGATGTTCTGGAAATCGGAATCCAAGTGTAACTGGTGGTATGCCTCAGCCAGGTCGATCTTAGAAAAGTACTCACCCCCACAAGCTTGGCGGGGAATGGGGTAAGTTTCTACTAAAGACTGGCACTACTATCAGTGCTCAAAGTCCCCACACAGCCAAAGTTGACCCATTGGGTTTCCGTATGACCACCAATGGTGTCGCCCAGGCACTTTATGTACCAGCTCCAGGCTGCTGGCGTTCTGGAGACAATCAAGTTCCTACTTGACTGCCAGCCATAAGGCCACCGAATGGGGGCAGGCCCAGAAAAAGCAAGGCTGTGCATCCGGCCAAAGTGTGATGTGCGCCTGAAAATCTGAAGCACATCCGAAATTCGTTGCAAACGGCAACACAAAAGCTGAACACAGAGCATCCAAGTCCTGAAAAGGAACAGACCTTAGCTTTTTTAGAAATTGAAAAGCCAAACAGTTTAGACATATCCAGGCCAAAAATATTCTAAACCTATGGATGGTCGACAACAAATAGGGTAAGGAGCCAGGCAACATGTGTGTATGTCGCCTGGATGACGAACTGCCCATGAAGGGGATTGGAACCATCGACATAGGCGACCAAATGCTGAGAATGCAGGGGAGCCAAGGTGGGTATATGTCACAGTATTAATCAGGGAGATGGTGGCCCCAGTGTTGAGCTGAAAACTGACATCCTCAGTAAAAGGCAGAGCATGAGGAATAGCTTCTATGCTGATGGGTCCTCCAGCTGGATGACTGATTGCAGAGCATGTGCTGTATCCTGAGGCCCAGTAGGGGCAGGATGGGAGCAAGTCGAATGACTACAACAAACAGATTGGATGTGGCCCTCTTTCTCAAACATCTATCAGATTGCCCCCCACCGCTGGAAAACGTGCACAGAGTGTGTGGTAAAGCACTGTGGGCAAGGTGGAAGTGGACTGCGTGACCAGTGATGAGGGGCGACTGGAGGCTCTGATGCAATAGAGATATCAGACATAGAGGAATCCCGATGGTGCTGGCCTCTGTTGGCTACGCCATGTCTACGTCACGATGGCGGAACCCACAGAGACACATCAATCGCTGCCACTTTCGGCTGTGCCATAAGATGCTCGTTAGCCACCTGAGCAATTTCAAATGAGTGGGCAATGAGGAGAAACTCTTTGAATGAGGGATTATCGAGTTTCAATGCTGCAGTGCAGACTTTAGGATCAGGAGCCAACTGAACACCCACATCCCGGATGAGGAAATCTGCATACGAAGCCTTGCACTGATGATTGGTGCATGTAAAATTGCAGTGACAGCCGACACCCTGCAAGTCCGTGATCCAGGAACAATATGATTGAGCAGGCTGTTTATGGTACTGGTAGAACTCCATCTGAGAGGCGACCACATGGTAGTGCTGAGAATAATAGTTTGGCAGCAAAAGGCATTTCTCCTGGAAAGAGCGAGCCACAGGCCAAATTGCGGAGAAGAAAAAATGTGTCTGGGGAGCCCCACGACAAAAACAACGACCGCTGCAAGGGGTCATCCGTGACCCGAAAAGCTGTGAAATGTTTTTCAGACAGTTTAAGTACGTTTCCCAGTCTTTTTTAGCATCATTAAATGGTGGGAACGACGGTAGACCTGGGAAAGCATCGGACACCCGAGGACTCAGAAACTGTTGTGGAAATGCATCCCAGACACTGACTTTATCTGATAGACATCTTACAAAAGTTCATATGGTTGCTAACTGTACCTGCTGCTGCTGCGTGAGCTGCTGCTGCTGCACGAGTTGCTGCTGTTGTTCCAGAAGGCAGACCAACGTAGACTCCATGCCAACAACTACTACCGTTTACCTTGTTACCACAATGCTGTAACCATGACAGGAACGGTTGCGAGATTGCCACTAACAAAAATGTGGTGGGACCAAACAGGATTGGCGCGTGAATCATTCTCCATGTTCACTGGATTGGCCTGCTTATAGGAAGGAAAAGAAGATACAGGAGTATAAGTTCCTTGATCGTCTAACCTATATTGAGGCTTGTAAGAAGTATACACGTCTTCATCCTGTGTCAGTGACACCTAGCTATGCTTTAATTACATCTTCACCCCTTCCTCCCCCTTCCTTACCCCAGTCCAAAACGCCTCTTCCCCTCTCCCTGCAGTTCCCCCACCCTCCCCTCCTGGCGCTGCTCCCACTCCCTAGCCGGAGAAGTGTCCCACTTCTTCGGCATCTGCCGGTCAAGGGCACCCCTCCTGGGACCCCCCTTCCTGGTACCTTCCAGGCCAAAGGTCTGCTGCCACACTACAACCATGAGAACCACAGTCTGTGAGGCCCCAGGTCGCCCGCTCTCTTTCTGTTCCAGAGCTTGCTGCAGCTGGCTCCCTTTCGCAGCACAGCCCTCCTCGATCTCAAACAGAAAAGAAGAAGACTTGACTCTGACCTACTGTTCACAGATGTCGCCCCCTCCTTGTCAGTGACGGATAGTGACCCAGTGTCGTGACTGGCTTTAGCCTGTTCACCCCCATTTGAACCATGATTATGTGTTTATCCGATGGAATTGTGACAGATATTACCATCACCTTCCGGAGTTGAAATCCCTTATTTTGTATTACTCTGCAGCTTCTGTGGTCTACAGGAATCTCATTTTACTTATGATCACTTGGCGGCCCTCCACGGGTTCCATGCTTTCTGTCGAAATCGTGTTGGCCCCCTGCAGGCCTTTGATGGCGTTTGTACATTGGTGCGTATGGACACTACTAGCACATGGATTCCTCTTCAAACTTTATTGGAAGCAGTTGCTGGACTCTGCAGTCACAATTTGCAATCTTTATCTCTCTCCTTACAGGACTCTTACACTTGCTGCTTTAACTGCCCTTCTTCAGCAACTTCCTCCTTCCATCCCCGTTGTCGGGGATTTTAAAGCTCATCATCCCTTGTGGAGCAGTGCATTTCCATCTAGTCAGTGTCTTCTCATAGACCAGTTCCTTGCAGACCACGATTTGTGCCTTCTTAATGATGTCTCCCCTACCCATTTCAGTGTCGGTCATGGTACCTTTCGCACCATTGATCTCTTTCTTTCTTCTCGCTCCCTTCTCCCTTCATTGCACTGGTTGCCATACAACAACCTTTGCAATAGTGACAATTTCCCGTTGATTCTCTCGCTACCTTCCCGCTCCCCAATGGACAGGTTACCTCGTTGGTCTTACCAATGTGCCAGTTGGCATCTATACTGCACAGGTAGTTTTTTCTCCCTCTCTGTTGGGTTGTATTGATGACGTCCTACGTGACATGTCTGATGCGAATGTTCACGCTGCTAGCCTTGTATCCCACGCTAATCTGGACCATTTCACAGCTGGCATGACCCGTGGTACTGTACAGCAATTGCCATTGCCATCCGTGATTGCTGCCAAGCTTTGCAACACCTTAAGAGGCACCCATCCACTGCCAATCTTATTACCTTTAAATGCCCCCGCACCAAAGCCCGTTACTTAATCAAATGGAGCAAACCAGTGTATTGGGAATGCTTTGTTTCTCCCCTCGGTTCTACTGTCCCACTGTCATGGGTCCATGCACCGTATGGTGGATTGCAGAGTATGTATGTAGATGTAGATGCAGATGGGTTTCACTTTGCTCTCTCCAAGGTTGCCATCGGAAGTCTTCCCTCCCAGTCCTTGTCCCGCAAGAATCAAGAGGTCCATGGAAAGGCTATCCGGGAGGGTGTCTTATGACCCATTTTGTAACAGCGCCAGCATCAACCTCCTATCCAGCTGCTTTCCTTCTCCAGAAACAGTGGGCTGAAGAATCCACCCCTTGTCTGTCAGAATCTACCAATGAACCTTTTCCTGAATGGGAACTTCTTTCCACATTTTCTTCTTCTCATCATATGGCCCCTGGCCCAGACTCCATTCATCACCAGTTGCTTCAACATCTCAGTGCTCAAAAACGACAACATATTCTCTGGGTGCTTAACCGTATATGGTTCCAGGGTGACTTCACTTATGAATGGAGGGATATCATCGTTGTTCCCATCGTTAAGCCTGGTAAGAACCCCCTGTTTGCCGAAAGCTTTCGGCCAATTAGTCTGACAAATGTTGTTTGCAAGTTAGTTGAATGGATTATAGCCTGTCGGCTCAATTGGGTCCTTGCAGCTTGTGATCTATTGTCCCCTTACCAGTGTGGCTTCCAAGAGGGATGGTCTCCAATCGATCATTTACTTCGCTTGGAAGCCACAGTTCATCAGGCATTTTCCCAGTGCCACCATTTTGTTGCAGTATTTTTCGACATTTGCAAGCCCTATGACATGGGTTGGCGCCATCTTATCTCACTTACACTTCATGAGTGCTGTCGTTGGGGCCCACTCCGGATTTTTATCTGCCAGTTGGTGTTCCATCAGTCGTTCAGGGTTCAGGTTGGTACTGCTTTTAGTTCTCCATGGCCCCAGGAGAATGGCATCCCACAGGGTTCTGTATTGAGTGAACTTCTTTTCCTCATTGCTATAGATGGACTTGTGGCCTCCATTAGTCACCCCAGCTCTGTATGTGGATGATTTCTGCATTTGGGTTAGTTCCTCTTCGATGGCCTCTGCAGAGCGGCAGCTCCGGGGTGCTATATGTTGTGCCTCTGCATGGACCCTCTCACTCGGGTTTCAATTCTCTCCTTTAAAATTGTGGTTGGTCCACTTCTGTCTCCATACTGCGGTCCACACCCATCCAGAGCTCTACCTCGATGCACAATGATTACCTGTGGTCCCACAGTTTCGTTTCCTGGGTCTTATTTTTGACAAGAAGCTCACTTGGCTGCCTCATATCAGACTTATGAAGATAGGATGTTTCCATATACTCCATGTCCTTTGCTTTCTTGTCCACACCTCTTGAGGTGCGAATCGTTCCACTCTTCTCTGCCTTTATCAGGATTTAGTGCTGTCTCGCTTGGACTATGGTTGTCAAGTTTATGTTTTGGCTGCTCCTTCCACACTGCACCTCCTGGATCTGGTCCACCATCGTGGTATCCGTTTGGCCCCCAGCGCCTTTCCTATGAGCCCTGTTGTTGGTTTCCTGATTGAAGCTTTCTGTCGATGGTCCCAGCTTCTGGTCTCTTACTCAATCATTGTCCATTCATCTCTCACTCATCCTTCCTATTCTATCCTGTTCCTATACCAAGGATGTCACCCACCCGATTCCCGCCCTCGGGTGGGTTTATCCATGGGCTCCGCCTTGTGTCTCTTCACCATGATTTTCAGCTTCCTTCTTTGTCCCATCTGTCACGTTCCCTCCCCCCCCCCCCCCCCCCCCCCGCCTCCTCACTGGTTAGATCCTTGGCCCCGTATTCGGATGGATCTCCACTGAGGTCTGAAAGATTCTGTTCCTCCAGTGATGTTTCATTGTTTTCCCACTGACTTTTATGGGAGTTTTGGGATGCTGTTGTTTTTACACTAATGGCTCTAAATCTGCTGATCATGTAGAATATGCCTTCACGTCCTCTGTTGGCATGGAAAATCATCTCCTGCCAACTCCATGTTGGGTGTTTAATAGACGTAAGAGCCTGGGAAATTGCCATCAATTCTGCAGTAAACAGTCCCAACCAAACCACGTTTTGTTATGTACGGACTCAATGAGTGGCCTTCAGGCTATTGACCTATGTTTTTCCTGCCATCCCTTGGTCTCAGCCATCCATGACTGTTTTGCTGATCTTCACCATGCTGATTCTTCTGTTGACTTCCTTTGGGCTCCTGGCCATGTGGGTAACCCAGGTAATGACCTTGCTGATGGTTCGGCTGGGGGAGCAGTCACTTCTTTGTAACTTTTCCTGCGGCTGATTTACAGCTTCATATCAAATCCCACTTGGCACAATCATGGGCCAACTCTTGGGAGGCTAATAAACTTCGTGCGCTTAAGATGACACCTGTCCCATGGCATTCTTCCTTCTGCCTCTTCCAAAAGGACTTGACCACCCCATGTTGACTCCACATCAGCCATACCAGGCTGACCATGGTTTTGTTTTGCGTAATGAGCCACCCCCATTATGTGGTTGTGGAGCCTTCCAGTCAATAGCCCACATTTTGGTGGAATGCCCCCTTCTTTTGGCTCTGCATACCAAGTACAGATTTCCCCGCACTTTACCTATAATACTGGCAGATGATTCCCAGATGGTTGAACTGGTTCTCTGTTTCCTCTGTGAAAGTGGTTTTTATTTTCAGTTTAAAGGTTTTTAATTTCCCTCTGGAATAGGGGAACTGTAGTGAGGGTTGGGGTGTCTCCCACTGTAAACTGTATTTTGGAGATTCCTGACACCCCTCCCTGGCCAAGATCCTCTTTTCTTTCCCTTTTACTCTTTCTTTATCCCTTTTTAGGTTTGGTTAGTCTCCTTTTACAATACGCACCCTTACATTCTAGTGGTTGAACGCTTTTGAATAGCAGGTGATCTTGCCTGTACTGCATCAGAGGTGGGATATTTCCTGCCTCTAGCAAATCCTTGAGGTTGTCCACTTGCTGACTTCCCTCCTTTTGTTTTCACCATTGCAACACGACTGCACTTTTACGTTTTTTTGGTCTTTTACCTTTTATCATTATGACTCTTCTCAGATGTGAATCAATTCAAGTGGATCACCTTTGAAACAAGGGGCTAATGACCTTGCTGTTTGGTCCCTTCAACACCAATCAACCAACCAACCAACTTTCTCTATACCTGTTAAATGTAAAACGCCAAATAGTGCCATAATTTCACGCCTATCTGTAACATTACAATCTATGATGAATTTGTAGTTTGTTCTAAGGTTGTCAGCATATTTGTTAGTATGGGATACTATCATACCAGTAATATTAGTGTCAAAAAGTATGAAAAACACACAAATTTCATAGAGATATCTTTTTAATTGCTTGTGAGACCCTGATTTCCACTACTTGTATTGTGAAGTGGACCATCTCCTCCCCACTACTGTGGCCAATGTAATAAGCAGAGATCCAAAGTTGTGGCAATCTGCTGGAGCAATGCTGTTGTCTCACCTAACTCAAATCTTGTAATTTTTTCACCAAAATAGAGATCAGTCAGTCCACCAATGAAATCAAAGGGACACGGCAGACTTTACAGGTCTATGTATGCAGATAATGAGCTCAGGTAACTTCGCATAAACTCACATTGTATGGAAATTTCTGGATTGAACTATGACATTTAGATGTGCGAAAACGGGATATAAATTTGTCCTTAGTTGTTTCATTGCCATATTTCTGTACTGATGTGTTCCTGGCAGCATTAACCAAAGCATTGACCAAATTATCTGTATAGGCTGGAAGGTGAAGCTTAAGATTGTAATGAAATCTGTTGTCCATAGCATTTGTGTGTGTCAGCTGGTCAAATGATGGCGCAGAGTAATAAATGAACAGGAGATATGTTGGCAATATTGAGGTATCAAATAAGATCATAGGGTGACCTCACCAGTCTGCAGAACTAGTGTAAAGACACAACCTTTTTTCCTTACACCAAATGGTGTAATTGTTATAAAAATTACACAGTTCCAACATGCAAAAACAAAAAACAAGCTAGCGTGATTTAGTTTACAATTTAATATGTAACTGATGTGTATACACTACTGGTCATTAAAATTGCTACACCACAAAGATGACGTTCAACAGATGTGAAATTTGACCGACAGGAAGAAGATGCTGTGATATGCAAATGATTAGCTATTCAGAGCATTCACACAAGGTTGGTGCCAGTAGTGACACCTACAACGTGCTGACATGAAGAAAGTTTCCAACCGATTTCTCATACACAAACAGCAGTTGACTGGCATTGTCTGGTGAAACGTTGCTGTGATCCCTCATATAAGGAGGAGAAATGTGTACCATCACGTTTCCGACTTTGATAAAGGTCGGATTGTAGCCTATCGCAAATGTGGTTTATCGTATCGCGACATTGCTGCTTGCATTGGTTGAGATCCAATAACTGTTAGCACAATATGGAATCGATGGGTTCAGGAGGGTAATATGGAAAGCTGTGCTGGATCCCAATGGCCTCATATCACTAGCAGTCGAGATGACAGGCATCTTATCTGCATGACTTTAACGGATCGTGCAGTCACGTCTCGATCCCTGAGTCAACAGATGGGCACATTTTCAAAACAACAACCATCTGCATGAACAGTTCGACGATGTTTGCAGCAGCATGAACTATCAGCTCAGAGACCTTCGCTGCAGTTACCCTTGACACTGCATCACAGACAGGATTGCCTGTGATGGTGTACTCAGTGACAAACCTGGGTACATGAATGGCAAAATGTCATTTTTTCGGATGAATCCAGGTTCCGTTTACAGCATCATGAGGGTCACATCCATGTTTGGCGACATCGCAGTGAATGCACATTGGAAGCGGGTATTCGCCATCGCCATACAGGTGTATCATCCGGCATGATGGTATGGGGTGCCACTGGTCACGCGTCTCGGTCACCTCTTGTTCGCATTGATGGCACTTTGAACAGTAGATGTTACATTTCAGATGTGTTACGACCCGTGGCTCTACCTTTCGTTCGATCCCTGCTAAACCCTATATTTGAGCAGGATAATGCACGACTGCATGATTAAAGTACGGGCCTATCTGGATACAGAAAATGTTCAATTGCTGCCCTGGCCAACACATTCTTCAGATCTCTCACCTATTGAAAATGTTGGTCAATGGTGGCCGAGCAACTGGCTCATCACAATACGCCAGTCACTACTCTTGATGAACTGTGGTATCGTGTTGAAGCTGCATGGGCAGCTGCACCTGTACATGCTATCCAAGCTCTGTCTGACTCAATGCCCAGGCATATCAAGGCCGTTATTATGGTCAGAGGTGGTTGTTCTGGGTACTGGTTTCTCAGGATCTATGCACCCAAATTGCATTAAAATATAATCACATGTCACTCCTAGTATAATATATTTGTCCAATGAATAACTGTTTATCATTTGCATTTGTTCTTGGTGTAGCAATTTTAATGGACAGTAGTGTACTTTTAAGGGTTTTGAACACCAAAGAAACGTTTTGTTGACATAATGAAACATTTTTGAAAATGCAACACTTTGTCACTACCAACCACCGTAGTTTGTTGTCATAAAATCAGATTGAGGGAAGACAGGTGATATAGGTCAGTCTGCACTTCCCAAGGAATTGGAGGCAAATGCAGAAAGACAAACTTTAAGTGACAGCAGGTTGATTGCTTTGATCAGCTCCAACAATCACAGGCCATATATGAGGGTCACAAGTTTTGGGATTCTAAAGGCTACTAGGTGCAGGAAATTCTTGTAACTCTTGGGTCTGAATAACACAATTTGCATTCAGACTTATTACTACACTGAAGGGTGATTGTATACATTATAAAAAGCAAAGGCTGCAACTGGCTGCACAACAGAAGTAGGTGTTCCTGCTCACAGGGTTAGAGTGAATGGCTGAATCACACTTGCAGCATTGCCAAGTGTGAACTTCGAGGCCACTACTCCAGGTAAGAAAATAGATTTGTTGGAGCTTATCTGAAGATTTTGGTAGGGAGCACACAGTAAGTTATCTCAGATGGAGAGTCATCATCAGGTGCAGAAGTAACATTGGGTGTGCCTCCCGGAAAGTGAGTTGTGAGTCCTGTTTTTTATGTTGTATATTAATGACATTTTGCAGATGATGCTGTTACCTATAATGAAATACTATGTGGGAGAAGCTCCAGAAATATTGAGTCAGATGTTTCTAAGATTCCAATATGGTGCAGAGACTTAGTACTTGCTCTCAATGTTCAGAAAAGTAAAATCTTTCAATTCATAAATGAAAAAACTGAATGTCCTATGACTATTATATCAATAAGTCACTGGAAACTGAATGAGAAAGTACATTCAGTTGTGAATAAAGCAAGTGGTAGACTTCACGTTATTGGTAGAATATTGGAGAAGTGCAATCAGTTTACAAAAAAGATGGCTTACAAATCACTCTGGCAACCCTTCCTAGAATATTGCTCAAGTGTGTGGACCCGTACCAGATAGGACTAGCAGGGAATATTCAACATATACAGAGAAGGGCAGGGTCAATGGTCACCAATTTATTTAATCTGTGGTAGAGTTTCACAGAGATACTGAAGGAAATGAACTGGAAGATTCTTGAAGATAGTTGTAAACTATCCTGAGAAAGTCTGCTAACAATGTTTCAAGAACTGGCTTTAAACGATTACTCCAGGGATATACAACACCACCTTACATATCACACACATAGGGATTGTGAGAATAAGGTTAGAATAATTATTGCATGCACAGAGGCATTCAATCAATTATTTTTTCCACACTCCATAAATGAATGGCTCAGGAAGAAACACTAATAAATAGTAGAATGGTACATACCCTATGCCACGCACCTCACAGTGATTTGCAGAGTACAGATTTAGCTGTAGATGTAGATGTAGCAGTAGGAGCTGGCTATGAGCAACAAGAAGTTCGCTGCCCAATGGTCTGATTGAGCACTTGCCCTGAATAAATGGAACCGGGTTCTTAAGGGATTGTGGCAGCACACTATTTCTCCGTATCTGTAGTCCGCCCACCAATCCACCAACATCACATGCATTGGCTGTTGTGTCTTAGCCAGAGACGCTAGGGAATTGAAAACAAGTTTAGATCATTTCTCTTCTCCTACTCTGTAGGTTGTGATGTTTCTGGGCATTACATTGACCCCAAGTTCCATAGCAACAGCATTCAGCTGGAAGCTGTTGTTAGATGTAATAGGAAGTGTAGTGACATTCAACCATGTTCTATGTCACTTGGCATTGCCCTGAGGTGCCTCATGAGGGGGGTGTGATGTCGCAGCACTGTTACCCATTTCTCATCTCATTCTAACCTGTGTAAACACACTGAATTGCAGTTAGCATAGGCAGCAAGCTTCGTACTTGCCCATAATTTTTTTTTTTTTTTTTTTTGTATGTTTGTGTTTGTGGGTGGGTAAGAAGGTGTGTGTGAGTGTGGCCAGCCATCTGCTAGAGTGACACCATTCAGCAGCTTCTAGGCAGTGGATGCAGTTGCTGAGAGTTTCTGCAATTGAGTAATTTTTTACAATATTCTCTTGAATTGCAACAAGGATTCGAAATCTGTTGCATAGAGGTGAAACTTTATCTTTTGGGATTCTGTAGTTCAGTACATCAAATATGTCATTAAGTACATTCTGTGCAAAGACACTAAGGGTTATTCTGCTGAAGTCATTAAAGGACTGAACTATTCATCATGGAAATAGGCATGATGTCATCTATATATCCTGCATTTCTCATCCATTTAGACTAAAGTTATACCTCAGCAATGCAGTTTGTTATTGTTAGGCCACTCATTTGATTAGTTATGAAGAATGTGGTACAGAAACTTCTTAACTTCAGTCTGTTACATAGCATAATACCTCCATCTATGAAATAGCTCTGCGACAACTTTAACAGGTGTGACGTTCTAGAAAAAGTCTCTGCTCTTGGTTAAGAAAATGTTGTATTTGTACCAACACAAAATATGGGTGTAAAAAATACCCAGGTTTATGTTACAGCTACAAAAATTGTTGCATCCTCTTTGACAGCCTTGATGAATGTCAGAAGAAAACTTCTAGCCATAACTGTATAGTAATTGTAGTAACCTGTTTTTCCTTATACAATGTGTGAATTGTGGTAATGTGAACACTGGGGTGGGGTAATTCAGTGCTTGTGATGTTCAGACATACAGTGCAATGTTCCTTCAGACAGGCATGCATGTCCAAAGCAACAGTGCATTGTACTTATGCACTATGTTGTTCAGGTCTATCTGCTGACACCAGGTAAGTGACTTTAAAACAAATTGTGAATTTTGATTAATATATTTCGCCTGTACAGGAGTACACATAATGAATGTAAGAGTACAAGTTGAAGACACATGGTTGACAATAAGTGGAAGTTTGGGTTTACCCATGAATCATGGTGGGATAGGCTAATGGTAAGTACTGTGTTTAGTAAAGAGAAATCTGGGTTAGAGTCCTGGTCTGTCAGAAATTTTCATTGTTGTCATTCCATTATACACTGATGGTTGTTCATATTTGAAACAATGAGTACATTTCATCAACATTGGTGTGTTGAACTACTGGTATGCCCTCCAATGGTGAATGGAGGAAATCTATGAGGATGCCAGGTCGGCGTTTGGATATGGATGGATTTGTAAGGTGTTGACCTGCATGATAAGGGAATTTGTTACCTCTGCCAATAATATGTTGCATCCTTTTAGTGCCAGTTCTTTCTCTGCCTCCCCTTCTCGTGAGGTTGATATTGCAAAAACCAACCATTTAAAGTCTGTCTGAATCTGAAGAACTTTCAACGTGATGAAATTTATATAGATTTTGAAAATGAATTTTCACTCTGCTGCAAGGTTCGTGCTGATTAGAAACTAGAAATTTCCTGACAGATGGAAACCATATGCCAGACTTGGTCTTGAACATGGCATCTTTTGTTTTTGAGGGCAAGTGCACTACTGACTGAGCTATCCAAGCACACTTTGTGAACAGCCCTCACCACTGTACTTCTACCAGAGCCTCATCTCGTACATTCCCTACATTACTGAAGTTCTTCTGCATACCTTCTGGGACTACCCCTCCTGGAAGAAAGGATATTTTGGAACTATGGCTTAACCACAGCCTGAGGGATCATTTCCAGGAGTGTTAGTGAGTATCTCATCCCTTACCTTCCAAATTTCTCTGAATTTTTCCTGCATACATTTTGGGACTGATATCCATCTGTGAAGGCAGGTCATGAGACGTATTTGGATAGCTCAATTGGTAGAGGCCTTGACCATGAAAGGCAAAGTTTCTAGAACTGAGCCCCAGTCCAGCATACAATTTTAATCTGTGTGAAAGTTGTCTTGAGGGCAATTCAGAACATGAATCATGGTCACAACATGACATCCCAATCTAACCGTTACCCCCATCAAAGGATCCTAGCTCAGTTCGTGATCTAGGAGGAGTGAGGAACCTCAGTCAATCTGTTCCAATATGTTGTATCAAAACACAGTTTTCAAACAATGTTCTTGTTGTGGCCTTCGGTCCAAGTACTGGTTTGATGCAGCTGCCCTTAACAACACAAAAATACCATTTACATTGAGCTCTACTTTTCCACTACTGAAATTCAATACTACTTGATGTTAATTTTAAAAATCTACTGCTGAAATTGTGTATGTGACAGCTTATGTCCTCGGTATGTCTGGGCCAACCTAATTAGTATTGAATTTCCTTCTTCCTACAGTTAAAACTTCTTTTTCTCCACAATTGTTTCCATAACTGCAATTCTTTGTTATGACAGAATTAGCGAGGTTTCTCATCTTCACTCTTACCATATGTGATGTCGCTGATAACCAGAGTAACACTTCATGCAAAACAACAAGCCTTCACCTGCAAAAATAATCACAGGGTGAATGACTTTCTGTGATCAGTACCAGGTCAGATTAAAGAAAGATTCAGACGCAGGCTGCAAGCTCTTTTACCCATAGGTTTGAACAACATGCAAGTATTACAGAGATTGGGAAGTTAAATGGGAATCCCTGGAGGGAAAGTGGCCTTCATTTTGAGGAACACTGTTGAAGCTGAATGCACAACGATTGTACTGCTGCCAACATACATTTTACATAAGGACCATGAGGATAAGATGAGAGAAAAAGATTAGGGCATAATGGAAGCATTCAGGTAATTGTTTTCCCCTCACTCTGTTTCTGAGTGGAACAGAAATGGAAATGACTAATTGAGTTACACGATACAGTCAACCACACACTGTACTGTGGCTTGTAGAGTATGTATGTAGGTGTAGATGAAAATAAAATTAAACAACTTATATCAGATACCATCCCCTTATATCTTCATGATGTAAAAAGTGAGTGCTACTATGACTGCTCTCTTTATCCCATCTAGTGGCTAGTGGTGCTGTGTCTCGTTCACGGAGTCCTGGGTTCGATTCCCGGCTGGGTTGGGTATTTTCTCAACCCAGCGACTGTACGCTTGCATTGTCCTCACCATTTCATCATCATTCATGAAAGTGGCAAGACTGGACTGAGTAAAGTTATGGTTTCGTACAGGCACTGATAAGCACTGAATTGAGCACCCCACAAACCAGCCATCATCATCATCATCATCATCATCATCATCATCATCATCATCGTCATCTCTTCTATCCTGACTGTTGACTCGACTATCACCTGTATTGTCATCAACATCGTTGCTTTTATTGTTATGAGGGACTGTCTCCTATAGGATTATTTCCTCAGTCTGTGGATCCAACGTCCACAAACTTTTTCTACTCATAGCTATTTCTACTGAACCAACTGCCATAATTGTTGTCATTACACATTTGTGGGTTCTGAGGCTGCTGATCTCTGAATGGTACGCATTTGGGAATCTCCATCTTCAATTTTCAGTTATTTGGTCTGTATGGCTGTGGAAAGTCCTCTAGCGACTGAAGAATCTTGATAAAAAATTCAAGCTGTAATAGTCCAGTTTTTGTAGAAACCTTTGAAATGCTTAACTATTATCGTTGCAATAGGTTGCTTGTATAATGTGCCTTAACTTTAGATGAGACATTTGAAAAATTTTTACAAGCCCCCCCCCCCCCCCCCCTGCCACATCAACTATTTTATAATAATAATTTTAACAGCATGGGAGAATAAACAGAGCACACATCTTAGGCTCACAGCAACAAATTTATGTCTTCCAAAATATTCTATTAATGTTCAAGAGGTTGTAATATATGAGGACTTTTGTGTTATATAGTTTTATTCCACATTAAATTTGCAAGACACAACCCTATTGGTTCTTAGTGCACACACTCTGCAAATTTACTCACTCATTTATCATGAGCTTGTCTGTGTTCACCATTGCCGGCTCATGTAAAATGGCCTTTTCACTGTGTAACAGTTACCTCAATTCCGAATTGAGCTATACGAGATTTTGATGCTCACGTTTCAAACACGTATGTGTCCTGCTTGTGCTTTAACTCTGATTCAATATACAATATAATATTTCGGGGAAATACTTCACTTTTATGTGCCCCGTATGGAGTTCAAACTCTCAGAACCCATCCTGCAGGAGTGCTCATGCTCAACTCAGTCACTCTGTCACACCAGATCATCTCCAGGTGCCAGTTTCTCCCTTACAGAATGATGGGCATCCCAGTGTGTACTGCCACTGTGCTGTAGCAAGGAACTGGAAGGACAGTTCCGATTCTTCAAGTGTAGGATCAATATCCTTAGAATACGCTGATAAATTCTGCAGGACTGTATAGATTATCTGAAAAGTGATTTTCTTTTTGCCAACCACATACTTGAAAAATGTGAAAGAGCAAAAATCATATTGTTTCAAATTTGTGGATGTGGTGTTGCATGTGACACATGCTTGCATTGTGGGTGACCAGACTGAAGGAACACTCAGAAGTGAGTGGCCAGATATTTGTAGCCGGTTCTTAAACTCCAGCTTGTGACACATGGCATGGGGAGTCAATTAGTAATCTAACTGTTGTGTAGAAGCCCACTGGCCTACAAATATTTTGCCTTAAAAAATTGACTGCAGGGACACAGACAAGCACAATATCAGTATGTCTTCAGTATGGCACCTTCCATTCATATCACAGCTGTCAACAGTGATGATTACCTTTGTTTTAGCTTCCTCTACTGACAGAACAAAAACTTTGTGTTTCACGCCGATGACATCACGTAGTGGTGCTTCATGCCATCTGCCCAGTTTAGGATGGTGAGACATCGACATATGTAGGTTCTGAGTCTGATAGGTTGAGGGAATCTGACGTCTGGATTTGCTGGAGTAGCATTATCCTGAGTTTTCTTGTTTTTCTCTTCAACAGCTTTGAAGGATTGGGACTGTTGAAGGACTTACCCTGTGGGGGTAGGAACTGTAGAGGAGCCAGCAGCCCTTGGACCTGAAATAGTGTCTTCTTCAAGCACTCCATGTCTAGTGTTCACCGTTCCATCAACAATGACGCCATTAATCTTCTGCCCTTCCTTACTGTCTCTGACTGGTGTTAGCTTGCTGGTCTGGGCATTCCCAGGGAGAGGATCCCATAATTGGAGCGAGTCACTAGTAGATGCTGGAGGAGGGAACTGTGTGTGGGGAGGTGATGTACCCAAATATGGTAAATAATAAAGATATTTCTGGTGATCTAGCCACAGTCATGGCAGAATGCACTATTTATGAGATGGTATGAAAATAATAGTATTTTTTCCGGGCTCCTTAATATGATAGAATGTAAAATCAGACCTCTTCAGGTCTTCGCTTGCCTATTTTGAGGACTGGAAAGTGAGTGGGTTGTTGTCTGCATTTTCTGCATTGTCCTTGATACTTATTTTCCTCTGACAGTGTGCTCATGGCAGGAAGGTTACTAGTCATGAAATAACACTTATATCTGTGTAGAGAGATTTCTGGAGCATCAGGGCCACAAGCTGATACCTTTGATCTTTCTGCTGTGCCTGATACCATCATGTGCCACCTACTCCAAACGAGATCTCTACCTGCAGACAGCACTAAAATCGAGCAATGCTCTTCTGCTTCAGCTGGCATTTCTGAGAATTCCAGTGCCCACAAACAGGCTGACAAATGCTCGCCATCATGCACTGGATGGCAACGGTTCAGGCCTCAGTTGTGTGCACCTGTGTTGTAAGGGGCTGCCACTGGGTGCGATTAATTATGGGATGTGACTGCTGGAATTGCAGTGACTTGCTCTGATTTTTATAATGGAGGAAGTCTTAGCAAAGAAGTTCACTTCACCACTCCTGTTTGACACTGCTGCTGTAGTAGACACTTGCAACAAGCAAGAAAAGGAATTAAACTCTATAACAAGAAAGGGACTGGATCACTACAGACAGTGTGGTCAGTCATGGGATTTTCTGTGTGTGTATAATAAAATTAGAAGGGTTGTTCTGCAGCTGGAGGAGTGGTAAATCTGCTGAAACTTGTTGCTAGTTCCGTACCATTCGTATGTGTTGTTTTGTGCCTCTGTTGTTGAAACGTCCTTGATTATGCACTCACCTACTAATTTGGTTCAGTTAATCAGGTCTGAGGGGAGAATCATATGGGATGGAGTGCAAATGGCTGCACAAGAGGAACAGTATCACATCTTGCACCTAGAGGCACTCACTGTCATCCCTTCAGTGTTGAATTTGCAGTTCCAAGTGCAGCCCTAAGAGGCTTAAAGAATTTCCTGTCCAATGGCTGTAACTTGCAAATGTTACATGATGGTGTGTACAGCACACAAATGTGATGGTTAGCTGTACATTCTTTAAGTGACTGCTCTTTATGAATAGCATGGCCATCCACAATTAAGAGGACTGGATTCATTCCTGTTGGCAGAATGTGCAGTTTAAAATGCTACAACCACTGCGAGAACATGTTGCGATTCATCCACCTGCTTTCAGGAGCTCCACAAAAAATTGTTTCTTTTGAACTTACCATCAATGGATTATCTTTATACCGTTTCTTCTGAGGAAAAATGAAAATTGAAAAGCGCAGGTATAAAATGGCGTGTGACATCCATTGTCGATGTTTCTGTTAAGACACTAGAGTCTTGAAAAAGTGAAACACTGAGAGATGTGATCACAGGGAAATTGATACCATTGATTACAGACTTGACACTACACACATGAGTAACACTACGGACCTGTACCTGCACTGTGATTCTATACCACGAGGTCTAGGGACAACGATGGCAGCTCGATGGTGGCGCTTCTCTGTACTGAACTGCCACAGTCAAAGAGCACGTGAACATGTTGCTGGAGAATACTCTGCCACACGGTTTTTAGGCACATCTACATAGCATCAATTGTGGGCTGCTATACACCTGAATGTACAAGTTGCCAACCAACCATATCCCACACACGGTTGATGGGTGACATGTCAGATGAACAGACAAGCAACAGAAGTGATGGCACCATTCATTCTTCGAAGATGAGTTGCATATTCCTTACTACATTTAGCTGAATGTTGTCACACTAAAATATGCCATGTGGAATGGCTTGAATTAGGGCCAGTGACTTGGGATGTAAAACCTCCATGATTTAGTGGTAACTGTTCAGGTAGTCCTCAAAACATAGGTAACATGCTCCTATGTTGCACGCAATGGCGCCCCAGACCTTAACATTGGCAATTGTCCACTTACCCACTCACCATACAGCCTGTACGATTGGCTTCACAATGGTGATGTTGAAAGTGTATGCAGCCATTATTGTGAGACACCTCATAGAATTTGGTATACATATGCAGGCGAATTCTTGCCACCTTGAATCTGGCAGTGCTACAGAATACAAGAGCTGCAACAGTTTGTCACATCTTCTCTGGTGTTATATTGTGTTGCGTTCAGTCACTGTTTCAGATTTAGACCTTACTTTCACACTGTCATTAATCCTCTGTGTGGTTGTTAGTGTGAATTGTTAGTGAATGCTTGTACATTGCAAGTGGCATTGTGGGTGTGGGGGTGACAGATCCTAAGAACTGGAACTGTTTGCCACATTTTGCAAATGCAACTGTTGGGAAAACAGGGATGTTACCTGACAGTGACACCCATCACTTGCATTGTCAGGAATATCACATCACAAAGTCTGTCTTTCCAACATGATAGTATCTCTTTCAAAATGTTGGTCCAACAGGTTCGACAACTCCCGTGCAGCTGTAAAATCTGAGGGTAGGTCTGGGTCACCTCCACTGTTGGTGTGTAGTCCCCATGCTTTTCCCCCATGCTTTGGTACAAACACTATTTTGGTAATCTCACTACCAAGTGTCATCTTCACAACACCAATAATGAACTTTCGAACAGGCCTGTGCACGGATTCATTATTAACCACTATCGCCCATCACAAATAAATGCCACTATTATACAACATGCATGCATGCACCATCTTTCATGCGTATGGCCTCTCACCTGACCTTGCAATGCATGTGACACTTACAGCCCTAGATGGACAAACAGATATATTTCTGGTGTGCGGTAGCGCTTGTTGTCTTGTGCTCCTGTTTTTCTGTGGGATACACGTGGTTAATCAAACATGTTTAACTTTAGTCCTCACCCTTTGAAGCTTGCTCTTTCTCCTGTAGGATGCTCATTTCATATTTATCACAAACTCTGTCATTACTTATACTGTGATCAGACGTCTCCTGCTGTAGTAGCCCAAGGATTGTGAGTAATTGTGTCACCTGACACTTTGCACACGTTGTTCATGGTCACAGGCAGGTAAAGATTAAGTGCATATCCTCATCGTTCATAAAAGTCTAGACAAAAATCATGTGCCGCATGTGATGTGCTTTGTTTGTGTGTTGAATCCAAAATGACGTATTTAAAAATTTCCTCCATAATGAGTATTAGCACCATAAAGTGGGTCCCGATCTACAGTATATTACCATTATCATACTTCTAATCTTCTTTAGACAGGAAATTTTCAAAGTACAAAGTTAGATATGGTCATCAGCCTACCACTCTGTTGCAAGCAGACCCCCTACATTACATGTCTGGAGGTTGTGGAAAATGTGGCATTTCACAATCGCACATAAATTGCTTTCTTTACAAGCCTGTTCACCTCTTAAAGTCTGTTAAGAGTTATCACCAGGCGATCCTGTATCTTCTCTGGTGTGTGTAAATTTCCTTCCATCATACAACTAACCACTTCTTTCATTCTATTTTTGTATCTTTTTCCTCTATTATCCCTTCTCTCCTTAAATTTTGGTATTTAATGACCCATCCTGCAACAATAGAAGGGGGTTTAAAATGCTTTTCATAAATATGCAAATTGACAAAACAGTTGTAGTTTGTTAGAACAACATTGAACAATTCTTTACATCTCTAACTACACAATCAGATGCGATTGCCATAATGCAACATTTTTAGACAGAGCTCTTGAATTGTTCAAGAAATATTCAGAATACTATGTTGACTAAATATATAAAATATACAAAAGTTTTAAGTCTACAAGACGTGTAAACACACACATTATATGCGATCATAGCCAGCGAAGTTTGCTGGGAGTGCTAAAATTTTTTTGCCATGAACAAAATTCTCATTTGCAAGTAACTCACTCAGAACCAACACTGTTATAACATTTAATCACCAATAATTGCGTGGATATTCAAACACTCTCACTTAGAAACAATAGCTGATTACATGATAACAACTCAGTATCTCTTATTCGACTGCCATGCCGTGACATGCGGCTGGCGCCGTTCATAGCTAGGTGACGCTCCCGCGCTCAGCCGAGTTGCGGAGCACCTCTATCGCCATTTGCGCATACTGTCATGGTGGCACTGTTAAATGTTGTGGCACTGTCACAACACTTTTGCCCCCTTGAAAAAAAAAAAACACTCACTTCCTTGGAGATATGGACAGTGCGGAGACATTCATGGCCTCTTGTGAGGCCCCGAGAAGATCCCACGGAGAGGCACGAGAGTATGGTCGAAAATGTCCAGGACAGAAGCTCGTGCATGGAACGTGCCTCCTGGACGAGATGATGGGTGAAAACTCTGGAGCAGCATCCATAGGTGTCGTGGACCTGGGGGTGTGTTCCAGCGTGACGGGTCCCGAAAAAGGCGGCATCGCGACTGGGGCCGGTTTCGGTGTACTCGGAAGTGGTAGCGATGTTGGCTGCATCAACACATATGGTAGATCGGCAGTAGTGACAGGACTGGCTTCTCGGGCTGGTGGAGGTGAAGGAAGGGGCGGTGGCACTGGCGTGGCCACCACTCGTGGGCACATCTGGTCATAAAGGCGAACAACCATGCCGTCGTCCTTACGTATTTCACAAAGCCGGCGGCCGCGAAGAGCCTTGTCCACCCCTGGAATCCATTTAGGGCGAGATCCATACCCTCGTGCCCACATGTCGGTGCCCACTGAGAATTTTCCCACACTAGGGGACACAGCACAAGGCCTGACAGGGTGAAGCAGGTGCAGTAGAGTGTGCGGTTGGCGGCCATGCAAGAGTTCAGCAGGGCTGCGATTACCCAGAAGTGTGAAGCGATAAGAACTCAGTGATTTTTCCATGAATGACACTCTGCTGCAATTTCTAAAGAATTTTTTCATCTGGCTTTTGAAAGTGCGGACAAGGCGCTCGACCTCCCCATTTCATTGCGGATGGAAGGGCGGTGCTGTAACATGATGAATACCTTGTCCAGTACAAAAATCACGGAAGGCCTGCGAAGAGAACTGAGGGCCATTGTCCGTGACGATCGTGGATGGAAGACCTTCTAGCGCAAAGATTTTGGACAAAGCCAGCGTCGTCGCTGCAGTGGTGGGCGACGGACATCGAACAACAAACGGAAACTTCGAGAAGGCGTCAATCAACAGTAGCCAATAAGTACTGAGGAAGGGGCCGGCAAAGTCAGCGTGCACCTGTTCCCATGGCTGCGCCGGATCAGGCCACTGAGAGGGCATTGTACGAGGTGCAGCCAGTTGTTGAGCACACTGACTACATGCAGCAACTGTGTGGGCAATGTCCGAATCAATACCGGGCCAATAAATGTGCCTGCGGGCCAGGGACTTAGTCCGAGAAATACCCCAATGGCCTTCATGCAACAGTTTGAGAACACCTTTGCGAAGAGAGGCTGGCACCACGACCCGTGGAGATGCGCCATCCGTGGCCAGAAGAACAACACCATCATGAACAGACAGACGCAGGCGCAAGGCATGGTAGTTGCGAAGGGAATCCGATGCCCAGCCCTTGGTCCTGTCCGGCCAACTCCGTTGAACAAAACCGATCACCTGGCGCAGGACCGGGTCCCGCGCAGTAGCCGACGTGACCTGTGAACCTGTAAGTGCAAAACCCTCAACCGCACGATGTTCTTCCTCATCAATGTGGAAACAGAGTGGTTCATCACGATCGAAAACAGGGTCGGGGCCCATTGGCAATCGCGACAATGCGTCAGCGTTGGAGTGCTGGGCCGTGGGGCGATAGTGAATCTCTTAGTGAAAACGAGGCAAGTATAAGGCCCAACGTTGCAGGCGGTGAGCTGCCTTATCTGGAAGCGACGCCGATTGGTTGAACAGAAAGACCAGCAGCTTGTGGTCGGTGATGAGGTGAAACTTTTTTAGATCATAAATGATAGCGAGCGCCTCCTTTTCGATTTGAGAGTAACGCCGTTGCGCATCGTTGAGGGTCTTGGAAGCGTAGGCGATGGGTCGTCCCAACCCATCCTCATACCGATTGGCGAGAACAGACCCTAGGCCATACTGTGACGCGTCAGTCACCAGAACCAAGTGCTGACTCGGACGGAATGTGGCAAGACAAGGCGCCAACTGCAAATGAGCCTTCAGGCAGACAAAAGCCTGCTCACACTCATTGGACCAACAGAAAGGGACGTTTTTGCGTAACAGCTGATGCAGGGGGTGAGCTACAGCTGCCACGGATGGAATGAATTTGTGATAATAAGCAATCTTGCCTAGAAATGCCTGAAGTTCTTTGACTGTAGACGGCCGGGGTAGAGCGTTAATGGCCACAACGTGCTGACGTAGAGGACGTATACCCTCACGGGACAAGTGGAAACCAAGATACACAATGGAGGGTTGGAAGAACTGTAACTTGAACCTCAGCCCGGCCGAATGCAAAACCCAAAACAGTGAACGCAAGTTGCGAAGGTGCTCCTCTGTGGAGGCCCCCATGACAACAATGTCATCCAGACAGTTTATGCAGCCGGGAACAGAAGCCGTGAGCTATTCCAAAAACCTCTGAAAAATGGCTGGCACGCTAGCGACGCCAAATGGTACGCCTCCGATAAGTCAAGTTTGGAAAAGAACTGGCCCCCAGCGAGCTTGGTAAATAACTCCTCAGGACGGGGAAGAGGATAAGTGTCAATGAGGTTCTGAGCATTGACAGTGGCTTTAAAATCACCACACAATCGCAGACTCCCGTTTGGTTTAGAAACTGCCACGATTGGCGATGCTCATTCAGGAAGGAGAAGCCCTGAAGCTGTTAATCTGTCTATCTCAGCCTTGACAGGTGCACGCAACGCCAGTGGAATAGGGCGTGCCCGGAAAAACTTTGGGCGAGCTGTAGGTTTAAGACTAATGTGGGCTTCAAAATCCTTGGCACGACCCAGACCAGCAGAGAACATGGACGAAAATTCAGAACACAATCCATCCAGCTGTTGATACGGAATATCCTCAGATATGAGGTGCACATCATCATCAATGGAGAACCCGAACAACTGGAAAGCATCATAACCGAACAGGTTTTCAGTGCCCACATGATCCACCACATAAAACGTGAGGGGCCTAACAACAGACCTGTAGGCAGTGGAAGCATAAAACTGGCCATTGATAGGAATTTTCTGTTTATTATAAGTTATCAGATTTCGTGTAACTGGAGACAAGGGACGGGAGCCCAACTCAAAATATGTGCGAGAATTAATGAGAGTTATTGCAGAGCCAGTGTCCACTTGCATGCAAATGTCTTTATCCAGAACACGAACAGTAACAAACAACTTATTTGTTTGAGAAAGCACACAGTTAACATCATTGTCCGATGCCTTGTCCTCGTTGACAGGAACTTTAGGGGACTGACACACAGAAGCAATGTGGCCTTTTTTCCTACACAAATTACACGTGACCCAACGTTTTGGACACGCTGCCCTCTCATGCAATATGAAACAACGTGGACAAGAAGGAAGTACGGAATGAATCTGCTTCTGTGGTTGCTGTTTTCGCTGCAAGCATTGCGGCCCAACGCGACGTTGTTTACGTGAGTGAACCACCGCCACATCTTTGTTCTCCTGTGAAACAGGCAAATTGTCCATGTTGAAAGTTGACTGTACAGCTCCTACATCACACCATGTGTCTATTTGCGCGCCAGCAGTGTGAGACACTTCAAAGGATTGAGCGATGCTTAGAACTTCCGACAACGATGGGGTTGTCCGCCGCTCGTTGTCTCGCGGTAGCGTTCTCGCTCCCCGAGCATGGGGTCCCGGGTTCGATTCCCGGTGGGGTCAGGGATTTTCACCTGCCTCGAGATGACTGGGTGTTTGTGTTGTCCTCATCATTTCATCATCATCCAGTACAGTGGCGAAATTGGACTGAGCAAAGGTTGGGAAATTGTACGGGCGCTGATAACCATGCAGTTGAGCACCCCACAAACCAAACATCATCATCCAACGACGGGGTTGGCAGTTGTAGGGCACATTGCCGAACTTCTTTATCAGGAGCAAGCTGTAGAATAGCATCCCTACCATTGAATCAGCATAAGACACATGATGAGTGTCCGTGACAGACTGACATTTCCTACTCTGACCATGTAGTTCCGCCGCCCAAGCCCGGTAAGATTGATGCGGCTGTTTACGACACCGGCAGAACACCACGCGGGCGGCAACAACATGAGTGTTTTTTCGGTAATAGTTAGACAATAAGTCACACATTTCTTGGAAGGACAGAGAAGCAGGTTCCTGCAGAGCGGCTAACTGAGATAGCAGCTGATAGATCCGTGGGGAAATCCAAGATAGAAATAACAACTTACACATAGGAGCGTCGACAACGCCGAAAGCCAAGAAGTGTTGCCGCAAACGCTTCTCATAATCCTCCCAATCTTCAGCGGCCTTGTCGTAAAGAGGGAATGGAGGCAGAGAAGAGGAAGACAGACGATGAGTAAGCGACATCGACAACACCTGAATAGCAGCCGTCAGCTGTGTTTGTTGTTCAATGAGCGCTTGCATAAGCTGTTCCCTGTCTGCCCCGTCACGAACACACAAATCCACAATGCAGTGAAAATATCTGGCCTTGTCACCAAAAAGTGTTATAGCCTTTAATCACCAATAATTGCGTGGATATTCAAACACTCTCACTTAGAAACAATAGCTGGCACCGTTCGAAGCTAGGTGGCGCTCCCGTGTTCAGCCAAGTTGCGGAGTGCCTCTATCGCCGTTTGCGAGTACTGTCGTGGCGGCACTGTTAAATGTCATGGCACTGTCACAACAAACACCACAAGCAGTATTACATTCCCACTCCAGATGGCAAGCATTTAAAACAGTTTGAAATATGCTTTGTGGTTAGTATTTTCAGTAATTCAAACGTATAACCTCACCAAATGTATGGACCTGCATGATCTTCTCTACTTCAATAACGGTATACTTATAATTGCAAAAAATCATTATCCAATTTAAGTACCACAAGGTGAATTTACAATGACATTGCTCTTGTCTTTAAGTATCAGTTTTGTACTAGATTTCATTCAGTGATTAAAATTTACATAACTGTTTGCATTTAACAGTTATTCATTAATTTTCTTAATATTTGAAAATCTGTTTTTCAGACTTATCTCAAACCCAATACTGGAAAGCTCGTAATGAAGATGAGGAAGCTGTTCTTCTGCAGAGTTATGATAATATCGTATTAAACTTCTTTCTGTAAAGTAGTTGCCTATCAGAGGACAATTACTTTGTAGGTCCATGTATTACTTCCATTTACAAATTGCAGGAAGTGTCATCTACAGAAGTAGCAAGTGGTCTCAAAAATAATTTGAAAGCTTGGAATGGATTTAGTATATCCCTAAATCGTCCAGGTTCATCCTTCATTGCACTAATTAGGAGAATGTACTCCTTGTAATTCTTATCCTGGAGAATAACTGTCATCAGAAAAATGCAGCACATTTCTCTGCTTTGTCTGTCTTTCCACATTGGAAGTTTTCTCATGAAAGTGATTTATATTTTTCAGTCATTTCATAGATTAATTGATTTTCACCTAGCAGGCTAGTGTGCAAAGCAATCAAATGTCCTGTAATATCCTAGGCAAACCAAGGTCGGCAGCCCACTATGGATAATCTGTTTTGTGGTGATGCCTTCTTTTGAGCTTTGAAAACTGATTTATTGGGATTCTCTAGTCAAAAAAACTTTTCAGGACATTTCTGCAGCTATGCCAGCAGAGTTCACTGTGATTTGGTTTTTTGCCATACTCATCCCCAATTTGAACTATAATTTTCTGAAACTGTCATTGTGTCCAAAGTGGGATATCAGGTAACTGACTGTCAAGAATGTTTATCGCCAATGGTCATTCAGCTAGAATTAGGCTTTGTTTTTGTACAGATCACAATAAAATTTTCTGAAGCTATTTGCAGTAAATAGAGAGGGATGACATACAAGGAATTTGTAAATGCTTTACATGGTAAGGCAGTGAACATAGTGTTCATTCCACATTACGATTACTAACCTGGTGAGCACAATTAACGTACCACGCTAACAAATACAAAAAATACTGATGCAGTGATTAAAGAATTATTAATTGTATGCTGACAGTGCAATTAGCTGTTATCTTGCATGCTAATAACCATTGTACATTATTCTGTTTGTGAGGGCCTATCAGTTCACAAAATAAACAGTGGATATAGTCGATTTTACAGACTGATCTCAGCACTACTCAGATCATGAAACCTTGCAAACAGAGAAATGGGTTGTCCAATAACCAATTGTGCAGTTTTTCATTAAAAATTTGTAATGGCATGCCCCAAGCACTTTGTGTTATTATTTGAAGAGTTTTAAAATAGTCACCTTGTGTTAGAGACACGGTGGTGTTAATCTGTATCTTGGTACGTCATCATCCACCTACATTCTGTTGTTGTAGTACGAATTTCTACCCTAGCAGAATTTTATGTTTACATATAGTAAACAGATATATGTGTACATATTTTCATTTACAACAGTCAATAGTCTGAGCCTGGTAAAGAGAGGATGACAGTGCTCTCTGGGACTTGTTTTACACATTATGCATTACAATCTTTCCTGAGTTCTGAGAATTTTGGCAGTGTAGGAGGGTGTGTTATAAAACGAGGAGGCCATAAGTAATATGTGATGGCAACAGTCCAAAGTATATTAGTCTCAGGAAGTCAACACTAATCATGTCTGTAAGTTTCCAAAGCAAGTAGGAAATCCTAGAAATATTTTTAATACCTGACTAACATTTTCTTCACAGTTAACATTGGATTCAATATGCATTCCTAACACTTTCACTGATCTGTTTTCTATGTCCTTGGGCAATCATAAAATAAGCTGTTTTGATTTCTCTGGATTACAGAGCAATTTATTTGCTGAGAACCAGTGGAGGGCAGATTTGGGTGTTTCCTGTTTACTGTTATGCAAGACATAGATCTTCCGAAGTGAGGCGACCAGTGTTGTGTTATCACATAGCGTATGATTTATGTAGAGAGGAATGTCACTGATAATGACGATGAAGAAGAATGGTCCAAGTAATGTGCCCTTTTGAACACCACATAAAGGGGTGTATTTATAATACTAAATATCAGTAATAGCTTCATATCTTTATTTTCAACTGTGACAAGCTAATTCTGGATTACATACCTCATAAAATTCTAGTTCTGTTGTTAGAATGTCAAAGGGAATGTAGACAAATTATAACACTCATTTTCTGCTACTACTGTACCATAACCTCAATGCTAGAAGCAGGTTGTAACATAAAACAATTTTGTAAAAGCAACTATGGCACAAAGCAACAGAGCAGTGTTACCCTCTGAGAGGAATTTTGTGAGTTTGACCATGTTGTTCCTAACGGAGATGGCTTATCGGAAATGAAAGTCAGAATTACGTAAATATTTGTATAGTAACAAACAAAATTTTCCTAGCTATACTGTTTATAAAATAAGGGAAATGGTCGCCAGCCGAATTAGGCAAGAGAAAGATTAAAGTTCTCGTTTATAAAAGTAGGTATAAGTAATTATAATGGACAAACACAACCTAGACTTAGCCACATGCGAGTGCAATGAACTCTGACACACACATGTTTTAAGATTTAAGCTAACAACTGGAGCAGCACAAACTATTTGCTAAATTATAAGAGATACCGAAACACCCTATTACTTTCAGGCTTACATAAAGTGAATGGTCTTTATAACATTACTATTAACAAGCACTTCTAATACACAAGAAACACAAACACTTAGCAAACATGGCTAAGCCATGTCTCCGCAATATCCTTTCTTTCAGGAGTGCTAGTTCTGCAAGGTTCGCAGGAGAGCTTCTGTAAAGTTTGGAAGGTAGGAGACGAGGTACTGGCAGAAGTAAAGCTGTGAGTACCGGGCGTGAGTCGTGCTTCGGTAGCTCAGTTGGTAGAGCACTTGCCCGCGAAAGGCAACGGTCCCGAGTTCGAGTCTCGGTCCGGCACACAGTTTTAATCTGCCAGGAAGTTTCATGAATATTTAATGTTTCACAACTGCAGCTTTCTCACTTTTACCACAGCAAAACACAATACTGATCAAATGGCAAGAAACTGACTCACCTTTTAGAATTTACTATCGACAATAATGTGATCATTTGCCTTATAAGCCTCAGTCTTAAGAACTTTTAATATTGAAGTTAGCAACAGCACTTTAAATAGCAGTTTTAATAGGAAAATTATTTTGAAAAATAATATTTACTTTAACTCACTCTATTGCCACATTAACGTTAACTTTCTTTTTACTAAGTTCAAGAGACATTAATTAGCAAAACTCTGGTCATAAATGTTCTTTCAGTAGTGACACTCGGTAATTACTTTAGTTCAAACGGAAAGGAACCTGAGAGGTGTTATGATGAGGAGAATATCAAGGTAGGTACATAAATTCAGATACAAATCACCCTATATTTCAGCACATTAGCACATCCATTAAGCTGATCCTTCACTGTGCATTATTATAGTATTACGTTGCAATGATTGCGCAACGTGGTGGCAACTGCATGTTGGTAGGTGGATTCGTGGACAGAATTGCTGGACTCTGTCATTTCTTGGCGGCGACGACAGATACAAATTCCAGAATAGTTCCAGCTATTTATCCATCCATCCGAGGCCTTGGAAAGAAGCAGGAAAAGCCTCTCTCTGAATCAGCACAATATGCACCTTTATAATAGCAGTGCACGGACTCGTAGCTCGTCTCCGACTCGTGGCTCGTCCCCGACCGGTAGCTCGTCCCCGACTCGTGGCTCGTCCCCGACTCGTGGCTCGTCCCCGACTGCTGGCTCGTCTCCGACTGACTATCAGTTCCACCTTTTCCACCTAGGCCAACCACAATTTGCGTGCGCTACACAGTTCCATTCCCGAGGGGAACCACTACACCTTTTACATACAGAATAACTAAGAAACCTAAGTGAAGGTCAGCAGTTTACATAACAACAAACAAATACATTAAATAAAACAGAACATTTTCACATATTGACACTTCTACAAACAAATTATTCACATAAAATTACAATTATATACAGTAAGTTTTGTTCCCTCCAAATGGGACAAAGATTTTAAATTACAGATACACTACTTTGTATAGAACCAAAACATGACATCAAAGTTTATATAAAGAAAGCAGTACACAATTTTATGTTATCGATTCAATCACATTTACAGAAGATCAACAATGTAACATTAAATAAAGCAAAAAAAAAAAGCAAAATAAGTCAGTAAAGCATTAGAGCTATGGTGTTACACATGCCCCATGTTTCGTTGAACTTTCCCGTCAGGGATACTTCAAGGAAACATCCATAACACCTAAGCGGTGTTAGCTGCAAAAAAAATTATTCCATCCAACTTCAGTTGGGAGAAAAAAAAACACACACATTACAAACATACAGTATATGCACTAAGAAATTGCTTACATTTCTTCCAAAAGATTTTCAAAATAAGAAAGATACAGATATTTTCATATTCACACTTGTTTAAGGAAATTAATTTTCAACATTACACACGATATCTTTAAGCATGTTCATTTCAAACACACACAGTTCAAATAACTGACAAACAGTACACAAACTCATCTACATATAAGTAGAATAGGTAAAGCCTTCAAAATAAAATAAAGGAATAAACACATATACAATAGCACAGAACATTCTAACTTAGCAAAGCAGAAGTTTGTCTCTCAGTAATTTTAAAGGAATATAAAATTTCACAGACACACAAGCATATTTATGATCACGGTACATTTTACAAGGTTCAGCAATTAATGAAATATTGAAAATATCAGTTTGCATTCACATATGCACAAATATTTACACAAACAACTATGAGAACCTTTTTCCAACTGACTCTTTAAATACCAAAGTAACTTTGCAAGGTTGTTTCAAAATAATTAACTTTAAAGCTGCTCTTCATTAATAGCAGTCCAAAATATTTGTTGCACATAAACACACTAACATATTCAGAGCCTATCTTTAATCATCACTGCTGTGTTTTAAAACAAGGCAGTCCAAAACTTTACGTTATTTCAAAAAACCTAGTATCAAAACATCTACATCCATTTAAATAAGAATGCATATATATTTTATAATAACTTTTCACTGACTTCAATAAGAATAGTCAGTTTATAACATATTGCTCAAAAAACCTAACTTAGTTCACTGCTTGCCTCAGTCCATGTTACACATTCTGCCCATTATTGGTTTGGCAGTCTTTACCTATAACATTTAGACACAAAACACAATTTAGATTAAGAACACACAAAAAAACACATTTTTAAATTGACACACTGCCCCATCCTCTAGGTTTGGCAGTTCGTGACCACTTATCAACTTCTTGCCCCACAATGGCAAGTCCTTTGGCTACTGCTCACATACCATATTTTGTAATCCTTAGCTTCAGAATCACAGCATTATTATTCTTTTGTCTTGTTTTGCTGCCCAACAACATACTTTTGAGCAGTTTATTGTCATCATCTCCAAGTTTTTCATCATTCTGTCACATCTTTGGTAAAATTTGCTTTAATGGTATAAAACATAAAACCTGCAACTTTGAAACAGTAATTAGACACTGGCAACAAAACCATTTCTTTTCAAATGACAACATTAGGTAACATATACATTAATCAAGAAAACTTTAAATGTCATACTTGGGCTCACGTCAGGATTAAGAATTTCTTACTACTCCTTTACCATTGCTTTTTTCACACACAGTTAGGTCATTACATACATCAAGATCAGGACAATAATTTCATATCCTATTGCAAGTGATTTCTGCCAACCCTTTTTGTGGCACAAGACATATACATCTCATATCTATCTTACACACATTAGCCAGGTTCATTTCCACAGTTTTAAACAACATACAGTTTTTCAATATCATATTTATCCCTATTTTCAAAAACATTTACATTTAGTCATTTTATGGCATTCATTTACCTTTTCTTTTCAGTAAGCTATTCTTTTCTCATCTATTTTTCCCTCTACTTTTCCATTACATTTTCTCTTTACAATACCCACTGTGCTTCCATTATTCTTTGCCATTTTCTAGTGTATCCAATGTAATTATTTATTTACTTATCCACAAACAATATACAATATTTTACATCATTGCCACACTATTCAATACACTCTGATAGAGAAGAAGGAAAGAAGATAGTAAAAGTTCTGAATGATGAAGAGGAAGGTTGGCAGCACGAAAAGAAACGGAAGTAGTGCTAGCAACGACTCGGGTCCCTGGTGCTCGTCAGGCACCTGACAACGCAAAGAGTGCATTGCCCCCTGAGGGTTATCAACCCTCGTCTGAGGACATGTACCTTTAAGTAAACCACATAATGCAAACAGAAGCCCTTTCTGATTTTTAACTATAAGAGAAATAAATTATTATCTTTTGGAGTTCTCTGCACTCTTGTTAAGTTACTATAAGCATCATTAGTCATAAAGTTCTCAGGTTTCTCACACTACATGGCCCTGCCTTTATAATTAGACTGGCAACAGTAAGTATTCAATTGAAAATAAACATTTCCTAAGCAAAGTCAAACAGTACACTACAGTATATAAGCAACAACCTCCCACAGGCCTGAAGATCAACAGAACAGTAATTCATTTCCAGGTAACACTCAGACATAATAATAATAAAGTCATGCATTATATTAAAATTATGTACAAATACAGCAACCTGCCCCCAGTCACTTTATTAACAAGGCAGTCTTTTATGGTTCATGAAACAGTTACTAAGTCTGGTGGCTTTTTAGGCCTCCTATCTTCTACATCTCTCACTAACCCATTCAGATCTTGCCAAAATTTTGTTTCATCGGGTGGCTTTTTAGGTTTTGGAATTTCAAAGTCTTTAGCAAGGTACATCACTACTTGTTCTGCTATCATTTTAACAGGTGGTTCTTTTGGTATCTGTAAATCTATTTCTTTCATTACATTTGTTAAGGCTTGCCCCAGTATAGTATCATCTGGAGGTTCCTGCAAATTATGCCCCTGTGTTACATTACGGAATAATTCATTCGGTTTTGGCCCAGTTTCACTTTCTGTATCTTGCCTTGGAAAAATGTCACTAATTTTCTCATACCCTCTTTCAGTAAAAGTATATTCACTTTCATTTACACCTGAGAATTCATCTTCACTGGAGTCATCACTACTCTTTTCCTCACTATCAGATTCACTTAAATACTCGACTTTTGAACAATAGGGAAAGTTATTATATTCATTCTTAGCTGTATTCATATATCCTTCATCGTCTGAACTATCACTGATCTCATTTTCGTCATCAGATTCGAGCAATAAGGCAACTTTTAAACAGTGAGGCAGATTATCACTAGATGTTTCAGTCACTTCGTTTTCCGACCCATTTTCTACACAATGCACATCGTTTGGACAGTCAGTCACTTCTTTTATATCACTTTGAACGATATCAGCCTTAACTTCATACTTAGTATAATCGTCACATATTTCAATAACTTTCATTTCATTTTCTTCCATGCTGTCATTTTCAGGTAATCGTGCGAAATTATTACTAGACCCTTCTGCATCAAAACTATTAAACAACTTTCCATCAACAATAATTTCATCTGCACTGCTCATAATGTCATGATTACTAACGTCCTCCTCTACCTCATTTTCACCTATTATTAATTGAGCACACGTCTTTTGCGTGGCGTATTCTACCTTCCTTTCCTCTTTATTCATCACAACCTCCCCCACATCTACATCTTCCACCTCATACACATTATTAGCAGTAAAAATGTTCTCCTTTTCACTCGCCTTTTCTGGCTCCCTTTTATTCTTTAATAAAGTCTTTTCACACGATTCCAATACCGAGTTATCATTATCATATGACATATTAACTTTATTTTCATTTCTACATTCATCTACTACTGAAACCGGCCATCGGAAGTGTCCGATCCCGCCACATCTGTCTCTCTCTACGGCAGCCAGGTTCGCAGAAGAGCTTCTGTAAAGTTTGGAAGGTAGGAGACGAGGTACTGGCAGAAGTAAAGATGTGAGTACCGGGCGTGAGTTGTGCTTCGGTAGCTCAGTTGGTAGAGCACTTGCCCGCGAAAGGCAAAGGTCCCGAGTTCGAGTCTCGGTCGGGCACACAGTTTTAATCTGCCAGGAAGTTTCATCTTGTTCTGACGTCTGCCATTTGTGTCTGCTGCCAAGTGCAATGTACGCTGCTCCGGCAACAGCTGGCCCGAGCACGAACGGTCACGTGACTTCGCACTGGGAACGCCACTATGTATCACTCCGCGCCCGTCTGCTATAGGCGCGCCCTTAACCTTCCTGCCCCGTAGTTTACATCTTTCCTTCTCGAATCTAATATTTGGCATCTTTTCTTTGGGCCCAAAACCGGTTTCCGCGTGAATCCGGCCCGTAACACACGCGGTTTTTAGTTTTCCATTTCGTCTCTAGTTTGGGGATTCCGTGCTATGTATCCTCTGCCGCGCGTTGTATAATTTCCTCTACCTCTCGCACGACCTCTATGAATCGTGTTTACACGAAATCTATCGTTTTCCTGTCGTTCAGCTTGGTCATTACTTTCTCACGAATAATTATTGTTATTATGGGGACGGTACTCGCGATTTCTTCGCCAGTGATCTTCATCCTCTACCCTTTCCAAGAACGCAGAAAAACTTCTGTGTGTACTCCCAACATATCGTTTCGAATCCTCAGGCAGTTTCTGCCAAAGCGCCCAAACGATCTCAGCTTCAGTTCTTCTAGCCTTCAAATGTATCAGTTTTCTATACCATGATTCGCAGAATTCTTTCATGGTTTGCCTACCTCTGATGTCATACAACCTGGCCATTAGAAATTCACACCACAACTGGTCTTGTTTTTGTTCTGACCAGTATTCGTCAATAAATTTTTGTTTGAAGGTTTCAAAAGACATCTGGTTAGTATCAAGATTCAACCCCCACCTTTTTGCTTCTCCCGTTAATGCACTGATTACAACATTAATTTTTTCCTGGTCAGACAAATATTCAGGAAAATTTCCTTCGCAATTCTTTACAAAGTCTAGGGGGGTGCCATCTGTTATGCCTCTTTGCTGGGTCGAATTTTTCCTCGCCCTCTAATATTTTACTGAAAGGCATTTTTTCAGTAAAATGTGTAGGTCCAGTTTGTATTTTTCTTTCCAAGTCATACATTTTGCCTTGGATTTGTGAAGTGTTATGTTCACACTGAGAAAGAAAACTGGCGTTCTACGGATCGGAGCGTGGAATGTCAGATCCCTTAATCGGGCAGGTAGGTTAGAAAATTTAAAAAGGGAAATGGATAGGTTCAAGTTAGATATAGTGGGAATTAGTGAAGTTCGGTGGCAGGAGGAACAAGACTTCTGGTCAGGTGACTACAGGGTTATAAACACAAAATCAAATAGGGGGAATGCAGGAGTAGGTTTAATAATGAATAGGAAAATAGGAATGCGGGTAAGCTACTACAAACAGCATAGTGAACGCATTATTGTGGCCAAGATAGATACGAAGCCCACACCTACTACAGTAGTACAAGTTTATATGCCAACTAGCTCTGCAGATGAGGCAGAAATTGAAGAAATGTATGATGAAATAAAAGAAATTATTCAGATTGTGAAGGGAGACGAAAATTTAATAGTCATGGGTGACTGGAATTCGAGTGTAGGAAAAGGGAGAGAAGGAAACACAGTAGGTGAATATGGATTGGGGGACAGAAATGAAAGAGGAAACCACCTGGTAGAATTTTGCACAGAGCACAACGTAATCATAACTAACACTTGGTTTAAGAATCATGAAAGAAGGTTGTATACATGGAAGAACCCTGGAGATACTAAAAGGTATCAGATAGATTACATAATGGTAAGACAGAGATTTAGGAACCAGGTTTTAAATTGTAAGACATTTCCAGGGGCAGATGTGGACTCTGACCACAATCTATTGGTTATGACCTGTAGATTAAAACTGAAGAAACTGCAAAAAGGTGGGAATTTAAGGAGATGGGACCTGGATAAACTAAAAGAACCAGAGGTTGTACAGAGATTCAGGGAGAGCATAAGGGAGCAATTGACAGGAATTGGGGAAATAAATACAGTAGAAGAAGAATGGGTAGCTTTGAGGGATGAAGTAGTGAAGGCAGCAGAGGATCAAGTAGGTAAAAAGACGAGGGCTAGTAGAAATCCTTGGGTAACAGAAGAAATATTGAATTTAATTGATGAAAGGAGAAAATATAAAAATGCAGTAAGTGAAACAGGCAAAAAGGAATACAAACGTCTCAAAAATGAGATCAACAGGAAGTGCAAAATGGCTAAGCAGAGATGGCTAGAGGACAAATGTAAGGATGTAGAGGCCTATCTCACTAGGGGTAAGATAGATACCGCCTACAGGAAAATTAAAGAGACCTTTGGAGATAAGAGAACGACTTGTATGAATATCAAGAGCTCAGACGGAAACCCAGTTCTAAGCAAAGAAGGGAAAGCAGAAAGGTGGAAGGAGTATATAGAGGGTCTATACAAGGGCGATGTACTTGAGGACAATATTATGGAAATGGAAGAGGATGTAGATGAAGATGAAATGGGAGATACGATACTGCGTGAAGAGTTTGACAGAGCACTGAAAGACCTGAGTCGAAACAAGGCCCCAGGAGTAGACAATATTCCATTGGAACTACTGACGGCCGTGGGAGAGCCAGTCCTGACAAAACTCTACCATCTGGTGAGCAAGATGTATGAAACAGGCGAAATACCCTCAGACTTCAAGAAGAATATAATAATTCCAATCCCAAAGAAAGCAGGTGTTGACAGATGTGAAAATTACCGAACTATCAGCTTAATAAGTCACAGCTGCAAAATACTAACACGAATTCTTTACAGACGAATGGAAAAACTAGTAGAAGCCAACCTCGGGGAAGATCAGTTTGGATTCCGTAGAAACACTGGAACACGTGAGGCAATACTGACCTTCCGACTTATCTTAGAAGAAAGATTAAGGAAAGGCAAACCTACGTTTCTAGCATTTGTAGACTTAGAGAAAGCTTTTGACAATGTTGACTGGAATACTCTCTTTCAAATTCTAAAGGTGGCAGGGGTAAAATACAGGGAGCGAAAGGCTATTTACAATTTGTACAGAAGCCAGATGGCAGTTATAAGAGTCGAGGGACATGAAAGGGAAGCAGTGGTTGGGAAGGGAGTAAGACAGGGTTGTAGCCTCTCCCCGATGTTGTTCAATCTGTATATTGAGCAAGCAGTAAAGGAAACAAAAGAAAAATTCGGAGTAGGTATTAAAATTCATGGAGAAGAAATAAAAACTTTGAGGTTCGCCGATGACATTGTAATTCTGTCAGAGACAGCAAAGGACTTGGAAGAGCAGTTGAATGGAATGGACAGTGTCTTGAAAGGAGGATATAAGATGAACATCAACAAAAGCAAAACAAGGATAATGGAATGTAGTCTAATTAAGTCGGGTGATGCTGAGGGAATTAGATTAGGAAATGAGGCGCTTAAAGTAGTAAAGGAGTTTTGCTATTTGGGGAGCAAAATAACTGATGATGGTCGAAGTAGAGAGGATATAAAATGTAGGCTGGCAATGGCAAGGAAAGCGTTTCTGAAGAAGAGAAATTTGTTAACATCCAGTATTGATTTAAGTGTCAGGAAGTCATTTCTGAAAGTATTCGTATGGAGTGTAGCCATGTATGGAAGTGAAACATGGACGATAAATAGTTTGGACAAGAAGAGAATAGAAGCTTTCGAAATGTGGTGCTACAGAAGAATGCTGAAGATTAGATGGGTAGATCACGTAACTAATGAGGAAGTATTGAATAGGATTGGGGAGAAGAGAAGTTTGTGGCACAACTTGACCAGAAGAAGGGATCGGTTGGTAGGACATGTTCTGAGACATCAAGGGATCACCAATTTAGTATTGGAGGGCAGCGTGGAGGGTAAAAATCGTAGAGGGAGACCAAGAGATGAATACACTAAGCAGATTCAGAAGGATGTAGGTTGCAGTAGGTACTGGGAGATGAAAAAGCTTGCACAGGATAGAGTAGCATGGAGAGCTGCATCAAACCAGTCTCAGGACTGAAGACCACAACAACAACAACAACAACAACAACAACATGTTCACACTTCTTTTCACAAGTAAGAATCTGTTTGGTTAGAGCTCTGCTTGTTTCTGTTACAGATTGTTTAATCTGTGCAAATTCTGCATTACATTCGGTTTGTATTTCGGATTTAATACCCAATACCTTTTCGTCAACCTTAGTACAGACTAAGGGTTCAATTTGATCTTGAATTTTAATTACTTCAGAGTCAAATCTTTCGTTAATGTCATCAATTTGTCCTTGTACATTGGCAATATTGCCATTGATGACAGTAATTTCCAACGAGTTAAAATTTCATAGAGTGGCTATAGGTCCGCCATGTTTGAAGCAAATTGAAGTTCTGGCCGCCACGTTTTCTTTAGTCAAGGCATTCGTCTGCTGTGTCCCGCCCCCTTGTAACTGCGTTTGACTTACTTGAAATAGCCCATACTAGCTTTATTTTTTCTAAAACAAGCAATAGACAGAAGTGATTTCAGTGTACACTGACAGCAAAAAGGGGTGTTTTTGTCGAAATATGGCTAAACTTTTCGATGTAGATAACACTACAAGACAACTCAAATAAGTCTGTCCATCCACTATAACGTTACTTGTTGCCCATAAATTAATGCAATTAGAGCAGGTACCACCAGAATATTAAGGTGAAACTTCTAAACATGCTGTGGTTAACTATTAGAAACAGTAGCGGGCGCAGAAATGCGATATTTTTGTCGCTCTTTCAAAGTAAACAGTCAAAGCCTCAAAAACCAGTACACTGTGAACGAGAATTTATTTGAAATATGTGTTACAAGTAGTTAACATAAGCATAGTAATTCAATAACAAAGTCTAAGCGTTCTTGGGTGGGGTAATTTCACAAATTTTCGTAAATAGCTGTATGCCTTGGCAGAATAAAAGTGTAGGGTCAGGGCAAATTTCCTTATTTGCTGAGAATAATGGCATACTTTAGCACTGCGCTGAAATTCTAATAGCTCCTTCAACAAACCAACTACATGTTCACTGTTTAACATATCAGAAACTGAACTACATAGCCTTCTTCTCAAACCAGCAACTAAAGTCTGTAACTGCACTATTCTTCTTTTGTGTCGTACACTAAGTTGCTTCATTTGCTTTATCCGCTTCTTTAGTCGCACATTCTCTGCTTGTACTCTGTTATATTGTGTTTTCAACTTCTTAGGGCTTGGTAGACAGTAATTGTGGTCAGCAGAAACAGATGTGGGTCCGACAGGCACTGAAAGAATGTAGTTACATCATAAGTTTATAACAGAGTTAACCATAAGATTATAATAGAAAGTATGTAATTCAAAGTAATAAGAACACGGAGTAAAATTAAATTATTGACTTACTTTGTGCTAATGATGTCACTGTAATAGCACTATCTTGCAAATTGTCGAAAGATCGCTTTCTGGGTTGTGGTCGTAATACTTTATCTTGCTTTTGTAAATGTGGTGGAAAGTTAAAGATAGTAGGTACTGGTTTTGACAAAAGGCGCCTCTGGACATTTGTGTGGTACATATATTTCTCTTCAAAATGAGCTGAACAGAGGTAACTGGCTGTAGTAGGAAACCAGTTTTCTCTCTTCATATTTATAACCCATCTTTTTGTAATTTCCTTATCTTTTAAAGGAAATCTGTAATCAACGATAAGTAAATTACTTCCTGCATTTGTCTTAAGCATAATTACAGTTCCAATGCAAATGACTCTTTAATAAACATTAAAAAACGTGTGTCGTATTTCGGTACTAATATACTTACTTATAATATGAAATATTTGTTGTTTTATCGCTGCGATTTGTGCAGTTGAACGCTGTACACACTGCAGGCATGTTGAGTTTATATTTTGTAACAAAAAAGTCAACTAGAAAAGTTAAATATTGCAGTAATATCACAACAGCTGACACACTTCCAACACAAACAACAGTAACGGTTTCCTAATGTTTTGACTAAGGAGAACATGGCGGCCGAGTTAGCGTTGGTTGCCGCTAGGAGCGCTGTAACTAATATCTCAGCCACTCTATGAAATTTTAACTCGTTGGTAATTTCGCTTTTAATATTTTTAATTTCATTACTCACTGTTCCTACCCTTGAGTTGACTTCTTCAATTTGTTTACTAAGTCTGGTACTCTGCATTTCGATTTGTGCATTAACATTGTCACTGTGTGCTGCAATTTGTGCCTTAATATTGTCATTGATATTGTCATTTTGCGCTGCAATTTGTGCCTTGATTCTGTCATTTCTGCTGCATTTTGTTGCCCCTGTGCTGCAATTTGTGCAGACAACATTTTTAACAATTCTATCATATCTGAATTCTTTTCACTTTTATGTCCTGCTACATTTTCGTGTTCAAGTTCTACTTTCCTTTCAGTTTTTGGTGATTCAAACATATCCCTCGATTCATCAGCATAGCCACTGTCTTCGACAACATCGCCTACATTGTCTTGCTTAGTACGCGCTATACACATAGCTTCGATCTGTTTATGAACGTGTGCGTGATAACGTACGTAATTTAACTCGCGCGTCATGCCATCTGTTGGTGTGCTGCCTGAACTGCTCTCGGTTGCATTCTGCTCTCGCGTGTCTACATTTATTTCTAGTTTCCTGTCCATTTTAGCTATTATTAAGTACTGATACCTTTTATTTATAATTTAAACTGAACTTTCACTACTAGTTCTGTCAACTAATGTACAGGTTCGTGCCGCTGGACGTTTTATGTTCACTCTATGTTTGTAAAATGCTAACTACTTTTAATTTTTTCCGTCTGTAGGTGCAAACTGAACAACGTCCTGTCACGGTCGCCACGTATAACACTCCTACCTGCTACTGTTATACCATAACCTCAATGCCAGAAGCAGGTTGTAACATAAAACAATTTTGTAAAAGCAACTATGGCACAAAGCAACAGAGCAGTGTTACCCTCTGAGAGGAATTTTGTGAGTTTGACCGTGTTGTTCCTAACGGAGGTGGCTTATCGGAAATGAAAGTCAGAATTACGTAAATATTTGTATAGTAACAAACAAAATTTTGCCTAGCTATACTGTTTATAAAATAAGGGAAACGGTCGCCAGCCTAATTAGGCAAGAGAAAGATTAAAGTTCTCGTTTATAAAAGTAGGTATAAGTAATTATAATGGACAAACACAACCTAGACTTAGCCACACGCGAGTGCAATGAACTCTGACACACATATGTTTTAAGACTGAAAACAACTGGAGCAGCACAAACTATTTGCTAAATTATAAGAGATACCGAAACACCCTATTACATTCAGGCTTACATAAAGTGAATGGTCTTTATAACATTACTATTAACATGCACTTCTAATGCACAAGAAACACAAACACTTAGCAAACATGAATATTTAATGTTTCACAACTGCAGCTTTCTCACTGTACATTATTATAGTATTACGTTGCAATGATTGCGCAACGTGGTGGCAACTGCATGTTGGTAGGTGGATTCGTGGACAGAATTGCTGGACTCTGTCATTTCTTGGCGGCGACGACAGATACAAATTCCAGAATAGTTCCAGCTATTTATCCATCCATCCGAGGCCTTGGAAAGAAGCAGGAAAAGCCTCTCTCTGAATCAGCACAATATGCACCTTTATAATAGCAGTGCACGGACTCGTAGCTCGTCTCCGACTCGTGGCTCGTCCCCGACCGGTAGCTCATCCCCGACTCGTGGCTCGTCCCCGACTCGTGGCTCGTCCCCGACTGCTGGCTCGTCTCCGACTGACTATCAGTTCCACCTTTTCCACCTAGGCCAACCACAATTTGCGTGCGCTACACAGTTCCATTCCCGAGGGGAACCACTACACCTTTTACATACAGAATAACTAAGAAACCTAAGTGAAGGTCAGCAGTTTACATAACAGCAAACAAATACATTAAATAAAACAGAACATTTTCACATATTGACACTTCTACAAACAAATTATTCACACAAAATTACAATTATATACAGTAAGTTTTGTTCCCTCCAAATGGGACAAAGATTTTAAATTACAGATACACTACTTTGCATAGAACCAAAACATGACATCAAAGTTTATATAAAGAAAGCAGTACACAATTTTATGTTATTGATTCAATCACATTTACAGAAGATCAACAATGTAACATTAAATAAAGCAAAAAAAAAAATAAATAAATAAATAAATCCATACAGCATAAGAGCTGTGGTGTTACAAAATGCTTTGCTCATTTCATATAAGGTAAGTAATTGGATGTATGTAAGTAAGTGAGATATCTCAGACAATTATAAGGCAAGGGTTTTTTCCCCATTTCATGTTTTGGAAAATAAAGAGTCACCTTATATTCACTGATAAAGCTATAGCTGCTAAGGTCAACATTTTTCCATTGTTTAACAGGATATATAGTGGTTGTCTTACATTTACAAATGAAGCTTTGGCTGTTGAGGTCTCACAGAAATTTATTTTGAAGAATTCACGACAGAGGTGGCCAAATTAAACTCGACTTCCAACAGGTTCAAGATATCACAATATGCCGAAGTGCCTTGATAAACTATCAACGCTATGCAAAGAGTCATGTGAAAACTCAGACATTGCTTGTGTAAGTGATATGCGAGAAACTATGAAACAGCTACTACAAAAATATGTTGCTCTGCATAAAATTTGACTATTTTCTGGAACGTGGGAGGAAACTGTGCCATATTGTATCATTTACAGACTCTTGTTGTATTTGAACAGGTTCAGAGTAAAAGTTCTCATACATGTATGGATACCATGTTGAAAAAAAGGAGAAATGTTATCCTTCAAAAAAGTTATTGGGTTCTGAAACTAGATCAATATTTTGATTGAGAGACTGTAATGATTTGATAAGTGCATTGCAAATGATAAATTCGGTCGCTGTTCATGTATTAGAATTCTGTATAAAAATGTTACCAGTTTTTAATCAGCTGTTGAACATGATGCTGACATTCTGACAAAAAATGATGGAACAAATGAAATAGATCATATTAAATGCATTTGCAAGAATAAATTACAGTCTCAAGACGTGATGTAGAGCTGGTACCAATAGATGTCAGAAGATGGAAGCCGAGAGGAAGTTTGACAGTTGAACTGAATCATGATATTAAATTATGTATTAGCTGTTGCTACTGCTGCTGTTACATATGATTGCAATATCTTCTGGGGCACAAGTCAGTGTTTAACAGTTGATCAAGCACAACACTGTTCCTCTTCCAATCCTTCTACAGTGATATCAGCTTAGGTGAAAACTTGATTAGTACAGGCAGGGGAGTAGCGCATGGCCAGCAAATTACATTGTTTTATTGGCCAACCATTGGAATCTATCTTGCGTGCTTCAGCTTTTTAGGAACATGTAACATGTTTAAATTGCAGTTTGCCTGAATCAGTTTGTAGTCGGAATTGAGTTGACTGTAAAATTTTACAAGAACTCAACAAGAGTATTCATTTCTGCTGGAGAAAATAAAAGTCTAGATGAGGAACAGAGGCATATGTAAGTGTTTCATGATGCCATGTAGTCGACAGTCACTGTGACATATGACGGGAATGAAACCATGTCTCTGATGCTGGATCAACATTGTCTTCTCACCACTCTCTCATTGGCAGTATCTTTGGATGCAAGACATATTGTAACATATGTCAAAATAGAAGCATAATCCTATACGTATATGCATAAAAATAGCTGCAATCTGAGATCGCAAGGTAACCACATCATCAGAAATGGCAACATATTAGGAAGAAACAGCCAAATGTGACCACGATGATATAAATTTCACAGATGTGCGATGATGCTGATGATGATGATGATGATGATGAGTAAAAACTAGTGGTACCCCTGATGACAAGGTTACTATGTGAAAAATGTATAAAGGAAATCCATCAGAAAATTAATGTAAAACTTTTTTTCTTCGTTTGTTTTATTTGTCCTTCCATTATCAAATTGTTAACAATGAACAAACGGCATGCATTTAGAATAGGTATTATGTTAACTTCTGAGACAGATACTATAACAGTTTGTAATTTTGATTAGTCAGAATATCCACCTCCTTATATATAAAAGTCTTGTGTCACTCCTCTGAAATGACTCGATCAATCCTAATGAAATTTTACATGTATATTTGGTACATCTGAGAATCTCTCATAATCTATTTTTCATACCCCTAAGTGATAAGAATGGTCCACCCCAAAAAAATTTTTCTTGTTTTTTGGACAGAACTTTTTATTTTTATTTTTTTTTTTATGGTGTGGCATTACAAAATACACACAATCCTAAATTTTCACCCCTCTATCACCAACCCCCATTTTTAATAGCAATTTTAGTAATTTAATAATTTCAACCCCGGTCGATAACTGATCAATTATCACTTGATCAGTTATCCTCTCCAAATGTGTACCAATGATATTCAATAGATAGTCAATTGAAGAAAATGTACCAAAAGGCATGACTCAAATTTCCCTCTTTGAATCAACATAACTAGACTGAGAAGTTCACCTAGGTAGCATGCATCATTTGCCAAACCGACATTTAGGCCTAGTGCACATGCATCGATTTTTATCATATGGAAATATATCATACAATCAAATTCTTTTAGTAGGACAAAGAAATTCCTCTGTTCTCCTTTGTTCCTCTACAAGAATTTAACTGTACAATATTTTTACTTACAATAAAAATCGATGTGTGTGGGCTTGGCCTAATTCATAATGCTGGCGAACACGTTTCTACACAAAGTTGCTGCTATGTTTGTATGCTCATGGAAGAACTGTGTATTGGCTGCAATTGTTAAATCCAAGTGATCTACCATAGAAACGCACTTCCCCCTTAGCCTTTTCTCACTCCCTACACAGTTTTCAGTTATAATTATTGTTTGTGTCACGAGCTACCACCAACAATGGCTATTGTGTTACATGTATACACTGTGTTACACATATGCATTATTCTTATAGACCAGAGATAATTTATATGGCGAAACAAAATAACATATTATTCTTAAGACCTGCTATACCCGGTGAACTTCGTTCCGCCTCTGAAAAAACTTTATTTTTTCTCAAGAATGCCCTTGAAAACAGGGGGTTGTCTTCTAATCAGAGCTGTCTTCTGATCATGGCTGTCTTCTGATCATGGCTGTCTTCTGATCATGGCTGTCTTCTGATCAGGGCTGTCTTCTGATCAGGGCTGTCTTCTGATCAGGACTGTCTTATTATCAGGACTGTCTCCTAATTTAAATATTGGAAGTACTTTGCAAACTTTGAGGGAATTGGGAGACACTGAAGACTGTAAACAGTCCTTAAGTATGGAAGCAAATATTGTACACATCAAATCTATTGTTTTCTTTACCATGTAATTTTAGAGCCAGTAACAGCCCATACTTAAGAGTTTGATAATTCTGAGACTGCTTTTAAATATAAGAAGCAACAGTCTCAACTTCTAATGATTACTAGCAAGTGTGGTGTCCCATTTTTCTGGCAAGTAATACTCCTGATTCAGGCAGCTGATACTGTAGCGATTCTACTACTCTTCACTTATTGAAGTATAGAACCAATAGAACTATATTCCCGAGTATCTAGGATGTGGATCAAACCATCTGGCAGAAAGAAATGTGTGTCAATTTTTCCCCCTTTCCAAAAGTGCGCATATATCCATTACTAAGATAGTCATACTGCTGGCCAATATGCAATGTCCTATAACATGACTCAATGCATAGCAGCAGAGGTATTTCTTCATAGAAAATGGATCCATAGAGATGACATAACCCATCATCGTCTGCAGAACCCATTGTCCAACTGAGGCAGGTTGCTGACGCACTGTCCTGTGTGGTCCTGATGCTTGAGCATCGCTTTTCTTCACCCTCTGTTACAGATAGTGAAGAAGTTTCTAAAAATATTGTGCTGAGTCCCCATTTCTCCCAAATAAAGGCTTTACTACCTCAAATGGTGAAGGCAACTTCCTGCCATATACTACACTATATGACAGGGTGAAAGCACAATATTGCTGTGTTCTTTTACAGTTCTAAGCTGATACAGCATATGGGAGTCACACCTCTGTCATTTGGTTGGTGTTCACCAAAAAATGTAAAATTTGGCAATTGTAAGATGAAAATGCTGCCTTCTTCCATTTGAAGGGTAGATCTAGTCCTAAGGTTGTGAATGCTTAGCAAATTTGATAACTTCTTCATCAGATCGGACATAAAATTGATAGCTTCATCTGTTATTATTGTCAGCAACATGAAATTTCAGTAGCACCTGGTATTCCATAAATGATCAGGCAACAGCCATCCACACTATTTCAAATTGTTTGGATGCTTCTGACAAACTTTGCAGTTGATGTCTGAATAATAGGTTGAAATCGGCATGTTGTGCACACAGTATACCATCACCACCTTATCGTAGCACTGTCCGTGCGGGTGGGAGAGTTTGCGTGTTCCTGTGATGCTGAGAGCTACACCGGTGGTAGCGTAGCTACTGGCAGGTTCAACCTAGCTGGTCAGGTCTCGTCAGAGGAGCCAGACGAAGTGTGCCTCACAACGACCTACCCGTCCTTTCCTCCCTTTCCCTTCCAGTCCCTTCCCTTTCTTCTTCCCTTCTGTCAGTCTCTTCATCGGTGTAGGAGGCGGGTAATATCGATAGGTAAACACTCACGGCTTCTGCACCTGTGATGTGCCTTAAGGGCGTATGTCAGGATACTTCCAGTGGCATATGGCCATTCACTGCATCCCCTGCCTCTTGCCAGTTGTATCGGCCCTACGATCCACTGCCAACCAGAGGCAGAGGACGAGAGAGTGGATCTGCATCTGCGCAACTGCTTGTTCACTTTAAATAGCTTCACGCGCAGATGACTCCGGCAAAGTTTCAATGGACTATGAGCACTGAAAGTCCTGCGGCGATGGAGTACTGATGGTGAGGCAAGGGTTAGGTGTACCTGAACCTTAGTTGGTGCTCTGCACGTTAGACGGTCAGACGGTGATGGTCGTTCTGGTACTCGTGAGAGACGGGAGGACTGGTTCGGCAGCTCGTCAGACGACAAAGCAGCCCTATTTAGGATCGCTCTGCTTTCCCTAATCCAGGGAGGGGCCTAGAAAAGGTGGCCTAAACATAGCCCGTCTCAACCCAGCACAAGTGGCAAACTGCGGTCACTTGTTCACTAACATATGCAGTCAAAAAAATAATAAAATAAACAGTTACCTTAAATATCTAATGATTGGACTCTGGAACGTCCGTACTTTACAGGATAACGACCATAATCAGTGCCCAGAGAGATAGACAGGACTTATCGCAAGGGAATTGGCTAGATATAACATCGACATTACCGCCATAAGTGAAACACATCTTAGTGACTCTGGACAGTTATGTGAACCGCTCGGAGGTTTTACCTACTACTGGAGTGGAAAATCATCCACTGAAAGGGCGGAAAGTGGGGTAGGCTTTGCCATATGCAATAAATTGGCATGCTCACTAACAGAACTCCCAAAAGGTATCAGTGACAGAATAATAACACTCAGACTTCACCTGGCATCCAAGAAATATCTTCACTTGATCAATGTATACGCACCTACATTGCCATCTCCGGATGAAGAGAAGAACAAGTTCTACCAAGACCTCCGACATGTCCTTAGGGATATTCCTTCTGCAGATAAACTTCTGTTACTTGGTGATTTTAATGCTCGTGTTGGGAATGATTTCAGTGCTTGGAATGGAGTCCTCGGCCGCCATGGGATTGGAAAATGCAACTCGAATGGTTTGGATCTTCTAACTCTATGTGCCGAGTTTGAACTCTGTCTGACAAATACATATCTTCGTCTGCCTGAAAAATATAAAACGACATGGATGCATCCGCGATCTAAACACTGGCACCTTCTGGATTATGTGATAGTATGGAAAAAAGATCTTGGTGACGTTCTGGTCACAGGTGCAATGAGAGGCGCTCAGGGATGGACAGACTATCGACTCGTGAGGTCCAAATTAAAGATAACTTTGAAGGCACCACGCCGAGCTTCACACAAAATACCAACAAAATTGTCCTGCAAAATCTTGGCCAATGATTAGACTATGAGAGCAAAACTGGATGAAAAATTTGGTGTCGATGGCCTTTTGATATCTGAATCTGCCCCTGTAGATGAACAGTGGAGTGCATACGCTAGCAGACTGCGTGGCTGTGCTTCAGAAGTCTTGGGAAAGCCTCAGAAGAAGCACCAGGACTGGTTTGACGACTCAGATCCAGAGATCAGAAAGCTAATTAATGATTTCAGAACCTCTCTTCGCACCCCTGATGATAACAAGCGTAGAGCAGCGCATTACAATCTGAAAGTGAAGGTACGTGCTCTCAAAGACAGTTGGTGGGCAAATAAAGCAAATGAAATACAGCTATATGCCGACACACACCAAACGGGCAGATTCTTTGAGTCCCTGAAAACTATCTTTGGTCCAAGAGTTGGGAAGATAGCACCAGTCTATAACAAAGATAAAAGTTGTCGGCTGACGCAACAGAGTGACATCCTGTCTCGGTGGGCGGAACATTTTAATGACGTTCTTAATCCCGACCATCAGACAACCGATATTCCATACATAGAAGCACTTGAAGTCCTGCCAGTTGAGGAACAACTTGCGGATGCCCCTTCCTACAATGAATTCATTTCAGCACTGGCTAAGCTGAAAAATGACAAAACAGCAGGATTAGATAACTTGCCATCAGAGCTATATAAATATGGGGGGGCCAAACATCAAGAAACCATTGTTTGCTCTGATCTTAAGGATTTGGGAGTATGAAATGATTCCACAAGACTGGAAAGATGCTTGTATTTCCAAGATCTATAAAGGCAAGGGTGACATATCAGACTGCAGCTCCCACAGGGGCATTTCTCTTCTCTCAGCAGCGGGAAAAGTCCTTGCCCACATAATTAACACCCGGTTAACACACTTTGCAGAAAAACTGCTACCAGAGACCCAGTGTGGATTTCGCCCAAACAGAGGCACAGTGGATGCCATATTTGTTGTCAAACAAATGCAAGAGAAAAGTTTAGAGCAACATCGGCCTTTGTTCATGTGCTTTGTAGACCTGGAAAAAGCTTTTGATCGTGTCCCACGGGAAGCTCTCTGGATCATAATAAAGAAAACTGGGTGCCCTGACAAAATTGTCAGTATGATTCGGCAGTTTCATGAAAACATGATGGCAAAAATCCGCCATGAGGACAAGCTCTCAGAACAGTTTCCCGTGACATGTTGTGTAAAACAAGGCTGTGTTCTGGCTCCCACACTCTTCTCACTTTACTTCGCAGTTGTTATGAGAGACGCGACCAAAGCCTGTAGTAATCAAATTAGTCTCGACACAAGGACAGACAAAAGTGTCTTCAACATCTCTCGCCTCAGAACAAAAATTCGCGTAACCAAACTATCCATCTTAGAGATTCTCTACGCGGATGATGTATGCATGATGGCTAATTCTTGCGAAACTCTTCAGACTTACATAAACCTGCTAAATGCCTCCTGCAGAAGATTTGGCTTAGCCATTAGCATCACTAAGACGCAAGTTCTTAAACAACCACTTAGAGGTCTTAATGCAGATGACTCTAGTATTGAGATAAATAACAAACCCTTGCAAAATGTGTCAAAGTTCAAATACCTGGGAAGCCAAATTAGAAGTGACAACAGCCTGACATCAGAAATCGCAGCGCGTATAGCCAGCGCAGCCTCAGCCTTCGGTAAGCTTAATGACTAAGTATGGAAATCATATGATCTCAAACTACAAACAAAAATTGCAGTCTACAAAGCATTAGTATTATCCACCTTACTCTGTGCCTCGGAAACCTGGTGCTGTTACAAAGCTGACATTAAGAAGCTAGATAAATTTCATCTTCGATGTCTGAGATCAATTCTGCGCATCAAATGGGAAGACCGTGTCCCAAACACGGAGATTTTGCGCCGCGTGAAACTGGCTGGTATTGAAGCTTTAATAATGAAACATCAACTGAGATGGAGTGGTCACATAGTACGCATGGATGACAGTAGGCTACCTAAAGTGGTGTTCTACTCGCAGCTCTCGTGCGGGAAGAGGAGGAAAGGTGGTCAACACCTGCGATATAAAGACACCATTAAACGCCACCTTGCAGCCTGTGGCATCCCAAGCAACCGTTGGGAGGAGCTAGCATTGTGCCGATCGGAGTGGCGATCAACTGTACATAAGAGCATCGAACAATTGGAGCAAAAGCGTGTAATGGACCTGGATGCTAAAAGAGAGCTCCGAAAACCTCAGCTCAAGCCTGTCTACACGTATACTTACAATTCTGCTGGTCAACTTCACTGTGCTCCATGCAACAGGATATTCAAAGCGAAATTCGGATTCGCGAGCCACATCCGAGCCTACCACAACAAGGACAGAGAAGACTGACGGAGTCGCTGTCGCCGGACACGGCGAGGAGGAGGATATCATACCATTTCTAAAATCCGGCTCCTGCTTCTGGTCCTTGGCCAAAAGTTTATGGTTACTCATCGCTCAGTTGGTATTCAACCTCCATGATCTACTGAAAAATTGTCATATGCTTGCATTAGTGCTTTCCTAGAAAGCTGCAGGTACCACCACGCATGGTCCACAGTCATTCTGCGCAACAAGCCTCTGTGTGTCACAGACTGTGGTTGCTCCCTAAATTTGGCTGTCAGTGTTAGCAAAAGTTCCTTCTTTCACTCTGTAGTGCTCTTATTCATTGCTCACAGTACTCCAGCCTTTCTGCTTACTGGTGGTTATCTAATTGAAGAGTGTTTTAATCGTAGAAACCACTTCAATGCAGCATGGTCTGTCACATCTTAATAATTTCTTCCATGCCAGTAACAATGTAAGTACATTAAACCATAGATGATGGCCAGGGTCTCCTGTATAATCAAAAGCTATACTTCCTTGTTCCAATTGATGACTTTTTTGGGAAACAATTAAAACAGATGCACCATGCAGATTATCACTACATTCAATAATCCCATAAGCAACCAATTGCTCGAGCAATTCTTACATTATTGGCTGTAGATCTTTCAGGATTCTGTATGGTTTCCCGTGAATTTGTCCATCACTACCTACTGGTATCATACATTGCATAGCTGTTGTTGCTGGTAATGGTCCACCACAATTTAAAAAAGTCTAAGTCATCACAGTGAAGTTTTGACCACTGTTCTGTCTGTCTGTACAAAGTGAATCACCTTTTCATGTGATGTAGATGGATTGACAGTCTGCGTGGGACTGTCTCCTCTTGACATACCTAATCATCATCCCACAGGATGTCCAAGTTTAATTCCCTGGCAGACAGACTTCATCTGAACTGAAGTTATCCACACACCTCGCGACTATACAAGCTCGACCTATTATCTTACGCTTGCTATATTACCACGCAGAAAATATACAATGTATTCATCTCTTTAGTGGATTCCAACAGCTCCACAGCACTCATCATCTCACTTGATAGGTCACCAAGAATATGAATTCTGTATCTGTTGGTAAAATACTGTGCAAACTGAACTTCAGTGGACACATCTGCAGTGTATTTGGTATCACCTGCATTATACTTGAAACTTGTGACAATATCACACTAGCAGTGGTCGTTTGCATCTGGACTGTTGTCCTTGATCTGCATTTTCTGGATATGGGGCAACACAGTACCCATCAGCAATGAGTGGCAGTACTTCCATCTGGTCCTGAAAATTTCATACACCAACAATGAAACTGAGCCATGTTGATCCCAATGACACCACATCATGGTCTCTTACTCCACACAACCTATATCATGTAGTTGCAACATATTGCCTGGAAATGCTCGTAAAAAATACATCCAGGGTCTAGCCTCCACCAGAATAAATCTTATCAGTTTTGGCGTCTTACCTTAATGCTTAGGATTGTGTATTGACCTTCGTAATTATGTCTGAAAATGCATCTACTGATTGATTCCATTTCAGCGACAAATCATTCAGCTGTTCTCTAGAAAGTGTCCAACTCAACCATTTGCAATACAGTTGGTAAAGCCTTTTAATAATCTGTTCAGATGCCTGTTCCTTAATCTATCTCTCAAGGTACATTATGTGTATCTTTGAGTTACCATTCCGCCTTAAATTTGCAAACCGGCCTGATGAGATATGATTGTATATGGTTAGTTAAGGGCAGCTTTCAAATCATGAATAAATACTGATACACTGTCAGTGAATTTATCCAAAACAAAGAGGCACCAAATTATCATGCCTATAAATCCTGTTGCAGCTGATGATATTCAGTGAGGCTTTTCCCTGTACCGGCTCAGCTTGCCAACACTCTTTAATGGCTACAAAATGTTAATGGGCTCCTGTTATATTACTGCTCCTTTGCACATGCAATACTACTGCTCCATTGCAGAGTTGCTGAAGTATATAGCCATGCTACTCACACCGTAAAAAAATTGATCACTTGGGCTCAGAGGGCTGGCTGGGTTCAGGAGGCTGTCCAACCATCACACCAGGTGTGGTGAGTGGATTCTCATCTGACACCCACGGGCATTAGTGAAACAGTATCAAGACACAGAACTGTTATTTTTGATAAAGTGCAATGATTGACTTTTCTACACTCCAGCACAGTGGCAGAAGCACCCACCCAGTACACGCTGTCTGAGGCGAGTGGCAGCAGCATCAGCTCCGGCTGTGTAATGGCACCAGACCTGTCAGTCCTATGCAGCCGACACTTTGAAAGTGTGCCTCAGTTACTGGGTATATTCTGTGCAGGCTTGGTATGTGAAGTATTACCTACCTTCATGTCTCATCTTTCATTTATACTGCACAGGTTTGAACACTTTGGTGCCTACCCCTCCCATTTGGTATGACAGATCATGGCTTTTAACCTTTAATCTAGTTTGATTAACTTGTGTGTTTTTGGTATTCAGTCTGCAACACTAAGATACATCCAGTTGTCGCGTGCACACTTGAGATGCCTGAATGCTGTTCTGTTACTCGTGCTCTGAGAATTAATAGACAATGAATTATTGTCACACGACAGATACTTGCATCAGTATCACATTATGCAACATGAATGCCATGCGACTTGATCTCAAAGTTAATGTCATGATCAATGGGAAATTGCTAATTTAATAAGTGACCTTCCCATAACAAAACAAACTTACCATTTTCATGATTACAACAGCTTCTTACATCATATATGTGACAAGAGTTGGGAATAACAGGAGTATAAGTTATTGAAAAATTTTTCACCTATATTCTGGTTCATAATAATTATTGAAGAATCTTCCAAACTTTCTATTCACAAAGTGAATTCCTTACTGATTGAGCTCTGATTAACTTTACATTCTGCTCTTTCAAGAAAGAACTGAACGATGATCTACAAAGCAGTCCATAATCACGATATAAAGGTTTCAAAATGTACACTGGTCAAGCTGCTGGTGCTGATGTATGGACACAAAGAAATTTGTTCTGCTTTTGGCCATTATCACTCGACAGATGATAAAATCTAAAATATTAGACCTACATACTCCTGAATGGTATCACTGGAACCTTTGTGAAAATATCTGCATACTTTCCTTGCTTAAAATGAATCTACATAAAATTCACAAATGAGGCAGTAAGATGATTCTCACTGGACATGTTTCAAATGAGCGATGATTTCTTAGAAAATTGACTGGTCACTTATATTCCATGTATCAGTGAGGTTAGTGAACATGGAAACACTGTTAGATCATTTTGGCTCAGGTACGTATTGAATTAAACAACCAATGTAGTGTTTGGACTCGACGGTCATAGCTCATATAAAGAAATGTGGCAAACATCTGAATTAAATACATGCATCTCCTAGTCTGATTAATTCTATCTAGTAACAGGAAGAAATTAAAACTTATTCTGAATTATTGAAGCTTGGTTCTTAGAAGACTGCAGAGCTCTGAAAAATGCACTAGACACTCATTGGTCCCAACCAGCTTTGCCCATCAGCCTGCCTAAGACTTTATGGGGCAATGGGAAGGAAGAGCATTGCCACCAGCTGCACATATCCCATGGATAATGGGCCATTCCCTCACTCGAGGCAAGCTATATAAATGGCTTAGGAGCACTCCTTTTGAAATTGTTTGCAGCTGATACTGATATTTGCCATCCAAGGAAGGCATCACAGTATTAAAATCAATTGCAAAATTATTTAATCTTAATATCTGTATGGTGTGAAGAATGGAAATGTGATACCACCCCCCCCCCCCCCCCAAAAAAAAAAAAAAAAAGATAAATAAATAAAAAGTGTGAGGTCATTCACATAAGTACCAAAATAAATCTGTTAAATTTCAACTACACAGGAAACCACATAAATATAAAAGGTAGTCTGTTCTACTAGATATGTAGGCTTTTGAGTTACAAACAACTTAAATTGAAATGATAATGTTGTTTAGAAGCCAAACCAAAGACTGCATTTTATTGCTAGAACATTTAGTAGACACCAACGTATTCTTGTGGTTTATGGGATCCTTATCAGATAAGACTAATTGAGTACACTGAAAAAGTTTAAAGTAGGACACTTCATTTTGTAATATCGTGAAATGGGTGGATGGGGGAGGTGAAGCGGAGAGAAAATCACTGATATGATAATTGTCACGGCAACCATTTAAACAAACACTTTTTTCATTGAAGCTAGATTTACGTAGAAATGTGGAAATATTTGGTTGACACCTATGTAAGTACGGAGAAATTTCAATTCAACAATTCTAATAACTTAAATGTATCCATGTGGAAACTGAACTCTCTTAAGTGTTCGTCTTTCCTACATGCAGCTGGAGAGTGGAACGGTAGAGAAAAAATGTGAACATGGTTCAAAGAACCCTCTGACGTGCACTTACTGGAGCATGTCATCAATCTACATCTACACTACTTCTATGCAACTTGCACTAAACGACATCAGTCTCCACAATGGGTCCTGCTGTTCCACAGAATCACATAGACAGCTTGACAAGTAGACAGCAGACTGACATAGGTTGCTCCTGCAGCCTGCTCTGCTGCAGAATGAATAACTGTACTGGAAATGAGTAGTTCTTGTGGGAGGCTGCTATGTGTTCGTTATGCATCTGATCTGCTATGTCCGTCTGCTCAGCTTTCCTGAACGCTCCATGATGACCCAACTTTACTTTCTAGTCACTCTTGCTGCTGTATTTCGTAGCATCAGCATACTGCTATTTCATCTGGGTTACACTTTCTTGCTTAATTGTTTATGGTAAACAGAATGACAGCACCTCCCTCCTAAGATATTTTGCTCCATAGGCCTCTCAGACAGCCCAGCTCATATGGTATGCAGCAATCTGTTCCATAATCTGGACATAATTACAATATCAACAGTCTCCCCAAAACGAAATGTCACTCTATTACTGCAGCTTGGCCTGCTTTCCTCTGCTTCCTAAGTTGCCAGGTAAGATGTCTGAATTTTTACTGGACTGTGCCATTATATTCATTCTCGGCACAGCACTTCATAGCAGAGTGTTGTCAGTATTGTAGTAGAAGATTTACATGTATCAGATGGCTATCCATTGGTCAATATCATTTCAGTGTTCAATATTTTTCAAATGTAAACGAATTTTGTATCAGATTTAACTCATTAAACACCAACAGTAAAGCTCTTCAAATTTTACAATGGGTGTTTATCTCACATGCAGAAAATGTCTGGCTTCTGCCACACTCCCCTTGTGCCAGATTTTGAACATACAAAATCAGTATTTGAGACAGGAGTTAATCCTGGCATTGATTCACGGTTCATAATTGAGATGATTCACGAACTTGTACAGCAAGAGTATGCATCCTGAACAATGTTAGTATTGATGGTGTCTCCACAGGAGTAGTGAGAGATAGCCAGATTCCCTTTCTTTGTATTGTAAAGTGTATCACCTCCTCTCTGCTACTGGGGCCAATGTGATATTCAGACATAGTGTGCATGGAATTCTGCTGAAGTGAGGTTGTTGTCTAATCTAAACCAACATCAGAATGGAGGTGAGTCAGTCAACTCGTAAAATCAAAATGTGATGGCAAAGCATTCTGATTTGTGTATTTAACCAACCAGCTCAGGTAACTTACCATGACCTACATCTACATCTACATTTATACTCTGCAAGCCACCCAACGGTGTGTGGCGGAGGGCACTTTATGTGCCACTGTCATTACCTCCCTTTCCTGATCCAGTCATGTATGGTTCGTGAGAAGAATGACTGCCAGAAAGCCTCCATGTGCACTCGAATCTCTCTGATTTTACATTTGTGATCTTCTCAGGATGTATTAGTAGGGGGAAGCAATATATTCGATACGTCATCCAGAAATGCACCCTCACGAAACCTGGACAGCAAGCTACACCACGATGCACAGCGCCTCTCTTGTAGAGTCTGCCACTTGAGTTTGTTAAAGATCTCCATAATGCTATCACGCTTACCAAAAAACCCTGTGACAAAACGCGCCGGTCTTTGTTGGATCTTCTCTATCTCCTCTGTCAACCCGCCCTGGTACGGATCCACACTGATGAGCAATAATCAAGTGTAGGTCAAACGAGTGTTTTGTAAGCTACCTCCTTTGTTGATGGACTAAATTTTCTAAGGACTCTCCCAATGAATCTCAACCTGGCACCCACCTTACCAACAATTAATTTTATATGATCATTCCACTTCAAATCGTTCCATGCGCATACTCCCAGAATTTTACAGAAGTAACTGCTAGCAGTGTTTGTCCCGCTATCATATAATCATACAATAAAGGATCTTTCTTTCTACGTATTCTCAATACATTACATTTGTCTGTGTTAAGGGTCAATTGCCACTCCCTGCACCAAGTGCCTATCCGCTGCAGATCTTCCTGCATTTCGCTACAATTTTCTAATGATGCAACTTCTCTGTATACTACAGCATCATCAACGAAAAGCCGCATGGAACTTCCGACACTATCTACTAGGTCATTTATATATATTGTGAAAAGCAGTGGTCCCATAAGACTCCCCTGTGGTATGCGAGAGATTACTTTAGTGTCTGTAGATGTCTCTCCATTGAGAACAACATACTGTGTCTTGTTTGCTAAAAACTCTTCAATCCAGCCACACAACTGGGCTGATATTCCATAGGCTCTTACTTTGTTTATCAGGCAACAGTGCAGAACTGTATCGAATGCCTTCCAGAAGTCAAGGAAAATGGCATCTACCTGGCAGCCTGTATCTGACCAGTCTGAAGTCATGGAAAATGGCATCTACCTGGGAGCCTGTATCTAATATTTTCTGGGTGCCGTGAACAAATAAAGCGCGTTGGGTCTCACATGATCGCTGTTTCTGGAATCCATGTTGATTCCTACAGAGTAGATTCTGGGTTTCCAGAAATGACACGATACCTGAGCAAAAAACATGTTCTAAAATTCTACAACAGGTCGATGTCAGAGATATAGGCCTATAGTTTTGCGCATCTGCTCGACGACCCTTCTTGGAAACTGGAACTACTTGTGCTCTTTTCCAATCATTTGGACCTCATGTTGTGGCAGTTCCTGGATTGAACCATGACTGAAGTGTATGGAAGAGATACACGACATGGTGTTGGGCAGATGTGAATGCTCTGGATAGAAATTAGTGGTCAGTATTTCTGTATCATACTTCCGTACCGAGATCTTTGCAGCAATATTAATTGCAGGTATCTCATGAACAGCATTGACCAAATTATTTGAATAGCCCAAAAGGTCAGGCATAACAGTGTCATTGTACATGCCACCTGTAGCATTTGTGTGTGGTAGCTGAGCAATTGATGTAGCAGAATGATACAAGAATAGGATATATGTTGCTAATGTTGAGGTGTCAAGTAGGAACAGAGTGCATCTCCTTATGCTAGTTGGTAAGATACTTAAACCAAACAGCATAGAATTATTATAAAAATTTTTTCCTGATTTTGATGACATGTGATGTTGACTTAACATGTAACTTCACCTATAATTAGCATTCATGGTACTTTTGGCTTTCAACAAAGTCAAAGAAAGATTTTATTGCTGTAATGAAACATTTTTTGAAAGCAACAGTCTGTCGTCACTAACTAGATTACTTGAACATTTCCAACTATCTCTTTTCTAGTATTCTCCTCTATTGTAATATTGATTTATCATTTGGAGGTCTGGAGTCAATGGCATCTTTGATATATTGAACAACTTCAATAGTGTCCTTGTATAGATGATACTTCAAGGGCTGAACTACTAGTCATGAAGATATGCATGATGCCATCCTTTCTGCTTTGACATCTACTTACACTAAAGTGCATTTTGGTAACCTGGTGTGTTACTGTTAAGTCAGTCTTTTGGTATTAACAAATGGCAAGATAGAGAAACTTCTAATTTTCAAAATATTACGTAATAAAATGCCTCCCTCAGTGTACTCGCTCCAATAAGATTTCAACAGATGTGTGTTCAAGGAAACCTACATGCTCTTGCTGTTACCTGCTGGATTCAGAAAATGTTTTATTTAATATTTTTACACTATATTATAAGTCACAGCTACAACAAACATTGCAGATTGTTTGACAGCTTTGATGATACTCTGAAGCAACTGACTAGTCTTAACTGTGTAGTAATTTTGATTAACTGGTTGCTTATACAACCCACGATTGTAGCAACATGAACGTTGGAATGTGGATCTAATGTCATGAAGGACAAGACTTCAGATGCATGAAGGAATTTTATTGCACACCTGAAGATGTCGTACATTGTCTTCTTCTTCTTCTTCATCGTCGCCTTGACCCATGTCACATAGGGTTGGCGTTGATCTTCTGGATCCTTCTCCTCCATAGTACTCTATCCGTTGCCTCTTCCTTCTTCCATCTTTTCCCCCTTAGGTCCCTGGATATCTTATCCTTCCACCTCATCTTCAGTATTCCTCTCCTTCTTGCACCTTCAATCTTTATATCTTCAACTCTGTTTCTGATATACTCTTCCCCTTTTCTTTGTAAGTGTCCATACCCCATTAGTCTGCTCTCTTGTATCTCTTTCCCCATGGGTCCCACTTTCACAGCTCCTCTAACAAATTCATTTCTAATCCTGTTCTTCCTTGTTAACCCACACATCCACCTCAGCATCTTGATTTCTGCCACTTCCATCTTCCTTACCTGGGCTACTGTGATTGGCCATGTCTCTGCCCCGTATATCATAGCAGGCCTTACCACTGACTTGTACACTTTCCCTGTCAACCCAATGCTCACCTACTTGTCACACAACACTCCACTCATTTTCCTCCAGTTGTTCCAACCACAATTTATTTGGTGTTGTATCTTGCTTTCCAGTCCTTCGTCGCTCTGTATGTATGACCCCAGGTATTTAAATTTGCAGACCGATTTCAGCTCATCATCCTGGATCTTGCAAGACCTCATCTGGACATCCTTCAGTGCTAAATATTCTGACTTTCTCCTGCTAATATTCATCCCTGTTTCTTCTAGTGCCTTCCTCCAATCCTCCAGCTTTTCCTCAAGTCTGTCAATGCTCTGCTCACAAAGAACCACATCATCCGCAAACATCATATTCCATGGCGCCTCCTTCTTCACCTCTTTCACCAGCACATCCATAATCAGGTCAAAGAGATAGGGACTAGGCACAGATCATTGATGTTACTCTACTTTTACTGGAAACTCCTTTGTCATGCCCACACTACTTCTCACCTGCATCATTGCTCCTCTGTACTTTTCTTTCACTAACCTCACATACTTCTCTGGCATGTACTGCTCTCTCATGCCAAGAAGGACTGATTATTCCAAACCAATTTGCATTCAGTGGATGCAGAACATTGGCAGCATCATTAATGCATTCTTTTATCAACTCAGAAGTTATAAAGTTGCACTTGACACAGCAAGAGCTGAAAAATCATTTTCTAATGCCAAGTACCAATGGGCTGTCACTGCTGTCATTCAGAAAAGTTGAGATCTGTGCTCCTAAAGTACTACACCAATTAGATGAGACATGTACTAAAAGAAAAGTGTAAACCTCTTATGATCCTAGCAATACACCAGATTCATTAGGTGTCATCTGACTGCTCCTTTGACTCAATTAATTTTGCAGCCCATTTAGAGTTCAAAAGTAAGCAGTACTCATCCACGAGAAATGTGTTCCAATTTCATTCTGTATCAAATGTTGTCACATTTCCAGTTGTCCATCACTTTGATTGGCAAAAGTAAGAAATTGAAATTGTGCCTAGCCTCTGAACAGAGAGAGAGAGAGAGAGAGAGAGAGAGAGAGAGAGAGAGAGAGAGAGAGAGAGAGAGAGAGCAAGCACAGGTGCATGCTCGGGTGGGGGGACTGGACTGAGAGGTTCTATTGATTAAGGGTCATGAGAATTGAGTAGATTGAAGTCCAGGCAGAGGCAAGCTAGAAGGTCTGTGTCTACTACTGAGAACATAAGTAGCTATTTTGTTCAGAATATCAGGAGACAGTTTTGCAAACAGCTCAAGGTGCATATGTTTAGGCATCAGTCTACTTGGAACATTTCCCAGAAGTGGTCTTCACTGGATAGCCTGAAGATATTGTTTTTCTGATGTACTGTAGGCCTTCTTGCATATATCCATTCCAGTTCTTTCTTTAGATAGGTAAATTTCAGAGATCAGTGTTGAAAACAATGAAGATAGTGCGTAGCCTTAAACCAAACAAATGTCTTTATTGCTTTAAACAATGTAGTAAGCAGCCACTTTGTATGACCTTTTATTTGTACCAACATACATTTCAGAATTTAACCCATCTTCAACTGGTGTAATACATACTTAAATCATCAGTTGGCACATCATTACAGAAATTAACTTCAATTTGGGTGCTGCAGCTGCCCCATTCAAAATAACAAATTTGTTTGTCTATTATATTTCAAGAGCTGTATGTCTACAGTACATTACTCTTTAGATGCACTTACTTTCTGTTCTGCATACTGTTGCTCCTAATTTCTCCATTAAAACTATGGCACAACACATTTTATTTGTATGATGCATAAACACAGGAGCATTGCCATGTTGCCAACTGATAAAAGTGACAATAGATATAATTTTTTGATATAAACAAAGTACACCTTCCTAATAAATACTGAAATTACTGCTGCTGTCTTTTGGCTTATATATTAAATATTTTTAATTTTAAAATTAAACTTAAAAATTGTAGGTAAAATATATGGCCTGCTGAATTGATGATTTTTAATGAATAAAGACAAGAAAACTGATTGGATGAGATATATGGTATTTTATTCATTATCAGTATTTGGGCTGTGGTTGTATAAGTAAATGATGGAATTTTCATGGAAAAATTCTAAATGACCAGAGTTATCCATCAAAATGTCATTTGAGGATGCACATTTGTGAGATTAGATTCAAATTTCGTAGAGTAGGTTCATTCTTTCACCTAAATTGGCCAGGTGAAGTATTAGTAGGTTGTGTGGTATGTCTGTAACCTGCTGTCACTCTTCAGTTGCACATAAGGAAAGTGTGGATTTGCTTAACCTTTTCTGAAAAACATTATAGTGACATCCACACAGTTACCTTGAACTGTTCATTGGTAACACCTGTCATGAGCAAGATGGTGTAACAGCTGATTTGTACAGGAAATGACAACAGTGTTTTAGTTTTGATGGTGGGAGAGGTAAAAGTTTTGTTTTAACATAGCATCCTGTACCATAGTAGATATCATTGTTTGAATCTGTGTTTTTCTGCAAAAACTCAGTTTCTCCACATTAACCCACACTAAATGATTGAACACAACGTTTTATCATTAATATATTACTGCAGATGTGGTCTGCGTATTATCAAAATTTGTTGAATGCTATGTATCGCCATGCAACGAACTTCTTATTGACGACCAGATGCCTTTGAAATGGGTGCACATAGAAATATATGTCAGAGTCTGCGAATATCACATTGTTCCAGGTCACATAAGTGAACAATGAATGATTTAAAAGTATGACTGTAAATTACAGTGAGGAATCACAGTAGTTTGTAGTGCCTGGAAGGATATTTTCCTTTTATGACTCTTGTTAGCACCATCTTTGTACTCCTCAGAATAGCTTAAGTCTTTTTTGGAAATAACGCCATCACAGTCAGGGTTTTCACTTTGTTTCAAACAAATTTCCATATAAATATCTCTTCAGAAATTCTTCTAGTCCACTGCTGTCTCCTCTGTTTGATAAAGTTTATCTGTGATAAAGTTCCCACATCTTTTTACCTGCTTATAGGTTACCAAAAATTTTTGACATAACTCAATTTACTTTTCAGAAACCAAGAACTTCAATAAATAAGGCAAATCATTTGCTGGCCATTCTTTTTGCAGCTCCACTGCACACAGTCTGTACTTCTCTATTATGAGCAATAAGGGCTGTAACTACACCACACGTGCAACCCCTTGTAGTGCTGGCTACAAATTAGTTTGCCAAGCACCACTTGGCAACATTGGCCTCATGGTCCATAAGGACAAGTTTACAGGCATGAATTCATTCACATGCTGAAGTTGACAAAGCTTAGCTCAGAAAACTTTAAGATATTATAAAAGCTTTTACAAAAATATTGTTTTGGTTGATGGTACGTGACCCCCTTGACACCTCTTTGGATCTGCTCCATTCAGAACCATCTCTACAGGAAATTTATTAATGGGGTTTACATAACTACATCCTTGTCACAGCCTGTGCCTAACAGGTGGGGAGACAGCAGTTACATAGACATCAGTCTGTGATAACAGTCAAAAATTGAAATGGCAGTATGCTGCAATAGCAGAAACTGAAGAAAGGGTCATCTACTCAACACAGTAATTTGTGAGTGTGTGTCATCAGTACCATAATTCCACATTTTGTACATAAATGTTTCTCCTTTAAACTAATTTTTCATGCACCATTCCAAAGCAGTCTAAAGTTCACAAGCTCGCTTACTTTTTCTCATATAACAGGTAACCTATTATTCTAACTCTAATTTACATAATTATTACTTTTACTGATAAACCAGTCAGCAAGTATGTTACATACCGGCAGTTTGAAGGGTGTACAGGTCTTGTATTTTGTGCAGACTGCACCTGCCATAAGCCAAGCAAACTAATACAGCACTCTAAGTCTGTACACTTATAGTCATGATGCCGTGGAGTCCTCTTTTGTAATGTTGTTCTATCTGCTGAAGGATTTTTTTGTGTTTTGAATTAATTTAACGAATGTAGGTCTGGGTTTAGGGTCTTATTTTGGAAGATTAGGTAATGGGTTGGTAACAAATGTATGGCCTTTTCTGGTCAATACAACATAGATTGTGTCACATTATGTGAGCTGCTCCATGATGGTAGCTGGGAGACAGAATGCCTTGCCCACAATGTCACTGTTTCTACCGTTAATTAGCAATCTGATATCTTGTAAATCCATTCTGGTCATGATCCTTGGCTTTCATTGCTTGTAACAATTTACTTCATATTTTCTAAGGAAACAGTGATACTAAACTAAATGAATGCCCATGTTCTGAAAAAAAGGTGTGGCAACAACACTTCTCTAAATTATTCAGCTGCTTCTGCCTTGCCCAGGAACAGTTACACATAACATAATTGTGTCTTAGTCTGAATCATCCGCATGAGGCAAACTTCTAACAATGGAAAATCCAGGATGTAATGTAACAATACCAGAGAAGGAAAGCAGCTACTCACCATATAGCAGAGATGCTAAGTTGCGATATTCACAACAAAACGATTTACACAATTATAGCTTTCAGACACTAAGGCCTTTGTCAGCAGTAGACACACATACACACACACACACACTCACACACTCATGCAAACACAACTTGCATACACGTCTGCAGTCTCAGAGAAGTGAAACCACACTGCGAGGAGCAGCACCGGTTCATGATGGGAGTGGTGACTGGGTGGTGGTAAGGGGAGACTGTGGTGGGGAGGGGGAGGGATAGTATGGTGGGAGTGGCAGACAGTGATGTGTTTCAGTTTAGACAGAGGGCAGGAGAGAAGGTGCGGAGAGGGTGAGGGGCTAAGTAGCATAAAGGAGAGAAATAAAAAGAAATTAAAAGATTGAGTGTGGCAGTGAAATGACGGCTGTGTAGTGCTGGAATGGGAACAGGGAGGAGGCTGAATGGGTGAGGACAGTGACTAATGAAGGTTGAGGCCAGGAGGGTAACGGGAACGTAGGATGTATTGCAGGGAAAGTTCCCACCTGCACAGTTAAGAAAAGCTGGTGTTGGTGGGAAGGATCCATATGACACAGGCTGTGAAGCAGTCTTTGAGATGAGGGATATCATGTTTGGCAGCGTGTTCAGCTACAGGGTGGTCCACTTGTTTTTTGGCCACAGTTTGTCGGTGGCCATTCATGTGGGCAGACAGCTTGTTGGTTGACATCCCTACATAGAATGCAGCACAGTGGTTGCAGCTTAGCTTGTAAATCACATGACTGGTTTCACAGGTAGCCCTGCCTATGAAGGGATAGGTGATGTTAGTGACCGGACTGGAGTAGGTGGTGGTAGGAGGATCTATGGGACAGGTCTTGCATCTAGGTCTATTAGAGGGGTATGAGCAGCTGAATTATATTCAGCACCAGGGTTTCGATTACCTCTCGTTGTTCCCTGAAATGAGAAATACCCTACCCACTATCCTTCCCACCCCTCCTACCATGATATTCCACCACCCACAGACAAAATATACTCATCCATCTGTACACAGACCCTGCTCCCAATCCCTTACCTCATGGTTCATACCCCTGTAATAGACCTACATGCAAGACCTGTCCCATACATCCTCCTATCACCACCTACTCCAGTCCGGTCACTGACATCACCTATCCCATCAAAGGCAGGGCTACCTGTGAAGCCAGTCGTGATTTACAAACTAAGCTGCAACCCCTGTGCTGCATTATATGTAGGCATGACAACCAACAAGCTGTCTGTCAACATGAATGGCCACCGAAAAACTGTGGCCATAAAACAAGTAGACCACCCTGTTGCTGAACACTCTTCCAAACAAGATATCTCTCATCTCAATGACTGCTTCACAGCCTGTGTTATATGGTTCCTTCCCACCAACACCAGCTTTTCTGAATTGTGTGGTTGGTAACTTTCTCTGCGGTACATCCTATGTTCCTGTAACCCTCCTGGCCTCAATCTTCATTAGTCACTGTCCTCACCCAACCTGTCCCCTCCCTGTTCCCATTCCAGCACTACACAGCTGTCATTTTACCTCCACACACATTCTTTTAATTTCTTTTTATTTCTCTCCTTTGTGCTACTTTGCCTCTCCCCCTATCTGCCCCTTCTCTCCTGTCCTCCATCTAAACTGCAACACATCAGTGTCCGCCACCCCCATGATAATATCCCTCGCCCTCCCTGCCCCAGCCTCCTCTTACTCCCACCCAGTCCCCACTCCCATCATGCACTGGTGCTGCTCATCACTGTGTGTGTGTGTGTGTGTGTGTGTGTGTGTGTGTGTGTGTGTGTGTCTACTGCTGACAAAAGCCTTAATGGCCGAAAGCTACAGTTGTGTGAATCTTTTTGTTGTGTCTATCGCAACTCAGCATCTCTGCTGTATGGTGAGTGGCAACTTTACTTCTCTGGATTTGTTACATAAGGCAAACTGTGGGACTCCCTCACACTGTGATAACTCTTCTGCTGACATCATCACATAGGTCTCCTTTCCTTCCGATATTAGCAGCACTTCTTGTGTCTTTACCCATACCAATTTTCACATAGCTTTTTACTTATCTGCAAAGGATGTACCATGAAGTATTGGAGGTGTGCATCTACACTCACTTTTGTGAATCACTCCAAGTATGGAATGAACACAGATGAAGGAAGATTACATCAGTCCACAAGTGGTGGAATAACGAAAATCTTCATTCTGTAAACTCACCTATGTGCTGCAAATCAACTGATCAGCCACGCTGTAGTTTTTGTGGCTAGGAACTGTTATGGTAGTAACAGCTCAGGACCTAATCATCAGTTATTTGCATGGTGAACTGCTTTTTGTAACATTGCTACTTCACTCAAAGTGTTCCCCAACAAGTGTAGTAACCTAGTTATAATCATTCTTTCATCCAAGAAATTTAGTAAAGCCTGCACCCAATCCAATTTGTTATTCACTATGCCACAATCATCTGCAAGGGTGAAGTGAAGGGCTGGATGGAACGGGGGTGGGAGGCAACACTGCTTCCCTCAAGGTATTTGAGGGTACAGATCTTTGCAATACAGCTGAGCTGTGTAACATACAGTAAAAAGAATTCAAAACATCTCAGTAAAGAGAAACACAGCAAAAAAATTGCATTCCTTGTTATAGGAAATTCTTTGCTACAAAACACTGTTGTGCCAAATTCCACAATAGATATTTGTCCAGAAATCAAGACCCACCAGTTGAAGAAATGCTTTAGCAAAATATATGGCCCACAGGATTGCTCAGCAGAAGCATCTCGAAAGAACTACAAAGTTTTCATACACATAGGTATAAATTCCCGTAGAACTATCTACTTCCATTTATTTGAAAGAGAAACTACTTCTGAAAGCAGAACCCAGAATCTCACTACTCAATGGTGCAAGTCAACGAATCTGCAGCCTACATGGCCACAGAACCATTTTAATATCTGGTACAGAGATGAGTGGAGGCTCTGAATCAAAGGATCTCAGTCAGTTCTGTCAATAATGTTGCAGATTGTGAGCTCCATCTTCATCTCGCAAGCAAGACTGCAGTCTTTAAGGCTTCAGTTAGCCATATGAAACCAGAAAGAATCTCTTCTGGTCCAAAATAACACACATCCTTAGTTGCAACATGATCCAGCCCCCTCAATTGGCTGCACCCTGTGCTCTTCATGCCATCTGGGAACAACCTTCCCACATCTGGATTGACTTCTCCTGGTATGCACACAATGAGTACACTGGATTGCTTCCCCTCTTTGGTATCCATATCCAGAAAGGGCCCCAATGTGTGCCTAACACTGGTGCTTGCAACTGCATGTTATCCCACCCCCTGTGAAAGCCAAGAAGCTACCTATGGAGTATGGTGACTGCATCTGACTCTGGGTCTCTGACAAACAAGTTTTGAGTGATGTCTGCAGTTGACAGACATACTGTACAGGCACTGTGATCGACCCCTGGGACAGTCTTTTGCTACTCGCATCAACTCAGAACCACCTCCTACCCAACCACATGTGAGAGGTCAACCTCAGTGTGGGCAGCACCCAGGGCAGCCACAGTTGTGAACCAATTGGGGGGACAGAGGTCACGTGCTGGACATCCACAGATCCCCATGTATGAACCCCCCTCCCCCCCCCCCCCCCCCCCCATTGTAAGCCCATTTGCAACAGCCTCAAGCTGTGTCACTGAAGCCAAGACTCCTGCAGCTGTGAGTAAAGAGTCATCAACTCACCTGGAACCTGAACACACAGCAGTCAAAGTTCCTATCCACACTATGGATGGTGGTGATACAATCTAGTTAAATATCTTTTGTGTATGTTTGTGTATATGTTACATGCAGTTCCATGTTTCATTAACTGTCTAAAGAGCGTAGGGGAAATTCAGAATAAGTCACATCTAGAGAGAAGCTGGGTAAACTCGCAGGACAAAACATTGTAATTTGGTGCACTGCTGCAGTTATGAAACGGGCCACTCAACATGATCCATGTTGATTAAATATCTAGGCATAATGTTGCAAAGCAATATGAAATGGAATTAACACAGGTATGTTAGTAAAGAAGGCAACATTTTGATTTGGATTTATTTGAAGAATTGTAGGAAACTAGTTCATCTGCAAAAGAGACTGAACATACAGTACTTCACATCATGACTGGTTTTCTGTGGAAATCCTAGACTGTTGCCATGTTTTTTGAGGTGGAGAAAGCCTATGACACCTGCTGTGGAACTGGTATCCTCTGTACCCTCTACACGTGTGGTTTCCATGGCCACTTGCCCATTTCCTTCAGGAATTTTTAAAAGCCCGAGTTTTCAAGGTACTTGTGGATTCTGCCTTGATGGACACCTTTATCCTTGAAAATGGTATGTCTCATGGCTCCATCCTGGGCATCGTCCTCTTTGATATCAGCATTAATCCTGTAATGGTCTGTCTCCCGCCAGTCTTCACTGGCATCCTTTTCATTATCGATTTTGCCATCTACTGCAGTTCTGCATGGACTTGTCTCATTGAGTGGTTTTAGTGTTGTTTCAATTGTCTTTACTCATAGAGCATTGACAGTGGCTTTCGTGTTTCCACTGACAAAACCATTTGTATGAATTTCTGGTGTTGCAGTTGGTTTCTTCCACTGTCCTTAAGTCTTGGATCTGTTACTCTTCTGTATGTTAAAACTATGGAATTTCTTGGGCTCATGCTTGATAATAATCTCTCTTGGTCCTCCTACATGTCTTAAGTGGCAGCCCACTGTATTTGATCCCCCAGTGTCCTATGTGTCGTCAATGGTAATTTATGGGATGCATATCCAACCACCCTCCTCAATTTGTACCGGTCCCTTGTCCATTCAAAACTAGACTACGGGTGTTTCATTTATGCATCTGTACATCTGTCTCTCTTATGCTATCTCAATGTTATCCATCATCATGGCATGCATTTGGCCACCCCTCAGAGGCTCAGCATTTGTGTGCTGAGTACGGGCTTGGTGATCTGAAGTTCCTTAGCTGGAGACTAGTAAGTACCACCAGCCTTCTATCACCACAGCTCTGGGCATGCTTCTGCGACCACCATGTGGTGCAGTGGTGGAATGTTATGTGTTTTGGAGAATGGGGGTCATGGCTTCACCACCTGGACCATGAGGAAAGTTCATACCTCTATTTAAAAAAAAAAACCTTACCCTCAAGATGTGTTACATCCTGATGAGGTGAGTGGCTGTTGAGGTAAAACTAGCAGGCAACCTCTGGGACACCTGCTGCAGCCCAGTTGTATAAGGATTGCTCTAGCATGCAGGCCACTGCCTGTGTCAACAGCTGTTTCCCTAGCATCCCTATGGAATGGTCCCATCAAACTATTACTACTGACAGGGTAGGTGTACTGTCAGGTAATACATATACCCACTCATCAAAATAGCTCAGTTGGTCAGTCCTTCAAAAAGAAGTCTCATTATGACGTTAAGAGGGCATTAGTGTGCCATAACACTTCCACTGTAATCAAGCGAGCAGGAGGAACCTTTGTGAAGGTCTCCCATTTCTACATTCATAAGGCATTGGAAGGTATTGCTGGGTTCCAAAAAATGTCAAACAACTTTGTAATGAAACAACTTCTAGTTGAAACTGCTATTTGGAACCAAGTATCTAAGCTTCTGGGATGTAAGGCCTTACCTGACTACCCAGTCAAGTCTGAGTTACATAACACCCCTAACTTTAGTAGGGGTGTGGTAACCTCCTCTAATATTTTGGAAGTGGAACCCACAGAGTTACATGATGAATGGAAAAATATGGGCATCACAGAAGTGCAGAACTGTAAGAAGAGAGTCAATGGAAAACTGGAAAAATCAGCAACGTATGTTCTAATGTTTAATACTCCAGAATTAGCAGAACATTCCTTGCAGGCTATATCTGTCTTAAGGTTCACCCATTTGTTCCTGACGCAATGTAATTCTACAAATGTCAACAATTTGGCCATACCACTATGGGATGTTATGAGCAATTGTGGAGGCTCAGCTCATGAATCAGGCCATTCTTGTACACTTCCTCTGAAATGTCTAAACTTCCCCAGGGGTCACCCAGTGTGGAGCAGAATGTATGAGGTTTACAACGAGGAAAGGAAAATTCAGGAATTGAAAGTCAAGAGATGCATACTCTATGGTGAAGCTAAAAGAGCTTTCAAAGCTACACAACCTCTGGGTCTTTGCTACATCTGTTAATTCAGCCCTTAAGATGCCAGTCACTAAGTGTGATGCCTTCACACTTACTCAGACCATAGGTTCAAGTATGAGTACATGCATTTGTGGGTGTACCTGTGGGGGAAATTCTCCACATGAAACTGAAGTTGTTCGAAAGCATCAGCAATGGGCTTGCCACCTAAGCCACATACTACTACCCACCATAAGAAGCCAACTAAGCCATCCCTGCAACCCAGGCAACCACCTTCTACCATCAGTAAATAAAAATGTCCTTTGAAAAGTTGTTCCAAATCCAAGAAAGTGTAGTTACACCTTCGGATCAGCAAGCTCCCCTCCTCTCTGTTGGGGACTATACTGTGGAGGATATGGACCTCCAGTCAGAGGAACCAGAGAGCCGTGAACCTGCTAAAGTTCCCCCTGACCTCCAAAATAAATCAATACCTCTGATGGAGAAAGAAAAGGACAACCATCCCTAAACAATGGCTTCCACAGGCACTTCTGTGTTGCAGTGGAATTTAATGGATATCATTCTTGAGTACAATATTATAGAAATGCAGAGAATGTAGATGACAATGAAATAGGAGATATGATACTGCGTGAAGAGTTTGACAGGGCACTGAAAGACCTAAGTCAAAACAAGGCCCCGGGAGTAAACAACATCCCATTAGAACTACTGATAGCCTTGGGAGAGCCAGTCATGACAAAACTCTACCATATGGTGAGCAAGACGTATGAGACAGGCAAAATTCCCTCAGACTTCAAGAAGAATATAATAATTCCAATCCCAAAGAAAGCAGGTGTTGACAGATGTGAAAATTACCGAACTATCAGTTTAGTAAGTCACAGCTGCAAAATACTAACACGAATTCTTTACAGATGAATGAAAAAACTGGTAGAAGCTGACCTCAGGGAAGATCTGTTTGGATTCGGTAAAAATATTGTAACACGTGAGGCAATACTGACTCTACGACTTATCTTAGAAGATAGACTAAGGAAAGTCAAACCTACATTTCTAGCATTTGTAGACTTAGAGAAAGCTTTTGACAATGTTGACTGGAATACCCTTTTTCAAAGTCTGAGGGTGGCAGGGGTTAAATACAGGGAGCGAAGGCTATTTACACTTTTTACAGAAACCAGATGGCAGTTATAAGAGTCGAGGGACATGAAAGGGAAGCAGTGGTTGGGAAGGGAGTGAGAGAGGGTTGTAGCCTATCCCCGATGTTATTCAGTCTGTATATTGAGCAAGCAGTAAAGGAAACAAAAGAAAATTTGGAGTAGGAATTAAAATCCATGGAGAAGAAATAAAAACTTTGCTGTCTCAGACAGAATTACAATGTCATCAGCAAACCTCACAGGACTTGGAAGAGCAGTTGAATGGAATGGACAGTGTCTTGAAAGGAGGATATAAGATGAACATCAACAAAAGCAAAACAAGGATAATGGAATGTAGTCTAATTAAGTCGGGTGATGCTGAGGGAATTAGATTAGGAAATGAGGCACTTAAAGTAGTAAAGGAGTTTTGCTATTTGGGGAGCAAAATAACTGATGATGGTCGCAGTAGAGAAGATGTAAAATGTAGACTGGCAATGGCAAGGAAATCGTTTCTGAAGAGAAATTTGTTAACGTCAAGTATAGATTTCAGTGTCAGGAAGGCATTTCTGAAAGTATTTGTATGGAGTGCAGTCATGTATGGAAGTAAAAAATGGACAATAAATAGTTTGGACAAGAAGAGAATAGAAGCTTTCGAAATGTGGTGCTACAGAAGAATGCTGAAGATTAGATGGGTAGATCACATAACTAATGTGGAGGTGTTGAATAGAATTGGGGAGAAGAGGAGTTTGTGGCACAAATTGTCTAGAAGAAGGTATCAATTGGTAGGACATCACCAATTTAGTATTGGAGGGCAGCGTGGAGGGTAAAAATCGTAGAGGGAGAAAATTGTCGAGGGAGACCAAGAGATGAATGCACTAAGCAGATTCAGAAGGATGTTGGTTGCAATAGGTACTGGGAGATGAAGAAGCTTGCACAGGATAGAGTAGCATGGAGAGCTGCATCAAACCAGCCTCAGGACTGAAGACCACAACAACAACAACAACAACAACAGCGTCACTCAGATTTGTCAGAATTACAGCCCCTGCTTCAGGAGAAACCGTTCTGCATCTGCTTATAAGAAACGCATCTTTAAGTCACCGACACACCTGTATTACAGGGTTACCACTCATACATGAAGGATAATACTACTGGAGAGAGGGCTAAAGGTGGAGTCGCTTTTTCACTGAGAACAGATGCTGCTCCTCTCCTGTCCCCCTTACCATGATCATTCAAGCAATTGCCATGAAAGTTGTTGCACCCTTTAATATCACAGTGTGTTCTCTATACCTTCCACCTAATGATGCATTGGATGCAAAGGCAGCAGTAGATCTCTTCCAGGCACTCCCAATCTCTTTCCTCCTTGTGGGAGACCTCAATGCACACAATGTGCTATGGCCCTTGGCTCCTAATTGCTCCATGGCATGGATGATAGAGCAACCCGTCCATTCTGAGAACTACTGCCTTCTGAATGCAAGTCAGGTGACACACTTTCCCACAGGTATAGGGTCTCTTTCAGCGATTGATCTTGGTTTTTGTTCCCCAGCTATTGCAGACTCAGTTCAGTGGGAAGTGGCTACAGATTTACATTCTAGTGACCACTTCCCAGTGTGGATCTGCCTGCCAACTAGGGTGTTGGCTGACAGGAGACCACGTAGATAGATGCTACAAAGGGAAATTGGTTGCTGTGCAGTCAACATGTTATTTCTGAACAAAAGTATTGTGTACAGGAGATGGTGACCGATATCACTTCTGAGATATTATGTGCTGCCGCAGAGTCCATTCCTGGGTCTAGTAACCATCTCAGACAGTGGCCTCTAACCTGGTGTAATGACGACTGTCGATTGGCAGTTGGGCCAGACAAATAGCTCTGTGGAACTTCAAACACTGTCCAACTACAGAAAACCTTCATGTCTTCAGATCTGCATGAGTACATGCCTCGTGAATGACAAAAGAACAGAAGAGATTCCTGGAGGGAATTCACGACTCCCATTAATCAGTCCACTTCCACTGCACAAATTTGGGAATCAGTATTGTGGATTTCATCAAGGGTAGTACACGTCCCCTTATGACCTTGTTAAGAAATGGCGTCTTTGTGGACACACCAGAAGACATAGTAAACAATTGTTCAGCTGAAACCTAAACTGTTACTATGTTATCCAGACAAGCTTCTGCTTTTCAAGTATTCTGGAGGGCTGCAGAGATGAGGAAGTTCAGTTTCTTCTTGCATAATGAAGAAATCTACAACATACAGTTCCCCATGTTGGAAGTGAATCAGCTTTGTCTGCAGACAGAGACACTCCTCCAGGACCTGATGAGATCCATTATGCCATGTTTCGTCATCTGTGCCCTGAAGTGAAAGGAGAGCTTCTCTCTTGTTTCAATCAGATCTGCTTTGATGGACAGTATAACACGACTTGGAAGGAGGCAATATTAATTCCTTTCTGGAAACCAGGCAAGGACTGTAGCGTCCTAATGAGTCACCAGAGTGTACCCCTTATCACTCCGGATTCGGCGACACATCCTTGTGGCTCGCCAGGTGCTGAAAAAATTCAGTGTCACCTCGGTCATCACATTTAGTTCAGTGGTCCGATGAAACATTGAATGGCTGTTCATGAATTGGCTCCATGCAACCAAGCAAAGGATGGAATGCATTGCCGCTTTGGCATCTACAGAGGCCCAAAATGATTTTTGGCTTTACGCAGTACAAGAAAACTTGGACTCCAGATTATGTTTTTATAACTTTGTTTTTGTCCATTTTAAGTATGTACTACAGTTTAATCATAGTTTATACAAATGGATCCCAGCAAGGGAATGTCCTTGGTTGTTCTGCTGTTTTCCCTGATAGGGTTTTTAAAGTGTGTCTTTCGGAAGAATTTATAAATTATGAATTGGAATTATATGGCATATTGATATCACTGGAGAGGGTTCACAGCCAACATCATACAAGTTTTCTTGTGTGTCCTGACTCATTTAGTGCACTGCAAGCATTTTACCAAATGTATCCAGTCGACCAGCTCTTCAGCTCATCCACGACTCCTTGCAGTGGCTCCAACACTGTGATAAGGAGGTAGCCCTTTGCTGGATACCTGGCCACATCGTGATACAGGACAACAACATGGCTAACAAAGTCACCAAGGAAGCATGCTGGGATTGTGCTGTCCATCAATGTCCCACCTGTTGCATGCCACCATCCCATTTTCTCACAGATGCATCATGCATCAGTGGGAGACTGAATTGTTGAATGTGACAGAAAACCAACTGCGGTCTCTCAAATCAACCTCAATGGCATGGCAGACTTCATGTCAGCCTCACTGCTGGAAGGTTGGTTGGTTGGTTGTTTGAGGTGTAAGGGACCAAACAGCAAGGTCATCAGTCCCTTGTTTCAAATATACTCCATTCTGCTAACGGGACATCTCAGAAAAGTCAGGACAATAAAACGGAAAAAGGGAAAAACATGAAAGGACAGTCATGTTGTCATTGATAAAAAATAAATGAGGGAAGTTGGCAAGAGAAACGAACCCAACACTATGCTGAAGCAGCATAGGCAAGACCACCTGCGACTTAAAAGATACAACTGCTATAATGCACAAAGTACATATGGGAATAGAAAGACTAACCAAGCCTTAAAAAAAAGGGCGTAAAAACAGAGTAAAAGGGGAAGAAAAAGAATTCCGGTCAGTGAGGTGAATCGGGAATCTCTGAACACTACCTACAGTGGGAGACACCCAAACACTCACCACCCTGCCCCAACACCAGAGAGAGATTAAAAACCTTAAAACTGAGAATAAAAACCACTCTCCCAGAGGAAACCGAGAACCAGGGAGACCATCCGGGAATCGTCAGCCAACATCAAAGGTAAAGTGTGGGGGAGTCTGTACTTAACACGCAGAGCCAAAAGAAGGGGGCATTCAACCAAAATGTGGGCTACTGACTGGAAGGCACCACAACCACATAGCGGGGGTGGCTCATCACGCAAAAGAAAACCATGGGTCAGCCTGGTATGGCCAATGCGGAGACGACACAGTGTGGTCGAGTCCTTTCGGGAGAGGCGAAAGGAAGAACGCCATGGGACTGGTTTCACCTTAATTGCACGAAGTTTATTAGACAGTGGAGTAGCCTCCCAAGAATTGGCCCATGACTGTGCGAAGTGGGATTTGATGTGAAGCCGTAAATCCGCTGCAGGAGGGGTTACAGAAAATGGGGGGTAAGTAACTGCTCCCCCAGCCAAACGATCAGCAAGCTCATTACCCGGGATACCCACATGGCCAGGGACCCAAAGGAAGTCAATAGAACAAGCAGCACGGTGAGTATCAGCGAGATGGTCATGGATGGCAGAGACCAAGGGATGGTGCGAAAAACACCGGTCAATAGCAAGAAGGCCACTCATCGAGTCTGTACATAACAAAACGCGGTTGTGTTGGGATTGTTTAATAAAGGTAAGGGCCCGAGAAATTGCCATCAATTCCGCAGTAAACACCCCACATGTAGGTGGCAGCAGATGATTTTCCGTTCCAACAGAGGACGTGAAGGCATACCCAACATGATTAGCAGATTTAGAGCCATCAGTGTAAAAAACAACAGCATCCCAAAACTCCGATAAAATTTGGCGGAAAAAGGCACGGAACACCACCGGGGGGATGGAATCTTTTGGACCACGGCGGAGATCCATCCGAATTCGAGGCCGAGGAACTAACCAAGGAGGGGTGGAGGGGAGGGAGCGAGGAAGACAGGACAAAGAAGGAAGCTGAAAATCACGGTAAAGAGATGCAAGGCGCAGCCCAACCGGTAAACCCGCTCGAGGGCAGGAGTCGGGTGGGCGACGTCCTTGGTCTGGGAACAGGATAGAATGGGAAGGATGAGTGGGAGGAGAACGGATAGTGAGGGCATAAGACACCAGAAGCTGGGACCGCCGAACAGAAAGGGGGGGGGGGGATCCCAGCTTCAACAAGGAGACTACCAACAGGGTTAGTAGGGAAGGCACCGGTGGCCAAACGGATACCACGATGGTGGACTGGATCCAGCAGGTGCAGTGTGGAAGGAGCAGCTGAACCATAGACTTGACAACCATAGTCCAAACGAGACAGAACTAGAGCATGATAAAGACGGAGGAGGAGGGTACGGTCCGCACCCCAAGAGGAGTGGGCAAGGAAGCGAAGGACATTGAGTTTACGGAAACATCCTACCTTCAGGAGTCTGATATGGGGCAGCCAAGTGAGCTTGTTGTCGAAAAGAAGACCCAGGAAACGAAACTGTGGAACCACAGGCAATTGTTGTGCAGCAAGATAGAGCTCTGGATCAGGGTGGACCGTAGTACGGCGACAGAAGTGGACCACCCGCGATTTTAAAGGAGAGAATTGAAACCCGTGTGAGTGGGTCCATTCAGAGGCACGCCGTATAGCCACCTGGCGCTGCCGTTCTGCAGATGCCATCGAGGAGGAACTAACCCAAATGCAGAAATCATCCACATACAGGGCAGGAGCGACCAAGGGACCGACAGAGGCCACAAGTCCATCGATAGCAATGAGGAAAAGAAGGACACTCAAGACAGAACCCTGTGGGATGCCCGTCTCCTGGGTCTGTGGAGAACTAAAAGCAGTACCAACTCGAACTCTGAATGACCGATGGATCAGGAACTGGCGGATAAAAATCGGGAGTGGGTCCCGAAGACCCCACTGATGAAGGGTTAGTAAGATGTGATGGCGCCAGGCCGTGTCATAGGCCTTGCGAAGGTCAAAAAACACTGCAACCAAATGACGGCGGTGGGAAAAAGCCTGCTGAACTGCGGATTCCAAGCGAAGTAAATGATCGATTGGAGATCTTCCCTCTCAAAAGCCACACTGGTAAGGGGACAATAGATCCCGAGATTCGAGGACCCAAGTGAGCCGACGGGCTACCATACGTTCAAGTAACTTACAAAATACATTGGTCAAACTAATTGGCCGATAGGTGTCAACAGATAGGGGGTTCTTACCAGGCTTAAGGACAGGAACCACAATGCTATCCCTCCACTGAGAAGGGAAGTCACCCTGGAGCCAGATATGGTTAAACACCCAAAGAAGATGTTGCCGTTGTGGAGCACTGAGATGTTGAAGCAGTTGGTTATGAATGGAATCTGGGCCAGGGGCCGTATCATGAGAAGAAGATAGAGCAGAAAGAAATTCCCATTCAGTAAAAGGTTCGTTGTAAGATTCTGGCTCACAAGTGGTGAAACATAAGCTGAGAGCTTCAGCCTGCTGTTTTTGATGAAAGAAAGCAGCTGGATAGGAGGCTGACGCTGATGCCACTGCAAAATGGGTCACAAGAAGTTCTGCGAGAACTAATGGGTCCGTACAAATGCCATCTGGGAGGTGAAGGCCTGGGAGGGTGGACTGCCGATGGCAACCTTGGAGAGAGCGAAGTGTAGCCCATACCCGTGACAGAGGGACAGTGGAACCAAGGGAAGAAACGAATCGTTCCCAACATATCCGCTTGCTCTGTTTGATTAAATAATGGGCTTTAGCGTGAAGGCATCTAAAGGTAGTAAGGCTGGCTATGGATGGGTGCCTCTTAAAGTGTTGCAAAGCTCAACGGCGATCATGGAAGGCAATGGCAATGGCCATACTCCACCACGGGACTTGCCGGCAACGAAATGGTCCAGATGAGCGTGGGACAGCACTGCTGGAAGGAGGGTCTACTTACCAGCACATTGGACATAGCCCTCTAGCACATGGCTGCCCCCTCCAGTGGGAGGATCCACCACTCTGTGAGGTTTGTGGGATGCCACTTTCAGTTCAGCATATTGTGGCACTTGTGTCCCATATACTGATATTAGGGTAGTCCTCAGTCTCAATGGAGAACTGCCCACCATCCTCGCACATACTGGCTCCAGTGTTACATGGGTGGACGAGGGGGGAGAGGAGACTTTAATGCATTATAAACTTCTCAGCATGTCAAAATAGTCTTTTCTGGTTTTTATCATGTTGAGCTTCTCCGTGTGTTTGTTTATATTCAGATTTTCACTTGGCACTCAGCGTCAGAGTGTTGGTGTACGAATGATTTGGGTGTTAATAAAAGACACTGACACATGTAACTGCTATTTATTGGTAGTTTCTTCCTACAATGTGTATTATCTGGGTGTGTACAGGATGCCTACAGCAGCAGCTGGAGTAGCTCACAAGGCACAGTGTGCTGGAAGGAGAATGCTTCATCCACTATACATTTTTTTTTGCTCCCAGGGCAGTTTAGTTCCTTCACTTTATCTTTGTGGTTTCTGTAGCCTCACTTCTGCTTTATTCAGAACTTCAGTCTCCATTCAGTTTACTCTGTCCGTATTATGTTATCAGTAGATTGTACATTTCATTCAGTATGTTGTGTAACTCTTTCTCACTTCTTCTGAGAATAGCGATGCCAGCAGTGTATCTCACCATTGATATCCTTCCATCCTGAATCTTAGGCCCACTCACAAACCTCTCTAAGCTCCATCACAGATTTTTCAGTGCACAGATTGAACAGCATGGAAGAAAGCTCACATCCTTGTCTTTAGAGGAGGCCACATGACACTTGAACTTAGTGTGTTTTTATATTTGTTACATGAAATTTGAATCTCAAATTCAGTTGGCAAAATCAGTTCAATGCAACACTCAAAACGTCTAGAGACAATAAAGTTTGAAGTTCTCTGAGCTCCTTTAATAAGTTGAAGTGAGGTCCCTTCTTTTTGGCAGGTCATGTGACTGTGTAGTAGAATGCTTGCCTACTCTGTGTTTGGCACAAGTTCAATCCCTAGCTCTGCTCAAATTTTAGACAAATTTGCATGTTGTTGTTGTGGTCTTCAGTCCTGAGACTGGTTTGATGCAGCTCTCCATGCTACTCTATCCTGTGCAAGCTTTTTCATCTCCCAGTACCTACTGCAACCTACATCCTTCTGAATCTGCTTAGTGTATTCATCTCTTGGTCTCCCTCTACGATTTTTACCCTCCACGCTGCCCTCCAATACTAAATTGGTGATCCCTTTATGCCTCAGAACATGTCCTACCAACCGATCCCTTCTTCTGGTCAAGTTGTGCCACAAACTTCTCTTCTCCTCAATCCTATTCAATACTTCCTCATTAGTTATGTGATCTACCCATCTAATCTTCAGCATTCTTCTATAGCACCACATTTCGAAAGCTTCTATTCTCTTCTTGTCCAAACTATTTATCGTCCATGTTTCACTTCCATACATGGCTACACTCCATACGAATACTTTCAGAAATGACTTCCTGACATTTAAATCAATACTGGATGTTAACAAATTTCTCTTCTTCAGGAACGCTTTCCTTGCCATTGCCAGCCTACATTTTATATCCTCTCTACTTCGACCATCATCAGTTATTTTGCTCCCCAAATAGCAAAACTCCTTAACTACTTTAAGTGCCTCATTTCCTAATCTAATTCCCTCAGCATCACCCGACTTAATTAGACTACATTCCATTATCCTTGTTTTGCTTTTGTTGATGTTCATCTTATATCCTCCTTTCAAGACACTGTCCATTCCATTCAACTGCTCTTCCAAGTCCTTTGCTGTCTCTGACAGAATTACAATGTCATCAGCGAACCTCAAAGTTTTTATTTCTTCTCCATGAATATTAATACCTACTCCGAATTTTTCTTTTGTTTCCTTTACTGCTTGCTCAATATACAGATTGAACAACATCGGGGAGAGGCTACAACCCTGTCTTACTCCCTTCCCAACCACTGCTTCCCTTTCATGTCCCTCGACTCTTATAACTGCCATCTGGTTTCTGTACAAATTGTAAATAGCCTTTCGCTCCCTGTATTTTACCCCTGCCACCTTTAGAATTTGAAAGAGAGTATTCCAGTCAACATTGTCAAAAGCTTTCTCTAAGTCTACAAATGCTAGAAACGTAGGTTTGCCTTTCCTTAATCTTTCTTCTAAGATAAGTCGGAAGGTCAGTATTGCCTCACGTGTTCCAGTGTTTCTACGGAATCCAAACTGATCTTCCCCGAGGTTGGCTTCTACTAGTTTTTCCATTCGTCTGTAAAGAATTCGTGTTAGTATTTTGCAGCTGTGACTTATTAAGCTGATAGTTCAGTAATTTTCACATCTGTCAACACCTGCTTTCTTTGGGATTGGAATTATTATATTCTTCTTGAAGTCTGAGGGTATTTCGCCTGTTTCATACATCTTGCTCACCAGCTGGTAGAGTTTTGTCAGGACTGCCTCTCCCACGGCCGTCAGTAGTTCCAATGGAATATTGTCTACTCCGGGGGCCTTGTTTCGACTCAGGTCTTTCAGTGCTCTGTCAAACTCTTCACGCAGTATCGTATCTCCCATTTCATCTTCATCTACATCCTCTTCCATTTCCATAATATTGTCCTCAAGTACATCGCCCTTGTATAGACCCTCTATATACTCCTTCCACCTTTCTGCTTTCCCTTCTTTGCTTAGAACTGGGTTTCCATCCGAGCTCTTGATATTCATACAAGTCGTTCTCTTATCTCCAAAGGTCTCTTTAATTTTCCTGTAGGCAGTATCTATCTTACCCCTAGTGAGATACGCCTCTACATCCTTACATTTGTCCTCTAGCCATCCCTGCTTAGCCATTTTGCACTTCCTGTCGATCTCATTTTTGAGACGTTTGTATTCCTTTTTGCCTGTTTCACTTACTGCATTTTTATATTTTCTCCTTTCATCAATTAAATTCAATATTTCTTCTGTTACCCAAGGATTTCTACTAGCCCTCGTCTTTTTACCTACTTGATCCTCTGCTGCCTTCACTACTTCATCCCTCAAAGCTACCCATTCTTCTTCTACTGTATTTATTTCCCCCATTCCTGTCAATTGCTCCCTTATGCTCTCCCTGAATCTCTGTACAACCTCTGGTTCTTTTAGTTTATCCAGGTCCCATCTCCTTAAATTCCCACCTTTTTGCAGTTTCTTCAGTTTTAATCTACAGGTCATAACCAATAGATTGTGGTCAGAGTCCACATCTGCCCCTGGAAATGTCTTACAATTTAAAACCTGGTTCCTAAATCTCTGTCTTACCATTATATAATCTATCTGATACCTTTTAGTATCTCCAGGGTTCTTCCATGTATACAACCTTCTGTCATGATTCTTAAACCAAGTGTTAGTTATGATTATGTTGTGCTCTGTGCAAAATTCTACCAGGCGGCTTCCTCTTTCATTTCTGTCCCCCAATCCATATTCACCTACTATGTTTCCTTCTCTCCCTTTTCCTACACTCGAATTCCAGTCACCCATGACTATTAAATTTTCGTCTCCCTTCACAATCTGAATAATTTCTTTTATTTCATCATACATTTCTTCAATTTCTTCGTCATCTGCAGAGCTAGTTGGCATATAAACTTGTACTACTGTAGTAGGTGTGGGCTTCGTATCTATCTTGGCCACAATAATGCGTTCACTATGCTGTTTATAGTAGCTTACCCGCATTCCTATTTTCCTATTCATTATTAAACCTACTCCTGCATTACCCCTATTTGATTTTGTGTTTATAACCCTGTAGTCACCTGACCAGAAGTCTTGTTCCTCCTGCCACCGAACTTCACTAATTCCCACTATATCTAACTTCAACCTATCCATTTCCCTTTTTAAATTTTCTAACCTACCTGCCCGATTAAGGGATCTGACATTCCACGCTCCGATCCGTAGAACGCCAGTTTTCTTTCTCCTGATAACGACATCCTCTTGAGTAGTCCCCGCCCGGAGATCCGAATGGGGGACTATTTTACCTCCGGAATATTTTACCCAAGAGGACACCATCATCATGTAATCATACAGTAAAGCTGCATGCCCTTGGGAAAAATTACGGCTGTAGTTTCCCCTTGCTTTCAGCCGTTCGCAGTACCAGCACAGCAAGGCCGTTTTGGTTATTGTTACAAGGCCATATCAGTCAATCATCCAGACTGTTGCCCTTGCAACTACTGAAAAGGCTGCTGCCCCTCTTCAGGAACCACACATTTGTCTGGCCTCTCAACAGATACCCCTCCGTTGTGGTTGCACCTACGGTACGGCTATCTGTATTGCTGAGGCACGCAAGCCTCCCCCCCAACGGCAAGGTCCATGGTTCATGGGGGGGAAGCATGGAAGAAAGCTCACATCCTTGTCTTTAGAGGAGGCCACATGACACTTGAACTTAGTGTGTTTTTATATTTGTTACATGAAATTTGAATCTCAAATTCAGTTGGCAAAATCAGTTCAATGCAACTCTCAAAACGTCTAGAGACAATAAAGTTTGAAGTTCTCTGAGCTCCTTTAATAAGTTGAAGTGAGGTCCCTTCTTTTTGGCAGGTCATGTGACTGTGTAGTAGAATGCTTGCCTACTCTGTGTTTGGCACAAGTTCAATCCCTAGCTCTGCTCAAATTTTAGACAAATTTGCATATTTATTGGATATCCCATGGAGCATAATATACGTGAAGATGAAAACAAATTTAATTTTTAATGGTTTTCTTTAATTTAAGGAATCTTTTAGAACATATCAGTAATTCTTTTATAAAAGATCAGTAATTTCAAAAGTATATTTGCAATGAAATATTTTGTGTGTGATATGTAATTATAATTTGGAGGTGTGCATTTTTGATAAAAATAGCAACTCGATATGATACCTTGCAGATACCTGCTGATTTTTATATTTAAATGGCTTAGTGATTCAAAGTGAATGGAAAAAAGGGAAATAATGAAAAAAACAATGCCTGAAATGAGATGCAAACCAATAATTACCAGCCTTGCACACTGAATTTTTTTCTATTTTTGTGTATTTTAAGTTTACGGAACTGCTAGTAGCACAGGAACCTTTATTTAAAAATTTGCAATAGGTGGGATTTGAACCTGCAACACCTACATGGTACATGAGCATCCTACTGCATGACCTATTGACAGAAAGGGACCTCACTATACATATTAAAGGCAGTCGGAAAACTTAAAAGTAGATTTTCTTGAGAATTATTGAGAAGTGCATTGAATTATTTTGGGAAATTAATAATGGATTTCAGGACATTACTTATATTAAACATAAAAAATTGCAAAAACTCATTCACCACACTGTTCCCTTGTTAGACCATTTTAATTGGAGCACTTCATTCTTGGTGTTCCATTCTTACTGTTTCTTCTAGGTTGTTGTACATGTTGCCTCCATATGCTAATTGTATGTCATTTTATGACCAATGAGGGGCTTCATCTGCATATCACATATCTGGGGAACTTGCGTGCATGTGTGCCCGTAGTGGTGAAGCATGATGTGTCATTCTGAGAATGAGAGGTCCACTTCTCTCCTCTCTGCTGGCCAAAGGAAGATGTTCATGAGTTAAGGTAGTTGCCAAGCAGCAAGCACCGCACTTTCAGGAGGTGTTTCACACTCTGTGTAGATCGGAGTGGTACTGATCCTGTGCTGCCGGAGAGGCAATTCACGAATGGGCACTTCTACATGCTGTGTCGAGTACTTCTGCTCTGTGATGCTATGGATGAAGTTCATGGAGAAAATGTGACTGCAGTGACATCCACGAAATGCTTGCCATGATACAATAGATGTATATTCTCTTGTCTGACTGGAATAGATGCAGATATTGTCCATCTGTCATCTAAAATTGTATGTTACAAGCAATACACAGAGTTCAAACTATCTTGGCGTCTTACTACAGTGGACACACTGAGCAGCAGAAATCTATTTCAGCATGTTTTGACACAAAAGGAAAAGTAGTGAGCTCAGAAGAGCTGATCCACACAGATAAGCAGAACCTTTTCAGTACATGAAATGTGGTGACTAATATACATACTGCAATTACTTTGAAGAATTAACCTATGAAAATTCTACTGATTGACTAACTGATTTTTACCTATCAGCACCTATCACCAAGAAACTTCTTCTTCTTCTTTTCCTTCAGCTTTTGTCCCGCATTCCTGTGGGATCCGCTACATGGGTCCATTGTCTGCATTTTGCTCTATCACGGGCTGTAATCTGGGTGTCTGGGTGGATGTTCATGTATTTAAGGTCTTTATGAATCGTATCAGCTCAATGTTGCTTAGGTCATCCTTTGAGTCTTCTGCCGATGACTTCAAGTGTCTAACTCACTCTGGCAACAGAGTCATCACCGGCCTGTAAAAGCTACCCACACCATTGAAGATGACTCTAACGCATCTTGTCTTGGATCAGTGCAACACCAAACTGTTTCCTAATGCTGTTATTGGAAACATGATCTAACTTAGTGTGGCCCACTGTCCACCTTAGCATCTTTGTTTCCATTACACTGAGGTGGCGTTCTGTCTCTACTGTAGTTGGCCAGCACTCGCAACCATACAAGGCAACTGGTCAAATGACAGATAATTTAAAATCAAAAATCTATTGCACTTTCATCCTGTGGTTGAAAATGACTCTGATTGTTGTTTGCCATTTCATCCAGGCTTCCAGAGTTGTGGTGTTGACCTCTTCGGTGAGGTGGTCATCAACAGGGATCGTGAAACCAAGGTACTTAAACTTACTCACACGAGTCAGATATTCACCATTAATCAAGATCGTTCCCATTTCATGTCCATCTGATATAATGTACTTGGTTTTCTTCAAATTAAGGCACAAACTGTGTTGCACCACCTGGTCACTCCATTTTTGAGTCTGGCTCTGCAGATCAAGCTTCTTTTCTGCTGCCAGTATCACATCGTCAGCATAAAGAAGGGACCATGATAATGGCAGGTGCAGGTCAGCTGTCACGGTGTCCTATCACTGGGAAACATTTCACATAAATACGTTACAATGTGCATCTGGAGGAGAATATTCAACTTAGTTATTAATTACTTACATATTGCCATCACAAAGGCTCTCCTTTAAGGCTAAAGTCATTAGTAGTATGATACATCAAGATGTGTGAATTTCTGTACATAATAGTCTATGTTTTCTCTAATAATTCTCTAATTCTTCACTATCAAAATACTATTTAATTCAATAAAACTTAACAATAGCTACAAATGTGAGCAGATAGGAAGAAAGAAATATAGACAAAAATAATCAAACATAAACAAAAAGTAAAACTCTATTAAGTAGCTTCTTAAATAAATTTCTCAAGGTACTTTCCATTTGTGCTACCTGTGTACATCTTTGAGTTTTGCCTGCACTGAGTGGAAAAAATGACTACAATTAAGTCATTTGTAATTAACTGTCCTGTTGTTACCTCATTTGGCAGCAGCATTGTTGCCATTGTTGTTACAACCAATAACTGACGTATTCCAGAATGAAATTTTCACTCCACAGTGGAATGTATGCTAATATGAAACTTCCTGGCAGATTTGACCTGTGTGCCAGACTGAGACTCGAACTTGGGGCCTTTGACTTCCTAATATGCCAGAAAGCTTTGTATCAGCACACACACTGCTGTAGAGTGAAAATTTCATTCTGGAAACATCCCCCAGGCTGTGGCTAAGCCATGTCTCCACAGTGTCCTTTCTTCCAGCAGTGCTAGTTCTGCAAAGTCTGCAGGAGAGTTTCTGTGAAGTTTGGAAGGTAGGAGGCAAGGTACTGGCAGAATTAAAGCTGTTCAGGAGGGTCGTGTGTCATGCCTGGGTAGCTCAGTTGGTAGAGCACTTGCCCGCAAAAGGCAAAGGTTCTGAGTTCAGGTCTCAGCCCGCCACAGTTTTAATATGATATGAAGTTTCAACTAAAGTATTTATATTAAGGCTGATTTGCAACTGAATATGATATCATTTATGGACATTAGAAAATATTTCACTCATCATGCAGAGAGAGAGAGAGAGAGAGAGAGAGAGAGAGAGAGAGAGAGAGAGAGAGTGTGTGTGTGTGTGTGTGTGTGTGTGTGTGTGTGTGTGTTTTCGAGCACTACTGCCATCCTTTCATAGTACCTCCTTATTCATGTATTGTCTCTCATCCATCTCCTCTATTCTGCAGTTCTTACTAACAACCATATTTATATATGCAGTAACTTCTCAGAACTCATTTAGTTCATTGCTAAAAATAATGTCTGTGAAGGAGAATGTAACAATGTGGTGCATGCCCCCAGCAGCAGGCATGCCCTTGCACGACCTACACAACATCCGGGCACAGCTGGAAGCAGCAGCCACAGATGGTGACAGCAGTGTAGACCTGAATGGTAACATCACCAATGGCATACCCAGGTATCTAGGAGTGGCTCCAGGAGAGCATCCCACAGACAATAGATGCAATGGCCTCCAGGAACCTTGGTGAGGGTGTGGGATGGTGCTGACAGAGTGTGAAAAATTTCCATTCCTTGTCGTGCCTACCATCTCCCCTGAAAATCATAATGTCACCAGTGGTACATTAGGATATGGAATAAGTGTGTGTGTGTGTGTGTGTGTGTGTGTGTGTGTGTGTGTGTGTGTGTGTGCGCGTGTGTGTATGAGTGATTTAGTACACACACACACAGAGAGAGAGAGAGAGAGAGAGAGAGAGAGAGAGAGAGAGAGTTGCTACTCATGGGTAGTCTATTCCCACAACATATAATATGAATAATGCCAGATATAATTTGCAACCTCGGAATATATAGTATATGCATTTGTACTTATGCTCTGCTTCGTCACATACAAGTACACTGCCGATGGGTCAGTACCTAACTGCTCACACCCTAATGTCTTCCATTAACAGTTGTGGATGACTTGTGCAGTTATCATACGGGACACACTTCATAATTCACACATGGGATTTTACCCCTGCAACTGTCACTGTTTGTCCTCTCCTGAATACACTTCTCATCTTCCTTGTTTGGTGTCGATCACAACTGTTTGTAGCCTTTCCACGAGATGCCAAACTGTAACTCTGTGATTTGTGATTTGTGTGCCAATAACAAGAAAATGATGAATTAATCAATAAAAAAAACAAGAGTATCATAAAGGGAATCAAACTGGGTTTTTAGGACTAATTATTTCATGTTTCATTGATTTGTATCTGCATTTTGCAAAAGCATGATGATTATTCTTTTGATATCACCACCTTATTTTCGACAGAACTGTTCCAGTTTCCCATTGTCACCATTTACAATTTATTGTAAAAAGGTTTGAACTTTAGATAAATCCTTCCAATTGCAATATATTTGAAAGTAAGAATATCACCCTGTTCAGAAAATTTCAGGCAGCAACTTTATCAACACAGATTTTAAAAATGTGATCGAATAAAAATGGGATGCTTGAAATCATATCTTCATTAATAACTTTTTAACCATTTAAATTTATGAGATTTTTTTTCTGAAACAAAAACAGCAGGTCTCTCAAACTGACAAGGTTGTTGGATATTAGGCTTCAATTCTGACCAGTCTGTTTTTGGTTAGCAGTAAATTTGATATTGGACTGGGCTGTTTTGTTTAAGGGGAAAAAACAACTGGGGTCATACACACCCAAGTCAAAACCATAGAACCTGAAGACAGAGAGGAGTCAAAAAATGAATACACATCAATCCCAATCAATGTAAGAGAAGTCAGCTAAAAATAGGGACTTGGAGAAAGGTCTATAAAGTACACCAAAGAGAAACAGAGGTCAAGAACTAAAAATTAAATGGCCTTCACCATAAAAACTAAAATGAGGTCGACAACTCGGCAAGTAACTCAGATGGCAAACCCAAGTGGAAATGTAAACAGTTAAAATAAATGGGAATTCCATCAGGAAATGGCAGACACTTAAAACTTGGGTGCAACAACTGCAATAGATGGCAAAATTGTCAAGAAAAAGGAAGCTGGAGGTGCCCAACAGGATACAGGCCATTATAGGGTTAATGGTGATGGCAAAGAGGATGACACTCGTGATAGAACACTGAGGCACACCAGTTTCCTGGATAAAGGTGTCTGACAAGGCAGAACCCACACGCACCTTGAAAACTTTGTCTTTTAAAAATTCCTGAAGGAGATGGGGCAGGGGGCCACTGGAGCCCCATGTGTAAAGAGTTCAGAGGATACCAGTTCTCCGGTAGTTGTTGTAGGCATTCTCCAAATCAAAAAATATGGCAACAGTCGGGTACTTCCACAGAAAACCATTCATGGCATGGGTGGACAAAGTAAGTAGATTGTCAACTGCAGAACGGCATGCTCGAAGTCCACACTGTGCAGTCATCAGAATGTATGATTCATGCTCAGCTGGTATGCTGGCTTGAATCTCGCAAATTACTATCATGGGGCAGTAGTTGGAAGGATGGTTTTTGTCCTTACTGGCCTTAGGTATAAGTATGACAGTGGCTTCACACCAACATCTGGGAAATGCGCCCTCTGCCAGATGTGGTTGTACGTTTGAACGAAAAAATACTTGAACACAACAGAAAGGTTCTGCAACATCTGCAATGTCTGGCCCTGCGGAGGAAGATTGGGATGAACTGAGAGCATGATCCCCCATAGTAAAGCCGACATTGTGGCACTCACGATTCTGAGAAGAGAAAGGTATTGCCAGGCCGCCTCCACCCATTTCCGATGGAGGAAGGCAGGGTGATAGTGGGAAGATCTCGAAATTTCAGCAAAATGGGGACCCAAGGTATTGGAGATAGTAGCAGGCATTCTCATTGTAGACCCTATTGCTGTTAGGCTGGAAATTGGCGAATGGATCTTGGTCCCAGAGAGCTGTCAGAGGTTGGTCCACACAACAGAGGCAGGGGTAGAACTGTTAAAAGAACTAGTACATGAAATCCAGCTAGCTTTTTTAATATCCCAAAGAACACAACAACACTGCGCATACATCTGATTATAATGAATGCCATTGTACTCATAGGATGACAATTAATAATTCGGAGAGCACGTGTCAGCACATGAATTGCATTGACACATATCTCAGACCACCAATGGACTGGGACAAGGTGTGGTAAAGAGGAGGTGAGAGGAATGGAACATTCTTACAGCAGCCTTAGTAAGCTCCCACTTGGGTGTGCATGTAGGTACGATAGGATTCAGTAATGGATGGCACATGGGAAATGGTTGCCTGAGTAGGTTTCAGAAAGTACAGACCATTCAAGATGATGGGCAAGCTGGGCAGTGCACAAGGATACATTCAAATGGGAATAGGTGTGTGAGGAATCAGAAAGGAATGTGGGTGCTCCAGTCTTTATTTTGTTTTATTTATTTATTTATTTATTTATTTTTGATTATGGTTTTAGGGTGCAAAACAACCATTGTAAAAAAGTACCCATTCTGTGGCTTATTGGATGATAAAAACAAGAATGTAAATCAAGAGGAATTGGAGTGAAACTGAAGCAGAAGGGGAAACTAAAAACGGAAGGAGACCTGAGAAAAGTGCTATTGAAGGGGGGTTGTTTTTCCTGAAGAGAGCTTCAAATGACTGATGTCATCTCACTAACATTTATAGACTCAAGGACAGGATCGGTGGAGTGCACATCATCTGCTAAAACAGAATATATATCAGGCGACAGCTGCAAACAGGTGCATAGCAGATTAAAGTAGCACTACTGAAGTAAAAGGTATCTCACCATCCATGATTGAGTAGGGACAAAGCGGGAGAGGAGCACCACTCAAAAGATGTCAGTAGCTAAAAAGACAGTGCCCAATCTGGAGTCTAGTTAAAATTACCTCCTCCCAATGACGAGGCTGCAAGGAAGAGGTACAAGAACAGAGAAGAGGTTTAATGTCCCATAATTTATTATCCTGGAGTGCGGACCAGCGTGTGCGCCATAAAAGAGCAACACGATGACATAAAATGCTCTGTAGATTGGCAAAGGGAACCATGCGAACAGTGGGCCAAGGGAGAGAGACTGCAGCCTTTGCCGCTATATCGGCTGCCTCATTTCCACATATACCAACATACTCTGGGATCCAGAGGAATGCCACATAGGTGCCCTCCAAGTAGTGCAAGTGGAGGCAGTCCTGAGTCTGGTGGACCGGAGGGTGAATGGGATAAAGGGCTTGGAAGTTGAGAAGAGAGCTGAGAAAATCCAAGCATATAATATTCTGTATTCCTAGATGGTGACGAATTTATTGGACAGCATGGTGAACAGCATAAAGCTCCGCAGTAAAAACTGAACACTTGTCAGGAAGCAGAAATCTAATCAGGGTGTCACCAAGAATATAGGCACTCCTGACACCAAATGTGGTCTTGGAGCCGTCATTGTAAATAAATGTGGCATCCTCTATTTGTGTGCCTAGAGCAGCAAATGCCCGATGATAAACTATAGGGGGGGTACTATCATTGGGAAGCTGAAAAAGGTCATGGAGGAGGCAGGTCTGGGGGTGAAGCCAAGGTTGTGTCGTACCCCCATTTCTGTAGAAAATTTTAGGAAATTGGAAGGAGAGTGAATGTAGCAGTTGACAGAAGTGGACTCCCGGTGGTGGTAGTAAAGAGGAAGGGCTGCCTGCATACTCTAAATCCAAGGAGACATCTAAAAAATGGCATAGGTCAGATGAGCAATTATGGAAGACAAATGACAAGTGCAATGACTCAGAAGGACAGCTCGCCGAGTTGACAGCAGATGTTCAGTAGTCTCAGAGTAAAGGCTCTCCACACAGCTAGTGTAAAAAGCTCCAGACACTAAATGCAATCCATGGTGGTGGACGGAGTCTAGATGCCAAAGAATAGATGGCTGTGCACAGGCATAAACTATGCTTTCATAGCCGAATTTCGAATGCATTTAGTCATGATAGAGAGGAAGGAGGACCACTCGGTCAACTCCCAGGAGATACCACTCAGAACATGGAGGATGTGAGGGATTGCAGACAGCAATCCAAATGATATGACACAGCAGTTTTCTGTCAAACTTAAGTCCCAAGAATTTGGCGATGTCCCCAAATGGAAGGTCAACAGGGCGTAGATGTAGGGAAGGCATATAATACTCCGTACGATGCCAATAATTTGCACAGAAAGTCTTACTGCGAGAAAATTGGAAGTCGGTTTCAATGCTTCATGAGTAGAGGCGATCGAGACATCCTTGAAGATGTTGTTCAAGAAGGCTGATCCATTGAGAGCTGTAGTAAATTGCAAAAGCATCGACAAAGAGGGAGCCCAAGACATCAGGAAGAAGATAATCCATAATTGGATTTATGGCTTTGGCAAACAGTACAACACTTAGCACAGAGCCATGGGGCACCCCGTTTTCTTGGAAGAAAGTGCGGTATAGAGAAAAGTTCACCTGCACCTTAAATGTGCACTCTGACATAAATTCATGGATGAAAAGGGATGGCCAGCCTCGAAAGCCAGAAGAGCACAGTATGCAGAGGATGCCTGTTTTTCAACAGGTATCATAAACCCTCTGCAGATCAATAAATATTGTTACTGTTTGGCGTTTTCTGAGAAATTCGTTCATGATGTAAGTGATGAGAGCAAAAATATGGTCAATTGCAGAACAATGCTTTCAGGAACAGCATTGGGCAGGTGTTAAAAGGTTTTGGGACCCCAGCCACCAGCCTAAATGGCAATCTACCATATGCTCCAAAATCTTACATACACTACTTGTGAGAGAGATTGGGTGATAGATAGAGGGGAAATGCTTTTACTTTCAAGGTTTTGGAACAGGAATAATGATAGCTTCCAGCCAACTTCTGGGAAAGGTACTGTCAACCTGAAGTCAGTTATAAAGGTGAAGGAGGTAGCACAAACTAGGGTATGATAGGTGCAGCAACATTAGGACATGGATAGCATCCAGTTCCAGAGCAGCGGGGAGAAGGAGAATGCATGTATGAGTTCCAGCATAGAATAAAAGGCTTTGTAGCTTTCATGATTTTCATATAAAAAAGTAAGAGGTCACTATTCTGCTACCAAATTCTTTGAGAGAAAGGCTGGTGAGTAATTAGAAAAGTTTGAAATATGAGCAAAGTATTGACACAATGAGTTAGAGATTACGACTGTGTCTACTAAGGTATCCTGCGCGACAGTTAGTTGAGAGATCCGGAACTAACTGGATGTTCCAGATAGCCGTCAGAATCTCTCATTGACTTTTGACAGTTGCTTTCATTTCACATAATTTCTGTTTGACAGCAGGACCGAGACTACGTTTAAAATGACTGTGCAAAATTCTCTGCTTTCTCAGTGACTTCCTAACATGTTTATTGAACCAAGGTGGATCCTTTCGCACTCCTATATTTTTTCTAGGCACATATTTCTCTAGCACATGGTGGACAATACATTTAAATTCTGACCAAAGATGCTCAATAACTTTGTGTCCTGTGGTGAACGCTTGGAGCTGATTATGAAGATATTCATTAATGACACTTTTATTTGCTTTCCCAAAAAAGAAGTCTCTATTATGCTGTTTCTCCGTGTTTTTTTTTTTTTTTTTTTTTTTTTTTGCATCCACTGACATAAAAGCCACAACGAATTTATGGTCATTAATACCTTCTTCTAGATTAACTTCCTCAAAAAGATCAGTTCTGTTTGTTGCCAAGGTATCTAATATGTTCCCGTCTCAAGTTGGTTTTCTAATCAACTGCTCAAGGTTTTATGTTGAGAGGGCACTTAGAATAATTTCACACGAGTCTTTGCTTCTGCCCCTGTGATAAACATGTAATTTTCTGTCAATAGACACCAGATTAAAGTGTCCACCTAAAACTAATGGATAATTTGGATATTTATTTCCTATATGCTCAAGATTTTCCCTGAAATTTTCTGCAACGTTTGTTGTGGATGCTGGTGGTCTATAAAAACATCCTAATACAATAGTCACTCCTTGTCTGATTGACAGCTTTATCCAGGCTATTTCAGTCTGACTCAGTATTGATCTCAACTGCATTTAAACAGCTTTTAACGGCAATGAACACACCACCTCCATAGCATCAGTCCTATCCTTCCTAAGCATTGTCCAATCTGAGTTCAAAATTTCACTGCTATTTATGTCTGGATTCACCTAGCTTTTGGTACCTAATACAATATTGGCATTTCTACTGATTATTTCAGAGAGTATTACGGGAATCTTGCTACAGACACTTAAGCAATTTACCAACATTAGATTTAGCGTATTTAAATCTTTTGGAATGACCTGTTTACGCCAACTAACAATTTTTACAGTTGGCACTCCCGCATCAGTGTTACGAACTGGTAATTTTTCAGGCCAACGATTTGTTTCCCATGGGAAGGAACCAATTCCAAAAACTTCCATGTGCATGCCACAAGTATTGTGCTACCCGTGTAGCTGATTCCTGTGTGTAGTGCACCCCTGATCTATCAAGGGGAGTCCTACAATCATCCACCCCATAGTGTAGGTCAAGGAATCTACAACAATTTTCATCACAGAGGCGACATAGCCTCCGGTTTGATTCTCCACTCCACTCCAAACCAGAGGACTTCAGTCCACCCTGGGTACAATGGTGCAAATCATCAGCTCGGCTTCCACTCTTCGAAAGATGGAGAGCTCCTACACCAATTTAGCTAGCTGTCGAAAGGACCCAAGGATTTCCTCGGAACCCTGATGACTGGCACCGTTGGTGCCAACACGTGCAACAATCTGTAGGTGTCTGCACCTCACACACTCGATAGCCACTGGAAGAGCCTCTTCCACATTCTGGACAAGGCCCCCCCTGCAAGCACATTGAGTAAATGTTGGACTTCTTCCCCACCCTAGCTGCTATGTTCCTGAGGAGCAACACGACCAGCATAATTTTGGAGCTCCCAATAACTAACAAACCCCTATCCCCACGTGACCGTCTGGATCTTGCCGAAGGAGTGGCCACTATCCTGGCAAAAGATGCATTCTGATCCAGCTCAGCGAACCCCCCCCCCCCCCCCCCCCTCTACGCAACAAGCATCAGATGGCACACGGAATCTATTAGCAAAGTGCACGGAATTTGGCAGGACCCTGCATCCCCTGTGCAGCCTTCACCTCGAGGCAAGATAGGTAGACACAATTCGCCATCCACACTGAAGTGAGTGAAGTGAGAGCTGGCCAGCTGGCTCAGTCGCACCTGAGGTCGGCTCAATGACGTCCCCCCTGCACATCTAGTACAGCAGAGGTTGCCCAGGGCACCCCATCACCACCCACAGGACGAGGTGGCACTACAGACCCTGTCGACTGTGGCCACGAGGTCCACAAAAATGTCGGCTCTCTCGTGCTATCAGTCTGTGAAGTCCAATGCAGAGAAACAGTTGGCAGTGCGTACTACCGACACGGGGGCCGGCCGGGCCGAGGCATCACGTGGCGACACAGTCTAAGAGGATCTTCGAGTCAGCAAAGGAGAAGACCGCACGCCTCTGTTGGACTACTTCGAGCCTCACCAGTTAGCAGAGGAAGACAAGAGTGGTGTTTGGCTGGAGGGAAAAGGAAGTTTTGACGGGAGTTCTCCTCCCGACCTTTCCGGTCTGCCAGTTGTGTAGCAAGCGGCTTTGCCTCTCGAGGCGAGAATCTGATGGTGCGTCGCACAGCCAGACAGGGTGACGGTAATGTTACCTTGACACTGGGCAATTTCACAAACTCAGATTGTATTTGAGGTCGCACTTCTGCATGGCCATGTCCTTCATGAACAAGGGATAATAAGAACAGAACTAAAAGTGCCAGATGGGAGAACGTAGGGTTTGTGACTAACCAATAACTTGAGCCATTGCATTTGTCCACCTCCTTCTCCCCTCTGTATCAGGCAGCCCGGTGTTCATCCCTAACATTTGGCTGGGTGTCAGAAAGATGTTTCGGTGTCATTGAAATGATGACACTAATAGCAGTGCATCAGGTTTGGAATGTACAGTCAGACTGTAATAAATTCATAGCCTGCCCTGATCTCATTCTGAAGCACCACTCTATCAAAGGTGAGAATAATAGCGCTTGAGGGCACTAAGGAGGAATCTACCTTTAACCTCATCTGACGGACGGGAATGACACCCTGATCAGAGAGATAAGACCGGATTTTGACCTTGATCGGACTGTCGAGCGGCCTAGTATAATTAACACCGCTGGAAGAATTCAGAGTTCCGTGGGCCTTGACATGAACTGGATAGCCGCGGAAAAGTGAGGCAGTGAGCAATTATCATGCTCGAGAATCAGAAGTAGTCTACAAGAGCCAAGCACCATTCCACAAATGAAAGCAGGATTTTACAGGTTCGGTTAATGGCATCGACACCTTTCTGAATAATACATGGATTTGTCATTGAAGATGCCCAACACTTCAGTATGTGAGACCATGAGGAACCATGTTGCAGCTGGAAGGGTCTTTGAATCTTTAGTCTCATTCCATTTATGTTCTGTAGACGTTGATTTTGAAGACCATTGGCTCACTGCCAGGGAATCGCCACGATTGCCAGCATCTCCGTTTGTGCACTCGTCCCGACTGTGGGACCGCTTCAGGAGGGGGTGCATCCCCGAAGTTGACTGACTCCTCATGTCACACCTCCCAAACACCTGACAGATGGATAAATTGGCAATTTGGAAGGTAGCTGCTCAGGCAATCACACCTGTCTGGGCCCAATCTGTACCCAGTGGTATGTACGAACCCTACCTGTCGACCTAGGGCTGGGAATTATGCATCACCCAGTCACCTGTAATGTGTAAGATGTGGGGGGGGGGGGGGAGCCTTCAGGAGCACACAGGGAGGAGGAAGATGAAAAAGTGTGACCTCAAACGCCAAAGCGGAGAAACGGGAAGAGAAGGGGTGAGGATAATCAGATGGTAGCTGTCGAGGGAAGTTGAGTTCTTCCCAAGATTAAGGACAGGAATAACTATACCGTCTGGCCATTGTGATGGGAAAGCACCCGTGAGCCAAATGTCATTGAAAACCCTGAGGAGATGTTGCCTCTGGGGAACAACCATGTCTCGGATTATCTAACTGTGGACGGAATCCAAGTCTTGGGGCCATGTCTCTTTAAGAGGTAAGAGCCTGAAATAATTCTCATTCACTATAGGGTTCATTATAAGGCTCAGCATGGTGCGGGTTGAAACAGATGGGGGTCTGTTAAACATGGCACTTCTGCTGGAGAAATGTAACAGGATAGGAAGAGGACGCCGATGCCACTGTGAAGTGCATCGCGAGGTGTTCTGCGAGGACCGATTGATCATTCCACAGGGCATCTTGGAGGATAAGACACTGCAGAGTTGACTGACACTGGCGGCTCAGGAGGCTACGGAGCACAGACAAAACCTGCAACGGAGAGAGGTATGTCCCCAGGGAAGAAACAAAGTGCTCCCAGTATTCCTTTTTACTCTGCTTGATAATGTAATGAGCTTTGTTTTGAAGGCTGTGAGAAGAAAAGATGAAAACTGACCAAAAGTGGCACAATACATTTTTAGGACAAGGGATGGATATCAATTTCATTGTGAGTGATAAAGGAATTTATGAGCAAGTTATTGCTTGTTGCAATGAACGAAGAAATCATGTATGATAAGTTACCAACAGCTATTTCGACTCTTTGTAATTAATGGAAAAAATCATCCACTATCAGTTTCTTGTTAGTATTTGGCAACTGTTAGACAGTGGTTGTAGGTGTCACATAAATTGGTTTACCATTATTGGTTTGTCATGGTTTTTGTACTAACAAGGGGAGGCCACCAATTGTGAAATACAGATTCGATTCATACTGCGCATAATAAAAGCTCATGGCCAGAGGTGTAATGTGGCAAAGCACCAAGATGCACTTCTCAGCCATTGTTGAGAAAACGACAGTTAAAAGAAACCGTTGTGATGAAATACTCTCTATGATTAATAATTTTCTACAGCGTCGTGGCGCAGTGGTAAGTGCTCGGGTTCGTAATCCAAAGGTCGCCGGATCGAATCTCGCGCCACACAACTATTATTTGTTTTTTGTAATTCAAATGTGCACCCCCCCCCCCCCCCCCCCCCACACACACACACACACAGGGTGAGGTATGAGCAGCGGCAACTTGAAATTAGCAGAGGTGGGTAACAGGAAGAGAGGATACACTGAAGGGCAAGTTCCCATTTCCGGAGTTCTGACAGGTTGGTGTTAGTGGGAAGTATCCAGATAACCCGGACGGTGTAACACTGTGCCAAGATGTGCTGGCCGTGCACCAAGGCATGTTCAGCCGCAGGGCTATCCCCATTACCAACAAACACTGTCTGCCTGTGACCATTAATGCAAATGGACAGTTTGTTGCTGGTCATTCCCACATAGAAAGCTTCACAGTGTAGGCAGGTCAGTTGGTAAATCACGTGGGTGCTTTCACATGTGGCTCTGCCTTTGATTGTGTACACCTTCCGGGTTACAGGACTGGAGTAGGTGGTGGTGGGAGGGTGCATGGGACAGGTTTTTCACTGGGGGTGGTTACAAGGGTAGGAGCCAGAGGATAGGGAAGGTGGTTTGGGGATTTCATAGGGATGAACCAAGAGGTTACGAAGGTTAGGTGGACGGCGGAAAGACATTCTTGGTGGAGTGGGGAGGATTTCATGAAGGATGGATCCCATTTTAGGGCAGGATTTGAGGAAGTCATATCCCTGCTGGAGAGCCACATTCAGAGTCTGATCCAGTCGCGGAAAGTATCCTGTCACAAGTGGGGCACTTTTGGGGTTCTTCTGTGGGAGGTTGTGGGTTTGAGGGGATGAGGAAGTGGCTCTGGTAATTTGCTTCTGAACCAGGTCGGGAGGGTAGTTGTGGGATGTGAAAGCTGTTTTCAGGTTGTTGGTGTAATGGCAATCAGTTGCAACAATTATGCATATAATAAGTTGTTGAAAGTCGTTTGTTGTGGAAAAATAATACTCGAAATAAAATATAATATCACAAATAATATTAAAGTGGATACAATCTATTGAAAAGTTCGGTATACACTCGCACATAATTAACAATTAGTCACCAGAAGTAGCTGGAGTATCGCATGAACCTGAGTGATAGTTATCATAGAAACATGGAAAGCAGAAAACAGCACGACATTGAGCACATCTGATAAACGATGCGTTTTTCCAACAACAATTTTTTTTTAAATTATCTGTTGGGGTACACACCTGATTGACATTATGAAAAACTGTTCTATCATTCGTCAGGTTTGATGCATACCATGTGTATCGTATCATATTGGAAAAACTCGGAGAAGACAATTGGTGGTGGACGATGGATTGGATTTTTGTACAATCGTCTCTGGAGTTGATGTCACAGTTTTGCTCGATTAAAAAAGCACAATTTTGAAGGCACTTGATAAAATTTTTTATCTGTCGGTAAAAATACACATCACACGGTTGGACGAGAGGAGTGCACTTTCGAGGAATGACTTTTATAGTGCTTCTTATCATCCTGGAACATCTCATTGTATAGCGCTGGGTTCGTTTGCCCACCCCAATAGTTGATCAGAAGGAGAAATTCTTTCTTTTGTACGTATGGTTGCAAAGCATTACGCAAGAAGTCCATGAACAAACCCTTTGTTAGTTTTCTGGATTTGGAGGATGTAATAACAACCTTGGTATACTTCTTGGCGTACTCATCGACTGTCTTCTGTACTCTGGGTCCAAATGTACCTGTGGACTCTTGGAGGCACATGAAAACAAGAGGCAAGACTCGCCCAGACATTGTGATTGAATATTGTGCCGTATACGAATGCGTCACCTTGTTCATGTCGTCTCAGGCTACCAGGACAGCCTTTAACCTTTTTTGGCAAGAGTTCTGTTGAACGTGGACTGGTACTGGCACACTGACAAACAAGATAAAAAAATATCGTTTATATAAGAAATATCAGATTATCATATTCTATCATCATGTCATATGACATTTGTGAACAGCTCTTTACATAACTGTTTGATCAGTATTAATAATGAAATCTTTGTCAAAGTTAGTTATCAACGTTCGCAGCTGGATCCAAAATGTGTCCGCTGCGGCCAAAATTTCGTCTTGGGTAGCCGTCTCTTTCCGGGAAACAAATTTTGTGATTTTCCGTTGCCGAATCCCATGCTTCTTTTTAAATTCGGTGACCCATGTTTTTGAAGCTTTGAAGTTGAAATCTGGGAACTGACTTGCAGCGCCCAAGGCCCACTGCTGGAGGTTTCTGGTAGTAACTTTCTGGAAGTTTTGTTGAGCTCCTACGAAGCAATCATGCACCCATGAATCGATGGTACAATATTTATCAAATTTGCTACCGCCATGTTTGATTTGCTCTTCCCACCTGGATAAATAGCACATATTTGTCAAACAAGAGCACCCCTTTTTTTGTAGAGTTTCGAGACTCTAGCCTAGATCTTCTTTGGCCAGATTGACAGCTCTAATTTTGTAATCCAGAGAAATATAGTCGTACCCTTTTTTTTCTTCTCATCTGGCTTGTATTCGTCTGATGATTCGTTGGCAATGGGACTCGTTTTAACGTCTTCATAGGCATTATTATCATTGATTTCATTAATGTCTATAAGTTCCCCATCATGAACGGGGGTTTTTTTGGCGAGCATTTGCAGCGTATTCTGGAACATTTCTTCCCTAATTACCATGGCTTCTTCGTTGACTGATGATGACGATTCTGCTGAGATGCGATTCCTGTTATGAAGGAGGCTTTCAAAATACACCAACACATCTTTAAATTGTTGTTTCGCCACTTCGCTGTTTATAGAATCTATTTTGATCACATCACTATCATGCGAAGGGCCCGCATCGCTCTTCAATTGTACCGCTTCCACTTTTCCATTTGTTTAACAGGGTGTACCAAAGCACTCACATACGCACTGATTTTCAACAAAGTTATAAGTTGCGCTAGGGACTGCATGTACCATTTGAAGTTAGCTGGCAACTACGCTGTTATGCAGCGGCTCATTTTGGCCCATTCAACATCTGTCCTTCAAGTGTAACAATGGAGTTTACATTTCATACCTGCCACAGCAAATGTGTGTTCATGGGGTCTCTATTCTAATTTGAACGTTTAACTTTCACTATAAATATTCATTTTGGAATATCCGTTAACTACACTCCTGGAAATTGAAATAAGAACACCGTGAATTCATTGTCCCAGGAAGCGGAAACTTTATCGACACATTCCTGGGGTCAGATACATCACATGATCACACTGACAGAACCACAGACACATAGACAGAGGCAACAGAGCATGCACAATGTCAGCACTAGTACAGTGTATATCCACCTTTCGCAGCAATGCAGGCTGCTATTCTCCCATGGAGACGATCGTAGAGATGCTGGATGTAGTCCTGTGGAATGGCTTGCCATGCCATTTCTACCTGGCGCCTCAGTTGGACCAGCGTTCGTGCTGATAGTACAGACCACGTGAGATGACGCTTCATCCAGTCCCAAACATGCTCAATGGGGGACAGATCCGGAGATCTTGCTGGCCAGGGTAGTTGACTTACACCTTATAGAGCACGTTGGGTGGCACGGGATACATGCGGACGTGCATTGTCCTGTTGGAACAGCATGTTCCCTTGCTGGTCTAGGAATGGTAGAACGATGAGTTCGATGATGGTTTGGATGTACCGTGCACTATTCAGTGTCCCCTTGACGATCACCAGTGGTGTACGGCCAGTGTAGGAGATCGCTCCCCACACCATGATGCCGGGTGTTGGCCCTGTGTGCCTCGGTCGTATGCAGTCCTGATTGTGGCGCTCACCTGCACGGCGCCAAACGCGCATACGACCATCATTGGCACCAAGGCAGAAGCGACTCTCATCGCTGAAGACGACACGTCTCCATTCGTCCTTCCATTCATGCCTGTCGCGACACCACTGGAGGCGGGCTGCACGATGTTGGGGCATGAGCGGAAGACGGCCTAATGGTGTGCGGGACCATAGCCCAGCTTCATGGAGACAGTTGCGAATGGTCCTCGCCGATACCCCAGGAGCAACAGTGTCCCTAATTTGCTGGGAAGTGGCGGTGCGGTCCCTTACGGCACTGCGTAGGATCCTACGGTCTTGGCGTGCATCCGTGCTCCGCTGCGGTCCGGTCCCAGGTCGACGGGCACGTGCACCTTCCGCCGACCACTGGCGACAACATCGATGTACTGTGGAGACCTCACGCCCCACGTGTTGAGCAATTCGGCGGTACGTCCACCCGGCCTCCTGCATGCCCACTATACGCCCTCGCTCAAAGTCCGTCAACTGCACATACGGTTCACGTCCACGCTGTCGCGGCATGCTACCAGTGTTAAAGACTGCGATGGAGCTCCGTATGCCACGGCAAACTGGCTGACACTGACGGCGGCGGTGCACAAATGCTGCGCAGCTAGCGCCATTCGACGGCCAACACCGCGGTTCCTGGGTTCCTGATGTGTCCGCTGTGCCGTGCGTGTGATCATTGCTTGTACAGCCCTCTCGCAGTGTCCGGAGCAAGTATGGTGGGTCTGACACACCGGTGTCAATGTGTTCTTTTTTCCATTTCCAGGAGTGTATACGTGGTAAACATTATGAAGACAATTATGAATCCGAGCGCTTACCGCTGCGCCACGACGCTGTAGAAAATTATTAATCGTAGGGAGTATTTCACCGCAACGGTTTCTTTTAACTGTCAATTTTCTCGAGAACAGCTTAGAAGTGCATCTTGGTGCTTTGCCACATTACACCTCTGGCCATGAGCTTTTATTATGCGCAGTATGAATCGAATCTGAATTTCACAATTGGTGGCCTCCCCTTGAAAGAGCCGGAGTTTTCATTGTTTTACTGTGGACTTCATTATGCAAACATTCGCTTACCCTATCTAACATGGATTTGATTGTTCAGTATGTTGGTTTCAGCCACTGTGAGTTTCCTTTTTTTCTGCCATAGAGTCCATGTGAAATATGCAGTATCAGGTTTCAGAGTTGTGTGTGGGTACCTAATATTGAGGGTTTCATTCATGTAGCACATCATTTTGAAATGCCCCTTTATCAAGAACACACATGTGAAGTCTCTCTTCAACTGTCTCTGTGTCTAGGAGTTATGGCCTGTTCAAGTTTGAAACTGCTAGGAGGTGGTCAATTCTGCTTTTTGTTGCAGGTGATTCATTGTGTCCCTACTGTGTGTCATGGTGAAATTTTGTTAATGAGAGGTGGATGAAGTACCATAATGATTGGTGCGGACTTCTTCAATGCCCAGCATCCTAAGAGAAATGGTATTTCACACAGGACAGTGTCCAAGTTACTTGACAAGCCATGCATTGAACATCCAAGAACAACCACTGATGAAGAGTCGGCAACAGAAATTTTGACACCATTTGTGGATAGTCCAAGTCACAGCATGAACTGGCTCTCAGAAATATACAGGTGCCATTGGTGTGTTTACAACACATGCAGCTTAAAACTTTGACACCAGATAAGCTACAGTCTCAGTACCAGATCTGAGGGTGACCCTGATTGGCGGGTGCAATTCGTAGAAGAGGCTTTTGATCAGTGTAATAGGAATCCTAACTTCACTTGACAGGTGTTTTTCAGTGACAAAGTTACTTTTTAGTTACAAGGAGAAGAAAATCTTTTTTACTTGTCAGATGCAAACTCCCTTTTGCATGGACCGCTTGAAAAGTGCTGGTGGTGAAAAATTGATGATTTTATGTGGGATTTGGGACAAAAATCATGGTTCCAGTGTTTATTGGCGGAACCTTGAATGGGGTGAGGTATCTTAATATGTTCCATGGTTATGTGCTTCCAACACTGATGAATCAGAGGGTGATACCCCAACCACCTTCCAATGAGACTGTGTACCTCCCCAATATGCCACTGAAGTCAGACTGTTTTTGGCTAAAACAGTTTGTAGGTCACAGGATGCATAGGAGGCATTTTATCAGAAGGCCACCATGGTGCCCTGGTCTCACAGCTGGACCCACAGATCTGGTGATGTGTGCAGCATGACTGGCAATGAAGGTTTGGCACAATGGTGGTCTTATTGAGCACATACTGCAATACCGGCTTTGCCAACTGTCCCAAATTTTAACAGGTCATAACTCCTACACTAATAAAGGTTTCTCAAAACAGATTTCACATGTTTATTTCTGAGAAAGAGACAGTTCAGAATGATGGCACACATAATCCTCTCACCATCTGAAACAAGTAACTGAAATCCAGTATGGTCTCTATCACCATAGCTGTTGTAAGTTGCACCCCAACATACAGACAACCCGTAATAAATGCCCTGTAGAATACATTGCATGTATTTGTGCTATTTTTAATTTTGTATGTTTATAAATGCACCTTAATAGTAACAATTTTTGACATAGTATTTTTCATTACTTCATGTTCCAGAGGTTTGTAACATCAGATATTTAACTAAAAAGCATGAGAAACGAGAATGCTGTTACTATGAAAAGGTTACTTCCTGTCCTCATCAAATGGTACCAGACTTTGCAAGTCCAAGCATCCCACAGTACCTATGAAGATAGCGATAGGGAAGGCAAATGGTCAGCCATGGATTATTGGGAGCAATTAAGGAAGTGTGGTTCATCTGTAAAGAAGACTGCATATAGCACTCTAGTTTTACCTGCACTTTAGTACTGTTCGAGGGAATGGGATTTGCACCAGGCCAGACTGAAGTAAGACATTACAGAAATTCAGAGGCAGGGTGCTAGATTTGTTACTAGCAGGTTTCATCAGCATGCAAGTGTTACGGGCATGCTATGGGAACTCAAATGGGAATCCCTGGAGGAAAGAAGACATGCATTTCTAAGAACATGACAGTTAAGAGAATTGGCATTTGAAGCTGAGTGCAGAACTATCCTACTGCTGCCAAAAAACATTTCATATAGGGACTATGACACAATATTTGAGTATTTAGGACAGATTTGGAGAAATATATCATTTGTTTTCCACTCTCTCTATCTTAGACTGGAACAGAAAATGGAACTACTAGTAGTGGTATAAGGTACCCTCTACGAAGCACTGTGCAGTGGCTTGTTGAGTATGTAGATGTACCTCCAGCCGTGCAGGTCAGATGGAGTTCTCAATCAATCTATGCGGTTTCTGCAGAAGTTTGAGGAATTAATCTTGCAAATCATGCTCACAATTTTTTTTCTTTCAGGAAACCAAATTTAGTATCTATATCAAGCCTACCATTGTCATTTTATTCACAACTAGATCCTGATTTACTTTCTGTGATACATTCATCCACATTCGATTTCGTTTGCAAAAGCACATAAGTGAATGTCAATGTTTTAAGCCAAACCAATTAAATGAGATTATTGCGTTGGATGAACACTTGGAAATTATATTTTGACAAAATTTTTTCAGAATTTACAAATTCGGAAACTTTATCAAACTACAATAGAACATATTTTTTGCTCTACAGCAAAGTGTGTGCTGATATGAAACTTCCTAGCAGGTTAAAACTGTTTGATGAATTGAGTTCTGGACCTTTGCCTTTTGAGGGCAAATATTCTATCAAAATTTAAAAGTTTTATATTTGGGAAAATTACATCAGTATTGTATTTGGTGGTCTGTGTTACATTATCAATCCACAATACTCCAATAATAAATAAACAATATCATTTTATGAATTAATATATAAAAATCAGTTACAAGTCAAAAATATGTTGAAATACCTGCTATGCTTCGAACACAAATCTCCATTTTCAAGAAGGAAAATTATTTAAATGTTAAAGAAACTTAGTTGGCAAATATCAGCAAGGTACAAGAACACCTCCTGTTTCAATTTTCATCATCTTCCATGACTGATGACATGTGGACAGATGAGTCCATGTTTTATGTGATACATTTAAAAAAAATGTTGATTTTACTCACCTTATATCTCTGCAACTGAAGAATGAACAAGTTATCCCAAACAGCTGTAAAGTATTTTACATCACTTAAATAAGTAGATTACTTCACATTTACAAAAGCTGCACCCATGACTCAAAACAAGAAAAACAGTCGAAAAAGACCAAAGCAGGTTATGGCAGATTCTATTCTACATTCCTTGGTATGTTTCTAAAAATCTTTCACTTGACCAAAGCCCCAGCCAGAAAAGATTTGCTCCAGCTACAACACTCTCCCCACCACTCAGGTGATGAAACATTGTGAAACCATTTTGAAAGCAGACCTAAAAATGACAAATCTTTTTCTAAATGAACCCAAAGGCATTTAGGGTGCAAAACAGTTTTGTTATGCGTTACTGTACAGGTTAAACATGAGAAAGAACACAATTTGGTTTCCATGTGAATAATTTTGAAAATTGACGTTGAAACCTGTGGTAGAGTTTGGAAAGTCAAAACTCTTAATGGTAGGAGAAGGGGGAGGATAATGATTATGATAGGACCAACAGAAAAAAATGCAGGGGAAAAGTTATTAGATTCCCAGATTTTACAAGTTGGAGTAATATTTACTGTCAGCTTGTTAATATTTATCACATTATCCAGCTATGAGAAGTGCTTTGTAGGAACAATTACATCATATGATTACAAAAATGGCTCCAAGTCATAAATATACCAGTGCACCATAGACATTCCTCACTCTTGAATTTGAAAACTGTCCACCATCACATGGAAGGGAAGCCAATAAAGAGTACTCAAAACATTAACCTGTGATCCTTACAGGGGCCCCAGTGAATGGACAGAGTTGATTGTTTCCACTGTTTATGCACCCTAATGGAGAGATTTTTAAGTGCTTCAGTCCTCAAACCAAGTTTTGTAACTATGAAGTTTCAGTGTAGTTTTCTGCACTCAAATTTTCTTATTTTCTTTTGTAGCATGTAGTTTAATGTATAGTAATATGCACACACAAATCTTGTAAATTCGTTAGAAACACCAGCAGTAACAAGAAACTTTCAGTGATTCCAGCAGTGAATGCTAGAGTCAGCCAGAAGTACAGTTGTGAAAGGATTGCAGATGGCATGGGTACCTATTTCATCGGACTAAAATGCATTCCACTCCAAAGATATTTGCTCAATTTCACAGTTATCCAATGACAACTGAAGTTACAATCAGCCAATGAAACCATTCTGTTATGAGTGGCATATTTTATAGATTATCCTGGCTCACAGGGTATAATTAAATATCAAATGTGTAATGTTTTGGAAAGTTTTTTGCCCAAAGTCATAACTTATGGAAAATGCATTTACCACTGACTGCAAGTGTCAGAATTGTGATGACTCTCAACACACATGAAAACACATGAGTGTACAAAGGACAGGCAAGAAAAGTAGTCAATATAATATGATATACTGTAATGTTGTGCATGTATCATTAACAATTATCTGTTAGTTTATTTAAGAACATGCTTATGATGGATGCCATTCCTTTGTTAAAATTGTGTAAGTTGCTTTGCTGCATGAAAATGCTTACCGTATATCCTGTTTCTTTGTCTAGGCCTATGGCAGGTAAAGGAACACACTTACAGCATATTTTGTTGTATTCATAATGGTTTGTACATTCACAGGAGGAAACTTTGAATACAAGCTAATTAAAAGACTGATTTATGGGGTAGTCTCTTATCAGCCACACAAACAGATTGGCACATACCAACGTATCTTAGATTACAGGGTATGCTACAGATTATTTACTACCTCAGCCCATATTTCTGTGGATACTAGTAATTAACTGTTTTTTCCTTTGCATGTAGCTTATTCCATAGCTTATAATCTTTGGTGATGTAATTTTTTTTTCTTCCTCTTGGGAGTCAGTGTGGTATTGACAGTGATTCCCGCTGCCTCCCCCCCCCCCCCCAAGAAAAAAGGAGGAGCAAGAGAAAGTTCTTAAGTTAAAGAATCAATCTTGTGTTCTCATTATGGTGTAAAGTGTCTGTTCAGTTATGAGGTAAAGTTATATACTTTAGTTGGAGATTAAATGTGTTATCTTAAGTAAAGGATTTTTTCAGAATCAAGCAGAACTCTTAGAAATGACAATAGGCTGCACGCGTCTCTTGTGATCACCATGGATGGCAATGTGTGCTCCGCAATGTGGTGGCATTCTGCCCCCACATTTGGTATGTAGTTCTTATGGTAGAGCTTTCCATTCATTAGCATTGTCAATAATTGCAGGACAGTTGACTGTGCATGTGGATGCGCTGCAGTATGTCTCCCCAACACATCCAGCCATGCTACATGGGAATTAAAGCAGGGGAATGGGCAAGCTATCCCACTGGTCAAATATCTTCTCGCACCTACAGCTCTTGCACCTGTGCTGTTAGATGCAGTCCTGCAGTGTCTTCCATAAAAATGAAGTCAGGGCCAAATGCACTCTTGGAAAGGCAGGGGTATAGAAGGAGTAGTGCCACAAAGACGTTGACCTGTAAGTGAACTGTGTTCAATGATTAGCAGGCAATATGCCCATGCAACATTATCACTGTCGATGCCCCAAAACCTCAACCACCAAATTGATCATGTTCAACAATGTTCCTGTATGCAATATGTGTGACCTCTTGGTGAGAGCACTAACGCATCTCACCAACATTGCCTGACATCATCATTTTGGTAGTCTAGTTGTCATGATGTAAGAGGCACAATGTTGCAAGGGCATACTGCCTTCAAATCTTTGAACACAGTATACTGACCAGACAACACCACTGTGACACAGTACTTCTTCCCAATGTTTGCTTTTTCAGGAGTGCATTCGGCTGTGACTTCACCGACTGACTGCACCGAACAGTGCATGTGGAGATCTTGGAATGCAAGGATATCTGACGAATGGACTATCTTGCATGTTCCCCTGACTTAGGCCCTATCAAACATGTTGGGGAGATGCGTTGCAGCATGGCCACATGCACCAATGAGCATCTAGCTATTTTAGCTGCACTGGAGGAGGAATGGAACACTGTACACAGGAACTCTTTACCAACCTTGTGCCAAAATGGGTGCACATTGCAGATCATGCATTCTCATTCTTGATCACACACCCTATTAAGAACCATGTTCTGTCTTTTGTAAGCCAGAGGATGTTCATAAATCATGGCCACTTCAGTGTACTTATTTTCTTTGAATGAAAGCATCATTTCTGTTTGTCAGTTTCTCTTTCAGTTGCCTTCTGTAGAATACTGAAATAATTATTTGTATGTACAGTTTCTCTGAGGTATGTTATTTGGCTGTTACACCATGCAAAATTTGCTTTGTCCTTATATTTTTCAAGCCAGTGTAATATGAATGTATAGGCCTATGAGCTTCCAGGAACCTGTTGCTGTTTACTGTGGCACGAAGCTATCATGTGGCATGCGTTCTACAATCTGATGCATGTACAACATGACCACCATCGTGAGATAAGTAAATGGAGACCCATGTTCCTATTGCCATTCCCATGCTTTCAGTGACTTATTTCTCTTACTGATCCACTGCTGCTATCAATCTGCTGTAGTTGTTAACATGAGGTTGTTCTCTAGACGTTGTGTTGCATTGTAAATCAGGCACTAGGGAGGTGCCTGATTTCTTGCTGTTATTGATTTGTTAAAGATGACACTTTCCTAACAACCAGTGGATGAATGCCAGGGAAAAACAATGTCAAAGTTAGTCTGTCACACTCCAACGTAAGCCAGCTCAAAAGAAATTTCTGGAATTCTACAAGAAAAACAGCTTCTATCAAAATTTATATTAATTCAAAGTGCATGTGTCACCTACTAGGTATTGTATAACACAGTGCTGAGTTGCTATTATTTGAAACAGTTACCACATAACTCTATTATGAACACTTCATTAATGCAATAAAATGTTAATGTTTAGTGGAGATGATTTTACATTGGGTGTGATTCCAACATCAAACTGTGTGATTAGGCTTGTTAGGAACACTGTTAATGTTAAAAAATATTGTGTTTCATGTTATAATAATGGAATTTGCTGATAACAAAGGCAGCATCTCATGTAGAAATAAAGTAGTTTTAATTATGAAAAATTTAAATTAAAGAACATGAATGTTGTGCCAGTAGGACTGATATCTTGTTAAATTTATGTACTGTAATGTTATTGTGTACCTGGAAGAATCCTGGAGATACTAAAAGGTATCAGATAGATTATATAATGGTAAGATAGAGATTTAGGAACCAGGTTTTAAATTTAAGACATTTCCAGGGGCAGATGTGGATTCTGACCACAATATATTGGTTATGAACTGCAGATTGGAACTGCAGATTGAAACTGAAGAAACTGCAAAAAGGTGGGAATTTAAGGAGATGGGAGCTGGATAAACTGAAAGAACCAGAGGTTGTAGAGAGTTTGAGGGAGAGCGTAAGGGAACAATTGACAGGAATGGGGGAAAGAAATACAGTAGAAGAAGAATGGGTAGCTCTGAAGGATGAAGTAGTGAAGGCAGCAGACGATCAAGTAGGTAAAAAGACGAAGGCTAATAGAAATCCTTGGGTAATAAAAGAAATATTGAATTTAATTGATGAAAGGAGAAAATATAAAAATGCAGTAAATGAAGCAGGCAAAAAGGAATACAAACGTCTCAAAAATGAGATCGACAGGAAGTGCAAAATGGCTAAGCAGGGATGGCTAGAGGACAAATGTAAGGATGTAGAGGCTTGTCTCACTAGGGGTAAGATAGATACTGCCTACAGGAAAATTAGTGAGACCTTTGGAGAGAAAAGAACCACTTGTATGAATATCAAGAGCTCAGATGGCAACCCAGTTCTAAGCAAAGAAGGGAAGGCAGAAAGGTGGAAGGATTATATAGAGGGTTTATACAAGGGCGATGTACTTGAGGACAATATTATGGAAATGGAAGAGGATGTAGATGAAGACGAAATGGGAGATACGATACTGCATGAAGAGTTTGACAGAGCACTGAAAAACCTGAATCAAAACAAGGCCCCGGGAATAGACAACATTCTATTAGTACTACTGATGGCCTTGGGAGAGCCAGTCATGACAAAACTCTACCATCTGGTGAGCAAGATGTATGAGACAGGCGAAATACCCTCAGACTTCAAGAAGAATATAATAATTCTGATCCCAAAGAAAGCAGGTGTTGACAGATGTGAAAATTACCGAACTATCAGTTTAATAAGTCACAGCTGCAAAATACTAACGCGAATTCTTTACAGACGAATGGAAAATCTGGTAGAAGCAGACCTCGGGGAAGATCAGTTTGGATTCCGTAGAAATGTTGGAACACGTGAGGCAATACTAACCTTACGACTTATCTTAGAAGAAAGATTAAGAAAAGGCAAACTTACGTTTCTAGCATTTGTAGACTTAGAGAAAGCTTTTGACAATGTTAACTGGAATACTCTCTTTCAAATTCTGAAAGTGGCAGCAGTAAAATACAGGGAGCGAAAAGCTATTTTCAATTTGTACAGAAACCAGATGGCAGTTATAAGAGTCGAGGGGCATGAAAGGGAAGCAGTGGTTGGGAAAGGAGTGAGACAGGTTTGTAGCCTCTCCCCAATGTTATTCAATCTGTATATTGAGCAAGCAGTAAATGAAACAAAAGAAAAATTCAGAGTAGGTATTAAAATTCATGGAGAAGAAGTAAAAACTTTGAGGTTCGCCGATGACATTGTAATTCTGTAAGAGACAGCAAAGGACTTGGAAGAGCAGTTGAACGGAATGGACAGTGTCTTGAAAGGAGGATATAAGATGAACATCAACAAAAGCAAAATGAGGATAATGGAATGTAGTCGAATTAAATTGGGTGATGCTGAGCAAATTAGGTTAGGAAATCAGGTTAGGAAATGAGACACTTAAAGTAGTAAAGCAGTTTTGCTATCAGGGAAGCAAAATAACTGATGATGGTCGAAGTAGGGAGGATATAAAATGTAGGCTGGCAATGACAAGGAAAGCATTTCTAAAGAAGAGAAATTTGATAACATCGAGTATAGATTTATGTGTCAGGAAGTCGTTTCTGAAAGTATTTGTACTGAGTGTAGCCATGTATGGAAGTGAAACATGGACGATAACTAGTTTGGACAAGAAGAGAAGAGAAGCTTTCGAAATGTGGTGCTACAGAAGAATGCTGAAGATAAGGTGGGTAGATCACATAACTAATGAGGAGGTATTGAATAGGATTGGGGAGAAGAGAAGTTTGTGGCACAACTTGACTAAAAGAAAGGATCGGTTGGTAGGACATGTTTTGAGGCACCAAGGGATCGCAAATTTAGCATTGGAGGTCAGCGTGGAGGGTAAAAATCATAGAGGGAGACCAAGAGATGAACACACTAAGCAGATTCAGAAGGATGTAGGTTGCAGTAGGTACTGGGAGATGAAGAAGCTTGCACAGGATAGAGTAGCATGGAGAGCTGCATCAACCCAGTCTCAGGACTGAAGACCACAACAACAACAATGTTATTGTATGAACAAGTATCCATACAATAAATGTGATGTCTCATAAATGTTGTAAAATTAAATTCTGTTGTTGATAAAGATACATTCAAGCTGTTGGTTGACTGTTCAGTTTGTGCTAAACAAATATATCTGAATGAAGTAAGGAGGTCCATAGAGGAAGAATCATCCTACAGATGAAAATCAGGTGGTGCCTTGGTAATACTTGATTTGAGTGTTTTGGCAAATGTGTGGAATCATGTTCCACTGATAAGATGTATCCCATGAAAACATTTTCAAAAAACAACGATAAGCTCATTCTGTATTACAAATTGATCAGTCTTCATATGCTTTCAGTATATTGAAATATAAAACTAATAATATCATCATTCCTGATAAAGCATTAGCAACACATTATTTTTGCAAAGAGTATAATTTTTCACTATAGAACAAGTTTATGAAAGATGCACACCTTCACTTTAAAAACCCAACTACTGTTCTTATAGGTAAAGAGTATACAATACGCTTTACATATTCCCATATTAAAAACCTAGAGGTGAGTTCAGGAACCACACTAATGAGGAAGTTGACTTCTACTCCTGTTTACTCTAAAACTGAAAGCAATACAATTTTTGAATTGGGGACTGAACAAACTATAGTGTGTTGAAAGATGAGAGTGATTAAATTAGTTAAAGCTAGGAATTTGGAATAATAAAGATAGTTAAAAAGGGAAGGAGTATTAGGAGCCTGAATCTGTGTGTGTTACACTCAGTTGTGCAGTTCAGTGCTATGATACTGTGGCATAATTGGTCGGTGGAGTGCCGAGTACAGTAACACAGGATAATGCTGTGTCAACAGCCAGTTCACCATACAGGAGAAGACATGACAAGAAGCAGCTCACTGCAAGCCAGGGCACCAACATTGAGGCAGTAATTGGATCAGATAGGCCAGCTGAGCAACACCAGAATATTCCCCTGACCTACTGGGAAAGAAAAACAGCAGACCAGCAAGAAAGCCACATTTAAGGACCGGCAGCCTGCTCATCAACATCATCTGTCTTGAGGTGTTTGAGTGACACAGAGCCGTGTTACTTACCACCACCACCAGTTCAGAGTTGTAACTGCAATCACAATCATTGTAATAGTCACTGTCATAATGCAGGTAGTTTCCCAGGAGCTGCCAGAGTGACTCCACTGCCATAACTATCCAGCCTTAATTATCTTAGGACACTGTCTTTGGAGCCATTGCTTGGGGTGCTTTGTGATAATGCACTGTCGGCATTATCCTGGATGCTGCTGGCTTGAACACCATGACTGGGGCAGGGCCAGGGACACTGGCCCATTCACACCAGAGTGTCGGTGCTGGGGATGTCTGCTGAGACAGGGCACTAATCTGTCCTGCCACACCCCCCAGTTGCCAGCATGACTGAGTCCCACAGTGAGTTGTTCCAGCTGCAGCAAAATGTCCTGGAAGGCTGGAGTGCCACTGGCAACGCAGCAGATTCAAGTTATGCCAATGCAATTACAGATGCAGCAGCTGGCGCGTTTGTGAACATCCTCCAGTCACCTCTGTCACCACCAAAAATATTACGAATGGAAGCAACCCTCGCCTAGAGTGCCCACAACCAATATATTGCTGTTTATTAATAAATGTTGCTATTTTGACACCAGGAGACATCCATGGACACATTCCCATCATCTTCCTCACACCCATCAGAAAAACCAGCAGTGGAGTTCAGTGCCCAATTACACTAGTATAGATGTGGCCATTGACAAAGCACCTTACACTAAGTATCTAATAAATATATGTCTCGGAACTGCTGTGAGCATTTGCTACACAAGGAATGTTAGTTTTTGTCAAACTATACTGAAAATATTGCATCTAGGAATTACTGTAACTTCAGACAGTGATTGCATTTGCTACTGTGGTACTGTGTCATAGGAGAGAGGGGTAGGCTGGTTGATGAGCAAATTTACTTGCATAGAAGCATTTGATGTGCATAGTATTTTCTGGTGGTAATAAATATGGAAAAAGTCATGTTAGTATAAAACTGTATAGTGTACATCATTTGCACAATATCTGTAAATCAGTTTACAGCTTTTCTACAAGACTGATCAAGAGTCAGAGGGCTTAACAGATAATGCAGTTATGCACTAGTCATATCTGTGGAACACTTGGGGGTACCTAAATCAGCATAATCCACATATCAGTTCCTAGTAGGGAAACAACCAGTGATTTAAAAAAAAAACTGTTAGGGATGCAGATGTGGAAGGAGCTATATGTAAGCACAACTCTGAAACATGCACAGAAATTTATAACACACTATGTACAAAGGAACATACTGTTGGGATAAGATGAATGCAACTCTATACAATGGTGTAGAAGAAACTGGATATGCAAGACCTTTTCCCCATGCTTTATTCTCCTGGAAACATCATTCACCTTCCTAAGTCTAACAACTGTGGCTTTGTGTGTGTGTGTGTGTGTGTGTGCGTGTGTGTGTGTGTGGGGTGTGTCATTTTTTTGCTGTGCATATGGAGGCACCAAGTAACATATCTTGAACATGTTTGCATGGACTGAGGTTTGACAAGCAATAAGAACTTCTATACAATTAATGTAGGTAGTTCACATACTTTGAAATTGTGTGGGTTGGCAACTGCAGATTTACTTTGTGAGAAATAGCATATAATGAATGGCCTGTATTATTGTAGACATAACCAACAAGCATCTTTCATGGTGAGATAATTTTCTGAAACTGGACTGTTTAGACTATTCACTGCTAGCAGTTTTCATGCACAGTACCTACATAACACATCAATTTGTCATCTGCATTTGAAGGATTTTACTTAGCCTATACTGCTACAAAATTTGAACAATACACTTATTTGTAATTGTTTCCAAGTATAATAATTTAAAAAATGCTTAAAAATCCTTCTCAGACATTTCTGAGATTGAACATACAGTAATTTCAAGCCAAAAATTTATAAACTACGAGCTTTCGCTTATGGAAGAAATTGTCTGACAATCTCAACGTGTAATTCACAGCCAACTATGTTTAGAGAAAATAACGACATCAGATTTAGGTAACATAACGTTACAAAAGTACTTTTGCAATTAGAGCTACATAATGAGCTCAGATTATCTGCATTAATTGCCACCAGATAATGTCCCCACAACACAGACATATTACAAAACTGTACACTGCAATGTGTAAAAGTTTCCATTTAAGTAGCAGGGTACTTTTGAAAGAATAATATGACCATACTAAAAATCACATGTGGCATGAGATCATTCTTTGTAGTCTAAAAAGGCAAATCAAGCTTTTGGAATTTGGTAGGGGTCAATTGTTATTTCTAAAGCATTTTTTAAATTGCAGGATCCTCAGCCACTGTGAAACTGTGTGTCATCAGTTTCTGACTTTCGTTAATCACAGGTCACACATTATACCAAGCTTTCTATTTCAACTGACAAGACAACTGTCATTACATGATATTTCTAGGGGAGCCACGTGGGATCAACCAAATTTAACAGTGAAGGGCTAATTCCAACTGCAAGATTTCACACAGTTGTAGGCTTACACCTTCTGACACATATTAATCATCTTCATTTTGGATTCCCTGGGGATTTTTGTCCTACATATGAATCGGACTTCAAGTGGTCCCTCACTTCCACCATAAAATACTGACACCTCGATTATTTGAAAGCAGTTATCATCCTTGTGTCTCCTCTACCTGCACTAGCCACCAACACAATTGTGCAACCATTTACCAATTACAATAACATGACAACTGTAGTGACGTAACAAGACTGTTACGCCACACTAAAGTAGCCGAGAGAAAAGCACGCGTACACACACGCCGACTGGCGTCAAGTCTGGAACCGGATAACTATTGAATGGTAGCAAGAAAAGTACGTAGCTGCTTTATACTTAACTTTAATGACTCCTTGTGATGCATCTCTCTTGACTATACAAATGCGACTCGTAAGATACATGCACTGTTACAATTGGCGCCTTGCTAGGTCGTAGCCATGGACTTAGCAGAAGGCTATTCTAACTGGCTCTCGGCAAATGAGAGGAAGGCTTCGTCCGTATTGTCGCTAGCAATGTCGTCATACAACTGGGGCGAGTGCTATATCATATCTCGAGACCTGCCTTGTGGTGGCGCTAGGTCTGCGATCACACAGTGGCGACACGCGGGTCCGACATGTACTAAATGGACCGCGGCCGATTTAAGCTACCACCTAGCAAGTGTGGTGTCTGGCGGTGACACCACAACAACAACAAAAACTGAAGACAGGCAGTGACTCATCTGTGGGTAACTGATTTGTTGTGCACAGGCACACACAAAGATTTGATGTCCCAAGATTTTTAGCTACAGATATTTTTGTAGCATGTGTGTTCTAGTGGAGATTTACACGTGCACACCGAGATAGAAACATGAAGCTACCTGTTTTATGTGGCATAAGCTGGAACAGAATCACAGGTTGCAAGAAGGCAGCACAAAATCATTGAAGCTGACTGTGCCCAAGTACTGTAACAATGGAAAATGGTACTGAAATGCAGGAGGATCTGCAGTGAATTGACGCATGGTGCAGGGTATGGCAATTCAGTCTCAATGTAGACAACTTTAATGAGCTACGAATACATTTAGCTACAAAATAGCAGGTCAGCAAGTGGAAGCAGTTAATTCCATAAATTATCTGGGAGTACACATTAGGAGTGATTTAAAATGGAATTATCATATAAAGTTGATCGTTGGTAAAGCAGATGCCAGACTGAGATTCATTGGAAGAATCCTAAGGAAATGCAATCTGAAAACAAAGGTAGTAGGTTACAGTATGCTTGTTCGCCCACTGCTTGAATACTGCTCAGCTGTGTGGGATCCGTACCAGATAGGGTTGATAGAAGAGATAGAGAAGATCCAACGGAGAGCAGTGCGCTTCGTTACAGGATCATTTAGTAATCGCAAAAGCGTTATGGAGATGATAGATAAACTCCAGTGGAAGACTCTGCAGGAGAGATGCTCAGTAGCTCGGTACGGGCTTTTGTTGAAGTTTTGAGAACATACCTTCACTGAAGAGTCAAGCAGTATATTGCTCCCTCCTACGTATATCTTGCAAAGAGACCATGAGTATAAAATCAGAGAGATTAGAGCCCACACAGAAGCATACCAACAATCCTTCTCTCCACGAACAATACGAGACTGGAATAGAAGCGAGAACCGATAGAGGTACTCAGGGTACCCTCCGCCACACACCGTCAGGTGGCTTGCGGAGTATGGATGTAGATGGATGTAGATGTAGATGTAGATGTAGAAATTAATCTTTCTTTTTCTTACATCAAACCTCATAATAGATATCTGTAGGTGTGATCCATAAAAAACAACAATCTACACACTTCAAATGCATTCATGTAGGTTGTGGGAAACACATAAGAGCAGAAGTAAAGTTATCTGGAGCAGAATGGCACTGAATGTGGAACAGTTATTATAGACTTACTGACTGTACTTTGTGACATGTAATTAATACACTGACTGCTTAGAAGCTGCTGCCTTCACTTAGTTACAACTGCAGGACACTCTTGGGCCTAAAGCGGGAAACCTCACTAATCTAAACTCTTACAGCCCTGAACTGTTATCCTTTACAGAAACAACATCTTTCGTACACCATAGCCAAGGTTAGAGATTTTGTTAGTGGTCAGATTTATATGGAAGACTGAAACACAGCGGTGTTTATACATGATAGCACTGCTAATGAAATGCCCCACAACTCTAACAAGGAAACACAAAATTACAGTAGTAACTCCTTTGTTGCCATAGTGCTATATCAAATCTTTATAAATGTTTTGCTACATCAAAACATAGCATTCCCCGTCATTTATGCTGACATCCACACATTTTCGCCATTTAATGTAGTGTCCACATATATTTTTATGTTTTTTGCAAGTGTCCATATTATTTTAGTGTTGGGAATTAGGATCTTTTGATTTTCGCTATCATCTGATAAACTACTTATATGTTATTCACTTCAGCTATTGAATTACATCAACATGGACTAATGTGGATGAATCTATCAAATCTTTGTTTGATAGAAATACTAAAATTTATGATGAAGTGTTTTGACCACTTTTCATATATAAAAAAGAAATCGTGGCCACTTACGATAGAAAATGTCAACAAAGCCATGAAAGTTTTGAATCTCGTATCATATAGTTTGTCCCAAGTCTGACTAGTAGCTGGCTGCTCTAAATTTTTTGTCTGTGATATTACTGAGCTGCAAGCTTACCTGGCTACCATATCTAAGACCTGAATTATGATTCCTCATCTGAAATTTCAAATGCATTCATGTAGGTTGTGGGAAACAGAACATGCTACTGTGTCCTCATTCCACAATCATGCCTGCCATCCCATCTTTATTATGTATATGTACTACCTGTACCTACTAGACCTCTATACTAAAATACATTTTTCTAGATAATAAACTATAACTTTTCATTGCTGATCTCTTCAGTTCACCAGGCACACTAGAGATCTGTGTCCTTCAAGTGAATCTGGCAGCCCACATCTCACTCCAGCTGACTTACAACCTGTGTTCAGCTTTTTGTGGCAGCACAGTGCTCCTAAACTTTAGCTTAATATGAGTGCCTATGCATATAGTGGGTGATTTGAATGTGCACAGCAGCAGAGGACCGTAACTGGAAAGCAAACTCTTGAGCATGAGGTAATGTCACCTAAATCTCTTCTTCCACCCAGACTGGGTGGAGCTCACCTTCAGAGCCACAGTTTGGAGGTTTCACACTTTGACAGAGTAGATGTTTGTGGATAATCCATTTTACTCTCTTTTACAGGTAAGGAAAATAACAATAGCCATTGATTTTCTCAGCACATTTAACCACTTCAGGATCCCCAGTGCTTAATGGATGTACAAGATTAGGTTCTCCAGGCTGTCCTCTGGAATGCAATTACACCAGTTATACTGGGTAAAACAACAACAAAATAATACATTATTGTGAAGCACATAGTATCTAACTAGTGTCTTAGGTGGGTCAAGTGCAGATTGTATTCTGATTTCTCTCCACCTAGGATTCCTGTCTTGGAGATGACACACATTGCTGCTGACATGAAACACAGACAATAAGTGTTATCATGCACCAGAAAGACATTATATTTAGAACTTCATCCCTCAGAGCAAAAGTTACTGGATATTTCTTCAGGTAAACATGGTAATGTGTCAGTTACTACATTGTTCTGTTCCATGACAAACTATTTTTAAATTGTATTACTGAAGTGAACCACTTCTGCATACACTAATTTGCAACTGAGAAGAAAGCTTAAAGGTTGGCAACCACAATATACTTTGGTGTAATTATCAACAAAATAGTGGTGGAATTTTCTGAAAGGGTACATAATTGTGACAACTTCATATTCAATGGCTGTGTAGGCCCATTAGGAAAGGGTAGTGTACAGACACTTCATCTACCATCTAAACCCCTAATTTGGAAGACAGAAGCTCCCAACCTGGTAAATGAAGCATCAGTTGTCAAGCAAAAATCCTGGGACATTCATATGGTACACCAACTGTTTATTTGCTAGTGCATCTTTGATCTTATTAAAAGCAGACTGGATTACTTCAGACCCAATCTAAGGGATCAGTCTGCGTACAAAATTTTGTAATTGTTCTGCATATAAAAACTGGTTTGGAACAAAATGACAATGTTCATTGGCTAAATCTGAAGATACTTTTAACTGCACCTGTTTGGTATACTGGGAAGTTATGAACTCTTTGTATTTTTGTTTTGTCAATTACGATATATTGAGGCATAATAATGTGCCAGAAGAAATTTATTCATTCTCTCTCTCTCTCTCTCTCTCTCTCTCTCTCTCTATCTCTCTCTATCTCTCTCTCTCTATCTCTCTCTGTCTAGAAAATTTGTTGTTTTTTTTTTCATATTGCCTTTAACATCATATTGCTGAAAGTATTCTAAAACATTCGCTACCAATGACATGTGCACTTCCAAAATTTGTGTGGCATTCATCAAATCACCCACATATAAAGTAATTCTTTGTAGTAATTCTGGGCCTAACACATCATGTAATGTTATTATAAACACACCAACACTCATGTTTAGAGTAACTGATGTCATTCTAAATGGGTAGGTATGACATGCAGAAATAAAAGCAGTGTACCTTACAGGAGCTCTGTTTAGACTTAACTGTCGATATGACATACTCAAATTGATGGAAATGAGGTACTTGATCCGTGGCTCCACTGTACTTGTTGAACTAAATTTTCTGCTCAGATTCTCACACAATTATTATTTTATTAATTGCCCTCATGTCCAATACCAGCCTAGTGCTTCTCCTAGTCTTACCTACAGCCAACAGGGGGTTGCAGTGCTGTCTTTTTGATGGCTTCCAATCCATCATTGAATGGTTCATGTGGTAGAATGTTGTCTCAATGACATAGTCTACTTTATGCTCAAAATCTCTCATTTATGCACAGTATGGAACACTGCTAGGGAATGAAATTCTCATTTTCATCTTTTAGTTGACTGCAAAGAATTTTGTGATAGATACTCAGAGTTACACAATAGTTTTTACAAAAATTGCATGAGAACAATGATATAGTAGTCCTCTCCTGTAGCAAATGCCAGAAGCAGTGAACTAAAAAAAATGTGTTAACAGATGTAACAGTATGCAATGTCTGATCTCTGGTGTCTCAGATCATGTAAAATATTGTTGTATGGATGATGCAATATGTGCTGCAATCCATCAAGACATATTTGGATTTTCCAGTAGTAAATATGAAGGTACGAGTGATTAATGGAGACTGGATATAAGTATGGAGTGTGGGTGCCTTTAAAGAAGCACTATAACATTACAGATTAGGTATCTGAATGAAGATTGTTAATTGGAAGCCATATGGAAATTCACAAGAAGAAAGAAGCAGCTTTGGATTGCATCTTATCTGATAAATACCAATAGCATTGGGAAAGCTACAATTAAGCAACTTTTGCATCCCCCCAAAAATAATTTTTGGTACTAGTCAACTTGTACTTACCCAGCACTGCATTGTAACATATATGTCACACCACTTGTATTTGGTTACGTGAGTAATGAACCTAAGAAGTAAAATGAAAGGGTCACAGGCCACAGAATCTTTAATGCCATGCGTTTGCAATGTAATCACAGTGTCACACCACAACACTCCCAGCAATGTCTGATGTTCCAGTTGTTAGCAAGACTTTCTGCTGGAATAGCCCTACCTAACTAAGCTAGATTCTCCTCTCTGGAGGGTACCTGTCTACATACAGACAGGTTAGTGTATGTAACGGACACAGGTCTCCACTCTGCAGCACCAGAAATACAACCTGGAGCCTGAACTCCCATGCTGCAGTCACTACAGACCCTTCTGTTAGCAGAGCTACCATAGCTCCAGGTCACATAGCAATACGGGGGATATACAGTGCACTGTGCAGTCCAAATGGAAAAAGCCTGTCAGTAGGAAGACAAAGAGTTAATGATTACTGAGTTTTCCCAGTTACTGTAGCACAGTGCCTTAAATATAGGCCATGTCTTTTAGTTACAGACCCTGCTTCATATGAAAACAGAGGTCTACTACTGAAGGAGAGCTTTTTTGCCTAACCATTGCTTCCTATAGCTGGGGCATCTTTCAAGGTTGTAAAAGTTGTGCAGTAATCTTGCATGCATTAAGTGTTGTGGGCACCCTTTAACTGTCTGAAACTCCTTGGGTCTTTCCTGCCAAGTAAAAGCAATACCATCATGACAATTATAGGAAATGCAGCTCCTTCTGGCAAGAGATAGCTAATTACAATATCAGACAATTAACGTTAACAGGTGACACATCTTGCCGACCTTCACTCATACCTCACATTCACTGGAGGGTAGCAAGTTTCCATCTGATGTGCACAACTACTCTGGAGTAGTTATCTATGGAGTTCGTGGGGAAATCTTCATTGTTGCACAGTTTCTGATTATCATATGACATTGAGCAGTATTTGTATATTTTCAGTGATGAGGATTTCATAATCATGGAAATGAGCTAATTCTCTTGGTGATTTATTCACTGACCTGATGTGGCACTGGACAAATACACAACATGACATTGAACCACTTCTGCAGCTGCAAAGGTCTAAAAAATCCTCTAGTTCATACACCCCAAGAAATCAGCATTTTGGAACTAAGTATGTTGATTGCGGTGTTAAGAATATCTCACATGAAAGAACCTAGTGGCAGTCTTTTATATGCAAGTATTAGGTGAACAGAGTGTCTTTGGAATTCATACATCAAGAGCTTTCATACACAACTAAAGCATTTGGCATAACACTATGATGTGTATTGTATCTGTATGTAAGCTCTCAGGAGCTGTGTACAATGTAATATAAAACTATGTTCATATGTGATCTTGATTTCGTGTCCAGCATTACTATATCATTATTACTCATAACCAGGCTCCAGCCAGAACATAACGTCAGCCAAGAGGTTCACCTGGCCAGCATCTTTAGGTGATTAATCCGGCACACTAACTCGTTCAAACAGAAATTAAAGCATATAGCAGCTCCTGTGTACACTATCTAGGTCTACTACACTTGCACCACTCTAACTGTCCACCAGTGCTAAGCGTGACAGTGCACCGGCAGTGAAAACTTGCAGAAATCGAATACCAAACACTTATTAAAAAACAAACAGAACAGGATACCCCTGTAATTCTGTTTATAATGGACATAAGGGGTATCACTTAAGAGAGATCTGAAATCCTGTTTTGTTTGACATTAAAAACTACTGTCTTTGTTTTGGGCATCAATTTTTAGCAAATTCAAGTTCTCACAGCTTTAAGTATCCTTTCCCCAGGAACTATTTGCATTACAGAGTGAACTGGGTGGTGTTTTACTTGTGACAATTGAAGAGAGCAGTTTTTCTCACTTTCCTTAGGAAGTGAATGGAAGTTTTAATCAGATGATTACAAATTTTAAGAATGTCCTATTTACTTAACTGCTTATCATGTTTTGTTTACTTCACAATAATTTTTCTGTCCTCACCCACAAACTGTGTTTGAGTAACTGAGAATGAAAGTGATCTCAGCTTGTAGAATAGTGGTTTTCAGTAAACATCACACTCTCTATTCCAAAAGTTTGAGCCATGCACATTATAATTAGTATGAATGATTGTATGAATGTAACATGCAATTGTACACAGCTTGAAACAAAATGGAGAGAAAGTGAATTTCGGCGTTTTCAAAATGGGCATCTTCACTAGCCTGTGTCATTAATTTATAACTGGAAGTAATATCACATGTGACGGTGAATTTTGGGTTCAAGTTTAGTAAACCCAAAGAAATCACTTTCCAGTCAGATCACTATTCTCTGGAAGACAAGAAAAAAAGGAAAAAGCCAGTGAGTGCAGAAGTTATGTCACAACACACATTCACTTTTCTCAGTAATCACATCCCTCCACGACTGATGCAGCAGTGAAAAACACTCCTTTCCAGAAGCTCTGAATTTGGCAAATGAGAAGTTGCAGGATTTACTAGTGGGCCAACTCAAGTCAATACAAATATTCCAGGTGTCTTTCAATCAGATTGACAAATTTGATGAGCTGCTCACTGAATTACAACAACCACTATAAACTATTAACAATGATGCAGATGATGATTTACAGTTATTGCATACTGCAAATAGGAATTAATTTCTCTCCCTATGGTAGACAGATTGAGGTAACTTCTTAACTTTGCACACAAGCAGACAATTCAATTCATATCCAGGAAAGGAGAATCTGAAGGTTTGTTGAACAGAAAATATAAACATGAACATTTGAAAGCTGAATGTAGAGCAATATTGAAAATAATAAAATACTAGAATTTAAGAAGTTAGTGTAACATCCTTACACCTCTCACTGAAAGTTCTTCATCAGACCACCCTATGTTAGTGTGCTGAGTATGTAAGATAGCACTGGGCTCCAAATGTCAAATACATCCAACTGTGGGATGTAGTGTACTGTATCACATTGATCTTTAGCCACATGTATACCATTATTGAGACACAGTGCAGTTGCAACTGTGTAGAAGTGCAGAATCCAAAATGAGAGGATTATTTTAATACCAGTAATGGTAGACTTGGCATTCAGAATAAATATTACTATACTAACAAAGACCTGTTGGAGCATTAAAAAAAAAAAAAGAAAAAAAAAAATCACTGCCCCTGGAATTAGTCAGTTTTTAGTTTTGTTATTCCACATAATGACTGACCAACTCTGAAAATTTAAAATGCCCTCATAATCTGAAACTGCACATTAGGAAATATATTATAAGTTTAAAACAGAAAGAAACAAGTATTAGATTTAGGCACTGTGAACTTGTCTTTAAGAAGTGTAACTGACAGCATGCTGCTACCTGGGGTTTGTTTATCCAGTATTTGAGAATGTGACCTCTTAATGGAATCCAATTAACTTTTAGCACATAAGTGGAAAAAGTTTAGGTAAGGTTTGTTGTTGTACTTGAAGTCAAATATTTAACACACTAACTCACTGTGAAGTAATCAAACTCATTTTAAAGTAATTGGACTATTAAAGTTGCTTCACACATGGGAGTTTGATTGTTTAATGGATCTGTAGTTTACTGGTACATTTGTACCTTGTCATCCATGTGCTACAAAATTTCCACAAGTAAATTAGACACGTTTGGAAATCCACTGCATTAACCTGTTTGTATTCAAGATATCTACATGATAACCATGCAAGCATGTTATAAATTTCTAAGAAACTGTTGTCATGATATGTCTATAAAGTTGTTTGTTCATAACAACAACATTTGTCAATATAATAGAAATAGTAACATTAAGTAAGCATTAATCAAGTCAATATTCTGTCATTCATAGGTATTTATTTTTTAATTATTGTACAACAAGTTTCAGAGCTACATCTCCATTTTCACTGACTGTGTGAATGTAATGAGCATTACATTTGTTTCAATTTTTCACCTTACATCTAATGATACAATTGTATAGTTAACTTCCTTCAATTTAACATCAGCTGGGATGATGGCAGAGTGCAAAAGAGATGGAGAATTATGTCTACTAACATTACATACATCAGACCACAGAACTTCCTCTGTCTTGTGCATTGTTGAAATAGTTCCACATTTAGACTTACATTCTGAAACTATTTTTGAGATGTCTATGACTATACTACATACTAATAATACATATTTAACCAATATTACAGTGATGTGATGTAGATTATAATCGATTTACAATTATTTCCATTCACATAATTGAAGAAATAAAATATGACATTAAAAGATTATTTGGAGAACTATACACTAGCCATTTTCGTTTATGTACTAACACACTGAGCATAAATTTTACATTCTAATTTAAATACAGAGTGACTTTATACTCAGTGCTGTTTGCTATTTGCTGCTTCTATTGCTATATGAGCAACAGAACAGGTCAAGGGGAAGGGGGTTTGGAGAGGGGGAAAAGTGTGTCTCACTGACATAAGAGCTGCTGATCATTAAACAGGCACTGTCATTACCACATCCTGTTGAGGTGCGGGCTGCTGCTTGCATCTTGACTATATTTCTTTTCAGCTGGCTGCTTTCTGATTAGGTGTAAGTAATAGTCCACTGGTACTAAATATTACTATCAGCTGAAAACTCATCAGAACACCTTGATGTGCCACATCTACTACAGTGAAATGTGCCAGAGAATATACTACCTGTAGTTTGGGACTAACTGCCATTTACAACCTCAGCATCTATAATGCTGATGGCCGTCAGGGAAGGTGAGACATGTACAGTACCGGTGAAGCATGTTGTTGGCCAGGTAGTCCTCTTGAATTGCCAATTCCACCAAGGCTGTTGCCCTACATGCAGTTGATGTCCTTTGCCCCAAGTGAAGTACTGCAGGTCCACATCTGGCTGGAACTCGTCATATGATGGCAAAGATGGAGAATGATCATAAGCAACAAACAGTCACTGTCTTCATAGTAATAGTCACGGACAGTAGGAACAGTGCACACATCCGTGAGCTCCAGGACAGAGACCTTCAGACATCGTACTACTTGAGAGGCCGTGCACTGAAGAGAGACTGCCTTGGGAAGAAGTAACTTTTGGCAGTGTTCCATCACAGCATAGTGTAATCATTTTCACTTTGGTCTCCTCTTCAGATCTGGCAGCCACAATTATGTTCTTCATCTGCTGCACATTGTCATTGGTATTACAGAACAGGAGTCTGCTCTGTCTCATCTGTATTTATTCAGTAACCATCGAGTTCACCTCATTGATATACACCACTCCAGTATTGTCCATGTAGTAGTGGCAGCAATGTGAGATTATGTGTTTCCAAAACACCTCATAATGCCTTTCAGTGGAATCACAACCAAACCCAGCAACCCTTCTTCCAAGGGTGCTTCCTTATTCAGTAAGCTCATGTTTCCATATCACTTACTTCATGCAAAGAACATCTCCAACTGTGGTCACATTTTGTTACAAAACCAGAGCTTAATCAGAGTGATATCATACGAACACTGCTCTCTACACATCCACAATAACCCTTTCCGACCTCACCGCCTCTTACTTCGCATTCGTATTTGAGGATGATTATTTTCAGGTGTGTGGGGACATCTACATGGGTATGTTACCAGCCTTAAACAAATAACCTGCAGCTTGGAGGACCAGGCTTAGTTTTATGTGACTGCTCTACAAGGAATGCTGGCTTCACAACACCTGAGCATGCCCTCCTCCCCCCTTCCACATAATGATTAGAGAAAGAATGTGAAAGACACCGCCCGGCTTCACAACCTAATACCATTGGGGTCGAAAAATCAAGAGTTGGCCAAGGGAGGCTGACAGGAAAGGTGATAGTAGTCTGATAAATAAGTGGAATCAATGTCAGAATTAGGTAACAGCTTAGTCAGTCATGTGGTGGCATTTTCAAAGACTGTCAGAGAGTGCCTGATGAAAAAGGAGCATTGTTGTATGAAGGACAGAGTATTTCCATGGATTGTGAAATTTTGTACATGATAGTTGCTGTCTAACTACAATTTTATATCAGTGCACAGAAAAGGAATCAAGTTGTTACTTATATTTATTCAGTAACAGTGTCATTACTGTATAACTTTTAGAACAAAACCATTACAGACACTTCTTACAGGTTATCTTTTATTGCACATGGGAGGTTGTGTACATCTACACAACAAAAGCTACATTCAGGCTACAACTTAGCTATCAGTACCAGCTCTCTGAGTCAAATAATTAGCTGTTATTCTTGAAACAAAGTTACTTCATCCCATCATAATATAAACAGTAAGTTATTTCTAACAAGCAAATTGTGCGACAATTTTTGTCTCTACCATTTAACAAAGCATGCCCAATACAGATACATTTTTACAACAGTCTTCATTACAGTGCTTGAAAAAGTTACATTAACTTAAGAATTTCAGTAAGATTAATATGAAATATTTGCTTCCTTTAAAGGAGAGCAAATTCCAATGACATTAATCATACAAATGACAGTGACACCAAACTTACGCATTACAAATATTAAAGAGTTTCTCTTTCACAGTCAGTACTCTAAGCACACCACAAATTCCATTTTCACAAAGTACTTTGCACTGATGTTCACATGAATTTCCCAGTGTTATTGAAAAGTAAATAGATATGAAAAATTATCTAATTTTACACAAACTCTTCAGCACACTGTCAGACTGCAATAGTATTAACATACAAATTTCACACAAGGAAATTTATGTATCAAATGAAAAATTTAACTGCAAAATCTAAAGCTTCTGTAACAGTTACTTCCACAATCAGGAGAGGGTGGTATGTCTGGAGAAGTTAAGAAATGAGGAGGAACTCAATCCAAGCCCACAATCTGAGTCACCCCTTGAGGAGATGGTGAGCATACAAAATGATCAGATGGTAGACAAAGATACTTTTGTGTTTAAGTCTTCACACAAAAACATTCATGTGCACTTAGAGTCTCCCTAAAATTGTTAGATAACTATTGTCTTTGAGAAATGCATGACACTGCTGCTTCCTGAAACTTATAACACCTGCTTTCTGTCATTGACCATCCTCACAGTTCCATATAATTGACAAAACTGAAAATAAAGCAATGTAACAATGAAATAGTGTATTATAGTTGAAGTGTACTTTTAATATTTGCAGAAAAATATTTTGTCAATTGTCATACATTTCTCCACATAGGAAAAAAAAATTGTCCCAATCAAAATGTAAGGAATGCAAACATACATATCCAGTGCTTCAGACTATATACTGTCTGTCAGGTACACATGTTTCATTTAAGAAGCCAACAAGGTAATACAAAGTAGATCATACAGATAAAGAGCATATATGTGGATAGCGTAGAGTGACAGTAAATGATAATTTTCAATGTATGTACTTCAAAATTTTTAAACTATTTACCCCATGATCAAACTGTATGTTCAGAGTGCATATAGTGTATGTGTATATGCCACAAAAGTATAATAAAAGAAACAGTGCACAAACCACAATTTAAGTAAATGGCATACATATCAAATGTCATGAGGAGTTTCATTATTAAGCCTACTTGAGTTCAATTTAATGAAATCATCAAGAAATATAGTAACACATTTATGTACTATATTTCTGAAGTTTATAACACTAAGACGGGATTGGAATACATGAGTGATTAAATAATCATATTAAATAATGTATCATCTGGAAGTATATAGAAAATCACATTGAATAGCAAGACAACACATCAAAATAACCTGAGAGCTTCATAATGTAATCACACACTTGGTTTACTACTTTACTTAAGGGGCAGGGAGATCAATATGAATATATCACTGGCACTCTAGGTACCTGCATGTTATTTTCCACATGCACAAAAACTAAAAGGAAATGGAAATATTCACAATTCAAGCATAATCATGGAAACAAAATATTTAGAGCAAAATACAGTACATAATGCCCACCAATTGATGAAGAAGTACTCATAGAGAGTGAAGGATTGGGAAAGCTTTGAAAGCACTAGAGGAGTAATATGTTTTTCTATACTTATACATCACGTTCAGATTACACTGAACCCATCATTACAATTATTAACACAAATCTTCACTCAAACCACAATGTTGAGTACTTAAGTAAAAACTGTCATGTGATATAACAAAAGAACAGGAGTCCTAACACTACATGACTGTGTAAAGATAGAACAAACGTTTATACTGTATACAATAAAAGCCATGAGTGGTCAGAAGTCTGAAATTCACAAAATCAGGAATGTAATTTTTGTTGGCCCTTGTTAACTTCAAAGGCGTATGATGGGATTAGAAGACAAGCAATATGGTGGCCAAAGTGTGTGCTAAAACATAGCTTAAATTGGTAATGTAATTCTCAAGGGACTAAATGTATTACAACTCAAGTGCATATTTAAAATACATTGAAAGGAGACAAAATATAAACCACAGAAAAACCCTCCATCTGGAGAAGCAGTAATAGCAAATCAACATTAAACAGTGAACCTATGATATCTTAAGGAACCAAACACTCAAGTTTTTAAATTATTTGTAAAGCAATCAGATGTTTGCAGCAGTTTAAATGTGTTAAATATCTGAATCACAGGCAAAAAAATTAGATAACGTTTGAACTTATGTTTGAAGTCACCAAGTTTTCTCAGTATGAAGCACTGCATTAATATAGTCTGTGTAATTTGCCAATCATGAGCTACACTGACTGAAAACACCATCGTGTCCATATTACAGTCAAACTGTGTTAAACCTTTGACCTAACATTATACCTGTTAATGAGTAGATCAAAACAGGTATTTAATTACTGACTGAATATAAAAATATGTATAAAATGTTGAAATTCAAATTCTTGTTGCCCCTGGAAACTGTTACATAGCCACCATGCATCTGGTGCTGGGTGTCATGAACCAGGTTAGTCATTAGGTAGTATTGATGGAATACTGTTTGGGCATACAATAAATACTGACCTATATCCATTACTCTCTCTGATTTAGGCCAATGATGTACGTGCAGTTGTGAACAGTGCAGAGCAGTGGTTTCCAACCCATGGTAAGTGGACTGCAGTGTGGCAATGGGCACCAGCTACTTGAAGTCAAACATTTAACACAATAATTCATTTTTAAAGTAATCAAACTATTGATGCTGTTTTATGCAAGCGTGTTTGATTCTTTAAGGGCTCGGATGTTTACTGGTACATTTTTAACATGTGGATGACAATGTGCAGAACATACATGAAGAAATTAGAGATTTATGGAAACTCCACTTCAGTGACTTGCTTGTATTTAAAATATTGATGTGATAACCATGCAATGAGGTTATTACTTTACAACAAACTGTTATGAATGAACGACTTTAAGGACATCACATAACAAAAATTTTTGTGAACATGCAGTAACACAAACAAATGTAGTGAGTCTTGAGTTGGTTGGTATTCTGTCATTCACAAATTGATCACTTATTTATTATTTTCAAATGAGGTTTGGAGCTACATGTCCATTTTCACCAACTGTATGTATCTAAAGAGCATTAAATCTGCTACAGTTTTTCACCCAACACACAAAAATGCAGTTGTTACATTTAAGGAGGTGAATTACACCTCATGTGGAATACTGGCAGAGTGCAAGAGCAATGCCACAATAATGCCTATTAACATTACTTGCATTTGACCACACAACTTACGTTTTCTGCATTAGTGAAATACTTCCACATTTTCACTTACATTTTGAAAAGACGTTATGACAATAGAGCACAAATAATGGTGCACATTTGACCTATTTTAAAATGATGCGATGCAAGTTGCAATGGATACACTGTTATTTTCATTCACATAATATGTAAAAGTATTAAGAAATTAAAAAAATTACTTGGATTAGTGACCTGTAACAATATTATTTCAAGTGCTTACATCTTCAGCATGAAATTTTACATGCTAATTTAGACACAGAGTAGCTCTCTCTCTCTCTCTCTCTCTCTCTCTCTCTCTCTCTTTCTCTCTGGCTACAAGTATAGAGTGTTCAAATTAACATTACTCTCTGACTCCTCATAAAAAATTGGTAAACAAGTTACACATTTGAGGTGGCAGGCAACTGCTGGTATCTTGTACTGTATTTCTTGTAAGCTGTCTGCTTTCTAGTAAGTCTAAAGCAGTAGTCCATTAATAGTTAATAATGTGCTATGAGTAACTACTCTGTTGAAGAGTGCCAGAGAATGCATGTGTGTAGTTAGGCACCCAAACTTCTATTCATTACCCTGGCTATTATAATGCTGAAGGGCATGTTGGCAAAGCTGAGACACATACAGTACTGCATCAAGCACACTACTTGGCAGGTAGAGCTTCTTATCTGTCACATTTCTATCACACTGTTATGAAAGGAAGTTGCCCTATAGGCAGCTGACATCTTTTCCCCAAGTGAAGGAGAGCAGGTATACATCTGGTTGAAACTCTTCATATTCCTGCTTGCAGGGATGCAGAACAATCTTGAATGACAAACGGTTGTCATTCTCCAAGTAGTAGACACCAATATAAAAATGAGGATTGGTGCCAACATCAGTGAGGTCTAGGATGACAGACCTTTGAATATGGTACCAATTGAGATGCTGTGTGCTGGAAAGAGATTGCCTTGGGAAGAAGTACATCAGTGTCTCATACTTTCAGTAGTGTTACTTCACATCATAGTGTACTCATATTCATGTTTGGTCTCTTTTTCACATCTACCAGCCACAAATTACATTCTTCGTTAGTCATCTCCAGCCTGTTGCCCACTGTTACTGGTATTTCAGAACAGGAGCCTGCTCTGTCACTTCTGTATTTAATCACTAGCGATCGAGGTCACTTCAGTGTTGTGCACCACTCCATCACTGACCATGTAGTATGGTGGCAAAATTCCTCATTGTGGTTTTCAGTGGAAACACATACCAGCCCAGCAACAGTTAATATTTGATGTGTTTTACACCGTACTACCGAGTGTGCATACTTATGCAGTAGGCTCATTCTCCATTCTGCTTACTTCATGCAGACAAACATATCTAACTCTGGGCACATTTCATTCCAAAACCAGAGCTGAGTGAGACTGGTATCATATGAACACTGTTCTATGACCTGTTCCAACATCACCACCACTTACTTGTAATTCATATCTGAGGATTATTATTTTCTGGATTTTGAGGACAATTTTTACATGGTCATATTAACAGCCTTATATAACCCACAGCATTGAAGACTGAGCTTTGTGCTGTGCATTTACTCCACAAGAAATCCTGGCTTCACCACACCTGAACATGCCCTCCTGCCCCCTTCCACATAATGATTAGAGAAAGAAAATGAAAGACACCCTCTGGCCTCGCAACCTAATACCATCGGGGTCGAAAAAACAAGAGTTGGCCAAGGGAGGCCGAGAGGAAAGGTGATAGTACAGTAGTCTGACAAATAAGTGGAAGCAATGTCAGTCTTAGTTAACAGCTTAATAGCTGTCAGTCATGTGGTGGCATTTTCAAAGATTGTCAAGGACCATATGACAAAAAGAAAATTGTATGAGGCATTAGATATTCTCATGGATAGCAAAATTTCTTGAATGAGTAACAGCACTGTTACTCATTAAACATAAATTTACAACATACACTCACTGCTCACATGATATCTTGTATTCCACAATGGAATTTGTGTGCTTTTACACAATCACAGTTACATGCACATATATCATAGCTATAAACAGAAACTTCATTAAAATAAGGCCTGTAAAATTTGAACCAATAATAATGAATGATGCTTGATCTGGTCAGAATATAAAAAATTAAGATTTCATTATCTACCATTTACAAAATTATTTTGAATACAGAGAAGTATTTTTAAAACTCACTTAATTAGAATGCTAGAGAAGAGCATCACTAACATAAAAAACTTTTGTTTCCTTTCAAAGAGAGCATATTCCAATGACTTTGATAACAGAAAAAGGTAATGATGATTACATAATGTAATATGAACATCTAAAAATTTCTCTGAACACAGGAAAAATAATCTATTGTGGAATCGATACGAGTACTCAAACACACCACAGATTCAATTTTTATGAAGTACTTTGCAGAATTTACGTGAAAATTAGTGCAAGTTATTGAAAAGTAAATAAACATGAAATAACTATCAAATTTTACACAAACTGCCAAGTACACTGAAAAACTGTAACAGACTATATACTGACATAAAAATTCATACAAAGAATTTCTGTATCAAATGAAAAAGTTAACTGTGAAAACTACAGCTTTTGTAGCAGTCATTTCCTCAGGATATGATGGTACATTGGGAGACAGTAAAAAGGAAATACAAGCCCACAGTCTAAGGGACCCATTCATGGTGGTGGTAGTGGTCAGGGTACAGGATAGATAATGATCAAATGGTATAACAGATACATTTGTGAGTGTGTGTGTGTGTGTGTGTGTGTGTGTGTGTGTGTGTGTGTGTGTGTGTGTGCGCGCCTTCATACAAAGACATTGAGGTACACAGAGGCTCTGCCTAAAATTATTAAGCAAGTGCTGTCTTTGAGAAATGCATGACACAGCTACTTTCTGAAACTTATTACAGCCGGTTTCTGTCACTGACCATCTTCACAGTTCCATATAATTGACAAAACTGAAGAAAACTCAATGTAACAATGAAATAGTATATAACATTGGAAGGGTTCTTTTAATATTTGCAGAAAAAATTTTTATCATTCATCATACATTTCTCCACGTATGAAGAAAAACCGTGGAAATCAAAATGTAAAGAACACAAACCGACATTTCTGGAGCTAAACACTATATATTGTCTGTCAGGTACATATGTTTCATTTAAGAAGCCAACAAGGTAATACACAGAAGATCATACAGATATGAGCATATATGTGGATAGCAACATACAACTGTTTCCTCTAATATTATATATATGTAGTTCTAGAACAAGAGTGACAGTAAATGGTCAGTTTCAATGAATGTGCTTTTTAAATTCTTGAAATATTTACTCAATGACCAAACAGTTTGTTCAGAGTGCATGTGTATATTACACACAAATGTAATAAAGGAAACAGTGCACAAACCGCAATTTAAGTAAATGTCATCAGGAGCTCCATCAGTAAGCCTACTCGAGTTCGATGTAATGAAATCATCAAGGAATTTAGTAACACATTTATGTCCTATATTTCTGAAGTTTATAGCACTAAGTTGAGACTGCAATACAAGAGTCATTAAACATTCATATTGAATAATGCATCATTCAAAAGCATATTGGAAAATACATAGCAAGACAACACACCACAATAACTTTAGAGCTTCATAATGTAATCACACACCTGGATTACTACTTCACTTAAGGGCAGGGAGATCAATATGAGTAGACCACTGGCACTCCAAGTATCTGCATATTATATTTTCATATGCACAATAACTAAATGGAAAGAGAAATATTCACAATTTAACCATAATAGTGGAAAAACATTTAGAGCAAAATACAGTACATAATGCCCATCAATTGGTGAGGAAGTACTCATAGAGAGTTAAGGACTGTGAAACCTTTGAGGCACTAGAGGAGTAATATGTTTTTTTGTACTTACACATCACATTCAGATTACACTGAACCCATCATTACAATTATTAACACAAATCTACACTCAAACCACAATGTTGAGTAACTAAGTAAAAACTGTCATGTGATATAACAAAAGAACAGGAGTCCTAACACTACATGACTGTGTAAAGATAGAACAAACGTTTATACTGTATACAATAAAAGCCATGAGTGGTCAGAAGTCTGAAATTCACAAAATCAGGAATGTAATTTTTGTTGGCCCTTGTTAACTTCAAAGGCACATGATGGGATTAGAAGACAAGCAATATGGTGGCCAAAGTGTGTGCTAAAACATAGCTTAAATTGATAATGTAATTCTCAAGGGACTAAATGTATTACAACTCAAGTACATGTTTAAAATACACTGAAAGGAGGCAAAATATAAACCACAGAAGAACCCTCCATCTGGAGAAGCAGTAATAGCAAATCAACATTAAACAGTGAACCTATGATATCTTAAGGAACCAAACACTCAAGTTTTTAAATTATTTGTAAAGCAATCAGATGTTTGCAGCAGTTTAAATGTGTTAAATAACTGAATTGCAAGTGAAAAAGAAAAAAAAAAATAGATAACATTTGAACTTATGTTTGAGGTCACCAAGTTTTCTCAGTATGAAACACTGCATTAATATAGTCTGTGTAATTTGCCAATCATGAGCTACACTGACTGAAAACACCATCATGTCCATGTTACAGTCAAACTGTGTTAAACCTTTGACCTAACATTATACCTGTTAATGAGTAGATCAAAACAGGTATTTAATTATTGACTGAATATAAAAATATGTATAAAATGTTGAAATTCAAATTCTTGTTGCCCCTGGAAGCTGTTACATAGACACCATGCATCTGGTGCTGGGTATCATGAACCAGGTTAGTCATTAGGTAGTATTGATGGAATACTGTTTGGGAATACAATAAATACTGACCTATATCCATTACTCTCTCTGATTTAGGCTAATGATGTACGTGCAGTTGTGAACAGTGCAGAGCAGTGGTTTCCAACCCATGGTAAGTGGACTGCAGTGTGGCAATGGTCACCAGCTACTTGAAGTCAAATATTTAACACAATAATTCATTTTTAAAGTAATCAAACTATTGACGCTGTGTTATGCAAGCATGTTTGATTCTTTAAGGGATCAGATTACTTGTATTAGTGGCCTTCAACAATATTAGTTCAAGTGCTTACATCTACAGCATGAAATTTTACAAGCTAATTTAGACACAGAGTAGCTCTCTCTCTCTCTCTCTCTCTCTCTCTCTCTCTCTCTCTCTCTCTCTCTGGCTATGAGTAATAAGTATTCAAACCAACATTACTCGCTGACTTCTCATAAAAAACTGGGAAACAACTTACACATTTGAGGTGCCTGGCAACTGCTGGTATCTTGCACTGTATTTCTTGTAAGCTGTCTGCTTTCTAGTAAGTCTAAAGCAGTAGCCCATTAATACTTAATAATGTGCCATGAGTAACTACTCTGTTGAAGAGTGCCAGAGAATGCATGTGTGTAGTTAGGCACCCAAACTTCTATTCATTACCCTGGCTATTATAATGCTGAAGGGCATGTTAGCAAATCTGAGACACATACAGTACTGCATCAAGCATGCTACTTGGCAGGTAGAGCTTCTTATCTGTCACATTTCTATCACACTGTTATGGAAGGAAGTTGCCCTATAGGCAGTTGACATCTTTTCCCCAAGTGAAGGAGAGCAGGTATACATCTGGTTCAAACTCTTCATATTCCTGCTTGCAGGGATGCAGAAAAATCTTGAGTGACAAACAGTTGTCATTCTCCAAGTAGTAGACACCAATATAAAAATGAGGATTGGTGCCAACATCAGTGAGGTCTAGGATGACAGACCTTTGAATATGGTACCATTTGAGATGGTCTGTGGAAGATTTTGTGGACAGATCAAGCACACTTCCATCTGACAAGATATGTCAATACACAGAACTATCAAATATGGGCATAGTAAATCCACACTCAAATCAACCAATTCCCCTTCATCCTAAAAAGGTCATTGTGTGGTGTGGGGCTACAGCATCATTTACAAAGAGAAATGCTTTTGATCATGTTACTTGTACCATCACTGCTAAGTGCTGTCAGTCTCTTTTGCACAACCACATCATTACAGCTCTCCAACAGCTTGTATGTGTGGTTGGGATTATTTTTATGCAAGATGGCGCACCTCCACACATTGCAAATCCAGTTAAGCAGTTGCTGAAGCGTCATTTTGGAAAAGCTAGAATAATCAGCCGCCATTTCCCTACATCTTGGCCATCCTGATCATTTGATCTTAATCCATGTTACTTCTGGCTGTGGGGCTACCTCAGGGACGTTGTGTTCAGTGTTCTGATTGCAAACGTAGCTGCACTGAGGTCATGTATTGTGCAAAACATTCTGAACATGACCCAAGAAACACTTCGATCAGTTGTGGAACATGCTGTTTTTTGATTTCAACTTGTTGTGAAAAACAGTGGGCAGGATATTGAACATATTTTGAGCCAATGGCACAGAAATTAATAATCTGATCTGATTTGATCTTGATTGATTCTTTTTATGGGGTTTTTGGCCTCAGGACAATTAAAAATCAAATTTTGTCATTCAATGTGATATGAACCTATTGTGGTTGGTGGGCTTACATTACTAATGGTATCACACCTTTACACCCATATACACTGAGTAGCACAGTTTGTTTAATATGAAACACACATCTTAAGCATTGTTGTACAATTCATTTCTGTTTTGTGGTTGAAAACTATTAAATTATGATGCTTGCAGTGCTATTGCTACATTTTGTAACTATTTATTTTTCATCTGCCATACGATTTCCCCATCTCTGATAATATTCCATTGCAGTTTGATGTCATTCGTACCAGTGGTGTTATTTCTACAATGATTTGAAAATTTAACTTTGAATATAATCACCCTATATATGCATAATCACAGTAAACTGCAAGTCAACACATCAAAGTACCACGAGAGCTTCATAATGTCAGCACACAACAATTAGATTATTACTCTACTAAGGAGGAAGGAGTTCAGTATGAATAGTCCACTGATACACTAGATAATTCTGAGTCAGCACGTGAATATTCCATAGGCACAATAACTGTAAACAGAAATATTCTAAATTCAACAACAATAGCTTAAACAAAAATTTAATATAATACATCATATAAACTACTGAGCAAGCTATAACATAGATTGAGAAAATGTGAAAGGTTCAAAAGGACAAGAATCATAATATGTTTGTCTGTACCTATAAAATATGGTTCAGATAAGACTGAAATCATCCTTACAACTATCAATAGAAATGTGTGCTCAAATCACTATGTTATGTATTTAACCAAAAATTTACATCTGATATAACAAAAAAATAAGAGTCCTGTCATCTTGACTGTGTAAAAACTGTACTAATTTTGTGCAGTATACAATGAAAGCCATGGATAATCAAAAAGCTGATTGAAGTTAACAAAGCCTGACACAAACAGATTACATTCCTGCTTTTCTGTCAAAGGCATATTATCGGATTAGAAGACAAGCAATATGGTGGCTAAAGTGTTTGCTAAAATCCAGCTTAAATTGATAATATAATTCCCATGTAACATTGTATTAAGGCTCAAGCAGATAAAAATATTATGATAGATGGCCTAGTATAATCCATAGAACAAACCTCAGCCAAGACAAGTAGCTATAGCAATTTGACACTAAACAGCAAACCTCCAGTTCCTTAAGGAATGAAACTCCCACATTTTTAAATTATTTCTAAAGCAATCAGAAGTTTCTAGCTATTTTAAGATCTAAATATCTGACAGATATGTGCATGAAAAAATTTGGAGAAGGTTAGAACCTACAGTTAAAGTCGGAAGTCATGAAGTACTCTCAGTACGGAATACTGCACGAATGTAGTCTGGGTAAGTTGCACATCACAAGCTACAGTGCCTCATTGCATCTACTCAAGGCATTACATCTACAATCCGCAAATCACTGCGAGGTGCATGACAGAGGCTACTTTCCACTGTACCAGTTATTAGGCATTCCTTCCTATTCAGTTCATGTAAGGAGTGCAGTAAGAGTGAATGACTGAATGCCTCTGTGGTGACTACCACACACGTTGATTGCAGCTGATGCATAAAATTTACGCCAACCACAGAGATTAATCTCCACAGTTCACATGGGAGTCACAGAGAAGAGAGCTGTTGACTGTGATTCTCAAACCTACCTTTTTTCTCTTTGTTGTCGATTCTCTTTTATGTATTCTCTTACTTGACAACCTGTTATATATGAAAGAAATAAAAAGAGATACTTGAGTTCACACTCCATTAGTTTCCAATTTCTAACTGTGTTTGCGTGGGTACACACCTACTTACACAACATTGGTGACCCCGACTGCAAAACAAACAGCAGATATGGATATGGACACGCCAGCAGTGTCAAGACTAGCGGTTCGCTTACCACCCTTTTGGCCACACAACCCTATGCTGTGGTTCACACAGCTGGAAGCGAGTTTCACATACGCGGGAATAACTGCAGAAACAACTAAGTTTCCCCTCGTAGTAAGCCAACTCGATCATCGTTACACAACTGAAGTTCAGGATATCATAACAGCTCCTCCAACAGAGGATGCATATGAATGGTTAAAGACTGAACTGATATGTTGCTTAGCCATTTCTCAAGAAGATAGAATCCGGCAAGTATTGACGCAAGAAGAAATTGGTGACAGGAAACCTTTACTGTTCCTGCACCATCTCCGCAGCACGGAGGACCCTGGCATGATTCCAGATAGCATTCTGCATACCCTGTGGAGTTCCCACCTGCCACCACAGGTAAAAGCAGTCATCGGCACACAGAACGAGGTGTCACTGGACACAGTAGCAGAACTCGCCGACTGCATACTGGAAGCGATCACACCGAACACACAGGTCAGTGTTGTAGACATAACTGTCAGCGCAGCAGCTGCATCTACTATGGTGTCTTGGGCAGATTACGATGCACTAACGGCCAAGGTCAATCTCCTATGCACACAGCTCTCGAAACTAATGTCGAATGGCATCATTGTCAATCAGAGAAACCGTAGCCAATGACGACATGGAAGTCGTTTCGCATCGCAATCTACAACCGAGAACAGACAGACCATTTGTTGGTATCATAGTCGGTATGGAGAGCAAGCACGTAAATGCAGTAGCCCACGTTCTTTCTCCAAATGCTTGTTCACCCACTGCTTGAATACTGCTCAGCAGTGTGGGATCCGTACCAGATAGGGTTGATAGAAGAGATAGAGAAGATACAACAGAGAGCAGCGCGCTTCATTACAGGATCATTTAGTAATCGCAAAAGCGTTACAGAGATGATAGATAAACTCCAGTGGAAGACTCTGCAGGAGAGACGCTCAGTGGCTTGGTACAGGCTTTTGTTGAAGTTTTGAGAACATACCTTCACTGAAGAGTCAAGCAGTATATTGCTCCCTCCTACGTATATCTCGCAAAGAGACCATGAGGATAAAATCAGAGAGATTAGAGCTCACACAGAGGCATACCGATAATCCTCCTTTCCATGAACAATATGAGACTGGAATGTAAGGGAGAACTGATAAAAGTACTCAAGGTACCCTCCGCCACACACCGTCAGGTGGCTTGTGGGGTATGGATGTAGATGTAGATGCAGAAATTGGAGTGGAAAGTGGCAGTAGATGCTACCTCCTATCTACCTGCATCTTGACGCCTTTTTATAACAGATGGTGTGCCAGGCAGGAAATTTTTAATCGACACTGGTTCAGATCTCAGTATACTATCAAGTCCTTGCATTGTTACCGGCCATGCACAACATTTAACTTATCCACTGCCAACAATTCACAGATTTCAACATACGGATTACAACAAGAGAATCTGAACTTGGGACTCCCTAGAGATTTTAAATGGAATTTCACAGTAGCAGATGTCGCAGAAGCAATACTAGGAGCTGATTTCTTATCACACTTCCGACTTTTGCCAGACTTGGCCAATGCTTGCCTGATAGACAGTCTCACCAACCTATCAATGGCTTGTTATTATCGTTACACAGACTGTACCAGTATTAAGTTAGTTCAAATGGCAGACACAGAATACCGCGCAGTCCCTAGCAGATTTTCCTGAATTAATGAAACCACCTGGAGCACTGCACAAAGTGTTGCATGATACAGTACACTACATAAAAATCACAGACTGTGTCATGTCAACCTAGGACACTACCACCAGAATGCCTCGCTATAGCTACAGCAGAATTCGAGCTAATGCTTAAAGGAGGAATTATACGCCCGTCATCCAGTCCATGGGCGTCAGCCTTACACCTCGTACCAAAAAAAGGTGGAGCCTGGCGTCCGTATGGTGACTACAGAGCACTGAACGCAATAACTATTCCGGATTGTTATCCTGTACCTTTGTTAAGGGACTACAATCACGCGCTGCACGTTGCCACAGTCTTTAGTGTGCTAGACTGCGCAAAGGGCTATACACAAATTCCTGTAACGCCAGAAGGGGTACCAAACACTGCCATAACAACACCCTTTGGATTGTTTGAAAGTAATTTCATGACGTTTGGTCTGGGAAATGCTGCACAGACGGCAACGTTTTCTGGATTCTGTATTACGAGGATTGACCTTCTGTTTTCCCTACCTGGATGACGTTCTCATATATTCTGCAAACAATTTACAGCACAAGCAGCATTTAAAAGAAGTACCCCTATGCTTAGAGAAGTTTGGAATAGTGTTAAATACAGCGAAATGCCTGTTTTGCCAACCTGAAGTGGAATTTCTAGGTCATCGCATATCCGCTACAGGTTCAGCACCCTTACCCGGAAAAGCTGAGGCTATTCTACACATGCCCAAGCCTATTATGGTCAAAGAATTAAGAAGATACCTAGGCATGTTAAACTTTTACAGAAGGCATCTACCACAGACAGCTGAACAGCAGGCACCATTAAACTTGTTATTAGCTGGCCCAAAGGTTCGCAGCAATGCAACCATGCAATGGAATGAGGAATCTGATGCAGCATTCGAAGTGACACATCAAAGCCTGGCTCAGGCCGCACTGCTGGCACACAATAAACTAGAAGCACCTTTGGCACTCGTGGTGGACACTAACCAGTTTGGTGTTGGTGCAGCCCTGCAACAATTGGTGGATGGCACATGGCAACCTCTAGCATACTATTCGCACAAGTTGTCACCAGCACAACAACGCTGGAGTGCTTACGATAGAAAATTTTTGGCTGTATATTTAGTGATCAAACATTTCAGACCACAAGTAATTTTTACCGATCATAAGCCCTTGACTTACACATTCAACAAGAACAGTGACAAATACTCCCCAAGGCAGTATTCTCAATTGGAGTTCATAAGCCAATTCACCACAGGCTTATGCCACATCGCAGGTTTAACTAACGTGGTAGCTGATTGTTTGTCACAGGTATCCAGTATAACACAGTCTGTAACTGTGGCCAAACTAGCACAAGCCCAGCAGGAAGATGATGAGCTAAACACCCTGTTGAGTGACGACAACACGGCATTGAAGTTACAGCTAGTCGATGTGCCCGGGGAATATATACGACTACATTGTGACGTACAACATGATCGATCACGCCCTTACGTTCCAATCACACATCGCAGAAGAGTGTTTGATTGTCTCCATGGCCTATTTCACCCCGGTGTTCGAGAAACTACCAGACTGGTGTCCGAAAGATTTGTATAGCCAGGAATAGACCCCAATTGCCGTAACTGGACTAGATCTTGCCCACGCTGTCAGCTATTCAAAGTGAGCAGACACATGCGCCCTCCAATTGGACAATTCCTGGATGTCAAGGCATGCTTCTTGCACATTCATCTGGATGTCATTGGACCTCTTCCACCATCAGGTGGTAATCGCTACCTGCTAACAATCATTGACACTTATACATGCTGGCCGGAAGCAATACCTACCGATAACATCTTGGTGGAAACTCTGACAACGGCATTCATGTCAACCTGGATATCGAGAATCAGCTACCCACTCCACACAACAACTGATAGAGGATGACAGTTCGAATCAGAACTATTTGCTCAGTTAGCAAGATTCTGGGAATACTGTCATCACCACAACACCACCTACCATTCGGCAAGCAACGGAATGGTAGAAAAATGGCACTGTACCTTAAAAGCAGCCCTCATTTGCCACGGTACTAAATGGATGGAAGCATTACCCATTGTACTGTTAGATCTTAGGACAATCTTTAAACCTGATATGGATGCCTCCCCGGCAGAGTTTGTCTACGGAGAAACAATATGTCTGCCTGGAGAGTTTGCTGACGACTCAGGGGTACTGAATGCAGATGTCCAGTCAGAATATTTACAAGGATTGAGAGAAATGATCAAGGAAATCAAACCTGTGAAAGAGTCCAGACATGGAGCCCCGGTGTCATTCATGCACACGATTTAAAAACTTGCACGCATGTATTGTTACGAACAGATGGCGTCAAACCACCACTACACCCGCCATACACTGGACCTCATCGCGTGATATGCAGAGATGCACACACCCTAAACATAGTACTGAATGGGAAACAAGTATAGTGAAACCTGCTTATATACTTCAAGACACTCTGGCAATGTCAGCATCGCAAAGCGATCAGCACAAGACAACGATGCAGAACCCCACTCCTCTACCTTCGCAGTCAGTAAAGCAGCAGCCTTGATGCACCACGCATTCAGGCAGACAAGTGCACTTCCCTGCCCGCTACAGAGAGGAACATCTGAACTCCACTCTCACCAAGGGGTCTCATGTGGTGACTACCGCACACGTCGATCGCAGCTGACTCGTAAAATTCGCACCAACCACAGAGATTGTTCTCCACAGTTCGCACGGGAGTCACAGAGAAGAGAGCCATCAACTGTGATTCTCATACCTACCTTTTTACTCTTTGTTATTGATTCTCTTTTATGTATTCTCTTATTTGACAACCTGTTATATGTGAAACAAATAAAAAATAAACTTGAGTTCAGACTCTGTTAGTTTCGGATTTCTAACTGTGTTTGTGTGGGTACACACCTACTTTTGCAACACCTCTGTGCATGCAGTAATTATTCTTATCTTCTCCACATGATCCCTATGTGAGGAATACAGAGAGGACTACAGTACATTTGCAAAGTCATAATATAAAGCTGGTTCTTTAAACTTTGTCAGCAGACTTTCTCAGAATCAATTGTGTCGATCTTCAAGAGGGTTCCAGGTCAGTTCCCTCATTGGATTACAACCTCTGACCATTCATACTGCCCTGATCTGTATACGTTCAATATGCCCTGCTAGACTTATTTGGTAAAGGTCTCACACACTTTAACAATATTCTAGAACTGTTCACGCAAGTGATTTGTAAGCTATCACCTCTATAGACTGACTGTACTTCCCCAGTATTCTGCCAATAAACTGTAGTCTACCACCTTTACCCACAACTGAGCCTACGTGATCTTTCCTTTTCATATCCCTGTGAGGGATTACACCCAGGTATTTGTATGAGGTGCCAGATTCCAACAGTTACCATTCAACATTTGACCTAAGATTATAACTCCTAATGAGTAGACCATAGCAGGAATTTAATTACTGGCTGAAATTGAAAGATATTTATGAAATTTTGAAAGTCAAATTTCATTGGTCCTGGAAGCCATTACATAGGCAACATGCAACTGGTGCTGGGTATCATGAACCAGGTTAGTCATTTAGTAATACCCGTGGATTAGTGTCTGGGAGAGAAATGCGTCCTGTCCTGGACCCTCTTCGCCTTTATTTATGTTAATTATGTACCTACAGTTGTGAATGGTGTAGAGTACAAATTTGCTATGTTTTTAGATGCCAAGCATTGCAACATCTTTCAAACAGTTGGCAGTAACACTTTATCAAAAGTTTTAACTAGTTTATGTTAATGCCCTTGTTGTGTTTTGTTATCAATAACTCCACTGTGTCTGAATAGACACAGCAGTCCAGCTGCGTGGCAATGAATGTAATTTTGTGTATGAAAAAAAGGCAGTAATTCTACGTGGCATATTGAGCAGTTCATTGACTGAAAACTTGAGTATATTAGACGTCGATAAACATAATAGTTTGGCAAGCATTTTCATTTAAGTACAATCTGTGCTTAGTAGCTGTTCAGGTTTTGGGAAATATGTTACCATAAACTTGCTAACATGAATGAAAGGGTTTGTGCATGACTGTGTTTGGATTATCATGGGTTTGGGAGTGAATGTGTAAATTATCAAATTCCAGAATATACCAAGGTTTTGCCATTATTTCCACCTTTCATTCAAAATTAAGACCTTTTCTGATGCTTGGAATAGTTACATTGTATGCTGCCTGGTGGAAGTTTCAGTACAGTACGTTTCTGCATAGCTTTCTTACCCATGATCTGCCGCAGTGCATTCACAGCTAGGTCCAGGTAATGGAAGAAAGAAACCATGCTGCCACAGACAGTCGAACTGGAGATGAGTGATCTGCATTTAATGAAATCTGTGCATTCAGAGAAAATCCATTAGTAAAGATCATAAATATAATTTTTTACTGATAACTAATACAATTTTAATATCAAATAGCAAACAAATTAGGATCAAAAAATGTTGTAAGGTTGTATAATGCATACAGCTGTAATTTATGACAATGTATTCAATGAATTATTGATTAACACTAAAAATTTTGTTATCTGAAGACAGCTCATTTATTAGGAACTACGTATCAAAAATTATATTTATGGTCTTCACTAACAAAGAATTTTTATGAACCCCTATTTTTTTAAAGTGCAGTACAGCTAATGACATTAGCTGATGAACCAACCTGGGTACAACTGTCAAGAACTGGGCACGTTCTCAAGCAGAGAACATTAAACACTGTACTGGCAACTTCTTTAATCAGTGACAAAATTTCATGAGTTTAATGAAAAAACAAGAATAGACAACTGCATGTAAAAAGATACTGACACACTAAAACGACAGCTTCTTTCAATCTGCAGCTTCATTTTCATTAAGCACTATTGAAAGTGGCAGAATATTACTATGCAATTCCCAGACTTATTATCAACATCTAAAGTCTGTACTCATTTCACAAAAAAACACAAACTGAAATCAACTAATACAACACTGTCCTGTACTTTAAAATTATTCTGTCAAAAATTCCGGAACCTGATTTCCAAGAAAACTAAAGTTCTTCTTAAAATATGTTTCATTAGATTTACAAAAATATAAGAAGCTATACTTCAGTATCCATTTCTCATTTAAAGTAACCAAAGTTATTGGGTATAAGTTTTCTGTCTCTGTAGGATAGATAATTGTTTATTTTCTTTAATAAGGAACAAGTATTTTGACATATGAATAGCTTGGGAAAAAGGCTAAACAGTTCGGAAGACAGACCTCTTAGTTGATACTATAGCTGCCTAATTACAAGACTGTTCAATTTTTTTTCCCCATTAAACATGTTGCATGTTGATATCACAAATCTGACTACTTATTACATATGTGTGGCATGTTCCATCAGACATGCCCAGCAGAACATACTTTTGTTCTCGATACAGTGACTGTAATTATCAATTTTTGGAGGAAGATACCAATATCAGCATCAATTGGACATTGAAACAATTCACTGGTGAAAGCTAAAAATTTGTGGTGGACTAGGATTTAAAACCAGATTTCCTGCTTTACATGAGCAGTCACCTAAAACATTCTGGCTACCTGAGCACACCCTTCATTTGATCCAAACTCTAAACCTATCCCACATACAAGATATGTTTGCAGCAATTTTCATATTCCCACTAGAGGTTTGAACCCTATCGTGCACATGCAGTGAGGATGTTATCAGTTAGCGTGCTTGAAGTTGTGAATTTGGGTCAGATAGAGAGTGTGTTCAGATAGCTGAAACAGCTAAGGCAAACACTAATGTGAAGCAGGAAATCTGGCTTTGAGTCACAGTCTGGCACAAATTTTCACCTTTAGCTACTGAATTATTTTAATAGCTTATTGCAGCTAATGTTAGTACCCCCTCAAAGTAATTGTTGATCAAAAAGTGAAAATACACAACTGGTCAGTTCTATTTAAAGTGGTAGTCCAGCTTTTGGGACAAAATATGCATTTGAATGTAACACTAATCCCAGCTGGCAACCCTACCTCGAATGCTCAGCTTACTGACCATTAGATATGGGCAATAAGCTACAAAATTCCTTCAGAGAGCTGAATCATTCTATAGAGTGAGGGACAGGTGGCTGGATAAAAAGGATATCTATTAAGAACCAAATGTTTCCTGTGATGTCAGCAAGTGGGATGAGTACTATAGGGTAAGTTGCTGCAACAGCCTGTGGTGTAACAGATGACAAGTGGTCTGTTGCATGCGCCATCTATCACCCCTGGCCTATCACAAATTCTAATTAAATGATAAAATTGAGTTGCGGGTCAGGATTTCTTAGTTATGTGCATAAATACTGTGGCAGTATTTGGTTTTTATATGTGCAGATAATTCAAACACTGAGCCAGCAACTGGCGCGGACTTTCGTTGATGCGGCAAGTAGTGGGCCGCTATGGAGCAAACACAGTGAGGCTGACGACGTTACTCGCTGGAGGTCCAGAGTCGTGGCAGCAGGATACTCCGACACAATTGTTGGACTTCGGAGGAAAATAATGAAGAATGTATTATGAGGAACTTTGTGTATAACAGCGAAAGTAGGAAGAAGCAATTTAATGGGCAGTAACGCAGTAGACGGTACCTCAAGAGCAGACTGTACATAGGTATCAGAAATAAATTGCTGTAACTATTGTAGAAAAGGAGTTCTGAATAAGAGTTATTATGAGAAGTAGTCAGGCAGCGTCAGTTACTGGTGAATGATCGCAATAGATGACATTTTCTTCATCAGCTGCACTGTTCCTTCTTTCACTCGATGAATTTAGTCAACATTAAGCTGGAGCTGAACTACGCAAATAATAAAACTCATTAGTAGGGCGGCGACAGCGCACTTGGTGACCCTGCAATTGGAAGACAATTTTGCATCCTTGAACCTTGAAGCAACAAATTAATCTAATTAAAATAAAAATGTTTACATAAGAAAGTAGAACACATGAGAGAAGTGAAACCTTTTATTCTTTGAAAGTGATCAAATATAACGAAAATCACAAAGTAACAAAACGAATACAAACACATAATAATACGGTTTAACCAGCACTTACAAACATCAAGAACAACCAACAAGTGAGCGATGCTATGAGTTACAGCTATATCACCAAAGAAGTTAATTACATCAGAGCAGACAATGCCAGCTGTGCTACAGCCGAGACACACCAGCAGACGATGCTAGCCAACAAGCCAACCACTACAATTCACATTTGGTGAGCTACAACTGTTTAAATATAATTAACTACTATAATGTGATCAGTGATATTTGGAATAAAAAGTGATTTCAATACAGTAACGTTTATTAGAAAACAGAGAGAAAAAGAAAAAGATATAATGATAGGCAGTGATTTCTGTACTGTGTATTGTTGTTGTTGTGGTCTTCAGTCCTGAGACTGGTTTGATGCAGCTCTCCATGCTACTCTATCCTGTGCAAGCTTCTTCATCTCCCAGTACCTACTGCAACCTACATCCTTCTGAATCTGCTTAGTGTATTCATCTCTTGGTCTCCCTCTACGATTTTTACCCTCCACGCTGCCCTCCAATGCTAAATTGGTGATCCCTTGATGCCTCAAAACATGTCCTACCAACCGATCCCTTCTTCTAGTCAAGTTGTGCCACAAACTTCTCTTCTTCCCAATCCTATTCAATACCTCCTCATTAGTTACGTGATCTACCCACCTTATCTTCAGCATTCTTCTGTAGCACCACATTTCGAAAGCTTCTATTCTCTTCTTGTCCAAACTAGTTATCGTCCATGTCTCACTTCCATACATGGCTACACTCCATACAAATACTTTCAGAAACGGCTTCCTGACACCTAAATCTATACTCTATGTTAACAAATTTCTCTTCTTGAGAAACGCTTTCCTTGCCATTGCCAGTCTACATTTTATATCCTCTCTACTTCGACCATCATTGGTTATTTTACTCCCTAAATAGCAAAACTCCTTTACTACTTTAAGTGTCTCATTTCCTAATCTAATTCCCTCAGCATCACCCGACTTAATTTGACTACATTCCATTATCCTTGTTTTGCTTTTGTTGATATTCATCTTATATCCTCCTTTCAAGACACTGTCCATTCCATTATGTATTTGTATTATGAGTATAATATTACTATTACATGCCAATATTAACACGCAATATGAGTTCAAATATCGAGCAGCTATTACAACAAATGCAACAATTATTTGATCAGAACTTTTACGAACTTTACAAACACACAGGCTCAGAATTTAAATCAGGAACAGAAACAAGATTTCACTGACTTTGCAGATGAACAAAACAAGAAATTTGACAACAGGCTAAAACTTTAAATGACTTAAAACAACATTTGGATAAAAGACTTAATGACCAAATAGAAGCAAATATGAAAAATCTTGAATCTTTTAAAACTGACATTCAAGATTACATTACTCAACAAATTAATGAAAATAATGATAAGCTTTATACTAATTTAGGTAAGTATAAAACAGAAATCAATCAAAACCTGGAAGAGTGGGATACGGAAAACAGTTCTAACCTAGATATGATTAGAACTGAGTTGCTTACAGATATCCAAAAACCAGTAACGACCTTAACAAACATATGGGGTACTTTTAAGGTTGACATTGTGGATAAGGTGTATACTATCTCTACAGCAACTGCTGTAATGCAAAGTAAAATAACATCATAAACGACCAATGTTATGTCCCAGTTACCTGATTTTACACAGCTACAAAACGAGGTAGAGAATCTAGTATTGATAAACGTTAGTGATAAGATAAATGAACTAGAACAGTTAAAAATGTCTAAATTAAACCAAGAATGTCACTTTATTGAGCATAACAATAATTTAGTGAAACATTTTCCATACTTTAAATCTAATGGTAAGACCCATCCAATTGTGTTTTTAAAGGCTTTCTCTAGTTCATTACCTGAGACCTGGACATTTGCATGTAAGATCGATTTTTTAATAGAATATATGGAATATGAAGCTCATGATTGGGGAATAACACACATGGAAGAATTTACTTCATGGTTAGACTTTGGAAATAAAATTAAGGAAAGGTTTTGGTCAAAGGGAGCTCAAGATCAGTTACGAAAGTACCTTCCGAATCCACCATTCTATAAGAGGCATAAGGGAACATTGAAAGCTTATGTGCAAAATCATTTAATGAAAAGAAGATACTTAGATAATCCTATACCTGAGGATCAACTGGCTGATGTAGTGTTAACACGTTTGCCAGTACAGATACAAAAAGAAGTTTTTTGTAAAGGTTGGGAAACATTAACACAGTTTTGACAGTATTAACACACCTGGATATGTTTGATAAAGAGCAAACAGACAGAGCAAATAGATATATATATAATACTAGACAACACACTTCTAACATACAAAATACAATACAGCAGCTACCGAATGGATATAATGCTTCATCTAATTCAAATCATAGGTCAGGAGAGAGAAATAGTAATAACAATAAATCACAACAATGGGTTCAATGATCCAAGGGCTTTAAAGGTCAAAGAAATGATAATGATTACTATCAACAGACCACAAATTCAGAAAACGAGGTACGTTATGGGCAGAGGGTCGCTTCGCAGAACGTGAAGTAAGTACTTCAGACCCAACTGATGTTAATTGTTGTGTAAATTTTTTAGAACACAATGGTATTAAGGATGATTTATTAATGGAACAAATTAAAAATACCTCTACACACCAAACTGTATTACTGACAGTACAAGACTATGTGGAAAGTTATGCAATTTCATTTGCGCTGGACTTATTCGGTGATGTCAGTATAATATCACTAGAAGTTTTCACAGAATTGAGAAAACACATTAAATGTCTAGTATTACCAGTTACAGGAGACCACTTACTAGGAATAGATGGAAAGAAAAGTAAGGTAGTAACAGAAGAAACAAGGCTATGCTGTACTATTCTATCCTACACATTTCATCACACATTTTCAGTCACAAGAAATCTGATGATACAATTTTTTTAGGGGCCGACTGGTTGTATAAACATGCAGTGTGTTTACATTTTCTTAACAATACATTATTAATAAAGGATACTGGCAAATACCGTTATCAAAACATGCACATAAATACACAGCTTTCTTATTCAATGGATGAAGTTATCACTTCAAAGTATTACCTTTTGGACTCAATATTAGTGTAGCTGTTTTCATTAGGGCATTAGATAAAGCCTTGTGCCCAGAATTATTGAAACAAATAGTAGTGTATGTTGATGATTTAATGTTAGCATCAGCTTCCTGGAAAGAGCATGTGTGTTTATTACACAGTATTCTAGATACATTACTACAGAGAGAAATAATGATAAAACTATCAAAATCGTCATTTGTGAAACGATCTGTAACGTTTCTTGGACATATTGTAGGACCAAATGGAATTTCGCTGAATCCAGATAGATTAAAAGTGGTAACAGAATGTCCATCACTGAAGAATTCAAAACAGCTAAAGTCATTTTTAGGACTAGTAGGCTTTTATAGATGCTTCATAAAGGGACAATTGATGAATAATCCATACTTGTTATCATTACTAAAGGCTAGAACGGCATGGATATGGAGAAACAATCAGGAACAGGCTTTCCAAGATATCAAACAATCAATATTGACGTCTGAAATACTGCATCATCCTCATTCAGATTTAGAATTTTGTTTGTCAACGGATGCATCTGAGTACGGGTTGGGTGCAGAGTTGTTTCAAGGTGATTTCAACAACACAAATGGGACACATTACACATTGCCTTTCAAGAGTCGTGCATTAAATAAACATGAAATCAACTATAGTATGACTGAAAAAGAGTTACTTCCTTTGGTTTGGGCAATCCGTAAATTTCATTACCTTTTGGGCAGAACACACTTTCATGTATACACAGACCATCAGGCTTTGCAATTTCGAATGGTGAGTAAGCAGCTCAACAGTAGATTGATGCGCTGGGCACTGTTTCTTCAGGAGTACGATATGTCAATACACTATGTCAAAGGACAATGCAATATTATTCCAGATGTTTAGTCAAGATTGCCATTAGGTATGCAAATAGAAGATCGAACAGAAGGACCAAGATCTACTTTTACAGTTTATTTTATAAGGTCAGCAAATAACAGAGAATAGCTTACAGGGTAGGATCAAATCAGATATATATAAAGATGATTATTTTGGTCCAATAGTAAGATCTTTGGAAGTTGATAGAGTACCAACAACATCTAAGGAACATTGGTTATGGACTCAGGATATATTATTTTGGAGAAACAGAATACAAACAAATGATTGGAGATTATGCATCCCTCACACTGTAGTAAAAGCTCTAATATGGTACATACACAAGGGGTATGCACATTTTGGAGTTCAAACGTGTTTCAGACATTTAAATAGGTTTTATTATTTTAAAAATATGTCAAGGAAGGTAACAGTGGTAATTAGAAGTTGTGAGTTATGCCAGGAAGCAAAAGATGGTAAATGGATACACCAATATAAGTTATTTCCTGTAATACCTAAGGGCTTACTGGACATAGTGGCACTAGACTTTTATGGTCCATTACCAGCTAGTAGAGGAGGTGTAAAATACATTTTAGTAGCATTGGACTGTTGGTCTAAGTGTGTGAAACTTTATCCTATAAAGGCAGCTTTGTTCCAGAAATACTTCGTCAATGTGGTAAAACCAAAACGTTTGTCATCAAATAATGGCCCACAGATTATTAGTAAAACATTGTGGAATTTCATAGTGTGGGAGTCAATTAAACATAAAAATTTCAAGGTACCATCCAGAATACAATCCAGCAGGAAGAGTTATGAAGGAACTAGGGCAATACTTTCAAATGTATTGTTACGATAAACATACTAAATGGGCATTACGATTACAGGAATTAGAAACAGTACTTAATGAATTGCCACACATATCAATGGGTTTAGTACCCACTGAAGTTTTACAGGGGACATTTGTAGGAGAACCATTACTAAAATGTTTCCCATGGCCACAACATACATTAAACAGACAATGTCTTATTAATGAAGAAATCATGTAGAGGTTATTACCAAGTGCAGACAATAGACTTAAAAAAGTTAATAAGTGTCGACCTACATCTGCATTTAAAGTGGGTGATAAAGTACTACCAAGATCTCACCCACATCGTTCAGCTTTAACTGGTTCTAAAGAGAAATTCTTTTTATGATTCCAAGGACCATACGAGATATTAAACATACCTTTTTCAAAGGCAGTATACCTAATAGATCATGCAACAGGTAAAGATATAGATTATACAATGTGGAACATATAGATCATGCAACAGGTAAAGATATAGGATTACACAAATTGGAACATATGAAGCCATTCATTAAAGAAGACAATTGCTATTCATAGTAAACATGGATACATAGTTTTTTTTATTATTTTTCTAAGTTCTTTACTGACTGAGGAAGTGGGTATGTCTCTCTGTGTATTTTTATTTATTACTTGGGGATATAGGATTTACATGATCAAGCTTGTGCACACTGTTAATAATACACGTAATGATGTCTCCTTAATGGGAGGAGTATCAGGAGAGTAGATGCTTAGACATCATTACGTAGTTGACTGGTAACAACCATAATTAAAAATTAAAGGAAAAGAGCTTGAGGCTAATGTTATTTAAACATGGAGGCAGGTACAGGAATGTTTAAGTATAGAGATGAAGGGATATATGTAGATAAATTATAAATAAGGGGGAAACGTGGTTCAGGAAACATAGTCTTACAAGGTTGGCAGTTTCGGTTATTATGTATTAGGAATATTGTAGAATGGAAGGGTCTTACCTCAAAAGAGAGAAAAGAGAGATACCTACATATACATATATTTAAGGAGATGTAACCTGACCCAAGAGGCAGGCTCTCCATTGTTAAATGAGATGCTATCAGGACCCACAAGGGCAGTGCTCTTGATCTGTTAGGGATATAATGCCAGGTGTAGAATGGTTATCCACCACCATGAATATATTAATAGATGAATTGCATTAACTGACAGGCAAATTAGCCTCCATATTAGCTGTGAAAGATGATTTACAATAATAATGATGATATAATATATCTCGTTAGCAGAAATATTTTAAATAACTGTACCTATTCCTCAATGTCTACAGCAATTAATACAAAGCAACCTTTTTATAGAACAATTAAGCTATGAAAACCAGTGGTAAAATTAGTAAAATTAATAATGAGTACAATGTATTGTTATAAGTTGACTGGTTACTAAAGTGTGTTTAATAATCATAGGTGTATTAAAATGAACTGAACAAACTAGGAACAAAGAAGAATGTAAAGTATAACCTCTGGTACCACAACTTAAGGTTGAAGTAATTATGACAAAATTTTCATATTCAGAAGTAGAGCAAAGTTCACATGTGTGTGTAATTGATATGATGAGAAAAGGGGTGTAAGGAAAAGTAAACAGTGTGATTAATAATTAAGAACTCTAGTTAATGACACTATAATGGCTTAGAATTTGAGACAATAATATGATAGACATTGTGCTGTAAGAATGATTAATGAAACAAATAATGAATAAATAGACTTTATATATTAATTAGGTACGGTAAAGGTAAGAAATACCACATGGGAAATAATACACGGACATGCGGCAAGTAATCAAGATAGTCTATGCAAGGCAGAGTTTAAGGTTATATAAATATTATAATTTTGTATATAGTTAATGTCAAAGGATTTGTGAAGGCTGGGGCTACAGGAGGGATATGTGGTGTAACAGTCGACAAGTGGTCTGTTGCATGTGCCATCTATCACTCCTGGCTTAGCACAAATTCTAATTAAATGATAAAATTGAGTTGCGGGTTAGGATTTCTTAGTTATGTGCATAAATACTGTGAAAGTATTTGGTTTTTATTTGTGCACACAATTCAAACACCGAGCCAGCAACCGGAGCGGACTTTCGTTGATGCAGCAATTAGCGGGCCGCCATGGAGCAAACACAGTGAGGCTGATGACGTTGTTACAGGGAGGTCCAGAGTCACGGTGGTGGGATACTCCAACACGGTTGTTGGACTTCTGAGGGAAAAACGAAGAATGTATAATGAGGAACTTTGTGTATAACAGTGAAAGTAAGAAGAAGCAATTTAATGGCTGGTAACGCAGTAGGCAGTACCTCAAGAGCTGACTGTACATAGGTATCAGATATAAATCACTGTAACTATTGTAAAAAGGAGTTCTGAATAAGAGTTATTACGAGAAGCAGTCAGACAGCGTCAGTTACTGGTGAATGATCACCATAGGTGACATTTTCTTCATCAGCTGTGCTGTCCCCTCTTTCACTCGACAGATTTAGTCAACATTAAGACAGAGTCGAACTACGCAAATAATAAAACTCATCAATGGGGCGGGGACAGTTAAAGCCGGTCAACAACATGATGAATTAGTGACTATGGCATACGTCTTTCTGTGAAGAAGTAAGATATAGATCATGTGTGCTTGTATTTTCACTTGCCTATCTGTTATCAGCAGCTTTTGTCAACCACGACAAGACTAAAACACAAGGGACAGTCAGTTCTTTCAAATACTACATGAACACAGTAGGACACTTTCTCAACTCATACTTCCACAGCTCACAAGCCACTGTGACACTGGTGCATATGGTGCTTCAACACGAGTGACAGTGGGTGTTGATGACATCGTTCATTATAACAGTGCTATGGCTATTATATTATTCAACTTTACATTTGTATCACTGCATGTTGTTTTTGTTGTTGTTGTGGTCTTCAGTCCTGAGACTGGTTTGATGCAGCTCTCCATGCTACTCTATCCTGTGCAAGCTTTACATCACCCAGTACTTACTGCAACCTACATCCTTCTGAATCTGCATAATGTATTCATCTCTTGGTCTACCTCTACGATTTTTACCCTCCACATTGCCCTCCAATATTAAAGTGGTGATCCCTTCATGCCTCATTCTAGTCAAGGTGCGCCACAAATTTCTCTTCTCCCTAATTCTATTTAGTACCTCCTCATTAGTTATGGGATCTACCCATCTAATCTTCAGCATTCTTCCGTAGCACCACATTTCGAAAGCTTCTATTCTCTTCTTGTCCAAACTATTTATTGTCCATGTTTCACTTCCATACACGGCCACACTCCATACAAATACTTTCAGAAATGACTTCCTGACACCTAAATCTATACTCAATGTTAACAAATTCCTCTTCTTCAGAAATGATTTCCTTGCCATTGCCACTCTACATTTTATATCCTCTCTAGTTCGACCATCATCAATTACTTTGCTCCCCAAATAACAAAATTCCTTTACTACTTTAGGTGTCTCATTTCCTAATCTAATTCCCTCAGTATCACCTGACTTAATTTGACTACATTCCATTATCCTCGTTTTGCTTTTGTGGATGTTCATCTTATATCCTCCTTTCAAGACACTGTCCATTCTGTTCAACTGCTCTTTCAGGTCCTTTGATGTCTGTGACAGAATTACAATGTCATTGGCGAACCTCAAAATTTTTATTTCTTCTCCATGGATTTTAATTCATATTCTGAATTTTCCTTTGTTTCCTTTAATGTCTGCTCAATATACAGATTGAATAACATTGGGGATAAGCTACAACACTGTCTCACTCCCTTCCCAACAACTGCTTCCCTTTCATGTCCCTTGACTCTTATAACTGCCATCTGGTTTCTGAACAAATTGTAAATAGCCTTTCGCTCCCTATATTTTACCCCTGCCACCTTCAGAATTTGAAAGAGTATTCCAGTCAACAATGTCAAAATCTCTCTCTTAGTCTACAAATGCTAGAAATGTAGGTTTTCCTTTCATTAATCTATTTTTCTAAGATAATTCGTAGGGTCATTATTGCCTCACGTGTTCCACCATCTCTACAGAATTCAAACTGATCTTCCCTGAGGTCAGCTTCTACCAGTTTTTCCACTCATCTGTAAAGAATGTGTGTTAGTATTTTGCAGCCGTGACTTATTGAACTGATAAATCGGTAATTTTCACATCCGTCAACACCTGCTTTCTTTGGGATTGGGATTATTATATTCTTCTTGAAGTCTGAGGGTATTTCGCCTTTCTCATACATCTTGCTCACTAAATGGTAAAGTTTTGTTAGGCCTGGCCCTCCCAAGGCTGTCATTAGTTCTAATGGGATGTTGTCTACTCCTGGGGTCTTGTTTCAACTTAGATCTTTCAGTGCTGTGTCAAACTCTTCACGCAGTATCATAGCTCCCATTTAATCTTCATCTACATTCTCTTCCATTTCTATAATATTGTCCTCAGGAACATCACCCTTGTATAGATCCTCTATATACTCCTTCCACCTTTCTGCTTTCCCTTCCTTGTATAGTACTGGGTTTCCATCTGAGCTCTTGATATTCATGCAAGTCATCCTCTTTTCTCCAAAGGTCACTTTAATTTCCCTGTAGGCAGTATCTATCTTACCCTTAGTGACATGTGCCTCTACATCCTTACATTTTTCCTCTAGCCATCCCTTCTTAGCCATTTTGCACTTCCTGTCGATCTCATTTTTGAGACGTTGGTATTCCTTTTTGCCTGCTTCATTTACTGCATTTTTTATTTTCTCCTTTCATCAATTAAATTCAGTATCTCTTCTGTTACCCATGGATTTCTACTAGCCATCGTCTTTTTACCTAGTTGATCCTCTGCTGCCTTCACTATTTCATCCCTCAAAGCTACCCATACTACTTCTACTATATTTCTTTCCCCCATTCCTGTCTATCATTCCCCAATACTCACCCTGAAACACTATACAACCTCTGGATCTGTCAGTTTATCCAGGTCCCATCTCGTTAAATTGCCACCTTTTTGCAGTTTCTTCAGTTTTAATCTACAGTTCATAACCAATAAATTGTGGTCAGATTCCACATCTGCCCCTGGAAATGTCTTACAATTTAAAACCTGGTTCCTAAATCTCTGTCTCACCATAATATGATCTATCTGAAACCTTTTAGTATCTCCAGGGCTCTTCCATGTATACAACCTTCTTTTATGATTCTTGAACCAAGTGCTAGCTATGATTAAGTTATGCTCTGTGCAAAATTCTACCAGACAGCTTCCTCTTTCATTCATTGTCCCCATTCCATATTCACCTACTATGTTTCCTTCTCTTCCTTTTCCTACTACCAAATTCCAGTCACCCATGACTATTAAATTTTCGTCTCCCTTCACTATCTGAATAATTTCTTTTATCTCATCATACATTTCATCAATCTCTTCATCATCTGCGGAGCTAGTTGGCATATAAACTTGTACTACTGTAGTAGGCATGGGCTTCATGTCCATCTTGGCCACTATAATGCATTCACTATGCTGTTTGTAGTAGCTTACCCGCACTCCTATTTTTTTTATTCATTGTTATAGCCACTGCTGCATTACCCCTATTTGATTTTGTATTTATAACCCTGTATTCACCTGATCATAAGTCTTGTTCCGCCTGCCACTGAACTTCATTAATTCCCACTATATCTAACTTTAACCTATCCATTTCCCTTTTCAAACTTTCTAACCTACTTGCCTGATTAAGGGATCTGACATTCCATGCTGCGACCCGTAAAACCCCAGTTTTCTTTTTCCTGATAACGACATCATCCTGAGTCTGCTGATTCACAATGGCACACACAGGGACACATTGAATTTGTGTTAATGAGTGGTGGGTGAGGTACCAGAGTGATTGCTGCTGACTTCAATGTCCGGCATCCTGAGAGAAATGGTGTTTCACACACGACACTATTCAAGTTACTTGAAAAGCCATGTATTGGACATCGAAGAACAACCACTGATGACAAGATGGTAAGAAATTTTGTCGCTCTTTGTGGTAAGTCCACATCACTGCATGCACTGGTTATCAGTAACATCTGGTGTCAAGGTTTAAAGCTGTGTGTGTTGCAAACACACTTGTGGCACCTGTATTAGCTACAGTCTCAGTATCATCTCTGATGGCGATTCTGATTGGCAGGTGCAATTTGTGGACTGGGCTTTTCATCAGTGTAATAGGAATCCAAACTTCATATGACAGGTGTTGTTGAGTGACAAAGTTAATTTTTATGTACAAGGAGAAGTAAATCATTTATACTTGTCAGATGCTAACACTCTGGTGCGTGGATCCCTAGACATGTGCTAATGGTCAAAAATTGATCATCTGTCATGGGATTTGGGCCAAGAATCGTGGGTCCAGTGTTTATTGGTGGAACCTTGAATGGTGTGAAGTATTTTAATATGATCCATGGTTATGTGCTTCCAACACTGATGAATCAGAGGGTGATTCCCCAACCACCTTCCAATGAGACTGTGCAGCTCCCCAATAAGTCACTGAAGTCAGACTGTTTCTGGCTGAAATATTTTGGAGGTCACTGGATAAGTAGGATGGGTTTTATTGAATGGCCACCACAGGATCCTGATCTTACAGCTGGAGCCTCAGATCCTGTGATGTGTGCAGCATGACTCGCAAAATTGGACTGGCACAATGAACGTCATATTGAGCATATGCAGTAATGCTGACTTTGACAAGTGTCCCAAAATTTCATAGATCATAACTCCTACACAAATAAAGGTATCTTACAACAGTTTTCACATGTTTATTCCTGAGAAAGAAGCAGTTCAGAATGATGTCACACATAATCCTCTCCCCATGTTATTTTAAATTTTAACTGTTTAAAAATGCACCTGAATAGTAACAGGTTTTTCACATAGTATTTTTCATTGCTTCACATTTCAGAACTTTGTAACATGATGAAAAAGGGAAATACTGTTACTATGAACAAGTAACTTCCTGTTCCTCCCAAATGGTACCAGACTTCACAAGCCCCAGCATCCCATAGTACCTGTGAAGTTAGTGGCAAGGAAGACAAATGGTCTGCTTTGGTTTACTGGGAGCATATTAGATAAGTGTGGTTCATCTGCAAAGAAGACTGCATGTAGAACAGTAGTGTTACCTACACTTTTGTACTGTTTAACTGAATAGGATTTGCACCAGATTGGACTGAAGTACGACATCGAAGCAATTCAGAGGCAGGCTGCTGGATTTGTTACTGGTGGGTCTGATCAGCATGCAAGAGTCATGGGTATGCTTTGGGAACTCAAATGGGAGTCCCTGAATGCAAGAAGACATGCACTTCTAACAACATGACAGTTAAGAGAACTGACATTTGAAGCTGACTGCAGAACTAGCCTACTGCTGCCAACAAATATTTAATGAAACAACATATGGGAAACTAGGACTCATATGGAGAAATATACTCAGTTTTTCCCCTCACTCCATCTGAGACTGGAACAAGAAAGGTAACTACTAGTAGTGGTACAATATACCCTCCACGAAGCACTGTGCGGTGGTTTGCTGAGGATGCAGATATACCTCCAACGATGCAGGTCATATGGAGTTCAAATAAACCTACTCTGTTTCTGCAGAAATGGAGTAATTATTCTTGCAAATCACCCTCTTAAATTCTTTTCTTCCAGAAAACCAAATTTAGTATTTGTATTGAGCCTACCATTGTCATTTGATTCACAATCAGATATCAGTTTTCGTTTTCTGATTCTCACATCCATGGCGGATTTACATTTGCCTTGAAACACTGATTCACTTATGTGTTTTTGCAAACAAATTACGTTATATTATTGCATTAGGTGAGCACTTGAAAATCATAAGTTTTTCAAAACTTGTATGTGGTAAGATTACAAATTATTTGACTACTGCAAATACAATGGCAGGTTGGCTAGTGCAAATAATTTCTATTCACTTGCACATTTTATAAATAAGAAGACTGGTCAATCAAAGGATACAATCTCACCTCTCCACTTTTACCAGTGACTGAGTGTGATTATTTTTCAGCATTGTTACCAGAATTGATCAGCATCCTTTGTTTTGAAGCTGGGTGATGTGTTTCAACCAAAGCTTTTGTCAACTGTGGCAATTGTAGCTTCTGATCTCTAAACCTGCATTATCAGATGGAGAGTTGCACTCCCCTTGATAGGAAGGGGTGCACTACTCAAAGTAAGTGGCTACTTGGTTAACCAAGCACTTGTGGAGTGTACATAAGGGTCTTAATCTAGGCGGTAATTTGAGGTCCTCTGGTGAGCACTTGGCAGTTGATTTGCAGATAGTCTAATCAGACTGCTTCCAGAATAAGGATATTTTAAACTGCCAAAATTCAACCAGTGTGTTGTTGAAGTTAAGTTTCTGAATTTACTCCTCTCCAGGAATTTCTCACACTCAAATTATTCTTGGGATTGAGAGGTGAAAAACTTGCAGCAGAAAGGTCTGAAATATTTAATGACGCATGGAACATTTATTGCAAAGGCATTGGACACCATAGGAGGGAGTGTTCATTGATGTTCACAAAAGTATTAAACCATTTAGGATGGAAAGGTGTAGCTGAAGTTACCTTGACATGAGTAGCAGGCCTAGGTGAAAAGTAATTTGTCAGGTGTTTTTACTGGACAGCTGATTCCACCACAGTAGTTTTAGAAAAATTCACGGAGGACTACACTCAGTAGCATAGGAAATTCACGTCTTTCATTAGCTGGAGGCAACTTTTGCTGTTTAAGAATAGACTGGTGCATCGATGGCTTGACTGTAGTGGTTATCAACAACCCAGCTTGTGAATTGTTTTGAACATTTTCCAGAAACTGTCTTGAGCAACTAGTTCAACAGCCAAGATAAAACGGAAATATTTTAGACCTTTTCTACTTAAGATCAAACTGTTGAAGATATTTTCATTCACTATTGCATTACGATCTTATATTCAGGGGTCTCATTGATGATGAAAGTGTGTTCTGAATAGAAGCATGTAATAAAGGTAATGCATGGTTTTCACTCTAGAAACTTTTCCAAAAAGCTCTTGAAATTGAATGGGTGTGGTGTTGACAGCTTCCAACTTATTTACTTCCTTATGAGATTTGTCGGTAATGATCAATGACAGAAATAGCTGTGTGGTGGCTGCACCACAGAAACGCGTGAAGGGTGTGATTGCAGCACAGCTGACAAGTCACTGGTGCCAAGCATGCATGTGGCCCACACACACACAGTTTTTCATTATGTCAAAGTCTGGGAACAGTGTGTAACTTGCAGGTTGACAAGGCACAGAACAGGCGGGCAATGCGAGCTGGTCAACGTGACGTGACACACATTTCTGACATTTCTCGTCACAAACCATGTGGGTCAAACTAATGAGTCTCGCCACAAATGCATACATGAAGAATTGTGAATTCATTAATTTCATAGTGTGCATCCATTCATTTCCTGGTGCTTTTTCTACCTTTTGCGAAGGTCACGACACTCCATGGGATGTGCTGAAAAGTGAACTTCCAGAGATGCAGCCTTTTACTCTCTCAGTTCACACAGTCAACCCATGGCTTGCCACTGGAGTGTAAAACCTTCTGAAACACTGATATGACCTAACTGCAAGTACAACATGGTTATATGAATGGACATTAATGACAGATGTTTGTACTAACTTGCGAGATATGGAAAAATGTGTCATTGACAAAAATGACTCATCATTTCCAGTTACCAAGTCTGTCCCACAAGCATCATGTATGGGCATGCCAGTAAAGCCTGTTCACTGCACACTTATGTGTAGGCACTGCTAACTACATACCCCATCACTGGTGACTCTGATGTGATCTGAGACTAAATGAGATGATAAATGATCATCGGTTCAAAATGGTCAAATGGATTTGAGCACTATGGGACTCAACAGCTCAGGTCATCAGTCCCCTAGAACTTATAACTACTTAAACCTAACTAACCTAAGGACATCACACACATCAATGCCCGAGGCAGGATTTGAACCTACGAGCTGTAGAGGGAGATACAATCATGCCCTACACAATCTGGCATCGTGCAGCCTCAGACAGCCAAAGAAAATTTTGGAGCAGGAAACTCCACCACACTGATGCCTCCTACAATTGCAGGAGCACCCACAAGCACTGTATGGGTGTTGGGCAGGCTACATCCTTTTTGGCCCTGTGACCTTCTAATACGGTTTGGCCAAACAGAGGCTGTCTTCATGAACATCTGTGTAACCTGTTACCTTGCAAAATTTGAGCTTGTAATTAACCAACTGTACCAAAAATGCATGGCTTAAGTGCAGGATATAACACTGACCTACCAATGCATTCATCATATAAACAACTGCAGAAAGAGCTGATCAAGCGGATCTTACCATGGAAAAAGCAATGGGTGCACTTAGTGCTGGACAAGAGAAATGCTCCAGCTCTGCCTGCCTCTGGCCAGCCCAGTGCTCACAGTCTCAACTTATCACCATACTCTATCAGCTGCTGGAACACTCCCACATGCAGCCACAGTATACGCTACCAATCTTCTGCAGGTGCAGTTTCTCCTGTGATTGGTGCATGTGCAGCAGCTTCCACACTCCCCGCAGCTGCTGTGGGTGCCACCACTGCAGCTCCACTCACCTTTCCAATGGGCAATGATTGCTTGTCTTTCATCAAGAGCCCACAAGCTCAATTCAGATAAAAGGGGAATCTAAGAATTTAAATAGAAAAAGAAAATGATGAATCATCAGATCCAGATAGCTCTCCAACAAAGAGGAGATGATGTGATGATACAGTGCCAGCCCATCATCAGGTGTCTGGCAGCTGCTCAACCTCTGCAGAGAGGTCAATTGGAGCAGATTCTCACTAGCCAGCTCTGGAGTTCCTCTCCTTGAGGGGGGATCTGGGTGGCAGCCACACCACAGAGACACTTAAAGAGCATAACTGCAGCACAGCCGATAAGCACAGAGTGCCAGCAATCACACTGCCCAAGCGCACAACTTTCCCATTATGCCAAATTTTGGCAATAGTGCATTGTGCTCCGGCTCTCACAGGATGAAGCATGTGGGCAGTGTGAGCTGGTCAACATTACACAAAATGTCTCTGATCTTCCTCAGTGCCAACCAAATGGGTTAAAATGGCTCCCCACAAAAACATATGCAGTGTTGCACATTTGCTCAATCCATGGCATGCATCTGTTCATTTAGTGATGCATTTTTCCCACCCATGAAAGTCACAAGCCTCCATCAGCTGCACAAAAAACTGTACTTTCAGAGACGCGGCCTTTTCGGTTCATGCGGTCATGCCACGGCTCACCACCGGAGCGTATAGCCTCTGCTTTCATTGATCGAGCCATACTGTCAGTGCAATGCACCTGTACAGACAGATATTAATGACAAATGTTGTCTGTACCATCTTGTAAGGTATGGGAAAATAAATGGGTAGCACTAATGAAAATGACTCTTCATTTCCCCTCATGAAGCCTGTCCCCTGAGCATAGTAAGTGGGTGCAGCCATGAAGCCAAATCATTCCATGTTTATGACTAAGTGATCCATTGGCCTAAGTGTGGCATAGAAGAAAGTGACGTATTTTCATAAAAATGTATCACCTACATATTGATGCAAAGAATATAATAGGTAATAAAACTCAATACAAACAAAATGAAATCTTATCTGCTTGACAAATAATTCTACACTCTAGAACTAGTTAAGAATACAAATAGTCTTAAAGACCTCAACAGCGAGTGAGAATACAATTTCCTATCGTGTGTGTGGGTGCCAACCTTCCTACCACTATATATGAGTGGTGCCTTTCTCTTATACAGGCTTTTACAACTGGGTAGACACACAGCATGTTCTCCAGTTCCTATAATTGGTCATCTAGGAGTCTTGTCCAGAAGTTTATCACTTGGATGCAAATGACGCCACAAACCTAAGAGTAATGGATCCTCCCACAAGAAGAGGAAGCCATTTGTGGAAGGGCTATGTCCAGTGCACAGACTGGTAAGCAGAACCTGCTTCCAGCTTAGAGGGTGACACGAAGTCTAAAGTGTGTCATGACTGTGCGATCAATTTGGGGAACCACAGTTTAAATGGCTGAAGGTGACAGACAGGTTTCCCACAGACACGTGATGAGACAGTTCGATAATGAGATGACAGCATGCCTAGGGATGGGACTCTGACAAACACCACCATCCCAAAATGCTTCCTTGGCTGCTCTGTTGGCCATGTCGATTCCCTGTATCCTGATGTGGGCAGGTATCCAGTTAAAGATCATGTCCTTTCAAAGCTGTTGGAGCCACTGTAAGGAGTCATTATGTGCTAGTTTGTCTTCTTTATTTTTTCATTTGTTGTCCTCTGTGTCGATGTACTAGCTGCAAAAATAGGGGCTGGAAATGCAGTACTGTCTGCTGTAAATAATGAAGCCCACAGGTACACATTTGCAATTAAGAGTTGTTTACTTTCACTTCACACAACCTCCCATATACACATTTAATATGGCCAGTGCACTACTGTTTAACTTTCGATAAGTCTCATTAATAGTTTTCAGGCAAACATCCACATACTGTTACAATAGTTTAGTGTTGAATATCTATGAGCAGTAAAAATGTAATTCACAGTTCTTCCAGAATAATCAGGTACATATGGAATAGACATTGTCATTGTTTTAACACATGGCCTAATTTTGTTACACTTATTGCACAGTTAAGTTGATACATTGTTGTTGATCTAACCAACACGGATTTCTCTTCTTAAACTCAGCCATGGACTGATTGTCTTGGGACCTAAAATTGGGCCCTTATATATCCTCACAATAATACGTGCTGAAGCTACACATTATTCGAAGTTAAATTTGCAGAAATTACAATTAACCCTTTAACTGTTCTGGATGTGTTAACATGCATGCCTTTGTACCTGTCGCTGAGTGCTCTGAAGGTGTTTGCCACTAGGTGACCTGTGGACTACTACTACTACTACTACTACTACTACTACTACTACTAATATTTTAAGGCACTCAATTACTATACCTGATGTTTCAAAGTGCAGTTTCTCACAGGGAGTGTTGAGATCTAGGTTACTATACTTTTGTGTAGGCGGTGCTAAATATTAAAGATAGTAGTTGTTATAAGAGAAGGAAAAACAGGGAATGGTATACGCCACAGTTAGGGCAAATGAAAGACACTGTTATGCTCTATTCTGGTATGTACAAGAACAGCAAATCTGAACTACATATAGAATTATATTCCAGAGCTAAGTGTAATTATAGACAGGCTATTAATGATGCTAAGAAGCTATATAATACAGCCCTCATTGAAAAGTCTAGAAATAAATGCAAAAAAGTCTGGAGTATAATTAACTTTGTGGCACACACTAAAGAAAAAGACTTTTTGCCATATCCCCAGATGAATTCAATAAATTCTGCGTCCAATCTATTGGAGAAATATGCAGCTCAATAGACAAACCTCTAGAAAATGCCTATAACTTCATTGACAACTATTTTGAAAGGCCCCACCAGAGCATTTTCAACTTCACAGAGGTGTGTACCAATAAAATTCTGAAAATAGTTAAAAATTTCAAAGCCTCAGATAGTGTTGATTACTATGATTTATCATGTAACTTATTGAAAGATACTATTGACTGCATAATTGATCCCTTAACCTACTGTGTAAAAAAATGTCTAGCTGAAAACAAGTTTTCTGATGTACTAAAAATATCTAGAGTGGTCCCAGTATATAAGAAAGGTGATAAGAACTGTCCCGCTAGTTACAGACTAGTATCGTTAACTTCTGTTTTCTCAAAAATTCTCGAAACAATTATGTATAATCAAGTTAGTATGTATTTAGATAACTTAAACTTAATCAGTGACAAACTATATGGATTCATGAAAGGTAAATCCATGACACATGCTTGTAACATTTGTTCTGGATGTGTTTGAGGCTAGGGGATTTGCTCAGGCTACATTTTGTGATCCGAGCAGAGCGTTTGACTGTGTGGACCATGATACTTTACTGAATAAGCTATCGTATTATGGTTTTGCTAATAGCAGCATAAATATGATTAAATCCTTCCTTAAGAACCGCCAACAAGTAGCATGCATTAACAGGGAGTAGTCAGATCTGATTAATGTTAGGTCTGGCGTACCACAGCGCTCAGTACTTGGAGCTCTATTGTTTTTACTTATTATTAATGACCTGCCATCTTTTGTAAACTCTCACACAATAAAGTATGCCAATGACACAACTTTTTTAAGTAAAAGCTCAGAATTAAATACACTAAAAAATATAGTTAAAGATACCTTTGTTCAGAGTTCATTATGGTTTAGAGCAAATGGTTTTCTACTAAATGAAAGTAAGACCCAGGCACTTTCCTTCTGCTTAAGAGAGAATCATGACTTAGAAAGTAGAAAGTTTTTAGGTGTTTTAGTAGACAACAAGTTGACATGGGAACCACACGTCAAACATTTATCTGCCAGACTCTCAAGAGTTATCTATTTAATTAGAAACATAAAAATACATGTCCGTAATAGTTATATAAGATCAGCATATTTTGCTTTCTTTCAAAGTATCATATCATATAGAATCTTATTGTGGGGCAATAGCAGTCACATAAAGGGCAGTCTACTTTTACAAAAAAAATTAGTAAGAATAATAACCAATTCCGATAAGTTAGAACACTGTAAACCCTTGTTTGTTAAATTGCAATGCCTGACGGTAATAAACTTTTACATCTATAATGCTCTATTTTATGTTAGGAACAATATTTTAAATATATCATTAAGAAGGGATGTACATAGCCATAACACCAGGAACAAATCATGTTTAGATGTACCATATCAAAGACTATCCAAGTCACAGAATTCATATTTAGTTCTTGGACTTAAGTTGTACAATAAGTTAAGTATAGATTTAAAAGAGTTACCTGTCAATATCTTCAAAGCTAAGATGTACAGAATACTAGTAAATAAACCTTTCTACACAGTAGATGAATTTTTTGAAACTGAAAATACTGTCTTTCAACTCTGTATCTAGCAGATGGCCTTATGTAATCCAAACTAAATTGTATTTAGTAATTAATGTTAAAAATGAAAGTATTCTTGATGTTGTCTATTGCTTTATGAGCTGAACAACAATAAAATTTGATTGATTGATCGACTGGGACAGGGACAGGGGCAAAGGCGTGCATGTTAAAATGTCCAGAGCAGTTAAAGGGTTAAAACTTAGTCATTAAATTAATTGAATACATAAAAAATTGGTTCTTTTCAACAGTTTCTACTATGGTGAGGGTTAAGCCAATTTAGTTGTTTAAATCATGAAATTAACAAATACTGTTACATATACAATACTTCTAACAAACTGTTAATTACTGTGGAATTAATTAAGGGGTGGCTTTAATAACTAGTTTTTGAATAGAGTGAAATAAATACGTAAGAATGCTAGTGTTTTGTCTTCCAAATGTTTAGATTATTACAGAATTTATATTTGTTTATATGTCAACAACAGAATTTAATTTACAAAACAATTACTAATTTCACCCTATGATGAAGGATACTAAGTAGCAATAGTAAAAAAAAATTTTCATACCAATTACGTACATAACACTAAGCACAAAATTAGATCGGGTGTTAAATTTTTTTAAAACTGGGAGCCAACCTTTTTCTTATATGAAAATGCAGGTTATACTCGTGTATGCTAATGGTAATTAGTCAGAAGAGGCACACTGCAAAACAAGAGGGGAAGAAAAATTATCCTGAATTGCTTCATCACATCATCCCTCATTGGATTGAGTAGATAGATATTGCAAATAGCTAACTGGGCAATTTACTGACCACCAGTGACCCCAGACAGTGGGTTAAAATTCTAGACACAAAAGAATAAACATATGAAATTTTATCCAAACCACAGATCAAATTTTTTTTCAAATTTATACTTATGTGAACTGGCCATACAAAAACCCCATACAAAATATTTACATACAGTGTAGTGTACATTTACATAAGATACCTACAAGTTATACTTCTAATAACAGTTAAGCATCTTCATCATATGTGATGTCTTTTTTGGGTAAACAAAGGTTACATCCTAAGATACATATCACTTGATTCAAATAATAAATTCCCATGGGTTGCAACAAGTTAAATTGCACTGTGCATTCCAGTTCACTTTCAGGCAGAAAATTTCACTTGCTCAATGTTTGGTATTTTTCAGAAGCACTTTCACACTTTTAATGAGCTGTTACGCACTCTCTCATCAAGTCGCCCATGCCCACAACAGGTACAAGTGGCAGTTAGTATGGAAGTGGTTCTCCTCCACCACAGCACGTTAAAAAATGAGACAAAATACACTACTTTACTACACTTACGTTTTCTTGAAACTTAAGTCTAAAGAAAAAAAAAGTTTAACACTAATGGCAAATAATAGTTCTTAAATCATAAATAAGTACATCACATAGTTCTCATAACATTTTAACAATTAGCACTAAAATTGACTATAGTACGCAAGGTGTGGATTAGAATTTTTTATAAATAAAGTGCACATTACACCACAAAACATTACTCTAAGTCATAACTGCCTGAAAATGGTTAAACTTGAAAGATGTGGGTCTCTTTCTCAACTGCAAAATAGCAAAAACTCAAGATGTGCAGTAGTATATATTTACTAATCCTTACATTACAAAAAGAAAAAGACTTATGTGATGATAACTTAATTATTATTCAAATCAAAATTTCTGGGGATGGAAGTTGTACCAAATCATTGCCCCACTTCTCTAATCAACTCTAAGCACTAGTCTCGTTCAAACTGAAAATTAAATCCTCACAAAAATCACAAAATTTTACCTAATAGTTGACCTGTCAGAATATTTACATCAGTCTACCATCACAGTTATCAGCTAATCAGCAAAATTACTTTTCTTCATTTCGGTATCCACTTTAATCTCAGAATTCCTCAGAAAACAAATAGATGTTTCCAGATAACATATAGATTGAATAATGGAGCCTTATATGACTTGTAAATATTACTCTTTCTTTTAATCTCTCATTCCCAGCTGCAGTGTCATGAATTGCACAATATAAACAGTACCCAATGTTGCTTATATCACAGTTAGATCATTAATATATTTACACCATATTTGTTTGTATACATTTATCTTTTTCATTACTCAAGCATGTCTGTCAGCTGCATTCTCACTTAGTTAACTAGTGGAGCACATTATTAAAAAATACACCAACTGCAGAGACAGGCTCCCTAACCCTTAAGTCAATAACATTATTCACTCTTTTATTATTTCATTATCTAATAAATAAACACCTGCTCTGCTTACCTAATGCAAAACTGACTCTACTGAAAAACACTCCAAAGTAACAGATTCTTATGCTATGGCAAACTTAATGCTCATTACCAACCAGACAAAATTATCACTTAGAATGTCTATTATTTCACTTTTCTCCATCAAATTACTTAACATTTTAGCTTGAAGTGTGATATACAGGGTGGCGCAGATGGATCGGGTGGTTTTAAAATACTTGTCAAACTGTCAATTGTAAAGGTATTGGATTGAAATAAAGTGCAAAACGTGTAGTTACAATGGAAGTTTATTAACAAAAAAATAGTAATGTTAGTTTTTAAAAATTACATCCATCAAATGCCCTCCTTCTCGAGCGACGCATTCTTGGAGTCGGTCCTTAACGTTCCGCATTGCCCGCTCAAGCACATCACCAGGAATTGATGTGATTTCGGTGTGAATTGCTGCCTTCAACTCCTGAATGGTCCGGGGTTTGTTCATGTAGACCCTTGCTTTTAAATAGCCCCATAAGAAAAAGTCACATACCGTGAGGTCTGGCGAGCGAGGGAGCCAATGGACATCTCCATTACGGGAAATCAAACGGCCAGGGAACAGAGCGCGTACAGCTTGCATTGATATCCTAGCGGTATGTGCAGTTGCCCCGTCTTGTTGGAACCACATATTGCCCATGTCGTAATTGTTCTCTTCAAGTTGTGGGAGAAGAAAATCTTCAATCATGTTCACATAACGCTGCGAATTAACAGTAACCGCCTGCTCCCTTTCATTTTCAAAAAAGTAAGGACCAATTATCCCTACCTTAGAAACCCCACACCAAACCGTCACTTTGTCACTATGGAGAGGCCGTTGGTGTAGATCTCTTGGGTTAGTGTCGGCCCAGTAACGGCAATTTTGCTTGTTTACGTATCCGTTAATGTGAAAGTGAGCCTCGTCAGACATCATGATAATCAGGTTTACATCTTCCAATAACTCCAACACCTGTTGGCTAAACTGAAGCCTTTGAAGATGGTCTGTTGGGAGAATCTTCTGTACCAACAGGATTTTATAGGGGTGGAATTTCAGTTCTTCGTTAAGAATCCTTTGAAGGCTCCGACGTGACATTCCAAGAGCTTGAGCACGACGTCTCATTGATCGACGTGGGCTCGCAGTGACATCGCGTCTCACACGCTCCACGTTCTCAGGCGTTGTTATTGTTGGCGGTCTAGGCGTCCATTTTGGAGCACATGAACCAGTAGTGCGGAAATTATGCACCCAACTCAATATCGTATCTCGCTTAGGAACACTAACGCGAGGTGGGATGTTGAAACGCCGGCAAAAGGCACGCGTCACAGCAACAATTGACTCGTTATTGTGTATGAACTCTTCCACTGCGAAAACACGATGCTCAACGGACCACGTAGCCATCGCGACTGACTGCCAGCCTGCAACTGAAACTTCCCGTCCCCCCCCACCACAGGACGAAGTCGCCGAACACCTGGCTCCCCCCCTCCATACGTACAGTCCACTTCAAAACCACCCGATCCATCTGCGCCACCCTGTACATACAAATCTTGCTTATTATTTCCACACATTACTCTAGGCAACAATGTTTAAAGTTGTAATTTCCTTATGTTATATGAGGCTGTACCATGACACACTTCTATAGGTAAATTGTTATTATCAATATACTGATGCCATTGAAGACAAACACATCTATTATACCACAATTAATATTAAGACCAGGCATCCAAGATGGATCATACTGCATATTGCCTCCACTGCTGCACCAATCAGCAGATTACTTTAGATGTTAATTATCCTCCTCATATGTTCACACTTTTCATTTTCTGCTTACCTTATGTTTTAGACAGAAATTCTTTAACCAAGGTACCAATTTAAGCCCGCCTGGTTAGCCGTGCAGTCTAACACACTTCTTTCTGGGTGGGAAAGCATACCAGTCCCTGGCACAAATTTGCCCGGCAGTTTAATGTCGAGGTCCAGTGTGCCAGCCAGCCTGTGGATTGTTTTCCATCTGCCTTGGTGAATGCGGCCAGGTTCCCCTTATTCCGCCGCAGTTACATTATGTCGGTGATTGCAGTGCAAACACTTTCTCCACATACACATACTCCATAATTACTCTACTATGCAAACATTGGGGATACACTTGTCTGGTGTGAGATAATGCATGAGACACAAAATTGGCTTTTCCTTTTACATACCTTACATCCAAATCAAATTGTTGCAAATACGCAGCCCACACAGTGAAATTGGTGTGCTTCACCCTGGACCCTGCATTTATCAAAGCATTATGATCTATATACACTATGGTCTCAAGTCCAAGCAAATAGTACTCAAACTTTTGAAACCCAGGAGTAATTGCCAAAGCCTCTAATTCTGGAATGTAATAGTTCCTTTCATGTGGCTGTAATGTTCTGATAGCAAAAGCAATAGTTTTGTGTTCAACCCTCATCTCAGTAAGTATTAATTGGAAAATTTCTACCCCCAAACACTATAAACTTCCATCAGTACTCATACAAAAAGGCAGTGAAATATTTGGATGTCCTAACTTCTTACTATTTACTAATTTTTTTTTCAAACTCTGAAATGCCTCTCCACATTACCATGTACAATTCTATACCACATCGTTTTTCAACTAATTACCAGGGCAAGGATGGTTAAATGACCAATCTGATATGAAGCCAAACATAGCTTTAAAATCCCTCTTGTTCCTTGGGGGGGTGGGAAATCTGCAATAGCAGCAAACTTTTCTGGATCAGGCTGTATACTTTCCTTGTTAATCCTGTGTCCAAAAAATGAAATTTCCTTCTTTACAAATTAAGATTTACTTAATTTTAGTTTCATACCTCCTCTATACATAGTTGTCAGTATTTCATTCATAACCTTACAGTGCTTGTACCATTCTGCACTCACTACTAGGATATCATCTACATAGACTTATTTTATTGGTCAATAGCTCAGTCACGAGTCACATCAAAAGAAGTCAGAAATTTACGTCCATGGAACTTTTGCTAAATTTCATCTACTTAAGCTGGTCTGTCACTCTCCTCTATTACAATTTCATTCAACTTCCTGGCATCCAGAACCAACCTGATACCACCATTCTTCTTTTTTACGACCATAAGTGGGTTATTATACCTGCTGTTTGACCTTTCAATAATCCCCATGAGACCATATTTTGAATTTGTTTTCTCACTGTTTCCTTTTTTGAAAGTGGAATAATATAAGGCTTCTTGAAAAAATGGTTCATCATCCTTAAACTTTAATTTGCACTCAAAATATTTTACCAAACCTGGCCTGTCAGAAAATGCCTTACAGTTGCTCGGGAGAATACCCATTAATTCCTCCCTTTGATTGTTTGTAATACCTTCAACATCTTCAACTCTCTTTATTCTCTCCAATCTCACTCTCTCCTCCTCTTATTCCTCAGTAACCTGCTCTGTAGTCGAAACTCTTAATGGCAAATCTGATTCAGTTTCCACACACTTGTTCACATCTTCCAAAAATGATACTTCGTCCCTACTTCCGTTGAACTTAAAGCTAAACTCACTACTAGCAAAAAATCTACATTTACACACCATTTCAACATGGAACCAATACCATGTATTACATCAATGCTGAGATTTTGAATCACCAAGAAATTGCACTCCAACAGCTGTACTGCCAATTCCACTGTTCACAGTATCTCTTGTTTCACACTCTTTGATAGCTTGGCACTAGCACCAATAATTTTTTATTCCAGAAACGAGCATCACTATTATAACCTCTGTGTTCTTGATAGATTCAAAAAATGTCTGTGAAATGCCATTCAAATCATTACCACTGTCCAGTACACACTTAACTTGTATACCTTGTACCCTTGCTGTTATTACAGGGTGCCACACTCCCTTTTAACTTATCATGTGATCTTCTTCATACAACAAATCCTCATTAATCCTTTTCCTGGAAAAACTATCATCCTGCTTACAAAATTGATTATCAGACACAGTAAAATGACAGATAGCATCATCCTCTTCCTCATTACCTCTCTCAAACTCTGACTCTTCATTAGGCCTAATATCATCCTCCTCTACTCTTTCTTTACTTATGGCATGGGCATCATTATCAACTATAAATTGAAATACCTAACCCTCATCACTACTGGATTTGTCACTGCTATCATCATTAAAACTACTGTCAGAATTACACCCACTACCACTTATACTGTCCTCAAATACTTGGCAAATTGGTTGATCCTTGTTTGCCGTTTTGACCACAAAGCAGAACACCTGAATTCTTTATGTTCTCTTAAAAATTTAACATCCATTTTGACACTTTGGACATCCTGAGCAACAGCAACATGCTCTGTTTCATCACTTTATTTTATTACAATAACTTCCTCCTCTCTTTTTTCAGAATGAACATTTGTTACCCACACCATCATTCAACATCTCATTAGAATTATAAATTACACTTGTCTTACTTCTATCATTTACATTACCCTGATGTGTGATCACAGCACAATTATACACAACTGGCTCTACATCACTACCTTCTCTAGTGCAATCCAAAACTGGAGCATTATCTAGTTTAAATGGTTTGATCCAGAATTAAAGCCATCTCCTCAATATCTTTTACTTGAATTTCTCCTACCAATTCTGTGCCCATTCTGGCTATCCTCCACCCAACCATTCCTTGAATTTCTATTGTAATTAGTTCTGTTCATCCTATTTACCTGAAATTCTCTCCTTGATTGATTATAGTCATCAAAATTCTTCCTACCATCTTCCATTGATGGCTTCACCCTCTACACTTTATCAACATAATTCAAGAAATCACTGATATTACCCATAGGGGCAGGTACAAGCAATTATCTAAGTTTCTGAAGTTTCTAAACCCATAATTATTAATTCACTACCGAGCTCTTTGTCCAAATATTTCAGTTTGTATGTCCAAAGCTGACAGAAGCCTTCACAGTATCATTCCTAGAGTCAAATCTCTCTCCTCCCCCAAAATTTACTAAAAATTCTCTGCTGCTTCTCTTTCGACCAATATTCATCTAAAAACGCTTTCTCAAAGCTTTGCCATGAAGTACAACTATCAGATATGTGAGCTGCCCATCCATAAGCAGCCCCTTTCAAAAAGCCCCTCACAAATTACATTTTCTCTTTACCATTTCACATTTCAGGCAAATCATTAAATTCCATATTGAAATCCAGTGGATGCCCTATCTCATAGGGTTCAAAATTATTAAATTTCTTAAAACTAACAAATGAAAGACTGTTTGGTATACTATATAATCTATGGTTTTGATTTTGTATCTCTTCCCTCTGTTTCTCCGTTTCAGCCAATTTGGAAACTATATTTTTATTTACTTTTTTTATTTATTATTTAACCCAGGTTTCCATACAAAATTTCTTGGCACCTCCGACTTCATCTTTGCACCGTTTTTCAGAAGCCTCCACGTACTACTACCTAATTCCCATGGAAGAGGTGTTGGCCAACTTTTTCAGGATGAACTAGGATCAGAATACCAGGTTGCCAATTTTTTTTTCAACCTAGTGCTGGTCTGGAGCAGGCGACAGAGGATTTAGAATTTAGGATCACTTTGCAAAGATTTCACTAAGGAAGACTCCGTGGTTATTGTTGGTGAGGCAGGTAATAGTATTGACAGAGATCCTGGGTACAGTATAGAGTGTGAACTGCCAAAGATTGCATCACTATTGAAGCATACTAGTGTTGAGTTTGTATCTGTTCTTGGGTGCCATGACCGACCTTATTTGAACTCTTCTATCAAGAGAGTTAATTTGGAGTTGGAACGGTTGCTTATGTCGGGTGCAGGATCACACACTGGTGTGGTTCCTGTTGATTCTCCCAATAGGTGGGATTATACTAGACATGCCCTTCACCTCAACAGGAAGGGGAAGGGTAAACTTGCTGGGAAAATAGCAAGAAAGTTAAAGGGTGGGAGGCATTGTCATGAGTGATAAAATACCACTGGTTATAGGGTTCAGAAAAGACCCTTTTTTAGGGTAGGGAGGACAGAAAGAAAGCAAATTTTAAGAGAGGTTAGGACTGAGACAAACCTTCAGTTTGAGAAAGAAACCAAGAAACATAATTCTAGCTTATTGCATCAGCATAAACAGCCATCGGTTAAGAATTTTCAACACTCAGCAGATATTCTAACTTTACCCACTGTTAACTCAGTCAATGTGAAATGTCAGCTATCTTTATTGCATCAAAATATTTGAGGACTGAGAAATAAAATTAATGAATTAATTATCTGCATAGATGAATTAGTCTTCAAACACAGCTGACATAATCTGCCTCTCTGAACATCATGTGACCACTGTTATAAAACTTTTAAGTGTTACAGGGTTTAGGTTAGCATCTCACTTTTGTAGATCAGAAATGGAGAAAGGAGGAATTGCCAAAATTATCAGGAATTGTCATAAATTTAACAACATAGACATTCATAAATTTTGCCTAGAACAGCATACGGAAGCTGTGCAAACAGAAGTAGAATTTCACAAAAAATCCTCCATAATATTAAGTGTATATCAAGCATCTGCTGGTAACTTTAATCTGTTCGTAAACCACCTTGAAGCTGTACTGGCCCATTTAACAACCAAAAACAAAGAAATAGTGGTTGCTGGTGGTTTCAATGTAGATTTCCTTAAAGACTCTACCAATAAGAACTTATTTGGGTTAGTAACACTATCATTCAACTTAATTCCCACTGTAAAGTTTCCCACTAGGGTAGCCAATTGCTCACACACAGCCATTGATAGTATCTCTATAGAAAAGTCCAACGAACAAAATTATATTACAAAACCAAGAATCAATGGCCTCTCAGATTGTGACATGCAGTCCCTTCTGTTAAATGTTAACACTGAACAGGATATAAAATCTGTTAAATCTGAGCTCAAGAGGGTAATCAATAAGCCAAAAATTGGTTATTTTAGGACACTCCTCAGAGACATTCATTGGACTGGTGTTTAGAGTGCTCATGGCATGAATGAAAAATATAGCACTTTTGCTAATAAAGCGCTTACCTTATTTGAACACTGTTTTCCCCAAAAACGTACCAAGGTTAGAGCAATGTCTACAAAGAAGCCATGGATTACTCAAGGAATAGCGGTATCTTGTAAAACAAAACGAAAACTGTATCTGTCAATCCAAAACAGTTCTGATGTTGATGCTATAGCACATTACCAGAAATATTGCAAATATTAAAGACTTTAATATGGACATCAAAGCAAATATATTACAAGGAAAAGAAAGTCATATCAGATAACAAAATAAAGACAATATGGGATATAGTGAAGGAGGAGACCAGTAGAACCAGACATGTAGAGGGACAAATAGCATTAAGAGTAAATGAAACATTGGAGACAGATGTGTCTAGTATTGCAGACCTATTTAACAAACATTTCATAACTGTTACTGAAAAGATGGAGTTTTCAGGTTCTGTAGATGCTGCTATGGAATACCTCAGACCAGACATTTCAAGTAACTTCCATAATATGAATTTGACCCTCACTACCCCAGCAGAAATAATGTCCATCATAAAATCTTTAAAATCAAAAACATCTAGGGGGTATGATGAAATATCAACAAAGCTACTTAAAGAATGTGATTCTGAGTTAAGTAAAATATTAAGCTATCTGTGTAACCAGTTGTTTAACAGTGGAATATTTGCTGAATGGTTAAAATATGCTGATGTTAAGCCACTGTTTAAGAAGGGAGATAAAGAAATAGCATCAAATTTCCATCCAATTTCACTTTTGCCTGCATTCTCAAAAATTTTAGAAAATGTAATGCGCAATCCGATTCATAACCATCTTATCTCAAATATCATACTGTCAAAGTCACAGTTCGGATTTCTAAATGGTTCTGATATTGAGAAGGCTATCTACACTTACAGTGAAAATGTGCTTAATTCATTAGACAAAAATTTCAGGCAACTGGTATATTTTGTGATCTGTCAAAGGCATTTGACTGCGTAAATCACAATATCCTTTTAAGTAAATTAGAATATTATAGTGTAACGGGAAATGTTGCAAAATGGTTCGGATCTTATATCTCTGGCAGGAAACAAAGGGTGAAATTAGGAAAGAGACATGTATCAAACTATCAGGCATCATCCAACTGGACACTAATTACATTAGGGGTCCCACAAGGTTCCATTTTTGGGCACTTACTTTTTCTTGTGTATATCAATGACCATTCATCTGTAACATTACCAGATGCCAAGTTTATTTTGTTTGCCGATGATACAAACATTGCAATAAATAGCAAATCACATGTAGTCTTAGAAAGATCAGGTAATAAAATATTTGTGGACATGAATCACTGGTTCCTAACCAATTCTTTGTCACTAAATTTTGAAAAAACACATTATATGCAGTTCAGAACTTGTAAGGGGTGTCCCACAAGTATATGCCTAACATATGACGAGAAGCAAATAGAAGAAATGGACAGTGTTAAATTCTTGGGATTACAGCTTGATTATAAATTCAAGTGGGAAAAGCATACCACAGAACTGCTGAAGCATCTTAATAAATCTCTATTTGCAATGTGAATTGTGTCAGACATATGGGATATAAAAGTGAAAAAGCTGGCATATTATGCTTACTTTCATTCCATAATGTCATATGGAATTATTTTTTGGGGTAATTCATCAGGCCAAGCTAAAGTTATCTGGGCACAAAAACGTGCAGTCAGAGTTATATGTGGTGTGAACTCAAGAACATCCTGCAGAAATGTGTTTAGGGAACTAGGGATACTAACTACTGCTTCCCAATATATTGATTCTTTAATGAAATTTGTCATTAAAAATGTATCACTTTTTCAAACCAACAGATTAATTCATGGAATCAATACTAGAAATAAGAATAATCTTCACAAGGATTTAAAGTCACTTAGTCTTGTGAAAAAAGGTGTGCATTATTCAGAAACACACATTTTCAATAACTTGCCAGCAGCCATAAAAAGCTTAACAACCAATGAAATTCAGTTTAAGAGAAGCCTAAAGAATTTATCTGTGGCCAACTCCTCCTATTCCATTGCTGAATTTCTCAGTAGACCCAATTGATTTGTGTGTTCATTGTAAGTGTGTGTGTGTGTGTGTGTGTGTGTGTGTGTGAGTATAATCTAACTTCGCCATTTAAGTGCAGTAATGTGTTCATTGTAAATATTTTAGTAGTTGTATTACACGTTTATTACCTAATAAATAAATTTAAAAAAAACTTTCTTATTTTAAATTCAGTGCATTAGTATTTGTAAAATGATTCTTTCATATAATGTTCATTAAAGAATGACGATCATTCCACTTGGGACCTGTGGAATGGACATTAGCTTATTTATTTGAGTTTTAAATATTTGTCATGTATTGTTGTTTTTCTGACATGTTCTACATCCTGGAGTATCTCCTCACTATGGATCACTTGGAATGAAAGTAAATGTAAGTTAATCCAATCTATAGTCATCACAAAGCTAGTTTCTCTCTTCTACACATTTACCACTCATCAATGTTAATTTCTCATTAATGATATGAATATAATAGAGAGAAATATTCCACGTGGGAAAAATATATCTAAAAACACAGATGATGTGACTTACCGAACAAAAGTGCTGGCAGGTCGATAGACACACAAACAAACACAAACATACACATGAAATTCAAGCTTTTGCAACAAACTTGCCTCATCAGGAAAGAGGGAAGGAGAGGGAAAGACGAAAGGATGTGGGTTTTAAGGGAGAGGGTAAGGAGTCATTCCAATCCTGGGAGCGGAAAGACTTACCTTAGGGGGAAAGAAGTGTATACCCCTTCTGACAGACAGACAGACTGCTGACAGACACATCACAGTGAACGAATTGTCACGCTACATTGGGATAGGGGAAGGAAGTGTTTGCAGAATATTGAAAGTGTTGGCATTAAAAAAGGTTTGTGCCATGTGGGTTCCCAGGATGTCAACAGTGGCTCACAAAGAAACAAGAAAAATGGTATGAAGTGAACTTTTGGAACAGTACGACAATGGTGGAGATGAATTTTTTGGAAGAATTGTGATTGGTGATGAAACATGGCTCCATCATTTTTTTCCAGAGACGAAGAGGCAATCGATGGAGTGGCATCATGGAAATTCACCCAAGAAAAAAAAATTCAAACACACACCTTCTGCTCAAAAAGTTATGGCTACGGTGTTTTTCAATTCTGAAGGTCTCTTGCTTGTGGACATAATGCCAAGTGGAACCACCATAAATTCTGATGTATATGTGATGACACTGAAGAAACTTCAAGCTCGACAGATTCATGTTTGACCACATCAGCAAAAGCAGGATGTTTTCCTATTGCATGACAATGCATGGTCACATGTCAGTCAAAAAACCATGAAAGCGATCACAAAACTCAGATGGACAACACTGAAATACCTGCCTTAGAGTCCTGACCTGGCTCCATGTAATTATTATCTCCTTGGGAAACTGAAAGACTCTGTTTGTGGAACAAGGTTTGAAGATGATGACTCCCTTGCACATGCTGCCAAACAGTGGCTCCAACAGGTTGGTCCAGAATTTTACCATGTGAGTATACAGGTGCTGGTTCCATGATGGCGTAAGGCAGTTGAAAGGGGTGGAAATTATGTGGAGAAATGAAAATATTGTTCCTAATGGATATATCTACACACTGTAAAACTTTCAAACATGTAGAATAAAAGATGGATTTTAAGAAAATAGTGTTCATTTCTTTTGGAGTGACCCACATTTGAGTACCACTTACAATAATCAAGAAAGCTAAATATGCTGGGTATGCCTGCCAAAACAAACTGCTGACCCCGGACAAAACCTTCAAAATCGCCAGACATCTGTGTCAAATCATATTATTTTCCTAGGCACACACATTCTGTAGACATGATTTTACCCTGAACTCCAAAACAGTTACCAAAAACTACATTAAGCAACACCAAATTTTAACATTTTGTTTGTGCAGGACCCCCAACTCTCCTTTTGTTAAGCGATATTCCATTCCCCCAAACCCCTTACTCCCTTTCCACCACATCATTTGTCCACCGCTTGACTGACCTAGAATTGCCTCTGATCTCTAGTGCTACAAGGCACATCATTTACATAAATAAGGAGCAGGAGTGGCCTCAGAACTGACCCTATGTCGCCCCCCATTTAACTGTGCCTCACTCTGATTCCACATCGTAGCAATTCTCAGTGCTATGAAGAATGACCTTCTGTTCTGTTCTTAAGGAGATCAACAAATTGTGAGCCACTCCCCACATTCCACAATGGTCCAACTTCTGGAGCAAAATTTTGTGATTGACACAATCAAATGCCTTAATTAAGTAAGGTGACTAGTGTTTGAAACCTTTTGTTTTATCCATCCAGTACCCCAAAGAGGAAATACACCAATGAGCCAAAGAAAGAGGTACACCTGCCTAATATCCTCCAGGGCCCTTGCATGCACACAGAAGTGCTGCAACAGGATGTGGCAAGAACTCAACAAATATCTGAAGTATTGCTGGAGGGAACTGATACTAAGAACATGTAAGAGTACGATGGGATGGAGATCTTTTCTTAACAGCACGTTGCAACGCATCCCAGATATCCTCATATCTGGGGAGTTTGGTGGCCAGCGGAAGTGTTTAAGCCCAGAAGAGTGTTCCTGGGATCACTCTGTAGCAATTCTGGAAACGTGGTGTGTCGCATTGTCCTGCTGGAATTGCCCAAGTCTGTCATAATGCACAATGGGCATGAATGAGTGCAGGTGGTCAGGCAGTCATATCTAGACACGTCAGGGGTCACATATCACTCCAATAGAAAATTTCCCAAACCATTAAAGAGTGTCCACCAGCTTCAACAGTCCCCTGCTGACAAGGAGGGTCCATAGGTTCATGAGTGTCTCCATACCCATACACGTCCATCTGCTCGGTACAATTTGAAACAATACTCATCTGACAAGGGAACATGTATCCAGTATCAACAGTCCAATGTCAGTTATGACAGGCCCATGTGAGTCATAAATATTTGTGTCATGCAATGAAGGATACAAGAGTGAGCCTTCAGCTCCGAAAGTCCATACTGATGATGTTTCATTGAATGTTTCACATGCTGACACTTGTTGATGGTACACCATTGAAAACACCAGCAATTTGTGGAAGGGTTGCACTTCTGTCATGTTGAATGATTCTCTTCAGTTGTTGTTGGTCCTTTTCTTGCAGGATATTTTTCCGGGTGCAGCTGTCAGAGTTGATGTTTTACTGGATTCCTGATAATCACGATACACCTGTGGAATGATCATATAGGAAAATCCCCACTTCATCAGTACATAGGAGACGCTGCGTCCCATCGCTCGTGCACCGACTATAACATCACGTTCAAACACAGATCTCGATAACCTGCCATAGCAGCAGTAACCGATCTAACAATTGCTCCAGACACTTCTTTTATATAGGTGGCACCAACCAAAGTGTCACAGTCTGCCTGTTTACGTATAATTGCATTTGAATACATATGCCTGTACCAGGTTCTTTGGCACTTCAGTGTAATATAGCATTGTAGCGTTTTCAGTTGTTAGCACGGTTCTGAAATTGAACTGTACATTTGACAGCAAATTATGTGAAAGGAAATGATCAATTATCCTTGCATACTCAGCACTTTCAAGAAATTAAACACTGATGGTATAGAAATACACAAGTTGTAATGTAGGACCCCAAAATATTAAAACTGCAAAAAAAGTAAAGACAAAATCATTAAAAATTTTACAGTAATTTTTGAAATAACCTGAAAATACAGGTATAATGATGTTTAACAAAGAAGGCAAAGCACCTTTCCTTCATTTAATTTGTCAAGCGAATGCTGAGTGGTAAATCGTCAAAAAGAGATTGTCAGTTTCAGTGAGTGAGCGGTTCTGATTGTATCCCTGATAAGAATTGTTTTGTACATCTCTTCTCCACTGGCACAACTGCCAGAACTACTGAACACCCCAGTTAGTATATCCATCATATCCTTCCATGTGTCCACCTACCTGTCACTATCTCTTCTACCCTTCTCTTTATATAATCAATATTCCTGTTACTCATCTCTGATACAGCTTCCACATGCCTGATGTGAGTTCTGCAAGCAGCCTCTTATATAGACTTACTCAGTTCTCTAGTATTTTGTGGAAAAGTCTGCCACTTGATTCACTGATGAATATGCTTATGTAATCATTCCACAAACTGCTACACAAGTATCTGTACATGTTGACCAATTCAGATCACAACTCACTGACAGCGTAATCACAGGACACTACATTTCTCCATAATGTGAAGTGCTCAGTTTTAAATTTCTAGACATTTAAAGCAATATACAAATGTGACATGTTTAAAAAGTTGAAGAAAGGATTTAATATTTGCTCACTTCTTATACGACAATGTACAGCAATGAGGTGTGTCACTTTAGTTTTACGTGGTGAGAGCAACTGATTCTCGAAAGAAATCACCAAACTGCTTCACAATTCATAGAAGTACAAATACAAATTCAGTTTAATTGTATAAGTTTGTTTGGATGAACAGAAAGTATTTCTGAAGCAGATTATAATAATTTTAGTTCATCATAAGAGAATACTTGTACTTAAGGTTGTTCATCTTCTAATGAATGACAGCAAACTGATACAGAAAATGGCTGTGTACTTCCATATAATTATCACAATGCACCATGCAAATCAGAAGGGTGACAAAGATTTTTTAAATTGTGCATGCATAGCGTCCAAGTCTTTAACAACTTTTAGTAGTATCACTAATATCATAAATGTTGACAGTATGTTACACAATGTTAGCACTATTAAAACTTAGCAACATTTCATTGAAGATGGAAGGTGTGTGGGAAAAGCAATAAGACTGACAACACTGCAAGTGATCTAGCAATGCTGTGTTGTTGTTCTTGTGTGGATTGGTGTAATCATACCTTCCAGATGCTCAGTCCAAATTACAGATCTGTATAGCTGTCACATTATCTTTGAGAGTGCTATCAGCAAAGTCGGGTTTTTGTTGTGTGTTATGAATATGGAACAGCACAGTTTAATGTGTGGAATGCAGAAATGTGACATTTGAAAAGTTGAAACAGGCCTAAGGGGAACATTTCTTATCAAGAGCACCCCTTTTTCACTGGCACAAATCATTTCTGGAAAGCTGAGAACAACTTGAAGATAAACTTCACTCAGTGAGACTTTCAGCTTCAAAGACTAACAAAAAGTCTAATGTTTGTACACTCGTCAGAAATCAAATTGACGTTTAACAATAAGGATGGTGGGCAACTTGTTGAACACCTTCACCATACATCAAATTTTGACTGAAGTTTTGTACATGTAAAAGGTTTGCACCAAAATGGTGCTAAAAACTCCAATTCAGCAGAAGAAATATGTGCACTGATTTTTAGAGGACTACCAATGACCACAAATGATACAGTTATGTGATCACAGGTGATGAATCCTAGATTTTGGAGTGTGATCCTGAGACAAAGCAGCAAAGTGAGGAGTGGCAGAGAGATTTCCACAACCCTTCTGTTGTGATTCACTAATCTTTCAAAGTGCCGCTGCGCAGTTACGCACGTCCTCCACATGTGGCGCTGTCTGCCAGCCATGCAGCACCAGCGCCACCTAAGCGGCCAGCCAGCCAGCGGCCGCTAGACTCGGACAATTGGCGACGAGGTAGTGAATTTTTCTTTTTCATGGTTGACCCACAGGTTTCCATGGCTAATTAAGTCAACTATTGCAAGGTCTCATTGAACAGCAAACACTTCTCACAAATGCGATTCGTAATTTCGTCATGGCATCCAATGCGGCATGTCTCTTGTCATGGTCTCTCCCTCCTTTTCCTCCTTACGATGAGACGGCGGAAGACTGGTCTGATTACGAAAAACGTCTTCGACAGCACTTCTTGGCATTTCATGTCTTGGGCAACCAAACATATAAGTCTCTTTTCCTTTCATGAATTTTACCTCAAATGTATCGGTTGTTGTCGCAATTGTCTCCTTTGAAAGATCTTGCGTCTTTGTCCTTTGCTGAAATGTGCTCACTTCTGTCCGTATATTTTCAAAAGCATACGCATATGGTAGCCTATCGTGTTGCCTTTTATCGTTGTCAAAAACAACTGAATCAATCCTATCATGCTTGGGCTGCTGAACTTCACGGCCTTAGTTGAAAGTGTTGATATTTTACTGACGTTCACAAAGAATCCTACGCCAATTCCATGGTACGGGATGCTATTACCTGGTCGGCGCCCGACAAAGAAGTCAGGCAACGTGCCCTTCAGTTGGCAAATCCGACTCTAGATGAAGTCCTATCCATTGCTCAGTCTTTTGAAATTTTTCGCGCTGCATGAGCACAAATAGAGGCATAGGGTGACATCGGGGATGTACAATCTCTGTGAGCTGTTGACGAAGCATGCGGTGTGTCCCCGCCAGCCGACATGGCCGCAGTATGCTCCCAAGTGCAGCGTCAGCCTAGCCGTAAACAAACCTCTAAGAAACTGCAGCAAACCCCGCAGCAACTTTCTTCATGTACGCAGTGTTTTACAAAACATTCACGAGAGGATTGTCCACAACATTGGTCCGTGTGTCACAAATGCACAAAAAAGACTCATATGCCATCCGTTTGCAAATCTGACCGCATACATGATGTTCATGTATATGACGCTGATTCTGCTTCTTTGTTGTCTGTCAATAGTACTTCTTCCCTTTCAGGGAAGTTATTCCTCACTGTCCAAATACTGGGTCGGGATATTCGCATGCAGGTGGATATTGGTTCTGCTGCCACTATCATCAGTTCTCAGATGTATCTTCAGTTGGGTTCTCCAATCCTGCTACCTGTCACTAGGCAATTATGGACTTACAATAAACAGAAGATTTTTCTCTTGGGACAACTTGATGCTGTGGTATCTTACATCTGTAGTTTGCATTGTTCCCATATTTGTGGTCGACCATAGTAATGCGGAGAATCTTTTTGGTTTCGATGCCTTTCGTGTTTTTGGGTTCTCCATAGATGACTGTCAATATCGTCTTTGATGCTATTCCTTATGCTCAATTGGATTCCTTGTCAATGACATTTTTGTCATTTTTTTGTCCTAGGTTAGGCTGTGCAAACGACTTTGAAGCTCATATCACGCTCAAATCCACTGCTCAGCCTAAGTTTCTTCAGGCTTGGCCCATTCCTGTGGCCCTTCGTGATCAGGTCAAACGGGAGCTGGATCGTCTCACTGCTTCAGGGGTCTTGCTTCCTGTCACTTCCAGTAAGTGGTCCTCTCCTGTCATTGTCGTTGCTAAGCCCAATGGTGATATTAATCTCTGTGGCGATTTCAAAGCCACTGTAAATACTAAATGCCTCATCGACACTTACCCTAAGCCTTAACCTGAAGAACTGTTCACTAAACTTGCTGGAGGCCAGTATTTTTCTAAACTTGACCTGTTAGAAGCCTATCATCAGCTTCCCACAATGCTGCTTCCCGGCAGTTTCTGGTCCTTAACATGCCTTTTGGCCTCTATCAATACCAACGATTGCTATTCGGGATTGCCAGCACCTCTGCTCTCTTTCAGCGATTCTTGGAACAATTATTGCTCACTGTCCCTGGGTGTATAAATTACATGGACTACATTGTTGTCAATGTCTCCACCACTGAAGAACATCTTCAGAATCTCTGCACACGTTTTGTGGTGTCACTACCAGACACCACACTTGCTGGGTGGTAGGCTTTAAATCGGCCGCGGTCCGTTAGTATATGTTGGACCGGCATGTTGCCACTATCAGTGATTGCAGACAGAGCGCCGCCACACAGCAGGTCTAGTCTAGAGAGATGCCCTAGCACACGCCGCAGTTGTACAGCCAACTTTGCTAGCATTTTCAGAGACGACAGTTTAGCATAGCCTTCAGCTACATCATTCGCTACGACCTAACAAGGCGCCATATTCAGTTACTATGTCTTCTGAACAAATAATATTGTGACTCATGTACTGTCAAGAGCGATGCTCATCATTAATGGATTAAAGTTAAGTATGAAACTAATTGCATCCGCTTTCTGAATTCTAATTCCTTGTCATGTTCCAGACCTCATGTCAGTATAGTTCTTCCCTCCTCACGGCAGCCTGCATGATCTAAGATGCGTGCATTTCGGGCTCCTCTAGTAACAAGGTGTTGGCTCTTCTGCCAACACGACATTTTTACATGTCTTAGAGACTGCTGGCATTAAGTGTAATTTGCAGAAATCAAAATTTTTTTCCAGCCTCTATCACGTACTTGGGGTTTCAACTCTCTTGGTATGGTATTTGTCCACTTCAGCAAACTGTCGCTGCAATCGATGCCCTTCCCCCCCTACATCTGTTAAGGAACTGCAGGCCTTCTTGGGGAAAATAGCATACTATCACAGGTTTCTACCGTCTACTGCTTCGGTGGCTCAGCTGTTGCATTGCCTGTTGCATAAAAACATGCCTTCTCACTGGTCCGTGTCATGCGATGTGGCGTTCTAGAAATTGGAGACTATGCTGAAACAGGACCCGTGCCTGGCTACTTATCAACCTGGCCAACATCTTGTTCTTGCCATGGACGCCTCTCAATACAGAATTGGTGCAGTCCTTGCCCACCATTTTTCTGATGGTTCTGAACAACCCATTGCTTATGCCTCCAAAACGCTCACAGATGGCCAACAAAAGTATTCTCAAATTGAAAAAGAAGCTTTGGCCATTATTTATGCTCTTCATAAGTTTGGTGTTTTCCTCAATGGATCCTAATTTCATCATGTTACGGACCACAAACCACTTGTTTCCTTGTTTCATCCATCAACGTCACTTCCTGACAAGGCTGCACACCGCCTCCAGCGTTGGGCTCTCTACTTGTCTCGTTTCAATTATGAGATTCATTTCCGGCTGACAGCTCAACATGCGAATGCTGATGCACTGTCTCGCCTTCCCATGGGTCCTGATCTGGCATTCGATAGGGATGAACTCTTGTGTTTCCACCTGGATGTGCCCGAGCAGCGGGTTGTGGACGGGTTCCCCTTCACTGGGGACCGGCTGGTGGCTGGTGGCTGCTATGGGTTCTGACCCTACCCTCTCCCAGGTTTTACGCTGTATTCAGAGGGATTGGCCAGATCATATGTCCGCTAAGACTTCTACGCTTTGTGTTACCACCTCACACATAGGGATGGTGTTATCCTCCTTTCCACCAAAAATGCTTCACTGCGTGTTGTGGTACCTGCATCTTTGCGTGCTTCGGTATTGCGTCTCCTTCACCAAGGGCACTGGGGTGTCTCTCGCACAAAATCTCTGGTGCGCTGTCATGTGTACTGGCCCAGCATTGACTCAGAAATCGCACATATGGTCGCTGCCTGCGGCCCTTGTGCGTCACAGGCCACCGCACCGAAGTCATCTTTGTCACCATGGCCTTCACCTGAGAAGCCCAGGAAGTGTATTCATGCTGACTTCGCGGGACCTATTTTAGGTGCTTATTGGCTTCTCACTACAGACACCTACTCTAACTTTCCTTTCATTGTCCGTTGCCCGTCGCCTACCACCGTGTCAACCACAAAAGCTGTAGCTCGCATTTTCTCTTTGGAAGGCCTTCCCTCTACTCTCGTTACTGATAATGGCCCACAATTTCCCTCCTCTGATTTTGCTGATTTTTGTGCCCATCACAGCGTCATGCACATCATGGCCCCTCCATTCCATCCACAGTCAAATGGTGAGGCTGAACGTCTGGTCTGCACATTTAAGGCTCATATGAGGAAACTGCTGACTTCTTCTGCTGCTGATGGTGTGCTTCTCAAATTTCTGGCTTCTTACCATTTCACCCCCATTGGCGACCACAGCCTGGCTGAGCACTTACATGGCCGACTGCCCTGCATGCTACTTCCTCTTCTGCAGCCTCCCACCTCAAGGCCGCGGATGCCTTTGCTTGGCCAGTTCACCGCCGGCGACTGTGTATGGGTACGGGGATATGGCAGGCAGCCAAAATGGAGTCCTGGCCGCATCTCACAACACTGTAGCTGACGCCTGTACGATATCCAGATGGACACGGGTGTTGCAGTGCGTCATTTGGACCAGCTTCAGCCTCGTGTGCCGGCAACACCTGTTCCGGATGCCGCTACACCACCTTCGGCTCTACCTGACACTCAGGATCCTGGAATATCTCATTACTCACAACACAGTCCTCTCACCATCATCTCGGTGCCACCACAAGAACTGACACCAACACGAGATGTGCCCATGCAGGAACCAAATGTCCACCACCTGTCAGAACAACTCTACTTGCCTCCTTCTCCTACGGACGTGGACACATCACCCTTGTCTCCTGTTATAACAACCGGACTTGCCTCAACAGGCAGATTGGTGCATGGGGCCCCAGCAGATGCAACCCCCACGTCTCCTGTCATTTCAACCTGTTATCATCGGGGACACATCCGTCCATACAGGAAGCCTCCTCCTCATGGCTTTATGGCCAGTCAAACAACACCTATGGATGTTAGCAATCTACAGGCCACCTCCATCAAGATCTGTGCAAAAATTGTAAGAGGGGGAAAAGTGTTGTGAATCGCCAATCTTTCAAAGTGCCACCGCAGCAAGGCCACCTAAGCGGCCAGCCGCGAGCAGCCGCTAGACTCAGACTCAGTTCTGATTTGACTGTTAAAGTGTACACACGTCTTACTTTGTTTACTTGATCTGCGAATTACATGTATTGTGTCGTCCTTGAAATATATTTATTCAACTTGAAGTTATAACACTCTCTCCAGGAAAAACTGCCTGTCAATTGTTTTACAAAGATGAAAGGCCCAGGAAAAGTGTGAATCAAGGGAGACTAGACACTGATTACAAATGAATGCTTCATCATGACAATGCCCCATGTCACACAACCCCTTCCATCACGAAATTTTTGATCTGAAGAGGCATTCCTAGTATTCTACATCCCCCCATTCTCCTGATTAGATTCCTTGTGACTTTTCTCTTTCCTGAAACTGCAAAATGTCTTAAAAGGAAATCATTTTGGGACCTTGCAGATCATTCAAAAGAACATGACTGATCACATTAAAAGCTGTAACAGTTTAAGCCTTTCAGTGCCACTATCAAGACTGGAAGTGATGACTCCACCAGGGTACAGCTGTCAAAGGGAGCTACTTTGAAAGGGACAGTATTAGTGTTCAAGAAATATAAAAACTTGGTAGATAAATAATCAGTCTCTTTACTTTTTTTCACACACCTTGTTTGTGCATCTTTCATCATGTACTACTTTATTATCAGTAATTGCAACACCTGCAAAAAGACTGAGATTTCTGTTAATACTATTTCCCTGTTCATTAATATACCAGATTAACAACAGGAGCCCCAACATATATCCCTGGACGAGCCTGAAGATACATCTACATCTGGCGATGACTCACTACTTGAAATAATGTGCTGCATCCAGCCTAATGAGAAATCTTCCATCTGCTCACAATCTTCAATGGATAGCATATATCAGTGATAGTCAATCAGATCACTACCACCCACCAACAGGTATTCTATTAGGTTTTCATAAAATTCTGACAAAGTATTTGTTAAGTAATTATTATTACGTAATTGTTACTTTCTTAGTTTATAAGTCACCATTACTGTAGAACTGATGGGTGGGTAAAAAATTTTATTACCAACAGGAGATAAAAAATTCAACAGAAGGTAAAAACAGGTTGACTAGCCTTGCCATATATGGTCATTGTTTCATTTTTTTTGTCAAATGCTTTCACAAGTCAAGAAATATTGCACCAACCTGACAGCCTTGAGCCATGGTTTTCAGGGCAGTGTGCAAGAAACGCAGAACTTGCATTCTGTAGGACTGATACTTTTGGAATCCTTACCTGTTGCCTTGGGGGGGGGGGGGGGGGATGGGGAGGCAAGGGGGGGGGGGGAGGTTCATTCTGTACAAGTTATCTCAAGGTATCTTACAGTGATTGTGTTTGTCTTTTCTGGATCTCTTCTGCTACCCTTCCTGGAGATCAGTGTAAAATTGGGACACTACTCCTGGATTTTCTTTAGTAAAGGAACATTCTGAAACACTGCACATCATTTCTGCTATTCATGTGCCACACTCCACTCCATTTCCTGTGTCGTCCATAAGTGCCTGGACTAACTTTTGTGCCACTTACTGCCTTTACAATTGACTGGAATTTCTTTGTGTTTTGTGAGATGTCTTTGAATAATATTCTGTTACAGTAATAAGTGAAGGCATCCCATTACTCTCAACAGCCACCTAGATTAATTTAACATCGCTGTCTATAATACTACGCTTTGTTTTATGTGTACTACATAGAATGTTAGTCTCTTTTGGAGTTTCTTAAAGAGACCACAAACTGTGCACAGTACCTCCCATCACAAACTATTCTATCTATCCAGTACTAGTTCAACTATCCTAAGCTTCAGCTACAGTTCCACTACATCCTCCTCCCCAGAGTTATATGTTACCAGGTCCCCATTTAAAATAATAATACTACCTATATATGTAGTTTACTGAACATGTAAATCATTATACTAACTTTTGTTGCCCTTATACCTTCAGTAATTATAATAGGTACAAGTGTCTCACTATCAATGACCTGAGTTTCAATGTGAACATTACATGAAGCAACGTCTAATGAGAGACACTTAATCACTATAACAGTACAAATTATGCAATGATTTCCAAACTCATCATTATATTGGTACAACTTACAAACATGAAACTTGCTGCCAGATCAGAACTACGTGCCAGATCAGGACTCAAAGCTGGGAGCTTTACCTTTCGCAAGCAAGTACCACTGACTGAGGGATCCATGCCCATCTTATGGCTTGCCCTCACAGCTTTATTTCCACTAGTATCTCATCTCCTACATTCCAAACTTCACAGAACTTATCATTACATCACTGTTAGATTTCTTCATCTTCTTCTTCTTCTTCTTCTTCTTCTACTACTATTACAACTGCCCTTTTATGGACACCCAACAAGTGAAGGATTCAACAGATTCAGTGTTGCACAAACAGCTTCCATGAATTCAAACTGTCCCATCTGCCATCTTCAGTGTTCCCAAGGCAACAAGACCTGTATTTGGAAATTTTTCATGTCATAAAAGTCAAACTAACATTTCACATATCGATGTTAGGCCTCTTAACTCCATCTGTCTGTGAAAACTAACTTCCAGTAACCAGTAACTCCATAATCAAAGAGTGTTTTGAAACAGCATGGATTTCTCTAATCTGTCAATAACTAGGCTTCTCTTATATATTTACACATTTAGCAACTTCCTGTATTACATTATAGTATTCTTTTCAGAAACTATTTTTGCTTCAACTGCAAAATTTAACAAAATGTATTTATGAGGTTTTCATTGCCTGCCACCAATATTTCATTTTTTCTTTGTATATTATCTTTCCAGCTCAAGATATTTGTCCTTCAAATCCTAGAAGAACAGCTTGTGATGGGATGGATGCTCTGCCGTACACAATCACTGTGCAGCAGCTTTGATGGAAGCAGGAACTACTCCATAGCAGGTACAAAATAAAGTATAGGGTTGTAGATAGAGAGCTACTGAAGGAATCACGTTTCACTCTCAGAAGTTCGGAACATGAAACCTTGAAATGACTGTTTCCATTGTTGTTGTTGTTGTTGTTGTTGTTGTTCCTGTCTTCAAGACTAGTTTGATGCAGCTCTCCTTGTAAGTCCAATCTGTGCAAGCCTCTTCATTTCTGCGAAACTACCACATACTTGCATCTGAACCCTTTTCTTTACCGAAGCCTTAATCTCCCTCTGTCATATTTACACCTCACATTGCCCTGCATTACCAAACTGACAATTCCTTGATAGCTCTCATTGGGTCCTTTCAACTGAACCCATCTTTCAATGAAGTTATTCAATAAATTTTCTTTTTACCCAGTTCATTTCATTATCTGCTAATTTGTTATTTGGTCAACACCATTCTTACATACACATCAAAAGCTTTTATTCTCTTGTCGTCTGAAATGCTGATCACACACATCATTTACTACAGTAAAATAATTTTAGAAACGTTCCTGGCATTTAAACTGAAATTGGATGTTAACCTGCCCTCTTTTTCATAAACTGCTATTGCCAGTCTGCATTTAATTGCCCTTCTGCTTTGAAAACCATTTCACTGCCCAAATAGCAAAATTCACAATACTTGTAGTGTCTCATTTCCTAACATAATTCCCTGATTTAATTTGCCTCTATACCATTACATTGTTTTGCTTTGTTGATATTCATCTTCTCAACATACTGTCCACTGCACTCAAGTGAAAGCCTTGGGTCAATGACGTCATGTAGATTCAGTACTTCTCTATTTCTGAAATGCATAAGACTCTGTACACTTATGGTTATTATCAAAAGTAGGACCATTGGAGAATAAGGAAAAATTTATGACTGGGCTGAGGATTCTTTGATAGGAAGCACACAGCTAGTGTGCTAACTCTGGCATAGAGTTATTGACAGATGTAGAAGTGAAATCTGGTGTGCACTAGGAAAATGTGTCAGGACTGTCGTCGTTTTTATTGTACATTTGTGGCCTCATCTACATTATTAACCTCTGGCTTCTTGTGGATGATACAGTTATCTGTAATGAAGTATTGTCCAAGAGAAGCTGCCCAAATATTCTGTCAGACCTTTAGAATATTTAAAAGTGGTATATAGCTTGGCTACTTGTTTTTAAATGTTTGCGATGTGAAATTGTGCACTTCACAAAACAAAAATATGTACTACCCTATAACTGTAGTACCATGAGTGACAATCAGAATCTGTGCAGATAAATGGATGTACTGATACAAAATATGAGGGTGATTGAAAGGGAAGCCTTAGAAGTTCAACAAAATTTCGGAAAGTTGTGCTCTGGGGTTGGTAGGTGGCAGTAGTGTTCCTTGGGGTTCAGAACGACAGACAGAAGACAGCACCATCCACAACAATATGGCTGCTTCTCTGTCAACATGCACTGCAAATGAGCAAGACTGCAATGCATTGTTTCTGTAGTGTGGTATCAAAATTCATAACAGAAAGACAGTGCAGTATGATGGTTTGCGTTTGTCATTGCACCAAGGGTATGAGTGGTGTAGGACGTTTGAAAGTGGTCTAATTACTGTTAAGAATGCCCCAAGACCAGTGCAGGCTCACTGTGTAGTAACGGATGAGAACACTGGGTTAGAGGAGCAGCTTGCAAAAGATAATAGACGCCTGACTCTGAACAAAATAGCTACAAGTTTGAAGATTAATATTGGTTCAGCACAGAATATTGTTCACAATGTACTGCAGTTCGATAAGATGTTTTTGAGTTGGATACCATGTCAGCTGACTGTTGAATCGAAAGAGCATCACGTCAGTGCCTGTGAAGGTGCATTTCTGAGAAAAATTGTTACAATCAATGAGACTTGGGTCCACTTTCACCAATGAGAAATGAAAAATTCAAGCGACGAATGGCAACACACCTCATTTCCGAAACCAAAAATATCAACACTCAGGTGTTTGCTGGAAAAGTCATGCTCATTCTCTACTGGAATGCAAATGGAATAATTCTGGAGCATTATGTAGGTTGTGGAGTGATGGTAACTAGAACTACTTATTCAGAAATGCTGAGAAATCAGTAGTAAATGATGAGGACTCTTGACTTTAAGAATACTGCTACAGCAAGACAATGCCAAATTGCACACAGTCCTCAAGAGATTGAGATTATTCAGGAAATTAAATTTGAATGTCTGATACATCTTCCTCATTCACCAGACCACACTCCTAGAGAATCACCTGTTAAATGCACACTCACACAGTTCCACATAAGCATTTGAGAAGTGATGAAGAGGTGAAAACCACAGTGCACGACTGGCTACACACATAACCAAAATAATTCTTTCATCTTGGTATCTATGCACATCCAAATTTGTGGAAAATATGCATTCAGCATCAGGGAGACTACATTGAAAAATGACATGCAAGTGTTTTGTCCACTGTTCCAATTAAAAATATTACTACACTTTTAAGATTTTCATTTGAATCACCCTCTCAGAAGAATGACAGAGTCTCAATCATATGTAAAGTAGGTTGACAGAATGAGGTTCATTGGCAGATAATGAGGGAAATGCAGTCAGTCTATGAATGACGCTGCATACATTGTGTGGGAACTGTGACAAATAATTGACATATACAGAAAAGGGAAGCATGAATGGTCACAGATTTGTTTGACCTCTGGGAGAGTGCCATGAATATTCAGAAAGTACTTAACTGCTAAATGCTTTAATATTGACAAAAACTCCCCTGTGAAAACCTACTTATTATGTTGGTAGAATGAGCTTCAAGTGATAAATCTAGGAATATACTACAACCCACTATGTACCATTTCCACAGCAGTCACAAAGATGAGGTTAGACTAATTCAGTGTGTAAACAAGATTTAAACAATCATTCTTCCCATTATACATATGTGAATGGAATGCACGAAAACTGTAACAATGTGCAGTGGAAAATATCTTCTGCCATCCACTGCACAGTGGTTTGCACACCATAAAAGTAACTGTAGAATGAATAAAACTGTAGATCAACTACCTTCCTGTCCCACTCTCTTCTTGACCACAACCGTCTTTTATGTCATTAAGCTCTTGTAACTGCAGTCTGATTTCTGAAGTCATAAATAACTTTTCACTCACTGCATGTCACACCCACTACCTTGGAAATTTCAATAAGGGTTGTAAAGACAATATTATTAAAAGCTTTCTCTGAATCTACAAATGTTTGGAACACATGTTTGCCTTTCTTCAAGCCCTTCTAGGGTAAGTGGTTAGTTTGGTATTGTTGTTCCAGAACTGACACTATTGCTCTCCAAGATATAGTTGTAATGCTTTTTCCATGTAAGAAATTCATTCTTTATTTTGTAGCCATAGCTTATCAGGCTCACAGTTCAGTATTATTAACGTGTCAGCACCTACCTACTTTGAAACTGGAATTTTTACATGCTTCCTGATGTACAAGGATATTTTGCCCATCTCATATCCGGCACTTGAGGATCAATAATTCTTTCGTTGCTGAATCTCCCACTGATGTCCGTACTTCAGATGTAATGTCACCTACTCAATGGACATTATTTCCTCTTAGGTTTTTCAGTGCTCCATCATACTCCCTTTGCATTATCATATCTCTCATCTCATCTTCACCTACTATTTCTATTGCTGTAATATTGTCCTCAAGTTTGTTTCCCTTTATACAAATTCTCTATATTTTCTTTCCACCTTTCAGCTTCCCCTTCTTTGTTTGGTACTGGCCAGCCATCAGAGCTCTAGATATTCCTTCAGCTGCTTCTCTTTTCTCCAATGGTCTCTAATTTTCCCCATAGGAGCAACTCATCTTTATCCAAATTATGCATGGCTCTAAGGCCTAGGCCTAGCCATTGTCTTGCAGCCATTTGTGCTTACCCATTTCACAATTTGTCAATTTTATTTTCCAGATATCTGTATTCACTTCTGACTGCCTCATTTGCTTCATATTTTATATTTTCTCCTTTCATCAATCAAATATCTCTCTCTCTCTCTCCTTTTTTTTTTTTTTTTTTTTTTATTTATTTATTTTTTTTTACATGTGTGACATTCTGCTGCTTTCCCTATTTTATCTCTCAAACCTAACTCTTCATCATTTACTGTATTAATTTCCCTGGTTTAGTTCAATGTTGCCTAACACTCCTTCAAACTCTCAAAGATCTCTGGTTTATACAATGTATCCAAGTCCCACCTACTGAATTTCGTACTTTCCCCCACATGAGACACATGAAACTAGTACCTTTTGTCTGCTTACATAATCCCTGTAATACCAAAGATACATTTGCTAACAGCTTACTCACTTTCTGTGAGGGTTCATGATCCACAAGAGTAAACTGCAGCACTGGGAGTGGGCAGGTACAGTTTGCCTAATGTCTGCAGTGGAAGGACTGCAAAGCAACGTCAAGATGCTTTAAGTGTGCATTTTAGTTCATTTATTCTCATGTTAATTACATTCAGCAGATGCTATTTTATTGTCAACAGAATATTAGCGCCATGTAGCACAAAAATACTCTTTCCACTGCTTTGTTGCACAAGTTTCACATGTGTGCTATACATTACACTGGATTTGTATCTTGTAGAAATGTTTATTCAACTGCAAACATTCTGCAGTAATTCTTTATCAGTTTTGGAACATTTTGATATTTTTGACTGTTAATATGTGAATTAGCTATAACAACAACACCACCAACAATAAAGGAATAATGACTTTATTGATGGAAAAATAAGTAAATATTTATCCTTAGTGACAAGAGATAAGATGTCATGAGCTGGAGAAGCCATTTGACTTTGATGGAAATCTACAAAAGCTTGACAAAATGTCAAGCGATGATGAGACTTTTGTCCAACCTACTGACCTAAGATCTGTAATTTTTGTTGTAACTGCAACCGAGACAGACACGGGGTTGAAATGATGGAAAGTGCAGCGGAATACCTGAAGAGGACACGACTATTTTACCTACAGAATATTTTATCAACAGGCTGCCCTATCATTAAGTCATGCAGTAGACCTGAATGCTCACTGGAAAAGTGTTGGCTCTAATTTCCCCTTGCTTTCAGAAACTTGCAGTATCAGAATGCCAAGGGAATGCAGGCTGATTTTACAAGACCACATCATTCAATCATGCTGACTGCTGTTCCTGCAACTACTTGATGGCACTGTCCTCATTCAGCAACCCACCTAAGTCACACAGCCTAGGCAAGGACCATGGTTAGTGGCATGGGGGACCTTCAGTGACCACTGTAGCAGAACATAATTAATGATTTCTCATGAAGAGACAAATTCTGGTCATATGGTAATGACAACAGTGGCAACATAGTTAGCACACATACATTAATGGATGACACAGAAATGATTTTTGAGAGTATAGTCCAGTCACCAAAGGAAAAATAGGGGAAAATTTGTGCACTCACAAAATTTCCTGCAATGCTAGAAGAGTGTGTTTATAAACAGCATCTATACTAAAAATTCCCACCAGTGATGGTGGGGGGTACTGAAAAGTTTACTTTCCTATATTCTTCTTACATAACTCTACTTCTAGTGAACATACTTTCCAAAAAAAAAAAAAAAAAAAAAAAACCTACATTAAATTTGCTAAAAACAAATGTCCTTTTCATTTTTGTCTAGGATTAACAGTTTCCACATAGTGGGGGATGGAAAAGTTCCAGATAATTGACGTTAGTAAGGTATTTTATTTATTTTCAGCAGAATCACTTTATGAAACAACCATAACTGTTTTCAGACTTGAAAGGCCATCTTCAGATGCTGCAAAGGATGACAAAAAAATCTTAAACTAAGACCTGAAACAGGTGCAATTATCTTCAGTTGATTTACTTGTGAACTCAGTACAATGTTCTGATGGTAAAAAATTAATGTTTATCTCTAAATGAAGTGGATTTTGGAACAAATATTTACAATGTGCCATCAAAGTGGAGTGGAGCATATTAACCCCTTGACTGCTAGATATGTGCCCTCTGCATTCCGTGCAAAGACAACATTTGTTTTGGCTGTACTGCTCGCCAGATGCTGATGCCTGATGCCCGTGCTGAGAGACGGCATTCTGGCTGATATGAAATTCTTATGCCATCTTTCAAATGTAGTGAATGAAATGCAGATAAGATACTGAGATCTTACTTAAAACTCAGTGGAGAGCTGTATATCTTTTTGTTACCTAGTTATCAAGTTTTATACCCAGAAGATTGTCGCACACGATGTGCCCACTCGTGTCCTCGTACATCGTGAATCGTGTGGTCCTAATAGACATCTTGTCTCAAATGATTTCAGATACTATTGAAACAAGGTTTTTGCAAATGATATCGCACAATGAGGCACATTGTTGTACAATAAATAATTTTAACACTCTTATTTTCTGAGATACAGAAGTAGCTCAACCACAACAGTGAGGCAAGAGCAGTGTAGGAGACATTCAGAGATCCACAGCACTGTAGGAGAACCTGAGTGGTGTACGTACACACATCCATCGGAACTAGGAAATGACATTGCAGGATGTGTATATGTGCCGACAGCAGTGAAAAGGTTAAGGGAAATATATCGTGTTCCGGGGGTGTAACAGGGTGGAGGCAGAGAAGTGGGAAGGCGGTAGTGTGAGAAGAAGTATGCTGCCAGACTGTGAGCATGCAGTTCACACATTTGCAGGCCTTCAGATTTAAGGTCAAGCACGTGATTCCCTAGTCTAGGTACCCAACTACATCACAAGAAGCAAGTACAGGTTGTCTCACTGAGCTGTATCTACACTCCACAGCTATCCCTACAAATCACCAGTGACACTGTGCAGAGGTGTCCAGGATTATTTAATTTACACAAAGTGCATTGGCACTACACAGTACACACGAATGAGTTTGTCAATAGCAGCACAAAAAATGCTACTCTCAGGATCCACGTAAATTGCTGCACACTGTTCTGTTGATTCTCCTTCATCCTGTGCAGCACGTGCTGCTCTTTTAAGTTTACATACTTTCCCAGCATTTCCTGTCCTGTTCTCTTAAGCATAATTGCTGGTACTCACAGAATGAGCTGAAAACAGTAATCCGCTGTAATGTGTTGTTGGAATTATATCAACATACATTAAGTTCTACATCACCTGGGTGACCTGATGTAGGCAAGAATTTCAACTTCTGGACCTCGTCATTTGGTCAGAAAGTTAAGGCCAGTGTGATGCATTCGACACCCCTCACACTGCAGAAAGTATTCCAGGCAGTGAAAGGAGCCACAAAACTGACACTGTCTAATAAGTATAGATGGCACATTACACTTTGTGCAGGTTCTTTAGTGTGGTAGACAGTTGACAGCTACAGCTGTCGGGCATTTTTACACGACAACTCACTTAACAATTGCAAATGAGTACTTACTTGATAAACTGAAAATAGCTCCAGTATACAAGCGTAACCTCTGTCAAGTTATTTCGCCTATGCACGAAGGGGAATGGAGAGGAAATTCTGGGGGGTATAGTCAGTCTGTAAACATACAAGAGCAACACTTTTAATGTGGGAGGTCGCATTTCCTGGAAGAATATTGCAGCTGCCATACAGGATGACTGATAATCAATTATCCTTTGACAGGACAGAGAAGTGTGCAGAGATTTATATAGATTTTGCCTATATGCGGGCCTACGGAACAGGGAACTGCACAACCCCAATATGGACACCTGCCTCCCCTTGCACTGATACATCCTGTTTCACCCACAGAACACAATTTTTCTCTGAATATGACTTCACTGCACTGGTACACACATTTAATATTTGTTCCTAAACCACTTCATTTAATAGTTACATCTTTTATACCCCTGAAATGCTATTTTTAATAATTTGCCATTTTTACAATGCCTGCAATGCCTGCAATGCAGGCAGTAGTAATCCTAGGGAGTACCTTATTGTAGAATATTTAATGTAATTTAATTGTGTACTGGGAATTGTATCTGCCAGAAATTGTGGTTTTTGATGTGTTTGAGAAAAAACATATAAAGTTACCTTTAAACTCCCACCACCACCACCACCACCACCACCACCACTGCACAGCACAGCACAGCACAGCACACAGCAGCAGTGGGGATTCTTAGTATGTTGTCCATGACACTCCTTCCTGTCACTGTACAAATATTTGTGACTACCTGATTTTTCCCCTATTTTTGGTCTTTGTTAAATGGGTAGAAAAGAAAAGCAGAAATGCACTGGTGCATTTCCCAGTGTTCCTTTTCGAAGGAAGGTGATGAACTGCCAAACTTCTCACACCACTGCAAAAATGAGTGATTCAGTTATTTGTGTCAGTGGCATTTAGAAACAGTTAAAAGTCCCTAAACCTGAGAAGTGATTTGGGCCCCAAATGAATCTCCATTATTCTATACACAACATACAGCAGAGATTGCTCCCATGTTAACTCTAATATGGTATATTGTTGATCTCTCAAGGAAAAAAATGTGGCCAGTGGCTGGAAAGAAGTTTACCCACCTAGGAGGAGGCTACCAAAAGTGCACTGCAAACCTAATTTCATGTCACTGATTCTCATCCATTACAGAATACTAGAATATATAGGGTGTATCAAAAAGATTCATCTGCTTTGGCATGCCTATATTTCTGAAACTAATAAACAAATACAATGAGTTGTTTTTTGATGAACAGAAAACTCAAAATGTTTTCTCATATCTTTTTATAGGTCTTCAATAGGCCCCCCTTGAGATTCATGTCATATGTCAATGCAGTATTCAAACCGTTCCCACACTGCAGTGAGCATGTCTTGGGTTACAGCTTCAACAGCTGCTATTATGGGACATCTCAGTTCACTCATTGTTGTTGGTAAGGGAGGAACATAAACAGCGTCTTTATAACCCCCCCCCCCCCCCCCCAAGAAATAATCACATTTGGTCAGGTCCAGTGAACTTGGAGGCCAGTAATATAAGGCCGAATCATTTGGTCCAGTGCAACCAATCCATCATTGAATAATCCTTTGATTGAAAAATTCCCTCAGTTCCAGTTGCCAGCATGGCGAAGCCCCATCCTGTAGGTAAATGAAGCCATGTAAACCAGTCTCCAACTGTGGGAAAAAAAGAAAAAGAAATTTCTGAAGCATATCGAGATATGTGCTACCTGTAACAGTGTTCTCAGCAAAGAAAACTGGACCAGACACCTTTTCATTCCATACCTGATATTCTCCCATAACGATGGTTAACCTTCCCATTTACATTAAATGTTGCCCCATCACTGAACACTAGACATGGAAGGAAACTATCATCCTCCATCTTCCCAAGAATGAAATTACAGAATGTTTTTGTTTTCGCCTTCACAAAGAGCTTGCAGTAGCTGAATTTTGTACTGTTTCATGTGTAAGCGTCCTCGCAACACAAGCCAGATGGACGTTGAGGGCATGTTGAACTGTCGAGCTACATGGTGAACACATTTTTGCTGACTCTTTGTGAAACTGTGGCAGATGCATTCAATGGCCATGTCAGACACTTGGGGCTGGCCCAGGGATTCGCCTTTGCACAAACAACCTGTTTCTCAGAATTGTTCATGCCATCATCTAATGCTCTGTGCTGTAGGAGGATCCACACCATACCTAATATGAAAGCCATGCTAAACAGTTATTACATACTGCCACTGCACACCATTTTTACTAGAACTTAAGTGGATGCACAGTGCTGCTACCTAGTGGGAGCCATGCAAAACTCAAGAGTTCTATTTTTCCAACAGTGTGTTATTCATGGACACATCTCAAATAACATAATAGCTGTGATTTTTTTTTTTTTTTTTTTTTTTTTTTGCTCAGTTGGTACTTCTTGAAATACCCTGTATTCTGAAATCAAACACAATGAAGTGTATCAACCAGAATTATGTCCTAGGTTCTAACTGGTATGGACTGCAAAAACAGCAATCACACAAAAATAAAACTTTGCTTTTTTCACACAAAAAGCCACAGTTTGAGGCACTTATGTGGATACAGTATTCCTTGACTCCAGGAAGACGCTCGACTCTATACAACACCAATGAATTTTACCAAAATCATGGCTGGTTGAGTTAAGAACAAAATTGTTACTACATTGAGTACTTCTCAGTAAGGATGATGCAGGGAATTACCACTCATGGACAGCCATCGACATATGTAGGAACAATTTCGTGCTTGCACCCTGGAAGTAGGTTGAGACTCTACATTTTTACATTGTAAAGTTTGGAAGGTAGGAGACGAGGTACTGGCAGAAGTAAAGCTGTGGGTACCGGGCGTGAGTCGTGCTTCGGTAGCTCAGTTGGTAGAGCACTTGCCCGCGAAAGGCAAAGGTCCCGAGTTCGAGTCTCGGTCGGGCACACAGTTTTAATCTGCCAGGAAGTTTCATTGTATATAGTGGTTATAATTAAACTTCCGCTACCTGAGGGGATCCCCATGAAAAATGATTGATTGTACAACAAAAATTTTGTGTAAGCGAAATAACGCACGTCACGATACACAACCAGCAACACAAACCCTGCAGTGCTCAGTCTCAACGTTATTCCTATAATGTTGGGTACCCATACAGTCAATAGTTTTCTGCCTACAGAGGCTCAATTAGTGGAATTTTAATTAGCAGATAACTCAGTCAATGGCATTTCTGGGGGAGGGGGCAGCACTCTGCTGAGATGCAGGCACCTGTCCAGAGACATTCCCTCCCTCCTCGCCCCCCCCCCCCCCCCACCAAAACCCAGAGAGAGTGAGAGAGAGAGAGAGAGAGAGAGAGAGAGAGAGAGAGAGAGAGAGAGAGAGGGAGAAGGGGGGGAGGGCACGGGGAGTGGAGAGAGAGGTTCCTGGCTATTACTGATCATCAGATGGGTACGTATTTGCTCACATGGAGCTAATCAGTAATCAAGGCTGTATACTCCACCTGTGGCTGCCTCTAACATAGGTGGCAGTGGTTTGTCACATTGGCTTGTTGCTCAGCCCAGTAGTTCAGATATTCTTCGTACATCCATATTTAAACTGGATGAAGGTGGGGCACAGCTGGTATAATTTTTATTAAAAATGAAATTCCTCCAGCTGTACGTAAGACTTTATATTGGCTACTAGCTTCAGTGTTGCATCATCATCATCTTAAGGCCCTATGTAACAACACCATACATGTAGTCTCTGAGCTAGTGTACAAAATAATAATATATTATAAATGTATTATATACAGGATGAATTCATTAAAAGTAGTTACATTTAATTCATTTTCACTAAGATGCAATTTACCTTGACATTAACAATTTTTATGGTACAAATGATGTTAAATATGCACAGTTATTTCTGTTACAGATCAATACCAGACATTAGAATAAAAATGGGGGTGTATGTAAGTCTGGGTGACGTGCCATTACTCTTAGAGAGAATAATATAGGCATAAAACAGTACTAAAATTGTGTTAAAAGCAAATAAGAATACCCTAAAACTCTTCTTTGTGTGCATAGTTTAACTAACAGGAAGGAAAATACGCATTGCCAATCTGACATATGTAAGGTATGATTCCATTGAAACTTCTTGACAGATTAAAGCTGTGTGCCGGACCGAGACTTGAAATCGGGACCTTTGCCTTTCGCAGGCAAGTGCTCTTGCACTTGTCCGCAGAAGGCAAACGTCCCGAGTTCGAGTCTTGGTCCGGCACACAGCTTTAATCTGCCAGGAAATTTCATATCAGCGCACACTCCACTGCAGAGTGAAAATCTCATTCTGGGTTTGATTCCACTGTTTATAAATAGTGAATAGTGGGAAAGGTGGAAAGGATTTAAGTTTGCATAACACTGTATCATCATCACTATAAAGTAACAAAGTGGAACAGGTTACTGAAACATCATCATTCATAACAATATGAAACACAAGTGAGGAGGAACTGGAAGAATGGTTTGGAACCCAGTTAATATATTAAAAGGTATTCAGTGGTGTAAAATAAATGCATATGAGTCAATTAATTAATCTACTCATTCCAACAAGAGAAACGTAAGCTAACATGCCACCAAAACGTCCCGTTTCAATGTCGGTGCCTCACTAAGGCCATGACCCAGGTCTAAGGTAATCTAATGTAAAAGAACAATGAAGTACATAACAATGCTCCAAATAGAAGTAAACAGGGTGTTGTCAATCAAAGCAGCTCGTCACATATCTAAAATACTTTTAGTTCCTCTAATAACTAATTACTGAAGAAGAGTACAGCGTAAGGTACGCAAAGTATAACTCTCATGTTGTTATACGTAATCCAGTCAAGAGTTGACATAAGTTAACAACAATCATTGAAATGCCTTGTCACCCACTTACTTGGATGACCAAAGTCTAACATTCATATCATCACTACACCATAATACTCAATTATTTCACCTATCCTTATAAACCCGTTCTTGTATAAAATTACTAGTTTAAATATATTGACTATTCACTTATTTATGAACAAAATGTAACTACTTTTAATGAATTCATCATATTTATAATATGTTTATAATATACTTATTTTGTACACTAGCTCACACTACTGATGTCTGACATTGTTAGTTTTATGCATGCTGCTGTTATATAGTGCCTGAAGATAGCGTTGGTGCAATGTCGAAACTAGTAGCCCAATAAATATAAAATCTTAAACACAGCTGGAGGAGTTTCATTTTTAATAAAACTGGATAGATATTGGTAAAGGTTCATGATTTTGACTGCTGCTAACCACAGCAATTTAATAGCAGACTGAATTTAAATTCATTTTTGTATGAAATTCTGGTTCTTCCTAATCACAGTGTTAAATGCTTGAACTATGTATGAGGGTCACTCCAAAAGAAAGGCACACTATTTTTTTTAAAAAACCCATCTTATATTCTACATGTTTGAAAGTTTTACAGTGTGTAGATACATCCTTTAGGAACAATATTTTCATTTCTCCACATAATTTCCACTCCTCTCAATTGCCTTATGCCATCTTGGAATCAGCGCCTGTATTCCCACATGGTAAAATTCTGGACCAACCTGTTGGCTCCACTGTTTGGCGGTGTGCACAAGGCACAAGGAAATCATCATCATTATCATCATCATCATCATCAAACATTGTTCCATGAAGAGAGTCTTTCAGTTTCTCAAAGAGATGACAGTCACATGGAGCCAGGTCAGACTGTAAGGAGGGTGTTCAGTGTTATCCATCCGAGTTTTGTGATCTTCCATGGTTCTTTGACTAACATGTGGCCGTGCATTGTCATGCAACAGCAAAACAGCCTGCTTTTGGCAATGTGGTCAAACACGACTCTGTCGAGCTTGAAGTTTCTTCAGTGTCATTACATATGCATCAGAATTTATGGTGGTTCCACTTGGGATGATGCCCACAGGCAAGAGTCTTTCAGAATCGAAAAACACCGTAGCCATTACTTTTCCAGCAGAAGGTGAGGTTTTGAATTCCCCCCCCCCCCCCCTCTCCTTTGTTGAATTTGCATGATGCCCCTCCATTGATTGCCTCTTCATCTCTGATGAAAAATGACAGGGCCATGTTTCATCACCCATCACAATTCTTCCAAAAAATTCATCTCCACCATTCTTGTACTGTGCCAAAAGTTCTCTGCATACCGTTTTTATTGTTTCTTTGTGAGCCACTGTCAACATCCTGGGAACCCACCTAGCTCAAACCTTTTTTAACGCCAACACTTTCAGTATTCTGCAAACACTTCCTTCCTCTATCCCAAGGTAGCGTGACAATTCGTTCACTGTGATGCATCTGTCAGCAGTCACCATTTCGTTAACTCTCTGCACATTGTCTTGAGAGTGTGCAGTACGAGGCCTGCCACTGCAGGGACAATCCTAAATACTGCCGTGCCTGCTTTCATCATGTAACCTGCTTGCCCATTGACTAACTGTACTGCGATCGACAGCAGCATCTCCATACACCTTTTTCAAACTCTTGTGGATGTTTCCCACTGTCTCATTTTCACAGCACAAGAATTCTATGACAGTATGTTGCTTCTGATGAACAACAAGTGTAGCAGCCATCTAGAAGACATGCTGTGACGGCACCACTCACGGGAACAGGTTGAACTAAGTTTGGAATCAAGTGGGAAGGATGTATCTACACACTGTAAAACTTTCACACATGCAGAATGAAAATTGTATTTTTAGGAAAATGTTGTGCATTTCTTTTGGAGTAACCCTCGTACTTTTCTATTTCGGATACCACTGTACATTTTCATTTCAATGTTTGCAGGTTTTGCTACCACTAATGAATACGGGAGTCAGCTGAGTTATCAATGTCTTAACAGGGTTAAGGGTCTCTGGAAAGCGCTATCTTTACAACGTTAAAACAGCACTTATTTAACATGGTTAATCAGAAAGTATTTGACCTAGCAAGTTGAAATTTTGGTAGGTTATCTATTGTAGTATTGGCTACGGCTTAACAGAGTAATTTTTAAAAGTTTCAGTTCAGTTGTTAGAGATTAATTTCTTCCATTTGAATGAAATTTCTCTACTTTTTTGCCATTTTTTGTTTATAAAGAAATATAAAGGTTTCTGGAAAGAGACTGTGTTAAGTTATGTGGAAGGGACTGTGTTACATTTCCTGAAGATCTGAAGCAAAATGGCTTGGCAGATCTTAAGAAAATATGGAACGTATATGAAAAAGTAAAACTTTTAGGAATTGAACAACAAAGTTTGGATCACCTTTTTAGTGCATTCCAGATTCATAAGATGGATTACCTTTTCTTCTACAAACTCCTCTAGCAGCTTTCTCTCTTTTCTCTTGCTTGTTTTTTTTAGGCTATTGCCTGTCAGTAGCCTGAAGATGTAACATACCTAAGGCAAGCATCATTCATACCATGTTGAAACCTACCTTCATTCCTATGTTTTGAAATACTTTGCACCTTACAATGTTGCCATCATTGAAAGTAGCAACAGCATCACACACACCAAAGTGAACTGTTTCCTTTTCTCACAAATACAGTCTTGTGAATTCTTGGCTATGCATTTGTATTTGTATTTCTTTATTGGTCCTGTAAATCATGTTTAGGTACATATTTTGCACGAACGATGTAGGACAAGTCAGGTTGGTACAGTATATACAACATCATACACATTGTTATTTTGAAAGGAAAAATAATTTAAAATTATTCAATACATGTTGAATATTGATGACAAATTCAATATAATTAAATAAAATGATAGACTATTTGAGCAGTTAGACTACACTTTTCTGATACTCTAAAAACTCGGAAACAGAATAGAAGCAGTGGTCAAGCAGTGGTCAAGCAAGTACTCTTTCTGTTTCACTTTAAACTTTTGTAAATTTTGCATCTGTTGCAAGTAGGATGGCATGTGATTGTACAACAGTATGCCAGTATGATACACTCCTCTCTCACAAATGTTTGTACTTACTGTATTGACATGAAAGTAATGCTTCCACCTAGTATCACGAGGGTGGTAATCACTGTTATACTTGAAGATATTTCCATCTTTTAAAATACTTCTTTTTGTGAAATTTAATATTTCATACATATATAAGCAAGGAAGAGGCAATTTATTGAGATTTTTAAATATTGGTCTACAGGAGCCTCTGTACTTAGCATGGTTTATTATTCTAACGATCTTTTTCTGTAGCCTAAATGTTTTGTTTGTACCCATGGAGTTCCCCCAAAAGATAATGCTGTACATCAGCAGTGACTGAATACTGCCATGGTACATTGTGATCACAGATGCACAGCTTGTATTTTGTGTAAGGATTCTTACTGCGTCCGTAAGTGTGTTTTGCTTTTTATTTACATGGTTAAGATGTGTCTCCCATTTTAGGTTTTGCTGAATATGTATACCTAAAAATTTTGTATCACTCACCGATGATACAATTTTTCCATTGATTTTAAAAATTGGTCTTGCAGGATGTAGTTTCTGAGAATTGTGGAAATTGACTGTCACTGTTTTTTCATTATTTATTAATAGCTTGTTTGTTCTGAACCATTGTGTCAAATTTTGTATTATACCTGTAGCTGTTTTTTGTAGGCTTTCCTCATCACATTATTTGATTAGGATATTTGTGTCATCTGCAAAAAGTACTGTTGTCCCTTTAGTTATATTTCTGACAAATCATTAACATAAAGAATGAAAAGAATTGGCCCAAGGACTGATCCTTAAGGAACTCCATATGTATAGTTTTGTGCATTACTGTAAAAATTACAATTTTTTGTGTTTTTATGTCTTTGTATTTTATCTGAGTGATCTGTTGACGGTCATGAAGGTAGGAATGTATCCACTTGTTTGGCAGGCCTCGTATTCCATAGTTACCTAGCTTCTGCAACAACGTATTATGATCAATTACATCGAAGGCTTTACTAAGGTCAAGAAATATGCCAGACACACGTTGCTTATTATCTACTGCAATTAGAATTTCATTTAAGAAGGTATAAATAGCTGACTGTGTTGATCTTCCAGTTCAGAATCTGTGTTGTGCATCACTTATTATGTTTTCTTTATTTAGAAAGGCTGTCAGACTTCTAAGAAATAGTTTTTCAAGAATTTTACCAAAGCCTGACAATACTGATACAGGTCTATAGTTTGCAGCTTCATGTTTGTCCCCTTTCTTGTTCAGTGGTGTCACTTTTGCCATTTTCAGATTTTTCGGGAATACACCACTCACAAATGATGAATTGAAAATATCCGTTAATGGTTTTATGATAGATGTTACACTTGCTTTGATGATATTACCTGATGTTTCAACAGTACCTGCTGAATACTTATTGGGTAACCTTTTTATGATGACAGATAATTCCTCAGGTGTTGTTGGAGACATGAATAGGGCTCTTGTAAGAATTTTTGTATCTAACTGGAGTGTATTGCTGTCTGATTGTGAGTTGTATTGTTTGGTAATCAGGTGGTGTGCTACATTATAAAAGTAGTTGTTAAATTTATTAGCCACTACTGTGGGGTTGATTATTTTATTGTTGTTTTCATGACATTCTATATTTTTGGGTGCTAATGATGTAGTACCTGTTTCTCTTTTTATGATACTCCAGGTGTCTTTAGTCTTATTCCTGGAATTTTTTATTTGTTTGTTGTTTTCAATTTTCTTTGTTTTTGTCATAACTTGTCTAAGTATTTGTTTATATTGTTCAAAGTAATTGATAAATACAGGATTTGTGGTTTGGTTTGAGTATTGATATAAGTTCCTTTTATTCTGGTATGATATTTTTATTCCTGTTGTGAACCCTTTATTTGGTTTGTACACATAATTTATAAGTGACGTTTGTTTAGGAAAGGCTATTTCAAAAAAATATTTGTATGTGGCCATAGATTTATCAAACTTGTCATTTGTGTTGTTTGAACTGTAAACATCAGTCCATATTTCTCTTCTCAAGAGAGAACAAAAGTAATCTATGTTTTCATTATTAAACTTCCTCACAATAGCTCTAGTTTTCTGGGCTTTCATGTTTCCTGGAATAGAGATTGTTAGTATTTGGTCATTGTGATCACTAAAACCAGTGTTTGCAGTCTGTGTGTTGCAGAATTATTTATCTGTATTCACAAACACCTGATCTATGGTTGTTGCAGAAGTAGTGGTAATACGAGTTGGGTTGGTTATAGTTGGTTTTAGGTTAAAGGACTTCAGTATGTCACTGATTTCTTCTTTATATTTACAACATTGAAATCTCCAAAAATGATAATATTTTTTAACGGTGTTGAAGTCCTCTAACAGCTCTTCCATATTATTATAAAAAACTTTTTTATCACCATCTGGTGACCTATATACACAGATGCTTACAGAATTGCTAGTTGGCAGTTCTACTATAGAGAGTTCTATGTCTCTTTCTTTAGATAAGTTGTCAAATTTGGCTGCGTTAGTGAAGTCTATATCTTCTCGAACATATATGCAGCTACCACCATGCCTGCATACTTCTCTACAAAGTGTGGCAGCTAATTTAAACTGAGGTAGGTGTGCTAGTTCTATCATGTCTTTATTTAGCCAGTGCTCAGTAAAGCATAAAACAGAAATACCACTCATATCATTTAACAAGATATGTATTTCATTCATTTTATTGGAAAGAGACTGAACATTCTGATGGAACAATTTAAAGTATGAAACAGGGACTATATTGTGTCTTGCTAGACCACTTACCTCTTTTTTACATCTACTATTGTTAGCTGTAAAAAATCCTCCTTGATTTGAGGTGTGGGTGGTGTCTTCTTGCTAGCTAGTTCCCTGGATTCTGGGCCCTGCCTTTCATGTACTGTGGTGCTTCCAATGGTAATCCACTTGTCAAGTAGCATTTGTTTCATTTTAGGTACTTCTATTGCACTGGTTTTCACATTGTATTTATTTTGGTGAAACATTGATTTCTTCGGGTAGACTGGTTGATTCAGGGATAGATGCATCAGGTTTGTACGATTGTTAATTTTAATTAACATAGACAGTCTGTTGCATACTTGCTCCTTCCCCTGTCTGTTCAAGTGGAATCTGCGACGTGTGAATTTATCACGAGACAGTCAGTCCATTTCAAAGTTTATGGATATTCTACTTTTGTTGCAAAATTTTGAGCAGTTCACTGTTTGAACTAAATGATGATTAAACATGTCAATTTTTTTGGTTATATGTTCTTTGTCAAATCTTTTGGGAACTGGATGCAAAATGATGTTTGTCTTGTTACTGAGTTGGAGAACACTTGATAACACATGTTGTTGTAGGAGTCTCCAGTATCATACAACCCTGCCATTAATGTAAGAGTATCACTTGCGTTCAAGTCTTCTGCTAATTTGTCAATTCAATTAAAAACTTCATGGATAGGAGCATTTGGTTCAATAAAACTTTGAATGTCATATTTTGTGTCTAGTTTTGTCTCCAGAATGTTTCTGCAGTACCTGTCTTGGCCGTCACTCACTAATAAAACTTTGAGATTCCGTAATGCATTCCTTAACTCTTAACTTTGTTTCATATGTTCAGGTGCTTTATCTTCTGGAACACTATTGGAATCGTTCATTACAGTTTCGTTTTCGCTGATTGCCGTGTAAACACTGACTTCAGTTACACTTACACATTGCATTGGCTCTTTACCAGCTGACATCAGAACAGTTTCTTTATCTGAAGCTGCACTTGTTTAGACGCACTTTTTCTGGATACCATTGGCATTGTAGATACGAGTGCATTTTTAGTTGTGATTTTAAATTGTGTGTGTTCGACGCGCTTTTTACGGTACACCACTTTTCACTGCTTACATATTTGATTAGCTCTTGTTCTAGCTCACTGATTCTCGCTAACAGAACGTTTCTATCCTCTTGCAACACTTTAATTACTTCATATTTTGATGCTGAGTCTGTTACGAGTTTGTAATCACCATGTGGCACCAAAACACAGTTTAATTTATACTTTTATTGGGGTTTTGAGTTTTTCTGTGAGCATACTTTTCCCACAGTTATGGTGCCGCTAAGTCTCTGAAAACAGGTTATATCACCCCTTTACCATATCAGGCAGACTATGTTTATAGGTGTGCACATCACCAGTTAGCAATCCCTGGTTGTAGTTGCACCAGCTGTTTTCTCCTTTGATGGGGACTTTCATTGGTTGAAAAAAAACCCAAACAGCCATCTCTACTTCAACATTGTGTGTACTTTGCCTAATAGCAAATACATAATAGTTTTGTATTTTGTCAGTTACACTGTCAGTTAACCTTCCCTTCCCATCTGATCCTTTGCCATCACTGAGGTTTTGTTTTTTTGTATGAAGCTTTCAGTCACCAAAGTCTTGATCCCATTCGTTTCTGTATGTGTCCAATACACACAAATTTCCACACTACATCATTGGTGTACCAGTTCAGTCCTTGAAGATGTCTGAAACTTTTAGAATCACTGCCACCAAATTAATTCACATATCACACTTTACCACACACAACAAAACATTGAAATATGCTAGCAACACATGCCACTTCCATTCCTCCACTACTGCCACTATAGTTAGCTGCAAAATTATTTCATGTGTACCTTTGTTTTTTGAGGACATCTACAATTTTTAGATATTACTGCTAAAGTGCTATTTGGAAGACTCATTGTGCCTCAGGAAACTGCACTGACTGTAGCACCCTATGGATTGTATGCAAGGCATAGACACATTAATGTTGTATTCATAGATTTTGCTACCATTTTCGTCATTTTGAGCTATTTAAACACTGTTCCAGAAAGTTGTCATGTATGATCACTTACCACACTTCAATTCCATTTCACTGGCAAGTCCTACATGATTTTTTTACAATGTGTTCCAGACCAACTTCACTACACTGAGTACATCTTACACAGTTTGCAAAAATTAAGTTGAGAACTGACATATCAAATCTTTCAGTCACATCTGATTTTCCCATAAAATATTCATACTTTTCACTAACTGAACCTAGCTTCCTCTTCCAAGTACTTACTTTTCCACTTTCACTGCAATGGGCAGTTGAAGCAAGATAGTTAGGTTCACACACTTCGTTATCATATTTATTGTTTATGGTAATAACATCTACCATTGGCTTTCCTACATTTCTTAATTTCTTAAAAGCCTTCAGAGGATTTCTAGCCACTTTAGGTTCACCCATGATTATCCTTCAATAAAATAGAGACTTCAATGAACAGAATTCACTATGAATATTTTCAGGGTTACAAAAGAGTAAATAAACATAAAAAAACATGATGATCGAGCGAGTGATATACACTGAACTATTACAGGTTGGCCAGAACACATTTCCTCTCACATATGCTTTTACATTCATTAGTACAAGATTTGACAGTAGTTTAACAGCATCACAGTGGGTCACACCCATGCAAAAGAAAATTCAAAAATATTTTAAAAATCATTTTAGTCTTCTGAACTGAATAAACTATGTATGAATTGAAAGTGGAAACTATGTAGATTTTTAAAATGCAAAAAAGTAAAAATTCAACATAACATGTTTTGAACTGAGAGCATGATTTAGCTCCCGCATAGGCAGCATTGTATCACTCACGATGCTGAGAAGAGAAGGGTATTGCTTGAGCCACCTCCAAATCCTTTCTGATGGAGGAATGCAGGCTGATATTGAGAGGAGCTCAAAATCTTCACAAAATGGCAGCCTAAGGTGTTGGAGATAGCAGTAGGATCCATGATAACATCGTCTGCTACTGTCAGACCAGGAATTGGTGAATGGATGTTGATCCCAGAGAGCCATTGGAGGTTGTCTCACATTACAGAAGATGGAGTGGAACTATTAAAAGACTTCGTGAATGAATCCAGCTAGCTTCTTTGCTATCCTGAAGAATGCAAGGACACTGACCATGCATCTTTTTATAATATATGCAGTTTACTATCATAGGATGATGGTTAAAAATGTGGAGAGCATGTCCGCGTGCGCAAATTGCATCTGAGCATGACTCAGTTCATCAAGGGATTGGGACATGCGGCGGTAAAGAGAAAGTGCGATGTATGTAACATTCTGCAGGTTGGGATAACATCTTTAAGATATTGCACCTGGTCATCATAAATAGGGGAAATGATGTTTGTCGAAGGTTGCCAGGAAGGAGTAAAGCCTCCAGTCAGTCTTAGTAAGCTATCATTTGGGTGTTCACATAGATGGGGAGGAGTCAGTAAACATGTAGCACATGGGAAATGGACACTCAAGTATGCGTAAGAGAGAATGGATCACTCGAGAAGATGGGCAAGCTGGGCAGCACAGAAGAGTATATTGAAATGGAAATAGGAGTGTGTGGATTTTGAAAGAAAGGTGGGTGCTCCTGTATTAAGTCAGAAGAGATTACGGTGATTGAGAAGGTCAGCCATCTCTCAGACAAGTTCTGGCAGAACCCAAAAGGAGACGGTGTGCATTAAAGTCACTGAGCAGCAGAAATGAGAGAGGTAGCTGCCTAATAAGCTAGAGGAAGTCTGCCCTGTTGATATCAAATGGTGGAGGGATGTGAACTGTACAAAGGGAGAACTTGAAGTAAGGAAGGAAAAGGCGAACTGCAGCAGCTTGTAGGCAGAAAGTCAGGGAGATAGGTTGACTATGAATGTCATCCTGTATGAGCAGCATGGCTCCCCCATGAGATGGAATGCCGACCTTGGGGGGGAAGGTCAAAACAGTCTGTGAAGAAACGCCTTGGAGGATACTCATGATGAGAAAAATATGAAGGGGTATCACCTCGGCAGTTGTCAAGTGCCAGCCTTCAGAGACACTCTGCTTCAGGGCATAAAGGCAGGAGGATCCCAATCCACTAGGTCTGCAGGAGCATCGGCATTTTTCTGCTCTTGGCCTGTAGAGTACAGTGCAACAAAATGGCTGGTGTTGTGCACAAGTGACCCAGATATCGGACTGACGAGGATATCATGTGGCAACACCGTCAAAGACGATCTTCGAGTCAGTGAAGGAAAGACTGCTTGCCTTTGTTTAACTTCTTTGAATCTTTCTGGTTACCAGACAAAGACGTGGATGTTGGGTAGCTGGAGCAACATAGGAACACATCAAGAGTACTCCTTCTGTTCTTTCCATGCTGCCGGTTGTATAGCTGCGGTATTTGTCCCATGAGCTGAACATTTGATGGTGCATTGCACATTTGAAGGATTAGATGGATACCCTACCATACCACTGGGCGATTACACAACCATGGTGCTAAATTTGAATTTGCATGTCTGCTTAGCCACTTCTTCTGTGGAGTGAGCTGTAGCTAGAACAGTACTGTAGGTGCCATATGGTAGCATACAGGGTTTCTGACTTGCCAACAACTTGCGAGCAACCACGTGAGACACTTTTCCTTCTCCCAGACCTCCTGAATCGCCTCCTTATTGAGGTACATGGGACAATTCTGGGAGGATGGGACAATTCTGCAAGGAGGCAGCACATACGCCATTGCAGATAATGCAGCAGGCTGAAGGAAGTGGACAATCACCCTTGTGCACATTAGTATGACAAGTTGAACATTTGGCCGGATGCCAAAAAGAACTGCTAGTGTGGTTGAAACTATGACACTGGTAGCAGCGTATAGAGTTTGGAATGTATGGTTGGACTGTGATAAAGGTGAGAAAAAGTGTGTGTGTGTGTGGGGGGGGGGGGGGGGGGGAGCACTATGGAGGCATCTATCCTTTTCATCATCCATTGGATGGCAGTGACACCCTGATCAGGCAGGTATGTTTGGATTTCAGCCTCCGACACACTGTCAAGCAGCCTAGTGTAAATAACACCACGGAAAGAATTCAGAATTCAGAGCAGCTTGAAACTAACAGGATGGCTGAGGAGAAGTGAAGAGGCAAGCAGTTTTTGTGCTTGAGAATCAGAAATAGTCTCCAAGAGGAAAGTGCCACTCCATAAAAGAGAGCAGGACTTCACAGAGCAAGCATTTGCATTAACACCTTTCTAAATAATAAATGGATTTACCAATGCAAAGGACTCACCGTCTACAGTAAGTGAAACCATGAGGAACTGTGGTGCAACTGGGATGGTCTTTGAATCGTTAGATCATTCCACTTAGGCTTTGTAGATGATTGGGAAGATGATTGTCTTATTGCAATAAAATCCTCCATGATTGCCAGCATCTCTGATGATGTACTGCTTCCAACTGGGGGCCCCCCTTCTCAAGGCAGCGCACCTGCCTTAGGTGACTGTTTATGCCTCAGGTCACACCTACTGAACACCTGATGGAGGGACCAGTCGGCAATTTGGGAAGGTAGCTGCTCAGGCAATCACCCCTCCCTGGGCCTTGCCTACACAATGGAGGGGTATGTGTGAACCCAACCTGTAGACCCAAGTCTGGGAAATACACGTTACCCTGTTACCTGCTATGCGTCAGATGCATGGGCCAGCCTACAGGAGTACACAGGGAGGAAGAAGGAAAAGAGGAACCTCAAATGCTGAAGTGGAAGGAGGACAGGAGAAGGTGAATGAAGAAAGAAAGAGGAATGAAAACACAGTGGTGAGACTGATCCAATGTGAGCCACCGAAAATGTGGAACATATTCCAAAATATACCCCAAACACGTTCCCCAAGGGAGGGTAAAAATAAGAACAAGGGGATAGATATGCAGCACAGAAGGGAAAATATGCTGCAAAGGCTGGGGCCCTGTGGAAGCCAAGCACGAACCCACTAAAGAGCTGTGAGCTCCCTGCAGGTTTAAAAAAAAGTGAAAAATTTATGAAAGGAGCTACAGGAAGCTTCTCACCCACTAGCCACTTTCAGTGCCTGCACCTGCTCGGTGCTGAATATTTCTGGAGTAACTATGACTGCAGGCAAAGCACTGTGCCCTCTCACAGCTGATACAGAACAAACGCTGTCTCTACATAGTTTCTCTGCAGATGTATTACTGCAGAATCAAACTGAATCGTTAAAATTATTTTCCATCACTAAGAATTTAATCTTGTATTTAGCTTATGGTGAAAGTGATTTGATTAATTAGATTTACCTCAATAGTTCTTTCTTGCATACCCATTTTTAAAGTTGAGCCAAAATACAATGATCCCTGGTGCTTGTGCTAATTGGCAATGAGTGCCAGCGGTATTTCCATAAAAAGCTAATTTAATTTACAGTGATAATCATGCTAACAGACTATTACAGAGCAGTGAATATATAGCTCTGAAAAGACTGAAACTATATTAAATGAATCCTAAACTATCATTAAAAGAATAAAACATAAAATATTGCTGTCACACAGTAGTAGCACTTTTTTATTAATAAGTTAAATAGCTAATGTAAGCCTACTTTGAATAAGGTTCAGGGTTCATTACATAAAAACAATATTTCAAAGTTAATGCTTTAATAAAGTATGCCTAATACTTTCAGTCAAAAAGTATGTAAAAAGAGGTCTTTAATTGAGTGTTACAACCTAAAAAAAATTAAGGTATTTGAAAATGATCAATACAGTATTGTAGTTATATAGTAATACAGTACTAAACTAGTACTAATATTTAGATACTAAAAATTTAACATTGTGTATGTATTTAATTCTCTATTTTATAAATATTTTTAATATTGCTCTAAATGCCATTACTAGGGCTAGAGTGTCTTTATAAAGGTGTAAATGTCAACCATCTGACTGGATTACTAAAGACAAAGTTGTTGGTGACTGGTGAAATACCCAATTCATCCATAACATCTTGGTGGGCATGAAGAATAGCCAAATTGTCCAATCGATTCTGTCCCTTTGTTGATTAGAGATATGACTTCAGACATTTAAGAGTGTTAAATGAGCATTCTGATTTTGCTGTCGTGATTGGTACTACTTGGAGAATCTTAATTCACTTCACCACTTCACATAACATTTCTACAACTGCAGGCTCTTGTGTAATGTACTTTCTTACATCAAGCACATTTTTTAAGACCAGTTGTTTTTAATTAGTGACATCAAATAACATATTCAAGAGTAAGTGCTGCCTCTGAATGTCTAGGTCATTTTTGAAAAACTCAGTTGATTTTTCCAAATTTGTTTCACCTCTGTTTACTAAAAGCAAGCACACTTTTCCAACCCATCTGCAATGACCTGTGTGAGTCCAGTTGAAGCAAACTGCTCTGTAATGCAAGATTGCACCATTTCACATACTTCATTGTAATAGCTTTGCAATATTCCTTTTGGGTTTTGAAACTGTGTGATGCACTGGCTTTGTTGTTTTCATACTTCTTTGGTATACTTTGATTCCTAGGAAGCGAAGGATCATCAACTTGTGAAGGTTTTTCTTTTAAACACAATTCCCAAAAGTGTTCAGAACTATCACACCTTCCATTCAGTATACAAATCAAGCCCTCATATTTTTTCCAGATCAGCAACACTTAGATGAAGGCATTGCATTTTTTCATTGACATCCTCTACTGGGTTCTTTGCATGGCAATAAAGACGTAAAAAGAAGTAAGTCTTTAATTGTAATGTTGACTCAAGGTAGACTGCACATTTTCAACCTGCCTCTGTTTTGTCCTCTGCAGAAAATGTTTCAAAAAACTCTAAAAGTTCTTCAAAGTTTTTCAATATTCAAGACACTAAAAGCTCGCATAGTCCATTGAGTTGGCCAAAGGGGTCACAGACTAGCTTGGTTGATGGCGCTCTCACATCATATGCTTCTGAAAAGTAACATCATTTTGTTGGATTCCCTATGGTATTTATTACGTCCTTGGCTAAAGCCATAATATCCCTCATATATGAAAGATGGTGGAGACTGTCTACAACTACCAGGTCTAACCTGTGAGCAGTGCAGTGCATATATCATGCTTTTGGTTGTATATCCAAAAATAACTTTTTTAGTCCTTTGAACTTACCTCTCATATTCGAGGCACCGTCATAGTACTGTCCTCCGAAGTTATCCACTGTCAAATCAAGATGAGCAAAAACATCTTTTAAAGTACTAAACAGAGTGCACTAAAGAGAGTCTCATACAAGCCAATAGACTTCATTGATGATTAAGGAATCATTGACAGTATGAACACAAAATGACACTTGTTCATGAACTGAAGAATCACTTGTTTCATTAACCATAACATAAAAATGTTCAGTCTTCTTGATTGAAGCCAATAAACTTTCTCAAGACATACTTTCCTAGTAGATCAATAATCTCTTTTTGAGTATCATGGAACATCCATTTATACCCTGAACGCCCTAAGCAATCTTTAAACTCAGGTACATCATTCTTCTGGACTTCCAACAACTGAAAACATTTGAGATGATGTCTTCGTGCGATCTAATTGCTAGTCCTTATTGGTATAGGAATTGCACAGTACTAAAAATTTGTCTCAAGAGCTTTCTTCATATTATTGTCTAACTGTTCACTGAATTGGGAGGTCATACTTTGGTTAGTGATAGAATTTAGTTTCAGAACACCTTATTTGTCCATAAAATGTATTTTCATGAAGATGGGATTTTTCCAAAGCCTTTTTCCAGCTAGAAAATCCTATTGAAGTAAATGCATTCTTTTTTTAAGAAAATTGTAATAAATTTTTAGCATCTGCCTATTTGAAGGTTTTGCAAAAGACTTTTTTGGTAGATACTTCATATTCTAGCCATGTATAATTGATCAACTAAGACTTCTGAAATGACCTTCCCTTGTCAGATTGTCCAGGTTGTGGGTGTGAATAGTTCTTACCCGAAGACAATGAAGCAATTGATGACGCAATAATTGTTGCAGGTTGACTTGCAGTATCAACAACTTATAAGCGTGCCTTTTTGGTATCACATTTATCCATTGCAAATTTAATTCACAATACACTAAGAGATTAAAGTAAATGAATAAAATATAGTCATACAAATTAGACCACTAGACACTAAAGTCAGAATACTAAACATGTCTGCACCATGCACTGAATCAAACTACCCACACTGAATGACTGTGACAGCAAGGTGGGCTATATATCACCACAGTGTCATAATGTCTCAAAGCGTCAAGGTGATGCAAGGCGGAGAGTTCCAGGCACTTATGCTCCAGTCCTTTTGATGTCACAGCCTCAGTGCTGGCCTACCGGCACCGGCCTTTCCCCAAAATTTCACACACTGGGTCAAATACTAAGTGTGGCTGCAGCACCGTAACACTATCATGATTCACACCCCTCATTTTCAGTTAACCTGCTTACTACCATAATAATTACTTGTTTTAACTCATTACTGAATGTATCTTAAAAGGGAACTATTGCAAACAAGGAAAATAATAAATTCCAACATAATTTTGGGATTTTAAAAAGCATAATGTAACTAATAATTTTCTAAAATTATTGGGAGAGCTCCCTGCTCCCGTTCCTCCCCACCCAAACGATTCTTGAGGGGGCTCAGGCCCCCTCGGGCCCATGGAGTCAGCGCCTGTGCCAGGTACTCAGCTCTGTTGGAACACATGCCTGAATAGCTGTGCTTGTCCACCTGGACAAAAGAGCAGTCACCAAGTTGATACTCAATAATTTACTTGGTTTTATTTTAACGCCATGGAATTTGATTCCATGAGACACATAAGGTAGTGCAGGTGGGAAATATTATTGACAGTTTTCAAATTATTTTGTCTCTTTTATATATATCGTGTGCAAGAAGTGTCATTACTGCAGGATATTTATCTATAATGTGAGTTGCTACCTTGATAGAATTCAAGATTCAAGGGATATTATTTATTCTTAATAGTTTCAATGTTAATTAATGATACTTGTGCAATTGCACAGTTCCATTCATCAGTTCTTCTTAAGGTGTTAAAACTGCTGCATTTTGATAGGTTTAATAAACCTTATAAACAAGTTCAACAACATACATGTTTATGTGTGTTTTAAATAAAGCAATAGCAGAGAGAAAATAGTTTAGGGAAACATATTAATAACCTTTTGCTAAAATTATCACTGATCACTCTTGTAACACATATTACACCATGGAATCAATTTCAAACTGTGGTAGTTAAGTGTCAAAGAATATTACAAAGTTGTATCATTTATTAAAATCTTACCCTAAAAGAACTTAACAAATACTCGTGTTATATGCTGAAATAAGTTTCCTGAAATTCTTAATTGACATAAGAAGGCAGTTCATGTTTCTGCATGTGAATGTTAAGAAAGAACAACTGAATTGTGTACTCACCATGCACTGCATTAATCCCATAAATGAGACAGCCAATATTCTTGTAGTTGGACCAGGCACTGGGAATTTCATGATCATCTGAAATCTTGTCCTCAGAGCTGCTGCTGGCACTCTTACCACCATCTGCTTCACCAAGATTAACAATGTTTTTCATGTGGGTCTCCATAATTCACCCTCTCTCGCAAGCACCTTCAATATTTTTTTCACATGTAGAATCACCACATATCTACTGAACTTCAGTCAAAGCCTGACGAAAGTTTCGAAATTTGTGGTAAGTACCTATGTTACCAATCTTCTTAGGTCATTGGTCCCTAGGGTTATACACTATTTAATCTAACTTAAACTAACTTACACTAAGGACAAAACACCTTGCAAACCATGGCAAGGAGTCTCAGGCCGCACAGCTCCCCTGTGCAGCTCGAAGCTCGATGAAGCAATTTTAACTCCTTGCTTTGTGAAAAAGGTGCACGCTTATTATTTCTTGCTACATTTCCTTTTGCTTGAGCCCAAAGACACTCAATCGCATTGTACATGCAATGGTACGGTGGCAAACAAATAACCTTGTGACCAGCAGTTCTAGCTGATTTCATCATCAATCGTGTATACAAGAGTTTGTGGCTTTTTGAATTCCTAAGGGAGCAAACTGCTGATGTCATTGGCTCCTAGGCTTACACACAACTTAAACTAACTTATGCTAAGGACAAAAAACACACACACACACACACACACACACACACACACACACACACACACACACAGATGCACAAGTGAAGACTCGAACCTCCAGCAGGAAGGGCCGCACAATCCACGACATGGTGCCCCTAACAGCGGGACCACTCCACATGGCAGTTACGGGCTTAACAAGCTGAAGCAGCTCTGCCTTTTTTGGTTCATCAGTGCAATTAACATTATGTCACTGCAACCAACTTAACAAATCACCTTTTCTGTTTGACATGGTCGGCACTTTGTTCACCTGGTTAGAAAAATAAGGTGCTTTATCTATCATTATAATAGACTCTGGAGGAATGTTCCAAAGAAGTTTATCCTAAAACCGTGAGATGTAGATCGCAGCATTCATTTCTTCGTGGAAATCTCCTGACTTCTTTGAAGCAAAAGCCCACAAAGCATTGTTTATGACTGCTGAACTTGTTCCAGCATGGCAAACAATTAATCTGCCACCTTTCCCAGTTGTTTTTCGTAGAACTGAAGAAATTGTGTCATCAGTCCAAATGTGTGAAACACGAGTATTTGTTAAGTTCTTTTAGGGTAAGATTTTAATAAATGATACAACTTTGTAATATTCAAGTCGATCTGTAAATATGACTTTGTCAAAGTCAATAGTGCACATTTTTTCTGAGGAAACTGCAGTGCAAATTTATGATTGTTGAATGTTTTATACCTGAAGTCTAAGGAAATCAGAATCTAAGAAGGTGACGTCATACCCCCGGAAAACAGACCTGCTTCATGAAGTGAAACAAAAAGTTTTTTCCTAGTTGGTAATTCACCTTTACAGTAATAATTGTAAATATGGGCACAAACAGCACACTGATTAAAATTGTCAATGGCTTTCACTCGCTTCATACCCTTCCTGCATTTACCTGGCTTGCTAAGCATGAAGTCTTTCTCACCACTATCAAGGCCTATGCATTTTCTCTGAGTCACACGTTTCACTATAGCAGTTCCAATAACAAGCTCATTGGCTGTTCATTGCACTACATTTGACACAGGGAGAATAGGTCCTTCATTATACCTCTCACTTTCAAAGTAATCCTGCACCTGAATATCAAATTCCCTCACTGCCATCCAGTACTAGCTGTTGCAACCATTAGCTATACTGTCCGGAAGCAACAGGGTTGCTTTCAGTTTCTGCGACTGGAGTGGTCTCTCGGCACAGTAGGTGGATCCATGGATCATCGTGTTTTCACCCAACACTAGGATCTGCATTTCTCTATTGGTTCCTAACCGTACTAACTCAAGACTGAATAAAAATAAGCCATATATTACAGATAACCGTACGCTGTTTTCGTTGTTCAAAATGCCATATTATGTTGTTAATATCAGAAAATGACATACACATTGGAATGTACCGTAAGCAGTGGTAAGAACATTTATACTTCACTTTGGTAAGTTTGTTTTGTGATGTGTGTGGAAATTTCACATGGTCTACTATTTGTTTCTGAGAATACAAAAATCTGAGTTCTTTGTCATCTGCCATCAGATTCTTTACCTGTAATAGGTACACTGTGTGAAGTGTTCTATCCAGGCACACATGCAGCTGTCCTTTGCAGATGGTAATCAGTGGTAGTGTAACAAGGAATCACCGGATATGACTGTCTGCCTAACAATTTTTTTTTGTGCTGCACTTTTAATTGTTGCACGTAAGTACTCAATAGATTTTCCAACATTTTAAAGGTGTGAAACCTCTGTCTTTTCGTTGGCACATAAAATTCACTTATATAGCAGGTTCAGAATCATAAACAGTAAATTTAGCAATTTCTTTTATACTTCGTGAATATATTTTCCATCCTTCTTTTTGATCTGGGCTTTGGACCAGCACTGGCAAAGTTAAAAATATATCTTTATGTTGTCTTTTGCTTTTTATATTTTTTTCATTTTCTAAGTTTTTGTCTGATAGCATTGTTGTATTCGTTCTGTGCTGCAATTGGCAATTTGTTTCTGTGTGGTAATTTTCAAAACTGGGAATGACACACACCTTGCAAGTTTTACATTCGTACTTGCTTTTTTTATGCACTTTCTGTTTCCAGCAAACAATGCATCTACACAGTAGCCTACTTTACTAAGAATGCTCACTTGTTATACTGTTTGGAAAATCCCTTCCCAAAAACCTTTGAGGATTATCATCAGAATACCTTCCCCTGCCAGCTTTTCTGCACTCGGATGCATACATTTCTGGAAGTTCCCTTACCAGCGACCGATGAACTCTATCAGAAGCGTACTACCTGTTAGTGACCTGTGAAGGACATGAGCATTTAAAACACACAGATCAAGAATGTGCAAAACGAACTCCTTATACCAGTTCATTGTTTTTCGTATACATCTGTCAGAGCTAAGCAGCCTATCAGAATGGTCAACTGATACTAAATTCAAGTTATATTCTACAATGATTTGTGGTTTCTTAATTTTCTCTCTAATATTCCTGTCAACAATTTCTGTGGTGTTACATGTGGTCAATGTCCACACTTCCCTTTTGTCACACCACTTTATTTGTTAGTGCAAATAAATTTAATGTCTTTCCATTTCAGTTTTTGCAGAACTTTCAGCATGTTGCATCTGTTCTTATGGATAGCGCCACATGCGTTTGTCCCATGAGTGTGAAGCCAGGAAAATTTCTGCGCTTAAGTACCAATTATCGAGGTAGTGGGTATTGTCCACGTTCTAAAAACAGTTTTATTAGTGTAGCCACTACATCACTACTTTTCCTCAAATTGTGGAACTTAGTTTCTGTTGATTCCCCTGTAGAAAAATGAAATCTAAGACAGACAGTCTTACAATCACATAACACAAATGTTTTTCGTCTGAATATACTCTTGTTTCAATGGAATGAATTGTGTGAAAGATAAGCATCCTTTAAATAATAACAAACTTTCATCATTGCAGAGTTTCTTATGTGGATTAATTGCACAATGGAAAGCTGTACAAACTCTGTCATCAGTGTTCCTCATTTTAAATAATTAATCTCCTCCAGTATTGGCAGAGTTGTCACTGAAATTTAACATTCTCGTAAGTAACAAAAAACTGTCCCATGACATCATTTTCATTGAAGTCAAATTCATCATTAAGACATGATTTCTTCATAGGTATTTCACTATCACTTTCTGAGTCTTCAGATTCAGAAATACTAACATGTCTTGTTGAAATACCAGACTGCATTGAAACACTTGTTGACGTGGAATGTTTATCACTACAGCTTTCCAATTCTGTGGAAGAGCTGAAACCTTCATCAAATCATATAGTTCATCCTCACTGTTGCTCCTTGTAAGAATCTCCATGATTTCTTCCTCAGTGCACCAACCATGTCTGCCACTTTCTTTGTGAAACACGATAGGCAAAAAAGACTAAAGAAAATTCTGATGAACACAAACCTGTAGTTTGAAGCCTAGGCCCACAACAGACAGAGGTTCTGATGACAAGCTAGCAGCCAGAACTGTGAGAGGCTACTGAGGCAGGGGGCGGGAAGTCCACTATGCAAGTTACCTCATCATCAGCGGTGCATCAGCGGTGCATCTGTACTCATCATAAGTGCTCAGGGGCCAGCAAACTGGTGCGACTGAACTCATCAACAGCACTAAGGGGTAAACCAGCACCCGCAACTATACTCTGTAGCACCCATGGAGCGGCAGGCAGCATGTCGAGTAAACTCATCAACAGCAGTCCAAGGGTTAACACTAAGTGAAATATTTGTGAATGAGCTACAGAAAGCTTCTCACCAGATAGCCACTTTCAGTAAAAACACTTACTACAATGCTTTGTTTCCCTTGCATAAAAAACTAAGGGTAAAATTTATGAAAGAAACTGCCGACTGCTTCTCACCAATAGCCACTCTGGGTAGATAGAGTTACTCAAGCATCTGGCCCTGGGTGGAGGATCAGGATGAAGAGCGAGCATGATCCAGCTCCATCACAGTAAAGGCAGCATAGTAACACTCACCATTCTGAGAAGGGAAGAATATCATCTGAGCCGCCTCCGTTTGCTTCTGGTGGAGGAAGTCAGGGTGATAGTGAGAGGAGCTCGAAATTTTCACAGAAAGTGGTGGTGATAGCAATAGGGTCCACACTGACATGGTCTGCCACAGTTCAGCCAGAAAGTGGGGAATGGATCCAGGCCAGTAATTAGGGAATGGATCTTGGTCCCAGAGAGCCGTCACAGATTGGCCCACATGATGGTAGACGGGTGCAAACTGAGGAAGAAGAAGAAGTAAGAGGTGCATCGAACATTGAAGTGGAGGAAGGCTGTGAGAAGTTGAACAAAGAAAGGAAAAAGGAATGAGAAACGGTGGTGAAACTGTTCTTATGTCAGCTACAGACACGCCACCCATGATCCCCAATAGACGGGGGGGGGGGGGATTTTTTTTTATATATATATATATATATATATATATATTTATATATTTATATATTTTAAGAGGGTAGACATGTAGTACAGAAGGGAAAAGGGTTCTGCAAAGGCTAGGGCCCTGTGGTAGCCAAGCACGAACCTTCCAAAGATGGGCAAGCACCCTGTGGAACAAGGGGGAACCTATGAGACAAGCTGCAGAAGGCTTCACACAGACTAGCCACTGTTGGTAGATACTGGCTACTATAATGCACAACTCATCTCCCTTGCATCTAGAAACTAATGAAAAATTTATGAAAGAAGTCTCAGAAAGGTGCTCACCCACTAGACACACTTGGTTCATACAGTTACTACAACCTTTCACTTGCTTCCATTACCTCTTAACACAACGTGAAAGCAGCAGCAGAAAACATCACACCCTGTAGATGCTTTTTGTAGCTGTAGTTACTACAATACCTTGCCTCTTATTACTAACTGAAGAATTTATGAAAGAAGCTTCAGAAAGTTTCTCACACACTAGCCTGTCATTGTAGATATACTTCATTGACCAATTCAATCATCTCCCTTGCATCTTAAAAAGAAGTAAAAAAATTATTAATGAAGTTGTAACAAGCTAACCACACACTATCCACTCTTCGTAAATATAGTTACAGCACTACTTTACTAATTCCCCTAGCCAATATTTGTAAGTAAAATATTTATGAATGAATCTGCAGGAAGCTTCCTTGCCATCAGTCACTATCTGTAGATGATGTTACTGTGCAACAGTACAGATCATCCTAGATTCGTAACCCTAGGTGAGAAATTTATGGAAGAAGCTGCAAAAAGCTTCTCTACCAACATTCACTGTCTGTAGATATAGTTACTGAACACCTGTACATGTTGAACTTGGTTCATCACTCTAGATGAAAATTTTATGAAATGAGCTCCAGAATGCTTCATATCCATTTGCAACTCCCTGTAGATATAGTTATTGCACAGCCGTACACATCTCCCTTGATTCTTTCCCTTAAGTGCAAAATTTATGAAAGAGGCTGCAGGAAGCTTCTCTACCACCAGTTACTATCTGTACATATGGTTACAGTACAGCTCAACACGTCACACTTGCTTCTTAACGAGAGGAAAAAAATTATAAAAGAAGCTGCAGAAAGATTCCTTACCACCAGACACTATCTATAGATATAATTACTGTGTAGCAGTAAACATCACCCTACATTCTTACCCCAGACAAAAAATTTATGAAACAAGCTGCAGGAAGCTTATCTACCACCAGTAACTATATGTAGATAGAGTTACAGCACAGCTGAACACATCACAACTGATTCTTAAACAGACGAAAAATTTTTGGAAAAAGGCGCAGAAGTGTTCCTTATGATCATTCATTATCTGAAAGTATAGTTATGGCAGAGCTGTACAAGTTGAATATGATTCTTAATCAGAGTAAAAAATTTATGAAAGAAGGTACAGAAACATTCCACACAACCATTCACAATCTGTAGATATAATTACCACACAGTTCTACACATTGAACTTGGTTCTTAATCCTGTGTGAAAATTTATGAAAGAAGCTGGCAAAAGCTTCTTACCCACTTGCAACTCCCTGTAGATACAGTAACTGTTTACTTGTACACATCGCCCTGTATTCTTAACCCTAGCTGAAAAACTTATGAAACAAAAAAACTGGAGAATGCTTCTCTACCATAAGTCACTATCTGAAGATATAGATGTGACACAGCTGTAGTGTCACCAATGATTCTTAACCAGAGGAAAATATTTATGAAAAAAGCTGCAGAAAGCTTTCTTACCACCAGTCATTATCTGTAGATAGAGTTAATGCACAGATGTACACATCGCCTTGAAACTCTACCCTACGCAAAAGACTTATAGAAATAGCTGAAGAAAGCTTCCAACCAGCATTTGCAAGATGAATATATATGTAATGCTTAACTGTACATATCGCCTAGATTTTCACCTCTAAATGACGAAGTTATGGAAGAAGGAGCGGAAAGCTTCCTTACCAACATTCACAATCTGCAGATACAGTTACTCCACAGCTGTATGTATCACCTTTATCTTCTACCCTAGGTGAAGAAGTTATGGAAGAGTCTGCAGACAGCTGCCTTACCAATATTCACCATCTGCAGGTATAGCTACTGCACAGCTGTACATATCGCCTTGATTTTCTACTCTATGTGAAGAAGTACTGGAAGGAGCAGCAGAGAGCTTTCTTAAAAACATCTACAATCTGCAGATATTGTTACTGCAGAACTGTACTTATCACCTTTATCTTCTATCCTAGGTGAAGTGGTACTGGAAGGAGCTACAGAAAGCTTCCTTGCCAACATACACCATCTGCAAATATAGTTACTGCACAGCTGTATATATCTCTTATTTTCTACCCTAGGTTTATTGTTATGGTTTTAGGGTGCAAAACCTCTATGGTAGGTCACGAAATCGTCCACAAAGAGGGAGTCTGAGACATTAGGAAGGAGACAATCCATAATTGGATTTATGGCAATGGCAAACAATACAACACTTAGCACAGAGCCCTGGGCTACCGCGTTTTCTTGAGAGAAAGTATGAGAGAATGTAATGTTCACCCACACTTTAAATGTGTGATCTGCCATAAATTCATGAATAAAAACGGGCAGTCAACCTCGAAAGCCCCAAAAGAACAGTAAGTGGAGGATACCTGTCCTCCAACAGGTATCGTATGCTCTCTCCAGATCAAAAAATATTTCTACTGTTTGGCGTTTCCTGATAAAATTGTTCATGATGTAAGTGGAGAGAGCAACAATATGGTCAACTGCAGAACGATGCTTTTGGAAACTGCATTGGGCAGGTGTTAAAATATTTCAGGACTCCAGCCAACAGGCTAAACAGCAATTCACCATATGCTCCAAATCCTTACGTACACTACTCATGAGAGAAATGGGGTGATAGCTAGAGGAGAGATGTTTGTCCTTCCTAGGTTTCAGAACAGAAACTATGATACCTTCCTGCCATCTTCTGGGAAAAGTACTGTCGGTCCAAATTCGATTATAAAGGCGAAGGTGGTAACGCAGACTAGGGTATGATAAATGCAGCAACATTAGGACATGGATGCCATCGGGTCCTGGGGCAGAAGAGAGAGAAGAAGAGAGTGCTTGTTGTAGTTCCCACATGGAGAAAACAGTATTACAGCTTTTGCTATTTTGAGAGGAGAAAGCAAGAGATCGCACTTACACTGCACATTTCTTCAGGAGAAAAGCAGGCGGGTAATATGAAGAGCTCGAAATCTCAGCAAAGTGTTGATCCAATGAGTTAGAAATTGCAATGGAGTCCACTAATGTACCATGTGTGACAGTGAGCCCAGAGACCGGGGAGAAACTAGGTGCGCCAGATAACCCTCGAATCTGACTCCAAACTTCCGAGAAGCGAGTGAAGGTGTTAAATGAGCTAGTGAAGTCCCAGCTAGCCTTCTTGCTATCACGAATGACGTGACGGCATCGTGCACGGAAATGCTTATAGCGGATACAGTTGGCCAAGTAGGATGGTGTCGGAAAACGCGAAGAGCACATCGCCACTTACGCTTTGCGCAAGGCATGCCTCATTCCACCAAGGAACTGGGGGCTGCCACGGCAAATCGCAGGTGCAAATCACAGGTGCAAGGTATTGAATGATCCACAGCTGTAAGAATAACTTCTGTAATATGAGTGACCTCATCATCGATGCTAGGAAAGTGACGGTCATCGAATGCTGCTAGAGACAAAAAATGTGTCCAATTGGTTTGGGCAAACTTCCAGCATCTCACGTGCATATACGGCAGTTGTGGCTGCAATATAAGGACACATGGAAAGTGGTCACTCAAGTGTGTAACAGCAAGAGCAAATCATTCGAAGCACCGAGCTAGCAGAACAAAACCGACCAGAAGGTCCAAATCAGAGAAATTTGTTGTAGAGGCAGACAAAAATGTAGGGTCCCCAGTGTTGAGGCAAACAAGATCTGCTTGGTGGAAGACGCCTATCAATAGTGAGCCATGTGAACAAGGTCACGGAGATCCCCAAAGTGGATGGTGGGCACTGAAGTCCCCAACCAGCAAATAGGGTGGTGGGGGGGGGGGGGGGGGGGGGTGGAAGCTGACCAAGAAGATGAAGGAAATCAGCTCTTGCCATTGGTGTGGACGATGAAATGTATACAGTACAAAGAGAGAAGGTGTATCCAGAAAGGGAAAGACGGACAGTGGCAATGACAGCTTGGAAGGAACTTTTTAAGGGGATTGGGTGATAATGGAGAGTATCATGGAGAAGAACTGTGAGTCCCCCATGTGCTGGAATGTCTTCAACAGAGGGGAGATCAAATTGCACTGACTGAAAATGGGGGAAAACAAAGCGATTGTGGGGACACAGCTTTGTTCCTGAAGACAGAAGATGACCAGCCAGTAGGATCATAAGAGGATAGGCAATTGATACCAATTGGCTCAAATGCCGCTGATATTCCATTGGATAATGGACATAGAGTGGACAGAAAAGGTAAGAATGCGACCACGGTTGCCCTCAACTCAACGACTGTTCAGAGCCCGCGGCTGACAGCGTGGAATGGCATTCTGCTGAAGGCAGAAGATCCTGATCCATATGTTGTGGTAGCAGCTCCTACGACCAGCGATCGGCCGGTTGATCGGCCACCTGCAGTGTGCCTCAGCAACACAGAAGACAGCTGAGGGCGGTTACCACCAGATCGTGCTGTAGATGAGACATGCCATGGCAGAGAAGGAGAGGAACTCGGTTTCTTATTAGTCTTCTTGAAAACAGGACGTTGAGATTAAGGAGGAATCGGTGGTTGTGAAGTCGGCGTACGTAAAAAATCTTCACAAGTAGGCTCTTTTTTGGAAGTCCAGGAATCTGATTTTGGGGCTTGGGATTTAGCAGAACCCTATGGAGACTGCACCACAGAGTGAGCAGCTGAGAGTGGGGAAGTTCAAAGTACGACCTCTGCGCTAGCTGATCTGATAACTGTGGCATTAAACCTGAGATCACAAGTCTGCATGGCTGCCTCCTTTGTAGGCCGAGGAGAGGCAAGGCCAATGCTGTATTTACCTGTGTGAGGCACAGTGGGTTCCGACTGGCAAATAACTTTCGAACAGCAAATGTCGACACCTTTTCCTTCACGCTGATTTACTGAATGAGCAGTTTGTCTTTAAAAATGGGTCAATCTCAAGAGGAAGCAGCATGGTCACCCACACAGATGATGCAACAGGGGGATGGAGGTAGAAAAGCATCCTCAAGGGCATTCTTGCCACACATAATGCATTTGGCCAGATTGGAACATGACTGACTGGTATGACTAAACCGCTGACACCGATAGCAACGCGTAGGGTTTGGGATGTGAGGGTGAACAGAAATTATCTTGTAGCTCTCTTGTATGTTCAATGGAAGTTGAACTCTGTCAAATGTCAAGAAGACAGTACGGGTTGGAACAAAGACCATATCAACCCTTTTCATGACTCAATGAACAGCCGTTATGCCCTGGTCAGACAGTTAGTTTTGAATTTCCTCATCAGACAATCTGTCGAGGGAGCGTGTATAAACGACCGCACATGATGAATTAAAAGTGTAGTGCACTTCCAACTGGACAGGGAAAGTGTGTAGCAGTGAAGTAGGCAGAAATTTTTGTGCCTGGAGGGCACCGACTGTTTCTAACAAGATGCCATTTTGTAATAGGGAACAAGACTTAACAGGATCTGCAATTGCATCAAGACCTTTCTGAATAATGAAAGGGTAGACTGGGGGGGGGGGGGGGGGGGAAGTCTTGACCTTCATCTGACCAAGAAACAACAAGGAACAGTGGCACTGATGGAAGAATTAGCGGTGGCCGAGACTCATTTAACTTTCACTTATGAGCAGACATAGTAGATAATGAGGAAACCATTGCAGAAGTAGCCCCCCATGATTACCGGCATCTTTGATGGCACGTTCCTTCCTTGTGGGGGCTCTCTCTGAGTGCACTCATGCCTTAGGTGACTGTTCACACCTCAGGTCACATCTTCCATGTAACAGACGGAGGAAACTTTTGTAAGGCATCAGCTCGGGTAATCACATCTCCCATTGCGTGGCAGTTACCAGGGGGTACGAACATATGCTAGTTGTCTACTTGGGGCAGAGAATAAAGCATGGGAATGCACGGGACAGCCTTCAGACATGCAGAGAGAGGAAAAAAGATAAAAGAGGAACAAAGAAAAGGAAAGGAAAGAGGAGAGGTCTCAAATGCTGCAGCAGAGAAAATAGTAAAGAAAAGAGGTGAGCAAATGAGGAAAACAGAAGGATGACAAAGACTTGCCAGTAGAGCAATCGAGAAAGAGAGACTGTTTCACAGTTTCGAGCATCTGTCTCCATATGTAGGAATTAACGTACTCCAAGTGGAGAGAGAGAGAGAGAGAGAGAGAGAGAGAGAGAGAGAGAGAGAGAGAGAGAGAGAGAGAGAGAGCGTGCAATGGTGAGATGTGAGGGGGGGGGGGGGGATGGGGGAGATGGGGGATGGAGAAGGATGTGGAATAAGAAGGTATAGAGCCCAGAAAGAAAGGAAGACTACACTAGCTAGCACTGCTGCCCTCGGTACACACGTATCTACAAAAGAGTTGTGAACCCCGTGGGGGCGGTGTCTCCTCAAGGTCATGAAGTACTAAGAGGAACTGAAGATAGATACCTTAAAAACATTCACGATCTGCAGATATAGTTACCACACAGCTGTATATGTCACTTTTATGTTCTACCATAGGTGAAGAAATAATGGAAGGATCTACAGAAAGTTTCTTTACCAACATTCAACATCTGGAGGTACACTCAGTGCAGAGCTGTATATATCTGCTTCATTTTCTTCTCTAAGTGAAGAAGTACTGGTAGGAGCTGCAGAAAGCTTCCTTACCAACATTCACAATATGCAGATATAGTTACTGCACAACTTTATATATCCCCTCTATTTCCTACCCAATGTGAATAAGTACTCGAAGGAACTGAGAAAGTTTCCTTACCAACATTCACCACCTGTAGAAATAGTTAACGCACAGCTTTTTTTTTTTTTTGTGGTTTTAGGGCGCACAACTTCAATGGTCATTAGCGCCCTGACTACGTTAATAATGCACCGCGAGGCACAAGTTTAAAACAACAACTAAAATGGAAAACACGATAAAAGACAGACTGACTGGCATAGAATTAAAAAACAGCATCATCAAATGTCCTGAGAGAGGTTTGTCAAATTGATAAAACGAAGAACATGAGCAGCTGCTCATGGGTCATCCGCTAAAATGGCATCTAAAGTACATGGCAGGTTAAGATCTAGACGCAGTGTGTTAAAATCCGGACAGGACATTAAAATGTGGCGGACCGTCAGCAATTGTCCACATGGGCAGAACGGCGCCGGTGCAGCCGTCAGCAGATGGCGATGGCTGAACCGGCAGTGTCCAATTCTTAACTGGGCCAAAACTACCTCCTCCCACCGAGAAGGGCGGGAGGAGGACGTCCAAGCCACGGGAAGAGGTTTTAAGGCCTGAGGCTTGTTGTCTGTAAGTGCAGCCCAATCGGCATGCCACAGCGATAAAATGCGCCGACAAATAACCCTGCTAAAATCGGATGACGGGACACAACAAGAAGCTGTCCGAGGCTGGAGGACCGCAGCCTTGGCCGCGGCATCTGCAGCTTCGTTCCCAGGGATACCGACATGGCCAGGGACCCACATAAAGCTAACCGGAGAACCGACGTCCACCAGCTGCCGAAGAGAGCGTTGGATCCGGTGCACGAAAGGGTGAACCGGATACGGATCACTGAGGCTCTGGATGGCGCTCAGGGAATCGGAGCAGATGACATAAGCAGAATGTCGGTGGCAGCAGATGTAAAGAACAGCCTGGTAGAGGGCAAAGAGCTCAGCTGTGAAGACCGAACAATGGCCATGGACCCGGTATGTGAAACTCTGTGCCCTGACAATAAAGGAACACTCGACCCCGTCATTGCTCTTAGAGACATCTGTATAAATGAAGGTCATATTGATGAACTTCGAACGAAGTTCCACAAAACGGGAGAGGTAGACCGAACCGGGGGTAACCTCTTTTGGGAGCGAGCTGAGGTCAAGGTGAACGCGAACCTGAGCCTGGAGCCAAGGTGGTGTGTGGCTCTCGCCCACTCGAAAGGTTGCAGGGAGTGAAAAATTAAGGTGTTGAAGGAGGCGACGAAAGCGAACTCCAGGGGGTAGCAGGGCAGAGACATACAACCCGTATCGACGGTCGAGAGAGTCGTCAAAAAAGGAACGATAAGACGGGTGGTCGGGCATTGACAGTAGCCAACAGGCGTACCGACAAAGCAGTATATCGCGCCGGTAGGTGAGTGGCAATTCGCCAGCGTCAGCATGAAGACTCTCTACGAGACTAGTATAAAACGCTCCGATCGCAAGTCGTAAACCTCGATGTTGTATGGAGTTGAGGCGGCGTAAGATGGATGGCCGTGCAGAGGAGTATACGAAGCTCCCATAATCCAGCTTGGAGCGGACGATCGACCGATATAGACGAAGTAGGATGGTTCGCTCTGCTCCCCACGACATACCACTGAGAACACGGAGGACATTTAAAGAACGGGTACAACGGGCAGCCAAATATGACACATGTGGAGACCAGCTAAGTTTCCTGTCAAATGTAAGGCCTAAAAATTTGGTTGTCTCCACGATTGGGAGAGCAACGGGACCAAGTCGTAAGGACGGTGGGAGAAACTCTTTGTAGCGCCAGAAGTTAATAAGGACCGTCTTCTCGGCAGAAAAACGGAAGCCATTGGCGACACTCCAGGAATAAAGACGGTCAAGAGAATGCTGAAGACAGCGCTCCAGGACACGTGTACACTGCGCGCTGCAATAGATGGTAAAATCGTCCACGAAAAGGGAGCCTGACACATCAGCTTGGAGGCAATCCATTATTGGATTGATCGCTTTGGCGAAGAGAGCGACGCTCAAAACTGAGCCCTGTGGCACCCCATTCTCCTGGCAAAAGGTGTCCGACAGGACAGAACCCACACGTACCCTGAACTGTCGATCCATTAAAAAGGAATGAATAAAAAGTGGGAGGCGACGGCGAAGGCCCGATGATTTATGCATGGTGCGGAGAATTCCCGCCCTCCAACAGGTGTCATAAGCCTTCTCCAAATCAAAGAACACAGCCACGGTCGGGCACTTCCGCAAGAAGTTATTCATAATGAAGTTCGACAAGGTAACCAGATGGTCAACAGCAGAGCGGCGCCTACGAAATCCACATTGTACATTGGTAAGTAGGCGTCGAGACTCGAACAGCCAACTAATCGAGAGTTAACCATTCGCTCCATAACTTTACAGACACAGCTGGTAAGCGAGATGGGTCGATAACTGGAAGGCAAGTGCTTGTCCTTCCCCGGCTTAGGAATCGAGACAACAATAGACTCGCGCCAGCATGCGGGAACATGTCCCTCAATCCAGATGCGATTGTATGTACGAAGAAGAAAACCTTTACCCGCAGGAGAAAGGTTCTTCAGCATCTGAATATGAATAGAATCAGGCCCTGGAGCAGAGGACCGTGATCGGCCAAGTGCGTTTTCGAGTTCCCGCATGGTGAATGGGGCATTATAACTTTCACGATTCGAGGAGCGGAAGTTAGGTGGCCTAGCCTCCTCTGCCTGTTTGCGGGGGAGGAAGGCAGGGTGGTAATGAGCGGAGCTCGAAACCTCTGCGAAAAAGCGGCCGAAGGCATTGGAGACAGCCTCAGGGGCCACAAGGACGTCATTCACGACCTTCAAGCCAGAAACTGGTGAGTGGACCTTAGTGCCAGATAGCCGGCGCAGGCTACTCCAGACAACAGAAGAAGGAGTAAAACTGTTGAAGGTGCTTGTGAAAGCAGCCCAGCTGGCTTTCTTGCTTTCTTTAATAATACGACGACACTGAGCACATAATCGTTTATAATTGATACAATTCGCCACTGTAGGGTGGCGTTTAAAGGCGCGTAAAGCACGTCGACGAGCACGTAAAGCGTCTCTACATGCTGCGGTCCACCAGGGGACCGGTATGCGACGTGGAGAAGAAGTAGGGTGAGGGATGGAATATTCAGCAGCAGTGAGAATGACATCTGTGAGATGTGCGACCTGACGATCGCAGCTTGTGAAGGTTTGATCCTGAAAGGTCGCCCTGGAAGAGAAGAGCCCCCAGTCTGACTTGGAGATGGTCCAACTAGAGGAGCACGGAGAGGGGGTATGCTACAGGAGATGGATAACACACGGGAAGTGGTCGCTCGAATATGTATCAGAAAGTGCATACCACTCAAACCGGAGTGCAAGTTGGGGAGTACATATAGAGAGGTCTAAATGGGAATAGGTGTGAGATGTGTCCGAAAGAAAAGTAGGGGCGCCAGTATTGAGGCAGACAAGAGTGAGCTGGTTGAAAAGGTCTGCTAACAGGGAGCCCCTCAGGCAGGATGCTGGAGAGCCCCAAAGGGGATGGTGGGCATTGAAGTCTCCGGTTAACAAAAATGGTGCAGGTAGCTGAGCAATAAGTTGCATCATGTCTGCCCTGGTAACGGCAGATGACGATGGAGTGTAAACGGTACAAATGGAAAATGTAAAAGTGGGAAGAGTAATGCGGATGGCAACTGCCTGCAGGCCGGTGTGCAACATGATGGGATCATAGTAAATATCATCCCGGACCAGCAACATAACCCCTCCATGAGCTGGGATACCTACCACAGGGGGTAGGTCAAACCGCACAGAGGTGTAGTGTGCCAAGGCAATGTGATCGCATGGACGTAGCTTCGTTTCCTGGAGGGCTACAACTAGCGGACGGTGCAAGCGGAGCAGCAACTTCAGGTCCTCTCGGTTGGAGCGAATGCTGCGAATATTCCAGTGAATAAATGCCATCGTAAGAAGAAAGGAAAATGAAAGAAGGGGTCACCTCGAAGGCCGCTGAGGGCCTGGCTTCGAGCGAGCACCGCCGCCGCTATCAGTAGGCGGACAGTCATCGTCCATTGGGTTGATAGGTTCATCGGCCATCTTGGGAGGATGGCCGGGATTGGGAGCTTCCTCCGCCGGTGAACGGCCAGATGTTCGGCTACCAGCGGTGCGGCTAGGCGAAACGTATGACGGCCTGGGGCGGCAACCGCTGGGTGGCGCAGAAGAAATGCGCCGTGGCGGAGAAGGAGAACTGTGCTTCCTATGAGCCTTCTTGGAAGGACGTTTGGTGGAAGTACCGGTCGAAGGCTGGGAGGTCGAAGTATGTATGAAGTCTGCACAGGACGGTTCCTTCTTGAAGGTCCATGCATCTGACTTCTGGGTCTTCGTCTTAGCAGAAGCTGATGAAGTGGCTGTGCTGAAGGTCAGATCGCATGTCTGGGTTGCCACCTCCCTGGTAGTCCGAGGAGAGGCGAGGATAGTACTGTATTTCCCTGCCGGGAGCAGCGTGGGCTTCCTACTAGCCAATAGCTTGCGAGCAGCCAAGGTGGACACTTTCACTTTGACCTGAATTTCTTGGATACAGCATTTTTTCTTATAGACGGGACTGTCGCGGGAGGATGCGGCATGGTCACACAACGAGGAGACGGAGGTGGACAGTCACCCTCATGGGCATCCCTGCCACAAGTGACACATTTAGCCGCATTGGAACAAGACTGTCGAGTGTGATTGAAATCCTGACACTGGTAGCAGCGCGTAGATGTCGGGACATAGAGGCGAACAGAAATAACCTCGTAGCCTGCCTTGATGCGTGATGGCAGCTTAACACTATCAAAGGTCAAGAAAAGTGTCCGGGTCGGTACAAGGTCATTGTTGACCTTTTTCATGACCCTATGGACAGCCGTCACGTCCTGCTCAGTGTGGAAAGATTGAATCTCCTCGTCAGTCAATCCGTCGAGGGAGCTAGTATAGACCACACCACGAGACGAATTCAAAGTTCGGTGAGCCTCCACCCCGACAGGGAATGTGTACAGGAGTATGGCCCGAAGCAGTTTTTGTGCCTGAAAGGCGCTCTCAGTTTCTAGTAATAAGGCACCGATACGCAACCTGGTACAAGATTTGACAGATCCGGCTATGGCATCTACGCCCTTCTGGATAATGAAATGGTTGACAGAGCAAAAATCCTTTCCGTCCTCAGAGCGAGAAACGACGAGGAACTGTGGGGCAGGCGGTTGTACTTTTGTCACTGGTTGCTGGTCATATTTCCGTTTTTGGGCAGAAGTCGAAAGAGATGGAGTAGAATCCATTGCGGAGGAATCCCCCATGATTGCCAGCGTCTCCGATGGCGCGCTCCTTCCTTGTGGGGACCCTCTCAGAGGGCACTCCCGCCTTAGGTGAATGTTTACACCTCAGGTCACACCTCACGAGAAACAGATGGAGGGACCAATCGGCATGGTCAGAAGGTATCAGCTCAGGCAATCTCCCCTCCCCGGGCCTGGCCTTTACCAGGGGGTACGCGCGTGCCTTACATGTCTACCCAGGGCGGGGACTTACGCGTTGCCCCGTCACCGGCTACGCGTGCGAACGCGTGGGTCGGCCTTCAGGCACGCACAGGGGGGAAGGAAGAAGAGGAAAAAGAAGAGAGAGAGGGAGAAAGAGGACAGACTGTCTCAAACGCCGAGGCGGAGACCAGAGAAGGCAAGGAGAAGGAGGCAAGGAGAAGGAGGCAAGGAGAAGGAGGCAAGGAGAAGGCGGCAAGGAGAAGGAGGCAAGGAGAAGGAGGCAAGGAGAAGGAGGCAAGGAGGAGGAGGCAAGGAGAAGGAGGCAATGAGAAGGAGGCAATGAGAAGGAGGCAATGAGAAGGAGGCAATGAGAAGGAGGCAATGAGAAGGAGGCAATGAGAAGGAGGCAATGAGAAGGAGGCAATGAGAAGGAGGCAATGAGAAGGAGGCAATGAGAAGGAGGCAATGAGAAGGAGGCAATGAGAAGAAGGCAAGGAGAAGAAGGCAATGAGAAGAAGGCAATGAGAAGAAGGCAATGAGAAGAAGGCAATGAGAAGAAGGCAAGGAGAAGAAGGCAAGGAGAAGAAGGCAAGGAGAAGAAGGCAAGGAGAAGGTAAGGAGAAGAAGGCAATGAGAAGGCAAGGAGAAGAAGGCAATGAGAAGGCAAGGAGAAGAAGGCAATAAGAAGACAAGGAGATTGTGCAGGGGAAAGAATAAGGAAGACAGTGAGGTGGAGAAGAGCAAAGAAAGGAACCAACCAAAGGCAGGAAGAAACGAGAAGTGAAAAAGCAAAATGACCGCTAATAGAGGTCGTGGAACCGTCCGTCTCCGGACGCAGGCGCTAACTACCCCCGTGAGGGAGATGGACTCCTTTTAGTCACCTCTTAGGACAGGCAGGAATACCTCGGGCCTATTCTAATCCCCGGACCCACAGGGGGAAACGCACAGCTGTATATACCTCCCTTACCTTTTAACCCTAGGTGAAAAAGAGCTGAAAGGAGCTGCAGAAAACATCCTTGCTAACATTCACCATCTGCAGTCATTGTTGGGGCACAGCCGTATGTGTCTCCTTTGCTATTATCCTAGGTGAAAAAGAAATGGAATGAGCTGCAGAAAGCTTTGTTACATTAATTCACCAACAGTGGACATAGTCAGCGCACAGCTGTATGTGTCTCTTTTACTTTCAACCCTAGGTGCAGAAGTACTTGGAGGAGCTGCAGAATGCTTCCTTACCAAAATTCACCACCGTTGACATAGTTAGGGCACAGCTGTATATGTCTCTTTTACTTTCTACCCAAGGTTAAAAAGAAGTGGAAGGAGCTGCAGAAAGCTTCCTTTCATTAATTTACCTTCGGTAGACAAAGTTATGTCACAACTGTACATGTCTCCTTTACTTCCTAGACTAGGTGAACAAGAACTGGAAGCAGTTACAGAAAGCTTCCTTACAAACATTCACCATCGGTAGACCTAGCACACAGCTGTATGTGTCACCTGTACTTCCTACCCTAGTTGTTGAAGAATTGCAAGGAGCTGCTGAAAGCATTCTTATCAACATTCACCATCTGTTGACATAATTAGAGAACAGCTGTACATGTCGAGCTTTCTTTCTACCCTACATGACTAAGAAATGTAAGGAGCTGCAGAAAGCTTTCTTACCAACATTTACAATCTGTGGACATAGTGCACTGCTGAATTTGTCTCCTTTACTTTTGTTAATAGATAAAAAAGAACTGCAATGTTATGCAGAAAGCACCATTTCCAACATTCACCATCTGTAGAAATAGTTAGCGCACAGCTGTACATGTCTCCCTTACTTTCCACCCTAGATGAAAAAGAACTGTAAGGTGCTGCAGAAATGTTTCTGACCAACATTCACCATCTGTGCACATAAATAGTGCAATGCAGAGTATGTCTAATTTCCTTTCTATCCTATTCGAATTAGAAATGTAAAAAAGTAGCCTCAGAAAGCATCATTTCCAACATTCACCATCTGTAGATATAGTCAGCGCCCAGCTGTACATGTCTCCCTTGCTTTCTACCCTAGGTCAAGAAGAACAGTAAGAAGCTGCAGAAAGCACCATTTCCAACGTGCACCACCTGTATACATAGTTTGTACACAGCTGTAGATGTCAGTTTTAATTTCTACCCTGAAACAAGAAGAACTGTAAGGAGCTGCAGGAAGCACCATATATAACATACAACACCAGTAGACATACATAGCGAACAGCTGTACATGTCTCCCTTACTTTCTACCCTAGATGAACAAGAACTCTAAAGAGCTTCAGAAAGCTTTCTTACCAACATTCACCCTCTGTGGACATAGATAGTGCACTGCAGAGTATGTCTCCAATACTTTCTATCCTAGGTGAAAAAGAACTGTAAGGAGCCCCAGAAAGCACCATTTCCAACATTCACCATCCGTAGACATTGTTAGCGCACAACTGTACATATATCCCTTACTTTCTACCCTAAGTGAAGAAGAACTGTAAGGAGCTTCAGAAAGCACCATTTCCTACATTCACTATCCGTAGACATTGTTAGCGCATTGCTGTACATGTCTGCATTACTTTCTATCCTAGGAGAAGAAGAACTGTAAGGAGCCTCAGAAAGCAACATTTCGAAAATTCACCATCTGTAGACATTGTTAGCGCACTGCTGTACATGTCTACCCTACTTTCTACCCTAGGTGAAGAAAAACTGTAAGGAGCCTCAGAAAGCACCATTCCCAACATTCACCATTTGTAGACATTGTTAGCGCACACCTGTGCATGTCTCCCTTACTATCTACCCTTGATGAAGAAAAACTGTAAGGAGCTGCAGAGAGCACCACTTCTAACATTCACCATCTCTAGACATAGTCAGTGCACACCTGTACATGTCTCCCTCACTGTCTAAGCTAGATGAAAAAGAACTGTAAGGAGCTGCAGAAAGCACCCTATCCAACATTCTCCATCTGTAGACATAATTAGCTTTCATCTATACATTTCTCCCTTACATTCTACCCTAGATGGAGAAGAACCATAAGAAGATGCAGAAAGCAACATTTCCAACATTCACCATCTGTAGACATACATAGCGCACAGCTGTACATGTCTACCTTTCATTCTACGCCAGATGCAGGAGAACTGTAAGGAGCTGCACAAAGCTTTCATAAAAACATTCACCATCTGTGGGTATACATACCGCACAGCTGTACATGTCTCCCTTACTTATTACCCTAGGTGAAGAAGAACTGTAAGGAGCTGCAGAAAGCACCATTTCAACATTCATCATGTGAAGACATAGTTAGTGCAGAGCTGTACTTGTCTCCCTTACTTTCTACCCTAGGTGAAGAAGAGATGTAAGGAGCCTCAGAAAGAACCATTTCCAACATTCACAATCCGTAGACATTGTTAGTGAACTGCTGTACATGTCTACCTTACTTTCTACCCTAGGTGAAGAAGAACTGTAAGGAGGTGCAGAAAGCACCATTTTCAACATTCACCATCTGTATACATTGTTGGCGCACTGCTGTACATATCTCCCTTACTTTCTTCCCTTGGTGAAGAACAACTGTAGGGGGCTGCAGAGAGCACCAGTTCCAACATTCACCATCTGTAGACATAGTTAGCGCACTGCGGTACATGTCTCCCTTACTTTCTACCCTAGGTGAAGAAGAACTGTAATTAGCTGCAGGAAGCACCATATCCAACATTCGCCATGTGTAGACATACATAGCGCACAGCTGTACATCTCTTTCTTTCTTTCTATCTTAGATGCAGGAGAACTGTAAGGGTCTGCAGATAGCATTCTTACCAACATTCACCATCTGTGGACACAAATAGTGCACTGCTGAGTATGTCTAATTTACTTTCTATCCTAGGCGAAAAAGAACTGTAAGGAGCCTAAAAAAGCACCATTTTCCAACATTCACCATCCGTAGACATAGTTAGCACACAGGTGTAGATATCTCCATTACTTTCTATCCTAGGTGAAGAAGAACTGTAAGGAGCTGGAGAAAGCACCATTTCCAACATTCATTATCTCTAGACATAGTTAGCGCACTGCTGTACATGTCTGTCTTACTTTCTACCCTAGGTGAAGAAGAACTGTAGGGAGGTGCAGAAAGCACCATTACCACCATTCACCATCTGTATACATTGTTGGCGCACTGATGTACATGTCTCCCTTACTTTCTACCCCAGATGGAGAAGAACTGTAAGGAGCTGCAGACAGCACCCTTTCCAACATTCACCATCTGTAGATATAATTAGCTCACACCTGTACTTTTCTCCCTTACTCTCTACCCTAAATGAAGAAGAACGGTAAGGACTTGCAGAAAGCTTTCCTACCAACATTCACCATCTGTTGACGTAAATAGTGCACTGCTGAGTATGCACCCTGTACTCTCATTCCTAGGCAAAAAAAAAAAGAAAATAAACAGTAAGGATCCTCGGAAAACACCGTTTTCAATATTCACAATACGTAGACATTGTTAGTGCACAGATGTACGTATCTCCATTACTTTCTACCCTAGGTGAAGAAGAACTGTGAGGAGCCTCAGAAAACACCATTTCCAACATTCACCATCTGTTGACATTACTAGTGCACAGCTGTACATGTCCCCCTTCCTTTCTACCCTAGGTGAAGGAGGACTGTAAGGAGCCTCAGAAAGCACCATATCCACCATTCACCATCTGTAGACATAGTTAGCGCATACCTGTAAATGTCTCCTTACTTTCTACCCTACGTGGAAGAGAACAGGAAGGAGCTGCAGAAAGCAACATTTCCAAAATCCACCATCTCTAGACATAGTTAGCGCATAGCTGTAAATGTCTCCTTACTTTCTACCCTACGTGGAAGAGAACAGTAAGGAGCTGCAGAAAGCAACATTTCCAACATTCACCATCTCTAGACATAGTTAGCGCACAGCTGTACATATCTCCATTACTTTCTACCCTAGGTGAACAAGAACAGTAAGGAGCTGCAGAAACCGCCAATGCTTCCATTACATTCTACCCTACATGGGGAAGAACTGTAAGGATATGCAGAAAGCACCATTTCCCACATTCACCTTCTGTAGACATAAATAGCGCACACCTGTACATGTCTCCCTTACTTTCTACCCTAGGTGAAGGACAACAATAAGGAGCTGCAGAAAGCAACATTTCCAACATTCACCATCTCTAGACATAGTTAGCGCACACCTGTACATGTCTTCCTTACTTTCTACCCTAGGTGAAGGAGAACTGTAAGGAGCTCAGAAAGCACCATTACCAGTATTCACCATCTGTAGACATAGTTAGTGCACAGCTGTACATGGCTCCCTTACTTTTTACCCTTGGTGAAGAAGATCTGTAAGGAGCTGCAGAACGTACCATTTCCTACATTCATCATCTCTAGATAAAGTTAGCGCACAACTGTACATGGCTCCCTTACTTTCTACCCTAGCTGAAGAAGAACTGTAAGGAACTGCGGAAAGCACCATTCCAAACATTCACCATCTGTAGACATAGCTAGCGCACAGCTCTAAATGTCTCCCTTACTTTCTGCCCTATGTGAAGATGAACTGCAAGGAGCTGCGGAAAGCACCATTTCCAACATTTGGTATCTGTAGACATAGTTAGTGTACAGCTGTACACGTCTCCCTTACTCTCTACCCTAGGTGAAGGAGAACAGTAAGGAGCTCAGAAGGCCCCATTTCCGATATTCACCATCTGTAGACATAGTTAGCGGACAGCTGTACATGTCTCCCTTACTTTCTACCCTCGGTGAAGGAGAACTGTAGGGAACAGCAGAAAGCACCATTTCGTACATTCACCATCTTTAGACATAGTTAGCGCACAATTTATCTTGACTCCCTTACTTTCTACTCTTGATGAAGAAGAACTGTAAGGAGCCTCAGAAAGCACCATTGCCAACATTCACCTTCTGTAGACATTACTAGCGCACAGCTGTACATGTCTCCTTTCCTTTCTACCATAGGTGAAGGAGGACTGTAAGGAGCTGCGGAAAGCCCCACTTCCAACATTCACCATCTCTAGACATAGTTAGCACACACCTGACCATGCCTCCCTTACTTTCTACGCTTGATGAAGAAGAACTGTAAGGAGCCTCAGAAAGCAATGTTACCAACATCCACCATCTGTAGACATTGTTAGCGCACAGCTGTACATGTCTCCCTTCTTTCTACCATAGGTGAAGGATAACTGCAAGGAGCTGCTGAAAGCACGATTTCCTACATTCACCATCTATAGACATTACTAGCGCACAGCTGAACATGTCTCCCTTGCTTTTACCCTAGGTGAAAGAGGACTGTAAGGAGCCTCAGAAAGCACCATTTCCTACATTCACCTTCTCTAGACATAGTTAGCGCTCACCTAACCTTGCCTCCCTTAAATTCTACGCTTGATGAAGAAGAACTGTAAGTTGCTGCGGAAAGCACCATTTCCAACATTCACCAACTGTAGATATAGTTAACGCACACCTGACCATGCCTCCCTTACATTCTATGCTTTATGAAGAAGAACTGTAAGGAGCCTCAGAAAGCACCATTTCCAACATTCACCATCTGTAGACATTACTAGCGCACAGCTGTACATGTCCCCCTTCCTTTCTACCCTAGGTGACGGAGGACTGGAAGGAGCCTCAGAAAGAACCATTACCTACATTCACCTTCTCTAGACATAGTTAGCGCACACCTGACGTTGCCTCCTTACTTTCTACGCTTGATTAAGAAGAACTGTAAGGAGTCTCAGAAAGCACCATTTCCAATATTCACCATCTGTAGACATTACTAGCGCACAGAAGTAGATGTCTCCCTTCCTTTCTACCCTAGGCGAAGGCCTGTAAGGAGCCTCAGAAAGCACCATTTCCAACATTCACCATCTATAGACATTACTAGCGCACAGCTGTACATGGCTCCCTTCCTTTCTACCCTAGGAGGAGGAGGACTGTAAGGAACCTCAGAAAGCACCATTTCCTACATACACCTTCTCTAGACATAGTTAGGGCACACCTGCCCTTGCCTCCCTTACTTTCTACGCTTGATGAAGAAGAACTATAAGGAGCCTCAGAAAGCACCATTTCCAATATTCACCATCTGTAGACATCACTAGCACACAGCTGTAGATGTCTCCCTTCCTTTCTACAATAGGTGAAGGAGGACTGTAAGGAGCCTCAGAAAACACCATTTCCATCATTCACCTTCTCTAGACATAGTTAGAGCACACCTGACCTTGACTCCCTTACTTTCTACGCTTGATGAAGAAGAATCGTAAGGAGCCTCAGATAGCACCATATCCAACATTCACTATCTGTAGACATTACTAGCGCACAGCTGCACATGTCTCCGTTCCTTTCCACCCTAGGTGAAGGAGGACTGTAAGGAGCTGCGGAAAGCACCATTTCCAACATTCACCATCTGTAGACATAGTTAGCGCAGTCCTGACCTTGCCTCCCTTACTTTCTACGCTTGATGAAGAAGAACTGTAAGGAGCCTCAGAAAGAACAATTTCCACATTGACCATCTGTAGACATTACTAGTGCACAGCTGTACATGTCTCCCAGCCTTTCTACAATAGGTGAAGGAGGACTGTAGGGAGCCTCAGAAAGCACCATTTCCAACAGTCACCATCTGTAGACATTACTAGCGCAGAGCTGTACATGTCTCCCTTCATTTCTACCCTAGGTGAAGGAGGACTGTGAGGAGCTGCGGAAAGCACCATTTCCTACATTCACCATCTTTAGACACAGTTAGTGCACACCTGCCCTTGCCTGCCTTACTTCCTACGCTTGATCAAGAAGAACTGTAAGGAGCCTCAGAAAGCACCATTTCCAACATTCACCATCTGTAGACATTACTAGCGCACAGCTGTACATGTCTCCCTTCCTTTTTACCCTAGGTGAAGGAGGACTGTAAGGAGCCTCAGAAAGCACCTTTTCCTACATTAACCATCTGTAGACATTACTAGCACATAGCTGTACATGACTCCCTTACTTTCTACCCTAGGTGAAGGAGGACTGTAAGGAGCTGCGGAAAGCACCATTTCCAACATTCACCATCTGTAGACATAGTAAGCACACACCTGACCTTGCCTCCCTTACATTCTACGCTTGATGAAGAAGAACTGTAAGGAGCCTCAGAAAGCACCATTTCCAAAATTCACCATGTGTAGACATTACTAGTGCACAGTGTACATGTCTCCCGTCCTTTCTACCCTAGGTGAAGGAGGACTATAAGGAGCCTCAGAAAGCACCATTTCCAACATTCACCATCTGTAGACATTACTAGCGCACAGCTGTACATGTCTCCCTTCCTTTCCACCTTAGGTGAAGGAGGACTGTAAGGAGCTGCGGAAAGCACCATTTCCAACATTCACCAACTCCAGACATTGTTAGCGCACACCTGACCTTGCCTCCCTTACTTTCTACGCTTGATGAAGAAGAACTGTAAGGAGCCTCAGAAAGCACGATTTCCAACATTCACCATCTGTAGACATTTCCAGCGCACAGCTGTACATGTCTCCCTTCCTTTCTACAATAGGTGAAAGAGTACTGTAAGGAGCCTCAGAAAGCACAATTTCCTACGTTCACCTTCTCTAGACATAGTTAGCGCACACCTGACCTTGCCTCCCTTACTCTCTATGCTTGGTGAAGAAGAACTGTAAGGAGCCTCAGAAAGCACAATTTCCAACAATCACCATCTGTAGACATTACTAGCACATAGCTGTACATGACTCCCTTCCTTTCTACCCTAGGTTAAGGAGGACTATAAGGAGCCTCACATAGCACCTTTTCCTACATTCACCTTCTCTAGACATAGTTAGCGCACACTTGACCTTGCCTCCCTTACTTTCTACGATTGATGAAGAAGAACTGAAAGGAGACTCAGAAAGCACCATTTCCAACATTCACCATCTGTAGACATTACTAGCGCACAGCTGTACATGTCTCCATTCCTTTCTGCCCTAGGTGAAGGAAGACTGTAAGGAGCTGCGGAAAGCTCCATTTCCAACATTGACCATCTGTAGACATAGTTGGCACACACCTGACCTTGCCTCCCTTACTTTCTACGCTTGATGAAGAAGAACTGTAAGGAGCCACAGAAAGCACCATTTCCAACATTCACCATCTGTAGACATTACTAGTGCACAGCTGTACATGTCTCCCCTCCTTTCTACCCTAGGTGGAGGAGGACTGTAAGGAGCCGCAGAAAGCACCATTTCCTACTTTCACCATTTGGAGACATAGTTAGCGCACACCTGACCTTGCCTCCCTTACTTTCTACGCTTGATTAAGAAGAACTGTAAGGAGGCTCAAAAAGCACCATTTCCAACATTCACCATCTGTAGACATTACTAGCGCACAGCTGTACATGTCTCCCTTCCTTTCTACCCTAGGTGAAGGAGGACTGTAAGGAGCCTCAGAAAGCACCTTTTCCTACATCCACCTTCTCTAGACACTGTTAGCGCACACCTGACCTTGCCTCCCTTACTTCCTACGCTTGATGAAGATGAACTGTAAGGAGCCTCAGAAAGCACCATTTCCAACAATCACCATCTGTAGACATTACTAGCGCACAGCTACACGTGTCTCCCTTCCTTTCTACCATAGGGGAAGGAGGACTGTAAGGAGCCTCAGAAAGCACCATTTCTTACATTCATCTTCTCTAGACATAGTTAGCGCACACCTGACCTTGCCTCCCTTACTTTCTACGCTTGATGAAGAAGAACTGTAAGGAGCCTCAGAAAGCACCATTTCCAACATTCACCATCTGTAGACTTTTCTAGCGCACAGCTGTACATGTCTCCCTTCCTTTCTACCCTAGGTGAAGGAGGACTGTAACGAGCCTCTTAAGGCATCATTTCCAACATTCACCATCTGTAGGCATTACTAACGCACAGCTTTACATGTCTCCCTTGCTTTCTACCCTAGGTGAAGGAGTACTGTAAGGAGCCTCAGAAAGCACCATTTCCCACGTTCACCTTCTGTAGACATAGTTAGCGCACACCTGACCTTGCCTCCCTTACTTTCTACACTTGATGAAGAAGAACTGTAAGGAGCTTCCGAAAGCACCATTTCCAACAATCACAATCTGTAGACATTACTAGCGCACAGCTGTACATGTCTCCCTTCCTTTCTACCCTTGGTGAAGGAGGACTGTAAGGAGCCTCTGAAAGCACCATTTCCTACATTCACCTTCTCTAGACATAGTTAGCGCACACCAGACCTTGCCTCCCTTACTTTCGACGATTGATGAAGAAGAACTGTAAGGAGCCTCAGAAAGCACCATTTCCAACATTCACCATCTGTAGACATAGTTAGCACAAACCTGACCTTTGCTCCCTTACTCCCTACGCTTGATGAAGAATAACTGTAAGGAGCCTCAGAAAGCACCATATCCAACCATCACCATCTGTAGACATTACTAGCGCACAGCTGTACATGACTCCCTTCCTTTCTACCCTAGGTGAAGGAGCACTGTAAAGAGCTGCGGAAAGCTCCATTTCCAACATTCACAATCTGTAGACATATTTAGCACGCACCTGACCTTGTTTCCCTTACTTTCTACGCTTGATGAAGAAGAACTGTAAGGAGCCTCAGAAAACACCATTTCCAACATTCACCATCTGTAGACATTGCTAGCGCACAGCTGTTCATGTCTCCCTTCCTTTCTACCCTAGGTGAAGGAGGACTGTAAGAAGCCTTATAGAGCACCATTTCCTACATTCACCTTCTCTAGACATAGTTAGCGCACACCAGACCTTGCCTCCCGTACTTTCTATGATTGACGAAGAAGAACTGAAAGGAGCCTCAGAAAGCAAAATTAGCAACATTCACCATCTGTAGACATTACTAGCGCACAGTTGTACATGTCTCCCTTCCTTTCTACCCTAGGTGAAGGAGGACTGCAAGGAGCCTCAGAAAGCACCATTTCCTACATTCACCTTCTCTGGACATAGTTAGCGCACACCTGACCTTGCCTCCCTTACTTTCTACGCTTGATGAAAAAGAACTGTAAGGATCCTCAGAAAGCACCATTTCCAACATTCACCATCTGTAGACATTATAAGCGCACAGCTGTACATCTCTCCCTTCCTTTCTACCCTAAGTGAAGGAGGACTGCAAGGAGCCTCAAAGAGCACCATTTCCTACATTCACCTTCTCTAGACATAGTTATCGCACACCTGACCTTGCCTCCCTTATTTTCTACGCTTGATGAAGAAGATCTGTAAAGAGCCTCAGAAAGCACCATTTCCAACATTCACCATCTGTAGACATTACTAGCGCACAGCTGTACATGTCTCCCTTCCTTTCTACCCTAGCTTAAGGAGGACTATAAGGAGCCTCAGAAAGCACTTTTCCTACATTTACCTTCTCTAGACATAGTTAGCGCACACTTGACCTTGCCTCCCTTACTTTCTACGATTGATGAAGAAGAACTGAAAGGAGCCTCAGAAAGCATAATTTCCAACATTAACCATCTGTAGACATTACTAACGCACAGCTGTACATGTCTCCATTCCTTTCTACCTAGGTGAAGGAGGACTGTAAGGAGCTGCAGAAAGCACCATTTCCAACATTCACCATCTGTAGACATAGTTAGTGCACATCTGACCTTGCATCCCTTACTTTCTACGCTTGATGAAGAAGAACTATAAGTAGCCTCAGAAAGCACCATTTCCTACATTCACCATCTGGAGACATAGTTAGCACACACCTGACCTTGCCGCCCTTACTTTCTACGCTTGATGAAGAAGTACTGTAAGGAGCCACAGAAGGCACCATTTAAAACATTCACCATCTGTAGACATTACTAGCCCACAGCTGTACTTGTCTACCTCCTTTCTACCCTAGGTGAAGGAGGACTGTAAGGGGCTGCGGAAAGCACCATTTCCAACATTCACCATCTGTAGACATAGTTAGCACACACCTGACCTTGCCTCCCTTACTTTCTACGCTAGATGAAAGAGAACTGCAAGGAGCCTCAGAAAGCACCATTTGTACATTCACCTTCTCTAGTCATAGTTAGCGCACACCTGACCTTGCCTCCCTTACTTTCTATGCTTGATGAAGAAGATCTGTAAGGAGCCTCAGAAAGCACCATTTTCAACATTCACCATCTGTAGATATTTCTAGCGCACAGCTGTACATGTCTCCCTTCCTTTCTACCCTAGGTGAAGGAGGCCGGTAAGTAGCCTCAGGAACACCATTCCCTACACTTACCTTCTCTAGACGTAGATAGCACACACCTGACCTTGCCTCCCTTACTTTCTACGCTTGATGAAGAAGAACTGTAAGGAGCCTCAGAGCACCATTTCCAACATACACCATCTTTAGACATTACTAGTGCACAGCTGCACATGTGTCCCTTCCTTTCTACCCTAGGTGAAGGAGGACTGTAAGGAGCCTCAGAAACACCATTTCCAACATTCACCTTCTCTAGACATAGATAGCACACACCTGGCCTTGCCTGCCTTACATTCTACACTTGTTGAAGAAGAACTGTAAGGAGCCTCAGAAAGCACCATTTCCCACATACACCATCTTTAGACATTAATAGTGCACAGCTGTACATGTGTCCCTTCCTGTCTACCCTAGGTGTAGGAGGACTGTAAGGAGCCTCAGAAAGCACCATTTCATACATTCACCTTCTCTAGACATAGTTAGCGCACACCTGACCTTGCCTCCCTTACTTTCTACGCTTGATAAAGAAGAACTGTAAGGAGCCTCAGAAAGAAGCATATCCTACATTCACCATCTGTAGACATAGTTAGCGCACACCTGACCTTCCCTCGCTTACCTTCTACGCTTGATGAAGAAGAACTGTAAGGAGCCTCAGAAAGCACCATTTCCAACATTCATTCACAATCTGTAGACATTACTATTGCACAGCTGTACTTGTCTCCCTTCCTTTCTACCCTAGGTGAAGGAGGACTGTAAGGAGCCTCAGAAAGCTCCATTTCCAACATTCACCATCTGTAGACATTACTAGCGCACAGCTGTACATGTCTCCCTTCCTTTCTACCCTAGGTGAACGAGGACTGTAAGGAGCTGCGGAAAGTGCCATTTCCAACATTCACCATCTGTAGACATACTTAGCGCACGCCTGACCTTGCCTCCCTTACTTTCTACGCTAGATGAAGAATAACTGTAAGGAGCCTCAGAAAGTACCATTTCCAACATCCACCATCTGAAGACATTACTAGCGCACAGCTGTACATGTCTCCCTTCCTTTCTACCCTAGGTGAAGGAGGACTGTAAGGAGCTGCGGAAAGCACCATTTCCAACATTCACCAACTCTAGACATAGTTAGCGCACACCTGACCTTCACTCCCTTACCTTCTACGCTTGATGAAGAAGAACTGTAAGGAGCCTCAGAAAGCACCATTTCCAACATTCACCATCTGTAGACATCACTAGCGCACAGCTGTAGATGTCTCCCTTCCTTTCTACCCTACATAAAGGAGGACTGTAAGGAGCTACCGAAAGACCATTTCCTACATTCACCATCTGTAGACATAGTTAGCGCACACCTGACCTTGCCTCCCTTACTTTCTACGCTTGATGAAGAAGAACTGTAAGGAGCCTCAGAAAGCACCATTTCCAACATTCACCATCTGTTGACATTACTAGTGCACAGCTGTACATGGGTCCCCTCCTTTCTACCCCAGGTGAAGGAGGACTGTAAGGAGCCTCAGAAAGAACCATTTCCAACATTCACCATCTGTAGACATTACTAGTGCACAGCTGTACATGTCTCCCTTCCTTTCTACCCTAGGTGAAGGAGGACTGTAAGGAGCCTCAGAATATACCATCTCCAACATTCACCATCTGTAGACATTACTAGTGCACTGCTGTACATTTCTCCCTTCCTTTCCACCCTAGTTGAAGGAGGACTGTAAGGAGCCTCATAAAGCACCATTTCATACATTCACCTTCTCTAGACATAGTTAGCGCACACCTGACCTTGCCTCCCTTACTTTCTACGCTTGATAAAGAAGAACTGTAAGGAGCCTCAGAAAGAAGCATATCCTACATTCACCATCTGTAGACATAGTTAGCGCACACCTGACCTTCCCTCGCTTACCTTCTACGCTTGATGAAGAAGAACTGTAAGGAGCCTCAGAAAGTACCATTTCCAACATCCACCATCTGAAGACATTACTAGCGCACAGCTGTACATGTCTCCCTTCCTTTCTACCCTAGGTGAAGGAGGACTGTAAGGAGCTGCGGAAAGCACCATTTCCAACATTCACCAACTCAAGACATAGTTAGCACACACCTGACCTTCACTCCCTTACCTTCTACGCTTGATGAAGAAGAACTGTAAGGAGCCTCAGAAAGCACCATTTCCAACATTCATTCACCATCTGTAGACATTACTATCGCACAGCTGTACTTGTCTCCCTTCCTTTCTACCCTAGGTGAAGGAGGACTGTAAGGAGCCTCAGAAAGCTCCATTTCCAACATTCACCATCTGTAGACATTACTAGCGCACAGCTGTACATGTCTCCCTTCCTTTCTACCCTAGGTGAAGGAGGACTGTAAGGAGCTGCGGAAAGTGCCATTTCCAACATTCACCATCTGTAGACATACTTAGCGCACGCCTGACCTTGCCTCCCTTACTTTCTACGCTAGATGAAGAATAACTGTAAGGAGCCTCAGAAAGTACCATTTCCAACATCCACCATCTGAAGACATTACTAGCGCACAGCTGTACATGTCTCCCTTCCTTTCTACCCTAGGTGAAGGAGGGCTGTAAGGAGCTGCGGAAAGCACCATTTCCAACATTCACCAACTCTAGACATAGTTAGCGCACACCTGACCTTCACTCCCTTACCTTCTATGCTTGATGAAGAAGAACTGTAAGGAGCCTCAGAAAGCAGCATTTCCAACATTCACCATCTGTAGACATCACTAGCGCACAGCTGTAGATGTCTCCCTTCCTTTCTACCCTACATAAAGGAGGACTGTAACGAGCTACAGAAAGACCATTTCCTACATTCACCATCTGTAGACATAGTTAGCGCACACCTGACCTTGCCTCCCTTACTTTCTACGCTTGATGAAGAAGAACTGTAAGGAGCCTCAGAAAGCACCATTTCCAACTTTCACCATCTGTTGACATTACTAGCGCACAGCTGTACATGTCTGCCTTCCTTTCTACCCTAGGTGAAGGAGGACTGTAAGGAGCCTTGAAAAGCACCATTTCCAATATTCACCATCTGTAGACATTACTAGCCCACAGCAGTACATGTCTCCCTTCCTTTCTGCAATAGGTGAAGGAGTACTGTAAGGAGCCTCAGAAAGCACAATTTCCTACGTTCACCTTCTCTAGACATAGTTAGCGCACACCTGACCTTGCCCCCCTTACTTTCTACGCTTGGTGAAGAAGAACTGTAAGGAGCCTCAGAAAGCACCATTTCCAACAATCACCATCTGTAGACATTACTAGCACACAGCTGTACATGGCTCCCTTCCTTTCTACCCTAGGTGAAGGAGGACTGTAAGGAGCTGCGGAAAGCACCATTTCCAACATTCACCATCTGTAAACATAGTTAGCACACACCTGACCTTGCCTCCCTTACTTCCTACGCTTGATGAAGAACAACTGTAAGGAGCCTCAGAAAGCACCATTTCCAACATTCACAATCTGTAGACATTACTAGCGCACAGCTGTACATGTCTCCCTTCCTTTCTACGCTAGGTGAAGGAGGACTGTGAGGAGCCTCAGGAAGCACCATTTCCAACATTCACCATCTGTAGACATTACTAGCGCACAGCTGTATATATCTCCCTTCCTTTCTACCCTAGGTGAAGGAGGACTGTAAGGAGCCGCAGAAAGCACCATTTCTTACATTCAACTTCTCTAGACATTATTAGCGCGCACCTGACCTTGCCTCCCTTACTTTCTACGCTTGATGAAGAAGAACTGTGAGGAGCCTCAGAAAGCACCATTTCCAACATTCACCATTTGTAGTCATTACTAGCACACAGCTGTACATGTCTCCCTTCCTTTCTATCCTAGGTGAAGGAGTACTGTAAGGAGCCTCAGAAATCACCATTTCCTAAAATCAATTTCTCCAGGCATAGATAGTGCACACCTGACCTTGCCTCCCTTAACTCCTACGCTTGATGAAGGTTATGAATAAGGAGCCTCAGAAAGCACCATGTCCTACACTGACCATCTGGAGACATAGCGCACACCTGACCTTGCCTCCCTTACTTTCTACGCTTGATTAAGAAGATCTGTTCAAAATCTGTAGACATTAATAGCGCACAGCTGTACATGTCACCCTTCCCTTTTATCCTAGGTGAATTCAGACTGTAAGGAGCCTCAGAAAGCACCATTTCCAACATTCACCATTTGTAGACATTACTAGCGCACAGCTGTACATGTCTCCCTTCCTTTCTACCATAGGTGAAGGAAGACTGTAAGGAGCTGCGGAATGCACCATTTCCAACATTCACCATCTGTAGACATTACTTGCGCACAGCTGGACATGTCTCCCTTCCTTTATACCCTAGGTGAAGGAGGACTGTTAGGAGCTGCGGAAATCACCATTTCCAACATTCACCATCTGTAGACATAGTAAGCGCACACCTGACCTTGCCTCCCTTACTTTCTACGCTTGATGAAGAAGAACTGTAAGGAGCTTCAGAAAGCACCATTTCCAACACTCACCATCTGTAGACATTACTAGCGCACAGCTGTAGATGACTCCCTTCCATTCTACCCTAGGTGAAGGAGGACTGTAAGGAGCTGTGGAAAGCACCATTTCCAACATTCACCATCTGTAGACATAGTTAGCGCAATCCTGACTTTGCCTCCCTTACTTTCTACGCTTGATGAGGAAGAACTGTAAGGAGCCTCAGAAAGAAACATTTCCAACATTCACCATCTGTAGGCATTACTAGCCCACACCTGTACATGTCTACCTCCTTTCTACCCTATGTGAAGGAGGACTGTAAGGAGCTGCGGAAAGCACCATTTCTAACATTCACCATCTGTAGACATAGTTAGCACACACCTGACCTTGCCTCCCTTACTTTCTACGCTTGATGAAGAAGAACTGTAAGGAGCCTCAGAAAGCACCGTTTCCAACATTCACCTTCTCTAGACATAATTAGCGCACACCTGACCTTGCCTCCCTTACTTTCTACGCTTGATGAAGAAGAACTGTAAGGAGCCTCAGGAAGCACCATTTCCAACATTCACCATTTGTAGTCATTACTAGCACACAGCTGTTCATGTCTCCCTTCCTTTCTATCCTAGGTGAAGGAGTACTGTAAGGAGCCTCAGAAAGCACCATTTCCTAAAATCACTTTCTCCAGACATAGATAGTGCACACCTGACCTTGCCTCCCTTACTTCCTACGCTTGATTAAGAAGAACTGTTCAAAATCTGTAGACATTAATAGCGCACAGCTGTACATGTCACCCTTCCCTTCTACCCTAGGTGAATTCGGACTGTAAAGAGCCTCAGAAAGCATCATTTCCAACATTCACCATTTGTAGACATTACTAGCGCACAGCTGTACATGTCTCCCTTCCTTCCTACCATAGGTGAAGGAAGGCTGTAAGGAGCTGCGGAATGCACCGTTTCCAACATTCACAATCTCTAGATATAGTTAGCGCACACCTGATCATGCCTCCCTTACTTTCTACGCTTGATTAAAAAGAACTGTTCAAAATCTGTAGACATTAATAGCACACAGCTGTACATGTCACCCTTCCCTTCTACCCTAAGTGAATTACGACTGTAAGGAGCCTCAGAAAGCACCATTTCCAACATTCACCATTTGTAGACATTACTAGCGCACAGCTGTACATGTCTCCCTTCCTTTCTACCCTAGGTGAAGGAGGACTGTAAGGAGCCTCAGAAAGCACCATTTCCAACATTCACAATCTGTGGACATTACTAGCGCACAGCTGTACTCGTCTCCCTTCCTTTCTACCATAGGTGAAGGAGGACTGTAAGGAGCCTCAGAAAGCACCATTTCCAACATTCACCATCTGTAGACATTACTAGCGCACAGCTTTACATGTCTCCCTTCCTTTATACCCTAGGTGAAGAAGGACTGCAAGGAGCCTCAGAAAGCACCATATCTACATTCACCTTCTCTAGTCATAGTTAGCGCACACCTGACCTTGCCTCCCTTACTTTCTATGCTTGATGAAGAAGAACTGTAAGGAGCCTCAGAAAGCACCATGTCCAACATTCACCATCTGTAGACATTACTAGCGCACACCTGTACATGTCTCAATTTTTTTCTACCCTAGGTGAAGGAGGACTGTAAGGAGCCTCAGAAAGCACCATTTCCAACATTCACCATCTGTAGACATTACTAGCGCACAGCTGTACATGTCTCCCTTCCTTTCTACCCTAGGTGAAGGAGGCCTGTAAGTAGCCCCAGAAACACAATTTCCAACATTCACCATCTGTAGACATTACTAGCGCACAGCTGTACATGTCTCCCTTCCTTTCTACCATAGGTGAAGGAGGACTGTAAGGAGCCTCAGAATCACTATTTCCAACATTCACCATCTGTAGACATTACTAGCGCACAGCTGTACATGTCTCCCTTCCTTTATACCCTAGGTGAAGGAGGACTGCAAGGAGTTTCAGAAAGCACCATTTCTACATTCACCTTCTCTAGTCATAGTTAGCGCACACCTGACCTTGCCTCCCTTACTTTCTACGCTTGATGAAGAAGAACTGTAAGGAGCCTCAGAAAGCACCATTTCCAACATTCATTCACAATCTGTAGACATTACTATTGCACAGCTGTACTTGTCTCCCTTCCTTTCTACCCTAGGTGAAGGAGGACTGTAAGGAGCCTCAGAAAGCTCCATTTCCAACATTCACCATCTGTAGACATTACTAGCGCACAGCTGTACATGTCTCCCTTCCTTTCTACCCTAGGTGAACGAGGACTGTAAGGAGCTGCGGAAAGTGCCATTTCCAACATTCACCATCTGTAGACATACTTAGCGCACGCCTGACCTTGCCTCCCTTACTTTCTACGCTAGATGAAGAATAACTGTAAGGAGCCTCAGAAAGTACCATTTCCAACATCCACCATCTTAAGACATTACTAGCGCACAGCTGTACATGTCTCCCTTCCTTTCTACCCTAGGTGAAGGAGGACTGTAAGGAGCTGCGGAAAGCACCATTTCCAACATTCACCAACTCTAGACATAGTTAGCGCACACCTGACCTTCACTCCCTTACCTTCTACGCTTGATGAAGAAGAACTGTAAGGAGCCTCAGAAAGCACCATTTCCAACATTCACCATCTGTAGACATCACTAGCGCACAGCTGTAGATGTCTCCCTTCCTTTCTACCCTACATAAAGGAGGACTGTAAGGAGCTACCGAAAGACCATTTCCTACATTCACCATCTGTAGACATAGTTAGCGCACACCTGACCTTGCCTCCCTTACTTTCTACGCTTGATGAAGAAGAACTGTAAGGAGCCTCAGAAAGCACCATTTCCAACATTCACCATCTGTTGACATTACTAGTGCACAGCTGTACATGGGTCCCCTCCTTTCTACCCCAGGTGAAGGAGGACTGTAAGGAGCCTCAGAAAGAACCATTTCCAACATTCACCATCTGTAGACATTACTAGTGCACAGCTGTACATGTCTCCCTTCCTTTCTACCCTAGGTGAAGGAGGACTGTAAGGAGCCTCAGAATATACCATCTCCAACATTCACCATCTGTAGACATTACTAGTGCACTGCTGTACATTTCTCCCTTCCTTTCCACCCTAGTTGAAGGAGGACTGTAAGGAGCCTCATAAAGCACCATTTCATACATTCACCTTCTCTAGACATAGTTAGCGCACACCTGACCTTCCCTCGCTTACCTCTTACGCTTGATGAAGAAGAACTGTAAGGAGCCTCAGAAAGTACCATTTCCAACATCCACCATCTGAAGACATTACTAGCGCACAGCTGTACATGTCTCCCTTCCTTTCTACCCTAGGTGAAGGAGGACTGTAAGGAGCTGCGGAAAGCACCATTTCCAACATTCACCAACTCAAGACATAGTTAGCACACACCTGACCTTCACTCCCTTACCTTCTACGCTTGATGAAGAAGAACTGTAAGGAGCCTCAGAAAGCACCATTTCCAACATTCATTCACCATCTGTAGACATTACTATCGCACAGCTGTACTTGTCTCCCTTCCTTTCTACCCTAGGTGAAGGAGGACTGTAAGGAGCCTCAGAAAGCTCCATTTCCAACATTCACCATCTGTAGACATTACTAGCGCACAGCTGTACATGTCTCCCTTCCTTTCTACCCTAGGTGAAGGAGGACTGTAAGGAGCTGCGGAAAGTGCCATTTCCAACATTCACCATCTGTAGACATACTTAGCGCACGCCTGACCTTGCCTCCCTTACTTTCTACGCTAGATGAAGAATAACTGTAAGGAGCCTCAGAAAGTACCATTTCCAACATCCACCATCTGAAGACATTACTAGCGCACAGCTGTACATGTCTCCCTTCCTTTCTACCCTAGGTGAAGGAGGGCTGTAAGGAGCTGCGGAAAGCACCATTTCCAACATTCACCAACTCTAGACATAGTTAGCGCACACCTGACCTTCACTCCCTTACCTTCTATGCTTGATGAAGAAGAACTGTAAGGAGCCTCAGAAAGCAGCATTTCCAACATTCACCATCTGTAGACATCACTAGCGCACAGCTGTAGATGTCTCCCTTCCTTTCTACCCTACATAAAGGAGGACTGTAACGAGCTACAGAAAGACCATTTCCTACATTCACCATCTGTAGACATAGTTAGCGCACACCTGACCTTGCCTCCCTTACTTTCTACGCTTGATGAAGAAGAACTGTAAGGAGCCTCAGAAAGCACCATTTCCAACTTTCACCATCTGTTGACATTACTAGCGCACAGCTGTACATGTCTGCCTTCCTTTCTACCCTAGGTGAAGGAGGACTGTAAGGAGCTGCGGAAAGCACCATTTCCAACATTCACCATCTGTAAACATAGTTAGCACACACCTGACCTTGCCTCCCTTACTTTCTACGCTTGATGAAGAACAACTGTAAGGAGCCTCAGAAAGCACCATTTCCAACATTCACAATCTGTAGACATTACTAGCGCACAGCTGTACATGTCTCCCTTCCTTTCTACGCTAGGTGAAGGAGGACTGTGAGGAGCCTCAGGAAGCACCATTTCCAACATTCACCATCTGTAGACATTACTAGCGCACAGCTGTACATATCTCCCTTCCTTTCTACCCTAGGTGAAGGAGGACTGTAAGGAGCCGCAGAAAGCACCATTTCCTACATTCAACTTCTCTAGACATTATTAGCGCGCACCTGACCTTGCCTCCCTTACTTTCTACGCTTGATGAAGAAGAACTGTGAGGAGCCTCAGAAAGCACCATTTCCAACATTCACCATTTGTAGTCATTACTAGCACACAGCTGTACATGTCTCCCTTCCTTTCTATCCTAGGTGAAGGAGTACTGTAAGGAGCCTCAGAAAACACCATTTCCTAAAATCAATTTCTCCAGGCATAGATAGTGCACACCTGACCTTGCCTCCCTTAACTCCTACGCTTGATGAAGAAGAACAATAAGGAGCCTCAGAAAGCACCATGTCCTACACTGACCATCTGGAGACATAGCGCACACCTGACCTTGCCTCCCTTACTTTCTACGCTTGATTAAGAAGAACTGTTCAAAATCTGTAGACATTAATAGCGCACAGCTGTACATGTCACCCTTCCCTTTTATCCTAGGTGAATTCAGACTGTAAGGAGCCTCAGAAAGCACCATTTCCAACATTCACCATTTGTAGACATTACTAGCGCACAGCTGTACATGTCTCCCTTCCTTTCTACCATAGGTGAAGGAAGACTGTAAGGAGCTGCGGAATGCACCATTTCCAACATTCACCATCTGTAGACATTACTTGCGCACAGCTGGACATGTCTCCCTTCCTTTATACCCTAGGTGAAGGAGGACTGTTAGGAGCTGCGGAAATCACCATTTCCAACATTCACCATCTGTAGACATAGTAAGCGCACACCTGACCTTTCCTCCCTTACTTTCTACGCTTGATGAAGAAGAACTGTAAGGAGCTTCAGAAAGCACCATTTCCAACACTCACCATCTGTAGACATTACTAGCGCACAGCTGTAGATGACTCCCTTCCATTCTACCCTAGGTGAAGGAGGACTGTAAGGAGCTGTGGAAAGCACCATTTCCAACATTCACCATCTGTAGACATAGTTAGCGCAATCCTGACTTTGCCTCCCTTACTTTCTACGCTTGATGAGGAAGAACTGTAAGGAGCCTCAGAAAGAAACATTTCCAACATTCACCATCTGTAGGCATTACTAGCCCACAGCTGTACATGTCTACCTCCTTTCTACCCTATGTGAAGGAGGACTGTAAGGAGCTGCGGAAAGCACCATTTCTAACATTCACCATCTGTAGACATAGTTAGCACACACCTGACCTTGCCTCCCTTACTTTCTACGCTTGATGAAGAAGAACTGTAAGGAGCCTCAGAAAGCACCGTTTCCAACATTCACCTTCTCTAGACATAATTAGCGCACACCTGACCTTGCCTCCCTTACTTTCTACGCTTGATGAAGAAGAACTGTAAGGAGCCTCAGGAAGCACCATTTCCAACATTCACCATTTGTAGTCATTACTAGCACACAGCTGTAGATGACTCCCTTCCTTTCTATCCTAGGTGAAGGAGTACTGTAAGGAGCCTCAGAAAGCACCATTTCCTAAAATCACTTTCTCCAGACATAGATAGTGCACACCTGACCTTGCCTCCCTTACTTCCTACGCTTGATTAAGAAGAACTGTTCAAAATCTGTAGACATTAATAGCGCACAGCTGTACATGTCACCCTTCCCTTCTACCCTAGGTGAATTCGGACTGTAAAGAGCCTCAGAAAGCACCATTTCCAACATTCACCATTTGTAGACATTACTAGCGCACAGCTGTACATGTCTCCCTTCCTTTCTACCATAGGTGAAGGAAGGCTGTAAGGAGCTGCGGAATGCACCGTTTCCAACATTCACAATCTCCAGATATAGTTAGCGCACACCTGATCATGCCTCCCTTACTTTCTACGCTTGATTAAGAAGAACTGTTCAAAATCTGTAGACATTAATAGCACACAGCTGTACATGTCACCCTTCCCTTCTACCCTAAGTGAATTACGACTGTAAGGAGCCTCAGAAAGCACCATTTCCAACATTCACCATTTGTAGACATTACTAGCGCACAGCTGTACATGTCTCCCTTCCTTTCTACCCTAGGTGAAGGAGGACTGTAAGGAGCCTCAGAAAGCACCATTTCCAACATTCACCACCTGTAGACATTACTAGCGCACAGCTTTACATGTCTCCCTTCCTTTATACCCTAGGTGAAGAAGGACTGCAAGGAGCCTCAGAAAGCACCATATCTACATTCACCTTCTCTAGTCATAGTTAGCGCACACCTGACCTTGCCTCCCTTACTTTCTATGCTTGATGAAGAAGAACTGTAAGGAGCCTCAGAAAGCACCATTTCCAACATACACCATCTTTAGACATTACTAGTGCACAGCTGTACATGTCTCCCTTCCTTTCTACCCTAGGTGTAGGAGGACTGTAAGGCTCCTCAGAAAGCACCATTTCCAACATTCACCATCTTTAGACATTACTAGTGCACAGCTGTACATGTGTCCCTTCCTTTCTACCCCAGGTGAAGGAGGACTGTAAGGAGTCTCAGAAAGCACCATTTCCAACATTCACCATCTGTAGACATTACTAGTGCACAGCTGTACGTGTCTCCCTTCCTTTCTACCCTAGGTGTAGGAGGACTGTAAGGCTCCTCAGAAACACCATTTCCAACATTCACCATCTTTAGACATTACTAGTGCACAGCTGTACATGTGTCCCTTCCTTTCTACCCCAGGTGAAGGAGGACTGTAAGGAGTCTCAGAAAGCACCATTTCCAACATTCACCATCTGTAGACATTACTAGTGCACAACTGTACATGTCTCCCTTCCTTTCTACCCTAGGTGAAGGAGGACTGTAAGGAGCCTCAGAATATACCATCTCCAACATTCACCATCTGTAGACATTACTAGTTCACTGCTGTACATTTCTCCCTTCCTTTCCACCCTAGGTGAAGGAGGACTGTAAGGAGCCTCAGAAAGCACCATTTCCTACATTCACCTTCTCTAGACATAGTTAGCGCACACCTGACATTGCCTCCCTTACTTTCTACCCTAGGTGAAGGAGGACTGTAAGGAGCCTCAGAATATACCATCTCCAACATTCACCATCTGTAGACATTACTAGTTCACTGCTGTACATTTCTCCCTTCCTTTCCACCCTAGGTGAAGGAGGACTGTAAGGAGCCTCAGAAAGCACCATTTCCTACATTCACCTTCTCTAGACATAGTTAGCGCACACCTGACTTTGCCTCCCTTACTTTCTACGCTTGATGAAGAAGAACTGTAAGGAGCCTCAGAAAGAACCGTATCCTACATTCACCATCTGTAGACATAGTTAGCGCACACCCGACCTTCCCTCGCTTACCTTCTACGCTTGATGAAGAAGAACTGTAAGGAGCCTCAGAAAGCACCATTTCCAACATTCATTCACCATCTGTAGACATTACTAGCGCACAGCTGTATGTGTCTCCCTTCCTTTCTAACCTAGGTGAAGGAGGACTGTAAGGAGCCTCAGAAAGCACCATTTCCAACATTCACCATCTGTAGACATTACTAGCGCACAGCTGTACATGTCTCCCTTCCTTTCTACCCTAGGTGGAGGAGGACTGTAAGGAGCTGCGGAAAGTGCCATTTCCAACATTCACCATCTGTAGACATACTTAGTGCACGCCTGACCTTGCCTCCCTTACTTTCTACACTTGATGAAGAAGAACTGTAAGGAGCCTCAGAAAGAACCATTTCCAACATTCACCATCTCCAGACATTACTAGCGCACAGCTGTACATGTCACCCTTCCTTTCTACCCTAGGTGAAGGAGGACTGTAATGAGCCTCAGAAAGCACCATTTCCAACATTCTCAGTCTGTAGACATAGTTAGCGCACATCTGACCATGCCTCCCTTACTTTCTAAGCTTGATGAAGAACAACTGTAAAGAGCCTCAGAAAGCACCATATCCAACATTCACCATCTGTAGGTATTACTAGCGCACAGCAGTACATGTCTTCCTTCCTTTCTACCCTAGGTGAAGGAGGATTGTAAGGAGCTGCGGAAAGCGCCATTTCGAACATTCACCATCTCTAGACATAGTTAGCGCCCACCTGACCATGCCTCCCTTACTTTCTACGATTAATGAAGATGAACTGTAAGGAGCATCAGAAAGCACCATTTCCAACATTCACCATCTGTAGACATTACTAGCGTACAGCCGTACATGTCTCCCTTCGTTGCTACCCTAGGTGAAGGAGGACTGTAAGGAGCTGCGGAAAGCACCATTTCCAACATTCACCATCTGTAGACATAGTTAGCGTACAGCCGAACACGTCTCCCTTACTCTCTACCCTAGGTGAAGGAGAACAGTAAGGAGCTCAGAAGGCACCATTTCCAATATTCACCATCTGTAGACATAGTTAGCACACAGCTGTACATGTCTCCCTTACTTTCTACCCTCGGTTAAGGAGAACTGTAGGGAGCTGCAGAAAGTACCATTTCCTACATTCACCATCTTTAGACATAGTTAGCGCACACCTGACCTTGCCTCCCTTACTTTCTACGCTTGATGAAGAAGAACTGTAACTAGCCTCAGAATGCATCATTTCCAACATTCAACATCTGTAGACATAGTTAGCGTACAGCTGTACACGTCTCCCTTACTCTACACCCTAGGTGAAGCAGAACAGTAAGGAGCTCAGAAGGCACAATTTCCAATATTTACCATCTGTGGACATAGTTAGCTCACCAACTGTACATGTCTCCCTTACTTTCTACCCTCAGTGAAGGAGAACTGTAGGGAGCTGCAGAAAGCACCAATTCCGACATTCACCATCTATAGACATAGTTAGCTCACAACTGACCTTGCCTCCCTTACTTTCTACGCTTGATGGAGAAGAACTGTAAGGAGTCTCAGAAAGCACCGTTTCCAACATTCACCATCTGTAGACATAATTAGCGTACAGCACTACACGTCTCCATTACTCTCTACCTTAGGTGAAGGAGAACAGTAAGGAGCACAGAAGGCACCATTTCCAATATTCACCATCAGTAGACATAGTTAGTGCACAGCTGTACATGTCTCCCTTACTCTCTATCCTCAGTGAAGGAGAACTGTAGGGAGCTGCAGAAAGCGCCATTTCCCACATTCACCATCTGTAGACATAGTTAGCGCACACCTGACCTTACCTACCTTACTTTCTATGCATGATGAAGAAGAACTGTAAGGAGCCTCAGAAAGCCCATTTCCAACATTCACCATCTGTAGACATGATTAGCGTACAGCTGGACACGTCTCCCTTACTCTACACCCTAGGTGAAGGAGAACAGTAAGGAGCTCAAAAGGCACCATTTCCAATAATCACCATCTGTAGACATAGTTAGCACACAGCTGTACATGTCTCCCTTACTTTCTACCCTCGGTGAAGGAAAACTGTAGGGAGCCGCAGAAAGCAACATTTCCTACATTCACCATCTGTAAACAGAGTTAGCGCACAGCTGTACATGTCTCCCTTCCTTTCTACCCTAGGTGAAGGAGGACTGCAAGGAGCTGCGGAAAGCACCATTTCCAACATTCACCATCTGTAGACATAGTTAGCGCACATCTGACTATGTCTCCCTTACTTTCTACCCTTGATGAAGAAGACCTGGAAGGAGCTGCGGAAAGCACCATTTCCAACATTCTCCATCAATAGACATAGTTAGCGTGCAGCTGTGCACGTCTCCCTTACTCTCCACCCTAGGTGAAGGTGAACAGTAAGGAGCTCAGAGGGCACCATTTCCAATATTCACCATCTGTAGAAATAGTTAGCGCACAGCTGTACATGTCTCCCTTACTTTCTACCCTCGGTGAAGGAGAACTGTAGGGAGCTGCAGAAATCACCATTTCCTACATTCGCCATCTTTAGACATAGTTAGCGCACACCTGACCTTGGCTACCTTACTTTCTATACTTGATGAAGAAGAACTGTGAAGAGGCTCAGAAAGCACCATTTCCAACATTCACCATCTGTAGACATAGTTAGCGCACATCTGAGCGGGTGTCCCTTACAGTCTACCCTTGATGAAGAAGAACTGTAAGGAGCCTCAGAAAGCACCATTTCCAACATTCAGCATCTGTAGACATAGTTAGCGTACTGCTGTAAACGTCTCCCTTACTCACTACCCTAGGTGAAAGAGAACAGTGAGGTGATCAGAAGGCACCATTTCCAATATTCACCATCTGTGGACATAGTTTGCGTACAGCTGTACACGTCTCCCTTACTCACTACCATAGGTGAAAGAGAACAGTGAGGAGATCAGAAGGCACCATTTCCAATATTCACCGTCTGTAGACATAGTTAGCGCACACCTGACCATGCCTCACTTACTTCCTACGCTTGATAAAGAAGAACTGTAAGGAGCCTCAGAAAGCACCATTTCCTACATTCTCCAACTGTAGACATAGTTAGCGTACAGCTGGACACGTCCCCCTTACTTTCTACCCTCGGTGAAGGAGAACTGTAGGGAGCTGCAGTATTCACCATTTCCTACATTCGCCATCTTTAGACATATTTAGCGCACACCTGACCTTGCCTACCTTACTTTCTATACTTGATGAAGAAGAACTGTAAGAAGCCTCAGAAAGCACCATTTCCAACATTCAGCATCTGTAGACATAGTTAGCGTACGGCTGTACACGTCTCCCTTACTCACTACCCTAGGTGAAAGAGAACAGTGAGGAGCTCAGAAGGCACCATTTCCAATATTCACCATCTGTAGACATAATTAGCCGTCAGCTGTACATGTCTCCCATACTTTCTACCCTCGGTAAAGGAGAACTGTAGGGAGCTGCAGAAAGCACCATTTCCTACATTCACCATCTTTAGACATAGTTAGGGCACACCTGACCTTGCCTCCCTTACTTTCTACGCTTGATGAAGAATCACTGTAAGAAGCCTCAGAAAGCACCATTTCCAACATTCAGCATCTCTAGACATAGTTAGCGTACAGCTGTACACGTCTCCCTTACTCACTACCCTAGGTGAAAGAGAACAGTGAGGAGCTCAGAAGGCACCATTTCCAATATTCACCATCTGTAGACATAGTTAGCGCACACCTGACCATGCCTCACTTACTTCCTACGCTTGATGAAGAAGAACTGTAAGGAGCCTCAGAAAGCACCATTTCCTACATTCACCATCTGTAGACATAGTTAGCCTACAGTTGGACATGTCTCCCTTAGTCTCTACCCTAGGTGAAGGAGAACAGTAAGGAGCTCAGAAGGCACCATTTCCAATATTCACCATCTGTAGACATAGTTAGCGCACAGCTGTACATGTCTCCCTTACTTTCTACCCTCGGTGAAGGAGAACTGTAGGGAGCTGCAGAAAGCACCACTTCCTACATTCGCCATCTTTAGACATCTTTAGACATAGTTAGCGCACACCTGACCTTGACTACCTTACTTTCTACCCTTGATGAAGAAGAACTGTAAGGAGCCTCAGAAAGCACCATTTCCAACATTCACCATCTGTGGACATAGTTAGCGGACATCTGACCCTGTCTCCCTTACTTTCTACCGTTGATGAAGAAGAACTGTAAGGAGCCTCAGAAAGCACCATTTCCAACATTCACCATCTGTAGACACAGTTAGCGCACATCTGACCATGTCTCCCTTACTTTCTACCCTTGATGAAGAAGAACTGTAAGGAGCCTCAGAAAGCACCATTTCCAACATTCACCATCTGTAGACATAGTTAGCGCACATCTGACAATGTCTCCCTTTCTCTCTAACCTAGGTGAAGGAGAACAGTAAGGAGCTCAGAAGGCACCATTTCCAATATTCACCATCTGTAGACATAGCTAGCGCATAGCTGTACATGTCTCCCTGACTTTCTACCCTAGGTGAAGGAGAACAGTAGGGAGCTGCAGAAAGCATCATTTCCAACGTTCACCATCTGTAGACATAGTTAGCACACAACTGACAATGTCTCCCTTTCATTCTAACGTAGGTGAAGGAGAAAAGTAAGGAGCTCAGAAGGCACCATTTCCAATATTCACCAACTGTAGACATAGTTAGCGCACAGCTGTACATGTCTGCCTTCCTTTCTACCCTAGGTGAAGGAAGACTGTAAGGAGCTGCGGAAAGCACCATTTCCAACATTCACCATCTGTAGACGTTGATAGCGCACATCTGACCATGTCTCCCTTACTTTCTACCCTTGATCAAGACGAACTGTAAGGCACCTCAGAAAGAACCATTTCCAACATTCACCAACTGTAGACATAGTTAGCGCACAGCTGTACATGTCTCCCTTACTTTCTACCCTCGGTGAAGGAGAACTGTAGGGAGCTGCAGAAAGTACCATTTCCTACATTCACCATCTTTAGACATAGTTAGCGCACACCTGACCTTGCCTCCCATACTTTCTACGCTAGATGAAGAAGAACTAAAAGGAGCCTCAGAAAGCACCATTTGAAATATTCACTATCTGTAGACATAATTAGCGTACAACTGACCATGTCTCCCTTACTTTCTACCCTTGATGAAGAAGAACTGTAAGGAGCCTCAGAAAGCACCTTTTCCAACTTTCACCATCTGTAGACATGGTTAGCGTACAGCTGGACAAGTCTCCCTTACTCTACAACCTAGGTGAAAGAGAACAGTAAGGAGCTCAGAAGGCACCATTTCCAATATTTTCCATCTGTAGACATAGCTAGCGCATAGCTGTACATGTCGCCCTTACTTTCTATGCTAGGTGAAGGAGAACTGTAGGGAGCTGCAGAAAGCATCATTTCCTACATTCACTATCTTTAGACGTAGTTAATGCACACCTGACGTTGCCTCCCTTACTTTCTACGCTTGATGAAGAAGAACTGTAACGAGCCTCAGAAAGCACCAAATCCAACATACACCATCTGTAGACATTACTAGCGCACAGCTGTACATGTCTCCCTTCCTTTCTACCCTAGGTGGAGGAGTAATGTAAGGAGCTGCGGAGAGCACCATTTCCAACATTCACCAATTGTAGACACAGTTAGCGTACAGCTGTACACGTCTCAATTACTCTCTACCCTAGGTGAAGGAGAACAGTAAGGAGCTCAGAAGGCACCATTTCAAATATTCACCATCTGTAGACATAGTTAGCGCACAGCTGTAAATGTCTCCCTTACTTTCAACCATCGGTGAAGGAGAACTGTAGGGAGCTGCAGAAGGCACCATTTCCTACATTCAACATCTTTAGACATAGCTAGCGCAAACCTGACCTTGCCTCCCTTACTTTCTACGCTTGATGATGACGAACTAAAAGGAGCCTCAGAATGCACCATATCTAATATTCACCATCTGTAGACATTACTAGCGCACAGCTGCACATGTCTCCCTTCCTTTCTACCCTAGGTGAAGGAGGACTGTGAGGAGCTGCGGAAAGCACCATTTCCAACATTCACCATCTGTAGACATAGTTAGCGCACACCTGACCATGTCTCCCTTACTTTCTACGCTTGATGAAGAGTAACTGTAAGGTGCCTCAGAAACCACCATTTCCAACATTCACCATCTGTAGACATTACTAGCGCACAGCCATACATGTCTCCCTTCCTTTCTACCCTAGGTGGAGGAGGACTGTAAGGAGCTGCGGAAAGCACCATTTCCAACATTCACCATCTGTAGACATAGTTAGCGCACATCTGACCATTTCTCCCTTACTTTCTACCCTTGATGAAGAAGAACTGTAAGGAGGCTCAGAAAGCACCATTTCCAACTTTCACCATCTGTAGACACAGTTAGCGCACATCTGACAATGTCTCCCTTGCTCTCTAACCTAGGTGAAGGAGAACAGTAAGGAGCTCAGAAGGCACCATTTGCAATATTCACCATCTGTAGACATAGTTAGTGTACAGCTGTACACGTCTCCCTTACTCTACCCTAGGTGAAGGAGAACAGCAAGCAGCACAGAAGGCACCATTTCCAATATTCACCATCTATAGACATAGTTAGCGCATAGCTGTACATGTCTCCCTTACTTTCTACCCTCGGTGATGGAGAACTGTAGGGAGCTGCAGAAAGCACCATTTCCGACATTCGCCATCTTTAGACATAGTTTGCGCACACCTGACCTTGCCTACATTACTTTCTACCCTTGATGAAGAAGAACTGTAAGGAGCCTCAGAAAGCACCATTTCCAACATTAACCATCTGTAGACACAGTTAGCGCACATCTAACCATGTCTCCCTTACTTTCTACCCTTAATGAAGAAGAACTGTAAGAAGCCTCAGAAAGCACCATTTCCAACATTCACCATCTGTAGACATAGTTAGCGCACATCTGACAATGTCTCCCTTTCTCCCTAACATAGGTGAAGGAGAACAGAAAGGAGCTCAGAAGGCACCATTTCCAATTTTCACCATCTGTAGACATAGTTAGCGCACAGCTGAACATGTCTAATTTACTTTCTACCCTCGGTGATGGAGAACTGTAGGGAGCTGCAGAAAGCACCATTTCCTACATTCACCATCTGTAGACATAGTTAGCGCACATCTGACCATGTCTCATTTACTTTCTATCCTTGATGAAGAAGAACTGTAAGGAGCCTCAGAAAGCACCATTTCCAACATTCACCATCTGTAGACACAGTTAACGCACATCTGACCCTGTCTGCCTTACTTTCTACCCTTGATGAAGAAGAACTGTAAGGAGCCTCAGAAAGCACCATTTCCAACATTCACCGTCTGTAGACATAGTTAGCGTACAGCTGTGCACGTCTCCCTTACTCTCTACCCTAGGTGAAGGAAAACAGTAAGGAGCTCAAAAGGCACCATTTCCAATATTCACCATCTGTAGACATAATTAGCGCATAGCTGCACGTGTCTCCCTTACTTTCGACCCTCGGTGAAGGAGAAATGTAGGGAGCTGCAGAAAGCACCATGTCCTACATTCGCCATCTTTAGATATAGTTAGGGCACACCTGACCTTGCCTACCTTACTATCTACCCTTGATGAAGAAGAACTGTTAGGAGCCTCAGAAAGCACCATTTCCAACATTCACCATCTGTAGACACAGTTAGCGCACATCTGACCATGTCTCCCTTACTTTCTACCCTTGATGAAGAAGAACTGTAAGGAGCCTCAGAAAGACCGACATCCAACATTAACCATCTGTAGACACAGTTAGCGCACATCTGACCATGTCTCCCTTACTTTCTACCCTTAATGAAGAAGAACTGTAAGGAGCCTCAGAAAGCACCATTTCCAACATTCACCATCTGTAGACATAGTTAGCGCACATCTGACAATGTCTCCCTTTCTCCCTAACATAGGTGAAGGAGAACAGAAAGGAGCTCAGAAGGCACCATTTCCAATATTCACCATCTGTAGACATAGTTAGCGCACAGCTGAACATGTCTAATATACTTTCTACCCTCGGTGATGGAGAACTGTAGGGAGCTGCAGAAAGCACCATTTCCTACATTCACCATCTTTAGACATAGTTAGCGCACACCTGACCTTGCCTCCCTAACTTTCTACGCTTGATGAAGAAGAACTGTAAGGAGCCTCAGATAGCACCAATTCCAACATTCACCATCTGTAGACATTACTAGCGCACAGCTGTACATGTCCCCCTTCCTTTCTACCCTAGGTGGAGGAGGACTGTAAGGAACTGCGAAGAGCACCATTTCCAACATTCACCAACTGTAGACATAGTTAGCGTACAGCTGTACACGTCTCCCTTACTCTCTACCCTAGGTGAAGGAGAAGAGTAAGGAGCTCAGAAGGCACCATTTCCAATGTTCACCATCTGTAGACATAGTTAGCGCACAGAAGTACATGTCTCCCTTACATTCTACCCTCAGTGAAGGAGAACTGTAGGGAGCTGCAGAAAGCACCATTTCCTACATTCACCATCTTTAGACATAGCTAGCGCACACCTGACCTTGCCTCCCTTACTTTCTACGCTTGATGCAGAAGAACTAAAAGGATTCTCAGAAAGCACCATTCCAATATTCACCATCTGTAGACATTACTAGCGCACAGTTGCACATGTCTCCCTTCCTTTCTACCCTAGGTGAAGGAGGACTGTAAGGAGGTGTGGAACGCACATTTTCCAACTTTCACCATCTCTAGACATAGTTAGCGCACACCTGACCATGCCTCCCTTACGTTCTACGCTTGATGAAGAAGAACTGTAAGGAGCCACAGAAAGCACCATTTCCAACATTCACCATCTGTAGACATAGTTAGCGCACAGCTGTACACGTCTCCCTTACTTTCTACCCTCGGTGAAGGAGAACTGTAGGGAGCTGCAGAAAGCACCATTTTCTACATTCACCATCTTTAGACATAGATAGCGCACACCTGACCTTGCCTCCCTTACTTTCTACGCTTGATGAAGAATAACTGTAAGACGCCTCAGAAAGCACCATTTCCAACATTCACCATCTGTAGACATTACTAGCGCACAGCTGTACATGTCTCCCTTCCTTTCTACCCTAGGTGAAGGAGGACTGTAAGGAGCTGCGGAAAGCACCATTTCCAACATTCACCATCTGTAGACATAGTTAGCGCACATCTGACCATGTCTCGCTTACTTTCTACCCTTGATGAGGAAGAACTGTAAGGAGCCACAGAAAGCACCATTTCCAACATTCACCATCTGTAGACATAGTTAGCGCACAGCTGTACACGTCTCCCTTACTTTCTACCCTCGGTGACGGAGAACTGTAGGGAACTGCAGAAAGCACCATTTCCTACATTCACCATCTTTAGACATAGATAGCGCACACCTGACCTTGCCTCCCTTACATTCTACGCTTGATGAAGAATAACTGTATAGTGCCTCAGAAAGCACCATTCCCAACATTCACCATCTGTAGACATTACTAGCGCACAGCTGTACATGTCTCCCTTCCTTTCTACCCTAGGTGAAGGAGGACTGTAAGGAGCTGCGGAAAGCACCATTTCCAACATTCACCATCTGTAGACATAGTTAGCGCACATCTGACCATGTCTCCCTTACTTTCTACCCTTGATGAAGAAGAACTGTAAGGAGCATCAGAAAAAACCATTTCCAACATTCACCATCTGTAGACATAGTTAGCGCACATCTGATCATGTCTCCCTTACTTTCTACCCCTGATGACGAAGAACTGTGAGGAGCCTCAGAAAGCACCATTTCCAACATTCACCATCTGTAGACATAGTTAGCGCACATCTGACAATGTCTCCCTTTCTCTATAACCTAGGTGAAGGAGAACAGAAAGGAGCTCAGAAGGCACCATTTCCAATATTCACCATCTGTAGACATAGTTAGGGCACAGCTGAACATGTCTAATTTACTTTCTACCCTCGGTGATGGAGAACTGTAGGGAGCTGCAGAAAGCACCATTTCCTGCATTCACCATCTTTAGACATAGTTAGCGCACACCTGACCTTGCCTCCCTTACTTTCTACGCTAGAGGAAGAAGAACTGAAAGGAGCATCAGAAAGCACCATTTCAAACATTCGCCATCTGTAGACATAGTTAGTGTACAGCTGTACACGTCTCCCTTACTCTCTACCCTAGGTGAAGGAGAACATTAAGGAGCTCGCAAGGCACCATTCCCAAAATTCACCATCTGTAGACATAGTTAGCGAACAGCAGTACATGTCTCCCTTTCTTTCTACCCTCGGTGAAGGAGAACTGTAGGGATCTGCAGAAAGCACCATTTCCAACATTCACCGTCTTTAGACATGGTTAGCGCACACCTGGCCTTGCCTCCCTAACTTTCTACGCTTGATGAAGAATAACTGTAAGCTGCCTCAGAAAGCACCATTTCCAACATTCACCATCTGTAGACATTACTAGCGCACAGCTGTCCATGTCTCCCTTACTTTTTACCCTTGATGAAGGAGAACAGAAGGGAGCTGCAGAAAGCACCATTTCCTACTTTCGCCATCTTTAGACATAGTTAGCGCACACCTGTCCTTGCCTACCTTACTTTCTACCCTTGATGAAGAAGAACTGTAAGGAGCCTCAGAAAGCACCATTTCCAACATTCACCATCTGTAGACACAGTTAGCGCACATCTGACCCTGTCTCCCTTACTTTCTACCCTTGATGAAGAAGAACTGTAAGGAGCCTCAGAAAGCACCATTTCCAACATTCTCCGTCTGTAGACATAGTTAGCGTACAGCTGTGCACGTCTCCCTTACTCTCTACCGTAGGTGAAGGAGAACAGTAAAGAGCTCAAAAGGCACCATTTCCAATATTCACCATCTGTAGACATAGTTAGCGCACATCTGACAATGTCTCCCTTTCTCTCTAACCTAGGTGAAAGAGAACAGTAAGGAGGTTATAAGGCACCATTTCCAATATTCACCATCTGTGGACATAACTAGCGCATAGCTGTACATGTCTCCCTGACTTTCTACCCTTGGTGAAGGAGAACTGTAGGGAGCTGCAGAAACAATCATTTCCTACAATCACTATCTTTAGACATAGTTAAAGCACACCTGACCTTGCCTCCCTTACTTTCTACGCTTGAAGAAGAACTGTAAGGAGCCTCAGAAAGCAGCAATTCCAACACTCACCATCTGTAGACATTACTAGCGCACAGCTGTACATGTCTCCCTTCCTTTCTACCCTAGGTGGAGGAGGACTGTAAGGAGCTGCGGAGAGCACCATTTCCAACATTCACCAACTGTAGACATAGTTAGCGCACATCTGACCATGTCTCCCTTACTTTCTTCCCTTGATGAAGAGGAACTGTAAGGAGCCTCAGAAAGCACCATTTCCAGCATTCACCATCCGTAGACATAGTTAGCGCAGATCTGTCGATGTCTCGCTTACCTTCTACCCTTGATGAAGGAGAACTGTAGGGAGCTGCAGAAAGCACCATTTCCAACATTCACCATCTGTAGACACAGTTAGCGCACATCTGACCCTGTCTCCCTTACTTTCTACCCTTGATGAAGAAGAACTGTAAGGAGCCTCAGAAAGCACCATTTCCAACATTCACCATCTGTAGACACAGTTAGCGCACATCTGACCCTGTCTCCCTTACTTTCTACCCTTGATGAAGAAGAACTGTAAGGAGCCACAGAAAGCACCGATTCCAACATTCACCATCTGTAGACATTACTCGCGCACAGCTGCACATGTCTCCCTTCCTTTCTACCCTAGGTGGAGGAGGACTGTAAGGAGCTGCAGAGAGCACCATTTCCAACATTCACCAACTGTAGACATAGTTAGCGTACAGCTGTACACGTCTCCCTTACTCTCTACCCTAGGTGAAGGAGAAGAGTAAGGAGCTCAGAAGGCACCATTTCCAATGTTCACCATCTGTAGACACAGTTAGCGCACAGCTGTACATGTCTCCCTTACATTCTACCCTCGGTGAAGGAGAACTGTAGGGAGCTGCAGAAAGCACCATTTTCTACATTCACCATCTTTAGACATAGCTAGCGAACACCTGACCTTGCCTCCCTTACTTTCTACGCTTGATGAAGAAGAACTAATAGGAGCCTCAGAAAGCACCATTCCAATATTCACCATCTGTAGACATTACTAGCGCACAGCTGTACATGTCTCCCTTCCCTTCTACCCTACGTGAGGGAGGACTGTAAGGAGCTGCGGAAAGCACCATTTCCTACATTCACCATCTGTAGACATATTTAGCGCACATCTGACCATGTCTCCCTTACTTTTTACCCTTGATGAAGAAGAACTGTAAGGAGCCTCAGAAAGCACCATTTCCAACATTCACCATCTGTAGACATTACTAGCGCACAGCTGTACATGTCTCCCTTCCTTTCTACACTAGGTGAAGGAGGACTGAAAGGAGCTGAGGAAAGCACCATTTGCAACATTGACCATCTGTAGACATAGTTAGCGCACACCTGACCATGCCTCCCTTACGTTCTACGCTTGATGAAGAAGAACTGTAAGGAGCCACAGAAAGCACCATTTCCAACATTCACCATCTGTAGACATAGTTAGCGTACAGCTGGACAGGTCTCCCTTAATCTACAACCTAGGTGAAAGAGAACAGTAAGGAGCTCAGAAGCCACCATTTCCAATATTCACCATCTGTAGACATAGTTTGCGCACAGCTGTACACGTCTCCCTTACATTCTATCCTCGGTGAAGGAGAACTGTAGGGAACTGCAGAAAGCACCATTTCTTACATTCACCATCTTTAGACATAGATAGCGCACACCTGACCTTGCCTCCCTTACTTTCTACGCTTGATGAAGAATAACTGTAAGGTGCCTCAGAAAGCACCATTTCCAACATTCACCATCTGTAGACATTACTAGCGCACAGCCGTACATGTCTCCCTTCCTTTCTACCCTAGGTGAAGGAGGACTGTAAGGAGCTGCGGAAAGGACCATTTCCAACATTCACCATCTGTAGACGTAGTTAGCGCACAACTGACCATGTCTCCCTTACTTTCTACCCACGATGAAGAACTGTAAGGAGCCTCAGAAAGCACCATTTCCAACATTCACCATCTGTAGACATAGTTAGCGTACATCTGACCATGTCTCCCTTACTTTCTACCCCTGATGAAGAAGTACTGTAAGGAGCCTCAGAAAGCACCATTTCCAACATTCACCATCTGTAGACATAGTTAGCGCACATCTGACAATGTCTCCCTTTCTCTCTAACCTAGGTGAAGGAGAACAGAAAGGAGCTCAGAAAGCACCATTTCCAATATTCACTATCTGTAGACATAGTTAGCGGACATCTGACCCTGTCTCCCTTACTTTCTACCATTGATGAAGAAGAACTGTACGGAGGCTCAGAAAGCACCTTTTCCAACATTCACCATCTGTAGACATAGTTAGCATACAGCTGTGCACGTCTCCCCTTACTCTCTACCCTAGGTGAAGGAGAACAGTAAGGAGCTCAGAAGGCACCATTTCCAATATTCACCATCTGTAGACATAGTTAGCGCATAGCTGTAATTGTCTCCCTTACTTTCTACCCTCGGTGAAGGAGAACTGTAGGGAGCTGCAGAAAGCACCATTTCCTACATACGCCATCTTTAGACATAGTTAGCGCACACCTGACCTTGCCTACCTTACTTTCTATCCTTGATGAAGAAGAACTGTAAGGAACTTCAGAAAGCACCATTTCCAACATCACCATCTGTAGACACAGTTAACGCACATCTGACCATGTCTCCCTTACTTTCTACCCTTGATGAAGAAGAACTGTAAGGAGCCTCAGAAAGCACCATTTCCAACATTCACCATCTGGAGACATAGTTAGCGCACATATGTCCATGTTTCCCTTACTTTCTACCCTTGATGAAGAAGAACTGTAAGGAGCCTCAGAAAGCGCCAATTCCAACATTCACCATCTGTAGACATTACAAGCGCACAGCTGTACATGTCTCCCTTCCTTTCTACCCTAGGTGGAGGAGGACTGTAAGGAGCTGCGGAGAGCACCATTTCCAACATTCACCAACTGTAGACATAGTTAGCGTACAGCGGTACACGTCTCCCTTACTCTCTACCCTAGGCGAAGGAGAAGAGTAAGGAGCTCAGAAGGCACCATTTCCAATGTTCACCATCTGTAGACATAGTTAGCGCACAGCTGTACATGTCTCCCTTACATTCTACCCTCGGTGAAGGAGAACTGTAGGCAGCTGCAGAAAGCACCATTTCCTACATTCACCATCTTTAGACATAGCTAGCGCACACCTGACCTTGCCTCCCTTACGTTCTACGCTTGATGAGGAAGAACTGTAAGGAGCCACAGAAAGCACCATTTCCAACATTCACCATCTGTAGACATAGTTAGCGTACAGCTGGAAAGGTCTCCCTTACTTTCTACCGTCGGTGAAGGAGAACTGTAGGGAGCAGCAGAAAGCACCATTTCCTACATTCGCCATCTTTAGACATAGATAGCGCACACCTGACCTTGCCTCCCTTACTTTCTACGCCTGATGAAGAATAACTGTAAGATGCCTCAGAAAGCACCATTTCCAACATTCACCATCTGTAGACTTTACTAGCGCACAGCTGTACATGTCTCCCTTCCTTTCTACCCTAGGTGAAGGAGGACTGTAAGGAGCTGCGGAAAGCACCATTTCCAACATTCACCATCTGTAGACATAGTTAGCGCACATCTGACCATGTCTCCCTTACTTTCTACCCTTGATGAAGGAGAACAGTAGGGAGCTGCAGAAAGCACCATGTCCTACTTTCGCCATCTTTAGACATAGTTAGCGCACACCTGTCCTTGCCTACCTTACTTTCTACCCTTGATGAAGAAGAACTGTAAGGAGCCTCAGAAAGCACCATTTCCAACATTCACCATCTGTAGACACAGTTAGCGCACATCTGACCCTGTCTCCCTTACTTTCTACCCTTGATGAAGAAGAACTGTAAGGAGCCTCAGAAAGCACCATTTCCAACATTCTCCGTCTGTAGACATAGTTAGCGTGCAGCTGTGCACGTCTCCCTTACTCTCTACCGTAGGTGAAGGAGAACAGTAAGGAGCTCAAAAGGCACCATTTTCAATATTCACCATCTGTAGACATAATTAGCGCATAGCTGCACGTGTCTCCCTTACTTTCGACCCTCAGTGAAGGAGAACTGTAGGGAGCTGCAGAAAGCACCATTTCCTACATTCGCCATCTTTAGACAGTTAGCAGACACCTGACCTTGCCAACCTTACTTTCTACCCTTGATGAAGAAGAACTGTTAGGAGCCTCAGAAAGCACCATTTCCAACATTCACCATCTGTAGACACAGTTAGCGCACATCTGACCATGTCTCCCTTACTTTCTACCCTTGATGAAGAAGAACTGTAAGGAGCCTCAGAAAGACCCACTTCCAACATTAACCATCTGTAGACACAGTTAGCGCACATCTGACCATGTCTCCCTTACTTTCTACCCTTGATGAAGAAGAACTGTAAGGAGCCTCAGAAAACAACATTTCCAACATTCACCATCTGTAGACATAGTTAGCGCACATCTGATCATGTCTCCCTTACTTTCTACCCCTGATGAAGAAGAACTGTGAGGAGCCTCAGAAAGCACCATTTCCAACATTCACCATCTGTAGACATAGTTAGCGCACATCTGACAATGTCTCCCTTTCTCTATAACCTAGGTGAAGGAGATCAGAAAGGAGCTCAGAAGGCACCATTTCCAATATTCACCATCTTTAGACATAGTTAGCGCACACCTGACCTTGCCTCCCTTACTTTCTACGCTAGAGGAAGAAGAACTGAAAGGAGCATCAGAAAGCACCATTTCCAACATTCGCCATCTGTAGACATAGTTAGTGTACAGCTGTACACGTCTCCCTTACTCTCTACCCTAGGTGAAGGAGAACATTAAGGAGCTCACAAGGCACCATTCCCAAAATTCACCATCTGTAGACATAGTTAGCGAACAGCAGTACATGTCTCCCTTTCTTTCTACCCTCGGTGAAGGAGAACTGTAGGGATCTGCAGAAAGCACCATTTCCAACATTCACCGTCTTTAGACATAGTTAGCGCACACCTGGCCTTGCCTCCCTAACTTTCTACGCTTGATGAAGAATAACTGTAAGGTGCCTCAGAAAGCACCATTTCCAACATTCACCATCTGTAGACATTACTAGCGCACAGCTGTACATGTCTCCCTTCCTTTCTACCCTAGGTGATGGAGGACTGTAAGGAGCTGCGGAAAGCACCATTTCCAACATTCACCATCTGTAGACATAGTTAGCGCACATCTGACCATGTCTCCCTTACTTTCTTCCCTTGATGAAGAAGAACTGTAAGGAGCCTCAGAAAGCACCATTTCCAGCATTCACCATCTGTAGACATAGTTAGCGCAGATCTGTCCATGTCTCCCTTACTTTTTACCCTTGATGAAGGAGAACAGAAGGGAGCTGCAGAAAGCACCATTTCCTACTTTCGCCATCTTTAGACATAGTTAGCGCACACCTGTCCTTGCCTACCTTACTTTCTACCCTTGATGAAGAAGAACTGTAAGGAGCCTCAGAAAGCACCATTTCCAACATTCACCATCTGTAGACACAGTTAGCGCACATCTGACCCTGTCTCCCTTACTTTCTACCCTTGATGAAGGAGAACTGTAAGGAGCCTCAGAAAGCACCATTTCCAACATTCTCCGTCTGTAGACATAGTTAGCGTACAGCTGTGCACGTCTCCCTTACTCTCTACCGTAGGTGAAGGAGAACAGTAAGGATCTCAAAAGGCACCATTTCCAATATTCACCATCTGTAGACATAATTAGCGCATAGCTGCACGTGTCTCCCTTACTTTCGACCCTCGGTGAAGGAGAACTGTAGGGAGCTGCAGAAAGCACCATTTCCTACATTCGCAATCTTTAGACAGTTAGCGCACACCTAACCTTGCCAACCTTACTTTCTACCCTTGATGAAGAAGAACTGTTAGGAACCTCAGAAAGCACCATTTCCAACATTCACCATCTGTAGACACAGTTAGCGCACATCTGACCATGTCTCCCTTACTTTCTACCCTTGATGAAGAAGAACTGTAAGGAGCCTCAGAAAGACCCACTTCCAACATTAACCATCTGTAGACACAGTTAGCGCACATCTGACCATGTCTCCCTTACTTTCTACCCTTGATGAAGAAGAACTGTAAGGAGCCTCAGAAAGCACCATTTCCAACATTCACCATCTGTAGACATAGTTAGCGCACATCTGACAATGTCTCCCTTTCTCTCTAACCTAGGTGAAAGAGAACAGTAAGGAGCTTATAAGGCACCATTTCCAATATTCACCATCTGTAGACATAACTAGCGCATAGCTGTACATGTCTCCCTGACTTTCTACCCTTGGTGAAGGAGAACTGTAGGGAGCTGCAGAAAGAATCATTTCCTACAATCACTATCTTTAGACATAGTTAAAGCACACCTGACCTTGCCTCCCTTACTTTCTACGCTTGAAGAAGAACTGTAAGGAGCCTCAGAAAGCAGCAATTCCAACATTCACCATCTGTAGACATTACTAGCGCACAGCTGTACATGTCTCCCTTCCTTTCTACCCTAGGTGGAGGAGGACTGTAAGGAGCTGCGGAGAGCACCATTTCCAACATTCACCAACTGTAGACATAGTTAGCGCACATCTGACCATGTCTCCCTTACTTTCTTCCCTTGATGAAGAGGAACTGTAAGGAGCCTCAGAAAGCACCATTTCCAGCATTCACCATCCGTAGACATAGTTAGCACAGATCTGTCGATATCTCCCTTACCTTCTACCCTTGATGAAGGAGAACTGTAGGGAACTGCAGAAAGCACCATTTCCAACATTCACCATCTGTAGACACAGTTAGCGCACATCTGACCCTGTCTCCCTTACTTTCTACCCTTGATGAAGAAGAACTGTAAGGAGCCTCAGAAAGCACCATTTCCAACATTCACCATCTGTAGACACAGTTAGCGCACATCTGACCCTGTCTCCCTTACTTTCTACCCTTGATGAAGAAGAACTGTAAGGAGCCACAGAAAGCACCAATTCCAACATTCACCATCTGTAGACATTACTCGCGCACAGCTGTACATGTCTCCCTTCCTTTCTACCCTAGGTGGAGGAGGACTGTAAGGAGCTGCGGAAAGCACCATTTCCAACATTCACCAACTGTAGACATAGTTAGCGTACAGCTGTACACGTCTCCCTTACTCTCCACCCTAGGTGAAGGAGAAGAGTAAGGAGCTCAGAAGGCACCATTTCCAATGTTCACCATCTGTAGACACAGGTAGCGCAAAGCTGTACATGTCTCCCTTACATTCTACCCTCGGTGAAGGAGAACTGTAGGGAGCTGCAGAAAGCACCATTCTCTACATTCACCATCTTTAGACATAGCTAGCGCACACCTGACCTTGCCTCCCTTACTTTCTACGCTTGATGAAGAAGGACTAATAGGAGCCTCAGAAAGCACCATTCCAATATTCACCATCTGTAGACATTACTAGCGCACAGCTGTACATGTCTCCCTTCCCTTCTACCCTACGTGAGGGAGGACTGAAAGGAGCTGCGGAAAGCACCATTTCCTACATTCACCATCTGTAGACATAGTTAGCGCACATCTGACCATGTCTCCCTTACTTTTTACCCTTGATGAAGAAGAACTGTAAGGAGCCTCAGAAAGCACCATTTCCAACATTCACCATCTGTAGACATTACTAGCGCACAGCTGTACATGTCTCCCTTCCTTTCTACACTAGGTGAAGGAGGACTGTAAGGAGCTGAGGAAAGCACCATTTCCAACATTGACCATCTGTAGACATAGTTAGCGCACACCTGACCATGCCTCCCTTACGTTCTACGCTTGATGAAGAAGAACTGCAAGGAGCCACAGAAAGCACCATTTCCAACATTCACCATCTGTAGACATAGTTAGCGTACAGCTGGACAGGTCTCCCTTAATCTACAACCTAGGTGAAAGAGAACGGTAAGGAGCTCAGAAGCCACCATTTCCAATATTCACCATCTGTAGACATAGTTTGCGCACAGCTGTACACGTCTCCCTTACATTCTATCCTCGGTGAAGGAGAACTGTAGGGAGCTGCAGAAAGCACCATTTCTTACATTCACCATCTTTAGACATAGATAGCGCACACCTGACCTTGCCTCCCTTACTTTCTACGCTTGATGATGAATAACTGTAAGGTGCCTCAGAAAGCACCATTTCCAACATTCACCATCTGTAGACATTACTAGCGCACAGCCGTACATGTCTCCCTTCCTTTCTACCCTAGGTGAAGGAGGACTGTAAGGAGCTGCGGAAAGCACCATTTCCAACATTCACCATCTGTAGACATAGTTAGCGCACATCTGTCCATGTCTCCCTTACTTTCTACCCTTGATGAAGGAGAACTGTAGGGAGCTGCAGAAAGCACCATTTCCAACATTTACCATCTGTAGACATAGTTAGCGCACATCTGACCCTGTCTCCCTTACTTTCTACCCTTGATGAAGAAGAACTGTAAGGAGCCTCAGAAAGCACCATTTCCAACATTCACTGTCTGTAGACATAGTTAGCGTACAGCTGGACAGGTCTCCCTTACTCTACTACCTAGGTGAAAGAGAACAGTAAGGAGCTCAGAAGGCACCATTTCCCATATTCACCATCTGTAGACATAGTTAGCACACAGCTGTACACGTCTCCCTTACATTCTACCCTCGGTGAAGGAGAACTGTAGGGAGCTGCAGAAAGCACCATTTCCAACATTCACCATCTTTGGACATAGATAGCGCACACCTGACCTTGCCTCCCTTACTTTCTACGCTTGATGAAGAATAACTGTAAGGTGCCTCAGAAAGCACCATTTCCAACATTCACCATCTGTAGACATTACTAGCGCACAGCCGTACATGTCTCCCTTCCTTTCTACCCTAGGTGAAGGAGGACTGTAAGGAGCTGCGGAAAGCACCATTTCCAACATTCACCATCTGTAGACATAGTTAGCGCACATCTGACCATGTCTCCCTTACTTTCTACCCTCGATGAAGAACTGTAAGGAGCCTCAGAAAGCACCAGTATCAACATTCACCATCTGTAGACATAGTTAGCGCACATCTGACCATGTCTCCCTTACTTTCTACCCCTGATGAAGAAGAACTGTAAGGAGCCGCAGAAAGCACCATTTCTAACATTCACCATCTGTAGACATAGTTAGCGCACATCTGACAATGTCTCCCTTTCTCTCTAACCTAGGTGAAGGGAGAACAGAAAGGAGCTCAGAAGGCACCATTTCCAATATTCACTATCTGTAGACATAGTTAGCGCACAGCTGAACATGTCTCATTTACTTTCTGCACTCGGTGATGGAGAACTGTAGGGAGCTGCAGAAAGCACCATTTCCTACATTCACCATCTTTAGACATAGTTAGCGCACACCTGACCTTGCCTCCCTTACTTTCTACGCTACATGAAGAAGAACTGAAAGGAGCATCAGAAAGCACAATTTCCAACATTCGCCATCTGTAGACATAGTTAGTGTACAGCTGTACACGTATCCCTTACTCTCTACCCTAGGTGAAGGAGAACATTAAGGAGCGCACAAGGCACCATTTCCAAAATTCACCAACTGTAGACATAGTTAGCGAACAGCAGTACATGTCTCCCTTTCTTTCTACCCTCGGTGAAGGAGAACTGTAGGGATCTGCAGAAAGCACCATTTCATACATTCGCCATCTTTAGACATAGTTAGCGCACACATGACCTTGCCTCCCTTACTTTCTACGCTTGATGAAGAAGAACTGTAAGGAGCCTCAGAAAGCACCATTTCCAACATTCACCATCTGTAGACATTACTAGCGCACAGCTGCACGTGTCTCCCTTCCATTCTACCCTAGGTGATGGAGGACTGTAAGGAGTTTGGAAAGCACCATTTCCAAATTTCACCATCTCTAGACATAGTTAGCGCACACCTGACCATGCCTCCCTTACTTTCTACGCTTGATGAAGAAGAACTGTAAGGAGCCTCAGAAAGCACCATTTCCAATAATCACCATCTGTAGACACAGTTAGCGCACATCTGACCATGTCTCCTTTACTTTCTACCCTTGATGAAGAAGAACTGTAAGGAGCCTCAGAAAGCAACATTTCCAACATTCACCATCTGTAGACATAGTTAGCGGACATCTGACCATGTCTCCCTTTCTTTCTACCCTTGATGAAGAAGAACTGTAAGGAGCCTCAGAAAGCACCATTTCCAACATTCAGCATCTGGAGACATAGTTAGCGCACATCTGTCCATGTTTCCCTTACTTTCTACCCTTGATGAAGAAGAACTGTAAGGAGCCTCAGAAAGCACCTTTTCCAACATTCACCATCTGTAGACATAGTTAGCGCACATCTGTCCATGTCTCCCTTACTTTCTACCCTTGATGAAGAAGAATTGTAGGGAGCTGCAGAAAGCACCATTTCCCACATTCGCCATCTGTAGACATAGTTAGCGCACACCTGAACTTGCCTACCTTACTTTCTACGCTTGATGAAGAAGAACTGTAAGGAGCCTCAGAAAGCACCATTTCCAACATTCACCATCTGTAGACATAGTTAGCGCACATCTGACCATGTCTAACTTACTTTCTACCCCTGATGAAGAAGAACTGTAAGGAGCCTCAGAAAGCACCATTTCCAAGATTCACCATCTGTAGACATAGTTAGCGCACATCTGACAAAGTCTCCCTTTCTTTCTACCCTTGATGAAGAAGAACTGTAAGGAGCCTCAGAAAGCACCATTTCCAACATTCAGCATCTGGAGACATAGTTAGCGCACATCTGTCCATGTTTCCCTTACTTTCTACCCTTGATGAAGAAGAACTGTAAGGAGCCTCAGAAAGCACCTTTTCCAACATTCACCATCTGTAGACATAGTTAGCGGACATCTGACCATGTCTCCCTTTCTTTCTACCCTTGATGAAGAAGAACTGTAAGGAGCCTCAGAAAGCACCATTTCCAACATTCAGCATCTGGAGACATAGTTAGCGGACATCTGACCATGTCTCCCTTTCTTTCTACCCTTGATGAAGAAGAACTGTAAGGAGCCTCAGAAAGCACCATTTCCAACATTCAGCATCTGGAGACATAGTTAGCGCACATCTGTCCATGTTTCCCTTACTTTCTACCCTTGATGAAGAAGAACTGTAAGGAGCCTCAGAAAGCACCTTTTCCAACATTCACCATCTGTAGACATAGTTAGCGCACATCTGTCCATGTCTCCCTTACTTTCTACCCTTGATGAAGAAGAATTGTAGGGAGCTGCAGAAAGCACCATTTCCCACATTCGCCATCTGTAGACATAGTTAGCGCACACCTGAACTTGCCTACCTTACTTTCTACGCTTGATGAAGAAGAACTGTAAGGAGCCTCAGAAAGCACCATTTCCAACATTCAGCATCTGGAGACATAGTTAGCGCACATCTGACCATGTCTCCTTTACTTTCTACCCTTGATGAAGAAGAACTGTAAGGAGCCTCAGAAAGCAACATTTCCAACATTCACCATCTGTAGACATAGTTAGCGGACATCTGACCATGTCTCCCTTTCTTTCTACCCTTGATGAAGAAGAACTGTAAGGAGCCTCAGAAAGCACCATTTCCAACATTCAGCATCTGGAGACATAGTTAGCGCACATCTGTCCATGTTTCCCTTACTTTCTACCCTTGATGAAGAAGAACTGTAAGGAGCCTCAGAAAGCACCTTTTCCAACATTCACCATCTGTAGACATAGTTAGCGCACATCTGTCCATGTCTCCCTTACTTTCTACCCTTGATGAAGAAGAATTGTAGGGAGCTGCAGAAAGCACCATTTCATACATTCGCCATCTTTAGACATAGTTAGCGCACACCTGAACTTGCCTACCTTACTTTCTACGCTTGATGAAGAAGAACTGTAAGGAGCCTCAGAAAGCACCATTTCCAACATTCACCATCTGTAGACATTACTAGCGCACAGCTGCACGTGTCTCCCTTCCATTCTACCCTAGGTGATGGAGGACTGTAAGGAGTTTGGAAAGCACCATTTCCAAATTTCACCATCTCTAGACATAGTTAGCGCACACCTGACCATGCCTCCCTTACTTTCTACGCTTGATGAAGAAGAACTGTAAGGAGCCTCAGAAAGCACCATTTCCAATAATCACCATCTGTAGACACAGTTAGCGCACATCTGACCATGTCTCCCTTTCTTTCTACCCTTGATGAAGAAGAACTGTAAGGAGCCTCAGGAAGCACCATTTCCAACATTCAGCATCTGGAGACATAGTTAGCGCACATCTGTCCATGTTTCCCTTACTTTCTACCCTTGATGAAGAAGAATTGTAGGGAGCTGCAGAAAGCACCATTTCCCACATTCGCCATCTGTAGACATAGTTAGCGCACACCTGAACTTGCCTACCTTACTTTCTACGCTTGATGAAGAAGAACTGTAAGGAGCCTCAGAAAGCACCTTTTCCAACATTCAGCATCTGGAGACATAGTTAGCGCACATCTGACCATGTCTCCTTTACTTTCTACCCTTGATGAAGAAGAACTGTAAGGAGCCTCAGAAAGCAACATTTCCAACATTCACCATCTGTAGACATAGTTAGCGGACATCTGACCATGTCTCCCTTTCTTTCTACCCTTGATGAAGAAGAACTGTAAGGAGCCTCAGAAAGCACCATTTCCAACATTCAGCATCTGGAGACATAGTTAGCGCACATCTGTCCATGTTTCCCTTACTTTCTACCCTTGATGAAGAAGAACTGTAAGGAGCCTCAGAAAGCACCTTTTCCAACATTCACCATCTGTAGACATAGTTAGCGCACATCTGTCCATGTCTCCCTTACTTTCTACCCTTGATGAAGAAGAATTGTAGGGAGCTGCAGAAAGCACCATTTCATACATTCGCCATCTTTAGACATAGTTAGCGCACACCTGAACTTGCCTACCTTACTTTCTACGCTTGATGAAGAAGAACTGTAAGGAGCCTCAGAAAGCACCATTTCCAACATTCACCATCTGTAGACATTACTAGCGCACAGCTGCACGTGTCTCCCTTCCATTCTACCCTAGGTGATGGAGGACTGTAAGGAGTTTGGAAAGCACCATTTCCAAATTTCACCATCTCTAGACATAGTTAGCGCACACCTGACCATGCCTCCCTTACTTTCTACGCTTGATGAAGAAGAACTGTAAGGAGCCTCAGAAAGCACCATTTCCAATAATCACCATCTGTAGACACAGTTAGCGCACATCTGACCATGTCTCCTTTACTTTCTACCCTTGATGAAGAAGAACTGTAAGGAGCCTCAGAAAGCAACATTTCCAACATTCACCATCTGTAGACATAGTTAGCGGACATCTGACCATGTCTCCCTTTCTTTCTACCCTTGATGAAGAAGAACTGTAAGGAGCCTCAGAAAGCACCATTTCCAACATTCAGCATCTGGAGACATAGTTAGCGCACATCTGTCCATGTTTCCCTTACTTTCTACCCTTGATGAAGAAGAACTGTAAGGAGCCTCAGAAAGCACCTTTTCCAACATTCACCATCTGTAGACATAGTTAGCGCACATCTGTCCATGTCTCCCTTACTTTCTACCCTTGATGAAGAAGAATTGTAGGGAGCTGCAGAAAGCACCATTTCCCACATTCGCCATCTGTAGACATAGTTAGCGCACACCTGAACTTGCCTACCTTACTTTCTACGCTTGATGAAGAAGAACTGTAAGGAGCCTCAGAAAGCACCATTTCCAACATTCACCATCTGTAGACATAGTTAGCGCACATCTGTCCATGTCTCCCTTACTTTCTACCCTTGATGAAGAAGAATTGTAGGGAGCTGCAGAAAGCACCATTTCCCACATTCGCCATCTGTAGACATAGTTAGCGCACACCTGAACTTGCCTACCTTACTTTCTACGCTTGATGAAGAAGAACTGTAAGGAGCCTCAGAAAGCACCATTTCCAACATTCACCATCTGTAGACACAGTTAGCGCACATCTGACCATGTCTAACTTACTTTCTACCCCTGATGAAGAAGAACTGTAAGGAGCCTCAGAAAGCACCATTTCCAAGATTCACCATCTGTAGACATAGTTAGCGCACATCTGACAAAGTCTCCCTTTCTCTCTAACCTAGGTGAAGGAGAACAGTAAGGAGCTGAGAAGGCACCATTTCCAATATTCACCACCTGTAGACATAGTTAGCGCACAGCTGGACATGTCTCCCTTCCTTTCTACCCTCGGTGAAGGAGAACTGTAGGGAGCTGCAGAAAGCACCATTTCCTACATTTACCATCTGCAGACATAGTTAGCACACAGCTGAACATGTCTCATTTTCTTTCTACCCTCGGTGAGGGAGAACTGTAGGGATCTGCAGAAAGCACCATTTCCTACATTCACCGTCTTTAGACATAGTTAGCGCACACCTGACCTTGCCTCCCTAACTTTCTACGCTTGATGAAGAAGACCTGTAAGGAGCCTCAGAAAGCACCATTTCCAACATTCACCATCTGTAGACATTACTAGCGCACAGCTGTACATGTCTCCCTTCCCTTCTACCCTACGTCAGGGAGGACTGTAAGGAGCTGCGGAAAGCACCATTTCCTACATTCACTATCTGTAGACATAGTTAGCACACATCTGACCATGTCTCCCTCACTTTCTACCCTTGATGAAGAAGAACTGTAAGGAGCCTCAGAAAGCACCATATCCAACATTCACTATCTGTAGACATAGTTAGCGCACATCTTTCCATGTCTCCCTTACTTTCTACCCTTGATAAAGAAGAACTGTAAGGAGCCGCAGAAAGCACCATTTCCTACATTCGCCATCTTTAGACATAGTTAGCGCACACCTGACCTTGCCTCCCTTACTTTCTACGCTTGATGAAGAAGAACTGTAAGGAGCCTCAGAAAGCACCATTTCCAACATTCACCATCTGTAGACATTACTAGCGCACAGCTGCACGTGTCTCCCTTCCATTCTACCCTAGGTGATGGAGGACTGTAAGGAGTTTGGAAAGCACCATTTCCAAATTTCACCATCTCTAGACGTAGTTAGCGCACACCTGACCATGCCTCCCTTACTTTCTACGCTTGATGAAGAAAAACTGTAAGGAGCCTCAGAAAGCACCATTTCCAACATTTACCATCTGTAGACATAGTTAGCGCACATCTGACAATGTCTCCCTTTCTCTCTAACCTAGGTGAAGGAGAACAGTAAGGAGCTCAGAAGGCACCATTTTCAATATTCACCATCTGTAGACATAGTTAACGCACAGCTGTACATGTCTCCCTTACTTTCTACCCTCGGTGAAGGAGAACTGTAGGGAGATGCAGAAAGCACCATTTCCTACATTCACCATTTTTAGACATAGTTATCGCACACCAGACCTTGCCTCCCTTACTTTCTACGCTAGATGAAGAAGAACTAAAAGGAGCCTCAGAAAGCACCATTTCCAATATTCACCATCTGTAGACATAGTTAGCGCACATCTGACAATGTCTCCCTTTCTCTCTAACCTAGGTGAAGGAGAACAGTAAGGAGCTCAGAAGGCACCATTTCCAATATTCACCATCTGTAGACATAGTGTACAGCTGTACACGTCTCCCTTACTCTACCCTAGGTGAAGGAGCTCAGAATGCACCATTTCCAATATTCACCATCTATAGACATAGTTAGCGCACATCTGTCCATGTCTCCCTTACTTTCTACCCTTGATGAAGAAGAACTGTAAGGAGCCTCAGAAAGCACCATTTCCAATAATCACCATCTGTAGACACAGTTAGCGCACATCTGACCATGTCTCCTTTACTTTCTACCCTTGATGAAGAAGAACTGTAAGGAGCCTCAGAAAGCAACATTTCCAACATTCACCATCTGTAGACATAGTTAGCGGACATCTGACCATGTCTCCCTTTCTTTCTACCCTTGATGAAGAAGAACTGTAAGGAGCCTCAGGAAGCACAATTTCCAACATTCACCATCTGGAGACATAGTTAGCGCACATCTGTCCATGTTTCCCTTACTTTCTACCCTTGATGAAGAAGAACTGTAAGGAGCCTCAGAAAGCACCTTTTCCAACATTCACCATCTGTAGACATAGTTAGCGCACATCTGTCCATGTCTCCCTTACTTTCTACCCTTGATGAAGAAGAATTGTAGGGAGCTGCAGAAAGCACCATTTCCTACATTCGCCATCTGTAGACAAAGTTAGCGCACACCTGAACTTGCCTACCTTACTTTCTACGCTTGATGAAGAAGAACTGTAAGGAGCCTCAGAAAGCACCATTTCCAAGATTCACCATCTGTAGACATAGTTAGCGCACATCTGACAAAGTCTCCCTTTCTCTCTAACCTAGGTGAAGGAGAACAGTAAGGAGCTGAGAAGGCACCATTTCCAATATTCACCACCTGTAGACATAGTTAGCGCACAGCTGGACATGTCTCCCTTCCTTTCTACCCTCGGTGAAGGAGAATTGTAGGGTGCTGCAGAAAGCACCATTTCCTACATTCACCATCTGTAGACATAGTTAGCGCACAGCTGAACATGTCTCATTTTCTTTCTACCCTCGGTGAAGGAGAACTGTAGGGATCTGCAGAAAGCACCATTTCCTACATTCACCGTCTTTAGACATAGTTAGCGCACACCTGACCTTGCCTCCCTAACTTTCTACGCTTGATGAAGAAGACCTGTAAGGAGCCTCAGAAATCACCATTTCCAACATTCACCATCTGTAGACATTACTAGCGCACAGCTGTACATGTCTCCCTTCGCTTCTACCCTACGTCAGGGAGGACTGTAAGGAGCTGCGGAAAGCACCATTTCCTACATTTACTATCTGTAGACATAGTTAGCGCACATCTGACCATGTCTCCCTTACTTTCTACCCTTGATGAATAAGAACTGTAAGGAGCCTCAGAAAGCCTCATTCCCAACATTCACCATCTGTAGACATAGTTAGCGCACATCTGCCCATGTCTGCCTCACTTTCTACCCTTGATGAAGAAGAACTGTAAGGAGCCTCAGAAAGCACCATATCCAACATTCACCATCTGTAGACATAGTTAGCGCACATCTTTCCATGTCTCCCTTACTTTCTACCCTTGATAAAGAAGAACTGTAAGGAGCCGCAGAAAGCACCATTTCCTACATTCGCCATCTTTAGACATAGTTAGCGCACAGCAGACCTTGCCTACCTTACTTTCTACGCTTGATGAAGAAGAACCGTAAGGAGCCTCAGAAAGCACCATTTCCTACATTCACCATCTGTAGACATTACTAGCGCACAGCTGTGCACATCTCCCTTACTCTCTACCCTAGGTGAAGGAGAACAGTAAGGAGCTCAGAAGGCACCATTTCCATCATTCACCATCTGTAGACATAGTTAGCGCACATCTGACAATGTCTCCCTTTCTCTCTAACCTAGGTGAAGCAGAACAGTAAGGAGCTAAGAAGGCACCATTTCCAATATTCACCATCTGTAGACATAGATAGCGCACAGCCGTACATGTCTTCCTTCCTATCTACCCTAGGTGAAGGAGGACTGTAAGGAGCTGCGGAAAGCACCATTTCCAACATTCACCATCTGTAGACATAGTTAGCGCACATCTGACCATGTCTCCCTTACTTTCTTCCCTTGATGAAGAAGAACTATAAGGAGCCTCAGAAAGCATCATTTCCAACATTCACCATCAGTAGACATAGTTAGCGCACATCTCACAATGTCTCCCTTTCTCTCTAACCTAGGTGAAGGAGAACAGAAAGGAGCTCAGAAGGCACCATTTCCAATATTCACCATCTGTAGACATAGTTAGCGCACAGCTGTATATGTCTCCCATACTTTCTACCCACGATGAAGGAGAACTGTAGGGAGCTGCAGAAAGCACCTTTTCCTACATTCACCATCTTTAGACATAGTTAGCACACACCTGACCTTGCCTCCCTTACTTTCTACGCTAGATGAAGATGAACTAAAAGGAGCCTCAGAAAGCACCATTACCAACATTAGCCATCTGTAGACATAGTTAGTGTACAGCTGTACACGTCTCCCTTACCCTCTACCCTTGGTGAAGGAGAACATTAAGGAGCTAAGATCTCACCATTTCCAATATTCACCATCTGTAAACATAGTTATCGAACAGCAGTACATGTCTCCCTTACTTTCTTCCCTCGGTGAAGGAGAACTGTAGAGATCTGCAGAAAGCACCATTTCCTACATTCACCATCTTTAGACATAGTTAGCGCACACCTGACCTTGCCTCCCTTACTTTCTACGCTTGATGAAGAAGAACTGTAAGGAGCCTCAGAAAGCACCATTTCCAACATTCACCATCTGTAGACATTACTAGCGCACAGCTGCACATGTCTCCCTTCCTTTCCACCCTAGGTGAAGGAGGACTGTAATTAGCTGCGGAAAGCACCATTACAACTTTCACCATCTCTAGACACCGTTAGCGCACACCTGACAATGCCTCCCTTACTATCTACGCTTGATGAAGAAGAACTGTAAGGAGCCTCAGAAAGCACCATTTCCAACATTCACCATCTGTAGACATAGTTGTCGTACAGCTGGACACGTCTCCCTTACTCTCTACCCTAGGTGAAGGACAACAGTAAGGAGCTTAGAAGGCACCATTTCCAATATTCACCATCTGTAGAAATAGTTAGCGCACAGCTGTACATGTCTCCCTTACATTCTACTCTCGGTGAAGGAGAACTGTAGGGAGCTGCAGAAAGCACCATTTCCTACATTCACCATCTTTAGACATAGCTAGCGCACACCTGACCTTGCCTCCTTTACTTTCTACGCTTGATGAAGAAGAACTAAAAGGAGCCTCAGAAAGCACCATTTCCAACATTCACCATCTGTAGACATTACTAGCGCACAGCTGCACATGTCTCCCTTCCTTTCCACCCTAGGTGAAGGAGGACTGTAATTAGCTGCGGAAAGCACCATTACAACTTTCACCATCTGTAGACACCGTTAGCGCACACCTGACAATGCCTGCCTTACTATCTACGCTTGATGAAGAGGACCTGGAATGAGCCTCAGAAAGACCCATTTCCAACATTCACCATCTGTAGACACAGTTAGCGCATATCTGAAAATGTCTCCCTATCTCTCTAACCTAGGTGAAGGACAACTGTAAGGAGCTCAGAAGGCACCATTTCCAATATTCACCATCTGTAGACATAGTTAGCGCAAAGCTGAACATGTCTCATTTACTTTCTACCCTCGGTGAAGGAGAACTATAGGGAGCTGCAGAAAGCACCATTTCCTACATTCACCATCTTTAGACATAGTTAGCGCACACGTGACCTTGCCTCCCTTACTGTCTACGCTAGATGAAGAAGAACTGAAAGGAGCTTCAGAAAGCACCATTTCCAACATTCGCCATCTGTAGACATAGTTGGTGTACAGCTGTACACGTCTCCCTTACTCTCTACCCTAGGTGAAGGAGAACATTAAGGAGCTCATCAGGCACCATTTCCAAAATGCACCATCTGTAGACATAGTTAGCGAACAGCAGTACATGTCTCCCTTTCTTTCTACCCTCGGTGAAGGAGAACTGTAGTGATCTTCAGAAAGCACCATTTCCTACATTCACCGTCTTTAGACATAGTTAGCGCACACCTGACCTTGCCTCCCTAACTTTCTACGCTTGATGAAGAAGAACCGTTAGGAGCCTCAGAAAGCACCATTTCCAACATTCACCATCTGTAGACATCACTAGCGCAGAGCTGTACATGTCTCCCTTCCTTTCTACCCTAGGTGAAGGAGGACTGTAAGGAGCTGCAGAAAGCACCATTTCCAACATTCACCATCCGTAGACATAGTTGGCGCACATCTGACCATATCTCCCTCTCTCTCTACCCTTGATGAACAAGAACTGTAAGGAGCCTCAGAAAGCACCATTTCCAACATTCACCATCTGTAGACATAGTTAGCGGACATCTGACCGTGTCTCCCTTACTTTCTAGCCTTGAAGAAGAAGAACTGTACGGCACCTCAGAAAGCACCTTTTCCAACATTCACCATCTGTAGACATAGTTAGCGTACAGCTGCGCACGTCTCCCTTACTCTCCACCCTAGTTGAAGGAGAACAGTAAGGAGCTCAGAAGGCACCATTTCCAATATTCACCATCTGTAGACATAGATAGCGCACAGCCGTACATGTCATCCTTCCTTTCTACCCTAGGTGACGGAGGACTGTAAGGAGCTGCGGAAAGCACCATTTCCAACATTCACCATCTGTAGACATAGTTAGCGCACATCTGACCATGTCTCCCTTACTTTCTTCCCTTGATGAAGAAGAACTAAAAGGAGCCTCAGAAAGCACCTTTTCCAACATTTACCATCTGTAGACATAGTTAGCGCACATCTGACAATGTCTCCCTTTCTCTCTAACCTAGGTGAAGGAGAACAGTAAGGAGCTCAGAAGGCACCATTTCCAATATTCACCATCTGTAGACATAGTTAGTGCACAGCTCTATATGTCTCCCTTACTTTCTACCCTCGGTGAAGGAGATCTGTAGGGAGCTGCAGAAAGCACCTTTTCTTACATTCACCATCTTTAGACATAGTTAGCACACACCAGACCTTGCCTCCCTTACTTTCTACGCTAGATGAAGAAGAACTAAATGGAGCCTTAGAAAGCACCATTTCCAACATTCGCCATCTGCTGACATAGTTAGTGTACAGCTGTACACGTCTCCCTAACTCTCTAAACTTGGTGAAGGAGAACATTAAGGAGCTCAGAAATCACCATTTCCAATATTCACCACCTGTAGACATAGTTAGCGGACTGCAGTACATGTCTCCCTTACGTTCTACCCTCGGTGAAGGAGAACTGTAGAGATATGCAGAAAGCACCATTTCCTACATTCACCATCTTTAGACGTAGTTAGCGCACACCTGACCTTGCCTCCCTTACTTTCTACGCTTGATGAAGAAGAACTGTAAGCAGCCTCAGAAAGCACCATTTCCAACATTCACCGTCTGTAGACACTACTAGCGCACAGCTGCACATGTCTCCCTTCCATTCTACCCTAGGTGAAGGAGGACTGTAAGGTGTTTGGAAATCTCCATTTCCAACATTCACCATCTGTAGACATAGTTAGCGCACATCTGACCATGTCTCTCTTACTTTCTTCCCTTGATGAAGAAGAACTATAAGGAGCCTCAGACAGCACCATTTCCAACATTCACCATCTGTAGACATAGTTAGTGTACAGCTGGACACGTCTCCCTTACACTACAACCTAGGTGAAAGAGAACAGTAAGAAGCTCAGAAGGCACCATTTCCAATATTCACCATCTGTAGACATAGTTAGCGCACAGCTGTACACGTCTCCCTTACTTTCTACCCTCGGTGAAGGAGAACTATAGGGAACTGCAGAAAGCACCATTTCCGACATTCACCATCTTTAGACATAGTTAGTGCACACCCGACCTTGCCTCCCTTGCTTTCTACGCTTGATGAAGAGGAACTGTAAGGAGCCTCAGAAAGCACCATTTCCAACATTCACCATCTGTAGACATAGTTAGCGGACATCTGACCCTGTCTTCCTTACTTTCTACCCTTGATGATGATGAACTGTAAGGAGCCTCAGAAAGCACCATTTCCAACATTCACCATCTGTAGACATAGTTAGCGCACTCCTGACCTTGCCTCCCTAACTTTCTAAGCTTGATGAAGAAGAACTGCAAGGATCTTCAAAAAGCACCATTTCCAACATTCACCATCTGTAGACATTACTAGCGCACAGCTGTACATGTCTCCCTTCCCTTCTACCTTACGTGAGGGAGGACTGTAAGGAGTTCCGGAAAGCACCATTTCCTACATTCACCATCTGTAGACATAGTTAGCGCACATCTGACCATGTCTCCCTTACTTTCTACCATTGATGAAGAACAACTGTAAGGAGCCACAGAAAGCACCATTTCCAACATTCACCATCTGTAGACATAGTTAGCGGACATCTGACCGTGTCTCCCTTACTTTCTACCCTTGATGAAGAAGAACTGTAAAAAGCCTCAGAAAGCACCATTTCCAACATTCACCATCTGTAGACATAGTTAGCGCACATCTGTCCATGTCTCCCTTACTTTCTACCCTTCATGAAGAAGAACTGTAAGGAGCCACAGAATGCACCATTTCCAACATTCACCATCTGTAGACATAGTTAGCGCACATCTGACCATGTCTCCCTTACTTTCTACCATTGATGAAGAACAACTGTAAGGAGCCGCAGAAAGCACCATATCCAACATTCACCATCTGTAGACATAGTTAGCGCACACCTGACCTTGCCTACCTTACTTACTACGCTTGATGAAGAAGAACCGTTAGGAGCCTCAGAAAGCACCATTTCCAACATTCACCATCTGTAGACATCACTAGCGCACAGCTGTACATGTCTCCCTTCCTTTCTACCCTAGGTGAAGGAGGACTGTAAGGAGCTGCAGAAAGCACCATTTCCAACATTCACCATCCGTAGACATAGTTGGCGCACATCTGTCCATGTCCCCTCTCTCTCTACCCTTGATGAAGAAGAACTGTAAGGAGCCACAGAATGCACCATTTCCAACATTCACCATCTGTAGACATAGTTAGCGGACATCTGACTGTGTCTCCCTTACTTCTAGCCTTGAAGAAGAAGAACTGTACGGAGCCTCAGAAAGCACCTTTTCCAACATTCACCATCTGTAGACATAGTTAGCGTACAGCTGCGCACGTCTCCCTTACTCTCCACCCTAGGTGAAGGAGAACAGTAAGGAGCTCAGAAGGCACCATTTCCAATATTCACCATCTGTAGACATAGATAGCGCACAGTCGTACATGTCTTCCTCCCTTTCTACGCTAGGTGACGGAGGACTGTAAGGAGCTCCTGAAAGCACCATTTCCAACATTGACCATCTGTAGACATAGTTAGCGCACATCTGACCATGTCTCCCTTACTTTCTTCCCTTGATGAAGAAGAACTATAAGGAGCCTCAGAAAGCACCATTTCCAACATTTACCATCTGTAGACATAGTTAGCGCACGTCAGACAATGTCTCCCTTTCTCTCTAACCTAGGTGAAGGAGAACAGTAAGGAGCTCAGAAGGCACCATTTCCAATATTCACCATCTGTAGACATAGCTAGTGTACAGCTGTAGACGTCTCCCTTACTCTACCCTAGGTGAAGGAGAACAGTAAGGAGCTCAGAAGACACCATTCCCAATATTCACCATCTGTATACATAGTTGTCGTACAGCTGGACACGTCTCCCTTACACTACAACCTAGGTGAAAGAGATCAGTAAGAAGCTCAGAAGGCACCATTTCCAATATTCACCATCTGTAGACATAGTTAGCGCACAGCTGTACACGTCTCCCTTACTTTCTACCCTCGGTGAAGGAGAACTATAGGGAACTGCAGAAACCACCATTTCCGACATTTACCATCTTTAGACATAGTTAGTGCACACCCGACCTTGCCTCCCTTACTTTCTACGCTTGATGAAGAAGAACTGTAAGGAGCCTCAGAAAGCACCATTTCCAACATTCACCATCTGTAGACATTACTAGCGCACAGCTGTACATGTCTCCCTTCGCTTCTACCCTACGTCAGGGAGGACTGTAAGGAGCTGCGGAAAGCACCATTTCCTACATTCACTATCTGTAGACATAGTTAGCGCACATCTGACCATGTCTCCCTTACTTTCTACCCTTGATGAATAAGAACTGTAAGGAGCCTCAGAAAGCACCATTTCCAACATTCACCATCTGTAGACATAGTTAGCGCACATCTGCCCATGTCTCCCTCACTTTCTACCCTTGATGAAGAAGAACTGTAAGGAGCCTCAGAAAGCACCATATCCAACATTCACCATCTGTAGACATAGTTAGCGCACATCTTTCCATGTCTCCCTTACTTTCTACCCTTGATAAAGAAGAACTGTAAGGAGCCGCAGAAAGCACCATTTCCTACATTCGCCATCTTTAGACATAGTTAGCGCACAGCTGACCTTGCCTACCTTACTTTCTACGCTTGATGAAGAAGAACCGTAAGGAGCCTCAGAAAGCACCATTTCCTACATTCACCATCTGTAGACATTACTAGCGCACAGCTGTGCACATCTCCCTTACTCTCTACCCTAGGTGAAGAAGAACAGTAAGGAGCTCAGAAGGCACCATTTCCAACATTCACCATCTGTAGACATAGTTAGCGCACATCTGACAATGTCTCCCTTTCTCTCTAACCTAGGTGAAGGAGAACAGTAAGGAGCTAAGAAGGCACCATTTCCAATATTCACCATCTGTAGACATAGATAGCGCACAGCCGTACATGTCTTCCTTCCTATCTACCCTAGGTGAAGGAGGACTGTAAGGAGCTGCGGAAAGCACCATTTCCAACATTCACCATCTGTAGACATAGTTAGCGCACATCTCACAATGTCTCCCTTTCTCTCTAACCTAGGTGAAGGAGAACAGGAAGGAGCTCAGAAGGCACCATTTCCAATATTCACCATCTGTAGACATAGTTAGCGCACAGCTGTATATGTCTCCCATACTTTCTACCCACGATGAAGGAGAACTGTAGGGAGCTGCAGAAAGCACCTTTTCCTACATTCACCATCTTTAGACATAGTTAGCACACACCTGACCTTGCCTCCCTTACTTTCTACGCTAGATGAAGATGAACTAAAAGGAGCCTCAGAAAGCACCATTTCCAACATTAGCCATCTGTAGACATAGTTAGTGTACAGCTGTACACGTCTCCCTTACCCTCTACCCTTGGTGAAGGAGAACATTAAGGAGCTAAGAACTCACCATTTCCAATATTCACCATCTGTAAACATAGTTAGCGAACAGCAGTACATGTCTCCCTTACTTTCTTCCCTCGGTGAAGGAGAACTGTAGAGATCTGCAGAAAGCACCATTTCCTACATTCACCATCTTTAGACATAGTTAGCGCACACCTGACCTTGCCTCCCTTACTTTCTACGCTTGATGAAGAAGAACTGTAAGGAGCCTCAGAAAGCACCATTTCCAACATTCACCATCTGTAGACATTACTATCGCGCAGCTGCACATGTCTCCCTTCCTTTCCACCGTAGGTGAAGGAGGACTGTAATTAGCTGCGGAAAGCACCATTACAACTTTCACCATCTCTAGACACCGTTAGCGCACACCTGACAATGCCTCCCTTACTATCTACGCTTGATGATGAAGAACTGTAAGGAGCCTCAGAAAGCACCATTTCCAACATTCACCATCTGTAGACATAGTTGTCGTACAGCTGGACACGTCTCCCTCACTCTCTACCCTAGGTGAAGGACAACAGTAAGGAGCTTAGAAGGCACCATTTCCAATATTCACCATCTGTAGAAATAGTTAGCGCACAGCTGTACATGTCTCCCTTACATTCTACCCTCGGTGGAGGAGAACTGTAGGGAGCTGCAGAAAGCACCATTTCCTACATTCACCATCTTTAGACATAGCTAGCGCACACCTGACCTTGCCTCCTTTACTTTCTACGCTTGATGAAGAAGAACTAAAAGGAGCCTCCGAAAGCACCATTCCCAACATTCACCATCTGTAGACATTACTAGCGCACAGCTGCACATGTCTACCTTCCTTTCCACCCTAGGTGAAGGAGGACTGTAATTAGCTGCGGAAAGCACCATTACAACTTTCACCATCTGTAGACACCGTTAGCGCACACCTGACAATGCCTCCCTTACTATCTACGCTTGATGAAGAGGACCTGGAAGGAGCCTCAGAAAGACCCATTTCCAACATTCACCATCTGTAGACACAGTTAGCGCATATCTGACAATGTCTCCCTATCTCTCTAACCTAGGTGAAGGACAACTGTAAGGAGCACAGAAGGCACCATTTCCAATATTCACCATCTGTAGACATAGTTAGCGCAAAGCTGAACATGTCTCATTTACTTTCTACCCTCGGTGAAGGAGAACTATAGGGAGCTGCAGAAAGCACCATTTCCTACATTCACCATCTTTAGACATAGTTAGCGCACACGTGACCTTGCCTCCCTTACTGTCTACGCTAGATGAAGAAGAACTGAAAGGAGCTTCAGAAAGCACCATTTCCAACATTCGCTATCTGTAGACATAGTTGGTGTACAGCTGTACACGTCTCCCTTACTCTCTACCCTAGGTGAAGGAGAACATTAAGGAGCTCAGAAGGCACCATTTCCAAAATGCACCATCTGTAGACATAGTTAGCGAACAGCAGTACATGTCTTCCTTTCTTTCTACCCTCGGTGAAGGAGAACTGTAGTGATCTTCAGAAAGCACCATTTCCTACATTCACCGTCTTTAGACATAGTTAGCGCACACCTGACCTTGCCTCCCTAACTTTCTACGCTTGATGAAGAAGAACTGTAAGGAGCCTCAGAAAGCACCATTTCCAACATTCACCGTCTGTAGACATTACTAGCGCACAGCTGTACATGTCTCCCTTCCCTTCTACCCTACGTGAGGGAGGACTTTAAGGAGCTGCGGAAAGCACCGTTTCCTACATTCACCATCTGTAGACATAGTTAGCGCATATCTGACCATGTCTCCCTTACTTTCTACCCTTGATGAAGAAGAACTGTAAGGAGCCTCAGAAAGCACCATTTCCAACATTCACCATCTGTAGACATAGTTAGCGCACATCTGCCCATGTGTCCCTTCCTTTCTACGATTGATGAAGAAGAACTGTAAGGAGCCTCAGAAAGCACCATTTCCAACATTCACCATCTGTAGACATAGTTAGCGCACATCTGTCCATGTCTCCTTTACATTCTACCCTTGATGAAGGAGAGCTGTAGGGAACCGGAGAAAGCACCATTTCCTACATTCACCATCCGTAGACATAGTTAGCGCACATGTGACCATGTCCCCCTTACCTTCTACCCTTGATGAAGAAGAACTGTAAGGAGCCTCAGATAGCACCATTTCCAACATTCACCATCTGTGGACATAGTTAGCGGACATCTGACCCTGTCTCCCTTACTTTCTACCCTTCATGAATAAGAACTGTACGGAGCCTCAGAAAGCACCTTTACCAACATTCACCATCTGTAGACATAGTTAGCGTACAGCTGTGCCCGTCTCCCTTACTCTCTACCCTAGGTGAAGGAGAACAGTAAAGAGTTCAGAAGGCACCATTTCCAATATTCACCATCTGTAGACATAGTTAGCGCATAGCTGTACATGTCTCCCTTACTTTCTACCCTCGGTGAAGGAGAACTGTAGGGAGCTGCAGAAAGCACCGTTTCCTACATTCACCATCTGTAGACATAGTTAGCACACATCTGACCATGTCTCCCTTACTTTCTACCCTTGATGAAGAAGAACTGTAAGGAGCCTCAGAAAGCACCATTTCCAACATTCACCATCTGTAGACAGAGTTAGCGCACATCTGCCCATGTCTCCCTTCCTTTCTACCATTGATGAAGAAGAACTGTAAGCAGCCTCAGAAAGCACCATTTCCAACATTCACCATCTGTAGACATAATTAGCGCACATCTGTCGATGTCTCCCTTACATTCTACCCTTGATGAAGGAGAGCTGTAGGGAACCGCAGAAAGCACCATTTCCTACATTCACCATCCGTAGACATACTTAGCGCACATGTGACCATGTCTTCCTTACTTTCTACCCTTGATGAAGAAGAACTGTAAGGAGCCTCAGATAGCACCATTTCCAACATTCACCATCTGTGGACATAGTTAGCGCACAGCTCTATATGTCTCCCTTACTTTCTACCCTCGGTGAAGGAGATCTGTAGGGAGCTGCAGAAAGCACCTTTTCTTACATTCACCATCTTTAGACATAGTTAGCACACACCAGACCTTGCCTCCCTTACTTTCTACGCTAGATGAAGAAGAACTAAATGGAGCCTTAGAAAGCACCATTTCCAACATTCGCCATCTGCTGACATAGTTAGTGTACAGCTGTACACGTCTCCCTTACTCTCTAAACTTGGTGAAGGAGAACATTAAGGAGCTCAGAAATCACCATTTCCAATATTCACCACCTGTAGACATAGTTAGCGCACTGCAGTACATGTCTCCCTTACTTTCTACCCTCGGTGAAGGAGAACTGTAGAGATATGCAGAAAGCACCATTTCCTACATTCACCATCTTTAGACGTAGTTAGCGCACACCTGACCTTGCCTCCCTTACTTTCTACGCTTGATGAAGAAGAACTGTAAGCAGCCTCAGAAAGCACCGTTTCCAACATTCACCGTCTGTAGACACTACTAGCGCACAGCTGCTCATGTCTCCCTTCCTTTCTACCCTAGGTGAATGAGGACTGTAAGGAGCTGTGGAAAGCACCTTTTCCAACTTTCACCATCTCTAGACATAGTTAGCGCACACCTGACCATGCCTCCCTGAAGTTCTACCCTTGATGAAGAAGAACTGTAAGGAGGCTCAGAAAGCACCATTTCCAACTTTCACCATCTGTAGACATAGTTAGCGCAGAGCTGAACATGTCTCATTTACTTTCTACCCTCGGTGAAGGAGAACTGTAGGGAGCTGCAGAAAGCACCATATCCTACATTCACCATCTTTAGACATAGTTAGCGCACACCTGACCTTGCTTCCCTTACTGTCTACGTTAGATGAAGAAGAACTGAAAGGAGCTTCAGAAAGCACCAATTCCAACATTCGCCATCAGTAGACATAGTTAGTGTACAGGTGTACACGTCTCCCTTACTCTCTACCCTAGGTGAAGGAGAACATTAAGGAGCTCAGAAGGCACCATTTCCAAAATTCACCATCTGTAGACATAGTTAGCGAACAGCAGTACATGTCTCCCTCCTTTCTACCCTCGGTGAAGGAGAACTGTAGGGATCTGCAGAAAGCACCATTTCCTACATTCACCGTCTTTAGACATAGTTAGCGCACACCTGACCTTGCCTCCCTAACTTTCTACGCTTTATGAAGAGGAACTGTAAGGAGCCTCAGAAAGGACCATTTCCAACATTCACCATCTGTAGACATTACTAGCGCACAGCTGTACATGGTGCCCTTCCCTTCTACCCTACGTGAGGGAGGACTGTAAGGAGCTGCGGAAAGCACCATTTCCTACATTCACCATCCGTAGACATAGTTAGCGCACATGTGACCATGTCTCCCTTACTTTCTACCCTTGATGAAGAAGAACTGTAAGGAGCCTCAGAAAGCACCTTTACCAACATTCACCATCTGTAGACATAGTTAGCGTACAGCTGTGCACGTCTCCCTTACTCTCTACCCTAGGTGAAGGAGAACAGTAAGGAGCTCAGAAGGCACCATTTCCAATATTCACCATCTGTAGACATAGTTAGCGAACTGCAGTACACGTCTCCCTTACTTTCTACCCTCGGGGAAGGAGAACTGTAGAGATCTGCAGAAACCACCATTTCCTACATTCACCATCTTTAGACATAGTTATCGCACACTTGACCGTGCCTCCCTTACTTTCTACGCTTGATGAAGAAGAACTGTAAGGAGCCTCAGAAAGCACCATTTCCAACATTCACCATCTGTATACATTACTAGCCCACAGCTGCACATGTCTTTCTTCCATTCTACCCTAGGTGAAGGAGGACTGTATGGTGTTTGGAAAGCACCATTTCCAAATTTCACCATCTCTAGACATAGTTAGCGCACACCTGACCATGCCTCCCTCACTTTCTACGCTTGATGAAGAAGAACTGTAAGGAGCCTCAGAAAGCACCATTTCCAACATTCACCACCTGTAGACATAGTTAGCGCACATCTGACAATGACCCTCTTTCTCTCTAACCTAGGTGAAGGAGAACAGTAAGGAGCTCAGAAGGCACCATTTCCAATATTCACCATCTGTAGACATAGCTAGTGTACAGATGTACACGTCTCCCTTACTCTACCCTAGGTGAAGGAGAACAGTAAGGAGCTCAGAAGACACCATTCCCAATATTCACCATCTGTATACATAGTTGTCGTACAGCTGGACACGTCTCCCTTACACTACAACCTAGGTGAAAGAGAACAGTAAGAAGCTCAGTAGGAACCATTTCCAATATTCACCATCTGTAGACATAGTTAGCGCACAGCTGTACACGTCTCCCTTACTTTCTACCCTCGGTGAAGGAGAACTATAGGGAGCTGCAGAAAGCACCATTTCCGACTTTCACCATCTTTAGACATAGTTAGTGCACACCTGACCTTGCCTCCCTTACTTTCTACGCTTGATGGAGAAGAACTGTGAGGAGCCTCAGGAAGCACCATTTCCAACATTCACCATCTGTAGACATAGTTAGCGCACATCTGACCATGTCTCCCTGACCTTCTACCCTTGATGAAGATGAACTGTAAGGAGCCTCAGAAAGCACCATTTCCAACATTAACCATCTGTAGACATAGTTAGCGGGCATCTGACACTGTCTTCCTTACTTTCTACCCTTGATGATGAAGAACTGTAAGGAGCCTCAGAAAGTACCATTTCCAACATTCACCATCTGTAGACATAGTTAGCGCACATCTGACCATGTCTCATTTACTTTCTACCCTTGATGAAGAAGAACTGTAAGGAGCCTCAGAAAGCACCATTTCCAACATTCACCATCTGTAGACATAGTTAGCGGACATCTGACCCTGTCTCCCTTACTTTCTACCCTTGATGAAGAAGAACTGTAAGGAGCCTCACAAAGCACCATTTCCAACATTCACCATCTGTAGACATAGTTAGCGGACATCTGACCCTGTCTCCCTTACTTTCTACCCTTGATGATGAAGAACTGTAAGGAGCCTCAGAAAGCACCATTTCCAACATTCTCCATCTGTAGACATAGTTAGCGCACATCTGACCATGTCTCGCTTACTTTCTACCCTTGATGAAGAAGAACTGTAAGGACCCTCAGAAAGCACCATTTCCAACATTCACCATCTGTAGACATAGTTAGTGCACACCTGACCTTGCCTCCCTTACTTTCTACGCTTGATGAAGAAGAACTGTGAGGAGCCTCAGGAAGCACCATTTCCAACATTCACCATCTTTAGACATTACTTTGCGCATAGCTGTACATGTCTCAGTTCCTGTCTACCCTAGGTGAAGGAGGACTGTAAGGAGCTGCAGAAAGCACCATTTCCAACATTCACCATCTGTAGAAATAGTTACCGCACATCTGACCATGTCTCCCTTACTTTGTACCCTTGATGAAAAAAAACTGTAAGGAGCCTCAGAAAGCACCATTTCCAACATTCACCATCTGTAGACATAGTTAGCGGACATCTGACCCTGTCTCCCTTACTTTCTACGCTTGATGATGAAGAACTGTAAGGAGCCTCAGAAAGCACCATTTCCTACATTCACCGTCTTTAGACATAGTTAGCGGACACCTGACCTTGCCTCCCTAACTTTCTACCCTTGATGAAGAAGAACTGTAAGGAGCCTCAGAAAGCACCATTTCCAACATTCACCATCTGTAGACATTACTAGCGCACAGCTGTAAATGTCTCCCTTCCCTTCTACCCTACGTGAGGGAGGACTGTAAGGAGCTGCGGAAAGCACTATTTCCTACATTCACCATCTGTAGACATAGTTAGCGCACATTTGACCATGTCTCCCTTACTTTCTACGCTTGATGAAGAAGAACTGTAAGGAGCCTCAGAAAGCACCATTTCCAACATTCACCATCTGAAGGCATAGTTAGCGGAAATCTGACCCTGTCTCCCTTACTTTCTACCCTTGATGAATAAGAACTGTACGGAGCCTCAGAAAGCACCTTTACCAACATTCACCATCTGTAGACATAGTTAGCGTACTGCTGTGCACGTCTCCCTTACTCTCTACCCTAGGTGAAGGAGAACAGTAAGGAGCTCAGAAGGCACCATTTCCAATATTCACCATCTGTAGACATAGTTAGCGCATAGCTGTACATGTCTCCCTTACTTTCTACCCTTGGTGAAGGAGAATTGTAGGGAGCTGCAGAAAGTACCATTTCCTACATTCGCCATCTTTAGACATAGTTAGCGCACACCTGACCTTGCCTCCCTAACTTTCTTCCCTTGATGAAGAAGAACTATAAGGAGCCTCAGAAAGCACCATTTCCAAAATTCACCATCTGTAGACATAGTTAGCGCACATCTGGCAATGTCTCCCTTTCCCTCTAACCTAGGTGAAGGAGAACAGTAAGGAGCTCAGAAGGCACCATTTCCAATATTCACCATCTGTAGACATAGCTAGTATACAGCTGTACACGTCTCCCTTACTCTACCCTAGGTGAAGGAGAACAGTAAGGAGCTCAGAAGACACCATTCCCAATATTCACCATCTGCATACATAGTTGTCGTACAGCTGGACACGTCTCCCTTACACTACAACCTAGGTGAAAGAGAACAGTAAGAAGCTCAGAAAGCACCATTTGCAATATTCACCATCTGTAGACATAGTTAGCGCACAGCTGTACACGTCTCCCTTACTTTCTACCCTCGGTGAAGGAGAACTATAGGGAGCTGCAGAAAGCACCATTTCCGACATTCACCATCTTTAGACATAGTAAGTGCACACATGACCTTGCCTCCCTTACTTTCTACGCTTGATGAAGAAGAACTGTGAGGAGCCTCACGAAGCACCATTTCCAACATTCACCATCTTTATACGTTACTTAGCGCATAGCTGTACATGTTTCAGTTCCTTTCTACCCTAGGTGAAGGAGGACTGTAAGGAGCTGCGGAAAGCACAATTTCCAACATTCACCATCTGTAGACATAGTTAGCGCACATCTGACCATGTCTCCCATACTTTCTACCCTAGATGAAGAAGATCTGTAAGGAGCCTCAGAAAGCACCATTTCCAACATTCACCATCTGTAGACATAGTTAGCGGGCATCTGACCCTATCTCCCTTACTTTCTACCCTTGATGATGAAGAACTGTAAGGAACCTCAGAAAGCACCATTTCCAACATTCACCATCTGTAGACATAGTTAGCGCACATCTGACCATGTCTCCCTTACTTTCTACGCTTGATGAAGAAGAACTGTAAGGACCCTCAGAAAGCACCATTTCCAACATTCACCATCTGTGGACATAGTTAGTGCACACCTGACCTTGCCTCCCTTACTTTCTACGCTTGATGAAGAAGAACTGTGAGGAGCCTCAGAAAGCAACATTTCCAACATTCACCATCTGTAGAAATAGTTAGCGTGAAGCTGTGCACGTCTCCCTTACTCTCTACCCTAGGTGAAGGAGAACAGTAAGGGGCTCAGAAGGCACCATTTCCAATATTCACCATCTGTAGACATAATTAGCGCATAGCTGTACATGTCTCCCTTACTTTCTACCCTCGGTGAAGGAGAACTGTAGGGAGCTGCAGAAAGCACCATTTCCTACATTCACGATCTTTAGACATAGCTAGCGCACACTTGACCTTGCCTCCCTTATTTTCTACGCTAGATGAAGAAGAACTAAAAGGAGCTTCAGAAAGCACCATTTCCAATATTCACCATCTGTAGACATAGTTAGCGCACATCTGACCATGTCTCCCTTACTTTCTACCCTTTATGAACAAGAACGGTAAGGAGCCTCAGAAAGCACCATTTCCAACATTCGCAATCTGTAGACATAGTTAGTGTACAGCTGTACATGTCACCCTTACTTTCTGCTCTCGGTGAAGGAGAACTGTAGGGAGCTGCAGAAAGCACCATTTCCAACATTAACCATCTTTAGACATAGTTCGCGCACACCTGACCTTGCCTCCCTTACTTTCTACGCTTGATGAAGAAGAACTGTAAGGAGCCTCAGAAAGCACCATTTCCAACATTCACCATCTGTAGACATAGTAAGCGCACATCTGACCATGTCTCCCTTACTCTCTACCCTTGATGAAGAAGAACAGTAAGGAGCCTCAGAAAGCACCATTTCCAACATTCACCATCAGTAAACAAAGTTAGCGGACATCTGACCCTGTCGCCCTTACTTTCTACCCTTGATGAAAAAGAACTGTAAGGAGCCTCAGAAAGCACCATTTCCAATATTCACCATCTGTAGACACAGGTAGCGAACAGCAGTACATGTCTCCCTCACTTTCTACCCTCGGTGAAGGAGAACTGTAGGGATCTGCAGAAAGCACCATTTCCTACATTCACCATCTTTAGACATAGTTAGCGCACACATGACCTTGCCTCCCTTACTTTCTAAGCTTGATGAAGAAAAATTGTAAGGAGCCTCAGAAAGCACCATTTCCAACATTCACCATCTGTAGACATAGTTAGCGCCCATCTGACAATGTCTCCGTTTCTCTCTACCCTAGGTGAAGGAGAACAGTAAGGAGCTCAGAAGGCACCATTTCCAATATTCACCATCAGTAGACATAGTTAGCGCATAGCGGTACATGTGTCCCTTACTTTATACCCTAGGTTAACGAGAACTGTAGGGAGCTGCAGAAAGCATCAATTCCTACATTCACTATCTTTAGAAATAGTTAGCGCACACCTGACCTTGCCTCCCTTACTTTCTACGCTTGATGAAGAAGAACTGTGAGGAGCATCAGAAAGCACCATTTCCAACATTCACCATCTCTAGACATTACTAGCGCACAGCTGTACATGCCTTCCTTCCTTTCTACCCTAGGTGAAGAAACACAGTAGGGAGCTGCAGAAAGCACCATTTCCTACATTCACCATCTATAGACATAGTTAGTGCACAACTGACCTTGCCTCCCTTACTTTCTACGCTTGATGGAGAAGAACTGTAAGGAGCCTCAGAAAGCACCGTTTCCAACATTCACCATCTGCAGACATAATTAGCGTACATCTGTACACGTCTTCCTTACTCTCTACCCTAGGTGAAGGAGAACAGTAAGGAGCACAGAAGGCACCATTTCCAATATTCACCATCTGTAGACATAGTTAGCACACAGCTGTACATGTCTCCCTTACTTTCTATCCTCGGTGAAGGAGAACTGTAGGGAGCCGCAGAAAGCACCATTTCCTACATTCGGCATCTTTAGACATAGTTAGCGCACAACTGACCTTGCCTACCTTACTTTCTATGCTTGATGAAGAAGATCTGTAAGGAGCCTCAGAAAGCACCATTTCCAACATTCTCCATCTGTAGACATAGTTAGCGTACAGCTGTACACGTCTCCCTTACTCTACACCCTAGGTGAAGGAGAACAGTAAGGAGCTCAGAAAGCACCACTTCCAATATTCACCATCTGTAGACATAGTTAGCGCACAGCAGTACATGTCTCCCCTACTTTCTACCCTCCGTGAAGGAGAACTGTAGGGAGCTGTAGAAAGCACCCTTTCCTACATTCACCATCTTTAGACATAGTTAGCACACACCTGACCTTGCCTCCCTTATTTTCTACGCTTGATGAAGAAGAACTGTAAGGAGCCTCAGAAAGCACAATTTCCAACATTCACCATCTGTAGACATTACTAGCGCACGGCCGTACATGTCTCCCTTCCTTCCCACCCTAGGTGAAGGAGGACTGTAAGGAGCTGTGGAAAGCACCATTTCCAACATTCACCATCTGTAGACATAGTTAGCGCACATCCAACCATGTCTCCCTTACTTTCTTCCCTTGATGAAGAAGAACTGTAAGGAGCCTCAGAAAGCACCATTTCCAACATTCACCATCTGTAGACATAGTTAGCGGACATCTGACCCTGTCTCCCTTACTTTCTACCCTTGATGAAGAAGAACTGTAAGGAGCCTCACAAAGAACCATTTCCAACATTCACCATCTGTAGACATAGTTAGCGTACAGCTGTATGCGTCTCCCTTACTCTACACCCTAGGTGAAGTAGAACAGTAAGGAGCTCAGAAGGCACAATTTCCAATATTCACCATCTGTGGACATAGTTAGCGCACCAGCTGTACATGTCTCCCTTACTTTCTATTCTCGGTGAAGGAGAACTGTAGGGAGCTGCAGAAAGCACCATTTCCTACATTCACCATCAATAGACATAGTTAGCGCACAACTAACCTTGCCTCCCTTACTTTCTACGCTTCATGGAGAAGAACTGTAAGGAGCCTCAGAAAGCACCATTTCCAACATTCACCATCTGTAGACATTACTATCGCACAGCTGTACATGCCTCCCTTCCTTTCTACCCAAGGTGAAGGAGGATTGTAAGGAGCTGCAGAAAGCACCATTTCCTACATTCACCATCTGTAGACATAGTTAGCGCACATCTGACCATGTCTCCCTTACTTTCTACCCTTGAAGAAGAAGAACTGTAAGGAGCCTCAGAAAGAACCATTTCCAACATTCACCATCTGTAGACATAGTTAGCGCAAATCTGTCCATGTCTCCTTTACTTTCTACCCTTGATGAAGAAGAACTGTAAGGAGCCTCAGAAAGCACCATTCCCAACATTCACCATCTGTAGACATAGTTGGCGCACATCTGACCATGTCTCCCTTACTTTCTACACATGATGAAGAAGAACTGTAAGGAGCCTCAGAAAGCACAATTTCCAACAATCACCATCTGTAGATATAGTTAGCGCGCATCTGAACATGTCTCCCTTACTTTCTACCCTTGATGAAGAGGAACTGTAAGGTGCCTCAGAAAGCACCATTTCCAACATTCACCATCTGTAGACATAGTTTGCGCACATCTGCTAATGTCTCCCTTTCTCTCTACCCTAGTTGAAGGAGAACAGTAAGGAGCTCAAAAGGCACGATTTCCAAAATTCACCATATGTAGACATAGCCAGCGCATAGCTGTACATGTCTCCCTTCCTTTCTACCCTAGGTGAAGGGGGACTGTAAGGAGCTGCAGAAAGCATCATTTCCTACATTCACCATCTGTAGACATAGTTAGCGCACATCTGACCATGTCTCCCTTACTTTCTACCCTTGATGAAGAAGAACTGTAAGGAGCCTCAGAAAGCAACATTTCCAACATTCACCATCTGTAGAAATACTTAGCGTGAAGCTGTGCACGTCTCCCTTACTCTCTACTCTAGGTGAAGGAGAACAGTAAGGGGCTCAGAAGGCACCATTTCCAATATTCACCATCTGTAGACATAATTAGCGCATAGCTGTACATGTCTCCCTTACTTTCTACCCTCGGTGAAGGAGAACTGTAGGGAGCTGCAGAAAGCACCATTTCCTACATTCACGATCTTTAGACATAGCTAGCGCACACTTGACCTTGCCTCCCTTATTTTCTACGCTAGATGAAGAAGAACTAAAAGGAGCTTCAGAAAGCACCATTTCCAACATTCGCCATCTGTAGACATAGTTAGTGTACAGCTGTACATGTCACCCTTACTTTCTGCTCTCGGTGAAGGAGAACTGTAGGGAGCTGCAGAAAGCACCATTTCCAACATTAACCATCTTTAGACATAGTTAGCGCACACCTGACCTTGCCTCCCTTACTTTCTACGCTTGATGAAGAAGAACTGTAAGGAGCCTCAGAAAGCACCATTTCCAACATTCACCATCTGTAGACATAGTAAGCGCACATCTGACCATGTCTCCCTTACTCTCTACCCTTGATGAAGAAGAACAGTAAGGAGCCTCAGAAAGCACCATTTCCAACATTCACCATCAGTAGACAAAGTTAGCGGACATCTGACCCTGTCGCCCTTACTTTCTACCCTTGATGAAAAAGAACTGTAAGGAGCCTCAGAAAGCACCATTTCCAATATTCACCATCTGTAGACACAGGTAGCGAATAGCAGTACATGTCTCCCTCACTTTCTACCCTCGGTGAAGGAGAACTGTAGGGATCTGCAGAAAGCACCATTTCCTACATTCACCATCTTTAGACATAGTTAGCGCACACCTGACCTTGCCTCCCTTACTTTCTAAGCTTGATGAAGAAAAATTGTAAGGAGCCTCAGAAAGCACCATTTCCAACATTCACCATCTGTAGACATAGTTAGCGCCCATCTGACAATGTCTCCGTTTCTCTCTACCCTAGGTGAAGGAGAACAGTAAGGAGCTCAGAAGGCACCATTTCCAATATTCACCATCAGTAGACATAGTTAGCGCATAGCGGTACATGTGTCCCTTACTTTATACCCTAGGTTAACGAGAACTGTAGGGAGCTGCAGAAAGCATCAATTCCTACATTCACTATCTTTAGAAATAGTTAGCGCACACCTGACCTTGCCTCCCTAACTTTCTACGCTTGATGAAGAAGAACTGTGAGGAGAATCAGAAAGCACCATTTCCAACATTTACCATCTCTAGACATTACTAGCGCACAGCTGTACATGCCTTCCTTCCTTTCTACCCTAGGTGAAGGAGCACAGTAAGGAGCACAGAAGGCACCATTTCCAATATTCACCATCTGTAGACATAGTTAGCACACAGCTGTACATGTCTCCCTTACTTTCTATCCTCGGTGAAGGAGAACTGTAGGGAGCCGCAGAAAGCACCATTTCCTACATTCGGCATCTTTAGACATAGTTAGCGCACAACTGACCTTGCCTACCTTACTTTCTATGCTTGATGAAGAAGATCTGTAAGGAGCCTCAGAAAGCACCATTTCCAACATTCTCCATCTGTAGACATAGTTAGCGTACAGCTGTACACGTCTCCCTTACTCTACACCCTAGGTGAAGGAGAACAGTAAGGAGCTCAGAAAGCACCACTTCCAATATTCACCATCTGTAGACATAGTTAGCGCACAGCAGTACATGTCTCCCCTACTTTCTACCCTCCGTGAAGGAGAACTGTAGGGAGCTGTAGAAAGCACCCTTTCCTACATTCACCATCTTTAGACATAGTTAGCACACACCTGACCTTGCCTCCCTTATTTTCTACGCTTGATGAAGAAGAACTGTAAGGAGCCTCAGAAAGCACAATTTCCAACATTCACCATCTGTAGACATTACTAGCGCACGGCCGTACATGTCTCCCTTCCTTCCCACCCTAGGTGAAGGAGGACTGTAAGGAGCTGTGGAAAGCACCATTTCCAACATTCACCATCTGTAGACATAGTTAGCGCACATCCAACCATGTCTCCCTTACTTTCTTCCCTTGATGAAGAAGAACTGTAAGGAGCCTCAGAAAGCACCATTTCCAACATTCACCATCTGTAGACATAGTTAGCGTACAGCTGTATGCGTCTCCCTTACTCTACACCCTAGGTGAAGTAGAACAGTAAGGAGCTCAGAAGGCACAATTTCCAATATTCACCATCTGTGGACATAGTTAGCGCACCAGCTGTACATGTCTCCCTTACTTTCTATTCTCGGTGAAGGAGAACTGTAGGGAGCTGCAGAAAGCACCATTTCCTACATTCACCATCAATAGACATAGTTAGCGCACAACTAACCTTGCCTCCCTTACTTTCTACGCTTCATGGAGAAGACTGTAAGGAGCCTCAGAAAGCACCATTTCCAACATTCACCATATGTAGACATATTTAGCGTACAGCAGTACACGTCTCCCTTACTCTCTACCCTAGGTGAAGGAGAACAGTAAGGAGCACAGAAGGCACTATTTCAAATATTCACCATCTGTAGACTTAGTTAGCGCACAGCTGTACATGTCTCCCTTACTTTCTATCCTCGGTGAAGGAGAACTGTAGGGAGCTGCAGAGAGCACCATTTCCTACATTCACCATCTGTAGACATAGTTAGCGCACACCTGACCTTGCCTACCTTACTTTCTACGCTTGATGAAGAAAGATCTGTAAGGAGCCTCAGAAAGCACCATTTCCAACATTCACCATCTGTAGACATTGTTAGCGCTCATCTGACCATGCGTCCCTTACTTTCTACCCTTGATGAAGAAGAACTGTAAGGAGCATCAGAAAGCACCATTTCCAACATTCACCATCTGTAGACATAGTTAGCGCACATCTGACCATGTCTCCCTTACTTTCCACCCAAAGTTAAGGAGAACTGTAGGGAGCTGCAGAAAGGATCAATTCCTACATTCACTATCTTTAGACATAGTTAGCGCACACCTGACCTTGCCTGACTTACTTTCTACGCATGATGGAGAAGAACTGTAAGGAGCCTCAGAAAGCACCGTTTCCAACATTCACCATCTGTAGTCATAATTAGCGTACAGCAGTACACGTCTCCCATACTCTCTACCCTAGGTGAAGGAGAACAGTAAGGAGCTCAGAAGGCACCATTTCCAATATTCACCATCGGTAGACATAGCTAGCGCACAGCTGTACATGTCAACCTTACTTTCTACCCTAGGTGAAGGAGAAGAGTAGGGAGCTGCAGCAGGCGCCATTTCCTACATTCACAATCTTTAGACATAGTTAGTGCACACCTGACCTTGCCTCCCTTACTTTCTACGCTTGATGAAGAAGAACTGTAAGGAGCCTCAGAAAGCACCATTTCCAACATTCACCATCTGTAGACATTACTATCGCACAGCTGTACATGCCTCCCTTCCTTTCTACCCAAGGTGAAGGAGGATTGTAAGGAGCTGCAGAAAGCACCATTTCCTACATTCACCATCTGTAGACATAGTTAGCGCACATCTGACCATGTCTCCCTTACTTTCTACCCTTGAAGAAGAAGAACTGTAAGGAGCCTCAGAAAGAACCATTTCGGACATTCACCATCTGTAGACATAGTTAGCGCAAATCTGTCCATGTCTCCTTTACTTTCTACCCTTGATGAAGAAGAACTGTAAGGAGCCTCAGAAAGCACCATTCCCAACATTCACCATCTGTAGACATTGTTGGCGCACATCTGACCATGTCTCCCTTACTTTCTACACATGATGAAGAAGAACTGTAAGGAGCCTCAGAAAGCACAATTTCCAACAATCACCATCTGTAGATATAGTTAGCGCGCATCTGAACATGTCTCCCTTACTTTCTACCCTTGATGAAGAGGAACTGTAAGGAGCCTCAGAAAGCACCATTTCCAACATTCACCATCTGTAGACATAGTTTGCGCACATCTGCTAATGTCTCCCTTTCTCTCTACCCTAGTTGAAGGAGAACAGAAAGGAGCTCAAAAGGCACGATTTCCAAAATTCACCATATGTAGACATAGCTAGCGCATAGCTGTACATGTCTCCCTTCCTTTCTACCCTAGGTGAAGGGGGACTGTAAGGAGCTGCAGAAAGCATCATTTCCTACATTCACCATCTGTAGACATAGTTAGCGCACATCTGACCATGTCTCCCTTACTTTCTACCCTTGATGAAGAAGAACTGTAAGGAGCCTCAGAAAGCACCATTTCCTACATTCACCATCTGTAGACATAGTTAGCGCCCATCTGACAATGTCTCCGTTTCTCTCTACTCTAGGTGAAGGAGAACAGTAAGGAGCTCAGAAGGCACCATTTCCAATATTCACCATCTGTAGACATAATTAGCGCATAGCTGTACATGTCTGCCTTACTTTCTACCCTCGGTGAAGGAGAACTGGAGGGAGCTGCAGAAAGCACCATTTCCTACATTCACGATCTTTAGACATAGCTAGCGCACACTTGACCTTGCCTCCCTTATTTTCTACGCTAGATGAAGAAGAACTAAAAGGAGCTTCAGAAAGCACCATTTCCAACATTCGCCATCTGTAGACATAGTTAGTGTACAGCTGTACATGTCACCCTTACTTTCTGCTCTCGGTGAAGGAGAACTGTAGGGAGCTGCAGAAAGCACCATTTCCAACATTAACCATCTCTAGACATTACTAGCGCACAGCTGTACATGCCTTCCTTCCTTTCTACCCTAGGTGAAGGAGCACAGTAGGGAGCTGCAGAAAGCACCATTTCCTACATTCACCATCTGTAGACATAGTTAGTGCACAACTGACCTTGCCTCCCTTACTTTCTACGCTTGATGGAGAAGAACTGTAAGGAGCCTCAGAAAGCACCGTTTCCAACATTCACCATCTGCAGACATAATTAGCGTACAGCTGTACACGTCTTCCTTACTCTCTACCCTAGGTGAAGGAGAACAGTAAGGAGCACAGAAGGCACCATTTCCAATATTCACCATCTGTAGACATAGTTAGCACACAGCTGTACATGTCTCCCTTACTTTCTATCCTCGGTGAAGGAGAACTGTAGGGAGCCGCAGAAAGCACCATTTCCTACATTCGGCATCTTTAGACATAGTTAGCGCACAACTGACCTTGCCTACCTTACTTTCTATGCTTGATGAAGAAGATCTGTAAGGAGCCTCAGAAAGCACCATTTCCAACATTCACCATCTGTAGACATAGTTAGCGCACATCTGACCATGTCTCCCTTGTTTTCAACCCAAAGTTAAGGAGAAATGTAGGGAGCTGCAGAAAGGATCAATTCCTACATTCACTATCTTTAGACATAGTTAGCGCACACCTGACCTTGCCTCCCTTATTTTCTACGCTTGATGAAGAAGAACTGTAAGGAGCCTCAGAAAGCACAATTTCCAACATTCACCATCTGTAGACATTACTAGCGCACATCCAACCATGTCTCCCTTACTTTCTTCCCTTGATGAAGAAGAACTGTAAGGAGCCTCAGAAAGCACCATTTCCAACATTCACCATCTGTAGACATAGTTAGCGGACATCTGACCCTGTCTCCGTTACTTTCTACCCTTGATGAAGAAGAACTGTAAGGAGCCTCACAAAGAACCATTTCCAACATTCACCATCTGTAGACATAGTTAGCGTACAGCTGTATGCGTCTCCCTTACTCTACACCCTAGGTGAAGTAGAACAGTAAGGAGCTCAGAAGGCACAATTTCCAATATTCACCATCTGTGGACATAGTTAGCGCACCAGCTGTACATGTCTCCCTTACTTTCTATTCTCGGTGAAGGAGAACTGTAGGGAGCTGCAGAAAGCACCATTTCCAACATTAACCATCTTTAGACATAGTTAGCGCACACCTGACCTTGCCTCCCTTACTTTCTACGCTTGATGAAGAAGAACTGTAAGGAGCCTCAGAAAGCACCATTTCCAACATTCACCATCTGTAGACATAGTAAGCGCACATCTGACCATGTCTCCCTTACTCTCTACCCTTGATGAAGAAGAACAGTAAGGAGCCTCAGAAAGCACCATTTCCAACTTTCACCATCAGTAGACAAAGTTAGCGGACATCTGACCCTGTCGCCCTTACTTTCTACCCTTGATGAAAAAGAACTGTAAGGAGCCTCAGAAAGCACCATTTCCAATATTCACCATCTGTAGACACAGGTAGCGAATAGCAGTACATGTCTCCCTCACTTTCTACCCTCGGTGAAGGAGAACTGTAGGGATCTGCAGAAAGCACCATTTCCTACATTCACCATCTTTAGACATAGTTAGTGCACACCTGACCTTGCCTCCCTTACTTTCTAAGCTTGATGAAGAAAAATTGTAAGGAGCCTCAGAAAGCACCATTTCCAACATTCACCATCTGTAGACATAGTTAGCGCACATCTGACAATGTCTCCGTTTCTCTCTACCCTAGGTGAAGGAGAACAGTAAGGAGCTCAGAAGGCACCATTTCCAATATTCACCATCAGTAGACATAGTTTGCGCACAGCGGTACATGTGTCCCTTACTTAATACCCTAGGTTAACGAGAACTGTAGGGAGCTGCAGAAAGCATCAATTCCTACATTCACTATCTTTAGAAATAGTTAGCGCACACCTGACCTTGCCTCCCTTACTTTCTACGCTTGATGAAGAAGAACAGTGAGGAGCATCAGAAAGAACCATTTCCAACATTCACCATCTCTAGACATTACTAGCGCACAGCTGTACATGCCTTCCTTCCTTTCTACCCTAGGTGAAGGAGCACAGTAGGGAGCTGCAGAAAGCACCATTTCCTACATTCACCATCTATAGACATAGTTAGTGCACAACTGACCTTGCCTCCCTTACTTTCTACGCTTGATGGAGAAGAACTGTAAGGAGCCTCAGAAAGCACCGTTTCCAACATTCACCATCTGCAGACATAATTAGCGTACAGCTATACACGTCTTCCTTACTCTCTACCCTAGGTGAAGGAGAACAGTAAGGAGCACAGAAGGCACCATTTCCAATATTCACCATCTGTAGACATAGTTAGCACACAGCTGTACATGTCTCCCTTACTTTCTATCCTCGGTGAAGGAGAACTGTAGGGAGCCGCAGAAAGCACCATTTCCTACATTCGGCATCTTTAGACATAGTTAGCGCACAACTGACCTTGCCTACCTTACTTTCTATGCTTGATGAAGAAGATCTGTAAGGAGCCTCAGAAAGCACCATTTCCAACATTCACCATCTGTAGACATAGTTAGCGTACAGCTGTACACGTCTCCCTTACTCTACACCCTAGGTGAAGGAGAACAGTAAGGAGCTCAGAAAGCACCACTTCCAATATTCACCATCTGTAGACATAGTTAGCGCACAGCAGTACATGTCTCTCCTACTTTCTACCCTCCGTGAAGGAGAACTGTAGGGAGCTGTAGAAAGCACCCTTTCCTACATTCACCATCTTTAGACATAGTTAGCACACACCTGACCTTGCCTCCCTTATTTTCTACGCTTGATGAAGAAGAACTGTAAGGAGCCTCAGAAAGCACAATTTCCAACATTCACCATCTGTAGACATTACTAGCGCACGGCCGTACATGTCTCCCTTCCTTCCCACCCTAGGTGAAGGAGGACTGTAAGGAGCTGTGGAAAGCACCATTTCCAACATTCACCATCTGTAGACATAGTTAGCGCACATCCAACCATGTCTCCCTTACTTTCTTCCCTTGATGAAGAAGAACTGTAAGGAGCCTCAGAAAGCACCATTTCCAACATTCACCATATGTAGACATATTTAGCGTACAGCAGTACACGTCTCCCTTACTCTCTACCCTAGGTGAAGGAGAACAGTAAGGAGCACAGAACGCACTATTTCAAATATTCACCATCTGTAGACATAGTTAGCGCACAGCTGTACATGTCTCCCTTACTTTCTATCCTCGGTGAAGGAGAACTGTAGGGAGCTGCAGAGAGCACCATTTCCTACATTCACCATCTGTAGACATAGTTAGCGCACACCTGACCTTGCCTACCTTACTTTCTACGCTTGATGAAGAAAGATCTGTAAGGAGCCTCAGAAAGCACCATTTCCAACATTCACCATCTGTAGACATTGTTAGCGCTCATCTGACCATGCGTCCCTACTTTCTACCCTTGATGAAGAAGAACTGTAAGGAGCATCAGAAAGCACCATTTCCAACATTCACCATCTGTAGACATAGTTAGCGCACATCTGACCATGTCTCCCTTACTTTCTACCCAAAGTTAAGGAGAACTGTAGGGAGCTGCAGAAAGGATCAATTCCTACATTCACTATCTTTAGACATAGTTAGCGCACACCTGACCTTGCCTGACTTACTTTCTACGCATGATGGAGAAGAACTGTAAGGAGCCTCAGAAAGCACCGTTTCCAACATTCACCATCTGTAGTCATAATTAGCGTACAGCAGTACACGTCTCCCATACTCTCTACCCTAGGTGAAGGAGAACAGTAAGGAGCTCAGAAGGCACCATTTCCAATATTCACCATCGGTAGACATAGCTAGCGCACAGCTGTACATGTCAACCTTACTTTCTACCCTAGGTGAAGGAGAAGAGTAGGGAGCTGCAGCAGGCCCCATTTCCTACATTCACAATCTTTAGACATAGTTAGTGCACACCTGACCTTGCCTCCCTTACTTTCTACGCTTGATGAAGAAGAACTGTAAGGAGCCTCAGAAAGCACCATTTCCAACATTCACCATCTGTAGACATTACTATCGCACAGCTGTACATGCCTCCCTTCCTTTCTACCCAAGGTGAAGGAGGATTGTAAGGAGCTGCAGAAAGCACCATTTCCTACATTCACCATCTGTAGACATAGTTAGCGCACATCTGACCATGTCTCCCTTACTTTCTACCCTTGAAGAAGAAGAACTGTAAGGAGCCTCAGAAAGAACCATTTCCAACATTCACCATCTGTAGACATAGTTAGCGCAAATCTGTCCATGTCTCCTTTACTTTCTACCCTTGATGAAGAAGAACTGTAAGGAGCCTCAGAAAGCACCATTCCCAACATTCACCATCTGTAGACATAGTTGGCGCACATCTGACCATGTCTCCCTTACTTTCTACACATGATGAAGAAGAACTGTAAGGAGCCTCAGAAAGCACAATTTCCAACAATCACCATCTGTAGATATAGTTAGCGCGCATCTGAACATGTCTCCCTTACTTTCTACCCTAGGTGAAGGGGGACTGTAAGGAGCTGCAGAAAGCATCATTTCCTACATTCACCATCTGTAGACATAGTTAGCGCACATCTGACCATGTCTCCCTTACTTTCTACCCTTGATGAAGAAGAACTGTAAGGAGCCTCAGAAAGCACCATTTCCTACATTCACCATCTGTAGACATAGTTAGCGCCCATCTGACAATGTCTCCGTTTCTCTCTACCCTAGGTGAAGGAGAACAGTAAGGAGCTCAGAAGGCACCATTTCCAATATTCACCATCAGTAGACATAGCTAGCGCATAGCTGTACATGTCTCCCTTACTTTCTACCCAAGGTTAAGGAGAACTGTAGGGAGCTGCTGAAAGCATCAATTCCTACATTCACTATCTTTAGACATAGTTAGCGCACATCTGACCATGTCTCCCTTACTTTCTACCCTTGATGATGAAGAACTGTAAGGAGCCTCAGAAAGCAACATTTCCAACATTCACCATCTGTAGAAATAGTTAGCGTGAAGCTGTCCACGTCTCCCTTACTCTCTACTCTAGGTGAAGGAGAACAGTAAGGGGCTCAGAAGGCACCATTTCCAATATTCACCATCTGTAGACATAATAAGCGCATAGCTGTACATGTCTCCCTTACTTTCTACCCTCGGTGAAGGAGAACTGTAGGGAGCTGCAGAAAGCACCATTTCCTACATTCACGATCTTTAGACATAGCTAGCGCACACTTGACCTTGCCTCCCTTATTTTCTACGCTAGATGAAGAAGAACTAAAAGGAGCTTCAGAAAGCACCATTTCCAACATTCGCCATCTGTAGACATAGTTAGTGTACAGCTGTACATGTCACCCTTACTTTCTGCTCTCGGTGAAGGAGAACTGTAGGGAGCTGCAGAAAGCACCATTTCCAACATTAACCATCTTTAGACATAGTTAGCGCACACCTGACCTTGCCTCCCTTACTTTCTACGCTTGATGAAGAAGAACTGTAAGGAGCCTCAGAAAGCACCATTTCCAACATTCACCATCTGTAGACATAGTAAGCGCACATCTGACCATGTCTCCCTTACTCTCTACCCTTGATGAAGAAGAACAGTAAGGAGCCTCAGAAAGCACCATTTCCAACATTCACCATCAGTAGACAAAGTTAGCGGACATCTGACCCTGTCGCCCTTACTTTCTACCCTTGATGAAAAAGAACTGTAAGGAGCCTCAGAAAGCACCATTTCCAATATTCACCATCTGTAGACACAGGTAGCGAACAGCAGTACATGTCTCCCTCACTTTCTACCCTCGGTGAAGGAGAACTGTAGGGATCTGCAGAAAGCACCATTTCCTACATTCACCATCTTTAGACATGGTTAGCGCACACCTGACCTTGCCTCCCTTACTTTCTAAGCTTGATGAAGAAAAATTGTAAGGAGCCTCAGAAAGCACCATTTCCAACATTCACCATCTGTAGACATAGTTAGCACCCATCTGACAATGTCTCCGTTTCTCTCTACCCTAGGTGAAGGAGAACAGTAAGGAGCTCAGAAGGCACCATTTCCAATATTCACCATCAGTAGACATAGTTAGCGCATAGCGGTACATGTGTCCCTTACTTTATACCCTAGGTTAACGAGAACTGTAGGGAGCTGCAGAAAGCATCAATTCCTACATTCACTATCTTTAGAAATAGTTAGCGCACACCTGACCTTGCCTCCCTTACTTTCTACACTTGATGAAGAAGAACTGTAAGGAGCATCAGAAAGCACCATTTCCAACATTCACCATCTCTAGACATTACTAGCGCACAGCTGTACATGCCTTCCTTCCTAACTACCCTAGGTGAAGGAGAACAGTAGGAAGCTGCAGAAAGCACCATTTCCTACATTCACCATCTATAGACATAGTGCACAACTGACCTTGCCTCCCTTACTTTCTACGCTTGATGGAGAAGAACTGTAAGGAGCCTCAGAAAGCACCGTTTCCAACATTCACCATCTGCAGACATAATTAGCGTACAGCTGTACACGTCTTCCTTACTCTCTACCCTAGGTGAAGGAGAACAGTAAGGAGCACAGAAGGCACCATTTCCAATATTCACCATCTGTAGACATAGTTAGCACACAGCTGTACATGTCTCCCTTACTTTCTATCCTCGGGGAAGGAGAACTGTAGGGAGCCGCAGAAAGCACCATTTCCTACATTCGGCATCTTTAGACATAGTTAGCGCACAACTGACCTTGCCTGCCTTACTTTCTACGCTTGATGAAGAGTAACTGTAAGGAGCCTCAGAAAGCACAATTTCCAACATTCACCATCTGTAGACATTACTAGCGCACGGCCGTACATGTCTCCCTTCCTTCCCACCCTAGGTGAAGGAGGACTGTAAGGAGCTGTGGAAAGCACCATTTCCAACATTCACCATCTGTAGACATAGTTAGCGCACATCTAACCATGTCTCCCTTACTTTCTTCCCTTGATGAAGAAGAACTGTAAGGAGCCTCAGAAAGCACCATTTCCAACATTCACCATCTGTAGACATAGTTAGCGGACATCTGACCCTGTCTCCCTTACTTTGTACCCTTGATGAAGAAGAACTGTAAGGAGCCTCACAAAGAACCATTTCCAACATTCACCATCTGTAGACATAGTTAGCGTACAGCTGTATGCGTCTCCCTTACTCTACACCCTAGGTGAAGTAGAACAGTAAGGAGCTCAGAAGGCACAATTTCCAATATTCACCATCTGTGGACATAGTTAGCGCACCAGCTGTACATGTCTCCCTTACTTTCTATTCTCGGTGAAGGAGAACTGTAGGGAGCTGCAGAGAGCACCATTTCCTACATTCACCATCTGTAGACATAGTTAGCGCACACCTGACCTTGCCTACCTTACTTTCTACGCTTGATGAAGAAAGATCTGTAAGGAGCCTCAGAAAGCACCATTTCCAACATTCACCATCTGTAGACATTGTTAGCGCTCATCTGACCATGCGTCCCTTACTTTCTACCCTTGATGAAGAAGAACTGTAAGGAGCATCAGAAAGCACCATTAACAACAGTCACCATCTGTAGACATAGTTAGCGCACATCTGACCATGTCTCCCTTACTTTCTACCCAAAGTTAAGGAGAACTGTAGGGAGCTGCAGAAAGGATCAATTCCTACATTCACTATCTTTAGACATAGTTAGCGCACACCTGACCTTGCCTGACTTACTTTCAACGCATGATGGAGAAGAACTGTAAGGAGCCTCAGAAAGCACCGTTTCCAACATTCACCATCTGTAGTCATAATTAGCGTACAGCAGTACACGTCTCCCATACTCTCTACCCTAGGTGAACGAGAACAGTAAGGAGCTCAGAAGGCACCATTTCCAATATTCACCATCGGTAGACATAGCTAGCGCACAGCTGTACATGTCAACCTTACTTTCTACCCTAGGTGAAGGAGAAGAGTAGGGAGCTGCAGCAGGCGCCATTTCCTACATTCACAATCTTTAGACATAGTTAGTGCACACCTGACCTTGCCTCCCTTACTTTCTACGCTTGATGAAGAAGAACTGTAAGGAGCCTCAGAAAGCACCATTTCCAACATTCACCATCTGTAGACATTACTATCGCACAGCTGTACATGCCTCCCTTCCTTTCTACCCAAGGTGAAGGAGGATTGTAAGGAGCTGCAGAAAGCACCATTTCCTACATTCACCATCTGTAGACATAGTTAGCGCACATCTGACCATGTCTCCCTTACTTTCTACCCTTGAAGAAGAAGAACTGTAAGTAGCCTCAGAAAGAACCATTTCCAACATTCACCATCTGTAGACATAGTTAGCGCAAATCTGTCCATGTCTCCTTTACTTTCTACCCTTGATGAAGAAGAACTGTAAGGAGCCTCAGAAAGCACCATTTCCAACATTCACCATCTGTAGACATAGTTGGCGCACATCTGACCATGTCTCCCTTACTTTCTACACATGATGAAGAAGAACTGTAAGGAGCCTCAGAAAGCACAATTTCCAACAATCACCATCTGTAGATATAGTTAGCGCGCATCTGAACATGTCTCCCTTACTTTCTACCCTTGATGAAGAGGAACTGTAAGGAGCCTCAGAAAGCACCATTTCCAACATTCACCATCTGTAGACATAGTTTGCGCACATCTGCTAATGTCTCCCTTTCTCTCTACCCTAGTTGAAGGAGAACAGTAAGGAACTCAAAAGGCACGATTTCCAAAATTCACCATATGTAGACATAGCTAGCGCATAGCTGTACATGTCTCCCTTACTTTCTACCCAAGGTTAAGGAGAACTGTAGGGAGCTGCTGAAAGCATCAATTCCTACATTCACTATCTTTAGACATAGTTAGCGCACACCTGACCTTGCCTCCCTTACTTTCTACGCTTGATGAAGAAGAACTGTAAGGAGCATCAGAAAGCACCATTTCCAACATTCACCATCTGTAGACATTACTATCGCACAGCTGTACATGTCTCCCTTACTTTCTACCCAAGGTTAAGGAGAACTGTAGGGAGCTGCTGAAAGCATCAATTCCTACATTCACTATCTTTAGACATAGTTAGCGCACATCTGACCATGTCTCCCTTACTTTCTACCCTTGATGATAAAGAACTGTAAGGAGCCTCAGAAAGCAACATTTCCAACATTCACCATCTGTAGAAATAGTTAGCGTGAAGCTGTCCACGTCTCCCTTACTCTCTACTCTAGGTGAAGGAGAACAGTAAGGGGCTCAGAAGGCACCATTTCCAATATTCACCATCTGTAGACATAATAAGCGCATAGCTGTACATGTCTCCCTTACTTTCTACCCTCGGTGAAGGAGAACTGTAGGGAGCTGCAGAAAGCACCATTTCCTACATTCACGATCTTTAGACATAGCTAGCGCACACTTGACCTTGCCTCCCTTATTTTCTACGCTAGATGAAGAAGAACTAAAAGGAGCTTCAGAAAGCACCATTTCCAACATTCGCCATCTGTAGACATAGTTAGTGTACAGCTGTACATGTCACCCTTACTTTCTGCTCTCGGTGAAGGAGAACTGTAGGGAGCTGCAGAAAGCACCATTTCCAACATTAACCATCTTTAGACATAGTTAGCGCACACCTGACCTTGCCTCCCTTACTTTCTACGCTTGATGAAGAAGAACTGTAAGGAGCCTCAGAAAGCACCATTTCCAACATTCACCATCTGTAGACATAGTAAGCGCACATCTGACCATGTCTCCCTTACTCTCTACCCTTGATGAAGAAGAACAGTAAGGAGCCTCAGAAAGCACCATTTCCAACATTCACCATCAGTAGACAAAGTTAGCGGACATCTGACCCTGTCGCCCTTACTTTCTACCCTTGATGAAAAAGAACTGTAAGGAGCCTCAGAAAGCACCATTTCCAATATTCACCATCTGTAGACACAGGTAGCGAACAGCAGTACATGTCTCCCTCACTTTCTACCCTCGGTGAAGGAGAACTGTAGGGATCTGCAGAAAGCACCATTTCCTACATTCACCATCTTTAGACATGGTTAGCGCACACCTGACCTTGCCTCCCTTACTTTCTAAGCTTGATGAAGAAAAATTGTAAGGAGCCTCAGAAAGCACCATTTCCAACATTCACCATCTGTAGACATAGTTAGCGCCCATCTGACAATGTCTCCGTTTCTCTCTACCCTAGGTGAAGGAGAACAGTAAGGAGCTCAGAAGGCACCATTTCCAATATTCACCATCAGTAGACATAGTTAGCGCATAGCAGTACATGTGTCCCTTACTTTATACCCTAGGTTAACGAGAACTGTAGGGAGCTGCAGAAAGCATCAATTCCTACATTCACTATCTTTAGAAATAGTTAGCGCACACCTGACCTTGCCTCCCTTACTTTCTACACTTGATGAAGAAGAACTGTAAGGAGCATCAGAAAGCACCATTTCCAACATTCACCATCTCTAGACATTACTAGCGCACAGCTGTACATGCCTTCCTTCCTAACTACCCTAGGTGAAGGAGAACAGTAGGGAGCTGCAGAAAGCACCATTTCCTACATTCACCATCTATAGACATAGTGCACAACTGACCTTGCCTCCCTTACTTTCTACGCTTGATGGAGAAGAACTGTAAGGAGCCTCAGAAAGCACCGTTTCCAACATTCACCATCTGCAGACATAATTAGCGTACAGCTGTACACGTCTTCCTTACTCTCTACCCTAGGTGAAGGAGAACAGTAAGGAGCACAGAAGGCACCATTTCCAATATTCACCATCTGTAGACATAGTTAGCACACAGCTGTACATGTCTCCCTTACTTTCTATCCTCGGGGAAGGAGAACTGTAGGGAGCCGCAGAAAGCACCATTTCCTACATTCGGCATCTTTAGACATAGTTAGCGCACAACTGACCTTGCCTGCCTTACTTTCTACGCTTGATGAAGAGTAACTGTAAGGAGCCTCAGAAAGCACAATTTCCAACATTCACCATCTGTAGACATTACTAGCGCACGGCCGTACATGTCTCCCTTCCTTCCCACCCTAGGTGAAGGAGGACTGTAAGGAGCTGTGGAAAGCACCATTTCCAACATTCACCATCTGTAGACATAGTTAGCGCACATCTAACCATGTCTCCCTTACTTTCTTCCCTTGATGAAGAAGAACTGTAAGGAGCCTCAGAAAGCACCATTTCCAACATTCACCATCTGTAGACATAGTTAGCGGACATCTGACCCTGTCTCCCTTACTTTCTACCCTTGATGAAGAAGAACTGTAAGGAGCCTCACAAAGAACCATTTCCAACATTCACCATCTGTAGACATAGTTAGCGTACAGCTGTATGCGTCTCCCTTACTCTACACCCTAGGTGAAGTAGAACAGTAAGGAGCTCAGAAGGCACAATTTCCAATATTCACCATCTGTGGACATAGTTAGCGCACCAGCTGTACATGTCTCCCTTACTTTCTATTCTCGGTGAAGGAGAACTGTAGGGAGCTGCAGAGAGCACCATTTCCTACATTCACCATCTGTAGACATAGTTAGCGCACACCTGACCTTGCCTACCTTACTTTCTACGCTTGATGAAGAAAGATCTGTAAGGAGCCTCAGAAAGCACCATTTCCAACATTCACCATCTGTAGACATTGTTAGCGCTCATCTGACCATGCGTCCCTTACTTTCTACCCTTGATGAAGAAGAACTGTAAGGAGCATCAGAAAGCACCATTTCCAACAGTCACCATCTGTAGACATAGTTAGCGCACATCTGACCATGTCTCCCTTACTTTCTACCCAAAGTTAAGGAGAACTGTAGGGACCTGCAGAAAGGATCAATTCCTACATTCACTATCTTTAGACATAGTTAGCGCACACCTGACCTTGCCTGACTTACTTTCTACACATGATGGAGAAGAACTGTAAGGAGCCTCAGAAAGCACCGTTTCCAACATTCACCATCTGTAGTCATAATTAGCGTACAGCAGTACACGTCTCCCATACTCTCTACCCTAGGTGAACGAGAACAGTAAGGAGCTCAGAAGGCACCATTTCCAATATTCACCATCGGTAGACATAGCTAGCGCACAGCTGTACATGTCAACCTTACTTTCTACCCTAGGTGAAGGAGAAGAGTAGGGAGCTGCAGCAGGCGCCATTTCCTACATTCACAATCTTTAGACATAGTTAGTGCACACCTGACCTTGCCTCCCTTACTTTCTACGCTTGATGAAGAAGAACTGTAAGGAGCCTCAGAAAGCAGCATTTCCAACATTCACCATCTGTAGACATTACTATCGCACAGCTGTACATGCCTCCCTTCCTTTCTACCCAAGGTGAAGGAGGATTGTAAGGAGCTGCAGAAAGCACCATTTCCTACATTCACCATCTGTAGACATAGTTAGCGCACATCTGACCATGTCTCCCTTACTTTCTACCCTTGAAGAAGAAGAACTGTAAGTAGCCTCAGAAAGAACCATTTCCAACATTCACCATCTGTAGACATAGTTAGCGCAAATCTGTCCATGTCTCCTTTACTTTCTACCCTTGATGAAGAAGAACTGTAAGGAGCCTCAGAAAGCACCATTTCCAACATTCACCATCTGTAGACATAGTTGGCGCACATCTGGCCATGTCTCCCTTACTTTCTACACATGATGAAGAAGAACTGTAAGGAGCCTCAGAAAGCACAATTTCCAACAATCACCATCTGTAGATATAGTTAGCGCGCATCTGAACATGTCTCCCTTACTTTCTACCCTTGATGAAGAGGAACTGTAAGGAGCCTCAGAAAGCACCATTTCCAACATTCACCATCTGTAGACATAGTTTGCGCACATCTGCTAATGTCTCCCTTTCTCTCTACCCTAGTTGAAGGAGAACAGTAAGGAACTCAAAAGGCACGATTTCCAAAATTCACCATATGTAGACATAGCTAGCGCATAGCTGTACATGTCTCCCTTACTTTCTACCCAAGGTTAAGGAGAACTGTAGGGAGCTGCTGAAAGCATCAATTCCTACATTCACTATCTTTAGACATAGTTAGCGCACACCTGACCTTGCCTCCCTTACTTTCTACGCTTGATGAAGAAGAACTGTAAGGAGCATCAGAAAGCACCATTTCCAACATTCACCATCTGTAGACATTACTATCGCACAGCTGTACATGCCTCCCTTCCTTTCTACATTAGGTGAAGGAGGATTGTAAGGAGCTGCAGAAAGCACCATTTCCTACATTTACCATCTGTAGACATAGTTAGCGCACATCTGACCATGTCTCCCTTACTTTCTACACTTGATGAAGAAGAACTGTAATTGTTGTTGTTGTGGTCATCAGTCCTGAGACTGGTTTGATGCAGCTCTCCATGCTACTCTATCCTGTGCAAGCTTTTTCATCTCCCAGTACCTACTGCAACCTAAATCCTTCTGAATCTGCTTAGTGTATTCATCCCCCTACGATTGTTACCCTCCACGCTGCCCTCCAATGCTAAATTTGTGATCCCTTGATGTCTCAAAACATGTCCTACCAGCCGATCCCTTCTTCTAGTCAAGTTGGGCGACACACTTCTCTTCTCCCCAATCCTATTCAATACTTCCTCATTAGTTATGAGATCTACCCATCTAATCTTCAGCATTCTTCTGTAGCACCACATTTCGAAAGCTTCTATTCTCTTCTTGTCCAAACTATTTATCGTCCATGTTTCACTTCCATACATGGCTACACTCCATACGAATACTTTCAGAAATGACTTCCTGGCACTTAAATCAATACTGGATGTTAACAAATTTCTCTTCTTCAGAAACGCTTTCCTTGCCATTGCCAGCCTACATTTTATATCCTCTCTACTTCGGCCATCATCAGTTATTTTACTCCCCAAATAGCAAAACTCCTTTACTACTTTAAGTGCCTCATTTCCTAATCTAATTCCCTCAGCATCACCCGACTTAATTAGACTACATTCCATTATCCTTGTTTTGTTTTTGTTGATGTTCATCTTATATCCTCCTTTCAAGACACTGTCCATTCCATTCAACTGCTCTTCCAAGTCCTTTGCTGTCTCTGACAGAATTACAATGTCATCGGCGAACCTCAAAGTTTTTATTTCTTCTCCATGAATTTTAATACCTACTCCGAATTTTTCTTTTGTTTCCTTTACTGCTTGCTCAATATACAGATTGAACAACATCGGGGAGAGGCTACAACCCTGTCTTACTCCCTTCCCAACCACTGCTTCCCTTTCATGTCCCTCGACTCTTATAACTGCCATCTGGTTTCTGTACAAATTGTAAATAGACTTTCGCTCCCTGTATTTTACCCCTGCCACCTTTAGAATTTGAAAGAGAGTATTCCAGTCAACATTGTCAAAAGCTTTCTCCAAGTCCACAAATGCTAGAAACGTAGGTTTGCCTTTCCTGAATCTTTCATCTAAGATACGTCGTAAGGTCAGTATTGCCTCACGTGTTCCAGTGTTTCTACGGAATCCAAACTGATCTTCCCCGAGGTTGGCTTCTACTAGTTTTTCCATTCGTCTGTAAAGAATTCGTGTTAGTATTTTGCAGCTGTGACTTATTAAGCTGATAGTTCGGTAATTTTCACATCTGTCAACACCTGCTTTCTTTGGGATTGGAATTATTATATTCTTCTTGAAGTCTGAGGGTATTTCGCCTGTTTCATACATCTTGCTCACCAGATGGTAGAGTTTTGTCAGCACTGGCTCTCCCACGGCCGTCAGTAGTTCCAATGGAATATTGTCTACTCCGGGGGCCTTGTTTCGACTCAGGTCTTTCAGTGCTCTGTCAAACTCTTCACGCAGTATCATATCTCCCATTTCATCTTCATCTACATCCTCTTCCAGTTCCATAATATTGTCCTCAAGTACATCGCCCTTGTATAGACCCTCCATATACTCCTTCCACCTTTCTGCTTTCCCTTCTTTGCTTAGAACTGGGTTTCCATCTGAGCTCTTGATATTCATACAAGTCGTTCTCTTATCTCCAAAGGCCTCTTTAATTTTCCTGTAGGCTATCTTACCCCTAGTGAGATAGGCCTCTACATCCTTACATTTGTCCTCTAGCCATCCCTGCTTAGCCATTTTGCACTTCCTGTCGATCTCATTTTTGAGACGTTTGTATTCCTTTTTGCCTGTTTCACTTACTGCATTTTTATATTTTCTCCTTTCATCAATTAAATTCAATATTTCTTCTGTTAGCCAAGGATTTCTACTAGTCCTCGTCTTTTTACGTACTTGATCCTCTGCTGCCTTCACTACTTCATCCCTCAAAGCTACCCATTCTTCTTCTACTGTATTTATTTCCCCCATTCCTGTCAATTGCTCCCTTATGCTCTCCCTGAATCTCTGTACAACCTCTGGTTCTTTTAGTTTATCCAGGTCCCAAACGCCTTAAACTCCCACCTTTTGCAGTTTCTTCAGTTTTAATCTACAGGTCATAACCAATAGATTGTGGTCAGAGTCCACATCTGCCCCTGCAAATGTCTTACAATTTAAAACCTGGTTCCTAAATCTCTGTCTTACCATTATATAATCTATCTGATACCTTTTAGTATCTCCAGGGTTCTTCCATGTATACAACCTTCTTTCATGATTCTTAAACCAAGTGTTAGTAGAACTGTAAGGAGCCTCAGAAAGCACCATTTCCAACATTCACCATCTGTAGACATAGTTAGCGCATACCTGACCATGTCTCCCTTACTCTCTACCCTAGGTGAAGGAGAACAGTACGGAGCTCAGAAGGCACCATTTCCAGTATTCACCATCGGTAGAAATAGCTAGCGCACAGCAGTACATGTCTCCCTTACTTTCTACCCTAGGTGAAGGAGAACTGTAGGGAGCTGCAGAGAGCACCATTTCCTACATTCACCATCTTTAGACATAGTTAGCGCACACCTGACCTTGCCTCAATTACTTTCTACGCTTGATGAGGAAGAACTGTAAGGTGCCTCAGAAAGCACCATTTCCAACATTCACCATCTGTAGACGTTACTAGCGCACAGCTGTACATGTTCCCTTCCTTTCTACCCTAGGTGTAAGAGGACTGTAAGGAGCTGCGGAAAGCACCATTTCCAACATTCACCATCTGTAGACATAGTTAGCGCACATCTGACCATGTCTCCCTTACTCTCTAGGCTTGATGAAGAAGAACTGTAAGGAGCCTCAGAAAGCACCATTTCCAACATTCACCATCTGTAGACATAGTTAGCGCACATCTGACCATGTCTCCCTTTCTCTCTACCCTATTTGAAGGAGAACAGCAAGGAGCTCAGAAGGCACCATTTCCAAAATTCACCATCTGTAGACATTACTAGCGCACAGCTGTACATGTCTCCCTTCCTCTCTACCCTACGTGAAGGAGGACTGTAAGGAGCTGCAGAAAGCACCATTTCCTACATTCACCATCTGTAGACATAGTTAGCGCACATCTGACCATGTCTCCCTTACTTTCTACCCTTGATGAAGAAGAACTGTAAGGAGCCTCAGAAAGCACCATTTCCAACATTCACCATCTGTAGACATAGTTAGCGCACATCTGACAATGTCTCCCTTTCTCTCTACCCTAGGTGAAGGAGAACAGTAAGGAGCTCAGAAGGCACCATTTCCAACATTCACCATCTGTAGACATTACTAGCGCACAGCTGTACATGTCTCCCTTCCTTTCTACCCTAGGTGAAGGAGGACTGTAAGGAGCTGCAGAAAGCACCATTTCCTACATTCACCATCTGTAGACATAGTTAGCGCACATCTGACCATGTCTCCCTTACTTTGTACCCTTGATGAAGAAGAACTGTAAGGAGCCTCAGAAAGCACCATTTCCAACATTCACCATCTATAGACATAGTTAGCGCACATCTGTCCATGTCTCCTTTACTTTCTACCCTTGATGAACAAGAACTGTAAGGAGCCTCAGAGAGCACCATTTCCAACATTCGCCATCTGTAACATAGTTAGTGTACAGCTGTACACGTCTCCCTTACTCTCTACCCTAGGTGAAGGAGAACAGTAAGGAGCTCAGAAGGCACCATTTCCAATATTCACCATCTGTAGACATAGTTAGCGATCAGCAGTACGTGTCTCCCTTGCTTTCTACCCTCGGTGAAGGAGAACTGTAGGGAGCTGCAGAAAGCACCATTTCCTACATTCACCATCGTTAGACATAGCTAGCGCACACCTGACCTTGCCTCCCTTACTTTCTACGCTTGATGAAGAAGAACTGTAAGGAGCCTCAGAGAACACCATTTCCAACATTCACCATCTGTAGACATTACTAGCGCACAGCTGTACATGTCTCCCTTCCTTTCTACCCTAGGTGGAGGAGGACTGTAAGGAGCTGCGAAGAGCACCATTTCCAACATTCACCAACTGTAGACATAGTTAGCGTACAGCTGTACACGTCTCCCTTACTCCCTAACCTAGGTGAAGGAGAACAGTAAGGAGCTCAGAAGGCACCACTTCCAATATTCACCATCTGTAGACATTGTTAGCGCACATATGTCCATGTCTCCCTTGGTGTCTACCCTTGATGAAGAAGAACTGTAAGGAGCCTCAGAATGCACCATGTCCAACATTCACCATCTGTAGACGTAGTTAGCGTACAGCTGTACACGTCTCCCTTACTCTCTACCCTAGGTGAAGGAGAACAGTAAGGAGCTCAGAAGGCACCATTTCCAATATTCACCATCTGTAGACATAGTTATCGCACTGCTGTACATGTCTCCCTTACTTTCTACCCTCGGTGAAGGAGAACTGTAGGGAGCTGCAGAAAGCATCAATTCCTACATTCACTATCTTTAGACATAGTTAGCGCACACCTGACATTGCCCCCCTTACTTTCTACGCTTGATGACGAAGAACTGTAAGGAGCATCAGAAAGCACCATTTCCAACATTCACCATCTGTAGACATTACTAGCGCACAGCTGTACATGTCTCCCTTCCTTTCTACCCTAGGTGAAGGAGGACTGTAAGGAGCTGCAGAAAGCACCATTTCCTACATTCACCATCTGTAGACATAGTTAGTGCACATCTGACCATGTCTCCCTTACTTTCTACCCTTGATGAAGAGAAACTGTAAGGAGCCTCAGAAAGCACCATTTCCAACATTCACCATCTGTAGACATTGTTAGCACACATATGACCATGTCTCCCTTACTTTCTACCCTTGATGAAGAAGAACTGTAAGGAGCCTCAGAAAGCACCATTTCCAACATTCACCATCAGTAGACATTACTAGCGCACAGCTGTACATGTCTCCCTTCCTTTCAACCCTAGGTTAAGGAGAACTGTAGGGAGCTGCAGAAAGCGTCAATTCCTACGTTCACTATCTTTAGACATAGTTAGCGCACACCTGACCTTGCCTTACTTACATTCTACGCTTGATGAAGAAGAACTGTAAGGAGCATCAGAAAGCACCATTTCCAACATTCACCATCTGTAGACATTACTAGCGCACAGCTGTACATGTCTCCCTTCCTTTCAACCCTAGGTGAAGGAGGACTGTAAGGAGCTGCAGAAAGCACCATCTCCTACATTCACCATCTTTAGACATAGTTACCGCACACCTGACCTTGCCTCCCTTACATTCTATGCTTGATGAAGAAGAACTGTAAGGAGCCTCAGAATGCACCATGTCCAACATTCACCATCTGTAGACGTAGTTAGCGTACAGCTGTACACGTCTCCCTTACTCTCTACCCTAGGTGAAGGAGAACAGTAAGGAGCTCAGAAGGCACCATTTCCAATATTCACCATCTGTAGACATAGTTATCGCACTGCTGTACATGTCTCCCTTACTTTCTACCCTCGGTGAAGGAGAACTGTAGGGAGCTGCAGAAAGCATCAATTCCTACATTCACTATCTTTAGACATAGTTAGCGCACACCTGACATTGCCCCCCTTACTTTCTACGCTTGATGACGAAGAACTGTAAGGAGCATCAGAAAGCACCATTTCCAACATTCACCATCTGTAGACATTACTAGCGCACAGCTGTACATGTCTCCCTTCCTTTCTACCCTAGGTGAAGGAGGACTGTAAGGAGCTGCAGAAAGCACCATCTCCTACATTCACAATCTTTAGACATAGTTAGCGCACACCTGACCTTGCCTACCTTACTTTCTACCCTTGATGAAGAAGAACTGTAAGGAGCCTCAGAAGGCACCATTTCCAACATTGACCATATGTAGACATAGTTACCGCATAGCTGTACGTGTCTCCCTTCCTTTCTGCTCTAGGAGAGGGAGAACTGTAAGGAGCTGCAGAAAGCACCACCTCCAACATTTAACATCTCTAGACATAGATAGCGCACACCTGAACATGTCTCACTTACATTCTACCCTTGGTGAAGAAGAACTGGAACGAGCCTCATAAAGCACCATTTCCAACATTCACCATTTGTGGACATAGTTAGCGCACAGCTGTACATGTCTACCTTACTGTCTACCCAAGATGAAGGAGAACTGTAAGGAGCTGCAGAAAGCACCATTTCCAACATCACCATCTGTAGACATAGTAGCGCACAGGTGGACATGTCTCCCTTACTTTGTACCCTTCATGGCGAAGAACTGTTAGGAGCCTAAGAAAGCACCATTTCCAACATTCACAATCTGTAGACATAGTTAGCGCACAGCTGTACAAGTCTCCCATACTTTCTACCCTTGATGAAGAAGAACTGTAAGAAGCTGCAGAAAGCACTATTTCCAACATTCACCTTCTGGAGTCATACTTAGCAAACAGCTGTACATGTCTCTCTTACTTTCTACCCTAGATGAAGTGTAAGGAGCTGCAGAAAGCTTTCTTACCAACATTCATCGTCTGTGGACATAGATAGTGCACTGTAGAATGTCTCGTTTACTTTCTATCCTAGGCGGAAATGAACTGTAAGGTGCTGCAGAATGCACCATTTCTAACATTCAACATCTGTAGAAATAATTATCGCACAGCTGTACATGTCACCCTTACTCTCTACCCTAGATGATTAATAACTGGAAGGAACCGCAGAAAGCACCTTTCCTACATTCACCATCTTTATACATAGTTAGCGCACAGCTGTGCATGTCACCCTTACTTTTTGCCCGAGATGACGAACAACTGTAAGGAGCTGCAGAAAGTTCCCTTTCCAACATTCACCATCTGTAGTCATAGTTAGTGCCCAGCTGTATATGTCACCCTTACTTTCTATCCTAGATGAAGGAGGACTGTAAGGATCTTGTAGAAAGAACCATTTATAACATTCACCATCTGTAGACATTGTTAGCGCACAGCTGTTCATGCATCCCATACTTTCTACCCTAGATGAAGAAGAACTGTAAGGAGCTGCAGAGAGCTTTCTTACGAACTTACACCATCTGTGGACATAGCTAGTGCCCTGCTGGGTATGTATCCTTTACGTTATATTCTAGGTGAAAAAGAATTGCAAAGAGCTGCAGAAAGCACCATTTCCAACTTTCACCATCTGTAGACATAGTTAGCGCACTGCTGAACATGTTTCCCTTACTTTCAACCCTAGATGAAGAACTGTAAGGAGCTGCCGTAAGCACCATTTCCAACATTCACCCTTTGTAGACATAGATAGTGCAATGCGGTATGTGTCTCCTTTATTTTCTATCCTAGGAAAAAAAGAACTGTAAGGTGCTGCGGAATGCACCATTTCCGACATTCACCTGAAAGCACCAGAGAGATATTCAATCAGTTACTGATAGTGCAAGTTTTGTCGCCGGTATGTCAGTGTCAATACACCATCATGCTCCAAAATTTCACACTGCAGCCCAAGCCTGTTCTCTCTACATAGGCAAAACTCCTGCTGACAATGTTCCTAAAAGCACAATCACTCCCTGATGGCAACAACAGGTGTATGTCTACAGAAGAATCTCACCTAAAGATGGCATAACCTAACACGGCTATCCACCCCCTGTAGTGAGAGACTGGGTTTTTCTGTCCAGCCAACTAGTATACGTCAATCCAGGGTCACATCTCAACACTCCATTATCCACTCGAGATCGTTATCCAAAAGTTTTCAGTTCAACATGGGAACTTTTAGGGCTGAGGAGATGTGACATCTCGCATCTTACTTTAGGTTTCAGTCTTTCCCCCACTTTTCACACTCACCACACACCCACACCCACCCACACACCCACACACCCACACACCCACACACACACACACACACACACACACACACACACACACACACACACACCACACACGCACACACACACACTCACACACACCACACACACACACACACACACACACACACACACACAAAAACACAAACACAAACACAAACACTCACACACACAAACTCACCACACTCACACACACACACACACAAACTCACACACACACACACACACACACACACACACACACACACACACACACACACACACACACACACCACACACACACACACACACCACACTCACACACCACACCACCACACTCACACACCACACACACACACACACACACACACACACACACACACACACCACACTCACACACACCACACACACACGAACACACACACACACACGCACACACACACACACACACACGCACGCACACACACACACACACACACACGCACACACACAAACTCACCACACACACACACACACACACACACACACACACACACACACACACACACACAAACTCACCACACACACACACACACACACACACACTCACACACACACACACACACACACACACACACACACACTACCCATTCATCTCTGCTCTGCTCATACACTTACCTCACCACAATACTACTAGGTGACATTCAGTCTAATTTTGCACAATAATAGTTTCATTTAGGCTAATCTGTGTGGAGATACAGGTTTACTGACAACTCTTGTGAAACTTAATTTTCCCTGAAACAATAGACAGTGCATACCTGTAAATGTTAGCTAGCAGATGACACTGTACTCTGTATGTCTACATACTCTTCAATGGAACTCTAACATTAGTTCTAATTACTGGGCAGCTACTCACCATCTGTGTTAGCTATTTCTAGAGGAGTTTGATTTGGTCAGTCCTCTACCAGATCAGTTCTCTCTCCTCAGGATGCACAGCTGACTGTCTTTGCCTCCTGCTGCGTGGAGGCCAGCTCAGCCAAATAGTGACCAGATTGTGCTCTGTGCCAGCAGCCAGTGCTGTAACGAAACACGTGTCACTCTGTAATCTTATGGCATGTACTGAATAAAAGAGGCACTGTTTTAACTTCTCTTATTGAATCCTCAATGTACCAAAATTTCAACATAGTATGCTACACACTAAAATATGTGTAATACCAGATTAATAATGAACTTGGAAATAGCAGCCCAATCTAAAGTGATACAGCTGTATACAGGCAAGGAGAGAAATAACATCTCCACACACCAAGATTATATCGAGGAACTGAAAAATTATAAGATGACACTGTTTATGATCATTCAGTGAAAGCAACATGTGGTTCTGGTGAACATTATACTTTTTTTGGCTACACAATTGCTCTACAATTCAGACACATTAATTAATCACTCTAAGAACATAACACAGCAGGCAACAAAGGATGCTGTTTGAATACAAGTGAAATAATGTAGGCCTCTACTCACAAATTTGTGAGTACAGACATACATGTAAATGTTAGCTAGCAGATGATACTGCACTCTGTATGTCTACATACTCCTTAATGAAACTCTAACATTAGTTCTAATTACTGGGCACTGAGTGTCCTCTGCACACAATTAGAGCCGCAGGAAATGTTAACAGAGAAACAATATGGTACAACAATGTCAGTGCACTATCACATACCACAGTAACAATATTATGAAAAGCATAGTTGTCACTCACCATATATCAGAGATGCTGCATCACAGATAAGAACAACAAAAAGGTGGTCACAAAATAAGCTTCCTGTCAACACTACCTCTGTTAAAGCATCTCCACTATTTAGTGAGTACCAAGTATCCTTTGCATAATATTGTTACATTCCATCCTAGATTTTCCATTTATTGATTTTCTATATTATGCTACCATTGGTAGGAACCAGAAACAAACGAGTATCATTCTTACATCACATACGTCTTCAGATTTCTCATCCTGTCTACCATAAACCACTGTGTCAAGAGTGTTCTCAGAGACCGTAATTACCGAGTACTTGGCAGAGGCTGCTAGGTGACACTTTCAGTCAATATGTCTATCCTACACACTCTAAAACCCGCATCGTTTAGAGAAGCTGTTATTCCTAATTCTCTTGTGATGTTCACAGATCCATATGTGTTGCAGCAAATTACAGGTTGTCCCACTCAAATCACTCTGATTTCAAGGACCCAGGAGAGCAAACCCACAGTAGATATGACTATGAGAAATACACCACACTTTAGAGCATCTCAAAGAAGTTATATTCATTCTCAGAAGTGCTAAGTATCAATGCCAGAGTGCAACATGGTCACAGTCACATGAAGTGAAAATGGCAACTACACAGCAATGCGCAAGCAGTAGTATGGCTTTCAGGCATATTAGTGTGCACAGAAATTACTGTGGAGTGTATGAATGTTATCCACCTGATGTGAAAACAATTGGGAAATGGTATAGGAAGTTTCTGGCAACAGGATAGTGTTCTGAAACATACCGGTGGTGCATGTTATGGATTTTCAGAAGAGACAGTGCAGGACAACAGACAAATGTTTCTCAGAATCCCACGTAAGTCAATTCCTCAATCATCTAGGCAACTTGATATATTTCAGTCAACATTGCATCATGTAGTTCACCAGCATCTACATATGTATGATTACAAAGTGCAAACTCTGCAACATCTGACAACGAATGCCAAACCACACTAACGACAATTTGCTACAGATATGCTACAGCATATTGATATGGATACCAGTTTTATAGGAACATGATTATAATCAGATGGGGCAATCTTTCCTCTGTCAGGATGTGTTAACAGCCATAATGTTCGGATTTGAGGTTATCTTAATCTGCACACTGTCGTTCAACATTTTTGTGACAGCCCTAAACTAAACATCTGGTGTGGGCTAATGCATGAGAGGATTGTTGAGACATTTGTCTTTGTTGAACAAAAAGTGAATGGGTCAGAGTCTCTGGACATTTTGGAGCAGTTTGTTTAGCTTCAGATACTAGACTTGTAACCCAACATCATTTTTCAACAAGACGGAGCTCCACCACATTCGTCAATGGCTGTTCACAAGTTCCTGGGAAGGAAATTTCCCAGTCATTGGATCAGACACAGAACTCATTGTCTGACCACCACTTTCACCTGACATTATGCTGCTTGATTTCTTCATGTGGGGATTTGTGAAAGACCACGTGTGTGACTGAAGTTGTCACATTTCTACATTGCGACATCATATCACTAATTCAATTGAAACAGTAACAGAGGAAACGTTACAAAGAACTTAGTACAAAAATGCATATTGACTCTATATTCTTCATGCTGCAAATGGTTCACATGTAGAGGTGTGCTAATGATAAATAAATAAATTTTCCAAGATGCTCTACAATCTGGTGCATTTTTCATTGTAGTATCTACTGTAGTTTTTTCCCCTGGGCCTTTGAAATCAGGGAGGTGTGAGTGGGACACCCTGTAATTGGCTGTTCAGAGGATAAACTGGCTGTTTGAAATTTTGTGAAATGATTTTTACCACAGTGAAAATTTTCTTTTTTCAATGATTCCCAGCTGAAATTGCTAATCTTAACTGTGACACTTTCTCAACTGATTCCAGGTAATGCATAATGAGCTACCTTTCTTTGAACTCTGTGTGTCATTTGTCAGTGCTCTCTGGTAATGAACCAAAACCACTCAAGAATGCTCTAGAACAGTATCAACTAGTACAGTGGGACTAGTTTTACTAGTGGATTTGTTATGCTCACTGAATCTTCTGTCAGTAGAACACCATCCTTAGCACTCTTTCCATACAACCATTTTTATATCATTATTCTAAAGTAACCTTCTGTTTACTCTAAACACAATATATTTAGTTGAATCAACAAACCTGAACTTTTTGCCATTTATCATATTGTATTACAAAGAGATCTAGAAACATCAAATAAGAAGAAAAATTCTGAGGATGAAACCTATATTGCTAGAACCAGAGAGAGAGTGTGTGTGTGTGTGTGTGTGTGTGTGTGTGTGTGTGTGTGTGTGTGTGAGAGAGAGAGAGAGAGAGAGAGAGAGAGAGAGAGAGAGAGAGAGAGATATTGTACTTTCACCTGTAGCATCATAATGCCAATGAGCTGCATCCCCAAACTGCCATTCAACTGGACACTGCACATATTGTACTCAATCTAGGGCTTGGTTTCCCAACTCCATTTGATACTGCTGCATTTCATGGTCAGATTTCAGTTCCTCTCTATTTGCCTCCGCTTTCTCTCACAGTTGCAACAATTAGTGATTCAACTGTATAAAGATATACACATTCAGTTAATACAGATTACTGTTATTTTTCACTGAGGTGACAAGCATACAACAGAATCGCATTCACTTCCAACAAATCATACAAGTCAGAAAACTCACATAATGTCAATGATCTGCTAACAGTAAATTCTTTACTGCTTTTCACTGTAAATATTAGGATGTAAACTATAAACTGCAGTAATGTGACAAATGTTATTACAGTTTTGACACAGAACTGAAAACCAAATAAAAAAAGTGTTTTAAATGAAGTAAACTGTACATGAGAAGTGTCCTTGTTCAAGACAGATCTGTTGCTTAGTACCAAAAATGAGTCTTACAGAAAATGAAATTCATCATTTTTGAAGACTAAAACATAGTTATATCCAAATCTTTAATGGTGACACACAAATCATTACTAAACCTATTTTTCAACATAACTGCTACCAGAAGTGAGAAACCTATTATATCACTGGACAAAATTTTAATCCTTGTGTTGTAGAAGCCTGCTGACTGGGAATGGAAGCAGAATCTCAGGCTTGTTGAGCTCTTTCTTCATTGTGAAAATGCTGACCTAATGACAGGAACTTCTTGAGGTGAAAGAAAAGATGAAATATGCTGGGAGTAAAATCAGGACTGTGAGTAGGTTGGTAAACCAACTCCCTGCTGAACTACTCCAGAATAGCTGTTGTGTGCCAAATTGTATGTCAGTGAGCACTGTCACAGATCAACTTCATACAAGCACTGAGCATCTTGCCACTCAGATTCAGTGGCTCATTGAAATATCCATTGTTTCACAATAATGGACAGCATTACATGTTTCACTTCTATGCATCAAGTCAGTGTGCACAATGCCCTTCCTATCCCAGAACACTGAGTGCATCAATACTATCTGCTATAACTTTGTCCTGACCATTTATCTACTGTGACACCAACACATTGATTGGTACCGAGTTTCTTGGACACAGTGAGTAACCCACATCACATCTCCTGTTAAAAGCTTATTGAGAAACCTATTGCCACCATCACAGTACATCTCTCAAAGTGTCAGTGGTGTTCCCATGTCATTCAGTTTCATGATCTTATATGATGTATTTTGGCACGTGCCTGATGCACACTTCTTTCAAGAGCAAGTGCTCAGTGCCAATTTCATACATCAAGGATCGCATTATCTGGGGAGGAAGGCTGCCAAGCTCTGTAATTGTCGAATGTCGGTTTTCCATAATTCACCATCACACCGCCTCCACAATACTGTCATGTTGGACAGTCAGTCGCAACCTCCTTCAATATGGAGACTGTTGTATGTATGCTGTTTCCACAGCACATTTTCACATTATTGTGAAAATTATTTGGATTCTTCAGTAACAGTAGCACAATGTTTTGCAACTTGTGCCCCTTAGTCACTTACAATGATGGATTTTGCATCTATTTAGTCATCATCATGTCATTATTTTTTGATTTATACAGTGATGTCCAACTCTGAGTTTGGAAACTTGTATCTGTATGTTAACCAACTGAAGACAAGCTGGAGACCAGTGTTGTGTCAAATAATGTCAGTTTTATAGTGACTGCTAGCAGTTATTATCCGGTTCCCTAATTCTGTTTCCAGTGTGACAGTACGGCACTATACCATCATTCCTGGAGGGTCCCACAAAAACTGTAATAAACACAGCTATCACTCTCAGAGCATACAGGACATTCAATTGCCACTGATGACCACCTCCCTCAACCCAAGCACATCCTACTTGACATACTGTATAGAGCAGTAAGATACACATTGATATAAGTCATAACAATTGAGATGATTTTTGTTTTCAATTTTTTTTATTATTATGCATAAGCATCAACAAAAGTTTCTCTTATCATTTTAGGTACTGTATACCTCCTCTTCTTCCCTACACACAAAATCAAATCAATTAACTTATAACTGTATCAATACTAAATGTAAGCTTTCCTCTTGCTTCATTAGGCATATATCACTCACCTTCTCAGTTATCCATTGGCCTTTACTGTCACACTCACTAAGCGGTTTGTGGAGGTACAATGCTTGAACACGTGTTGCTTCCTAAGTTTAGCAAACTTGGAGTTAATAGTAGTAGTAGTAGTAGTAGTAGTAGTAGTAGCAGCCTGTAATGGCCAGCCATTTGACAACCTGTGGACAATTTTCAAGCTATTATGAGGAAGAGATAACAATCTAATTTGGTCATTTAGGTTACTCAACGTTTTAAACAAATAACTGTTGGAAGACGTTTCATGCTGTTGCTTGCCTGTGGAGTTTGACAGTCCTCCTCTCCCAGCTGGACCGTCTGCCATTGCAGGGCTTCTACAGCTCCCACACAGTTCTTCAGCACGTCTGTCACATCTTCATGCTTCTTCTGCAGCTACGGCACATTGACTTCTTCGTGGCTGATACCTTCACTCAAAGTGAGCCACAGTGCATCTGACATTCAAATGCAGACATCATCTGAATCTGCAAAGAATTGGAAAAAGATACAGACACACACTAAATTTCTGGGGGGGGGTTTCCAAAAATCATAAACATTATCAACACAATGAAGTTACATGTGTCAAACAAAAGTTAATTTTACAGACCATCTTTCTTTCCCCACAAGCTACAGAGAGAATAAGAACAAAAGGTAGGCCACTCCACAGGAATTAAGAGTGCAAGCTCTTAATGTTGGTCTACAGCTCCTGTGGTAGCTGAAAAGGGGAAGACACACCACAACAAGGGAGCTGATCAACTTGCAGACTTACCTCGAACATACATCTGAAGACCATACTCCAAATTTCATATGCCTGAGTACTGAGCACTCTCCACAAGCCAACTGGGACAGCAACACCACTCTACATAGGGTTGACTTAGCAGTCCGATGCTCAAAGCTCATTGATCAACTACCTGGGCACAGGGAACCGATGGGGAAGGGGGCGGGGGTACTTCTTATCAGGGAGGTAAACGTACCAAGTGTGAAGAACTGAAATGCATATGGTTCATGTTGGGCACCTAATCTGGCTGCGGCTCATCAAGAGCTTGGTTAATGACACTCTCTCATTATTTAAGAATGTGATATACTGCACTCATGAACAATTCAATTCTGTAATATTTCACACATAGTATGTTCTACGTCTGTATTTACAACTCCAATATTATTTTCATTACATTCACGTATGTGTTAGTGCAGAAGTATTATAAAACCATTTGTTCTCAGATGTTGATATTTCAAAGTTGCCATGTAGGATTTGTGTGGTTATTTGTGTAACTGGCAACACTGGAAATTTTATTACAATTGTCATTAGCAGTATTAATATTGATAATTTAGTTAGTAAAAAGAGTTTGGAATAAGTAAACTGAAAATAGGTTTTAAGTGGGAACAGTTTCTGTTAAAATGTTAATATTTATTTATTTTATTTATTTATTGTTCTGTGGGACCTAATTAAGGAGAAGTCTCCATGGTCATGGAACAAGTCTATACACGAAATTATGACATAATATTAGAAACAGATAAAATGAAATATAAAAAAAACATATTCAGGTGGCAAGTTGTAAGTTTAAATAAAGAAAATAAACAATGCAATACTGGAATTTGCTTAATTTTTTTAGCTCTTCCAGGAGCTCCTTGACAGAATAGAAGGAGTGAGCCATGAGGAAACTCTTCAGTTTAGACTTAAAAGAGTTTGGGCTACTGCTAAGATTTTTGAGTTCTTGTGGTAGCTTATTGAAAATGGATGCAGCAGAATACTGCACTCCTTTCTGCACAAGAGTCAAGGAAGTGCATTCCACATGCAGATTGGATTTCTGCCTAGTATTAACTGACTGAGAGCTGCTAACTCTTGGGTTAGGCTAATATTGCTAACAACAAACGACATTAAAGAAAATATATAGTGTGAGGGCAATGTTAGACTTCCCAGACTATTGAATAGGGGTCAACAAGAGGTTATCGAACTTACACCACATATAGCTCAAACAGCCTGTTTTTGAGCCAAAAATACCCTTTTTGAATCAGAGGTATTACCCCAACAAATAATACCATACGACGTAAGCGTATGAAAATATGCAAAGTAGACTACTTTTTGTGTTGAAGTATCACTTATTTCAGACACTGTTCTAATGGTAAATAAAGCAGCATTTAGTTTCTGAACAAGATCCTGGACATGGGCTTTCCACAACAGCTTACTATCTATCCGAACGCCTAGGAACTTGAACTGCTCCGTCACGCCTATAATATGCCCTTTCTGTCTGATCAAAATATCGGTTCTTGGTGAATTGTGAGTTAGAAACTGTAAAAACTGAGTCTTACCATGATTTAGCATCAAATTATTTTTCGCAAGCCACGAACTTATTTCATGAACTACATTATTTGTTACTGCTTCAATATTACACACAAGATCCTTCACTATCAAGCTGGTGTCATCAGCAAACAGAAATATTTTTGAATAACCTTTAATACTATAAGGCAAATCATTTATATAAATAAGAAACAGCATCAGCCCCGGCACCGACCCTTGGGGAACGCCCCACTTAACAGAGCCCCATTGGGACTGAACATCACTACCACTCTCAGTATTGCGGATAATTATCTTCTGCTTTCTGTTCTTAAAGTAAGAGGCGAACCAATTGTAAGCTACTCCCCTTACTCCATAATGGTCCAACTTCTGCAGTAATATTGAAATGATTGGAGTGGCTTTATAATGTAATACCTTTTAACACATGTTGTTCATTGTAAGGAACTTTATTATGTTGGAAAATGTTGATAAAATTTGGAAAGAGTGATATTATTGTACACAGCAGTTCATTTAAATGACATGGATCAATAGTCCTAAAACCTGGAAACAACTTTTCAGACAGTAATATCACAGCACTAAGACTCAAACTGTAGCGATTTGAGAATTTCCGCGTAAATTCTAGAACCGCTCGTCCTTCTACCATTGCGAATACAGGATATTTTATAAATAAGTGTGAGAGAATGTACATACTGTGTGACATGTTTTTGTTTGCAGGCTTCAAAAGAGTCACGAACACAAGGTAGATGTGATGGTATCAAGTGTTTGCTGCTCGCACCACGGAAGCTGTATTGGAAGAAAACGAGTGTTTATGTATCTCATGGTTTCTTTAATATCATTGACTATTGTAACAAGAAAAAAGAAGAACAGTTGAATCATTGTTAAATAAACTTCACATATTGGACTAGCTAGAGGCAAGACAGGTTCATATTTTATGTGGTTGTAGTACCAAATATATTGCAGATGTTTTTAATCAAGCCTAACACACGAGGAGTCAGTTGACTTGCAAGTATTCTAATGCTTTGTTATTTGTGGAAGTTAAAATATATCAAGACAATTAAAAGTATTATGTGAGTATCCACTTATTTCATGATGGGAGGGAGGTAGAGTAGGGGGAAGGGGAGATAGATAGAGAGAGAGAGAGAGAGAGAGAGAGAGAGAGAGAGAGAGAGAGAGAGAGATAGAGAGTGTGTGTGTGTGTGTGTGTGTGTGTGTGTGTGTGTTACTAATAAAATCTGTTAACCAGCAGTACTCTTCAGAGGAGGAGGTTTCGAAGATCGAGAGAGCCAGATAAGATATCCACAGAAGAAGATTGGCTGTGCAGATCAAGTAAGTCAACTGAAGTGAGAGAGTTGTGAAAATTGCATGTAATGCAATTTCACACAGCTCTCCAGGTCATTTAAAAGTTAAAAAGTGTTAGAAAGTGGCAACCAGTTAAAAGGGCTTGAAAAAACAGTAATTTTGAGATTAAATCCAAGCAGAAGATACGATGTGTTGCCATAGTGACCAGGTATAGCAGGACAAGAGAACTGTTTCACAGAATTGGATTCTGCCTAAAAAATTCAAAGGGCAAAAATTAATGAACACAATAAAAGAGAAGATGTAAGGAAGATGTAATGTTAAAAGAAGAAAAAGAAGATTCCCACCTATTACACTAAGAATAAATACGACAAGAATAATTCATCTAAGAAGATCTGGTGTGGGGTGTAAGCAAATCTTGCACGCATCACAGGGACGCAGACATGGGAACCAGCGGAAGTCTGATGATTCCAGCACTAGTCGGTAATCACCAGTGCTGATTCCACATATTCCTGCTGACACTGATGCTGAAAACAACATTCGATGCTGCCGGTGCCAGTGCTGTTCAATGGCGCTGATTACGCATCCGCTCACCAACGCAGCTAGAACTCTACACCGGGTGAGTGCAAAATAATAACTGTTTGAGTGTGAAGTTAAAGAAACTGTTGAATAATAGAGTGTTAGTATAGTTATTACACTCAGTGTAGAATTTTTTGATGATTACTAGATCTAAAGGTAAGAAGAATATGGATAATAAACAGAGAATTGGGGAAACATCAGAACCAGCCATGGCAATGAAAATGAGTAAGGAGATGACAGACTGGTCTGAGGTAGTAAAATTAATCAACACCCAAAGTGCAGATTCAGCAGCTTTAAGAAAGGACGTAAGTCTTAAATTAGACTCAATAGATACTCAATTAAATGATAAAATAGATGAAGGGTGTTTCTTTGAGAAATGAAATAAGTGCAACTTTAAGGGAAAAACTCTATGCACAGAGTTCTACTTTAAGTAGAGAAATAGACGCAGTGAATACTCAAATTATAAATTGGATGTTCAGAATAGAACTTTAGGATTGTTAAGTGTTAAAGTAGATTCACAAAGTAGAGACTTAGGTAATTTATGTGAAGCTATCGCTAATTTGAAGACTGAATTTGACACTTTAACTACTAAAGTAGAGAATTTTAAAATAGATTTGATAGAGGAATTAACTAGTTTGTTAAGCAGTCATGTAAAGTCACAGAGCAACCACTTTTAGGATGTTTGTGTGATAGTGAATGTGATACTGAATATGAATGTGATAATGTAGAATCTGAATTTAGTGAGAAGTTAGAATCATTTCAGAATGTATGTAATATTACATTTGTTGCTGTAAACAAAAGACTGCACCTGTGAAAAACAGGGTAAGTTAATACCAATAGTCCAACAGCAAATTGCTTGCATTAACACTCTAGTAGGTACTGTGGAAAGAAACTTTCAAGAGAAATTAGAAACCTCAGACATAATTGATATGGGTAGTCTGGAGGAACAGGTAGAGGAAATAATTGACCAAAAAATTGCCGTGAGAGTAATCTGAAAACATGTCTCCTGCCTTATCCATTGAACTCAATGATACCAAGAAATGTATGGATGAATAATGGAAGGAATTCAAAACTATTCAGGACAAGGTAGATAAGAGGATAACTTCTCCTAATGTGGTATTAACTAGTGAGGTAATGATGGATTTACAATGGGGAGCCAATTCAGGGTTATCTAAGCAATTGCCTAAGTTTAAGCCAGATGGGGAAGTACATCCTATCTATTTTTTGGAAAGGTTCAACCAAGCAATGCCCAAGAACTGGGAAAATTCAAAAAAGATGGTGTTTGCTGTTGGGTATCTGTTAGGGGAAGCCTCAGAGTGGGGAATGGTAAACAACACAAACTTTTCCTCTTGGGAAGATTTTCAAAAGAAGTTTAAAGAGAAGTATTGTTCAGCAAGTGCCCAGGAAAGCTGTTATCAGACTTGTGGGAACCAAAGTATTACAGTAATATGTGGGGAACAATGAGAAAGTATTTTGACTGGCATTTAACATGAGCAAAATACTTTGACAAACCAATGGAGGGAGAGGGGTTAGTTCGAATTTTAATAAAACTATTGAACATTTACCGGAGGAAGGATATATTATGTAGTGGGTGGAGAATGATTGAAGTATTATTATATTTTGTGGATGCACTTGATCCCATTAACTATGCAGGAATTTGTGGCAAGTAATAATAGAGCACAAAGTGGTAATATAGCATGCCAAGCTGGTAACCAACCGGTGATTACTAGTAATGAGGAAAACGTAGTGAGATGTGGATACAGGGCTGGGGTCCAGGTCCTACAGATACACTAGGAATCCTGGTTTATAATAAGTATCTTAATTTCTCACACAAAATACCAACAAAAGAATGGTTCTTACTGGAAGAACCAAACTTGACCATCAATATTACACAACCAATAATAGTAGGAAACATGGAGACTTTTGAAGTTAACATATTTACAGATTCAGGGAGTGAAGTGTTACTCATTTCTAGCACATTCTTTAACTTATTACAAACTAAAAATCACTTACCTCTGTTACCATTAACAGGAGTTCACACAGTTGGTACAGCAGTAATGAAGAGCACAGTTGTGGGCAGTCCAGCAAGAGGTGGACGACTGTCATTTGGGAGTCACAGTGACACTCAGGTGGGTTCTCACGACAGAGTAGGTAACCATGCATTAGCCAGGTATGGCCAACACAGAGCTGGCAGAGGACAACTGATTCCCTGTGAGAGGCTTGCATGGAAGACTTCCACACATTCATGGTCTCCTTAATACACAATTTGTTGTGTATGCTGTTATGTCATTCCATCTCCCAAAGCCAAAAAACCATGTGGTGTAAGACAGAATGCAAGTCAGCTTTGGAGATGCCTATCTCCTGTAGACGTTTCTGTGTTTCCTGTTTGGCCAGCCTGTCAGCAAGTTCATAGATGGGAATTCTGACATGTGCTGTGGTCCACACAAACACCATGGAACAGCAGGACTGTTCCAGGGCATAGATGTACACCTGAATGGACGCTACCAGAGGTTGGTGAGGATGGCACTGGTCGATAGCTTTTAGGCTGCTCAATGAATCAGTAAACAGGAGAAATGACTCACCAGGGCATGAATGGATGTACTCAAGAACACGAGATATAATTCGGATACTCAGGGGAACTATGAGTGTATGCTGTGTAACTGGAGGGTAGTTGCGCATGTCTGATCTGCAGTGGAAGAACACCAGCCTCCACCAGTATGCTAGTCACTGGACTCGTCCTAAAAGCTCCTGTCACTAATGGAACCCCACAGTGGTGCGCAGGGTCAAGTAAATGCAATGCTGAAGGAGCTGCCAAACCATAAACCACACTTCCGTAGTCAATTCAGGATTGGACAAGGGCTCTGTAGAGCTGCAGCAGCATACAGTGATCTGCGCCCCAATTATTATTGATCAAGCAATGGAAGGCATTGAGGTGCTGCCAGCACTTCTGCTTAAGCTGACGAAGATGGGGAGCCAAGTCAATTGAGTGTTGAAACCCAGTCCTAGGAATTGAGTCTCCACTAGAGTAAGTGGATCGTCATTAAGGTGAAGTGTGTGTTCTGGTACGATGCTGACAGAAATGCATGACACGACTTTGCGGCTGAAAACTGAAAGCTGTGGGCTAATGCCCATGACTGCACCTTGCGGATGGCGCCACTCAGCGAAAACAGTACTGGGGCAGCAGTATGAAATGCAGAAGTAGTCTGCATACAGAGAAGGTGAGACGGAGGGCCCAACAGCTGCTGCTAGACTGTTAATGGCCACTAAAAATAGAGACACACTCAATACAGAGCCCTGCGGGACTCCATTCTCCAGGATATGGATGGAACTATGGGAGTCACCAACTTGGACATGGAAAGTATGGAGCGACAGGAAGTTTTGGATAAAAAGCCAGAGTGGTCGCCGGAGACCCCACTCATACAATGTGGCAATAATATGAGGTCACCAAGTCACATTGTATGCTTTATGTAAGTCAAAAAAGATGGCAATCAGGTGCGGCCATCTTGAATAGGCTGTTTGGATGGCAGACTCGATGGATACAAGATTATCAGTGGTAGGGTGACCCTGGCGGAAGCCGCCCTGACATGGAGCCAGCAAGCCACACGACTCCAGAACCCAACCCAACCATCAACATATCATATGTTCCAGCAGCTTACAAAGAACATTGGTGAGGCTGATGGGGTGATAGCTATCCACATCAATGGGGTTTTTACCATGTTTGGCACCAGAATGATGGTGCTCTCTCGCCATTGCGATGGAAAGATGCCGTCGCACCAGATCTGGTATAAGATGATGAGAAAATGTCGCTTGTAGTCAGATGAGAAATATGTAATCACCTGGCTGTGGATGCCATCAGGCCCAGGAGCTGTGACACGGCAATGTGCAAGGGCGCTAAGGAGCTCCGACTCTGTAAATGGGGTGTTATAGGATTCACTGCAGTGTGTAGTGAATGAGAGGACCTTCCCTTCCAGCCACCATTTCAGTGTGTGAAAGGATGGGGGATAATTCTCTGATGCAGAGGCTCGAGCAAAGTGCTTGGCAATCGCATTTTCATCAGTACATAACTTGCCATTTATGATAACACCAGGGACAGCTGTTGGGGCCTAGTACCCGAAATGATGTTTGATCTTTGGGAAGGTGATGTGTGGCACCCAATGGTGAAGATCTATCTACCCAACACTCCTTCTTCCAATGTTTGATAAGGTGGCGAACACGGGCATGGAGCCATTTAAAGGCTATGAGGTGCTTCAGGGAAGGGTGCCACTTATGATATTTCAGAGATCACCCATGCTCCTTAATTGCTTCAGCGACTTCCAGCGACCACCAAGGGACTGCCTTATGCCTCAGGCACCCTTACGAGTGAGGGACTGCATTTTCTGCCACAGACACAATTGTGCTAGGCAAATGCTCAACCATCACATCAATGTTACCATGTGGGGGAGATTCAGCAGTGACATCCAATGTGAAAGCTTCCCAGTCCGCATTGTTCAAAGACCACCTGGGCAGGCGTCTGTGCACCTGATGCTGGGGCAGTGACATGAAGATCGGGATGTGGTCACTACCACACAGGTCATCATGTGCTCTCCAGTAAATAGATAGGAAAAGTCCTGGGCTGCAAACTGATAAATCAATGGCCAAGTAACTACCATGAGCCACACTGAAATGTGTGGCGGCACCAGTATTTAAGAGGCATAGGTTGGATTGCGACAGTAAAGTTTCAACATCCTTGCCTTGGCCAGTAGGCATGGTACCACCCCACAAGGAGTTATGGGCATTAAAATCTCGCAGAAGTAGGAAAGGTTTAGGGAGCTGATCAATCATTGCAGCTAATACAAGGATACCGCACCATCTGGAGGAAGGTATACATGGCAGACAGTTATTTCCCGCACTGTCCATATTATGACAGCCACAGCTTCAAGAGGGGTCTTGAGCAGCTAAATCGACAGCCAAAGCATAATGGAAATATTTTAGATCTGGTAGCCATGAACAGACCAAACCTCATCAATGGTGTCAGTGTTTAGACAGGGATCAGTGATCATGATGATACCATTACGACTATGGTTACGAAAGTTAAAAGTCAGTCAAGAAGGCTAGGATAGTATTCTTACTAGAAAGGGTAGATAAGCAGTTGTTAGCATCCCACTGAGTAAATGAATCAACTTCATTTACTACCGGTATGGACGTGGAAGAATTATGGGCAAATTTTAAACACACTGTAAATCATGCATTGGAGAATTATGTGCCAAAAAAGTGGGTTACGAATGGAAAAGACCAACCGTCGTTTAACGGAGCAATTCGGCGATTGCTCAGGAAGAAAAGAAAGTTGCACTCACAGTACAAGAAAGGTCAGGAGAATGAGGACAGGCCAAAGTTAGTAGAGACTCGTGCTGCTGTAAAAAGAGTGATGCGCGAAGCATACAACCACTACCACCGTCATACCTTAGCAAAAGATCTTGCTGAAAACCCAATGAAATTCTGGTCTTACGTAAAATCGGTAAGCGAGTCGAAGGCTTCCACCCAGTCACTCACTTATCATTTGGGCCTGGCAATGAAAGACAGTGAAATGAAAGCTGAGATTTTAAATTTAGCATTTGAGATATCATGTACGCATGAGGATCGTAGAAACATACCATCGTTTGAGTCTCTATCAGATTCCTCTATGGAGGACATAGTGATAGACACTCCTGGGGTTGTGAAGCAGCTAAATTGGGTTGAAAATAAGTAAATCACCAGGTCCTGATGGGATTCTAATTCGGTTTTACAGAGAGTACTCTACTGCATTGGCTCCTTACTTAGCTTGCATTTATCGCGAATCTTTTGCCCATCGTAAAGTCCTGAGTAACTGGAAAAAAGCGCAGGTGATACCTGTATATAAGAAGGGTAGAAGGATGGATCCTCAAAATTATAGACCAAAACCATTAACATCGGTTTGTTGCAGATTCTTGAACATATTCTCAGTTTGAATATAATGAATTTCCTTGAGACAGAGAAGTTGCTGTCCATGCATCAGCACAGCTTTAGAAAGCATCGCTCCTGCTAAATGCAATTTACCCTTTTCTCACATGATATCTTGCGAACCATTGATGAATGGTATCAGAATGATGCCATATTCCTCGACTTCTGGAAAGCATTTGACTTGGTGCCCCACTGCAGACTCTTAACTAAGGTATGAGCATATGGGATTGGTTCCCAAATATGTGAGTGGCTTGAAGACTTCGTAAGTAATAGAACCCAGTACATTGTCCTCGATGGTGAGTGCTCATCAGTAGTGAAGGTATCATCTGGAGTGCCCCAGGGAAGTGTGGTAGGTATGCTGTCGTTTTCTACCTACATAAATGATCTTTTGGATAGGGTGGATAGCAACGTGCGGCTGTTTGCTGATGATGCTGTGGTTTACGGGAAGGTGTCATTGTTGAGTGACTGTAGGAGAATACAAGATGACTTGGACAGGATTTGTGATTGGTGTAAAGAATGGCAGCTAACTCTAAATGTAGATAAATGTAAATTAATGCAGATGAATAGCAAAAAGAATCCTGTAATGTTTGAATACTCCATTAGCAGTGTAGCACTTGACACAGTCACATCGGTTAAATATTTGGGTGTAACATTGCAGAGCAATATGAAGTGGGACAAGCATGTAATGGCAGTTGTGGGGAAGGCGGATGGTCATCTTTGGTTCCTTGGTAGAATTTCTGGAAGATGTGGTTCATCTGTAAAGGAGACCACTTATAAATCACTAATACAACCTATTCTTGAGTACTGCTTGAGCGTTTGGGATCCCTATCAGGTGAGATTGAGGGAGGACATAGAAGCAATTCAGAGGCGGGCTGCTAGATTTGTTACTGGTAGGTTTGATCATCATGGGAGTGTTACAGAAATGCTTCAGGAACTCGGGTGGAGGCTCTGGAGGAAAGGAGGCATTCTTTTCATGAATTGCCACTGAGGAAATTTAGAGAACCAGCATTTGAGGCTAACTGCAGTACAATTTTACTGCCGCCAACTTACATTTTGCAGAAAGACCACAAAGATAAGATATGAGAGATTAGGGCTCGTACAGAGGCATATATTCAGTCATTTTTCCCTCTATCTGTTTGTGAGTGGAACAGGGAGAGAAGATGCTAGTTGTGGTACACAGCACACTCCCCCACACTCTGTATGGTGGATTGTGCAGTATGGATGTAGATGTAGGTTTGAAGATGCACATGTTCACTACAGACCAAGTTTAGGACGTAAACGCAAGTCCGACCTGACACTCGATTATAGTGCTTTGGTTCCTGTAATATCCCTTATAGCCATGAAGGGAAGAGGTCCGCATTGCTCGGAACCAGGTTTCCTGGAGGGCAATGCAGATAGTAGTTGTAAAACTGAACAGTTGCCGTAGTTCAGCCAGGCAGTGCAAAAGACCGCTGCAATTCCACTGGAGGATGACATCGTGAGACTGGGAAGGCAAGGAACATTCAATGAGGCAGTTTATGCCTCAGAGTCACCTACTGGCACCAATTTATTGCCTGAGCAGTCTCTATCCATTGTGCCTGAGGGTCTGGCAAGATGTAGGTCCTCAGGAGACGCCAAAATCTCCACCCCATCCTCAGCCACAGAGTTTGTGGCTGCCACCACAGTTTCCTTGGTCTTAGGGGGTTTCTTTTTGGACTTCTCTCACTGCTCCTTGGGTTTCCCTGACTCAGTCTCCGGGACTGAGGATGAGCGTGAAGCCCTATGACCAGCTCCTTTTGGGCTCTTCAGCCACTGGCAGGTGTCATCTTCTCCACTATAAGAAACCTGGGAACAGAGTGACCCAAGAGACCCATTCCTAGTGAGAAAAGCCAAAGAAGACTTACACTTCTCTGGCTTAAAAGCCCCACCATCAAGGGTGCAGGTGTAGTCTTCCAGCTCTAAGAGGTGACCTAGATTTGCGGAGTTGATGGTTGCAGAACTGTTGCAGCAGCAGGGTAAGATGATGTCATATGCACAGGATGCAGGCTTTCAAATTTTCTCTTAGCCTCAGTGTAGGTCAGTATTGTTTTTTTTTTGTTTTGTTTTGGTTTTAGGGCGCGAAACTGCTATGGTCATTAGCGCCCGATCCGTGACTTAGGATACAGTAGAAACCGAAAATGGAAACCAGCAGCAATGGGAACGAAGCTCAAAAAATTGGAGAAACTAAAAGCAGAAGGAAGGCTTAAAAATCCACTACAGAAAGGGGTTGGTTGTCCCCAAGAAAAGCTTCAAATGACTGACGTCATTTCACTGGCACTAATCAACTCGAAAACGCGATCGGCCGAGCGCGTGTCATCTGCTAAAATGGACGATATATCAGGCGACAGCTGTAGACGGGCGCGTAACGGAGTAAAATAGGGGTCCTCAATTAAAAGATGTCTTACCGTCCAGAGCTGAGAGCAGTGGGGACAGAGTGGGGGAGGATCGCCGCTTAAAAGATATCGATGGCTAAAAAGACAGTGCCCTATCCGGAGTCTAGTTACAATTACCTCCACCCGATGACTCGTTCGGGAGGAAGTCCAAGCACAGGGAAGAGCTTTCACATCCCACAATTTATTATGGGGAAGTGTCGACCAATGTGTGTGCCATAAAACAACAACACGACGACATAAAACGCTCCGTAGATTGGCAAAGGGAATCGATTGAATAGCTGGCCGAAGAAGAGAGACTGCGGCCTTGGCCACTATATCGGCAGCCTCATTTCCACAGATACCAACGTGTCCTGAGAGCCAGAGGAATGCCACCGAGACGCCCCCCAGGTGGAGGAAGCGCAGACAGTCCTGAATCCGGTGGACCAGAGGGTGGACAGGGTAAAGAGCTTGGAGACTGAGGAGAGAGCTGAGAGAATCTGAACAGATAACATACTGTATCTGCTGATGGCGGCGGATGTAGTGGACAGCCTGGTGAACAGCGTAAGGCTCCGCAGTATAAACCGAACACTGGTCGGGAAGCCGAAATTGATTTTGGGTGTCGCCAACAATATAGGCACTCCCTACATCTAACGATGTTTTCGAGCCATCAGTGTAAATGAATGTGGCTGCCTTCATTTCTGCACATAGAGCAGCAAATGTCCGATGATAAACAAGTGAAGGGGGAAATTAACAAAGGTCACGGAGCAGGCAGATCCGGGGATGGAGCCAAGGCGGTGCTGTACCCCAACTTGTCAAGAAGGTTTTAGGAAAGCGGAAGGAAAGAGAATGGAGCAGTTGATGGAAGTGGACTCCTGGTGGTAGTACGCAGGAAGGGCAGCCTGCATACCCTACATCCAAGGAGGTGTCGAAAAAAATGTCATGGGCTGGATTAGCAGGCATGGAAGAGAAATTGCTAGCATAACGACTTGGAAGGATAGATCGCCGATTGGACAGCGGAGGTTCAGCAGTCTCAGCATAAAGGCTTTCCACAGGGCTGGTGTAAAAAGCTCCAGACACTAAATGTAATCCACGGTGGTGGATAGTCGAGACGACGAAGAATAGACAGCCGAGCTGAGGAGTAAACTATGATTCCATAGTCCAATTTCGAGCAAACTAAGGCGCGATAGAGTCGGAGAAGGACCACTCGGTCCGCTCCCCATGAGGTACCATTTAGGACACGGAGGGTGTTGAGGGATCGCAGACAGCGAGCGCGAAAGATAGGAAACGTGGGAGGACCAGCACAGTTTTCTGTCAAACATAAGACCCAAGAATTTAGTGACGTCCGAAAACGGAAGGTTGACAGGTGCTAGATGTAAGGAGGGTGGAAGAAACTCCTTACGTCGCCAAAAATTAACACAAACGGTCTCACTGGGAGAAAAACGGAGGCCGGTTTCGATGCTCCAAGCCTGGAGGCAATCGAGACATCCTTCAAGACGTCGTTCAAGAAGGCTGGTCCGTTGAGAGCTGTAGTAGATAGCAAAATCGTCCACAAAGAGGGAGCCTGAGAAATCAGGGAATGAGACAGTCCATAATTGGAATTATGGCAATCGCAAACAGTACAACACTTAGCATGGAGCCCTGGGGTACCCCGTTATCTTTGGAGAAAGTACGGGAGAGAGTAGTGTTCACCCGCACCCTAAATGTGCGCTCTGCCATAAATTCGGGAAGAAATAGTGGCAGCCGACCTCGAAAGCCCCAAGAGAACAGTGTGCGGAGGATGTCTGTCCTCCAACAGGTATCGTATGCTCTCTCCAGATCAAAAAATATTGCTACCGTTTGGCGTTTCCGGAGAAAATTGGTCAAGATGTAAGTGGAGAGAGCAACAAGATGGTCAACTGCAGAACGATGCTTTCGGAATCCGCATTGGGCAGGTGTTAAAAAAACTGCGGGACACCAGCCAGCAAGCTAAACGGCAATTCGCCATTCCCTCCAAAACCTTACATACACTACTCGTGAGAGAAATGGGGCGATAGCTAGAGGGGAGATGTTTGTCCTTTCCAGGTTTCGGAACAGGAACGACGACAGCTTCCCGCCATCGTCTGGGAAAAGTACTGTCGGTCCAAATTCGATTTTAAAGGTGAAGGAGGTAATGGAGACTATGGGTTGATAAATGCAGCAACATTTGGACGTGGATACCATCCGGTCCTGGGGCGGAGGAGCGAGAAGAAGAGAGTGCATGTTGGAGTTCCCGCATGGAGAAAACAGTATTGTAGCTTTCGCGATTTTGAGAGGAGAAAGCAATAGGTCGCACTTCCGCTGCACGTTTCTTCGGGAGAAACGTTGGCGGGTAATTTGAAGAGCTCGAAATCCCAGCAAAGTGTTGACCCAATGAGTTAGAAATTGCGACGGGATCCACTAATGTATCATGCGCGCCTGTGAGCCCAGAGACGTGGGAGAAACTAGGCGCGCCTGATAACCATCGAATCCGACTCCAAACTTCCGAGGAGGGAGTGAAGGTGTTAAATGAGCTAATAAAGAATTTCCAGCTTGCCTTCTTGCTATCGCGGATGACACGGCGGCATCGCGCACGGAACTGCTTATAGCGGATACAGTTGGCCAAAGTAGGATGATGGCGGAAAACACGAAGAGCACGTCGCTGCTCACATATTGCGTCACGGCATGCCTCGTTCCACCAAGGAACTGGGGGGCGCCGGGGCAATTTGGAGGTGCGTGGTATTGAACGTTCCGCAGCTGTAAGAATAATGTCTGTAATATGTGTGACCTTATCGTTGATGCTAAGAAAGTGACGGTCATCGAATGTAGCTAGAGACGAAAAAAGTGTCCAATCGTCTTGGGTAAACATCCAGCGTCGCGGGCGCATGTATGTCAGTTGAGGCTGCAGTCTAAGGACACATGGAAAGTGGTCACTCGTGTGTGTATCATCAAGGGCGAACCATTCAAAGCACCGAGCTAGCGGAACAGTACCGCCCGAAAGGTCCAAATGAGAGAAATGTGTCGTGGAGGCAGACAAAAATTAGGGATTGCAGTGTTGAGGCAAACTAGATCCACTTGGTGGAAGACGTCTAGCAATAGTGAGCCACGTGGACAAGGATGTGGAGATCCCGAAAGCGGGTGGTGGGCATTGAAGTCCCCAACCAGCAAATAGGGGGGTGGAAGCTGACGAAGAAGATGAAGGAGATCAGCTCGTGCCATTGGTGTGGACGATGGAATGTATACAGTACAAAGAGAAAAGGTATATCCAGAAAGGGAAAGACGGACAGCAACAGCATGGAAGGAAGTGTTTAAGGGGATTGACTGATAATGGAATCATGGAGAAGAATCGCGAGTCCTCCGTGGGCTGGAGTGCCTTCAACAGAGAGATCATATCGGACGGACTGAAAATGGAGGAGAACAAAGCGGTCATGGGAATGCAGCTTTGTTTCCTAAAGACAGAGGATGACCAGCGAGTAGGATCGTAAGAGGATCGACAATTCATCCCGATTGGCTCAAATGCCGCGGATATTCCAGTGGATAATGGACATAGGGTGGACAGAAAATGGAGGAATGTGACCAAGGTTGCTGTCAACTCAACGACTGCTCAGAGCTTGCGACCGACAGCATGGAGCAGCATTCAGCTGAAGGCAGAAGATTCTGATCCATAGGTTGTTCAGGAGCAGCGATCAGCCGGTTGATTGGCCGCCAGCAGTGCGGCTTGGCGACACAGAAGACTGCTGAGGGCGATTTCCAACAGGTGATACTGTAGGTGAGACACGCCTTGGTGGAGGAGGAGATGAACTGGGTTTCTTATTAGCCTTCTTGGAAACATGATGTTTAGATGAAGGAGGAACCAATGGTTGTGAAGTTGGGGCATGTACAAAGGCTTCATGAGTATGCTCTTTTTTCGAAGTCTTGGTGTCTGACTTTTGGGCTCGTGATTTGGCAGAACCCGATGAAGGGTGAGCCATAGAGTGGGCAGGCGAAAGCGGTGAGGTTGAATGGGCGATCTTTGCACTGGCCGATCTGACGACCATGGCACTAAAGGTGAGGTCGCAAGTCTGCGTGGCCACCTCCTTTGTTGGCCGAGGAGAAGCAAGGACAGTGCTGTATTTTCCTGTCTGAGGCACGGTGGGCTCTCGACTGGCGAATAATTTTCGAGCAGCAAAGGTCGACACCTTTTCCTTCACTCTGATTTCCTGAATGAGCTTTTCGTCTTTAAAAATGGGGCAATCTCGAGAGGAAGCAGCGTGGTCACCCACACAGTTGATGCAACGAGGGGATGGAGGTGGATAAGCACCCTCATGGGCATCCTTGCCACACGTAACACATTTGTCCGGATTGGAACAGGAGTGGCTGGTGTAATTTAACTGCTGACACCGATAGCAATGCGTAGTGATTGGGACGTAAGGGCGAATGGAAATTATCTCATAGCCTGGTTTGATTTTCAATGGGAGTTGAACTTTGTCAGATGTCAAGAAGACAGTGCGGGTTGGAATGGTGTTCGTGTCAACCCTTTTCATAACTCTATGAACAGCCGTTACGCCCTGGTCAGACAGGTAGTGCTGAATTTCTTCGTCAGACAATCCGTTGAGGGTGCGTGTATAAACGGCCCCACGTGATGAATTTAAAGTATGGCGCGGTTCCACTCAGACAGGGAAGGTGTGTAGCAGTGAAGAACGCAGCATTCTTTGTGCCTGGAGGGCACTGACTGTTTCTAACAACAAAGTGCCATTCTGTAATCTGGAACAAGTCTTTACATGACCTGCAATTGTGTCAACACCTTTCTGAATAATGAAAGGGTTGACCGTGGAGAAGTCATGACATTCGTCAGACCGAGAAACAACAAGTATCTGTGGCAACGGTGGAAGGACTGTCTGTGGCTGAGACTCGTGGAACTTACGCTTCTGAGCAGACATAGTGGAAGATGAGGAAACCATTGCGAAAGTATCACCCATGATTACCGGCATCTCCGATGGAGCGCTCCTCCCTTGTGGGGGCCCTTTCTGAGGGCACTCCCGCCTTAGGTGATTGTTCACACCTCAGGTCACACCTCCCGACAAACGGATGGAGGGACCAATCGGCACTTTCGGAAGGTATCAGCTCGGATAATCACCCCTCCCTATGCCTGGCCGTTACCAGGGGGTATGTACATGTCCTACCTGTCTACCCGGGGCGGGGAATTACGCATTACCCCATCACCGGCTACACAAGAAAATGCATTGGTTGGCCTTCAGTCACGCACAGGGAGGAAGAAAGAGAAAGGGAAAAACAAAAATAGGGAAAGGAAACAAGAGAGGTCTCAAATGCCGCAGCGGAGAAAAGGGTAAAGAGAAGAGGCAAGGAAAAGAGAAGGACAAAGGAAGGATGAAGACATACAAGCAGAGAAGAAAAGAATGCGTTACATTTACAAGTGTCCATGTCCGGATGTAGGCACAAACCCTACACCCAGACGGTGAGAAATGGAAGGAAAGAGCCAGAGGTGAGGGGAGGGTGGGCGAAGATGGGGGATAGGGAAGGATGCGGAAAAGGGAGGTACGCAGCCCGGAAAGGAAGGAGGGCCACATTAGCTCGGGGTCCCGTGCTCGCTATGCATGTATCCATAAAAGAGTTGTGGCCCCCTGGGGGGGGGGGGGGGGGGTAGGTCAGTCTGTCCAGGGTCTTTCACTCCATTATTTTCCTTTCTTTCTGGAGAATCCTGCAGTCGGGTGAGCAAGGCAAATGGTGCTCTCTGCATTTGACACAGATGAAAGTGGGGCGCATGGAGAATTGGGGTGTGTTGGGTGTCTGCAATCTCTGTTTGTGACACTGAAGTACAGTGGGAAGACATATGACCGAATTTCCAGCACTTAAAGCACCGCATTGGTGGAGGTATATAGGGCCTTACATCACACTGGTGGACCATCTCCTTGACCTTCTCGGGCAATGTATCACCCTCGAAGGCCAAGATGAAGGCACCAGTGGAAGCCTGATTATCCTTCGGACCCCAGTGGACACACCACATGAAATGTACACCTCGCCACTCTAAATTGGTGCACAGCTCATCATCGGACTGCAAAAGAAGGCCTCTGTGAATTAGGCTACACTGGACCATATTTAAGCTCTTATGGGGCATGATGGTTACAGAAATATACCCCAGCTTGTCACAAGTGAGTTACTCCTGTGACTGGGCATAGGATGCTGTATTGATCAATACTGAACCAAATCTCATTTTGAACAAGCCCTCCACTTCCAAGAACTAGTCCTCATCAGCAGCGTGATCCATGTGTGGTCAGGGGGCTACAAACAACAGGGTACATGGTGGCCCCACCACAATGGACTGGCTACTGTGCTGGATATCAGGTGCAAAGAAGTCCATGGTCATCGTCTATGCAGAAATCGACACTGCATAATGCATGGTGGAAAATGCACTGAGGAAGGTGTCCTCAACCAAGAGATGGAGAATGGGCAGGACTGCAACGCGACGACAAGAAAGTGGGCTAAAGATCTCAATGCACGATCGACACAGTGCACCTTGTAAGGCGCCCTTCCCCAAATGGCTCGCTCTTTGGGAAAATTTTGAAGAACGGAGGTCAAACCCTACAGGGGACCATCACATAAAGTCCAAAACATGTGAGACTCCTTTTAATCGCCTCGTACGAAAGGCAGGAATACCTCGGGCCTATTCTAACCCCTGGACCTGCAGCGGTTTGTCTGTGATTAACAGCTACTGCACAACTGTCACCGGAGATCAGTAATATAGACCAATCAGCATATAGGACTGACATACAAAACAAAGTAAAAGAATCCACAATATTAACCAATGCACAGAAAGTAGATTTATATTGAATTCTAATGGAATACGAAGAAGTATTATCCAATTTTCCCAGTAATATCAGTGATTACATATGTAAGTTTAAAATAAAAAATGACACTCCATTTTTCTGTGAGCCATATCCAGTACCGGGAAGTTTGAAAGAAGCCGTTAAGGAGCAAATCTACAAAATGATTGACAACAATATAATAGAACTTACTTCTAGCATCATGAATAACCCTTCAGTAGTGGTAAAAAAGTTGCAGGAGGTGTGCTAGACATGTCTACATTGAATAAACATGTAGAAACAGAACGAGACAGACGAATTAACATCAATGAAGTGTTATCCAAATTGGAGAAAACAAAGTTTTTTAGCACAATAGCCCTGACTGCTGGATACTGCAAAATTAGGTTACATCTGGACTCAAAAATGTATACAGAAATCCGGTTTGATGCTAAATCTTATCACATTAATGTGTTAACTTTTGGACTTAATATCTCAGTATCAGTATATACCCACTCTGGATGAAGCATTAGGAAGAGATTTATTGAACTATTTAATAATATATGTCGATTATATTCTCCTAATCTCAGCTAACTGGGAAGAACATCGCCTATCACTGAAAAAATTTAAAGAAAAGGTTATTACAGTGAAACTGTCTAAGTCACATGTTGAGAGGCAAGAGTTAAAGTTCGTAGGGCATCTCGTAGGGGTACAGGGGATTAGACCAGATCCTGGGTGCATAAAAGCTCCTGAAGAATGTCCACCCCTAAAAACGTGAGGCAACTGAGGGGATTTATCAGAATGGCTGGGTACTATAGACATTATATTAGGAGACAAGAACTAAATGACACAAGAGTTTTACATTTGTTACGAAAGAAAATACCATTGGTTAGGGATCAAGAGGCAAATAATGCATTTGTAAATGTAAAAAGAGCATTAGTAGAAGCACCCATATTGCATAATCCGAGTCTGGGTGAACCTTTTAAAATTGCAACCCATGCATCTGTTAATGGGATCACGGCAGAACTATTCCAAGAAGAGTGGGGTCTAGATAGTGTAAATCACATATCTATATCTTTTGTTAGCCATAGTCTTAATAAATATGATGTAAACTACAAAGCTACTGAAAAACTATTAGCATTAATATGGAGTATCCAAAAATTCCAAACACTAGTATGGGGGCAGAAATCCATATTTACGCATATCATCACGCTCTATCTTTTTTGATGAATAGTCATTTGTTACATACTAGATTAATGTGATGGATGTTGTTCCTACAAGAATATGACATTAGAACACAGTATGTAAAAGGTTTGGAGAATATTGTACCAGACACTTTGTCTAGGTTACATATAGACATGGAAGAGTTAAAAGTGATCTGGTGTAATTTTTGCAATTAATTTTCTGACAGTAGAGTATCCACACACCAGGATACAAGAGATGGCATAAAGAACATGATCCCTATTTTTACCAAGATGTTTGCTACATGTATTAGGAATCCCTTGCCTCCTAAGCAAGCAGACAAATGGAAAATTAGGGGTCATATTTTATTTTGGTGGGATAGTATAAGATTGCAACAATGGCTTTTATGCATTCTGAAGTTAATGGAAGATGAAATTGTGTGGTATGTTCATATATGGAATGGACACTTTAGAATAAAGAAATGTATAGCTCGTATGAATAAGTTCTGTTACTTTAAAAGGCTAGGACATAAAGTAGCATCATTAATTTGGCCTTGTGAAGCCTTTCAGAAGGTGGAAGAGAGGAACACTCACTCATGTGTATCCAATCATTCCAAAGTCTATACACAAACTTACAGCAGCAGATTTCCTAGTACCTATTCTGAAAGGAAAGGGAGGAATGTCATACATTTTAGTCCTCGTAGAGTGTTGGTCAACAAACGGTTATACACTGTTTGCTACAATGCTTTCTGGAGGTAGGAAAACCCTACTGGTTCTCTCCAATAATGGACCACAATTTGTTAGTAATGATTTTAAAGAATTTTTAGCATGGGAAGGTATTTGTGAAGTGTTAATATCCAACTATAACCTGTCCCCAAATCTGTGTGAACAGGTAATGAAAAATTTTGTGAAATTATGCCACACCTACTGCCATGAAAAAACATACCTTATGGGCAACAAAGATCAAAGACTTTAAACTTATTTTAAATGTACTACCACATTTATGAACAGGGTTAACACCTTTAGAAGTAATAGGCAAACCCTTTACAGGAGAACCTCTTATTAAATGTTTCATTTGGCCTGAAAAGCCTACTGAAGATTACGAACTTAAACAGGAAATGGGTTCTAAAAATTTAGTTGAAAAGGCACAACAATGAGTGATTAGACATAATGAGAAGACTATCAAACCTCACTACAAGGTCGATGAACTAGTTCTCGTAAAACAGCATCTTCAGAGCTCTGCCCTGAGGAAAGAGACTCACAAGTTTTTCTAAAAATATGAGGGACCATACCGAGTTCAAACAGTAGTACGTCCTGAAACATTTTTATTTGATCCTATAATGGAATCAGAGACAGGAAAGTACAACATTAAGGACATAAAGTTGTATATCCCCCAGCGACATTAACGTTCGGTGTTAACGGGCGGAGTGACGACCGTCGGATCCCGAGATGTTTTCGGTGTTTCTTCCGTAATAAAATTTTCCTGCACTGAATTCCCCCAACTTCTTACACTATGCCCCTACTTCTTACACTACCCTATCATCCCCCACTTACAGTTTAATAGAGAAACATACCAGCAAGGAATTGTGATTACATCACCCAAAACTGCTCCTCGTATATGGCTGTATCATCCTCGATTGTTAGAGACTAGTGCCCAGCCAGTCTATCCCATCATACACATATAGTCAAGTTTTATTTTTGCTTGAATTAGTCTTTGTAAGTAATCGCTCCTTGCACAGCAAGGAGGTGGGTAATGTGATGATAAACTTTCACGAGATCCAGGACTACTATCAGTAAGACCATACCCCAATTTTTTTAAGGAAATGAGGTACCACAAAAACAACTGCAACTGTGGCATTGAAGGGGAAAGATGAGTATTGTCTCACTGTTGATATTCTACAACAAACAGACTTAACAAACAGTTTTCTAGGTTCCTTATCGAACCTATGGGCTCGGACTCGTATCCTTTGTGGCAGACAAAGTACTGATATTATTTATGACTTTCATAAATTAAAAATATTGTTTACATGTTAAATACCACAGCAAAAAGGAAGATAAAAATACTGGACCTAGAAACAAAATGTGTGAATTATCTTCAAGAGTGGTCAAATGAAGAAAGGTAATTAAATTGGTAAAGGACTGCGAAACTATGGGATGAAGCAAGGACAAAGATAAGCACAACATCCAGTTTCACATTTTTCTGTTTCAAAATGAGTATTTACATAATCATAATGTCAAAAAATTAAGAAGAACCAGATTTGGTGAATGAATTGTCAGCCAAAATGAAAGATTTGCAGTCAGTAGTTCCAGCCATGACACTTTCATGTCTAAAATGCTAAATTAAGAAAATACTATAGATTACAGTTATAATTCTTGAAGGAATACAATTAATGTGAGGTACAACTCTTTGAGAACTGCAGTTAATTCTAGTCATGACCACTTCACATCTACAATAAAATCTGTCAATGATACTTTGAGATACGCAACTAAATCTAGTCATGACGCTACTATAGAAAAATTAAAAGATACAATAAATTCCCATTATGAAAAAGTTAGGAATGAACTGAAAGGAACAAAACTGTATTAGATAAAATTGTAAATAAAACTTATATTAAGGTCAAACCTGTTGTCAAAGAAGAACATACAAATAACAGATATTAACAAAGTTGTTATAGAGGAAATGTGTAGAACCAATTTCACGTGTATCACAACTTAGTGAAATTTTAAAGAGTACACCTGGGTCAGTCAGTAGCAATCTTGTTCTACAGGAAATCTGTGTGAACATTATTATTTGTAATCTCAGTTTCAGTAAGCTGTACAAAATCCCTGTAGCATTATAAAAATTTAATAGAGAAAGAATCATTAGAAGCAGAGATCAACTGAAGGCAGAACTATATGCATAAAAAGTTCATAGGGAAATTAGTAGTTCGGACTTCATGATGAGAAGCTCAGATTTATTTTTTTTTTACACCTGCAGTCAACATCTTCATACTACAGGCAGAAAATAAGAATTACCAACACCTCTGCTACAATGTGTGAAGAAGTGAGTTATCCTGGTATAATATGTCAATGACAGCCTATTTCCAAACGTATCTCTGCTCAACAAGTAATTGCCTATAAATGGCTTGGTCGTAAGTTGTGATTGATTAACAGTAATCAGAGTTTATTTTCTTTTTTAAGGCATTCAAGTTCATTTATTTAAATGACGTGCTCTGGTATGTAGTAACAGTACATGTTTCCAGTTGTATAAACAATGTAAAGAAAGACAGATTGCTGCATATCATAAAAAAGGCCCGTCAAGTTGAAGACAGGTACAATTAAATGTCACACAAAGCTTTTGGCCACAGCATTTTTTAGTATACAGCAGTTGGCTGCAAATAAACAAGGTTGGACTTGAAAATGGGAAGGAGGGGGGTGGAAACTGCTAGGTGGAGGGTGTGGATACAGTATATTACCATACAAAGATTGACTGCACTTCCTCTGTATTCTATCAATACACTCAATTCTACCACCCACTTTACCCAGAGCTGAGCTAATGTGATCATTTCACTTCATATCTCTACAAAGTGTTACACATGGGTATTTCTATGGGTTGGTTGATTCCAACTGTGACTCACTGATATTATAGTCATAAGATTCTACTGGTTTTTCATTTTGTGACGTGCAAAACTTCACATTTCTTAACATATAAAACCAGTAGCCAATCTTTGCACCATTTTGAAATCTTATCAAGATGTACAATATTTATGCAACTTCCATCAGATAGTACTGCATTATAGATAATCATATCATCTGCATAAAGTCTGAAGTTACTATTAATATTGTCTATAAAGTCATTTCTATACAACATGAACAGCAAGAGTACCAACACATTTCCCTGGGGAGCACACGAAGTTACTTCTACCTACGATGATAACTCTCCATCCACAATAGCATGCTGCCTCCTCCCTACCAAAAAGTCCGCAATCAATTCACAAACTTCACTTAATACACCATATGATTGCACTTTTGACAAAAAAGTGTAAGTAAGGTACCGAGTCAAGTGCTTTCCAGAAATGAAGAAACATTATGTATTCCTGACTACCTTGATCCAAAGCTTTCAGGATGTCATGTGAGAAAAATGCAAGTTGAATTACAATTCACCAGTGTTTTCAGAAACCACGATAATTACAATTGAGAAGGTCATTCTGTTCAAGATACCTTACTATGTTTGATCTCAGAATATGCTCTAAGATTGCACAAGTCAGTATGAAGGATACTGCATGGTAGCTTTGTGGATCACTTCTACTATACTCCTTGTAGATGGGTGTGACCTGTGCCTTTTTTCAAGAACTGGGCATGTGTTTTTGTTCAAGAGATCTATGATAAAATATACAGGGTGAGTCATAAATGAGGATAAATATGTTGTGCAAATTGTCACACACTGAGCTCGCATGTTCCTATGTCAATAAATGACAATGCAATTGAATGGTAAAAATGTGGAAATACGAAGTGGACATTTGGGTGTTACTGTGTGCCGACATTGGCTATGCGAGTGTTGTAGGTAGTTTAGCCACTCACGAGAAGGCAAGGCATCAGCGTCAAGCAACAGTGTACATGACATTGCGAGCAATGATAGCACCCACATCTATCTCATATCAGTTACGCTGGCCGGTACTATGTATCATGGCTAGTTGGCACAGGGAAACGAACATGAGGAGGGGCTGCACTACTGTACATGCATGTTTTATAATTTGGTTTTTGTGTCCAGACTTAGTTTTAAGAAAAGAGTACATAGATGCAGAATACAAAATACTACTACATAGGTATGTGGCAGTTCACACAAACGAATACAATACAGCTGTACAAATCAAAACTAACATAGAAACACACGACCAGAAGCTGCAGTGCCAGTTTATAAGTACTGTTCAAAATGACAGCCACAACGTGTGTGGCAAAGTTGAACTATTTGCAGGAAGGATTGCTGAACATGATCCAACATGTCTGTATCTCTTTGCATAATATCACAGGCATGTTTTATTCTGAGTTGAAGGGTGTTGACATCAACAACCTCTCCTTCATGAATCACAGATTTCAGATGGCCCCACAAAAATAAATCCAGTGGATTCAGGTCTGGCAATCTTGCTGGCCATGCTATAGGGCCTCCACAAGCCACCCATTTTGAAGGGAAGGTACTGTGCAGGTGAGCAAGCGCACCATCACGCATGTACCACAGGACCACAGGTTCACATGAAAGACCAAACTAATGTCTTCCAACAATTCTGGGAATGTAACATCTAGGAAATGCAGATACCACTCCCCTGTAAGCCTTTGTGGTAGCACATGTTGCCCTACGAGATGGTGATCATTAATACCACACCAGATATTGACACCACATTGTTGTTGGTAGCCTCGTATCACTGTGCTGTGGGGGTTTTCTTCCACCCACTGGTGCCAATTATGCGAATTCACTATACCCTCCTTCATGAAATAGGCTTTGTCGGTGAACAGTATTGTATGTGAAAAATGCTGATTGTAGATCTGACACCGTAGGATAAAGTTGCAGAAGTCCAGCATCCTCTGGTAGTCTTCCAGCAATAATGCCTGTACCTTCTGCATGTGAAAGGGATGGTACTGGTTTCTATGGAGTACTGTAGATTGTGACGTGCCAACCACAGTGGCTATAGACCTGGTGCTTATTGTTAACCCTCCGCAATGGTTTGTAACACTTTTCCTTCATCATCCGCAATGTACATCAACTGTCGGTCATGGCCACATCATCCTGGAAGTGCTACACAAGCACCATACTCCCTCAAGCGCCTGTCCACAGAGTAAAACGATTTTGCGGATGGAAGGTGCCGGCTAGGAAACCTCTTGGGATACAGTTGCCTTGCAACATCAGCTCTTCCATCTGCAAGCCTGTAGGTGAGGTGGACATCAGCGTATTCCTCATTTGTGAAACTTGCCACGGTACTGTAGTAACACTGCGATGCGGCTGTTAGCAACTGTTGACATGGCGAGTATCCAGCAGAGTGACCATTGCAGAGGTGTTGTAAATACATCGTGCATGCTGCGGTTTTACTTCCACCGTTGACCACTCTTTCTGCTTACAGGGCACACATTCCCTAACATGCCACTGTACACTCCGTTACAACCTGCAATGTGTGATTCCCAAGTTCTGATACAATTTCAGATACATTGGGATGGGATTTTCTCTCTCTCATATCTTTCAAACACTTACAGATACACATCAGCTCATTGGTGTGTCATGTGTTGTATCTATGGGTGAATGACATGTCATGATCATGAGACTCGTCGGTATCTCATTCAATGATTAACATGTGTTTTTGCTTTACATACACAACACATCAAGGAGAACAAAATTTACAATGATGTGTCACATGTTATGCATAGTAGCATGTGGTCCTAGACATATTTTTCCTTATTTATGACTCACCCTGTAGTTAGAAAAAGGGGCTAACTCAACCAAAAATTCAGTATAGAATATGGTAGGGATTCCACTAGTTCCTGGAGCTTTGTTCAATTTCAATGATTTAAGCTACACTCCTGGAAATTGAAATAAGAACACCGTGAATTCATTGTCCCAGGAAGGGGAAACTTTATTGACACATTCCTGGGGTCAGATACATCACATGATCACACTGACAGAACCACAGACACATAGACACAGGCAACAGAGCGTGCACAATGTCGGCACTAGTACAGTGTATATCCACCTTCCGCAGCAATGCAGGCTGCTATTCTCCCATGGAGACGATCGTAGAGATGCTGGATGTAGTCCTGTGGAACGGCTTGCCATGCCATTTCCACCTGGCGCCTCAGTTGGACCAGCGTTCATGCTGGACGTGCAGACCGCGTGAGACGACGCTTCATCCAGTCCCAAACATGCTCAATGGGGGACAGATCCGGAGATCTTGCTGGCCAGGGTAGTTGACTTACACCTTCTAGAGCACGTTGGGTGGCACGGGATACATGTGGACGTGCATTGTCCTGTTGGAACAGCAAGTTCCCTTGCCGGTCTAGGAATGGTAGAACGATGGGTTCGATGACGGTTTGGATGTACCGTGCACTATTCAGTGTCCCCTCGACGATCACCAGTGGTGTACGGCCAGTGTAGGAGATCGCTCCCCACACCATGATGCCGGGTGTTGGCCCTGTGTGCCTCGGTCGTATGCAGTCCTGATTGTGGCGCTCACCTGCACGGCACCAAACACGCATACAACCATCATTGGCACCAAGGCAGAAGCGACTCTCATCGCTGAAGACGACACGTCTCCATTCGTCCCTCCATTCACGCCTGTCGCGACACCACTGGAGGCGGGCTGCACGATGTTGGGGCGTGAGCGGAAGACGGCCTAACGGTGTGCGGGACCGTAGCCTAGCTTCATGGAGACGGTTGCGAATGGTCCTCGCCGATACCCCAGGAGCAACAGTGTCCCTAATTTGCTGGGAAGTGGCGGTGCGGTCCCCTACGGCACTGCGTAGGATCCTACGGTCTTGGCGTGCATCCGTGCGTCGCTGCAGTCCGGTCCCAGGTCGACGGGTACGTGCACCTTCCGCCGACCACTGGCGACAACATCGATGTACTGTGGAGACCTCACGCCCCACGTGTTGAGCAATTCGGCAGTACGTCCACCCGGCCTCCCGCATGCCCACTATACGCCCTCGCTCAAAGTCCGTCAACTGCACATACGGTTCACGTCCACGCTGTCGCGGCATGCTACCAGTGTTAAAGACTGCGATGGAGCTCCGTATGCCACGACAAACTGGCTGACACTGACGGCGGCGGTGCACAAATGCTGCGCAGCTAGCGCCATTCGACGGCCAACACCGCGGTTCCTGGTGTGTCCGCTGTGCCGTGCGTGTGATCATTGCTTGTACAGCCCTCTCGCAGTGTCCGGAGCAAGTATGGTGGGTCTGACACACCGGTGTCAATGTGTTCCTTTTTCCATTTCCAGGAGTGTATTTTAAAACCAATTGGACTTTTAATAACAATATCACTCATTGTTTCAGCAGTATGAGGTTTAAATTAGGACAATATTCATGGTTTTTCCTTTGTAACAAAACATTTAAAAACAGTGTTAGATATTTCAGCTTTTGCTCTGTTACACACAATTTCAGTTGCTGACTCTTTCACTGATGATATTTTAAGTACTTCTCAAAATCTCTATAACTAGAACAAACTCTTTCATCTCAGGTTTGGATAATGGATGATCCACCACAGTTGCTACAAATGTTGTTTTAAAGCAATAGAAGCTTTAATGCTAATTCAGAATCACCTTTGTTGGGTCCTGATACAAAATCAACACCTTTAACTGACACATCAACCTCTGACAACTTTCTACATGGCTGCAAGTACAACACAAGTGATTGTTTACTATCAAATAATGAAAAAGTTGATGAGCACATCACGCTACAATATTTCCAAAAAATTTTGTGCCCAACACAACTTATAAATTTCCCCTCAGTTTGCAAAGTGGTCAATGTTGAATGTTTAGTCTAAGTTGGATGAAGAAATATCTTTGGTTGGTATACTGTTCCAAAAATGATTATGATGCTTACTGCTAGTTATGCAAAAGGTAGTCATCAAAATGTTCCAGCCCTGGTCTCTTCCATGTTCTCAGAGTGAACGCATACACTCTAATATTTCAACATACATACAACCAACACTTATCACAAGCCTTTGTAATTGAATGTGACTTATTCACATGGTGGTGAACATGACAAACAATATGAAACATTGCCTGGACCAAAGCCTTGTGGAGCAGATGGAAAGGGATACAACATGTACAGTCCTTATCATCAAGCAATGATTCTTTGTGTATATCAGGAAATGGCATGATTGGGACACAGAGGCTTTGGGACTACCAAAGTTGACAAACAAGACGACAAGATGAATAATTTTCTCGACATTACAAAATATCTTGTGAAAGGTGATGAAAACCTACAAGTAAGTTTTGAAAGGAACTGGTAAATATGACAAGAATTACATTAATGACCCCAATCCAAAATCTGATCAGCTGTTGCATCAATAACCAATGATGCCAAATGTTGCAATATTCTTGCAGATCAAACTGCTGAAATTGCTAGAATAGAGCAACTATCTCTCTGTGTCTATTCCTTGGATCTTGATATTAATGAAGATTTCCTGTAATTTATTCCAGTGGTTGATGTGACTGGCTAAGGACTAGCTAGATGTGTAATTGAAAAATTGGTAATAATTTCCTGAGGACAGGGCTACGACAATACTGCATGCATGTGGAGGAAAGCCTGTGGGGCTCATGCATTCATATATCAGGACTATGCAATAGCGGGATATTCTCATTGTGCAGTTCATCGTTTCAGATTGGTGATCGCCAATACAGGAAACATTTCACTTATCAGGAATTCACTAGGAACACTGGACATGGTATGCGATTTCTTTGGGCCACCAAACAGCACACGTGTATGTGTATGTGTGTGTGTGTGTGTGTGTGTGTGTACCCCACAATTCCTTCTCAGATAGGAAAGCTAACTAATACAGTGAAAATAAACACTTGTTACAGAACATTCTTCTCCTGTATTACTCCTCTACACTGGGAGACTTGCTTGACCTGCACACTGCAACCCAATGTAAAATCTAACAAATTCAAATGTGTGCACTGTTTGTTTCGTTTTAGCATGCAAAAGCATCTAGGGACATATGTGCCCATCTCAAAACTATAGAACATGAAGACAGAGAGGAGTTAATAAATGAATACACATCAGTCCCAATCAATGTAAGAGAAGACAGCTAAAAACAGGGACACGGAGAAAGAATTATAAAATACACCATAGAGAAATGGAGGTAAAGAACTAAAAATAAAATGGCCTTCGCCATATTGCTGCAATTAGTACAAATCCAAGTGGGAACCTAAATAGTTAAAAAATGGGCATTCCATCACAAAGCTGAAGTTTTAACAACTTGGGGACAATGGGATCAATAATCTGGAGCTTATTCCCATGGAGGGAGGGCCTGTGGCGATGCCAAAGTGGCACCACCTCCTGACAGGCTGAAACAGATAGATCATCGGATGGAATGTAAGTGGGCCGGGGAACAAGGACTGCAGCCTTGGCAGCAGTGTCAGCAGCCTCATTTCCAGACAGACGGACATGGCCAGGAAACCATAAACATCACAGTCCCTCCATCAAGAGTGAGCAAGTGACAGTTTTCCTGTACCTGCTGCATCGAGGGATGGGTGATTCTCAGCACCTTTGAAGCCACTGTGTGCTGTGCAAGTCTGAGCACAGGACACAATTGAAAAGCCAGTGTTGCTGGATGTACTCCACGGCCTGATACAGGGTGAGGAACACTCCTGTAAATATTGACCTGTGTTCTGGAATCCGATAGCGAGAAACATCAGCACCCATGATAGAGGCACACCCAATGCCATGGTCAGTCCGAGAACCACCAGTGCAAGCAAAGGTGCTATCGTGAAATTCTGTGTGAAGTTTGTGAAACTGAATGGAATACAGCCAGAATGGAGTAGGGTCTTTAGGAGCAAAAGCCAAAAACGAGGTAACAGAGAAGAGGGATGTGCCCCATACTGGCAATCAAAGGAGTCATTGAAGAAGGTGGCACAGGATGGGTGGCAATGCATATTAGACAAACTGCATGCATACCTGCTGAGGACAAAGTCAAGGTGGTAAGAAAATGGTAGTTAAACAGCTCCTGCATAGAGACACTCAAATGGGCTAGTGTAAAAGGGACTGGTGACCAAATGCATGTCACGATGGTGGATAGTGTTGAGATGGCATAAGAGGGATAGGTGTGCAGATGCAAAAACGAAGCACCCATAGCCTAATTTCGAACAGACAAGTGACCGGTGCAAGCAGGAGAGTGTGGTTTGATCTGCACTCCAGCAAGAACCATCGATGACATGTAGGACATTGAAGGACTGCATACAGGGGACTGCCAGGTAAGATGCGTGAGAGGAACAAGAGCATTTCCTATCGAGCATGGGCCCCGGGACATTTGTAGTTTCAATGAATGGAAGAGAACTGGCGTCAGATGTAAAGATCGTGGGAGAAACCAACTGTGCCACCAAAAATTCATACGATGGGTTTTGTCAGTGAAAAACAAAAGCCATTAACGATGCTCCCTGACTAAAGACAATCGAAACATCACTGAAGACACCACTCAATGAGACAGGCCCATGGAGACCTGCAATACATGGAGAAATCCTCAATTAAAAGGGAAGTGGAGATGCTTGGTGGGAGGCAGACCATAATAAGGTTAATGGCAATTGCAAAGAGAACAATGCTCAGGATGGAACCAAGTGTAGACCTTACGGAGGATACCAGTCCTCCAGTGGGTGTTGCGGGCCTTCTCCAAATCAAGAAACAAGGCTACAGTTGGGGATTTCCACAGAAAGCCATTCATGACATGTGTGGACAAAGTGTTGAGATGGTGAACTGAAGAATGACGCACGCAAAATCCACACTGTACAATGGTTAATAGATTGTGAGACTCGAGCCATCATACAAGCCGGGCATGAATCATACATTCCATCACTTTGCAAATAGGGCTGATGAGAGAGATGGGGCAGTAGCTATAAGGAAGGTGTTTGTTCTTACCAGACTTAGGTATGGTTATGACAGTGGCTTCACGCCAGTTTAAGGGAAATGCTCCCTCTGCATAGCTGGAGTTGTACATATTAATCAGAAAGTGTTTGCCCTCAAAAGAAAGATGCCTCAATATCTGAATATGAACGGAGTCTGGCCCTGGGGTGGAGGATCAGGATGAACGGAGAGCATGATCTATCTCCCTCATAGTAAGGGCAGCATTGTAGCACTCACAATTTGGAGAAGGGAAGGGTATTGTCCAAGCCTCCTCCACTCATTTCCAATTGAGCAGGCAGTGTGATATGAGGCAGAGCTCAAAATTTCCGAAAAATGGTGGCCCAAGGTGTTGGAGATAGCAGTAGGTTCCAAGATAACATCGTATGCTACTGTCAGAGTGGATATTGGGGAATAGATATTGGTTCCAAATAGCCATCAGGGGTCAGCCCATGTGACAGAGCAGCAGGTGGAGCTGTTAAAAGAAGAAGTGAATGAAATCCAGCTACCATTTTTCCTATTACGAGGAACAAAACATTGTGCAAGCATTTGTTTGTAATAAATGCAGTTTGCCATCATAGGATCACCATAAGAAATATAGAGAGCACATCTTTGCATGCAAATTGTGTCATGGCATGCATCAGTCCACCAAGGGACAGGGACACTGCATGGTAAGGAGGACATGTAGGGACTGGAACGTTAAGTAGCAGTAACGATGACCTTTTTAAGACATTCCATCTGGTCATCACAATTTTTGAAATATTGTTCATCAAAGGTCGCCGTGGAGGAGAAAAGCCACCTATCAGCCTTAGCAAGCTGTCATTTGGATGTGCACGCAGGTGGGGTAGGAGTGACCAAATGGATAGCACAAGGGAAATGGTCGCTCAAGTAGGTGCCAGAAAGAACAGACCACTTGAGATGATGGGCAAGCTGGGCAGTGCAGTAGGATAGGTCCAAATGGGAATAGGTGTTTGAGGAGTCAGAAAGGAACCTCAGTGCTCCTGTGATAAGGCAGAAGAGATTAAGTTAATTAAGGTCACCAAAGAGGGCACCTCTCCGACGGGTTCTGGGAGAACCCCAAAGGAGATGTTGTACATTAGTCACCAAGCAGAAGAAATGTCTAGTAAGCTGCAGGAGGTCAGCCCGGGTGACACTGAATGATGGCAGGATATAAATGGTACAAAGGGAAGAGGTCAAGTGAAAAAGGAAGAGGCAAACTGCAACAGCTCTAAGGTGGGTAGTCAGGGAGATGGGTTAACTATGAACGTCATCCCATATGAGCAGCATCACTTCTCCATGAGATGAAATGCTGTTTTCGGAGGTGGGGGGTCAAAACAGACTCAGAAGAAATGCAAAAACTCAAAGCACTCATGTGAATGCAATTTCGTTTCCTGAAGAAGAGCTCATGTGGACGCTGCAGTTCTATAAGCAACTGTAAATCCTCTTTGTTGGATGAAAGGCCGTGAATGTTCCATCAGAGAAGAGTCAGGATGAGGAAAAAATGAAGAGGTGTCACTTCAGCAGCTCTCGAGGGCCAGCTGATGAAGACTGGCTGCTACAGGGCACAGAGGCAGGAGGATCCTGCTCCACATAAGTATTGGCTTTCTTATGCTGTCGGCCTGCCAATTCCAATGTAGAAAAATGGTTGGTATTCCACACCAGCAACACAGAGGCTGGTCAGGCAAAGGTATCACCTGGTGACACCGCTGAGGAGGCTATTCAAGTCAGCAGAGAAGCAGACTGTTTGCCTTCGTTGGACTTCTTCAAGCCTTTGCAGTTAGCAGAGAAAGACTCAGGTGTTGATTGGCTGGAGGGACATAGGAAGTCTTCACAGGAGTATTCGTTCTGCCCTTTCCAACTTGCCGGTTGTATAGCTGGTAATATCACTTTGTGACACGCGAGTTTGATGGTTTGCTGCGCAGCTGGATGGAAGGACGGCATTGCTACCATAACACTAGTCGGTTTCACAACCTCATAGCTGAAATTGAGGTGGCATGTCTGCATGGCTATGTCCTTCATGGAGCGAGATGTAGCAAGAACAGTACTCTAGGTGCCAGATGGTAGAACGCAATGTTTGCAACTAGCCAATGACTTATGAGAATGCATTAACAAACCACTGGGAATTCAGGTCGACATGGGTGCAGAAGCATTATTAATCAATCAGTCAAACAGAGAGGGAGAATCTAAATCCAAGTAGGTCTGAGAATTGACCGAGGCAAAGTTATGGAACTAAACGGCAAGGTCATCAGTTCCATAATTCAAAAGTTACTTGCATAAGACAGAGGGGACATTCCACCAATATATGGGATACTGGCATTCTGGCTCCATGAGCACATTGTGGGGTGACTGATTATGCAATAGAAAACAGTGGATGAGCCCAGTATGACCAATGTGCAGGTATCATAAGACAGTGGACTCCTTCCAAGATGAGTTGAAGGAAGAGTACAAAACTGCAGTAATCTCCTTGTTTGTGTGTAGTTTATTACGGAGAGCATCGAGCACCATATGTCATTTCACTTTTGGGAAAAGATGTTTGATGTTTACCTAGATTAGATTAGCATAGCTGCACCTAAAATCATGAAAGCAAATGGTGCTGAGTATCTGTGTCACCAGCCAAATGGTTAGCCTGTTCATTCCTGGGGATGCCCACATGATTTGGGGCCCAGCGAAAGACAACAGAGCAGGAGCACAGGAAAGGGCACAGAGGTGGTCATAGATGGCAGAGACCAAAGGGGGACGAGGGCAGCATCAGTTAATGGGTTGCAAGCTGCATATTGAGCCAGATATATTAAAACACTATGGAGAGAGGCCTGAAAAACAAAATGGAGGGCCCTGAAAATGGCAAGCAACTCTGATGTGAACACACTACGTAATACCAGCAGTAAATGGTGATCTGTGCAATAGGAGACAAAAGCATACACCCCCCCCCCCCCCCCCCCACAAATTTACCATTTTAGAACTATCATTGTTGAAGATGATAGCATCCGGGAACTCTTCAAGGACAGAATGTACAAGATGCCAGAATATCATAGGGCAGACAGAGATCCTAGGACCGTCGAATAGGTCAGTCTGCATCTGTGGTCAAGGCTCCATCACCAGCCGGTGTGGCCAAGTAGTTCTAGGCACTTCAGTCTGGAACCGCGTGACCGCTACAGTCACAGGTTCGAATCCTGCCTCAGGCATGGATGTGTGTGATGTCCTTAGGTTAATTAAGTTTAAGTATTTCTAAGTTGTAGTGGACTGATGACCTCAGATGTTAAGTCTCATATTGCTCAGAGCCATTTGAACCATTCGAGGGTCCATCAAATTGGGCTGGGCGGGAAGGGGGAGGAGGAAATACACAAGGCCATTTCCAGTGAGTAGAGATGAAAATCCGGACAGAAGGAAGTGAGATGCACTCCAACCAGCAATCCCACCCTATGGTGGGTAGCAGGAGGGAGACATACCTCATTTGCAAAGAAGATGGGGTACAAGGGATCGTCAGGGTATCACCAAATGGCTGTTGCATAAGAAACCAGGAGTTGGCTCGGTCATACATATAGAGAGGGAATCCCTGCTTCTGCAGGGTGATTGTTGACAAGACTAGCGCAAAACACACAAAGCCAGATGAACCCCATAACAATTAAGAGGGTCAAGTAGTTTCAGAGTGGAAGGAACCACTGAGTCATAAACCTGACAGCCATAATCTAGTGTGGACAAAACTTGAGCATAGTAAAGATGGAGAAGAGAAGCTTGATCTGCATCCCAAGAGGTGTGGCCAGGGGCAGATAGCATTAAGCTTCCACATGCAGGGTGTCTTCAGGTGGAGAATATGGGGCATCCATGCCAGCTTTTTATCAAAAGTAAGACCAAAGAAACAGGACTGTGCTATAGCATTGAGGCTTTGGTTGCCTAAATAAAGTCTTGGATCAATTGGTGCTGAGGGTAAGCAGCAAAAATTCGTGACGAGCATTTTGTAGGGAGAAAATTGTAAACTGTGGGGGAGAGCCCATGCAGAGGCCAGGTGGATGGCAGATTGTGAAGGGATGGCACCCACAAGCCAAATACAGTTGAAGACCCTGAGTAGATGATGCCTATGGGTAATACCCAAGTGTTGGATAATCTGGTTGTGGTTAGAATCTGGGCATGGTGCCATGTTGTGAAGAGGTAAAAGCTTGCTGGAATTGCCATTCAGTGAAAGGTTCATTATAGGATTCTGCTCAGTGGGGGATGAACAGAAGGGGGTTTCTTCAACTCAGTGTTTCTGGCAGAGGAATGTAGCAAGATAGGAAGAGGACGCTGAAGCTGTTGCAAAGTGTGTTCCGAGGTGTTCTGCAAGGACCAATGGATCAGTATATGCAGCACCCCATAGAATATGGCCAGGAAGGTTGAACAACACCCATAAGGATGGGTGTGGCAACTGCAAGGGAAGAGGAAATGAGAAGTGGATGGGTATAGAGTAAAGATACAGTTGGAAGGGGGAAAGGATGCAACAGATGAAAGAAGAAATTGACAGTAGGTTGGGTTAGGTAATATTTTTGGTGAAAATCAATGTAAGATAGAAAATCCAATGGATTTTAACTCTATCTCCTTTTCTTTTTTATAAACTGAGCGATCTTGTGAGAGTGGAGAGTGACAGTCATGACAGTTTGCCCACTTAGGAAGTGGAATACAGGGGCTTCCCACATGGCATGTGTGGCCACAGTCTTCACACACAGGGTCCGCCATACACCAGGAACACTTCGGACCAAAACATAAGTGCCACAAGCACCTTACAGGTGGAGGAATGCATGGCTTCATGTCACATTGGTAACACACAATCTTGACCATCTATGAAGGCTTACCCCCTCAAAAGCCAGAATAAAGGGGCTACAATTGTAGTGGTTTAGTGGTTGTATTTATGATCCTCCTGGGAATGTTGAACAAAATAAATGTGTGGTCACTCCAGATTAGACTGGAGTTCATCATCATTTTGTAAGATGAGGTCTATGAAACATCACTCCCTGGACCATATTCAGAGACTGGTGAAGGGTAATAGACACCTGGATGTCACCAGGGTGATCACAATCGTGGAGGGCTGTAGACTGGGCAGCAGGAGAAGTTTTGATGAACAGCATGCCCAACTGCATCTTACTGACAGAATCCACCTCTATGTTGCCCTCGATATTCTCCACAAAAACAATGGCTTTGTGGAGGTGAATGCGTCCCTATCCCTTCTAGTACAGTCAGTTAGAGGGGACAGGGTTTCATTCAAAGATGGCAAGCCTGGCCCTCTTCCCAGGGTGTAGCCAAGGAAGGGAAGGCTGCAGGGTGATACGAACCAGCATTCAATGATACACTACCACTCAAAGAGATGGCCATTAGAGAATATCCATATGCCAACCATCTTCCTCAATACCATCCACTCATATCAGGGGTTTTGCCCATGGGCATTAGCCAGCCACAGCAACAGCTCTGTAGCACAGCGGTAATTGCTGAGACTTCCACTGCTCCAGGACGACAAGCAACCACTCCTTGGTACACACATGGAGGGAACAACTCACATATAAATAGTGTGTTTACTGTGTTGTCAGGAGGGGCTCAGCCAGATGGGTACATAACAGCCCCACCATTTGGACAGCCTGAACATGCTTGTTATCTTACATGATGGAGGGGGTTATGGCAGGGAAGGAAGAGGGGGGAGGGGAAATCCATGCCATAGATGGTAGGGAGGGAGTTCTTCCCCAAATGGCACACATTAAAGATAGAAAATTTAGAAGTGGAGGCCAAATCCTAAGGGGGGACCCAAAAGGATGAAAGGTAACAAGCGAGAGGTACAAAATCTCAAGCAGCACAGAGAATGTGGTGGATAGCCAGGTGAAGGCAGTGGGGAAAAAGCCAGGATGTGGGGGAGAGGCTAAGTGAAGGAAATGCAGCCCAGGAAGGAAGAATGAAGAAGGGCTGCAATACCTCAGAGCCTCACATGTGCCACGCATGAGCTCATGAAAGAACTATGGGCTCCTGGAAAGGGAAAGGTGGGGGGCCTCCCTCTCTGACCCCACTTCCACAGAGGCTAGTGAGCTATAACAAACAATACATTCCCAGTCATGGACTATTTTCTGCACTTGTGACTTACAAGGCTGTGGTTTGTTCATTGACATCCCTATTTGTGGGCAATGTTTATGCTGACACTTTCAAACTGTATTGCTTCTCCACCAATGATGAACTGCATTTAGTTCCAGATCAAATTTCATTCCAATAGTCAGATGCTCTGTGCCAAATTTTCTGATCTGTTTTCTCCAGAGCTGGATTGTGGAACAGAATTTCAAGCTCATATTACATTAATACAATTTGCCCATCCCCATTTTTTATGGGTCCCCCTGGTACTGGTAACTATATGGAGTTAAGAAAAAGCAGAATTAGATCATCTTCAATCCCTCAATGGTATTTGTTCTCCTCCTTCATGTGAATGATAAGCACCACTAGCAATGGTAGAAAAACATGCTGGTAAATTACACCTCTGCAATTACTCTAAAAAAATCTATTAATGCACAGTCAATCATTGACACCTACCCTCGGCTATACCCTGGGCAAGCTGTTAGCAAAATTATTGGGGGTCTTATTTTTCAAAAACAGAGATACATCTATCAGCTGCTACTTGACAAGTAACCTGAACACCTTCTAGTTACCTATAATCCATTTAGCCCTTATCTATACCAGTCTGTGCCTTTTGGCATAGCAACCTCACCAGCTAGTTTCCAATGCATTTTACAGCCACTTATTGCATCAGTTCCAAACTGTCTCAACTATTTAGACAGCATAGTAGTATCTGGTGCCTCTTCAGAGGAACATTTCCAGGAATTTCATGCTTTATTTTCTGTTTTACAGTCTGGAAGGTAAAAGTGCAATTTGGACAAGACACTGGTTTTTCCAACCATCCATTATTTATTTGGATTTTTAAATGTCATGAGCTGGAATTCATCCATGGCACCAGCATATGGATGCTATTGCCACACTGCCACACCCCACATCTCTTACGGAATTACAGGAATTTTTATTCAAAATTGTGCACTACCCAAAATCAGTACAAGATGCTGCTACTGTGGCACAATTATTCCATGCATTATTATGTAAAGATGTTCCTTTCCATTAGTGCCCAGCTTGTGACCACACATTAAAATTTAAGCTGCAGTTGCCTACTTGTTTGGTCACTTTCCTGCAGAACCAGCCACTTCTGTTTGTGATGGACACAACTCAGTTTTTAATTGGCACCATTCTCACTCAGAAGTATGCAAACGGATCCAAACACCCTTTGCATATGCCTCTATCTCTTTAAATTCAGCACAATAAGCACGACAGTTTTATTCTCAGACAGGGAAAGAGGCTTCAGAAATTGTGTATGCCCTAAATTATTTCATATTTTTCTATACGGTTCTTAGTTTCACCTGATTACAGACCACAAAATACTGGTATCTCTTTTTAACCCTTTGGTATTCTTGGCAGAAGAAGCCGCACATAACTTTTAGCACTGGGCTCTTTTCCTATCAAAATTCAAATAGAGATACATTACCAACCTATGGTGCAACATGCTAATGTTACTCTGTTTTCATTTAGCCATGGAAGAACAAAATGTTGTTGATGGTTTCCCTATTACTAGCACTAAATTTGCAGCTGTGGTAGCTATGAATCCCGTGTTAAGCAAAGTTGTTTCTTTTGTGCAACATGGCAGCCAAACAAGCCTCTGGGCCATGCTTCCGATACTTTGAGAAATTATTTTGCATTACAAATTTATCTTTCTGTTTGGGATGGAGTGGTGATGTTAGCTACAGAGAACACTGCTCCCAGGTTGTAGAGCCCTCCATCCTTCGCTGTGACGACGTGTGTTTATTGCATGGTTACCACTAGGGTGTGTCATGTACAAAAGCATTAGCATGTAGAAATATTTCCTTGCCAGACATTGATGGGCAAATGGTGAAGATTGTAATGGCCCAACAACAGTGTGACACCCATCAGGAGGCTCTGCGCACTTCCTTGTCACCGTTGACAGATCCATAGCAGCCATGGGAACAAATTTGTGAACATTTTTCAGGTCCTTTTCTAACTTTCTGTGCTTCCATATGTGGTGCCTTGTCCAGCTACTTCTCCACCGCAATAACTTCAGCTTTATCAAATATTTTTGCAACAGAAGGTCTTCCATATATTAGTTACAGACAATGTCCTCCAGTTCATATCTCAAACTTTACGGTGACCAGAAAAGAAACTGACATAAGAACAGTGCTCACTTCATTGAACGGAAGAGGTGAGCTGTAACTACCAATTTTGTGTGTGCATTGTTTCGTAGTTTGCATGTGAAATTTGTGTTTGATTCAGCCATTAGAGACCACCTGGCCTGCTAATATGACACCAGTTGCATATGCAGCCTGGCGGCTGTGCCCCCTGTAGGAACTAGGGAATACACAGGCCGGAGCATCGGTCTCCACTGGCCACTTGTGCATTGCTAATTTTACTGTACTTTGTCTTCCTAGTGTGTGAACTGTTTGAGCACTAAAATAGTGTTTTCCACTAACAACAACTATGTCTCATCACTTGTCATAATGTTTTTGAGAAAAGAAATGTCCTCATTTTGCATTTCAATCAACTCGCAAAAGTGTCCAAGCATCATTGTTTTCTTTGGGAGAAAAGGTTTGTGGGACAATTTTTGCACAAACCTTTCTCTTCTTCAAAAGATTCTGGTGAACATGTTACACACATGATTTAGGGATGTTGGTCAAATATGATTTGTGATGAGAACAACGCTGGCATGATGTGACCACCCATCCACTGTTTAACACTCTCTACTCACAAGTGACTGGTCAGATGCACATCTCAGTGTTGTTAGTTCAAGCTGCCAGCATAATACTCCACTGTTGGTACTGATTCACTGGCAATAAAATAACTCTCTGTACTTTTTGGATTAATGGTGTATTTCACTATTTCAAGAGCAAGTGCAAATACGGATCATTTTTATGGATGCACAAGCTAAAAATATTGTGACCAAATTGAAGATGAATATAAATAATTCCATTCAAGATTTTTTTTGCATTAAACTAACCACTGTATTATTCACTTATTTTAGATGATAGATTGAAACAGATTCAATGACCAAAGAATATTACAGTTGTCTTGAGAATGGTGGTGTGGCTTCAAAAGGCAGTGTACTGAAGTGGAATAATACAGTAGTTTTGCTCAAGACAGTTCATTACTAATGAAAACATTCAACACAGTCATGCAAAGCCCTGGATGAGAAATTTGTCAAATATGTAAATAAATAAACACCAAACTGTTCCTCTTACAAATATTACTATATGAAACACATTATTGTAAAAAGTATTTTATCAATAATCTGGTTTCTTCCTAAATAATAGTCATAGCATTTTAGATATATGGCAAACCCAATATCCCCATTATGATATGTAAGAAAAACACACATCTTTTAACACAAGTTATGTGGAAGTGTTAACATGTAATGACAGCTGAATCTAATCTCATTTCATTTCATTACATTTATTTGGAAACAATTTGTCACACACAGTACATTGTCACAAGGTGTAAATATAGAAATATAAAAACAAAATTTGTCTTGCAGGATATTTTGTCTGTTGTATTCAAACCTAAAAAAAGGCAGAGCCACCTGTCACCAATCTTTAACATGCCAGTTACTACCTACTAGAAACCCACACTCAGGACTCACCTCCAGCTGTTGCACTTTTTCGCCAATGCTGGCAGGGTCACACAGACAGTAGTGTTCGGTAGATTCCTGGTCCAGGAGGCACTGCAACAGCTGCATCACCACCTTGACTCTGGCCAAATGTGTTGGTGTCCAGTTCTACCAGAGACTGCTTGTGTAAGAGGTCTTTGACACCCATAAAATCTTTCTGCAGTCATCTGACAGCAGGAGTAGCTGTAAAATAAGCGTTACAGTTAAAACATCTTAGTACTGAAGTCACTCTCATAATATAAGGAAAGGATGTGAGAGAGGGTATAGTTTTCTACAATTAGCCACAGCTGATTTTAAAAAAAGTGTTGGCATAATTCAAACACTTAAAACATTTGTTGGGTCCTTTTTTAAATTGTTACATTGCAAGTGGCTTCTTTTTAAATAAGAAAAAATAAAGATGATGATTACTAGAAACAGAAAATAGAGCAGGTTTACTTATAAAGGTTTTGCTTCTTTGGTCAATGCCACATCCCCCACCCTTCATAGAGCAGAATGGCTTTTATTCATCACACCCCATTTCCTCCCATTTCCTCCCATTTCACTCGCAAGTTCGATGTGTGAATAATGAGTGATTATGTGCCTGTGTGATTGTCATCATTTCTAAATTAATTATCGCATTCCACATATATAATATATACATAATATTATTGAAAAATATTTGTAAATACTTCCCAGATAACAGGATCACAGCTTTCATATAATGACTGTTGTAAGAGAAATTTAGCACATTGATTTTTCAATTACTAACCCATCATTAAGAAACCGGATAAGAAATGTGTAACGTCCAATCTCAATGAGGAACTTTAATCTCTCAGCACAGGACAGGAATGTGTAGACAAACTATTGCCCAAGTTTAACAGAATAGCCGATGACATGCTGAATAGATATGTACCCTCTACAAAAGTTCATAAGGAGAGGGAATTCCATCGTATATAATCACTGTAAAGAAACTTCTACAGAAACAGAGATTAATGCAAAATAAGTATAAAACAAAGCATAGGGCTATAGGCAGAGAGCTGCCTGATGAAATTCATTTAAGAGCCCAATGCATGATGATTCCATTGACTATCATAACAGAATATTGTCAAATGATATCTCATAAAACCCAAAGGAATTTGGGTTGTATGAAAAGGTTGTTAGTAGCACCATAGTTAGTGTCCAGTCCCTAGAGATTCAAACAGGAACTGAAATTGAGGGTAGCAAGCAAAAGCTGAAATGCTTAACACTTTTCAAATATGAATTTAAAAAGGAAAAACTCACGAGAATTGCCCCAGTGTAATCGTCGCGCATACAAAAAGATGAATGGAACAAGTATTAGGTATAAGTGGTATTGAACAACAGCTAAAATTGTTGAAACTAAACAAAGCTGCAGGGCTTGATGGAATCCCTGCAACATTCTGTACTGAACTTGTGGCTTAGTTAGTCCTCTTAAACCTGCAATCTATTATAGATCCTGTGAAGAGAAACCGATGTCCAGTTGTTGGAAATAGGCAGAGGTCACATCTGGCTATAAGAAGGGTAGTAGAAGTGAGCCAAAAAACTACCTTCCAATATCCTGGACATCGATTTGTTGTAAAATCTTGGCACAAATTTTGTGTTCAAAGATTATGAGGTATCTTGAATAGAATGACCTACTCAATACTAACCAGCATTGGCTCCAAAAACAGTGATTGTGTGACACCCAACTGGCACTTTTCTCAGATGAAATAGTGAACGTTTTGGTTCAAGGCAGTGAGATAGCTGTATTTTTTTATTTCTGAAAAGCATTTGAATCAGTACCACACCTATGCTTCTTGCTGAAAGTTCAATCACATGGTGTATAAAGTGAAATTTGTGACTGGATTGAGGATGTTTTGTTTGAGAGAATACAGCATGTGTTTTCAGATGCAGTCATTGTCAAATGTAAAAGTAACTTCAGGTACCCCCCAAGGAAATTTTCTGGGACCCTTGCTGTTCATGTTTTATACTAATGACCTTGGAGACAATACTAATAGTTACCTCAGAATTTTTGTAGATGATGCAGTTATCTGTAATGAAATATTGTTTGAAAGAAGCAACATAAATATTCATTCAAAACTTGATAAGTTTTCAAAGTGGGGCAAATATTGGAAACTTTGTTTGGATATGCAGAAATGTAAAATTGTGCACTTCACATATGAAAAAAAATGTCACATCCTCAGACTATGACATGAATGAGTAAGAGCTGGAATCAACCAATGCATACCAATACCTGGATGAAACACAGTTTGGTACATGAAACGGGATGATCATATATGCTCAGTCAAGAGTAAACCAGGTGGTAGACTTCAGCTGATTGGTAGAACACTATGGAAGTGCAATCAAGCTAAAAAGAAAATTGCTTACAAATCACTTTTGTGACCACAAACCATTTTCTTCACATTGCAACTACATTTCCAAATGTAGACCAAATCAGATATCCAAAGCAACACTAACAACTGTCAGTGCAAGGAAATGTAATCAATGCCATAATTATCCCAATTTTAAAACACAACAGAAAAATACTATGTATCTGTACAATAATTTCTCTACAATTTTTGTATTTATACAGAAAAGGTATAACTACATTTAAATGTTTATTAGTGCATGTAAAACCCAAGACATATTTGCATAACTGCATTTATAGTTCTAAATGACCTCTATTAAATTACAATTCAAACATTGATCAATTGAATTTGACTAACTTCATTAATGTCATATAAATGGCAGTTCTTATTATGTCTTCACTTATCTCCTTTATTATAAAAACTAAATACAACTAACAAAACAAAACATAATTCCAAGAACTAAAGTTATTAAAACAAAACAGTTAAAATGACTAGTAAATGTGGCATTACCAGCATTCTGTAAAGTGTCCATTTTTGTGTGCAAAGGAAAGGGAAATGCATTGTCAGTTGGTTAGAGAGGGACATGAGTGGTGGAAGCTAGTAGCTTCTTATGCTTTGATGCTTGGCTATGCTGCACAACAAACTGTGTTTTTATAAACTGTGGTTGATATACAGCAGTAATGAAGGGATGACATGTCTTTTGGATATAAAAAAATGAAAAACATCGTGTGTCCAGTTTAATAACTGAACAACCCACTGCCCAACTTTTGAAAACAGCTGAAGAAACCAAAAGCAGAATGAGGCACCAACCAAATAAGTAGGAAAATCTGAATTCTTTAAATTTCATGTATTTCTCTCATCACATAACTACAAGCACTGACACCTAAAAGTATGTACTATCATCATTGTCAGAAGAGCTAGCCAGCAGTCTAATACTTTTAATATACAAGAGGGGTTGAGACTAGGAAACAGAATCAGTTTTCATCCTCATGACCAGTTTCTTGAGGCTCTCATCAGATTAGAAACTGAAATCCTACTCAAGATAGAATCACTGCATAATTCATTGCTTCTCAAAATTAGGGAACTTCCCTGCATCTTATTTCAGATTTTTGTTTTCCCTTTTGTTAATTCTCTTACTTTTCTAGTGTGAAATATGAAACAGATTGTATTGGCATAAGCTTAAGGGATAGATGGGAATGTATGGTTCCTCAATTTTTTCTGGAGAAAGTCAATCCCTTCAGTCACTAGCAGTGCCACTTTTTTACATACATGTGGTACTTTGAGCCATCAATACTTATTACAATACAACTTCCATGGTTATAGTTTAGATCAAAATGAAAGTATTAGACAATTTCAAGACATGACATGGACCCATAGCATACAACATGACACCAAATATTTGGTCACTTTAGTAAGAGGTACCTTTCTGCAGTTTCTACATCGACTGTGATAGCACCTGTCCATACGCAGTACGGTTTGGAACTGACCATTAAGTGTTTTTTTAGACAGAGCTGTAAGCATATCAATATGAAGCCCAGAACTTGAGATTAATGCATCATCTTAGAAATTATAATGACTTTAAACAAACTGCAGTAATTAAAACAGTTCACAAACTTCTAAGTGCAAGAAGCTACTGACTGCTGTACAGCTACAATTTTGGATATCTTGTACTATGAAATTATGTTCTGGCACATGAATGTGCATACTTTAATAAAAACTGTTGATAATTAAATAGATAATAACAAAGTACCTGTTTACTAAACAGCAGTAACACAAGCAGTGAAAAGAAAAATAAATCTTGCTAGTTTTCAGGGCCATGGGCTCCTTCAACTGTTAGGTGGCATAAAAAGGTTGGAGCAAATGAGAATTAGCAAAGCAACAAAAGACTCTGGTGTAAGGATGGAGTCTAGAACATAGAGACAATGAAGAACAGAATTTCTGGAAAATGGGAAGCAACAACAGTTAGCAATCCTTACCACTCTTACATTGAGTGAAAGAAAATCATGTTCTTAAAGTTAACAACTTCACATCTTGCACTGCTGCTGGCCGGTTACACAGAAAAATGTTTCTGTTGCTGCTGAATTGAAGTTTCAGTTTCCTAGATATCACTGCTAAGGATTTTCCATGTATTAAGCACACAGCAGCAAAAAGAACTGCAACTCCTTTCCATCCACAGGACACAAATTGCTGTATTTTCTATGCTCTATTATTCACCCAGAATTATTCCGTAGAGTCCAGTATATCCAGCACCATTTGGAAGTTTTACTGCAACTAGAGAGAAAGCTCCAACTGAAGATAGCAAGCTGCAAGAACCTCCAGCAGGTAATTTCATAGGCGAAGGACATTGTCTTTCCTGTTAACAAGTTCAAGCTCTCACTTAGTAACTTAGCAACTGTGCAATCCTCGAATATTATTTCTGCAATCAAAAAATTACTGCAAAATCCATAACACAATTTAAAAAATGAATAAATACAGGAAATCTGTCTTTTTAGTATCACCACACAGACATTATTTCTTAATTAACATTAAGTCTGATAACAACAGAAACAGAAACAAAGCAGTGTTAATAATATTTTATCAAATGAAAATTGTGACAAATAAACCAGCAAGTCCTGAACATATTGTATCAAAACACTGTTTAATAATTGAAGTTCATACCAAATATACTGACAATGCCATAAACTTAGACCATTCATGCAGACAGACAGCTTGTTGGTTGGCATGCCCATGTAGAATGCACCACAGTGGTTGCAGCTTAGCTTGTAAATCACATGACTTGTTTCACAGGTAGCCCTGCCTTTGATGGGATAGGTGACGTTAGTGAGCGGACTGGAGTAGGTGGTGGTAGGAGGATGTATGGGACAGACTTTGCATTTAGTTGTATTACAGGAGTATGAGCCATGAGGTAAGGGATTGGGAGCAGGGGTTGTGTAAGGATGGACAAGTATATTGTGTAGGTTCGGTGGACAGCGGAATACAACTGTAGGAGGGGTGGGAAGGATGGTGGGTAGGACAGTGAAGTAAGCCCTCCGTCTCAACTGCAACTCTTCACTGTCCGCCACTCCCACCATACTATCCCTCCCCCTCCCCACCCCAGCCTCCTCCTTAAACCCACCCAGTCGGTACTCCCACCATGCACTGGTGCTACTGCTCGCAGTGTGGTTTCAGCTCTTTGAGACTGCAGGCATGTGCGCAAGTTGCGCTTTTGTGTGTGTCTGTGTGTGTGTGTGTGTGTGTCTACTGCTGACAAAGGCCTTAATGGCCGAAAGCTAAGATTATGTGAATATTTTTATTGTGCCTATCGCGACTCAGCATCTCCAGTATGTGGTGAGTAGCAATTTTCCTTCTCCGCATTGTTACATTCCATCCTGGATATTCCATTGTTTGAAGGTGCGACTTTTTTCACACTGAACTACAATACTTAGGGTGTGCACCGCCTCCAGCCTCATTTGTTGCAATCTGTGACCTGTCTGTTCCTCGCAATGTGTCTGAACTTCAGTCAGTACTAGACAAGATGACATACTACATTCAGTTCATACCCAGTGCCACACAAATTGTGGCTTCATTGCATTGTTGGCATCACAAAAATGTATCTTTTTTTGGGCTAAGACCTGTCAAGACAGATTTTGGAAACTCAAAAATGCCTTGCTTAGTGACAGATGTTTAGTGCATTCTGACCCAGCAAAACCAGTAGTTTTGCGAGTTGATGCTTGTTCCTAAGGAATCAGCGCTGTGATTTCACACAAATTGGTTAACAAGACAGACCCATTGCTTTTGCCTAAAAGATGCTCATTCAAACTCAAAGCAGGTATTCTCATATAGAAAAAGATGCTCTCACTATTGTTTACGGTGTGACCAAATTCCTTACCTACTACAGCTAGAAAAGCACAGACAAGAAAAGATGAACAAGTCTTACAGATCACATGAGGATTGGGGGAAACGACAGTAACAGAGAAAGAGTGGGTAGGGCCAGGACTGCTCCGGATTGCCAAGCCAAGATAGCTGCAGCTCAGTCTGGGCAAGGAAGACAGAATTTTCTGCTAACCCCCAGACAGGACAGTGAAGTTAAATGATCCTTCCTTAAAGAGAGTGGTAAAAGCCTGCTTCATGAAAAAAACATAAAACTAAGTCAGATTCTGGGTAATGGTCTCCTGACACCAGGGCAGTGAGTCACGGAAGCTATGAGTCTGCCACAGAGTGGCTAGTTTGGGACAGTCCAGCAAAATGTGGACCCCTGTCATATGGGTGCCAAAAACAACAGTGGGATGGGTCCTCGCTATGGAGGTAATAGCCATGAGTTAGACAAGTATGGCCAATGGGGATCTTCTAAAGGTAGAAAGGTAGATTGCTTGTTAGAGGCCTGCATGGAGGACCTCAACAGATTCATAGTCTCCTTTATCACCCATAGTTAGTTTGGTGAAGTCATAATGAGCCATACCATATTCTGGGCACCTAAACGTAATGGTCTAATACCAACTGCAGGTCAGTTTCTGGAAAATTGTTCTCGAGAGTCAGTTTACTGGTAGCCTGTTTGGCCAAGTGTTCAGCAGGCTCATTCCCTAGGATCTCAATGTGGCGCAGGTTCCAGATGAAGGTCACCAAGTTTACACATTGTTTGAGGCCATACAGGGAATCATGGATAACAATAACAAAGGTGTGGTGAGGGTAGCACTAGCTTAGTTTGCAAACTGCTCAGGGAGTGCAGGAATGGATATGCCCGAGAGCATGAGAGGTGGATACCAACTCTGCAGTGAAAACATTACAGCCATCTGGCAAGCAGAGCAGTTCAGAATGTCCTGCCCAAGTATAAGCAAAGCCTAGATGACCAGTGCCCACTGAGCTGTCAGTATAGACAACTTCTGAACTCTGGGATGCACCAAGGATGGAGAATAATTTGCAGTAGGGGGCCTTAGGATGGACCATGTGTTTTGCACATTGTGATAGGTCAAGATGAAGCTGAAGCCAAGGTATGCTCTGTGGATGTGGGTCCAGAGGAGGCGTGGAAGAGGGAAGAACTGAAGTTCAGAGGATCTACCAGATGCAGATTGCAATGGTAGTCTCTCATTGGGACTGCCATTGCCGGAGATGGATTACCGTGTCTGGGTGGTAGTCAGATGCTTAGTGGCATTGCCAATGTGGGTAGTGTAATTGGAAAGCTGTTGATGGTGCCTGATCCACAGTGGAGAAATCCCGGCATCTATGAATAAACTCTTCACAGGGCAAGTCTGACAAGCTCCTGTTGCAAGTCGAACTCCACAGTGGTTTACTGTATCCAGTATCCACACGCTGACAGCGATGCCAAACGTGTCAGATTCCCATAACCAAGGTGGGACTGTGCCAGGGCTTTGTAAAGTTGCAGAAAGGTACTGTGATCTGCAACTCAGCTGGTGGTACTCAGGTAGCAAAGAGTATTAAGGTGCAGTCAACACAATTGGTGACATGCAAATAATCAATGTCCTTCAATATATACTAAATCACAGCTGTATCTTTGGATCACGACTCATCATCTTGTGCAAGACTTCTAGTGTGGCCAAAGCTAGCTGGAGCAGCGGTTATATTCTCTTTGTATAGGTGCCACTCCTGTCGTGGTGTCATACTAGTCAGTATTTGATTGGCTGACATCATCTCACAACCTTCTCTGTTGTTACGTTCCAGGCCAATATGCCGGCACTTGACGTTACACCAGAACATTTCTCCTCCTCCTCCTGCTCCTCCTCCTCCCCCCCAAAGTGAAGGACCATCATCGTGTAAGTGGTGCAACAATGGTGGGGGAGGATGGAGGGTGGATGCAGTGCTGGAGCAGAAGCTGTGACTGCTGGGGATGTCAAGCTTCCAGTCGTACCCTGCCATCTGGCCTTCACTCAGGCAGAAACGTGCACCAGAGGAGTACTCGTCCAAATCTGGAGGACAATAACTGGAGAGGGAGGACGTTGACTTCTGCAATGTGGATGGGCCCAGCTCTATCGGAAACACAAAAGGTAGCAGAGGAGGTGAAGGCTTTGTCTCCATGGGGTTTTCCCACAGTGTCGTGATGACACCCTCTGGTGGCCATTGTGTCCATGCTGTCTTCTGGATCTATGAATCTGGGGGAAGAGACACAGAAAGATCATCATGCACATGACAGTGGCAAAGTTGATTCTGATGTTGGCACTGCAAACATTTTGGACCTGAAAGGAGGCACATGCAAGCACCAAGTCGATGAACAACCTTACCTCACGCCCACAGTCTGCTGCCACTAAAAACCATGTGAAGGACAATATCATGTGGCATGAAGTGATTCTTGCTGTCTTCCTTCAATGATGGATGCGCAGTAGGGTGGAGCAGTGTCCTATGGTGGTGGCTATGAAGAAATTCTGCCGGCAATGGTCCAAACGATAGGAGGCAAGAAACAATTACAATGCTTGATCCCTGGCGTGCGCGGAGTGAAGTTTAGCCATCTGCTGCTTGAACATTCTGACAAAATGTTGAGAGTCACTGTTTGACTGTGAATGGAATGATGCACTAGTTAGATGCTGTATGCCGCTGCATTCACAGTGTGTTTCATATTCATTTAACATGACCTGATGTCCATTGTCTGACACTATTACTTCAGGTAAACTTTTGAGGCAAAAAATTGAGGAAAAAACCTGAGTCGTTCTATGTGATGCTGTCGAGTTCATTGACACAGCAAAAGGAAACTTGCTATAAGAGTCTATCACAATCAACCAACAAGTGCTCCAAAATGGTCCCGCAAAGTCTACGGACACACATTGCCATAGTGATTACAACTTAAGCCAAGCAGAGAATTTTTGTGGCAGAGTGGACTGATTTTCCACATATGCATGACACTGTTATTTCATCTGTTCTATTTGGGTGTCCATACCTTGCCAAGTACAGTGTCTATGTGCTAACTGTTTCATATGAACAATCCCCCAGTGGCCATGGTGAAGTAACTGCAACACTTTCTCACCACCACCACCACCACCACCTCCACCACCCACTCTTAGCTTTGGCGACCAATACATGTGACTTGCCACTGTCATTTTGAACAAGAATCACATCTTTCTGTACAGCATGGCTATGCTGATGTGCGAAGTGTTGGTGCACTATAGTGTTCTTTATGCTATGCGAGGAATGAGGGCAAGATGTGTGAACATATTTTAGCAAAATGCACAAATCTGAATCAACTTCCATGGCCTGTGCAATTTTCCTATAGTTCACTAGAAATGATTGAAGCAATTCAGAATCCTGAACATCAATGTGACAACAAAATGCAGCAGAAGTGTCAAATTCTGGATCAGGGGCAATTGGAAGACATGAAAGTGTGTCTTCATTACCATGTAGAGCCATCTGATGATACACAATCTCATATTGGTATTGGGACAACAACAAAGCCCATCTTTTTAATTTTTGGGCAGTTCATACAGGAGCTGGTTTTATCAGATGAAATGAGGACTGCAAAGGTTTGTGATAAATTACCAAGAAGAATTTTCTGCCATACCAGTAATGGTGGAATTTGGTTGGCACCATACCCAATACCCAAAGCCTCTTTTTCAATTTGTGAATAGTTACACTGAGCTTTGGACAACAATTTTGATGTGAAAGCAGTAGGCCTGTCTTTGTCACCAATTATGTGCAAAAGCACTGCACCTATTCCGTAAGAGGATGTGTCAACTTGCAATACAACTGGTTTGTCAGGATAGAAGTGAGCTAAGCATCGATCACTGAGCAATGCATCTAAGTTTTTGAAAAGTTACATGGCACCCGTCTGTGCAAACGAAGGGGACATTCTTGCAACGCAATGGAGTTGCAATTTGTGCAGCATCCTGTATGATCCAAATAAAATAGTTCATTTTCTCTAAGACCGATTGCAATTCTGTGGCATTGGAAGGAACTGGCAAATCTTGTATGGGTAACACATGTGGCTGAAGAGGATACACATGTTGACTGTTTATGGCATGACCAAGATACTTAAACTCATTTTTCATATATATAAAAAAAACAAAGATGATGTGACTTACCAAATGAAAGTGCTGGCAGGTCGATAGACACACAAACACACACACAAAATTCAAGCTTTCACAACAAACTGTTGCCTCATTAGGAAAAGGGAAGGAGAGGGAAAGACGAAAGGATGTGGGTTTTAAGGGAGAGGGTAAGGAGTCATTCCAATCCCGGAAGCGGAAAGACTTACCTTAGGGGGAAAAAAGGACGGGTATACACTCGCGCGCACACACACACACATATCCATCCACACATATACAGACACAAGCAGACATCTCACAAGCAGACATCTCACAAGCAGACTTATTTAAAGACAAAGAGTTTGGGCAGAGATGTCAGTCGAGGTGGAAGTGAAGAGGCAAAGATGATGTTGAATGACAGGTGAGGTATGAGTGGCGGCGACTTTAAATTAGCGGAGATTGAGGCCTGGTGGGTAATGGGAAGAGAGGATATATTGAAGAGCATGTTCCCATCTCCGGAGTTCGGATAGGTTGGTGTTGGTGGGAAGTATCCAGATAACCCGGACGGTGTAACACTGTACCAAGATGTGTTGGCCGTGCACCAAGGCATGTTTAGCCACAGGGTGATCCTCTTACCAACAAACACTGTCTGCCTGTGTCCATTCATGTGAATGGACAGTTTGTTGCTGGTCATTCCCACATAGAATGCATCACAGTGTAGGCAGGTCAGTTGGTAAATCACGTGGGTGCTTTCACACGTGGCTCTGCCTTTGATCGTGTACACCTTCTGGGTTACAGGACTGGAGTAGGTGGTGGTGGGAGAGTGCATGGGACATGTTTTACACCGGGGACGGTTACGAGGATAGGAGCCAGAGGGTAGGGAAGGTGGTTTGGGGATTTCATAGGGATGAACTAACAGGTTACGAAGGTTAGGTGGACGGCGGAAAGACATTCTTGGTGGAGTGGATTTCATGAAGGATTGATCTCATTTCAATCAATGTAAATCTTTCTGCTCCCGGGATTGGAATGACTCCTTACACTCTCCCTTAAAATCCACATCCTTTCGTCTTTCCCTCTCCTTCCCTCTTTCCTGATGAGGTAACAGTTTGTTGCAAAAGCTTGAATTGTGTGTGTATGTTTGTGTGTCTGTCCAGCACTTTCATTACTTTAGTCCTGCATCAGATAACACATGAAACATAGCACGCAAATTTGCAATGTGTTCTTCAGGTGTGCTACAACAATGCTGTCCAAGTTAGTTTGAACAGTATGGCACTTGTGCAGTCAGCTGTTCTAAATACCATTGGAAAATGGTGGGTGCAGAAGCACTGCCAAAAGGCGAATGCATGTATTTAAATAGCCCCAAATCACTATTCACTACACACACCTTTTGAGATTCTTCATCAAGCAGTATTTGAAGATACTTGTCATGCAGATAAGTTTTTGAAAAGTAGCGAACAGTGCAAAATCTGTCCACGAGTTCCTCTGGCTGTGGCAATGGATAAATATCAATCACAGTTTGTTGGTTATCGGCAGACTTAAAGTCAACAAAGAGGCAAATGTGACCTGAAGGTTTGGGGATCAAAACCAGTGGACTTGCCCACCGACTAGCATGTATGGGTGCCATACCTCAGCAATCTTGTAATTCTTCAAGTTCAGCAGCCACATAGTTGTATAATGCAATGGGAACAGTTCTGTCCCAGAAAAATTTCAGCTGTGTGTTGTCTTTTGTAGTAATATGCACAACAAAATTGTTAGCCTTGCCTAACCCTTCAGAATAGAGTTCAGGAAATTCTTTCAACAAGCTAGCTACACTGTCTTTCTGCATTGAATAGAGTCACTGACAACAAATTGTCCTGAATTTTAAAGCTAAACAAATAAAACGAATCAAGGACAAATATGTTCTCACATTTACGCAATTGTAGAACAGTGAAAGTCACAGTTCGCATATGTGAGCGATAAATGGCACACAAAGTACATTTTCCAAGAATGGGAAGGTCTTGTCCATTATAAGCTGTTAGGTGCATGCTAGTTTCAGATAGGCATGGAGAGCCTCACAGTTCATGTTACGATTCAGCAATGTAACACAAGCACCCATGTCAAACTGAAATTTCACATGTTTACCAATAAGATGCAAATGAACAAAAAGCTTGTTGGTGTGGCGTAGTTCTGAAGTAACTGCTTGTTTGATAGTTTTGCTGATGCCTGCAGTAGGTTTTGAGTACACCGCATTGATTACTTGTGAAACTAGATTTTTGTGAAGTGGCCAAATTCTTATATTTGTTCTATTGCAAACATAGAGATTGCACATGTCCTTTCTTGCCACAAGCAGGACACTGATCTTTTCAGGAGAGGCAGTCTTGGCGTTTGTGCTGTGAATAACACTGAGGGCAAGACATAGTTCTGTTTGCCTGTGTAGCCGCAAGCTGCTTACGCAGTGTGGAGCGTTGTTTACTCCGTGTGATGAGCACAAGCTGCTGCCAAATTGGCAAACAAGGAACTCAACCCGACAAATAGCTGGCTGCTCAAATTTATCAGCCAATGGTCACCTGAATCTTACTTATCTAGTATTTGCACTGCCTGGTGAAACGATACGATCTGACTGTATCAAAATATGTTCTCCGAGTTTGACATCAGGCATCACATAACGTAACATCTGAAATGAAGTTTTAGCTGCTACCACATTCACTTGTTGGTCATAATAGTTAGTGAATCTGTAACCTGTTCACAAGGAAGTTCACTCTGCGTGGAATTAGGGAACAACTTCCGAGATAAATGGAACACTGCACTTCCTACCATTAGGGATGTTTCACAGTACCTGGTACATTGTAAGCAATTACGTGGCCTTCAAACTGTTGCAACCACTTGAGCCATTCACCTTCCTGTTCATGAAACTGGCAAAAAGGCAGAATAGCTATAGGTGTTGGGGTAGGAGGTGCTCGTTCTGTCAGGTGCACAGCAATGGACATTAGCTGCTGCACTGTGTCAAGCAGTGTAGACTTTTGCTTAGTCTGGAACTGAAACATCCTTCTGCCACACACCATCAGGTGGCTTGCGGAGTATGGATGTAGATGTATATGTAGATCTGCATTAGCTGCATTTCATTTAACACTGCCTGCTGTGGAAACTGAGCAGGTGGTGGGATAGATAAGGTGGGCATTTTGGAACAGAGAAATGCAAGAAACAGACAAGGCAAGCAAGAAAAATAAGTACAAAAGCAAAGAAAATATCTGCAACACCCACCTGAAAACTCTGATTAGCAAGTAGCACACCTGCTAGACAAGAGAGAATTAAGGTGTCAGCAAACCACAAAAGAAAATTCTGTGGCCACCAGCCACTGGGTTTCCTCCCGTAACTTATTGGCAATGTTGGATCCTACCCACTTGTCTTATATGGGGTTCCTAGGAAGCTGTTTTCTCAGATAGCTAGACAATATTCAAGCAAATAATATTAAGGGAATGTATTACAGTAAATTAAATTGACAATAATTTGCCTTTTCACAGTGAAGTATCGCAAGGAATTGGTGCCACGCAAATAATCAATGTCCTTCGATTTATAGAATTTCCATGCAAGTAAAAAGTATAGGTCACAAGTCATGGCTTAATTAATGGATCATGGTTCGTCTTCTAGTGGGGCTCTCTAGTTCAGCTGAAGCTAGCTGGAGCGATGCTTATATTCTCTTCATAAAGGTGGTGCTCCTGCCGTGTTGTCCTAGTCAACATTCTATTGGATGAAGTCGTCTCACCGTCAGTTCAACAAAAATTTCATATCCTTCTGACAAAATCATAAAAGGTCATGCAATGCCCATAAATGGGTTCTTAATACACAATTAAGTCTGATATTTAATCTGCTGTTCATCTGAGAAAAACTAATTTAATCATTCATACAAATATTTCAAGTGCTAAACAACTTCTTCAATACATATTGTTCCTATTTCAAACCGTTTCTCTCTGAAAAAGGCTTTTGTTGCTGGGAGCCATGAAAGCCACTGGAGTGCTGGAAATTATGTTAATTTTTGTCCTTTCTTTCAAAGAAGAATTTTTTTTATGAGAAGTTAAAATATTTATTTATTTACTTGTCTTAAAAGGTTAAATTAAGATCTTCGTAGAAATGCTGCTTAAATAATCTGCCCGAGTGTCACAATAGTAGATGGCTGAGTGATGCAGGCTACTGTGGGTGCAGGAGCAATGGCTAACAAATGATGGTGCAGTTGGAATGGCCCGCTAGAGTCACACCTCGTGCAGTTTTTCTCTCACTGTTGACTTTGCCACCTGCAAAGCTGTTGTCTAGCCTATTATAAACACTGTCTTTTTCACTGTTGGTGGCACATTTATTCTGTCTGTCTAAATTAGTAACTGAAAGTGAGGAGTAATATTTTCCTTTACACAAGTTAATCTCTTTAAACTATTTTCTTGAATCATATGAAAATAGTAACTTTCATGTTGTGGAACCATTGAGTGATCTTCACAGGACCACAGTTTTTGTATGAATAAATATGACAATTATTGTTAGGATGCTTCTTTCTCCTACACTGAATTAGAAAACATTGAGAAAATGCTCTGCCTTCAACATTCTAGCATTTCTTAACTTCCTTTATCCCTAAATACACAGCAGTTGCAGTGGCTATAGTGGCACACTAGTGAAGTAATGTTAATCCTATAACCAACAATCATGTGTCAAGATTTTTAGCTATATGGGAACCAAACTATAATTTGCCACAGAAAATAATCATCATGTCTACATCTACCAAGCAATGAGAACTGGGGATTGGAGAAGCAAAATAATACATTTCTACTCATCATAAAGATGACACAATGAGTCACAGACAAGCACGATGAAAAGATTCTTACAATTTTTTTCTGCCAACACATTCATCAGAAACGAAAACACACTTTCATTCACTCCAGCAAGCACACCTCATGCACATGACTGCAATCTCTGGAAGCATGTAATGAATTACCACTCTCATCTTGAACACAAGCAGCAACATGCAGGGGGGCGGGGAATAGAAATGGCTATGGCTAGCAACATACGGGTAAATGGAGGGGGTTTGCTCTGTCTGCTGCAGCATGGAGGGACTAGAGGGAGGCACGAAGACTGCCATGTGCAGTGTCAAGGGATTGTAGGGCAGGGTGTGGGCAAGACAAGTGGAAAATGAGAGAAGCAGGTAATTGGGAAGGAGAGAAGAGTAGGTGTGTTGGCACAGGATGACACACAATGAAGGTAAGAGAGTACAAACTGGGAGGAGGCATTAGGACAAAGGGTGGGGGGGAGATATTGTGGGTGGGTGGGGTTAGCGGAGGAAGGTGGTGTGTGGACTGTACCTTTTCCCTTCCTTGCTTCTCTCATTTGCTGCAGCCCCCCTCAACACTGCCACTGCCGTATCTGTCAGTCTTCATGCCTCCATCTAGTCCCTGAACTCTCCACCGGACAGCACTCGTATCTTCCATAATTGTATCTTGCAGTCACTTCCCCTCATGCCTACACCCAACTGCTGCTCTCATTCAACATGACATACACACACTGGCGTGAACTGACAGAATTGGCAGTTATGTGTGTGTCACATCTGCCTCTAGCTATTTATGTAGGTTATTCACTAACTAATATTCCTATATTTTTTGCTTGCTGCATATTTATTGGGCCGAGTTAGAATTCAGTTTCAGTATTGGTCACCATTCATATTACATGTATTATTTTCTATATTGTTTTTCCTCACAATGTACGGACTTGTGCCAATATTCTGTACAGCAACTATTTTCTATTGGTAAAAGCTAACGTGCTCTGCTCATTGGGTTCATCATCAACAACAATCAATGATAGGAAGACCTACCTACTGTCCACTAACTGCTCCTACAGTTAAGATAAAATGGCTTTTCTTTGAATTTTGTCACCTGTCGTGAACATTTATGGAATCTATCTTCAGCACAGCTTTGACTGTATAAAGGTGTTGATCACTGCACACACACACACACACACACACACACACACACACACACACACACAGCTCAGTTTCTCCACTTCTTAATGCTTTGAGATAACATACCAAGCATCCAAGTATATTACCACCTGTATCATTATTATGCAGTGCAAATAAAAATTTAAGGATGTTATCACTCTTCATTTCTCCATGACCAAAGGATAAATAATTTAATCTTTGAAAGGAGCTAGTGATGTGAGATGCCGAATTCTGTTGAGCAAAATGTATTATTACTCAAATTGTAACAATGTTGACTGTATCAAAGGGGAAATTCTGTCAACAAAAGAACAAAATTACAAGGAGGCAGAAAGACTGTCACTATTTACCTATAAGTTTTTTTTTGTTTTTTTTTTTGTTTTGGTTTTAGGGCGCAAAACTGCTATGGTCATTAGCGCCCGGTCCATGACTTAGGAACCAGTAAAAAATGAAAATGGAAACCAGCAGCAATGGGAACGAAACTCAAAAAATTGGCGAAACTAAAAGCAGAAAGAAAGCTTAAAAATCCACTTCAGAAAGGGGTTGGTTGTCCCCAAAGTAAAAAAAAAAAAAAAAAAAAAAAAAAGACTTCAAATGACTGACGTCATCTCACTGGCACCAATAAACTCGAGAACGCGATTGGCCGAGCGTGAGTCATCTGCTAAAATTGACGATATATCAGGCAACAGCTGTAGATGGGCGAGTAACGGAGTAAAATAGGGGCACTCAATTAAAAGTGTCTTACTGTCCTCAGCTGAGAGCAGTGGGGACAGAGTGGGGGAGGATCTTTGCTTAAAAGATATCGATGGCTAAAAAGACAGTGCCCTATCTGCAATCTACTTAAAATTACCTCCTCTCGATGACGCGTTTGGGAGGAAGAGGTCCAAGCACAGGTAAGAGCTTTCACATCCCGCAATTTTTATGGGGAAGTGTCGACCAATGGGCATGCCATAAAAGAACAACACAACGATATAAAATGCTCTGTAGATCGGCAAAGGGAATCGATCGAATAGCTGGCCGAAGAAGAGAGACTGCGGCCTTGGCAGCTATGTCGGCCACCTCATTTCCACAGATACCAACGTGTCCCGGGAGACAGAGGAATGCAACCGAGATGCCCCCCAGGTGAAAGAAGCACGGACAGTCCTGAATCTGGTGGACCAGATGGTGGACAGGGTAGAGAGCTTGGACACTGACAAGAGAGCTGAGAGAATCTGAACAGATATCATACTGTATCCGCTGATGTTGGCGAATGTATTGGACAGCCTGGAGAACAGTGTAAAGCTCCGCAGTATAAGCCGAACACTGGTTGGGAAGCCGAAATAAATTGGGGGTGTCGCCAACATTATAGGCACTAACTACACCTAAAGATGTTTTTGAGCCATCTGTGTAAATAAATGTGGCTTCCTTCATTTGTGCATATAGAGCAGCAAATGTCCGATGATAAACAAGTGAAGGGGTACCATCCTTGGCTAATTGACAAAGGTCAATCTGATCCGGGGACGGAGCCAAGGTGGTGCTGTACCCCAAGTTGTCAAGAAGGTTTTAGGAAAGCGGAAGGAAAGAGAATGGAGCAGTTGATGGAAGCGGACTCCCGGTGGTAGTACGGAGGAAGGGCGGCCTGCATACCCTACATCCACGGAGGCATCGAAAAAAATGTCATGGGCTGGATTAGCAGGCATGGAAGAGAAATTGCTAGCATAACGACTTAGAAGGATAGATCACCGATCGGACAGCAAAGGTTCAGCAGCCTCAGCATAAAGGCTTTCCACAGGGCTGGTGTAAAAAGCTCCAGACACTAAATGTAATCCATGGTGGTGGATAGTCGAGACGACGAAGAATAGACGGCCAACCAGAGGAGTAAACTATGATTCCATAGTCCAATTTCGAGTGAACTAAGGCGCGATAGAGGCGGAGAAGGACCACTCGGTCCGCTCCCCAGGAGGTACCATTCAGGACACGGAGGGTGTTGAGGGATCGCAGACAGCGAGCACGAAAGATAAGAAACGTGGGAGGACCAGCACAGTTTTCTGTCAAACATAAGACCCAGGAATTTAGTGACGTCCGAAAACGGAAGGTTGACAGGTCCTAGATGTGAGGAGGGTGGAAGAAACTCCCTACGTCGCCAAAAATTAACACAAACGGTCTTACTGGGAGAAAAACGGAAGCCGGTTTCGGTGCTCCAAGAATGGATGCGATCGAGACATCCTTGAAGACGTCGTTCAAGAAATATGGTCCGTTGAGAGCTGTAGTAGATCACAAAATCATCCACAAAGAGGGAGTCCGAGACATCAGAAAGGTGACAATCCATAATTGGATTTATGGCAATGGCAAACAGTACAACACTTAGCACAGAGCTCTGGGGTACTCCGTTTTCTTGGGAGAAAGTACGAGAGAGAGTAGTGTTCACCCGCACTCTGAATGTGCACTCTGCCATAAATTCGCGAAGAAAAAGGGGCAGCCGATCTCGAAAGCCCCAAGAGAACAGTGTACAGAGGATGCCTGTCCTCCAACAGGTATCGTATGCTCTCTCCAGATCAAAAAATATTGCTACTGTTTGGCGTTACCAGAGAAAATTGTTAATGATGTAAGTGGAGAGAGCAACAAGATGGTCAACTGCAGAAAAATGCTTTCAGAAACCGCATTTGGGCAGGTGTTTAAAGACTGCGGGCCACCAGCGACCAAGCTAAACGGCAATTTACCATACGCTCCAAAACCTTACGTACACTACTCGTGAGAGAAATGTGGCGCTAGCTAGAGGGGAGATGTTTGTCCTTTCCAGGTTTCGGAACAGGAACGACGATAGCTTCCCGCCATCATCTGGGAAAGGTTCTGTCGGACCAAATTCGATTATAAAGGCGACGGAGGTAACGCAGACTATGGGTTGATAAATGCAGCAACATTTGGATGTGGATACCATCCGGTCCTGGGGCTGAGGAACGAGAAGAAGAGTGCATGTTGGAGTCACCGCATGGAGAAAATAGTATTATAGCTTCGCGATTTTGAGAGGAGAAAGCGAAAGGTTGCACTTCGGCTGCACGTTTCTACAGGAGAAACGCTGGCGGGTAATTTGAAGAGTTTGAAATCTCAGCAAAGTGTTGACCCAATGAGTTAGAAATTCCGACGGGGTCCACTATTGCATCATGCACGACAGTGAGCCCAGAGACGTGGGAGAAACTAGGCGCGCCAGATAACCGTCGAATTCGACTCCAAACTTCCAAGGAGGGAGTGAAGGTGTTCAATGATCTAGTAAAGAAGTCCCAGCCTGCCTTCTTGCTATCGTGGGTGACGCGACGGCATCGCGCACGGAACTGCTTATAGCGGATACAGTTGGCCAAAGTAGGATGGTGGCAGAAAACACGAAGAGCATGTCGCCGCTCACGTATTCGGCTACGGCATGCCTCGTTCCACCAAAGAACTGGGGGGCGCCAGACAATTCGGAGGTGCATGGTATTGAACGTTCCGCAGCTGTAAGAATAACGTCTGTGATATGTGTGACCTCATCGTCAACGCTGGGATAGTGACTGTCATCGAATGTCGCTAGAGACGAAAAAAGTGTCCAATCGGCTTCGCCAAACTTACAGTGTCGCACGCGCATATATGGCAGATGAGGCTGCAGTCTAAAGACACATGGAAAGTGGTCACTCGAGTGAGTATCATCAAGGGTGAACCATTCAAAGCACCGAGCTAGGTGGAACAGTACCGACCGAAAGGTCCAAATGAGAGAAATTTGTCGTGGAGGCAGACGAAAATGTAGGGTCTGCAGTGTTGAGGCAAACTAGATCCGCCTGGTGGAAAATGTGTAGTAATAGTGAGCCACGTGGACAAGGATGTGGAGATCCTGAAATCGGGTGGTGGGCATTGAAGTCCCCAACCAGCAAATAGAGGGTGGAAGCTGACGAAGAAGATGAAGGAGATCAGCTCGGTCCATTGGTGTGGACGATGGAATGTATACAGTACAAAGAGAAAAGGTATATCCAGAAAGGGAAAGACTGACAGCGACAACTTGGAAGGAAGTGTTTAAGGGGATTGGGTGATAATGGAGAGTATCATGGAGAACAATCATGAGTCCTCCATTTGCTGGAGTGCCTTCAACAGAGGGGAGATCAAATCGGACGGACTGAAAATGGGGGAGAACAAAGTGGTCATGGGGATGCATCTTTGTTTCCTGAAGACAGAAGATGACCAGCGAGTAGGATCATAAGAGGATTGACAGTTCATCCCGATTGGCTCGAATGCCGCAGATATTCCAGTGGATAATGGACATAGGGTGAACAGAAAATGGAAGAATGTGAGCAATATTGCAGTCAACTCAACGACTGCTCAGAGCTTGCGACTGACAACATGGAGTGGCATTCAGCCGAAGGCAGAAGATACTGATCCATAGGTTGCTCAGGAGCAGCTCCTGCCACCAGCGATCGGCCGGTTGATCGGCCTCCAGCAGTGCGCCGCGGCGACACATAGGACAGCCGAGTGCAATTTCCGACAGGTGGCGCAGTAGATGAGACACGCCTTGGCGGACAAGGAGATGAACTGGGTTTCTTATTAGCCTTCTTGGGAACATGATGTTTAGATGAAAGAGAAACCGATGGTTGAGAAGCTGGGGTACATAAAAAATCTTCACGCGTAAGCTCTTTTTTCGAAATCTTGGTGTCTGACATTTGGGCTCGAGATTTATGCAGAACACGAAGAAGAGTGAGCCTTAGAGTGGGCAGGCGAAAGTGGTGAGGTTGAACAGGTGATCTTCATGCTGTCCGATCTGACAACCGTGGTACTAAGGGTGAGGTCACAAGTCTGCGAGGCCACCTCATTTGTTGGCCGAGGAGAAGCAAGGACAGTGCTGTATTTTCCTGTCTGAGGCACGGTGGGCTGTCAACTGGCAAATAATTTTCGAGCAGCAAAGGTCAACACCTTTCCCTTCACTCTCATTTCCTGAATGAGTCTTTAAAAATGGGGCAATCTCGAGAGGAAGCAGTGTGGTCACCCATACAGTTGATGCAGTGAGGGGATGGAGGTGGACAAGCACCCTCATGGGCATCCTTGCCACAAGTAACACATTTGGCCAGATTCGAACAGGACTGGCTGGTGTGATTGAACTGCTGACACTGATAGCAACGTGTAGTGTTTGGGACATAAGGGCAGATGGATATTATCTCATAGCCTGCTTTGATTTTCGATGGCAGTTGAACTTTGTCAAATGTCAAGAAGACAGTGCAGGTTCGAATGAGGTTCATGTCAACCCTTTTCATAACTCTATGAACAGCCGTTACGCCGTGGTCAGACAGGTAGTACTGAATTTCTTCGTCAGACAATCCTTCAAGGGAGCGTGTATAAACGACTCCACGTGATGAATTTAAAGTGTAGTGCACTTCAACCCGGACAGGGAAGGTGTGGAACATTGAAGTACGCAGCAATTTTTGTGCCTGGAGGGCACTGACTGTTTCTAACAACAAGGTGCCATTCTGTAATTTGGAACAAGACTTTACAGGACCTGCAATTGCATCGAGACCTTTCTGAATAATGAAAGGGTTGACCGTGGAGAAGTCGTGACCTTCGTCAGACCGAGAAACAGCAAGGAACTGTGGCAACGATGAAAGAACTGACTGTGGCTGAGACTCAGTGAACTTACACTTGTGAGCAGACATAGTGGAAAGTGAGGAAACCATTGCGGAAGAATCCTCCATGATTACCGGCGTCTCCGATGGCGCGCTCCTCCCTTGTGGGGGTCCTCTCTGAGGGCACTCCCGCCTTAGGTGATTGTTCACACCTCAGGGCACACCTCCCAACAAACGGATGGAGGGACCAATCAGCACTTTTGGAAGGTATCAGCTCGGGTAATTATCCCTCCCTGGGCCTGGCCGTTACCAGTGGGTACGTACGTGTCCTACCTGTCTACCCGGGGCGGGGAATTACGCGTTAACCCATCACCGGCTACGAACAAAAATGCGTGGGTCGGCCTTCAGACACGCACAGGGAGGAAGAAAGAGAAAGGGAAAGAAAAGAAGAGAAATCTCAAACGCCACAGCAGAGAAAAGGGTAAAGACAAGGGGTAAGGAAAATAGAAGGACAAAGGAAGGATGAAGACATAGAAGCAAGGAAGGCAGAGAATGCGGTACATTTACGAGTGTCCGTCTCCGGACGTAGGCACAAACCATCCTCCCAGATGGGGAGAAAGGGAAGGAAAGAGCCAGAGGTGAGGGGGAGGGGGGGGGGGGGCGAAGATGGGGGATGGGGAAGGATGCGGAAAGGGAAGGTATGCAGCCAGGAAAGGAAGGAAGGCCACATTAGCTCGGGGTCCCGTGCTCGCTATGCACGTATCCACAAAAGAGTTGTGGACCCCCTGGGGGGTTACCTATAGGTGATGTTCACTGACTGAAAGTGAAAAAAATTATTCCTCTCTTTAGGTGATATTAGCAACATTCATAAGAAAGACAGAAATGTAAGTTGAAGTTTAGAAATGGAGGAATACTCTCAGAGCCCACAATCTGAGTGGCTCACCTCTTGTGCAGATATAGGAGGTCACATTAATGGGGATGTCACACAGGGAGGTGGTCAAAGACTGCAATAGAAGAAGTGTTTTGTCCAATCTCTAGTTGTGATTATTTATAAATATATGATTTTCATGGGCCCATAAGGTGTGACCCCAAACCTGGTGCCACAAATGTGAAACATTTTTGGCACAAACTGGTGAGTTTTCCTTTAGTTTCAATAAACAGGCACAATCAAATTAATGCAATTTTTTCTGTAAGTAATGCTACTGTTCCAGATTCATAAATAAATAAATAAATAAATAAGGGTGAAGAATGACACAAAGAAAAAAATGTTAAATATAGTTTTGCATTTGGTGATTTGACACAGTTGAAGCTAGTTTCAATGAAATATACCATGTAGAAAACTATGTACACAAAAATGAATATTTTAATGTGATTAACACACGACAGCTTACATGGTAATCTACAGAACTCCATACTTACATGGACTGTTTCTCCACGATGCAGTAAGTACTGAATTGTGCCAGTTGCTGCTGTATTCCACCATTCCAGTTAGGGAAGTTAAGATCTCAAATCATCACTTCAATCTGGCACTGTTAAGCTGAAGTTAACTACTCATATTCCTGTGTGAACCTGTCATTCTCTGTGACTGCATGCACCACTTTTTGAATATGTTTGTGCTGCACCATTGCCTGCATTAGCTTGCAAAGGCAGTGGTAATTAGTGATGATGTCAAGGACATAAACTTCTTGTTGGACTTTTCCATGAAGACATCTGCAAGAAACAAAATGGTAACAATTTTTAACTCTATGTTACAATTGATGAACAGAGACAAAAGTGCTACAGCACAAGCCGACAGTTAACATTATTTTGCATTTTTAGCACCCTCGCGGAAAAGTGAGGGAGATAGCTCCAGAGTGATTTGTGTCTCCAACTGTGATCAGGGCAACACACTTGATGTACATAATTTAACATGCCTGTCAACATGCCTTAGAACATCACTTTGAGTTCAGATAAGTTGCCCATGTTCCTTTGTGGGAAGACAAGTTGTAAGCACAGGGAAACAGGTGTACACCAAAGCTGCAGCATTGTAACATTCAACCACTTTCTTGACACAAAAACAGTGATGATCTAACACTTGGTAGTTGCCACACAATGGACAACCCAACTGGTAACCAAAGCTTATGTACTGAGGCTCTCAAATACTTTGACAGGAATGTGAGAAGGAGTTGCGATATCTGCAGTGACACAGATGGTACACAGCACACATTATTGCATCTATAAATCTACAAGTTGGGCAAAATAAAACTGGTCTGAGATACACTCACAGTAGGAGAGTCACAGTATTGACCTGATGGTAATATACTGCTGTGCTCGAAGTATTGAATAAGTCACTTACAACAGCTCTGCCTGAGGACTATCAGATATTTAGTTTCCCACAATCTTCATGTGCCCTGGTACTGAGCAGATTGAATCCTACTCCCCAGTAGTTTCAGTTGAGGATGGAATGCTGGATTAACTGATCTACTGTGTTCAAATGTTGGACAGAGTGAAGATCACTCAGATTCCAATATAAAAGAAATTTAGCAATGGAAGATAGGCTCATGTGCTCCAGAGACCACAAGACTGAACTTACATATACTCTTGGTCCTCACATTAAAATGTCAGAAAATACCACATTAAAGCAGAAGCAATACCACAATCTCTGCTGTGAAGCACTGAATCTAAAATAACATTGAGTGTCTGCAGTATCCAGGGTAGCAGATGGTTAGAACACTGGATTTGGGGTTATAAATGCTCTACACAAGCTGACTCAAAGCATACACTCCAGGCAGATCCTTAACAGAATTGTGATTCATGGACGGTTGGAGAAATGCAGCCAGAGATGGATGAGCAACAGTATGGCATGCAGATGAAGTTGGAGGTGTGAGGAACAATGTGCTTGTTGCACCATGAGGAGCTGCCACTGGATGGTGAGTACTGGTTCCCTGACCTCAGCACAGAGATGTGCAATCAGTCTGGTCCTACAAGCACCCATGGCCAGCCAAATCTCCTCATGGGGGAATGTGTCAACTATCTTCGAAGATGAGGCCTCAACAATCAATACACGGTACACATAGTCGAGCCACAAAAGCATAAAGCCAGATAAATCTCGAACAGACCTGCGCTGTCCACTGTCTAAGAACTTGGCTAAGGCACTTTATGATATTCAGTACCTAGAGTGTTCTGGTTTGTAGACTTCTGAGGTGCAGCAACTGTGACAATAGGAGTAGAAAATGAGGTCCAGGAAAATCAACGAGTCTCTAAAATGTAGGATGGTGTCCCTCATATGCAAGACAGATAAAATAAAAATGAAAAAAAAAAGAAGCACACACACATTCACACTCACTCGCATCAAATAGAAAGCCCATCTTTGCAGCCCACTCCTCTATAAGACTGCTACAGATGTGTGTGTGTTCCCACATTTGAGGAGGAACAGAAAACATCAAAATTGTCTACAATTAAGGAGCAGTGTACAGAACACATTATCGTAGATGTGATACTGTTTGTGGCTACGGCAAAGAGGGTTAACACTTTAAACACTGTCCAGGGAGACACCACTCTGATAATGATCTGGCAGCGATTTACTGACTTGGATCCTTGGAAATGGCTGAGACAGGAAAGACCACATAAAGATGGGGAGGTAGACACAAAATCCCTACTGATGCAGTTGCGCAAAATACAGTGTTTCCAAGCAGTATCTCACACCTTACTGATATAATTTTCATTTTTTTGTTTTAGGGCGCAAAACTGCTATGGTCATTAGCGCCCGGTCCGTGACTTAGGAAACAGTAAAAAACCTAAAATGGAACCCAGCAGCAATGGGAACGAAAGTCATAAAATTGGAGAAACTAAATGCAGAAGGAATGCTTAAAAATCGACTACAGGAAGGGGTTGGTTGTCCCCAAAGAAAGCTCCAAATGACTGACGTCATTTCACTGGCACTAAAACTCGAGAACGCGATCGGCTGAGCGCGTGTCATCTGCTAATATCGGCGATATATCAGGCGACAGCTGTAGATGGGAGCATAACGGATTAAAATAGGGGTACTCAATTAAAAGGTGTCTTACCGTCCACAGCTGAGAGCAGTGGGGGACAGAGTGGGGGACGATCACCGCTTAAAAGATGATGTTAGCTAAAAAGACAGTGCCCTACCCGGAGTCTAGTTAAATTTACCTCCTCCCAAAGACACGTTCGGGAGGAAGAGATCCAAGCACAAGGAAGAGCTTTCACGTCCCGCAATTTATTATGGGGAAGTGTCGACCAATGGGCGTGCCATAAAAGAACAACTCGACGACATAAAACGCTCCGTAGATCGGCGAAGGGAATCGATTGAATAGCTGGCCGAAGAAGAGAGACTGCAGCCTTGGCTGCAATATCGGCCGCCTCATTTCCACAGATACCAGCGTGTCCCGGGAGCCACAGGAACGCCACCGAGTCACCCCCCCAGGTGGAGCAAGCGCAGACAGTCCTGAATCCGGTGGACCAGAGGGTGCACAGGGTAAAGAGCTTGGAGACTAAGGAGAGAGCTGAGAGAATCTGAGCAGATAACATACTGTATCCGCTGATGGCGGTGGATGTAGTGGACAGCCTGGAGAATAGCGTAAAGCTTTGCTGTATAAACCGAACACTGGTCGGGAAGCCGAAAGTGATTTGGGGTGTCACCAACAATATAGGCACTCCCTACATCTAACGATGTTTTCGAGCCATCGGTGTAAATAGATGTGGCTTCCATCATTTGTGCACATAGAGCAGCAAATGCCCGACGATGAACAAGTGAAGGGGTACCATCCTTGGGAAATCGACAAAGGTCATGGAGCAGGCAGATCTGGGGACAGAGTCAAGGCGGTGCTGTACCCCAAGTTGTCAAGAAAGTTTTAGGAAAGCGGAAGGAAAGAGAATGGAGCAGTTGACGGAAGCGGACTCCCTGTGGTAGTAGGGAGGAGGGGCGGCCTTCATACCCTACATCAAAGGAGGCGTCGAAAAAAATGTCATGGCCTGGATTAGCAGGCATGGAAGACAGATGGCTAGCATAACTACTCAGAAGGACTGCTCGCCGATTAAACAGCGTAGGTTCAGCAGTCTCAGCGTAAAGGCTTTCCACAGGGCTGGTGTAAAAAGCTCCAAACACTAAATGTAATCCACGGTGGTGGATAGAGTGGAGACGCCGAAGAATAGACGGCCGAGCAGAGGAGTAGACTGCTTCCATAGTCCAATTTCGAGCGCACTAAGGTGCGATAGAGTCGGAGAAGGACCACTCGGTCCGCTCCCCAGGAGGTACCATTCAGGACACGGAGGGTGTTGAGGGATCGCAGACAGCGAGCGCGAAAGATAGGAAGCGTGGGAGGACCAGCACAGTTTTTTGTCAAACATAAAACCCAAGAATTTAGCAACGTCTGAAAACGGAAGGTTGACAGGTCCTAGATGTAAGGTGGGTGGAAGAAACTCGTTACGTCGCCAAAAATTAACACAAACGGTCTTACTGGGAGAAAAACGGAAGCCGGTTTCGATGCTCCAAGAGTGGAGGCAATCGAGACATCCTAGAAGACGACGTTCAAGAAGGTTGGTTCGTTGAGAGCTGTAGTAGATCGCAAAATCGTCCACAAAGAGGGAGCCCAAGACATCAGGAAGGAGAAAATCCATAATTGGAGTTATGGCAATGGCAAACAGTACAACACTCAGCATGGAGCCCTGGGGTACCGCGTTTTCTTGGGAGAAGGTACGGGAGAGAGTAATGTTCACCCGCACGCTAAATGTGCTCTCTGCCATAAATTCGCGAAGAAAAAGGGGTAGCCGACCTCGAAAGCCACAAGAGAACAGTGTGCGGAGGATGCCTGTCCTCCAACAGGTATTGTATGCTCTCTCCAGATCAAAAAATATTGCTACTGTTTGGCGTTCCTGGAGAAATTGTTCATGATATAAGTGGAGAGAGCAACAAGATGGTCAACTGCAGAACGATGCTTTCGGAATCCGCGTATGGCAGGTGTTAAAAGACTGCGGGGTTCCAGCCACCAAGCTAATCGGTAATTCAACATACGCTCCAAAACCTTACATACACTACTCGTGAGAGAAATGGGGCGCTAGCTAGAGGGGAGATGTTTGTCCTTTCCAGGTTTCGGAACAGGAACGACGATAGCTTCCCGCCATCGTCTGGGAAAAGTACTGTCGGTCCAAATTCGATTTTAAAGGTGAAGGAGGTAACGCAGACTATGGGTTGATAAATGCAGCAACATTTGGACGTGGATACCATCCGGTCCTGGGGCGGAGGAGCGAGAAGAAGAGAGCCCATTTTGGAGTTCCTGCATGGAGAAAACAGTATTGTAGCTTTCGCGATTTTGAGAGGAGAAAGCGAAAGGTTGCACTTCCGCTGCACGTTTCTTCGGGAGAAACGCTGGCGGGTAATTTGAAGAGCTCAAAATCTCAGCAAAGCGCTGACTCAATGAGTTACAAATTGCGACAGAGTCCACTAATGTATCATGCGCGACTGTGAGCCCAGAGACCGGGGAGTAACTAGGCGCGCCTGAGAACCTTCGAAGCCGACTCCAAACTTCCGAGGAGGTGTTAAATAAGCTAATAAAGAATTTCCAGCTTGCCTTCTTGCTATCGCGAATGACACGACGGCATCGCGCACGGAACTGCTTATAGCGGATACAGTTGGCCAAAGTAGGATGGTGGCAGAAAACGCGAACAGCACGTCTCCGCTCACGTAATGCGTCACGGAATGCTTCGTTCCACCAAGGAACTGAGGGGCGCTGGGGCAATTCGGAGCTGCGTGGTATTGAACGTTCCGCAGCTGTAAGAATAACGTCTGTGATATGTGTGATCTCATCGTCGACACTGGGAAAGTGACTGTCATCGAATGTCGCTAGAGACAAAAAAAGTGTCCAATCGGCTTGGGCAAACTTCCAGTGTCACGGGCGCATATATGGCTGTTGAGGCTGCAGTCTAAGGGCACATGGAAAGTGGTCACTCTAGTGTGTATCATCAAGGGTGAACCATTCGAAGCGCCGAGCTAGCGGAACAGTACCGACCGCAAGGTCCAAATGAGATAAATTTGTCGTGGAGGCAGCGAAAAATATAGGGACCCCAGTGTTGAGACAAACTAGATCCGCTTGGTGGAAGACGTCTAGCAATAGTGAGCCACGTGGACAAGGATGTGGAGATCCCCAAAGCGGGTGGTGGGCATTGAAGTCCCCAACCAGCAAATAGGGGGGTGGAAGGTGACCAAGAAGATGAAGGAGATCAGCTCGTGCCATTGGTGTGGACGATGGAATGTATACAGTACAAGGAGAGAACGTGTATCCAGAAAGGGAAAGACGGACGGCGACAGCTTGGAAGGAAGTGTTTAAGGGGATTGACTGATAATGGAATCATGGAGAAGAATCGCAAGTCCTCCGTGGGCTGGAGTGCCTTCAACAGAGGGGAGATCATATCGGACGGACTGAAAATGAGGGAGAACAAAGCGGTAATGGGGACACAGCTTTGTTTCCTGAAGACAGAAGATGACCGGCAAGTAGGATCATAAGAGGATCGACAATTCATCTCGATTGGCTCGAATGCCGTGGATATTCCAGTGGATAATGAACATAGGGTGAACAGAAAATGGAGGAATGTGACCAAAGTTGCTGTCATCTCAACGACTGCTCAGAGCTTGCGACCGACAGCATTCAATGGCATGCAGCCGAAGGCAGAAGATCCTGATCCATAGGTTGTTCAGGAGCAGCACCTGCCACCAGCGATGGGACGGTTGATCGGCCGCCAGCAGTGCGCCTCGGCGACACAGAAGACGGCAGAGTGCAATTTCCGACAGGTGGTGCTGTAGATGGGACACGCCTTGGCGGAGAAGGAGATGAACTGGGTTTCTTTGTAGCCTTCTTGGAATTATGATGTTTAGAAGAAGGAGGAACCGATGGTTGTGAAGTTGGGGTACATAAAAAATCTTCACGCGTAAGCTCTTTTTTTGAAGTCTTGGTGTCTGACTTTTGGGCTCGAGATTTAGCAGAACCCGATGAAGGGTGGGCCATAGAGTGGGCAGGCGAAAGTGGTGAGGTTGATCGGCCGATCTTTGCGCTGGCCGATCTGACAACCGTGGTACTAATGGTGAAGTCGCAAGTCTGTGTGGCCGCCTCCTTTGTTGGCCGAGGAAAAGGAAGGACAGTGCTGTATTTTCCTGGCTGAGGCACAGTGGGCTCTCGACTGGCGAATAATTTTCGAGCAGCAAAGGTCAACACCTTTCCCTTCACTCTGATTTCCTGGATGAGCTTTTCGTCTTTAAAAACGGGGCAATCTCGAGAGGAAGCAGTGTGGTCACCCATACAGTTGATGCAGCGAGGGGATGGAGGTGGAGAAGCACCCTCATGGGCATCCTTGCCACACGTAACACATTTGGCCGGATTGGAACAGGACTGGCGGGTGTGATTGAACCGCTGACACCGATAGCAAAGCGTAGGGTTTGGGACATAAGGGCGAATAGTAATTATCTCATAGCTTGCTTTGATTTTCGATGGCAGTTGAACTTTGTCAGATGTCAAGAAGACAGTGCAGGTTCGAATGAGGTTCATGTCAACCCTTTTCACAACTCTATGAACAGCCGTTACGCCATGGTCAGACAGGTAGTGCTGAATTTCTACGTCAGACAATCCTTCAAGGGAGCGTGTATAAACGACTCCACGTGATGAATTTAAAGTGCGGTGCGCTTCAACCCGGACAGGGAAGGTGTGGAGCATTGAAGTACGCAGCAATTTTTGTGCCTGGAGGGCACTGACTGTTTCTAACAACAAGGTGCCATTCCGTAATTTGGAATAAGACTTTACAGGACCTGCAGTTGCGTCGACACCTTTCTGAATAATTTAAGGGTTGACCGTGGAGAAGTCGTGACCTTCGTCAGACCGAGAAACAGCAAGGAACTGTGGCAACGATGGAAGAACTGACTGTGGCTGAGACTCAGTGAACTTACGCTTGTGAGCAGACATAGTGGAAGGTGAGGAAACCATTGCAGAAGATTCCCCATGATTACCGGCATCTCTGATGGCGCGCTCCTCCCTTGTGGGGGTCTTCTCTGAGGGCACTCCCGCCTTAGGTGATTGTTCACATCTCAGGGCACACCTCCCGACAAACGGATGGAGGGACCAATCAACACTTTCGGAAGGTATCAGCTCGGGTAATCACCCCTCCCTGGGCCTGGCCGTTACCAGTGGGTACGTACGTGTCCTACCTGTCTACCCGGGGCGGGGAATTACGCGTTAACCCATCACCGGCTATGCACAAAAATGCGTGGTTCGGCCTTCAGACAAGCACAGGGAGGAAGAAAGAGAAAGGGAAAGAAAAGAAGAGAAGTCTCAAACGCGGCAGCCGAGAAAAGTTTAAAGAGAAGAGATAAGAAAAAGAGAAGGACAAAGGAAGGATGAAGACATAGAAGGAAGGAAGGCAGAGAATGCGGTACATTTACGAGCGTCCGTCTCCGGACGTAGGCACAAACCATCCTCCCAGACGGGGAGGAAGGGAAGGAAAGAGCCAGAGGTGAGGGGGAGTGGGGGTGAAGATGGGGGATGGGGAAGGATGCGGAAAGGGAAGGTATGCAGCCCGGAAAGGAAGGAAGGCCATATTAGCTCGGGGTCCCGTGCTTGCTACACATGTATCCACAAAAGAGTTGTGGACCCCCTGGGGGGGGCCCTTACTGATATTGAAGAATATGTCAATAGGGTGATGTTTACGTAGGAAGGACTATTGAATAGCTGCCTTTAACAGTGTCAGTTGGTCCATGGTTCACCAAAATCTATGGAAGCCACAGTGAGAGAGGCTACGGGGACCCCTGTTCTCTATAAACCAGACCACATGACATTTAAACTTTCACTCTACAGTCTTTCCTAGACAGCTCGTTAAGGCAATACTCTGATAACTACTGGGACAGGTGTGATCCATTCCTCATTTCAAAAGAGGTATCAAAAGTGCCTCTCTTCAGGGAATTGGGGAAGTTCCCACTCAGCCATATTAGAGTAAAATATTCGATGTGGATTTCCATTGATGCTGTTGGAAAATCTTGAAGCAAACTATACCAGATTTGGTTGTGACTGGGTGCAGTTGCCCAAGTCTCAGACATTAGTGATTCCAGCAGCCACATGGAGATAGTGTAGTTGTAAGGCTCATAACTTTTGGATCTCAAGACTAATTTTCCTGTCTCTACAGATGCACTGTACTTATAAAATAACAGATCCTGGCTAGCAGTGGCAGCAGTTTTTGCAAAATGTTCTCCCAGTATCTGAGCCATGTATGCAGGTGGTGTTTGGAGACACTTCTGTTTCAGTACTGCCGCTATTGGTAAATGATTGTGTGTATGTGAAATCATATAGATGCCTTCCTATACTTTCACAGAACAAGTGGAATGATGTATAGAGTCCTGGAATGCTTGCCATGACATTTCCTTGCCCTCCTTAATTATTAATCAAGCCTCAGTTACTGCAACTTGTCAGACTATGACGTTGTCTGCTATAGGGAAGTATTTAATTTGACAATGAGCTTGTAATATCTCTTTATATTCTACTAATTATCCCTGCACAATTTTATGAGTGAATTATGTTTCCTACTTGACCATCTATATACTCTCAGAATAGATGCACAAAGTAGTACAGTACTATTGCTATTCCGCGAGCGCATCACTACTCTTTGTAACATTCTCTCTGGTGTGTGTTGAGAGGACTTCTAGGATCTTCTCCATGCTGAATTGCCACATTGAATAATTGTAAGTTTGCTATCGAGATTACTGGAAGAATGAGATCTGAAATATATTGCATGCTAATCAAGAGAATATATACTGAGCATTTACATCAAAGGTGTGTAAGGAATTTAATTATATATGCATTCTCTAATCAAAATTTGCACGGATGTGTCATTTTGCTGGTAATCAGAAGGGAACTTCCGATGAATTGGAAATGAACCTGCAGTTATTAGATCCAACAGCTCCATTATTTAATTGGATAATTAAACTCTACCAACGCAAACTTTCCACTTGCTCTGAGGTTTCCCGACTGACTACACAATGCAAGAAAACCAAGACATTTTATTTACACAGGATTGCAGATCGCTTTGAATCATCAAGGCTGCAGACATGGAGAGTCATCGTCTGATTCTGATTAAGCAAGTAAAGCTTATTTTTAACTTTCCTGAGCGACTGTGATATGGCTGCTCATGAATGAGATAATGAATAAAATACTAATAACTAACTTTCCTCCTCACCAGCAACCAGTATAAACACAATAATAATCATATTGGCGCCAGTGTGAAAGGTATCTTTCATTGTTCTATAACACACGTATTTTCTGTTTCATGGTATTCTACGAGAACGAGCTGGAACTAAGCTGCAGAGATATTCTGTGCCGACGGGGAAGTGTTGCCGACAGCAAAGGTTGCCGACAGCAAAGGTTGCCGACAGCAAAGGTTGCCGACAGGAAAGGTTGCCGACAGGAAAGGTTGCCGACAGGAAAGGTTGCCGACAGGAAAGGTTGCCGACAGGTAAGGTTCACTTCTTTGACTCGAATGAAACTGGTAACTATGTAATGTCTCTTTTTTTAAATTTTGATGACAAATGTAAGTGCCAGGATCAACAGTGATCCTTTTGCCATTTTACTGAGGCTCAATTAAATTCACAATGTGTCTCAATTTATTTAAAAATCAATCTGCTCCAAGTTAAGTTGCCAAAGGGAAAGTTTTGTCTGTATGCATAAAACTATATACAGAAGTAGTAGTCAGAATATGAAAGCAGATGCAGCAGACAAAGATCATTACTCTAATAGAATAAGAGAGAATTAATGTTTAATGATCAGCTAATAATTCTTGGTCATAAAATTACAAACCTGCTAGGAAAATAACTTTAATTAGTCAGTGGAATGCATGTTACATTTAAATTATGTCACATATCAAGGTAGAACTTGGTCATTTCAGCTGTCTGTGGGAAAAACACACACACGCACACACACACACACACACACACACACTCACACACACACACACACACACACACACACACACACACATGGTTCATAGAAAATACACGTTAGCATGGATATCCTAATATATCACAGTATCACTTATTAGGACTTGCTATCTGGTAACTGGCTTCATCCTTATATTTCTGTTAAGAGGTTTGTCAACTTTGTGAAGTGATCTGGTGATCTAATTGTAATTATACTCAGTGGGCAGCTTATCTCACGTGTGTGAGAGACAAGTCAAGTGAAAACTGTGTCCGCATCGTCTGTTTTTTTACCCCGTTCCACATATAAAATGCAGCCTATTATGTGAAATAAATGGGACTGTCTAAATTTCTTTATTCCCAAGAAATATAAGCCTGGTACTCAAATACCCAGGTCAAGTTGAAACCTCATTCTGAATTACAAGCTGCTTGAAGGCAGTAACAATGGAAAGTGCTATAAACAGCATCTGGAAAACAGAAATCTTCCCATGTAACAGGCAAATAATTGGAGACAATGATACCTGGAACACACCAGGAGTTTGACATACAACACACTAACAATAGAGTAAATATGAATCTAAATGTTTATGAAGTTAGCTTCTCATTAGAATGTGGGATGAACTCATTGACTGTGATATGGCTTTCAAAATGATGGAGCACAGCAACCAGTTGTCCTTTCCTTTACTAAAGCAAATCTAGATTTTAGCTAGTGCCTAGCCATTATCAATGCTAAAAGATACAATTAGTATATAGTCAGGCAATAATATAAGAATTTACAACTTTTGGCATAACCTACATCACTAATGTACTATATTACATACCGTTACTTCATAGTTTCAGTACACGTCCTAGTACATCATTCCCCCTTGCTCAAGCTTCTGTCACAGTTCCTAAAAAGACTACTGTATAATGAGGGTAGGATTTGTTGAGAACGCGTCAGTTGGCTGTATGCCAGAAAGGCAAGTGTCATCAACTACCCATCTGGCTGACTTTTGTCACCATCTATGAACTCTCCAGAAATAAGGGGAACCACATACTTCATTGTGATGATTAAATAAAGAAATGGTACAAAAGATAAAATATTTAAACCAAACTGTTTCAAGTAGTTGCTGCATACAGCATGTGCCTCCTAGTATTTTGTAAACTTTTTTTAAATATTTTACGAAACTGATGTTACCTATGTGTTTTAAGGAATAACAAAACAATTTACTCACAAGGAGTGAATCTGGCATTTTGTACAGCTTGTATGTTTACTATTAAATGTGGCAGTAACTTAGACAGAAATGACAATAACTTTACTTTTATTTTATTTTGTATTCTTACTAAGCAAATTTAAAGTTTTTTAAATAGAAACGATCAATGCCTTTCTATGAATGTTATTTATTGTGTAGCTCATATACAGGAGGCCATACAGCCAACCAAGGTGTTTTCTGCAAAGCCGACCTCCATAAAACAGTAGTCTTGTACTAACTGTAACAGAAGCCCAAATGGGGACTGAAATAGTGGGACGTGTATTGGATATATGAAATAGTGGTATGTAATCTAATGTAAAGGTAGTATAGGTTATGCAACAAGTTGTAACTTTTTATACTATCACCTGACTATGTACCTCTTGTAGTTTTGCACTGATAATGGTAGGCACTAGCTGAAACCTAGATTTATTTAAATAAAGTCTGAAAGGAAAGGACAACTGATTTCTTTGCTGAATCATTCTCGAAGTCTAAATGTTATCCAGTCAGTTCCCAAAATCACAAAGCCACATCAACAGCCACCAGCTCTAGTAAAATCAGCACATTCATATTCTGTTAAGCAGCCAACATCAGCAGCACGCAGAGATCATTTGAAAAAATGCCAAGAGAATAAATATGTAACAGAATCAAGAAGAGAAGCAAACATTTTCTTCTTGAAAAAGAAAAGGACAACAACAAAGGATATATAATCTTCCAGTTATTTGAAGTCTGTTACAACTTAAATAGATAACAAATTTCTTCAGGGTGGGCCACAAAGCCTCAACAAATTTGAACTAGGTCAGTGCTCCAGATGTACATTTCAAAAAGAAGACAAGGAATGCATATCCCGCATTGGATGTTGCTCTGGAGACAAACAGAGAAACAGGCACAAGTGTATGCATTACTACACTTAGAGTCTCAAAGAATGGAAACTTCAAAAACAACTTTTGTATGCCTTGTCTGCACCTTTTTTGCACAATAAATGTACAAAAAGTTAGAAAGGCAATAAGGACGAGAATTCATTGTTCTGGGGTATACCTGTTTTTCTATTGGTCAATATTTTCTTCCAGAGTGTCTCATATTATGAGACAACTTCTGTTTTGATCCAAACTGGCTTGTGTGGGCTTTTTTAATATTCAAATATATTAATTACCAAGCAGCATGAATTCAACAACAAAAAATGCACAATATTGTTTGTTAATTGTACAGCATTCATAGTATTTTGCACTTAGAGGTATCTCATGTTAAGGCAGCAAAATTGGAGGACATCATGCAAGTAGTTACTCGGACAGTTGGTTATTTAAGATCCCACAGTTTAATGCATTGACAATTGTCCCATTTAAACTAGAAATTTGTGGAAGATTATGGAGATTTTCGATACAAGAGAGAAGTTTGCAGCTTAGTTGTAGCAATGTACTGGAAAGAATTTCTAAATTAACTATGGCAATAAATCAGTTTTTAAAGGACAAAAGAAAGCCTGACCCCAAATGGAAGATCCAGAGGGAGTTGTAGAAACGGCATTTTTAGTGAATATTACAGAATGTACTATTGCTTTGAACACCAGCTTGCAATGTGGAAATCAAGTACTTTGTGAAATGACTGAAAAAGCTTGAGTTTTCATGAGAAAGGTTGCTCTGTGGGAAAGGAATTGTCCATCAAAGAATGCAGCATATTTCCATACATAGTCTTCTGTCCATGAAAGCAATTACATGGGGTATATTTCTCTAATCATTACAATAAAAGAGCAATTCCTCAAGCAATTTGGAGATATGTTAAATTTATCCCAATCTTTTGACTTCTTTTCAAGACCATTCGCTACTTTTGCAGATAAGAGTCCCGACAATTTTCAAATGGAATTAATAGCTGTACCATGTAATTCTTGTCTGAGACACAAGCTTTTTGAGAAGAAAATTCAGTAGAATGTATCAAACTTTCCATAATGAGAGTTTTCTCATCTTCAAAGTGAAGCTGCATAATTATAGGTGCATAATGTCGATTCTTTTGGTCCAATGTATGTTTGCGAGAGATGTTTCCATCATTGGTGTGTGCCGTTACCAATGGTTTGTTTTGTCTGAATGTAGAAATTTTATGCTGGACATTAAACACATTGTAAATTAGACTTGTAATAATTAAATGCATTTTAAGTAACCTTTGAATCTACTCTGTTCAACCATCCTATTAAATCTTGCCTTCTTATTTAATAACACATGCTAGGAAATAAGAAACAAATTTAATGCATTACAGAGGATGAAATCACAGAAATGGTAAGGGAAGTATGTGGTGAGAAGGTGTGGGGAAGGGACGGGTGAGGAAGGTAGAGAATCTGTCATTATGCCTGCACCTGCATGCACGTCAGCCACAGACACCTGCCCACATGCATGTATTCACACTTTTACGTTCTTAAAACCTGTAAGTATTCATTTGTTGATACAGAGGAAGCTTATGTAGCCCAAGACAGTACGTAACCACAGCATTTAAATCTGTAAGAAACCAATCATGCTATATAGAAAAAAATTTAGTTTAAATTTGTGCTTTCTGTCATAAAAACATTTGCATCTTAGTTGCAGTGTAACACCAATCAAGTTACTCATATGCGAGAATTTTGTTCACAACAAAATATTATTGGCAGTTTTGTCAAAACTTGTTGGAGATTATCACATATAGTAAATAAGAATGTAAAGTTATCTGTTTAAAGTTGTAGGAAATTTGATATATTAGTAAGGTATATTACTATTTGGAACACTTCTCTTACATTTTAATAGCTGTAGCTATAAATTTAGCACAATCCCCCCCCACCACCACCCCCCGACATTGTTAACAATTTGAACTACACAATATTGTTGTAATGAAATATTATCATTTTTTCAATTTTTTTTTATTTTTTATTTTTTGTATTATGGAAAATGTTTTAATATGGTGTTTCTATTGATGCAAGAAGACTTTAAATATGATAAAAGTTAATCAGAGAAGTACTGTGAAGGGGGTTACTTTTTGTCTGTAGTTATTAATTTGTGTAGTGCAACTTTGATCTTTATTTCAAATATCACACCTTATTCCTAAGGTCAGAGAAGCTACAACTTCTTTCCAGCATCCCATACCATCCGAAGGCTGTTGCTTTATTTTTCTGTGCAACATTGTTTTGGATATCATAATTGCTGAGACATGTGTTCATGCTATTGGTAAAAAACTGAGGAAACGTGAACAGTCTCCTTGTGGTGTAGTATGTGCACTAAACATGAGGACATAAGCATAATATTAAAACTCCACTGGGCTACTTTGCAGCACACTGATACTTTCATGAAGTAAATGTTTGAAAATTGTCATTGTTCCTGTTTTCTGCAGTGTCAATAAAGGGAAGAAAAATCGCTAAGACATACACACTTAAGCTAGATGGGATACTCTAAATAAAGAAGTACAGTTGATTTTCGCAAATGAGCTGCCTCCGAGGGAATTATCTGCAAAATTCATGGGAAAACTTTGCAGCTGAAGATGAAAGTGGCACGGTGCTTGACTGGAAGATCCATAGTGATTCATAGTCAACTACCTGTATTCACAGAGGAGGTACAAAATCTGTTTGTAGCTGTGGAGCTGCAAAGTTGTCGTTTGGTTTTCCAATGAGATCTTTGGATCTGTGCTGTGCATTTAATGCATACCTTGACAAATCGAGAACAGTGCCTGTGTTCAAATATGAAATTTTTCCTGTAAAGGTGTGGTCTATGTCTTTCATGAGATGTCACAAGGCCTTTTGGTCTCAACAGACCTTGAAAAAATATTATCTATGCAAGGGTTTGACAAACTAAGAATTTTTTTTTCCTAATTTGGAAAACGAGCTATGAGGTATCCCACCAGAGAACATACAGAATTTTAACACAACAAATTTGATTGATGGTCCTGGCACCATAAGGGCAATCACTTACAGCACAGCAAAGTATCCTGAACAAACAGAAAATACATCAAAATCATGTACTTCTATTGAGATATGTGGAAATGCTGTTGGTGAATTGGCTGCTGCTTATGTTACTTATAAAGCCAATCAGTTATGGTCCACATGGGTAGAAGGTGGACCAGAAAATTTAAGATATTACCAAATGATAAGGGTGGCCTTTGAAGACAGCTTTCATCACTTATCCTTCGAATTTTAAAGAAGCAAGAAGGCCTAAAAGCTATATTTGGTGATTCTCTAAGTTCCATATAAAACTATGTCTTAAGTCTCTGTGATGAAAACAACCAATTTGATCACACTCCTGCCAAATGTAACACCTCAATTGTAACTGCTCAATGTATCAGTTTTTCAGACTCTAGAATCACATTGCAGATAAGATTGATAAAACAGAGAAGATGCTTCACAGTGCCTAGGGATGAATTCCCATGTCTTTTCAGAAAGCTGATGACTAACTTGGATCCAGTAATAAAGAAAAATTTGAGGTCATGATTCTGAGAGAACAGAATGTTTTCCTAGCACAGGAGCAAGGTTTTTGAGTGTCTTCCACAAGCAGTCCTTGAAAATACTTGTGCGTAATGACTGATCATGTGGGTGAGATGATATTGTGAGAATTAAATAATAGGAGGGAGGATGTAACAAAATGTTGTATGCCCAACTGTTGCAGAATATTAAATGTCCCCCTGGGATAAAGCATCAGACATGTGAACATTCAGGATGTCAACAATGGCAAGCATACAAGGGAAAAATAATCTGGAGAGAAAGGGAAACAGAATGAAATGCAATCCTCCTTTGAAGTTTCAAAACCTTCCAGTGAAATTTCTGTACTTACAGAGGCAACAGGGAATGAGAAAAATAATACTAGTGACATATTTTCTCTTCATGATCCTGATGAGAGCGTGGAACAGATTTGAACATGCCAGACACAAAATGTTTTCCTTCACAGGTGCACTCAGACAACAGTAACACTCTGGAAACAAATGACAAAATGTTTTCCAAGAGGGCCTGTTTTTGGTGGTTGTCTTCAAGACCACCCTCTTCCCTGGCAAAAGTGCGGGAGTAATAAGTGAAGGATAGATGCTGAATGACTTGGAATAATCAAAAATGTATTGGAGATGGCCAATTCATCCAGATGAAATTCTATAAAAAAAAGACAAATTTTGTATACTGTCAGTCAACTGAAGCAAACAGAAAGCCATGGCTATGATGAACAAATGACAAGTGTTATCACTGCTGAGGTGAAAAACTAGTGTTATTACTGTATAAAAAAATCATACAATACATAATATAAATTACATGTACACAACTATATATCAAACATTCACATTTTCAACTAATGTTTCGCTGGTCAACTGTGAGATTTTTTCTTTTTTTTCTGGCCTTTAAAGCTGGAAGAAGAGATGTCACTATATTGCCCCATCTGGCAGGTCATTACTGTGATGAAAATTTCTCTATGGTAGTTAAAGATGTCAATCCAAGCAAAAAGAAACTATACAGATAGGCTGTATGTAAATTATGCAGATGTATTTTATTCATCTCATGACTTACATTTGCAATCCTTTTGGTTTGCGTACAGGAAACATGTCAATAGTTTATAAAACTGTTACAATGATTTTTACATTAAAAAGAATAGCACCATAAGGATATTTTTTGGGACGTGTAACACATCATATCCAGCTCAAATTTCCAGTTTGTCCCACATGAATTCATCCAGTGACTAATAACACCTCAGTGTCAGTACCTCATACAGCTTTCTTTTAAGTGAATCTAAATTCATCAGCATCAACTTGTTCCCTTTTAATTTATTACAAATTTTCATTCCCATATATTAAGATCCCTGGGCAAACAATCAGAGGCAGTGGGTGGGAAGAATAAAATTTTTGTTGTTTCTAGTGTCATGTGAATGGAAAAAATGCATTCCAAAGAGCTCAGCCACATTTGTGGCTGAATGCACAAGAAATATTATTTGTGACAAGATTACTGCTGTAGCTTCAGTGACAGAAGACACCTTACAATCAGTTTGGGTTTAATTCAGCTGTCGGCTAGATGTTGTCCGGGCAGCCAATGGAGGACATATTGAACATTTATGATGTAATTTTTATAAACTTCTGTCTTTTCTGAGTAATTTAGTATGCAATTTGTTGGTGTTAAGCACTTCTTACTAATAAATAATTCTATTTAAAATTGGGTCATTCTTTTTAGGACACCCCATAGTAGAAATAATAATAATAATAATAGTAATAATAATAATAATAATAATAATAATAATAATAATAATAATAATAATAATAATAATAATAATTATTATTATTATTATTATTATTATTATAGTAGTAGTAGTATTAATATCAACAACAACAACAACAATAATAAACAGAAACAGGAAGAATATGGAAAATTATAAAAACAATCCGCAGAATGGTAATGTGGGACCTGCAATAACAATCTTAAGATAACCAAAACCACATCAATCACAGAAAAAGAAGCAGCTTAATAACAGATTTCATCTTGCATATGCAAACAAGAATTGTGCTCCACAGTGGCAATACCAGCCATTTAACTACCCTGCAGACCCTAGTTAGGTGAATAATAGTAATGTTGATAATGATAATCTGAGCAGAAATGTTACTGCAGACATTAACCAACCATATGTACCATATTCCAAAAACTTCATTTGACTCTGCTGGCAACAAACTATAACCAGGAAAATAAGCAGTTTTTCCACGAGATAATGTAATCAGATAGATAGATAATCTATTCGCCAAGCAGCAGCATGAGAACACACATATAAAGAAAGCTTGTACTTATGCAAGGTTTTGGTTCCAAGGGCTCCTCCTAGCAGATGGGTTAAAGGGGAAAGGAGAAGGGAAAGGAACTGGAGAGGTTTAGGAAAAGGAGTAGAGTTAAGAAAACTCAGTAAGAAGCCAGGGTCAGGGGAGAATTAGTGGATGGGATGAGAGGCAAATACTGATTGTTAGGGACTGCACTGGACAAGATCTGAAAACCTGAGAGCTGTTGAGTTCTGTGAAACTGGTGAATCCAAATAGCATGTGTAGTGAAGCAGCCACCATGATCATGAATGTCATGTTGCAGAGCATACTCTGTGGCAGGATATTGTGTGTTGCGAGTATACACCCTCTGTCTATACCCATTCATCTTAACTGCCACTTGATGATATTCTTGACAATGTAGGAAACCAAACAGTGTTAACACAGCAACCAATATATGACATTGTTTCATAGGTGTTTCCCTTTGGTATTATATGTTTTGCCAGTTACAGGGCTAGTATGGGTAGTGGTAGGAGGATGCATAGTGAAAGTCTTGCAGCATGGATGGCCACAGAGGTAGGAGCCATAGGGCAAGGAGATGAGTCCAGAATGACCATGGCATCCCACAAGGATATTTCAGAGCTTGGGAGGGCAACCAGAAACTATTCTAGATGCAGTGGGAAAAATCTCAGATAGAATGGATCTCATTTTGGGGTGTGATTTTAGGAAGTCATGGTCTTGTCAGAGTAGCTGATAAATACATTCAAGGCCAGGATAATACCATGTGACAAGTTATGTGACCTTCAGCTATTTTTCGGAAGGATCAATAGTACCAGAATTGGATGTGCTGGCCTTGGAAATCTTCATTTGAACCAGGCTGGTGGAATACTTATGTCCAGTCAAGGCTGAGATGTGAGCATGGTGGAGTACTGCTGTAAAGAGTCTGCATCTGAACAAATATATTTGCCTTCAATTCCAAGGCTGTATGGAAAGGAACATTTGACATGGGAAGGATAGCAACTGTCAAAGTGTAATGTCTGTCATTTGTTAGTACATTAATGTGGATAGAAGTGTGTAGCTGGACTTTGTTGAGGATGAAATGAATATCAAGTAAAGTAGCATGGTACTGAGAATAGGACCATTTGAAATTTAATTGGGAGACAGCATTTAGAGATTCTAGGAAGTTTAGCAGTTCAATCTCACCACAATTCCAGTAACAAACATGTCATCAATGTATGTAAACTAAACCAGGGTCTGAAGACTTATGGATTCCAGGAAATCCCCCTCCAAACAATACATGAAGGGGTTGGCATAGAAAGGAGACATTCTTTTTTGCATCATATACCACTTTTCTTGTGAGAAATTCTCATCCACTCATTACCTCTTGTTAACAATTATCTGTTCTTGCAAGTTTTGTACGAATTTTTCCAATTTTTAGAAATTTTTCCTTGTTCTTCCATTTTTCAATCTTTTTCCACCCTCTGCTTCTCTTTCCTTGCCAATCTCATTATTTATAACACTCCCTATATCCTACCTTGCCATGGTGAATCCTCTCATATATTACATCACTTCTTTTCAAAATGCACTATCGAAACTAAGGTCCTAAGGCCTAACATTGAAAGTCCCTGATTCTGGATGTAATCATTCTCTACACCAGCCTCTTCAAATAAAGCAACCTCTTGCACTTACCTGGCTTATCTGTGAACTGTGTGCCTCATCTGCCAATTTCCACTCCACCAGATTTCTTTCCTTCTACAAAATCCTGCAGTTATCTGCCATTCATGTTTCCTTCCATGGTGTTATCTGCCAAGCCAACTTCAAACTGCAACAACATGCCAGTGTTGAACTCCAATTGCTATCCCTCCTCCTCCTAAACCACAACAGTTGTGTTCCCCCTCCTGTCCCTCTGCAGCTCGATAAACTGTGACACCATCAACCACTACTCCTCTCCTACAAACTGAGCTTGGCTAACCTCCTTAACATCTCACACACTTCACCATTGCCTCTTAGGCCTACAATAACCCAATTGTGACAACCAGTCGCAACAGTACAGTATTCTGTGTCTCTCATCTAAAGCACCCTCCCCTCCTGAATTACATTTATTATCAAAGTGCCTAACTTTCAGCCCTAAACCTGCATTTAATCATGTTGCTATGGTGAAGAACCTGCTTTCCCTCACACGTAATGTCAATTGGAAATATCACTTTGAAACCCAGTCCTAAAACATTTCCAATAGCAAATCTATCATTGAACACTGCCTTGAACAGTTGAGACAACAGTCCCGAATCGATCCACAACCACCAACTCAAAATCATTCCTCATCAGCCTTACAAGAATTCCTCACATCCAGCATTGCTCCACAATACTTCCTGAGGTCCGTACAACATGACCTTAACCTGTTCTCTGCAGAACTCCATGTTGTGTGTCCTCTAAAAGCTGATAACTCCATCATTATCCTCACAAGAAAGGATCTACCACTATGGTACTTGACTGACAGGAGTATGTTACTGAAGGTCTATGCCACATGTCTGGCAACTCTACATACAGTATCTGCCATCTAAGAACCTGTCCCTGTGATTCAAAATAACCTGCAGTTCCTTGTTAAAATCTCAGGCTCCTCACAGGGACCAATATGTCAATCCATATATTTTCTTAGCCCAACCAAACCAAGCACACCCACATTTTACCTCCTTCCTTAGATCCACAAAGCCAATCATCCTGGCTATCCTATACCTTCTGGCTTCAAAGCACCCACTGAACATATTTCTGAATTAGTCAATCAGTAGCTGCAACCCATAGTACAAAGGCTTTCATCCTACATTAACGACATCAACAAATCCTAGATCATCTGACATCTGTGCCCATTCCACCCCCCACACACACACCTTACTTGTCACCACTAATGCCATCTTTCTCTATACAAACATCCCCCATGTGCATGGTCGGTCTGCTCCTGAACATTTCCTTAGTCAGAGCCCACCCGATTCCAAACCTATGACATGCTTCCTTCTCACCTTAATCAACTTTACACTTACCAGCAACTACTTCATGTCCGAGGAGAAAACATACAATCAGATTAAGGGTATGGCCATAGGAACCAGGATGTCTCCTACTTATGCTAACCTTTCATGGATAGATTGGATGGTGCTTTCCTGCAATCAGTAAGCCTCCAACCCCTGGTTTTCTTTATATACATTTATGACATATTTGCCATATGGGCTCATAGTGAGGCTGACCTGTTAAAATTCCTGGAACCTCGAAGTACCGTCTCCCAATTAAATTTCACATGTTCCTATTCCAAATCCTGTACCACTCTCCTTGATGTTGATCTGATCATCACCAATGACCAGATACAGACGTCTATCCACACTGAACTACTAACAACAGTACTTTCGTTTTGTCAGTTGCCATCCATTCCATGTCAAATGTTTCCTTCCATACAGCCTTGGCATTCAAGGCAAATATATTTATCAGATGCAGACACTTTGTACACCACCACCACCACCACCACCACCACCACCACCACCTCAGCCTTCACTGGATTTAATTACCCCACAAGTCTAGTTGAAAAGCAGATTTCCCAGGCCATCACATCCAGTCCTGGTGCTGCTGATCCCTCAAAAAACAGCTTTGTAGCACACCACTTGTCACTCAGTATTATCCTCATCTTGGATTTATTAATCAGCCACTTTGACAAGGCCATGACTTCCTAAAATCATGCCCTGAAATGAGATCCATTCTGTCAGATTTTGCCTCCTGCACCTAGAACAGCTTCTTGTCACCCTCCAAGTCTCTGTAATATCCTTGTCAGACACTATGCTCATCCTGCATCCATTTCTCTACCCAATAGCTCCTATGACTGGGACTGTCCTTGCTTCAAGACTTGCCCTATGCACCCTCCAGCCACCAACTATACTAGCCTTGTAACTGGCAAAACATTTACTATCAAATGGATAGCTACCTGTGAAACAAATCATCATATACCAGTTGTTGTGTACATACTGGCCTTTTACGATGGCATGACCAGCATCAATTTGTCAGTTATGATGAAAGGGCATAGGCAGAGGTTGTATATCAGCCACACACAATACTGTGATGCATAGCATGCTCTACAACATCTGTTGTGATGTCAGTACACGTTTCACCACATTTGCCATTTGGATTCTTCCCCCAGACACCAGTTTGTCAGCAGACTGCGGTGGGAACTAACATTATGTCCTCAATTCTTGCCACCCACCTGACTTTAATCTACTACAGCATCCCCTCTGTTATATACAAAGCACTCAGCTTTTTACTCTTATTAACTCATGCATGAGGTTTCAGCAGTAAGCTCTTTCTTCCACCTCAAAGCTCTCAGGTTTTCAAATCTCATCTGGTTCAGTCCCAAACAACCAGTCTTTCCTTCTCATCCTGTCTGGTATGTCTCCCCTAACCCAGGGCTCTAAGTGACTTTTCTGAACTCTACCCCTTTTCCTAAACTTCTCCAGTTACTTTCCCTTCATCGCTCTCCCTTCTCTTTCAACCCTTCTACCAGAAGGACCCACTATCTCCAAACATTTGCATAAGTAAAACCTTTTTTTTCTATGTGAGTTCTCCTGTCACTGCTTGGTGAGTAGATCTTTATCTACCCAACGGCAACATATACTATCAGACTATCGAAAACTCTGTTGCAGGCTGCTATACAAGCTGTGGTGGGAGACATACCTGCTAAGGTGACAAGAGGCATGGGTGATGCAGCAAGTGTTATTTCCTAAGGCATCTTTGGAAAATTTTGTCTGATGATTAACCAGCCCAATTTGTTGTAGGATCATAGTAGCTATAGGCACAGCACAAAATTTCAGATAATTAAATGGGAGATCTGTGTTCTGCTGATGCTAAGAAATGTAGAAATGATAGGCATGTCGCTCAGAGTAAATGCGTTATTCATGGACTGTCTAATAGATATTCATTTCTTGTGTGAAAAGAAGGTTATAGTAGATGCCTACATGGGGAAATGATATATTATGTTAATAAATGTAAAGCACAATCTCATCTCATCGAGGCTATGGAAAAAATTTCCAGGTGATCAAATCAGAGTTCACTGACACAGAAAGTAAAAAATCATGACACCAGCATTCCAAAATACTGACTCAACTGAAAACTGAACTGCATATTAAATTGAAGTTTAGAGAATCTCAGTATTTAACGAAAATTCAGAGAAAATGTTTAGTTAATATTTCAGGGAAATGAGCTCAGGTATCTGATGAAAAAGTAGTGTCATCAGTACCATTTGAACCATTCTATCAACCTTTCTGCCCATTCCTTGTTTGAAATGGACAGCTGTAGCAAAAGACGTACAGATAACACAGCTCTACAAAATAAATTTTTTTTTTTCGTTGCCAGGGAAGTTTGAACAAAAATGGGATATTGTTATGATACTCATTCTGAGTATATTTGTACGTTTTCCAAATTGGCTCTGGTTTTTGAGATATAGGTTATTTGTGGAAATGAGAGTTTCATGTGGATAATATCGACTGCAGGGTCCATATATGGTGTAATGTATTTGCTACCTGTCTTTTAATTAGTGATATTGTACTATCTTTATTAAACAATTGTGCTCAGGGAGTGCATCTGTGTGGTTGAGGATTACATCATGCAAACATCACACTGTCAGCATGTGTTCAGTCCCGTTGTGCGGTGCGTGTGTTGAAGATATTGAGGGTTGTGCAGATTTGAATTCGGCGGTACTCGACATTCATTTGTTGGCCGAGGTAATCCCCACAACAGCCGATAGGTGGCGTTCAGTGTAAACAAGAAAAATGGTGATGGTCGAAAGTCACACACATGTGCAGTGCAGCTTCAAGGAGATAGAACCTTTTCATCGTGATGTAGCAAATAAGAGGTGAGTATTCATTTCACACAAAACAATTAATGATGTTTGTTGGATGTGATTGACATGCAAATACAAGAAAGTTCTGCATAATATGTAGTATTTGTGCAATTTTGTTTTAGGAAAGCATGAGTTCTTCACGCCGTCTTTGCGTGAACCATCCAGATGAGTTCTGCTACATTTGTGGTGAATACATTCTTCAAAAGAACAGGAAGAATATCACTCCTTTTGTGAAGGAAGCGTATCTGGCATATTTCGGAATTAAACTTGGAGATCAAGACAAGGCGTGGGCACCCCATAAAGTTTGTAAATGCTGTGTGGAGTGCTTACGGCAGTGGACAAAATGAAAAAGGAAAAGCTTAAACTTCGGAGTGCCTATGGTATGGCGAGAGCAGAACAACCATACAGATGATTGCTAATTTTGCATTGTTAATGTGAAAGGTTTTAATAGGTTCAAAAAATGAAAGTGGGAATATCCCGATTTGGAGTCAGCAAGATAACCGGTGGTGCACAGCAACGATGTTCCTGTACCAACCTTCACAACATTACCCACGCCTGGAACAGTTTTGTCGCTGTTGTAAAATGTTTTTTGGGCAATCATAAAGCTCCCAATTATGAGGAACTGGTCAAAAACATGCTCACTAACTTTCAAAACTTAGGAGCTAACATGAGCATAAAATTGCACTTCCTTCACAGCCCCTTGGATCGATTTCCTCGTAATCTAGGTGATTTCAGTGAGGGACAAGGAGAGCAGTTCCATCAAGATATGAAAGGAATAGAGGAAAGATATAAAGGAAGATGGGACAGGCATATAATGGCAGATTATTGCTGGAATCTGCAACGTGACTGTTCTGAAGAGACCTATAAAAGGAAAGCGTGCAGGAAGTGGTTCGTCATGGACGGAAAATGATATACTTATAGAGAAACTTTTCAATTATGTTTAATATGTGGACAAACGCCTATCAGGTTTTCATAGAAGCTATTTATAAAGATTATTTTCTTTTTTCATTGTAGTTTGTAGCGCTTGAGTTCAGTATTAGCAATTTTTTTCTAATTTTTTGAATAAATCATGCATTATCTCAAAAACTAGAGCCAAACTGCATAAATGGTTGCTATATTCGTCCTCAGCACCACTAACTCATCCTAAAGCCACTGAAATATCCTTGGCAAGAAAATGAGTGTTGACCAGTGAAATAATAGACTGGAAGTGATCAAACAGTCAATTTTCTAACCTCTTGTTATCTGCAGCTAGGCCTGGGAAAAGTATTAAGCTGGTATTGCCCACAAGGGAAATTAATAAGAGAATCATCCTGTGAGAATCTGACCAGAAAATTTTCATCAACATCAAAGGGATCACATACTTCATTTCCATTATTTTAAGTGTCATACTGACAGAAACTTCTAGACAGAGCCTCTCTAAAGTAACCTGCTTTTATTTTTACAGGTCATAGCGACCAGTTTAGAATGACGTCATTTACTCTCAATGTGAGTGGTGCTGTGATTACAGCAGCACTAGACTATGTATTAGGCCTGTAATTCATAAAAGAATTACTTTATATGTGGAAGATTTGTTGACTGCCATTCGGTAGTGAAAGAATAAATTTCTTGGGGCACATTATTATGCCTCAAGGTATCCTAACTGCAACAAAAATACAAACAGTTCATTACTTTCCAGTATCCCAGCCAACTTCTAGTGTAATTTCATCCCAGGCCAACTAATAAATGCATAACCATTACTAAACTTACTACACAAACAGATATCATAAATTTTGTCAGAAGCGTGCCAATCTGCTTTCATCAAGATCAAAGATGTGCTAGCTAATTCACAATTGTTGTACCAACTGGATATGTATCAGGATTTTTGTTTGACAACTGGTGCTGCATTCACCAGGTTGGGAGATTATCTCTTCAAAATCATACATATTTACAATAGATGATCTGTCTGTACAATACCACTTGCTAATGAGCCTACACAGCCACTGAATTAGAAGTTCTCACAATTATGTTCATTTTTAGGAAATTCCATCATTGTTTTGTTGGTAATCACACCAAATCATATTGTGATCACCAACCTTTAAGCTTTCTTCTTCATTGCACTGGGGATCTTGGAGTGGCCAAATGTGCAGGGAAAATCAATGTCTACTGCTATTTTCCTTTCCTCCAAAGGAGAGTATAATGGATTATCCATAAATGCCTAGTCTGTCAAAACGTTAAACCTTTGAACCATGGCTTCAAATATGAGCTACACCTAATCATTGCCAAGAAACCCCTACAAACCCTTGCCATTGACTTTAAATGGGCCCCTTCCCTGGGGCTGTGCAGGTGTTAAACACATTTTTGCAATATGAGAGCTATCTTCAAAATAGGTCAACTTACATATCTTGGAAAGTGCCACTAGTACAGTGACAACATTACAAATTATTAAATAATACACTCCACATGTTGGCAATCAAGAAGCAATCATTTCTGATAATGCACAACTTTACTAGTGTAAAATGGAAACAGTTCTTGCATGTCTATGATACTGAGCAGATCCAAAAATCAAGGTACAATCCTGAAATTAAATCCAGAGAAAGAGAGCTTTGAGAGTTGGACAGATTAATGAGAACTTCTGCTTCAAACAAATTTTGTGGCCAAATTACTTTGCATGAGTTTAAGGATATTTTAATAACCTACTTCATACCTGTATAGTATGTTCTCCTACTCTTGTCTCATTCTCTTCAACTTCTTCTCAATATATGAGGCAGAATCCTCACCTGCACAAAGAACATTATGTATAAGAACAGATGTATGTAGAATAGTTAAAATGTGAACAGAAACAGAGGAAAATGTTTCTGAAAGACATTTATTTTAGTACTATGAATATTATATATAACAATACAAGTGAAGGAAAGTTGCTACTCACCATCTGGCGGAGATGCTGAGTCATGATAGGCACAATAAAAAGATTCACACAATCAAAGCTTTCGGACAAAAAGGCCTTTGTCAGCAGCACACGCACACACACACGAAAAACACACACGCACACGCACACACAAAAACACACACGCACACGCAAAAACACACACACACACACACACACACACACACACACGCAAAAACACACACACACACACACACACACACACACACACACACACACACACACACGCAAAAACACACACACACACACACACACACACACACACACACACACACAAAGACACACAAAGACACACACACACACACACACACACAAAGACACACACACACACACACACACAAAGACACACACACACACACAAAGACACACACACACACACACACACACACACACACACACACACACAAAGACACACAGACACACACACAAAGACACACACACACACACACACAAAGACACACACACACACACACACACACACACACACACACACAAAGACACACACACACACACACACACACACACACACACACACAGACACACCCACGCGCGCACACATGCGCAGACGCGCATAAACGCAACTTGCACATATATCTGCAGTCTCAGAGAGCTGAAACCAAACTGCAAACAGCAGCACCAGTGCATGATGGGAGTGGCATCTGGGTGGGCGCAATGAGGAGGCTGTGGCGGGAAGTCACTGTCCTCACCCATCCAGCCTCCTCCCTGTTCCAATCCCAGCACTACACTACACAGCCGTCATTTCACCGCCACACCCAGCCTTTTAATATGTTTTCATTTCTTTTGTTCCTCTCCTTTCTGCTACTTATCCCCTCCCCTCTCTGCACCTTCTCTCCTACCCTCCATCTAAACTGCAACACTTCACTGTCTGCCACTCTCACCATACTATCTATCCCTTCCCCTACCCGCCAAAGCCTCCTCCTTGCCCCCACCCAGTTGCCACTCCCATCATGCACTGGCGCTGCTGTTCGCAGTGTGGTTTCAGTTCTCTGAGACTGCAGATGTGTGTGTAAGTTGCGTTGTGTGTGTGTGTGTGTGTGTGTGTGTGTGTGTGTGTGTGTGTGTGTGAGAGAGAGATTAACAGAAACAGACAAAAATCTTGCTGAAAGACATTTATTGGCACAAATGACTTTTTCTTGGGAAGTTCAGTTAGCAGAGCACATGCACATGAAAGGCAAAGGTCCCCAGTGCAAGTCTGAGTCCTCCACAGAGTTTTAATCTGTCACCAATTTTCATATCGGAGCACACTCCACTGAAGAGTGAAATATTTACTATGAGGACATTTACTACAGCTTCAAAAGCCACAGGTATTTAACACTTACCCAAAGTCAACAAAAATTTGAATCTGAGGAATAATGTTTGTTGAAACTGTAACGTAACTCTGAATATCTATCATTAAGCTGTTTATGATCAACAAAGAGATGTAAATGAGTGTAATGTTACTACCTAGCCAGTGTTTCATACACCGGAGCAGCGGACGACCACTTCTGCTTGTTTTAATGCCAGCTTCTCTTAGTGTTTCTTGGTCCAAGATGCTGCTGGTATTTGCTACAACACAAAAACACATGCTGTGTAGTGGTACTTTTTAGCAGTGTACTGTTTCTTAGTTATGATTTTATTTGTGATAAAAATAAAACACGTACATAATTTCATATCTTTAACAAATAATTCTGAAAAATAAAAGTAGAGCACCTGTAATACAGCTGATGGGCTAAAAATCAAATGTGTGTCTGAAATGTGATTCAAATGTATTCGTAGTTTAAATAATAAAATCTTACAATTACACTGGAGATGAATATGTTGTGTGACACAATATGCCGCTGTTGATGGTTTTAATTTTATAAAGTTCTTGTCTTAATAATTACTAGGACATTCTGTTCTAGTGTGTGCTTGTGTGTGGTCAATGAGGGGTAAATAAGAGGAAAAGGAAAATGCATGGGTGGGATGGGGGGAGGGAGCCTTGTGAAAATGCAAAGACCACTGTCAGACTTTAGTCACAACAGACATGCCTATAGAACTTTACAATGTCATCTCTCCTTAGTCACTCAAGAGGAGACCAAAAGCACCAGCTTCATATACTTCCTGATTCAGCAGCTCACAATCAAATAATACAGAAGAGAAAAAAAAGAAAAAAAACCTGAGTAGTCCACTATGCCTCACTAATGAACTTATTGGTGTGCAAATTGTGTAAAACGTGCCTTGCAGGGAGAGTATCTTGTGGATATACAGAAAATGGCCAGCAGTCATCAGGAAAAAGATAGAACAAGATAGCAAAGGGGAAGTCCATAATCATAACACAGGACTAGAAAAGAACTTGCCAGACATCAGACAAATACGGTTAAGTGGAAGGTGGGAGGTGGGGGGTGTCTGAAGGATGTCACTCAGTGGGAATCTCATGGAAGTGGAGGAAACCAAGAAGGGATTTAGGTGACACATCTCACGATGTAGAGAAAGTTTTTTACAATTGTGGTTCTTAGATGTTGTACACATTCCAATCCCCCACTACATGCACCAGACACTCATTTAAATCTGAAGTTTAGTGGTCACTGTGCATCCACAAAAAGCTGAACATCGGTTGTAAGTCAGCTGGAGTGAGATATGAGCTACCAGGTCCATTTGAAGGACACAAACAGGCATTGGGTCTGCCTGGTGAATTGAGAAGATTAGCAAAGAAAAGTTATTTTTTGTCTCCAGACATTAATAGACAGGATGAGTCTATCTTCAGATAGTATCTGACTTGGTTATGGAGTTCTTATCTTGAATAAATTTGTTTGATGCGTAGTTCACTCCTCAATATTTTCCATATAAAATTATGTTCTTTCATGGGCCATTTGATTCTATTCTTGTGTATAGTATAAAATGTATTATGATATGGGGCTCTAGGAGATACAGGAAGTACACAGTACATAATAAAGCTGGGATTCCAGAGCTAGTTATGTAGAATTGGGAATGATAATTTGGCAAATAAGATAAAGATCTAATGTAAAGGCTTGGCAAATGTTTTGTCTGGAGTGTGGCACTATATAGGACAGAAACATGGACACTGTGACAAGAGAATGAAAAAACGTTAGAAGAATTTGAGATGCGGATGTGGATGAGAATGGAGAGAATAAGCTGGATGGAAAGAGTCAGTAATGAAGGAGTACTGGAAAGGGTTGGCGAGAGAACATGTCTGCTGAAGGTTTTAAGAGAAAGGAAATAGAACTGGTTGGGACATTCAATGAGAAGGGAGTGCTTGCTAATTGATGATTTGGACGGATTGGTGTTGTCATAACAGCCGTCTGTGTCATGTCTGCTGTGCAGTGAGCTACATTAATTTAAGTATTAACTGTATTTTCTTACTTGTCACTTCTTCTGTGTGTTTTTGCTTTTACAAAGCTTTAATTGACGAGTGCTACTAATAGTGTCCCAACAATTTCGTGTTTGTTTTGAATATAGACAGAGAGAGTCCCTTTAGTCAGCCACAGTGCCAGTAGTGCTAGTCCTTGTTTTGAATACAGTCCAGAGACAGGTAGTGCTAGTTTCATTGTTTTCTACAAGAAGTGTATAGTAACAACAGTTTAGTCAAATATCAGCCACCTTTAGTGAATTAGCAGTCTAGTTAAAAGTTGATTAACTCTCTACAGTAAATTGATTTCTTATGATGGATAGGATGTGCGACTGCTGTGTACGGACGCAGGAGGAGCTGGCCACTGTTCGCAAACAGCTGAATGTGTTGACAGCAACGGTCAGCCGTCTTCAGGCTGCTGCCTCGGAGTGTAGCAGCAGTGGGGAGTCTGGTGCATTGCATGGTACACCACAGGTGTTACATGCTTCACCCATTGTCACTGCTGTCAAGACATCTTCACGGGTACCGGGCACGGTTGGGCCATCCTCTCCCCAAGGGGAGTGGCAGGTTCAGCGGCGTTCATGGCGCACGAGGCGGAGGGTCAATGTGGAGGCTGGCCGTGTGGCATCACCCGCTCTGCCTGTGAGTGGACATGTGGCCGCTCCTTCAGCAAGGACTGAGCAGGCACACGGGGGGAGGGGTTTATTAGTGATTGGGAGCTCCAACGTTAGGCAGGTGATGGAGCCCCTTAGGGAAATAGCGGAAAGGTCAGGGAAGAAGGCCAGTGTTCACTCTGTCTGCTTGCCGGGGGGGCCTCATCTGAGATGTGGAGGAGGCTCTGCTGGCGGTGATAGAGAGCAGTGGGTGCACCTGACTGCAAATTGTTGCTCATGTTGGCACCAATGACTCCTGCCGTCTGGGTTCAGAGGTCATCCTCACTTCATACAGGCAGTTGGCGGAGATCGTGAAGGTGGAAAGCCTCGCTCACGGGGTGGAATCTGAGCTAACTATTTGTAGTATCGGTCCCAGAACTGATCGCGGTCCTCTGGTTTGGAGCTGAGTGCAAGGCTAAAACCAAAGATTCAGATGATTCTGCGGAGATCTGGGGTGCAAATTTCTCGACGTCCGATATCGGGTGGAGAATAGATCAGGCATGCACTACACGCAGGAAGCGGCCACAAGGGTAGCGGACTACGGGTGGAGTGCACATGTGGGGTATTTAGGTTAGAGAATTCCCTCCCTAGGCCCGGCAAGATGCCTCCTGAGATGTGGCAACGTAGGAGTAGGCAAAATGCAACAGGGAATAACAATATTAATCTGCTAATAGTAAACTGCAGGAGTGTCTATAGAAGGGTCCCAGAACTGCTGTCATTAACAAACGGTCACAATGCCCACATAGTACTAGGGACAGAAAGTTGGCTGAAACCAGACGTAAACAGTAATGAAATTCTAAACTCAGATTGGACTGTATACCGCAGAGACAGGCTAGACAGTGAAGGGGGAGGCATGATGAGAAGTCCAATAGTATCGAAGGAGATTGACGGAGTTCCGTAATGTGAAATAATTTGGGTGAAGGTCATGGATAAAGCAGGCTCAGACATGGTAATTGGATGTCTCTATAGGCCCCCTGGCTCAGGAGCTGTTGTGGCTGAACACCTGAAGGACATGTTATAGTTTTTGGTGCAGATTTTAATTTACCAGATACAGACTGGGAGACTCGAATGTTCATAACGGATGGCAGGAACAAAGAATCCAGTGAAATTTTTTAAAGTGCTTTATCTGAAAACTACCTTGAGAAGTTAAACAGAGAACCGACTCATGTTGATAACATATTAGACCTTCTGGTGACAAACAGACCCAAACTATTTGAAACAGTTAACACAGAACAGGGAATCGGCGATCATGAAGTGGTTACTACATCATTGATTTCAGCTGTAAATACAAATATTAAAAGATGTGGGAAGATTTTTCTGCTTAGCAAAAGTGACTAAAAGCAGATTTCAGAGTACTTGATGGCTCAACACAAAAGTTTTGTCTCAAGTACACATAGTGTTGAGGCTCGGTGGACAAAGTTCTAAACCGTCGTACAATATGTGTTAGATGAGTATGTGACAAGCAAGATCGTAAGAGACAGAAAAGAGCCACCATGGTACAACAACCAAGTTAGAAAACTGCTGCGGAAGCAAAGGGAACTTCATAGCAAACATAAACATAGCCAAAGCCTTGCAGACAAACAAAAATTACATGAAGCCAAATGTAGTGTGAGGAGGGCTATGCGAGAGGCATTCAATGAATTCGAAAGTAAAGTTCTATGTACTGACTTGGCAGAAAATCCTAAGAAATGTTGGTCTTATGTCAAAGCGGTAGGTGGATCAAAACAGAATGTCCAGTTACTCTGTGACCAAAATGGTACTGAAACACAGGATGACAGACTAATTGCTGAAATACTAAATGCCTTTTTCCAAAGCTGTTTCATAGAGGAAGACTGCACTGTAGTTCCTTCTCTAGATTGCCACACAGACGACAAAATGGTAGGTATTGAAATAGACGACAGAGGAATAGAGAAACAATTAAAATCGCTCAGAAGAGGAAAGGCCGCTGGACCTGATGGGATACCAGTTTCATTTTACACAGAGTATGCGAAGGAACTTGCCCCCCCTTCTTGCAGTGGTGTACAGTAGGTCTCTAGAAGAGCATAGAATTCCAAAGGATTGGATAAGGGCACAGGTCATCCACATTTTCAAGAAGGGACATCGAACAGATGTGCAGAACTATAGACCTATATCTCTAACATCGATCAGTTGCAGAATTTTGGAACACGTATTATGTTCGAGTATAATGACTTTTCTGGAGACTAGAAATCTACTCTGTAAGAATCAGCATGGGTTTCGAAAGAGACGATCGTGTGAAACCCAGCTCGCACTGTACGTCCATGAGACTCAGAGGGCCATACACATGGGTTCGCAGGTAGATGCAGTGTTTCTTGACTTCCGCAAGGCATTCGATACAGTTCCCCACTGTCGCTTAATGAACAAAGTAAGAGCATATGGACTATCAGACCAATTGTGTGATTGGATGGAAGAGTTCCTAGATAACAGAATGCAGCATGTCATTCTCAATGGAGAGAAGTCTTCCGAAGTAAGAGTGATTTCAGGTGTGCCACAGGGGAGTGTCGTATGACCGTTGCTATTCACAATATACATAAATGACCTTTTGGATGACATTGGAAGTTCACTGAGGCTTTTTCTGGATGATGCTGTGGTATATCGAAAGTTTGTAACAATGGAAAATTGTACTGAAATGCGGGAGGATCTGTGGCGAATGGACGCATGGTGCAGGGAATGGCAATTGAATCTCAATGTAGACAAGTGTAATGTGCTGTGAATACATAGAAAGAAAGATCCCTTATCATTTAGCTACAATATAGCAGGTCAGCAAATGGAAGTAGTTAATTCAATAAATTATCTTGGAATAGGCATTAGGAGTGATTTAAAATAGAATGATCATATAAAGTTGATCGTCTGTAAAGCAGATGCCAGACTGATATTCATTGGAAGAATCCTAAGTAAATGCAATCCAAAAACAAAGGAAGTAGGTTACAGTACACTTGTTTGTCCACTGCTTTAATACTGCTCACCAGTGTGGGATCCATACCAGATAGGGTTGATAGAAGAGAGAGAGAAGATCCAACTGAGAGCAGCGCGCTTCATTACAGGGTCATTTAGTAATCGTAAAAGCATTATGGAGATGATAGATAAACTCCAGTGGAAGACTCTGTAGGAGAGACGCTCAGTAGCTCGGTACGGGCTTTTGTTGAAGTTTCGAGAACATACATTCACGGAGGAGTCGAGGAATATATTTCTCCCTCCTACGTATATCTCACGAAGAGAGCATGAGGATAAAATCAGAGAGATTAGAGCCCACAGAGAGGCATACCGACAGTCCTTCTTTCCACGAACAATATGAGACTGGAATAGAAGGGAGAACTGATAGAGGTACTCAAGGTATCCTCCACCACACACTGTCAGGTGGCTTGCGGAGTATGGTTGTAGATGTAGATGTTGATGTTGATGTAGATGGGTTTGTGGGAGAAGACTGAGAGGAAGAAGGAGATAGAAGATAATAGATGACAAATGACATAAAAGGAAGAGAAAATTATGCAGATCTGAAGAGATTGCAAAAGACCGGACAGCCTGGAGAACTACCATATGAAAACCTGGCTTTTGGCAGAACATTGATGATGATGATGATTATTTGCAAAGTGGAGGTAGGTAAAAGTAATGAGATACATTAACTCCTTAGGAAACAATTATCAGTGTCATTCATGTAAATCTTCAGTTTTCTATATGGGACTAGTTAGACACTAGGTTAATCACAGAAATGAGGAAAAGATGAGATGAATACTTTTAACACTCAGAAGCACATACTGTAAAATGTTGACCAGACTGAGAGCAGCTTTAGAATATGATAGAAGTACTGCATGAAGACTAAAGAAGTCAGTCTAGTTTAAGATATCCATCTCTCAGCCTTGACCACAATAATGGAGGCCTGCAGAATATTTTACTGAGCTATAGGTGATAGGGAAAGGTCCAATTTCAAATGGATATATTTACTGACAAAGAAACATGACTCACTACCCTGAGACTAGGACAAATGTTGAGTAGTGAAGAACAATGAGTAGGCCTTCAGTTCTAATGCACAAAAGTCAGACACATACAGAATGTCATACACACAACCCACAAGATGGAGCATTTGAACTCTATAATAACACATGGAGAGGAAGACTATACATCCATCTTCTCACAGATGGTTGAGGGACCTTGTCTTCTCAGTACAGACTGTCTAAACTGTATAATTTAACAGTCAGCAGATGATGTTTGAAGTGATCATTGATCACAAATCTACAGATGCCAGTCATTGAATACAGGCCCCTATTCTGATCAGACCAGAGGTGGGAATGGTGCCTAAATATGTCATAATGTACCACCAAAACTGTTTTCTCTATAAAATAACAATCTGGAAATTTAGATGGATAAAAAGTATTTAGTTTGACATTCTTTACATGGAGAGAGACGTTATTTGGAATTTGTGCTGATGCCACACTGCAAACTAAGTGTTGAAAGGCACATAATGGGAATAATGTTTTGGAAAGGAGTGAGATGGAGGACTGGAGCTTATCCACCATGTTATTCAGTCTGTACACTGAACAAGCAGTTTAAAAAAGAAGTTGAACTCTTATCCTATCCCAACTACTTCACCTCACAGTGTAAAACACGCAATTATTTTCTGGACATATTCCAGTCTCTGCTTTGCCCTGAAGTTCTTACTTTTATAGCTCCCTCAAGTATGATGGAAGTTACTTGTTGCTCTGTCAACACATAACCTATCATTTTGTCCCTTTTTGTCATTGTTTCTATGGTGAAACTCTACTTTTTCTTTTGTCATATAAATTCACTGAATTCACAATGTTCCTATGTAGAACCACATCACAAACATTTTGATCCTCTCCTTTTCTTGTTTTCCACAATACTTAATTGACTTCTATACAGTTCTGTGCTCCTTCCAAATTTACAATCCTCCCTCCCTCCCACCTCCCAACCACCCTGACATCCCCCCTCCCCTTTCCTTTACGACTTACGGAAATGTTAACTGTGCCTCTAGTATTATTAGATTGCATGTCTCCCAATACTTGTTTAACTCTTAATCTTCATTGAATCAGCTATGTCTTCTAACCCTTCTTGTTTCATGCCTTCAGACAAATCCTACCCCACATAGGGGCTTTAATCTACTCTTTCCACCTATCATCTCACTCTTCTAAGTTGAACAGTGGAATTGCTTTTGCACACTCTTTACTGTTTGCTCCTTTGGCTTCTATTTTCACCAAAGGTTGCATTGACTTTTATTTATGCTGAATAGTCCAACCCCATGACTATTTCATTTATGATTTCTTCAGACATTTTTTGCAGTCATTTCACTTCAGCTTGACTGCTTTCCTGTTTATTTTACACTTAGGTGACTAATATTGATGTATTCCTGTCTCTTACTGCACATTTTTGTAGTTACTTACTTTATGAATCAGTTCCAGTATAACTTCTGCAACACAATGTTTCTTTACAGTTATCTTGTGCATACTTAAGTTTGTCTAAATCCAGGTTCTGTGATTGTCCTTTTCGGATAATCCCTTTCTCTTCAACTGACCTGCCTATTGCAGTATTCATTATCACACTATTTACTGCCTCTCAGAACTTCACATATGCATCATTACTTCTAATAAACCCCACTTCCTTCACCACTAATAGTTCTGGACAATTCTCTGAAACTTCAGTCTATTTTTCATCATTACTAAATTGTGAAAAGACTGTATCTGCACCCGAGTACACCTTGCAATCCAATATCTGATTTTGCAAAATGTCTCAAAATGATGTAATCCAGCTAGAATATTCTCAGGCCTCTAGGGCTTTCCCAATATACCTCCTTCTCCAGTAATTTTCGAATAGCATAGTAATAATTAATAAGTAAAACTTACAGAACAACTGAATTTGTGTTTTTTACTTCATCACTCCTATTGTCAAGCTCACACTCTTCAACTCTGCCTTCTATTACATTGCCTTAATATAGCATTCCACTCACTCACTCATTAGATTTCCATGCTCCTTGCATACACATTTTGTCATATACTTTCACTGTCTTCATCGTCAGATTGTAACATTGGCACATATACCTGAACCATTACCTTTTTTTTCTTTTCTTTTTCTCTTCTTTTCTTCTTCTTGGCTATGCAGATGATTGGTCAACATCTATGCAACACAGAAATTTGCAACAGCTTCTGATTTAGACATCTTCAGCCAATGCTTCCATAAAGGGAGGTTACAAGCTACCACAAGAACAACTGAAGTTGCATGTTTTGACATCTCTGATTGGCACACAGAGCCCTTGATGTCCATTTTGAGGGAGACAGACTATCATAACATGCATCCAAAATTCCTTGGGGCCTGACACTACCTTTTAAGCAGCAGTTAACACCAACACCTGGAAAGCTCAAAAGCACCAACAATATTCTGCCAAAGCTCTGTGGTCTAGTTGGGCAGCATCAGTCTCTTCACTCAACAGCAGAGTATGTCTACAGTGTGTCCATCTAGCACAATAGTTCATATTTGAAAAAGATATATGTACAACTTAACCAATCCATGCCCATTGTCAGTAGGTGTGTACAGTCTATTTTCACACATTAGTTACCTATCTTGTGTCACATTCCACCTCCATAGGTAAGATGTAAAAGGGCACTGCTACACATACACCAGAATTCTTATGACCAGGTTTCTTTCTGAAGATGTATTCAATGCCACTGATAAATTGGAATGCTACTGGCAACAAAGGTCTTCTCTGCCATGCCTGAAAGTGTCCTGCACCCAGGGGGAAACCAATGGGCTTATAAGCCTTGGACAATTTGTGGATTTCAATAGTGCATGGAAGATGTGTACACACATTCTACAAATGAAGCAAATCTTCATTACCATCTTGGGTGTGTAATGGCAGATAGTTCTTCATGTGTTATCAACATGTCCCACAAGGGCCAACATGGATCATATTGAATAATTCCTGACACTGATGATTAGTGTGATGAACTGTATAATAGAGGTCAATATTCCATTACAACTATTGCCATTTGTTTCATATACACTTGAGAGGTGTGTTGAAATGTCAATATGCAGTAGTTTAGTAATCTTTGTATAGGTATCATTTGATCAAAAAGCCCTTCCCATTGGCAGGTTGAAATGAGGGACTAATCCAAAATGTTTTGCCAATTGTGAGTTCATTGTGAACTGTAAATAATTTAGCTTCGGCAAAAAAAAAAAAAATTAAGAACCTTCATTCTTTCTCCACTCTGAACAGTAGTGTCTCCAACATCGAGGTACACCCTTCAAAAACCTCCTCTTTATCTCATCGGGCACTCCTGAAAATATAAATAAAGACATATTAATAATTATCATCAACACTCAAATCTTATCTAGATTGTAAAAAGAAGTTCTGCATTACAGCAAACAGAGACAAATGAGGAACAAAAGGTGACAAATGCTTAATGTACAGAGTTCCCTTCATTTAGCAAAACAAAGATACGAGTTGCAGAGAAGATTACACATCAATTAAGTCTACGAGAAATTCATGCAAAGAAAGCACAGAAGGACTTTCTAGTCAGCTCATCCACCAGTTATGCATCTTTTGTTAATAGCAATACAAGTGTGAGTAACCTGTAAAGAATAAATAAAAAGTAATAACTCATCTCGTGTCAAATCACTTTATTTACAAAGTTACTCTCTGAAATTACTCGTCACCTGAAACAACAAAACTATAGTCTCACATGCCTCATGGGGAATGTAGATCAATCCTTTAACACCATTGACACTAGAAGGGCAGCAATGAACCCATTTTTTATATTACAATCCTCTTCACCATCACCATACCATCACCACCATCCACTTTATAACAATGAGATTTTTGAAGATTTACTTTTTGCTCTTTTGTCCATATTTTGTTTTCTATTTGGTTTGAACAAAGATTCCTGTTTTGTTACGCTTGCTATTTTGACCGGTGGAAGACATTATCATCAGTGGATGTTTGAGAAGAAGAATTTGGACTATTTTAAACATCCCACAAAAAGCTATGAAATTGTATAGTCCAATTAAACTGATGATTACTATGTGCCAAGTAAGCCTAAAGCAACATGGCTTAGTTGTGGTTGGCTCTCCAGGGGGGAGATATATATATATCTCATTATAATAGAAGGAAACATTCCACGTGGGAAAAATTATATATAAAAACAAAATGAGGTGACTTACCGAACGAAAGCGCTGGCAGGTCGATAGACTCACAAACATACACACAAAATTCAAGCTTTCGCAACAAACTGTTGCCTCATCAGGAAAGAGGGAAGGAGAGGGGAAGACGAAAGGAAGTGGGTTTTAAGGGAGAGGGTAAGGAGTCATTCCAATCCCGGGAGCAGAAAGACTTACCTTAGGGGGAGAAAAGGACAGGTATACACTCGCACACACGCACATATCCATCCACACATACAGACACAAGCAGACATATTTAAATATTGTAAAATGTCTGCTTGTGTCTGTGTATGTGTGGATGGATATGTGTGTGTGTGCGAGTGTATACCTGTCCTTTTTTCCCCCTAAGGTAAGTCTTTCCGCTCCCGGGATTGGAATGACTCCTTACCCTCTCCCTTAAAACCCATATCCTTTTGTCTTTCCTTCTCCTTCCCTCTTTCCTGACGAGGCAACCATTGGTTGCGAAAGCTAGAATTTTGTGTGTATGTTTGTGTTTGTTTGTGTGTCTATCGACCTGCCAGCGCTTTTGTTTGGTAAGTTTCATCATCTTTCTTTTTAGATATATATATATATATATATATATATATATATATATATATATATATATATATATATATATAGAGAGAGAGAGAGAGAGAGAGAGAGAGAGAGAGAGAGATAGAGAGATAGAGAGTGTGTGTGTGTGTGTGTGTGTGTGTGTGTGTGTGTGTGTGTGTGTGTGATTTTTTTTTTCTGTGTGAGTGTGTGATTTGATAATGAGGAGAGAAGAAAAAGGGGGTGAAACATGATACTGATTCATAGCCTACTCTTCTCAATTAACACCGACAGGGCCACCAAGCTTCAAGTCCCCATCTGACAGACAGATCACTATCAACAATGTAGACAGTCACCAGATTGTAACACACTGAAAAAATGTTTGGAATTTAATCTGGGACAGTGATTGAAAAGCTGATGATCAAGTTATTTATGCTACCATTTCTACTCTCCATGATGGTCAAATAATGGCATTGAAAATTTCATACACCACCAGGTTTCAAGCCGGCATACCTCTGAACTGAGCAGCACCAAACAGCACAATAGTAGTCAATGATGAAGGGAGGTTTGACTAGCTGTCAGGTTACACAAAATATTCCCACCTCTGAAGAGAACCTAATGAATACTACCCCTCCATAATAGTTGCTTCTGACATTTACAACTCGAGGCAAATAAAATGAAGCACTACAAAGTAATTATCTAAATGGGACAGAAATTCATGGATCTGATGTAAATATACAGATAAACAACAATTTTAGAAAAAATTGGATGATTTTTCCCAGAAAAAGAGCTTCACAAATTCATCAAGTCCGTAGTGAATTGGTCCAACTCTGGCCCTTATGCAAGCAATTTTCAGCCTGTTTTTGGCTGTTGTTGTTGTTGTGGTCTTCAGTCTTGAGACTGGTTTGATGCAGCTCTCCATGCTACTCTATCCTGTGCAAGCTTCTTCATCTCCCAGTATCTACTGCAACCTACATCCTTCTGAATCTGCTTAGTGTATTCATCTCTTGGTCTCCCTCTACGATTTTTACCCTCCACACTGCCCTCCAATGCTAAATTTGTGATCCCTTGATGCCTCAAAACATGTCCTACCAACCGATCCCTTCTTCTAGTCAAGTTGTGCCTCAAACGTCTCTTCTCCCCAATCCTATTCAATACCTCCTCATTAATTACGTGATCTACCCACCTAATCTTCAGCATTCTTCTGTAGCACCACATTTCGAAAGCTTCTATTCTCTTCTTGTCCAAACTAGTTATCGTCCATGTTTCACTTCCATACATGGCTACACTCCATACAAATACTTTCAGAAACGACTTCCTGACACTTAAATCTATACTCGATGTTAACAAATGCCTCTTCTTGAGAAACGCTTCCCTTGCCATTGCCAGTCTATATTTTATATCCTCTCTACTTCGACCATCATCGGTTATTTTACTCCATAAATAGCAAAACTCCTTTACTACTTTAAGTGTCTCACTTCCTAATCTAATTCCCTCAGCATCACCCGACTTAATTTGACTACATTCCATTATCCTCGTTTTGCTTTTGTTGATGTTCATCTTATATCCTCCTTTCAAGACACTGTCCATTCCGTTCAACTGCTCTTCCAAGTCCTTTGCTGTCTCTGACAGAATTACAATGTCATCGGTGAACCTCAAAGTTTTTACTTCTTCTCCATGAATTTTAATACCTACTCCGAATTTTTCTTTTGTTTCCTTTACTGCTTGCTCAATATACAGATTGAATAACATCGGGGAGAGGCTACAACCCTGTCTTACTCCTTTCGCAACCACTGCTTCCCTTTCATGCCCCTCGACTCTTATAACTGCCATCTGGTTTCTGTACAAACTGTAAATAGCCTTTCGCTCCCTGTATTTCACCCCTGCCACCTTCAGAATTTGAAAGAGAGTATTCCAGTTAACATTGTCAAAAGCTTTCTCTAAGTCTACAAATGCTAGAAACGTAGGTTTGCCTTTTCTTAATCTTTCTTCTAAGATAAGTCGTAAGGTCAGTATTGCCTCATGTGTTTCAACATTTCTACGGAATCCAAACTGATCTTCCCCGAGGTCCGCTTCTAACAGTTTTTCCATTCGTCTGTAAAGAATTCGCGTTAGTATTTTCAGCTGTGACTTATTAAACTGATAGTTCGGTAATTTTCACATCTGTCAACACCTGCTTTCTTTGGGATTGGAATTATTATATTCTTCTTGAAGTCAGAGGGTATTTCGCCTGTCTCATACATCGTGCTCACCAGATGGTAGAGTTTTGTCATGACTGGCTCTCCTGAGGCCATCAGTAGTTCAAATGGAATGTTGTCTACTCCCGGGGCCTTGTTTCGACTCAGATCTTTCAGTGCTCTGTCAAACTCTTCACGCAGTATCTTATCTCCCATTTCATCTTCATCTACATCCTCTTCCATTTCCATAATATTGTCCTCAAGTACATCGCCCTTGTATAAATCCTCTATATACTCCTTCCACCTTTCTGCTTTCCCTTCTTTGCTTAGAACTGGGTTTCTATCTGAGCTCTTGATATTCATACAAGTGGTTCTCTTCTCTCCAAAGGTCTCTTTAATTTTCCTGTAGGCAGTATCTATCTTGCCCCTAGTGAGACAAGCCTCTACATCCTTACATTTGTCCTCTAGCCATCCCTGCTTAGCCATTTTGCACTTCCTGTTGATCTCGTTTTTGAGACGTTTGTATTCCATTTTGCCTGCTTCATTTACTGCATTTTTATATTTTCTCCTTTCATCAATTAAATTCAATATTTCTTCTGTTACCCAAGGATTTCTATTAGCCCTCGTCTTTTTACCTACTTGATCCTCTGCTGCCTTCACTACTTCATCCCTCAGAGCTACCCATTCTTCTTCTACTGTATTTCTTTCCCCCATTCCTGTCAATTGTTCCCTTATGCTGTCCCTGAAACTCTCTACAACCTCTGGTTCTTTCAGTTTATCCAGGTCCCATCTCCTTAAATTCCCGCCTTTTTGCAGTTTCTTCAGTTTCAATCTGCAGTTCATAACTAACAGATTGTGGTCAGAATCCACATCTGCCCCAGGAAATGTCTTAATTTAAAACCTTGTTCCTAAATCTCTGTCTTACCATTATATAATCTATCTGATACCTTTTAGTATCTCCAGGATTCTTCCAGGTATACAACCTTCTTTTATGATTCTTGAACCAAGTGTTGGCTATGATTAAGTTATGCTCTGTGCAAAATTCTACAAGGCGGCTTCCTCTTTCATTCCTTCCCCCCAATCCATATTCACCTACTATGTTTCCTTCTCTCCCTTTTCCTACTGACGAATTCCAGTCACCCATGACTATTAAATTTTCATCTCCCTTCACTACCTGAATAATTTCTTTTATCTCGTCATACATTTCATCTATTTCTTCATCATCTGCAGAGGTAGTTGGCATATAAACTTGTACTACTGTAGTAGGCATGGGCTTTGTGTCTATCTTGGCCACAATAATGCATTCACTATGCTGTTTGTAGTAGCTAACCCGCACTCCTATTTTTTTATTCATTATTAAACCTACTCCTGCATTACCCCTATTTGATTTTGTATTTATAACCCTGTAATCACCTGACCAAAACTCTTGTTCCTCCTGCCACCGAACTTCACTAATTCCCACTATATCTCACTTTAACCTATCCATTTCCCTTTTTAAATTTTCTAACCTACCTGCCCGATTAAGGGATCTGACATTCCACGCTCCGATCCGTAGAACGCCAGTTTTCTTTCTCCTGATAACGACGTCCTCCTGAGTAGTCCCCGCCCGGAGATCCGAATGGGGGACTATTTTACCTCCGGAATATTTTACCCAAGAGGACGCCATCATTTAATCATACAGTAGAGCTGCATGTCCTCGGGAAAAATTACGGCTGTAGTTTCCCTAGCTTTCAGCCATTCGCAGTACCAGCACAGCAAGGCCGTTTTGGTTAATGTTACAAGGCCAGATCAGTCAATCATCCAGACTGTTGCCCCTGCAACTACTAAAATGGCTGCTGCCCCTCTTCAGGAACCACATGTTTGTCTGGCCTCTCAACAGATACCCCTCCGTTGTGGTTGCACCTACGGTACAGCCATCTGTATCGCTGAGGCACGCAAACCTCCCCACCAACGGCAAGGTCCATGGTTCATGGGGGGGTTTTTGGCTGACAGATTCAAATGGGTCAAATGGCTTTGAGCACTATGGGACTTAACATTGGAGGTCATCAGTCTGCTAGAACTAAGAACTACTTAAACCTAACTCATCTAAGGACATCACACACATCCATGCCACAGGCAGGATTTGAACCTGCGACCATACCGGTCGCGCGGTTCCAGACTGAAGTGCCTAGAACCATTCTGCCACCATATCCGGCTTGGCTGACAGAGATCTTTAATATCCTCCTGAGGGATACCATGCCAAATTATGGCCAAATGGTGTGCTTTCTCATCAAAATCCCAAGACAGTTCAAGTGCTGTGTCCATAATGCTCCAAACATTCTTCGTCAGAAGAGATCCACTGATATTGCTGGCCAAGGTAACATTTGCCAAGCATGAAGACAAGCAGTAGAATGCCTTGCCATGTAAGAGTGGATATTATTTTGATTCAATGTAAGCCCAGAATGCAATGAATGGCAACAAAATGGGGCATAGAATTTAGTTGTCTACCACTGTGCTGAGAGGATGCCATGGATGATAACCAAAGTGGGTCCTGCTATGAATATAAATAGCACATCAGACCACTACTGGTTGTTGGGCTATATGGCTAGTGAAAGTCAGGTTGGTGTCTCATTGCTGCCTGCACTGTCTCCTGATACGTCTTCAACCTAGAATCTCATTGACTGGAGAAGAATTTTCTTCAGTGATGAGTACTGCTTTGAAGTGAGCCCCTATGACCAGAGTGTATTATGATACACATGATCTGCAAACACACTGAGTTTGGTTTATATTTCAACACAGACTGCTTCCATTATTTTGAGAAGACTTCTTGCAAACAGGCCAAGAATGAATGCCATTCTCTGAGCTTCAACTGTCACCATTAAGCTCTTATAATGGACAGTATCTTCAGATAAATGAATCACACCAAATTATATAAAAAGAAGAAGAAGAAGAAGAAGAAAAACAGCTGCAATCTCAGTGGGTCCATGGTTAATAATATCAAAAGTGAAACATTGAGGACCTGTCCATCCCACATGGCATACTAAGGGGGAACCTACTGCACAGTCTTCACTTGAAGCCATGCTTGTTTCTGGCTAAACTTAAAGTATCATTTAGAGGTGTGACATGTGTTGCCTTTAATTTCAAGGATTTGGAAACCAATGCTTGTGCACATTCCTCAGATCCCATAACATACAACTGCAAGTGACATTCTGTAGATACCAGTTTGGAGGACATGCCAAAAACTGAGAAGTTACCAACAAATTCCAAGCAATAGTTTGGACACCTTTATGTGCATGAATCCTGTTTACCACAAAAGCAATTGGTGCCACACTAGATCCACTACCCATGTGGCCACAATTTTTCTGGACAAAATTGTCTGAAAAGTATTTTATGAAAAGATATTGACAGCCAAAAGATTCTGTATAATACTCATAACTATTCATAAAAACCTATTTGTGGTATTAGCTTCAAATATCTCTCTCTGAGTAACACTGCAAGTTATCTGAATCTCTAAAAAGACTTGTCAGAACTTGTGCGAGTAGGCACAATACATTTAGACAATTTTTGTTTTGCCAGAAGAAGATATTCTTTGTATTTCAATAGTCACCACTAGTTCATGCTGTGCACTAAGAGGGGTTTTATCTCCTTTTCTTTTTGCGGTTTCAGCTTTTTTAATGATAAAATAAAGAAAGATCTCCTATCTACTTACAGAATGGCAAACATTAAAACAATCAAAAGGGGCCTCAAATACCTGAGCGAGACTAATACAACATGTGTACTGCAGATTAAGATAGCTCACAATCAACTGCTTTAACTCTGAAGTTCACCTCATCAACACACGTAAGGTTGACAAGTCTTTTAAACAGGTTTCAGATGTAGTACTACTGGTTAAGCTATCGTTCTCTCTCACTGTGCTACAAAACTTGACTACTAATTAGTACAAAGAGAGCACATTAGGGTCAGCACCAACATCCTATTGTTGCTACTGAAGTGTCACTTTAGAATATATTATTCTGTGTGTTGTATTTGAAATTATGATTGGCAGTGATTCATCTGTGTTGTCAGAGGAGCTATACTGGATACATAATTCATAAAATGTGAATGGTTTCAGTACCATGGAGCTGACCATAGAATAATTGTCTCTGGGGCTCTAAGGGAACTTCATGGGAAACAATTAAGATCGACTGCTTGACAACCTGCACTACTGAAGCAAAGTGAGGAACCCTCATCTGTATGAGGAGCCATTGTCTGTATACCTCTGCACTTAAATGTGGTACAGCCAACACAAAGACAAGCAGGCTGGCAGGAAGGCCTTTACATGACAACACTGACTTGAAAGTTTTGCCAGCTCTTGATCAGCATGTTGACTGGTCATGTTGACCTTTGGGGCTGAGATTTAGAATCCCTGCTATCTGGACTGAGAATCCTTCTAAGAAGACTCAATTGAGGCTCAGCACTGCTCACATACTCGCTAAATATCGTATGTCACTGCGGACTAGTGTATTACACACAGAGTTACCAGTGTCCCAACCATCCTGCGACAACTCCTCTGGTGTAAGTCTTTCACCCATGGGAAAGAACAGAGTGAGGCAACTCAGGTAACAGCTATAAATCTCCAAACATATCCGGCTCCTGCCCTACCTAAGCTTAACTACACTATGTTCAGTTAGATAGTGATAAGCTGGACCTTAAACCCAACAGCTTCTACTACTTCTCATCTGGTGGCAATAAATTCCTGAATTTAAGTATCTGAAGGTACATCAGTGGGAGAGGGAGATGAGCTACACAGCATCAAACAGGACAGTGTTTAGTAACTGAGATGCTCCCAACAATGCTCCTTTATACAGGGTGGAGAAAAATTGTATTGCCAAATTTTATCCCAGGATAGCTGATGCCAGAGGGAACCAAAATTACTGATGTCACACAGGTCAAAAAAATACCATTTTAAAACTATGGAAACTTGGTGCCACATGTTCCATTTGGCAATGAGATTGCCATGTTGCCATTTGTTATTTGTCTGGCAATGCTATGACAGTCGGTTCACACACACAAATGTCCCTCGCCCATCACTGCTCGAATGCGATATGCATACGTGTCGAATAGGTCTTGCTGTTTGTCTCTACCTCATGTAAGAGGCATTCACATGTAAGCTTCACTTCAGAGCACACACATGTCACCTAGGATTTAGTCATACAGTAAGTATGGTGGCACAGTATTTGTTTGAAGAACGGCAAGATATGGTTTTTGTTTATGAACTAGCTGACGATAATGCACATGAAGCTCAATGGTTGTATGATGAACAGTACCCAGCAAGACATCAGCCACACCTGCAAGCATTTACAGCAATTCACCCATGACTTGGTGAAACAGGTTTGTTAGCAGGATATCATGGTGATGCTGGAAGACCTCGAACATTAGGGGATGCAGCATTTGAAGAGACTGTTCTCAAGTGCATTGAAGAAACACCTATGACCTGTACTCGAGCAACCGGACATAACATTGTGGTCACTCATCAGTTAGTCTGGGAGGTTTTGAGGAATGATGGCCAGCATCTATTTACTTTACACCTTGCTGAAGACCTAAATCCTGTCGCAGACTATGAGCACAGGCTAGGGTTTCGCTGGTGTTTTCTGCGATGTGTTGCATGAGATCCTGACTTCCCTGTCGTCGTGTTGTTTACTGTATGAATGCACCTTCCATTGGGATGGCCTTTGCAACACTCAAAACGTTCATTACTGGGCAAGGGGAAATCCTCACGACATGTACGTCCACACACACCAGGAACAATTTTTGCTCAACATTTGGGCAGGCATTGTGGTTGACCATCTTATTGGGCCGGTCCACCAACCTCCTCAACTTGCCATGGCAAATTACCTTCACTTTTTGCACAAAACGCTACCCGGCCTGCTGGAAGGTGTTCCCCTGGAAATTCAGCTATGCATGTGGTTGCAGCATGAGTCGCCTGCACCTAACAGTCATGCTGTGTGTGGATATTTAGATGAACTCTTCAATGACCAGGTAACTGGCAGACATGCTCATAGGACATGGTCCCCGTAGTCCCAGACCTCACACCACCAGTAGTTTCCTGTGGGAATTCTTCAAGGTTGCAGTTCACCCACCCAGGTGCAAATCACCTAGAGACAAAGATGAATTAATGCATGTCATTCAACATGCCGCCAATCACATTAAGGCAATGCCAGTAAACTTTGAAAGAGTTCAGCAAAACAGCTTTCGACACTACCAACCTTGTGTTGCATGGAGGGTCACCAGGTCCAGCACCTGCTTTAAGTAAACGATGTCCTAGCCACAAAAAAGGCCCTTTTCAGGGCTGTCACAATTTGTAAAAGACTTTCTGTATGCTAACTAACAGCTGTTGAAGGGTTTGTTTCCAGTACGTCTTATCATGAAACAACAATGGATGTGTTGGGTTGGTTGGTTCACCTCCAGCCCCCAGAGTGGAAGGCTGGCGCTACCACTGAGTGTGTAGGCTGCCCTGGATACGTCACAAATTCTGGCAGGCAAAGCATGCAAGGTCATGCATTGTCCAGAGTATCTGGCAACAGGGCAATCCGGCAGTCAATTGGAGCACATGACGCCAAGTTTTCATAGTTTTTAAAGTTGTGTTACGTTGCCCTACACAACATTAGTAATTTTCATTCCTACTGGCATCAGCTATCCAGGGTTAAAATTCGTGATACAATTTTTCTGCACCCTGTACATGGATGAGAACCATCACATAGGCCAAATTCAGAAACTGACCCCAAGAACTACCCACCTCAGGGACACCCGGCATGCAGTTGCTGGAGGAGTTTAGTGGCACCTATGGGTCATCTGGATGCCTCAGACCAAGCCCTTTTTAGATAACCTGCTCTTCAGCACATAGTCTCATCCCACTACCCTTCTAAATTTAGCCATCCATCAGCATGACCTCCCTTTTCCTATGTAATACATTTCACTGAAAGTACAGTGCATGCAAGACTATTACAAAAATATGAGAAAATAGCTGACTAGTTCTTAAATTAAGGAGTGGAATTATTACTACTGGAAATAGACACATATTACTATCGTAGCTTTCAGAACTGTTACATCTTTCCTCAAGTATGGGACTTGCGCACGATGGGAAACTTGGAAATGTGGGTTAATCAAATGGGGATAATCTTTTGTGAGAATGAGGAAACAAAAAGAGGGTAAGAAAAGCAAGGGGGACATTGCCAGGGAAAGTGCATCATAGGTAGTACATTAGTAACCAATATGCCTGGTTCACTACAGAGATGATGACAGACTAAGAAGTAGTAATGGATATGGAGAGACAGAGTAGTGCTTACACAAATGAGGAGAGAAAGAGATACAGAGAGTGGGGAGGGAGAAGAACAATACAGAATATAATGAGCAATAATAAATTTTAAAAATGTGTAAAATACAATTAAAAGATGATAATGCAAATGATGACTCAATTATGTTAGCAGAGGTTAAGCTTTTTAAGATATTGGTATGTGGACATATGTTGGAGGATAAGTTCCCACCTCCAGCAACCAGGGAAACTTATCAGGTAGGATGATCTCTGTACTCAAAAGACCTCAGTGCCAGTGACTACACATTAGATTTTTTTGTTTTTTTTTTTTTTTGTTTTGGTTTTAGGGCACAAAACTGCTATGGTCATTAGCGCCCGGTCCGTGACTTAGGAAACAGTAAAAACTGAAAATCGAAACCAGCAGCAATGGGAACGAAACCCAAAAAATTGGAGAAACTAAAAGCAGAAGGAAGGCTTAAAAATCCACTACACAAAGGGCTTGGGTGTCCCCAAAAAAAGATTCAAATGACTGACGTCATTTCACTGGCACTAATAAACTCGAGAACGTGATCGGCCAAGCACGTGTCATCTGCTAAAATTGACAATGTATCAGGCGACAGCTGTAGACGAGCACATAACAGAGTAAAATAGGGGCACTCAATTAAAAGGTGTCTTACCGTCCACAGCTGAGAGCAGTGGAGACAGAGTGGGGGAGGATTGCCGCTTAAAAGATGTCGATGGCTAAGAAGACAGTGCCCCATCCGGAGTCTAGTTACAATTACCTCCATCCAACGACGCGTTCGGGAGGAAGAGGTCCAAGCACAGGGAAGAGCTTTCACGTTCTGCAATTTATTAGGGAGAAGTGTCGACCAATGTGCATGCCATAAAAGAACAACACGACAACATAAAACACTCCGTAGATCGGCGAAGGGAATCGATTGAATAGCTGGCCGAAGAAGAGAGACTGTAGCCTTGGCTGCTATATTGGCCGCCTCATTTCCACAGATACCAACGTGTCCCGGGAGCCAGAGGAACGCCACCGAGACGCCCTCCAGGTGGAGCAAGCGCAGACAGTCCTGAATCCAGTGGACCAGAGAGTCGACAGGTTACAGAGCTTGGAGACTGAGGAGAGAGCTGAGTGAATCTGAACAGATAACATACTGTATCTGCTGATGGTGGCAGATATAGTGGACAGCCCGGAGAACAGCGTAAAGCTCCGCAGTATAAACCGAACACTGGTCGGGAAGGCGAAATTGATTTGGGGTGTCGCCAACAACATAGGCACTCCCTACACCTAACGATGTTTTCGAGCCATCAGTATAAATGAATGTGGCTGCCTTCATTTGTGCACATAGAGCAGCAAATGCCCGATGATAAACAAGTGAAGGGGTAGCATCCTTGGTAAATTGACAAAGGTCACGGAGCAGGTAAATCCGGGGACGGAGCCAAGGCGGTGCTGTACCCCAACTTGTCAAGAAGGTTTTAGGAAAGCGGAAGGAAAGAGAATGGAGCAGTTGATGGAAGCGGACTCCTGGTGGTAGTAGGGAGGAGGGGTGGTCTGCATACCCTACATCAAAGGAGGCGTCGAAAAAAAATGTCATGGGCTGGATTAGCAGGCATGGAAGACAGATGGCTAGCATAAAGACTCAGAAGGACTGCTCGCCGATTGGACAGCGGAGGTTCAGCAGTCTCAGAGTAAAGGCTTTCCACAGGGCTGGTGTCAAAAGCTCCAGACACTAAACGTAATCCACGGTGCTGGATAGAGTCGAGACGACGAAGAATAGACGGCCGTGCAGAGGAGTAAACTATGCTTCCATAGTCCAATTTCAAGCCCACTAAGGCGCGATACAGGCGGAGAAAGACCACTCGGTCCGCTCCCCAGGAGGTACCATTCAGGACACGGAGGGTGTTGAGGTATCGCCAACAGGGAGCCGAAAGATAGAAAACGTGGGAGGACCAGCACAGTTTTCTGTCAAACATAAGACCCAAGAATTTAGCGACGTCCGAAAACGGAAGGTTGACAGGTCCTAGATGTAAGGAGGGTAGAAGAAACTCCATACGACGCCAAAAATTAACACAAACGGTCTTACTGGGAGAAAAGCGAAAGCCTGTTTCGATGCTCCACGAGTGGAGGCGTTCGAGACATCCTTCAAAATGTCGTTCAAGAAGGCTTGTCTGTTGAGAGCTGTAGTAGATCGCAAAATAGCCCACAAAGCGGGTACCCGAGACATCAGGAAGGAGACATTCCATAATACGATTTATGGCAATGGCAAACAGTACAACCATCAGCATGGAGCCCTGGGGTACCCCGTTTTCTTGGGAGAAAGTACGGGAGAGAGTAGTGTTCACCCGCACTCTAAATACGCGCTCTGCCATAAATTCGCGAAGAAACAGGGGCAGACGGCATCGAAAGCCCCAAGAGAACAGTGTGCAGAGAATGCCTGTCCTCCAACAGGTATCGTATGCTCTCTCTCCAGATCAAAAAATATTGCTACTGTTTGGCGTTTCCGGAGAAAATTGGTCAAGATGTAAGTGGAGAGAGCAACAAGATGGTCAACTGCAGAAAAATGCTTTCAGAAACCGCATTTGGGCAGGTGTTTAAAGACTGCGGGCCTCCAGCCACCAAGCTAAACGGCAATTTACCATATGCTCCAAAACCTTACATACACTACTCTTGAGAGAAATGGGGCGATAGCTAGAGGGGAGATGTTAGTCCTTTCCAGGTTTCAGAACAGGAACGACGATAGCTTCCCGCCATCGTCTGGGAAAAGTTCTGTCGGTCCAAATTCGATTATAAAGGTGAAGGAGGTAACGCAGACTATGCAGCAACATTTGGACGTGGATACCATCTGGTCCTGGAGCGAGAGGAAGAGAGTGCATGTTGGAGTTCCCGCATGGAGAAAACAGTATCATAGCTTTCGCAATTTTGAGAGGAGAAAACAAGAGGTTGCACTTCCGCTGCACATTCTTTGGGAGAAATGCTGGCGGGTAATTTGAAGAGCTCGAAATCCCAGCATAGTGTTAACCCAATGAGTTAGAAATTGCGACGGGATCCACTAATGTATCATGCGCGACTGTGAGCCCAGAGACCGGGGAGAAAATGGGCGCGCCTGATAACCATCGAATCCGACTCCAAACTTCCGAGGAGGGAGTGAAGGTGTTAAATGAGCTAATAAAGAATTTCCAGCTTGCCTTCTTGCTATCGTGAATGACGTGACGGAATCGCGAATGGAACTGCTTATTGCGGACACAGTTGGCCAAAGTAGGATGGTGGCGGAAAACACGAAGAGCACGTCGCCGCTCATGTATTGTTTCACGGCATTCCTCGTTCCACCAAGGAACTGGGGGGCGCTGGTGCAATTCTGAGGTGTGTGGTATTGAACGTTACACAGCTTTAAGAATAACATCTGTAATGTGTGAGACCTCATCATCGACGCTAGGAAAGTGACGGTCATCGAATGTCGCTAGAGACGAAAAAAGTGTCCAATCGGCTTCGCCAAACTTCCAGCGTCGTGGGCGCATATATGGCAGTTGAGGGTGCAGTCTAAGCACACATGGAAAGTGGTCACTCTAGTCCATATCATCAAGGGCGAACCATTCGAAGCGTCGAGCTAGTGGAACAGTACCGACCGAAAGGTCCAAATCAGAGAAATTTGTCATGGAGGCAGTAAAAAATGTAGGGTCCCCAGTGTTGAGGCAAACTAGATCCGCTTGGAGGAAGACGTCTAGCAATAGTGAGCCACGCGGACAAGGATGTGGAGATCCCCAAAGCGGGTGGTGGGCATTGAAGTCCCCAACCAGCGAATAGGGTGGTGGAAGCTGACCAAAAAGATGAAGGAGATCAGATCGTGCCATTGGTGTGGACGATGGAATGTATACAGTACAAAGAGAGAACGTGTATCCAGAAAGGTAAAGACGGACAGCGACAGCTTGGAAGGAAGTGTTTAAGGGGATTGACTGATAATGGAATCATGGAGAAGAATCATGAGTCCTCCATGGGCTGGAGTGCCTTCAACAGAGGGGAGATCATATCGGATGGACTGAAAAAGGGGGAGAACAAAGCGGTCATGAGGACATAGCTTTGTTTCCTGAAGACAGAAGATGACCGGTGAGTAGGATCATAAGAGGATCGACAATTCGTCCTGATTGGCTCGAATGCTGCGGATATTCCAGTTGATAATGCACATAGGGTGAACAGAAAATGGAGGAATGTGACCAAGGTTGCCATCAACTCAGCGACTGCTCAGAGCTTGCGACCAACAACATGGAATGGCATTCACCCTAAGGCAGAAGATCCTGATCCATAGGTTGTTCAGGAGCAGCTCCTACCTCCAGCAATCGGCCGGTTGATCAGCCGCCAGTAGTGCGCCTCGGCGACACAGAAGACGACCGAGGGCGATTACCGGCAGGTGGTGCAGTAGATGAGACATGCCTTGGCAGAGAAGGAGATGAACTGGGTTTCTTTGTTGCCTTTTTGGAATTATGATGTTTAGAAGGAGGAGGAACCGATGGTTGTGAAGTTGGGGTACGTAAAAAATTTTCACGAGTATGCTCTTTTTTTGAAGTCTTGGTGTCTGACTTTTAGGCTCATGATTTGGCAGAACCCGATGAAGGGTGAGCCATAGAGTGGGCAGGCGAAAGTGAGGAGGTTGAACGGGCGATCCTTGCACTGGCCGATCTGACAACCGTGGAACTAAAGGTGAGATCGCAAGTCTGCGTGGCTGCCTCCTTTGTTGGCTGAGGAGAGGCAAGGACAGTACTGTATTTTCCTGTCTGAGGCACGGTGGGCTCTCGACTGGCGAATAATTTTCGAGCAGCAAAGGTTGACGCCTTTTCCTTCGCCCTGATTTCCTGAATGAGCTTTTCATCTTTAATAATGGGGCAATCTCGAGAGGAAGCAGCGTGGTCACCCATACAGTTGATGCAACGAGGGGATGGAGGTGGACAAGCACCCTCGTGGGCATCCTTGCCACACGTAACACATTTGGCCGGATTGGAACAGGACTGGCTGGTGTGATTGAACCGCTGACATCGATAGCAACGCGTAGGGTTTGGGACGTAAGGGCGAACGGAAATTATCTCATAGCCTGCTTTGATTTTCGATGGGAGTTGAACTTTGTCAAATGTCAAGAAGACAGTGCAGGTTGGAATGAGGTTCATGTCAACCCTTTTCATGACTATGAACGGCCGTTACACCCTGGTCAGACAGGTGCGTGAGGGAGCGTGTATAAACGACCCCACATGATGAATTTAAAGTACAGTGCAGTTCCACCCAGACAGGGAAGGTGTGTAGCAGTGTAGTATGCAGCAATTTTTGTGCCTGGAGGGCACTGACTGTTTATTACAACAAGGTGGCATTTCGTAATCTGGAACAAAACTTTACAGGACCTGCAATTGCATCGACACCTTTCTGAATAATGAAAGGGTTGACCGTGGAGAAGTTGTGACCTTCGTCAGACCGAGAAACAACAAGGAACTTTGGCAATGATGGAAGGACTGTCTGTGGCTGAAACTCATTGAACTTACGCTTGTGAGCTGACATAGTAGAAGATGGTGAAACCATTGTGAAAGTATCCCCCATGATTACCGGCTTCTCCGATGGAGTGCTCCTTCCTTGTGAGGGCCCTCCCACCTTATGTGATTGTTCACACCTCAAGTCACACCTCCCGACAAATGGACGGAGGGACCAATCGGCACTTTTGGAAGGTATCAGCTCAGGTAATCACCCCTCCCTGGGCCTGGCCATTAACACGGGGTACGTATGTGTCCTACCTGTCTACCCGGGGCGGGGAATTACCCGTTACCCCATCACCGGCTACGTATGGAAATGCGTGGGTCGGCCTTCAGACATGCACAGGGAGGGAAAAAGAGAGGTCTCAAACACTGCAGTGGAGAAAAGGGCAAAGAGAAGAGGTAAGGAAAAGAGAAGGACAAAGGAAGGACAAATACTTGCAAGTGGAGAAAGCAAAGAATTTGTTACAGTTTCGAGCTTCCGACTCCGGACATAGGCACAAAACATACTCCCAGAGGGGGAGAAAGGGAATGAAAGAGGCGATGGAGAGGGGTGAGGGGGGGGGGGCCAAGATGGGGGATGGGGGATCGGGAAGGATGCGGAAAGGGAAGTGATGCAGCCCGGAAAGGAAGGATGGCCCCATTAGCTCGGGGTCCCGTGCTCACTATGCACGTATCCACAACAGAGTTGTGGACCCCCTGGGGTAACAACAACACATTAGATGTTCAGGTATCTGGTTAGGTACTGGTTTTTACGGAATCCAGAGATGGGAGCTCTTCCTCACACACATCTTTGCATCCCAACAACCTTATGAACTTAGCTTCCAGTAACACCTCCCCTTTTATCATCGTCATCATCTCTATTGCATCTCATTATTTGCTTTACTGTTCTAACCTTCTTATTTTCAGCATGCCCTCCCTTTCTCTAACTAAATCTTCTTCGTCTTCTCTCCCCCCCCCCCCACCCCCCCTCCCCTTCCCTTCCATTTCGTAACTGTATTACTCATTTTTCTTTTTCCTCTTAATCTGTTTCCTTTTTCTAAGCAGAGGACCTCATATCACTAAGTATACACAGAAGGATACAAAATGCAAAATTTACAGCAGTGACACTTTTATGGGTAAATCTGGCCTATCCAGAGGATAAGACAATGAAGAATGGAGGTATTGCGTTTTCTATCTACCATAAAGATCACACATTGAGTTGCAGACAAGCACAATGAAGAATGTTACTCATTTTGAGTTTGGCCAAAGTCTTTTTTCAGAAAAGAAAACACACATCAACACAAGCAAGCACACATCATCCACACATAACCACTGTCTCGGACTGCTCCAGCGACAATGCAACACTCACACTGATTGAAAGTAGCAATCCTTAATGGGGCACAAAAGGGGTAGATATAGCAGGGTACAGGTGTGGTGAGGGAACATCACTGTCTGACAGAGCACGCAGGGTCTAGATGGCAGCAGGACAATGCTGCCTGGCACAGCATCTGAAAGCTGTGGGGCACCAAGTGGGGATAAATTGGGGAGAAAAGGGGAATGGATAAGGAGAGGAGCAGAGAGGGGAAGAAAGACCGGTGGGTGCATTGGAAGAGAGAAGCACAGAGTGAAGGTGAGGGAACATAAGTAGGGAGGTGATGTGGGATAGATGCAGCAGAAGCTGTTGGGTAGATTGTGTGGGAACAACAGGTTATAGAAGACAAAGGACACAATAATTTTGAAATTGGAGAAAGTATTGAAAGTATAACTACTATCTGTACTGTTCAAGAAAGCTGGTGGAGGAGAGGATGATCCAGATGGACCAGGTTATGATTCAGGTATATAACTGAAACATGTTATATCATTCAGTTTTATTTGCTGATGACACATCAGTACTGGTAGAAAACAAAAACACAGAGAAGATTCCTGAAAAGGTCATAGAAACCTCGATGTTTGGTTCCATGGGTTAAAGATAATATTTCAAAAACACGGCTGATGCAATTTAAGACAAAACAGTCTCAAATAAATGATATTCACATTATGCACAGAAGCTAAGAGCTAAATGAAGCAGGAATGCAATTAGACAGAAACATATCATGGTCCTCACACATAGATTATCTAAAAAATAAAGTAAACAGCCCGGCATTTGCTATGACAATCTTAGTCAATGTCACTAGTATAGACACACAAAAAATAGTATACCATAGTTACTTTGAGTCAGTAGTGAGATATGATATTGTCTTCTGGGGGAATGCTAGCAACATGACAAGAATATTAGTTTTGCAGAAAAAAATTATCAGAAACATATGTTGTGCAATGCCAAAAGATCTAGTTGGCCATTATCAAGAGATCTTAAGATACTAAGCATTCCCTCATTATATCTATATGGAATAATTATTTTCACAAGTAATAACCCCAAGCTCTTTTTTAAATTTCCAGCATAGTTACGAAACTAGAGCCAAAGAAAGCTTCATGTTGCTGCATATAGGCTTAATCTTTCTGCACAGACTCCACAATACATGGGAATGAAAGTATACAATAAATGGAAAGGCACAAATTTTAGAAATGTCCAAACTGAGGCAGTAAAAAGAGAATAGAATAGCACCCTGGTGCAGGAAAGTTAATACTCTGTTGATGAATTTTTTAATGATCTGACCATCTGAGCAGGATAGAAACCACAATAATATATAGGATTCAGATTTTATTGTGATTATATAAAAATATTGTACTCCACACATAATTTATCATAGTTATCAGCCTCTTGGGTAAAATATTCCAGACGTAAGACAGTCCCCCATTTGGATCTCCGGGCGGGGACTACTCAAGAGAACGTCGTTATCAGAAGCTAGAAAACTGGCGTTCTACGGATCGGAGCATGGAATGCCAGATCCCTTAATTGGGCAGGTAAGTTAGAAGATTTAAAAAGGGATCTGCACAGGTTAAAGTTAGATATAGTGGGAATTAGTGAAGTTCGGTGGCAGGAGGAACAAGACTTCTGGTCAGGTGAATACAGGGTTATAAATACAAAATCAAATAGGGGTAATGCAGGAGTCAGTTTAATAATGAATAGAAAAACAGGAGTGCGAGTAAGCTACAACAAACAGCATAGTGAATGCATTGTTTTGTGGCCAAGACAGACACGAAGCCTACGCCCACTACAGTAGTACAAGTTTATATGCCAACTAACTCTGCAGATGATGATGAAATTGAAGAAATATATGATGAAATAAAAGAAATTATTCATATAGTGAAAGGTGACGAAAATTTAATAGTCATGGGTGACTGGAATTCGGTGGTAGGAAAAGGGAGAGAAGGAAACGTAGTAGGTGAATATGGATTGGGGGTAAGAAATCAAAGAGGCAGCCGCCTGGTAGAATTTTGCACAGAGCACAACTTAATCGTAGCTAACACTTGGTTCAAGAATCATAAAAGAAGGTTGTATACATGGAAGAAGCCTGGAGATACTGACAGGTTTCAGCTAAATTACATAATGGTAAGACAGAGATTTAGGAACCAGGTTTTAAATTGTAAGACATTTCCAGGGGCAGCTGTGGACTCTGATCACAATCTATCGGTTATGAACTGTAGATTAAAACTGAAGAAACTGCAAAAAGGTGGGAATTTAAGGAGATGGGATCTGGATAAACTGACTAAAACAGAGGATGTACAGAATTTGAGGGGGAGCATAAGGGAACAATTGACAGGAATGGGGGAAAGAAATACAGTAGAAGAAGAATGGGTAGCTCTGAGGGATGAAGTTGTGAAGGCAGCAGAGGATCTAGTAGGTAAAATGACAAGGGCTAGTAGAAATTCTTGGGTAACAGAAGAAATACTGAATTTAATTGATGAAAGGAGAAAATATAAAAATGCAGTAAATGAAGCAGGCAAAAAGGAATACAAACGTCTCAAAAACGAAATCAACAGGAAGTGCAATATGGCTAAGCAGGGATGGCTAGAGGACAAATGTAAGGATGTAGAGGCTTATCTCATGAGGGGTAAGATAGATACTGCCTACAGGAAAATTAAAAAGACCATTGGAGAAAAGAGAACCACTTGTATGAATATCAAGAGCTCAGATAGAAACCCAGTTCTAAGCAGAGAAGGGAAAGCAGAAAGGTGGAGGGAGTATATAGAGGGCCTATATAAGGGCAATGTACTTGAGGACAATATTATAGAAATGGAAGAGGATGTAGATGAAGATGAAATGGGAGATATGATACAGCGTGAAGAGTTTGACAGAGCACTGAAAGACCTGAGTCGAAACAAGGCCCCGGGAGTAGACAACATTCCATTTGAACTACTGATGGCCTTGGGAGAGCCAGTCATTACAAAACTCTACCATCTGGTGAGCAAGATGTATGAGACAGGCGAAATACCCTCAGACTTCAAGAAGAATATAATAATTCTGATCCCAAAGGAAGCAGGTGCTGACAGATTTGAAAATTACCGAACAATCAGTTTAATAAATCACGGATGCGAAATACTAACGCGTATTCTCTACAGACGAATGGAAAAACTGGTAGAGGCTGATCTCGGGGATGATCAGTTTGGATTCTGTTGAAATATTGGAACACTTGAGGCAATACTGACCCTATGACTTATCTTGAGAAAATTCCGATTAGGTATTAAAATCCATGGAGAAGAAACAAAAACGTTGGGGTTCGCCGATGACATTTTAATTCTGTCAGAGACACCAAAGGACTTGGCAGAGCAGTTGAACGGAATGGAGAGTGTCATGAAAGGAGGGTATAAGATGAACATCAACAGAAGCAAAATGAGGATAATGGAATGCAGTCGAATTAAGTCGGGAGATGCTGAGGGAATTAGATTAGGAAATGGGACACTTAAAGTTGTGAAGGAGTTTTGCTATTTGGGGGGCAAAATAACTGATGATGGTCAAAGTAGAGAGGATATCAAATGTAGACTGGCAATGGCAAGTTAACATCGAGTATTGATTTAAGTGTCAGGAAGTCGTTTCTGAAAGTATTTGTATGGGGCATAGCCATGTATGGTAGTCAAACATGGACGATAACTAGTTTAGACAAGAAGAGAACAGAAGCTTTCGAAATGTGGTGGTACAGAAGAATACTGAAGATTAGATGGGTAGATCATATAACTAATGAGGAGGTATTGAATAGGACTGGGGAGAAGAGATGTTTGTAGCACAACTTAACTAGAAGAAGGGATCGGTTGGTAGGACATGTTCTGAGGCATCAAGGGATCACCAATTTAGTATTGGAGGGCAGCATGGAGGGTAAAAAGTGTAGAGGGAGACCAAGAGATGAATGCACTAAACAGATTCAGAAGGATGTAAGTTGTAGTTTGTAATAGGTACTGGGAGATGATGAAGCTTGCACAGAATAGAGTAGCATGGAGGGCTGTATCAACCCAGTCTCAGGACTGAAGACTACAACAACAACAACAACAACAACAACAGCATCAGCTGATGAGTCTCCTGAACATAAAATCAATGATTTAACTTGTGCATTATGAGACAATAAGATTCAGATTCTGATTACAAAGCTGTTTCCACATGTGGCCTATCCTCTGATAGGTTGGAATAATCCTGTGACAAGACTGTGACTGGAAGCACTGTTTTGGTGGATTGGACAGGTTTTGCACATATGTCTCCAATGGAGATAATATGTGGAGAGTTGAGGGATTGGAAGTATCAAAGGGATGAACTAGGATGTTGTGTGGGCATGGAGTAATACTTTGGGAGGGATGGGAAGAACCTCTGTTAAGATGTCCCTTGTTTCAGGACACAATGATATAGTGTCAAAGCCCTATCAAAGGATGCCCTGAAATGAGATATTCTTACTTCCTACCAAATATACTTCCCACCCATCCTAAAATGGTGTTCCATTGCCCACCCTACCTCTGCAATATCTTAGACCATCGCTATGCCTTCCCCCCAATCCAAAATCGTTGCCACAGCGATCATAACCCTGCGGGAGGCCTAGGCGCCGGTGCCAAACCTGCCCTATCCAAGCACCAAGCACTTCTGATTCCAGTCCTGACGGCTTATGATGCCCGCCCGCCCGCCAGCCGCCGCCCCCCCCCCCTCCCCCCTCCCCTGCCCACTCCATTGGAGTGCAGCCCCAAGTGCAAATAGCCATATTACAAACCAGCTCTGATACAATCATTGCTCTGATTTTTATATTGTTAAGATTACCAACTAGCTGTCAACCAAGATGAATGGCCACTGCCAAACTGTGACAGAGAGCTATGTCTACCATCCTGTGGAAAATCATACAGCTGAATGTAACATGCTTGACTATTTGGCTGCTTCACAACCTAGGACACCTGAATGAATACAGCAAGCAGAATTATTTAGAAGGATGTAGGTTGCAGTATTTATTCAGAGATGAAGAGGCTTTCACAGGATACAGTAGCATGGAGAGCTGCATCAAACCAATCTTTGTACTGAAGACCACAACAACAAGATCATCATCATCATCAACAACAAATGGTTCAAATGGCTCTGAGCAATATGGGACTTAACTTCTGAGGTCATCAGTCACACAGAACTTATGTGAAGAGCAACTACTTAAACCTAAATAACCTAAGGCCATCGCACACATCCATGCCCAAGGCCAGATTCAAACCTGCGACCATAGTTGTCACTCGGTTCCAGACTGAAATGCCTAGAACCACTCTGCCACAATGGCCAGCTCATCATCATCATCATCATCATCATCATCATCATCATCATCATCAAGCATTGAGATGCTTTTGTGGTAGAAGAAATTAGTGGTTCACTTGTCACTTAACTGAAAGGAAGCACAGAACTGTGTTAGATAGAATAAATTTCATCATGATAGACTCTTGAGTTGAGTGGGCACAAATTATTATTGGTGTTCAATAGGACTGAACTACAGAACCACTTCTGTTCTTGTTCCACATAACTGATCTTCCACTTTACACTGGTAAAGCAGAGAGAGTACTCTTTTAGTATGGTGCAAGCGACATAATCCAAGCTGCAACAACAGGTGCAATAAATGAAATGTATAAAGCCTCATTAACTGATTCTTGGTATCAGTGTATCACATAACTTATGAAAGGTACAGTTCACTCAATTCTGTACAAGATAAGATACATCATTTCAATAAAGAATACAGCATGTCACGCAAAAGAATCTGCAAAACTGGCTGTTCAAAATTCCTGAGTGCACTTTTAACTTTAACTGGAAATCAAATGTTGTAGAAGTTCTCAAACCCTTGGCTTCAGCAACTTAGCTCTCTGCATCATTGCAGGTTTGGTGATGAAAGCATCATAAAATTAGCTTAATTCACATACTTCTATTAATTGATGATGTATGAAATAATTTTCAGGGGCAGTTCCACACAGTACACATTGTATTCCACAGAAATGTGCAGTAAGAATATTGTCTGGTGTAACTTCCTCTATAGGTGAGATGGCTAATGCACACCTGTAGACTGGAGCTCAACTCTGAGGTATACTTGTTTGAATCCTCAGTGTGGAGAAAATTTTCAATGTTAGTGTCTGGCCAGCAAGGACAGAAGCGCTGGTGGCATGAATGTTATGCACACCCATATTTGTGCTAAATTCCTGCATTAAATTCCAAACACTGCCACCACCAGCACCACCACCATGCAACACAAACATGACACTATACTATACATGCTTTCATTACACTCACCTACATACTATAAATCCAATACTGACACAGATCCCACCTACCAATGAAGATAGATGCCAGTATGATGGAGGAAAAACACCCTTTCATACAGGTAACTGAATCCACTCCATGAGATACCTCAGCCAACAATGCAATATGACATTCTCATTTAAATCTCGTGGCAATCCTTGAATTTTGGGTAGGCATTGTTTAAAAATTCGGTTGACTAACAAAAGCTTCACAACCCATTTATTCTTATGAAGTCTGTTGTGCAGAGTTAGGTACAATTTTTAGAAGAGTACTACTATTCATGAATAGTTTGCTAGTAAGAAGAATGTCCTCCACTAACTACAATTTAACCTTAATCCACCACAGAAAGAAAAAAGTATGCATCCATAAAAGTGTTTTATCATCTCTTTTATGAATTAAAGATACTGGTAAAAAATGAATGTTTTAAAACAAAGTGAAATAATTTCTACTCAAATACTTCTATTCCATAGGTGAAATTCTGAAGTAATAGTATCTGGGGGTGGTCAGTAGGGATACATTTATGACATTTTGTTACTAATTTAAAAAATTCCAGCATGTAGCCACAATTCCAAAACAAAAATGCATCTCATTTCAAATTTACTGACACATACATCATGGCAAGCTCTCACAAAACTGATCCACATACGCAAATATAACCAAACTGAGCTTTGCACAAGTTTCTCCTCACAACACACAGGTCCTCTCAGTCTGATCTGTGTGAGTTGCCCCATTTTTGCAATCTTCCCTAGCCAATCTCTCCTTCCCCAAGGAAGAAGAAACATACAGTTCCAAACCCTATGTTTTTCAAGTATGGTATTATTAGCAGTACTAATACTACAGTATACTGTCAGAAAATCATACAGTGGATAAGCTAACTATATAAATCAAACCCCAATGTGTCATTCACAGTTGATACATCAGTCGAAAAGTTGCTGGGGAGCCATATCTGCAGCCATCTTACACCAGCACAGATGAGACCTGAAATTTTCATCACCACCTTGAAAAAATAAAATTATGTAACAGTTATTTGATTGTTTGTAGGCAAACCTCTGCATTCCTGATAAACAGGAACAGTGTGGCATTTTCTGCACTTAGGGGAGGACGATTACCCTACAATCCAAAATGAAGTGGAAGTGTACCGTAACAATTCATCACTCAATAGTTAAATGCCTCTGACACTTTGCGTCATTAAACAAAAGAATTATCTGGGCAACCACAGCCATGAGAAACCATATTGAGAAATGAAACCATATCAGCTGTAAAATCCTTCTATTCTTTGGAACTACCAATTTTGCAACACTTACAGCTGCATCTTTGAGTGCAAAACTGTATATAAGCAGAAAAAGAATCCTGTAGAAAATAAATAATCCCAAAGCTAAGATCAAACTGTAATGAAGCATATACTGAGGATGGCGTCAATTCACAATTTAAATAATTATTATAGGAAGACGTAGCATTCATTGTCAGTCCCATTAAATAGATTATTCCCAAAAATGCGTATGTCCTAGAAGTAATAAAATATGGTGGAAAACACTTGCATAATAGCAGCGAAGATGATAAAAACATTAAGGAGGAATTTACATAACACCATAGTGGGTAAGGATATTTAAGAGGCACTCACCGATGTTACCACATGAATGTTCACACACTTTAATATGCCACCTAGGTAACAACCTATTGGCTAAAAACTTTGACTGCTATAATATTAGTATGCCAAGGAGTCCCAATAAAACCTAGAATACAACATGATACTATAATAAGCAGGTGTACTCCATCTCCTGAAGGTTGAGCAAGCAACCCAGATGACTTTCACACACCATGAAAATTAGAATGATGGAAAGAGAGAATACTAACTTTTATGCAACAACAACATCAAGTAAACTAAATCATTCCCAGGAACAGAGCTATTTGCTGCAAATGTGAAAGTTAAACTGTACCCAGAAACATGATAATATGCTACATATTTTCCTGTTTTGTGGTATGATTTAGTTTACTTACTTTCATTCCAGCACTACACATTGGAATATTCTCTCTGTCTCCCTCTCTCTCTCTCTCTCTCTCTCTCTCTCTCTCTCTCTCTCACACACACACACACACACACACACACACACACACACACACACTCCACACACACACACACACACACACACACACACACACACACACACACACACACACACACGACTGTCAAATGTTTTAGCCTACAGTCTGCCACCCAGATAACATTCACCTCCACACACTGATATTCAGTGAGTGCCTCTTACATTTCCCCTTGTCCATTATAACATTACATAAATTCATCCTCATTGTTTCTTAATCTTTCTTCATAGGTTTTAGTACTTTTACAGCAGACACACTTTTGTGGGTAATTATTTCATTGGACTAACAATGCAAGCTGAGTCATGACTCTTCCAGTGATTACGTGTTTTGATTCCAGGGACTACATGTTTCATTACAGCTTCATCATAGCTTTCAGAATATTGGTTTTCTACACGATTGATTGTCCGCTTATATACAGATTTGTACCTGAAATGCAGCTGTAAGTGCTCTGAAATTGGTAGTGCCTAATATTTTTACAGCTGAAGCAATTTTGTTTCTCAACTTGCTAAAACATGTTCAAAGATGAAGAATGATGTAGCAACCCATCTGCCTGAAGGACCACAAAATGAGTAACCTGGTGTGCAACAATTGAGGCAATAGTGGAAAAAATGGAAATCACTAAGAGGTCAGTTTCCAAAATGTTGCATGATGTTATGAATACGACAACAACTGACATCAACAGGATGTCACAACTACTCACACCCACTTGAGAAACCCACTGAAACTGAAGCAGCAGTGTATGTATTGATTCTGTGTTTGGCTAACTCAGATGGCTTCTTTAGCCATTTAATCACAGTGAATGAGACAGCACACATTTACATACATCTACTTACACAACACCACTAAAGCAGGCAAAGATCCCAACATCATCAGATAATTTGGTGCTGTGTGTTCTTTGGAACCATCTGTTGTGCCAACAGACTACAATGTTAAGGGGAAAATCTCCACAGCAATGTACTGGAAAAATCTCCAGGTGAGATAATTACAGGAGGCTGTCAATGTGAAGTGTCACAAGAGGCAGTGTGAAGGCATATTTTTGATCCACGACAGTGTCCCAGCTCATTCTGTACAGGACAGACATGCTGCTTCTTTCGCCTATGAATTCTTGCCACACACATTCTCCATCCAGTGATATTTTCCTCTGACAAAGAATCCATTGGGTGGCAGCCATTTTCCAAATGAAATTTAAATTTTTAATGTGGAACACTTTCTGAACAATCAAAAGGCAGGCTTCTACAACCGAGATATCTGTCATCATCTGTAACTGGCATCATCCTATTCTAACCTCTTCATGCGCCATCTAGAGGAATCTTTCCTAAAAACCCAGACTCCTAAAGCCCTCACCTGGTGCAGTTTCATTGATGACATCTTTGCTATCTGGATTGATGGTGAGGACACACTATTCACATTCCTCCAGAACCTCAACCACTTCTCCCCCATTTACTTCACCTGGTCTTGCTCAACACAACAAGCCACCTTCCTAGATGTTGACCTCCACCTCAGAGGTGGCTACATCAGCACCTCCATCCATATCAAACCTACAAACCACCAGAAATACCTGAACTTCGACAGCTGCCACCCATTCCATACCAAGAAGTCCCTTCCATACAGCCTAGCCACCCGTGGTCATTGCATCTGCAGTGACGAGCAGTCCCTCTCTAAATATACCGAGGGTCTCACTGAAGCCGTCACTGGCCATAATTGTCTTCCCAATGTTGTACAAAAACAAATTTCCCGTGTCTTATCTTTCCAGTCTTCCACCATCTCCCGAAGTCCCACAGTCCAGCCACAGAGGAGCATTCTCTTCTTAATGCAGTAAAATCTGGGACTAGAGCAACTGAATTACATTCTTTGCCAGGGTTTTCATTACCTCTTGTCATGCCCTGAAATAAGAAATGTACTGCCCACTATCCTTCCCACCCCTCCTACAGTGTAATTCCACCTTCCACCGAGCCTACACAACATACTCGTCAATCCTTACACAACCCCTGCTCCCAGTCCCTTACCCTCATAGCTCATACCCCTGTAATAGACGTAGATGCAAGACCTGTCCCATATATTCTCCTACCACCACCAATTCCAGTCCTGTAATTAACATCAACTATGCCATCAAAGGCTGAGCTATCTGTGAAACCAGTCATGTGATTTACAAGCTAAGCTGCAACCACTGTGCTGCATTCTATGTAGGCATGACAACCAACAAGCTGTCTGTCCACATGAATGGCCACCAAAAAACTGTGGCCATAAAGTAAGTGGACCACCCTGTTGCTAAACACTGCCAAATATGATATCCCTCATCTCAATGACTGCGTCACAGCCTGTGCCATATGGATCCTTCCCACCAACGCCAGCTTTTCTCAATTGCACAGGTGGGAACTTTCCCTGCAATATATCCTATGTGCCCATGACCCTCCTGGCCTCAACCTTCATTAGTCACTGTCCTCATCCATCCAACCCCCTCCCTGTTCCCCATTCCAGCACTATACAGCCATCATTTCACTGCCACACGCAGTATTTTAATTTATTTTTATTTCTTTCCTTTCCACTACTTACCCCCCTCCCACCTTCTCTCTTGCTCTCCACCCAAACTGCAACACTTCACTGTCCATCACCCCCACCATACTATCCCCACCCCAGCCTCTTTCTTACCTACACACCCAGTTGTCACTCCCATCAAGTACTGGTGATGCTGCTCGCAGTGTGGTTTCAGTTCTCTGAGACTGCAGATGTGTGTGCAAGTTGCATTTGCACGTGTGTGTGTGTGTGTGTGTGTGTGTGTGTGTGTGTGTACTGCTGACAAAGGCTTAAATGGCTGAAAGCTTTAATTGTGCGACTCTTTTTGTTGTGCCTATCACGAGTTATCATCTCTGCTATATGGTGAGACACATACATCAGGAATGTTTGTTTTTTTTTGTGGTTTTAGGGCGCACAACTTCAATGGTCATTAGCGCCCTGACAACGTTAAGAATGCACCGTGAGGCACAAGTTTAAAACAACAACTAAAAGGGAAAACACGATAAAAGACAGACTGACAGGCATAGGATTAAAAAACAGCATCATCAAATGTCCTTAGAGAGGTTGGTCAAATTGATAAAACGAAGAACACGAGCAACTGCTCGTGGGTCATCCGCTAAAATGGCATCGAAAGTACTTGGCAGGTTAAGATCTAGACGCAGTGTGTTAAAATCTGGACAGGACATTAAAATGTGTCGAACCATCAGCAAGTGCCCACATGGGCAGAACGGCGCCGGCGCAGCCGTCAGCAGATGGCGATGGCTGAACCGGCAGTGTCCAATTCTTATCCGCGCCAAAACTACCTCCTCCCGCCGAGAAGGGCGTGAGGAGGACGTCCAAGCCACGGGAAGAGGTTTTATGGCCCGAAGCTTGTTGTCTGTTAGTGCAGCCCAATCGGCATGCCACAGCGATAAAATGCGCTGACAAATGACCCTGCAAAATCGGACGAAGGGACACAACAAGAAGCTTTCCGAGGCTGGAGGACCGCAGCCTTGGCCGCGGCATCTGCAGCTTCGTTCCCAGGGATACAGACATGGCCAGGAACCCACATAAAGCTAACCGGAGAACCGACGTCCACCAGCTGCTGAAGAGAGCGTTGGATCCGGTGTACAAAAGGGTGAACCGGGTACGGATCACTGAGGCTCTGGATGGCGCTCAGGGAGTCTGAGCAGATGACATAAGCAGAATGTCAGTGGCGGCAGATGTAAAGAACAGCCTGGTAGAGGGCAAAGAGCTCAGCTGTGAAGACCGAACAATGTCCATGGAGCCGGTATTTGAAACTTTGTGCCCCGACAATAAAGGAACACCCGACCCCGTCATTGGTCTTAGAGCCATCTGTATAAATGAAAGTCATGTTGATGAACTTCGAACGAAGTTCCAAAAAACGGGAGTGGTAGACCGAACCGGGAGCTCCTTTGGGAGCGAGCTGAGGTCAAGGTGAACGCGGACCTGAGCCTGGAGCCAAGGTTGCAGGGAGTGAAAAATTAAGGTGTTGAAGGAGGCGACGAAAGTGAACTGCAGGTGGTAGCAGGGCAGAGACATACAACCCGTATTGACGGTCGAGAGAGTCGTCAAAAAAGGAACGATAAGACGGATGGTCGGGCATTGACAGTAGCCGACAGGCATACCGACAAAGCAGTATATCGCGCCGGTAGGTGAGTGGCAATTCGCCAGCGTCAGCATGAAGACTCTCTACGGGACTAGTATAAAATGCTCCGATCACAAGTCGTAAACCCCGATGTTGTATGGAGTTGAGGCGGCGTAAGATGGATGGCCGTGCAGAGGAGTATACGAAGCTCCCATAATCCAGCTTGGAGCGGACGATTGACCGATATAGACGAAGTAGGACGGTTCGATCCGCTCCCCACGATATACCACTGAGAACACGGAGGACATTTAAAGAACGGGTACAACGGGCGGCCAAATGTGACACATGTGGAGACCAGCTAAGTTTCCTGTCAAATGTAAGGCCTAAAAATTTGGTTGTCTCCACGATTGGGAGAGCAACGGGACCGAGTCGTAAGGAAGGTGGGAGAAACTCTTTGTAGTGCCAGAAGTTAATACAGACCGTCTTCTCGGCAGAAAAACGGAAGCCATTGGCGACACTCCAGGAGTAAAGACGGTCAAGAGAACGCTGAAGACAGCGCTCCAGGACACGTGTACACTGCACGCTGCAATAGATGGTAAAATCTTCCACGAAAAGGGACCCTGACACATCAGCTGGGAGGCAATCCATTATTGGATTGATCGCGATGGCGAAGAGAGCGACGCTCAAAACTGAGCCCTGTGGCACCCCATTCTCCTGGCGAAAGGTGTCTGACAGGACATAACCCACACGTACCCTGAACTGTCGATCCATTAAAAAGGAACGAATAAAAAGAGGGAGGCGACCGCGAAGGCCCCATGTATGCATGGTGCGGAGAATGCCCGCCCTCCAACAGGTGTCGTAAGCCTTCTCCAAATCAAAGAACATAGCCGCGGTCGGGCGCTTCCGCAAGAAGTTATTCATAATGAAGGTCGACAAGGTAACCAGATGGTCAACAGCAGAGCGGCGCCTACGAAATCCACATTGTACATTGGTAAGTAGGCGTCGAGACTCGAGCAGCCAACCAATCGAGAGTTAACCATTCGCTCCATAACTTTACAGACACAGCTGGTAAGCGAGATGGGTCGATAACTGGAAGGCAAGTGCTTGTCCTTCCCCGGCTTAGGAATCGGGACAACAATAGACTCGCGCCAGCATGCGGGAACATGTCCCTCAATCCAGATGCGATTGTATGTACGAAGAAGAAAACCTTTACCCGCAGGAGAAAGGTTCTTCAGCATCTGAATATGAATAGAATCAGGCCCTGGAGCGGAGGACCGTGATCGGCCAAGTGCGTTTTAGAGTTCCCACATGGTGAATGGGGCATTATAACTTTCACAATTCGAGGAGCGGAAGTTAGGTGGCCTAGCCTCCTCTGCCTGTTTGCGGGGGAGGAAGGCAGGGTGGTAATGAGCGGAGCTCGAAACCTCTGCGAAAAAGCGGCCGAAGGCATTGGAGACAGCCTCAGGGGCCACAAGGACGTCATTCGCGACCTTCAAGCCAGAAACTGGGGAGTGGGCCTTAGTGCCAGATAGCTGGCGCAGGCTACCCCAGACAACAGAAGAAGGAGTAAAACTGTTGAAGGTGCTTGTGAAAGCAGCCCAGCTGGCTTTCTTGCTTTCTGTAATAATACGACGACACTGAGAGCGTAATCATTTATAATTGATACAATTCGCCACTGTAGGGTGGCGTTTAAAAGGTGCGTAAAGCACGTCGACGAGCACGTAAAGCGTCTCTACATGCTGCGGACCACCAGGGGACCGGTACGCGACGTGGAGAAGAAGTAGGGTGAGGGATGGAATATTCAGCAGCAGCGAGAATGACTTCCGTGAGGTGGGCGACCTGACGACCGCAGCTTGGGAAGGTTTGATCCTGAAAGGTCGCCCTGGAAGAGAAGAGCCCCCAGTCTGCCTTGGAGATGGTCCAGCTAGAGGAGCACGGAGAGGGGGTATGCTGCAGGAGATGGATAACACACGGGAAGTGGTCGCTCGAATATGTATCAGAAAGTGCATACCACTCAAACCGGCGTGCAAGTTGGGGAGTACATATAGAGAGGTCTAAATGGGAATAGGTGTGAGATGTGTCCGAAAGAAAAGTAGGGGCGCCAGTATTGAGGCAGACAAGATTGAGCTGGTTGAAAAGGTCTGCTAACAAGGAGCCCCTCAGGCAGGATGCTGGGGAGCCCCAAAGGGGATGGTGGGCATTGAAGTCTCCAGTTAACAAAAATGGTGCAGGTAGCTGAGAAATAAGTTGCATCATGTCTGCCCTGGTAACGGCAGATGACGATGGAGTGTAAACGGTACAAAAGGAAAATGTAAAAGTGGGGAGAGTAATGCGGATGGCAACTGCCTGCAGGCCGGTGTGCAACGTGATGGGATCGTAGTAAATATCATCCCGGACCAGCAACATAACCCCTCCATGAGCCGGGATACCAACCACAGGGGGTAGGTCAAAACGCACAGAGGTGTAGTGTGCCAAGGCAATTTGATCGCATGCGCGTAGCTTCGTTTCCTGGAGGGCTACGACGAGCGGACGGTGCAAGCGGAGCAGCAACTTCAAGTCCTCTCGGTTGGAGCGAATGCTGCGAATATTCCAGTGAATAAGTGCCATCGTAAGAAAAGGAAGATGAAAGAAGGGGTCACCTCGAAGGCCGCTGAGGGCCTGGCTTCGAGCGAGCACTGCCGCCGCTATCAGTAGGCGGACAGTCATCGTCCATTGGGTCTATAGGTTAATCGGCCATCTTGGGAGGATGGCCGGGAGGGGGAGCTTCCTCCGCCGGTGAACGGCCAGATGTTCGGCTACCAGCGGTGCGGCCAGGCGAAACGGATGACGGCCTGGGGCGGCAACCACTGGGTGGCGCAGGAGAAGAAATGCACCGTGGCGGAGAAGGAGAACTGTGCTTCCTATGAGCTTTTTTGGAAGGACGTTTGGTGGAAGTACCGGTCGAAGGCTGGGAGGTCGAGGTACGTAGGAAGTCTGCACGGGAGGGTTCCTTCTTGAAGCCCCGTGCATCTGACTTCGGGGTCTTCGTCTTAGCAGAAGCTGATGAAGGGGCTGGTGTCTGTGGGGTGATGGGAGGAAGAGGAGACGTCGACCGCGCAGTCTTAGCACTGGCCGAACGGACGACCGTGGTGCTGAAGGTCAGATCGCATGTCTGGGTTGCTACCTCCCTGGTAGTCCGAGGAGAGGCGAGGACAGTACTGTATTTCCCTGCTGGGAGCAGCGCGGGCTTCCTACTAGCCAATAGCTTGCGAGCAGCCGAGGTGGACACTTTCTCTTTGACCCGAATTTCTTGGATACAGCGTTCTTCCTTATAGACAGGACAGTCGCGGGAGGATGCGGCATGGTCACCCTGACAGTTCACACAATGAGGAGACTGAGGTGGACAGGCACCCTCATGGGCATCCCTGCCACAAGTGACACATTTAGCCGCATTGGAACAAGACTGTCGAGTGTGATTGAAACGCTGACACTGGTAGCAGCGCGTAGGTGTCGGGACATAGGGGCAAACAGAAATAACCTCGTAGCCCGCCTTGATGCGCGATGGCAGCTTAACACTATCGAAGGTCAAGAAAAGTGTCCAGGTCGGTGCAAGGTCATTGTTGACCTTTTCCATGACCATATGGACAGCCATCACGCCCTGCTCAGCGAGGAAAGATTGAATCTCCTCGTCAGTCAATCCGTCGAGGGAGCTAGTATAGACTACACCACGAGACGAATTCGAAGTTCGGTAGGCCTCCACCCGGACAGGGAACGTGTACAGGAGTGTGGCCCGAAGCAGTTTTTGTGCCTGAAAGGCACTCTCAGTTTCCAGTAATAAGGTACAGTTACGCAACCTGGTACAAGATTTGACAGATCCGGCTATGGCATCTACGCCCTTCTGGATAATGAAAGGGTTGACATAGGAAAAATCCTTTCCGTCCTCAGATCGAGAAACGACGAGGAACTGTGGGGCAGGCGGTAGTACTTTTGTCACTGGTGGCTGGTCACGTTTCCGTTTTTGGGCAGAAGTCGAGAGAGATGGAGTAGAATCAATTGCGGAGGAATCCCCCACGATTGCCATCGTCTCCGATGGCGCGCTCCTTCCTTGTGGGGACCCTCTCAGAGGGCACTCCCGCCTTAGGTGAATGTTTACACCTCAGGTCACACCTCCCGAGAAACAGACGGAGGGACCAATCGGCATGGTCAGAAGGTATCAGCTCAGGCAATCTCCCCTCCCCGGGCCTGGCCTTTACCAGGGGGTACGTACGTGCCTTACATGTCTACCCAGGGCGGGGACTTACGCGTTGCCCCGTCACCGGCTACGCGTGCGAACGCGTGGGTCGGCCTTCAGGCACGCACAGGGGGGAAGGAAGAAGAGGAAAAAGAAGAGAGAGAGGGAGAAAGAGGACAGACTGTCTCAAACGCCGAGGCGGAGACCAGAGAAGGCAAGGAGAAGGAGGCAAGGAGAAGGAGGCAAGGAGAAGAAGGCAAGGAGAAGGAGGCAAGGAGAAGGAGGCAAGGAGAAGGAGGCAAGGAGAAGGAGGCAAGGAGAAGGAGGCAAGGAGAAGGAGGCAAGGAGAAGGAGGCAAGGAGAAGGAGGCAAGGAGAAGGAGGCAAGGAGAAGGAGGCAAGGAGAAGGAGGCAAGGAGAAGGAGGCAAGGAGAAGGAGGCAAGGAGAAGGAGGCAAGGAGAAGGAGGCAAGGAGAAGGAGGCAATGAGAAGGAGGCAATGAGAAGGAGGCAATGAGAAGGAGGCAATGAGAAGGAGGCAATGAGAAGGAGGCAATGAGAAGGAGGCAATGAGAAGGAGGCAATGAGAAGGAGGCAATGAGAAGGAGGCAATGAGAAGGAGGCAATGAGAAGAAGGCAAGGAGAAGAAGGCAATGAGAAGAAGGCAAGGAGAAGAAGGCAATGAGAAGAAGGCAAGGAGAAGAAGGCAAGGAGAAGAAGGCAAGGAGAAGAAGGCAAGGAGAAGAAGGCAAGGAGAAGAAGGCAAGGAGAAGAAGGCAAGGAGAAGAAGGCAAGGAGAAGTCAAGGGAAAGAGTAAGGAAGACAGTGAGGTGGAGAAGAGCAAAGAAAGGAACCAACAAAAGGAAGGAAGAAACGAGAAGTGAAAAACCAAAAAGACCACAATTATAGGTCGTGGAACCGTCCGTCTCCAGACGCAGGCGCTAACTACCCCCGTGAGGGGGATGGACTCCTTTTAGTCGCCTCTTACGACAGGCAGGAATACCTTGGGCCTATTCTAATCCCCGGACCCGCAGGGGGGACATCAGGAATGTGTACATAAAATGTAAAAATTCGATAATCCAATATATAATTGCTGTGAAACTAAAAAAATTCCAATCACTATTTCATCATCTCTTGTACAGTCAGTACGCTGCTGCCTCATGGGATTAATCCCAATTTCTTATTTTAAAAGACAGCTACATGGTGATATAATTAACCTTTTAAATACTTACGATTATTATCATCACGCAAACAGCCGAGCAGATGGCAAGTGTTGCCATCGGTGAGCCTGACGTGACTGCCGCTCTGGCCCTGGCCGACTCTAGCCTTCACTGCTGCTGTTGTGTATCTCGTTATGGTGCCTTGGAAATACCTAATGAACACAAAAAATTAATTAGATCTGTAAATTACTTTACATTAAACTGCATGCAACAAAAGAAAATAATTTAAGAAAATTTCACTAAAATTTAATAGTTACAAAACTTGGTTTGATGACTGCAGCAGTTTCAAATCTCCTGCTTTAGGGTACACAAACAGTAGAAAAAGTTACCTCTGACCTATTGGTCAAGAAGGACCCCAAGGCACAGACAATGTTCCCTTCTGAATGGAGGAGGTCATACTCTCAAATGGTACACCTTCAGATATGGATTCATTATCAAACTTTTATCTGCGAAGTCCCCTCCTCAACTCTTAGGAGCCCATTATAGGAATTTTAGAACACCTCTGCATAATGTGTGGTTAATGTTATAAATGTAAACAAGCCAACAGTAAAATATCAGTACAACTTTGTTTTGGATTTCCAGATCTTGCATTTTCCCAGCATTTACATTATTTTCCATCGGTACCATCATAAACCCTATTCTATCCCTTTCATTAAAATTTTTGCACTTTTCAACCACTACCACAACCTTGAACATCAATTTTCAAACTGATTTACATGGTAACAAAATTGTGTTATTGCTCTATCTCACATTGTAGGGTAATCCATAGCAAAACTATACAATTTATTTCAGAATCTAAGTCACTTCGGGGTTATTTTGCATTTTTAGAGCTGATTTCAAAATGGTTTCACAATGTTTGATCACCTGACTGTTGGAGAGACTGTAATACCTCAAGTGTAGTTTACCTAGTAACTAATATTGTAATCTGGTCAGGTTTTCACACCAGTGACTGATTTTAGAATCATAAAAATGAATCTACAGCAGAATTTTCCATAAGCTGCTTCAGGCACTTTTCATTGGTTTGCGCTTTTGAAAAATGGGTGCAGCCTGTGTGAATATTATGAGTTCCACATATTTACATGATGTATAATACTTCATAGATGTTTGGAAGAAAGTATTCATTCTGCAGTTACAGAGAGTTACTGCAAGTAAAATTATTAAATTTTTAAAATACATTACATAACATGGGACCTATCTGTTCACACATCACCAGTCGTGCAGTATCTTTTACCTTAAAACAGGAGGTGGTCTTTTACTATGGTGAAATTTGCAGACAAACAGAGTTTACTTGATGTCTGAATAATTATCTCTGTCTTGAAAATGGAAATTTGTGTTAGCTGCCAATAGCTTCTATTTCAAAATATTTTTAACTTTTAACCGACTTTTGACAGTACTATTCCCTAAAATGATATCACTTACACATTGTTTGTGTGTAGTAGATTAATAATGTAATATAGGCTATTAAATACAGTATTGAGAAGATTTTCCCTATGACAACACTTTTAAATTTTAATAGGATATTTGTTCCTAAGTACATTACCACATGACACATTGGGACAGTTTTTCAAATTTGGGGCAATCTTACTTCTCTGGAGTAATTTTTGTAATTTTAGAATAAGATTGCAATACACAAAGTGAATGCAATAATCCTAAAGTGTACTGCTCTACTCGAAACTGAAAAATAAATAAATAAATAAAACATCAAAAACAGTATTGAAATTAGTTTTTCCTCTTAAAGGCAAGTCCTGTGACATTGAAAAATGATACACCAGAAGCATGTGATTAGTTTCTAATAATTACACAATATTATGATTTATGAGTTATTCTACAGTGTTTGTGTGGTTTTTCATAACATTAATGAAATTATTTGTCTTTTTGACTGCATCTTAATGCCATTTGGAACTCCCATGCAATTTTGCAGAATTGTGAAACTTTTTGAAACTTGTGAATGGATGGCTTATCATCGTGCTATGATAACTGTCATTCATAATATATGGATGAAAAAGCATGCACAACTCAGACAGCACAAATTTATGTACTTCACAATAAACAACCTATTCATATCATGACAGCCACACCAGTCCGAATGTGCAGGGCTTGGATGTGAATGCATGTGCAAGAAATCAGATGCAGGTATCACTAGTGGAGTGTGGAGTGTGACTGGGCATTTTGGCCTGATCTGCTTTCACATCTGGCCAATTGGCCTCCACTTCTGGCCTTATCTACTTTCATGTCCTGGAAATTCACCTCCACTGTCGTAAGTAGTACTTTGCAATCTAACGGCATAAGTGCCCAAAGTGTCACAAGCTATTTCTAAACTCTGGCACCTAAGGTTTCCGGGTAGGAGCTCTGGCATGGAATTGGAATATAAATAGTCCTTTTCTACCTAATAATATATGGTCAGTCATATTATGGCCATCTGACTGTACAAAAATGAATCCCTTAATGACGTCATCAACTCAACCAGGTGGACTGTGTTGAAAACAAATATATATTCTCCGCATACTTTTCAAACTAGATGTATCAGCTACTAAAAGAAATAGCAACAGGAACTGAAGGATATAGTGATGACACAGCATTACCACTAACTGATGAGCTTTTTGTTTTGTGGTACAAAAACAACTAGGGTCATATGTGCCCATGTCAAAACACTAGGACATGAAGACAAAGAGAGGAGTTAAAAATGACTGCACGTTAGTCCCAGTCAATACAAGAGAAGACAGCTAAAAAACAGGGATGTGGAGAAAGGTCTATAAAATACACCACAGACAGAGAACTGGAGGTCCAGAACCAAAAATTAAATCGCCTTTGCCATATTGCTACAGCGGATAGAAAGTGCAACATGGTCAATGGCTGTTAACTCTAACAGCAAACACCAATAAGGGAGGGGAGGGGGCGGCGGGGGGGGGGGGGGGGGGGAGGGGGGGGGGCCGGTGGGGGGGGGGGGAGGGGGGAGGGGACGGGGCGGCAGGGGGTAGGGGGGAGGGGAGGGGGCGCGGGGGTATGTGGGAGGGGGGGGGCGGGGGTAGGGGGGAGGGGGGGGGGGGTAGGGGGGAAGGGGGGCGGGGGTAGGGGGGAAGGGGGGCGGGGTAGGGGGGAGAGGGGTGGGGGTAGGGGGGAGGGGGCGCGGCGTAGGTGGGAGGGGGGCCGGGGGGAGGGGGGCGGGGGTAGGGGGGAGGCGGGAGGGGGCGGGGGTAGGGTAGGGCCATGGGTAGGGGGGAGGGCCGGGGGTAGGGTAGGGCCGGGGGTAGGGTAGGGCCGGGGGTAGGGTAGGGCCGGGGGTAGGGTAGGGCCGGGGGTAGGGTAGGGCCGGGGGTAGGGTAGGGGCGGGGGTAGGGTAGGGGCGGGGGTAGGGTAGGGGCGGGGGTAGGGTAGGGGAGGGGCGGGGGTAGGGTAGGGGAGGGGGGGTAGGGTAGGGGGTAGGGGAGGGGAGGGGAGGGGGTAGGGTAGGGTAGGGTAGGGGAGGGGCGGGGGTAGGGGAGGGGAGGGGCGGGGGTAGGGGAGGGGAGGGGCGGGGGTAGGGGAGGGGAGGGGCGGGGGTAAGGGAGGGGAGGGGCGGGGGAAGTGGTGGGGAGGGCGGGGGAAGCGGTGGGGAGGGGTGGGGGAAGGGGAGGAGAGGGGCGGGGGAAGGGGTGGGGAGGGGCGGGGGAAGGGTGGGGCGGGGTAAGGGGAGGGGAGGGGCGGGGTAAGGGGAGGGGAGGGGCGGGGTAAGGGGAGGGGAGGGGCGGGGTAGGGGGAGGGGAGGGGCGTGGGAAGGGGAGGGGAGGGGCGTGGGAAGGGGAGGGGTGGGGCCGGGGAAGGGGAGGGGTGGGGCCGGGGAAGGGGAGGGGTGGGGCCGGGGAAGGGGAGGGGTGGGGCCGGGGAAGGGGAGGGGTGGGGCCGGGGAAGGGGAGGGGTGGGGCGGTGGAAGGGGAGGGGAGGGGCGGGGGAAGGGGAGGGGAGGGGCGGGGGAAGGGGAGGGGAGGGGCGGGGGAAGGGGAGGGGAGGGGGCATTAAAACAAACAGGGAATAAACATGAGAGCTCAAACCAATCAATCATGAAGATGCAATTTTGTTTCCTGAAGGCAGATAAGTGGGTGCTAGCTGTAAATTCTGTTGGATTGAAAACCACAACATTCTATTGGCGGAGATTCATGACAAGGAAAAAAATGAACAGGATGCCACATCAGTGGCTGCTGAGCCCTATCCTTTGAAGACTACAGGGCACAGACGCAGGATCATCCTGCTCCTTGACATCTACAGAAGCATCAGCATTTTTCTACTGTCTGCCTGTGGACTCCAGGGCAGAATAATGCTTGGTGTTGTGCACTGGCAACACAGAGGTTGGCTGTGGGAGGATATCACATGGTGACAACTTAAGGAGAAAACTCATTTGCCTTTGTTTGACTTCTTCTAACCTTTTCAGTTAGGAGATGAAGGTTCGAGCTGGTTGGCTGGGGAGTTGTAGGAAGTCTTTGCAGCAGTATTCCTTCTGTCCTTTCTGGCCTGCTGGTTGTGTAGCTGGTAACTATGCCCAATGAGGTGATTGTCTGGTGGTGTTTTGCACAGCCAGAGAGGGAGAACTACCATGATGCTGGGTGCTTTTACAGTAGTGATGATAAATTTTGAGGTTGCATGTCTGCTTGGTCATGTCCTTCACAGAGGGAAATGTCGCAACAACAGTACTGTAGATACCAGGAAGTAGAACACGGGGTTTCCGACTAGTCAACAACTTACAAGTGACCGGGTAAGGCCCTTTCTCCTTCATCTGGATCTCCTGGACAGCCTACTCATTGAGATACATGGTACAAATGCAGGAGACAGCAGCAGGGTCAACATTGCAGCTGATGCAGCAGGGAGGAGGCTATCAATCATCCTCATGAGCATCCCTACCACAGGTTGCACATTTGGCTGGGACACTGGTAGCATCACATCGGGTTTGGAATTTATGTTCTGACTGTGATAACTTCATAACCTGTTTTGATCTTTGATGGGAGAACCACTATGAAAAGTGTGAAACAGGGTGGGCGTGGGGATGGGATCTCTCCCACCAACACCAGCTTTTCTGTACCGCAATACCTCCTATGTTCCCACAACACTACTTGCGCCAAACTTCATTAGTCACAGTCCTTATCCATCTATCCCTTCCGTATTCCCATTCCAGAACTACACCCACCACCCACCACCCACGACACCCAGTCGTTTCATTTCTCTCCTGTTTCGCTACACGTGTGTGTGTCTAGTGTTGACAAAGACCTTAATGGCCGAAAACTTTAATTGTGATAGTCTTTTTGTTGTGCCTATCTGTGTGTCTGCATGTCTGCCATATGGTGAGAGGCAACTTTCCTTCTCATAATAAGCTCAAACATTTGACTTCCTTATCTCAATCCTCACATGTTTCTTTCATTTCATGTTGCTTTCCAACATTATGCTCAGATATTTAAATGATATGACTGTGTCAAACAGGACACTACTAATGCTGTATCCAAACATTACAGGTTTGTTTTTCCTAGTCATCTGCAGTGACTCACATTTTTAAAATCAACTGCCATTCATCACAACAACTAGAAATTACGTCCAAGTCATCTTGCATCATCCTGTCCATCCTTGATGACTTGCAGCCTATGCACAATGAGCCTTTATGTTGACCAAGCAGTTAAGGAAACCCCACAGATATTTGCAGTAGGAATTCAATTTCAGGATTAGAAATAATGGTGATATAATACTGTCAGAGACAGTGAGGGACTGAAAGTGAAGTTGAATGGGATGGACAATCTTGAAAGGAGGGTAAAAGATGAAAGTCAACAAACGTGAAACAAGGTTAATAGAAAGTACTCTAATTTTATCATGTGATGCTGAGGATAAGGGCACTCTCAAGATTTACCAGTATCTCCAACACTGGAATACTAACTTTGTCAGGCTAAGAATCCTCTAATACGGAACATAAATTCTGTGCACACAAATGCTAAGAGTGTACTCAAAGTACGCACAACATGCAGTTCAACAGAGGACTAAGACTGCCCCACATTAGGAAAACAGACATGTCCACATGCAAGCCAAACACAAATGTCTCGGAGAAAAGAAGTCCAAATCAGTGTTCATGAATAGCTATATGTTTTTCTAAGGTCACCATAAATATGTCCTCCAGAGACTACATAACTCAACTCAGCAAATTCATATGAGTCCGGGTGAGATGGTCCTTTGCAGCACTTTCATCTGCTGTTGCATTTAGGCCACTTGAAATCATGTTGACATACGTATTTATCAATCCATGCCATCCTCAGCTGTGCCTAGCAACCTCACTGGATGTATTTATGATTACACTGATTGATCCATCTTACATCCAGCAGAATTATAAGGAACTTTATTTAATAATTGGAGAAAGAAATTCATCATAGATATTGGTCTAACCCACAGTCAAAGGCAACAAACCTGGTTGTGTGTGACTTTGTTTCATGATGATTACAAACATGGGACTCTACACCTAACTTTTTTCTCTACTGTATATCTATCATGTCTTCCATGGCTTTTATCAAGCAGTAAGAATCTTTCCTTTCTATTTGTTAATGTTTATGACTAACACTAATGATATTCCAATGAGTCTGCTGCATCTCATTTTAACAAAGTTCATTGTGGCACATACCCACTTATTTCAGGCAACAAGCCAAACTGTTTGTTAACCTGAACTACCATTTTGTGATTTCTGTATTTATTTCCTTTTACTTGTTACTTCTTACCCATTCCCAGTTTTCATCATGTTTTCCTTCATCAACCTATCCAATTCATTTTTTTTCCTTTGGTTGGGTTTAAGGGCGCTCAACTGCTGAGGTCATTAGCGCCCAGTCACTGTTGTTAGAGTACATGGAATCTGTTACAACTCAAGGGGATGGGGGACACCAGAAGGACCTGAGAAAGATGCAGATAAAATAAGTAAAAAGGTTAAATGTCTTTGGACAAGCCAGTCAAAGTTATAAAACGCAGAATACGAGCAGCTGCTCAAGCGTCATCAGCTAAAACATCCGGTAAAGTAGATGACAGGGACAGGACAACACGAAATTGACTAAAACGGGGACACGACAATAAAACATGGCGCACTGTTAATGCCTGACCACAAGGGCACTGCGGGGCTGGGTCACCGGAGAGCAGGTAGCGGTGGCTAAACCGGCAATGCCCAATCCGCAACCTGGTCAGAAGGACCTCCTCGCGCCGAGATGGTCGGGAGGATGTTGTCCATACAGTTGGAAGCGGTTTTACTGCCTGGAGCTTGTTTCCTTGGAGGGATGACCAAGCATCCCACCACAACGACACAAGCCTCTTACATACATCCCCACGAACGTCAGATGATGGGACACAATGGGAGGCTGGCCGAGGCAGGAGGACTGCAGCCTTGGCTGCAGCATCCGCAGCCTCATTCCCAGGCACTCCTACATGTCCGGGAACCCACAGAAAGCTGACAGAACCACCATTATCAGCGAAAGAATGGGGGGACTGCTGTATCCGTTGAATCAAGGGATGGACTGGATAGGGAGCTCCAAGGCTCTGAAGAGCACTGAGTGAGTCAGAGCAGAGTACGTACGATGAATGGCGGTGGCAGCGGGCATACTGAACAGCCTGATGGAGAGCAAAAAGCTCGGCCGTAAAGCTGGAACATTGGTCGAGGAGCCGGTATTTAAAGGTGGCGGCCCCGACGACAAAGGCACAGCCGACACCATCGTCAGTTTTGGAGCCATCGGTGTAAATAAAGGTGTGACCGGCAAGGTGAGCACGAAGTTCGACAAACCGTGAGCAATACACTGCAGCCGGAGTACCCTCCTTAGGGAGTGAGCTGAGGTCGAGATAAATATGAACCGGAGCCTGGAGCCATGGTGGTGTCGGGCTCTCACCCTCTCTGAAGGTGGTAGGGAGGGCAAAATCCAATTGTCGAAGCAGGCGACGGAAGCGGACTCCGGGGGGCAGCAGGGCAGACACATACAACCCGTACTGACGGTCGAGAGAATCGGCGAAGAAGGACTGGTAAGAGGGGTGGTCGGGCATAGACAACAGCCGGCAGGCATACCGACACAGCAGTACATCGCGCCGGTAGGTCAATGGTAACTCTGCAGCTTCAGCATAAAGACTCTCGACAGGACTAGTGTAGAAGGCTCCGGTCGCAAGATGTATCCCCCGATGGTGGATGGAGTTGAGCCGGCGTAAGAGGGATGGCCGAGCGGACGAGTAGACGAGGCTCCCATAATCCAGCTTCGATTGGACTATGGACCGATACAAGCGAAGCAGGACAGTGCGATCCGCTCCCCAAGATGAACCGCTAAGAACTCTGAGGACATTAAGGGAACGTGTACAACGGGCCGCCAAATAAGAGACATGTGGAGACCAACACAGTTTCCTGTCCAACGTGAGCCCTAGAAACTTAGTTGTTTCCACGAATGGGAGAACAACGGGACCGAGATGTAAGGATGGCGGAAGGAACGCTTTATATCGCCAAAAGTTGATACAAACCGTCTTCTCTTCAGAGAACCGGAAGCCATTTGCCACGCTCCATGAGTAGAGGCTGTCTAGACAACGCTGAAGGCAGCGCTCCAGGAGGCATGTTCGCTGGGCACTGCAGTAGATCGCGAAGTCATCGACAAAGAGAGAGCCTGAGACATTAGGTGGAATGCAATCCATAATTGGATTGATCGCGATGGCAAAAAGGGCTACCCTCAAGACGGAGCCCTGAGGCACTCCGTTCTCCTGGAGGAAGACCTCGGACAATACGGAACCCACACGTACCCTAAACTTTCGATCCGTTAGAAAGGAATCAATAAAAAGGGGCAGGCGACCGCGTAGGCCCCACCTGTGCATAGTGCGGAGGATACCTCCTCTCCAACAGGTATCATAAGCCTTCTCCAAGTCGAAGAACACGGCCACTGTTTGGCGCCTTCGCAAAAAGTTGTTCATGATGAATGTCGACAAAGTCACAAGGTGGTCAACAGCGGAGCGGCGACGACGAAAGCCGCATTGGACATTAGTAAGTAGTCGTCGAGATTCAAGAATCCAGACTAACCGAGTATTAACCATGCGCTCCATCACCTTACAGACACAGCTTGAAAGAGAAATGGGGCGGTAACTAGAAGGAAGGTGTCTATCCTTCCCGGGTTTGGGTATAGGAACAACAACGGCGTCACGCCAACGCCTGGGGACTTGACCTTCGGTCCAGACGCGATTGTAGGTACGAAGAAGGAAGCTTTTGCCCGCCGGAGAAAGGTGTGCCAGAATCTGAACGTGAATGGCATCTGGCCCCGGAGCAGAGGATCGGGACAGTGCAAGCGCGCGTTCGAGTTCCCACATAGTAAAGGGGGCATTATAAGTTTCCAGATTCAGAGAGTGGAAGGAAGGTCGCCGAGCCTCTTCTGCCTGTTTCCTGGGAAGGAAGGCAGGGTGGTAATGGGCGGAGCTTGAAACCTCCGCGAAAAAGCGGCCAAAGGCGTTGGAGACAGCCACAGGATCAACGAGGACCTCATTGCCTGAGGTCAGGCCAGGTACCGAGGAGTGGGCCTTAATGCCCGACAGCCGGCGCAGGCTACCCCAAACGACGGAAGAGGGAGTAAAACTGTTGAAGGAGCTGGTGAAAGAGGCCCAACAAGCTTTTTTGCTGTCTTTGATGATTCTACGGCATTGCGCTCGGAGTCGTTTGTATTCAATACAATTCGCCAATGTAGGATGGCGGCGAAAGGTGCGTAAAGCACGTCGTCGAGCACGGATATCGTCCCTACAAGTCTCGTTCCACCAGGGGACGGAAACACGACGTGAAGAAGAAGTAGTACGAGGAATGGAACGTTCGGCAGCATTGATGATAACAGCCGTGAGGTATTCGACCTGACTGTCACAACTGGGAAAATCGTGGTCCGGAAAGGTCGCCAGGGAGGAGTAAAGTCCCCAGTCAGCTTTCAGTATGTTCCAGCTCGAAGGACGTGGGGATGGGGTGTGGTGCAGGAGATGAACGACACAGGGGAAGTGGTCGCTCGAATAGGTGTCAGAAAGGACATACCACTCGAACCGACGGGCAAGAGTGGTAGAACAGGTCGAGAGGTCCAAGTGGGAGTAGGTATGAGTAGAGTCCGAGAGGAAAGTCGGGGCGCCGGTACTGAGGCAGACAAGATTGAGATGGTTGAAGACATCCGCCAAGAGTGAGCCTCTTTGACAGGATGCAGGAGAGCCCCAAAGGGGATGATGGGCATTGAAGTCGCCAAACAATAAGAACGGCGGGGGAAGCTGAACGATCAGGTGCATCATGTCAGCCCGACTAACAGTAGATGACGGTGGAGTGTAGATGGTACAAACTGAAAAAGTAAAAGCAGAAAGAATAATGTGGACAGCTATTGCTTGGAGTGGGGTGGTCAATGGGATGGGACGGTAATAGACATTGTCCCGAACGAGCAACATGACCCCACCATGAGCTGGGATACCGTCCACAGGGGTGAGGTCATACCGCTCCGAGGTATAGTGGGTAAAGGCAATACGGTCAGTCGGGAGCAACTTGGTTTCCTGGAGACCAAGGACGAGCGGACAGTTCAGGCGGAGGAGCAGTTGTAATTCCTCCCGATTAGATCGAATACCTCTTATGTTCCAATGAAACAACGCCATCGCTAGTCAAAAAGTTGGGGGAATGAGACGGGGGAAGAGCTGGTCACCTCGACGGCCGCGGAGGGCCAGGTTGCGAGGGAACAACGCTACAACCGACGGGAGGCGGATCCGGTTCCATCAACTCGTCGCCAGCTGCCGCCACTGTCCCTGGTTGTGTAGAAGGGGCCGCATCATTTGCCGACGAAAGGCCGGCGGAGCGCTTGGCAGCAGAGCGTCCCGGCGAAACTGAGGACGGCCGGGAGCAGCGACTCACAGATGAAGCGTCAGACGAAACACACCGGGGTGGAGGGGGGGATAGAGACTACTTCTTGGAAGGCCGAGGAGGCACAGGGATGGTGGGCTGGACCCGAAGAAGGTCCTCACGCGCGGGGTCCGTTTTGGAACGCCGGACCTCGGAAGCTGGGGTCCGGAACGTTTCCCTGATGGACGCCTGAGAAGAGGATCGCTTCTCAGGTGGCGTGTGGGGAGGAGGAGGAGGAAGGGTGGCCCCTGGGACAGAGGGGGTGGGGGCCAGGGGGGAGGAGGATTTGGAAGGGAGGGATTTGGGAGGCGGGGGCAGAGCCCCCTGATGGGCGGAGGAGGTGGAGGGGGCAGAGGATAGGGGTGAGGATACCGCGGAAGGAGTGGACACAACTGAGGCAAACGAAGTGGTCAATGGCATGGGATGAAGGCGGTCATACTTCTTCCTGGCCTCAGAATAAGAGAGCTGATCCAAAGTTCTGATTTCTTGTACCTTCTTCTCCTTCTGATAGGCGGGGCAGTCTGAGGATCTAGGCGAGTGGACGCCAGGACAATTAATGCACCGAGGTGGTGGGGTGCATGTATGTTCCTCACGAAGAGGACGTCCGCAGTCGCCACAAAGGGGCTCAGCCTCACACCGTGATGACATGTGCCCAAAGCGCAAACACCTAAAACAGCGCATAGGAGGCGGGACGTACAGTCGCACGTCACACCGGTAGCACATCACCTTTACCTTCTCCGGGAGAACGTCCCCCTCGAAGGCGAGGATGAAGGCCCCGGTGTCGATGCGACGGTCTTTAGGGCCGCGCTGGACTCGCCGGACGAAATGCACGCCTCAGCGCTCCAGGTTGGGCCTGAGCTCCTCATCAGATTGTAGCAGGAGGTCACGATGAAAAATAACCCCCTGCGTCCTATTTAGTGCCAGATGTGGGACAATGGATACTGGGATGTCCCCTAGGCGGTTGCACGCCTGGAGCGCCGCCGACTGTGTGGCGGAGGTGGTCTTGATAAGTACGGACCCTGAACGCATCTTGCTGAGAGCCTCAATTTCCCCGAAGATGTCCTCAGCGTGCTGAACAAAGAACATGGGCTTGGAGGTGGCGAATGTCCCCCCATCGGTTCGAGAACAGACCAAATAGCGGGGGAAGTACTTCGCCCCAAGCCGGCGGGCCTGTCCCTCCTCCCATGGAGTGGCCAAGGGGGAAAGGGCAGGAGAACCTGGACTAGAAACGGTACCGTTTCTTTTGAAAGACTCGGCCGCAGAGCGACCTGATACATGTTGACGTTTCATCTGCGAAACGTCCGCCCCGATACCACCCACTCCGACCAGGGGCTCTCCCCACGGGCGCCACCCAGCCGCAGCAAGGGCCACCTGGCAGGATGACCATTGCCGGGAGTCCTGATGCCCCAAGGAGACGGGCATCTACTCCTTGGCCGATGTGGGGAGAGTGCAGCTCAGGTATCGGCAGTACGATCCCTGTGTTGTCAGGGGGCTACAACCTAGAGGGTACATGACGACCCCACCACAACGGGCTGGCTACCGTGCTGGATTTCTGGTGCCATGGAAAGTCCATCATGATCGCTGGGGCAGATGGAGATGCACTATGGGCGTAACTTAGGCAACCCATCAGGCGTTTAGGCCCAATTTGAGGAATAGTGGGTATGGTTACAACGCCGGTACAATACTGAGTGCCAAGGTCTTAGTGCACTTAGGACCAGTGGTACACCACGTAAGGTGTCCTTCCCCAAAAGGCTCGTACTTCTGTAGAATTTTGAAAAATGGAGGTCAAACCCCAAGGGGGACCAACACATGGAAGGCCGAAACGGTTGAAACTCCTTTTAGTCGCCTCGTACGACAGGCAGGTATACCTCGGGCCTATTCTTACCCCGGACCCGCTGGGGGGCTATCCAATTCAACCCACAGCTGCGTGGGAGAGCATCATCAAGTACTTTATCATTACTTGTGACAAAACTCACAAACTGATCCATAATCATTACACGTCTTACTGAAGAGGTGCCTATATTACACCAATAACTACATTTACAAAGAACAAATTTTTGAGTAGCAGAAAAACACACACAAACTGCCATTCAGGTAACATTACAACATTGTGAAGACAAGCACTAAACAGGAATTTGGAAATGCCGTGCAAACATCATTATCTACTTGTAGACATGTTTTCATATCTAGGAATACAAATACCAATGTCAGTAAGAATATACAATCAGCAAAGTACCTGCAACCTCAGTAATACGGTGCTGTGATCAACGTACTAGACTAGACACTCAGTCAAGATGACAGCAGTTCTCTCTCTCCCTGGCTATCCAGACATAGGTATTCTATAACTTCCCCTAAATCACTCTAGTCAAGTACAACCCTGACTTTCTTACCTGTCCTCTCTCATTCCAAGATAGAGTTCAATTTCAAATGGCTCAGGATATTCAACCCTCATCTTCTTTCATTCCTTTCTCCTTCCCTTACTTCTTATCTTAAATGAATATCCACCTCTAACAATACACTGCTACTTTTAGCAGTGACTCGCATATCACAGTTTCACACTTAAGGATTTTTGTGTGTGACGATGCCTAAATGGTTAAATGAAGAGACTAGATCTTTGCACAATTCTGGCCAGTCTTTATATAACTATACCACCCTAGAAAAGTCCATAAATCATTGCTCATTGAACTCAATAAACTCGTTTTAATAATGGAAGCAGCCAAACCACTATGGAAATTACAGCAGCAAAATACTAAAGTCACCAGAGGCCTGTTGAGCTCTACAAAAATTGTGTCCCAGTGGTGAATTTAAAAACCAGAAAGAATCTGCCCATATGTGGCATGTAATTCACTGTCAGGTTTGAAATAAAATGTCCTTGACAAAGTGTGATACATACCCCAAGTCTCTTCCAGTTAGCATATTTTCACAATCACTGTTAATATGCTGTGCAACACCGCTGTGAATGAAACACCATTCCAAGGAGACTTTATAGAGGATAGACCCCTTTTTGAAAGTCTGTTCCAGAAGAAACTATTTGCTTTTTACTTCTCTTTATCTTCTATCCAATTATCTTATAACCATGTATTGATTACTAGACATACTCAAATCTGTTTTTAAAGTTGGCTCAATCCTTCACATCCAATGAAAAACAGATACCTGACAATATTTCACTAAATATGTGTAATACTATTCATTTATATAAGGATCACCACTAGTGGAGTTAAATCATTGAATCACATGAAAAACACATTACATAGAAGTGCTCAACCTGAGGGTTTTTTTTGTTTTCACTTTTGGCTACAAATAATAGTTTATAATGCTATTCAATGACACTTAATTCTTGCATAGGCGTTGCTACAGTTTTAAAATGTGTTTCATTTTAGAATGCATTAAACCGTCTGTATCCTTGATAAATAAAATATGAAATTACTATTTTGTTGTAAACCACACATTAGATTCTATTTATTTAGAATTGTGTAACTATATCCTCTTCAGTCATTTGTATAGATTTTTGGGTGGTTCGAAACTGGAAAATTTTTAATATTTTGAATCGTATTTTTCATCACCTTCCTTATGATAATTGCATATCAACTGCAAGCTGAATGTTACGCTTCAAAACACAATGGTTTCACCCTGAGGGTGTGCCCCCCTGGCCCACAGGTGTGTGTCCACCATTATGTACTTATGAATACCACAAGGGCATCAATGTTACGAACACGATACAGTATACAAACAGTTTGTTGATACGCAAATAGTTACATGTTCCACCAGGGGGCGCCAGCAAAATGTCTGTGCAGTGCAGACACCAGGTAACAGAGGTCGCTGCTATCAAGGAAACACATTCCAACTGCATGTGATGTTATGTACACGTTTCTATCTGCTGGAAATGTCCTGGCTAAATCTTATAACCCCAAATCTCAATTAGAAAAGACCAGCCTTGATGCTCCATTCTACACCACACTGTCACCGCACTGCATCATGGTATACTAAACAGTATCATCCCCCCCCCCCCCCCCCCCACTTCTTACCACCGCGCTCCACCACCACAACCTGTGGACACCATTCCTAATAGCCACTCAGCATGAAGCACCCCAAAAACACTAGGGTGGAGGACATGAAGCGACAAAGGACATGTGCTGAAACCTACAGAGAAGTATAAAACACACTATCATGGATAAAACGTAAAACTAAAGCTGCTGTGGAGGCGTTGTCGCCCAACACCAAAGGCAGGGTGCTGGGATAGTTAAAAGTCTGCCACAGAGGGGCTAAAAGTGGGCAGCCCACTAATAGGTGGACAACTATCACTTGGGAGCCACAGTGACACTGAGGTGGGTCTTCACGATGGGGTATTTAACCATGCCTTTGCCACGTATGGCCAATACGGAGCTGGCAGAGGACAACTGCTTCCCTGTGAGAGGCCTGGATGAAAAACTTCCACACATTCATAGTCTCCTTAATGACATGGAGTTTGTTTCGCGTGCTGTTATGCCATTCCATCTCCCAAAGGCGGAAAACACTGTGGTGTAAGAAATAACACAGGTCAGCTTCAGAGGTGCCTGTCCCCAGAAGTGGTTTCTGCATTGCCTGTTTGTCCAGCCTCTTGGCAATTACATTGCCAGGGATCCCAACGTGTCCAGGGGTCCACATTAACACCATGGAATGGCGGGACTGTTCCAGGACATAGATGGAGTCCCGAATGGACGCTACCAGAGGGTGGTGAAGGTAGCACTGGTCGATAGCTTGTAGGCTGCTCAATGAGTCTGTACACAGGAGAAATGACTCGCCAGGGCATGAGCGGAAATGCTCAAGAGCACAAGATATGGCCGCCAGCTCTGCAGTGAAATCACTAAAGCAAACTGGCAAGGAATGCTGCTCAACATGTCGTCCATGAACGTATGCAAAGCCTACATGACCATCAGCCATTGAGCCGTCGGTGTGAAACACTTCAGAGGCCCGGAACACATCAAGAATCGAGGAGATGTAACTGCAGAGAGCGGCAGGGTTAACGGAGTCCTTAGGGCCATACAAAAGGGCTACACGAAGCTGCGGCCAGGTGTACACCGTGGAGGCATATGTGAACAGACTGCAAGTAGAGGTGGTAAAGGGAAGGACTCCAGTTCGGAGAGAAGGGACTGCACGCGAACTGCTATTGTTAGCCCTAACATGGGCCGCCGATGCAGGAGATGGAATGCCACCGGCGGGAAAAGAAGATGGTTATTTGGATTGTCAGGAGAAACAATGAATCTGTGCTACATCGAGCAGTTTCACACGTCTGATCTGCAGTGGAGGGAAATCAGCCTCCACCAGTACGCTGGTCACCAGACCCGTCCTAAAAGCCCCTGTCGCTAATCAAACCCCACAGTGGTGCACAGGGTTGAGTAAATGCAATGCTGAAGGCACTACCAAACCATAATCCACACTCCCATAGTCAATTTGGGATGGGAAAAGGGCTCTGTAGAGCTGCAGCAGTGTACAGCGATCTGCAACCCAATTGGTGTTGCTCAGGCAACGGAGAGCACTGAGGTGCTGCCAGCACTTCTGGTTATGCTGACGAAGATGAGGGAGCCAAGTCAATCGAGTGTCGAAAACCAGCCCTAGGAATTGATATGTCTCCACTAAGGTGAGTGGATCATCATTAAGCTAAAGTGTGGGTTCCGGATGAATGGTACGATGCTGACAGAACTGCACGAGACACAACTTTGCAGCTGAAAACTGGAAGTCATGTGATAGAGCCCATGACTGCGCCTTGTAGATGGCTAACTGGAGGTGCCACTCAGCAACAACAGTACTGGAGCAGGAATACGAAATGCACAAGTCATCTGCATACAGAGAAGGTTAGACGGAGGTTCCCACAGCCGCTGCTAGACCGTAAATGGGCACTAAAAAGAGAGACACACTCAATACAGAGCCCTGTGGAACTCAATTCTCCTGGATATGGGTGAAACAATGGGAGTCACCAACTTGGACATGGAAAGTACGGAGCGAAAGGAAGCGTGGGATAAAAATTGAGAGTGGTCCCCAGAGATACCACTCATTCAATGTGGCAAGGATATGAGGTCACCAAGTCATATCATAAGCTTTACGTCAGTCAAAAAAGACAGTAAGCAGAAGTTTCCATCTGGAAAAGGTTGTTCAGATGGCAGACTCGATGGACACGAGATTATCAGTGGTACAGCGAACATGGCGGAAGCCACACTGACATGGAGCCAGCAAGCCACATGACTCCAGTACCCAACCCAACCGCCGACATACCGTACGCTCCAGCAGCTTACGAAGAACGTTGGTGGCTATCCACATTAAGCTGGTTTTTACAGGGTTTGAGCACTAGAATGATGGCACTCTCCTGCCATTGTGATGGAAAGATGCCGTCATACCACATACGGTTGAAGATTACAAGGACTTGTTGTTTGTGGTCGGATGAGAAATGTTTAATCATCTGGCTGTGGATGCGATCAGGCCTAGGAGCCATGTCAGGGATATTTGCAAGGGCACTGGGGAGCTCCCACTCTGTAAATGGAGCGTTATCAGATTCACTGCAGCGTTTAGTGCATGAGAGGACGTTCCCATCCAGCTGATGATTGAGTGTGCAAAAGGCTGGCGGGAAATTTTCCGATTGACAATCTCGAGCAAAGTGCTCACCAAAGTGTTTGGAAATCGCATTTGCGTTGGTACATAACTCGCCATTTATGGAAACCACAGGGATAGCTGTTAGGGCCTGGTACCTGAAAAGACGTTTGATCTTTAACCTGACTTGGGAAGGTGACGTGTGGCACCCAACAGTGGAGACGTATCACTCCCAACACTCCTTCTTCCTTTGTTTGATGAGGCAGCGAACACGGGCACAGAGCCATTTAAAGGCTATGAGGTGCTCCAGGAAAGTGTGCCACTTCCACAGCTGTAGAGATCACTGAAGCTTCGTAATTGTTTCAGTGACTTCCGTCGACCTCCAAGGGAAACATTGCTGCCGCAGAAACATTTATGCTAGTCACCTGCTTAACCATCAGTTCCATGTTACGGTGTAGGGGAGATAAAGCAATGACAGCAGAGGTTAAAGATTCCCAGTCTGCTCTGCTCAAAGCCCATCTGGGGACGCATCAATGTGCCTGACGCTGGGGCAGTGACAGGAAGATGGGGAAGTGGTCGCTACTACACAGGTCGTGATGTGCTCTCCAGTGGATAGATGGGTGAAGTCCTGCGCTGCAAATTGATAAATCAATGGCCGAGTAACTACCACAAGCCACACTGAAATGTGTAGCGGCCGCAGTACTTAAGAGGCAGAGGTTGAATTGCAGCAGTAAAGTTTCAACATCTCTGCCATGGCCAGTAGGCATGGTACCACTCCACAAGAGGTTATGGGCATTAAAATCCTCCAGAAGTAGGAAAGGTTTAGGGAGTTGATCAAGCATTCCAGCTAATACATTCAGGGGTACTGCGCAATCTGGAGTAAGATATACACTGTAGAAAGTTATATCCTGCGCCGTCCTTATTCTGACAGCCACATCTTCAAGAGCCATTTGAAGCACATATTCAATACACACCGAATTTAGGAAACATACGCAAACTCCACCTAACTCTCTATTGTAGTTGCTACGGTTCCTGTAATATCCCTTATAGCCATGGAGGGCATGAATCCGCATTGCTGGGAACCTGGTTTCCTGGGGGGCAATGTATATAGCAGGTGTAAAGCTTAACAGTAGTTGTAGCTAAGCCAGGCAGTGGAAAAAAACACCACAATTCCACAGGAGGATGACATCATGAGACTGCGAATGCATGGAACATTCAATGCTGCCACAGATTCATTGCCTGATTAGTCTATATCCTTTGTGTCTGTGGGCCTGGTGAGATCTAGGGCCTCAGCGGATGTCAAAATCTCCACTTCATCATCAGCTGCAGAGCTTGTAGGTAGCAGTTGTGTTGGTGCCCCTGCCATTTCCTTGGTCTTAGGCATTTTCTTTTTGGATTTCTCTCGCTGCTCCTTGGGTTTCCCTGGCTGGGAAGACTTCACTGGCTCAGTCTCTGGGACTGAGGATGAGCGTGAACCCGTACTACCAGCTGCTTTTGGGATCTTCAGTGACTTGCAGGTGTCATCTTTCCCACTAGAAGAAACCTCGGAAGGGAGTGACACAAGGGACCCCTTCCTAGTGCTAGAAGCCAAAGAAGACTTACGCTTCCCTGGATTAGAAGTGGGGACATATGTCGCCGATGGCTGGGGAGGGAGGGGGGAGGTATTGGTCCTTAAGTAGTTCGCACATGAGCGACAGGGAGGGCAATGCCCCCTACCATCAAGGGGGCAGGTGTAGTCTTCCAGCTCTAAGAGCTGATGGTGCCAAAACTACCGTAACGGCAGTGTAAGATGTTGTCATACACACAGAATGCAGGTGTTCAAATTGTATCTTAGCCTCAGATGATGGTTAGTCTGTTCAGGGCCTTGTACTCCACGATTTTCCTTTCTGTCTGGAGAATCCAGCAGTCAGGTGAGCTAGGCAAATGGTGCTCTCCACAGTTGATACAGATGGGAAGTGGGGGCATGGAGTATTGGGACGTGATGTACTTCTGGAATCTCGGCATGTGACGCAGGAAGACATATGGGCAATCTTCCAGTACTTAAAGCACCACACTGGGGGAGGGATATAGTGCTTTACATCACACCTGTAGACCATCACCTTCACCTTCTCGGGTAATGTATTACCATCAAAGGCCAAGATGAAGGCACCACTGGCAACCTGATTATCCTTCAGACCCCGGTGGACACACCGGATGAAATGTACACTCACCACTCTAAATTGGCACGCAGCTCATCGGCGGACTGCAAAAGAAGGTCTCTGTGAAATATGATACCCTGGACCATATTTAAGCTCTTATTGGGTGTGACATTTACAGATATATCCCGCAGCTTGTCACAAGCGAGTAATTCCCATGAGGATGATGTTTTAATCAAGACTGACCCAGGTCTCATTTTGGACAAGCCCTCCACCTCCCCGAACTTGTCCTCTAAATGCTCAACAATAAACTGAGGCTTCATCATCGTGAAAGGTTCCCCACCAGCTCTCAAACATACAAGGTACTGGGGCAAATAAGATCTTCTGCCTTCCTTAGCCTGACATTCCTCCCATGGTGTGGCCAGTGAGGTGAACAATTTTCTGTCGTACTTCTGTGCGTTGAATTGAGCTAGTGATCGCTTAGAGGCTGCTGGTGTTTCACCACCAGCAATAGACGATGGACTACACTTCATCGCGTGTCATCTGCCATGATCCCACCCACTCCGACAGGGGCCCTACCCACAGCCACCACCCACCTTCAGCAAAAGCCACCTGACAGGATGGACATTGCCGGGAGTCCCGATGCCCCACGGGGATGGACATCTACTCCTTGGAATACATGGGGAGTTAACGGTGCAGGCATCAGCAGAGTGATCCCTGTGTGGTCAGGGGGCTACTACCAACAGGGTACATGGCAACCACAGCACCACATATTGGCTACCATGTTGGATATCAGGTGCAAAGAAGTCCATGGTCATTGTCGATGCAGGAATTGACACTGCATAGTGAATAGTGTCCTTGCCCAGGGGATGGAGAATGGGCATGACTGCAATGCGACAACAAGAAAGTGGGCTAAAGATGTCAATGCACAATGGACACCATGCACTTTCTAAGGCGCCCTTCCCAAGTTGGCTCACTCTTCAGGAAACTTTTGAAGATTGGAGGTCAGATCTTACAGGGGACCATCACATAAAGGCAGGAATACCTCTGGCCTATTCCAATCCCCAGACCCACAGGGGCGAAAAATCATTAGAGTGAGCAAAATATAATACAGAAAGCTAGGTGGTAGTTTGTTTAGGAACTATGTTGTTCAAGTGTCTCTAATGCAGTTAAATTTTTACATCATTGTTTGCTATGATATGGAGACAAATGGTGGATTATATACCCATTATATCAGTTCAGTGAATTGAACCTGAACCAACATGTAATTGTGATCTTTTTTTCCTAATTATTGATTTTTCAAGCTGATTCTGCATTTTGTAATCTAGATCTTTAGATAAAAAAGGAGTTTAAAACTGATCATTTTACAAAGACATAGCTCATGTGCTTGTACTGAATTATACCATATATGTCTGTGTGTGTTGATAAAAAAATGCTTCTGCTAGAAAAACATGTTCTTCAGTAATGCAGTGACTATTGTGTTAGCCTCCAAAATGGAAAGAGTGTTATATTTATGCACTGTATTAATAGGCAATGGTATTGCACATAATGTAGATTTGAAAAGTTCCAGTTGCAAGAAAGCACTTGCATGGCCATCATCAGGTCCATTTGTTCTGTTTCAGTGATGAACCAGTGATTGTTGACTTTTGAAGTTGAGTAGTGCCAGTTATTGTAAAACCTATAATATTACAAAATCTGTAAAATCAGACTTCTATTTTTATTATTGGTTTAAATGCAAACAGATTAGAGGGTACAGTGGAATTCCAGATCAACAGAAACTTCCCCTTGATGAAAAGAAGTTTTCAAAAAGTCACAATGCTCAGGAAAATTAGAAATATTTTTACTTCTTTTCCTTTCCACCCTGAAAATCTGTAACTAATTATTCAAACATTTTCATTCCAATACCCAAATTATTATTTTAACTGCTGGCATCTCTCTTCATTATGCAACCATAGCATCCTGCGAGGCTCCTTTTGAAGAGAGATTAAGGCTGTGATTAAGATTGTTATCAAGTCAATTGTACTTTGGTCTGCAGAACATCACAGTTTCTTGTGATCTTCCTTAACAGTGCAGCTAATAAGCAAAATGGGCTGGAGGGAAGAAGAAAAACAGCAAGCGTTTGTAAATACACATTTGTATGTAACGAGAAAAGTTAATTTTAAAAAAGTGATAAATGAAGAATGGTCATAATCAGGTGTAACATTGCTTCAGCTATACCTGAGTCCTTCGAAGTGGAGGTTGCCTGCCTCCAATACAGGGAACCAGTCAACCAGTGTTATTTCTTCTTCCTGAAATAAATTTGTTCTGTTTAGGTTCTATAACAACAAATAAGCAAATTTACAAAAGTTACATAATATTATAATATATCATATTTGAAGCAATTTGCCAATCATTGCATCGGTTCAAAAACTTATCAACACTTTATGTGTTTATGCAGTACTTCGTAACAGACAACTGTCATTTGTGAAAAGACTGAAGATCTATTAATATTGATTGTCTGGTCATCACCATATAATGTAATGAGGATCATAACACATTTTCCTTGCCGGAGGCTATTACTTACTTCCGTACCTACCTTTTTTGCGTTAAGGCACAAACCTGACTGTGGTCATAAGCACCCATGTCATAACCTTAGAACACCTTTATGCGAAAGATGTTAAGAGCAACTGTATGTTAAGCTCAATCAACAGAAGGAAAGAGCTAAAATCAAGAACTACTACTTGAAGAAACTTCAATAAAATATGCCGTAGTGGCAGCAGAGATCCCTAAACAAACATTAAATGTCCTTTGCAAAATTGCTATCATTTATATAAACAATCTGCACGTTGCACGCCAAAATAACCAATAACTCAGGTGGAAAACATACAATTAAACATAAGCAGTTCAGAAAAGGATATCGGATCAGAAAATAGCAAACCATCAAGTTATTATTATGACCAACGCAAAGTGGTGGGAGATCACCACTCAACAAATGGTGATGGCTAAAGAGACAGTGCCCAATAAACAACCTAGTTAAAATGATCATCTTGCAGTGAAAGAGCCAAGAGGTGGCCAGCCGAACCGTTGGGAGAGGTTAAGTCAATGGAGCTTGTTCCAGTACAGAGAAAACCAGTGGTGATGCAAAAGTGACACCATCTACCAACAGACAGCAACAAGAAGATCATCTGAATCAATGGAAGAGCTGGCAGGTTGAGGTAGGACTGCAGTCTTGTCACACATGAGAACAATGTGACGAGGAACCCACAAGAAAATCATAGTGGCTCCCTCAAAAACAACAACTGTAAGCTTCCTTGGACTCTTCCAGCACAATGAGGATCTGAAGGCTTGTGAGAGAATTGGAGCATATGACACAATTAAAAGGTGTATATTGTCAGATGTGCTAGGTGGTCCGAAAGAGCGCAAAGAGCTCTGCTTTAAAAATCTAGCAGTTTGCAAGAAGATCGTACCAAAAATGGTCAGTGCCAACGATAAGGCACACCAAACACCATGGACTGTGAGTCGTCAGTCTACATGAATATGCTACCACTAAATTGGGTGCAAAGGTTGAGGAGCTAACAGCAATAGATCAAATCCATTTGCCTCCCGAGGAAAATACTTTGAAGTCCAAGATAAACACGGGCAGCTACATGAAGCGAAAGTGGTGAAGGGCTCACACCAAACAGGAATGTGGCAGACTGCACGAAGCTAAGCTGTTGGAGCAGTAGCCAAAAGCGAACTCTGGAAGGTAATACGAGAAAAATGTGGCCTGTACTGGCAGTTGAAGGAGGCATCAAAATAAAGGGCACAAGATGGGTGGCTGGGCACAACACAACAAATGGCAATCATATCCACTGAGGAGAAGATCATGCCCGTAGGACGGTTCCAGTTAGGCAGCTTCTGCATAGAAGCTCTCAACCAGACTAGTGTAAAGGTTGCCAGTGGCCCAACATGCTCCACAACAGTAGACTGTGTTATGACCATGAATAAATGAAACCCATATAGTCTAGTTTCAAATGGACACGGGATTGGTATAAATGGAAGATGTAACGATAGTGGAAGAAACCCACTGTGACACTAGAAATTCATACAAACTGTTTTTTCAATAGAAAAGCAAAAACAATTTTTGATCCTGCACAAGTAGAGGATCAAGACATTACCAAGGATACCACACAAGGATACAAGTCCATGGAAAACTGCTTAAGATAGCTAAGTCATTGACCAATAAGGAAGTTGGATATGCCTGTGGGAAAACAGATCATGGAAGTGTTAATGGGGACAGCAAAGATGGTCGGTTGGATCTACATCTACATCTACATCTACATCCATACTCGGCAAGCCACCTGACGGTGTGTGGCAGAGGGTACTTTGAGTACCTCTATCGGTTCTCCCTTCTATTCCAGTCTCATATTGTTCGTGGAAAAAAGGATTGGTTGGTTGGTTTAGAAGCAGGAGAAGGAACCAAACTACAAGGTCATCGGTCACTTGGTCCTAATAAAATAATGCCACAAGTGAGAGGATAAAATGGACAAAACATATAACACAAAACAGAAAGAAAGAAAAAGCCAAAACAGTGAAGAGGCAGCAACGAATACTAAGAGAAAAAAAAGGGTACAGAAAAGAAACAGAAATACGCTAGAAACAAAAGACAGTAAAACATGAAAGCAGATTACAGTGGCTGACCAACCACAAGAATAAAAAGGGAAAGCCAGCCACTCTGTAATACATTAAAACCTCCACCCTAAAAGCACTAGGGTGGAGGACACAGACCAACAAAATACATGCACTAAAACCTACACTGAATTATGAAACACACTCTCACGAATATAACGTAAACAAAAACTGCAGTGGAGGCATTCTCGCCCAACAACAAAGGCAGGGTACTGGAAAAGTTAAAAGTCTGTCACAGAGGGGCTAAAAGTGGGCAGTCCAGCAAGAGGTGGGCAACTGTCATTTGGGAGCAACAGCAACACTGAGGTGGGTTCTCGAGACGGTGTAGGTGACCATGTGTTAGCCACATATGGCCAATGCTGAGCAGGCAGAAGACAGCCGATTCTCTGCAAGAGGCTTGCATGGAACACTTCCACACATTTATAGTCTCCTTAATGACATGCAGTTTGTTGTACATGCTGTTATGCCATTCCGTCTCAAAATGCCAGAAAACCCTGTGATGTAAGGCATAACGTATTTCAGCTTTGGAGAAGCCTATCTCCAGAAGAAGTTTCTACATTGCCTGTCTGGCCAGCATGTCAGCAAGTTCGTTGCCCAGGATTCCAACATGTACTGCAGTCTACACAAACACTATCGAACAGCGGGTCTGTTCCAAGGCATAGATGGACTGCTGAATGGATGTTACCAGAGGGTGGTGAGGGTAGCACTGGACGATAGCCTGTAGACGGCTCAATGAGTCAGTACACAGGAGAACTGACTCGCCAGGGCATGAGTGGATGTACTCAAGAGCATGAGATGTGGCCACCAGCCCTGCAGTGAAAACACTGCAGCCAACTGGCAAGGAGTGCTGCTCAATATGTCTTACATCATCAGATGCAATGCATACGTGTCCATCAGCCACTGCGCCGTCAGTGAAAACCACTTCACAGCCATGAAACACGACAAGAATCAAGAGGAAGTGACAGCAGAGAGTGGTGGGGTTAATGGAACACTTAGGGTCACGCAAAAGGTCCACACGAAGCTGCGGCCAAGACATACACCAAGGAGGCATACATGAACAGTCCGCAAGTAGAGGTGGTAAAGGGAAGGACTCCAGTTCAAAGAAAAGAAACCGTATGCGAACTGCTATCGTAAACCCTGATCTGGGCCACTGATGCGGGAGATGGACTGCAATAGGAGACGGTAACTTGGATGCTCAGGGGAATTATTAATGTGTTCTGCATAACTGGTGAGCAGTTGCACGTGTGATCTGCAGTGGATGGAAACCAGCCTCCACCAGTGCACTAGTCACCGAGTCGTCCTAAGGGATCCCGTCGCTATTCAAACCCTACAGTGGTGCACAAGGTCGCGTAAATGCAATGCTGAAGGCACTGCCGAACCATAAACCACTCTCCTATTATGAATTCAGGATTGGACAAGGACTCTGCAGAGCTGCAGCCGTGTACAGCGATCTGTACCCCAATTTGTGTTGCTCAGGCAATGGAGGGCATTGAGGTGATGCCAGCACTTCTGCTTAAGCTGATGAAGATGAGGGAGCCAAGTCAATCGAGCGTCAATTGATATGTCTCCACTACAGTGAGTGGATCATCATTAAAGTAAAGTGCAGGTTCTGGATGTATGGTATGACACCGACAGAAGTGCATGACATATGACTATGATGCTGAAAACTGGAAGCCATTAGCAAGAGGGCATGGCTGTGCATTATGTGGTTCACTGGAGGCGCCACTCAGCAATAACATTAGTGGAGCAGCAATATGAAATGCAGAAGTCATCCGCATACCGAGAATGTAAGATGGAGGGCTGACAGCCGCTGCTAGACCATTAATGACCACTAAAACTAGAGAGCCACTCAATACAGAGCCCTGCAGGACTCCATTCTCCTGGATATGGATGGATCTATGGGAGTCACCAACTTGGACATCAAAAGTACGGAACGATAGGAAGTTTGGGATAAAAATCTGGAGTGATCCCCGGAGACCGCACTCAGACATGGCAAGGATATGACATTGCCAAGTCATGTCGTATGCTTTACAGAAGTCAATAAGGACAGTAATCAAGTGTTGCTGTCTGGAAAAGGCTGTTCGGATGGCAGACTCAATGAAAACAAGATTATCCGTGCTAGAGCGACACTGGCAGAAGCCACCCTGACATGGAGCCAGCAAGCCACGTGACTCCAGGAAACAACCAGGACCCAACCCAACTGCCGACAAACCATAAATTCCAGCAGCTCACAAACAACGTTGGTGAGGCCGATGGGCCGATAGCTATCCACATCAAGAGGGTTTTTACTGGCTATGAGGACCGAAATAATGGTGCTCTCCCGCCAATGCGATGGAAAGATGCCATCGCAGCAGGACCATTGAAGATGACAAGCTTTTAGTCAGATGAGAGATGTTAAATCATCTGGCTGTGGATGCGATCAGGCCCAGAAGCTCTTTCGAGACAATGCGCAAGGGCACTCACTGAGGAGCTCACATTCTGTAAATTGGGCGTTACAGGATTCACTACAGCCTGTAGTGAATGAGAGGACGTTCCCCTCCAGCTGATGTTTGCATGTGTGAAAAGCTGGAATGATAGTTGCTCGGCACACAACCTGCGAACCACGCTTGCATCAGTACATAACTAGTAATTTATAGGAACATCGGGGACAGCTGGTGGGGCCTGTTACCCGAAAAGACGTTTGATCTCTGCCCCTATTTGTGAAGGTGTCGTGTGACACACAATGGTGGAGACATATCTCTCCCAACACTCCTTCTTCCATTGTTTGATAAGGTAGCAAACATGTGCACAAAGCCATTTAAATGCTGTGAGGTGCTCCAGGGTAGTGTGCCACTTCCGCAGCTGTAGAGATCACTGATGCATCTTAATTGTTTCAGTGACTTCCGTCGACCTCCAAGGGACTGCCTTATGCCTCAGGCACCCTAAAGAGTGAGGGACCACATTTTCTGTTGCAGAAACATTTGTGCTAGTCACCTGCTTAACCATCAATTCCATGTTATGGTGTAGGGGAGATACAGCAATGAAAGCAGAGGTCAAAGTTCCCCAGTCCGCTCTGCTCAAAGCCCATCTGGGCACGCATCCATGTGCCTGACGCTGGGGCAGTGACAGGAAGATGGGGAAGTAGTCGCTACTACACAGTGGATAGATGGGAGAAGTCCTGGGCTGCAAATTGATAAATGAGTGGGCGAGTAACTACAATGAGCCACACTGAAATGTGTTGCGGCCCCAGTATTTAAGAGGCAGAGGTCGAATTGTGGCAGTAAAGTTTCAACATCTCTGCCATGGCAAGTAGGCATGGTAACACTCCACAAGGGGTTATAGGCATTAAAATCCTCCAGAAGTAGGAAAGGTTTAGGGAGTTGACCAAGCATTCCAGCTAATACATTCGGGGGTACTGCACCATCTGGAGTAAGATATACACTGCAGAAAGTTATTTCCTGCACCGTCCTTATTCTGACAGTCACAGCTTCAAGAGCTATTTGAAGCACATGTTCAATACACACCGAATTTAGGACACAAACGCAAACTCCACCTGTCCCTCGATTACAGTCGCTACAGTTCCTGTAATATCCCTTATAGCCGAGACGGGCAGGGATCCGCATTTCTGAGAACCAGAGTTCTTGGAGGGCAATACAGATAGCAGGTGAAAGCTTAACAGTTGCTGTACCTCAGCCAGGCGATGGAAAAAACCGCCGCAATTCCACAGGAGGATGACATCATGAGACTGGGAAGGCATGGAACATTCAATGAGGCAGTTTACATCTCAGTCACCTGCTACCACTGATTTATTGCCTGAACAGTCTATGTCCATTGCGTCTGAGTGTCTGGCGATCTCTAGGTTCTCAGTGGATGCCAAAATGCTGACCCCATCCTCAGTCACAGAACTTGTAGGTAGCGGTGGTGTGGGTGCCACTGCAATTTCCTTCGTCTTAGGCGATTTCTTTTTTGATTTCTCTCGCTGTTGCTTGAGTTTCCCTGGCTCAGAGTACTTCACTGGCTCAGTCTCTGGGACTGAGGATGAGGGTGAAGCCCTATGACCAGCTGCTTTGGGGCTCTTAAGCCATTGGCAGGTGTCATCTTTCCCACCAGACGATACCTGAGAAGGTAGTGACAAGGGACCCCTTCATAGCGAGAGAAGTCAAAGAAGATTTATGCGTCTCCAGATTAGAAGTGGCGGTGGACGTTTCTGGAGGGGGCGGGGGGGGGGGGGGGGGGTGTTGCTGTTGCTCCCAAAGTAGGTGGTTGGGTGGTGCAGGAGCAACAGGTAGGGAAATGGCCCGTACCATCAAGGGGGCAGGTGTAGTCTTCTGACTCTGAGATGTGACATGGGTTGGCGGAGCTGATGGTGCCACAACTGTTGTAGCAGCAGCGTAAGAACTGACACACAAAGGATGCAGGCATTCAAATTTTCTCGTAGCTTCAGTTTAAGTCAGTCCTTTCTTTCTCGAGAATCCTGCAGTCAGGCAAGTAAGGCAAATGGTGCTCTCCACATTTGACATAGATGGGAGGCGGGGCACATGGAGTATTGGGATGTGACTGGTGTCCAAAATCTCGACATGTGACACTGGAAGTACAGTGGGAAGACATATGGCCAAACTTCCTGCACTTAAAGCACTGCATTGGTGGAGGTATACAAGGCTTTACATCACACTGGTAGATCATCACCTCGACCTTCTATGGCAATGTATCACCCTCAAACTCCAAGATGAAGGCAGTGCTGGCAACCTCATTATCGTTCAGAACATTGTGGACATGCCGGATGAAATGTACACCTAACTAAATTGGCGTGCACCTCATCATCGGACTGCAAAAGAAGGGCTCTGTGAAATATGATGCCCTGAACCATATTTAAGCTATTATGGGGCATGATGGTTACAGAAACAGCCCCCAGCTTGTCACAGGCTTGTTATTCCCGTGACAGGGCAGAGGATGATGATTAAATCAAGACTGACGCAGATCTCATTTTGGACAAGCCCTCCACCTCCCCAAACTTGTCCTCTAAATGCTCAACAAAAAACTGAGGCTTCATCGTCATGAAAGATTCCCCATCAGGTCTTGAACATACAAGGTACTGGGGCAAATAAGGTCCGCTTCCAGCCTTACCCATACGTTCCTCCCATGGTGTGGCCAGCGATGGTATTGATTTGAGCTTGTACTTCTGTGATTTGTATTGAACTCGTGATCTCTTAAAGACTGCTGGTGTTCCACTACCAGCATGACATGGAGTATGCTTCGTCACATGTTTCCAGCCCTGATGCCACCCACACTGACTAGGGGCTCCCCCACAGGTGCCGCACAGCCGCAGCAAAGGCTACCTGGCAGGATGGCCATGGCTGGGAGCCCTGATGCCCCAGGGGGATGGGCATCTACTCCTTGGCATATGTGTGGAGTTAATGGTGCAGGCATCAGCAGAGTGATCCCTTTGTGGTCAGGGGGCTACAACCAACACGCCACAATGCAGCCCCACCAGAACCGACTGCCTACCATGCTGGATATCAAATGCAAAGATGTGTGTGGTCTTCTTCGACGCCCAAATCGACACTGTATAATGTATGGTGGAAAACTCACCCAGGAAGGTGTCCTCGACCTGGAGATCTACATCTACATACACACTCCACAATCCACCATATGGCGTGTGGAGGGTACCTTGTACCACAACCAGCATCTTCTCTCCCTGTTCCACTCCCAAACAGAATGAGGGAAAAATTACTGCTATATGCCTCTGTACGAGCCCTAATCTCTATCATCTTATCTTAGTGGTCTTTCCACGAAATGTAGGATGGCAGCAGTAAAATTGTACTACAGTCAGCCTCAAATACTGGTTCTCTAAATTTCCTGAGTAGCGATTCACGAAGAAAACAACTCATTTCCTCTAGAAACTCCCACCCGAGTTCCTGAAGCATTTCTGTAACACTCGCATGATGATCAAACCTACCAGTAACAAATCTAGCAGCCTGCCTCTGAATTGCTTCTATGTCCTCCCTCAATCTGACCTGATAGGGATCCCAAACTCTCGAGCTGTACTCAAGAATAGGTTGTATTAGGATTTTATAAGCGGTCTCCTCTACAGATGAACCACAGCACTATGATTTTTACATGGCTGTATTTTTTATCCAGTAATTCACTTCCTCTCCTAAAGAGCTATTCAAAAATGTATCACATTATACCATTCATTGAAACACAAAGTTATTAATTACGTAACACAACGATGACTTTGTGCCCAGGATCACAAACTCTTCCACTTCCTGGAGTTGTCAGAAAACAAATGAAAACCAAGTAAACACATAACATAAGCTTTGACTCTTCTGTACCATTGCTCAGGAGAAGAACATTCAGAGGTGCTCAAAGTGGTGACCCTGGACACCGATACACTGGCACACTCATTGAATGGAAGGCTTATTTACTGCTTCCAGTGTTTGTGCTAAAGAGAATTACAAGCAAGCTCAATACGTTCCTGGCTATTCTCTGGAGTTGTTGGAATATAGCCATAGACAACATCCTTAATGCATCACCAAAGAAAACTTCTGGACGATTTAAATCAGGAGACCTAGCATGCCAAGTAACTGTTCCTCCTCGACCAATCCATCTGGCAAGATACCTTCGATTCAGAACACTACGTGCATGCAAGACATTATGTGCTAGACATCCATCATGTTCATACCACATAAGCATTCTGGTCCTTAGCAGCACTTCATCCAGAAGTGGAGGAAGAATTCATCTCAGGAAGCTGGTATACGCTGTTCCATTTAGACTACCGTTAATGAAATAAGGGCTAATAATTGTAGTACCAAGCATCCCACACCAGATATTAACTCTACATTGACACTGATGTTCCACCTATCTAAGCCATTGGGGGTTGATGCTGGGCCAATAATGCATGTTCCCTGTATTTACATGTCATTTTTTTGAGAAGGAACATTCATCGGTAAATAGAATATTGGAGAAAGAGTTTGGTTTGTTGATGATTTGCTGCTGTGCCCACTGACAGAACTGTACATGATTCTGGAAATCATTCCCATGTAGTTCCTGACATAGGTGTGCATGGTAAGGATGGAAATTGTGATGTGTAAGAATATGATGTACACTGGTTTTAGGAATGCCAATATCGTGTTCAAGCTGTCATGTGCACACATGTGGATTCATAGCAATAAAAGTGAGAACAGTGACTTAGGCAGCTTCCTATGTGGAAGTTCAATGATGATTGCATTGTTGTGGGTCGAATCTTCCCATTTCCTGAAGCATCGCAACAAAACGAGAAAATATACGCCAGGAAGGTGGGTTCTTATAAGGATATCACTATCTGTACAGTTCCACTGCCTGTGTAGCATTTCGCCTACCTTCAATGACAATGACAACAATAAAAGAAATGTTACGACAATGCAGTCTGTATGAAGGATAGCCTTTACTGTATGTGTACTGTACCCTTATAAAAGAACAGTATTGCAATTATTGTTCTGCTAACTTACACTCCCCATAGGTGAGTAGCATTTCTAACTTCTCTTTGTTGGTGCACAATCTACTCGCAAAACTCCAACAGCAGTGGTTGACGGAATTACGGGTGTGAATTTTACTTATTTTTACATTTGTCCTCTGTCAACGTCAGCACGTGGATGCGTTCCATTACCATGAGTATCTCCACTAAGCACTGGGAGTGACATCATCAGTGTTGTGTTATGTAATTAATAATTTTGTGTTTCAGTGAATGGTAAATTGTGATACATTTTTGAATAGGTCTTCAGGAGAAAAAATTTAGTACTGAATAAAATATACAGTGTGCCATTTAAAAGAGTCATTCCGCTGTTCATATCTTTGTAAAAAACAAAGCTACAACACAGGCAATCATGCTAATTGATGTCCCTCTGACAGCTAAAGAACATTTACTTTAAACATTTTGTAATTTACATCTGGACAAACAGTTACTTGAACTGGTCAAGATAAATGGGACACCCTGCATACAGCATCAATAATTTTTTATCCACTTCATGCAGCTATTCTACTTGTCCATAACTATGCCAAAATGACCAAGAGGTAGGATGGGTTAGGGAAATAGGAAGGTTCCTGGTGTCAGTGACATGTTGCTGCAGTTGCTCTCAAAATTTGCAACATTTGCAGGAGGTCAACACTTCAGCATGTTGTTACTGTAGTTGCTGCAGCAGTTTCTGCTGCTGCTGCAGCTGCTGCAGCGACCATAATTACATAAACTGGTTCCCCAAGATGATGCAACTGGATCAATGGATGCACAAGACACATTTGTCACCAGTTTTACAACTCATTCTCAAGGTGCAGGTTCAGATGCATTAAGTCAAAAACTAGGGGACAACATGACACCCAATCCAGCGTATAACAAGTTGCCAACAGGAAGAATTCAAGCTTTTTGAAGAACTGAAACGATTGAAATGACACACTAGCCAGAAATGTGAGCATCAGATGTAATATGCCAAGAGACGAAATCAAGAGTGTTACCCAAAACAGGCAAACATATATGAGTGGTAGAACATCAGCAGGCCTGGCTTCTAAGCAACCACACTCCCAACAGCATTAAGTCAATGGTTACCTTCTCTTCACACCTCATAAACCAGAGGCTTTTCCAACATACATGATTAAATCATGCCCTGTCAGCAGACACTGTTACTGCAACCACTTTGTTGGCTGCTAGCATCATTGGTTCTGAACTGGGAAGGGGTTAGGCAACTCAAGGAAAATGACTAATGAACCAAGGTTGAGGCAATGTAGGGTACAATGTAGGGAAGTTTGCTCCTCAGCAGTTCAGAAAAGCTGGTGTTAGTATCAATAATGCAGATGGCACAGGCTGTGAAGCAGTCATTTCATGGAAGAACATTGTGTCAGGCAGCATGCCCGACAATGGGGTGGTCTACCTGTCTCTCAGCAACAGTTTCTCAGTGGCCATTCGTGTGGAAATACAGCTTCTCGGTTGTCATGCCCATGTAGAATGCATCAGAGTGGTGGCAGCTTAGCTTGTAAATCATGTGACTTGTCGCATAGGTAGCCTTGCCTCTTGATGAGGTAGGTGATTTTGTGATTGGTCTGGTCTAGGTGGTGGTGGTGGTGGTGGTGGTGGTGGTGGTGGTGGTGGATGTATGGGCCAGGATTTGCATCATGGTCTATTACAGGGATATGGGAAAACATACAAGGGAATATGAGCAGGCGTTTTAAAGGGATGAATGAAGATATTGTGTAGGTTCAGTGGACAGCAGCATGACACTGTTTGTGGAGTGGGAACGATAGTGGGTAGGTCATTCCTCATTTCAGGCCACAAAAAGAGGTAGTTGAAACCCTAGCAGAGAATATGATTCAGATTCTACAGTCCTGGGTCATAATGAGTCATGAGGGTAATGCTCCTCTGCAGCTCGGCAGTGGGACTTTAGGAGATGATGGGTGACAGGAGAAATCTCCTGGGACTCATCTCTCCAGTCATCCCATCACCCACAGTTAGCCCCACCATCTGGCCACAGAGGAGTGTTCTCCACGTTACTACCACCCAGGAATGGATCAACTGAATCATATTCTCCAACAAGATTTATGAACGTGGCCTGAAATGAGACATGTCCTACCCACTATCCCTCCTACACTTACCACAGTGGTATTCTGCCACCCACTAAAACTACACAATAACTTCGTCCGTCGCTACACAACCCCTGTTCCCAACCCCTTGTCTGATGGCTCATATTCCTATAACAGACCAAGATGGCCCATACATCCTCCTCCACCACCATCACCAGTCCTGTCAGAAGCATCAACTATCCCATAAAATGCAGGGCTACCTGTGAAACAAGCCATGTGATATACAATCTAAGCTGCAAACACTGTGCTGCATTCTACTTGGGCAAGACCACAGACAAGCTGTCTGTCTGCATGAATGGTCACCAACAAAGTGTCCTGAAAAAACAACAGGGCCTCGCAGTTTTTGAGAGCACTGTCCAAAATTGTGTCTTAATGACTGCATCCACCGATGTGCTTCCTACCAACATCAGCTTTTTAGAACTGTAGAGATAGGATATATTGCAAGGTGGGTTCCTATGTTCCCATAAACCTCCTGGTGCATCCAGCACCTACTTAACTGTTTCCCTGTTCCCAGTCCAGCATCACACAACCTTATATTCCACAAAAGCATCCATAGTCTGCAGTGTAGTGCATGGTAGGGTGTAGTTTCCATTCTAAGAATTGTTCGGGATTTTTTCATATTCCATTCATGTATAGATCTTGGAAAGAATAACTTCTTAATTCATCTTCCTCAAAATCTATGAATGATATAAATATGGGTTTGCTTTTCTTCAAGCTATTTGGATGGGCAAATTCTAAAGTTAGAACTGATATTTCTGTAGAACAAAAACTAACCTTACAGAGATAATGTTCTATCTGTTTATAGATTCAGTATGATTTTGCACTTTTAATCTACATTTCATAACAAATTCTGGTCCACTATCACATCTGTCCCTCAAAATGTCAGTTTAAAATGTAGTGTAAACATTCAATCTCACCATTAGATAAATTGGAGATTTTCAGTGTTCCCAGATACAACAATTTTTTATGGTAACTTACATTTCTTCTTTTTCTTCTTCTTATTCTTATTAATATTATTGTTCATTTTTTAACCTATTCCAGGATTACCCCAACTTAATTTTGTGTTGACAGCACTGAAATGCCCTGACCAGATATCCTATTCTTCCTTCCACAGTGCTTTAATAATTCTCACTACATATATCTTTCCATTACAAAGGAAAATACAGAAGAAATGCTTCGGTTTCCTTTTCACGCCACTGCAAAGATGAGTGTCATTTTCATTGGGAAACAGCTAAAATCAGTGACATTGAACAAGGATTAGTAATATCCTATATTCAATTTATACCTCATCAAATCCTGTTTTCACTGTAATACATTACACTGTAGATATCTTGAGCTAACTGTGCCCAGTGATTGGAAAGAAGCATAGGACATACCCACCTACAAAAAGGGTACCAGAAGTGTTTAACAAAACTACCACACTATCTCATTGACGTCCATGCATTACAGAACCTCAGAACAGACTCTGAACTCAATATTTCAACAGAATTACCTACTAGATGGATACCCACAAAGATTCTGATCATGCATGCTGTGTGAAATTTTGGGTGAAGGATGTAGGGACAAATGATTACCACAGGTTGAGGTCAGGATGATTTCTGGAGCAGTGAATGTGTTTTAAGGATAGCACCCAGATTCACAGTTCAGAAATGCTTGTGGTGGTGGTGGTGGAGGTGGGGACAAACCACGTGGCCTGGGCTGTGAAGCAGCCATTGAAACTTGGTAGATTATGTTCATCTGCATGCTGTGCATGGTGCTCCATTTTGCTCTTGGCGATGTGTCATGTTTATGATAAGCATCAATCTATCCTTTCTGTAACTGTTGACTTTTTTTTCGTCATCAGTTTTCTGACTGGCCTGATGTGGCCCACCATGAATTCCTCTTCTGATCCAAAATCTTAATCTCAGAGTAACAGTTGCAACCTATGTATCAATTATTTATGGGATGTATTCTATCTTCCTATCTCCTCATTCCTTAGCTTACAGGCCCACATAATTTTCAACATTCATCTGCAGCACAATCTCAAATGCGATTCTTTTGTTCTGGTTCTTCTGCAGCCCATGTTTCACTATCATACAAGGCTGTGCTCCAAACATACTTTCTCAGAATTTTCTTCCTCAAATGAAGGGCTATGTTTGATACCAGTAGACTCCTCTTGGCCAGAGAACACCTTTCAGCCAGAGCTAGTCTCCTTTTGATGTCCTTTTGCTTCATTATTGGTTGTTTTGCTGTCTAGGTAGTAGAATTACTTACCTTCATCAACCTTGTGACCATCAATTTCACTCTCAAGTTTCTCACTATTTTCATGTCTGCTACTTTTCATTAATTTCATCTTTCCTTAGATTTACTCTCAATTCATATTCTGTACTCATTAGATTGATCACTGATATACTTTTACCTTCAGTTTTAATCAGATTCCTGAATTTTCATCATTGCTGCTATGCTGTACAGATTGAACAGTAGGGGTGAAAGACCACATACCTGTCTTACACTGTATTTAATCAAAGCCATTTGTTCATGGTTTAATCACTTATTATTCCCTCTTAGCTCTTGTAAATATCCTATTACCACTCTCTTGCTATAGCTTACCCCTAATTTCCTCAAAATTTCAAATATCTTGCACCATTTTACATCGTTGAACACATCTTCCAGGTCAACAAATCATATGAATGTGTCTTTATTTTTCTTTAGTCTTGCTTCCATTATGAACATCAGAATTGCCTCCCTTGTGCATTTACCTTTCCTATAGTCAAACTGATCACAATTAATAAATCTTCAATTTTCTTACCCATTCTTATTTTTCTCAATAAGTTGGATGCATGACCTGTTAAGCTGATTGTGTGATAATTCTCACACTTCTCAACTCTTTGAGTCTTTGGAATTGCATGGATGATGTTTCTCCAAAAGTCAGACTTTTTTGCTGGACTCATACATTCCACACACCAACGTGAATTATTGTTTTGTTGCCACTTCCCCCAATGATTTTAGATATTCTGATGGAATGTTATCTACCCATTGTGCCTTATTTCATCTTAAGTCTTCCAAAGCTCTTTTAAATTCTGATTCTATTACTGGATCCTCTATCTTTTCTAACTAGACTCCTGCTTCTTCTACCACATCTCGCAAATCTACCCCTTCATAAAGGCCTTCAAAATAGTTTTTCCACCTATCTACCCTCTTCCCTGAATTTATCAGTGGCCTTCCCATTGCATTCTTAATGTTACCACCCTCACTTTTAATTTCAGCAAACATTGTTTTGACTTTCCTACACACTGAATTAGTCCTTCTGACCATTTCTTTTTCGATTTCTTCACATTTTTCATGCAGTTATTTCATCTTAGCTTCCCTGTTGCTATTTATTTCATCCCTCAGCAACTTATTTTTGTCTTCCCAAATTTTTCTGAATAGTTTTGTGCTTCCTTCTTTTATTGATCAATTGAAGTAATACTTCTGTCACCAATGGTTTCTTCACAGTTACCATCTTTGTACCTGTGTTTTCCTTTAAATTTCTGCGATTGTACTTTTTAGAGACATGTGTTCCTCTTCAACTGTTCTGCCAAATGAGCTATTTCTTATTGCTTTATCCAGAGCCTTGAAGAACTTCAAGCATATCTCATTCCTTAGCATGTCTGCACCCCACTTCTTTGTGTATTGAGTCTTCATAATTAATCTCTTGAACGTCAGCCTCCACTTCACAAAAGTTGACATTATGAAGTAAGTAACTTCTAGGCCAGTAGATTCCAAATCTTTAGTTAAGGTATTCAAGGAAATGCTTCTGTGATGCTAGACAATCAATTTATTCCTCTGTAAAGGGGAAGAAATGTAATTTATGAACTTCATAGTTTTTCTGGTGTAAATTACAAAGAGTTATTCATGAAGTTGCCCTTATTGAATCTAATACAAAATTCAGTAAGCATTTACAGACAGAAATAATCAAACAAGCAAAACATATGAAAATTTTCAAATGGCATTGAAATATTCAACTATCATTTTACAGATAACCCACATAATCGGGACAAATATATGTTCTTTATCTTCAGAACATAATGAATCTTTAAATTTGCTGCTGCTTTCTCTTGCATACCATTAAGTCCTGGTCAGTTTTCCAAGCAGGTAACCTCATTAGGCTGCGAAGTTTTGTTCCTGTGCTTGGGAAATATTTTGTCTTTGTTGTGAACCATAACATTTTGTTGGTATTCCTTTTTTTGCTAACAAAAAATTCAAAATCACTTTTGTCCTCAATCAGACAATAAGATAGAGGGATCATGGGTGAAATTTGTGGCAATTGGATGCACTGTAAATCCTGAAGGTGTAAATCTAGATTTGGGAATTGCTTGAGGTTTTGAAGGAAAAATTCCTGTTTCTTTGAAAGAGTCAGCTCAGCTGGTGTCATTTTTTTCAGCCAGGCCCTTCCAAAAATCACACCTGTGACTGTTTTAACTCTTCCAATTGTCCAGTACTTAAGTCAGCAATGTCCCAGAATATTCAAATTGTTTGAAAATACCCTTGTCAAGTAGCAAACATTCACATTTTTAATTCCTTTAGAAGCAATTTAGAATCTGTAGTTTCCTTGAGCAGCAGAGAGAATAAGAGGCATCAAAGATGTCATTTACCTCCATTAACAACGAGGTAGGTTTTGTGAGGATAACGGCTATCACTGAGTCTTATCTGTTACTTGAAAACAAGTGTCATCAGGTAAATTGATATGATTTTCGTCTTTATACATCTTTCCTCTGAACAGAATCACGGGAGAAATACTTTCAACTACAGCATATACATGTTCAACTACTGTTGCATTTTCAGTTTGTACATGAGCAATAATCTGACGTCCTCATATTACAGCAAATGTATGAAGCAAGTGTCGCTAAGGTTTTACTAGACTGACTTTTCCCCATTCAGTTACTCACTAGCTTCATACAACTAATAATTTTGCATATTCAATAACTGTGTTCTAGTAACAAAGAAATGAGTTTTTGAGGCATACATAATGACAGATTTCTTACAAATTACTTTGGATATCTAAAGAACTCACATTCTTTGAAGCTGGTAAATTGTAGCACTCTAGGTGGGTGGGGTGGGGGGGGGGGGGGTGGGGGAGTGGGGGGGGGGGGGAGGGCGCAAAAAATCACAGCTTAAATACATTACTAGTGCCTCAAGCACATGCTAGCAAGAGATTCAATACAAGCTGTGACCTTCCACGTCTCACTCATACTTTCAGAATTGAGCAGTGGGTTTCATTTGAAACTGGAAACTTATTTCTTTATGCCACATTCATTCATAATAATAAATTATTTACAGTAATCAAGTTGTAATCAATGGAAACTAAAATAGTGACACTGGATGGAGTGACTCACTTTTTGTGACCCTAAGCATAAGACAGGTTATCCAGATGTGAACCATTGATTTTCAACAACATTACGCACACATTTTTGTCCCATACAAAGGAGACAGCTCTTAGTAGTATTGTAACAGCTGTCTCTCTACAATTTATTTTGTACATGGAAACAACAACTAAACATAGTGAAAGAAGCAGTATCAAAATTCATAAACACGGCTACAATAACAATGGAGCAAACTGAGAGCCAAATGGAGGATGAGAAGTAGATAAAAATTTGTGAGAAGAAATTGAAGAGGAAGAGGAGGCATTTCATTTCTGTTCATGTAACAAGACACTGGCTGAAAAATTTAAGAATGATGAAGTTACACATTTCATTGGATACAGTAGTCAAACAACATTTTCCCAAAATATATTTTTACAGAATCTCCATTTACTACCGTATCATAATGCAAACAGATGAACAATTATTGTAAACAGCAAGACACGTCAGTACATTCATATGTAAATATTTAAACAATGAAGTAATCCAGGACATAATAATGATAATAATAATATGAAATCAGTAAACTGCTACTTTCCACAGAGTGGAGATAAGTCGTACACAGGCACAACAAAAAAACTACCAAAGATGTGAACTTCAGACAAACAGCTCACCTGTGAATGACCATTGTCTCTGACCAACGAGGTGGACTGTGAGCAACTGCACATGATGGGTGAAGCAGTCTGGGTGGTGAAGAGAGAGATGAAGCTGGTACAAAATGGGAAAGTGATAGAACGGTAGATGTGGGTGACTGAAGTGATGGTTGTGGGTGCATACAGTGATGTGGTACGGACAGGGCAGGGGAATTATGTGCAGTCAGAATGCTGGACAAGGAAGTGGTGAGGAGGGGGGGGGGGGGGGGGCGGAAGGGTGAGGAAAATGTGAGAATTAGAAGAGCAGAAAAAAGACTGTGCATGTACTTGTGAAATAGAAGGCTGTGCAGTGCTGCAGGGTGGTCCAGTTATCTCTCAGCCACAATTTGTCTGTTTCCTTTCATGCAAACATACAGCTTGTTGGTTGTCACATGCAATAGAACGTGGCACTGTGGTCACAGCTTAGCTTGTAGATTACACAAGCATCTGTTGGCCCACACGCCTTTTACACTGAAGGGTGAATATATGTATTTTCATTCATGTGTGTGTTAACTGTCAATTGTAAGTGCTTCCAAACACACACTGCCATTCATTGCCATCTGACTGGATCTGAACAATTATACAGTCCTTTAAATTCCTGGTCCTCATATAAATTGACTATTTAAATTGCTGTCTGTGGACACTAACACTTTGGTTCATCTGGGCTGAACTGTGATGGATTCGATGAAATAGCATGCAGGAGCAACCACCTGTGGGTGAAAATGCAGTGAGCTTCAATGGAGCAGCATGGGGATGAAGCCAATTTCATTAGATGATGGATCTCACTTGACTGATTGATTGATTGAGAGGGGTTATGGGACCAAACGGGGAGGTCATCAGTCCCACGATTCCTAAGTTAGACACACGAGAAACAGGGTCCAATGAAAGTGGTTGGACCTAGTCAGGGGAGTCAAATAATAAAATAATGAAGAGTAAACACACACAGTAAAAGGCATGTAAGTTTAGATCAAATGTGAAAACTTGGGGAAAAAAAAGCAAAAAAGTGGGGTGGTCTTCCCATGGGGGAGTGATCATGGTCTTGTTACCATCCATGGGTCGGAGGGGTATGTGAGGAATGATGTGAGGTGCATTACAGTGAGTGGAGATGGGGGTCCCAACATAAGGAAGTGATACACATGCCAACCGGCAATCTCACGCAAGACCGTGTCAGGAGGGAGACAGTCGTCATTGGCGAAGAGTGCAGGGTACATCAGATGGTCAGGGAATTGGTGAATGATGACTGATTAAGAAAGTAGTCATTTGCTCTGTCATATGTGTAGAGGGGGAATCCCCACTTCTATGAGGAGACTATCAACGGGACTAGTGAGAAAGGCACCAATAGCCAGATGAACCCCACAATGGTGAAGAGGGTCAAGCAGATTCAAAGTGGAAGGTGTGGCTGAGCCTTAAACCTGACCACCACAATGTAGTCTGGAGAAGACCAGGTCACAGTAAACATGGAGAGAAGTGTGGCACAGTCTGCACTCCAAAATGCAAGGGCCAGGACGTGGAGAGCATTAAATTTCCATATACATACAGTATTTAGGCGGCAAATGTAGGGCAGCCATGTCAGCTGGTTATCAAAAATAACGCCCAAGAAACAGGACTGTGCTTCAACATCAAGAAGCTGGTCACCTAAATAAAATTCTGAAATGGGGTGTACTGTGAGTCAACGATAAAAGTGCATAACCCACATTATGGAGGGAGAAAACTGGAAGCCATAGGAGTTAGCCCAACAGTGGCCCATGGGATGATTTTTGGAGCCGGCGCTCAGCAGATCTACTTAGTGGGAGCTGCATCAGATGCAAAAATCATCGACGTACAACACCAGAATAACCAGAGGTCCAACAGAGGTCACAAGCCCATAGACAGTAAGGAGGAAGAGTGTGACACTTACCACAGAACCCTGTGGGATACCATTCTCCTGAATTCCAGGGGTGCTGAGGGCAGTGCCAACTTGAACCCGAAAGAGCTGCTGAGAGAAGAACTCACGGATAAGAATCTGAAGGGGCACATGGAAGCCCCAGTCATGGTTGGTAACTAAAGTGTGATGGGACCAAGCCATGTTGTGTGCCTTATGTAGGAGAAAAGAAGACCATGACAAGGTGCTGACAGTAAGTAAAAGCATGTTAGATGGCTTTTTCCAATCCAAGTAAATGGTCAGTTGGAGATCATCTCACTTGGAAGCCACAGTGTTACTAGGACAAAAGGCCAGAGATTTGAGTACCCAACATAATCTGAAGCTAACCATCTTCTCATGCAGTTTACGTAGTACATTTGTCAGATTAATTGGGTGGTAGCTGTCGAGAGCCGTTGGGTTCTTCCTGGCCTTAAGGACAGGGATAACTATACTGTCTCGTCTTTGTGACAGAAAAGCAGTTGTGAACCTAATGCAGTTGAAGATCCTAGACCATCTGGTTGTGGACATAATCTGGGCCAGCTGCGATGTCCTGTGAAGAGGTAAGAGCCTGCAAGAATTCCCATTCAGTGAAGTGTTCACTACATCACTTAGTGTGATCATACAAAGGGTGGGGGGGTCTGGTCAACACTGCATTAGTGTCTGAGAAAGGTAGCAGGATAGAAAGATGATGTCAATGAAATCACAAAGTATTCTTCTGCGAGGTCCAATGGATCAGTGCACAGACCACCTTTAAGGTTAATGTCCTGGACAACTGTGTTACTTGCAGCCCAGAGCACTACGGAGCTCGGACCGAACCTGCAATTAAGAGGCATACGTCCGCAGAGAGCACACACAGTGCTCCCAGCATTCTTTTTTATGCTGCTCAATAAGGTAGTGAGCCTTAGCACGAATGCACTTAAAACTGAAGAGGTTCGTCTGTGAAAGGTGTCGTTTAAAATGACGCAGTGCCTGTCAGTGGGTGTGGACAGTGACTGTAACATCCTTGGCACTCCAAAGTACCGATCAACGATGAGGGGACATGTTGGTAGGGGGGACAGCAGTGACAGCAGCGTGAAGAATAGTGGCAGAGGTGCCTCGCAAGACTGCACAAATGCAATTCGACAGTGAGGTGTAGAAGTGCGCAGCAGACGTATACAGAGGGCAACTGGCCCTGTGGAATACTCGACTTGGGGTCCTGTCTGCCAGGCGGTGGCAGGGGACCGATAGAATCACTGGAAAGTGGTCACTGTCACGAACGTCATTACGGGCTGGCAAATGGAGGGAAGCCACGACGGCAAGAGAGGAGATCGTGAGATCGATAGTGGTAAAGGTGCCATTAAGAGCATTCGAGAGGGTAGGGGACCCCTCATTGATGAGACACAAATTCAGGTCCCTAATAAATTGGTCAAATAGGAGACCCCCACCCATTGAAGTGTCACTCTCCAACAGTGGATGGTGGGCATATAAGTCCCCAAGGAGGAGAAACAGCTGTGGGAATTGTTGGATTAAGGTAGACAGTGCAAAGTAAGGATTTATCCTAACTGGAGGGAGGTGGACACTGCAAATGGTGATTGCCAGAGACGTTTGCTCTCTAACCACTATTGCTTCCAAGTTGGTACATAGTGGATCCAGTCACTACGACGTTGGAGTGAACCAAAGTGCAGATCCCACCAGATGCTTCCTTGTGGCCAGTACATTTCCGGCAAAAGGTTGCATTTCTGGTAAGTGATGATAGTATCCATGAAAATTCCAGTGGATGATTGTGTGGCCAGAATCCAGATTACTTACACACACACACACACACACACACACACACACACACACACACACACACACACACACAAAACCTTTTGGAACCTTGTCTTATGATTTATCTTTCTTGTTGTTCATTTTCTCCTCCTCCTCCTCCTCCTCCTCCTCCTCCTCCTCCTATTTCAGAGGCAGAGGAGGGTAGAGCACAGAGGGAGTACAGGTTTCTGCAAGATCCAGAACTGAAAGAGAGCAGGTAACCTTGGGATGCACAGACTAACTGACTGATTGTAGGAGTCTTACAGCCTGGGAGATGCTGGGCAGAGGGGTCTTGGGAGAGAGCCCGATCATTGACAGGTGCCAAAAATGGGCGTACTACTTCGGCTGGTGAGAGGGAGCAGATCCAGACAGGAGTGCTTAGAAAATGTAGTCCATCAACAAAGGAGGTGGCTTACAAAACACTCATTCGACCTATACTTGAGTATTGCTCATCAGTGTGGGATCCGTACCAGATCGGTCTGACGGAGGAGATAGAGAAGATCCAAAGAAGAGCGGCGCGTTTCGTCACAGGGTTATTTGGTAACCGTGATAGCATTACGGAGATGTTTAATAAACTCAAGTGGCAGACTCAGCAAGAGAGGCGCTCTGAATCGCGGTGTAGCTTGCTCGCCAGGTTTCGAGAGGGTGCGTTTCTGGATGAGGTATCGAATATATTGCTTCCCCCTACTTACACCTCCCGAGGAGATCACGAATGTAAAATTAAAGAGATTAGAGCATGCACGGAGGCTTTCAGACAGTCGTTCTTCCCGTGAACCATACGCGACTGGAACAGGAAAGGGAGGTAATGACAGTGGCACGTAAAGTGCCACCGTTGGGTGGCTTGCGGAGTATCAATGTAGATGTAGATGTAGAGGTTGTGGCAACAGCAGGGAAAGAGGAGGGAGAGGGTATAGGAGGATGGGGCTGGGCAAGGAAGAGGTAGGTGGAGGAAATGAAGTAACAGAGAGGAAAGCTGAAGATTGTGACACTAGATGGAGTGTCACATACTTTTGGTGAACCTCAGCATAAGACAGGTGATCTGGAGACTTGTATTCCTGGATTTTCTTTCTCTTTTGTATGCCTGGCAAATCTGGCTAGTGAGGGGAGCCGCTTTCAGTACATTTGTCACACACAGGTGTCAGAACACAGGGGCTTCCCTCATGGACTGGGTGTCCACAGTCAGCAAACAGAGTGTCTGCCATGCAACGGGATGACATATGCCCAAAACACAGCCACCGAAAGCACCACACAGGTGGATAGGCATATGGCTTCATGTCACCATTGTAGCACATAACCTTGACCTTCTCTGTGAGGGTATTCCCCTCAAAAGCTAGAATGAAGGCACCAGTATCAGAGCAGTTGTGTTTGTGGCCCATATGCACATGCCAAACAAAATTAACGCACACTTCTCCAGATTAGCCCACAGTTCATCATCAGTTTGCAGGGCGAGATCCCAATGAAAAATTACTCTCCGCACTATATTCAGAAATTGGTGAGGGGTAATACACTGGCACATTGTCAAGATGATCACAGGTGCAAAGAGCTGCCGATTGGGATGCAGAAAATTCTTTGATCAATAATTTTGTCCTGAATATTTTCCACAAAAAACAATAGCATTGTGGCAGTGAATGTGTTACCATATTTACTCATACAGATGAGGTAAAGGGGTAAGTGTTTCATCCAAAGATGGCTAACCTGGCCCTCCTCCCATGGTGTAGCGAGGGAAGGAGAGGTTGCTGGGTAACATGAGGCAGCATTCAATGATTGTTCACCATTCGAAGAAGCACCCATTTGAGATCGGCCAGATTTTTGCAGCTCCATATGTTTCATGCCCCCCCATGAACCATGGACCTTGCCGTTGCTGGGGAGGCTTGCGTGCCTCAGCGATACAGATGGCTGTACCGTAGGTGCAACCACAACGGAGGGGTATCTGTTGAGAGGCCACACAAACATGTGGTTCCTGAAGAGGGGCAGCAGCCTTTTCAGTAATTGCAGGGGCAACAGTCTGGATGATTGACTGAGCTGGCCTTGTAACATTAACCAAAACGGCCTTGCTGTGCTGGTACTGCGAACGGCTGAAAGCAAGGGGAAACTACAGCCGTAATTTTTCCCGAGGACATGCAGCTTTACTGTATGATTAAATGATGATGGCGTCCTCTCAGGTAAAATATTCCGGAGGTAAAATAGTCCCCCATTCGGATCTCCGGGCGGGGACTACTCAGGAGGACGTCGTTATCAGGAGAAAGAAAACTGGCATTCTACGGATCGGAGCGTGGAATGTCAGATCCCTTAATCGGGCAGGTAGGTTAGAAAATTTAAAAAGGGAAATGGATAGGTTAAAGTTAGATATAGTGGGAATTAGTGAAGTTCGGTGGCAGGAGGAACAAGACTTTTGGTCAGGTGATTACAGGGTTATAAATTCAAAATCAAATAGGGGTAATGCAGGAGTAGGTTTAATAATGAATAAAAAAATAGGAGTGCGGGTTAGCTACTACAAACAGCATAGTGAACGCATTATTGTGGCCAAGATAGACACAAAGCCCATGCCTACTACAGTAGTACAAGTTTATATGCCAACTAGCTTTGCAGATGATGAAGAAATTGATGAAATGTATGACGAAATAAAAGAAATTATTCAGGTAGTGAAGGGAGATGGAAATTTAATAGTCATGGGTGACTGGAATTCGTCAGTAGGAAAAGGGAGAGAAGGAAACATAGTAGGTGAATATGGATTGGGGGGAAGAAATGAAAGAGGAAGCCGCCTTGTAGAATTTTGCACAGAGCATAACTTAATCATAGCTAACACTTGGTTCAAGAATCATGAAAGAAGGTTGTATACCTGGAAGAATCCTGGAGATACTAAAAGGTATCAGATAGATTACATAATGGCAAGACAGGGATTTAGGAACCAAGTTTTAAATTGTAAGACATTTCCAGGGGCAGATATGGATTCTGACCACAATCTATTGGTTTTGAACTGCAGATTGAAACTGAAGAAACTGCAAAAAGGCGGGAATTTAAGGAGATGGGACCTGGATAAACTGAAAGAACCAGAGGTTGTAGAGAGTTTCAGGGAGAGCATAAGGGAACAATTGACAGGAATGGGGGAAAGAAATACAGTAGAAGAGGAATGGGTAGCTCTGAGGGATGAAGTAGTGAAGGCAGCAGAGGATCAAGTAGGTAAAAAGACGAGGGCTAATAGAAATCCTTGGGTAACAGAAGAAATATTGAATTTAATTGATGAAAGGAGAAAATATAAAAATGCAGTAAATGAAGCAGGCAAAAAGGAATACAAACGTCTCAAATATGAGATCGTTAGGAAGTGCAAAATGGCTAAGCAGGGATGGCTAGAGTACAAATGTAAGGATGTAGAGGCTTGTCTCACTAGGGGTAAGATAGATACAGCCTACAGGAAAATTAAAGAGACCTTTGGAGAGAAGAGAACCACTTTTTTTTTTTTTTTTTTTTTTTTTTGTTTGTGGTTTTAGGGCGCAAAACTTCTATGGTCATTAGCGCCCAGCCCGTGACGTAGAAAACAGGAAAAAAACGAAATTTAAAATCAGCAGCAATGGAAACAAAGTCAGAAAATTTGAGAAACTAAAGGCAGAAGGAATGCTTAAAAGTCCACTATAGAAAGGGGTTGGTTGTCCCCAAAAAAAAAAAGGTTCAAATGACTGACGTCATTTCACTGTCACTAATAAACTGTAGAACGCGGTCAGCTGAGCGCGTGTCATCTGCTAAAATCAACGATAGATCAGGCGATAGCTGTAGACGGGAGCGTAACGGATTAAAATAGGGGCATTCAATTAAAAGGTGTCTGACCGTCCACAGCTGAGAGCAGTGGGGACAGAGTGGGGGAGGATCACCGCTTAAAAGATGTCGATGACTAAAAAGACAGTGCCCTACCCGGAGTCTAGCTAAAATTACCTCCTCCCGACGACGCGTTCGGGAGGAAGAGGTCCAAGCGCAAGGAACGGCTTTCACTTCCCGCAATTTATTGTGGGGAAGTGTTGAGCAATGCGCATGCCATAAATGAGTAACTTGGCGACATAAACCGCTCCGTAGATCGCTAAACGGAAGAGACTGAAGAGCTGGCCGAGGAAGAGAAACTGCAGCCTTGGCCGCTATATCGGCCGCCTCATTTCCACAGATACCAGCGTGTCCCGGGAGCCAGAGGAACGCCACTGAGACGCCCCCCAGGTGGAGCAAGCGCAGACAGTCCTGAATCCGGTGGACCAGAGGGTGCACAGGGTAAAGAGCTTGGAGACTTAGGAGAGAGCTGAGAGAATCTGAGCAGATTACGTACTGTATCCGCTGATGGCGGCGGATGTAGTGGACAGCCTGGAGAACAGCGTAAAGCTCCGCAGTATAAACCGAACACTGGTCGGGAAGCCGAAAGTGATTTGGAGTGTCGCCAACAATATAGGCACTCCCTACACCTAACGATGTTTTCGAGCCATCGGTGTAAATAAATGTGGCTTCCGTCATTTGTGCACATAGAGCAGCAAATGCCCGACGGTAAACAAGTGTAGGGGTACCATCCTTGGGAAATTGACATAGGTCTCTGAGCAAGTCGATCCGGGGACGGTGCCAAGGCGGTGCTGTACCCCAAGTTGTCAAGAAGGTTTTAGGAAAGTGGAAGGAAAGAGAATGGAGCAGTTGATGGAAGCGGACTCCCGGGGGTAGTAGGGAGGAGGAGCGGCCTGCATACCCGACATCAAAGGAGGCGTCGAAAAAAAGGTTATGGGCTGGATTAGCAGGCATGGAAGACAGATGGCTAGCATAACGACTCAGAAGGACTGCCCGCCGATTGGACAGCGGAGGTTCAGCAGTCTCAGCATAAAGGCTTTCCACAGGGCTGGTGTAAAAAGCTCCAGACACTAAACGTAATCCACGGTGGTGGATAGAGTCGAGACGCCGAAGAATAGACGGCCGAGCAGAGGAGTAGACTATGCTTCCATAATCCAATTTCGAGCGCACTAAGGCGCGATAGAGGCGGAGAAGGACCACCCGGTCCGCTCCCCAAGAGGTACCATTCAGGACACGGAGGGTGTTAAGGGAACGCAGACAGCGAGCTGAAAGATAGGAAACGTGGGAGGACCAGCACAGTTTTCTGTCAAACATAAGACCCAAGAATTTAACGACGTCGGAAAACGGAAGGTTGACAGGACCTAGATGTAAGGAGGGCGGAAGAAACTCCTTACATCGCCAAAAATTAACACAAACGGTCTTACTGGGTGAGAAACGGAAGCCGGTTTCGATGCTCCACGAGTGGAGGCGATCGAGACATCCTTGAAGACGTCTTTCAAGAAGGCTGGTCCTTTGAGAACTGTAGTAGATCGCAAAATCGTCCACAAAGAGGGAGCCCGAGACATCAGGAAGGAGACAATCCATAATTGGATTAATGGCGATGGCAAACAGTACAACACTCAGCACGGAGCCCTGGGGTACCCCGTTTTCTTGGGAGAAGGTACGGGAGAGAGTAGTGTTCACCCGCACCCTAAATGTGCGCTCTGCCATAAATTCGCGAAGAAAAAGGGGCAGCCGGCCTCGAAAGCCCCAAGAGAACAGTGTGCGGAGGATGCCTGTCCTCCAACAGGTATCGTACGCTCTCTCCAGATCAAAAAATATGGCTACCGTTTGGCGTTTCCGGAGAAAATTGTTCATGATATAAGTGGAGAGAGCAACAAGATGGTCAACAGCAGAACGATGCTTTCGGAATCCGCATTGGGCTGGTGTTAAAAGACTGCGGGACTCCAGCCACCAAGCTAAACGGTAATTCACCATACGCTCCAAAACCTTACAGACACTACTCGTGAGAGAAATGGGGCGATAGCTAGAGGGGAGATGTTTGTCCTTTCCAGGTTTCGGAACGGGAACGACAATAGCTTCCCGCCATCGCCTGGGAAAGGTACTGTCGGTCCAAATTCGATTATAAAGGCGAAGGAGGTGACGCAGGCTATGGGTTGATAAATGCAGCAACATTTGGACATGGATACCATCCGGTCCTGGGGCGGAGGAGCGAGAAGTAGAGAGTGCATGTTGGAGTTCGCGCATGGAGAAAACAGTATTGTAGCTTTCGCGATTTTGAGAGGAGAAAGCAAGATGTCGCACTTCCGCTGCACGTTTCTTCGGGAGAAACGCTGGCGGGTAATTTGAAGAGCTCGAAATCTCAGCAAAGTGCTGACCCAATGAGTTAGAAATTGCGACGGGGTCCACTAAGGTATCATGCGCGACAGTGAGCCCAGAGACCGGGGAGAAACTAGGCGCGCCTGAGAACCGTCGAAGCCGACTCCAAACTTCCGAGGAGGGAGTGAAGTTGTTAAATGAGCTAGTAAAGAATTTCCAGCTTGCCTTCTTGCTATCGCGGATGACGCGACGGCATCGCGCACGGAGCTGCTTATATCGGATACAGTTGGACAAAGTTGGATGGTGACGGAAAATGCGAAGAGCACGTCGCCGCTCACGTATTGCGTCACAGCAGGCCTCGTTCCACCACGGAACTGGAGGGCGCCGGGGCAATTCGGAGGTGCGTGGTATTGAACGTTCCGCAGCTGTGAGAATAACGTCGGTAAAATGTGTGACCTCATCGTCGACGCTGGGAAAGCGACGGTCATCGAATGTCGCTAGAGACGAAAAAAGTGTCCAATCGGCTTGGGCAAACTTCCAGCGTCGCGAGCGCATATATGGCAGTTGAGGCTACAGTCGAAGAACACATGGAAAGTGGTCACTCGAGTGTGTATCATCAAGGGCGAACCATTCGAAGCGCCGAGCTAGCGGAACAGTACCGACCGCAAGGTCCAAATGGGATAAATTTGCCGTGGAGGCAGACAAAAATGTAGGGACCCCAGTGTTGAGGCAGACTAGATCCGCTTGGTGGAAGACGTCTAGCAATAGTGAGCCACGTGGACAAGGATGTGGAGATCCCCAAAGCGGGTGGTGGGCATTGAAGTCCCCAACCAGCAAATAGGGGGGTGGAAGCTGATCAAGAAGATGAAGGAGATCAGCTCGTGCCATTGGTGTAGACGATGGAATGTATACCGTACAAAGAGAGAACGTGTATCCAGAAAGGGAAAGACGGACGGCGACAGCTTGGAAGGAAGTGTTTAAGGGGATTGGGTGATAATGGACAGTATCATGGAGCAGAATCATGAGTCCTCCATGGGCTGGAGTGCCTTCAACTGAGGGGAGGTCATATCGGACGGACTGAAAATGAGGGAGAACAAAGCGGTCATGGGGACGCAGCTTTGTTTCCTGAAGACAGAAGATGACCGGCGAGTAGGATCGTAAGAGGATCGACAATTCCTCCCGATTGGCGTGAATGCCGCGGATATTCCAGTGGATAATGGACATAGGGTGAACAGAAAATGGAGGAACGGCACCAAGGGTGCTGTCAACTCAACGACTGCTCAGAGCTTGCGACCGACAGCATGGAATGGCATTCAGTCGAAGGCAGAAGATCCTGATCCATAGGTTGGTCAGGAGCAGCTCCTGCCACCAACGATCGGCCAGTTGACCGGCCACCAACAGTGCGCCTCGGCGACACGGAAGATGGCCGAGGGCGATTTCCGCCAGGTGGTGCTGTAGATGGGACACGCCTTGGCGGAGAAGGAGAGGAACTGTGTTTCTTCGTAGCCTTCTTGGAGGTATGTTTAGATGAAGGAGGAACCGATGGTTGTGAAGTTGCAGTACATAAAAACTCCTCACGAGAATGCTCTTTTTTTGTAGACTTGGCGTCTGACTTTTGGGCTCGAGATTTAGCAGAACCCGACGAAGGGTGAGCCATAGAGTGGGCAGGCGAAAGAGGTGAGGTTGAACGGGCGATCTTTGCGCTGGCCGATCTGACGACCGTGGTACTAAATGTGAGGTCGCAAGTCTGCGTGGCCGCCTCCTTTGTTGGCCGAGGAGAAGCAAGGACAGCGCTGTATTTTCCTTTCTGAGGCACGGTGGGCTGTCGACTGGCGAGTAACTTTCGAGCAGCAAAGGTCGACACCTTTTCCTTCACTCTTATTTCCTGGATCAGCTTTTCGTCCTTAAAAACAGGGCAATCTCGAGAGGAAGCAGCGTGGTCACCCATACAGTTGATGCAGCGAGGGGATGGAGGTGGACAAGCACCCTCATGGGCATCCCTGCCACACGTAACACATTTGGCCGGATTGGAACAGGACTGGCTGGTGTGATTGAACCGCTGACATCGATAGCAACGCGTAGGGTTTGGGACATACGGGCGAACGGAAATTATCTCATAGCCTGCTTTGATTTTTGATGGGAGTTGAACTTTGTCAAAAGTCAAGAAGACAGTGCGGGTTGGAATGATGTTCGAGTCAACCCTTTTCATAACCCGATGAACAGCGGTGACGCCCTGGTCAGACAGGTAGTGCTGAATTTCTTCGTCAGACAATCCATCGAGGGAGCGTGTATAAACGACTCCACGCGAGGAATTTAAGGTACGGTGCGGTTCCACCCGGACAGGGAAGGTGTGGAGCAGAGAAGTACGCAGCAATTTTTGAGCCTGGAGGGCACTGTGTGTTTCTAACAACAGGGTACCATTCCGTAATCTGGAACAAGACTTTACAGGACCCGCAATTGCGTCGACACCTTTCTGAATAATGAAAGGGTTGACCGTGGAAAAGTCGTGACCTTCGTCAGACCGAGAAACAACAAGGAACTGTGGCAACGATGGAAGAACCGTCTGTGGCTGAGACTCAGTGAACTTACGTTTGTGAGCAGACATAGTGGAAGGTGAGGAAACCATTGCGGAAGAATCCCCCATGATTACCGGCGTCTCCGATGGCGCGCTCCTCCCTTGTGGGGGCCCTCACCGAGGGCACACCCGCATTAGGTGATTGTTCACACCTCAGGTCACACCTCCCGACATACGGACGGAGGGACCAATCGGCACTTTCGGAAGGTATCAGCTCGGGTAATCACCCCTCCCTGGGCCTGGCCTTTACCAGGGGGTACGTACGTGTCCTACCTGTCTACCCGGGGCGGGGAATTACGCGTTACCCCGTCACCGGCTACGCATGGAAGTGCGTGGGTCGGCCTTCAGACACGCACAGGGAGGAAGAAAGAGAAAGGGAAAGGAAAGAAGAGGGGGTCTCAAACGCCGCAGCGGAGAAAAGGGTAAAGAGAAGAGGTAAGGAAAGGAGAAGGACAAAGGAAGGAAGAAGACAGACAAGCAAGGAAGAAGAAGAATGCGGTACATTTACAAGCGTCCGTCTCCGGACGTAGGCGCAAACCATGCTCCCAGAGGGGGAGAAAGTAAAGGAAAGAGCAAGAGGTGAGGGGGGGGGGTGAAGACAGGGGATGGGGAAGGATGCGGAAAGGGAAGGTATGCAGCCCGGAAAGGAAGGAAGGCCACATTAGCTCGGGGCCCCGTGCTCGCTACGCACGTATCCACAAAAGAGATGTGGATCCCCTGGGGGGAGAGAACCACTTGTATGAATATCAAGAGCTCAGATGGAAACCCAGTTCTAAGCAAAGAAGGGAAGGCAGAAAGGTGGAAGGGGTATATAGAGGGTTTATACAAGGGCGATGTACTTGAGGACAATATTATGGAAATGGAAGAGGATGTAGATGAAGATGAAATGGGAGATAAGATACTGCGTGAAGAGTTTGACAGAGCACTGAAAGACCTTAGTTGAAACAAGGCCCTGGGAGTAGTCAACATTCCATTAGAACTACTGATGGCCTTGGGAGAGCCAGTCATGACAAAACTCTACCATCTGGTGAGCAAGATGTATGAGACAGGCGAAATACCCACAGACTTCAAGAAGAATATAATAATTCCAATCCCAAAGAAAGCAGGTGTTGACAGATGTGAAAATTACCGAACTATCAGTTTAATAAGTCACAGCTGCAAAATACTAATGCGAATTCTTTACAGGCGAATGGAAAAACTGGTAGAAGCGGACCTCGGGGAGGATCAGTTTGGATTCCGTAGAAATGTTGGAACACGTGAGGCAATACTAACCTTACGACTTATCTTAGAGGAAAGATTAAGAAAAGGCAAACCTACTTTTCTAGCATTTGTAGACTTAGAGAAAGCTTTTGACAACGTTAACTGGAATACTCTCTTTCAAATTCTGAAGGTGGCAGGGGTAAAATACAGGGAGCGAAAGGCTGTTTACAATTTGTACGGAAACCAGATGGCAGTTATAAGAGTCAAGGGGCATGAAAGGGAAGCAGTGATTGGGAAGGGAGTGAGACAGGGTTGTAGCCTCTCCCTGATGTTATTCAATCTGTATATTGAGCAAGCAGTAAAGGAAACAAAAGAAAGAGTAGGTATTAAAATTCATGGAGAAGAAGTAAAAACTTTGAGGCTCGCCGATGACATTGTAATTCTGCCAGAGACAGCAAAGGACTTAGAAGAGCAGTTGAACGGAATGGACAGTGTCTTGAAAGGAGGATATAAGATGAACATCAACAAAAGCAAAACGAGGATAATGGAATGTAGTCAAATTAAAACAGGTGATGCTGAGGAAATTAGATTAGGAAATGAGACACTTAAAGTAGTAAAGGAGTTTTGCTATTTAGGGAGTAAAATAACTGATGATGGTCGAAGTAGAGAGGATATAAAATGTAGACTGGCAATGGCAAGGAAATCGTTTCAGAAGAAGAGAAATTTGTTAACATCGAGTATAGATTTAAGTGTCAGGAAGTCGTTTCTGAAAGTATTTGTATGGAGTGTAGCCATGTATGGAAGTGAAACATTTACGATAACTAGTTTGGACAAGAAGAGAATAGAAGCTTTCGAAATGCGGTGCTACAGACGAATGCTGAAGATAAGGTGGGTAGATCACGTAACTAATGAGGAGGTATTGAATAGGATTGGGGAGAAGAGAAGTGTGTCGCCCAACTTGACTAGAAGAAGGGATCGGCTGGTAGGACATGTTTTGAGACATCAAGGGACCACAAATTTAGCATTGGAGGGCAGCGTGGAGGGTAAAAATCGTAGAGGGAGACCAAGAGATCAATACACTAAGCAGATTCAGAAGGATGTAGGTTGCAGTAGGTACTGGGAGATGATGAAGCTTGCACAGGATAGAGTAGCATGGAGAGCTGCATCAAACCAGTCTCAGGACTGAAGACCACAACAACAACAACAACACCAACAACAACATGTTTCATGCGTCAAGCATCTGCCCCAATACCAGCCAGTGTGACTAGCGGCTCTCCCCAAGGGTGCTACATAGCCAAACTGAGGTCTGTCTAGCACAGCGGGCATTGGCAGGAGTTGTGATGCTCCAAGAGCACAAGCAACCACTCCTTGGCATACATGGGGAGTGAACAACTCAGGAATCAGGAAAGTGCTTCCTGTGTTGTCAGGGGACTCAGCCCGATGGGTATATAACACCCCCATCACACAGACTGGCTATGTGTGCCGGTGACCTAGCAGGGCAGAAGGTGGCTACCTGGGGGAAGGGAGACGGAATCCTCACTGCAGATGCCAGGGAGGGAGTTGTTCCCCAAATGGCTCACACTAAAAAGAGTAAATTTTGAAGTTGAGGTCAAAACTCAAGTGGACCCCTAAAACCAAACAGGATGAATGAACAGGCAGAAAGAACACAATTGCAAACAATAAAGAAAACCAGGTGGATTGCCATGTCCATTTTTTTTGTGTGTTTAGGGCACTCACCTACTAAGGTCATTAGCGCCCAGTCACAAACGTTAGTGCAATAATACCATAGAAAAATTCAAGGGAGCAGTACCAGAGAGTACTTACAAAGACGCAGATCTCTTTGGAGATGTCTGTCAATGCAATGAAACTAAGGATATGAGCTTGGCTGCAGTATCAGCAGCTTCATTCCCAGGCACCACAACGTGACCAGGAATCCACAACAAAAAGGACATGGGTGCCAGTATCAGCTAGCGACTGAGGGGACCATTGAATTCATTGCATGAGAGGGTGGTCCGAATATGAGTCCCAGAGACTCTGAATGGCGCTCAAAGAATCAGAGCAGATGGCATAGGCAGAATGACAATGGCGGAAGATATACTGAACAGCCTGATAGAGAGCAGAAAGCTCAGCTGTAAAGCTTGAACACTGGTCAAGGAGCAGATACTGAAAGGTATCATCCCCAATGACAAAGGCACATCCGACGCCAGCATTAGTCTTTGAGCCATCTGTGTAAATAAAGCCGTTATTAGTCGGCCTCGATCAAAGTTCAAAAAACCTCAAGTGGTATATAGAATCCGTGATGTTCTCCTTTGGGAGCGACCCGAGTTCAAGGTGAACATGAACCTGAGCCTGGAACGAAGGTGGCATCGGGCTTTCACCCACTCGAGAAGTAGTAGGGAGGGTAAAATCAAGTTGCTGAAGCAGGTGACGAAAGTGAACTCCTGGAGGTAACAGGGCAGAGACATACAGCCCATATTGGCAATCAAAAGAGTCGTCAAAGCAGCAGAAATATGATGGGTGGTTGGGCATTGACGTAAGTCGGCAGGTGTACCGACAACGCAACATATCATGCTGGTAGTTTAGTGGTAATGCTGCAGCTTTGGCATTCAGACTCTCAACAGGGCTGGTGTAGAATGCTCCAGTCGCCAGACGTAACCCCCAATGGTGGATAGAGTTTAGACGGTGTAAGATGGACGGCCGGGCAGAAGAGTAGACAATGCTCGCATAATCCAGCTTTGATCTGACAATGGACTGATATAAGCGATGCAGGACCATTCGACCTGCTCCCCATGATGTACCACTGAGAACACGGAGAACATTTAGGGAATGGATACAATGAGCAGCCAAATAAGGCCCATGTGGAGACCAGCAAAGTTTCCTTTCAAATGTAAGACCTAAAAATTTGTTTCTCTCCACGAATGGGAGAGCAATGGGACTGAGATCTAATGCTGGTGGAAGAAACTGTTTGTAACTCCAGAAGTTCATACTGACCATTTTCTCACCAGAAAAATGGAAACCGTTAGCGACACTCCAGGAATATAGACGGTTTAGACAATGCTGAAGACAGCGCTCCAGGAGACATGTTCTCTGAGCGTTGCAATAGATCGTAAAGTCATCCACAAAAAGGGAGCCTGAAACCTCAGCTGGAAGGCAATCCATTATTGAATTGATAGCTATGGCAAAAAGGGCCACGCTCAAAATGGAGCCCTGGGGCAGCCCATTCTACTGGCGAAAGGCATGTGACAAAACAGAACCCACACGTATCCTGACCATATGATCCATTAAAAATGCATTAATAAAGAGAGAGGCAACTGCGGAGGCCCAAAGTGTACATGGTGTGGAGAATTCCCACCCTCCAACAGGTGTCATAAGCCTTCTCCAAAAAGTTGTTCATAATGAAGGTCGACAAGGTAACTAGGTGGTCAACGGCAGAGCGGTGCCTACGAAAGTCACAATGGACAGCGGCAAGAAAGTATCAAGATTCAAGGAGCTAAACCAATTGAGAATTCACCATGTGCTCCATCAACTTGCAGACGCAGCTGGTAAGGGAGATGGGATGATAACTGGAAGGAAGGTGATTGTCCTTTCCTGGTTTGGGAATGGGAACAACAACTGCTTCACGCCAGTGTGTGGGAACATGACCTTCAGTCCAGATGCGATTATAGGAGCGAAGAAGACAGCCTTTACCTGAGCAAGAAAGGTTCTTCAGCATCTGAATACGGATACCATTGGGCCCTGGAGTATTGGATCGGGTACGGACGAGTGCACTTTCGAGTTCCCTCACGGTGAAGGTGGCATTGTAACTTTCACGATTCAAAGACTGGAAAGAAGGTGGCCGTGCCTCCTCTGCTTATTTTTAAGGGGCGGAAGGCAGGGTGGAAATGGGCAGAGCTCATAACCTCTGCGAAAAAGCGGCCGAAGGCATTTGAGATATCCTCAGCATCCACAAGGACTTCATTCGCCACAGTCAGGCCAAAAATCGGAGAGTGGACCTTGGTGCCAGACAGCTGCCGCAGGCCAAACCAGACTACTGAAGAAGGGGTAAAACTGTTGGATGAGCTGGTGAAAGCCACCCAGCAAGCCTTATTGCTTTCTCTGATAACACGACAACATTGTGCACAGAGTCGTTTATAACTGATACAGTTTGCCAACTTAGGATGGCGCTGGAAGGTGCGTAAAGTACGTCACTGAGCACGAATAGCGTCGCTGCATGCGGTAGTCCACCAAGGGACTGGGACTAGACGTGGAGAAGAGGAAGTATGAGGGGTGGAATATTCAGCAGGAGTGAGAATAACGTCCATGAAGTATGCGACCTGACTATTACAGCTGGATAATTTTGGTCATGGAAGGTCACCAGGGAGGTGAAAAGCCCCCAGTCAGCTTTGGACATGTTCCAGCTAGTGGAACATGGAGAAGGAGTGTGATGCAGGAGATGGATTATGCAGGGGAAAAGGTCGCTCGAGTATGTACACTCCTGGAAATTGAAATAAGAACACCGTGAATTCATTGTCCCAGGAAGGGGAAACTTTATTGACACATTCCTGGGGTCAGATACATCACATGATCACACTGACAGAACCACAGGCACATGGACACAGGCAACAGAGCATGCACAATGTCGGCACTAGTACAGTGTATATCCACCTTTCGCAGCAATGCAGGCTGCTATTCTCCCATGGAGACGATCGTAGAGATGCTGGATGTAGTCCTGTGGAACGGCTTGCCATGCCATTTCCACCTGGTGCCTCAGTTGGACCAGCGTTCGTGCTGGACGTGCAGACCGCGTGAGACGACGCTTCATCCAGTCCCAAACATGCTCAATGGGGGACAGATCCGGAGATCTTGCTGGCCAGGGTAGTTGACTTACACCTTCTAGAGCACGTTGGGTGGCACGGGATACATGCGGACGTGCATTGTCCTGTTGGAACAGCAAGTTCCCTTGCCGGTCTAGGAATGGTAGAACGATGGGTTCGATGACGGTTTGGATGTACCGTGCACTATTCAGTGTCCCCTCGACGATCACCAGTGGTGTACGGCCAGTGTAGGAGATCGCTCCCCACACCATGATGCCGGGTGTTGGCCCTGTGTGCCTCGGTCGTATGCAGTCCTGATTGTGGCGCTCACCTGCACGGCGCCAAACACGCATACGACCATCATTGGCACCAAGGCAGAAGCGACTCTCATCGCTGAAGACGACACGTCTCCATTCGTCCCTCCATTCACGCCTGTCGCGACACCACTGGAGGCAGGCTGCACGATGTTGGGGCGTGAGCGGAAGATGGCCTAACGGTGTGCGGGACCGTAGCCCAGCTTCATGGAGACGGTTGCGAATGGTCCTCGCCGATACCCCAGGAGCAACAGTGTCCCTAATTTGCTGGGAAGTGGCGGTGCGGTCCCCTACGGCACTGCGTAGGATCCTACGGTCTTGGCGTGCATCCGTGCGTCACTGCGGTCCAGTCCCAGGTCGACGGGCACGTGCACCTTCTGCCGACCACTGGCGACAACATCGATGTACTGTGGAGACCTCACGCCCCACGTGTTGAGCAATTCGGCGGCACGTCCACCCGGCCTCCCGCATGCCCACTATACGCCCTCGCTCAAAGTCCGTCAACTGCACATACGGTTCACGTCCACGCTGTCGCGGCATGCTACCAGTGTTAAAGACTGCGATGGAGCTCCGTATGCCACGGCAAACTGGCTGACACTGACGGCAGCGGTGCACAAATGCTGCGCAGCTAGCGCCATTCGACGGCCAACACCGCGGTTCCTGGTGTGTCCGCTGTGCCGTGCGTGTGATCATTGCTTGTACAGCCCTCTCGCAGTGTCTGGAGCAAGTATGGTGGGTCTGACACACCGGTGTCAATGTGTTCTTTTTTCCATTTCCAGGAGTGTATTTGGATGAATGTTGTTCAACTGTGCAACAGTAACTTAAGCTTGCAAATTGTTAATGCATCTAATGTCAGTCCCTGTAATTAATTTGATTGATAAAATTGTTTGTTGAACCTGCCCAATTCATGTGACCTTTCCTTGTTTTGTGAACTGTGTACTTCCAATATCATGCCCTTTTCATAATGGTACAATTGCCAAAATATGGATTCTAATTAATTAAGCCTGCTAAAGTTTTTACTGCGAGGCTCATGACTGTTTTAATACGCTTTTAAATTGTAATAATATGAATGTTGTTAAGTAATAAATTGTATTACATAAAACAACAAATGAAAAAATATGTGAGTCCACATTCCACTTCTTTTCCTTAAAGCTGTCCAAACACTAGTTGCGTGGTATCAATGTCTTAATGATGGAAGATGAGCAGCAATGTGACTCGCACTTCATGGCACACACAACTAAAGATTCAACAGATAAGTTCATAGTTCATCTTCCATTTCAGGAAGAGCAAAGTTTGTTATGCAATTCTTTCCACAATGCAGCAAAATGCTTCTCTCAGACTGAGCAGAAACTAACAAGACAATCAAAGCTTGCGGAAAGCTACACAGAGTTTATGAGGAAGTATGAAGGTTTACGACACATGGCAGTACTAGTCATGACAGAAGCCATTTCATAGTACACGCCACTTCAGCTCAACTACTAAAAGAGAGCAGCATTTGATTTTCTTGCCAAATCAAACACAAATTTGCCACTAAACAGTCTTCCAATGATATGACCAACCATTCAACATTATTTGTAATCCATAACATTATGCTTTCACATACATCGCATTGCCTTCACAGTAGACATGGAGAATATGCATTGACAAGTTCTGGTAGTAGATGAAGATCGCACTTTCCAAAGAATATTGTGGAGGAGTGATAGATCTGCACCACCTCGGGAATACGAATGAAAGACGATCACACACAGAATGACTTGTGCGCCCTTTCTTGCAGCCAGTAATCTGTTACAGTGTGCTCACAAAGAGAGTGAGCAGAGTGAGGCAGCAAACATTCTCACTAATCATTTCAATATCGACCATTGTATCTCAGGATGCAATACAGTAAGGGGTGAAATCAAGCTCCAGTAAGATCTCAGGAAGATATTGATAAGAGGTGGAGCTTCACTATGGAAATGGTACAGCAACACAGACAAACTATTCAAAAATATCCCCTCAGTGGTGCAAAAAACACAACTACTTTTACTGCTTGATAATGATGAGGATGTTAGAACTTGAGGTTTATTCTAGCATCCAGCTGTTCAACATTTTGAAGCTGTGAACAATTTCAAACCAGCACCTAATATCTACAGCTTCACAAAATGCGCTGTACTGTGTGCCACATCATACATTTTTGATCCATTTGGATTAATTAGTCCCATTGTAATCACATTTAAGATACTTTTGCAATGTCTATGGCAGCATAAGTTAATGTGGAATGGGCCCTTGTCCTCAGAGTTGTACACCTTGTGGCAGACATTATACATTGAGATTCATATGACAGACAGTATGCATGTTGATCATATGGTCACTGCAGGAGGGACAGCTACCTGTATACAGAAGTCAGTACAAGATCTGGTTGATCATCCAAAGATTGATCATTTGATTCTGTTTCATGTATCAGAGACATACCTGAATATTACTGGAAGCAAATCCCAAACAGCAAACGTAGCTACAGAATGTAGCTACACAGTTACTTTTACTTCACACAGGACAACCAGTGATAGATGAGCTACCAAACATGAAGTTAGATTTATTGAATTACTAAGCAACCCAAGATATACTTGTGATACCCAAAGACTAGAAGACCTCTCTATGAAGTGCACGAGAAATTAATTTAATGACCATAATAATATTCTAAAAAGGGTTTTTTCAAGTTTGTCTGGCTATGATAATAGCAAGAAGAGTGACTATTACCATTTTACAAAGGTGATTGACATATAATTGCAATAACTAAATATTTTAGACAATTGTAGGTGGTAATTATCATGTTTAATGAATATCAAATGTGCTGTAACCTAGCTCTGGGGTAAAGTTACATATTTTGCAATGTCTATAGTATCAATGAATGATGGTTGCTGCCATAAAGTCACATTCGAGTTCAAATAATGGGTTTAAACTTTTATTCATTTCAGGAATTTTTTCCCTTGCGCATGAAATCTGCTGCAAATGTGTGAAGAGTTTCTGCAGAGTGGGACAGCAATAGTTGCTTCATCAGGCTTCACTGTACTTGCTGATTTGAGAGTTTTATTCCATGCTATCTCATTCTCATTCAGTGAAGTGCTTTGCCCTAGATCTGTAGCACTGTGACAACGCCATTATATCAGGAGACAAAATATGAAGTTACGATGCCATTAGCCAGTATGCGAGTATTCTTTGATATATTTTTGTAATTGTTCAGTAGGTAATTACATTGTAATATAAGACTTGAGACAACACTTCAGTTACCAGTGCAAATAAAGTTGCAAAAGTTGTGGTGTCAGGAAAGATTGGAGTGCAAAAAATAATAAGTATGAAGTGAAGATGAATAGGATATGTAGAAAGGTGTTGATTAATTAAAATTGGGTGTGCAGGGCATCCCACAGAACGGCTAAAAACCATGGGCTGATGAAATTTGTTGGCACCCTGGAAGGTGGCCAGGAAACAGGGTGGGGGGGGGGGGGGGGGGGTTCATTACATGCCACAAAATCAAACTTCCTTTGCTGCTGGTGAAACTCACCATCTCTCTGTCAGTCTCAGTGGTGCTGCTTCTACTTTCACTCACCTGAGCAATAGGATGCGGGGCTTCCCCGACAACAGGGCCTGATTGACAAAAAAGGAAATTGTGTGTTAATATAAAAAATACTTAATCTGCAAAAGTCAAACAAACAGTTGATAAATGAAGACTGTTTCAATATGACATTATAAAGAACAGAATCAATTACTTCAATCTTTTAGAGAGCCTAGTGATCAGTGAATAACTGAGCATCTAATCTAGTCAATTATGTACAACAGTGAACATTACTAACCGAGTTCCACAAAGTCAGAACTTTATTCGAGTTGCAAGCTGGCTATCTGAATACCGCCAGGGGCAAATAAACTTTTATTGTCAACATTTCAAATAATTATTAACCAAATTTTATAATTTAAAATCCTGTAGTAATCTGCTTATTAAAACATAAAATTTTATGTTACAGGGTTAACTCACTGTGGCAAGTTTAACTGTTAGGAACTGTGTGTATGACTGTATATGCAGCCTCACTCACTGCAAGCATATGCTGTCATTCTATTCATCCAGTATTTGACAATAAGAGCACTTGGTGACTTGCAGAATACTTCATCAAGAATTTCAAATTATCATTAACTTTTCTCAGGGATACCCCACATAAGGTAATAGCAAAAATGTTATCACTTACCACATTTTTGCTGTTCATGCAGTAAAATTGCACATCAAACACATACAATGTAATCCTCCTTTCTTTACTTACAGATGGATACACATAGCAAGGAGACTGTGTAGCAGACGATGTGGGTTGTTTCTCAGGTGCATTCTTCGTAAAGGTGAGGCAGGAAGAAATTTGTTGGGTATGGGAACAGGATGGAGTAGAAGACATAATAGGAATGAGGTGGAAGTGTGTGGTGTACCATATGACTGGTACCTTACAATGCTGTCTTGTGACATTCAACAGAGTGCTGCCTGTTGCTAGCATGTTAATAAACCTGAAACAAACTCAGAGCAGCTCATCTTGCCCATGACACCCATTGCATAGTTTCTGTATAGGGACCACATGACACTGGACAATTTTCCAGTATTCCTGTGCTCTTCACAGCCTTCATAGACCACTGCACAATGGCTCACCAGCCAACCCAAGACCCAGACTTGACATCCACTGTCTACTTCTGAGTGCCATGACTATATTAATAAGAATGTAGCCCACAATATTGACATCACTAGTGCAACTTACTCTTTAGATACCTACAGCAGTGCCTCTCAGTTTTTACAAACAGAGTGCTGAACTGGAGCTTCAAGAATAGTTCTCATATTATCAAACATCTTTCAGTGGATCAGGGCATTCTTTACCTTGCCTTGCTCTAACATTCCAAACTATTCCTCTGAGCACAACAACAATGGAATCTTGGAAAACACCAGTGCAGCTTGCAGTGCTCAGCTTAGCTCATATTTGTGACAACCTTACAGCATAACAGGACTATTGTTATGTTTTTAGCACTAGGAAGCCATTTAACATGCCCAACATTATAATGTGCCTTCTGTGTTGCAATGAAGTTCTAATGTTCATGACAACCTAAGCCATTTCTCACCTTGTGTATGGATCATCCGCAACAGGTGGGATAAATGACCACGAGTGGATGACAGATGGGGAAATGCAGCTCCCTACTGGACTCCATGTAGAGAGGTGAGGCAGTAAGAGAAACAATTTTGTCTGGGAACAGACTGTAGTGAAAGTCTTGATGGGAAATGTTTTTTGAGCAAAGGGACAGTGGTACTGTACGTACATTATCTTCGGATACTTATCACAAATTCTCTCCAAATGTGTGTGCACATTTCTCCTATGTGTTTCAGTTGTTTCTACTACACAATTTACTCCCAGCCTCTTCATTTCAGAGGTAATCAGCTCTCATGTGTCATATGGTACATCATAAAAAACATTATTGCTGACTGGATTCCTCATAAACCCCCTCCTCATTAATCAAAACACAGCTCCATACATAAATGTAAACACTTAAATTATACGAAGAAACTACTAAGACAGCCAAAACAAAATAAGGAAAACAATGCAATTGTCTCCAGTACACTATCTCATAAGGAGGAAGAAAAATAGTACATCGAAAAACAGTGTCTGTACAATTGTGATGGCTAATCTCCAACTACGGTCAGGATTTTGACAGAGTCAGGTTTAATAGATACTTGCATTAATTAGCAAAGTTGTTTTGTAAGCTCTATTACTGCAATGCCAGACATGTCATCCAGCCATAGATACTTAGCCTTAGCTGTGGTAGCTATTATAAATGTAAAAATGTAGCTTTAAAAATAGAAGAAGTGATCAAACCAATAACTATGCTGAACACACTAGTTACAAGACACAGACATCACTTTTCTTCAAGAATAAGTTATCGGTGAAAATATATGTCTAATAGTATATACCTAGCAAGTAATGTAATAAAGATAAATAATATCTTCACTGACATTGCCACCCACAAAAAAAGCAAAATCCTTGCAGTTCTTTCTACAAAAGGAGTAAAGAAGACCTCTTGTGTTGGTGATATGAGGGCTTTGTAGCACTGGAATGGAGACAGGGAAGGGTCTGAATGGATGAGAAAACTGACTAATCAAGGTTGAAGCCAGGAGGGTTACAGGAATGTAGGATATACTGCAGGGGGAGTTCCTGGCCACAGTTTATTACTGGTAATTCATGCAGACAGACAGCTTGTTGCTTGTCATTCCCATGCAGAAATCAGCACATTGGTTGAAGCTCAGCCTCTATATCAGATGACTGGTTTCACATGTAGCCCTGCCTTTGGTGGGATATATGTTGTTTGTGACCAGCCTGGAGTAGATGGTGAATGAAGGATGTATGGGACAGGTCTTGCATTTAGTTCTATTACAGTGATCTGAGCCATTAAGTAAGGGTTGGGAGCAGGGATTGTGCTGGGATGGACGAGTGTACTGTGTAGGTTTGGTGGACGGAGGAATACCACTGTGGGACAGGTGTGGAGGATAGTAGGCAGGACATTTCTGATTTCAGAGCACAATGATAGTTAGTCAGAACACTGGTAGAGGATGTAATTCAGTTGTTCCAGTCCTGGGTGGTACTGAGTTACAAGGGGAATGCTCCTCTGTGGCCAGATGGTGAGACTTTGGGGGTCGTGGGAAACTGCAAAGATAAAGCACAGAAGATTTGTTTTTGTACAAGGTTTGGAGGATAATTATTGTCTGAACACTTCATTGAGACCCCCGGTATATTTCAAGGATGGCCTCTCATCACTGCATATGTGGGTAGACTGTATGGGAGGGACTTCTTGGTATGGACTGGGTAGCAGTTGTCAAAATGGAGGTATTAATTGTATTTAGTAGGTTGGATATGGACAGAGGCAGTGATGTAGTCATCTTTGAAGTGGAGATCAACACCTAGGAACTAGGCTTGCTGGCTTGAGAAGGTCCTGGTGAGACGAAGGAGGAGAAGCTGTTGAGGTTCTGGAGGAATGCGTATAGGGTGTCCTCACTCTCGATCCAGATCACAAAGATGTCTTCAATGAATCTGAATGAGGGGAGGGGTTTTTGGGATTCTGGGAGTTTAGGAAGAACTTTTAACCCATACTCATATCCCTGTAATAGACCCAGATGCAGGACCTGTCCCATACATCCTACCACCACCACCACCACCACCAGCACCACCACCACCACCACCTTCTCCAGTCTGGTCACAAATATCACCTATCCCACTGTAGGCAGTGCTACCTGTGAAACCAGTCATGTGCTATATAAGCTAAGATGCAACCATTGTGCTGCATTATATGTGGGCATGACAACAAACAAGCTGTCTGTCCACATAAATGGCCACCTACAAGCTGTGGCAAGAAACAAGTTGATACCCTGCTGCTAAGCACGCTGCCCAACACGACATCCTTCATTTAAACTCTACTCTATAGTGAGTAGCAACTTTCTGTTTCATAATATTCTTTGTTTCAATTCACTTCTTCAGTTTTATGAGTCCTTCACCCCAGCTGCATCTAATTGTATATTGTATTTAATTTTAAATGTACTATTTCTCCTTTATAATTTCATTTGATATATTAAAAAATCTACTTGCCAAGCAGCAGCAAGAAAACACAAAACACACACACACACACACACACACACACACACACACACGTGTGGGCAAGAAAGAATGTGATTGGTGATTAGATGTTTTTATCTATCCAATTAAATTACACTGTTCGACAAGAGTTCTATTCCTGATATTAAACTGTGTGCTTCTAACCAAGTTTACCATGGGAAATTCTAATATGTAAACAAAATATCATTGTCAGGGATACGTTTTGTGTAGTATGTATGTATATACGAGGGCGGTTCAGAAAGTAACCTCCGATCGGTCACATGTCGGGTTGTGGGGGCAGTAGCGACGCCATCTGTGCGTTCACGCACTCAACAGGTGAGTCGGCATCAAGCCGTGGTCGAGTGAACGTCGTACCTGCACTAGTTTAGTTTTTGTGGCAGTTTGAAATGTGTGCTGCAATAGAAAACCCTGCCAAATGTGAAGTGCGTGCTGTCATAAGGTTTTTTACAGCCAAAGGATATTCTGCAGCAGCTATTCATCGTGAGCTTTGTGCCATGTATGGACCAAGAGTTATGAGTGAAGGAGTTGTCCGTGAATGAGTACGTCTATTTAAAAGTGGACGAGAAAACGTTCATGATGAAGAGACGAGTGGTAGACCATCATTGGTGACTGACGAACTCGTTCAGACAGTTGATGCAAAAGTTCGTGAAAATCGACGTTTCTCAATGTCGGAGTTGTCTACTGGCTTTCCACAGATTTCTAAGACTCTCTTGTATGAGATAGTGACAGCAAGATTGGGTTACCGTAAGTTCTGTGCACGATGGGTGCCCAAAATTCTTACCGACCACCACAAAACTCAAAGAATGGCCTCTGTATTAGACTTTCTGTCACATTATGAGGACGAAGGAGAACCATTGTTAAACAGAATCGTGACCGGTAATGAAACCTGTATTAAGTACGTGAACCCTGAGACAAAAGAGCAATCCAAGATGTGGGCACAATCAAATTCGCCTACCAAACCAAGAAAAGCCTCGCAAGATTTTTCTGCCAGAAAACTGATGGCAACGGTGTTTTGGGATGCCAAAGGGGTGTTGTTGGTTGAATTCATGAAACGTGGTACGACCATTAATCAAGACGTGTACTGTGAAACAATAAAAAAGTTACGACGGGCTATACAGAACAAACACCGTGGTATGCTGACTTCCGGTATCGTTTTTTTGCACGATAACGCCCGTCCTCACTCTGCACGCAGAACAACGGCCCTTCCTGAGTCCTTCAAGTGGGATGTTATCAACCATCCACCTTACAACCCAGACCTGGCGCCAAGTGATTATCACCTCTTCATGCATTTGAAGAAATGGCTCGGGTCACAGCGGTTTGATGACGACGGAGAGCTCAAAGATGCGGTCACAGGCTGGCTCCAGGCACAAGCGGGTGATTTTTATGCACAAGGAATTTCAAAGCTTGTGAAGAGATACGATAAGTGCCTCAATCACTATGGCCTCAATCACTATGGAGACTATGTAGAAAAATAGTGCAAAGATGTAGTTGTAAGATGTATATATTAAAATATTTTTATTTAACTTCGTGTTTTTTTTTAAATCAACCGGAGGTTACTTTCTGAACGGGCCCTCGTATATATATACATATCCACAATTCACGGTAAACATAGGGACATTATAGAGAGATACAAGGTATGTTGCCACATCCGTTAGTGATGGAACATAACAATTTTTTGTTACAGGTATGTTGCCACATCTGTTAGTGATGGAACATAACAATTTCTTGTTCAAACAGCAGGTGGGAAGAATCAGATGTCATCGAGTTATCCCCTGCCATATGTATGTCACTGAGACCACCTGCAATAGCCCATTATCTCTAACAGTGACAGCCGGTTGCTGCATCAAAACTAAGTCTCAATGGTGTTTTGCTGCATAACGGAAATTAAATACCCTTCATTTCAGTAGCTTATGCCAGCTTGACCAAAGAGAATTACCAATATGTAGAATGGGTGTTAAATTCATTACTATACCGTGAATACAAATGGAATATATTTGCAGATTTTCAAAGTAATTGCGATGGTACAGAGAATGTAACAAGGGTACGTGGAGTATGCCCTGTTTTCTTTGTGAATGGGATAGTCGAGACGGAAATTGTCACTACATGAAAAAAGAAATGGCCTAGTCGGAAATGGAAAGTGGGCGAAAAGAATGTACAACATTAATGTCAGATAGCTCCTGGGGATATACCGCTTACAACCACTTCACATCAAACTTGGCCTAATGAAACAATGTGCAGTGTGTCTTTGAAGATACATATGATGGACCCTCATCTGGACTACTTCATAGAGAGTTGTAGTGATGTATTGAATGAAACATGGCGAAAAAATACCATAAGGACAATTTCTACCATAGAAAGGTGTTATGAAGGGGAAGTGGGTACCTTCTATATTAGCAGGATTATTGCTGGAATATCATTCAAGATAAGAAAGATTCACAATACAAGAGAAGAAAGTGATGTGCATTTAGAATAGATTGGTTTCATTTTCTTGTCGATTTCCTCTTATTTCTCATATCAAATAAATGCTACAAGGTGTATCCAAAAAGACTTCTGTGTTATATGTTAGAATTCACCCTCCAATATTGTGATGAATTATAATAACATCATAAATATGTGAATTTCTCTATTGAATTTCACCTCATGTTTGCTGCGATATATCAGAAACAGAAGAGAAAAAGAAAAATCGTGATTATTCATAAACAATTCCTGACAAAAAAAAAAAAAACAAACCTAAAAACAGTTTTGAATTCAGCTATCTAAGTACAAATAGGATCACAATGTATTTTTTTCAGAAATACAAGGGTGTTTGTAGAAGAGTGTTATTTTGGCAAAGTTGATTGTATTAACTGTTATATTATTCTATTTCTTCTTTAGATATTGTGCACTAAACCCACATTGTGATGGAGTTAAAAAAATGCTTTCTTCAAATGTTTCTTGTGAATTCTATCACATTTCCCCAACAAATGTACACATTGGCAGATCTAAAACAACATTACAATTTGGTAGCCTTGCCAACCAACATCCAGAAGTAACACATTTCTGATTACATCTTAAGGTGATTTACATTAAAAAACCAGTATATACAATATATTTTTCATCCAATGACAGACAACAAACGAAATATTTACATTTGTAAAAATATTTCACAGGAGAATCATAAAAACGAAGAAATAAAATGACATGAAAGAAGTATGCTGATGGTTGGTAGAAACAAAAAGGTAACTTTTCTGTTCATCCATGTAATAGCCAACTTGCATTTTGAGCTCTCATGTTACTTAATGTGATATTATTTCTTGGTCAAAGAGGCTTGGCATTCAGAGGTTCAGCTCAGAAAATTGCAGGTTCAACTAATGAAAATTTCCTGTGAATATTCGAACTCTTCTGTCTATAACAATTGAATACATAGGCAAGGTTAGAGACCAAAAATAGTCTGGAAAGCATTTGCACATGCATTATCTGTCATGTGACACTCAGAATGAACTTTTTCTAGTTCTCAAGTCAGTGGTGACATATTGCAACAGAGATAAAATCAGAAGCATTATTCATTTACTGTTGCTGCAACTCCCAGTTCAAATCATACCAAACAAACAACATTCACCCTGCATTGTATTTACTATGACAAGGGGACTGATAAATCTGAAACATGACTTTGTCTTTGGAATTCAGAGATTGTAATCAGGAAATGTGAAATGCTATCCCACACTCAATGTGATCAACACTTGTGAAACATTCTGCTTCTCTTAGTGAATGCCCACAGACTTGGTTACAATAGGGGAAAGAATATTATAGGGTCAAATAAAGGAACACTAACATTTTTCTTCAGTGAAATCATTTTCTAAAATTTCCCCCTCTATTGAGTCCCTCATGCTCATTCCATCATTGTGGAACATTTGAATGCAATGGAGAAGGTTCAACAATGAAGCATATGAGATTACACAAGCCAAATGAGAAAAATTACTGGTTGGCCATATGTGCATTATCCACTTGCTTGTCATCGATTTGTGTGTGAACACCACCTATCATTCCTATCCTGCACCGTTACTGATGACTATAAAATTTGTCTTTGTGCTAATGCAAGGGAAAGAAAAGAAAGAAATGGTTTAGTCCAAACAAAGCAGTAATGCCACATAAAAAGACTTGCATGCATCCACATAAGATAGTGTTATGCATCTGGTGGAACAGTGGCCATGTGGTGTACAAAGAGTTGCTTGCATGAGGGTAACTCTCCTGTTGGCATTTATTGTCATCAACAGACATCTTCCAGACGAAATCCCAGAACAACAACTAGGAAGACTGTGTGAAGTGATGCTATTCCACAATAACAGCAACTGGAATCCTGCGACACTGGCCAGTAACACTATACAAACAACTGGGTTGGGAAGTCAATCTGCAACCACCTTTTTCACCTGACATTGCACCCACAGATTTCACCTTTTCTGCTCTCTGTTCAATGATCTTCACAAACTTCCTTTTGGGGTGAAAATACACTTTGAACATGGCTCTACAAGTTCTTTGCTACAAAACCACATGATTTTTTACAGTTATGGATTCAGAAAGTCACCCCAACATTGGCAGACTTCAGTGATCAGTGAAGCAGATTATATTATTTTCAATGATTTAAGTCTCCATTACGTATAGTGTGTGTTTTTGGAACTTATAGAAAATATTTGAGTCTTATGCACCAGCCTAAGATGTTTTGTTGGTCATGAAACTGTTAATGTAGAAATAAACAATCAAAGGCTAAGTCTGGAATAACATTTGTCACAGTCTGTCCCTCTGTCAGTCAGATAAATTTTCTTAAACCTGCAGGCCAACTGTACAAGGAGTTGTGGTGAACTGATTGATTGAGAATGTCAGTGAGGGGATGAGTTGGAAACAGGGTGTAATATAAGAGGCACAGGGATACATACAGGTACTGGAGGGAAGGAGGATTGTGGAACTTAAGGATGAGCTAAGGGAACTCCATATATGTTTAAATCAGGGAAGCTGATATGGGAGTGGAAGGGGTGACAGAATTGGAGATGGGTCTCGAGGAATGTAGTACACAGGTTGTGAAGCTACGACCAAGTCAGGCATCTCGTACTCACAAGGGAACCTCCCCATTGCACCCCCCCTCAGATTTAGTTATAAGTTGGCCACAGTGGATAGGCCTTGATAAACTGAACACAGATCAATTGAGAAAACAGGAAGAAGTTGTGTGGAACTGTGAAAAAATAAGCGAAATATATGAACTGAGTAGTCCATGAGCCACATAAGCAACATAATGGTCTACGTAAGCTTAGGAGCTCCATGGTCCCGTGGTAGCGTGAGCAGCTGCTGAACGGGAGGTCCTTGGTTCAAGTCTTCCCTCGAATGAAAATTTTACTTTCTTTATTTTTGCATAGTTATTATCTGTCCGATCGTTCATTGATGTCTCTGTTCACTGTAGTAAGTTTAGTGTCTGTTTTGCGACCGCCACCGCAAAAACCGTGCGATTAGTAGACGAATGGACGCGCCTCACCAATGGGATCAGAAAACATTTGATCGCAAGGTTATAGGTCAACCGATTCCTCCACAGGAAAACAGATCTGATATATTCAATATGACACTGGTGATGGCATGTGTGTCACATGACAGGAATATGTTGTCAACCCACCTAACTTGTACACTTGGCGAATGGGTAAAAGGTTTCTTCTACCTTGCCCGATTTAGGTTTTCTTGTGGATGTGATAATCACTCCCAAAAATGTGATGAAAACATAAGAGTTTGTCACATAAACTGAAAATAAAAAATTAAACTTTTCACTCGATGGAAGATTTCAACCAAGGACCTTTCATTCCGCAGCTGCTCACATTACCACGAGACCACGGTGCTCCTGCGTTCCCATCATCCTTAATGTTGCCTATCTTCCCATGAAACTACTCAGTTTGTATATTTTGCTTATTTTTTTCACAGTTCCACACAACTTCTTCCTGTTTTCCTCAATTGATCTGTGTTCAGTTTTTTCAAGGCCTATCCACTGTGCCAACTTATAACTAAATTCTGAGGGGGTTGCGATGAGGAGGTTCCCTTGTCAAATAGCATGTTGTCAATTGCATAGTCAATTACCCTCTTGGCAGGCGAGGGATAACGGTGGCACCAGTGTGCCCCCCCCCCCCCCCCCCCCTCTGCAGAAGACCATCCCCTCCTCTGGTTTTAGTTTTTTCATCCCAACCTGGGATGTTTATTTCCCACGCACTGGAGTAAAACTTTACATATAAATTTGTGCAGGCCAAATACTGAATGTTATTAATAAGTCTTCCTATTAATACTATTAATATGTTACAGTTTTCTATCATTAGAGTAAGTACAACTTTTCACTAATGTGCCTCTACTTTTCGAATTCCCCTTGTATATCTGTACCTGTACGTAGATGATTTTGTAAATAAGCTTTACCTATAATGTACTTTTAAAGATATAACAAGAGATGGCTTTTCTGATAGTGCATACGCGTCAATAGTGAGTTTCGGCATTAACATCTATTCATAAATAGCTGTTTAACCATGCGTAACGCCACGGTCCAAACTAGTAACATATATAATCCTACTAACCCCCTAAGACATCCTCCCCCCCCCCCCCCCCCCCCCCCCACTGGTAAAAAGCACAAATTGCACCCTGGGTGGCACCCAGGCCTATTTCACACATCAGTCAGGTAGCAAAATACAGCTTTGGGAGAGAAGCAGGATTACAGGGACAATACTCTTTGTTTCAAAACATGATGATAAGGTTTCAAATCACTGGCCATGAATGTGGTTAACTTCATCCAGTCCCCCAATAACATTGGCAATTTTCCTCTTTAAGAAACTCAACTGTGCTGTGTGATAGTTGTTTATACATAAATATATTTATCTCAAGATGATGAATTTTTAATATGAGCCATGACTACAGAATAAGGGGACTGTGATCTAAACCATTACTACTTATCGTAGTGGGCCTATTTGTAATGTTAGCTCACTTTACAATGACTAATTTTTAAATGTCAATTTGGTAGTTAAAAATTGGCTTCTTTCTCTTTCATCACGTTTGCCTCACAATCTACCACTTGTATAATTTTAAACACAACTGCATATTTGTGACCAATCTTTTGTAGTTACAAAGGCACTGCCAATTTTCAGTATAAATTATGTACCATGTAATTAACATCCAGTGTCAAGTTCAAGTATAAACTTTTGAACAACTGTTTCACTAAAATAGTTTAGCAAGAAAAATATGGAAAAAAATACCACATAAGAAAATATTAAAGTTATAACTTTAGCATGTAATTAAGCTACTGAAGAAAGCAAAAATCTCACCTGCCAGTACCTTCCTCTGGGTGTACCTCTTCCTGCTCCTGCAAAAAAAATTAAAAAAGCTGAATAACTTTACATGAACTGAATTTAAGCATAAATCAAAACACCTTCAAATGTGTCAGTGGTATGTTATCTCACTGCACATGCTCATCTCAGTGTTAGTAAGTTGGTAAATTACATAATGACAGATTACGAATCAGGTGCAGTGACAAGTAGATATATGTGAAATTTTATTAAAGTGCAATCGAAGATGCATAATAATACAAATGAAGAATCACAAAATATTTCTATTTCAATTGAGCTTAACTGTCTGAATTCACTAGAGCTGCCAGCTGCCACTTACAGCCACTGCCACAGTGCAGGACAAAGGAGCCCACAAAACACAAGTCAACATGGTGGGAATGTAGACTACAGCTGCTAGATCCATGAAGGCTGGTGCAAGGATAATGCTAGTGACTGAAATAGAAGTACAGAATAGTTTGCTGGAAAGAACACCCCTCAAATATGACCTGGTGGAGTAGTCTGAAGGATCATGGAAGGGGAAGTGAATAACAGATCATTATAAAATTACAGATCATAGAGATAGTGATAGGGTTTATTATGCCTATATCTGCTGCTACCAGGACAGAAATTTGAAATTGATTCTTGGTCTCAGAGAGCCATCTGAGGTTGGCCCACACAACAGAAGAGGGTGTGGAACAGTTAAGAGAACTAGTAAATGGACATTTGAAAATTGGTGTCAGATGCAGCTGAATCATGTCCACACTTGCTCAGAGGCCTGTGGGAGCCACTTTGGACAGGTTCTCTAACGGTTGTCTTGTCTCAGCATGTTAAGTGCTGTAATGTACTGTACAGGATTTCCGGCCTCTAGTCTGTATGATCCCTTTTGCTCATTATTCTCTAAGGGGTAGTTTGCTGCAGTTTCTTTCTTCTTCTTCTTCTTCTTCTTCTTCTTCTTCATTTTATGAGTCAGGGATTCTTGCCCGCTCTGGTTTTACAGTTGTCTCCACAATCTCCTGGGCTGTCCTCCAACTCTTCTGCTGCTCAGCGTGTACTCCTACATTACCTGTGTAAAGTCTGGTTTTGTATCTTTTTAAATGTTTTATTACATATTGATCCTATATTTAGTCTTTCCTAATATCTTCATTTCGGATTGTATCCACCCTCACACCATCTTTAATACTCCTTTAAGATCTCATTTCCGCCGCCTGTATTTTCCTCAGTTGGTTTTGCGTTTTTTTTATTTTGTTTTAGGGCGCAAAACTGCTATGGTCATTAGCGCCCAATCTGTGACTTAGGTAAAAGTAAAATACGAAAATGGAACCAGCAGCTAAGGGAGCGAAACTCAAAAAATTGGAGAAACTAAAAGCAGGAGTACAGCATGAAAAACCACTAGAGAAAGGGTTTGGTTGTCCCCAAAAAGGGCTTCAAATGACCGACGTCATCTCACTGGCACTAATAAACTCAAGAACGCGATCAGCTGAGAGCGTTATCTGCTAAAATTGACGATATTTCAGGCAACAGCTGTAGACGGGCGCGTAACAGAGTAAAATAGGGGCACTTGAGTAAAAGGTGTCTTACTGTCCACAGCTGAGAGCAGTGGGGACAGAGTGGGGGAGGATCACCGCTTAAAAGATGTCGATGGCTAAAAAGACAGTGCCCTATCCGGAGTCTAGTTAATATTACCTCCTCCCGACGACGCATTCGGGAGGAAGAGGTTTAAGCACAGGGAAGAGCTTTCATGTCCTGCAATTTATTATGGGGAAGTGTTGACCACTGTGCATGCCATAAAAGAACAACACGATGACATAAAACACTCCATAGATCGGTGAAGGGAATCGTGTGAATAGCTGGCCGAAGAAGAGAGACTGCAGCCTTGGCTGCTATATCGGCCGCCTCATTTCCACAGATACCAACGTGTCCTGGGATCCAGAGGAACACCACCGAGACGCCCCCAAAGGGAGCAAGTGGAGGCAGTCCTGAATCCGGTGGACCAGTGGGTGGACAGGGTAGAGAGCTTGGAGACTGAGGAGAGAGCTGAAAGAATCTGTACACATAACATACTGTATCCGCTGATGGTGATGGATTTATTGGACAGCCTGGAGAACAGTGTAAAGCTCCGCAGTATAAACGGAACACTGATCGGGAAGCCGAAATGGATTTGGGTGTCGCCAACAATATAGGCACTCCCTACACATAATGATGTATTTGATCCATCAGTGTAAATAAATGTGGCATCCTTCATTTGTGCACACTGAGCAGAAAATGCCCGACAATAAACAAGTGAAGGGGTACCATCCTTCAGAAACTGACAAAGATCACGGAGCAAGCAGGTCTGGGGATGGAGCCTAGGTGGTGCTGTATCCCCAGTTCTCAAGAAAGTTTTAGGAAAGCGGAAGGAAAGAGAATGGAGCAGTTGACGGAAGCGGACTCCCAGTGGTAGTATGGAGGAAGGGTGGCCTGCATACCCTACATCAAAGGGGGCGTCGAAGAAAATGTCATGGACTGGATTAGCAGGCATGGAAGGCAAATGGCTAGCATAAAGACTCAGAAGGACTGCTCGCCAATTGGACAGCGGAGGTTCAGCAGTCTCAGCATACAGGCTTTCCACAGGGCTGGTGTAAAAAGCTGTAGATTCTAAACGTAATCCACGTTTTTTTTTTTTTTTTGTGGGGTTTAAGGGCGCTCAACTACTTAGGTCATTAGCGCCCAGTCACAGTTGTTAGAGCACATGGAATCTAGTAAAACTCAAGGGGGGGGGGGGGGGGGACACCAGAAAGTCCTGACAAAGATGAAGATAAAAGACGTATAAAAGTTAGATGTCTTTGGACAAGCCAGTCAAAGTTATAAAAAGCAGAACATGAGCAGCTGCTCGAGCGTCATCAGCTAAAATATCCGGTAAAGTAGATGGCAGGGACAGGACAATACAAGATTGACAAAATCGGGGACACGACAATAAAACATGGCGCACTGTTAATGCTTGACCACAAGGGCACTGCGGGGCTGGGTCACCGGAGATCAGGTAGCGGTGGCTAAGCCGGCAATGCCCAATCCACAACCTGGTCAGAAGGACCTCTTCTCGCCGAGATGGTCGGGAGGAGGATGTCCAAGCAGTTGGGAGCGGTTTTACTGCCCGGAGCTTGTTTCCTTGGAGGAATGACCAAGCATCCCACCACAACGACACAAGCCTCTTACAAACAACCCCATGAACGTCAGATGACGGGACACAATGGGAGGCTGGCCGAGGCAGGAGGACTGCAGCCTTGGCTGCAGCATCCGCAGCCTCATTCCCAGGCACTCCTACATGTCCGGGAACCCACAGAAAACTGACAGGAGACCCTCATCAGCGAAAGAATGGAGGGACTGCTGGATCCGTTGCACCAAAGGATGGACCGGATAGGGAGCTCCAAGGCTCTTAAGAGCACTGAGGAAATCAGAGCAGAGTGTATACGATGAATGGTGGTGGCGGCGGGCATACTGAACGGCCTGATGGAGAGCAAAAAGCTCGGCCGTAAAGCTGGAACATTGGTCGAGGAGCCGGTATTTAAAGGTGGCAGCCCCAACGACAAAGGCACAGCCGACACCATTGTCAGTTTTGGAGCCATCGGTGTAAATAAAGGTGTGACCAGCAAATCGTGCACGAAGTTCGACAAACCGTGAGCAATACACATCAGCCGGAGTACCCTCCTTCAGGACTGAGCTGAGGTCGAGATAAATATGAACCAGAGCCTGGAGCCAAGGTGGTGTCGGGCTCTCACCCTCTCTGAAGGTGGTAGGGAGGGCAAAACCCAATTGTCGAAGCAGGCGACGGAAGCTGACTCCAGGGGGCAGCAGGGCTAACAGATACAACCCATACTGACGGTCGAGAGAATCGGCGAAGGAGGACTGATAAGAGGGCTGGTCGGGCATTGACAACAGCTGGCGGGGATACCGACAAAGCAGTACGTCGCGCCGGTAGGTCAATGGTAATTCGGCAGCTTCAGCATAAAGACTCTCGACGGGACTAGTGTAGAAGGCTCCGGTCGCAAGACGTAACCCCCGATGGTGGATGGAGTTGGGACGGCGTAAGAGGGATGGCCGAGCCGACAAGTCGACGAGGCTCCCATAATCCAGCTCTGATCGGACTATGGGCCAATACAAGTGAAGCAGGACAGTGCGATCCGCTCCCCAAGATGAATCACTAAGCACTCTGAGGACATTAAGGAACGTGAACAATGGGCAGCCAAATAAGAGACGTGTGGAGACCAACGAAGTTTCCGGTCCAATGTGAGCCCTAGAAACTTAGTTGTTTCCACGAAAGGGAGAACAACGGGACCGAGATGTAAGGATGGCAGAAGGAACGCTTTATATCGCCAAAAGTTGATACAAACCGTCTTCTCTTCAGAGAAACGGAAGCCATTTGCCACACTCCATGAGTATAGGCTGTCTAGACAACGCTGAAGGCAGCTCTCCAGGAGGCATGTTCTCTGGGCACTGCAGTAGATAGCGAAGTCATCGACAAAGAGAGAGCCTGAGACATTAGGTGAAATGCAATCCATAATTGGATTGATCGCGATGGCAAAAAGGGCTACACTCAAGATGGAGCCCTGAGGCACTCCATTCTCCTGGAGGAAGACGTCGGACAATACAGAACCCACACGTACACTTAACTTTCGATCTGTTAAAAAGGAATCAATAAAAAAGGGCAGGCAACCGCGTAGACCCCACCTGTGCATAGTGCGGAGGATACCTCCTCTCCAACAGGTATCATAAACCTTCTCCAAATCGAAGAACACAGCTACCGTTTGGCGCTTTCGCAAAAAGTTGTTCATGATGAATGTCGACAAGGTCAACAGCGGATCGGCGGTGACGAAAGCCGCATTGAACATTGGTAAGTAGCCATCGAGATTCAAGAATCCAAACTAACCGAGCGTTAACCATGCTCTCCATCACGTTACAGACACAGCTTGTAAGAGAAATGGGGCGGTAACTAGAAGGAAGGTGTCTATCCTTCCCAGGTTTTGGGTATAGGAACAACGATGGTGTCACGCCAACGCATGGGGACTTGACCTTCGGTCCAGACGCGATTGTAGGTACGAAGAAGGAAGCTTTTCCTTGCCGGAGAAAGGTGTGCCAGCATCTGAACGTGAATGGCATCTGGCCCTGGAGCTGAGCAACGGGACAGTGCAAGTGCACGTTCGAGTTCCCGCATAGTAAAGGGGGCATTCTAAGTTTCCAGATTCAGCGAGTGGAAGGAAGGTCGCCGAGCCTCTTCTGCCTCTTTCCTGGGAAGGAAGGCAGGGTGGTAATGGGCCGAGCTTGAAACCTCCGCGAAAAAGCGGCCGAAGGCGGTGGAGACAGCCACAGGATCAACAAGGACCTCATTACCTGAGGTCAGGCCAGGTACCGAGGAGTGAGCCTTAATGCCCGACAGCCGGCGCAGGCCACCCCAGACGATAGAAGAGAGAGTAAAACTGTTAAAGGAGCTGATGAAAGAGGCCCAACAAGCTTTCTTGCTGTCTTTGATGACTCTACGGCATTACGCTCGGAGTCGTTAGTATCCAATACAATTCGCCAACGTAGGATGGCGGCGGAAGGTGCGTAAAACATGTCGTCCAGCACGTGACGTGAAGAACAGGTAGTACGAGGATTGGAACGTTCGGCAGCATTGATGATAACAGCCGTGAAGTATTCAACCTGACTGTCACAACTGAGAAAATCATGGTCCGGAAAGGTCGCCAGGGAGGAGTAAAGTCCCTAGTCAGCTTTCGGTATGTTCCTGCTCGAAGGACGTGGGGATGGGGTGTGGTGCAGGAGACGAATGACACAGGGGAAGTGGTCGCTCAAATAGGTGTCAGAAAGGACATACCACTCGAATCGACGGGCGAGAGTGGTAGAACAGATCGAGAGGTCCAAGTGGGAGTAGGTATGAGTAGAGTCCGAGAGGAAAGTCGGGGCGCCAGTATTGAGGCAGACAAGATTGAGATGGTTGAAGACATCCGCCAAGAGGGAGCTTCTCTGACAGGATGCAGGAGAGCCCCAAAGGGGACGATGGGCATTGAAGTCGCCAAACAATAAAAACGGCGGAGGAAGCTGAACAATCAGGTGCATCATGTCAGCCCGACTAACTGCGGATGACGATGGAGTGTAGATGGTACAAACAGAAAAAGTAAAGGCAGAAAGAGTAATACGGATAGCTATTGCTTGGAGTGGGGTGGTCAATGGGATGGGATGGTAATAGACATCATCCCAAACGAGCAACATGACCCCACCATGAGCTGGAATACCGTCCACAGGGGTGAGGTCATACCACTCCGAGGTATAGTGGGTAAAAGCAATACGGTCAGTTGGGCGCAACTTGGTTTCCTGGAGACCAAGGACGAGCGGACAGTGCAGGCAGAGGAGCAGTTGTAATTCCTCCCGATTAGATTGAATACCTCTTATGTTCCAATGTAACAAAGCCATCGCTAGTCAGAAAAAAGGGGGAATGAAACAGGGGAAGAGCTGGTCACCTCGACGGCCGCAGAGGGCCAGGTTATGAGGGTACAACGCTACAACCGACGGGAGGCGGATCCTGTTCCATCGAGTCGTCGCCAGCTGCGGCCGCTGTCCTGGGTTGCGTAGGAGGGGCAGTATCATTCGCCGACGAGAGGCCAGCTGAGCGCCTGGCAGCAGAGCGTTCCGGCCAAACTGAGGACGGCCGGGAGCAGCGACTCATGGATGGAGCGTCAGACGAAACGCGCCTGGGTGGAGAGGGGGATAAAGACTTCATCTTGGAGGCCTTCTTGGAAGTCTGATGAGGCACGGGGATGGTATGCTGGACCCGAAGAAGGTCCTCACGCGCGGGCTCCATTTTGGAATGCCGGACCTTGGAAGCCGGGGTCTGGAACGTTTGCCCGATGGACGCCTGAGAAGAGGATCGCTTCTCAGGTGGTGGAGGGGGAAGAGGAGGAGGAAGGGTGGCCCCTGGGGCAGAGGGGGCAGGGGCTGCGAGGGAGGAGGATTTGGAAGGGAGGAATTTGGGAGGCGGAGGCATAAACCCCAGATGGGGTGAGGAGGTGGAGGGGGGACAGGATAGGGGTGAGGATACTGTGCAAGGAGGCAACACGACTGAGGCCAACGATATTGCCAACGTCACGGGATGGAGGTGGTCATACTTCTTCCTGGCCTCAGAAAAAGAGAGATGATCCAAAGTTTTTAATTCTTGAATCTTCTTCTCCATCTGATACGCGGGGCAGTCTATAGATCTAGGTGAGTGGATGCCAGGACAATTGATGCACCGAGGTGGTGGAGTGCATGTATGTTCCTCACGAAGAGGACGTCCACAATCGCCACAAAGGGGCTCAGCCTCACACCGTGACAACATGTGCCCAAAGCGCAAACACCGAAAGCAGCGCATAGGAGGTGGGACGTAAGGTGGCACGTCGCACCGGTAGCATATCACCTTTACCTTCTCCGGGAGAATGTCCCCCTCGAATGCGAGGATAAAGGGCCCGGTGTCGATGCAACAGTCTTTAGGGCCGCACTGGTCTCGCCGGACAAAATGCACGCCTCAGCACTCCAGGTTGGCCCTGAGCTCCTCATCAGATTGCAGCAGGAGGTCCTCATGAAAAATAACCCCCTGCATCCTATTCAGTGCCAGATGCGGGACAATGGATACTGGGATGTCCCCTAGTCAGTCACATGCTGGAGTGCCGCCGACTGTGTGGCGGAGGTGGTCTTTATATGAACGGACCCCGAACGCATTTTACTGAGAGCCTTGATTTCCCCAAAGATGTCCTAGATGTGCTGGACAAAGAATATGGGCTTGGAGGTGGCGAACGTCCCCCCATCGGTCCGAGAACAGACTAAATAGCGAGGGAAGTATATCGCCCCAAGCTGGCGAGCCTGTCCTTCCTCCCAGGGAGTGGCCAAGGGGGAAAGGGCAGGAATACTAGAACCAGAGACAGTACCTTTCTTTTCAAAAGACTTGGCCGCAGATCGACCTGATACATTTTGACATTTCATCTGCAAAACATCCGCCCCAATACCACCCACTCCAACCAGGGGCTCTCCCCATGGGCACCACCCAGCCTCAACAAGGGCCACCTGGCAGGATGACCATTGCTGGGAGTCCTGATGCCCCAAGGAGACGGGTATCTACTCCTTGGCCGACGTGGGGAGGGTGCAGTTCAGGTATCGGCAGTACGATCCCTGTGTTGTCAGGGGGCTACAACCTAGAGGGTACATGACGACCCCACCACAATGGGCTGGCTACCGTGCTGGATTTCGGGTGCCATGGAAAGTCCATCATGATTGTAGGTGCAAATGGGGACGCACTATGGGCATAACTTGTGCAACCCATCAGGTGTTTAGGCCAAATTTGAGGAATAGTGGGTGTGGTTACAATGCAGTTACAATGCTGAGTGCCAAGGTCTTAGTGCACTGAGGACCAGTGATACACCACGTAAGGTGTCCTTCCCCAAAAGGCTCGTACTTCTGTAGAATTTGGAAAATGGAGGTCAAACCCCAAGGGGGACCATCACATGGAAGGCCGAAACGGTTGAAACTCCTTTTAGTCGCCTCTTACGACAGGCAGGAATACCTCGGGCCTATTCTTACCGCACACCCACAGGAGGAAGACTACTTGATTGTGGGGAGTTATTACTATGTGCAGTAGCACACCAGATGTCATTCAGATTTTGGGTAAAGAGAGATGTTGCATAGATCCGCATATCCACAGTTGGAATAATGGAAGGAAATGGCAGTAAGTATCTGCTTCTCTAGCCAAACGGTCAGCCAGTCCATTCCCTGGGTTGCTCAAATGACTTGGAACCCAGAGAAAGACATCTGAACAGGTGGCACACTCGTGGGCCAAGAGAAGGGCACGTATAGCAGAGACTGAAGGATGAGGTCGATGGCCAGCAGGCTGCTCGTTGGATCTGAACAGATTAAAACACTGTGGAGGGAGGCCTGAGATGAAAAAGGAGGGCTCTGTGAATTTCCAGAAACTCTGCTGTGAACACACTAATTGATCCTGACAAAAAATGGTGTTCTAAGGCAGTAGGAGACATGAAAGTGTATCCCACCTTATCTACTGCCTGTGAAAAATTGTGGCACCCTAGAACACTCCAAGGATGGCACATACAAGACGGTGGAGAATTAAAGAGTTGACACGAATCTTAGGACCCTGGAATAGATCAGTCATAATTCATGGTCTAGTTACCATCCATGGGTGGGAGGGGTATGGGAGGAAAGATGTGAAGTACATTACAGCGAGTGGAGATGGGGATCCCGACATAAGGAAGTGATATGCATGCCAACCGGCAATCCCACACAAGAACGGGTGTCAGGAGGGAGACAGTCCTCAATGGCGAAGAGTGCAGGATACATCGGATGGTCAGGGAATTGGCGAATGATGACTGATTAAGAAAGTAGTAGTTTGCTCAGTCATGTGTGTAGAGGGAGAATCCCCACTTCTGTGAGGAGACTATCAATGGGACTACTGAGAAAGCCAGCAATAGCCAAATGAACCCCACAATGGTGAAGAGGGTCAAGCAGTTTCAAAGTGGAAGGAGCTGCTGAGCCATAAACCTGACCACCACAACAGTCTGGAGAAGACCAGGCCACAGTAAAGATGGAGAAAAGTGACACAGTCTGCACCCCAAGATGCAAGGGCCAGGAGGTGGAGAGCATTAAGCTTCCATATACATACAGTATTTAGGTGGCAAATGAAGGGCAGCCATGTCAGCTGGTTATCAAAAGTAAGGCCCAAGAAACAGGACTGTGCTACAACATCGAGAAGCTGTTCACCTAAATAAAATTCTGAGTTGGGGTGTACTGTGAATCAGCGATAAAAGTGCATTACCCACATTTTTTTGGGAGAATCCTGGAAGCAATAGGAGGTGGCCCATGCAGAGGTCCATGGGATGGCATCTTAGAGCAGACACTCACCAGATGCTACTTAGTGGGAGCTGCCTCGTATGCAAAAATCATCGACGTACAATGCCAGAGTAACCAGAGGGCCAATAGGGGTCACAAGCCCGTGGACTGCAAGGAGGAAGAGTGTGACACCTACCACAGAACCATGTGGGATACCATTCTGCAGAATTCCAGGGGTGCTAAGGGAAGTTCCAACTTGGAACCGGAAGAGCCGCTCAGAGGAAAACTCATGGATAAAAATCTGAAGGGGCACATGGAAGCCTCAGTCATGGTTGGTAACTAAAATGTGATGGCACCAAGCCATGTTGTGTGCCACATGTAGGTAAAAAGAAGACCACAACTAGGCACTGGTGGTGAGTAAAAGCCTGTTGTGTAACTTTTTCCAACCCAAGTAAATGATCAGTTGGAGATCATTTCACTTGGAAGCCACAGAGATATAGGGACAAAAGGCCCGGAGATTCTAGTACCCAACATAATGTGTAGCTAACTATCCTCTCGAGAAGTTTACGTAGTACATTTGTCTGGTTAATTGGGTGGTAGCTGTCGAGGCCATTGGGATCTTTCTGGCCTTAAGGACAGGGAGAACTATACTGTTTCATCATTGTGACAGAAAAGCAGTTGTGAACCAAATGCAGTTGAAGATAATAGACCATCTGGTTGCGGACAGAATATGGGCCAGCTGCCATGTCCCATGAAGAGGTAAGAGCCTGCTTGACTATAGCACTCACTTAGTGTTATGTGTTATGAACAGATTGGTTTGGAGGGGGGGGGGGGGGGCATAGTGAACATTGCATTTCTGCTGGAGAAATGTAGGAGGACAGGAAGATGATGCCAATACCGTCCCAAAGTGTTGTGTAGCAAGGTGTTCTGCGAGGACCGATGGATCAGTGCACAAATCACCGTTAAGGTTAAGGCAATGGAATACTGACTGTCGCTGGCAGCCAAGAACAGTACGGAGCTTGGACTGAACCTGCAATGAAGAGGCGTATGTCCCCGGAGGAGCACATATTTCTCCCAGCATTCCTTTTTACACTACTTAATAAGGTAATGAGCCTTCGCATGAACACACTTAAAAGCGAAGAGGTTCGTCTTTGAAATGTGTTGCTTAAAATGCTGCAGTGCATGTCAGCAGTTATAGACAGTGACTGTGACATCCTTGGCCCACCAAAGTACCCATCAACGATGAGGGGACATGTTGATGGGGGGGGGGGGGGGGGGCGGCAGCAGTGTGAATAACAGTGGCAGAGATGCCTTGCAGACCGCATCAATGCAATTCGACAGGGAGGTGTAGAGGTGCACAGCAGATGTATACAAAGAGCAATTGGCCCTGCAGAATTCGTAACTTGGGGGCCTGTCTGCCTGGTGGCGGCAGGGGAACAATAGAACCACTGGAAAATGGTCACTGTCACAAACATCGTCATGGGCTGACAAATGTAGGGAAGCAATAAGAGCAGGAGAGGTGATCGTGAGATTGATAGTGGTAAAGGTGCCATTAAGAGCATTGAATTGGGTAGGGGATCCCTCATTGAGGAGACACAAATTCAGGTCCATAATAAGCTGGTCAATTAGGAGATCCCTACCCATTGAAGTGTCACTCTCCCAGACTGGGTGGTGGCTATTGAAGTCCCAAGGATGAGAAACGGGGTGTGAATTGCTGGATTAAGGTAGAACATTTGCACTCTAAACACTATAGCTTCCAGGTAGGTACTTAGTGGGATCCGGTGACTACGACATTGGAGTGAACCAAAGTGCAGATCCCACCAGATGCTTCCCTGGGGCCAGTACAGTTCCGACAGAAGGTTGCATTTCTGGTAGGTGAGGATAGTAACTTTGGCAATTTCGGTGGATGACTGTGTGGCCAGAATCCAGATTACACAAAAAAAATGAGGATACCATGTCACTTGGTCAGTGGCCTTCACCTACAAGGGTGAGGTGACATCCGTAAATAAGATAAGATCTCAGGCACAGGTTGCAAGGCAGGAGGTGGCATTACTGGGGACAGTGGTTGGGGGGGGGGGGGGAGCACCTTGTCTTAGGATTTATGTTTCTTCCTGTCCGTTTTCTCCTCCTCATATTCCTATTTCAGAGCTGGAGGAGGGTAGAGCACAAAGGGAGTACAGGTGACTTGAAAGAGAGCGGGTGACCTTTGGATGAACAAACGCACTGTGAGTGATGGTAGGAGTCTTCCAGCCTGAACTGAGCTGGGCAAAGGGGCCTTGTAAGGGAGCCCAATCACTGGCAGGTGCCAAAGAAGGGGCGCACTTCTTCGGCTGGAGAGAGGGAGCAGACCCAGACAGGAGGTTGTGGCAACTGCATGGGTAGGGAGAGGGAGAGGGGATAGGTGGATGGGGCTGGGCAAGGGAGAGGTAGGAGGAGGAAATGAAGTAAAAGAGAGATAAGTTGAAGATAGTGACACTGGATGGAGTATCTCATACTTTTGGTAACCCTCAGTATAAGACAGGCGATTCGATGACTTATATTCTTGGATCTCCTTCCTCTCTTTTATGCCGGGCAAATTTGGCGAGTGAGGGGAGTGGCTTTCAGTACATTTGTCACACACAGGTGTCAGAACACAGGGGCTTCCCTCATGGAATGGTTGTCCACAGTGAGTGTACAGAGGGTCTACCATTCACCAGGAAAACATATGCCCAAATTGCAGCCACCAGAAGCACCACATACGTGGTGGGGTGTATGGCTTCACATCACAACTTCGGCACATAACTTTGACTTTCTCTGGGAGGGTATCCCCCAAAAAAGCTAGAATGAAGGCACCAGTATGGATGCGGTTGTCTTTGTGGCCCTTCTCCACATGCCAAACCAAATTAATGCACACCTCTCCAGATTAGCCCAGAGTTCCTAATCATTTTTCAGGGTGAGATCCCAATGAAAAGTCACTCTCTACACCATATTCAGAGATTAGTGAGGGATAAAAGAAACTGGGACATTGCCAATATGATCACAGGTGCAAAGAGCTGCTGATTGGGTGGCAGAAGATGCTCTGATCAAGAAAGTTTTCCTCAATATTTTCCACAAAGACAATGGCATTGTGGCAATGAATGTGTCCCCGTCTGTCCTCGTACAGATGAGGTAATGGGGGAAGTGTATCATACAAAGATGGCTAGCCTGGCCATCCTCCCATGGTGTAGCCAGGGAAGCAGAGGTTGCTGGGTAACATGAAGTACCATTCAATGATTGTTCACCATTCAAAGAAGCAGCCGTTTGAGATCAGCCAGATCTTTGCAGCTCCATACGCTTCATGCATCAAGCATCCCCCAAATACCAGCCATTCTGACCATGAGCTCTCCCGAAGGGTGCCACCCACCCAAACCAAGGGCCATCTAGCACGGTGGCTATAGGTGGGAGTTCTGATGCTCCAAGAAGACAAGCAACCACTCCTTGGCATACATGGGGAGTGAACAATTCAGGAATCAGGAGAGTGATTCCTGTGTTGTCAGGGATCTCAGCCAGATGGGTACATAACAGACCCATCACACAGACTGGCTATGTGTGCTGGTGACCTAGCTGGGTTGAAGGGGGCAACAGGGGGAAGGCATGAGGAATCCACACCGCAGATGCCAGGGAGCGAGTTGTTCCCCAAACGGCTCACATTAAACAAAAACAGGAAATTTTGAGGTGGAGGTAAAACTCAATTGGGGACGTAAAAACCAAAAAACATGAATGAACAGGCAGAGGAAAGCAAATTGTAAACAATAAAAGAAACCAGGTGGATAGCCATGTCAAGATGAATCAGAGCACCAAGAAAGGGGTAGGAGAGGGTAACTGGGAGTGAGCAAGGATAGGGAGGGAGGGCAGGGTGACAAATGCGGACAGTAAGGAAGAATTGGCTGCATTAGCTCAGAGCCACATGTGCACCACGCATGAACTAACACGAAGGAACCGTAACCCCCTTGGGAAGGGGGTGGGGGGTGGCTATTGTCTGCCTAGAGGGAATCAGAATGTAAAGTAGTGCAGGCATTTTAGTGACATTTTTGAGTCTTGTGGTATATAATTATGAATTACAGGACACTGCTAAATAACCATTTGATACAGTTTGCAACACATACAATAACCCTAGACTGATTGCATCAGCACATCTGAAGAAGCTGTTAACGTTTCTGTCAGCAACTGGGGAAGGTGCAAGTGAACTTAATGCATTACCTCAAGCAATATTCATGTGCTGATGGCATTACAACTAAATGTATCCTTTCAAGATGTAATTACATCACTGCTCTTTATAGAAAAAAGTTGACCAGTCTGTAACAACAAAATTTAAAACCTGCCTGAGTTTCAATAGCTTTCTGACATTAGAATGGAGATGTGCTTTTCTCAAAAATAAATGCAAATCTGAAATTATCAAGGCTACAGTACTACCATGACACAGCACATATGGGAACAAACAGCAGATCACCTGCAATGTCAAGCACTTAGGGTGTTTGAGATGAATCTAGTCGCTGCTAGTGTTGCGTATGTCATGCGTCACTTGACTCAAGCTTTGCAGAAGTGCAGCAAATTCAGGCAAGCCACATGCAGTGAACACAAACCTATAGTGATGTCTAACAAATTGTTCAACAATTGTTCAAAGGGTGATTGTAGGGCTTCTAGTTGCACTTATGTATGCTGTCATGCTTGTCAAAAAGGGCACCACACATTGCTACACACAGAAATAAAACACACAAGATGGAACAAGGAAGGATTGTCCTAGTGACATGAAACACAAAAAATGGTATACATCCATCAAGTACATTGCATTACTGCTCACTTATAATCATCCGAGACAAACAAGTGCTGCTTACAACAGTGACAACATGGTTGATAGATAGTAGTGCCTCTGACTTCACGGATGGCACAGTAGAGTATACATTCACGGAATAGGTGGAATCATATCAGAAACAAAGCAGCACGTCTCTGTTTAAGTTGACTTCTGTATAAACCTCTTCATTTCACCTTCTGTCTGGGATCAAGACAAGATGTCAGTTACCTTCAGCAAAATTAAACAGTGTGTTGGATTTGACACATATAAAACTTATCGATCTAGAATTTTGGTCACCTGGCAAGATCGACAAGTTGCTGGGAGCAAAAGTTTCTCTGTACATTCAGAAGGCGAGGACTATCTCCATAAGAACTGATCATCCAGTGCTTTAAGAGACAGAACTGTGTTGGATTATGTATGTGAAGGAGTATCAAATGGTAGAGCACAAAATGTTTTCAAGGTGGCCATTCATATTACGCTTTGTGAAAACTGACACCGACTTTCTTGAACAAACTGTGGAAGACAGAAGGATTAAATCATGTCTGAGTCGTAGCAACACTTGCACATGTGTGTTGGTTTGGTGGGTCCTGAAGAACGATTGGCGTGTGGGCATGTGGCTGGCAAGTTGTTGCTTTTGGCAGACTCCCACTGTCCGGTGCAGGTCCCGAGATGCTGCTGAAGGTTGAATCAGTCACGTCAAGCTGGGCTGGCTCTCATAAGGCCAGATAGCGGTGAGCTGCATGAAGACATACGGACATTGCAAGCAACCTGATTGGCAAGGAACTGGCTTACTCTACAACCTTAAATTTTATGGCTCCTCAACGATCACCTGAGTGTGTAGGATGCAATAATACCCTGGCTGGAATCCTGCAATGTATGGCTCCTTCACAACTGAGTGGAGTAAAGTGTTGTTCTTTTATATTTGTGTTATCTAAAATTGCATCTGTTACATTAATGCACCTATGAGTGACTGAGTGCATGATCATCAGTCAGTGTTATTAATTACAATTTGTGTTCCAGGTAATATGTCATGCAAGTGTAAGAGTATTCCCTGTTGTAAGTCTCATGAAGGGAATCAATTGTAACGTGATCTATGTCAGAGGCAAAGTGATCTTGGTACATGTGTACACTTGAGTTATCTTATCAGCAGGTGCTGATATTTTCAATTCTGAATAACAGAAATTTTAAACAATGTCAATTACATTGCTAGTCACTTGTGCGTTTTGTTCACATTTTCTACTTCCTGCCCCTTCTTGTGTGAAGCTTTATTTGTGCAGAATTCTGTTCCCATTGGTGTGTGTTGGCAGGGTAGCTTTGGCAGGAAATGATGTGTTCTTGTTCCCTGTGTCCAGAGCAGAGGCATGTTTGTCATTTGCTATGGTGGCACTTCTGTTGTCGCACGGCGTCCGAGTTGACTGGCAGTCTGCTGCCCCTACCAGTCACTCGAGTGAAGCGAAGTTGCTCATCTGACATGCTCGATGTCAGAGTGCCACAATTTGGGCAGGAACCAGTAGTCTGATCAATTCGGTGAATTTATTGAGCTCAGGAGGATAAGGTACATTTATAGAGTCTGAGGTTCCTGCTCATTATAACTAACTACTCGCTTAAATGTTGCATCTTTATTACCAATTCTAAATACATTAAGTTTAAAACCTGTTAGTTACCAGTGTAAACTGTCAACATTTACCTTGGTACATTGTCATTAGCTAACTCCACTTGGGGAATTTGGCTGCTCATTCCTAGTTGACTGTGATAGCTCTCTGCTCTAGCTCTCAGCCTGCTCTGAATTTTTGACAAATGTATGTTTATTAAATGTCTTTTACTTCTCCCAGCACAACCTGTGATATATGAGCTATCAAATATGATGTTAGGTTTATTGAATTACTAAGTGACACAAGTTAAACATATGATACCCAAAGACAAGAAGACCTCTCTATGAAGTGCACGAAAAATCTATTTAATGGTTCAGACAGTATTCTAATAAGATTTTTTTCAAGTTCATCTGGCTATGATAATAGCAAGAAGAGTGACTCCATTATCAGTTTAAAAAGGTAATTGGCATGTAACTGCAATAACTAAATATTTTAGACAACTGTAGGTGGTAATTATCATGTTTACTGAATATCAACTGTGGTGTAACCTATCTCTTGGTTAATGTTACATATTTCTCAATGTCTATAGTACCAATAAATGAAATCTGCTGCAAATACATGAACAGTTTCTGCAGAGTGTGACAATGATAGTTCCTTCATCAGGCTTCAATGTACCTGTTGATTTGAGTGGTTCATTCCATGCTATCTCATTCTTGCTCAGTGAAGTGCCGTGCCCTAGATCTGTTGCACCCATTACTGTCATTAGCCAGTATGCGAGTATTCTTTGAAAAATTTTTGTGACTGTTCAGTAGGTAATTACATTGTAATAGTAGACCTGAGTTACCAGTGCAAATGGAGTTGCGAAGGTTGTGGTGTCAGGAAAGATTGGAGTGAAAAAAATAATAAGTATGAAGTGAAGATATATAGGATATGTAGAAAGGAGTTGATTAATTAAAATGGGGTGTGCAGGGCAGCCCACAGAAGGGCTAAAACCCATGGGCTAATGAAAACTGTGAGCACCCTGGAATGTGGCCAGGAAACAGAGGGGGGGGGGGGGGGGTTCATTACATGCCAAAAAGCTAAACTTCTTTGCTGCTGGTGAAACTCACCCTCTCTCTGACAGTCTCAGGTGTGCTTCCTCTACTTTCACTCACCTGAGCTATAGGACGTGGGGCTTCGTCGGCAACAGGGCCTGATTGACAAAAAAGGAAATTGTGTGTTAATATAAAAAATACTTAATCTGCAAAAGTCAAACAAGCAGTTAATAAATGAAGACTGTTTCAACATGACATTATAAAGAACAGAATCAATTATTTCTATCTTTTAGAGTGCCTAGTGATCAATGAATAACTGAGCATCTAATCTAGTCAATTATGTACAACAGTGAACATTACTAACCGAGTTCCACAAAGCTGGAACTTTATTCCAGTTGCAAGCTGGCTATCTGAATACTGCCAGGGGCAAATAAACTTTTATTGTCAACATTTCAAATAATTATTGACGAAATTTTATGATGTAAAATCCTGTAGTAATCTGCTTATTAAAATATACAATTTTATGTTACAGGGTTAACTCACTGTGGCAAGTTTAACGGTTAGGAACTGTGTGTATGACTGTATATGCAGCCTCACTCACTGCAAGCATATGCTGACATTCTATTCATCCAGTATTTGACTATGAGAGCACTTGGTGACTTGCAGAAAACTTCACCAAGAATTTCAAATTATCATTAACTTTTCTCAGGGATACCCCACATATGGTAACAGCAAAAATGTTATCACCTACCACATTTTTGCTGTTCATGCAGTAAAATTGCACATCAAACACATACAATGTAATCCTCCTTTCTTTACTTACAGATGGATACACATAGCCAGGAGACTGTGTAGCAGATGATGTGGGTTGTTTCTCAGGTTCATTCTTCGTAAAGGTGAGGCAGGAAGAAATTTTATGAGTATGGGAACAGGATGGAGAAGAAGACATCATAGGAATGAGGTGGAAGTGTACCATTTGACTGGTACCTCACAATGCTGTCTTGTGACATTCAACAGAGCGCTGTCTGTTGCTGGCATGTTAATAAACCCGAAACAAACTCAGAGCAGATCATCTTGCCCGTGACAGCCATTGCATAGTTTCTGTATAGGGACCACATGACACTGGACAATTTTCCAGTATTCCTGTGCTCTTCACAGCCTTCATAGACCACTGCACAATGGCTCACCAGCCAACCCAAGTCCCAGACTTGACATCGTCTATCTAATTCTGAGTGCCATGTCTATATTAGTAAGAATGCAGCCCACAATATTGGCATCATTAGTGCAACCTACTCTTTAGATACCTACAACAGTGCCTATCAGTTGTTACAAACAGAGTGCTGAACTGGAGTTTCAAGAAATGTTCTCATATTATCAAACATCTTTCATTGGATCAGGGCATTCTTTACCTTGCCTTGCTTTAACATTCAGAACTATTCCTCTGAGCACAGCAACATTGGAATCTAGGACATCATCAGTGCAGCTTGCAGTGCTCAGCTTAGCTCATATTAGTCACAACCTTACAGCATAACAGGACTATTGTGATTTTTTTTGCACTAGGAAGCCATTTAACATGCCCAACATTATAATGTGCCTTCTGTGTTGCAATGAAGTTCTGATGTTCATGACAACCTGAGCACATTTCTCACCTTGTGCATGGATCATCCACAATAGGTGGGATGAATGACCATGAGAGTGGGTGGCAGATTGGGCAATGCAGTTCCCTACTGGACTCCCTGTAGAGAGGTGAGGCAGGAAGACAAACACATTGGTCTGGGAAAAGACTGTAGTGAAAGTCTTAATGGGAAATATTTTAAGAGCAAAGGGACAGTGATACTGTACGTACATTATCTTTGGATACTTATTAGAAATTCTCTCCAAATGTGTGTGCACATTTCTCCTATGTGTTTCAGTTGTTTCTACTACACTATTTTCTCCTAGCCTCTTAATTTCAGAGGTAATCAGTTCTCATGTGTCATAAAGTAAAGCATAGAAACCTTATTCTTGCTGACTATTCTTCATAAATCCCCCTCTCTCCTAGTATTCAAAACACAGCTCCATAAATAATTGTAAACACTTAAATTATGCCAAGAAACTACTAAGACAGCCAAGACAAAATAAGGAAAACAGTGCAATTGTCTCCAGTACACTATCTCATGAGGAGGAAGAAAAATAGTACATCGAAAAACGGTATCTGTACATTTGTGATGGCTAATCTCCAACTACAGTCAGGATTTTGACAGAGTCAGGTTTAATAGATACTTGCATTAATTAGCAAAGTTATTTTGTAAGCTCTATTACTGCAATGCCAGTCATGTCATCCAGCCATAGATACTTAGCCTTAGCTGTGGTAGCTATTATAAATGTAAAAACGTAGCTTTGAATATAAAAGGAGTGATCAAAACACTAATTTTTCTGAACACACTAGTTACAAGACACAGACATCACTTCTCTTCAAGAATAAGTTATCAGTGAAAATATATGTCTAATAGTATATACCTAGCAAATAATGTCATAAAGATAAGTAATATCTTCACTGACTTTGCCACCCACAAAAAAGCAAAATCGTGGAAGTTATTTCTGCAAAAGGTGTTCAGAAGACTTCTTGTGTTGGTGATATGAGGGCTATGTATCACTGGAATGGAGACAAGGAAGGGTCTGAATGGGTGAGAAATTTGACTAATCAAGGTTAAAGCAAGGAGGGTTACAGGAACGTTGGATATACTGCAGGGAGAGTTCCTGGCCACAGTTTATCACTGGTCATTCTTGCAGAAAAACAGCTTGTTTCTTGTCATTCCCATGCTGAAATCAGCAAATTGGTTGCATCTCAGCTTGTATATCACATGACTGGTTTCCCACATATCCCTGCCTTTGGTGGGATATAAGATGTTTGTGACCAGACTGGAGTGGATGGTGGTGGAAAGATGTATGGGACAGGTCTTGCATTTACTTCTATTACAGTGATATGAGCCGTGAAGTAAGGGTTTGTGAGCAGGGATTGTGCTGGGATGGACGAGTATATTGTGTAGGTTTGGTGGACAGAGGAATACCACTGTGGGACGGGTGTGAAGGATAGTAGGCAGGACATTTCTGATTTCAGAGCAGAATGACAGTTTGTAGGAACCCCGGCAGAGGATGTAATTCAGTTGTTCCAGTCCTGGGTGGTACTGAGTTACGAGGGGAATAATCCTCTGTGGCCAGATTGTGTGACTTTGGGGGTCATGGGAAACTGCAAAGATAAGACACAGAAGATTTGTTTTTGTACAAGGTTTGGAGGATAATTATTGTCTGAACACTTCATTGAGTCCCCCGGTATATTTCGAGGGGGGCCCCTCATCACTGCAGATGTGGCAACCATGGGTGGATCGGCTGTATGGGAGGGACTTCTTGGTATGGACTGGGTGGTAGTGGTCAAAATGGAGGTATTACTTGTAGTTAGTTAGTTTGATATAGGCACAAACAGTCATGTAGCCGTCTTTGAAGTGTACATCAACACCTACGAAGGTGGCTTGTTGGCTTGAGAAGGTCCTGGTGGAGCAAAGGAGGAGAAGCTGTTGAGGTTCTGGAAGAATGCGTATAGGGTGTCCTCACTCTCGATCCAGATCACAAAGATGTCTTCAATGAATCTGAATGAGGGGAGGGGTTTTAGGATTCTGGGTGTTTAGGAAGAACTTTTAACCCATACTTAATCACTCATATCCCTGTAATAGACCTAGATGCAAGACCTGTCCCATACATCCCACCACCACCACCACCACCACCAACACCTACGCCAGCCTGGTCACAAAGATCACTTACCCCATTGAAGGCAGCGCTACCTGTGAAACCAGTCATGTGCTATATAAGCTAAGATGCAGCCATTGTGCTGCATTATATGTGGGCATGACAACAAACAAACTGTCTGTCCACATAAATGGCCACATACAAACTGTGGCAAGAAACAAGTTGATACCCTGCTGCTAAGCATGCTGCCCAACTTGACATCCTTCATTTCAACTCTACTATATAGTGAGTAGCGACTCTGTTTCATAATATTCTTTGTTTCAATTCACTTCTTCAGTTTTATGAGTCATTCACCTCAGTTGCGTCTAATTCTATTTCGTGTTTAATTTTAAATGAGCTATTTCTTCTTTACAATTTAATTATTTGATAGATTAAAAAATCTACTTGCCAAGCAGCAGCAGAAAAACACACACACACACACACACACACACACACACACACACACACACACACACACACACACACAAAAGAATGTGATGGGTGATTAGATGTTTTTATCTATCCAATTAACTTACACTGTTTGTCAAGAGTGTGAACTTAGCAAGGGCTCATCACATGGGCATGCTACTGTTTTCTTTCTGTGAAATTATCATAATTAATTACAGTGGAAATTGCAAATACATTTTTAAATGTTATTCAAATCTGTAGATAATAGCAAAATCTAATTCTGACTGAAAATGTGTGTTGGTACCAGTAGCATGGATTCAGAAAATGTGCTTTGAAAAAAAGAAAAAAATACCTATTGGAGGTAGCAAATTTAGTTTTCAGTGTCATTTCTGTAATTAGGAAGCCTGTCTTTCCATACTATGAAAAGGAATGTTGCTACTCACCATGTAGCGGAGATGCTGAGTCGCAGATAGACGCAACAGAGAGACTATTGTTGATGAAGGTCTTAATGGCAGTCTTTTTGTTGTGCTTATCTGCAACTCAGCATCTCTGCTATATGGTGAGTAGCAACCTCCCTTCCCATAATACTGTTACATTCCATCCTGAATTTTTCTCTTTCCACACTCTCATAGAAAAACACTTATGTACTCTTATGCCTGAAATGAAATAAGAAAATTTTACACAAGATACTAATTTACCTGATGCTTTGTTCCTGTGGGAAGAAATACAGATGAAGCAAAAGCATCTAAAATCAGAGTGATGAACATTACCTTTTGTACAGAAAATGAAGCATTAGCAGACACTGTATTATTGATAAGTAATGTTTATTACATCCCTGTCCTCTACTCAATGAGAAGATTATGCACTTCAGTGTCCACATGTTCCACAATACAGGTTAACTTTCCATGCCACATGCAACCGAAGGTAGTGCACTGAATAGTGTCTCGACAATACGCTTTTTTAAACTACCACATTCTCTGATTCAACCTACTACATCACCAACACCAAAAAAACAAACTCTAGTTCCACCAGCAGTATCTCATGCAACACATAGTACCATAGGGCAAACAACTGGTAAAATGCCCCTATTGGAGCACATGAAAGATGAATATTTTCCTCTTTAAAGTACTGACAGTAGAGTGAGGAACCAGCTGCCCCAGTCTACATTTTGCCTTCCTCACCAAACGTTTTTGCAATGTGAACATATTCCCACTGTTTTAACACGCAATTACGTAAATTCATTCATCTGGTCTCTCCCTCTAGTGAAGCCTTCATACTCAGCATCTCCCCCTCACTGTCACTGTCACTGTCTATGTATATGGCTCTCCCCCACTGTCTCATTTTTCTCCCACTGATTTACAGTATATCCCACTGACAATGTCACCTCTCTCAATTACACTGTCTGTTTTTGTCTTTCTTTGATAAGCTCACTGACTCCACAACTCCTTAACACCTCAAAAATAATTCTGGGGCATCCAAGTTAGTTGTTTTTCCTTATACACTAGAGTGTAAGACCTCAGACCAAAATTTTCTCTCTCCCACACTTATGTGTTCATGTATACCAAGAAGCTGATTTATGGTGTCCCTAAGTCTTCCTTTTTGTCTACACAGGCTCCTATCTCTTTTCCTCCCACTGATTCTATCTTCACAAATCTCTCCTCCTCTTTTACTAACACTGTCTCACTGACTACCAGTATCTCATTTATCTTTCTTTTTAAAGAAATTTCCATGATTTGAATATTACTTGTTCATTTGTTTACACAGTCATGATTTCAACTTTATACCCATTCTGAAGATCATGTTGAAAAATTAAGATTGTTTGACCAGTCTGTGAGTTACTGAAAAAATATACTTTTGGTCTTGTAAGGTGTGTTCTATTGCAGGATATGAGTACGTGTGAAAGATATGTGATGTGGCTGATATTGTGCACAGTTGAAAACTATAAATGGGTCTATAAAGTTAGAAACATGTTTTTTTTCAATAACAGAACAACACAGCATGACATACATATTAACATTTCAACAGGCATTCAAGAATGGCTATGAAGCCAATGGCATTATTGTGCAAAATAAAAGCACACTCTTAAGTCAATTGATGGAAATTGGTTTTAAAACATCCCCCACCCCCACAATTGTGTCCCTCATGCTCATTCCCTCATTGTGGAGCATTTGAATGCAATGGAGAAGGTTCAAAAATGAAGAATATGAGAACCACAAGCCAAATCAGAAAAATTACTGGTTGGCCTTATGTGCATCATCCACTTGCTTGTCATCGATTAGTGTGTGAACACCACTGATCATTCCTATCCTGCACCATTACTTATGAGTAGAAAATGTGTCTTTGTGCTAATTTAAGGGAAGGAATAGAATGGAATGCTTTTGTCAAAAACAAGGCAGCAATGCTACAAAACCACGTGATTTCTACTGTTGTGGATTCAGAAAGTTACCCCAACATTGGCAGACTGCAGTGATTAGTGGAGCAGATTATATTATTTATGATGACTTAAGTCTCCATTGTGTATAGTGTGTGTTTTTTGAACTTACAGAAAACATTACAGTCTTATGCACCAGCCTAAGATGTTCTGTTTGTCATGAAAGAGTTACTATGGAAATAAGCAGTGAAAGGCTAAGCCTTGAATAACATTTGCCACACTCTGTCCCTTTCTCAATCAGATAGATTTTCTTAAACCTGCAGGACAACTCTGTGCGGAGTTGTGGTGGACAGATTGAGTGAGAATGTCAGTGAGGGGATAAGGTGGGGTAGCCCAGGATGTAATATAGGAGGCACAGGGACAGATACGGGGATATGGATGGAGCTATGCTTGAGGAAGGCAGCACACGGGCAATGAGTAATGAGGGAGGGAGGATTGTGGAACTTAAGGATGAGTTAAGGGGAACTCCCATATGTTTAAATTAGGGAAGTTGATATGGGAGTGGACGGGGTGACAGAATTGGGGATGGGTATCGAGTATGCAGTACACAGTTTGTGAAGCTACAACCAAGTCAGGCATTTTGTACTCAGTAGCATATTGTCAATGCGTAGTCAATAACCCTCTTGGCAGGTGAGGGATAACTGGGGCACCCAGGCTATTTCACACGTCACGTCAGTGAGGTTGCAAAATACTGATTCAGGAGAGAAGAAGGATTACAGGGACAATATTCTTCATTTCGAGACATGATGATGAGGTTTCAAATCACTGGACATGAATGTGGTTAACTTGATCCAGTCCCCAATAAGATTGGCAATTTTTCTCTTTAAGAAGCTCAACTATGCTGAGTGATTGTTTTATACATAAATATATTTATCTCAAGGTGATTATTTTAATATGAGCCACGACTACGGAATAAGGGGACTGTGATCTTAACATTACTACTTATTGTAGTGTGCCAATTTGTAATGTTAGCTCACCTTTACAATGACTTATTTTAAAATGTCAATTTGGTACTTAGAAATTTGTCTTCTTTCTCTTTCATCACATTTCCCTCACAATCTACCACCGAATACATATTAAACACAACTGCACATTTGTGACCAATCTTTTGTAGTTACAAAGGCACTGCCAATTTTCAGTGTGAATTATGTACCATGTAATTAACATCCAGTGTCAAATTCAAGTATAAAATTTTGAACAACTGTTTCACTGAAATATTTTAGCAAGAAAAATATGGAAAAAAATACCACATAAGAAAATATTAAAGTGATAACTTTAACATGTAATTAAGCTACTGAATAAAGCAAAAATCTCACCTGCCAGTACCTCCTCTGGGTGTACCTCTTCCTGTTCCTGCAAAAAAAATTAAAAAGCTGAATAACTTTACATGAACTGAATTTAAGCATAAATGAAACACCTTCAAATGTGTCAGTGGTATGTTATTTCACTGCACATGCTCATCTCAGTGTTAGTAAGTTGGTAAATTATATAATGACAGATTACGAATCAGGTGCAGTGACAAGGTATAGTACGGTAGGCCAAAATTTCACGGGTTTCAAAGGATTCCAAACCAGCTCTCCCTGCACTGTTACAGGCAACGAAAGCAACAGTAATCCATCCATTACCCAAACTCGAAGAAGATGAAGTTTTCATTAGAGAAAAATTAAACCTCGCGCCACAAAACAACGTAGGCCCGTTTAAAAGAACAAATTGAGTAGTTTTACCTACTCCCCGTACTTCGTTCTTTTTTCCCTTCGAGGAAGATGCGGAAGCACCAAGAGTACCATCCACATTTACAAGTGTTTTGTAGACAAGAAATCGTCGGCGACGACGATAACAACACTTCTAAATGTGGACGGTACTCTTGGTGCTTCCGCATCTACCTCGAAGGGAAAAAAGAACGAAGTACGGGGAGTAGGTAAAACTACTCAATTTGTTCTTTTAAACGGGCCTACATTGTTTTGTGGCGCGAGGTTTAATTTTTCTCTAATGAAAACTTCATCTTCTTCAAGTTTGGGTAATGGATGGATTACTGTTGCTTTCGTTGCCTGTAACAGTGCAGGGAGAGCTGGTTTGGAATCCTTTGAAACCCGTGAAAATTTTGGCCTACCGTACTATACCTGTATCAGAGATTATTATCTCTGGTGAGGGTTCCTACATTATGCCACATGAGAGTTTGTCTTTGACTTGTCATAGACGTGTTAAGATAAATTCTGATGCCAATATTCATTTATGTGTTAAGGCCAGTGGGTCACCTTCTTTGGAAGAATTTTATTAAAGTGCAATTGACAAAAACTGCATAATAATACAAATGAAGAATCACAAAATATTTCTATTTCAATTGAGCGTAACTGTCTGAATTCACTAGAGCTGCCAGCTGCCACTTACAGCCACTGCCACAGTGCAGGACAAAGGAGCCCACAAAACACAAGTCAACATGGTGGGAATGTAGACTACAGTTGCTAGATTCATGAAGGCTGGTGTAAGGATAATGCCAGTGATTGAAATAGAAGTACAGCATGGTTTGCTGGAATGAATACCCCTCAACTATGACCTGGTGGAGTAGTCTAAAGCAGCATGGAAGGGTTGGGTTGTTTGGGGAAGGAGACCAGACAGCAAGGTCATCAGTCTCATCGGATTAGGGAAGGATGGGGAAATAAGTCGGCCGTGCCCTTTGAGAGGAACCATCCCATCATGGAAGGGGAAATGAATAACAGACCATTATAAAATTACAGATTATAGAGATAGTTATAGGGTCCATTATGACTATCTGCTGCTACCAGGGCAGAAATTTGAAAATGATTCTTGGTCCCAGAGAGCAACCTGAGGTTGGCCAACACAACAGAAGAGGGAGTGGAACAGTTAAAAGAACTAATTAATTTAATCCAGCCAATTTCTTGCTATCCTGAAGGGTGTGACGACACTGTTCAAGCAACAGTTTGCAATGTCTGCAGTTTGCTTTCATAGAATGTTAAAAACATGTAGAGCGCATCTCTGCATATGAGTTGAGTCACAACATGGCTCAGTCAAACAAGGGTCTGGGACACAGCACAGTAAAGATGAAGTGTGAGAATGGAACATTGTGTGGTGGTAATGATAGAATTTTTAAGATTTTCTACTTGGGCATCACAACTGGGGAAACAATATTTCCTGAAGGGTGCCAGGGAACAGCAAATCTCTAGAAATCCTTAGAAAGCTGCCATTTGGGTGGGCACGTAGGTGGGGTAGGAGTCAGAAAATGGATAGCTAATGGGAAATGGTCGCTTGAGTGCATAACAAAGACAATGATGAGATGATGGGTAAATTGGGCAGTGCACAAGAGGTCCAGATGGGGGTAGGAGTGCATGGAGTGTGAAAGGCGGGTGGATACTCCAACAATAAAGCAAAAGAGGTTATGGTGACTGAGAAGGTCAGCCGAGAGGCACCTCTCCAACAGGTTCTGGGAGAGTCCCAAAGGGAATGGTGTGCATTACAGTCAACGAGCGGCCAAAAGGGGTGAGGGAGTTGGCCAGTAAGCATGAAGACTGCCCAGTGACACAGACTGAGTGAGGTATGCAAACAGTACATATGGAAAAGTTTAGGACAGGAAGTAAAATGCAGACTGGAATAGCTTGAAGCTGGGTTTCCAAGAAGACTATGAACATCATCCTTGATGAGCAGTATCACTCCACCCAATTACATTGAATCGGTCCTTGGATGATGCTTTGAAGTTGGGGGGATGTCACAGTAGACTGGAAATACATGCGAGAGCTCAAAGCAGGTCATGAGGATTCAATTCTGTTTCCTGGAGGCAGAGAACAAGCAGAGGCTGTGATTACAAGAGCAGCCATAAATCCTCTTTGTTGGATCAAAGGCAGCAAACATTCCATTGGTGGATTGTCATGATTAGGAGAGGGGAGAAGGGAAAAATGCAGGGGTGTCACCTCAATGACTATTGAGTGGCAGCTTTTGAAGGCTCACTGCTACAGGGCAGAAGGGCTGGAGAATCAGCCTCTGTAAGATCTACAGAGGTGTTGGCATTCTCATTCTGTCTGTCCTTGAGGTCCAGAGCAGAAAGACACCTGGAGATGCATACCAGCTACAAGGTGGTCAGTCAGCAAAGGGTATCATTTGGCCACACCATCGAGGAGGAACTGTGAGCCAATACAGAAGCACATTGTTTGCCTTTGTTTGATTTCTTGGATCCTTTCTGGTTGGCATAGGAAGACTGAAATGTTTGTTGGCTTAAGGGACATAGAAAGTCTTTGTGGGAGTATTCATTCCATCCCTCCTGGGCTTTCAGTTGTGTAGCAGGTGACTTTGTCCCATGAGACAAAAGTTTGAGGCTTCTTGCACAGCTGGTGAGGAGGAGTAGGAGTAGGAGTAGGAGTAGGAGTAGGAGTAGGACGACGACGACGACACAGCTGCTATGACACTGGGTGATTCAACAACCACAGTGCTGTATTTCACATCACACATCTGGATGTCCACATCCTTCATGGAGTGAGATGTAACAGCAATGGTACTGTAACTGCCTGATGGTAGAACACAGAGTCACTGACTAGCCAACAATTTGCGAGTGATCTGGTAAGGCATCTTTTTCCTTGATCCAGATCTCCTGGACACCCAGTCATTGAGATACATGAGACAATCTTGGAAGGAGGTGGCGTGATCACCATTACAACTTGTGCAGCAGAGAGGGCAAGGTAGCCAGGTTACACAGTTGGCTGGGCGTCGCCATGACATTTGACTGTGGTCATAATGATGACACTGGTAGCAGTGCATTGGGTTTGATGGTGTGCCATTTATGCAGACAGTAACTGCTTGTTTGTCTTGCCCTCCTAGAATGCAGTACAGTGGTTGGCTGCGGCCTAGCATTTAGATCACATGACGTGTTTCACAGGTTGCCCACCACTGAAGGGATAGGTAATGTTTCTAGCTGGACTTCAGTAGGTGGAGTTGGTGGAGGGAGGATGTGTGGGATGTGTCTGCATCTAGATCTATTAGAAGGGTATGAGATAGGAGCTGCTGAAAAACACACAGTATTTGCGTGTTACAGAATATCAGTGAGGGTCCCAACCAACAAAAAGCATGAAATTGCACAGTGGGTACCAGCAATCAAACTCTGTTATATACACTGGTGCATGACATACAATAAATGGTTCCTTGAGAGATTGAATACCTAGCACCAATTTCGTATAACTCCAGACTTGCAGTACCTGAAAGAGCCTGCACAATATGTCATCGAAATATTGTGCATAAAATGTTGAAAACACAGCAGGACTCCTGGAAGCACAGAACTAAACACTGACAAGGCTTCTCCATTAGACATTTTGAAGTACGGGCTAAGAGATGTTTATCTAAATATCAAAATTTTCATGCAATATTTACGACACTCCTACTTGGCCTGGACAAGAGGAGGGGTTAGGCTCTGGCAATTCTGCCAAGGCTGCCAGACTACATTGATATGTAGGTCTGTAAATGAAGAACAACCACAAAAATTCAAGGCCTTTTAGAATTTCCACAAATGTAACTGAAAGTAATTTAAGAAGGAGATGAACTGCTAATGGACCTCCTCAGACAAATGAGAATTTTCCAAATGATGGAGGGAGATATTTTTATTGTAACTACTACAATGTTGAAACCAAACTGGCCTCAAACTGCCCAGTGATTTCTTAACATATTCGGAGAAACAGCACATGTAACGAATGTTTTGTCAATTCTGTGGCTCAAGGAATATGTTTTTCACCTGTCTGCCACATATTTTTCTGTGCTCATTAAGGGCTTGAAGCCAAAATCATGATAGCAATGAAATGAACAGAAAGTAAAGAAATTCATAAATCAAGTAGGATATCACCCACCTCACAGATGAACCAACACATTTGAGGTCAATCATTTTGTGTCAAAGCTGTCTCTTGAAATTGATGTCAACCCACCTTAGGAAGCTCCCAAGGGAAGCTAAAACATGGATACCTCACAACAAAATGTCAGAAAAAAATCAGTTAGGTCATGTACCTATTTCACAAAGAAGTACAATGGAAGTTATTAATTTGAAAGTAGTAAGGAAAGGTGACTTTGAAGTAAAACTTCTGTCTAACAAAGAACAAAGAAACTCACAAAGGTTACTAAAACATAATGCAGATAGACTCACTAACTAAGGAATCAGTTAAACGTTATCAACATGAAATGAAAGTGACTAAGCATGGCAGCTTGCAAAAAGATATTCACAGCACCAAAAATAATTCAATAATAAAAAATAAAGGTAAAATGTGGTGGAATGAAATATGCAAAGAAACCATACCAGAGATGGATAAAAGATGAATAAGGCAAAAATGCTGAAAGAAAATTCTAGATCATGATCAATCTAAACAATAAAGAAAGAAAACTACCAGATTAATCAGGAATACCAAATAAAGCTTTGAGAAAGAGAAACTTTTGCAAACAGACAAAAATAAATCCCCTGTTTTTTATATCAATCTGCGAAGAACAAATTGAAGAGGTTTCAAACCGCAAATATGTTTCTATAATAAAAACGGCCAAATTGGGTTAAATAATGCTTTCAAGACCTTTCATGAGTTTCAAATCTCAGTTAGTAATGAAAATTGTGAAGAAGATTTACCACAAGCTATACAACAAACTGAAGAAGGAATTAACACCCTCAGAAATAAGAAAGATTGTGGAGAAGATTGTATTTTAGCTGAACTTTTGATGTGGTTCTTGCCAAATAAGGCAAATTAGCTAAATTTACTCTTTGATGAAATCTGAAAAACAGAAAAAAAATATCCCAGAGGAGTGGAAAGTTACCTTGATACATCCACTGCATAAGAAAGATAATAAACAGGATGGAAACAACTACATAGTAACCTCTCTACTGTCAGTAGCAGCTAAGTATTTTCCAAAATTTTATCAAGCAGAATAAAAAACAACACTAGACAGCCATTAATGTGAATATCAAGCTTGCTTTAGATGAAGGGAACGTCATGATCAGATCAAATGTTTAATCTCAAGTCACTAATTCATCACCAATTACTAAATTCAAAGGATATTGTATTATGTTTGTGGATAACAAGAAGGTTTTTGATTATGTTGACAGAAAAACTACAGATAAAATAATTTGAGGATTTGGTATAAGGTCTAAACTGACAAACCTAATCCATGAAACACTTACAGATACCACTCTGTAAAGTAAATCTTATGGGAGAAATTTCACAGCCTTCAAAATAAAAACACATGTATCACAAGGTGACGGCCTGTACCCATCATTTTAATACTGTATTAGGGAAAATTGTAAGAATTTCTTACAAAGAATGTATTGAACTCAGCATTTTTCCAATAAGATTAGGACGAGGAAGAAAAAAGGTCGAAATCAATTTGGAGGTGATTTTGTTATACCTGCCGAAAATGTGGCATCTGCTGTAACACAAACGAATTTCCTTGAGGAAATAGCCAGTAGAAGTGGCTTAAGGATTTCTACAGCATGAGGGGGGAGGAGGGGGGGGGGATGTTAAGAATGCTAGAAAATCCTTTAAAACCGATGTGGTTTAAATAGATAGGTTCACTGTTAAGTTGATACATTATTGTCGCTCTAACCAACACAGGTCCCTCGTCTCAAACTTGGCCCTGGACTGACTGTCTCAGGACCAGAAATCAGGCCCTTATACATTATCACAATGATAGGTACTGAAACTACACATTGTTTGAAGTTTAATTTACAGAGATTACAATTAAATCTTAACTCGTTAAATTGACTGATTACATTGAAAAATTCCATCTTTTTAACAGTTTCTTCTACTACAAGAGATAGACAGAATTATTTGTTTAAATAATCAAATTGACAAATTAATCTATGCAAACAATACTTTGGACAAAGCTATTAATTACTTTGGGATTAAATAACAGATAATTTTGCTAACATGTTTCTGAATAGAGCCAAATAGATACTTTAAGATTACTAGTATTTTGTCTCCCAAATGTTTATAATTAGTACAGAATTTAGATTTGTTTATACATCAACAATAGAATTTAAGTTATGAAACAATTACTGATTTCACCTAATAATGGAAGATACCGACAAGGAATAGTCAAAATAAACTGGGAATTCAATTACATACATAAAATTAAGCACAAAATTTGATCTGATGTTAAGTTCTTTAAAACTGAGGGCCAATGTTTCTCTCTTATGAAAATGCAGATTATATTGACATATGTTAATAGTACTTAATTCAAAAGTGACAAAATGAATTTTAAGGAGGCAGATGGCAAAACAAGAATGGGAGTAAAACTATCCCAGCTTGCTTCATCACAAACACAAGACAGTAGATTTACAAATAAGATTTTTAAATAGCTGTGGGATAAGCAGTACAGAAATAGCTGGGTCAGTGAAGTAAAAAAAAAAAATTAGAAAAAAACTATATAAGGACAGAAGATGCTAACAGAGAAATCTTTCAGGAATTAGTATTGAAAATAAAATTATTCCGAGGCAGGGTAGCTAAAAAGACTGGTTCAAAATGGTCTGCAAAGAGACAGAATATAGTGAACAAATGAAATCATAATGGAAGAAAAGGAAACAACAAACCGTGAGGATCTAAAATTGGAATGTGTCCCTCAGATGAACTATTCACAGGAGAAAAAATAAATAAATAAAAAGTTTATCCATGAACTTTATACAAACAGGCTTTTTCTGTTTGTCAGTCACTGTTTTCTTTTCATTTCAAATAACATATTTCAGTCACAAGATGTCCTGTGTGTATTCCAGAAAGCCAAAAAGTTATAAAAGTAAGAAGATTATAGGCGATAAGAAATTTGCACTGTGCCAAATTTGTTCAAGAAAAGTTCTGTGCCAAACTGGAATGAAACAGCACGCATATTCAGTCAAAATCTGCACACCAAGTAGGAAGAAACATTCTTTAAGCCAGGGGAGGTGCAATTTTGGAATTAAGCAGAAGTATCATTCTATGCACCGTAATAGGAGAGCATCTGCAGCATATGTGAAAAGTAGCAATGATGATCTTAGCACAAGAAGGGAACAAATGGCTACACCATACTTAATAGGGCTCTGTGAAGTTTATGTCTATGTGCTGGAGGGACTTTATATTTAGGCTCATCAGATAAAAAGTCCAGGGAAACTGCTGATTTGATGAAGTTATTTAACACATCACAATGACTACAGAATTTAAGACATTTTTGGCCTTACCTCTGTTTGACCTACACAGCTCTCTCTATCATCATCTAGTGGAACAAAGGGAAGATACTTTTTCAATGTTCTTAGAATTTACCTAACTTTCACCTGCAATAAAAATAGGAACTTGGAAAAACTGTCTCTTAAATGAGTAATGATGCTTTTTCTGCTGCCAACCTTGAGGGATTTCAATAGTTCCCAGGAGCTTGCTTTGTCTGTATCCATGTACAGCCTAAAGTCACACTGATACTGGTATAAATATCCATAGAATTTAAGAAGTATCAGTTCACCCTCCCTTTTCCTTTGAATAGTTTGCACATTCCAATGTCCTGAGGATGAGGGTACTGAATAGGTTTCAAGCCTAACCTTATTCAACTCCTGGGAGAGAACATCTTCTCAACATACATCATTAAAAACTTTAAAAATGCATATTTTACTGTAATTGCTAGGATATTTCGGATGTTCTCAATGTATTGTGAGAAAATTTAATGCACCATTGGGCATCCACTCACTGGAGGGAATATGTAACAACATGAGACCCAAAGCGCTTCTCGAATTTTCACGGATCATCCTCCTGCTGTTCAATCACCAATGCAAAACTGTCGTCTGTACTAGTATAATGTCTGTATGTGTGGATGGATATGTGCGTGTGTGCGAGTGTATACCTGTCCTTTTTTCCCCCTAAGGTAAGTCTTTCCTCTCCCGGGATTGGAATGACTCCTTACCCTCTCCTTTAAAACCCACTTCCTTTCGTCTTCCCCTCTCCTTCCCTCTTTCCTGATGAGGCAACAGTTTGTTGCGAAAGCTTGAATTTTGTGTGTATGTTTGTGTTTGTTTGTGTGTCTGTCGACCTGCCAGCACTTTCATTTGGTAAGTCACATCATCTTTGTTTTTAGATATATACTAGTATAATGTTTAATGAACAAAGTTTATGGCTCCGTGTTTATATATTTACATGTTATCTTTGGGAGCGAATTCAGCTGTCACAAAACACATTCATTGAGGCCAACATACCTCGTAAGAGTGGTGTGCGTTTTCTGTAATATATCTATTGTTCCTAATTTATATAAATGGTATGCCCTCTGTTTGCTGATGACACTAGCTTGGTAGTAAAGAATGTTTTGTGGAATGTTGGTATTGTTTCAAGTAGTGCAGTTTGAGATATAGGTTCATGGCTTGTAGAAAATAAACTAATGCTAAATCACAGCAAGAATAAGTTTTTACAATTTCTAACAAAAAATTCAACAAAACCAGCCATTTTAATTTCACAGAATGGCCGTACGATTAGTGAAACGTAACAGTTCAGATTTCTATATGTTCAGATGGATAGTGAACTGTTGTGGAAAACTCGTGTTCAGGATCTTGTTCAAAGATTTAATGCTGGCATTTTTACTATTTGAATGGTATATGAAGTAAATGACAGTGTGACACAAAAATTAGTATACTTTGTTTATTATCATTCGCTTATGAGGTATGGTGGTATATTTTGGGGTAATTCTTCCATTTCCCAAAGGATGTTTCGGCTCAGAAATGGGTGGTTCAGTCATTAAGTTGTATAAGCTCATGTAACTCCTGCTGACCCATGTTAATTAGTCTGGGTAATCTGACATAGGCCTCTCAATAAACACACATTCTTTGCTGTCATTTCTTGTTAACAGTGTCAGCTTACTCCCAAGAATTAGCAGCTTTCACTCAGTTAACACTAGGAAGAAATCCAATCTGCCTATGGGGCACACTTTCTTGACGCTTGAGCAGAAAGGCGTGCAGTACACTGCGGCATCCATTTGCAGTAAGTTACCACAGGAATTCAAACCTCTTAGCAGTAATCCATGTAGCTTATAATCAAAATTGAAGAGTTTCCTATCGTGTTGAGGATTTCCTTGAAAAATTAAGCTGATTCCTGTGTTACATTCTTGATTGCATTTACATAAACTTATAGCTCCTCTTTTTTGGTTTCGTAAACATTTTATTTTATCTGGCATATTCCATGACCTTTAAGATTTGTACCAAATATTGGTCCTAGAAAACAAGGTGTATGAAAATTGAAGCACTTACTGGATGAAAGACTGTTTGCCATGGTCAATGCAAGATCTGAAACACCATCACAAGAGTTATCATTTGATTTTGTTTCAGGTACCAAGACCTATCTTAATATCACTGACAGCAAATCCCAAAGGACAAAAGTAGCTAAACAGTTACTTTTACATCACACTGCACAATTTGTGACATGTGTTTAAGTACATTAAGGTAGTTCCATTGAATTACTAACCAACACGTGTCAAACACAACAACCACTAAGACAAGTAGATCTCTCGAAGTAGTCTCTTGGTACTTATTTAGCAACCAGGAAAGTATTTTCAGAAGACTTCAGGAAGTTTGTCATGCCATGATTATATGGAGGAGAATGAGTCACTTATCATTTGTGTTTATGATATTTGCTCAAAAATGAGGAAAACTCACTTCCAAACAGCAATAAGTAAGTATTTTAGACAACAGTAAGTGGCAGTTGTCATTCTGAAAGAATGTTAATTGTCATATTTAATGAGTAACAACTATGATATGACCTATTGATTTGGTGAATTGTTTACCTCACCATGTCTATAGTACTGATGAATAGTGGTCACCACCATAAAGTCTTTTTTAGTTCAAATGGTGGCTTTAAACTTTTATATACTTTAGGAGCTTTCTGTGCTGCACATGAGAACTGGTGCAGATTGATGTAGGATTTCTGCAGGGTGAGATGACAATAGTTGCTTTGTCATTCTTCACAGTACATGTTGATTTGAGTGGTTTACTCCCTACTGATGATATCTCTCCTTGGGTTAATTCCTTGCTGTTTCATTCTGGTTCAGCATTGTGGATTCCCCCTAAATCTGTGAGCACTGTGACAACTACCATTACACAGGAGAACAAAGATGAAGTTGAGCTGTCATTAAGATTCTGCATACTAACCAATGACACACGACTTGACATTAATTATTAAAGAGAGTTACTTGTTTTAAATTAAGAGCCAGTATATGATTGGTCTTTGAGAAATGTTTTGGATCATTCAGCAGATAATTTAGACTTGAGATAGCATTTCAGTTTCCATTGGAAAAGAAGTTGTGATGTTTGTGGTGTCAGGAAACAAACTGGCATGGGAGATGTAATGAGAATGAAATGGAAATGAATAGGATATGAAGGAAGTAGTTATTTTTTATTTAAGTAAGTGTGTAGAGTGCATGGCAGTACAGAAGAGGAGGAAGTATTGTAATGGCTAAAAGGCCAAATGTAATGAACTTTGTGAGCACCTGAAAGGAGGCCAGGAAGTAGTGTGGTGTTAATTACAGGCCACAAAATCGAACTTTCTGCTACTGGTGAAACATACCATGGCTCCATCAGTTGTACTGGTGCTCTTTCCACTTTCACTCTCCTCAGCAATAGGAGATAGAACGCTTTGAATTGTACCTGATTGACAGAAAACATTTTGAGTTAATATAAAAAACTATCTGCAAAAGTAAAACAAATAATTGATTAACTAATAGTGTTTCAACATGGAATGATAAAGAACAGAATCAATTATTTCAGTCTTGTAGAGTGCCTACTAATCAGTGAATAACTGAGCATCTAATCTACTCAATTATGTACAACAGTGAACATTAATAAAACCCTGTCTTTCTGGAACTCAGTTAGTGAAGTTGCAGGCTGCTATCTGAAGACAATCAGGGGAAAATAAACTTTCATTGTCAACACTTCACATAATTGCTGATCAAAATTTAAAATGCTGTAATAATCTGTTACTTAAAACATATACTCTTATGTTACATGGTTAACACACTGTGGCAAGTTTAACAGTTAGGAACTGTGTCTATGCCTGTGTATGCAGCTTCACTCATTGCAGGCATATACCGACATTATATTCATCTGGTATTTGACAATGAGAGCACTTAGTGACTTCCAAAAAACTTCACCCATAATTTCAAATTATCATGAATCTTTCTCAGAGAGAGCCCACAGAAAGCAATAGCAAAAATGCTTACCAATTACTATATTTTCATTGTTCTACTTAAAAATTGCCACATCAAATGCATACAATGTAACACGCCTTTCTTTACTTACAGATGGGTATAAGTAGCCAGGAGAATGAGGGCAGATGAGGTGGGGTACTTCTCAGGAGGATTCTTTGTAGAGGTGAGTCAGAAAGGAAAGATGATGAGTATGGCAACAGAATGGAGAAGGAGACATAACAGGAATGAGGTTGAAATGTGTGGTGTAGCATCTGGCTGGTGCTTCACAACCCTGCCTTATGCCCCACAATGGAGGGCTTTCAGTTGCTGGCATGCTAACGGGGCTGAAACTGAAACTCACACTCAGTGCAGCTCATCTTTCCCATGACAGCCACTGCATAGTTTCCACATTTGAGCCATGTGACACTGGGCTTTACAGCATTTCTCCATTGCACAGACTTTGTAGGTCAATTCACAGTGGCTCACTTGCCATTCAAAGTTCCAGACTCGATATCAACTATCTGCTTCTGAGTGCCATGACTATATTAACAAGAATGCAGCCTACAATATTGGCATTGCCAGTCCAACCTACACTGTAGGTGCCTACAGGAGTGTTTGTGACTTATTACAGACAGAGGGCTCAAGTGAAAGCTTAAAGAATAGTTTTCATATTAGCAACATCTTTTAGTGGATCAGGGCATTCTCTACCTTGCCTTCACCAGAGAGCTGTTTCATTTGCTGCATGTTGGCATGTGCAATCTGTGTCGCAATGAAAGACTATTCATTTTGGCTATTCAGGAACATCTCTCTTTTTGGCTTTTTTTATTACTTTTTTGTCTCTGGAAACTTCTTACCAGTGTCTTGTGTTTCATTAGGTAGAGTTCATCTCTGTGTTCAAGTGCTTCTTGACAGTGGTTGAATGGTTTTGCTCTATGTTCAAAAAACATTCTTCACATTTCCTTTGGGTTGCAGATGACTCTGCACAATTGTTCTCCCATGTTCTGTGATTATTTGCCTTATAATTACTTGTTCTAACTTGTCTCTGTCTTGTGTCACTTCATTCCTTCATTCTCATGTTTTTCCGCCTGCACCGTTCCACCACACCGTTCCTCCCTAATGATGTCCTAGCCATTTCCTGTATTTTTCTTCCAGGTGTGCCTCCTGGATGGCATTGTTATCTCCTCCATGGGGATGAGAGTTGTCATATTTTTGCTGTTGTTACAGTATCAATTTTTCCTCTGAGTGCAACGTCATTGGAATCTAGGACATCACCAGCGTAGCTTGCAGTGCTCAACTTACACCTTACAGAGTTGGTCTCATATTAGTGAGAACCTGAAAGTGTATCAGCACTGTTTTTAGGTTGCTTTCACTAGAAATCTGTTGCACTTGCCCAACATCATCATGCGTCTTCTTTGTAGCAATGAGTTTCTTATGTTTGTGACAAACTCAGCACATTTCTCTCCTTGTGCATAGATCATCCACAATAGGTGAAATGTATGACCACGAGTGTGGGTGGTAGATGGGGCAAGGGAGTTCCCTGCTGGACTCCCTGTAAAGAGGTGAGGCAGGAACACAAACAGATTGGTCTGGGAACAGACTGTAGTGTAAGTACCGATGGGAAATATTTTATGAGCAAGGCACTGGCACCAGAGATAAATCAAGAGAACAAGATGTTAAGATAAGTTTAGTGTTCAGTAAGAAATTACATTTACTCTACATTCTATCTCAATGAGTATTTTTTCTGTATCACCAATAATTCCTGACTATGCTATGTTTCATGTCAAACTTTCTGTAAGATAAAAATTAAATTGAATTAGTATAACAACAAAAAATAATCCATTTTTACAACATAATGTAATTGGATAGGAAAAAATCTACTCACCAAGCAGTTTTGTTTTGTTTGTTTCATTTGGCTTTAGGACATAAAAAAGAACTGGGGTCATACGCACCCAAGTCAAGACTATAGACCACGAACACAGAGAGGAGTTAAACAACTTCACATCTGTCCCAGTTGACAGAATAGGAGACAGCTAAAACCAGGCACATGGAAACAAGGCAAAAAAAAAAAAAAAACATACAGAAATGGAGGTCCGAAACTAAAAATTAATTGGCCTTCGTCATAGTGCTTCGGCGGATGAAAAGTAAAACGCAGTTGATAGCTCTCGCATCATTCTCTAAAATGGCTGATAAATCAGATGGCAAACCCAGGCTGGAATGTAAATTGTTAAAAAGGGCATTCCAGCAGGAAGTGGTGGACAGTTAAAATTTGGGGGTGATGAGTACAAAGTGGTGGGGTAGCTCCACTTAGCAAATGACAATGGCTAAATAGGCTGTGCCCAATATGCAGCCCAATTAAAATAATCTCCACGGCAGTCATTCAAGGCACTGGCAGAGGCTTAATAAGCCAAAGCTTATTCTTGTGAAGGGATGAACACTGACAATGCCAAAGGGACAGCACCTCCTGACAGGTGGCAATACAGAGATCATTGGAGAGAATATAGGTAATTGCAGGCTGAGGTACAAGGACTGCAACCTTGGCAGCAGCATCAGCAGCCTTGTTTCCTGGCAGACTGACATGACCAGGGACCCACAGGAACATGACACTGGTTCCACCAATAGTGAGCAAGTGACAGTTTACCTGGAACTGGTGCTCTAAGAGATGAGCAGTGTACAGTGCACATAGACTTTGGAAGGCAGTGAGTGAGTCTGAGTGAAGGACACAATTGTGAAGGCTGTGTCCCCTATGTAATCCGTGGCCTGATACAAGGCGAAAAGTTTGGCTGTAAATACTGAGGAGTGTGCCGGCAACCGATATCAAAAGACACGGGTGCCAATGACGAAGGCATACCTGACCCCATGATTAGTCTGAGACCCATCAGTGTATACAAAAGTACTATAGCAACATTCCATTTAAAGGTCATGAAACTGAAGGCAACAGATCAAGGCTGGAGTAGTGTTATTTGGAAATGAAGGAAGGCCGAGATTAACATGGGCCACTTTGCAAAGGAAAGGTGATGAACAGTTCATACCCACTAGGAAAGTTGCCGGTAGTGTGAAGTTAAATCGCCATAGCATGTGGCGAAAGCGGACTCCAGGAAGTAACAGAAGAGGGACGAGTCCCGTACTGATGATCAAAGGTATCATTGAAGAAGGATGCATAGGCAGAGTGGCCATGCTTGGCAGACAAATGGCATGCATAATTCCTGAGGAGAAAGTAATGACAGTAGGACAGTTGTAGTTCAACAGTGTCAGCATACAGACCCTAAACTGGGCTGGTGTAAAAGGTGTCCTTGGCCAAACAGACGCCGTGATGGTGGATAGTGTTGAGACAGCATAAGAGGGATGGGTGTGCAAACTCCTAAACAAAGCACCCATAGTCACGTTTCGAATGGACAAGGGTCCGCAACAAACTGAGGAGAGTGGTTTGATCGGCACCCCACGAAGTATCATTGAGGACATGTAGGAGACTGGGGAACCTCGTACAGCTGCGGGCTGCCAGGTAAGACACATGGGAGGATCAATAGAGTTTCCTATTGATCATGAGCCCCAAAAATTTTGTAGTTTCAATGAATGGAAGAGCAACAGGACGAAGGTGTAGAGATGGTGGGAGAAATCATTTTTGCTGCCAGAAATTCATACAGATGGTTTTATCAGGGGAAAAGCGTAAGCCATTGTCAATGCTCCAGTAGTAAAGACTATCAAGACAGTGCTGAAGACACTGCTCAGTGAGACAGGTCTATGGAGAACTGCAATAGATGGCAAAGTCGTCTACAAAAAGAGAACCGGAGATGCCTGGCGGGATACGGGCCATTGCAGGGTTAATGGTGATAAGAAAGAGGATGACACTCAGGGTGGAATACTGAGGCACACCATTTTCCTGGATAAAGATGTCCAACAAGGCCGAACCCACATGCAACTTGAAAACTCAGTCTTGTAAAAATACCTGAAGAAATCAGGGTTGGTGCCTACGGAAGCCCAACATTTTATGAGTACGGAGGATACCAGTTCTCTAACAGGTGTTTTAGGCCTTCTCCAAATCAAAAAACACAGCCCAGTCTAGGATTTTCACAGAAAACCATTCATAAAATGGGTGGACAACTTAATGAGATGGTCAACTGCAGAACGCCACACTCTAAATCCACACTGAGCATCCATCAGTAAATTGTGAGATTCAAGCCACCACACCAGCCAGTCATGAATCATACAAATTCCATCACCTTGAAAATGCATCTGGTAAGATATATGGGGGTGGGGTGGGGTAGCCAGAAGGGAGGTTTTTAGTGGAAAGCACTTGCCCACAAGAGAAAGGTGCTGCAACATCTGAATGTGGATGGTGTCTGTCCCTGAGGTGGAGGATCAGGATGAGCTGAGAGTATGATCTAGCTCTGTCATAGTGAAGACAGGTTTGTAGCACTCACTCATGATTCCGAGAAGGGAAGGGTCTCACCCGAGCCCCCTCCAATTGTTTCTGATGGAGGAAGGTAGGGTGGTGGTAGGAAGAGCTGGAAACTTCTGCAAAATGGCATCCCAAGGTGTTGAAGATAGCAATTGCGTCCACAATGAGACCATCAGCTACTGTCAAACCAGAAAACTGGGAATGGGTCTTTGTTCCAGAGAGCCGTCTGATGTTGGCCCACATGACACAGCAATGTGTGATACTGATAAAAGAACTAGTGAATGAAATCCAGCTAGCTCTTTTGCTATCCTGAAGAACAAGATGACTCTTTGCACGGATGTGTTTATAATGAATGAAGTTTTCCAGACTAGGGTGGGGGTTAAAAATGTGGAGAGCACATCTACATGTGCAAATTGCATCGCAGCATGCCTCAGTCCATTAAGGGACTGGGACATGACATGATAGAGAGGAAGTGTGGGGGATGGAACGTTCTTCAGCAGTAAGGATAACATATCCCAGTAAGGATAACATATCCCACAAATGTGGGATATTCGACCTAGTCATCACAACTGGGAAACCTCATTCCTTGAAGGTCGCCAGGGAGGAAGGGAGGAGTAAAGCTGGCAGTTAGCCCTAGAAAGCTGTGATGGGCAAGCTGGGCAGTGTAGAAGGATAGGTCCAAATGGGAATAGGTGTGCGAGGAGTTGGACAGGGAAGTGGGTGCTCCAGTATTAAGGCACAGGAGAGGTTAAGTTCGTTAAGCAGGTCAGCCAAGATGGCACCTCTCTGACAGGTCCTGGGGAACCCCAAAAGGGATGATTTGCATTAAAGTCACCAAGCAGCAAAAATGGGGAAGGTAGCGGCCAATAGTGACATACCCTATCATGTATTTAAGTGCCTGCCTCTCACTCAATGAAGCAGTCCGATATTCGCCTAAGTCTCTCGATATCTGGCTTACAGACATCACGTTTACTTGGCTTACTTCCATGTACCAGTGAACATTGTTGATTTTGTGAGGTTTTCACTTGTGACCCCGTTGCTTATTGCTTGTTGTTCTTGGTGTCTTTCTCTGTCATCTGTCGTCATGCTTGTCCTTCCTGTCCCATTCCTCCATTTTGTTTGTTCACGGGCTGCTCCCTTTCAGTTCCACCGTACTTTCCTTCACGGCCAATGCCACAACCACCCTTGTGAGTTGTGTTGACCCAGCCAACAGAGGCCAGTTATGTTGGGACTCCTCTTTGCCTGATGTGTCTATGGCATCTGTGTCTCCAGTCGCCGGTCGGGCGGTCCACTTCCATCTTGCCCACAGTCCTTTACCACGCATTCTCGAGCTGAATGTTCCCACCACTCAAAAACGTGTATGCTGTGTGACAACGAGGGCCACATCCAATCGGCTTGTCGCAGTTGCTCGACTCGCTTCAGTCCTGCCCCTCCTGGGCTTCAAGATACCATACATGCTCTGCAATCGATTGTCCCACTGGATGACCCATCGGTGCGGTAGCTTTTAGCTTTTCCTCACATTCAGCCTTTTCACGGAGGATGACAGTTTTCAGGTCAACACTGGGGCCACTGTCTCCATGATTAATATGGCAACATACATGCGACTGGGTTCTCTTGATTTGTCACCTACCTCTCGGCAGTTGGTCACCTCCAGAGATGGTTCAATTCCCCTTCATGGGCAGTTCATTGTCCAGGCAATTTACAAACACGTTCCCCAGCTCCTTACCCTATTTGTCGTCTACTATCCATCGGCTTCGAATATTGTTGACCTGGATGCATTTCAACTGTTTAACTTCTCAATTTCTGATGAAGTTAAGGTCGTTTCCACAGCTGGTCTTTTTCAGGACCTGGGCAATCTGTGCTCAGCTTCTGTGCCATTGTTTGTCACAGATCTCTGATGTGATTCAGATTTTCAGGCACACATCACACTTCAGCTGGAAGTGCAGCCTCACTTTTTCTGGGCCCCACCCCTTCCGGTCAAGTAGGAACTGTATCGGCTCCAGGTTACTGGCATTCTGGAGCCTGTGACTTGTAGTGCCTGGGCGAAACCTTTGGTGGTCATACAGAAACCCAATGGGTCCCTTCGGCTGAGTGGGGACATTGCGCTACTGTCAATGCTCAGTCCCTCATAGACACTTACCCCATTCCCTGACAGGAAGACCTTCTCACCAAGTTTGCTGAGGGAGAGAACTTTTCAAAGATCGACCTGGCTGAGGCATACCACCAGTTACCCTCAGATGCCAATTTCTGGAACATCATGATTATCAACATGCCTTTCTGATTGTACAAGTACAAGCACCTACCATTTGTTGACTATTCGGTGCCAGCCATTTTCCAGCAGTTCCTGGAGCAGCTTAGGCAGCCCTGCAGGAATTGTCTGAATGACGTCTTGGGTACAGGTCATTCCTGCCAGGAACACTTGCAAAACCTCAGTGCCTTACTTCACACTCAGCAGTCTGCAGGTTTACGCTGTCAGCTAGACATGTGATGTTTTTCTTTCAACTAGAAGTGGAATACTTAGGCCACTGGCTTAGCAAAGATGGCATTTGCCCTTCAGGTCATAATGTTGTGGCCATTGAAGGCCCCCCTCATCCCAAGGACTTATCTGAACTCCAGGTGTTTTTGGGCAAGGTTACTTGTCACTTGAAGCTCTTACCCCAGACTGCCTCTGCAGCTCAACCCCTAATTCACTTGTGTCACAAAGGGGTACATTTTGATTGTGACCAGGCTTTTCTCTGTTTAAAGGTGATGCTTAACTCTGCCCCTTGCCTTACTTCCTTCTTTACGGACCACCCCTTGGTTGTGGCAGCTGATGCATCAGCATACGGCATTGGGGCCCCCCTCATGCATCAGAATGTCAATGGCTCTGAACAGCCCATCACTTATGATTCTAAGATGTTTACCCCAGCACAACAGAACTACTCCCAGATTGGAAGGAGGCCCTGGCAATAGTGTTCGGCGTCCAAAAGTTTCACAACTATCTCTTTGGAGCAAAGTTAACTTTCCTAACAGACCATAAACCCTTAGTTATGCTTTTTGGGCTCCACTCCCACATTCCAGAGTGGACGGCTCATCGTATCCAGCACTGGGCATTATTTTTATGGAATTACACTTACACCATCCAGTATAAGCCAACCGCCTATGATGCTAATGCAGACGCTTTGTCACATCTCCCAGCAGGTCCTGAAATTGTGTTTGACAAACAGATGGTCCTCTGTTTCCACATTGATTCCACCCACCAGGACATGCTGAATGCTCTGCTTCTTATGGCTGCTCACATTGCCACAGCTACATGCCGAGACCCTGTCTTGGGGCAGGTCCTCCGCTATGTGGTCCACTGGTAGCCCATCTATATTACTCATTGGATGTGGACCAACTTCAGCCCCTGGCACCCACTGTACCACAGTCTCTCCATGGTCGATGATGTCCTTCTGTTAGCCATGGAGTCTGATCCCATCAGGTGGACATCCCTCCAGATTTGTGGCATCAAGTGCTCAGTTTGTTATACTGTGGGCACTGGGGTATGTCCCACATGAAATTTTTGCCTCGTTCGCACATGCATTGGCCAGACATCAATGATGATGTTGACCGGCTCATCTGTGGGTGCACTTTGCGTGCGCGTCACCAGACAAGCCCCTCCTCAGTCATTTGCACCCTGGCTTGTACCTCACCAGCCATGGCATCGCACCCATCTTGATTCTGAGTGCCCGTTTTTGGGGTCTGTGTGGTTACTTATCATTGACACCTACTCCAAATACCCATATGTTGACCGTGTGGCAGCCACCGCCAAGGAGGCCACACTCGTGGCCCTGGCCCAGGTTCTCACCACTGAGGGCCAATGGTATCAAACATATCCTCCAATGGCGCAGCAGAGAGGCTTGGCCACACGTTTATACAGCTGACAAAGGCAGTCTGAACATCTCCAACCACATTGGCCCTCACCCTGTTCTTGAGCACGTATCACACCACGCCAATTGACGGATGTAGTTCAGAGGAAATCCTCCATGGGTGACAGCCACAGACCCTGCTGCATTTGCTGATGCCATCCTCTTCCTGCCCCCGCTCTTGGCACTCTCAGCATTACGGCCCCAGCACAGTAGTGTGGGCCCGCGTTTACAGGAGCAAGGCGGGTTGGACACCTGCCAGTCATCGCAACCCATGGGTGGCATGTGACATCAGTGCACACGCTGAAAGGGTTGGAGTGCCGCCACCATAACCAGCTCCACCCACGTTCCCCTGCGGGACTCCCGCACCAACTCCTCAACCACTACCTCCTTCAGGTACACATGTGGTCCTTGAGTCACCACCACTGCCCCAATTGTTGCCTCCCTACCAGCCTGACACCAGCCCTCCCCGCCCCCAGGTGGATCGGCAGCTCCCTCAGCTGCCATGGCCTCTGGGTTGGCCATCATGAACACCTCAGTTGTCCTTTCCATGTACGAGAGGCCTTTGTCGATTTATGAGATTTTCATTTGTGTCACCTTGCTTATTGCTTGTTGTTGGTCTTTGTGTCTCAGTATCTTGCTCAGTCATCTGTCGTTGCATCTGTTTTTCCTTTCCTGTTCATCTGTCTTGTTTGTTCGCAGACTGCTCCCATTCGGTACCACTGCACTTTCATTGACAGCATACCTGCAGCCATTCCGGTCATGGTTACAACAGGGAAGATCAAAGCAAATCAGTAAGAAATTTGAAAGCTCAAAGCGGTCATGAGGGCACAATTTCGCTTCCTGAAAGCAGAGTACAAGGGGGTGCTTCAACACTAAAAGCAGTCGCAAATCCTCATTGTGGGACAGAAGGTGGTGAATGTTTCATTGGAGAACAGTCATGATGAACAGACATTGGGGTGTCACCTCGGCAGATGCTGAGTGACAGCCTAGGAAGAGGTGCTACTACACAGTGCAGACACAGGAGGATCCTGCTCCATGGAGTCAGACAGAAACATCAGATCGCTTGTGCAGGATGTCTGTGGAGTCCAGTGCCGAAAAACAGTTTTTAGTTAACATCGGCATCACGGAGGCTGGCCGGGCTAAGGTATTATGTGCCAACACCATCAAAGAGGATCTTCAGGGTGGCAAAAGGAGGACTGTTTGCCTTTGGAGGACTTCTTTGAGCCCTCCAAGTTGATGACTCAAGTGTTGTTTGGCTGGAGGGACAGAGTAAGTCTTCATGGGAGTACTCCTTCTGGCCTTACCGGCCTACAGGTTGTGTAGCTGGTTGCTTGGACCCTTGAGGCAAGAGTTCGACGGTTTCTTGCAAAGCAGGATGGAGGGATGGCGATGCTACCTTGACACTGGGCAATTTCATGTCCTCAGAGTTGAATTGGAGGTTGTATGTCTGCCTGGCCATGTCTTTCATGGAGTAAGGGGTAACAAAAACAGAAATAGATGCCAGACAGCAGAACACAGGGTTTGTGACTACCCAGTAACTGGATAAGGCACCTTTTCCTTCAACTGGATCTCTTGAACAACGTGCACACCAAGATACACTGGTCACTCCTAAGATGAATTCGCATGGCCGCATTTGCAGTTGATACAGCAGGGAGATAGAGGTGGACGATCGCCCTCGTGCGCATCCCTACCACAGGTGACATGTGGCTGGTGTTGACAAGATGTTATAGAGTGGTTAAAATGATGACATTGGTAGCAGCACATTGGGTTTCGAATGTATGGCAATTTGGAAAGTTTACTGCTCAAGCACACACCCCACCCTGAGACTGGCCTACAGCAGGAGGAACGAGAGAATCCGACCTGTCAACACGGGGCTGGGAATTATGAGTCACCCAGTTACCTGTTATGCACAGATGCACGGGCCAGCCTTTAGGAGCACACAGGGAGCAAGAAGAGAAAAAGAGGACCCTCGAACGCAGAAGCGGAGGAACAAGAGAAGGGGAACAGAGAAAGGAAAATGGAGTGGAAGACAAAGGTGAGATGTTTGTACATCAGTGACAGAATGCTGGACATTCCCAAGAATACCCCAGACATGTTCCCCAAGGGGAAAAAGAACAGCAAGATGATTGACATACAACACAAAAGGGAAAAGGTTCTGCAAAGCCTGGTGACCCATGGTAGCCAAGAATGAACCCACCAAGGAATGGCGTGCCCCCGGAGGGGTGGGGGGGCAGTGTTACCAAGCTACCAAGTGGTGGCATGAGAAAAACAGACACACACACACACACACACACACACACACACACACACACACACACACACACGATTAACTTATACAAACATTTGGAGCCACTCCACTTACATTACATTGCTAATAAAATTGGTTTGCTATATTTTTAGGTGGGGCTCATGTGTCTTGCCCCATGGCCACCCCTCACTCTCCGCAGTCCTGGTTGCAATGGCTGAGCAGTTTCTCAAAACCGCACACTCCTGTTGTCAACACTAAACAATACTGAAGGTCACGTAATGAGCAATGTCCACTGGACAGTGGACAACTGGAAGCAGGGGACTAGGAGTGAAGTGACAAATCATTCTATATTCCATGGCAATGTGACTGAAGGATTTGGGTTAGCTGAATGCTGGCTGAACTTTACCTGCCATCATCTTTAGTACCAACAATCATGTGAAGAGGAGGCAGTGTTACAGTATGCAATTCCTCATCGTTAACTTCTTGTCCTCTTATTGTACTTTAAAAAATGCTAAATTCAGAAGGACAATTATGTATTTGACGGTAGTGTACTGTCTACAGCAAAGGAAGTGTTCAGACACAAAGACTGACAATCAGCTCAACAATGCCGCCTGTCACTGAGCAGCATTGTGAGGCGAAGGTTTATGGACAATGACATTCCTGAAGTGAACTTGTGTGCCAATGTTCCAACCTGAAAGCAATGGATCATCTTCGGGATGAGTCATAATGGTGACATCATTCCAAACCTGATATCCAACATCTCTACCTTCTTTGGGTTTAGCTCTCGAGGAAGAATGGGCTGCCATTCCTTCACAGAGGTTCAGACGTCTCAATGAAAGTACAAACAGAAGAGTTCAAGCCACCGTAAAGGAGAAGGGTGGACACACTCCATCTTAATGTCCACTAATAGTTGTCCTGATACATTTGATTCACAAGCCTCCCACTGTGGGCTCTCACTACTACTCACCCACTGAGTGCCTGGCACCTCCAGCTCTCGCTTCTTTACTGGGTACGGCATCTTCCTCGAGTTGCCGTCGTCTTCCAGCAGCTGCAACTGTACACACAGAGAGGAAAGCATCTCTTAATAACTTTATTTACTGCTTTAGTGATGTGCTCCTTCTACTATTTCCACATTATGGCTGCAATGACTGGAACATATGTTAATTTTAACACACACTGTTGCCATACTGAGCCTCTAATCAATCTCAGAAGACATTACAAAGAAACAGAAAGCCACATTCATGGTCTGTGTAAAAAGGAAACTTTTAGACAGTGTCAATTAGCACACAACTTTCATGGAATATGCTTGTACATATCACTTCAAAGGAGAGATGCCTTCTTAATGAATGACATTTTAAAAAATGTCATTAATACAGTATGAAAATAATAACATAAAACAACCTGTCATATTGTTCATTAGATTTATTTTAATTTTTTATATGGTGAATTTTCAACATGGAACAATATGCACCTTCAGCACTGGAGAGTTTTAACAGCAGCTTTCAGTGAGAAACTATGTGTTTGGCTGTGGAAATAGGTACTCCGTGGGTCACCACACTATCCTGCTGATGCATAGGCTTCCAAAGGGCAGTTATTTCAATAAATTATACATGCAGTGAGACACAGAAGAGGAATGTTGGAATTATAACAATTCTCTCTTTTATACTGAATGAATGAAAGTGGTCTTTTAGGGTGTGTGTGTGTTTTCTATGCCTGTTAAAAAACAACAACAACAACAACAACAACAGCAACTACTACTACTACTACTACTACTACTACAATACCAATAATGTCTGCAGGAAGGATGAGTTGGAGAATCTTTGTTATCCTTCCAAACTCTGTGTCAGACATTTAAAAATCATATAAAGGGCTGCCATGCTCCAATGTATTTACATCACAGATGAAAATAGTAAAATAAGTCCAAGCAATAACCACACCTGTAAATTACTAATAAAGTACTTTTATCAACTCTTGAACTGTAAACAACTAAATTTTTCCATCATCTTTCGGGCGTGCACTTGGGACAGCGACAATTCTTCTTGTAATATTTCAGCTAGAAACCTCCCAGCAGTCTTCAAGGCGAGTTGGAGACTGAGTTCATAGCATTTGCGCATGCCTATTTATATGGAGAGTCATGTGATACAAAGCTGCTGAGGATTAAAAGCACATGCGTCAAAGATATCAAAGTCGCCACTACTGCACTAGTCATAGTTAAGATTTATATAGCAAAGATAAACATATAAGCACAGAGTGCAAACAAAATAGTGCTGCTGCGAATCCACCGTGCTTGTAAATAAATAATTAATTTTTAAAAGAGGTAACATCTGTCAGAAGTGAAGATGCAGAAATTCTTTCTGAACGAAGGTGTGAAATAAGTGGTTTCCAAGCATTGTCAAGATGAAATCCTTCGTCATGGTTTAGCAGGTTGTCGGCTAGTTGTATTTCTACAGCTTCCTTAACAACTGAGTCCCAGAAAGATGAAGCAGTAGTTAAAATCTTAACATCTATATAATCCATGGCATGGGCAGTAGAAATGCAATGTTCAGCAACTGCTGATTTGTTGGACTGAAGAAGACGTGTGTACCGCTAGTGTTCGACGCATCGTTCCTGTACAGTGCACGTGGTAGCCCTATGTAACGTTTTCCACACTCACAAGGGATTTCATAAACTTCCGCCTTTTGCAAGAGCAGATCATCCATAACAGATCCCAACAAGGCTGCAGTCTTAGCGGGTGGGTGGAATATCACATCCACTTTATGTTTCTTCAAGATTCTAGCAATTTTAGAAGAAATATCACCCATGTATGGGAGAAAGGCTGTAGATTTCACTTCACTTTCCACTTCCTCATCCTTTTCCTGTGATTTTTCTGCAGTTTTTATTTGCAGGGCTTTCTTAATCTGCTATTGCGAATAGCTATTTCTCTGAAATATCGCAAGAAGAATTGTTGAGCTGAGGTCATCCAACAATCTTCACAATTTTAAACCCATATCTGAACCAAAACAAATTTAAATAGTTGTTTCTCAGGGCAGCATTCTGGGCCCGTTGTTATTTCTAGTTTATATCAATGACATACAGGCTCCAGACAGCTCAGCAAAAATTCTACTATTTGCAGATGACACAAGTATCATAATTAGAGATAAAAAAGAATCACTGTGTACTAGAGCAGAAAAAATGCTCTCATACATACAGTCATGGTTTTATTGAAAAAAGGGCTACCATGCTCCAATGTATCGGAGACGAAAATAGGCCTAAGCAATAACCATACATGTAAATTACTAAGAAAGTACTTTGATCCACTCTTGAACTGTAGATAACTGAATTGTTAGCTAGAATTTCCAGATATTTGATGAAAACATGGAAGCAGATCTACCACCTACAGCAAACAAACAAACAAACAAACAAACAAACAAAAACCCTGAAAAACAACAAAGCCAGTGGAGAAGAAATAAAATCATCTCAACCATAACTGGTGTCAAGCAGAAATGACAACTAACCTTCAGATTATGTCTGAAGAAATATGGGAAACTGAAAAGATTCCAGAAGACTGGAAAGTGGCTCCTATCCATCCTGTGCACAAAAAAGTCATAGGCATTATCTAAATAATTGCACAGGTATATATCTGTTGCCAGTGGGCTGTATTATATTTTTAACAATATTACTAAACAAGGTAGAAGTAACACTTGACAGCCATTTGGGAGAATATCAGAGTGGATTTAGAAAGATCAAATCTGGCTCAGAACAGAATTTCAACTTTTAGTCCATACGAATTTTAAGACATAGTTTTAACATTTACAGGTTTTAGAAAAGCATTTGATTGACAGGTAAACAGTGGGTAAAGTGACTTGAGAACTTGGCATTACACTAAACTAGCAAACCTTATTCGTGAAACACCCACACACTGAAGCATAAGTAAAGTTTTGGTGTGAAACACCTAAGGCACTCAAAATAACAGGTGAAATGCAGGGTGACAACATGTTTCCACACCACCTCAACTGCATCTTAGAGGAAATAGTAAGATAATTGAAACAAAAGGCAAAGAACATAAGCTGTCACAATGAGACTGGAGACTTCAGGAAAAAGAGATACTGAAATTCAGTGTCTAGTATTTGCAAATGATTATGCCATTCTTTATAAAAATATAACAAATTCAGAAATACAAATCAACCTCTTAGATGGAATACGTAACAAAGCAGCTTTAAAAGTTTCTGTAGAAAATTTTTTTTAGGACAAACATAAAAAAATGACCCAGAAATCCTAGTAACAGGTAATGAACTGATAAAGAGGGTTTATAAATTTAAATATTTGGGTAGAAAGATTCAAGGCAATGGCTTCAAAAATATTTGCTGTAGTCAAAATAGTATGTAAAATGGAGAAAGCATATGATATAAACATGAACATTTACAACAAGATGTGTGTGTCTAAAAATTTGAAAATACAGCACTACAGCAAAGTAGTAAAACCAGAATGTCTCTATGCAAGTGAACGTTTAATGTTGAATTATGAGTTATACAAACTTCAAGTCCTAGAATTAAGAATCATTTGAAAAATACTCAGGCTGCTAGGAAATCCATGAGTATGAATATTAAGAATTAATGAAGTATATTGCAGCATAGGAAAAACAATTGAAATGCTGCAGAAGAGCTGACTTATTTTTTGGACATTTATACAGAGTGAACAGCAACAGGTTAACCAAACAGATTGTTAAGCATCTTTGGGACAAGATGTCAACAACAGGACAGATTCAAGTAGTTAGGAAAGATTTGGAAAGAAATACAAGAAAAAGACCCAGCAGAATGATAGGATTTCAAGAAGAAAGTGTTGCAAATGGAAGCATTCCAAGTCAGGAAGAAGAAGAGGAAGACAGGGTCAGAATGGTCTGAGGAAGAAAAAAGGATAGATAGTGAAGACGAAGGAAACCTGGAAGAAGAACAAAGGAGGAAGCATTGAAATTAGTATGTGGTCATTAGATACCCCAAACAGAAAAACAAAAAGATGAAGAATGTCTGTGATGTCATTAATATAAAACATCAATATCAAGTGCCCCACACACTTCCTTGGAGCACATCTACAGTTACATCTACAATGTTCCATAAAGTTCTATGCAGTGTCCTATGTACCGATTATCTTCAGCCTTGTCACGAAGCTCATTTCATTTGTACACATTTTTTATTTAAACCACCCACCATCAATGCATTATGATGTTGGTACATCATTAGAGCATTAAATGTTGGGAGAAAAAACAGAGAGACGTCTTAAGTGAACACTGTGCACTGTGCACTGTGTTATTGTTACTTATGCAGCCGATACCAATAATGTAAGAGTGAGCACACATCGAAAGGGTGCAAAAAAGGGCAGCTTGTTTTGTATTATCACGTAATAGGGGAGAGAGCATAGCAGATATCATATGCGAGTTGGGATGGAAGTCAATAAAACAAAGACGTTTTTCATTGCGGCGAGATCTATTTACGAAATTTCAATCACCAACTTTCTCTTCTGAATGCGAAAATATTTTGTTGAGACCAATCTACATAGGTAGGAATGATCATCAAAATAAAATAAGAGAAATCAGAGCTCCAACAGAAAGGTTTAGGTGCTCATTTTTGCCATGCGCTGTTCGGGAGTGGAATGGTAGAGAGATAGTATGATTGTGGTTGGATGAACCCTCTGACAAGCACTTAAATGTGAATTGCAGAGTAATCATGTAGATGTAGGTGACCATGTGGTGTACTACGAGTTGCTTGCATGAGGTGTAACTTTCCTGTTGGTATTTATTGTCAGCAACAGACATCTTGCAGATATAGTCCCAGAAAAACATCCAGGAAGACTGTGTGAAGTGGTGCTATTCCACAGTAACAGTCACCAGCATTCTGCTAGACTGGCAACAAACACTATAGAACAACTGGGTTGAGAAGTCATTTTGCACCCACCCTTTTCATCTGATCTTGCACCCTCAGATTTCATCTTCTCTGCTCTCTGTTCAATGATCTTGACATACTTCCCTTGGGGTGAAAATACACATTGAACATGGCTCTTTGCTACAAAATCACATGATTTCTACAGTTGTGGATCCAGAAAGTTATCCCAACAGACTGAAGTGAACAGCGAAACAAATTATATTATTTATGATGATTTAAGTCTGCAGTATGTATAGTCTGAGTTTTTTAACTTCTAGGAAACACTACAGTGTTATGCATCAGCCTAAGATGTTCGATTGGCCATGAAAGGGTTAATCTGGAAATAAGCAGTAAAAGGCTAAGACTGGAATAACATTAGTTGCGTTCTGTCCCTCTGCCAACCAGATAAATTGTCATAAACCTGCAGGCCAACTGCGTGAGGAGTTGTGGTGGACTGATTTAATGGAAATATCATATAGGGGATGGGGTGGCAGAGGGTGTAACATAGGAGGTACAGGTACAGGTACAGGTACAGAGCTAGGCATGGGAAAGGGCAGTGTAGGGGTGGCTAGTACTGAGGGAAGGATTGTGAAACTTAAGTTAAGGGGAAACCCAAAATTTTCAAATTAGGGAAGCTGGTATGGGAGTAGAGGGGTTGAGAGGAGTATGAGATGGGTCTCGAGAATGCAGTACACAAGTTGTGAAGCCACCAACAAGTTAGCCACCTTGTACTCAGTAGCATGTTGTCACCGGATAGTCAATAACACTCTTGGCAGGTGAGGGATTGAGAGTAACTGTGGCACCCAGATGGGTCAGGCTATTTCACACATCAGTCAGGTGGCAAAATTCATTACTACTTATCGTAGTGTGCCTATTTGTAATGTTTGCTTAACATTACAATGACAAATTTCTAAATGTCAATTTGGTACTTAAAAATTTGTCTTTTTTCTCTTTGACCACATTTCCCTCACAATCTACCACAGTACACATTTTCAATGCAACTGCACATTTGTAACCAATCTTTCGTAGTTACAATAACACCACCAATTTTCAGTATGAATTATGTATGACATAATTAACATCCAGTGTTAAGTTATAGTATAGAGTTTTTAAAAACTGTTTCACAAAAATTATTTAGCACACTACCAATGGAATATTAATGTCAAAGAAAAAGATGAAAAATAAAGTACCACATAATAAAATATTAAAGTCATAACTTTAATGTGTAATTAAGCTACTGAAGAAAGCAAATATCTCACCTGCCAACAGCTCCTCCATCCTCAACTTCTGCGGCATCTGCAAAAGTATTAAGAAGCTGAATAACTTTACATCAACAGAATTTGAGTGTAAATCAAACATCTTGATATGTGGCAGTGGTTGTCTTCACACTGCACATGCTCATTTTAATGTCAAGAAGTTGCTAAACTAAAATAGTGATGGAGATTAGGAATCAGGTGCTGTGGCAAGTACATACATGTGGAATTTTATAAAAGTGAGATTGATGAAAACTGCATAATGATCCAAGTGAAGAACCACAAAATATTTTAATTTTAATTGTCTGAATTCCTTACAGCTGCCATATACAGCCACTGTCACAGAGAAGGACAAAGGTGCCCACAAAAAGCAAGGCAACATTGGTGTTTGGAGGCTGGTGTAAGGACACTGCCAGTGACCGAAATAATGGTACAGCTTAGTTTGCTGGAATGAACACCTGTCATGAAGGGGGAGAGGAATAACAGACCATTATAAAATTACAGACTGTCACAGTTAGGAGATAGAGAAATTATGTCATGTACAATTCTGATAGTGTCTCCATTGGACTTCAAGTTACTGAGAACCAGCAGATCTCAAAGTGTTGAGCCACAGCAGTTCACGTAGCACACGTCGCAAATGACATGCCATGTAGTGTAGCAGAGTTGTGGCAGCTTACAACTATGTGACTCACTTTCTTTTGTATTAGTAGTGTGATGTTGATAGGAAGCCTTAAAGGCCACATGAATACCCAGAATCCTGATCGAAACACTTTAAACTATCTGCAAGTACTGTAATGACTGCATACCTACAAAACTGGAGGACACTGGCCTCAACAATACATTATGATTTTATGAGCTTTGTCTATTTAGGGGTGTACTAACCTGTTCCTGAGTGTTGTTGTGTTAGAGTAATTCTTCATCAAAGTTCATATTTTGGATTCCAACATGCTAATAGCTGCCCCAGAGGTAAGGAGGTTTAATGTGTCGAGGGTATGCCCACAGATACTTAACATGCGTGGCCAGCACATAAGTTTTCATTTCAATTGAGTCACACTACCCTGTTAGGGAGCTTCTTACAGATGCAAGCAGTTTGTTCAAGGTACATTGTTGGTTAGGGTTTGGATAGTTATTTTCTATGTATTTTGTGTTGATTAGCACATGCTCAGTTAGCCCCCAAACTACACTGAATAGCTCTTGTTGTTCACACTGCTACAGCAGACTGCAATGTGATTGAAATATGGCACTGTAGGCATCCAAATCGCTATTGATGGCATTCTCCTGTAAAAATGCATCAGTGGTAACTGGCATCAGTGTATCAGCCTCACTGATTTGTACCTGTACACACAGAACAAGTGAGACTTGTGTGTTTCATAGTGAATGACTAGGTGGAAGCCACTTCATACTGTGGACAGTGTTAAGGTGATATGCAGAAAAGTATATCTAATTTACAAAGAAGATAGTGTAGGTGTCTTGAAGTGTACTATGTGACATTGGTAGCAATGATATATGGCATCATAAATCACAAATATTGTAACAGCCTAGCACATGTTCATAGTAACACTGCAGAGAGCAACAATGACAGCATGAAGAACCAGCATAAAGGTGTGGGAGTTTAAACAATTGGAAAATTTTATATCCAGCAACTAAAGGAACTATATGCCAATTTGGATACACAGCTTAACCAACAAAACTATCATCAACAAGTGTGGTACTCAGTACTTATGACTTAACACCAGGCATTCCTGTCAGGGACTGCTGTTACAACTTTTACAAGAAACTAATGTAACATTTACACAAAATCCAACTGCAGTGTAAATTTGGATTCCTTGACATGCATAAGGCAAGTCCTACATCACTTGGAGGGGAAAGGAAATTTCAAAACTGAAGTCTTTAAAGCAATCTGTAAGAGCACAGTTTGACAGAACTACAGGCAATGCATCATTATCCCATTTTGGTATATTCGAGCATTTAATTGGGAAGCTGTTAGAGCAGTTGCTGTGGACAATTTTGAAGCAACTTTGTATTTTGGCCATGCATATCTCTGTGGTCATGGCTAACAGGGATGGAAGCTGATATTATGACAGCAGCAACACAATGTGACTAATGTGAACACATCCAATAAAGAGGAAACTGTAAATAAGAATTTTTTGTCGCATAGTGACTTGAGTAAGAGCATAATTGGACTGGGGCAGCCCAACAACTAGGGTCCCAATGGCAGTCAAAACAAAGGAAATACAAGAAATTAAAATGGAAACAAAAAGTGGAAAAATAGGTAAAAACATCTGACTAAACACGTCCACAAATGTCCATAGCTCATTGAGGGGCTACAGCAGTGGTCTGGAATTAGTCCTCTGAAAGTGAACTAAATGGATTTTGGTCCACTCAGCTTGTGTCAGTTGCTAACAGGATGTGGCTTAACTTCCAGCACTGCAGTACCTCATGAGAAACAAGTACTTTTATTCACTTTGTGAAGGCAGTACAGAATTCTCTGACCAGTCATTTGCACAGAAGTTGCTGGTGGTGACTGCACTGAAGTCATTCCATGTGGTACTGTGTTACAATCATTACTGTATGCCTCCTACCAGATTTAAACACATGATAATGAATTTAATAATGGTTACCGAGAGCCAAGGATGCTTGCACAAGGTAGACCAGAGTGGAGAACTGCATCAAACCCCATTCGGACTGACAATAACAACAACAAGAACAACTGCAGTCCATAAACTGGGTGAGTATGAGCCTAACACCAAGTGGTGCTTACTTTACAAACTGATTTTCTGCTACATCAGTTCCATACTGACTTCCCTCCTACCTCCCTCCCACCCACCCTACCTCCCACCTTTCGCACTGCAGTTCTGCAAGTATGAAATGTCCGAGATGAGTGGCAGTATAGTTACTTCCCACTCACCAAATCTATCACTCTTACTGAAGGGTGCAGTGATGTAAGACAGATTGTGATTTAGTAAGCAAATTGAGTGCACGGTCTTGCTATTGTTAGGTAGCACTGATTGGGACAAATGACCGACAGTCGAGATCAGATGACCTCTAACAAAGCTGTGTTTAGTCAGGCTGTGGAGGATGCATGGGGAAATTACATGATGCAGTGTCCACAGTTGCATTTTTCCTCCATTACATGAAGGAAGAACAATCTGTGGACAAAGTTCATTGCTGTAGCCCAGGGTTCAGACAAGAAATAAACACGTTTTGTCGAACAGAAATTAAATGTCATATTGTTTCTTCTTCTACATACAGCATGAGGAAACACATGTACTCCATCAAATAAATGCAGCATACAGACCAATTTCTATATATAAACACCATTTAGAAACTACAAATTATCCTACTGCCCTGTTTTCTTATTTGGTCATGAGAGACTTTCCAATTTGTAATTTGCCTGTGTGTGTGTGTGTGTGTGTGTGTGTGTGTGTGTGTGTGTGTGTGTGTGTGTGTGAGAGAGAGAGAGAGAGAGAGAGAGAGAGAGAGAGAAGATGTATTTTGCACATTTTTGGCCGAGTCTGATGGGTGGCAATAGAGTGGGAGAGAGATAAATTTGACATAACAAAAATTAGCCCTAAAAAGGGGCACTCTTGATTTATTCATTTCATGTATGTAGGCAGAGAGCAAGTAAAGAGAATGTAATACTCAAAATATTAAATTAAAATAAATTTATTTCAGGTACAAGGATAATGCCAACTAGAACTAGCTCAAATTTCCTTCTCTCATCTTTGATATTTTTCCGTCACCAAGAGATTTTGTGCTGGCTCTCACTGACAGAACACTGCACAGCAGAACAAAGAAAGAAAGTAAAATGTTCTCAGTCCTTAACATTTTATCCAGAATGCCCCATTATTTCTGACTTCAGTCATTCACCCTGGCAATGAATCTGTGAGGCATTGGACCCATTTGTCAGAAGAGGCAACCCCACCGAGGCTTCAAAAAAAGCAGTCCAAAAGAGCATCAGCCATAAATGGTGTGTTTCACAGCCAGTTCTCTGTGTGTTCCTGTTACTTACACACACATAATTTCCATTGTGTTCATGTGAGCAGTCTCTCACAGCAAGTCCATTACATTAATGTCTATCTTGGACAGCTGCAGTTGAATGAGCAGACCTATACACAAGTGAATATTCTTCCTGTAGCATGAGATCCCCTCCACAATATAGCATTCACACTAAATGCAGCACCACTTTCTTCAAAATGTGGGCATACAGCCCTCTACTGAGGAAGCATTCATGCTCCTCCCACAGGAAACCAACGCCCCCTACGGGGTAAACCAACGCCCCCTACGGGGTAAACCAACGCCCCCTACGGGGTAAACCAACGCCCCCTACGGGGGAAACCAACGCCCCCTACGGGGGAAACCAATGCCCCCTACGGGGGAAACCAACGCCCCCTACGGGGGAAACCAACGCCCCCAGGAAACTGACAATCGGCTAGTACTACCTGTTGTCACCACTTATTTGCCATTATGTCTGGACCCTCGCGGCTGCTAAAGTACTGTTTGGTCTTGGTAAGACAACTTATCTGTGAAAAGTACATTTTTCTACATTGCATTCAGATGGAGCTCTGTGGCTGCCAGCCAGTGTAACACATTTCCTCACTGAGTTCCTGTTTTATAGTGGATCATTGTGCGTGGAGTACAGCTTTCCTTGGCCCTCAGTTAACTGCATCATTGGAAGTGGGAAGTTGGTCACTCACTACGACTACTTCGTATCTAGGGGAGGGATTAGTTGGCTCTTACAGGCAAGCTATGTGTTATCCTGCTGTGTGCTCAGTATCTTGAGCCAGGCATTCTGCTGATAGTGCCTCCTTCAACAAAATTCTTTACAATTCTGTTTACAGTAGGGGTAGACTTCTGACATTCCAAAGATTCATCAATCACACAGGTTGATATTTTATCCAAAGTTCCCAATACTGAGGCAACTTCCATTCCCATAGTCACCCTTGGGGTGAATTTGTATAGCTTTAAAAATGCACGTTACTACCCCTTAATATTTGTCATGTCAACACAGGATACATAGAAATTCACGACTCTGCCAGATATGTGACAAGCATGGATGGAAAGCCAAATCATCTGCATACTGCAGACGTTTGCTGAACCCTGCACAGCTTACACTGAGGACAGGCCACATATTTGAACAAAATTTCCTTAAACATTTTTGCCATTTATCAGCATGACAAGAGAGAAATCAGCATTTGACTAATATGCCATTTCTGATGACTAACACCTCTGACAATACCTCAGTTCATCCATTCACAAGCAGCACCACAGGAATATCACAGTCAAGCAAACATTAATGGTTTGAGTTGGAGCCAGGGCATGGGTAACAACAACCAAAGGTGTATTCATTTATTTCTTATGTCTGTTACTTGTAATTAGGGTCTCAGTGATGTTCCAAGACCTTCCATGACATCTTCCACTGATCTGTGCTGGCTGGTCTGTTTTGAGGGAAGAGACCAAACTGCGAGGTCATCGGTCTCATCAGTTTAGGGAAGGATGCGGAAGGAAGTCGGCCGTGCCCTTTCATAGGAACCATCTCGTCATATGCCTGGAGCGATTTAGGGAAATCGCGCTGATCTGTGCCCGCAACTATTGCTGCTATGATGGTCTAACACAAGACTGCAACTCACCTCGCCATCATCTTCCTTATCTTCCCCTTCTCCCCGTTCCCTTTTTCGAGCACGATATGCAGTACACTAGGACTCCCATACAAGACAAACATCATGTGATGAAAACCTGAATAGTATTGTAAACCCCGTGTAGAAATTTGATCTCTTTTTGCTGTAGAAATGTTTGTGGAAGTGCACTTCACAATGTTGATATTGTGCTGGACTATATACAAGCACTGTAATGGAAAGTGAAGTTATACTTTGGCACATGTGACAGATGAGATCTGATGGAATATGATCAAATGTTTTGTTGGAACACTTTGCTTACCTAGGCCTGCAACTGGATGATACTGTGAATCATTAGTTTTACTGTTTCTATTCTTTGCCATGAGGTCTGGTTTGTGTTCAAATAGCTATATCAAACGTGGCACCCATTCTACATCTACATCAGTAAAGGCACATAAGTGAGTACTTAAGATGCCAGCATCCGAGTTCAAATGCATCTGGAAGCTTTTAATTGTTGGCATTCTTTTTTCTGGTAGTTCATAATAGATCTAATAGATTATAGTTAATATTCTCTGACAAGCAGCTGACCCAGTAATGTTGATAACTAATTTGATAATGCTGCCTGCCCATTCATTAGAGCTTTAATGGCTGTATGTAGGTGCAAAAGTACATCATTATTTGTTCACACTTTGTCAAAGTACTCTGGGAAATTTTAACCACTGCTTTAAACATTTAAGGATGGTAAGTATTAAGTGTGGTTGTAGTAATGTGTAACATTTCTTATCATGAACTGTTCAAGGTATCATGTTTCATTCTGTCTTTTAAGAAGAGCTCTTCAAATGTTGCTTTTGTTGTTGGTTATTTTCTCTATCATAAAACATTATAACTTTCATGACTTTAGCTACAGGTAGTTTAATAAATGTATCTGAAACAGAGTGAAGCCCATACGCAACAAGAGCAGCTATTTCATTACTCAGACACTCAATTCCATTATTTACATAAATGTCCAAAAAATCTGTCTCTCTTTCTAGTGAATTTGCAAAAACAATTAAAAAATGGAAATGTGTAGCTTTGAACTCTGTATCTTCAGGTTACCATGCAATGCTTCTCTCATTTCACCATGGAGAATGGATTTGGGAAGAGCAGGTAATTTTGAGGCCTTAACCTTCATTCCAAAACATGCAGAGATATATTTTCAAGCTGCAAAATGAAGAATATGAGTGGCAGTGGAATACAAAAAACTTGTTGGTAAAACTGGTCTTCCATTCTTAGTTGCTTGAATGGTAGACAGTGAGCACTTAGAATCTGAATGCCAATAAATATACTAAGGCTAAGAGTGTGCTTATGTCAGTGATTTGAAACTTCCGAGAGTCAGGTCCATAACCTATGCAGTTAAGTAAGCGATCACCAGCATATGGGGCATACATGAATACTGAGTATCAGACACCTCACATTTACCACACCAATGACACTCATCTCCCCCAAGATCAATCCCTGGTCTGGTTTTTACGGCACTATTGCCAAATGATCTGATCTTTCCTGGCTTTTGTCTAATAAGGCACAATTGTTTGTTTGCTGATGAGTGTACACTGACCCCTACCTCAGCACCTCAATGCCTCCAGCCATCACAATTCTTCAGAAATGAATTTAACAATACCATGGATGGCACAGAGGCATGACAAAAAAACTGAAAGAAAGTGAGCTCTTAGTGAACAAGGCCTCTGTTATATATAGATAACATACACTCACATACTCATGCAAATGCAACTCTCACACACATGATCACACTCTCTGGCAGCTAAAGCCAGGCTGCGAGCAGTTGCACATGGTGAGACAGGCAATCATGTGGGGGTAAGGAGAGGGCTGGGAGAGGGTGTGGGAGGGTAACAGGGTAGGGGTGGGCAACAGTAGACTGCTGGAGATGACCTGCAGGAGACAGCACATAATAAGGTTAAAGGCAATAGCAAAGAGGGTCACACTCAAAACAGTACCCTGAGGCACACCAACTTCCTGGTAAAGGTGTCTGACAAGGCAGTACCAACATTCCTTGAAAAATCAATACTTTAAAAATACCTGAAGGACATGGGGCATGTGGCCTCAGAAGTGCCACATGTAGAGAGATCAAGAATACCCATCCTTCAGAAGGTGTTTCAGGATTTCTGCAAATTTAAAAACACTGGCAGTGTCTGATATATCCACAGAAAACCATTTGCGACACATGTTGACAAAGTGATGAGATGGTCAGCTGCAGGACGGCCTGCTCAAAATCTGCTCAGTACAGTGGTCAGTGAATTGCCACGCTCTAGTCACTATACCAGCCAGGCATGAATTACATGTTTCATCAGTTTGCAAACACAGCTTGTGGGAGAAATGGGGCAGTAACTAGAAGGAAGGTATTTTTCCTTACTGGGCTTGGGTATGGGTATGGGAATGACAGTGTCTTTATGCTGGCATCTGGCAAACGGCGCCCTCTGCCCAGATGCAGTTGTACATAAGAAAGAGCAAGTGCTTGCCCACCAAAGGAAGGTTTAGCAACATCTGAATGCAAACATCATCCAGCACTGTGTTGGAGGATCGATATGAAGTGAGAGCAAGTTCTCGCCCCCTCATACTAAAGGCAGCTTGTAGCACTCGCTAATCTGCCAAAATAAGGGTACTACCCAATCCTCCTCCATTTGTTTCTGGTGGAGGAAGGCAAAATGATAGTGGGTGGAGCTTTAAATCTCCGCAGAATGGCAGCCCAATGGATCTTGGTACTGCAGGGCCCATACAACAGATGAGGTAGTGGAACAGTTAGAAGAACTAGTTAAGGAAATCTAGCTAGATTTTTGCTATCCTGAAGGGTGCAACGACACTGTGCATGCAACTGTTCATAATGAATGCAGCTTGCCATCATAGAATGATGGTTAAAAACATGGAGAACACATCTCTGCATGTGAGTTGAGTCACAACACAGCTCAGTCAATCAAGGCACTGGGACATGGCAGAGTAAAGATGAAGGGCGAGAATGGAATATTTTGTGGTGGTAATGATGGCATTTGTAAGATATTCTACCTGGCCATCACAACTGGAGAAATTATGTTACTCAAAGGGTGCCAGGGAACAGTAAATCTCCAGTCATCCCTAGAAATTTGCCATTTGGGTGTGCATATATGTGGGGTAGGAGTCGGAAAATGGATAGCAAATGGTAAATGGTTGCTCGAGTACGCACTAGAGACAGTGATGAGATGATGGGCAAATTGGGCAGTGCAGGAGATTTCCAGATATGGGTAGGAGTGCATGTAGTATAAAAGGAAGATGGGCACTCCCACGATAAGGCAAATGAGGTTAAGGTGACTGAGAAGTTCAGCCTAGAGGGCACCTCTCTGTCAGGTTCTGGGAGATTTCCAAAGGGAATTGTGTGCATTACAGTCAACGAGCAGCAGAAAGGGGTGAGGGAGTTGGCCAGTAAGCTGGATGAAGAGTGTCCATGACACCGAATTACTGAGGGATGTAAACAGTACATATGGAAAAGTTCAGGAGAGGAAGTAAAACGTGGACAGGAATAGCTTCAAGCTGGGTAGTCAGGGAGAAAGGTTGACTTTGAACGTCCTTCCATATGAGCAGCATGACTCCCCCCTCTCCTCCTACAATATGGAATGCCATCTTTGGAGAGAGGGAGTCAAAGCAGACTGGGAAGAAATACAAAAGCTCAAATCAGTCTGGAGGCTGCAATTTTGTTTCCTGCAGGCAGAGAACTAGCAGAGGCTGCGATTCAAAGAGCAGCCGCAAGTCATCTTTTTGGATTGAAGGCCACTAATATTCCATTGGAATAATGTCATGATTAGGAAAGATGGGGAGGAAAGAGGAGGAGGAAAGAGATGGAGAGGAGGCACCTCAGCGGCCATTCCTGTGTTACATTCTTGACTGCATTTACATAAACTTATGGCTCTTCTTTTTTGGTTTCTTAAACATTTTATTTTATCTGACACATTCCTGACCTTTAAGATTTGTGCCACATATTGGTCCTAAACAACAAGATGTATGAAAAAGAAACCACTTACTGGATAAAGGACTGTTTGCCATGGTCATGGGAGCTGGAAGTAAGTCAATGCAAGATCTGAAAGATCACAAGAATGATCATTCAATTCTGTTTAATGTACCAGAGACCTATATTAATGTTACTGAAAGCAAATCCCTAACAACAAAACTAACTAAACAGTTACTTTGAAATCACACTGCACAATTTGTGATGCACGTGCTCAGGTACACTAAGGTAGTTTTATTGAATTACTAATCAACATCTGTCAAACATAACAAACACTATGACAAGTATACCTCTCAAAGTAGTTCACTTGGTAGTTTTTTCACAAGCAGGAAAGTATTTTCAGAAGAGTTTAGGAAGTTTGACAGATCATGAATGTATGGAGGAGAATGAGTCTGATATCATTCTAGAAAGGTATTTTGAAACGTGTTTGCGATTCCGAGTACCTGTCATTTGTGTTTGTGATATTTGCTCAAAAACAGGGAAATCTCAGTTCCCAACTGCAATCAGTAAGCATTTTAGACAACAGTAAGTGGTAAGTGTCGATTTTAAGGAATATTTATTGTCATGTTTAATGAGTATCAACTATGGTGTAACACATTGCTTTAGTAAAGGTGTACATCTCACACCGTCTATAGTACCGATGAACAATGGTCACCACCACAAAGTGATTTTTTTTTAATTCAAATGGTGGCTTTAAACTTTTATACCCTTCTCTGTTGTGCATAACGTGGTGTCACCGCCAGACACCACACTTGCTAGGTGGTAGCCTTTAAATCGGCCGCGGTCCAGTAGTATACGTCGGACCCGCGTGTCGCCACTATCAGTGATTGCAGACCGAGCGCCACCACACGGCAGGTCTAGAGAGACTTCCTAGCACTCGCCCCAGCTGTACAACCGTCATTGTAGTGATGGTTCACTGACAAAATACGCTCTCATTTGCCGAGACGATAGTTTAGCATAGCCTTCAGCTACCTCATTTGCTACGACCTAGCAAGGGGCCCATATCAGTTACTATTGATATTGTGAATCATGTACCATCAAGACAGACGTTCATCATTAATGGATTAAAGTTAAGTATTCCACCAGCTAAGTCCGTTTTTCTAAATTCTAATTTCCTTGTCCTGTTCCAGACCTCACGCCAGCCTGCGTGAGTTAAAACGCATGCATTTTGGCCTCCTCTAGTAACACCTGCCAACCACAACACCCAAAATCTAGTGGAGATTGATGCAGCATATCTGCAGGGTGGGATAACGATAATTTGTTTATCGTTCTTCACAGTTCATGATGATTTCAGTGTTTTATTCTATCATGATGATGATGATACCTGGTTAGTGGGCACTCAATGGCGTGGTTATCAGCATCCACACGAATCCCCAAATTTTACATGGTCCAGCCATGCCACTTTCACAAATGATGATGGTAACACAAACAACCAGTCCATGGGTTTATTCCTTGCTGTCTCATTCCTGTTCAGCAATGTGCCTTCCCCCTAGAACTGTCAGCATCATGACAACTGCCATTACATCAGGAGAACGAAGATGAAGTCGAGCTGTCAGTAAGATTCTGTACACTAACCAATGACACATGACTTGACATTAATAATTAAAGAGAGTGACTTGTTTTAAATTAAGAGCCAGTATATGAGTGGTCTTTGAGATATTTTTTGGTTCATTTAGCAGGTAATTTAGACTTGAGATAGCATTTCAGTTAACAGTGCTAAAGAAGTTGCAAAGTTTGTGATGTCAGGAAACAGACTGCCATGGGAGATGCAATGAGACTGAAATGGAGATGAATAGGATATTAATAAAGGAGTTTATTTGATTAAGCAAGTTGGTAGTGTGCAGAGTAGCTCAGAATAGGAGGAAGTATTTTAACGGTTCAAAGCCCTGAGCTGATGAAATATGTCCTCACCCTGGGAGGAGGACAGGAAGCAGTGTGGGGTTCATTACATGCCACAGAACCAAACTTTATATGCTACTGGTGAAAATCACACTTGCTCTGCCAGTCTCATACGTGCATCCACTACTTTCACTCACCTGAGCGATGGGACGTGTGCCTTCCTCCTCAGCAGGGCCTGATTGACAAAAAAAGAATTTGCGTGTTAATATAAAAAAACTTTATCTGCACAAGTAAAACAAACTAGTGATAAACTAAGTGTGTTTCAACATGACCTTATAAAGAACAGAATCAATTGTTTCTATCTTTTAGAAAAAGTACGGATCAGTGTATAATTGAGCATCTAATCTACTCAATTATAAACAACCATCAATATTACCGAGTTCCAGAAAGCCAGAACTTTATTCCAGTTGCACGCTTGCTATCTGAAGACTGGCAGGGACAAATAAATGTTTATTGTCATCATTTCACATAATTATTGATCAAATTTTAAAATCTGCTTAATAAAACATACAATCTTATGTTACACAGTTAACACAGTGTCACGTTTAACATTTAGGAACTGTGTGTAAGCTTGTTTATGCACCTTCACTAATTGCATTCATGTACCGACATTATATTCATCCAGTATTTGGCAATGAGAGCACTTAGTGTTTTGCAGAAGACTTCACCAATAATTTTAAATTATCATGTATTTCTCTCACAGATACCCACAGAAAGTAATAGCAAAAATGTTTATCACTTACCACATTTTTGCTGTTTGTGCAGTAATAATGCCACATCAAACACATTCAATGTAACACTCCTTTCTTTACTTACAGATGGGTACAAGTAGTGAGGAGAATGAGTGGCAGGTGAGGCAGATTATTTCTCAGGTGGATTTTTTGTAGAGGTGAGACAGAAAGAAAATCTGATGCGTATGGGAACAGGATGGATTAGGAGACATAATAGGAATGAGGTGGAAGTGGGTTGTGTAGCATCTGGCTGGTGCTTTACAATCCTGCCTTATGCCACACAACAGAGGTATGTCAGTTGCTGGCATCTTAACAGGCTTGAAACTGAAACTCACCCTCAGTGCAGCGGATCTTGCCAATGACAGCCACTGTACGGTTTCCACCCTGAAGCCATGCGACACTGGACAACTTAACAGTATTTCTCCGCTACATAGCCTTTGTAGGGGAATGTACAGTGGCTCACCAGCCAACCCAAGTTCCAGACTCGACATCAACTATCTACTATTGAATGCATGACTATATTAATAAGAATGCAGCCCACAATATTGGCATTGCCAGTGCAACCTACAGCAGTGTTTGTCAGTTGTTACAGACAGAGTGCTCAACTGGAAACTTCAAGAATAGTTTTCATATTAGTGGCAATCTTTTCATGCATCAGGGCATTCTCTTCCTTGCCTTCATTAGAAAGTTGTTTCATTTGCTTCATGTTGGCATGTACCATCTGTGCCGCAATGAAACACTCTTCCTCTTGTCCACTCAGGAACATCTCTCTTCTAGTGCTTTTATAATTCCTTTTTTGTCTCTACAAGCTTTTTACCAGTGTCTTGTGATCCATTAGGTAGCCTTCATCTCTGTGTTCAAGTGCTTCTGCATAGTGTTTGAATGGTTTTGCTCCGTGTTCAAATGCCTTGTGCCACTTCTTTCTTTCATCCTGGTATCTTTCTGCCTGCACCATTCCACATCATCATCCCTCCTTACTGATGTCTTGGCCCAATTTCTGTATTTTTCTTCCAGGTGTGTGCCTCATGGATGACACTGCCATCTCCTCCATGGGGATGACAGTTCATACTTTTGGCTGCTGTTACAGTCAAAACTTTTCCTCTGAGCACAGCAACATTGGAATCTAGGACATAATCAGTGCAGCTTGCAGTGCTCAGCTTAGCTCATGTTAGTGACAACCTTACAGCATATCAGGAGTATTTTTATGTTGCTTGCACTAGGAAGCTGTTTCACTTGCCCAACATTATCATGTGCCTTCTGTGTTCCAATGAAGTTCTAATGTTCATGGCTACCTGAGCACATCTCTCTCCTTGTGCATGGATCATCCACATTAGGTGGGACATATGACCACGAGTGTGGGTGGCAGATGGGGCAAGGCAGCTCCCTGCTGGACTCCCTGTAGAGAGGTGAGGCAGAAAGACGAACAGATTGGTCTGGGATGAAACTGTAGTGAAAGTCTTGATGGGAAATATTTTATGAAGAAAGGTACTGGCACCAGAGACAAATATAGTGAACAGGAAGTGATACTGTATTATCAGCCATTCTCTCCAAAAGCATTGACACATTCATCCCACATGCTTCAGTTGTTTTCACTCTACTATACACTCCCAGCACCTTCATTTCAGAGGTGAACAGCTTTCATATGTTATAAAGTAGATCATAGAAACCTTATTTCTGTTGACTGTATTCTTCATAACCACCCTCCCCGTAATTCAAAAGACAGCTCCATAAATAAATGTAAACAATTAATTCCAAGAAACTATTGAGACATTCAAGACAAAATAAGGAAAAGAAAACAAATGTCTCCAGTAGACTATCTCATGAGAAAGAAGAAAAACAGTACATCAAAAGAACAGTATCTGTACATTTGTGGTGGTAGATTTCCAACTACAGTCACGATTTTGATATGATTTTCATTAATAAAGACATGCATTAATTTTAGTTACAAGACACAGACATCAGTTTTCTTCAAGAATGAGTTATCAGTGAAAATATATGTCAAATAGTATATACCTAGCAAATAATGTAACAAAGATAAATAATATCTACACTGTCTTTGCCATCCACAATTAAGCCAAAGATAGGAAGCTCCTTCTACAAAACATACTGTACTCACTTCTGTACCAACAAAAAAAAAACACATTCTAGCATCACCTGTCAGCTTCTGGGTTTTAATTGTACATAAACTGAACAACAGATTACAGTACACAATGAAATGGGACATTCCTAAGGTTGTGCAGATTCTGAAACAAACATTTTGGCAGGACCTTTATGTCTGATTGACCACAGGAAGGTTAAGGTAGCCCCTGAAAATGTTAGTATCAAATTATTTATGGTAGTGCTGAATGCATCAGCTATGACCATTTGTAGCCTGATATCCACTCAATGCCTCTCACCAGACTGTCACCTCAATGTTCCCCCCACTCACCTCTCTAGGATAGGAGCATGTAATTGTCTAATACTATCTGTCACTCACTCCATCACTACATTTATCACTCATCTCCACTACCTCCCCACTACGTCTCCTACTCCTGCCTGTTCCCTGTCCATTTTTCTGTTTCCTTTTCCCTCCCTGTAATTCTCAGCACACATATTTCCACAGCTATATAGGCAAACTTTGTATTTCTGCAAGTCAGTAAATACTCGCCCCAAATCAAAGTCCTCAATATTCAAAAACATAAATATAATAAAATATATTGTGATTTCTGGATTCTAATTCAATTGTGTATGGTGGACTGACTAAGGGGTTGCAGAAATCACATAGATAAGAACTATAAACCCACTATCCAATCAAAATACCTGGGCACCCTTATGTAACGGGCAACTGAGCATTTTAATTCAATGAGAGGTGGAGCTACTATTATAGGAAGTGAAATGATAATTAAATGGACACCCTAGCTGCAAACAGGCGGTGATGTACTTCATTGAGGAAATGTTGAAAATGTGTGCCCCGACCGGGACTCGAACCTGGGATCTCTTGCTTACATGGCAGATGCTCCATCCATTTAATTATCATTTCATTTCTAGCAAAGCTGCATGGTTATCCATGGCAATTGTTCTTTCGGCAACAGATACTGCCGTCATATATATTATAGGAAGTGGCAGGTAATACTGTTTTGTAAGCAGAATTAATCAGTCAGGGATCTGAGTACACTGAACATGGACTTTTCTTTGCATTACACCTGAATAATTAACTCAGGGATGCATTTCAGTCCTTCCAAACTTGCCCAAGTCAGCTGTCAGCGATGTGACAGTTAAGTGAAAATGTGAAGGAACAACCAATGCTACATGAAGTCCAGGCACACACAGTATGCTGATGGACAAGTGCTTCTATCATTGTGGTAGGAAATAGTCACTCTTCAGTTTTGAAGTGCAGCTAGGAGCCCGCTAAGGAAATGGCTGTGTACAGGGAGTTAGAAAAACTGGTCACAGTGGCTGAGCAGCTTCTGGAAACAACATTTCTGTTCAACATAAAGTCACACTGACTGTAGCATAAAAACCCATGACTGCCGTTGAGTGGATGAGTGGAAACGAGATTTGGAGTGACAAACAGTGCTATACTCCGTGGGTATCTGACGGAAGAATTTGGATAGAGTGAACATTATCTGCCATTAACTCTACTGCCAACAATGCAGTGCAGAGCAGGCAGTGTAACAATATGCAATTTCTCCTCTTTAACTTGTTCTCCCCTTATTGTACTTCAGGATGTGATAAATGCAGAAGGGTAAGTACATATTTGACAGTATTGTGTACTATACACAGCAGAGGAACAGTTCACAGACAATGACCGATTTGATCAGCTCAACACTTGTACCTCTCATGGATCAGCATTGTTAGGCAAAGGCTTATAACCAGTGGCATTCCTGAAGAAGGCTTGCCTGCCGATGTTCCAACCTGAAAGCAATGGATCGTCTTAGGGATTAGTTATAAATGGCATTTTCACTCCATACCCTGTGTCCAATATTTCTACCTTGTCTGGTATCAGCTATCAAGGAAGAATGGGCTGGCATCCACCCACAGAGATTTCGAAATGTCAAAGTGTCCCAGAAGAGTTCAAGTCCTCATAAAGGAGAACACAAAATCTTAATGTCCACTAATAGGTGTCCAGACACATTTGATTCTCTAGTGTACAGAGCAGGAATGTAAGCCTGTCACAGTGGGCTCTTACTCTTACTCACCAGGTGACTTCACTGCACCTGCAGTACTGGGTCCAGCCTCTGGTGACCGTAGCTGCTGTTGTTCTGCACTGCCTACTATTGTACACACAGAGAGTAAAACGTCTTTTAAGTACTTTATGTACTGCTTTAGTTAAGGCTGCAATTACGTGTAAATTTACTCTTACTCACCAGGTGACTTCACTGCATGTATATCCTCAGCCCCAGTACTGGTTCCAGGCTGTGGTTCTGCACTGGATACTATTGTACACGCAGAGAGGAAAACATATTTCAAGTACTTTATGTTCACTTTAGTGACATGCTCTTAAATTATGGCTGCAATTGAGGGTAAATTTGCGTATTTTATCATGGACAATGATGTACTGAGGCTATAACCAATCTCTGAAGCCATAGTTACAAAAAGAAATCCACATTCATGGCATATAGGAAAAAAAATTTAAAAAAAACTTTGGACTGTGTTCACTGGGCACCATGTTCACAGACTGTGCTTGTACGTACCACTCCAGAGGAGAGATGCACATATCAATGACTTCTTATCAATGAATGCCATTTTGAAAGAAGTTTTGTGTACACATTATGAAAAGAGCAATAGAAAACAACATGTCAAACATAAATGTACAGATATTGTTCATTAGTGTTATTTCTATTTTGTGTGTGGTGACTTACATCAGGGGACAATATGCACCTTCAGCACTGTACAGCTATCACAGCAGCTTTGGGTGCCAAACTACATGTGTTAAAATAAGTATTCTGTGGGGTCACCACACTGTCCTGTAAAGCAATAGGCTGCCGAAGGAGTTATTTCAACAACTGATGTATGTTGTGAGACACAGAAGAGGAACCTTCAAAATTATTGTGAGTGTCTCTTTTATACTGAATGAAGGTGATCTTTTAGTGTAGTTCATGAGTGTGATGATGAAGGGAATAAATAATTTGTTGAGTCAAAAGTGATATAGTAAGTTATTTATATAAATGTGATGCGTCAAAGGCATCAATTTTGAATTTTAAAGTAATTATAACGGAGTTTGAGAAGAAGTATAGAAGATAAGGTACAGAATATAATACATCATTGTATTAAATAGTTACACCACGTGACACCTGACTGCAGTGTTAGGGGACAAACGACATGAAAGGGAAGCTGTGTTGACAGAGGAGTGAGACAAGTGTCAGAGTCCTGCACAACTGAGTAAGCGAGCACAAAATGTGAGATCAGGAGACCACAGCCTAACTTGATAGGCTGCCCACACCACCTGTCATAGACATGCACAGAAGTTGTGACTGAGCCTTATACAATGTACAGATATAGTTTAAGTCCTTTTGGTCACACATATTATAAACTTGCCAGTCAGTACTATAGGCAAAATGTCAAAGGTGGTGGTGTATGCATTTATCTAAATCCCAAGCTTAAATTTAAGTTAAGATATGAGGCTAAACCATTAATCATAGAAAAGAAAGTAATTGTGGCAGCAATTTGCAGATCACCATCTGGAGATACTGAAGTCTCTCTTAAGAATTTGGAAGAAATGCTCGACATTTTTCTCAAATGAGAAGTCTGCCATAATTCTTTGTGGTGACTTTAATATTAATCTATTGGTCCAGAGTTCAGTAAAATACAAGTTTTTAGACATACTAAAAGCTTCAACTTGTTTCCCCACGTATCAGCTCCCACTAGAACAACAGATTCCAGTGAAAGCCTAATAAATAACATCTTCTCAAATGTGGTCACACGTGAAGTTGCAGTTACAAATGTGAATATAGGATTATCAGATCATAATGCACTAACCTTTAATCTCACTGCAACTCCAAAGGAGGGGAAAATAAAAAGGAGTACAAACGATTTTTCTCTACTGAAAATTGTAATCAGTTCAAAAATAATGTTAAAAATGCAGTTTGGCCAGAGGTCTTGGCACAAACAAACACAAATGATGCTTACAATACATTTGCTTCCACTTTTATGGCATACTTTGAAATGTGCTTCCCAAAAAAGCTTTTGAGTTACAGATCATATGGATCCAAAGGGACCTGGAGTACATCCGGAATTAAAACATCAAGTGAAACCATGATATTACTAAGTTTAAAGTTAAAAACATGTCATGATCAGCAGTTTGTTGAGTATGTGAGAACATACAAACAGACTTACCGCAAAGCAATATCAAAAGCAAAATTATTAAGTAATGATAGATTAATAAGGCAGGCTAGTAACAAGTCCAGAATGATGAGGTAAAAAAAAAAAGAAAAAAAATTTGGGTCAAACTAAAGAACAGGAAATCCATCTTAAAAATAATGAAAATATGGCCATAGAAAAAACGCCATGGCAAACAATGTAAACAATTATTATGTTAATATTCCCCTTACTTTAAGCAACAATTAACAGTGATGTCTCCAATGGTAAATACCAGCATGATGGCAATCCCATCAGACGAGCATTAAGTTCTAAAAGTCATTAAATGCTTGAAATCCAAATTGTCCTCTGGTTTGGATGATGTACCTGTATCAATAATTAAAAAATTGCTCCACGTGTTGTCAAACCTATAGTGCACATAGCAAACTTGTCCCTTAGTTAAGAGATATTTCCGGATAAACTAAAAATCTCTAAAGTGATACCTCTACACAAAAATGGTGACAGACATAAAATAGGAAATTACCAATCTATATCTCTCCTCCCATACTTCTCCAAAATACTTGAGGAATTTATGAAAATCAGGGTTACAAAATATCTAGAAAAACATAAACTAATAAATAACAGTCAACATGGCACAGTACAGAAACAGCCATATTGCACAGAAATAGTAAGAAATTTTGAGTCAAATAAACAGGTTGTTGGAATTAATCTAGATTTAGCCAAAGCCTTCAATACTGTGAACAATGTAATATTACTAGGGAAACTTGAAGCAATATGCATCAGGGGTACCGTTAAAAATTGGTTTGAATCCTATCTGCAAAACAGGTCACAAGTTGTTGAGCTGAGGTCATCCAAGAATCTTCACAATTTTAAACCCATATCTGAACCAAAACAAATTTAAATAGTTGTTTCTCAGGGCAGCATTCTGGGCCCATTGTTATTTCTAGTTTATATCAATGACATACAGGCTCCAGGCAGCCCAGCCAAAATTCTACTATTTGCAGATGACACGAGTATCATAATTAGTGATAAAAAAGAATCACTGTGTACTAGAGCAGAAAAAATGCTCTCATACATACAGTCATGGTTTTATTCAAAAAGGGCTATCATGCTCCAATGTATTTACATCAGAGATGAAAATGGTAAAATAGGTCTAAGCAATAACCACACATGTAAATTACTAAGAAAGTACTTTGATCAATTCTTGAACTGTAGATAACTGAATTGTTAGCTAGAATTTCCAGATATTTGATGAAAACATGGAAGCAGATCTACCACCTACAGCAAACAAACAAACAAACAAACAAACAAAAACCCTGAAAAACAACAAAGCCAGTGGAGAAGAAATAAAATCATCTCAACCATAACTGGTGTCAAGCAGAAATGACAACTAACCTTCAGATTATGTCTGAAGAAATATGGGAAACTGAAAAGATTCCAGAAGACTGGAAAGTGGCTCCTATCCATCCTGTGCACAAAAAAGTCATAGGCATTATCTAAATAATTGCACAGGTATATATCTGTTGCCAGTGGGCTGTATTATATTTTTAACAATATTACTAAACAAGGTAGAAGTAACACTTGACAGCCATTTGGGAGAATATCAGAGTGGATTTAGAAAGATCAAATCTGGCTCAGAACAGAATTTCAACTTTTAGTCCATATGAATTTTAAGACATAGTTTTAACATTTACAGGTTTTAGAAAAGCATTTGATTGACAGGTAAACAGTGGGTAAAGTGACTTGAGAACTTGGCATTACACTAAACTAGCAAACCTTATTCGTGAAACACCCACACACTGAAGCATAAGTAAAGTTTTGGTGTGAAACACCTAAGGCACTCAAAATAACAGGTGAAATGCAGGGTGACAACATGTTTCCACACCACCTCAACTGCATCTTAGAGGAAATAGTAAGATAATTGAAACAAAAGGCAAAGAACATAAGCTGTCACAATGAGACTGGAGACTTCAGGAAAAAGAGATACTGAAATTCAGTGTCTAGTATTTGCAAATGATTATGCCATTCTTTATAAAAATATAACAAATTCAGAAATACAAATCAACCTCTTAGATGGAATACGTAACAAAGCAGCTTTAAAAGTTTCTGTAGAAAATTTTTTTTAGGACAAACATAAAAAAATGACCCAGAAATCCTAGTAACAGGTAATGAACTGATAAAGAGGGTTTATAAATTGAAATATTTGGGTAGAAAGATTCAAGGCAATGGCTTCAAAAATATTTGCTGTAGTCAAAATAGTATGTAAAATGGAGAAAGCATATGATATAAACATGAACATTTACAACAAGATGTGTGTGTCTAAAAATTTGAAAATACAGCACTACAGCAAAGTAGTAAAACCAGAATGTCTCTATGCAAGTGAACGTTTAATGTTGAATTATGAGTTATACAAACTTCAAGTCCTAGAATTAAGAATCATTTGAAAAATACTCAGGCTGCTAGGAAATCCATGAGTATGAATATTAAGAATTAATGAAGTATATTGCAGCATAGGAAAAACAATTGAAATGCTGCAGAAGAGCTGACTTATTTTTTGGACATTTATACAGAGTGAACAGCAACAGGTTAACCAAACAGATTGTTAAGCATCTTTGGGACAAGATGTCAACAACAGGACAGATTCAAGTAGTTAGGAAAGATTTGGAAAGAAATACAAGAAAAAGACCCAGCAGAATGATAGGATTTCAAGAAGAAAGTGTTGCAAATGGAAGCATTCCAAGTCAGGAAGAAGAAGAGGAAGACAGGGTCAGAGTGGTCTGAGGAAGAAAAAAGGATAGATAGTGAAGATGAAGGGAACCTGGAAGAAGAACAAAGGAGGAAGCATTGAAATTAGTATGTGGTCATTAGATACCCCAAACAGAAAAACAAAAAGATGAAGAATGTCTGTGATGTCATTAATATAAAACATCAATATCAAGTGCCCCACACACTTCCTTGGAGCACATCTACAGTTACATCTACAATGTTCCATATAGTTCTATGCAGTGTCCTATGTACCGATATATCTTCAGCCTTGTCACGAAGCTCATTTCATTTGTACATATTTCTTATTTAAACCACCCACCATCAATGCATTATGATGTTGGTACATCATTAGAGCATTAAATGTTGGGAGCAAAAACAGACAGATGTCTTAAGTGAACACTGTGCACTGTGTTATTGTTACTTATGCAGCCGATACCAATAATGTAAGAGTGAGCACACAATGTATGCTTTAAGTCAGCCTTTCCCATCATTGTGTTTTGTGTTGTTGGGGGCATTACATGTGATCTAAGACAAGTTCATATGCCTAGGGATCAAAGGATACAGTGGTCTTTTCCACCATTTTTACGAAGTACATTACCTTGTTCTCACTTAATGTGGACACATTCTTCTAGGTAAATTGTCATTCTATGAATATTATGTTGACACAAAGCAGTGCTACATTTTAATTTAAAATGGCTAAGTGGGCAAAATGAGAACAGTGGTGTTTATGAATATGTGGTTTCAATGGTAAAGTTTTCACCATGTATGGGGATAATGCCATGGGACAGAGCACGGCAAGGAAGATTTTCTAATTTAAAGGATGATTGTTTTGTCATTATTGACCCTCCATTTTCAGAAAGACCTTCAGAATTTGATGAAGATCATCTGAATGCATTAATCCTCAATGATGCACATCATTGCACTCAAGAACCAGAAAATGTGATGAAGTATGACCATTCCGTCACTGTGCAGCATTTGAATACAAAGGAGAAGGTTCAACAATAAAGCATATGGGTACCACATGCCAAACCATATAAATCAGTGGTTGGCCATATGTACATTACCCTCTTGCTTGTTCTTGATTAGTGGGTGAATACCACTGACCATTTCTAACCTGCATTGTTACTGATGACTAGAAATTTTGTTTTTATGCTAATGTAAGAGAAAGAACGGAAAGGAATGCTTTAGTCCAAACAGAGCAGCAGTGCCACATAGACATTTGAGCATCCACACAAATAATGTTATGGATATTGTGCAGAGGTCCGGTGTTAGACTATTGCTGCGGGGTGTGGGAGCCTTACCAGTTGGGATTGACAGAGGACATCGAAAGGGTGCAAAAAAGGGCAGCTTGTTTTGTATTATCACGTAATAGGGGAGAGAGCATAGCAGATATCATATGCGAGTTGGGATGGAAGTCATTAAAACAAAGACGTTTTTCATTGCGGCGAGATCTATTTACGAAATTTCAATCACCAACTTTCTCTTCTGAATGCGAAAATATTTTGTTGAGACCAATCTACATAGGTAGGAATGATCATCAAAATAAAATAAGAGAAATCAGAGCTCCAACAGAAAGGTTTAGGTGCTCATTTTTGCCATGCGCTGTTCGGGAGTGGAATGGTAGAGAGATAGTATGATTGTGGTTGGATGAACCCTCTGACAAGTACTTAAATGTGAATTGCAGAGTAATCATGTAGATGTAGGTGACCATGTGGTGTACTACGAGTTCCTTGCATGAGGTGTAACTTTCCTGTTGGTATTTATTGTCAACAACAGACATCTTGCAGATATAGTCCCAGAAAAACATCCAGGAAGACTGTGTGAAGTGGTGCTATTCCACAGTAACAGTCACCAGCATTCTGCTAGACTGGCAACAAACACTATAGAACAACTGGGTTGAGAAGTCATTTTGCACCCACCCTTTTCATCTGATCTTGCACCCTCAGATTTCATCTTCTCTGCTCTCTGTTCAATGATCTTGACATACTTCCCTTGGGGTGAAAATACACATTGAACATGGCTCTTTGCTACAAAATCACATGATTTCTACAGTTGTGGATCCAGAAAGTTATCCCAACAGACTGAAGTGAACAGCGAAACAAATTATATTATTTATGATGATTTAAGTCTGCAGTATGTATAGTCTGAGTTTTTTAACTTCTAGGAAACACTACAGTGTTATGCATCAGCCTAAGATGTTCGATTGGCCATGAAAGGGTTAATCTGGAAATAAGCAGTAAAAGGCTAAGCCTGGAATAACATTAGTTGCGTTCTGTCCCTCTGCCAACCAGATAAATTGTCATAAACCTGCAGGCCAACTGCGTGAGGAGTTGTGGTGGACTGATTTAATGGAAATATCATATAGGGGATGGGGTGGCAGAGGGTGTAACATAGGAGGTACAGGTACAGGTACAGGTACAGAGCTAGGCATGGGAAAGGGCAGTGTAGGGGTGGATAGTACTGAGGGAAGGATTGTGAAACTTAAGTTAAGGGGAAACCCAAAATTTTCAAATTAGGGAAGCTGGTATGGGAGTAGAGGGGTTGAGAGGAGTATGAGATGGGTCTCGAGAATGCAGTACACAAGTTGTGAAGCCACCAACAAGTTAGCCACCTTGTACTCAGTAGCATGTTGTCACCGGATAGTCAATAACACTCTTGGCAGGTGAGGGATTGAGAGTAACTGTGGCACCCAGATGGGTCAGGCTATTTCACACATCAGTCAGGTGGCAAAATTCATTACTACTTATCGTAGTGTGCCTATTTGTAATGTTTGCTTAACATTACAATGACAAATTTCTAAATGTCAATTTGGTACTTAAAAATTTTTGTCTTTTTTCTCTTTGACCACATTTCCCTCACATTTGTAACCAATCTTTCGTAGTTACAATAACACCACCAATTTTCAGTATGAATTATGTATGACATAATTAACATCCAGTGTTAAGATATAGTATAGAGTTTTTAAAAACTGTTTCACAAAAATTATTTAGCACACTACCAATGGAATATTAATGTCAAAGAAAAAGATGAAAAATAAAGTACCACATAATAAAATATTAAAGTCATAACTTTAATGTGTAATTAAGCTACTGAAGAAAGCAAATATCTCACCTGCCAACAGCTCCTCCATCCTCAACTTCTGCGGCATCTGCAAAAGTATTAAGAAGCTGAATAACTTTACATCAACAGAATTTGAGTGTAAATCAAACATCTTGATATGTGGCAGTGGTTGTCTTCACACTGCACATGCTCATTTTAATGTCAAGAAGTTGCTAAACTAAAATAGTGATGGAGATTAGGAATCAGGTGCTGTGGCAAGTACATACATGTAAAATTTTATAAAAGTGAGATTGATGAAAACTGCATAATGATCCAAGTGAAGAACCACAAAATATTTTAATTTTAATTGTCTGAATTCCTTACATCTGCCATATACAGCCACTGTCACAGAGAAGGACAAAGGTGCCCACAAAAAGCAAGGCAACATTGGTGTTTGGAGGCTGGTGTAAGGACACTGCCAGTGACCGAAATAATGGTACAGCTTAGTTTGCTGGAATGAACACCCCTCATGAAAGGGGAGAGGAATAACAGACCATTATAAAATTACAGACTGTCACAGTTAGGAGATAGAGAAATTATGTCATGTACAATTCTGATAGTGTCTCCATTGGATTTCAAGTTACTGAGAACCAGCAGATCCCAAAGTGTTGAGCCACAGCAGTTCACGTAGCACACGTCGCAAATGACATGCCATGTAGTGTAGCAGAGTTGTGGCAGCTTACAACTATGTGACTCACTTTCTTTTGTATTAGTAGTGTGATGTTGATAGGAAGCCTTAAAGGCCACATGAATACCCAGAATCCTGATCGAAACACTTTAAACTATCTGCAAGTACTGTAATGACTGCATACCTACAAAACTGGAGGACACTGGCCTCAACAATACATTATGATTTTATGAGCTTTGTCTATTTAGGGGTGTACTAACCTGTTCCTGAGTGTTGTTGTGTTAGAGTAATTCTTCATCAAAGTTCATATTTTGGATTCCAACATGCTAATAGCTGCCCCAGAGGTAAGGAGGTTTAATGTGTCGAGGGTATGCCCACAGATACTTAACATGCGTGGCCAGCACATAAGTTTTCATTTCAATTGAGTCACACTACCCTGTTAGGGAGCTTCTTACAGATGCAAGCAGTTTGTTCAAGGTACATTGTTGGTTAGGGTTTGGATAGTTATTTTCTATGTATTTTGTGTTGATTAGCACATGCTCAGTTAGCCCCCAAACTACACTGAATAGCTCTTGTTCACACTGCTACAGCAGACTGCAATGTGATTGAAATATGGCACTGTAGGCATCCAAATCGCTATTGATGGCATTCTCCTGTAAAAATGCATCAGTGGCAACTGGCATCAGTGTATCAGCCTCACTGATTTGTACCTGTACACACAGAACAAGTGAGACTTGTGTGTTTCATAGTGAATGACTAGGTGGAAGCCACTTCATACTGTGGACAGTGTTAAGGTGATATGCAGAAAAGTATGTCTAATTTACAAAGAAGATAGTGTAGGTGTCTTGAAGTGTACTATGTGACATTGGTAGCAATGATATATGGCATCATAAATCACAAATACTGTAACAGCCTAGCACATGTTCATAGTAACACTGCAGAGAGCAACAATGACAGCATGAAGAACCAGCATAAAGGTGTGGGAGTTTAAACAATTGGAAAATTTTATATCCAGCAACTAAAGGAACTATATGCCAATTTGGATACACAGCTTAACCAACAAAACTATCATCAACAAGTGTGGTACTCAGTACTTATGACTTAACATCAGGCATTCCTGTCAGGGACTGCTGTTACAACTTTTACAAGAAACTAATGTAACATTTACACAAAATCCAACTGCAGTGTAAATTTGGATTCCTTGACATGCATAAGGCAAGTCCTACATCACTTGGAGGGGAAAGGAAATTTCAAAACTGAAGTCTTTAAAGCAATCTGTAAGAGCACAGTTTGACAGAACTACAGGCAATGCATCATTATCCCATTTTGGTATATTCGAGCATTTAATTGGGAAGCTGTTAGAGCAGTTGCTGTGGACAATTTTGAAGCAACTTTGTATTTTGGCCATGCATATCTCTGTGGTCATGGCTAACAGGGATGGAAGCTGATATTATGACAGCAGCAACACAATGTGACTAATGTGAACACATCCAATAAAGAGGAAACTGCAAATAAGAATTTTTTGTCGCGTAGTGACTTGAGTAAGAGCATAATTGGACTGGGGCAGCCCAACAACTAGGGTCCCAATGGCAGTCAAAACAAAGGAAATACAAGAAATTAAAATGGAAACAAAAAGTGGAAAAATAGGTAAAAACATCTGACTAAACACGTCCACAAATGTCCATAGCTCATTGAGGGGCTACAGCAGTGGTCTGGAATTAGTCCTCTGAAAGTGAACTAAATGGATTTTGGTCCACTCAGCTTGTGTCAGTTGCTAACAGGATGTGGCTTAACTTCCAGCACTGCAGTACCTCATGAGAAACAAGTACCTTTATTCACTCTGTGAAGGCAGTACAGAATTCTCTGACCAGTCATTTGCACAGAAGTTGCTGGTGGTGACTGCACTGAAGTCATTCCATGTGGTACTGTGTTACAATCATTACTGTATGCCTCCTACCAGATTTAAACACATGATAATGAATTTAATAATGGTTACCGAGAGCCAAGGATGCTTGCACAAGGTAGACCAGAGTGGAGAACTGCATCAAACCCCATTCGGACTGACAATAACAACAACAAGAACAACTGCAGTCCATAAACTGGGTGAGTATGAGCCTAACACCAAGTGGTGCTTACTTTACAAACTGATTTTCTGCTACATCAGTTCCATACTGACTTCCCTCCTACCTCCCTCCCACCCACCCTACCTCCCACCTTTCGCACTGCAGTTCTGCAAGTATGAAATGTCTGAGATGAGTGGCAGTATAGTTACTTCCCACTCACCAAATCTATCACTCTTACTGAAGGGTGCAGTGATGTAAGACAGATTGTGATTTAGTAAGCAAATTGAGTGCACGGTCTTGCTATTGTTAGGTAGCACTGATTGGGACAAATGACCGACAGTCGAGATCAGATGACCTCTAACAAAGCTGTGTTTAGTCAGGCTGTGGAGGATGCATGGGGAAATTACATGATGCAGTGTCCACAGTTGCATTTTTCCTCCATTACATGAAGGAAGAACAATCTGTGGACAAAGTTCATTGCTGTAGCCCAGGATTCAGACAAGAAATAAACACGTTTTGTCCAACAGAAATTAAATGTCATATTGTTTCTTCTTCTACATACAGCATGAGGAAACACATGTACTCCATCAAATAAATGCAGCATACAGACCAATTTCTATATATAAACACCATTTAGAAACTACAAATTATCCTACTGCCCTGTTTTCTTATTTGGTCATGAGAGACTTTCCAATTTGTAATTTGCCTGTGTGTGTGTGTGTGTGTGTGTGCGTGTGTGTGTGTGTGTGTGTGTGAGAGAGAGAGAGAGAGAGAGAGAGAGAGAGAGAGAGAGAGAGAGAGAGAGAGAGAAGATGTATTTTGCACATTTTTGGCCGAGTCTGATGGGTGGCAATAGAGTGGGAGAGAGATAAATTTGACATAACAAAAAATAGCCCTAAAAAGGGGCACTCTTGATTTATTCATTTCATGTATGTAGGCAGAGAGCAAGTAAAGAGAATGTAATACTCAAAATATTAAATTAAAATAAATTTATTTCAGGTACAAGGATAATGCCAACTAGAACTAGCTCAAATTTCCTTCTCTCATCTTTGATATTTTTCCGTCACCAAGAGATTTTGTGCTGGCTCTCACTGACAGAACACTGCATAGCAGAACAAGGAAAGAAAGTAAAATGTTCTCAGTCCATAACATTTTATCCAGAATGCCCCATTATTTCTGACTTCAGTCATTCACCCTGGCAATGAATCTGTGAGGCATTGGACCCATTTGTCAGAAGAGGCAACCCCACCGAGGCTTCAGAAAAAGCAGTCCAAAAGAGCATCAGCCATAAATGGTGTGTTTCACAGCCAGTTCTCTGTGTGTTCCTGTTACTTACACACACATAATTTCCATTGTGTTCATGTGAGCAGTCTGTCACAGCAAGTCCATTACATTAATGTCTATCTTGGACAGCTGCAGTTGAATGAGCAGACCTATACACAAGTGAATATTCTTCCTGTAGCATGAGATCCCCTCCACAATATAGCATTCACACTAAATGCAGCACCACTTTCTTCAAAATGTGGGCATACAGCCCTCTACTGAGGAAGCATTCATGCTCCTCCCACAGGAAACCAACGCCCCCTACGGGGTAAACCAACGCCCCCTACGGGGGAAACCAACGCCCCCTACGGGGGAAACCAATGCCCCCTACGGGGGAAACCAACGCCCCCTACGGGGGAAACCAACGCCCCCAGGAAACTGACAATCGGCTAGTACTACCTGTTGTCACCACTTATTTGCCATTATGTCTGGACCCTCGCGGCTGCTAAAGTACTGTTTGGTCTTGGTAAGACAACTTATCTGTGAAAAGTACATTTTTCTACATTGCATTCAGATGGAGCTCTGTGGCTGCCAGCCAGTGTAACACATTTCCTCACTGAGTTCCTGTTTTATAGTGGATCATTGTGCGTGGAGTACAGCTTTCCTTGGCCCTCAGTTAACTGCATCATTGGAAGTGGGAAGTTGGTCACTCACTACGACTACTTCGTATCTAGGGGAGGGATTAGTTGGCTCTTACAGGCAAGCTATGTGTTATCCTGCTGTGTGCTCAGTATCTTGAGCCAGGCATTCTGCTGGTAGTGCCTCCTTCAACAAAATTCTTTAAAATTCTGTTTACAGTAGGGGTAGACTTCTGACATTCCAAAGATTCATCAATCACACAGGTTGATATTTTATCCAAAGTTCCCAATACTGAGGCAACTTCCATTCCCATAGTCACCCTTGGGGTGAATTTGTATAGCTTTAAAAATGCACGTTACTACCCCTTAATATTTGTCATGTCAACACAGGATACATAGAAATTCACGACTCTGCCAGATATGTGACAAGCATGGATGGAAAGCCAAATCATCTGCATACTGCAGACGTTTGCTGAACCCTGCACAGCTTACACTGAGGACAGGCCACATATTTGAACAAAATTTCCTTAAACATTTTTGCCATTTATCAGCATGACAAGAGAGAAATCAGCATTTGACTAATATGCCATTTCTGATGACTAACACCTCTGACAATACCTCAGTTCATCCATTCACAAGCAGCACCACAGGAATATCACAGTCAAGCAAACATTAATGGTTTGAGTTGGAGCCAGGGCATGGGTAACAACAACCAAAGGTGTATTCATTTATTTCTTATGTCTGTTACTTGTAATTAGGGTCTCAGTGATGTTCCAAGACCTTCCATGACATCTTCCACTGATCTGTGCTGGCTGGTCTGTTTTGAGGGAAGAGACCAAACTGCGAGGTCATCGGTCTCATCAGTTTAGGGAAGGATGAGGAAGGAAGTCGGCCGTGCCCTTTCATAGGAACCATCTCGTCACTTGCCTGGAGCGATTTAGGGAAATCGCGCTGATCTGTGCCCGCAACTATTGCTGCTATAATGGTCTAACACAAGACTGCAACTCACCTCGCCATCATCTTCCTTATCTTCCCCTTCTCCCTGTTCCCTTTTTCAAGCACGATATGCAGTACACTAGAACTCCCATACAAGACAAACATTGTGTGATGAAAACCTGAATAGTATTGTAAACCCCGTGAAGAAATTTGATCTCTTTTTGCTGTAGAAATGTTTGTGGAAGCGCACTTCACAATGTTGATATTGTGCTGGACTATATACAAGCACTGTAATGGAAAGTGAAGTTATACTTTGGCACATGTGACAGATGAGATCTGATGGAATATGATCAAATGTTTTGTTGGAACACTTTGCTTACCTAGGCCTGCAACTGGATGATACTGTGAATCATTAGTTTTACTGTTTCTATTCTTTGCCATGAGGTCTGGTTTGTGTTCAAATAGCTATATCAAACGTGGCACCCATTCTACATCTACATCAGTAAAGGCACATAAGTGAGTACTTAAGATGCCAGCATCCGAGTTCAAATGCATCTGGAAGCTTTTAATTGTTGGCATTCTTTTTTCTGGTAGTTCATAATAGATCTAATAGATTATAGTTAATATTCTCTGACAAGCAGCTGACCCAGTAATGTTGATAACTAATTTGATAATGCTGCCTGCCCATTCATTAGAGCTTTAATGGCTGTATGTAGGTGCAAAAGTACATCATTATTTGTTCACACTTTGTCAAAGTACTCTGGGAAATTTTAAACACTGCTTTAAACATTTAAGGATGGTAAGTATTAAGTGTGGTTGTAGTAATGTGTAACATTTCTTATCATGAACTGTTCAAGGTATCATGTTTCATTCTGTCTTTTAAGAAGAGCTCTTCAAATGTTGCTTTTGTTGTTGGTTATTTTCTCTATCATAAAACATTATAACATTCATGACTTTAGCTACAGGTAGTTTAATAAATGTATCTGAAACAGAGTGAAGCCCATACACAACAAGAGCAGCTATTTCATTACTCAGACACACAATTCCATTATTTGCATAAATGTCCAAAAAATCTGTCTCTTTCTAGTGAATTTGCAAAAACAATTAAAAAATGGAAATGTGAAGCTTTGAACTCTGCACCTTCAGGTTACCGTGCAATGCTTCTATCATTTCACCATGGAGAATGGATTTGGGAAGAGCAGGTAATTTTGAGGCCTTAACCTTCATTCTAAAACATGCAGAGATATATTTTCAAGCTGCAAAATGAAGAATATGAGTGGCAGTGGAATACAAAAAACTTGTTGGTAAAACTGGTCTTCCATTCTTAGTTGCTTGAATGGTAGACAGTGAGCACTTAGAATCTGAATGCCAATAAATATACTAAGGCTAAGAGTGTGCTTATGTCAGTGATTTGAAACTTCCGAGAGTCAGGTCCATAACCTATGCAGTTAAGTAAGTGATCACTAGCATATGGGGCATACATGAATACTGAGTATCAGACACCTCACATTTACCACACCAATGACACTCATCTCCCCAAGATCAATCCCTGGTCTGGTTTTTACGGCACTATTGCCAAATGGTCTGATCTTTCCTGGCTTTTGTCTAATAAGGCACAATTGTTTGTTTGCTGATGAGTGTACACTGACCCCTACCTCAGCACCTCAGTGCCTCCAGCCATCACAATTCTTCAGAAATGAATTTAACAATACCATGGAAGGCACAGAGGCATGACAAAAAAACTGAAAGAAAGTGAGCTCTTAGTGAACAAGGCCTCTGTTATATATAGATAACATACACTCACATACTCATGCAAATGCAACTCTCACACACATGATCACACTCTCTGGCAGCTAAAGCCAGGCTGCGAGCAGTTGCACATGATGAGACAGGCAATCATGTGGGGGTAAGGAGGAGGCTGGGAGAGGGTGTGGGAGGGTAACAGGGTAGGGGTGGGCAACAGTAGACTGCTGGAGATGACCTGCAGGAGACAGCACATAATAAGGTTAAAGGCAATAGCAAAGAGGGTCACACTCAAAACAGTACCCTGAGGCACACCAACTTCCTGGTAAAGGTGTCTGACAAGGCAGTACCAACATTCCTTGAAAAATCAATACTTTAAAAATACCTGAAGGACATGGGGCATGTGGCCTCAGAAGTGCCACATGTAGAGAGATCAAGAATACCCATCCTTCAGAAGGTGTTTCAGGATTTCTGCAAATTTAAAAACACTGGCAGTGTCTGATATATCCACAGAAAACCATTCACGACACATGTTAACAAAGTGATGAGATGGTCAGCTGCAGGATGGCCTGCTCAAAATCTGCTCAGTACAGTGGTCAGTGAATTGCCACGCTCTAGTCACTGTACCAGCCAGGCATGAATTACATGTTTCATCAGTTTGCAAACACAGCTTGTGGGAGAAATGGGGCAGTAACTAGAAGGAAGGTATTTTTCCTTACTGGGCTTGGGTATGGGTATGGGAATGACAGTGTCTTTATGCTGGCATCTGGCAAACGGCGCCCTCTGCCCAGATGCAGTTCTACATAAGAAAGAGCAAGTGCTTGCCCACCAAAGGAAGGTTTAGCAACATCTGAATGCAAACATCGTCCAGCACTGTGTTGGAGGATCGATATGAAGTGAGAGCAAGTTCTCGCCCCCTCATACTAAAGGCAGCTTGTAGCACTCGCTAATCTGCCAAAATAAGGGTACTACCCAAGTCTCCTCCATTTGTTTCTGGTGGAGGAAGGCAAAATGATAGTGGGTGGAGCTTTAAATCTCCGCAGAATAGCAGCCCAATGGATCTTGGTCCTGCAGGGCCCATACAACAGATGAGGTAGTGGAACAGTTAGAAGAACTAGTTAAGGAAATCTAGCTAGATTTTTGCTATCCTGAAGGGTGCAACGACACTGTGCATGCAACTGTTCATAATGAATGCAGTTTTCCATCATAAAATGATGGTTAAAAACATGGAGAACACATCTCTGCATGTGAGTTGAGACACAACACAGCTCAGTCAATCAAGGCACTGGGACATGGCAGAGTAAAGATGAAGGGCGAGAATGGAATATTGTGTGGTGGTAATGATGGCACTTGTATGATATTCTACCTGGCCATCACAACTGGAGAAATTATGTTACTCAAAGGGTGCCAGGGAACAGTAAATCTCCAGTAATCCCTAGAAAGTTGCCATTTGGGTGTGCATATATGTGGGGTAGGAGTCAGAAAATGGATAGCAAATGGTAAATGGTTGCTCGAGTATGCACTAGAGACAGTGATGAGATGATGGGCAAATTGGGCAGTGCAGGAGATTTCCAGATATGGGTAGGAGTGCATGTAGTATAAAAGGAAGATGGGTACTCCCACGATAAGGCAAATGAGGTTAAGGTGACTGAGAAGTTCAGCCTAGAGGGCACCTCTCTGTCAGGTTCTGGGAGATTTCCAAAGGGAATTGTGTGCATTACAGTCAACGAGCAGCAGAAAGGGGTGAGGGAGTTGGCCAATAAGCTGGATGAAGAGTGTCCATGACACCGAATTACTGAGGGATGTAAACAGTACATATGGAAAAGTTCAGGAGAGGAAGTAAAACGTGGACAGGAATAGCTTCAAGCTGGGTAGTCTGGGAGAAAGGTTGACTTTGAACGTCCTTCCATATGAGCAGCATGACTCCCCTCTCTCCTCCTACAATATGGAATGCCATCTTTGGAGAGAGGGAGTCAAAGCAGACTGGGAAGAAATACAAAAGCTCAAATCAGTCTGGAGGCTGCAACTTTGTTTCCTGCAGGCAGAGAACTAGCAGAGGCTGCGATTCCAAGAGCAGCCGCAAGTCATCTGTTTGGATTGAAGGCCACTAATATTCCATTGGAATAATGTCATGATTAGGAAAGAGGAGGAGGAAAGAGGAGGAGGAAAGAGATGGAGAGGTGGCACCTCAGCGGCCATTCCTGTGTTACATTCTTGACTGCATTTACATAAACTTATGGCTCTTCTTTTTTGGTTTCTTAAACATTTTATTTTATCTGACACATTCCTGACCTTTAAGATTTGTGCCACATATTGGTCCTAAACAACAAGATGTATGAAAAAGAAACCACTTACTGGATAAAGGACTGTTTGCCATGGTCATGGGAGCTGGAAGTAAGTCAATGCAAGATCTGAAAGATCACAAGAATGATCATTCAATTCTGTTTAAAGTACCAGAGACCTATATTAATGTTACTGAAAGCAAATCCCTAACAACAAAACTAACTAAACAGTTACTTTGAAATCACACTGCACAATTTGTGATGCACGTGCTCAGGTACACTAAGGTAGTTTTATTGAATTACTAATCAACATCTGTCAAACATAACAAACACTATGACAAGTATACCTCTCAAAGTAGTTCACTTGGTAGTTTTTTCACAAGCAGGAAAGTATTTTCAGAAGAGTTTAGGAAGTTTGACAGATCATGAATGTATGGAGGAGAATGAGTCTGATATCATTCTAGAAAGGTATTTTGAAACGTGTTTGCGATTCCGAGTACCTGTCATTTGTGTTTGTGATATTTGCTCAAAAACAGGGAAATCTCAGTTCCCAACTGCAATCAGTAAGCATTTTAGACAACAGTAAGTGGTAAGTGTCGATTTTAAGGAATATTTATTGTCATGTTTAATGAGTATCAACTATGGTGTAACACATTGCTTTAGTAAAGGTGTACATCTCACACCGTCTATAGTACCGATGAACAATGGTCACCACCACAAAGTGATTTTTTTTTAATTCAAATGGTGGCTTTAAACTTTTATACCCTTCTCTGTTGTGCATAACGTGGTGTCACCGCCAGACACCACACTTGCTAGGTGGTAGCCTTTAAATCGGCCGCGGTCCAGTAGTATACGTCGGACCCGCGTGTCGCCACTATCAGTGATTGCAGACCGAGCGCCACCACACGGCAGGTCTAGAGAGACTTCCTAGCACTCGCCCCAGCTGTACAACCGTCATTGTAGTGATGGTTCACTGACAAAATACGCTCTCATTTGCCGAGACGATAGTTTAGCATAGCCTTCAGCTACCTCATTTGCTACGACCTAGCAAGGGGCCCATATCAGTTACTATTGATATTGTGAATCATGTACCATCAAGACAGACGTTCATCATTAATGGATTAAAGTTAAGTATTCCACCAGCTAAGTCCGTTTTTCTAAATTCTAATTTCCTTGTCCTGTTCCAGACCTCACGCCAGCCTGCGTGAGTTAAAACGCATGCATTTTGGCCTCCTCTAGTAACACCTGCCAACCACAACACACAAAATCTAGTGGAGATTGATGCAGCATATCTGCAGGGTGGGATAACGATAATTAGTTCTTCACAGTTCATGATGATTTCAGTGTTTTATTCTATCATGATGATGATGATACCTGGTTAGGGGGCACTCAATGGCGTGGTTATCAGCATCCACACGAATCCCCAAATTTTACATGGTCCAGCCATGCCACTTTCACAAATGATGATGGCAACACAAACAACCAGTCCATGGGTTTATTCCTTGCTGTCTCATTCCTGTTCAGCAATGTGCCTTCCCCCTAGAACTGTCAGCATCATGACAACTGCCATTACATCAGGAGAACGAAGATGAAGTCGAGCTGTCAGTAAGATTCTGTACACTAACCAATGACACATGACTTGACATTAATAACCAGTATATGAGTGGTCTTTGAGATATTTTTTGGTTCATTTAGCAGGTAATTTAGACTTGCGATAGCATTTCAGTTAACAGTGCTAAAGAAGTTGCAAAGTTTGTGATGTCAGGAAACAGACTGCCATGGGAGATGCAATGAGACTGAAATGGAGATGAATAGGATATTAATAAAGGAGTTTATTTGATTAAGCAAGTTGGTAGTGTGCAGAGTAGCTCAGAATAGGAGGAAGTATTTTAACGGTTCAAAGCCCTGAGCTGATGAAATATGTCCTCACCCTGGGAGGAGGACAGGAAGCAGTGTGGGGTTCATTACATGCCACAGAACCAAACTTTATATGCTACTGGTGAAAATCACACTTGCTCTGCCAGTCTCATACGTGCATCCACTACTTTCACTCACCTGAGCGATGGGACGCGTGCCTTCCTCCTCAGCAGGGCCTGATTGACAAAAAAAGAATTTGCGTGTTAATATAAAAAATACTTTATCTGCACAAGTAAAACAAATTAGTGATAAACTAAGTGTGTTTCAACATGACCTGATAAAGAACAGAATCAATTGTGTCTATCTTTTAGAAAAAGTACGGATCAGTGTATAATTGAGCATCTAATCTACTCAATTATAATCAACCATCAATATTACCGAGTTCCAGAAAGCCAGAACTTTATTCCAGTTGCATGCTTGCTATCTGAAGACTGGCAGGGACAAATAAATGTTTATTGTCATCATTTCACATAATTATTGATCAAATTTTAAAATCTGCTTAGTAAAACATACAATCTTATGTTACACAGTTAACACAGTGTCACGTTTAACATTTAGGAACTGTGTGTAAGCTTGTTTATGCACCTTCACTAATTGCATTCATGTACCGACATTATATTCATCCAGTATTTGGCAATGAGAGCACTTAGTGTTTTGCAGAAGACTTCACCAATAATTTTAAATTATCATGTATTTCTCTCACAGATACCCACAGAAAGTAATAGCAAAAATGTTTATCACTTACCACATTTTTGCTGTTTGTGCTGTAATAATGCCACATCAAACACATTCAATGTAACACTCCTTTCTTTACTTACAGATGGGTACAAGTAGTGAGGAGAATGAGTGGCAGGTGAGGCAGATTATTTCTCAGGTGGATTTTTTGTAGAGGTGAGACAGAAAGAAAATCTGATGCGTATGGGAACAGGATGGATTAGGAGACATAATAGGAATGAGGTGAAAGTGGGTTGTGTAGCATCTGGATGGTGCTTTACAATCCTGCCTTATGCCACACAACAGAGGTATGTCAGTTGCTGGCATCTTAACAGGCTTGAAACTGAAACTCACCCTCAGTGCAGCGGATCTTGCCAATGACAGCCACTGTACGGTTTCCACCCTGAAGCCATGCGACACTGGACAACTTAACAGTATTTCTCCGCTACATAGCCTTTGTAGGGGAATGTACAGTGGCTCACCAGCCAACCCAAGTTCCAGACTCGACATCAACTATCTACTATTGAATGCATGACTATATTAATAAGAATGCAGCCCACAATATTGGCATTGCCAGTGCAACCTACAGCAGTGTTTGTCAGTTGTTACACACAGAGTGCTCAACTGGAAGCTTCAAGAATAGTTTTCATATTAGTAGCAATCTTTTCATGCATCAGGGCATTCTCTATCTTGCCTTCATCAGAAAGTTGTTTCATTTGCTTCATGTTGGCATGTACCACCTGTGCCACAATGAAACACTCTTCCTCTTGCCCACTCAGGAACATCTCTCTTCTTGTGCTTTTATAATTAACTTTTTGTCTCTGGAAGCTTTTTACCAGTGTCTTGTAATCCATTAGGTAGCCTTCATGTCTGTGTTCAAGTGCTTCTGCATAGTGTTTGAATGGTTTTGCTCCGTGTTCAAATGCCTTGTGCCACCTCTTTCTTTCATCCTGGTATCTTTCTGCCTCCACCATTCCACATCATCATCCCTCCTTACTGATGTCTTGGCCCAATTTCTGTATTTTTCTTCCAGGTGTGTGCCTCATGGATGGCACTGCCATCTCCTCCATGGGGATGACAGTTCATACTTTTGGCTGCTGTTACAGTCAAAACTTTTCCTCTGAGCACAGCAACATTGGAATCTAGGACATCATCAGTGCAGCTTGCAGTGCTCAGCTTAGCTCATATTAGTGACAACCTTACAGCATATCAGGAGTATTTTTATGTTGCTTGCACCAGGAAGCTGTTTCACTTGCCCAACATTATCATGTGCCTTCTGTGTTGCAATGATGTTCTAATGTTCATGGCTACCTGAGCATATCTCTCTCCTTGTGCATGGATCATCCACATTAGGTGGGACATATGACCAGAGTGTGGGTGGCAGATGGGGCAAGGCAGCTCCCTGCTGGACTCCCTGTAGAGAGGTGAGGCAGAAAGAAAAACAGATTGGTCTGGTATCAAACTGCAGTGAAAGTCTTGATGGGAAATACACTCCTGGAAATGGAGAGAAGAACACATTGACACCGGTGTGTCAGACCCACCATACTTGTTCCGGACACTGCGAGAGGGCTGTACAAGCAATGATCACACGCACGGCCCAGCGCACACACCAGGAACCACGGTGTTGGCCGTCTAATGGTGCTAGCTGCGCAGCATTTGTGCACCGCCGCCGTCAGTGTCAGCCAGTTTGCCGTGGCATACGGAGCTCCATCGCAGTCTTTAACACTGGTAGCATGCCGCGACAGCGTGGACGTGAACCGTATGTGCAGTTGATGGACTTTGAGCGAGGGCGTTTAGTGGGCATGCAGGAGGCCGGGTGGACGTACCGCTGAATTGCTCAACACGTGGGGCGTGAGGTCTCCACAGTACATCGATGTTGTCGCCAGTGGTCGGCGGAAGATGCACGTGCCAGTCGACCTGGGACCGGACCGCAGCGACGCACGGATGCACGCCAAGACCGTAGGATCCTATGCAGTGCCGTAGGGGACCGCACCGCCACTTCCCAGCAAATTAGGGACACTGTTGCTCCTGGGGTATCGGCGAGGACCATTCGCAACCGTCTCCATGAAGCTGGGCTACTTTCCTGCACACTGTTAGGCCGTCTTCCGCTCACGCCCCAACATTGTGCAGCCCGCCTCCAGTGTTGTCGCGACAGGCGTGAATGGAGGGACGAATGGAGACGTGTCGTCTTCAGCGATGAGAGTCACTTCTGCCTTGGTGCCAATGATGGTCGTATGCGTGTTTGGCGCCGTGCAGGTGAGCGCCACAATCAGGACTGCATACGACCGAGGCACACAGGGCCAACACCCGGCATCATGGTGTGGGGGGCGATCTCCTACACTCGCCGTACACCACTGGTGATCGTCGAGGGGACACTGAATAGTGCACGGTACATCCAAACCGTCATCGAACCCATCGTTCTACCATTCCTAGACCAGCAAGGGAACTTGTTGTTCCAACAGGACAATGCACGTCCGCTTGTATCCCGTGCCACCCAACGTGCTCTAGAAGGTGTAAGTCAACTACCCTGGCCAGCAATATCTCCGGATCTGTCCCCCATTGAGCATGTTTGGGACTGGATGAAGCGTCGTCTCACGCGGTCTGCACGTCCAGCACGAACACTGGTCCAACTGAGGCGCCAGGTGGAAATGGCATGGCAAGCCGTTCCACAGGACTACATCCAGCATCTCTACGATCGTCTCCATGGGAGAATAGCAGCCTGCATTGCTGCAAAAGGTGGATATACACTGTACTAGTGCCGACATTGTGCATGCTCTGTTGCCTGTGTCCATGTGCCTGTGGTTCTGTCAGTGTGATCATGTGACGTATCTGACCCCAGGAATGTGTCAATAAAGTTTCCCCTTCCTGGGACAATGAATTCACGGTGTTCTTATTTCAATTTCCAGGAGTGTATTTTATGAACAAAGGTACTGGCGGCAGAGACAAATCTAGTGAACAGGAAGTGATACTGTATTATCAGCCATTCTCTCCAAAAGCATTGACACATTCATCCCACATGCTTCAGTTGTTTTCACTCTACTATACACTCCCAGCACCTTCATTTCAGAGGTGATCAGCTTCATATGTTATAAAGTAGATCATAGAAACCTTATTTCTGCTGACTGGATTCTTCATAACCACCCTATCCATAATTCAAAAGACAGCTCCATAAATAATTGTAAACAATTAATTCCAAGAAACTACTGAGACATTCAAGACAAAATAAGGAAAAGAAAACAAATGTCTCCAGTACACTATCTCATGAGAAAGAAGGAAAACAGTACATCAAAAGAACAGTATCTGTACATTTGTGGTGGTAGATTTCCAACTACAGTTACGATTTTGGTATGATTTTCATTAATAAAGACATGCATTAATTTTAGTTACAAGGCACAGACATCAGTTTTCTTCAAGAATGAGTTATCAATGAACATGTATGTCAAATAGTATATACCTAGCAAATAATGTAACAAAGATAAATAATATCTACACTGTCTTTGCCATCCACAATTAAGCCAAAGATAGGAAGCTCCTTCTACAAAACATACTGTACTCACTTCTGTACCAACAAAGAAAAAAACACATTCTAGCATCACCTTTCAGCTTCTGGGTTTTAATTGTACATAAACTGAACAACATATCACAGTACACAATGAAATGGGACATTCCTATGGTTGTGCAGATTCTGAAACAAACATTTTTGGCAGGACCTTTATGTCTGATTGACCACAGGAAGGTTAAGGTAGCCCCTGAAAATGTTAGTATCAAATTATTTATGGTAGTGCTGAATGCATCAGCTATGACCATTTGTAGCCTGATATCCACTCAATGCCTCTCACCAGACTGTCACCTCAATGTTCCCCCCACTCACCTCTCTAGGATAGGAGCATGTAATTGTCTTATACTATCTGTCACTCACTCCATCACTACATTTATCACTCATCTCCACTACCTCCCCACTACGTCTCCTACTCCTGCCTGTTCCCTGTCCATTTTTCTGTTTCCTTTTCCCTCCCTGTAATTCTCAGCACACATATTTCCACAGCTATATAGGCAAACTTTGTATTTCTGTAAGTCAGTAAATACTCGCCCCAAATCAAAGTCCTCAATATTCAAAAACATAAATATAATAAAATATATTGTGATTTCTGGATTCTAATTCAATTGTGTATGGTGGACTGATTAAGGGGTTGCAGAAATCACATAGATAAGAACTATAAACCCACTATCCAATCAAAATACCTGGGCACCCTTATGTAACGGGCAACTGAGCATTTTAATTCAGTGAGAGGTGGAGCTACTATTATAGGAAGTGAAATGATAATTAAATGGACACCCTAGCTGCAAACAGGCGGTGATGTTCTTCATTGGAGAAATGTTGAAAATGTGTGCCCCGACCGGGACTCGAACCCGGGATCTTCTGCTTACATGGCAGACGCTCCATCCATTTAATTATCATTTCATTTCTAGCAAAGCTGCATGGTCATCCACGGTAATTGTTCTTTCAGGAACAGATACTACCATCATATATAGTTAAAATACGGCTTCCTGGACATTGACCTTCTTGTACGAACGCACACGATATGCCCAAACTCGAACGGGACTTGGTAGATTAATCTGCCACAAGTAATGAGTATGATCAGCAAACATCTGTTAGGCACACTACGAATGTAGTGGTGTGGACATGTTGGGAATGTGGATCTCACGGGGAGTGTGCAAGGGATAAGTCCCTGCAGACGCACTATCCTCTGTGCCCGCGGTGGCTCAGATGGATAGAGCGTCTGCCATGTAAACAGACGATCCCGGGAATGAGTCCAGGTCGGGACACACATTTTCAACATGTCCCCAATGAGGTACATCACCGCCTGTTTTCAGCTAGGGTGTCCATTTAATCATCATTTCATTTCTAGCAAAGCTGCATGGTCATCCAGGGTAATTGTTCTTTCGAGAACAGATACTGCCGTCATGTATATTATAAGAAGTGGCAGGTAATACTGTTTTGTAAGCAGAATTCATCAGTCAGGGATCTGAGTACACTGAACATGGACTTTTCTTTGCATTACACCTGAATAATTAACACAGGAATGCATTTCAGCCCTTCCAAACTTGCCCAAGTCAGCTGTCAGTGATGTGACAGTTAAGTGAAAATGTGAAGGAACAACCAATGCTACATGAAGTCCAGGCACACACAGTATGCTGATGGACAAGTGCTTCTATCATTGTGGTAGGAAATAGTAAAAACCAGCTTGCAGTTAGCTGCTGCAGTCACTCTTCAGTTTTGAAGTGCAGCTAGGAGCCCGCTAAGGAAATGGCTGTGTACAGGGAGTTAGAAAAACTGGTTACAATGGATGAGCAGCTTCTGGAAACAACATATTTCTGTTCAACATAAAGTCACACTGACTGTAGCATAAAAACCTATGACTGCTGGTGAGTGGATGAGTGGAAACGAGATTTGGAGTGACAAACAGTGCTATACTCCGTGGGTATCTGACGGAAGAATTTGGATAGAGTGAACATTATCCGCCATTAACTCTACTGCCAACAATGCAGTGCAGAGCAGGCAGTGTAACAATATGCAATTTCTCCTCTTTAACTTGTTCTCCCCTTATTGTACTTCAGGATATGATAAATGCAGAAGGGTAAGTACATATTTGACAGTATTGTGTACTATACACAGCAGAGGAACAGTTCACAGACAACGACCGATTTGATCAGCTCAACACTTGTACCTCTCATGGATCAGCATTGTTAGGCAAAGGCTTATAACCAGTGGCATTCCTGAAGAAGGCTTGCCTGCCGATGTTCCAACCTGAAAGCAATGGATCGTCTTAGGGATTAGTTATAAATGGCATTTTCACTCCATACCCTGTGTCCAATATTTCTACCTTGTCTGGTATCAGCTATCAAGGAAGAATGGGCTGGCATCCACCCACAGAGATTTCGAAATGTCAAAGTGTCCCCAGAAGGGTTCAAGTCCTCATAAAGGAGAACACAAAATCTTAATGTCCACTAATAGGTGTCGAGACGCATTTGATTCTCTAGTGTACAGAGCAGGAATGTAAGCCTGCCACAGTGGGCTCTTACTCTTACTCACCAGGTGACTTCGCTGCACCTGCAGTACTGGGTCCAGCCTCTGGTGATTGTAGCTGCTGTGGTTCTGCACTGGATACTATTGTACACACAGAGAGGAAAACATATTTCAAGTACTTTATGTTCACTTTAGTGACATGCTCTTAAATTATGGCTGCAATTGAGGGTAAATTTGCGTATTTTATCATGGACAATGATGTACTGAGGCTATAACCAATCTCAGAAGCCATAGTTACGAAAAGAAATCCACATTCATGGCATATAGGAAAAAAAATTTAAAAAACTTTGGACTGTGTTCACTGGGCACCATGTTCACAGACTGTGCTTGTACGTACCACTCTAGAGGAGAGATGCACATATCAATGACTTCTTATCAATGAATGCCATTTTGAAAGAAGTGTTGTGTACACATTATGAAAAGAGCAATAGCAAACAACATTTCAAACATAAACGTACAGATATTGTTCATTAGTGTTATTTCTATTTTGTGTGTGGTGACTTACATCAGGGGACAATATGCACCTTCAGCACTGTACAGCTATCGCAGCAGCTTTGGGTGCCAAACTACATGTGTGAAAATAAGTATTCTGTGGTGTCACCACACGGTTCTATAAAGCAATAGGCTGCCAAAGGAGTTGTTTCAACAACTGATGTATGTTGTGAGACACAGAAGAGGAACCTTCAAAATTATTGTGAGTGTCTCTTTTATACTGAATGAAGGTGATCTTTTAGTGTAATTCACGAGTGTGATGATGAAGGGGATAAATAATTTGTTAAGTGAAAAGTGACATAGTAAGTTATTTATATAAATGTGATGCGTCAAAGGCATCAATTTTGAATTTTAAAGTAATCATAATGGAGTTTGAGAAGAAGTATAGAAGATAAGGTACAGAATATAATACATCATTGTATTAAATAGTTACACCACATGACACCTGACTACAGTGTTAGGAGGCGAACAACATGAAAGGGAAGCTGTGTTGACAGAGGAGTGAGACAAGTGTCAGAGTCCTGCACAACTGAGTAAGCGAGCACAAAATGTGAGATCAGGAGACCCAGCCTAACTTGATAGGCTGCCCACCCCACCTGTCATAGACATGCACAGAAGTTGTGACTGAGCCTTATACAATGTACAGATATAGTTTAAGTCCTTTTGGTCACACATATTATAAACTTGCCAGTCAGTACTATAGGCAAAATGTCAAAGGTGGTGGTGTATGCATTTATCTAAATCCCAAACTTAAATTTAAGTTAAGATATGAGGCTAAACCATTAATCATAGAAAAGAAAGTAATTGTTGCAGCAATTTGCAGATCACCATCTGGAGATACTGAAGTCTCTCTTAAGAATTTGGAAGAAATGCTCGACATTTTTCTCAAATGAGAACTCTGCCATAATTCTTTGTGGTGACTTTAATATTAGTCTATTGGTCCAGAGTTCAGTAAAATACAAGTTTTTAGACTACTAAAAGCTTCAACTTGTTTCCCCACGTATCAGCTCCCACTAGAACAACAGATTCCAGTGAAAGCCTAATAAATAACATCTTCTCAAATATGGTCACACATGAAGTTGCAGTTACAAATGTGAATATAGGATTATCAGATCATAATGCACTAACCTTTAATCTCACTACAACTCCAAAGGAGGGGAAAATAAAAAGGAGTACAAACGATTTTTCTCTACTGAAAATTATAATCAGTTCAAAAATAATGTTAAAGGTGCAGTTTGGCCAGAGGTCTTGGCACAAACAAACACAAATGATGCTTACAATACATTTGCTTCCACTTTTATGGCATACTTTGAAATGTGCTTCCCAAAAAAGCTTTTGAGTTACAGATCATATGGATCCAAAGGGACCTGGAGTACATCCGGAATTAAAACATCAAGTGAAACCATGATATTACTAAGTTTAAAGTTAAAAACATGTCACGATCAGCAGTTTGTTGAGTATGTGAGAACATACAAACAGACTTACCGCAAAGTAATATCAAAAGCAAAATTATTAAGTAATGATAGATTAATAAGGCAGGCTAGTAACAAGTCCAGAATGATGTGGTAAAAAGGAAAAAAGAAAAAAAATTGGGTCAAACTAAAGAACAGGAAATCCATCTTAAAAATAATGAAAATATCCCCATAGAAAAAATGCCATGGCAAATAATGTAAACAATTATTTTGTTAATATTCCCCTTACTTTAAGCAACAATTAACAGTGATGTCTCCAATGGTAAATACCAGCATGATGGCAATCCCATCAGACGAGCATTAAGTTCTAAAAGTCATTAAATGCTTGAAATCCAAATAGTCCGCTGGTTTGGATGATGTACCTGTATCAGTAATTAAGAAAATTGCTCCATGTGTTGTCAAACCTATAGTGCAGATAGCAAACTTGTCCCTTAGTGAAGAGATATTTCCGGATAAACTAAAAATCTCTGAAGTGATACCTCTATGCAAAAATGGTGGCAGACATAAAATAGAAAATTACCAACCTATATCTCTCCTCCCATACTTCTCCAAAATACTTGAGGAATTTATGAAAATCAGGGTTACAAAATATCGAGAAAAACATAAACTAATAAATAACAGTCAACATGGCACAGTACAGAAACAGCCATATTGCACAGAAATAGTAAGAAATATTGAGTCAAATAAACAGGTTGTTGGAATTAATCTAGATTTAGCCAAAGCCTTCAATACTGTGAACAATGTAATATTACTAGGGAAACTTGAAGCAATATGCATCAGGGGTACCGTTAAAAATTGGTTTGAATCCTATCTGCAAAACAGGTCACAAGTTGTTGAGCTGAGGTCATCCAAGAATCTTCACAATTTTAAACCCATATCTGAACCAAAACAAATTTAAATAGTTGTTTCTCAGGGCAGCATTCTGGGCCCATTGTTATTTCTAGTTTATATCAATGATATGCAGGCTCCAGACAGTTCAGCCAAAATTCTACTATTTGCAGATGACACGAGTATCATAATTAGTGATAAAAAAGAATCACTGTGTACTACAGCAGAAAAAATGCTCATACACTGCTGGCCACCATAAATGCAACACCAAGAAAGACAAGAGGTAGCACAACAAAATTTATTTTGTAGATAACATGTTGACCAAGTATCAAATGATTACGTTTACAGACGTCTGTGACATGTAGTTCCTCCCAGAATCAGTAGCCAGAGTAGCCGCCATTGTTGGAGATCACCGCTGCCACACGTCTCGGCATTGAGTCAAAGAGACGTTGGATGTGTTCCTGGGGTACAGCAGCCCAAGCATCTGGTGTGGCAGCTGGGGATGTAATCTGGGTCACTCGTTGAGCAACCATGGACCACACGTTTTCTATCGGCGAAAGATCGGGAGAGCGAGCCGGCCAGGGAAGCACTTCAATCTGGTTATTGAAGAAGAACCTTTGGACAATGCGTGCCACGTGTGGTCGCGCATTATCCTGTTGAAATATGGCTGTGGCCGAGCCCTGAAGGTAAGGAAGGACAACTGGCTCCAGCACCTCGGATATGTAGCGCTGGCTATTTAAAGTACCGGCAATGCGTACTAGAGGCGTGCGAGAGTAATATCGAATACCGCCCCATACCATAATACCCGGTGCAGGACCAGTGTGGCGGTGCATAATGCAGCAGTCCAGCATCCTCTCTCCACGGTGTCTCCACACGCGAATCCGACCATCGTGGTGCTGCAGACAGAAGCGTGCCTCGTCAGTAAAGACAACGTCATTCCATTCTGGCGCCCACATCCATCTGTCATCATACCATTGGTGACGGAGACGTCTGTGGTTCTGCGTCAATGGTAGACGAAGCAATGGACGTCTTGCGGACAGACCACTCTGCTGTAAACGGCATCAAATGGTACGCGCAGACACTGGATGATGCGTTACAGACGCGATGTGCTGTGCTATGGTTCGAGATGTCACTGAGCGATCCGTCACTGCCATGCGCACAATTTGCCTATCAGCACGTGCAGTGGTGCACCGAGGTGAATGCGATCGATCACGTTGGTCCGTCGTACCCTCCTGTATCCAACGGTCACATATCCGCATTACAGTTGTTTGGTTTCGTCCAACACGACTAGCGATTTCTCTGTGTGATAATCCACAATCTCGGTAAGCCACTATCCTTCCTCTGTTGAACTCGGATACTTGATCAAACGATGTTCGCTGTTGTCTACGAGGCATAACTGATCATCTTGTGATACAACCACAAGGTAAACACACGTGCCGAACGTACACTCGTCGAAATCGCCAAGCCTTAAATGGCGCTATGAGGTGGCGCCACAGGCGCACGTGATGTGTGTCTGCGCTGAAATTCTAATCAGTTGCATATCTCATCGCTGCAAACCCATGGTGTAAATTTCACTTGATTTGGATGCTTCCTTCAGGGTGTTGCATTTATGGTGGCCAGCAGTGTACATACAGTCATGGTTATATTAAAATAAGCTGACATTAAATAGAAAGAAAACGAACTTTATACAGTAAGGGAGAAAGTGACAAGGGGAAATATGTGCCTTATGCTGGATAGCAAAGAAATAGAAAAAATGTGCACCACGAAGTTTCTGGGAATGCGAATTGACCAAGATTTTAACTGGAATGAATGCAGTTTTTATATTACTCAGGAACTTAGCTCAGCATGTTTTGCCTTAAGAATCCAAGGTATGTAGCAAGGAATATATTAGAGCGGTGTACTTTAGTTATTTCCGATCAGTTGCTAGCTGTGGCACAAGCTTTTGGGGAGAAAACCAGGTCAAGACTAAATGACATTTTTATTATGCGAAAAAGAGCTATTCGTATCATGACACACAGCCCACCACAAACTCACTGTAGACCCTTATTCAGACAACTGAAGATACTGACAATACCATTGATATTTATCTTTAAATGCCTGGAAATGGTCAGTAAAAATAACTGCGATCTCCAAATCAACTCAAGCTACCATGATCACAATACAAGGTATTGTAAAGACTTCCACATTCCCTATGTAGCAAAAACTAGAAGTCAGAAACATGTTAGGCAATTAAAGAATTGAAAGGTAAAAATAATTTCAAGCATTAAGTAAAAAAAATACTTGATGGAAAAATGCTATTAGAGTAAGCAAAGACCTGTCTCAGACTGTGGATTGAAACCTTTACTTACTTTTTAAAAAATTTAAACTAATTTAATTGTGTTTTCAACTTCATAATTATGGTACTTATGAAAAATCTGTTAAGTATCTGTAATACGTTTTGTGTACAAGGCGTAGTTCATGGTCTGTAATTGTTTATCATGAGCACGTACTTTTGATTTTGTGTAATAAGTTCTTGTACACTACTTATGTACTATGTGTATGTAATTTGTTTGGCTGTTTGTATATGTTCGTCCATTTATTTTGTGTATGTGTTGTTATGAGTTACGTGTAATCAAATGACAAATCCTATATCACGTGTGTGATCTATTGGATGCTAAATAAATAAATAAATAAATAAATAAATAAATAAATGAATTAATTAATTAATTAATAAATAGACATCCAAAGGAACAGACACCACACTTTTATAAATATTCATGCCTGATGTAATATTGGCCTTTCAGTCCAAATGCACTGCAATGTCAGATATCCCACAGAAATATAGTAGACCCGCAAGCAAAGAAGGCTAATATACAGGGTATACTACTGTGGAGATTTGGGTTAGGAAGGAAACAGACTGATACCCAGAGTGCAAAAGAAATTTTCATCTGTCACTATTCAGTTGTTTCAATGTGCTATTGCAGTAGAAGTCAAATTTCTTTCATCAGGCCTCGATAATGTTTCACTCCGAAGACATTCAATATGTCTATAATGCTTGGCTACATCCAGTAATGTCTTCTCATGTATGTGTAAATAATCCTGCAACATAAGACAGCCAATGCAGTGAGCAGTAAGACTGGAATCAATGCATACACATTGAGGAAGTAAATAGGGGGGATCTAATCAGTGAAGTATAGAGTACAATTTGATTGGTTAGCGATGGAAACATCACGTCTAGTAGGTACGTATTCCACATATACAGCTTTGCATTATTTTGTTTCCAGTCAGGAACCACTCATTTAAAGCAACACATTTGTGATAAAACCTACACTGACACAGCTCCTTCAGAGATAGTGGAAGTAATAAACAATAATATAGCACAGAAGTGTGTTGCAATGTGTGCCAAAGACATGAGTCCTCAAAGCTGTTTCTGATGAAGGTTGCAAAGAACTAGGTCAATGATTAACACATTTAGGTGCACAGTATATAGAATTCTGTAGTTCAGATGCCATACTGCATGCCATCTCTTGTGAACTTCGTTTTCTTTACACCTAAATTTCTGGATTTAGGAGCACACGAGTAAATGCTATGAAAATCAAAGGAGAGTAATGCTGTTTAGAACATTTCACTGGACATGTTTCATAATTTTCTTACTGTCTCCAACCAGGATACCAGAACAATAAAACTTTTTGGAAAACTGCAAAAGTATTTTTTGTTTTGTTCTGATCTCTATGTTGTTTGTTATAATTGAAAATTGAAGTAATCACTGAATAAAACAGGATTCTCAGTCTTTTACATTTATTAACCTTCAAAATAAGCAAGGTGTTCCACCAAAATAGCAGGATTCTCAGTGTTCCATAACCGCCATAAACCACTCTCAACTAGGATGATCACACTGTTCCCCTCCCCACCCTTTCCCATGTGCTGAAATCACAATAATTTGTTTCAAGACAAAATTATCATAAACACTAAAAATCAGATAATGTGACTCATTTGTGGAACATCTGCAGTGCTTACCATAATCAGGGTCCCTGGCGAGCACACGAAGTATAATTAATTTCTTAAGCTGCTTTACTCGCATTTCCTTCTCATCTACCTCATTAATTTCAGAACAGCATGCTTCACAGAGCATTCCTTTTCTGTCAATTTCTACGTTCCTCATATGTATAATTTCAGCCAGCCTCTGGCTGAGGCTAATTCTGCTGGTGTTGGTGAGGGCAGTCATGGGAGTCCCTGTAATTCCCACCACTTCACGGCATAAAAAGCAGCTGCTTGCCCTGGCTGGCAGATGTTCTTGGAACTGGAAGTAAAAGCAAACACAAACCTGTGTTAAGTATTTGTCAATATTCATTTATGTTACATTGGACTACAGTACTGCATACCCTAAAAGGAGTGCCTGTAACTACTATAACCAGTTATATTTGTGACAGTCTTTTTGTTGTGCCTATCTCCAACTCAGCATCTCTGTTTAATGGTGAGTAGCAACTTTCCTTTCCAGGTCAACTTGGGGACAAGCTACTTAATTTTAGGTGTATGTGTAATGCTGTGCTCTAATATGAAAAGTCACAGTGAACTACTTATCCAATTCTTTGACATGAGCTCTTCTATCCTACAGTGTTTTAACTACTCCATTGAAACTCCACATTTTGGAAGACACACCACAGTCCACCTCTTAAGTTTACACTGGATACAGTAGGTGACTATTTCATTCTTCTTGCAACAAAATTCAACCATATGAGACTCATCACTTAAATATACATTTCACATGGCAATCTAGCACATAGTCAGTTAGCTTGAGCATCAATATGAACTGCATAAAAGAACATGTTTGACCTGCTGCTGGAAGGTATGTTGCTGCTCACAGTGTTCATCCTCACACAATAGCCACACTGAAGACAACCTTGGAAGAAAGTGGCACTGTCTCCCACTTTGGAGGTCAGTAAGACAACCCTGCAGTCGTCATATAGGCTAAATCAGTAAATATAAATGAAATATTGAAATCATCTTTAAAAATTCAGTCAATGCCAATGACAAATTGGGACAGGCAGTACAAAGTTTTCATGATCTCAGATGAGAATCAGAATGCAGAAGAGAGACAGGAGGCCAAATGGAGGAGTAAAACAACAAACTGGTAGTGTGAGAGACCTGACAGGAAAACAAGATCTAAATCCTGTCAATGACACTGATTTTATATGATGGTACTTACTGTCTTTCAATGTCCTGCCTCTTCACTAAGTTTGAAAAGGAATTTCAATTTCTTGAGTCTTAGAGAAACATGACACCATTGAATGAATATATCCAAGCTTAACAACTTATACGAACTAAACACTTTTTTGCAGTAAGAATTAATGTTTTGTGGATTTACTAATGTGCTAGTAATTCAAATCATCTTATATTATTCATTAAAAAGACAATATTCAGAATTAAAATCAGTTATATTGCTACAAGTCCAATTGTGATGAAGAAGTAAGATGGATCAGCACAGATCTGCTTGGTTTTCCTGAAAGTCTGTAAGAGGGGTGGCCCGGAGGCAGATGGCTAACAATCTAATGCCATGCAACTGTCACTTACAGTACAATGCTGATTTATAATAAACTTAGTCTTCAGTGCATGTGTCAAGAGTAACTGTTATGCAGAGAATTCAAGGCTGTTCAGCAATACTGTCGTTGTTAAAAGGCAAAGGACTGATAATTAAATATTTATTGCAAAATATATTCCAATTTGCTCAATTTTACCACTACAATGTAATAGAATAAATATCTTATTGCAGTTTATGAACTATTTTAATTTTAAATTATCTATGTATGTCATTTAGCCAAGTACATCATTCACATATTTTTTCCTTTACTCTTCCCCTAAAAAATGATTATAGTAAAAGGATTTTAAGCCATAAGTTATGGTCACAAAGGGGCAAGAAGGTTCTGAAAATACAGATCAAAAGCTGCCAATGGAATTACTTTATTTGATTTACATCAGCTACATTAACTATTTTTGTCCCATGTCCAGGGTTCTGTTATATCAGATTACACAAATCACTTCAGTTTTCACACCAAGTCATGGACACTGAGTTCAATAGTTCCTTATACATTAAGAAACACTGCTTCACCTCTAAAGAACCCAATTGTGCATTTCCTGTCAGCACTCATAAAGGGAGCCTAGTCAAAGCTGCAAAAGCGTTCCACATCTGAAATCTTCATTAAATTCAATTTGAATTTGTTTTTAGAAACCCCATCAAGTATGTTCTTAACACTTTGATTGTTTTATTTGTTTTATTCTAGGGCATAAGAACAACTAAGGTCATATGTACCCATGTCAGAGCATCTGAAAACTAAGACAAAAAAGAAGTTAAAAGTAAGTGCACGTTAAGTCGAATCTACAGAAGAGAGACAGTTAAAAATGAAAAATTCCTTGTGGAGAAAGTTGCATAAAATTTTCCATAGAGACAACAGAGGTCCTGAACTAAATATTAAATGTCATTTGCTGTATTGCTACGATAGATTAAAGGTAAGACAGGATCAACCGCCTGTGGAGCTTTCGCTAAAATGGGTAATAACTCAGGCAGCAAACATAAATGAGAAGATAAGTGGTTGAAAAAAGGGAATTCTGTCAGGAAATGCCAAACTGTCAAAGGCTGATGACAAGCAGAAGGACTTTGCTGGAGCTTGTTCCCATGAAGGGGGGACCAGTGGTGATGCCCAAGGGTACCATCTGCGGACTGTTGGCAACACAGAGATCATCAGACGGTATGGAAGAACTAACAGGCTGAGGTAGTCTGTTGCCTTGGCAGCAACAAGAGAAGCTGCGTTTCTGATCAGACCGACATGACCAGGTACCCACATAAACATCACAGTAGCTCCATAAAGAGTGAGCAAGTGGAAGCTTTCTTGAACGAGTTGCACTAAGGGATGGACCTTGTGCAGCACAGGGGATCTGAAGGGATATGAGAGAACTGGAGCAGGTAACAATTGAAAAGCCTGTGTTGCCAAATGTAATGCGTGGCTTGATACAGAACAAAGAGCTCTGCTGTAAATACTTAGCTGTGTTCTGGAAGCTGGTACCGAAATTTGTCAATGCAAATGACAAAGGCACACGTGATACCACAATCAGTCTTACTGCCATCAGTGTACACAAATGTACTATTGCTACGTTCTGTGTGAAGGTTGAGAAACTTATGCAATAGATCAAATCTGGATTAGTGTTCTTATGAAGTCTGGAGTGAACACAGGCTGCCGCAAGAAGCCGAGGTTGGTAAAGTGTGAGGTAGCATGTATTTAAGCAGCTGGAGCAGCAGCCAAAAGGGAAGTAACAGAAGAAGGATGCACCTAACACTGGTGGTGAAAAGAATCATCAAAAAAGAGGGGAGAGGATGGGTAGCCAGGCATGGCAGACAAACACCATGTGCACCTGTTGAGGAGAGCATCACACCAGTATGACTGTGGTAATTCAGCAGCTTCTGCATTCATACTCTCAATTGGGCTAGCGTAAAATGCTTCAGTAGCCAAACAGATGCCATGATGGTGCAAGATGGATGCATAAAAATAACACAGATAGCCTAGTTTTGAATGGACAAGGGATCTGTTGGACTGGAGGAGGAAGGTCCAATCCACTCCCCAGGAAGTGCTGTTGATGGGACATTGAGGGACAGGGTATAGCAGGCAGCCAAGTAAGATGTGGGAGGACTAAGAAAATTTCCTATCAAGCACGAGCCCCAGGAATTTCACAGTTTCAGCAGACAGAAGAGCAACAGGCTCAAGATGTAAAGACAGTGGAAGAAACCCATTGCACTGCCAGAAATTCCTACAAACCGTTTTGTCAGCGGAAAAGCAAAAGCCTTTGTCAATGCTCCGTGAGTAAAGACAATCACTGAAGACGCTGCTCAATGAGACCAGTCTGTGGGAGAGTGCAATAGATCGAAAAATCATCAATGAAAAGGGAGCCGGATATGCCCTGCGAGATACAGGCCATAACAGTATCAAAGGTGACAGCAAGGAGGACAACACTCAGGACGGATCCCTGAGGCACAGCATTTTTCTGGATAAATGGGGTTGACAAGCAAAACCCTTATGTACCTTGAAAGTTGTCTTTTAAAAATTCCTGAAGGGAATGGTGCAGGCAGCCTCAGAAGCCCCATGTGTAGAGAGTACGGAGTATACCAGTCCTCAAGCATGTATTTTACATTTTCTCCGGGTCAAAAAATGCACGTACAGTGTTATTTCCACAGAAATGACACGGGTTGACAAGGTTATGAGATGGTCAACTGTAGGATGGTGTGTTGGAAATTCACATTGTGCAGTGGTTAGTAGATTGCGAGACTCTAGCCGCCACACCAGGCACCCAGCTCTGACTGGACATCACGTTGTATAACCCCACTAGATATCAAGTTATGTTTGCAATCGACAAACTATGTGGCTGTGCGTTCCTTGGTGTTTTCCATGTTAGCAGGTCATCCTTACCCTATCCCACACTACTTACCAGCAAAAATGTGAGATTACTGTCACAAAGACAAATTGAAATGTTGGTTTGTCCATTCTTGAACCATTCCCTAATCTTTCTGTTCTCGCACTGTAGCTCACTAAGCAAATTCTGGTCAGCACACTGAGCTTGTTGCTATCTAGGCCTTAACTCTCCTTCATTTTGGTTTCTCAGTTTTCAAGCAATGCTCACCACCAGCATTACATTAAATTCTGCTGAGTAGACAGTTAACTATTCAACATCCTTTCCAAAGAAACTACAATGAAATGTTATACGATAGTGTCAAGACTGTAGTGAAGTAATTTTTTCAAAGTAATTTGACAAAGATGTGTGTAAATGATTTTTTACAGCGTAATACAGTTATGAAGAGCTTCCCAGAGGGCACAAACAGTCATCAGAGCATACTGATGACAGCCAACCTCTCACTACTGACATGGGAACTATTGCAAGTTCATACACCTACAGCCAACTACAAACATACTTAAAACATGGTGACATACCCCTCCAAGTGGCCATCGATAGTATTCACCCATAAAAACACATATTTGACTGCTAGCATCAGTGTACTGGCCTCACTGCATTGTAACTGTACGCACAGTACAAACGAGGCCGCTGCTGTATTTGGTAGTGTATCAACAGATGGAAGTCATTTAAACCTTAACTCAAGAGGTGACTTTTCTGTAACATATGCCACGAGCTCCACAGCTCATGATCTCACTGTAGCGTTCTCGCTTCTTGCTGTATTTGGTAGTGTATCAACAGATGGAAGTCATTTAACCCATAACTCAAGAGGAGACTTTTCTGTAACGTATGCCACGAGCTCCACAGCTCATGGTCTCGCTGTAGCATTCTCGCTTCCCGAGCATTGGGTCCCAGGTTTGATTCCCGGCGGGGTCAGGGATTTTTCACCTGCCCCGAGATGTTTGGGTGTTGTTGTGTCCCCATCATCATCATCATCATCATCATCATCATCATGTCCCCATTACAGTTGGAGGAAGGCAATGGCAAACCACCTCCATTAGGACCCTGCCTAGTATGGCGGTGCAGGTCTCCTGCATTGTTCCCATATGCTCTGTCATGAAGCATGGGAATTTTTTTCCATTTCATACCACAAGGAGGGGTCTCTGGGAGCCCGATGTTTAAACTGGGATCAAGGCAAAAATGATTTGAAATTTTTAATTTATGCTACATAACATTTATTTTTACAATTAAATAAGTGTTGTCCAAATGCTTCTAGTTTATTTTACTGCACTAAACAAAGCCTGCAGCATTTGACTATTCATCACACAAAAACATATAATTTTGTGTGGTTCATTTAAATAGTACACATAAACAGACTGTTAGAGCACTGAGTGTTACATCCTGTAAAATTATACAATCTCCGTAGGAAATAAATTTACAAATAAAACTAATGTCCAGGGTTTAAAATTGCACATAAAAAGTTCACCTGATAGGGACAAAAAAACCTTTTTCAAACTGAAATTAATTGCTAGGAACAATTTTTTCTTATCACCACTCCACTGACACGTTCCTCCATAGACCAACTAACAACTACTACCACACAGGTCATCATGTGCTCTCCAGTGGATAGCTGGGAGAAGTCCTGGGCTGCAAATTGGTAAATCAATGGCCGAGTAACTACCATGAGCCACAATGAAATGTGTGGTGGACCCAGTATGTAAGAGGAGGAGGTCGAATTGCAACAGTAAAGTTTTGACATCTCTGACTCTGCCAGTGAGCGTAGTACCAACCCACAAGGGATTATGGGCATTAAAATCTCCCAGAAGTAGGGAAAGTTTAGAGAGTTGATCAATCAGTGCAACTAATACATTCAGGGGTACTGCACCATCTGGAGGAAGGTATACATTGCAGACAGTTATTTCCCACATCATCCTTATTCTGACAGCCAGAGCTTCAGCTACAGACCAAGTTTAGGACATAAATGCCAATTCCATCCACCTGACACTCTATTGTAGTCGCTATGGTTCATGTAATATCCCTTGTAGCTGTGGAAGGCAGGAATCCGCATTTCTGAGAACCATGTTTCCTGGAGAGCAATGCAGGTAGCAGGTGTAAAGTGCAACAGTTGCCGTAGCTCTGCCACCACTGGAGGATGACATCGTGAGACTGGGAAGGCATGGAACATTCAATGAGGCAGTTTACGCCTCAGAGTCATGCGCTGCCTCTGATTTATTACCTGAGCAGTCTATATCCATTGTGTCTGAGGTTCTGGCGAGATCTAGGTCCTCAGCAGACACCAAAACCTCCACCCCATCCTCAGCCACAGAGCTTGTAGGTAGCAGTGGTTTGGGTGCCACCACAGTTTCCTTGGTCTTGGGAGTTTTCATTTTGGATTTCTCTCGCTGCTCCTTGGGTTTCCCTGGCTGGGAGGACTTCACTGGCTCAGTCTCCGGGACTGGGTATGAGCATGAAGCCCTACAGCCAGCTGCTTTTGGGCTCTTCAGACACTGGCGGGTGTCATCTTTCCCACTAGAAGAAACCTGGGAATGGAGTGTCCCAAGGGACCCTTCCTAGTGAGAGAACCCAAAGACGACTTATGCTCCTCCAGCTTAGAAATGGGGACGGATGTCCCTGATGGTTGAGGGGGTGTTGCTCCTGAAGTAGGTGGTGCAGGAGCAACAGGGAGAGAAATGCCCCCCACTGTCAAGGGGGCAGGTGTACTCTTCTGGCTCCGAGAGGTGACCTGGGTTGGCGGAGCTGATGGTGCCAAAATCCTGCAGTCAGGGGAGCAAGGCAAATGGTGCTCTCCACAGCTGACACAGATGGGAGGCGGGGCACATGGAATATTGGGATGTGATGGGCGTCCGCAATCTTGGCATGTTATGCTGGAAGTACAGCAGGAAGACACATGACCAAACTTACAGCACTTAAAGCACCGCATTGGGTGAGGGATATAGGGCTTTACATCACACCGGTACACCATCACCTTGACCTTCTCGGGCAACATATCACCCTCAAAGGCCAAGTTGAAGGAACTGGTGGCAACCTGATTATCCTTCCAACCCCAGTGGACACACTGGATGAAATATACACCTCGCTGCTCTAAATTGGCGTGCAGCTCATCGTTGGACTGCAAAAGAAGGTATCTGTGATACCCTGGACCATATTTAAGCTCTTATGGGGCGCGATGGCTACAGAAACATTCCCCTCCATGTCAGAAGTGAGTAACTCCCGTGACGTGGCAGAGGACTCTGTTTTGATCAAGACTGACACAGATCTCATTTAAGCCCTCCACCTCCCTGAACTTGTCCTCTAAATGCTCAACAAAAAACTGAGGCTTCATCGTCATGAAAGTTTCCTCATCAGCTCTTGAACATACAAGGTACCGGGGCGAATAAGATCCGCTGCCATCCTTAGCCTGATGTTCTTCCCATGGTGTGGCCAGGGAGGGGAATGATTTGGGGTCATACTTCTGTGCATTTAATCGAGTTTGTCATCGCTTAGAGACTGCGGGTGTTTCACCACCAGCAAGAGATGATGGACTACACTTCATCACGTGTGATCTGCCCTGATGCCACCCACTCCATCCAGGGGCCCTCCCCATGGGCACCGCCTAGCTGCAGCAAAGGCCACCTGTCAGGATGGCCATTATCGGGAGTCCTGGTGCCCCAGGGGGCTGGGCGTCTACCCCTTGGCATACATGGGGAGTTAACGGCACAGGCATCATCAGCAGAGCAATCCCTGTGTGGTCAGGGGACTACAACCAACAGGGTACATGGTGGCCCCACCACTACGGACTGGCTACCATGCTGGCTATCAGGTGCAAAGAAGTCCATGTTCATTGTCGATGCAGAAATCGATGCTGCATAGTGAATTGTGGAAAATGCACGCAGGAAGGTGTTCTCTCCCATGAGATGGAGAATGGGCAGGACTGCAATGCAACGACAAGAAAGTGTGCTAAAGATGTCAATGCATGATGGACACGATACACCTTGTAAGGTGCCCTTCACCAATTGGTTCGCTCTTTGAAAAAATTTTGTAGAATGGAGGTCAAACCTTGTTTAGATTGAAGTCAGCTGGTAGGTATTCCTGCTTAAGGGAAGTCTCTCTAACAAAGAAACCACTTTCTACAAAGCTTGGGTATCCGATTAATGAGGGAATTAGTATATTTCATCAAAATATACAAGGTATTAGAGATGAAGTTAGTGAACTGCTTATAGATGTTGACTCTGAAATTATTGGTATATCTGAACACTTCTTAAATAAGGAGATAATTCAGAAGCTTCCTTTACCAGGATACAGGTTGGCTGGCAGCTTTTCTAGGAGCTCTTTGCGGTGTGGGGGAGTAGCCATGTATGTAAAAAATGGTCAATTGATGTTTCAAAGTACTGCACTGAAAAGGTGTTTGAATGTTGTGCAGGTGTGGTTAAATTTAGTGGAGCTAAACTTCTTACTACTGTTATTTATAGATCCCCAGACTCCGATTTCACAACATTTTTGCTAAAGCTAGAGGAGGTTCTTGGTTCACTTTATAGGAAATACAAGAAGTTAGTTATATGTGGTGACTTCAATATTAATTGTATAAGTGATGGTGCAAGGAAAAGGATGCTGGTAGACCTCCTTAATTCATATAATCTTATGCAAACCATATTCTTTCCAATGAGAGTGCAGGGGAACAGTAGAACAACCATAGACAATATTTTTGTTCATTCGTCATTATTAGAAGGGCATTCTGTTAGCAAAAAGGTGAATGGCCTTTCAGATCATGATGCACAAATTTTAAGTCTAAAAGATTTTTGTGCTGCAACGCATGTTAAATACAGTTACCAACTTTTTAGGAAAGCCGATCCAGTTGCTGTACAGACTTTTGTAAACCTTATCAAGGAACAAGAGTGGCAAGATGTTTATAGTGCTGATACAGTAGACGATAAATATAATGCTTTCCTCAAGACTTTTCTCATGCTCTTTGAAAGTTGCTTTCCATTAGAATGTTCAAAACAGGGTACTAGCACAAACAGGCAGCCTGGGTGGCTGACTAATGGGATAAGAATATCTTGTAGAACAAAGTGGCAATTATATCAAAACGTTGGAAACAGTCAAAATCTAAATGCAGCAGCCCATTACAAACAGTATTGTAAGGTGCTTAAAAAAGTTATTTGGAAGGCAAAAAGTATGTGGTATGCAGATAGAATAGCTAAGTCTCAGGATAACATTAAAACCACATGGTCAGTCGTAAAGGAAGTGGCTGGTCTGCAGAGACAGGTCGAGAATATAGAATCAGTGCGTAGTGGGGATGTCTGTGTTACTGATAAGTCGCATATATGTACAGTTCTTAATAATCACTTTCTGAATATAGCAGGTGAACTAAATAGAAACCTAGTCCCAACAGGGAATCATATAGCGCTCTTAGAAAAATGTGTTCCGAGACTTACCTGAAATGCTCCTCCATGATACTGACAAGAGGGAGATTGAGTTAATAATTAAATCACTAAAGGCCAAGAACTCTCATGGATATGACGGGGTATCTAGCAGAATACTGAAGTATTGTTCCACGTATGTTAGCTCAGTACTTAGCCATATCTGTAACTTTTCCTTTAGGAGTGGTCGGTTTCCTGACCGATTAAAGTACTCGGTAGTGAAGCCACTTTATAAAAAGGGAGACAGGGATAATGTTGACAGATATAGACCTAATTCTGTGCCATCTGTGTTTGCTAAGGTTATCGAGAGGGTTGTATATACAAGGTTACTGCAGCATTTAAATTTACATAATTTGCTGTCAAATGTACAGTTTGGTTTTAGAAATGGCTTAACAACTGAAAATGCTATAGCCTCTTTTCTCTGTGAGGTTTTGGACGGATTAAATAAAAGGTTGCGAACGTTAGGTGTTTTCTTTGATTTAACGAAGGCTTTTGACTGTGTTGACCACAAAATATTACTGCAGAAGTTGGAACATTATGGAGTAAGGGGAGTAGCTTACAATTGGTTCGCCTCCTACTTTAAGAACAGAAAGCAGAAGGTAATCCTCCGCAATATTGAGAGTGGTAATGATGTTCAGTCCCAATGGGGCACTGTTAAATGGGGTGTTCCCCAAGGGTCGGTGCTGGGGCCACTGCTGTTTCTTATTTATATAAATGATATGCCTTCTAGTATTACAGGTGATTCAAAAATATTTCTGTTTGCTGATGACACCACCTTGGTAGTGAAGGATCTTGTGTGTAATATTGAAACATTATCAAATAATGTAGTTCATGATATAAGTTCGTGGCTTGTGGAAAATAATTTGATGCTAAATCACAGTAAGACTCAGTTTTTACAGTTTCTAACTCACAATTCAACAAGAACTGACATTTTAGTCAGACAGAATGGGCATGTTATAAGCGAGACGGAACAGTTCAAGTTCCTAGGCATATGGATAGATAGTAAGCTGTTGTGGAAAGCCCATGTTCAGGATCTTGTTCAGAAACTAAATGCTGCTTTATTTACCATTAGAACAGTATCTGAAATAAGTGACATTTCAACACGAAAAGTAGTATACTTCGCATATTTTCATACGTTTATGTCATATGGTATTATTTCTTGGGGTAATTCTTCTGATTCAAAAAGGGTATTTTTGGTTCAAAAATGGGCTGTTTGAGCTATGTATGGTGTAAGTTCGAAAACCTCTTGTCGACCCCTATTCAATAGTCTGGGAATTTTGACACTGCCCTCACAGTATGTATTTTCTTTAATGTCGTTTGTTGTTAGCAATATTAGCTTATTCTCAAGAGTTAGCAGCCTTCACTCAGTTGATACTAGGCAGAAATCAAATCTGCATGTGGAATGCACTTCCTAGACTCTTGTGCAGAAAGGAGTGCAGTATTCTGCTGCATCCATTTTCAATAAGCTACCACAAGAACTCAAAAATCTTAGCAGTAGCCCAAACGCTTTTAAGTCTAAACTGACGAGTTTCCTCATGGCTCACTCCTCCTATTCTGTCGAGGAGCTCCTGGAAGAGCTAAAAAATTAAGCAAATTCCAGTGTTACAGTCTTGATTTTCTTTATTTAAACTAACGACTTGTCGCCTGAATATATTTCTTATATTTCATTTTATCTGTTTCTACAATTGTGTTATAATTTAATGTATTGACTCGTTCCATGAGCATGGAGACTTCTCCTAAATGTGGTCCAACGGAACAATAAATAAATAAATAAATAAACCCTACAGGGGACCATCACATAGAGGCTGAAATGTGTGAAACTCCTTTTAGTCACCTCGTATGACAGGCAGGAATATCTCGGGCCTATTCTAGCCCCCAGACCCGCAGAGGGGCTGGTCTGTTCTGATACTCCGTAAGCTCGAATTTCCCCCCCCCCCCCAACCCCCCCCCCCCACCCCCCCCACCCCCCCGCCGTTTTCATTAAACGGCAATGCAGAAAGCTATGAAATGCCTTACTGAAGTCAAGGAACATAACATCAGCATGAGCGCCATTGTCCACTGCGCTGTGATCTCGTGGAGACACAGAGCCAGCTGAGTTTTGCACGATCTGTGTGGAATCCATGTTGATTTTCTTCCAAGAAGTCAATTTTTTAGCGTAAAACATGTTCCATAATTCTACAACAGATTGACATCAATGATATAGGTCTATAATTATGTGGATCTGTCTTACAGCCTTTCTTATTAAACAGGAATGAGCTGCACTTTTTTCCAGTTGCTAGGTACCTTTCATTGTTCAAACGATCTATGATGAATTACTGCTAGGAAGGGAGTAAGTGCTTTTGCATAATCTTTACAGACTCTCACAGGTGTCTCATCTGGTCCTGCAGCCTTTCCACTACTAAGCAATTGTAGCCGCTTTTCAATACCGCTATCAATTATCTCAATATCTCCCATTTCATTTCAACGTTCACACAATGATTGAAAGGAGGGACAGTGTTATGATCTTCCATGGTGAAACAACTTTGGAAGACTGAATTCAGTATTTTGGCCTTCTCTTTGTTATCTTGCGTTTTCATGCCAGTGTGGTCACTGAGAGAATAGTAGATGATTTTGACCCACTTACTGATTTTACATACCAAAATCTCTCATGGTTTTTACTCGGGTTGGTTGACAACATCTTACTTGTGAAATCATTGAACACTTCTCTCATTGCTCTCCTTACGCTCATTTTTGCTTCATTCAGCTTTTGTTTGTCAGCTAGGTTTTTACTTCTCTTGAATCTGAGATGAAGTGCTGTTTGTTTACATAGCACTTTTCTAACATGGCTATTAAACAATGGTGGATCTTTCCGATCCCTTAAAACCTTACTCAGAACATACTTGTCTAGGGCATATTGAATGATGCCTTTGAATTTTTTTTCCATTTGTTCTCCAGCTCTTCATCCTCATCACTGAATATTTGTTGCACACTGCTGAGTATCTTGAAATTTGTATACTGTCTGCCTTGCCAAAGAAATATATCTTCCTACCTTTCTTGACATTCCTTGTACGACCTGTCGTCATAGATGCTGTCTCAGCCTTGTCGAAGTGGGCAGAGGAGTTGACAGATTTTCAGAGCACTCTCTTGTCCTTGAGTACGAAGCTGCTCCTAAAGGCGAAAGAATCAGCAATGATCAATGTCATGAGGATGCAGAAGACAATGGAAACCTCTGTATTAAATACATGTAGTGTGAATTCACAGAACATGTGGCCTGTAACTGAGATAGTGTCATGATCTCTCCAATGCCAAAATATTCTGGACTAGTCCTCCATTCGGATCTCCAGGATGGGACTGTCAAGGGGGAGGTGACCATGAGAAAAAGATTGAATGATCAATTAAAGGATAACATCCTGCATCCCACAGCATGGAATGTAAGAAGCTTGAATGTGGTAGGGAAGCTAGAAAATCTGAAAAGGGAAATGCAAAGGCTCAATCTAGATATATTAGTGGTCAGCGAAGTTAATTGGAAAGACAAGGATTTCTGGTCAGATGAGTATAAGGTACTATAAACAGTGGCAGAAAATCGTATAATAGGTGTAGGATTCATTATGAATAGGACGGTATGGCAGAGAGTGTGGAATAGTGAACAGTTCAGTGATAGGATTGTTCTTGTCAGAATCGACAGCAAATTGACACCAGCAACAATAGTTCTGGTATACGAGGTGCGGCTAGAAAAAAACCGTACTGATGCTGGAAAAAAACATTTATTTACAATTATTTACAATTTCATGTTATCTCCTTCAATGTACTCTCCTCCTCGGTCTCTACACCGCTCCATACGAATTTTCCACTGTTCATAGCAATGCTGCAGATCATTTTCGGTAAGTCCATACATTACTTCCGTCGCTTTTTCTTTTACTGCTTCAACAGTCTCAAGTGTAGTTCCTTTCAAAGCTGACTTGACTTTAGGGAAAAGAAAAAAGTCACAGGGGGCCAAATCAGGTGAGTAGGGTGGATGATCTAAGATGGGAATGTTGTGTTTTGCCAAAAACGTCTTCACTGACAACACACTGTGAGCTGGGGCATTGTCTTGGTGAAGGATCCATGACTTTTTTCTCCACAAATCGTTCCGTTTTCTCCGTACTCACGTAGGGTAGCCAGGACGCTAATGTAGTAATGCTGATTCACTGTTTGTCCCTCTGGTACCCAATCAATGTGCACAATCCCTTTGATGTCAAAAAAAAACAATCATTGCCTTGAATTTCGATTTTGACATTCGTGCTTTTTTTTGTCGTGGAGAACCAGGAGTTTTCCAATGCATTGATTGGCGTTTAGTTTCGGGATCGTAAGTAAAGAACCACGATTCATCGCAAGTAATAACATTTTGTAAGAAGGTGGGATTACTTTCAATGTTTTCCAGGATGTCAGAACAAATCATTCTTCGGCGTTCCTTCTGTTCAATTGTGAGACACTTTGGAACCATTTTTGAACACACTTTGTTCATGTTGAAACTTTCATGAAGAATCTGCCTAACACTTTCCTTGTCAACTCCTGTTAACTCAGACACTGCTCCGATTGTTAAACGGCGATCTTGTTGAACAAGTTTACCGATTTTTTCAATGTTTGCATCAGTTTTTGCTGACAATGGTCAGCCAGTGCGAGTGTCATCACTGGTGTCTTCGCGGCCATCTTTAAATCGTTTAAACCACTCAAACACTTGTGTTTGCGATAAACAATCATTTCCGTACACTTGTTGTAACATTACAAACGTTTCACTTGCAGATTTTCCTAGTTTGAAACAAAATTTGATGTTAACACGCTGTTCTTTCTGTACATTCAACATTTTCTGACGCACAGACAAAACGTCAACTACTTAAAACAGACGCCACGGGGAGACTGAGTGCAGGAGGCAGATGAAACTCGAGCAGTAGGTGGAGTGAGAGTCACGTGACAGGCCACGCGACTTTCAGCCTTATTGCATTCGTTTTATTGTTTCACCAGTACTAGTCCGGTTTTTTTCTAGCCACACCTCATACGTGCTGATGCCACAAGCTGAAGATGAAAATACAGAGAAAGTACATGAGGATGTTGAAAGGGCAATACAGTACATTAAGGGAGATGACAATAAAATAGTCATAGGGGACTGGAATGAAGTTTTAGGGGATGGAGTAGAAGAAAAGGATACAGGAGAATATGGGCCTGGGACATGGAGAGTTAGAGGAGAAAGACTAATTGAGTTCTGTAATAAATTTCAGCTAGTAATAGCAAATACTCTGTTCAAGAATCACAAGAGGTGGTGGTATACTTGGAAAAGGCATGCAGATAAGGAAAGATCTCAGGTAGATTACATCATGGCAATACAGAGATTCGGAAATCAGATACTGGACTGTAAGGCATACCCAGGAGCAGGTACAGACTCTATTGAAATAGTGATGAAGAGTAGTCTGAAGTTCAAGAGAATAGTCAGGAAGAATCAATACTCAAAAAAGTGGGATACAGATATACTAAGGGATGATGAGATGCACTTTTAAGTTCTATAAGGCTATAGACAGCACAGTGAGGAATAGCTCAGTAGGCAATACAGCTGAAGAGGAATGGACATCTCTTAAAAGGGCAATCACAGAAGTTGGAAAGAAGAACAGAGGTACAAAGAAGGTAACTGTGAAGAAACCATGAGTACGGAAGAAATACTTTAGTTGATCAATGAATGAAAGAAGTACAAAAAGTTCAGGGAAACTCAGGAACATAGAGATACAAGTCATTGAGGAAGGAAATAAATAGGAACCACAGGGAGCCAAGACAAAAAGGCTGCATGGAAATTCCGAATAAATCAAAGAAGTTCCGCATACAGGAAAGTCAAAACAACCTTTGGTGACACAAAAAACAAGGGTAATAATATGAAGAATGCAATGGGAATTCCACTGTTAAATGCAGAGGTGAGAGCAGATAGGTGAAAAGGGTACATTGAAGGCCTCTATCAGGGGAAAGATTTTTCACATGTGATAGGTGAACCACAAGTCAATTTAGAAGAGATAGGGTATCCATTAATAGAATCAATTTAAGACGGCTTCGGAAGACTTAAAATTAAGTAAGGCATAAGGGACAGATAACATTCCATCAGAATTTCTAAAATCATTGGGAGAAGTGGCAACAAATTGACTGTTCACATTGGTGTCTAGAATGTATGAGTCTGGGGACGTATCATCTGACTTTCAGGAAAATATCATCCACTCAATTCCGAAGACTGCAAGAGTTGACAAGTGCAAGAATTATCACACAGTCAGCTTAGCAGCTCAGGCACCCAAGTTTCTGACAATAATTATACACAGAAGAGTGGAAAAGAAAATTGGGGATGTGCTAGATGACGATCAGTTTGGCTTTACAAAAGGAGCGGAGAGGCAATCTTGACATTGCAGTTGATAATGGAAGGAACACCAAAGAAAAATCAAGACACATTCATAGGATTTGTTGACCTGGAAAAAGCATTCGCCAATGTAAACTGGTCAAGATGTTCAAAATTCTGAGAAAAATAGGGGTAAGCTATAGGGACAGACACTAATATACAATATATACAAGAGCCAAGAAGGAATAATAAGAGAGGATGACCAAAAATGAAGTTCTCAGATTAAAAAGTGTGAAAGACAGGATGTAGTCTTTCCTCCCTACTGTTCAATCTGTGCATCAAAGAGGCAATGATAGAAATAAAAGAATGCTTCATGACTGGAATTAAAATAAAAGGCAAAGGGATATTAATGATATGATTCACTGATGCCATTGCTATCCTGAGTGAAAGTGAAGATAAATTACATGATAAGCTGAATGGAATGAACAATGTAATGAGTACATAATATGGACTGAGTGTAAATCAAAGAAAGACGAAAGTAATGAAAAGTAGCAGAAATGAGAAGAGTGAGAAACTTAACATCAAGACTGATGGGCATGAAGTAGATGAAGTTAAGGAATTCTGCTACCTAGACAGCAAAATAACCAATGACCAGTGGAGCAAGGAGGAAATCAAAAGCAGACTAGCCCTGTCAGAAAGGGCATTTCTGGCTAACAGAAGTCTACTAGTGTCACACACAAGCCTTAATATGAGGAGGAAATTTTTCAGAATGTACGTCTGGAGCAGTGTTGTATGTCAGTGAAACACGGACTGTGGGAAAACCAGAACAGAAGGGAATCAAAGCATTTGAGATATGGTGCTGCAGGCAAATGTTGAAAATTATGTGGATGATAAGGTAAGGAATGAGGAGGTTCTACGCAGAATCGGTGAGGAAAGGAATACATGGGAAACACTAAAAGGAGAAGGGACAGGATAATAAGACGTTAAGACATCAGGGAATGACTTACATGGTACTAGAGGAAGCTGTAGAGGGCAAACCTGAAGAGGAAGGCAGAGATTGGAATACATCCAACAAATAATTGAGGACATGGCTTGCAAGTGCTACTTTGAGATGAAGGGGTAGGCACCAAGGAGGAATTTCCGATGGGCCACATAAAACCAGTCAGAAGACAGATGACAACTAAAATTAAGTTAGTTTTGTGTCACATGCAACCATTTAGTCTCCTACTGACATGATGCATTTGTCAGAAAATGAGATGATGGCATGCAACAAAATGGGACACTGATGAACAGCACCATTCTAACATGAATCCTCAGTGGCTTTGTTGGCCATATAGTTTCCTTGTATCATGATGTGGCCAGGTACCCAGCAAATTATCACTTCCTTGCCACAGTGTTTGCATCACTATAGTGAGTCATTGATGTGTTGAATCAACTGGTCTTCCAGATTTCCGGATACAATTGGTGAAGTTCTTGTAGTAAACTAAGCAAGTCGAAACAGACAAGAAACCTTGTACGGTGATGTCTGTATCCCCTTCAGTGCCATTAGAATGCCATTTAACTCTGCATCATAATTTGTGAATTATTCTGGAAGACACACTTTGAAAACCCATTGAGGGAAAACAGCAAAACTGAAGACATTCTTTTCCTGTGATCCATCTGTATAAATGACAATAAAACTGTGGTACGTGCTTAAAATGGACGATATCAAAGTTGGGACACAGAGATTTTCAGCACCTGTCCAGCCAAATTCAGAGAGACTGAAATGGACTGGTCCAAAAGGCTCCAGTGAATATCAGAATGTCCTCATGGTGGACAGCACCTAACACCTTGAGATAGGAAATAAGGACTGATATATAGACCACACTGCCGTAAACTAAAAGTGATTGAACAAGTGCCGTATAAAACTGCAAGAGGGAGGACCTGTCAAGCATCCCTTATTTGTACACTAAGGCAGTTAAAAGTATTCAATGACTGAAAGCCCTTTGTTCATATGTCTTTCAAGTTAATTTTGAGTCAAATAATAAACCCAAAAAGTGCTCAGTTTCTCGAAAACGTAAAATATTGTCCCTCATTGTGAATACTGGTTGGTTAAAAATTTGACAAGGACAGTTGAAATTGGTGTGTGTAATCTTCTCTGGTGATTACCAAAAAGCAGTAGTCCTGGTCCAGGTTTTCAGTTACATTGTCACTGTTGTAAGATCAGAGGAAGAGTAGAAGATTGCAAAGTCATCCACAAACAAAGAGTATTTGACAGTTCTCCTGACTGTGGAGGAAATGCCACTGACAGTGATGGCGAAAAGTGTGACACTGAGTACACTGAATGAGATTTTCACTCTGCAGCAGAGTGTGCTTAAGTCATGCTTGGGTACCTCAGATGGTAGAGCACTTGCATGCGAAAGGCGAATGTATCGAGTTCAAGTCTCGGTCCGGCACACAGTTTTAATCTGCCAGGAAATTTCACTGAGTACACTGCCTAGCATGACAATTCTCTTTAACATATCAGTCACCCAAGGCATTTCCCATGTGTATCAAAAATGCCGGTCCACAAGAAAGAACTGGATAAAAAGTGGCAGATGTCTATGTAGTCCCCATTCATGAAGTTGGCAAAGGATGTTGTACCTGCAAAACGTTTCATACTTTCTGGATGTCTAAAAAGTCCCAAACCAAATGGTTTCAGCATAAGAAGGATTCCTGTATCGCTGTCTCCAGTAAATTTTGATTGTCCAGAGTGGAATTGTAGTGTAGGGGCTGAAATCACACCACTAGGGGATCACGTGACCTCACGACACAAGCAACCAGAGGAGGTGGCAGTTGACCATGCGTTGACGAGTCTTACCCATACCACTTGTAAGGGCTACACCCCAGTAACTGTTAGGGGCACTAAGGTCTTTGCCTGGTTTCCAGAATGGAATTAATATTGCCTCCTTCAAATTCATGGGGTAGTGTCCATGAAACCAGATCTGACTAAAACAACAAAGGAGCCATCCTTTCAGTTCAGAGCACAGATGACAAAGCCTGACATAGTGGATCTTATCACGTCCTGGAGCTGTGTCTCTGGCTACAGACAAAGCTAATTCCAGTTGCCAAACGGAGAACAGAAGGTTGTGGACTTCCTCATTACATGACAAGAAATTGAATTTCCTAATCTCTGCAATCCTATGGAACACCTGTAAAGAAGGAGCTTGTCTGGATGACTTGGTGACAGTAAAAATGTTTTCAGCTAAAACCTGAGCCATGGCTTGTCATGCCTATCAACACCAAATTCCTTGACAAGCCTGTAAGGGGAAGTGTACTGCGCTTGCCTGAAATCCACTTTACTGAGTCCCAAACTTGCGCAGCAGAAGTGGACCAATTAATATACGTCGAGAATTCCTTCCAGGAAGACCTGTTCTTTTATCACTCACCTCCCATGTGCTCTCACAGATCTGTAGGCATGAAGGTTTCCTGTATTTGGATGGTGTCTGAAGTTCTGCAGAACTGTTCATTTGGCCCTGATTGCCAATCTAGTCTTAATTCCACCAAGGCTCAGGCCATCATCTGAGGTGGCTACTAGACTGGGGGATGGACTCTGCAGCAGCTGAATGGATCTCACAACTGATATGGGCCACTGTGTCCTGTGCACAATCCTTTTGTTCAAAAATAGCCTATCAACTATACTGCAACCCATTTGCCCTTTCTATCATCCATCTGCATGGTCTCCTGTCAGCCCCTGTCGGCAGAATGATCCACACTGGGAAGAGGACACTGGAATGTGAATCTGTAGCCACTTCCCACTGAACTCAGTCTGCAACAGCTGGGGAACAATAACAAAGGTCAGTGGCTGAAAAAAAGACATTGGAGCTGTGGAAAAGTGCATCATCTGACCCAAGTTCAGAAAGCAGATATTCTCAGAACGGATGAATCGCTAGAGCATCTGACCCCTGCAGCAAGTGGTAGGTGAGCCCTACAACACAATGTGTGCACTTAAGTCCCCCATGAGGAATGGGTGTGGGAGTGCCTGAAGAGTTCTGTCAGTATGTTTACAACCAAATCATCATTAGGTGGAAGGCACAAAGAACATGCTGTGATATTAAAGGGTGTGAGAACTTTCTCAGCAATTACTGCCATGGTCGTGGTAAGAGGGATAGGTGAGGAGGGGTAACTGTCATCAACGAAAACAGTCACTCCACCTTTAGCCCTACCTCCAGTGTCATCATCTTTCCTGTAGGGGTGGTAACGTCATAATGCTGATGTGTCTGACTTTAAAATGAGTATCTTGTCAGCAGATGCAGAAGTGTTTCTCCTGGACCAGGAGCTGTCATTCTTCCAAATGTGAGCGGTATCAATTTAAATACAACTGCAATGCAGAAGTTCATGTGGCAACCATTGTTTAGTGATGGTTGGTCTTTCCTTTCTCCTTCAGAGGTGATTTGCTGGTGAGATCAGGGGAATGTTAGCCAGTTCTTAGCTCTCCAGATCCTGTCACTGGAAGGCCGTATCTTCCAAAGCTTAGTTCCCACCAGAGAGGGAGAAAGCTCACCAATCTGAAGGTTTAGCTACCACTTTCTTGGACTTTGAATTACTTTTTGAATGACGTTTTTCTTTACAGATGGGTTAGAGGTATGGCTTAGTTTGTTTCTGATGGTGGGTAGTGGTATGTGCCTTAGATGGTGACATCCACTGCTGATGGCTTTCAAAGACTTCAGTTTCAACTGGAGCATTTCCCCCACAGGTTCTCCAACAAGTTCATGAGCTCATACTTTAATCTGTGGTCTGAGATTGTGCAGAGGCATCACGCTCAGCAATTGGCGTCTTATGGGCTCATGTGAAAGAAGTAGCAAGAACATGAGATTGCGTAGCTTTGAAAGCTTTTATAGCTTCACCATAGCTTGACTTTCAACTCCTGAATTTTCCATTCCTTGTTGTAAAACCTCGCACTTCTTGCTCCACACTGGGTGATCCTAGGAGCAGTTCATATATTTTGCAAGAAGTATACAATAATTGCCTGTTTTGTGAGCTGAGCCTCAGCAATGGCCACATGTAGCACTCCCATTACATCCCATAGAGGTACAGCCAAATTCTTCCAATTTTTACCATCACTCTGGGTTAGGAACAAATGGACAAACCTCGAGACAGATATAGCATATTGGAGCTAGTAACAACACCCTCACTAAAGTTAAGGCCTCTAGTGGGTATTCATCTAAGTCCTTAGATCCCGGAAGCTTAGATACCTGGGTTGAATTAGCAGTTTCAACTAGAAGTGTTCCATTACATAGTTATTTGACTCTTTTTTGGGACCAAGCAATACCTTTCCATGCCTTGAGAATATGGAAAGGGAAGGCCTTCTCAAAGGTTCCTCCTGTTCTCCTGATTACAATGAAAGTGTTCATCATCATCATCATCATCATCATCAGTTATCTGCTATATTAGCAGGTCCTTTGCCTCTCCATATTCTGCGATCCAATGCTTCCTTCTTAAGGCTGCTGTATGTTGTACTGTCCATCATGTCATCCAGTATCTGGAATCTCTTCCTCCCTCGCTTCCTTTTCCCTTCTACATAACCTTCTAAAACTGTTTTTATCAGTCCGTCATTCTTTCTTAATATATGCCCAATCCAATTTCTTTTTCTTCTCTTTATTACATCTAGTAACTGTCTTTTCTCTACCACTCTTCTCAGTACCTCTTTATTTTTTACTCTGTCCATCCAACTTATTCATTCCATCTTCTGCCATGTCCAGATCTCAAAAGCCTCCAGCCTTTGTCTTTTTTCCTCATAGTCCATGTTTCAGTGCCATATAGAAGAACACTCCACACGAGACATTTTATGAGTCTCTTTCTGAGTTCTCTGTCCAGACCACTGCAGAAGATTCTCCTTTTCTTATAAAACACCTGTTTTGCCATTGCTATCCTTGTTTTAATTTCTGTGGTGCACTTCCAGTCGGTGTCTATCCTGCTTCCAAGATACTTAAAATTTTTCACCTGTTCTAGTGTTTCTCCATTCAGCACAATTTTTATTTCCTTATTTCCTCCTATTGCCAATACTTTTGTTTTATTCGTGTTAATTTTTATTCCATATTTTTTTCCGTTAGTTGCAATGGTGTCCACCAAATCCTGTAATTCTTTTTCCCCTGTGTCTAGAAGGACCATGTCATCAGCAAATTCCTCCAATTTCTACTCCTTTGTCATCTAATGAGCATTGGTCTATCATATTTTCCAAGTACAGTTTGAAAAGAGTAGGTGATAAACAGCATCCTTGTCTTACTCCTTTCCCTAGTGTGATCCAGTTTGTACTTTCTCCTCTCACTTTAACTGAAACTTTTTGATTAAGGTACAATGAGTTTATAAGTCTTCTGGTTCTTCAGTCCACTCTTTTCCCTCATAATAGTCGCCAGCGTGTCCCAAACCACATTGTCAAATTCCTTTTCTAAATCGATGAAGCACATATATAGGTCTCTTCCTTTTTCAATAAACCTTTCTCCCAAATTTCGTAGGAGCCCTATTGCATCTCTGGTGCCCGTATTCCATCTAAAGCCAAACTGCTCCTCACCGAGATTCTCCTCTATTACTTTTTCAAGTCTTTTATTAATTATTCTTAACATCACTTTGACTGCATGTGAAATGAGGCTGATTGTTCTGTGCTCACTGCATTTCTTGGTTCCTTGTTTTTTCAGTAATGGAATCATTATTGTTGTCAAAAAGTCCTCAGGCCATTCACCACTGTCATATTTTATTACATAACCTCAATATTTCTCTTATTCCATTGTGGTTCAAACATTTTAGTATTTCTCCCGGTATTGAATCTGTACCTACTGCTTTGCCATTTCTCATTGCAGCAATGGCAGACTTTACTTCTTCCATTATGATGGTCGGTCCTTTCTCTTCATCACTTACACTGTTGTGTGATTCAAGTTCCAGAGTTTCTGGTTTGCTATTTGTGTCATATAGCTCTTTTATATATTCTTCCCATCTCTGGAGGATATCATCATGATCTTTGTACACTACCTCTTCGTCTTTACTCAAAATTTCCATAGTAGCACTTCCTGCTCTGTTTGGTTCCCATGTCATAGTCTTTACTCTGTTGTATAGTAAGTCATATCTTCCCTTCCTGTCCAGTTCTTCAATTTCATCACATTCCTCTTTTAGCCATTTTTTCCTAGCCTGCTCTGTTCCTCTTCGCAGTTCGTTATTTAACCTCCGGTATATCTTTCTTGCATCTTCAGTGTTCTTGTTTTTCAATTTTCTTCTCTCCTCCATCTTGGAAATCATTTCTCGTGTGACCCATGGTTTTTTACCTTTTCCCTTTTACATATCCTATATTTTGCTGCCCTGCTTCAATGATTCCTTCTTTCAGCATATTCCAGTACTCGTTGGCATTATCAGGTGCTTCTTTGTCTCGTAATGTGTTTAGAAAGTCCTGAGACAGCATTTCTGTAATTTGTTCTTTGTTGGACCTTATCTTCTCTAAATCCCACTTCTTCACCATTGTCACCTTTTTCAGTTTTTTCATTCTTATTTCTATTTCTGCCATAAGTAAGTTGTGGTCACTATTAATATCTGCACCTGGTAATGTGTGTACCTTGTTGATTCCATTCCTGTATCTTTCATCTACCAGTATAAAATCGATTTGGTTTCTATATTTATCCCCTGGTGATTTCCAAGTGTAGAGCCTCCTCTTATGGTTCTTGAACCATGTGTTTGTCACTATCAGCTGCCTTTCCCTGCAGAAGTCAATTAACCATTCACCTCTGTCATTTCTCTTTCCAAGACCATGACTGCCTACTATTTTTCCCTCTTTCCCTTCTCCCACAATGGCGTTCCAGTCTCCCAATACTATTTTGCAGCGTTTTTTATTTTCGTCCATTATTCTCTCTATTAAATTGTACGTTTCCTCTACAATTTGGTCATCATGCTCTGAAGTTGACATATTCACCTGGACAATAAGTAAATCTTTTTGTGCTCCTTTCGGCCTTACACCAATAACCCGGTCATTTGCATAGTCTACATATTCCACACATTTAGCCAATTCCTTTGTCATAATCATTCCTACTCCATTAATTCCTTTTACTTCTCCTCCTGAGTAGTAGAATACATATTCATCTGACTGCAACTCTCCATGTCCATTCCATCTTACCTCAGCAACTCCTACGAGGTCCATATGATTCTTATCCATCTCTCTTTTAAGGTTTTCTAGTTTTCCTGCTTGTAGCAGAGTTCTGACATTCCAGGTACCAATTCTCGTTTTGATTTTTTGCCTCCTTTCAAGTTGCTGGAGTATAGACAGAGATATGCTGAATGAACATGTTTGGCTGTCAAGAGAGCAAAGCATATTACCTTCAATGACCACCATAGCATCATATTGTCAAATGACATTTAAAAAATCCAAAGTAATTCTGCTCATATGTAAAGGCTGTAAGTGGCACTGAAGTTCAGGTCCATTCCCTAGTAAATGAGACGGGATCTGAAACTCATGGTAGCAAAGCAAAAGCTGAAATGCTTAACTCCATTTTCAAAACCCAGGAGAATTGCCCCAATTTAGTCCTTGTACCATTGAAAAGATGAATTAAACGAACAGTACTTCAAGCCAGATGGAATCTGATGTGTTGGCAGAAGAGCCAACACCGTGTTGCTAGAGGAGGCCAAAATGCACGCGTTTAAGCTCATGCAGACTGGCGTGAGGTCTGGAACAAGGTAAAGTAGTTGAGTCTAGTAAGAAAAGAATGTAGTTGCAGGAATACTTAACTTCAATCCATAATTGGATAACATCGCTCTTGTTGATACATTAATTACAATCTCAATATAAACTGGTAAAGGCGCCTTGCTAGGTTGTAGCAAATGACGTAGCTGAAGGCTATGCTAACTATCATCTCGGCAAATGAGAGCATAGTTTGTCAGTATAGCATTGCTAGCAAAGTCATCTGTACAACTGGGTCGAGTGCTCAGAAGTCTCTAGACCTGCCGTGTGGCGGCGCTTGGTCTGCAATCACTGACAGTGGCGACGCACGGGTCCGAGGTATACAAACGGACCACGGCCGATTTAAAGGCTACCACCCAGCAAGTGTAGTGTCTGGTGGTGACACCACAGAATCCCCATCATATTCTATACTGAATTTGCAGCTGAGTTAGCCCCTACTCTCACTACACTACCATATCTGCCCCGAGCAAAAAACCATGCCCACTAATTGGAGAATGGCACAGGTCACACCTGTCTATGAAAAGGGCAGTAGACGTGACCCACAGAACTACCATCCAACATCCTTGATGTTAATTTGATGTAGACTCTTAGAACATACTCTGACCTCAAACATGATAATGTACCTTGAACAGAAAGACCTCCTCGATGCCAACCAGCTCGGTTTTCGAAAACACTGATCATGTGTAAACCAACTCACACTTTGCCCACATGCCGTACTGAAAGCTTTGGATCAAGTCAATCATTTAGATGCCATGTTTCTTGATTTTCAAGAAGCATTTGATTATACCTATGCTTATTGTCAAAAGTATGATCATATGGGGTACAAAGTGAAATTTGTGACTGTATTGAGGACTTTTTGGTAGGAATGGCACAGCATGTTACCTTGGGTGGAGACTCATCATCAGATGAAGAAGTAACTTGGGGTGTGCCCCAGGGTAGTGTGTTGGGACCCTGGCTGTTCTTGCTGTATATTAATGACCTCACAGGCAACATTAATAGTAAAACCCGGCTTTTTCCATAAGATGCAGTTATCTATTATGAAGCACTATCTGAGAGAAGCTGCAGAAATATTCAGTCAGATCCTGACAAGTTTTCAACATGGTGCAGAGATTGACAAATTGCTCTAAATGTTCACAAATGTACAATTTTGCACTTTACAAAACGAGAAAACATGGTATTCTTGGATGACAATATCAATGAGTCACAACTAGAATCAGTTAACTTATACAAATACCTGCATGTAACACTTTGTTGGGGTATGAAATGGAATGATCAGAGGGTGAAGTAGGTGGTAGACTTCAGTTTAATGGTAGAATACTGGAGACGTGCAATCACTCTACAAAACATACTGCTTACAAATCACTCGTGCAATCAATTCAAGAATACTGTTCAGGTGTGTGTGACTTATACCAGATGGGACTAACAGGGGATATTGAAAGTATACAGAGAACGGCAGCACAAATGGTCACAGGTTTGTTTAATTCATGAGGGAGTCTCAGAGATACTGAAGGAACTGAAATGGCAAACTTTTGAAGCAGACAAACTACCCTGAGATAGACTATTAACAAAGTTGCGAGAACCAGCTTTAAATGGTTACTCTAGGAATATACTACTAACATCTATGTACTGTTCAAACAGGGATTGTGAGGATAAGATGACAATTATCACATGCTCAGAGGCATTCACACAATCTTTCTTCTCACATTCCATACATGGATGGAACAGGAAGATACCTTAATAATGGGTAAAATGGGGTGTACCCTCTGCCGTGCACCTCATAGTGGTTTGCAGAATATAGAAAGGGAAACATGACATCAAAACTGAGGGCTCAAAGTTAATGTGTAAGAGTGAAGCTCAACAGAGCTACCATCAATGGATGAATTCTCTATTGTTGGCACATTTAAGCACGTAATACGGAAGCTGCTACAGCAGTTTCTCTGTACAATTTTAAGGCTTCTTCACATTTTGTCCAGGCAAATCACTATGGTGAGCAGGGCATAACTGGACTGAGGCAACCAGAGAACTAGGGGGTACACTGGCACCCACAACAAGGAAATAATTAAATAATGAAAATTTGAAATGCGTCTACGATATGCATCATATGTAAAGTGTGTACTGTAAAATCCACCTTCCTTCAGGAAATATATGGCTGGCTTAGCTACTATCTCATCATCCCACATATTTCGGGTAGCGTGGTAGACAAGTTGATGGCTCATCTCACATCAACTAGCAGGGCAGATTCTACAGAAATATGAGTTGGCATAAGATGATCAGCACAGCTGCATCAAGGGGTGTCCTCTATTAATAAGGAACCTGTGGGAAAATGTGTAGAGGTCACTATGCAGTCAACAGTAAAATTGCACCTTTCTGAGTGGCCAGGAGTGACATATCCCCTACCACAGCGGTCCCTTCAGTTATTCTCAGCTTGCTGAGGGTTGTTGTAGTCTGCCATTCATATCCTAGGCTTTCAAAATGTTATGTTGCAGCTGAGATCTTAGGTCTCTGTCTCTCCAGTACACATATTCAAGCTTGCCTCTTGCGGTTGCCTCTTTAGCCGATTTGTCAGTTCATTTCACAGAAAAACCACATTGCCCTGTGTCCAGATGAATGTTAGTACTCTGTAGCTGTGTAGGTCATCTACTAAGCCTTGGATGTTCACTTCTGAAATGTACACAGGGTGATATGTCCTTTGTAAGCAGTTCACGTAGTTCCTACAAACCAGTTGTCCTTTGTGGTGATTTTTTCAATAAACTGCAGAGCCTGGCCATGACCAACTCTCCAGTGTGTACACTGTATGCGTGAAGCAGAAAATACATTTTGCATATGAAAAAGCACAACCAAACCTGCCATTAACTTTCAGTCTGTCCATGTACATGCTCGTCGAATTAGGATAGTTGTGAGGAACTGAACACCAGTTACCTGAGGGTGGTGCATCTGCATTTTTCTTATGGCCACAAACGAGATCCACTTGAATCATAAGGCTGGAGGCATACCGCAGGAGATGCTGAGAAGGAATTACGTACACAGACAAGTGGGGCCCGGTCCGCGCATACTGTTTTCAATCGTATCTAAACTAGTCTAACCATTTTTGGAGGATTCAGAATGAGTATGAACAGGTAGTTGTGAAACAGAGTTGACTAACATAGATGTTTAGGCATGTGGCAAATTTAGATTGAATTCTTCACCAAGAGTTGCTGGCACTTGACCCTCAATTGTGGGATACCAATTTCCAGCAGTATTTTGCGAGTGGGACTCTTCACAGAAAGCACCAGCTGCCAACTGCACACCATTGAAGTGGATAGGGTCTAACAAACTCAGTATTGATGTGGTATTGACTCACAAGCAACATCCATAGATCAGGTGGGATAAAACCAAAGCTCTGCAAAATTGTAGGAGAGCTGTGCTGTTGGGGCTCCAGGTAGTGCTGCTAAAAAATCTGAGGGTATTGAGTTTCTGCGTGCAATTTGGAGAAATTACTAAAACACAAAATCATTCACCATACTGAAACATCTGAAGTTCAATCTTCATACAAAGTCAAATATTATGTGGACACAGTGAAGAATTACATACCACAGACAATGTCAAAACAATGAAAACTGTAACTTTGGAGAAGTTTAAATCCTCTTGGGACAAAGTGATTCATAATGTATATAATGTTGGAACTGCTGTGTATCACAATAAGTGAAACTAAAGATAAAAGTATCATTTATGGATGGCAGAGTTAGTGTTGGGCAAGCGACATCAAATATCCTTCTGACTTTCTCAAATGAAGTAAGATGAGGTATATCAGTTCATCATCATGTCTCAGCAGAAAATAATTTCAGTGATGACACAGTAGCAAGATAAGAGACGCGGTTTTGAAAACTTTGATGATGCACCAGTGGATGTTGAAGATAAAACTGATATGCCTGGGAAAAAATGTAGTACATTTTAAAACAGCTGATGTACCATTGCTGGAAAATTTGTAATTTATTTGTGTGAAACATCTGATCACATGCATTGCATTTGGTAGTACAACAAACACAGCAGTATACAATCTATGTTATAAAAGGTACTGAAGTATACACTAAATTATTTTACATAATAATATATTAAATTTTTGTGTCTCAGGTAGGCTCTAGTAGCATTGCTCAGTGAGCTATGATTTTCAATGCATTTAGAATTTTTGAGTAGTTACCGTATTTACTCGAATCTAAGCTGCACTTTTTTCTGGTTTTTTAATCCAAAAAAACGCCTGCAGCTTAGAATCGAGTGCAAAGCAAGCGGAAGTTCTGAAAAATGTTGGTAGGTGCCACTACAACTAACTTCTGCTGTCTAATATATGTAGCGCTACACAGGCATGCTTTGTAGACACAAAGATAAATACTGGCGCCAAAACCTCTGCGTCAGTAAATAAATAAAAAAAAAAAAAAGAAAGTTGGAAGACTAGCTTCTTTCCTCCGCCCCGAGTTTCGACCACTGCATTTTCATACATTATCCAACAAAGTAAATACAAATTCCGTATTGTTCATCTTCGAATGTAGCAGAATTTCAATGTACTACGAAAATCTGACTAGCAAGGCTGTTTAGGATGTTTGTCAACATGGCCAACTCTACGTTCTGAGTTTTTTCCTACCTGTGAGAAGAGATGGTTGCTAATAGGAACCTGATGAAATGTGAATCACATGCAGTATTCTCTTCACCATAAGAATAATACGAATATAAACATTTTGCCATGTATTCTTTCACGTTTGCTGCTATCTCATTTAAATCCTGTCTGCCTAATAAACTACGAAACTAGAGTGAGACAACAGCAAACGCGGAAGAGTATACCATCGTGTCATGTTTATATTCGTATTATTCTTATGCCTAATAGTGATACAGTCAGAAATGAAGCACGCCTACTGACTAGATTTTTAACTCTAAGATGACTAATTTCTGTACATAATTTGATGTACTAAAGAAGCGGCCGCAAAGATTTTCAAACGGAGAAAAATTTTCGCCTAACTCTTGTACAGAACATGTTCTATCATACACAGTCTATTATTTGGTTCTTGTTGATCATTATCAAAGAAAGCAGCACTGTATGTAACAACAAATAGCACTCTCTTGCCATTGTTTCACTAATGAGACGATTCCTCTTTTTAAAAAAGCGGCGGTAGCGCACACAAAAGCAAGCCATGCCGCGAATGGCGACAGGCCGTAAACACGCACTATCAGAATGCGACAAACAATGCATGACACAGTACAGTAATGCATTTTCTGCTTAGAGTGACGTGAACACCTATAACAAAGAAAACAGAACTTATCAGATCAAAGCAAAATAAGCAATCGATTCAAACCAGACGGAGCACGTGAAAAAGGAAGGGTACTCGTATAAATACGGACGGAGCGCCTGACACATAGCAATGGCTACCTGGTAAAGCTTAACTGCTTGGCCTAAAACTTTTCTCTCCCCTTGAATTTCGAGTCCCAAATTACAGGTGCGGCTTAGATTCGGGAATTTTTTTGTCCTTGATTTCGAGTCTCATTTTTCAGGTGCGGCTTAGATTCGAGTGTGGCTTAGATTCGAGTAAATACGGGCATTGAAATATTTTGCTCCTTTAGTGTATGGACCATTTGCAATTCTTTTTCAGTCTTTGTCTGCCACGTGGTAATATTCTACTCGTACAGAGTTTTGTTCATGACTTTCTGTTTTATGACATGTATATTTCTTGTCTTCTACAGCCAGTACTATTGCTTCAAATACAAACATAGAACAGACAGTCATTATTTTAAAATCTATTAATTCCCTGAAAGATGTTCTTTCATCTTTCTTACCTAATATTCTCAAAGCTCATTTGTGCAGCTTAAAAACTCTGCCCAAATGAGGTATTGAAGCCCCAACCAATAATACTGAAGCATTTGGAAGAAAGCGCTGCATTAAACTGAAATGCATTAGGCCTACCCTCATTGTTGGCTGTTGACATATGGAGTTATTCTTCTTGAAACATGTAAGCTGGATATTAGTCTAACAAACACACATTGCCAACTTCTTGTGTCCATAACCGTTTTCTGTCTACACATATACCTACAAACTTACACTCACTGCAGATTTTCCCTAACACATTATATCTTAACAATTGGTACAATTTTGCAAGTACCCAACATTGAAGGAAATTATACTTCTTTTTTGTAAATTGACTTATAATTTTATTTCCTAACTGTGACTTTGCCATATCTATAAAATTTTTTACCTTCATGACAAGATTAAACACACAATTTCCCCAATAAATTCTGAACCGTCATCTGCATACATTGTAATGAAGATACCAGTTTTGAATTTATTTGGTAACTCACTGGCATATCTTACACAAAGGAGGACATCAATTATCAATCCCTCATGATCACAGAATTTAATATTCCTGGCCCTTGATGTGTAGCTTTTTAATGTATCTCCATTATTGTGTGGGATTTTGGTACACTGTCTTCTGTTTTCTAATATGATGTATTAAGGTGCAAAAGTTTTCCACTGATGCCATCTCTGGCCAGTTTTGACCAGAGTACCTCTTTATCAACCCTATCAAAAGTCTGTGATAGATCTAGGAAAACCCAAGCTCCTTGCATGCCTTCATTGATTTTCTCAAGAAATTTCAGCATAAATTGTAGTGCTGCTGTCATGGTCCTGCGACCACTTGCAAAGTCCTGCTGAAAATCTCTCAGGTGTTTGTGCATATTATACTACTCCAACACATTTCAGAATGATTTTGTTGATTGACTTACTAAAAACAGAAGTTGAAGTGAGTGGTCTAATTTTCTACTAACTGTTTATCACCTTTTCTGTAGGGAGGTTTAATGATGGGTGATTTTAGTCTATCACAGACCACTCCTCACAACTAGAGTCATCAAATGATATGCTAGATTATATTGGCACTGCATAAGTAAAAATGGAGAAATTTCATCCCAGCCAGCAGATTTCATGTTTTTACATTCTCTGATGAGCTGCAAAGTGTGCTTGAATTAAAGTTCAGGGAGTTGATCAGGTTTAGATTAGATTAATACTAGTTCCATGAATCATGAATACAATATTTCGTAATGATTTTCCAATACATGAAATAATTAAGTTAATATAACAACTTATATATTTTTTTAATTTTTTTATAATTTTTTTATTTGTTTTTTTTCTTTTTTCTTAATTTATATCTAAAAATTCCTCTATGAAGTAGAAGGAGTTGTGTTTCAGAAATTCTTTTAATTTCTTCTTAAATACTTGTTGGTTATCTGTCAGACTTTTGATACTATTTGGTAAGTGACCAAAGACTTTAGTGGCAGTATAATTCACCCCTTTCTGTGCCGAAGTTAGATTTAATCTTGAATAGTGAAGATCATCCTTTCTCCTAGTATTGTAGTTATGCACACTGCTATTACTTTTGAATTGTGTTTGGTTGTTAATAACAAATTTCATAAGAGTATATATACTGAGAAGCTACTGTGAATATCCCTAGATCCTTAAATAAATGTCTGCAGGATGATTTTGGGTGGACTCCAGCTATTATTCTGATTACAAGCTTTGGTGCAATAAATACTTTATTCCTCAGTGATGAATTACCCCAAAATATGATGCCATATTCAAGCAATAAGTGAAAATAGGTGTAGTAAGCTAATTTACTAAGATGTTTATCACCAAAATTTGAAATGATCCTTATTGCACAAGTAGCTGAACTCAAACGTTTCAGCAGATCATCAATGTGTTTCTTCCAATTAAATCTCTCATCAATGGACACACCTAAAAATTTTGAATAGTCTACCTTAGCTATATGCTTCTGATTAAGGTCTATATTTATTAATGGCATCATACCATTTACTGTATGGAACTGTATGTACTGTGTCTTATCAAAATTCAGTGAGAGTCTGTTTACAAGGAAACACTTAGTAATTTTCTGACAGACATTATTGACAATTTCATCAGTTAATTCTTGTTTGTCAAGTGTGATTACTATACTTGTATCATCAGCAAAGAGAACTAACTTTGAGTTGACCTCAGTCGAGGCCCATGAGAAAGACAGGCCGTGGCACAGAAATCACTAATGTAGGCCTGAGTGCCCTCACTCACTCAACTCAGCAGACAAACTGTATTTTTAGACGTGTTAGCTCTCAACTGGGTGTATGTGTACTAACGAGAATTGCTTTTTCTACTGGAATCTGCTATTGTGAGGTCTCACTTATTACTCGTCATACAGTGAAATTGAAGATCAATTCTCATCATAAACAGCAAAATGGTTTGTTTATAGCATTTAGTCTCAGCTGATTAACAGTCCTCATTTCATACAAGATGTAGAGCCTTATGCAACAGATAATAATTTAGGCATGATTTTAATTTTATTATATCACATTACAGCCATAACAAATTATCAGTAACCTTGTGGACTTACTATCATTGTAGGACTAGTAACAGTAAGACTTCATAGTAGTTACTTCCAGTAGAAGATGCAATTCTTGTTTATACATACACGTCTAGTTACTAGTTAATAGGTATATAAATGCAGTTTGTGTGCCAAGTTGAGCGAGCTTGGCCTACCTTCGGGATGTACGTGCCATGGCCTCTTTCTCGTGGGCCTCGCCTTGGTGTGATTTCCAACATTTACTTTATCTGTAGTACAGAAGTCAGATTCTGCAATGTGTATGAAGTAGTCATTAAAAATATTACTTAGCCCCTCTCTATTGGTGACAATATTGTTATTAAATATCTGTTATTAGATTCTAAACGTGGCAGGGGTAAAGTACAGGGAGCAAAAGGCTATTTACAATTTGTACAGAAACCACGTGGCAGTTATGAGAGTTGAGAGGCACGTAAGGGAAGCAGTGGTTGGGAAGGGAGTGAGACAGGGTTGTAGCCTCTCCTCAATGTTATTAAATCTATATATATTGATCAAGCAGTAAAGGAAACTAAAGAAAACTAAAAAAAAGAGTAGGTATTAAAATCTGTGGAGAAGAAATAAAAACTATGAGGTTCAATGATGACATTGTAATTCTGTCAGAGACAGCCAAGGACTTGGAAGAGCAGTTGAACAGAATTGACAGTGTCATGAAAGGAGGGTATAAGATGAACATCAACAAAAGCAAATCGAGGATAATGGAATGTAGTCGAATTAAATCGGGTGATGCTGAGGGAATTAGATTAGGAAATGAGACACTTAAAGTAGTAAAGGAGTTTTGCTATTTGGGGAGCAAAATAACTGATGATGGTCAAAGTAGAGAGGATACAAAATGTAGACTGGCAATGGCAATGAAAGTGTTTCTGAAAAAGAGAAATTTGTTAACATTGAGTATAGATTTAAGTGTCAGGAAGTCATTTGTGAAAGTATTTATGTGGAGTGTAGCCATGTATGGAAGTGAAACATGGACGGTAAATAGTTTGGACAAGAAGAGAATAGAAGCTTTCGAAATGTGGTGCTACAGAAGAATGCTGAAGATTAGATGGGTAGATCACATAACTAATGAGGAGGTATTGAATAGAATTGGGGAGAAGAGGAGCTTGTGGCACAACTTTACTAGAAGAAGGGATCGGTTGGTAGGACATGTTCTGAGGCATCAAGGCATCACAAATTTAGTATTGGAGGGCAGCATGGAGGGTAAAAATCGTAGAGGGAGACCAAGAGATGAATACACTAAGCAGATTCAGAAGGATGTAAGCTGCTGGAGTACGTACTGGGAGATGAAGCAGCTTGCACAGGACAGAGTAGCGTGGAGAGCTGCATCAAACCAGTCTCATGACTGAAGACCACAACAACAAACAATCACATCATCCAACAGTTGTGATGTTACACATTTTGACTTTCTAGCATGATCAGAGATAAATTTGTGCAGTGAGGGAGGAAACACTTATGACTGGATCAGTGGTACTTGAGCTTAGTATCATTGAAGATGATATTAATTCTTTGAAGATAAAAAGTTTGATGGCACTGGCATTGTCAGTAGTGCAGTGCCACAATGTGAATTTTGAGTGGATATCCAGATCAGTCATAATGTTACAACACTGAATTACAGAGTCAAAATGTTTCCACTGTTAACACACAAAGCATTTTTGAGTCAAACTTTACAAATGAATTGTGTTCATTGTTATATTAAGTATCTTCCATGAGCTACATCTGTAAATAATGAGAGTTGAAATTAGAAGCATAAATTTTTAAGAAGAACAATATTAATTTGTCAACTGTTTGCTGGCCTTCATCATCCATAGTTCATGTTCCCTTTTCTCACACAATATACTGTGACATTTAAAACAAGCAATGCTTTCTAAATATCATGCTGATTTGTGGACATAAGCTTCTCAGTCTCAAGAAAGTTCATGATATTTGAATTGAGAATGTGTTCATGGATTCTGCATCAAACTGATAAGGATATTAGTCTGTAATTTCGTGGATCCATTCTTTCACCCTGTATATATAAAAGAGTCACCTGTGCTGTTTGCCAGTCACTTGGGACTTTGAACTAAGCGAAAAATTAATGACAAATCAAAGCTAAGCTAAGCAAAGTGCCAATTCCATAATATACTCTTTGTAAAACCAAATTGGGATTCAACCTCGACCTGATGACTTCTTTGTTTTCAACCCTTTCAGTTGTTTCTCTACACTTGGGATGCTTACTACTATGTTAGCCATATGGGACATTGTGTGATGATCAAGCAATGGTGTGTTTGTACAATTCTACTGCATGAATGCTTTCTTCAACACAAAATTCAAAATTTCAGCTTTTATTTTGCTATCTTACACTGCCACACCGAACTGGTCAATGAATGACTGCAAAGAAGTTTTAACCCTAGACACTGATTTTACATAGAACCAGTATTTTCTTAGATCCCCTGACATCTTTTTTGCTACAATGTGACTGTGGTAGTAGTTGCACACTTCACACACACATCTTTTCATAGACACATGAATCTTTCGACTAATCTTTGCTTCAGTAATTTCCTGATTTCGTTATTAAAGCCCAGTAGGTCTTTCCCAACCTTAATTCACTTAATAGGCACCTACTTCTCCAGAGCACAACTAGCAATCTGTTTAAACTTTGCCTGTAATACCTCTACAACCATCATAAGGGAAATAAGCAATGTCAATTCATTGCCAAGTGATATACTAACAGCTGCTTACCTGCCATTTCTCCACTGGCCTTCTTGACTGTTTTACACACTGCTTCATGGGTCACAACAAACAAAATCAGTGATTTAAAAGAAATCTCTGAACATAACTGGGAAACCTGCCATTACTGTTGCATTTTTTCTCTCTTACTGTACATTTCCCTGTCACCTCAAAATCAGCAGTATTAGTATCAGAATTTTGGTGTTCAAAAAACATTTAATATGAAAGAATAACTGAAGTTAAGCTGAAACAGTTTTGGGGACTGGACAATGATAACTGCAGTTGAGTGAAAAATTAGTTACCAGTACATGTTTAATTTGTTAAAAAGCAATTTTCCAGTATTTTCTAGTGTAAAAGATAATGTCCATCTGAGATAAAAGTTTCTAATGTGATAAATATTGACCGAAGGACTTCTTTTAGTCGATAGTGCCATTCATGGAAGTATTGCTGAGTGTGTATACACAGATTTCATTGATGGAAGTAAAAGTAAATACAGTGAACATGCAATTTAAAACAACTGAGCATTTGCAGCATCTGTGGAATATTACAAACAGTAGTAACTTGGCAATAACAACATTCTTCTGAGGTGCAACATTTTCCTTTGGCATTCTATATTAATGAAGAATAGACAGGAAGAATTACCACAAAACTGGAAAACTTTGCCAGGGTTACTTTCTTCTTACAACAGAAGAAATAATGATTATTTGAAGAACTCAGTTGTTGAGGATACTGTTTCAAGTGGTGCCCAAATCAAAGGCTATGGGGCTCACATGCTGACTGAGAAATCATGGTCCATAGAGAGTGGGCAACAGGTTGACTGACACTCTGCCTGAGGACAGCTGGAATTGAGATCTTGGAAGAAAACAGTGGTCAAATCTACCATTGAACATCAAACAGTACAAAATCCCTACATGAGACTTGTTCAGATTTGCTTCAGGTAACAACATGCACAATAAAATTACTGTAATTCATTAATTGACTAATATCAGGTAGGTACAAATATCCTGATATTTAACATGCTCTCTTGATTTATTTTTCCTTAAACAAAAGTTAATTTTTTATGAAACTGGGATACTGTTTGTGAGTGTCTGCTGTGTAGGGAAGTTCCAGACAGAGAACCCACAAGGACCTATTGTGGTGTCTCTCCTCGGGTCAGACACAATAGAATAACTTGTCAATGTATGAGCCAGGGTGAGGACTGTTCTCTCACTGTAAGATAAAATCAAGAGAAAACCCAGTGTGGACATTCCAATCTGCATAAAGTGATAACATATTTTCCACAAAGGTTGGTAGTGGTTTTTGCATCCATTCTCAAACTATAAGGGGCAGTAGAAGTTTAGCAATCCCTATCCCAAGCCTTCAGAATTGCAAGCTTCCTTGTTTCTTATGTCAGTACCAACTATTCTGACATCTATTAATTCACTCTTACCCATTTCCTCAGTAAGTTGGTCAGTGCACTCATTCCTGGTTACTGATGTGTCTCAGTCATCATTCGATAACATATTAGCAAAGCCAGCCCTTAATTGTTTCCCAAGCAATTACCAGGTTTGCCAAAAGTATTGTTTCTATAATTATTTCTGTTAATTTCATTATTTAAAAAATAATTTGGCCTGACCCTTCTGGTAGAAGAAATTGTTAAAAAAGGTGGAATTTTTGAATAGACTCAGTTAATTGAATGAGTTAGGTTTTAATTGTCATTTCTGTAACAAACATCAAACTAAGTATACTTATAGTATCTATTATTGTGAGGATATATAAAGACCCGATTTTTAGTCCCGAGACAATCAGACCATGGCCGATTTTTAAACGAGACACTTATATTGGTTAGATCAACAACAATGCATTATCTTAACCATGAAATTAGTGCAACACAAATAGGCATGTGTTAAAATAATGACAGTGTCTGTTCAATAGTGTCACACATACCATATTATTCTGCATGAACTGTGTGGTTGGGTTTTTACTGCTCATAGATGTTCAGTGGTGAACTATTGTAGCAGTATGCTGATGTCTGCCTGCAAACTATTAATGAAGCTTATCAAAAGTTAACCAATAGCAAACTGGACATATGAACTGTGTAATATTAGGGGGTTGTGAACAGTGCACTGTGAAAGGCAACTGTGCAACTGTAGGCTACATCATTTACAGTACTCAGTGTTGAACATCCATCCCCAATTTCTCAGCCAGTATAACAACTCAATACTTTGACTCCAAGAACTATCAAAGAAGAAATAAAGCAGGCAAACGTCACAATGGGGTAGTGCTGGCAAATAACTTGGAGGTAGCACAATGAGCCACACCAAGACACGAACTTCTAATTGTCATTGGTTCCATTGGCTCCACAGTAAATGTGCTGCATACATTTGGCAGGGGCTGTAGTTTGTAGTTACCAGTGTACAAAAACACATATTGAACACCACTATTAGTTCAGAAGGTGGGTGGTGTATGTAGAAAGGAAATTAATTGATGACATAAATTGTGACTTACCAGAAATAATGCACTTCTGCAGGGGGACATTTAGTCTCAGATGAAAAAAATAGTTAGAGAAATGGATATCAGCACACAAAATGAAGGTCTATTGTCATCGCTTGGAGCTCCATGCACATGAAAACTGAGTGCCCTGAAAGGAAAACAGGAACGATTGTGGGGGTAACCATATGCTACTGACAAAACTCACCATTACTGCTTCTTTTTCTCCTAATTCTTCTTTTTCTTCTTCCTCTCCTCTCTCACCACCAGTCTCCTCTCTGGCTGGTTGTTGGGCTCCTGATCATCGGGGAAAAAAACTGATCAATTTTGAGATACTGTCAAAATTTAGGCAAAAATACATGACAAATGAAAGACAAACTAAGTATGTCTCATCATGGAATAAAATGGCACTAATTGAACAGCAGAAAACCCAAGTTGGAATATTAACAATATTCTGAAGAAGATGGATTGCTATCCACCATAAAGATGACTTGTTGAGCTGCAGACAGGCACAATGAAAAGACTTTCTTGTGTCCACCTGAATGAACATAAGCGCGCGTGTGTGTGTGTGTGTGTGTGTGTGTGTGTGTGTGTGTGTGTGTGTGTGTGTGAGTGTGAGTGTGTGTGAGTGAGTGTGTGTGTGTGTGTGTGTGAGTGTGTGTGTGTGACAAACATGATCCATTCTAAGAGTCGCCAAGTACATTTTCTTTGGGACTTTGCATGCCTCAGTGGTATCAGGCAGCCGTACCATAGATGCAACCACGAAGGAGTATTTGCTCAGAGATTAGACGAAAGTGTGGTTGCTGAAGGGGAGTGCAGCACCCTTTTTGGTATTTGAAGGTGCAACAGTCTGGGCAAGTGACTGTTCTGGCCTTGTGACACCAACTTACATGGCCTTGCAGTGCTGGTACAGTGAACAGCATCATACAAGAGGAAACTACAGCCGTAATTTGTCCTTAGGCCATGCAACTTTACTCTACAGTTAAACGATGGCATCTTCTTGAGTAAAACATCCCACGTATGTAAATGATCCCCCATGTGGATTTCTAAGTAGGGACTGCTCTGGAGAATGTTGTCAGGAGAAACACAACTGATATTCTACATGTTGGAGGATGGTAAATTGTGTCCCTAAGCTGGGAGGGATGCCTGAAAATTTAAGGAAGTAAATGTATAGCTTAAAGTTAGAATATAATGGGAATTATTGAAGTTCAGTGGCGAGAGGAACAGGACTTCTAGCCAGATGAATACAGGGCTGGAAATATAAATCAAATAAAGTAATGTAGGAGTAGATGTAATAATGAATAAGAAAACAACAAACAACAATTCAAGCAAGCCACTATGAACAACATTGTTAACAGATTACTGTAGACAAGATACATGAAGCCAAAACCCATTGCTGTATCCAAAGCTTACAATCCCACTAGCTCTGCAGATGGAGCAATTGAAGAAATGTGTGGTGAAACAAACGAACTTATTTGGACAGTTAAGTGATACAGAAATTTAATTGTGATGGTGGATGGGAATACAACAGTAGGAAAAATAGAAGGAAAATGTGAACTAGGGAAAGAAATGAAAGAGGAAGCTGCCTGGTAGATTGTTGCACAGACCACAATTTAATCATCACTAGAACTTGGTTTAAGAATCATGAAAGAAGGTTACAGACACTGAAGAGTTGCAGACACCAGCAGGTTTCAGATTGATTATATAATTTTGAGAGAGAGACTGAATTATGGGTCCAGATTTTAAGATATATCAAGGTGCACATGCAGATTGACCAGAATATACTGATTATATACCGCAGATTGTAACTGAAGAAATGGCAAAAAGGTAGGAAATTATGGAGATGGTATGTGAATAAGCCGAAAGAGCCAGAGGTCATTGTAAGTTATGGACGGAGCATTAGGCAATTACTGACTAGGACAGAGGAAAGGAACACAATAGGACAGGGGAAAGGAACACAGAACAGGTGTGGACAAACAGTGGCCCACTAGTGGTTTTTGTCTGGCCTCCCAAGGCAGAATTTTTTGCAATAATTTATAACTTTTCTGAACTGCAAAGTGGGCTACTGCATGCCATCATTTTAAAAGGTGTGACCTTCTGCTAACCTCTGCCTACATAAGAATGGCTCCAAGCCAAAGTTATTGCCCATCCCTGCAGCAGCAGACCAAATGAATATGGGATATGAAATGGTGAAGGCAGCAGAAGATCAGTTATGTAACAAGACAAGGCTTAGTAGAAATCTTTGGACAACAGAAGAGAACAGAATTTAATTGATAAAAGAAAGGAAATATAAAAATGCAGCGAATGAAGCATATAAAAGTGAACACAAACATCTACAAAGGAGTGACAGGCAGTATAAAATTGCTAAGCAGGAAAGGGTAGAGTTCAAATTTAAGAATTTAGAAGCATATATCACAAGGTGAGAGATAAGCACTGCCAACAGGAAAATTTAAGAGGTCTTTGGAGGTAACATTAGCAGCTGTATGAATATCAAGAACTGAGATAGACAGAAACTACTAAATAAAGAAGGTAATACTGCAAGGAGTATAATAGAGGGTCTATACATAGAAGGTGAAGCTATAAGCAACTTTATGGAAACAGTAGACAGAAGATGGTATGGGAGATATGATACAGCAGGAGGAATTTGACAGAGCAATGAAGGACCCGGGTCAAACCAAGGTCCCTGGAGTACACAACATCCAATCAGAATTACTGATAGCCTTGGGAGAGCAGCCTTGACAAAATAGAACTATTCCATCTGATGAGCAAGGAGTACGAGACAGGTGAAATACCCTGAGACTACAAGAAGAGTGTAATGATTCCATTTTCAAAGAAAGCAGGTACTGACAAGTGAGAGTATTTCATGGCTGCAAAATACTAACACTAATTCTTAGCAGAAGAACGGAAAAGCTGTGTGAATACAACCTCAGGGAAGGTCTGTTTGGGTTACAAAAAACAACACAAATGACACAGGGCAATAAATGCTAAAGGAAAACACGCAAAGAAAGAGATGAAACAAATGATGAGATGGTAGGGAAATTGAAGAACATGAGGGATGTTGTAGAAGGTGACAGCAGGTGGAATCTCTAAGGTGCTAGACATGATGATGCCCCAGCCCTGCTGCCAACCCATCCCTGTCCCCACACCACAGTATGACTGTGACAACACCAGTGGAAGAAGACATGTGGAAAGGTGAAACAAAATGGCACAAAGAACCAGACAACATGTAGGGGAAAGGGGAGGGAGGAGGGCAGGAATCCAACCCATCCTCACAGCTTTACTGGAGACGAGATACTGGCGGAAGTAAAGCTGTGAGAACGGGGTGTCAGTCATGCTTGCATAGCTCAGATGGTAGAGCACTTTTCAGTGAAAGGCAAAGGTCCCGAGTTCGAGTCTTGATCCAGCGCACAGTTTTAATCTGTCAGGAAGTTTCAATAAAGGTATTATTTTTGCTAGTTTTTGGAGCCAGTGGCTCCTCCTCCTGGCAGAAGTGTTCAAGGGGAAGGATGTGTTGTGAAGGATAAGGACTAGAGAGAGATTTAGGAAAAGACGCAGAGTTCAGAAAAGTCAGCCTGAACCCCAGATAATGGGAGGCTTACCAGACAGAATGAGAAGGAAAGCCTCTTTCCTTCTCATGCCATCTGGTCATTGATCATGGGAACAAAAAGAAGGTCGTTTCTTCAGGTGCCACTTCTCAGCATCCTCCCACAGTGAAACGAACAGCAGTCTATCAATGATGGTGTCATCATGATTCATGGAGGTTGTGTAATACACCATAGTGCACTCAGCAGCATTTGCCACTATTTCGATTCCTTTTTATTTTGTCTATAACCCCTCATTGAAGGTACCATAGAAAGTTTACTAACATTGTTTTTAAATCAATGCTGAATTACATAAAACACTTTTTATTCCATTTAAAATTGTGTTTTTGGAAAAAATGTTAATCATGATGAAAATTATGATATATGTAAGTCCTTAAAATAGCACAAAACTACCACAAAAAACTATATGGCATTACCTTCATTTTGAACTGTGTTTGAGAATTTTACTTTGAATGGATTCCAAGATAAGTCTTAGAATCAGGCAGTTTTTTAATTATAGCAACTGTGACTCTTAAAGAGACTGGAAGTCCTTTCTTATCACAGTTGTGCATTTGTGGGACATATTAATGCATGTCCACATTAGGCAACATAAAAGTGAACTCCCACAGAAAGAACAATGCTTCCTGCAGTCTGAATTCAAATGTAACAGCCTGTACATGGCCCAGCCATTGGCAGAGAAGAAGAAGTTGCATGTAGTGTGCAATTTAGTGTGATGGGAGTAAGTGCGGGACAGAAAAGTATTGCGTTGGAGAGGAATTGAAAGTGAAGAGAGAGAAAGACAAGGCACAGGACAGGGGCAGAGGTGGACATGTGTCTGGGACAGGAGCTAGTGAAGACTGACACATGGAGGATTCTGAGACTGAAAGCAATGACAAGGCAAAACCCTCTACTTATGTCAGGGAATCTGATATAGGAGCTGAGGGAAGTGATGAGGCGAGAATGCTTGGGAACTCTGATGCCATGGATTATGAAGTGTGGTAATAGCTGAGTATCACTTTCTTGGCAGCATATTCTGCAACTGAGTAGTCAATTTTGGTCTTTGCGGCAATTTGAGATGGTCTCTGAACAGCTGTTTGGTGATCACGTTCAGGTTAAACGTGACATGGAAATTACAGCACAGCTGGTATACAACATGACTGATTTTTATGAAAGGCCTTGCCTTTCATCTGGAAAGAATCACTCTCTGCTTACCACTGAAAAGATGAGTAAAGTAAGTATGATGGTGAGTCAAATGAAAACCTTAAATATTTTTTTTATATTTTTTACTGTGCAGAAATGGTACAAAGCTGTATCACTTTTCAATATAATCTCACCCACGCTCAACGCAAGTCCTCCAGCACTTACAAAGTGTATAAATTCCTTTAGAAAAAAATTCTTTGGTAGTCCACACAACCCATTCATGCACTGCATGGTGCATCACTTCATCAGAACAGAACTTCTTTCCTCCCATCGCGCCTTTGAGTAGTCCGAACATATGGAAATCACTTGGTGATGAGGAATGGCACCATTCCTTGCTGGCTTTCTTCGTTTCCCATTGGTGGAAGTGAACCCAGGTTTTGTCCCCAGTAATGATTCTTGCAAGGAAACCATCACCTTCTCATTCAAAGGGCTCAAGAAGATCTTCACAAGCATCAAAATGTCATTCCCTCATTTCAGGAGTCAGCTGCCGTGGGACCCATCTTGCAGACACTTTGTGAAACTGGAGAACATCATGCATAATGTGGTGTACTGACCCATTAATCTGTAAACATGCTGCATTGTCATTTAGTGTCACTTCACTATGGCTTCAACTGCTGCAATGTTCGGTGGAGTCACAAATCGTTGTACCTGCCTGACCTAGACGAGGAGCATCTTCCACTGAAGTCACACCATTTGTGAACTTCCTACTACATTCGAAGACTTGCTGCTGTGACAAACATGCAGCCCCTTACTGGACCTTCATTCATTGATGAATTTCAATAGGTTTCACATCTTCACAAAAAACAAATAAAAGAATGCTGTTCTTCCCTGGTGCGAGTTTGCTGGCTATTTAATTCCTTAACAATTTCAGAAATGGGTGCTCCATACATCTAATTCTAACTACCCTCCCGTGTTCAAAGTCTTAATTCCCATCATGTTGCCAGAATCATGCTTGATACTGTTTAACATGAATGACCTTCGTACAAATGACAGCTCCACCAATGTACTGGCCTTTTATGCCTTGCATATGCAATACTAATGCCATTTTTATATGTGCTTATCACTACCCCACAACTTTCGTCACCTCAGAGTAAAGAAGTACAGTGTGACACAAGTGACATCAATGTTCAGTTACAGCCTGATGAGATTTAAAACTGGTGCAAAGAATGGCACCTTGTTTTAAATGTTGAGAAATTAAAAACTGTGCACTTCACAAAATGAAAAACTTAGCAATACAATATTATCATATAAATATGTTGAAGTTCTGTCATGGGTAAAGCTCGCAGCAGACTTCAATTTATTGGTAGTATACTAGGGAAATCCAGTCAGTCTACAAAGGAGATTGCTTGTAAATCACCCATCCTAAAATACTGCTGAAGTGTATGGGACCCATATCAAATAGGACCCAACAGGTGATACTAAACATGTACAGAGAAGGGTGGCACTAATGGTCACAGGTTTGTTTGATCCATGGGAGAGTATCACAGAACTGCTAATAAAATGAGCTAGCACACTCTTTAAGATGGACATGAATTATTCCAAGAAAGCCTGCTTACTAAGTATTAGGAACTGGATTCAAATTATGCCACTCAGAACATATTACAACCCCGTACATACCAATTCCACAGGAATTCTGAGGAGGTGGTTAGATTAATTACAGCTTGCGTGTAGCCATTAAAACAATCATTCTTCTTGCACCCCATACACGAATGGAACAGGGGAAGAAACCCTAATAACGGGCAGTGAGGTGTACCCCCTGTTATGAACTGTATAGTTGTTTGCAGAGTGTAGACGTAGAGTGTAGATAATGTTATTAGATGGGCAGATCAACAAACAGCATGGTGTCAAGTAACTACCAGCAAATATATAGTCTAACACAGGTGGCTTGAGGTGAATGAAGTAATGAATAAATGCCAAACATGGAAGAGAATTTTTACATTCTAGAAAATACAGAAATTTATTTTCACTTCTAATGACCTCTGATTTCAGGAATGCAGACAGATCTAAGAGAAATTCCCAAAATGAACCATGAACAATATTTTTGTTTGCTTTTTCCTGGGATAGGAATATGAATTATCAAGTGGGTGACAAATGCCACTTATGTAATGGAGAATCACTTCCCATTTGCTGAGTATGGAAGATCACATTTCACAAAATTCTCATAACAGAGACATTGCAGTAGCGTGTAAACAGCTTACCTGCATTATCACTTCGTCTTTGCTTTCTAGGAGAGACTGATGAATCGCTATCACCATCAGATTTTCTTTCCTGAAAGAAAATAAAGTTCAGCACTTAAATAAATGTAAATCAACAAAATTTGAGTGTAAATCACTATTACAAAGACTGCAATATGTCTACATATATACTCTGCAAACCACTGTAATAAGAATAGAGGGGGGGCTTCTCTCACTATACTATTTGGTAGGGTTATGCGAGAAGAAGTTTTACCATGGAGATAAAGTGTCAAACAATAGGCAGATGTGCAAAAACTATATCCTTTACTAGTGCTGGAGCAACCAAAGACAGTGTTTGGACAGTATACAAAGTCTCTTCTTTCACTTGCCTCTATCCTCTCACCCCATTTCCATTTTGTCAACACCATTCACACTGGTTGGGAGAGATGGTTAACACCCTTTGACAGATGTGGAAATAGGAAGTGTGTGTCACCGCATTCCATAGGTCAGCACTGTTGGTTCAAGCAAACCTGGGTCAAGCACTACAAGGGAAACCAAGAAATTTATTACCTGCCTGTTGGAAGGGAGGCGCTTCCACAATAATGTCTGTGGAACTCAGGACCATGAGTTTAAAAAAAGAAAAAACTGTATGAACATTCAATCATTTGATAAAGTGATGCACTAGATAAATGAAGTATGAAATTTTGGATGGAGACTCATCAAACCAAGTAAGAATAGCTTCTGACTTGGACCAGAGGACAGTGCTGGAATTCTAGTCATTCTTATTTTATGTTAATGAGCTGACCAACAGTACTAATAGCAACCTCAGACTTTTCACAAATGATACTTACCAATAATGAATTATTGTCAGGAAAGATTTGCAGAAATAATGAATCATATATTAAAAAAATTCAAAGTGGGGCAAAGATAGGTAACTTGATTTGATGCATAGAAAGGTAAAACTCTGGATTTCACAAAATGAAAAAAAAAGTCATACTTTTACTATATTATCAATGATTCAAAATAATTGTACAATAAACTAAGACAATAATAATTATCAGGAATTCAAAATGGAACAGTTTTACAAGGTCCATAACAGATGGATGAATCCAATTCCATCTGTGTGGCCAAATTTAGATAATTGTTAAAAGTGTGAGGGATCAGACCATTTGTTCAACTGACTGAATGTATACAAAGGAGGATGTCACGGATGGTTACAGGTTTGCTTGACTGATGGGAACAATAATCCTGAGAAAACAGATACAAATTATCCCACAAAAGTCACCTTATAAGAATACAAGAACCAGTATTAGTGAAGAATCTAGAAATATTCTTCAGCCTCATGCATTTAGCTCTCTTAGAAACTCTGAAGACCAAATTAGGCTATTTTCTGTATACATAAAGGCAGTTAATCATCCGTTATTCACTCAGTCCATATGCAATTGCAATGAGAAGAAATCCTAACACATGGTGCCTTCCAAAATACCCTCTGAAATACATTTCAGAGTAGTTTGAGGAATATTTATGCAAACACAAATATTTATGCACACACACACTTCTTAACTGATATTAGAAGAGAGGAAAAATAAAATAAAGTACTTAAGTCTCAGGAGATTATATGAAGAAAAATTATTTAAATACAAGACAGAATTAATCCTACATTTTTCAGCTTATTTCAGTACTAACCATTTCGTCCTCTTGCATATGAAATGCCGTAACACTAGAACCACGAGTGACCCACTTGATAATTTTTTTGTTTGTCACTCTTTTGTATTATTGCCTAGAGTGTTACATTTCTGTGACTTTTATGAAATAATGTAATTGTGATTATACTTCATTTCACATTTTATGGTGATAACATAAAAGAGAAATATGAAGATTCACCTAGAACTGCGGATGGGTCAGTTCTGACCCGCCCAGCGCAGTCGCTATGACAATCTCATTTTTCATGTAGTTTCAGGCCTATTGTTAGAGTGTGTTTGGTCAATAATCGCGAAACTCATTTTTACTTCACTTCTGGCTGATGTTCCAGTTTTCAGCAGGGGATGAGAAAGACAAGTTCAAACAAGTCTGACCTTACGAATATGTTATGGCCATATTTCTATGCACATAACGGACATTATAAATGCTCTAAATGAGATTTTAAATAATGAATCTGAGGGTGAACCACTGGAGTCTCTATCTGAGGAAGAATTTCCATATCTTACTCCTGAGAAGGTTCTACTGTATGCTGATGAGAAAGGTATGCTTTTTTATGTGTGTGTTTTATAATGATTTTTGTTTATGTATATGTTGCATAGACAGTAATTTGAATTGCAACACTTATGTTTATACATTGTTTCCTGTTGAAATTTTTCAAGTTATATGTTACATTTATGAAGGTGTTTTTTGTTCTAATATTACACAATATATTCAATATTAAATCACGTTCTAATATGTATAACTACTATTACAGGAACAGCTGCCACAGAGACTAAGTCAACTCAAGGAAGTGGATGTCCTGAAGGTCAGTGTGGACAACAAACTGCCCAGGGTTCTGGACTACTTCAGTTTCCTTGAGGTAGAGATATTGTAGCACCCGATGGAACAACCTGGAAAGTTGGAGTATTAGGCGACTGTTCATCTGGAAGATATTGACAACAGAATGTTTTCAAAGATAGGCCAGGACCATCTCCACATGCAAAACAAAACGTGAGTGTGACCTGTTAGAGTGCACAGCATCTAATGATAATGGACAAAGTTTTGAAACATATTCTAAAATGTACAGAAACTGAAGCACCTCGTGTACTGAACTCAGATGAATGGACTATAAAAATTAAAGAACTGGAAGCTTTTATAGCTAAATTGTACGTCCATGGTGCTATTGGAGCTAAGAGCTTAGAACTGGACACAAGTGGTCAGTGAAGTGGAGAAATAATTTTGTGAAATCAACAACGGCTTGTGACAGATTCAGAGATACAATGCGTTATCTCAGATTTGACAATAGATCCACAAGACCAGAACGACTAAGAGAAGACAAGTTTGCTTTGGTATCAGAAATCTGGAGTGAGTTCGTTGCGAATGCGCAGTCTAGCTACATACCGGGTCCATATATAACAATCAATGAACAGCTTTTCCCTTCAAAGTGCCGTTGCAGATTCATGCAGTTTATGGCCTCAAATCCGGACAAATACGGGCAAAAGTATTGGATGGCGGTAGATAAAGACTTAAAATATATTGTGAATGCTATCCCTTATATAGGAAAGGATGATACTAGGTGGAGTGATGAGCGTCTTGGTGGCTTTGTTCTAAAAAAAATTTATGCAACCTTACCTCAAAAAAGGAATAAATGTCACATGTGACAATTTTTTCACCTCCTTAGCACTCTGACACACTGAAAGCTAATTCTACGAGTCTTGTGGGAACAATAAATCTATCTCGCAGGGAAATACCAGTCTATATCAAAAAGGCAAGGGAACTGTTATAAAGCACAGTATTGTTGAAAAAAAGATGATACCACACTTGACTGTTTATCATTGTAAGAGCAACAAGAATGTCCTGATTCTGAGCACTATGCATCCTTATGTGACGATTGACGATGGTGTAAAAAGAAGCCAGATACTGTTACGTTTTAAGACTGCTCTAAATATGGAGTGGACGTGGTTGACCAAATGGCTCGCAAATAGTCTTTCAAAGCACCATCGAGACATTGGCCTGTTCACACATTTTACAACTTGCTGGATTTGGCTGGGATAAATGCATGGGTATTGTTCAATTCTCTAAATGATAAAAAATTGAAATGCAGGGATTTCATCCTGCAGCTGGTGGAGGACCTTGCTGAGAAGTACGCAGTGACTAGAAAAACTAGCGTCCCTGTCAGACCTGAAGATGATCCTGACAGACAAAAAAAGTGAACGTTGCCTTGTAAAGTCTAACTGTGAAGGAAACAAATCATTTGTAAAGTGTCACATCTGCAAGAAAACTGTGTGCAACAAATGTACATCAAAAGACTATTATTTGTGTTCATTATGTAACGGTTGCCAGTAAAAACACTCAGCATATACATGTAAGTTTTAAAATATTAAGCTATAATTTGTGTAAACATGGTTTATTTTTGTTAATTTCATTCTAAATATCATAGTGCTTCTAACAATAGATTGATTAGCAGTAACAATAACCCACTGACATAGGGGAAATAAAGGAAAAGATCGCGGGTCATTAGTGACCCAGCTGTGGTTCTACTGTAGGTACGTCCAAGTATCAGCGGTTCTAGTGTTAAAGCACTTCATTTTTGTTACTGCACAATGGGACTACATACTTTTCACAATAAACCCATATAGATTCATTATATTCAGGAAATTTGCATCTCTGCCTTACTTCCAAGTGACAGACATGGTCCAGTCTTATATCCTTTGGTGGCACATGGGCTGTTGGTACTCTACTGTTCTTTGCTTGGATTTTTGATCCACTTCATTGCTAGATCTCCCTCACTTTGCTGCAGTGGTACCTATCTGGCATAAGAATTTATAAACCTCTACACAAAATTTACTTCCACTCTGGGACGAAGCAAGAACATCCCGAGACCCAAAGAGCCAACACAACTGCTGGCTCACCCTGCATTCATGAAAATTACAGAGAGCATTGGTGATACTAACTGGGCTATAATGGCCCATCTCTAGAAGGTGCTTACGCGGTTTCAGTACTGGGACAAATATACTTTCTTGCCATTGTGATATGAACTTGCCCTCACTCCTGATGCTGTTAAAGATGGTAAAGCTATGACACCAACAGTACCCTGATAGATGTTTAATCACTTGGATGCGGATGTGGTCTCGTGTTACGGCTGTATCAGGGCAGTGGACTAAGACACCGACAAATTCCCACTTGCTCAATGGAGCATTACATGGCTCCAGTGGTGTGTAGTGAAAGATAATTGCTTTTTCTCCATCCACTCTTTCAGGAGACAAATGGCAGGTTGATAATGCTCAGATGCAGATGCCCGGGCATAAAGAAGAGCAGAATGTTCAGTAATGGCACCTGGGTCGGTGCAGACAGTGCCATTCAAGGTAATATGAGGCTCATCTGTAGGTGTCTGGTATCCATAGAGATCTCTGATCTTAGCCCAAACCTGACAGGAGAGGTACATAGTCTTATGGTTTAATGATTCCATTTCCAGCAAACTTATTTCCTTTGTTTTGTTAGGTGGCAGGCCCGAACATGAAGCTGCTTACAGGTGATAAGGTGCTTTGTGAGTTCTGCTTAGAGCATTGGAGAGCCAACATACAATCTCTAATGGCCTCTGTAGCATTTTATGACCACCAAGGTACTGTCTTCTTTTGGGGCACGTCCACAGACAGGGGATCTCCAATTCAGCTGCCAAAGATTGAGTGCATTCATATTCTTAGCTGCCTCATCAATATCTCCATGCAGCAGGAAGCCAAGGGTGACAGGAGATGTGAAAGTACCCTGGTCAACACTGTTTGAGAGCCCATCTCGGCAGAGAAGACATCAGGAAGTGGTCACCACATGTCATCGTGGACTCTCTTGGGGATGGATGGATGGATGGATGGATGGATGGATGGATGGATGGATGGATGGATGGATGGATGGATGGGAGAAGACAAGGAATGCAGATACGAAGGTCAATAACCCAGAAAGTTGCATGCACCAAGCTGAAGTTTGTGGGGCTACCAGAAATCAGTAGGCAAGGGTCAGGTTGTGGCTGTACACTTTCATGGTCTTTGCCATGGCCAATGATTGTAGTGCCACCCAAAAAAAAGTTATGGGCATTGAAATCCCCAAAAAGGTGGGGGAAGCTGAGAAACCAATGATTACAGTATATTCTTACACACTTTACCGTTGGGGGTGGGGGAGGTTAACACTGCAGTAGGTGATATTCTGAAATGCCCTTACTCAAACAGCCACAACCTCTAAAGGTGTATTAAGAGGCACAAGTTCACTACAAAGAGTGTCCTGAATATATGTGCAAACTCTGCCTGACACCCTGTCATAGGTAGCACAAGTCTTATAATACCCACCCTATCAATGAAGGGCCAGGGTCTGCATTGGTGGAAAACGAGCCTCCTGAAGGGTAATATGGAAGGCAGGGGAAGTGTTTGAAAGATGTCATAGCTCAGCCTGGAGGTGGAAAAAACTGCTATAGATCCACTGGGGAATAATAATGTTGAAGTACAGTGGGGCCGTAAAGCGACCAAGGAGGTGGCTATGCCTTAGGGTCACGTGCTGCCATAGCTTGAGGGGCTATAGCATCGATATACACAGGTTCTGGGTTCCACTATGTGGTACCAACTGGGCCTCATGGGACACCAGAATCTCTTCCTTGGTCACAGGAATGGAACAGGCGCGATTTGGTGGTGTGGGTGCTACCAGAATTTTCTTGTTTGAGGACTTTCGATACTTCTTCTTCTTAGAGTGTTTGCAGACCAGTGGAAACCCTGGAAGCAAGTGTCCCATGTCCCAAGGGACCTCTTTCTGGCTAGGCAAGCCAGAGGAACATGACTTGTCTGGCTAGGAGGTGGGCGACCAATGTCCCTGATGGGTGGGAAGTCCATGATTTTCAAGTAGGTGAGGTGGAAGTAGCAGGAGGAGAGTTGCCAACTATGGGGAAGGGGGGGGGGAGAGGCTTGGTCAAGCAGCCCTGAAGCCCCACTGTCGGAGATGTAGCTGGTGAGAGTACTGTTGCCAAAGCAGGCAAGGTCATGACAGCTGCAGCATATGACATTTATACGTGCTGGGTGCAACCACTCATACTTGTTTGGCTCTTGACAAGTTAGATCATCCAGGGTCTCGTATTCTTATCTTCACTCTGGAAAATGGTGCATCCTGGTGAGCAGGGGGGAATGGTGCATTCCACAGTTGACATTTTAAGCACTGCATCGTGGAAGGGGGGGGCATACAGTTTCACATCACATATCGGTATATAATCACCTTGACCTTTTCAGGCAATTAATTGCCCTCACAGGCCTAGATGAAGGCACCTGTAGCAACCCATTGTCCGTTGGTCCCCCATGTTCATGATGAACGCAGTGTACACCCCTCACTCCAAACTGGTGCACAGCTCATCAGATTGCAAGAGCAGAACTTGGCGGCAAATGATGCCCTGAATTATATTTAGAATGTTATGGAGGAGTGCCCCCCCATGAACCATGGACCTTGCCGCTGGTGAGGAGGCTTGCGTGCCTCAGCGATACAGATGGCCGTACTGTAGGTGCAACCACAAAGGAGGGGTATCTGTTGAGAGGCCAGACAAACATGTGGTTCCTGAAGAGGGGCAGCAGCCTTTTCAGTACTTGCAGGGGCAACAGTCTCGATGATTGACTGATCTGGCCTTGTAACATTAACCAAAACGGCCTTGCTGTGCTGGTACTGCGAACGGCTGAAAGCAAGGGGAAACTACAGCCGTAATTTTTCCCGAGGACATGCAGCTCTACTGTATGATTAAATGATGATGGCGTCCTCTTGGGTAAAATATTCCGGAGTTAAAATAGTCCCCCATTCGGATCTCCGGGCGGGGACTACTCAGGAGGACGTCGTTATCAGGAGAAAGAAAACTGGCGTCCTACGGATCGGAGCATGGAATGTCAGATCCCTTAATCGGGCAGGTAGGTTAGAAAATTTAAAAAGGGAAATGGATAGGTTAAAGTTAGATATAGTGGGAATTAGTGAAGTTCGGTGGCAGGAGGAACAAGACTTTTGGTCAGGTGATTACAGGGTTATAAATACAAAATCAAATAGGGGTAATGCAGGAGTAGGTTTAATAATGAATAAAAAAATAGGAGTGCGGGTTAGCTACTACAAACAGCATAGTGAACGCATTATTGTGGCCAAGATAGGCACAAAGCCCATGCCTACTACAGTAGTACAAGTTTATATGCCAACTACCTCTGCAGATGATGAAGAAATAGATGAAATGTATGACGAGATAAAAGAAATTATTCAGGTAGTGAAACGAGACGAAAATTTAATAGTCATGGGTGACAGGAATTCGTCAGTAGGAAAAGGGAGAGAAGGAAACATAGTAGGTGAATATGGATTGGGGGGAAAGAATGAAAGAGGAAGCTGTCTTGTAGAATTTTGCACAGAGCATAACTTAATCATAGCCAACACTTGGTTCAAGAATCATAAAAGAAGGTTGTATACCTGGAAGAATCCTGGAGATACTAGTAGGTATCAGATAGATTATATAATGGTAAGACAGAGATTTAGGAACCAGGTTTTAAATTGTAAGACATTTCCTGGGGCAGATTTGGATTCTGACCACAATCTATTGGTTATGAACTGCAGATTGAAACTGAAGAAACTGCAAAAAGGCGGGAATTTAAGGAGATGGGACCTGGATAAACTGAAAGAACGAAAGAAATACAGTAGAAGAAGAATGGGTAGCTCTGAGGGATGAAGTAGTGAAGGCAGCAGAGGATCAAGTAGGTAAAAAGACGAGGGCTAATAGAAATCCTTGGGTAACAGAAGAAATATTGAATTTAATTGATGAAAGGAGAAAATACAAAAATGCAGTAAATGAAGCAGGCAAAAAGGAATACAGACGTCTCAAAAATGATATCGACAGGAAGTGCAAAATGGCTAAGCAGGGATGGCTAGAGGACAAATGTAAGGATGTAGAGGCTTGTCTCACTAGGGGTAAGATAGATACTGCCTACAGGAAAATTAAAGAGACCTTTGGAGAGAAGAGAACCACTTGTATGAATATCAAGAGCTCAGATGGCAACCCAGTTCTAAGCAAAGAAGGGAAGGCAGAAAGGTGGAAGGAGTATATAGAGGGTTTATACAAGGGCGATGTACTTGAGGACAATATTATGGAAATGGAAGAGGATGTAGATGAAGACGAAATGGGAGATAAGATACTGCGTGAAGAGTTTGACAGAGCACTGAAAGACCCGAGTCGAAACAAGGCCCCGGGAGTAGGCAACATTCCATTTGAACTACTGATGGCCTCGGGAGAGCCAGTCATGACAAAACTCTACCATCTGGTGAGCACGATGTATGAGACAGGTGAAATACCCTCAGACTTCAAGAAGAATATAATAATTCCAATCCCAAAGAAAGCAGGTGTTGACAGATGTGAAAATTACCGAACTATCAGTTTAATAAGTCACAGCTGCAAAATACTAACGCGAATTCTGTACAGACGAATGGAAAAACTGGTAGAAGTCGACCTCGGGGAAGATCAGTTTGGATTCCGTAGAAATGTTGGAACACGTGAGGCAATACTGACCTTACGACTTATCTTAGAAGAAAGATTAAGAAAAGGCAAACCTACGTTTCTAGCATTTGTAGACTTAGAGAAAGCTTTTGACAATGTTAACTGGAATACTCTCTTTCAAATTCTGAAGGTGGCAGGGGTAAAATACAGTGAGCGAAAGGCTATTTACAATTTGTACAGAAAGCAGATGGCAGTTATAAGAGTCGAGGGGCATGAAAGGGAAGCAGTGGTTGGGAAAGGAGTAAGACAGGGTTGTAGCCTCTCCCCGATGTTATTCAATCTGTATATTGAGCAAGCAGTAAAGGAAACAAAAGAAAAATTCGGAGTAGGTATTAAAATTCATGGAGAAGAAGTAAAAACTTTGAGGTTCGCCGATGACATTGTAATTCTGTCAGAGACAGCAAAGGACTTGGAAGAGCAGTTGAACGGAATGGACAGTGTCTTGAAAGGAGGATATAAGATGAACATCAACAAAAGCAAAACGAGGATAATGGAATGTAGTCAAATTAAGTCGGGTGATGCTGAGGGAATTAGATTAGGAAGTGAGACACTTAAAGTAGTAAAGGAGTTTTGCTATTTAGGGAGTAAAATAACCGATGATGGTCGAAGTAGAGAGGATATAAAATGTAGACTGGCAATGGCAAGGAAAGCGTTTCTCAAGAAGAGGAATTTGTTAACATCGAGTATAGATTTAAGTGTCAGGAAGTCGTTTCTGAAAGTATTTGTATGGAGTGTAGCCATGTATGGAAGTGAAACATGGACGATAACTAGTTTGGACAAGAAGAGAATAGAAGCTTTCGAAATGTGGTGCTACAGAAGAATGCTGAAGATAAGGTGGGTAGATCACGTAACTAATGAGGAGGTATTGAATAGGATTGGGGAGAAGAGAAGTTTGTGGCACAACTTGACTAGAAGAAGGGATCGGTTGGTAGGACATGTTTTGAGGCATCAAGGGATCACAAATTTAGCATTGGAGGGCAGTGTGGTTGGTAAAAATCGTAGAGGAAGACCAAGAGATGAATACACTAAGCAGATTCAGAAGGATGTAGGTTGCAGTAGATACTGGGAGATGAAGAAGCTTGCACAGGATAGAGTAGCATGGAGAGCTGCATCAAACCAGTCTCAGGACTGAAGACCACAACAACAACAACAACAATGGAGGAGTGACAGTCACCTGTATGTCACCCAGCGTTTTGTAAGCAAGCAGCACCTGTGACTGGGCAGGGGATGCTGCTTTGATCAAAACTGGCCCACTTTTCATTGTATACAGATGACTGCCACTTCCACAAACTTGTCTTGTAAGTTCTTTTTGCGGCCAACAAGGAATCCCCATCAGTCCTTATGCAAACCATGTTGTGGAGAGCATCTTTCTCTGCTTGCCACTTGACCCTATGGTTCTCCCATGGCATAGCCAAGGAAGGGAACATTTTAAGGTTGTATCTCTCTGGATTAAGAGGGGTCTTCCCTTCCATAGAGACTGCTGGGCTGTATGACTGCCAGTGGAAGATAACTTCATCTACTACATTTGCAGCTCATCTGCTGTTGTGACACCACTCTGAATTGGAACTTTTCCCATACACGCCACCAAGCCTCACCAATAACTACCTGGCCAGTAATGCATTGCGAAGGGTGCAATGATGGAAAGGCACAAAATTTGGAGTATCCACTGCATTGGGTGACCACCTCTGCACGATATGCACTTCCGGAGAACTTTGGAAATAGGTGGCTAGTCAAACCCAAGAATGGGGACTATGTTTTTATTTAATGAGAAATTACAGAAAATGTCTGAAATGAAAACTCGATTCCCTGCCATAAAACAGATCCCAACAAGGTGTGCACCAAGAAAACCATCTGATGGGTAGGCAGACGGGGGGAATAGTGGAAGTACAAGCTTGTAGCATGGAAAGGAAGTAATGCTGCAAAGGCTGGGGACCCATGACAGCCGTGCACTTATTCACTAGTTCTGTGAACCCCCTGGAGGGTCAGATAACCAGTCCTTCACAGTGCCTTGCCAACCGAGCATGCTGCTGTATTTAACTGATTTTTGTGGAACAAACTGTTACATAACTAAGTCATCAGACAACAATTTAGCTACTCATTGCGTTAAATGAACCAGCAAGCCATCTGAATGAAAACCAAGAATAGTCCTCTCTAAATAAAAAACTGTGACTAGTGAATGATCCCATTATGGTTACAGGAAGAAAATTTCCTGGCCTTGCAGAGAACTGACAATGAATGATCTGAATGGAGGTAGTGTTGTAACGCTCCACAGTGAAATAGGTTTCAATAGTTCCACACATTAGATCTAACCACTTCTTTTTACTCAGGCATGTCGTATACATTCCACTCAAACAATAACTCTGAATACCACACCACCAGAAAGTTCAAAACAGTTTAACACTGACGAAAATACGTCCGAAACTGGTGCAAGATTACGAAATATCCACTGCGACACTAACAGCAGTTGAGAAATGATCAAGTGAAGGGGATTCCGAAGTTGCAGTCATTCATTAACATATCGACAAAGTGCAGAGTGATCTACTACACAATTAACAATTCAAGGTGTTGAAAATAGGAGATGCCATAGAAATATCATAAGAAAGAATATTGTCTTTTCAAAATTTCGTAAACATTCGTAATTGCGCTAGTGGTGTGTTGGAACCAAGTGGTGTCATCCTTGTACACACCTGTATTTAATGTGTAACTGTCTAAAGTTTCATTGCTGTAGGTCCGTAAGTTATTGCTCAGAGCTTCACCGAGTATAATGTTTTGTCGCACAGTTTGTGAATTTCGAGATGGCAGAGTTAGAGGAGCAACACGTTGAGTTACATTTTGCGTGAAACTCTAGAAAACATTTACAGACACGCACAAGATGCAGAAATTCTACGTTGTTGAGCGCCAAAGCCGTATTCTGTGTGTCACGCGGTTTAAATATGCGAAGACGGAAGTTTATGATGACGCCCGTTCAGGACGCCCTTCGACGTCTACCGATGACGCTCGTGTCAGGAACGTCAACGAAACTGTGCGTGCCAATCTAAGACAGAATATCCGAGAGACTGCAGAAGAATGTAATATTTCAGTTGGATCATGTCACAAAACCCCGACACTGCATCGTGTTGCCGCCAGGTTGGTCACAAGGCTATGGAGTCAAGACCAGAAAGACCTTCACCTCTGAATCTGTGAAGAGCTTTTGTATGGCGCAAATGGGAACCAGATGTTCGTTGAGATAATCTTAACTGATGATGAGAAGTGGATCTACGTTTATGATATTGAGACGTTAAAACAACGAAGATTTGCAATGATAGGCAAGGCAAGAAAATTCGAAGACGACACTTCACGCGAACCAGCAAAAGGCATACCAAGACTGCTTCTGGAAGTAGAAACAGCATTTGGAGCGGTGTATCAATTGTGCAAGAGTATTTAGAAGGAGACCAAGCACAATGAGTAAAAGGTAAGCGCAGAAACTTTTGTGGAAAAAGTTCCGGAATTTTATCAAGAGACGTCGTTCATTGGTCATGACGAGGCGTCGTACTTTGGCCATGAAGAGTAAGTCTTATTCAAGGTGTACATCATGTTCGTTTAGTACTCAAATGAAGTGCAAAAAGTAGTTCACTAAATTTTGGAGCATATCAAAAAATTCAACCGAGTTTTTGTTTGATAATTTGCTGCAATGACAGGGTACATTGCTTCGTGCGAGGAAACCAGTAGCATCATAGTAACTGGTACACAGGTGGCATGCACAAGAGATTGAAAGGTTTATGTCGAAAGCATTGTGATTATTTTTCTCTGCAAGAAAAAAATTATGATTTTTATTCACAGTTCAACTTGCAATGGGGAAAAAATACTATGCAAGTTTTGGTTGCCAACCTAGTGGCGACAAACATGCGGGAAGAAGATTGGATTACAAACGGAAAGAAGTCATCTTATCAGGAAAATTTACCTGCACATGAAGCTGTTGTGGCAGTTGGAAACAGATTTGGTACACAATGACAACCACATGACAACCACGTATTCCAACACCTAAGGGGCCGAGTCACCACCACCACCACCACCACCACCAGGCTAGCTCGAGACACTTGCATCCCCTGGCTGTTGTACTCTAGATGAACAACGTTGTTATTCCCGCCAAGGATAGGTTCGGAAATCTTACAGCCACACTTGGGGAATGGAATCTCCTCACTGGAAAAATGCACAAAGTATACGGACATAAAACGGATAGTGACGTACAATTGGTGCATTTATATCAAAAATACCCTTTTTCTGCGAAGGCAAGAAATCGTCTCCTTACCGACAAACTACCTACACACACGTACATACACCGCAAGCCACTGTACAGTGCGTGGCGGAGGGTACCCAGTATCACTTCTTGTCATTTCCAGGCTGTTTCACTTGCAAACAGAGGGAGCTGAAAACGACAATTTGCTTGCATATGAGCCCGAATTTCACCTGTCTTAACTACGTGATTCTTACGCAACATGTACATTTGGCAGGACTAGAATCGTTCTGCAGTCAGTTTCAAATTCCAGTTCCCTACATTTCCTCGTAAGTTTCTCGAAAAGAACGTCGCCTTCTCTCCAGTGATTCCTGTTTGAGTTCCCAAAGAATCTCTAATATTCTTGTGTTGTTCAAACCTACCCGCAACGAATGAGCAAACCGCTTCTGAATTGCTTTGATATCTTCCTTTAATCTGACCTGGTGCAGATCACAGACACTAACAGTATTCAAGAGCAGGCTGCATCAGTGCCCTGTATGTCGTCCCCTTTACAGATGAACCACACTTTCCCAATAATTTTCCCAATAAACCGAAATTGACCATTCGCTTTACCTGCCACAATCCTCATGTGCTCATTCCATTTCACGTACCTTTGCAACGTTATGCAGAGATATTTAAATGAGGTGACTGTGTGAAGCAGAGCACTACTCACACTATATCTTAACATTATGAGTTTTTTTTTTCATACTCATCTGCATTAACGTACACTTTCCTACTTTAGAACGAGCTGCCATACGTCATACCAACTAGAAATTTTGGCCAAGTCATCATCTATCATCATACAGTCATCCTCAACACCCTCCCATACTCCAAAGCATCAGCAGCAAACAGTAGATTGCTGCTCCCTGTCCGCCATATCATTTGTGCGTATAGACAACAACAGTGGCCCTATCTTGCTTTCCTGGAGCACTGCTGACGTTAACCTTGTCTCTGATGAACACTCGCCGTCGAGAACAAAGTACTGGGCTCTTTTACTTACGAAGTCTTCGTGCCACTCGCATACCTAGGAACCTATTGCACATGCTCTGACCGTTAACAGTCTATTAGTAAAGAGATTCTGTACAAAACTGAGGTTGCGTGTGAAAACTTAATTGACGTCAGACATACGAAAAGTCCTTCTCTGAATGAATTAGCAAATCTTACAAATGTATATCACAACACACGAGCGGACAAGCTTACAAGGGGAGGTTCCCATCTAAATCTAAGACAGATGGCGAACATGACAGAAGGGAACTATGGATGACTCGCGTTCTCGACCAGAACTGCCTCACTATAAGTAACCAAGCACCTAAATTTTCATCCTCTTGTTCTCTTGTCAAGACTCCGAATAAACACCATAAATGTATTTTTGGATTTCGCAGACGCTTGCAGCTTGCTTACACACTAGCGAGTCTTGCTTACTCCAGCCCACAAAATCGCCGCTTTGCAGTAAACAAAGATGTAAATAGCATGTTTCGAGCCTTCCACAGTGCCATCCATTTATGTGAATTAATCTACTGCTCGATTTGTCAGGTTTCCTCCACACAAGCCATCGACAGTTCACTTCCGCGTGTTCAGATGAGTCATTTCCAATTCGTGCACAATATTTCGACGACCGACATGATCGTCCCCTCCCAGTGCCACGAGTTTAGTCGTCTCACGTCCTCACCACTCCGACACAACCCTATGAAAATGGTCTGGTCGGTCGTCAAAATATCTTACACAAAACGGATTGGCGGAGCACACAGAAGCATATCGTTAACTGTCTGTATGTGAACGGCGTGCAGGTCCTCAACACGACAAACCTCGAGAGGCCCTCAGGAAGATCGCTTATGAGGGGCAGCGTACGCTAGGAATGGCTCTGTGATGTTACACCGACGCTTTGATTAAACGGATACTTCATTTATAATAAAAGGTATTTCGAGGCTTAAGAGGTGCAACCAACCGATGAGCAACGAAGTTATTTCCAAGCCATTCTGATGAAGAAAACAACACATTGATTCTTCCTTTAGGATGACAGTTCTCGTATCAAAGTGACAAAAAATCGAGGTGTTTTGGTGGATTTGGACCACCACGCATGTGTCTGTGGTAATAGACTTTATCCAAACCCTTATGGGGATCCATAGTCCTGTTTCTCTTTCACTGTGTGTGTGTTCGTGGGGGGTGGGGGCCGAGTCACACAGTGAGGAGGAAATCTCATAAAATGACACCCATTCTCTCACTCCAACCTCACGTTGACACACACAACCACTCGATCTCACAGGCCTTTCATACAAAAGAGCAGGTGAAAGGTGCTACACCTGGGAACAGAAGTAAAACTACAGAAGCTGAAAGAAAGGTACGAGGAATGAGTCTGGCTGACCAGTTACAAAAATCGTGGGTGAGGCAATCGCCCAGATAACACGTTAAGAACAACGCCCTAAATTTTTTGGAGAGAAGTCGAACAGATCTCTGAACCTTGAAGCTCTTGCCACATTCGTTTGCATGTTGCTCGAAATAGAGGGCACGTCTGTCAGGAAATCCGCTGCTGCCCTCTCCTCTGAAAGTAAAACATAGTCTAATAAAATGTGGTGGACGGTGATCTGTATGCCACAAGCAGCTCATGTCGGAGGGTCCTCTCGCCTGAGCAAGAACTCATGCGACAGAGGTGTGGCCTATGTGTAGACAAGTAAGGAGAACCTCGTCCCGCCTATGTGGAAGGAAGGTGGTACACTGTGGCCACATAGTGGTCTTCACCACGAGCAACTTGTCAGCTGTCAGTTCCTACCACTCCTCTTTCCGTCGATGCACGACTCTTCACCTCAGCAGTGAGACAATAGCATGCAAGGGGAATGACGCACGAAACTAACCAAGGACTACAACACGACGACTCCTCGGCTGCTACAGCCGCTCTTTCGTTCCCCACAATACCCGTGTGCTCTGGCGCCCAGCAGAGTGTCTTCCTTTTCCAGGCTTTGTGGCCAGAGCAAGGCGTTCTGGACATCATGGAATAGTTTATCAGTTGGATACAAGCATTGTAGAGACTGAAGGCAACTCAGGGGGAGGGGGGGTTGAAACATGAGGAATTTAGCAGGCATGGCACATCTCGTCTCGTACAAGGCCCTAAGGATCATGGAAATTTGCCATCGAATACAGTGAACTCTGGAGACAACCGAATTTAGAGGACAAACTGTGGGAAAACGGAGGAACAAAAAGAGTCCCTCTGTTTAGGCACTTAAAGTCCAGTCAGGCCTGCATGTAAACCCTTTAAAACTGGAGCAGACATATCTCACACGCTCCCCAAAACCTGTGGCAAAGAAACTTTAAAATATTTAGTGTCTTCTGGGAACTTGCCTTCAGGTGTGGTAACCACAATAGTGTGGAGTCAAAAATGATGCATAGAAACTGCACAGGCTTTAAAAGCGAGAATAGTGTTCCACATATGCAGTTCAAGTAAATTAAAAATACGACATGGACACACACACACACACACACACACACACACACACACACACACACACACACACAGACAGACAGACACACAGACACAGACAGACACACAGACACACAGACAGACTATTCTCTGCAGAAAATGTTAAGGCGGTGTTTGCAGCCCGCTCCTAATCAATCAATCCTTTGTACTTTCACTTGCAACTGACGATTTGCTGTTGCAATACCGAAGGAGGAACAGAACACTGCAAAATCATTCACAAATAACGAACATTGTATGGCACTCCTTACCATACATATGGTACTGTTTATGGATATGGCGAAGATGGTAGCAATTACAAAACTGCCTTGAGCGACATCCTCCTGCTCGAAACTATTCGACAACATGTCAACGACTTGGAACTGAAAAAAAAGTGCTTCAATAAAAACGACCGCATAAAGGAAGGGAGATCACCACAGAAGCCCTATTGGTGGGGCTGCCTTACAATATGGTGTCTCCAAGACGTATCGTATATTTTACTGATAAAGAATGAGGCTATTTGCACAGGAAACCCTGCTGTATAGCGGTCTCTTGCAGGGTCTCGTTGTCGACAATGGATAGCTATCTCCTGAATCGACACTGAGAGCGACTTACGAGCTTCCTTGTATCTAACACCCAGACCAGACCACCGTTAACCATTCGATCCAAGGTCTTGCCTATACAGCTCGTTAAGTCGACGCTCCAGTAACCACTGGGAAACGTTTGGTACTTTCCCGGTTTGAGAAGAGGCACCAAAATTCCCTCCTTCCATTTGCTGGGAAAGTTGCTTGTCTGCCTTATCAAATTAGACCACTTCGGAGGACTTCCTTTGACGCTGGTTGCAAGTTTTGCAGCATGCTGTACGGGTTTCGTCGTGACTGGGCACTGTATCACAAGCTGCGAACAGTGCAGAGTCCAACTCTCTCACGCAAAGTAGGCAATTTTAGACCTCTTAATTGCCAGACCTTGTGTCCAACTCAGCGTTTTATATGGTGTAGCGGTATCCCGGCTGACAGTGGCACTAGTCAGCGCAAACTGCTCTGCCATTGTCTGAAAAAAATGTCTCCAGATGACGTCACAGCCCTGCAGGAGTCACAGCAGCAGTTAGCTCCGCCACTATCACAGACCCAGGCAGCACATAGCAACCCTAATTGTGAACATAGGAGACACTGTACTTCTGCAGCAGTGAGGCTGAGGACTACACTCAAGATCATGTACCACAACGAATACCTATTGAGTTAAGTAAACTTTCCATTCTTATAAATGAAAAACCCCTTAATGTGTGTGTGTGTGTGTGTGTGTGTGTGTGTGTGTGTTATTGGAAGAGTATACCAGCCGCCAAACAACCTCTTCTTGCTCCTCCTTAGTCTAGACGACATGAAAGTCAGACATTTCCTTCCTGTCTCCATTAGCAGCCAGTTCTTTGACGTCTATTTTTGTTTATCTTGGGTAGGTTTCGGAGCCACAACCACCAAGGTGGTAGAGGCAGTGCTGGATGGTGGGCCAGTTCAAACCTTTGGAGGTTAAGGGAGTTCAGCAACATTGGTAACTGCTGCCTTGTTTGGCGTTCTGGGAGGAGGTATGGGCTACGAAGTAACTCCAGCACCCAAGTGCATTGAAAAACACAGCTGGTAGTAGTAGTATTAGCAATAGGGATCTTCATTCATGTAGCAGCATCGGTTTTCCGGTTTGGATGTTGAGAACTGAAGTAAAGGAGGCAGCTGCATATCCTTATAGATCTTTTTGGCTTCACCATATGGGAGGCACTTTGATGTTTTTATCTTCTGCATCTTCCTTTCTTCAAGGGAGAGACTGCAATCCATACTACAGACCGGGAGATCCCCGGAGAAATTTACAAACTTCCAAAGAGACGAACAAAAGACTCCTTTAAGGGCAGTCTTACAGCATTTGCCCCAAGTGGCGTCTCCCTTTCAGGAACAGTAGTTAGTCCCGAGTGCTGGTATTTAAAACGGCGCATTGTGTTCAAGGGAAAAAATCTACACATCTAGACTAAGGAATACTGCCTTAACATACTCTGGAAGTTTCGTGCTGTTGATAGTCAGTGTAAAAGAGTGATTGCACTGTATCACCACACACCCATTCAATTAGGTTTATCACACCAACAATACCTTCCTGGCCTCACCCACTCTGCAGTTCATTTTCTATTGCATACTCTACAGGGCATTGTGCTGGATGTCGTTCACTTGTTGGCAACTAGACGTTTCTACCAACAGCGTCCCATTTGGTTAGCGTTTGACAGATTTTAAGTTCCAGCAAAACCCTCCAAACATCTTTATACGCAGAATAGTGGAACTTTATCAAAGCTACTCTTTGCATTTAACTATTGCAAACACATTCAGACAACCAGCATGCAGTCTGTTACTGTTAACAGAGCCTGTTGGACTGGCTGGATGAACCCTGTTATTAGACTGGGTGTTGGTACCTAGCAATGGCCCATCGATTCCACTGGAGGGGGAAGAGAAAAATTGGAAGGCTCCATCTCGGTCCCAGGAAGAACTAGTTAAATAAAAGTCTCTACATAGAACCCTGTGTGCCTAGGTAGACTTTATACAACTGAGGCAGAGCAGGTCCCTCAGAGGTTGCCCGCTAACGACTATTCCATCTCCACAGCCGCGCATCTCTTTGGCACACCTCAAGACTGAGCCGCTATTTATAGAGGTTTCCACCATCCTCACAACGTGCGTGGCCAAGCCAAGATCCCATTACCTGTGATACACCACATTCCACCATCGTGCTGTGAGATGAGAATAACCGAGCAGCACTAGTCAAATAGTGCATGCAACAACAGTTACGAGAATATGTGGACAGTGTAGGTGAAGCAGAATTACTCTCCAATCAAACAATATTATTTACTTTGATACATATTTTGAGATTCTGCTAGGGTGTGTTGCTGCAAGGATGCTGAGAATGTCAAAATGTGTAATTTACACCTTAGAAAATCCCGGATGGGGCAACAATATGAGATAGGATAGATTACAACTCACCACATGGAAGAGATGTTGAGCATCAACCAAGGGCATTGTAAGAACACAGAACTTAATCCTCCATAAAATGATGAAAAAGAAAAACCGTGCACACACTCAGGAGGGTAGTAAGGCCTAAACGCGGAGAACAGCTATCTCAGCTGATGTGGCTGTACACACGAAATGTGTCATGGGGATGGAGGGCAGTATGAGGAAAGGGTGGTGTAGGATGCTGCAGTGCTGCCTATGGGAGGAAGCACATATAGTGTTGTGACAGGACGGTTGGATGGGGAAAGGGGGAAGGGTTGGGGAGAGTAGCAGAAAAGGTGAAAAAACTGTACAGGTGCACTGGGGGGGGGGGGGGCGACAGTAGGCGTGTGTAGAGCTGGAATGGGAGCAGGCGTTGGGACAGAAGCAGGTGTAGCTGAGGCCCTAACAGTGACAGCGCAGTGACTGTTGAAGTCTAGCACATCAGGTCAGGCAGCCATCTCAAACTGGATGGTCCAGCTGCCTCTCAGCCAGTCTAGCAGTGGCCATTCACAGTGACAAACTGCTCGTCAGAGGAGATGCTCACGTAGAATGCGGTACAGTGTCTCGTTTTTGGGCGCAAAAACAACCGGGGTCATATGCGCACACATCAAAACTATAGAACACGAAGACAGAGGTGTTAAAAATGACTAAATGTCAATCCCAATTGACATAATAGAAGACAGTGAAAAACGGGGACGTGGAGAAAGAGCTACTAAAGTCACCATACAAAACGGAGGTCCAAAACTAAAAATTAAATGCCTTTCGTCATATCGCTTTCACGGACAGAAACTAAATCGCGGTCCACAGCCCACGCGTCAATTGCTAAAACGGTCGATAAATCAGACGGCAAGTGGGAACATAAACGGTTAAGAAATGGACTTTCAGCCGGGAGGAAGCGAACAGTTAAAATTTGGGCGCAGTGTAACAAGTAGTGGGGGAGCGCCACTTATAAAATGACGATGGCTAAAAAGACAGTGCCCAATACGCAACCGAGTTAGAATGACTTCCTCCAGGCGGCAGAGCCGAGAGGAGGTCGCCCATGCCACTGGGAGAAGCTTAATAATCTTGAGCTTATTCCTTTAAGGAAGGACCAATGGCGATGCCGAAGGGACGCTACCTCCTGATGGACAGAACACAGTGATCACTGGAGGGAATATAGAAACTAGTGGGCTGAGGTAAGAGGACTGCAGCCTTGGCAGCAGCGTCAGCAGCCTAGTTTCCTGGCAGACCGACATGACCAGGAATCCACAAAATTCACAGTGGCTCCAACACGAGTGATAAAGTTGCACTAAGGGATGGGCGGTGTAAAACGCACAGAGACTTTGAAGGGCGCCTAGTGTGTGTGAGCACGACAATTTAATAGTCTGTGACGCCAGATGTGCTCTGTGGCCTGATACAAGGCGAAGAGCTCGGCTGTAAATACTGAGCAGTGTGTCGGAAACCGACAACTAAAGACGTGAGTGCCAATGACGAAGGCACATCTGACCCTACAGTCAGTCAGAGCCATCAGTGTACACAAATGTACTACCGCGAAATTCTGTGCGAAACTAACGAAACTGAAGGCGACAGAGTAAGACTGGAGTAGTGTCCTTACGAAGTCAATGAAGGCCGAGGTTAACAAGGGCCACTTCACGAAGCGAAATTGGCGAAGCATTCACACCCACTGGGGAAGTTGCAGGTAGTTTGAAATTAAGCTGCCGAAGCAAGCGCCGGAAACGGACTCCAGGAGGTAACAGGGAAGAGGGATGTGCCCCGTACTGGCGATCGAAGTAAGCATCGAACAAGGAGGCATAGCATGGGTGGCCACGCATGGCAGACTAACAGCATGCCTGAGGAGAAAGTCATGACGGTAGGACAGTGGTAGTTCAGCCGCTTCAGCATACAGGCTCTCACTTGGGGTAGTGTAAAAGGCGCCAGTGGGCAAATGGATAACATGATGGCGGATGTGTTGAGATGGCGTAAGAGGCTGGACGTGCAGATGCATAAACAAAGCACCCACAGTCGAGTTTCGGATGGAAAACGGATCGCTACAAACGGAGGTTCGATCAGCATGCCAGGAGGTACCACTGAGGACATGTAGGACATTGAGGAACCGCATAAGACTGGCTGCCAAGTAAGACACATGAGAGGACCAAGAGTTTCCTAGCGAGCATGAGCATCATGAATTTCGTAGTTTCAACTAACGGAAGGGCAACATGCCCAAAATGTAAAGATGGTAGGAGAAACCATTTGCGCCGCCAGAAATTCATATCGACGGGTTTGTCAGTGGAAAAACTAAAACCATTGTAAGTGCTCCAGGAGTACAGACGATCGAGACGTCGTCGATGACGCCGCTCAGTGACAGGTCCGTGAGAACTGGAATAGAAGACAAAGAGGGAGCCGAAGATGTCCGGTGGGCGACAGGCCATTATAGGGTAAATGGCGATAGCTAATAGGATGATGCTCAGGAGAGAACCCTGAGGCACACCGTCTTCCTGGATAAAGGTGTCCTACAAGGCAGAACCCACATGCACATTGAAAACTCTGCCGTCTAAAAATTCCCGCAGGAAACTGGGCAGGCAGCCACGGAAGCCCCACATGTAAAGAGTTCTCCAGCAGGTGTTGTAGGCCTTCTCCAAATCGAAAAACACGGCCAAAGTCTGGGATTTCCGCAGAAAACCATTCATGACACGGGTGGACAAACTAACGAGATGGTCAACTGCAGAACGCCACACTCTAAATCCACACTGTGCAGTCGTTAGTAAATAATGACACTCGAGCCGGGCGTGATTCATACGTCACCTTGCAAATATTGTCAGTGGGAGAAATGGGGCGTAAGCTAGAGGGAAGGTTTTTATCCTTACTGGTCTTAGGTATGAGGGTGACAGTGGCTTAATGGCAATGGCCAGGAAATGTGCCCTCTGCCCAGATGCGGTTGTACATGTTAAGTAGGAAACGCCTGCCTACAAGAGAGAGGTGCTGCAAGATCTGAATTTGCACAACACTGGCCCTGGGGCGGAGGATCGGGATGAGCTGAGAGCACGATCTTGCTCCCTTATAGTAAAGGCGGCATTATAGCACTCACTATTCTGAGAAGGGAAAGGTATCGCCAGAGCCTCCTTCGCTCATTTATGGTGGAGGAAGGCAAAGTGATAGTGGTAAGAGCTCAAAAGGTCGGCAAAATGGCGACCCAAAGTATTTGAGATAGCAATAGGGTCCACGATGATATCGTCTGCTACTTTCAAGCTAGAAATTGGCAAATGGATCTTGGTCCCAGACAGTCGTTTGAAGTTGGCCCACATGACAGAAGAAGAGGTGGAACCGTTAAAAGAACTAATGAATGCAATCCAGCTAGCTTTTTTGCTTTCCCGAAAAACGCGACGACACTTTGCACGCATCTGATTTTAATGAATGCAGTTTGTCATCATAGGATGGCAGTAAAAGCGTGGAGAGAACATCTCCGTGCGCGAATTGCGTCGCGGCATGCCTCAGTCCACTAAGGGACTGGGACACGACGTGGTGAAGAGTAATTGCGAGGAATGGAATGTTCTGCAGCAGTAAGGATAACATTTGTGAGATATTCCTCCTGGTCATCACAGCTGGGGAAATACTGTTCTTTGGAGGTCGCCAGGGAGGAGTAAAGCCACCAGTCAGGCTTAGTAAGATGCCATTTCGGTGTGCACACAGGTCAGGTAGGAGTCAGCAGACTGATAGCACATGAGAAATGGACGCTCAAGTAGGTGTTACAAAGAGTGGACCACACAAGACGATGGGAGAGCTGGAAAGTGCAGAAGTATAGGTCCATATGAGAATATGTGTGGGAGGAGTCAGAAAGGAATGTGGGTGCTCCACTGTTAAGGCAGAAGAGGTAGAGTTGGTTAAGAAGGTCAGTCAAGAGGGAACCTCTCCGACAGGTTCTGGGAGAACCACAAAGGGGATGGTGTTCATTAAAGTCGCCGAGTGGCAGAAATGTAGGAGGTAGTTGCCCAATAAGCTGAAGGAAGTTTGCCCTGGTGACATCAAATGACTAAGGGATGTAAACGTTACAGGGGGAAAAAGTCAAGTGAGGAAGATAAAGGGGAATTGCAACAGCTTGAAGATGGGTAAACTACGAACTGTCATCCCCTACGAGCAGCATGACAGCCCAATGAGACGGATTGCCGACCCCAGGGGGAAGGTCAAAACGACCCAGGAAGGAATATCAAAGCTTCAAGTGGTCGCGAGAGTGCGATTTCGTTTGCTGAAGGCAGCGTACAAGGGGATGCTGCGATGCTAAAAGCTGCCGTAAATCCTCTTTTTGGGACCGAAGGCCACGAACGTTCGAGTGGAGGAGAGTCACGATGTGGACGAGACGGAGTGTCACCTCAGTGGCTGCCGAGTGTCAGCCTGCGAAGAGTCACTGGTTCAGGGCACAAATGCAGGAGGATCCCGCTCCATGGGGTGCACAGAAGCATTGGATTGCTTGTGCTGTCGGTCTATGGAGTCCAACGCAGAAAAACGGTTGGTGGTGCGCACAGGCAACACTCAGGCCAGCCAGGCTAAGGTGTCACATAGCAATACTGTCGAAGAGTTGGCGGAGTGGAAGATCGTTTGCCTTTGGTGGACTGCTTCAAGCCTTTCTGGTTAGCAAAGGGACAGTTGGGGGTTGTTTGGCTGGAGGGATGTAGGAAGTCTCCATGGGAGTACTACTCCTGCCCTTTCTGGCCTACCAGTTGTGTAACTGGTGGCTTCGCCCCTTGAGCTGAAAGTTTGATGTCTTGTTGCACATCTGGACGGGGGGATGGCGATGCTACCGTGACGCTGGGCTATTTCACAACCTCAGAGCTGAATTTGAGGTCGCATGTCTGTGTGGGCATGTCCTTCATGAATCTAGACGTACTAAGAACAGAACTATAGGTACCAGACGGGAGAACACAGTATTTGCGACTAACCAATAACTTGCGAGTGACTGGGTAAGATACTTTTTCCCTTACACAGATCTCTTGGGCAGCCCACGCATCAAGGAACACAGGAAAATACAGAGAGGCGGCGGCACGGCCGCCATTGCACTTGATACAGCGGAGAGAAGGAGGCAGACGATTGCCCTCATGCACATCCCTACAACAGATTACACACTTGGCTGGGTGTCGACATTAGGTTCTAGTGTGGTTAAAACGAAGACACTGGTAGCTGCACATCAGGTTCGAAATGTACTGTCTAACTGCTATAATTTCATAGCCTGCTTTGATCTTGGACAGAAGCAACACTATCAAAAGTGATAAAAATAGTGCAGGTGGGCATTAGAGAGGAGTCTACCATTTTTATAACCCGATGGATGGAAATGACACACTGATCAGAGAGATAAGATTGGATTTCAGCCTCGGTTAAACAGTCAAGCAGCCTAGTTTAATTAAAGCCACAGGAAGAATTCAGAGGTCCAAGGGCCTCGACACAAACAGGGTTGCTGTGGAGAAGTTAGGTGGTAAGCGGTTGTTGCGATTGAGAATCAGAAGCAGCAGGGCTCAAAATTGCATCAATACCTTTCTGAACAATAAACGGATTTACCACAGCGAAGGACTGACAGTCTTCAGTATAAGAGACCATGAGGAACCGTGGTGCAGCTGGAAGGGATTTTGAATCGTTAGCCTCATACCGTTTACATTTCATAGACGTCGACTGTGAAGATGATTTGTTCACGGCGAGAAAATCCCCCAAGATTGCCAGCATCTCCGGTGGCACGCTCCTTCACAAATGGGGGCACCTGCCCTAGGTGACTGTTCGCACCTCGCCAACACCTGACTGAGGAATCATACGGCAATTTGGGAAGGTTGCAGCTCAGGCAATCATCCCTCTCTGGGCCTGGCCTGTACCATGGGGTACATGCCAACTCTACCTGCCGACACGGGGCTGAAAATTACGCGTTACCCACTCACCGGTTACATATCAGACGCGTGAGCCAGTCTTCTGGAGTGCACAGTGAGGAAGAAGAAAACGAGGACCCTCGAACACCCAAGCGGAGGAACGCGAGGAGAAGGTAAACAAAGAAAGGAAAAGGGAACGAACAGATAATGCGGAACATTCCCAGTAATACCCCAGACATGTTCCGCAAGGGAGGGGAAAAAGAATAGCGAGAGGACATACATGCAGCACAGAAGGGAGAAAATGCTGCAAAGGCTGGGGCCCCACGGTAGCCGAGCGCGAACCCGCCAAAAAGTGGCGAGCCCCACTGGGGGGGGGTGCGGCACAATGGTTGGAGCCGAGTCAGTAGACTGTGTGGCCACGTTCACGGGTGGCCCTGCCTCTGACACTGTAGGAGATACCGACGATGAGACAAAAATAGGTGACAGTGGTAGGACACACGGGACAGGTCTCACATCTATGTATGTTCTACTGATACGTGATGTGTAGCAAGGAGTAGGGTGTTGTGTTCAGATAGGGAAGGATGCCGATACTGCTTAGGTCGGGTGTGAATTGGAATGCTGCTGTTGAAGACGTGGGAAACATTTCACATTTTCAGGCACTATGAGAAGTAGTCGAAACTTTGGAAATCAAAGGCTGTACAGTCACATTCGTATACAAACCACCGGACGTTGATCTCAAAATCAATCTAGCAGATAACTTTTCTAGTCAACACACGCAAATAGTGACTGGTGACTTCAACTGTCACAGCACCACGTGGGGGCTATGAGCATGATGATGAGAATGGTATTACAATAATGGGCGGAAGGCAACCATCTGAGCCTTATACATAACCCTAAGCAACCTGCATCTCATCAGTGGCAGATGGAAAAGCAGATACAACCCTGATCTGATATTTTGCAGTGAGAACATCTCACAACAGTGCATAAAATCTGTCTGCAATCCTATTCCAAATACACAGCACAGACCGATCATGTGCGAAATCTACGCAGCAGTTAGACCACAGACAGTTCCGTTCAGAAGTAGGTTATACTTCAGGAAAGCCAACTGGCCGAAGTTTACAGAAACGCTGGACGCTGCAATTCCCAATACAGAATCTTCACCTGACTCATATGACACTTTTGTGAGGGCTGTAAAGAGGTGCTCCAGAATTGCAATTCCTCGGGGTTGTCGAACATCATACATTCCTGGTCTAACTTCAGAACTCACTGCCCAATTTACAGAGTATAAGGTGCTATTCTAAGAAGATCCATTCGACGAGACAATGCTACTGGCTGGGAAGAAACTTATTGCATCTCTGAAAGAATCCAAAAGGAATTCTGGGGTTAAAACGACGGAAGAACTTGATCTCATCAGAAACAGTCAAAGCGTGGAGATTATTGAGACGCCTCAATAATGACCCAACCAGATCCACACACACTGCAGCATTACTGCAGACCAGATAGCAAACCAACTGCTCATGAATGGGAAAGGAAGCCATAGACTCAAAGTTCCGAAAGTACAGCAAGAGGCCCAAGAACAAACGAGGAATCTGACTCTCCCTTTCCAGATTTCTGAATTAAACAAGGCTATTAAGGAGAGCAAAACTGGTAAAGCATCCTGTCTAGATGACTTCCGTATGGAGCAACTCAAGATTTTCGGTCCAGAAACGAGAAAGTGAATCCTGCAGCTTTTCAACAACTGCATGAACCAGTGCCATATACCAAAGATCTGGCGAAAGAGCAGGGTAATAGCTCTTCTGAAACGTGGAAAGGAAGCAAATTATCCGAAGAATTTCAGAACAGTTAGCCTTTTGTGTCACCCTTATAAACTGTTCGAACGTATGATTCTGAATAGAATCCTACCAGTAATACACCCTGTTCTCATACCTGAACAAGGAGGATTTCGACCAAACAGAAGCTGCACAGGGCAACTTTTGAATCTCACTCAGTTTATAGGGAATGGCTTTGAAACCTGTCAAGTAACTGATGTGGTCTTCGTGGATCTCACAGCAGCGTATGATACTGTCCATCATCGGTTACTCCATGCAAAATTATACAATATGATCAAGAACACCCACCTCGTTAGACTACTCAGTACCCTCCTCCAAAACCGTAGGTTTTTTTGTTGAATTTCAAGGACAACACAGTCGCTGGAGAGCGCAGAAAAATGGTCTACCTCAGGGAAGCGTCTTGGCTCTACTTCTCTTCAACATTTATACCAACGACCAGCCATTGACCCCAGGCACAAAGAGATTCTTATATGCAGATGACCTAGTCCTTGCTACACAGAGCTCATGCTTTGAAAGAGTGGAAAGAAACCTGACAACAGCACTTAGAACATTGTGAAACTATTACAATCGGAACCAACTCAGACCAAACCCTTCGAAGACACAAGTGTGTGCCTTTCATTTAAGGAACAGGGAAGCTAATCGTGAGCTACATATTGCATGGTCAGGCATCCAACTACATCATCATCATCATCATCATCATCATCATCATCATGTACCTAAATACTTGGGAGTCACTCTCGATAGATCTCTGACATTCAAAACTCACTGCAAGAACACTAAAATTTAAATCTCCGCTCGAAACAACCTAATTCGCAAACTAGCTGGGACACAGTGGGGATCACATCCACAAACTATTCGCTGTTCTGCAATGGCACTGTGCTGTTCTACTGCTGAATATGCTTCTCCAGTCTGGGACAGGTCATCTCATGCCAGACAAGTAGACATTGCTCTCAACGAAACCTGCAGGTTGATCACAGGTTGCTTAAGACCTACCTAAACTGATATGCTCTACTGCCTAGCTGGAATAGCGCCACCATGGGTACACAGAACAGTGGTTGCTAGCAAGGAGAAACTGAAAGTGGAACAGGACAGTGCCCATCCACTGCACGGACATAATCCACCACAGCAACGGCTGAGATCGAGAAAGAGCTTCCAGAGAAAAGAGCTTCCAGAGAACATCCGAGAAGCTCACCATTTCACCAGAGAAGGCAAGGCTGGAGTTATGGAAGAAGTCGACGCCTCACCTGCAGACGCCAGAAGCTGAAGAACTACCACCTGGACGCAACAAGAGCTGGCTGGTATGGAAATCTTTAAAAAGTTTACAGTCAGGAGTCAGACAATCCAGAGACAACCTGAAGAGATGGGGCTTCATAACAGAAGATACGTCCTGTGATTGTGGACAAGAACAAACCACAAGCCACATGCTCCAGTGCCTTTTGTGCCCTACATCCTGCACGAAGATTGATCTCCTGCAAGCCACTCCAAGCGCCTTGGAGGTTGCAAAGTACTGGGCACATGTAATATAAATACAATATTTACTGACGTGTGTGACTAGTGTAGGTGTTTGTTTGCAGCCAAGACAAGATTTTAGAAAAGTAAGCAACAGAATCAAAATTGAATGAAGAATGGACAGAGCGAGTTCTGTTATAATGTTGTTACGTAAATTCTTCAAAAGAAGGAACTTAATGATAAGTACTGACTTATCTAGGAGAAAGGTTCCAAGATAGGGTTTGACAGTATAAAAGTCTAGCGTACATTTTTTGCTATTGTACCTTCAGAGACAAGTATTTACGGGATACGCTGAAGCTTTTTCCTAGTACAAAAACGTAATAAAATCAATATGGAAAAGGAAAGAAAAACTAAATAAGTATTCAACTTGCGCCATTTATACACACACATTTCTGGTATAGGAAGTAACACTGCTATGCGGTAGTACAGAATCTACTGTATTTCTACAGTAGATCAGTTTTCCACTTCCATATTCTGTAGCTGTTAGTCAGGCTATGTAGTGGAATTAACATGCAGGCAGTTTTCACAAAACGTAGATCTCACAGCCTTAACCATAAAGTTAGTAACAGTAAATTACTCAATTTTAAGGAAACAGTACCTGAAGATATTTGTTCCAAAACAGCGAAACTGCGACATCAAGGAGTGTAAAGGGCAGATCAAGAATGTTGGTTGTTTCGTTGGTTGATTGGGGATGGGCTGGGGTGGCAGGAGGGGACCAAAAAGCAACGTCATCAGTCCTGAGATCTAAGGTGGCAGAAACAGAGAGAGACAACACAAAGGACAGTCGGTCAGTCAAGGGGAAGGTGAACTGGGCAAAGAAAGAGGTTAAAGGTATGAAAGGGCAGCAGGGAGAGGACAGATCAGGATGGGGTGGGCGCAAACAGAGAGAGCAGGACCGTCACAGATACGCAATGCGCTTTGGGGCATCAGCTCCACCATTCATACCATATCATACACCACACCATACCATACAGAATACCGTAGCATGCGCAATACCATGATCGTGACAATGTGGGCAACACCACGAGAAGATCAAAAAAGGGGAATCAAAATGGCAGAGAAACCAGGCAAAATGCAGGGGAAAAAGGGGAGAAGAACCCGGCCACTGTGGAGACAAGGCCAACGGCTCCATAAGCAATGTGAACGCTAACTAATGGCCTCCAGTTCCAGACGAATATTCGATGATTTGAACACCGGAAGAGACCATTTTCGCGAAGAAAACCGAGGAAAGATGTTACCATATGAGGATCATCTGCTAACACGCAGGACAAGGAAGGTTGGAGGGGATATGTAGTAAGAAGGGCCGAAACGCAGGGGCAATCCAGCAAAATATGGATCACAGTGGTGGGGGGCCCCACAACTACAAGGTGAGGAGGATTGGGAGTTAGGCTCACTGCTGGGAAAAAAACTAATGGTCAACCTAGTATGGCCAATACGAAATGGCAGAGGGTGGAAGACGCCCAATGGGAGAGTTGAACGAGAGAATGCCATGTGGAGCTACCCCAGGGAAGGAAGGGGGAGAGGTATCGACGCCATAGGTACTAGGAGGGAGTTATTCCCCAAATGGTTTATCTCACGCTACAGAGAGAAAATTTATAAGTGGATGTCAAACTCCAAATAGGGACCAGAAACACTAAACAAGGAAGGATCAAAAAGAAAAAGCAATCGCAACAAAACTGGAAGGAACACAAAAAACCAGATGGCTGGCCAGGTCAACATACTGTAGGTATGAAAACTAAGGGGGGGCCAGAGGGGCCAGAGGGGGAGGAGTTACGACAGGGAGGAAAGGAGGATAAGTGCAGAGCGGTAAGGAAGAAAGGGCTGGTATAACTATGGGTCCTGTGTAAGCCATGCATGAACTTATGGTAGAACCCCGAGCGTCAGGGAGGGGGGGGGAGACCAAATATGGAAAACGTGTTTAATGAACAAGAACTAAGTACACACATCAAAATAGATTTGCACCACCTTGGTTTCTAGAGTTCCGGAACATGTACAAAAAATTGAAAGAGAGATCAACATAAACATCATTCCCCCCATTTTATTGCTCATGAAAACTACACATAGCATGTTGTACCACCATACAGCGAGACCTTCAGAGGTGGTAGTTCAGATTGCTGTGCACACTGGTACCTCTAATACCTAATAGCACGTCTTCTTGCACTGATTCATGCCTGCATTCGTCGTGTCATACTACCCACAACTTCATCACAGCACTGTTGGTCCAGATTGTCCCATTCCTCAATGGCGATTTGGCGTAGATCCTTCAGAGTGGTTGGTGGGTCACGTCGTCCACAAACAGCCCTTTTGAATCTATCCCAGCCATGTTAGATAGGGTTCATTTCTGGAAAATATGCTGCCACTCTAGTCGAGCGATGTCGTTATCCTGAAGGAAGTCATTCACAAGACGTGCACGATGGGGGCGCGCATTGTCGTCCATGAAGACGACCGCCTTGGCAATATGCTGCAGATATGGTTGCACTGTCGGTCGGAGGATGGCATTCACGTATTGTACAGTCATTACAGTGCCTTCCATGACCACCAGCGGCGTACGTTGGCCCCACATAACGCCACCCCAAAACAGCAAGGAGCCGCCACCTTGCTGCACTGCCTTGGCAGTGAGTCTAAGGCGTTCAGCCTGACCGGGTTGCCTACAAACAGGTCTCCAACGATTGTCTCTAAGGCATATGGGACACTTATGAGTGAAGAGAACGTGATGCCAATCCTGAACAGTCCATTCTGCATGTTGATGGGCCCATCTGTACCGCACTGCATGGTGTCGTGGTTGCATAGATGGACCTAGCCATGGACTTTGGGAGTGAAGTTGCGCATCATGCAGCCTACTGGACACAGTTTGAGTCTTAACACGATGTGCTGTGGCTGCACAAAAAGCATTACTGAACATGGCGTTGCTCTCAGGGTTCCTCCGAGCCATAATCCGTAGGTAGCGGTCATCCTCTGCCCTTGGGCGGCCTGATCGAGGCATGTCATCGAAAGTTCTTGTCTCTCTCTCTCTCCATCTCGTCCATGCTCAAACAACATTGCTTTGGTTCATTCTGAGACGCCTGGACACTTCCCTTGTTGAGAGCCCTTCCTGGCACAAAGTAACAATGTGGAAGCGACCAAAGCGCGGTATTGACTGTCTGGACATGGTTGACCTACACACAACATGTACCTCCTTCCTGGTGGAATGACTAGAATTGATCGGTTGTCGGGCCTCCTCTGTGTAACAGGTGTTGCTCATGCATGGTTCTTTACATCTTTGGGTGGGTTTAGTGATATCCCTGAACAGTCAGACTCTCTGTAATACAACATCCACAGTCAACGTCTAATTCCAGGAGTTCTGGGAACTGCGGTGATGCAGAACTTTTTTATGTGTGTACATCGACAATAAGATAAAATATTAGCAACCTATAAATACTGTCAAGTATTTTTGCTTTTATAAGTATTGTAGATAACAGACCATACATAAAAGACACCGAAAATACCTTTAACATTTGTGTGTCCTACCATTATGTTTTTCATTTTTCAACGTAACTCATTGACAAAGAAGGTCAAGTGAAAAAATGTGAGACAACTTACACTTTTGAGCAATATGATACGATTTCCTAGCAATTATGAAGAAAATACAGAAGTACATTTTCCAAGAAATTAACCATGTAAAAGAAATACACTCACTAAAAACTTAAATACAAAGTAATGATGTTCCACAAATGCGAGAGAAGATGCCATGCACTATTTTGAAGATTGTGATATACAGATTCATTTTCCAAAACCTTTGGAAATTCTACACAATGAGGTAAATGTAACCAATCTTCAATGTAAAATTACATTTTCAGTTAGTTTCATTGAGCAATATCAATGCTGCATATTTTAGTTGTTAAATATCCCCCCCCCCCCCCCCCCGAGAGTGACTGAATAATCTACAAAAGCACTTACCTCCTCTGCTAACTCCAAGGGCGACATCGTTTGTCTTCTCGACCTTTTATGTGTATGGAACTGTAAGAAATGAATGAGCACACATTGTACAACGTAATAATGTAATTTACTAGTAATGTCACAAACATAATTAACCGCAACACTAAGAATATCCCTGGTGCTAATAAAACAGGACTTCATTTCTAAAATGTCTGAAATTTTTTCATATTAAGCATATATAACAAATTCTAAATCTAAGTCTGTTTCTTTGCAGGATTTCACAGGCAAAGCGCCCTCTTACAAAGTCAAGAAACTGAAATATCACAGGATCCGTCGTTTGAACTAAACCCTGGCTGCTCAGTCCTCAAAATGTTAATATGCGTTTCCTTTTATTGCTCATCTTAATACTGGAGGAAAACTCATTTCAAAACGAAAACCACCATAAAATATAACTTCAGTGGCAAAATGAGGTGGAACTTTTGTTACAATTAATGAACTATTTACTGACATGTAAAAATTATGCTACAATACATAGGAATCTGGTTCCTTGAGTCATCATTTAATTACAAAAATGTTATGCACTAATGATACTGAAAATTCTATCCTCAAAAAGTGTCACATGTGAGTGAAATAAGCTTTGTCTGGGGACAGGATAGCAGCGTATATTCCAGATGTAAAGGGACTGGCATCTACAGAGAACAGGATCTAAGTGGACGCGATTTAAAGGGCAACAGTATAGCAATGCATGTTTCAGGGAAGATAATCTTACCACTTATTGAACATCCAGCGTCAGATTACCCACTTCGCCAGTTTATATTCAAGATAACTCCCCTTCTCACAGGAAACCACTGGGATTTTATCAAGGTCATCCAGGGGAACCAACCGCACTCCTTAGGCAATTTTACGAGTTATATTCAAGATCATGACGTAACTCGATGAAGGTTATTTGATATATTCTTAAAACTCGCATGTAGCCACTCCACGTCTCTCAGCCAATTGGAGCACAATAAAATAGTAGGAAACCAAGGTGGACCAATAAAATCCGAGCTCACCTTCGTCCCCCCCACCCTCCCCCTCATTATAACCCTTAATAACTAAGTCGACTGTGTAGGCTTTTCCATTCGAAGTCTGAGCATTACTGGGAAGAAACTCATGTTTGCTGCAACTAATAATTATCTAGCGGCAGGGTTTGGATGTAACTATTATAGTCCCTACAACAAACTAACCAACAGATTATAAACAATTTTGTTTTTGTAATATATTTTTACTGTATTTTGCTTATTAATATTTTTCATTTTTATTTACAATGGTATGTATTTGATGTACACACAATGCGTCTATTTACTACACTATGTGATCAAAAGCATCCGGCCAACCCCAGAAACTTATTTTTTCATATTAGGTGCGTTGTGCTGCAACCTACTGCAGGTACGCCATATCACCTATCTCAGTAGCCATTACACATAGTGAGAGCGCAGAATGGGGCGCTCCGCGGAACTCACGGACTTCGAACATGGTCAGGCGATTGGGTGCCACGTGTGTACACGAGATTTCCAGACTCATAAACATCCCTAGGTCCACTGTTTACGATGTAACAGTAAAGTAGAAATGGGAAGGGACACGTACAGCACAAAAGCGCACAGGCCGACCTCGCCTGACTGACGGACACCATCAACAATTGAAGTGGGTCGTAATGTGTAACAGGCAGACATCTATCCAGACCATCACACCATAATTCCAAACTGCATCAGGATCCAATGCATGTACTATGACAGTTAGAGAGGAGTTGAGAAAACTTTGATTTCATGGTTGAGCAGCTGCTCCTAAGCCACACATCACGCCGGTAAATGCCAAACGACACCTCACTTGGTGTAAAGAGAGTAAACATTGGACGATTGAACAGTGGGAAAACGATGTGATGAGTGATGAGTCACGGTACACAATGTGGCGATCCGATGGCAAGGTGCGGGTATGGCGAATGCCCAGTGAACGTCATCTTCCAGCGTGTTTAATGCCAACTGTAAAATTCGGAGGCTGTGTTGTTATGGTGTGGTCGTGTATTTCATGGAGAGGGCGTGCACGCGTACCACTATCACTGGACAGGCCTACATTGATGTTTCAAGCACCTTGTTGCTTCCCACTGTTGAAGAGCAGTTTGGGGATGGTGAGTGCGTATTTCAACTTGATCTAGCACTTGTTCCTAAGACACGGCCTGTGGCACAGTGGTTACACGACAACAACGTCCCTGTAATGGACTGTTCTGCACAGAGTCCTGACCTGAATCCTATAGAAACCTTTGGGATATTTTGGAACGCCGACCTCGTGCCAGGCCTCACCGATCGACATCGATGCCTCTCCTCAGTGCAGCACTCCATGAATAACGGGTTCCCATTTCCCAAGAAACCTTCCAGCGCCTGAATGCAGAAGCTCTCATCAAGGCTAAGGGTGGGCCAACACCATATTAAATTCCAGCATTGCCAATCGAGGGCGCCAAGAACTTTCACGTGACTTTCAGCCAGATGTCTGGATACTTTTGATCACATAGTGTCATTTGTTAATCTGCACAGATGAACCGTATGTTATGATGCAGCAGCCCTCATCAAATCTCTATATACTGACAGTTTATGGAGCCGCACCAATGCCATAAAGCAGGCACACTAATTCTCTATCGAGATAACATTTGAGACCACACTATGCACACCATTAGCCCGCCACTGGGCGCCATCTGCATCTACACAGTACTCGCATATGTCTGATATGAGTGCCAGCAAACTCCACATTCTGTGATCCATTCACTTCATCATTGATTACGCCAATAACCTACTTGTTTTCTGGTATTATTTCAAAAGGATTATTAGCTGCGTGTCCGGAAGTGTTCAGTTCTTCAGGAGTATCTAATTGTTTCACATGGATCCCTGCCTTTAACCCAGTAGATTAAACTGACTACATCCATACAATGTAACTTGGGATTGACGAAGTTTGGCTTCGCAAACTCATACTGAAAGCGGTACATGTGGAGTTTGGAGAGGTCCACAACACACATACCAATCTAGACAGCCTTCATGGACTGCATTGGAATCTAGGACATCTCTACAGTCTTTCATTAACATGGAAATCCATGACAACATTGCTCGGAGTAGTTCTTGCGCGTGATTCTAACATTCCATACAAAATCTGTGGCATTACTTAATGTTTCTACAGGGCAGAATACGAGGTGCATTCAAGTTCTAAGGCCTCCGATTTTTTTTCCTCCAGAATGGAAAGAGATAGAAACATGCGCATTGTTTTAAAATGAGGCAGCGTTCATTGTCAATATGTCCCAGAGATGGCAGCATCGTACGGCAGATAGAATTTTATCGCCAGCGGCGAGAATGAGAACTGTTTTAAATACTTAAAATGGTGACTTCTCCTTACTTTAACAGCGTGCAATCATTCGTTTTCAGAATTTGGTGGTGTGAAACCAACTGAAATTCATCGACAGTTGTAGGAGACATGTGGTGATGGAGTTATGGACGTGTCGAAAGTGCGTTCATGGGTGCGACAGTATAATGAAGGCAGAACATCATGTGTGAACAAACCGAAACAACCTTGGGCTCGCACAAGCCGGTCTGACGACATGATCAAGAAAGTGGAGAGAATTGTTTTGGGGGATCGCCGAATGACTGTTGAACAGATCGCCTCCAGAGTTGGCATTTCTGTGGGTTCTGTGCACACAATCCTGCATGATGACCTGAAAATGCGAAAAGTGTCATCCAGGTGGGTGCCACGAATGCTGATGGACGACCACATGGCTGCCCGTGTGGCATGTTGCCAAGCAATGTTGACGCGCAACGACAGCATGAATGGGACTTTCTTTTCGTCGGTTGTGACAATGGATGAGACGTGGATGGCATTTTTCAATCCAGAAACAAAGTGCCAGTCAGCTCAATGGAAGCACACAGATTCACCGCCACCAAAAAAATTTCGGGTAACCGCCAGTGCTGAAAAAATGATGGTGTCCATGTTCTAGGACAGCGAGGGCGTAATCCTTACCCATTACGTTCCAAAGGGCACTACGGTAACAGTTGCATCCTACGAAAATGTTTTGAAGAAGAAATTCCTTCATGCACTACAACAAAAACGTCCGGGAAGGGCTGCACGTGTGCTGTTTCACCAAGACAACGCACCCGCACATCGAGCTAACGTTACGCAACAGTTTCTTCGTGATAACAACTTTGAAGTGATTCCTCATGCTCCCTACTCACCTGACCTGGCTCCTAGTGACTTTTGGCTTTTTCCAACAATGAAAGACACTCTCCATGGCCGCACATTCACCAGCCGTGCTGCTATTGCCTCAGCGATTTTCCAGTGGTCAAAACAGACTCCTAAAGAAGCCTTCGCCGATGCCATGGAATCATGGCGTCAGCATTGTGAAAAATGTGTACGTCTGCAGGGCGATTACGTCGAGAAGTAACGCCAGTTTCATCGGAAAAAAAATCGGAGGTCTTAGAACTTGAATGCACCTCGTATAACGCTCTTTGTTCCCTGGCCGTGTCCAGAGAGCCCACTCCCACAAAAGGGCTCCATCCCAAAGTTAATGTATTGGCACCTGACTTCATCATGCAAATGGGCGAGATACGCCAGTTCTAAGGCCAAGATCTTTCTTTCACCAGCATCCCCACCTGGTTCACGGATCTTATCCTTTAGGCTGGCAGTTTCTCCTTCACACATTCATCGGGACCCTGGAAATGGCTGGCTCTGTTGTGCGGCGAACCCACAGAGGTGGTTTACATCTAGGTAAATGATTTTAGATAAATCATTATATCGCCTGTACTACTCGTCACTCATCCATGAGTTACTCATCTTGGCGTACTGTGCAGTCACTGGGAAAGTTTTCCATGAATTCTGCGATCATAGAAGAGCAAGATGTCAACACCAGTCAACTGTTCAATGCTGACATATTCCGTTCAATGCTGACATATTGCGTGTACCGAATCCCACGAAAGACCTGGCATGAAGAAATAAAAAGCAGAACTACTCTAAAATGTACGTGAGGAAGCGTACATTGCTATTAGTTTATAATCTAGCATATTCTCTTAAACAATGGACGCTAAACTCCAGACGAAGATTCCGATCTTGCTCATCCTCCACTTCCATTATTGCATTGCCCATTAGTATACCGGACAGTGTGGTTATGTCAGGCAATGCCGTTTCATAGAGTGTCTCCAACAAATCCAGGATTTCATGTGGACAGACCCCCTTCTTTATCACAAACTGAAACCTTGCATCATTGGAATATGTAGTCTGGTGATATGCATGACTTCCTGAGGCGAAGACTATGAAGAGAGACGTTCACGAGGCAAAGCGGTTCCACGAATTAAAGCAATATATTTGATGTGGTTCTCTTGGAAGATGAAATATTCTTTCCAATGGTAGCAGGAATGAGTAACCCTATCACGTTTCAACCCAGAATCAACCAAGTGTTGAACGAGTAAGTGGGCATCACGCCTACTCAAATTGTGAAAAAGGATGGAGACGAACTTGATAGTTGGCTCTAAGTTGCATTAGTTGCGAGATGCACTGTGGAACATCCCCCATATATCACTATGGTCTCTACAAGGACTTTCGTCTTCTCTATGCAATGGCAGCCCACCAACAAGACGATCGGCTGCCTGCTCATACAGGGCATCATTGTTCTACGAGTCAGTCACGAAAATGTTGTTGCGATAAATCCCATCAACTTCCATACCAGGTTCTCGAGCTAAGCCAACCACCGTCTCACAGTATTATTCCCGACATGTGAATCAAACTGGTGATACGAGCATACGAGTATACAAGTTCATATTCTGCTGAGTATGGTGGTAAATGTTCTGTGACGACTGTATGGGTGGCAGTGGGGTCATAATCACAAACGAGTCACAGGAGCTAGGAGGCACTAAGTTTGTATACGCAATGAAGGAACATTGGATCTGGTAGTGGATGTTCTTGACCTTTAAGGACAGCAGGCAATTCCACACAAGGCTGTTCCTGGCTCGAGCAAACTATGAGGTGTCCTCCTGGATAATATCTCTCTGTGAAAGATTTGACGCATCTGTGACAAATGTCTTGTACCGAAATGTTTTGATAAATCAGGAGCGACATTCTTTTGATTCACAAGCAGTGTTGCTTCCAAATATTTAATAGTTGCAAGAAATCTACATGTTTGGGGTGCCAAGGGAGCAAATATTGAAAAGTAGAGTGGTCCAACTACTTTATGCTTTACTACCTTTTTTTGCAATGTGTTCATGGTCATCTTCTGGCTTTCTATTAACTCCAAGTCTGTAAATATAAACCGAATGTTAAGTGTACTCCCTGACGAATTTTGAAATGTTGGGGTTGGTTTGTTTGGGGGAGGAGACTAGACAGCGAGGTCATCGGTTTCATCGGAGTAGGGAAGGTAGTCGGCCATGACCTTTCAGAGGAACCATCCCGGCATCGTCGTCGTAAATGCGAGTCCAGTGTGCATTTGAAATGTCTTGGAGTTTTATTAAGAACGAAATGGCTTAGAAATTATAATGGCCATGGCCATTAGACATATTTTAATTATTACAAAGGACTGCATTTGTTGGGTAATTTCTATTGCCAGCCAAAGGTGACCTTGGAAAGTAATATTCATCCCTCTCATCTTGAGTCTGGACATTAATGTGTCCTTTTTCTTTTACTGGCAATATCTTTCAGAAGGAGGATGAAACTGGACCTCACCTCCATTAAGTAGATCAGAGATATATAAGCATGTACCGAGGTGTACATGGCTGAATGCATTACCTAACACCCCTTCCTGAACGCTGAAAACAGTGATTGAGTATGACTCTTGATAAACTTCCAAACCAGACTGCTATTTGGCAGCCATTTCTCACCCAAATTTGGTTGATGGTCTTCTCTTCAGCATCACTACTGTCCTTTGTAGGGTGCTCGAGCAGAGTTCAGAACTGTGTTACACTTCATGGAAGTATACCACATGTAGTTACCATTTAAGAGAGCATCCTTTCCACAATGGCTTCACAAGCATTGTGGGAAGTTGCAGGGTATTAGCAGTCCACATTCGAGTTATCGATGAACCTTTGTGAAATTCTGTCCCAGAAGTGATAACAACCATAATATTTAAATGCAGTTGCAGGGCGTATTTGGTAATCTGTTACAGGGTGGGCAGGGGTATAACTGTTGCTACATACAGAATAATGTCGAAGCCAGGTCCAATGCAGTGTAGGTCAATGATAGGGAATGCGACAGTCCAGGGTACAGCTGCATTGTCGAACGAGTTGGTATCACCAGTTAGTACCACGATGATGATCGACCTGGCGGTAGTGGTGTTTGTGGGCACAGTTTCCGTTTGTTTTGTTTTAGGGAAGAAAAACACCTAGGATTATATGCGCCCGTGTCAGAACTGTAAAACACGAAGACGAAAAAGGAGTTAAAAACGACTAAACGTTAAGCCCAATCAACGGAAGGAAAGACAGCTATAAACATGGACCTCGAGAAAGGTCCATAAAATACGCCCTAGAGACAAAGGAGGTCCTGAACTAAATTTCTGAACTGAAGATTAAATTTTCTTCTCCATATATCTACGACAGAAAAACAAAACGCGGTTGCCAACCCATAAGTCGTTCGCTAAAACGGCCGATAGCTCAGACGGCAAATATAAATGAGAATGCTGGCAGTTTTTAAAAAAAGGGCATTCTATCAGGAAATGTTGAACCGTCAAAGGTTTAGAGCAATCAGCACAGTAGTGGGATCCCCACTTAATTTGCGATGGCTAAAAATATAGTGCCCAATACGCAACTTACAGAAGATGATCTCTTTCTGGCGAGAAAGCCGAGAGGAAGTCCAAGCTGCTGGGGCATGTTTAATTCCCCATGACCAGTGGAGATGCTAAAGTGACACCAACTGCAGACAGACAGCAACGCCAGAGGACGGTAAGAATTTGCACAACGACCTGCAGAGAACTGATGATTGGTGCAGGCTCTGGCAGTTGAACATAAATGAATGTAACATGTTGCGCATACATAGGAAAAGAATCCACTGCTGTACAACTACACTATTGATGACAAACAGCACGAGACAGCATCTGCCGTAAAATAACTAGTCGTAACTATCCAGAGGGACGTTAAGTGGAATGACCATATAAAAAAAGACATGGGGAAAAAAAGCAGACACCAGACTCCGTTTCACCCGAAGAATCTTAATGAAATATAACGGATCCCCGAAAGAAGTGACTTATAAGCCGCTTCTTCTCCCGATTCCTGAGTATTGTTCATCTATCTGGGATCCCTATCAGGTAGGAATGATAGAGGAGATAGCGAAGATCCAACGAAGAGCGGCACGTTTCGTCACCGGATCGTTTAAATAGCGAGGGCGCATTGCGGAGATGCTAAACAAACTCCACCGGCAGATGTTAGAAGAGAGGCGTTGTGAATCACGGATAGAGTTACTATTGAAATTTCGGGACAGCACTTTTCAGGACAAGTCAGACAACATTTCACTGCCTCCACATCCATGTCTCGTATGGATTATGAGGAGAAAATTCGAGAAATTAGAACCATACACTATTCGCGAGTGGAACAGGGCTGTATGGATCAGATAGTGGTGCAGAAAGTACCGTCCACCGCCCACCATTACGTGGCTTGTGGAGTATGATATAGATAAAAGATAATATGAGGAACTGGAAGAACTAGCAGGCCAAGGAATGAGGACTGAAGCTGTGGCACAGCAGCGTCAGCACCTCGTTTCCCATCAGACCGATGTATCCAGGGACCCACATAAACATCATAGTGGCTCCATCAAGTGAAACCATTCCTGGACTCATTGCACTAAGGGATGGATGGTGTACAGCACAGAGGCTCTGTAGGGCACAGAGGATAGGAGCACATGACGTTATTCAAAAGCCTACATTCCTGCATGTACTGATACTGGCTGAAGAGCTCTACTGTAAATACTGCGCAGTGTTCCAGAAGCCGATACTGAAAAACGTCAGCGCCAGTGACGATGGCACACTCGACACAAAGGTCAGTCTGAGAACCATCAGTATACTTAAAGGTACCAAGGCGAAGTTTTGTGACGAGAAACTTTTGAGAATATAGAGGGTCTGGAGTAGTGTCTTACTTATGAGAGTAGAGGGAGTCTGGAGTAGTGTCCTTTGGAAGAGAAAGAACTACGAGTTGAACACGGGCAACTGCACAAAGCCAAGGCGATGAATACTTAACACCCACTGGGAAAGTAGCAAGTGGCATGAAGTTATCTTGACGGAGCAATAGCCAAAACAGACTCAAGGAGGCAACAGAAGAGGGATGTGTCCCTTACTGGCGATCAAAAGAGTCACCAAAGAAGGTGGCATAGGATGGATGGCCGCGCCATGGCAGACAAACGGCAGGCGTATTTTCCGGGGAGAAAGTCACGGCGGTATGACACAGGTAGTTCAGTTGCTTCGGCAAACCATCTCAGTCTGGCTAGTGGAAAAGGTGCCACTGGCGAAGCGGGTGCCACGGTGGTGGATAGTACTGAGACAGTGTAATAGAGACGGACATGGTGATTCATGAACGAAACACCTGTAGTCTAGTTCCAAACGTACAAGGAACCCCTACAAACAGGGGGGTGATCCGTTCCGCCAAGAAACTACCACTGCAGATGAGACTTTCAGCGGCAGAACTATTTTGTACAGATCGCCATATTGCACTGACCGTTCAACCACGCAAAAGTGGTCTACAGATCGTCAAATACATCCCACATACTCACCGCGCCACAGTGCAGCACCAGCGGAGGAAACTGCCGCTGTAAACGCGGCCCATGACTGCAGCCACGGAAGGGCTCGTCAGCCAGAGAGAGGCCAGCCGGCCGTGGACGAGGACCGCAGTGGTAGCAGTCCGAATGCTATCAACATCCCCAGCACAAACACTCGTTATGTTGAATCTTTTCAAATTCCTGCAGAGGGTACATGCGACACACACACACACACACACACACACACACACACACACACACACTCCTGAAGGCGACTCAACGCAAACTGGGTTTTAGTCCACTATTCACCCAACCAGGTGGAGCCGCAAGCCAAATCGTCGTAATCCGGAAGCTTTCTCGGACTCTGAACTGGTGTACAAAGGCTGGGTCGGTTCCCCTCAGCACAAAGGCGTTACTGTTTGTGGCCCCTACCTGCTTGCCTGCTATACCCATCTCCAGACTCTGGGATTACAGGACCATAGTTTTCCAGAATATCATACCATTTTCACGATAATTCTCCATATCAAGCACAGCAGTATTCTACCGATCGCTTGCACGCAACAATTCCGAAGATATGGACTGGAAATTGTTTCTCTAGAAACCTGAAACTTTAGCAAGGTGGAGCATACTGTAAGCAACTGAGTAACTTTAAACATATCCCGTCTGCAAATACCGTTACATGAGAACTCAAAAAAAAAAAAAAAGAGAAAACTGATGTTTCCACTCCCGAATACCAATGTTGCTGAGCTAACAGATTCCAAATCATCCTTATAATTTACAAAGTCAACTAAGATGTTCCTCACATCTAAAGAAGCAGCAAACGGGTCTTCCACCCGTCTTTCACCTGCTAGATGCACACAACACAATCGATGTTTTCTCAACAAAATAAAGATAGGAAATATGCAGAAGCAGTTACCGGACAATTACATGGGAGTGAATAATGGTCCGGCGCAAATACACGTCCATATAAAATAATCTAATTTCCACGAAGAAACATGTGATCACGAAGGCTGCCCAACATATACAGGGTATTAGTTCGCTATTTAGCCGTCTAGAGGGCGATACGGACAGGTCAACTACATTCCTGTACCCCAACCGGTCTCTCACTTTGGACGGCTCCTGCTGTCTGCTGGACATGTGAGTAATTCCCGCCACAGGCCACGGACCCCCGCACAGAATCATCCCAGGAAACCGACCACACACTCGTACCTATCTCATCACTATATTTAGAATTAAATATTACGATTATGGTCTCAATACGACAACATTCGACAGTGAGCGAAGTATCAGAAATACCCCTTCTGACGGCTGTGGCTATGGAAATAGAAATATCTGTACCACTGATGACTTTACGTACTTCTCCAAGTAAAAAATAAATAAAATCTTCCATTCCCTTTGTGGCTTACAAACCCATACCTTCCCTTACGACAGGCCACATTCATTTTCTTTGCGCGCGCGCGCGCGCGCGCGCGCGCGCCGCCCTCTCTTTATAAGCCTGATGCTCAAAGTTCACCTATCATGCATTCCCTGCTACTACGTACAGGGCGTTTATAAGCAAATATTGGGGTTTTAACGCTTTAAAATATTTACTATAGTTAACTTACGGTTATAAATGATATGGCAAATGAAAGAGTAACTCAAACAGTTGTGTTTGGCACCAGTGTGCATGCGCAGCGCGCAATGCTTCCGCTGCAATCCGCTAGACGAGCGCTGGATGTGTGTTGCATGACAAGTTCTTGGTAAAACTGAGTCTTTCATTTGGCATATCATTTATAACTAAGTTTAATATAATAAATATTATAAAGCTTTAAAACCCCAATATTCATTGAGAAATACCCTGTACAATACTCTGTCAATTAACTGATTGCTTCCGACACAAAATAATGCTGACCGAAAATCAGCGATGAGTGGACATGTATCATAAGTTGTTCTTGTGAGTGGTACCATTGTGTCTTAGAAGGAGAGATGTTCAAATGGCTCTGAGCACTATGGGACTTAACATCTGTGGTCATCAGTCCCCTAGAACTTAGAACTACTTAAACCTAACTAACCTAAGGACATCACACACATCCATGCCCGAGGCAGGATTCGAACCTGCGACCGTAGCAGTCGCGCGGTTCCGGACTGAAAGGAGAGATGTAATCGCCTTACAAGCCGCCATATGTTAATAACACTTTCGCAACGACTATGTTACTGTCACAAGGGGTTCCACAGGTGCGCACAAGCATCGGTAATGACATCTGTGTTAAAAACTATACAAGCCTTATAAATCGAGGTACGGCATTACCTCCGAATAATGTGGTTTTTCCAGACAAACACCGCAACACTGAATATAGACGGTGATTGCCAGAGTGTATATTATCAGACCAACAGTGTGGTTACACGTCGCCCATTGGTTTAAGCTCTTAATAAAAACGCCGATTTTTGAAAGCGATTCAGCTAAGGAACGACGTATGAACCCGATATTTGCTGATCGCCCATGCAGCCAGTATTTGTAACGCATTCTGTCTCATTGCCACGTCAGGGTTTCTGCGATATATCCACTGGGTTATAGTGTTGGTTGACTGCGAAGGATCACAAACAGTAGATGGTGTGCTGATTGAGGTCGTAAGAAATGTACACTAGCTTTTCAGATCACTAGTGCTACGTTTTCCGGTAGAAATGCTGTCTATGAATTGGAGTCAAGTCATTCGATTCAATCACATTCCTACGTTGCATCCTATGGACGAGTCTTTTAATCATATTTCTGGCACTTTCATATCTCGAAACGAGTCACCTTTTCGAACCTGCTCCAGTAAAATTTTAGATTGTCCCTATGCATCCTGCAACTGCCCCATCAGACTCTGCACTGCCACCCTGCAGCTTTGTGCATGTGATCGTTCCAATTTAAGTCAGAACTGAGCAGAAGTAGGAGAGAGCTGTATCTACAACATTCTGCAGCCCATGTACAAACAGGCTAAGCTGAGTTAGTGCAACAGCATTGTGTTTTGACCTTTTGATGGGGATGGGAATATGTTGTCGTATAAAAGATGGAATGGGAACTGGGAGAAGGACGAGGATTTTGCTACTGTATTGTGGTGCGTCTCCAAACTACATACAGGTGCTGCACTCTGAAGCAGATCCGTGTACCTCAGGGTCCTTCCACACCTATCACCCCAGCATTTTATCATCGTTGTTCTGTACCACCCAACAGAGAAAAATTAGGAACTGTAAAACCTCTGCTAACTTCATCCGATTAAGAACTCGATAAGAGTTTTACCACATCTCTCTTCCCATACATCGGAAACAAATACCATCTGCGTGATGCCATCGAGTGCACGTGGTGATCCTATAAAAAACACAGGTATTGATCCACAGACCAGTGTGAAGTGTCAACGCCCGTACTATAGGAGGATAACCATATCCCACAGACTATACCGTCAGTCGCAAGAGAGGCTTCCTGTGCCGTCGTTTGAAACGTTCTTTTTCCACTGTAACCGGCTTTGTACACTGCCATACATTCTGTTTTTACTGCCACAAGTTCGAGGTCTGTGTCAGTTTCTAAACTGACGTTAACATGTTCTGATTCGTTGTCTCTCACAGAAAACTAGACATCGCTTGGTGTAAGTCATGTTGTTACTACTGAAGACAGTCACAAAGTAAGAAAACTGGTAGAGTTTCACAGTGTTGTGGTGCCTTTCCAAACTGCTGTCCCAAGGTGACTGACAACCTCTACATTTAAACTCATCTGTCACAGTGATGGGATAGCTGGTGATACTTTGTTCCGTTTCGATTGATTCCTCATGTTGCAGTTATGTATGTGATCACTGTTTCGGTGCTAGCTGCCGCCCCTCCACCAAGACTCTTGCTCCATCTCAAACAAGGGACATCAGTCAATCAATATATGGCAATCAACAGTTTACCGGTGGACGGGTGGGATGGAAAAGACACCGTCGATGCACTGGAGTAATAGGCATCACAGATAGTGTGAACAATTTTAGAGTCATCTAGACACCTACCAATTTTGGAACAGTATGCTTCGCAGTATCAGTGTCACTGCTAAACCGCCCCTTCTGTACTTTCCAGGTACCATTGAGAATGTAGATAGATGACTGCAGTACCTCATTCTTTTGTTAATTCTCGAACATATACATCATCTATGTATACCAGACAGCGATCTACATATTTCTAGCACTTTGAGCATAGTTTATAATTTACGATCTGTCTCTATGCGGATGGGTGTCACAGGGCATTCTCGCAATCTTAGAATAAAGTTTGAAAGATCCCTCGCACTATCTTCGACTAACCCATCCAGCAGCACCGTTACTGATTAAACCCGCAAATGACCAGGGGTAGAACAGTACATCCCGCATCTTGTGGATCAATGGAGCTTGCAAAGTCCGCACCCATCCAAGAGCTAAGATTTCTCTAGATTCCCCCTATGTCGAGGTGGTTAGCACCCCTTATAGATATATAGTAGTAGATTTGAAAGTGTTGTGATGTAATAGACGGTTAAGAAGAACAAGAACCGGGCCGTTATTATGCATGGTCAAGCTCCAGACAGATGGAGTTTGAAGCATTTTACGTAAATCAACTGCGCTATCAATTCTGAAGTATTGTCCTAGTGTCTTTGGTCAGTACCAGGAGGTTAATCGTTTAAGAGAACGAACACATGCACTCCTATGGCTACACGGTTCTGCACTTTAAGTAGGTTATAATGTTAGATCGCTAGAGTTTCCGACCTATCAGTTGTGTGGAATGAAGCACTGTTAATATTCTAATGTAAGAAATATATTTCCTGCACATGGCACACCTGCAGGTTTCTCTACAATTAACTATGGTAACAAACTGTAAAATGGAAACACTACTTCCCTAAAACATCAGCTCTGTGTAATATACGCACAGTCTAGCTTTCCAGAGTCGTTTAGCGTCCTGTGTTCACATCCGATCATGGTTCCGAAATTATACTATGCTCGCATCAGTCCTGTGTAGAATGATCATTAATAATGGAGAATACCTCTTACAAGGAAACATATAAACGCATAGCAGCGGTGTCTGACATATGAAATTACACGTCATGCCGCCACTAACTCCGTAAACAGGACATTCGTGAAGCAGATGGTTAAAGGATTGCAGCGCCTTATGAACACTTGTTGCTAACTTGTAATCATTTTTGTCACGAAATTGAAGTCTCGATTTTTCACTCAAGATGCGACAAGGGAATGGAGTGTCATGTAAATCTTCGTATGCGTATAGGGAAGTGTCGAAACAGAGTGGTCACGTTTCATCATACATGAGATGGAAGTCCTCTGGTGACAGACAGGTTTGCTGTTAACGATCGCAAGTAGACAGTGCTCTACGTCACACAACTGATGCATCCTGACAGAACAACGGAAAAAAATGATCAACTGACCTGCAGCAGCATCTCTACCCCCCCCCCCCTCTAGAATGCATCATCAGTCAGCCATTAAATCATACCTCGTTACAGCTCCATCTCAATTAATCACCCATCCACTTTGTTATCCCTTAAAGCAGATGCATGTAAGTTTAGAGGCAGATGGTGTTTTCTTGGAAAGCGTCAAATACAGCGGTCAGCTCGGGTGTATCACTGTTACTTCAGTATACATACATTAGAAAGATGCCTCCACAGAAAAAGAAGTGACTGTTCCTTAGTTCCTGGTGCTTCCATGTCAACGTATCTCCGATTCCTCTTGCTGTCACATACTCGTTCCTACATACAAGAATTGTTCTGCACCAGCCAAAAGACACGGAAGTACTTCGTCAATTTCCCCACATTTCAGTGTATTTTTCCTCAATTTATATGTATTTTCCGTCATTTTCGTAATTCTATCGATTTTATGTCAATTCTACCCATGCGATCATGACATCACTTCTAAAATTGCTTGTAAATGTGAAGCACCTGCAACACCTAGCGCAAATGCACTGTTTTTTTCTGATCGGGTGGCATAGCATATTACTGGAGTCGTTTGCATCCAATCGCATCTGGGAGTAGGCATTAGGAGTGATTTAAAATGGAATGACCATATAAAATTAATCGTCGGCAAAGCAGATGCCAGACAGATTCATTGGAAGAATCCTAAGGAAATGCAATCTGTAAACGAAGGAAGTAGGTTACAGTACACTTGTTCGCCCACTGCTCGAATATTGCTCACCAGTGTGGGCTCCGTTCAAGACAGTGTTGACAGGAGAGAGAGAGAGAGAGAGAGAGAGAGAGAGAGAGAGAGAGAGAGAAGAGAAGATCGAACGGAGAGCAACGCGCTTCGTTACAGGATCATTTAGTAATCGCGAAAGCGTTACAGAGATGATAGATAAACTGCAGTGGAAGACGGGTTTTGTTGTAGTTTCGAGAACATACCTTCACCGAGGAGTCAAGCAGTATATTGCTCCCTCCTACGTATATCTCGCGAAGAGACCACGAGGATAAAATAAGAGAGATTAGAGCCCACACAGAGGCATACCGACAATCTTTCTTTCCACGAACAATACGAGACTGGAATAGAAGGGAGAACCGATAGAGGTACTCAGGGTACCCACCGCCACACGCTGTCAGGTGGCTTGTGGAGCATGGATGTAGATGTAGATGCAACCAGGCTGTATCACCACAAGCGACTGTACCACCACACCATACCGTTGTATTAAATCGTGTCCAGCGCCAGACACCATCATTTGAGCATCCTGCACAGAACTACCTACCACCAGACAAACACGTACCGCGAAGACAGATCGGAAGGAAACCACAGGCACCGTATTTAGTAGTCTCAGCACGAGGTCGGTCGGTCGTCCACAGCGGAGCGGCCGGCCAATGAACACGAGTCAACCGCCCCCCCCCCCCCCCCCCCCCGCACGCACACACACTGGCCTGGTGCCAGCATCTTCCACGGACAGCGGTCGCTCTCTGAACAGGTGTACATCGTGTACACAGGCAGGGCTGGTTTCCCTGGCACAAAGACGTCCGCTGACGGTACTGTTTCAGGTCTGGCCGGCTTGCTGCTGTGGTTTCTGAACGAGTTGCGTGCGATCATCTCTGAACTCTCGGATCACAAGAACATTGAATTTCTGAACACTGTCGATGAGAAATGCTTCGTCAATCCCGAATTAATTCACCCATCTCGAAACCGATATCAGCTGCAACATACGATTTTACACAAAAAAGAAAAAACTACGTACTTGTGACACTTGTGTGCTGAAACCGTCGAGAAGCATACGATAAATTTCCGGAATGTCATGTATTTTCACGAAGTTTGCAAGAGTATACCATTTATGCGACTGTTCTCGATACCGACCACATAGCACTTTGCTACAGATCGCTTGCACAGTGTAATATCGAAGATAGAGAGTGGAAATTATATTTGTAGAAACCGTAACATAACAAAGTTCGTTATGTGGGACGCGCTGCAAACCACTGAGTAACTAGAAACTTACCTCATCGGCGAAGATCTTTACATGTAAACTCTAAACTAGAGTAAACTGGTAGTTCCACTCTTATTTTTTAACGAATACCTATGTCAGTGATTTAACAGATTCCAGATCATCTTTGCACTTTACGAAGTCAACTAAGGTTTTAACACTTGTGACTAGAGAACCAGCACATGTGTCTTCCACCAGTTTCTCACCATCTACATGCACACAACAAACATAGCTATGTTGTCTCAACCAAATGGCATTACAAGCAGTCAGCCGGTCAGTTTACAAATGGTAGGCATAATTATCCGGCGCAAACACTCGCTCATGTTGAATCATGTCAAATTTACACGGAGAACATTCGCAACACGTGCGATCACGAAGGCTGGCCAACACCAAGTGGCGATGCTGACAAGATTCACCGTGCGCAGGTCAGCATCGCGCACGCTGGAGCTTGACTGCGCTCGCAGCCTACCACGTTGCTGACAGGGAAGCAGACTGCCTCTCGCCGGCGCAGTGTCTCAAAATGCTGGTCGCACTGATCTGCCGCAGAAGACAGGAGCGAGGGCTGTGTGGGCGCCCGCTGCTGCTGCCCACTACTCGGGCACTCGCGGGTGCTGAGGTCAAGGTGGTCAGACGACCACACGACTACCGGCAGGGCGCGCATCGCTGAAGGAGCTCCAGGTTCAGCACAGAATTTCTCGTTGTTTTAAGTCACCGAATGTTTGCTTACGATAATGTTGAACCAGTGACAACTTCGAAATTTTTCCGTAATTCGCTCCATCTATCTGCAGTAAAAAAAGTCTCGCATTGGCAAGATTCTCTTAAAAATACCAAGGCGCTAATAAACTCATTGTACGTTACAATTCGAAAGTAAATGATTGTAGGTCTCTTCTATAATTTACTGAATTTCCAACGAATCGTGAACAAGGGAAGATCGACCTAACCAGAACTTAGCATATCGCAGGTGCGGAACACCGTACCATTCGCTTGTACGACGTGTGGTCAAAAAGTAACGGCAATTTTTGGTTCGCTTGAAAAAACTGTTGTTAATCAACACAACCTTGTGCCCTTCAGATTACTCCCCTTCATGCGCCAGCCCTTTTACCGAACTTGGAAGCACTTCTGCAACCCGCTTTTCGTTATGCCGTTCAACTCCGACAACGATTTTGTTTCTACCTCATCAGTGGTGGCAAAACGTCGTAGAAATCTCGAGGGTCAGGAAGGGGGGGGGGGGGGGGGCATGCCCGGCGAAAACGTTGGCTAGGGCCACGTAAATGATCTCTTTTTTTGCCAAAAACATAACGTATTCCTTACTGACCGTACGACTCTTGATGCGCTATCTCATTGTAATCGAAGAACTCAGTGAGAAGAAACCTCACATCTGATCGCGATTGTCGAATTTTTTCGGTGTTTGATCTTCAGGCAGTTTCCACTGATTTCTTCGATTACGATGGGGTAGTGCATCATGAGTCGTACGGTCAGTAAGGAATACGTGATGTTTTTGGTAAAAAACAGGACAGTTTAGCTCCTATACCCATCATTTGTTACCTGTTAATCTTTATTTAGAAGTTATGTATCGCTGACTTCATTCACCAATTTCTGAGCGACGTCTAAGTGACGTTGCTTTTGGCGGAAGTTCAACAATTTTGGAAAAACTTTCCTGCTAGACGTTTCAAGCCCAAAATATCCGGAAAAAATAATACTTGGCATGAGCCGAACGATATGCCGACGCCGTCAGAAACCTCTCTGTTGGTAATTCGGCGGTTTTCCAGAACCGTTTTCTTTGCTTCTTCCACATGTCCAATATATGTGCTAGGTAGTGCAGAACGGTATTCGTCTTCAATGACTCCTCCAAGCCCTTTGGAACGCTTATACCACCGTACACACTTGTCTTATTTATAGAAGATCCGCAGTCAACGTTTCGATTGCGGTGCTGCACGTTATTCCTCTTTTCAAGCAAAATTTAATTCAAATTCTTTGATACATCATCTTGAAAAGTAAAAATTCCCCAGCATTCTACAACACTTTTAACCTTTTCGATTGCCAAACAAAACATTCAGAACAGCTGAAAATACGGACATACATAAGAAGCATGTGTAACAACAAGATGAAAGAGTTTGAAAACCGAATCCATAAAGCCGGCGAAAACAGAAAGTTCGTTATTTTTTTATCAAACCTCATAAAGGGGTCTAGTTCTTCGAAAGAAGAAGATACATTATCACAACTCTCTAAACATTCAGTGCTTAAGAATAAATATGGCCATGCGCTTGGAAAAAAGTAAGTATTTTGGCGCTGGTCGGACGAGTCATTAACTATTTATGTTAGCTCAGTTACGAGGCAGCAGATCTAGTACAGAGCGGTGGTTCGACGGTTGTCTGATCCCTTCGCAGCATTTTTTTATATTTTGCAGATAGGCTGAAATAATTCTCAATACATCATATTTACGAGTATTAATATTTTGGTAACGGTATGAAAAGGCAGGGCAAAGGAAAATTAGGAATAGGAAATAAATTTCGCGGGAGGTATATGCAATTGGATACTTATATTATTTTATAGTTCATTTACACGTGCTGTGGTAATATTCGAAGTGAAAAGAGGGACGCAGTAACTGTCTCTGCATCTTGCACGTGTCGTACACGCCACATTCTTTCGACTTGGGCGACATGGTTGCCTTGAAGTTTCTATAGAGAAACGAACTTTGTTTACAAACTGTACGATGAATGTAAACAAAGTGATAGCCATTATTTCTCCCAATTTTGATGAGGATAGTTGGTGATGTGGAATTTTGTTTTTGGATTTGTTAGAGTGCACAGAAGCAACTGAGGTCATAAGCGCCGGTGTTGTTGAAAAAAAATTTACTATGATGATGTCTTCTCGGTCTATGATTCTTTTTCACTCTGGATTGGTCGATTTTAGTTCACTGGGACCATAGCGTTTGCGTTTAGCTGCTGAGCACTATTAAACGCCAGAATGAAACTAATGGCATACCAAGTCCTGTACATTTCAATTACAGTCCTTTCTCGGAAACTTATTTGCAGTATCAAATTTTCCTTTGTCTTTCCTTTTCATGCCTTCCATGAGAATATTAATAAACGTTATTCATTGTGCATTATTTCGGTTGCTTTGCAGTGCCACTTGCGTAAACAAACACTGGAAAGGAAGACATAGTTTTCACACAGAGACTCGACCCTGCGACCCTCTGATCACCGTTGTGTATCCCTTCCGCTATGCCAATCGTTGCAGACGGCCCATGCATCCGCCGACCTGCGCTAAAAATGCAATTTTTTTCTAAACGCTTGTCCACTGGGAGCTCCTCTTTCCTTCTTTCATTGTGAAGCACTGTATATACCATAAATTTGGACGGAATCTGTGATGAGTAGGGGCGGTCCCCTGATAAGATTTTATTACCGTCAGATTGCGTCATCTGAAAAATTACAAATCCCTCGAACAAATAAACAACAAAAATTGAGATTTAGCAAACAGCGTAAAGAAGTGAAAACTTTTGTTACGCCTTCACTGTCGGTACGCTTTATTATTCCAAGAACCGTACGAAGAATTTCAAGAATGCATCCACTATCATATAAAACGATTTATTTTGGATTAATTAATTTAAACGCGGTCGTACAAGTACCGAAGACGAAGTGCGCTCCATCAGCAAACTGAGGTCACCACAGAGTAAACCGCTGACAAATCCACGATACGGTAATGCAAGACAGTCGAATTAAAATTCCTGAGATTGCTGAGACTGTAGACGTCTGAACTGAGCGAGTGCATTGTATTCTGCACTGAGAGTTGACTACGAAGAAACTGTACGAGATGGGTGTCTCGATTGCTCACTGTTGACCAAAAGCACATCCGGCACAGCATTTCAACATAATGTCTGGCGATGTTTGATCAGAATCCGCTAGACTTTTTACGCCGACTTGTGACTATTGATCAAACCTGAAACGATCAGACCATTATACTCCAGAGTCGAAACAGCAGTCAAAACAATGGAAAAAGGCTGCTGAAAGTACACCACAGAAGTCAAAGACCATTTGGTCAGTTGGTAAGGTGATGGCCATTGTTCTTTTGTGAATCCCAAGGAATAATCATTTTTCTGTTAAATTTATTATTTTAAGCGATTTTTAAAGAATTTAACAGCTATTATATAGTTAAAATAATTTTAAAATTAGGTATAATGAATGTATATGACGTTGGTAACACTGGTAAAAAACATTTGCTGACAAAAAACCGTCGATTCTGTTTTTATGTTAACAGATGATGTTCTGTTAACTGTCAACCGAACTTTACTTTCCCGTTTCATGTACATGTGCTCAGTACAATGTCTAATCGTGGTTGTAAAAATTCTGTCGACAGTTTGTTATATTCGTGTCGAATTTGTGATTTAAAAACACCAAAGACAAGTTACAGACTCTGTGAAATTGTTTATCTGTTATACTCTGGATCTAAACTTTGTGATCCAAACAAATCTTGGCGGGGCGTGCGTGCGTGCGGTTTTGAAGATCTGAGAAAGTGGTCCAAAAAGGAGAGAAAAGCCTTTAGATTTATTCTTTCTATGATATCGAGGGAGCCAAGAAATCATTCCGATAACTGCTACTTTTGCAGTGTTGATATTACTGGTCATAATTCGAAAAACAAGGTTATAAGCTACCCTAACCTTCCGTCCGCCATCCGACCAGTAGGGCATTTTGTCGATTTTCCAGTTCCTGAACCACCAGATTTAAATTCTATTCCAACATAAGTATTTTCTGATGTACAATCTGATTTACATGAACCAGATTATGATTAATTCCACTGTAATACACAAAGTCTAGAGATTAACGATTTGGTTAGGGATCTGGGCTTAACGAAAGAAAAAGCTGAATTGTTGGGCTCTAGATTAAATAAAAGAACTTATTGGCAGATGGAACTAGCATATACATTTATAGAAAGAAAGAGCAGCAATTTCCCAATTTTTTTTTTTTAACAAGAACGTGATTTAGTGTACTGCTCAGACATTCCCAGTCTAATGAATGAGTTTGGTATTGAATACAAAAAGGAAGACTGGAGGCTGTTTTATTACACAATGGTAACATGTATACCTGTTTGACATTTTGTGCATATGAAAGAAAGCTACGAAAACCTAGAAATAGTGCTAAATAAAATAGGCTATTCTGCTCGTGGTTGGATGATATGTGGCGAAGTAACATGCATGCCCCTTAGTCAGCAAGGTGGCTTTATCAAATTTACATGTTTCTTGTGTGAATGAGATAGTAGGGTTAGGGATCAACACTGGTGCCGAAAGAACTGGCCTGTGAGGGAGTCTGTAAAACCTGGTGAGAAGGACATTCTACGCAAAAATCTTTTAGATCCATAGTTCTCCTTCCACCTTTACATATAAAGTTGGGCCTAATGAAACAGTTTGTAAAGGCTTTGCCTAAAAATGGACCATGTTTTAAGTATCTCTGCCAAAAGTTTCCACACCTTTCAGAAGCTAAACTGAAAGAAGAAGTCTTTGTCGGACCTGACATTAGAAAATTGATGTCTGATGTTAACTTTGAATCCACAATGACCTTAAATGAGAAAGAAGCATGGGTATCATTCAAGCAAGTCGTTACAAAGTTCTTAGGACATGAAAAGTTCCAGAATATGTTTCTATTATAGCTACAATGTTGAAGAGGTCTAAAAATTTAGGATGTTTAACGAGCCTGAAAATTCACTTTTTGAACAGTCACCTTGAATACTTCCCGGACAATATTGGAGATGTTAGTGAGGAGCAACGATGGCGTTTTCACCAGGACATTAAAGTGATGGGAGAACGCTACCAAGGCCAACATTATGGGGGGACTACTGTGTCACTTCACCGAGAAGTTCAGCAAGCGACTCATCGCAGAAAATGCTAGACAAGAAGCTTCAAAGAAAAAAGAGAAAGAAAATACAAACCAATTCCAGCTGACAAGTGAAACTTCTATTAACACGTATCATTGTTTTAAGTAGCTTACTGTAAATATAAACCATGCTTATGTTGTAGCAAAGCGTTTCATTAATTTCCCCGTCACCGTATAGAATACGATTTTTATACTACATAGTAAAAAGCATACTGCTCGAAAACTATGGCTGACACAAAAAACTAAGGCTAGATTTGAATTCAGCTCATAAAAATCTCGTGTAAAGATCAGCTCTCAAAGAAAAACTTTTTAAAAATTTTTTCGTTGGCCTGTGTAATCTTTTACAACGTGCTACCACTTAACAAAGATTTGCGGCTACACGACGAATTTCCAATTTCGATGTTTTTTTTATCTTCACTGACAGGATGGTTATCATGCACTGGCTTAGTTGTGTACTTCAAAATGTACAAGAGACGTTGATGTAAATTTCGTCTCGCAAGATCGCTCAAGGCAAACAAACATGGCCTTCGACATTTTCTATTCGACACTGTAGTAGACATTTGTACCATCATCGAAACACGGTTAAAACGGAACGAATCGTTCGCACGCCAGGGCTACTCTGTCATTAGAGAGGATAGAGACAATGGCTACGACAATGCAGCGTTGCTGGTAAAACAAGGCAGCCACCTTTCCGCTGTCAGTATGGGCACTCAGCATGACCCATGGCAAAGGATGGGTATCCGCCTGCGGATCAACGACCTCCCTCTGAATTTGATCTCAGTACACAAAGCACCTAATGAAAGCCTTTCCAGACAGCAGTTAACAACAATCACTGCCTCGCTCGAAAAACGCCTTCTGCTCCTAGGAGACTAACGAGCACCATGCACTGTGGGGGCTGCAGAAATGCCAACACAATGGGGGAAAAATGCTAGTGGATGTACTAGATTGGGAAAACCTTACAGTACTAAATGGCGGCTCATCCACACGAGTAGTCCGACCAAATGAAGCTCTGACGGCAGTGGGTTTTAGCATAGCATCAACTGCACTCTGTACCAGAACAACATGGAAAGTAATAGCGGATACTTTCGGTGCGGATCCATTGCCAACTCAAATTATGAAAAACGTACAATTTATGCAGACTGTCAACCGCGCAATCAGACGGAAATTTAACACAAACAAAGCGAACTGGAACCTATTCGAAATACTACTGGAAGAAAAACTAATCTATAGCCTATACTGAGAATCATGAAAGAGTCTATGACGTGTTGGTGTCGCTTATCGATGAAGCAGCGGTAGTCTCAACACCTGAAAAGAGACATATGCGGACAACTACTCGCCAATCACCCTGATTGTGGGGTTCAGAATGTGACGCAGTCCTCTAGGAACGCAAGGAGACATTAAGAAAATACAGAAGTATCTCTAATGACACAAGCTTTCTTGCCATTGAGAAAGCATAAGCTGTAGCCAAGAAAATATTCACGTAGGAAAAACTAAAAATCGTGACAATTTCTGCACTCCAGTCGGCGAAGAAACTATATTAACCTGGATCTGGAATGTAATACAGAACAATAAAACCTATCAGACAAGAGACATCCGACTCTTAGAATCGTTCTTGTGTATGATAGCTCCACCTGGCGTAACAGACAAGGGGCGAGGTGGAAAGAAGAGAGGAGAAGCGGCATTACACAACCCTTTTCGCTGGAGGAACTCCAGACTGCGCTCTCGCAAGGGAAGGTTACTGCTCCTGATACGGATCCGGATTATACCGACTACCCAGGTTACGGCACATCCCACACAAGGGGAAACTGCTGCTACTCAAATTTTGCAATGTTTTATGGACACAAAAGATCAAAATCGACTCGCTGAAAACACGTCGTGTCGTCGCCATCCACAAGTCGGGAAAAAGATCTGATAAACGTGAGTGATATCGGCTTTTCAGCACACTACTGTGTTCGGCGAAGGTAATGGAAAGGATTAATACGGCGCTTAGAATGGCGGTGTAAAAACAAGCTATTACCGGAAAAAATACTTTGATTTTGAAAAGCAAAAGAGACAACTGACACTTTCACTGTTGGTTATGGACATACAGCTAAATTTCTCTCTGTCGAATTATATGATAGTTGCGCATTCATAGATTTCATTAGAACATACAACAACGAGTTCTAGTCAATCTTTGGGAAAAAACTGAAGAAACTCCAGATATCAAAACCACTCGTGCCCAACGTTGTATGCTTCCTGTGCAACAGGAAGCCAATCATTCTGCAACACGGAATTACTCTGGGATCCAAAAAAACTAGCAGAGGACTCCCCACAGGGATGAGTCTTGGCTCATCTTTTTATTCAGTCTCTATACAGCAGACCTTCATGGCCTCTTTGCCAGTGACATACAATATTACAGTACTCAGATGACGTATGCATATATTTTGAAGCCAGTACTCTTTAGTCCTGACATCTGAAAATGCACGCTGTGATAGTACGTCTGCATGAGTGAATTGTAGGAAGTGCCTTCGGAATATGATAGCAAGTCCTCTCTTTCAATAGTCGTCTCTTTCGATTTTTACTCGACTTAGGATTCCACTTCCCCTAACGATGCAACAGCAGCCAAAACAACTAAATACCTTGGGATGATTGTTGTTAAGTTTATATGGGCTCTTCGTATCTGACGTGTAATTACCAGATGTGAAAACGCCTACAACTGGACTATGGTGGGCCTGTGATCGGTGGAGAGCAACGTCTTTATACCGGTCCCTACTAAGGGCACAGTGATTTGATGCCATGAATGAGCATCAGACAGCACGCTCCAAACACTAGACACTGTGGAGTATAAAGCCTCGCGTACAGTTAATGGAGCCGGCCGCGGTGGAGGAGGGGTTCTAGGGGCGTCAGTCCGTAGCCACGCGGCTGGTACGGTCGCAGGTTCGAATCCTGCCTCGGGCATGGATGTGTGTGATGTCCGTAGATTAGTTAGGTTTAAGTAGTTCGAAGTCTAGCGGACTGATGACCTCAGATGTTAAGTCCCATAGTGCTCAGAGCCATTCGACCCATTTTTGAACAGTTAATGGGGCGTTTATGTTAAACCCTACGAGCGCATTACTGGTTCAAAGTAATGAACCACCGTTAAGGTTGCGGCGAATATTTCTCTGCGACTGTTTGGACGAATATTAGCACTTTGACGAAAAATTTTGTGTGTGTAAGATGTTGGATAAATATCAGTTTCCACCGGCCGCGCTTGAACTTACGCAGTTTAAGTTACCAGGCATGGGAAAGTTGTCTTCTACCGCACTAACGCCGACTTTGCAGATTGACGTCAGGTCCAGTTCAACATGTCAAAACCAGGACCCATCAAATGCAACGGCAATGGAATTCCTGTCTCACTACCACGGCGCGTGCGTGGTGTATACAGAATGGGTCCAAGTCTAAAAATGGTTCAAATGGTTTTGAGCACTATGGGACTTAACAGCTGAGGTCATCAGTCCCCTAGAAATTAGAACTACTTAAACATGACTAACCTAAGGATATCACACACATCCATGCCCGAGGCAGGATTCGAACCTGCGACTGTAGCGGTCGGGCTGTTCCAGACTGAAGTGTCTAGAACTGCTCGGTCACACCGGCCGGCGGTCCAAGTCTAAAGAAGTCGCTGCTAGTGCTTATTGGGTATCCCAAAGCAAACAACACAGCCTACACAAGCTGGGTCCACACTACACGATTATGGCAGCCGAGCTGAATGCTATTTTGGAAGCCCTACAATTCACACAGACGTAGACAGCAAACAGTCTGCATCCCTGATTTGAAACGATCATTATAGTTGCAGCAGTTGCAGACGTTGTTTCGCGTGCAGAGGAACTGTCACAACATTGTGATGGTATCGATGAAAGGCCACTCTTGGATACCTGGAATTAAACAAGTAGACGGCCGTGCAAAGCAAGTATCTCTACATGCTGCTCATGGAGCTAGTATATATATGATAAGCCGTTGAGGAGTGGAACAATCTGGATCAATAGTGAATTGATGAACTTGTGGATAGTATGCCACGAGGAATACAGGCATGCATCAATGCATATGATGACTGCTACTGGGTATTAGAGGTACCAGTGTGTACAGCAATCTGGACCACTACCTCTGAAGGTCTCGCTGTATGGTGGTACAACTTGAAATGTTTCGTATTCATGAGCAATATAAATGGCGGAAAAGAAACTTCGTGGCAGATTAAAACTGTGCGCCGGACCGAGACTCAAACTCGGGACCTTTGCCTTTCGCGGGTAGGTCATCTACCAACTGAGCTACCCAAGCACGACTCACGCCCCGTCGCAGGAGAGCTTCTGTGAAGTTTGGAAGGTAGGAGACGAGGTACTGGCAGAAGTATAGCTGTGAGGACGGGACGTGAGTCGTGCTTGGGTAGCTCATTCGGTAGAGCACCTGCCCGCGAAAGGCAAAGGTCCCCAGTTCGATTCTCGGTACAGCACAAAGTTTTAATTTGCCAGGAAGTTTCTTATCAGCGCACACTCCGCTGGAGAGTGAAAATCTCATTCTGGCGGAAAAGATGCTTAGGTTGATCTCTGTTCAAATTTTCTGTACAGGTTATGGTTATGCAAAACTTTCTTTCATGTGTGTATTACTCTTGTGCGCATATAACAATTATAGTTTATTTTTACTTGCCGTTTAATCCCATTTACATCCAGTTTCTTGGAACATTTGCGCCGGTTTCTGTAGAGCGAATGAGCATGACGTTGCGGACGTGTGACTGTCGTGATACGTTGTATCAGGATAATCCCTGGGCAACGTTTGGTATTCAAAGGACGTTTACATGGCCCATATTTCACGACAGTGTGTGTCCAAAATAGTGTTCCCTGTAAGAGTGCAGCAATGTGGATGCAACACGTGGCATTTTTACGGTATGGCTTCGCAACATTTCTGTGTGAAGGCGATGATGCAGGCAGTTTCCAAGCTGTTACCGCTATCACCCAACAACGGTGGAGAATACCTGTTGTGGCCCAACACACGGAGACAGCGCTGCTATGCTATGCCTGGCCAGGTAATCGGAGCGCTGAGACAGGTGTTATTTCGTGTCAGGTAGAAAAAAATGGCGCATGTTGTAGACCCACTTGATTTGTTTACGTACAGGAACGTAGATGAGGGCAAACCAGTGATATCCACGAATTTCATGAATGTGATTGGTACATCTGCGTCCAGATACATAAAGTATTACACCTAAGGACTTAAGTCTTAGAAAGGACTGCAGTAGTGAGCTATAAATGTATTTTGCATAGGTTCTTTAGATTTCTGAATTTTCCTGAATTTTCTTCACATGTTTTCTTCTTGATATACACCAGCTTGCCAATTGTTCTTTTATCCCGGGCTTTTTGTAAATTACTTTCCACGTCCTACAAATCTTGTAGACGAATCGCATTTATGAAGTTATAGTTGGCTCACTCTACTTGTGAACCGCAATAAAGCATCTACATAAAGATTTAATTGGTATTTCAAATCATATTAATGAATTGCATGAGCCCTTGCACAATTGTTGCAAGAGTTTCGTACCTAGAGGCATAATTTATCGTTGACTAGAAGTGTGTCAAACTTCTGTATGAATCGTCTGTAGCCAAACCCCAATGGATGATCAGTAACCCAATTGTAAACTGGTACAGTTATGTCTTAGGACTGGTATCGCCAATCCTCGTACCAGCTGCTTTTACGACATATTCAAGTGTCTTAATTGGAAACTGCTTTTCTGTTCCTGGAGTACAATATTCGTGTTCCACAGTCTTTAATGTAAAATGTGTCCTCAGTGTTTCCTGGAAGGTAGAGTCTTCATTTAAAGGAATGTTTATCAGCCGTTAGTGGGTCCGTTTGACATAACTGGATAGAGATTGATAGGTGGGACTCAGGTGGTCGCTCTTGGGTTTCCAGACACACTGTGGTAAGGCTACTCTCGCATTGTGTGCCACCCTTGCACCTGCATTACACCATAAATTTGCCGAAGATCTTTCGTAAAGTCATGTTGTACGAAGCTGACAAATGGAATCCTTAAAGGCCCAATGAAATTCCTAAACGTTGGATTTGGCATTTGGCAGGTGCTATACTTCTTTCAGGAATGACCAGCAGAGCAGAAGTAGTGTTCAGCTTGTGGAAGTGCATTGCCGAATGATAGCACATTACCTGATACTTGCACGTCCCTGCAGCAAGTGTATGAATACAGCAGAAATTATAAGAGGCGTAAATTTTTTTTAATTTCTTGGCTTTCGGAACGTGCACTTACAGCCAACCAAACACAAGAAATGTTATTACAGTTGGTTTCGACAGTTCATGCAAGACATTATTTGAATTCTTGTCCTGGTATGATGTAACATAGGATTAAGAAAGGTCAGATCCGACATAAAACAAGATTTACAATCAGAGTACACGAAAACGAGTGAACAGGACGAAAATGGAACACAAGGTATACAGTGCTAGTATACTATAAAAATTCTACTGGTAACACAACAAGAAATGATAACTCGCCGTTGGTACACAATTGGGATAGTCCCAGGTCAGTCCACATTGATGACTATATATCTAAATTAACAAAAAAATTTTCTTTGTATGTTCTCTGAGAATTGTTTCAAAAGCTTCGGATAGAGAATCGAATGCTTGTACAGGTCTGTAAGTTCCATCTACACAGAACAGAACAGCAGAGCAGTTCACAAGAACTAAAGTTGTGCATTACAGCCACACGCATTGATACACCAGTACACAGGCAAGTACATATCGGCCTAAATTTAGAGACTGAGCATTCCATATTCTGCAGAGTGGCAGACACTGTCAATTGAGCTTTGGTCTTCCTCTGGCATTGTAAGTACATTAAGCATTAATTAGCAACTGGGAGCTATGTCCTGATGTTGGCACTGTTGTCGAATTCGTATGGTAGCTTATATGCTGCTACAGCGTTCGGTGTCAACAAGCGTCGGTGGCTGCTTGGGAATTCACGACAAAGAGCACGAAGATTACTTTTAAGGACGTTGATGTGATGCGTGCCCCGAAGACATTGCATAAATATGTGGTTGGATGACGCTTATGTCGAGTCGATGAAAGTGTTTGTTTTGAACTTCTGATGCTGAAATTTCAGCCGTACTGAAATTTTTGTGAAGCTCATTGATGTTTGTTTCGTATGATGCTCTGGAACTCTCGGAAATGTCGGACGAAATAACGTGTAGTGATCGCCTTCGATTTTAGATGTCTGCGACCATTCCTCTTACCAGTCCAAAGACAACTGCTTCGTGAGCATGGATATCATATATATACTAGCTCCATGAGCTGCTTGTAGAGATACTTGCTTTGCACGGCCGTCTACTTGTTTAATTCCAGGTATCCAAGAGTGGCCTTTCATCGACACCAACACAATGTTGTGACAGTTCCTCTGCACACGAAACACAACGTCTGCAACTGCTGCAACTATAATGATCGTTTCAAATCAGGGATGCAGACTGTTTGCTGTCTACGTCTGTGTGAATAGTAGATTCGGCGCAGATCCCTCAGAGTAGTTGGTGGGTGTCGTCCTTAAACAACCCTTTCCAAACTATTCCAGGCAGGTTCGATAGGGTTCTTGTCTGGAGAACATTCTGGCCACTAGTCCAGTGACGTTATCCTGAAGGAAGCCATTGACAAGATGTGCACGATGGGGGCGCGAATCGTCTTCCATGAAGACGAATGCCTTGCCAATACGCTGCCAATATGGTTGCACTATCGGTCGGAGGATGGCATTCATGTATCGTATAGCCGTTATGGCGCCTTCCATGACCACCAGCGGTGTGCGTCGGCCCCACATAATGTCACCCCAAAACAGCAGGGAAGCCCCACCTTGCTGCACTTGCTGGACAGCGTGTCTCCAACGATTGTCTCGAAGGCATATACGACACCCATCGGTGAAGAGAACGTGATGCCAAACCTGAGCGGTACATTGGGCATCATGTTGGGCCCATCTGTACCGCGCTGCATGGTGTCGTGTTTGCAAAAATGGACCTCGCCTTGGAAGTCGGGAGTGAAGTTGCGCATCATGCAGCCTATTGGGCACAGTTTGAGTTGTAGCTTTACGTCTTGTGGCTGCACAAAAGCATTATTCAACATGGTGGCGTTGCTGTCAGTGTTCCTTCGAGCCATAATCCGTCGGTAGCGGTCATCCACTGCAGTAATAGCCATTGTGGGGAGGGGGGGGGGGGGGGGGAAGCGAGCGATGGGTGCCATCGGCAGTTCCTGTCTCTGTATCTCCGTGTCCGAACATCGCTTTGGTTCACTCTGAGACGCCCAGACACTTCCCTTGTTGAGAGCCCTTCCTAGCGTAAAGTAACAATGCGGACGCGATGGAACGCCAGTATTGACCGTGTACGCATGGTTGAACTACAGAAAACAAGACCTGTACCTGCTTCCTGGTGGAATGACTGGAACTGATCGACTGTCGGACCCCCTCGTTTAATAGGCGCTGCTCCTGAATGGTTGTTTACATCTCTGCGTGGGTTTAGTGACATCTCTGAACAGTCAAAGTACTGTGTCTGTGATACAATATCCACATTCAACATCTATCTTTAGAAGTTCTTTGAACCAGGGTGATGGAAAAGGTTTTGTGACGTGTTAATTTACTGAATACGTATACGTATATTTTTTTAGTCAGAGTTAGAAATGATACCAACGTGTACATAGATGATTCATATTTCTCATCACGGTACACGTGAAAGATTGTGAGCGAAACTGGATGAACAGGACAGGGCGCAGCCCATACGCTAGTTCGGGAACTACGGATTGAGGATGAGCACGAAGCCGGGACATTCCTCCGATTGACGAGCGGCGAGGTGCGGTTTCTTCTAGACTCCGCCCATAACGAGACAAAAGTGAGACGAGCAGTAAGATTGCACCACAGTGATTGTTGCCTACCGCTTCACTGTAAAAGCTTGGACTACCTTACCTTAAAATATTTTATTTCACAAAAACGGTAGATTTAAATGTACTGCGTTCCGATAACAATCAGCATTTTTCATGTGATTCGTGCTGCAACCTACAGTATCCCTTTCGAGACCCTGTTTGCAGAATAGGCGGGATCATTAAAGAAGCAGCTACGGTGGTCTGTAGGGATGTGAACATCTAAGCAAACAATCTGACTGGAAAAGAAATAAATCTCATTATTTATTATGAATTCCAACATTGGTAATTTTTCCATTGATATTTTTGGAAGTTCTGGTTCTGTATTTGCTTTGTCGTGTAATACGTGTTCATTATTTTTTCAACTATGCTCAAAATACAAAGAAATTCCGGCTACACATGCCTAACAGATTGCTGAAAACGCAGTTACACTACATAGAATTTCTGCAAATAGTTAAATCTTACTGACAGCTCTTTCTCATCGAGAATGGTGGTTTCTTACATATCCAACAAAGCGCAGAAGACTGGCCACAAAGATACAGCGCCTACTCGTCACCACCGATTTCGTCTAAATTTATGGTGTACGTAGGTCTTGGCATGAAATAAAAAGGCCAAGCGTTGAGAAAATATTACATGCACTTTGCTATTGCAACTCTGTGACTTCTATTTTTATTGCAAGAAAAAGAATTTGATCAAAAAGCTACAAAACTGCTCTTACCTCACAGAATGATAAAAATAAATCACATTCCGAGAAAACTGCATCTTTGTGCGTCACCAGCTATACTATTTGGCGAAACGATGCGTTACGCAACAAACTGTGCTGTAGAGAGAACCTTTCACGAATGTGAATCAAGTTTGCTTCGCTATAGAAAATTTTAAGTAAAGTTGTGCAATAAAAAAGAGGCGTTCATAACGTGTGTAAGATACTGAGAAAATTAGTGCTCCTTGCTTTTACGATGAGTATCACTACAGCAAGTGTAAATTACTAACTGTGCAGTAATGAAGTATTCAGTTTTTTATACGAAGTTCTTGTGTACGTCTTACAATCCTTACCTGGAAATTTGTTCGCAGTACCACATTGTCCTCTGCTTTCCCTTTACACGCCTTTTATGAAAACATTAACAAATGCAATATATTGACCTATACTTCGGTTTATTTGCAGTGCAAGTGACGTAAAGTTCGAAGGAAAAATTGTTGCACATACGAACTCAACCCCACGACCTTCTGATTACCGTTCTGCACGACATGCATCGTCCAACCAGCACCAAAAATACTGTTTTTCTGAACGTTTGTTGATCTGGAGTTCCCACTTGCGTCACTTTAATTTCTAGTCAAGTCCTGCATACATCATGTACCTGAACGAAATCGTGGTGAGCCAGGGCGGTACCCTTGTCATTGCCACAGCAGATTTCGAGAGAAGCTGAATTTTCCCTCATCGTCTCGACGCGCTACATGGAAAGCACGTGATAACAAGCTCGACTAATAGTGGGAGCCTTTTTATAAACGTAAACGGCGACATAGAACTGTTCTTTTGGAAATGGCAGATGCAAACTATATGTTTGCGTTGACTATGGTTGCAATGTGTGAGTATCTGACAGATGCATTTTCTAACAGTGCTTTGTTTAAGAAGCTAAACCAGTGAACTATTCTCCTGTCGAACGCCTCACCACTTCCTGGTAGGAGCATTCCAGTTTCATAAATTATAGTCAGGGATGATGCTTGAGCAATTAAGTCTTTCTTGCTGAATCTAGGCTCTATTAGACGTCAACCTGCCGCAGAGCGTGTTTTTAACCGCCGGCTCTACTAAAAAGTTTCGGCATTTTAGTTATTAGTTTTAGGGTATTTAGAATGCCATTGTACTTTAACCCAAACACAGTATCAAACAGTCCTGACTAAGTGTTCAGTCCATAACTTCTTACTGGTTCAAAACGTGTCCTCTTGTATGGGTAATGGGATGCGTGACTGTGGATTCCATAAACAGAGATCTCGTGCCAAATCTCAAGCGTGATGGATGCAATAACGGAAATTGCTTTTCCACTGCAACGAGGGAAACTAAAAAACGCGCCTATATCGCGAAAATATGCGAGGGACGGGTTTAGGGACCACAGCTATTGAAAGTGAACGGAGATCTCAGCGAGCCAAGAACTGCAAGGTTTCTGGGAATAAAGGCTTTCGGGAGACTGAAATAAGGCCAAATACTACTGTGATTTTCGTTTTGTCTGTACCTACTTGCTCGGTTTCTCATACTACCTAGTTCTTCGTCAATCTCATAATGAGAGCAAAATGAGGGTGAGCGTATTTACTACCAATCCCGTGCCTGCTTTCAGTGTAGTTTACTGTGCAGCTGCCTCTGAAATACCCTGCGGAAAACAAAAATTTATCTTTAACTACCTCCTGAGCTTCATTTCCCTCCTCCTACAGAATCAATAACAGAACCGCAAACTAACGCAAAACAATTATGGACTTACCCACGTACTGTATAGCGCAATAAAATTTTTACGTGATTCTTAGGCAATCTGCTGAATGTTTGTCCTCAGTATTTCGAAACATGTTCAAGTTTCTTGAGGGAAGTCATTGCCCTGCGTATGCGATTTTTCATTTTGAAACGAACACTTATTTCATGATTTTTCGCTATTAGCTAATTTTGTCACATTGTTCATTTTCAAGCTACCTGGTTGTCACATGACGAAAGTTGCAGCAGCTTCAAGAACAGATAAGAGTCAGAAATCTACGTAAAACCTTCTACAAACCGCCATGACTGCGAGAAACTGTTGTCACATATCTTCCACATATTTGTGTGAGGGAAGCTCCGTCTAATCGCATATTTAAGAAGTCACTTGGGAAAGCAGTGGTAACTGGCACAACCTACAGACGCATCACTAGACAGCACACTCCACATAAAATGTAAAATTATGAATTAAATTTGGTATCACCGTTAAATGACGTTACAGGTTTCACAGATGCCAATTCTTTATGTCAAGTGATTAATTGCAACCCTTGTAAGGGTCTTTGTCGCTGTTCCACCTTAAAACGCATTAAAATCCGTTGGTTCGTACTTCAAACAGATCGTCCAAACAATAAGACGCAACTTTATTAATGTTTCTACCACATGCAGTATATGATTAGCCGACGTGAGAATTTTTTTCTTTACAACGTAGTCGTACCTCCATCCGTAGTTCAAGACAGTATTTTGTCTAGAAGCTTCGCATATCTATCAAACATTTTAATCATTAGATTTTCTGCCTAACTTAGTTCAGGCATACGTAGTAATGAGCCTTTGGCCAAGGGTTTACTTCTTTTGTTTAAGCTTTTTATATCTCTGACGAAACACTCGTGCAGTTGAATTCGCTGAAATGAGTCATTTAATTTTAAAACGTTGACAGTGTCATGTGCAATTTTATTTGAAATGCGAGCTAACGGATTTTAATGTGCTTTTGGCTGGCATAGCGACAAAGACCAGTCATTTCAACCTGCAACCAGCGTTTTACGAATTGTTTTTTAGTACCTGTCCCTTTGGCATGAAACCACCGATTCTGTGGCAAGACCGACCTTGTGAAGATTCTACAGTTTCAGTGACGAAATTAAGCAGACTGGTTCCAATGACAATGTACTTTGAGACAAACATTGATGTCAGCTTCAGCAAATTAGCTGTCATGAAACTCAGCTATATTAAGATCATACAACCATAAAAATATACTTTCCTTTGACACCAGGGTCTCACAGCTTCTAGATCTACCTGGATACATCACGCAACAATTCTCAAAATTGCTGGTGACACTGGTTAAGTAACGTGGACTTCCCATTACTCAAACTACCTTCCACAACACACAGAATAAATAACAGTTCTTACAAAACAACAAAAAGTGTTGAAAAGAAACGAGCTTTGAATAACAGCAAGATCAAATTTCATTAAAAATAAGGTAGCTAGGAGGGATTGGATACACTATCCCACGCAGAAGCGTCAGATAAACGGGATAAGCTTAGTGCAAAGTGCAGTACGCTAATATCGTAAAAATATCAAAAGCAGTATGTATTCTTTTTGATAAGAATTTCTTATCACCAGCAGAAAATGTTATGGACATCTACCATGAGATACCAAACCATACCACTCAAAACCGTGAAGTTTCAACCTGAGAAGGTTATGGGAAATGAAACAAGCAAGGTAATCCTAACATTAAAGAACAAATACTCAGCTGTGACGTCGAGCCCTGAAGAAAGTGCATAGAAGGAACCACAACTTGCCTCAATCTGTAGTATTAAGGAGAAAATCTTAGTAGTCTAAAAAAAAAAACACTGTTAAACCAGTGCTAAGAAGCGAAGTAACCTACAATAAAGGCTTCAAACTAGGGCTCAGTATCATTGTCCCCTAGATTTAATATGGTTTTTGAAATGGTTATTTTAAATAAATAAATGCAGCATGGCTTTAGGAAAGAATGGATGAAGGAATGAAAAGAAGAGGTATAATATTACATCTTTCCAAAGCCTCTGAAAGTCAGCCGTGGGTCGCTCATGAAATTTAAGGCATACAACATTCAGTCACTGTTAACTTACTATAGCAAGCAGTGCACCGAATTACTACTACTACTACGACAGTTCTTCCACCTTCATCTGGTAAGCTATGCTGAAGACACCACCACCCTTCTATTTTACCAGCAAAGCTGAGGGATTAGAGGCATTTGAAACTGAAGGAGTGACAGAAGTAACCACGTATTTTCCTACATTGAGGCCTAAATCCTCAAGTCAGTAAATCTGTTACTAACATTAAAACAATTTGCTCTAATGAGGATAAAATATATGTGATATTAAATAGGAAGAAATAGGTAACAAATTTCTTTGTGTCCTTCTGGACAAACATTTTCGTCACGTAAACCACATCTATTCTGTGTGCGAAGTGGCAAAAACAGTTCCGGCTCAATCCCTAAACATGGGATAATTTGTTAATCACGATACTGAAGTGTGCGGCCGCGTGGCAGGACAACACCTGAATACACTGTTGGTGTTGTAGATAAAGGCAATGAGGTTAATGCACAGACTAAGGTCCGGAGAGTCCTCGTGTGAAATCCTTGTCTGACAAATATTTAACAATATATTCCTTATATTTGTATTAACTTACTATAGTTTTTGTGAACAGTAAAAACAAAGCAAGCAAATGTGATACACGCAACTACGACACTAGAAGTGGGATAACAAGATCATTCAGAGGACAAAAATATAAGAATAGTCCATATTTTAATAGGTATGTATGGTTCAACAAGCTGCCACATACTTTAAAAATTTGTGAAACAGGGGGGTTAGCTTTCCTAGTAAATACCTGTTTGCACTAAATGAATTCCAAGCTGAAGGCCCTCGATTGCAATATGTAATATGTAAAGATGAATGTATTGTGTATCACTACTGTATGTATTGTTTATATTAACTGATCACTCAACTAACGAATGACGTTTGGAAAAGGGACCAGCTTAATGATGGTAACAGTGCTTACTCTACCCAACACCACATCGAAAGTAGTTCACAGGGGCGACTTCTGAAGCATTCCATATAAAAACTGGCTTCAGACAAAGTGACAGGCTAACACTACTACTCTTCAACTGTGCACTGGAATATGTAATGAGCGAATGGTAGGAAGATAATCAAAAGAAAATAAGAATTGTGTGTGCGACAAATGAAGTTTCAACTTCTTGGGATTTGCTGATGCTCGTGCTCACCTAGCCAACAATACTCAGGAAATAATACAAGTTAAATCGCTACAAGAAACAGCACAGGAAATTGACCTTAAAATATCATTCGGAAAACAAGATTACGTTGTCTTATCCGACTTGCAAATTAAATTACAATATAACAGGGAATCGAAACTGAGTTACGTATTGGACACCTCCCCTCCCCCTTGAATTTGTGGCCGTGGCGACAAAGATTCGTGGAACATTCCTTTGTCTAGTTTATGTTACAAGGTGGCAAAGCCAACTAATGTGACAGTAGAATGTATGGTCGAGGTAACAAATTACCTAGTAGCGAAGACTAATATCTACATCTGTGCCATATTGAAAAACGGATGGGGGGGGGGGGGGGGGATCCAATACGTAGCTTTTACCCAAAACTGTTAATAAATTTGAATATTTAGGTGAAATCGTAACAAACAATCTAAATGAGAACTAAAAATGGCAAAATACAGCAATTGAAGAAAGAAAAATACATTACTAAACAACTAAAAAGCGTGTCTATAGATGCTAAATTAAAAAAACTATGAAACAGTTACACGACCAGAAATAACATATGCAGCTGAAAAATCTTCAAAATTACTACAGCAGAAATGGACCAAAGACAGAAAGAAGAATTAGGAGACCAACAATATCTCAGTAAATGGGCATCGGAGAATATACATAGACATACATAAAATCATTGGATAGTAACTCCGAAGTAAACAATACACAAGAAAACAGAACTAATAACTAACACCATCAGGAAGTATCGCGTATCGTTCTTTGGACATCTTATGAGAACACCACAGAAAAGAATTAGTACAGGAGTAATAGAAAAGCTGTGGAATAGTAAGAGAAACATTAAATGCGTCACATAAATTTAGGAAGACATAAGAACTGCAAATTATAGAGGATAATTAAAAAACCAAAATACTGGAAGACAGGCAAACGAGACCCCAAACGAAGATCAGGGGAAGAACTACAGGAAGAGCCGTCTCGTAAGAAGAAAGAAAACATCCGAGAGAACGAAGAAATATCGACCAGACAGAGTAAAGCACCCTTTACGTAACAAATTTTAATACTCCTTGCACAGCCACTGTGTTATTAATCGCCATATTTATTTATTACTGAACAATTGTATTGCAGAACACCACCAAGAAATTCTATAAACCTTCGTAAATTTAATGGAAGTGCTTACATCAAGTACATAACTTAATAATTACGATTAAATAGTCCACGGAGCCGGTCGAAAATGGAAATAATTCGTTTAGTCTCAAATTTTCGAGCAGTGGTAAAAGGGAGCGCCGTGAGCAACATACTAAGAATTCTGATAGGAGGAAAAGCGGTGGGGGAGGATAGAGTGTGAGGAAGTTAGTGTAGTTGGAGACCACTTTTGTACGCGTTTCTGTAACAACTCGAGAACAGACTACTATTACAAATGCATACCGTTAAAACATTGAACTGCATTACATACGCTACAAAAATGCTCTACTCATTTTGTTTTAGTCTGCGCGAATACAGCTAGAAAATATTGAAGATCTCGTATTACACGGAGGCCCTGTAACTTTGGTGTTTCGTCTAGGTAAAGCGTGGTATTGCCGCCACCCCCCTCCCTTCTCTCTCTCTCTCTCTCTCTCTCTCTCTCTCTCTCTCTCTCTCTCTCTCTCTCTGACTGAGAATAATAACACCTTTCCAGACCAATATTAACCAAAAAATTTAGCACACGAAGTTCTGCACAGTAAGCACAATCCAAATACGCAAAACCAAAACCCGTGGCATTGTAACTTCGCTTGACCTGTATTGCTTGAACGAAACCCTCGATAGCAGATACTCACACACATCTCTGAAAACTGATACCGCACATTTCACTTGGTCATTATAGCAGAAAAAAGAAAGCCCATAGTGACGAAAACAAACACATTGAAATCGTAAAAACCCATTACGTAAATCTTCACATACCATATCTAACACGAAGTCCACAGTAAAACAAACGAAAACTCTCCAGACATAGTAGAAAAAATATGACCAACCAATAATGGTAAACTGATGTCGACACCTACCAACCACTAACAACTGCCAAATACCAACAAGAAAACTTCCTAAATTAATGGAAAGAATCGTCCGTTATTGGTCGAACACCCTTCACCCAGAGCTTTTCGAGTTGGATGGATACGAAATCTGAAGTCATATGATGGAAGGAAAACCTGTAATGCAAAAATAAACAGCGCAGCCACTGCTGACAAAAATCAACCATCTATTGAGTCGAAACAGGCAATATAATAATGTAATATGTCTGATGTTTACTGTAAAAAAAATATTCACAATGAGCAAGCTATTAGACAAGTTGTATCAGAGGGCCGGTTCAATGAGTGAAAGATACCTTAATATCGGCCATTTTTATTTTTACCTGCATAACATGTTTACAAGAACATCAACTAAAACAGGAACACTGTCATTTTCTTAAAACTTAACGTCCCTGCAAAATACAATTTGCAAGAAATATCAGAGTTCACTTACCATGGCTGTTAACTTGATGCAAAAGTCGTCCCCTCTCGCACGCAAACAGTGAACCCTCTCCTCCTCTCGCACGCAAACAGCGAACACTCTCCTCCTCTCGCACGCAAACAGCGAACACTCTCCTCCTCTCGCACGCAAACAGCGAACACTCTCCTCCTCTCGCACGCAAACACCAAAAACTCTCCTCCTCTCGCACGCAAACACCAAAACCTCTCCTCTCGCACGCAAACACCAAAAACTCTCCTCCTCTCGCACGCAAACACCAAAAACTCTCCTCCTCTCGCACACCAAAAACTCTCCTCCTCTCGCACGCAAATAGCAAAAACTCTCCACCTCTCGCACGCAAACACCAAAAACTCTCCTCCTCTCGCACACCAAAAACTCTCCTCCTCTCGCACGCAAACACCAAAAACTCTCCTCCTCTCGCACGCAAACACCAAAAACTCTCCTCCTCTCGCACGCAAACACCAAAAACTCTCCTCCTCTCGCACACCAAAAACTCTCCTCCTCTCGCACGCAAACACCAAAAACTCTCCTCCTCTCGCACGCAAACACCAAAAACTCTCCTCCTCTCGCACACCAAAAACTCTCCTCCTCTCGCACGCAAACACCAAAAACTCTCCTCCTCTCGCACGCAAACACCAAAAACTCTCCTCCTCTCGCACACCAAAAACTCTCCTCCTCTCGCACGCAAACACCAAAAACTCTCCTCCTCTCGCACACCAAAAACTCTCCTCCTCTCGCACGCAAATAGCAAAAACTCTCCACCTCTCGCACGCAAACACCAAAAACTCTCCTCCTCTCGCACACCAAAAACTCTCCTCCTCTCGCACGCAAACACCAAAAACTCTCCTCCTCTCGCACGCAAACACCAAAAACTCTCCTCCTCTCGCACGCAAACACCAAAAACTCTCCTCCTCTCGCACACCAAAAACTCTCCTCCTCTCGCACGCAAATAGCAAAAACTCTCCACCTCTCGCACGCAAACACCAAAAACTCTCCTCCTCTCGCACACCAAAAACTCTCCTCCTCTCGCACGCAAACACCAAAAACTCTCCTCCTCTCGCACGCAAACACCAAAAACTCTCCTCCTCTCGCACGCAAACACCAAAAACTCTCCTCCTCTCGCACACCAAAAACTCTCCTCCTCTCGCACGCAAATAGCAAAAACTCTCCACCTCTCGCACACAAACAGCAAAAACTCTCCTCCTCTCGCACACCAAAACCTCTCCTCCTCTCGCACACAAACACCAAAAACTCTCCTCCTCTCGCACACCAAAAACTCTCCACCTCTCGCACGCAAACACCAAAAACTCTCCTCCTCTCGCACACCAAAACCTCTCCTCCTCTCGCACACAAACAGCAAAAACTCTCCTCCTCTCGCACACAAACAGCAAAAACTCTCCTCCTCTCGCACGCAAACACCAAAACCTCTCCTCTCGCACGCAAACACCAAAACCTCTCCTCTCGCACGCAAACACCAAAAACTCTCCTCCTCTCGCACGCAAACACCAAAAACTCTCCTCCTCTCGCACGCAAACACCAAAAACTCTCCTCCTCTCGCACACCAAAAACTCTCCTCCTCTCGCACGCAAATAGCAAAAACTCTCCACCTCTCGCACACAAACAGCAAAAACTCTCCTCCTCTCGCACACCAAAACCTCTCCTCCTCTCGCACACAAACACCAAAAACTCTCCTCCTCTCGCACACCAAAAACTCTCCTCCTCTCGCACGCAAATAGCAAAAACTCTCCACCTCTCGCACACAAACAGCAAAAACTCTCCTCCTCTCGCACACCAAAACCTCTCCTCCTCTCGCACACAAACAGCAAAAACTCTCCTCCTCTCGCACACCAAAAACTCTCCACCTCTCGCACGCAAATAGCAAAAACTCTCCACCTCTCGCACACAAACAGCAAAAACTCTCCTCCTCTCGCACACCAAAAACTCTCCTCCTCTCGCACGCAAACACCAAAAACTCTCCTCCTCTCGCACACCAAAAACTCTCCTCCTCTCGCACGCAAATAGCAAAAACTCTCCACCTCTCGCACACAAACAGCAAAAACTCTCCTCCTCTCGCACACCAAAACCTCTCCTCCTCTCGCACACAAAAACCTCTCCTCCTCTCGCACACAAACACCAAAAACTCTCCTCCTCTCGCACACCAAAAACTCTCCTCCTCTCGCACGCAAACACCAAAAACTCTCCTCCTCTCGCACACCAAAAACTCTCCTCCTCTCGCACGCAAATAGCAAAAACTCTCCACCTCTCGCACACAAACAGCATAAACTCTCCTCCTCTCGCACACAAACAGCAAAAACTCTCCTCCTCTCGCACGCAAACACCAAACACTCTCCTCCTCTCGCACGCAAACACCAAAACCTCTCCTCTCGCACGCAAACACCAAAACCTCTCCTCTCGCACGCAAACACCAAAAACTCTCCTCCTCTCGCACGCAAACACCAAAAACTCTCCTCCTCTCGCACGCAAACACCAAAAACTCTCCTCCTCTCGCACACCAAAAACTCTCCTCCTCTCGCACGCAAATAGCAAAAACTCTCCACCTCTCGCACACAAACAGCAAAAACTCTCCTCCTCTCGCACACCAAAACCTCTCCTCCTCTCGCACACAAACAGCAAAAACTCTCCTCCTCTCGCACACCAAAAACTCTCCACCTCTCGCACGCAAATAGCAAAAACTCTCCACCTCTCGCACACAAACAGCAAAAACTCTCCTCCTCTCGCACACCAAAAACTCTCCTCCTCTCGCACGCAAACACCAAAAACTCTCCTCCTCTCGCACACCAAAAACTCTCCTCCTCTCGCACGCAAATAGCAAAAACTCTCCACCTCTCGCACACAAACAGCAAAAACTCTCCTCCTCTCGCACACAAACACCAAAAACTCTCCTCCTCTCGCACACCAAAAACTCTCCACCTCTCGCACGCAAACACCAAAAACTCTCCTCCTCTCGCACACCAAAACCTCTCCTCCTCTCGCACACAAACAGCAAAAACTCTCCTCCTCTCGCACACAAACAGCAAAAACTCTCCTCCTCTCGCACGCAAACACCAAACACTCTCCTCCTCTCGCACGCAAACACCAAAAACTCTCCACCTCTCACACGCAAACACCAAAACCTCTCCTCCTCTCACAAACAGCAACAACTCTCCTCCCTTCCAAACAATAAAAACTCTCCTTCCTGTCAAACAACAAAAACTCTCCCCCAAACAACAGCAGTAACAAAACTCGAAACAGTAACAACAAAACTCAAGACAACAGCAACAAAACTCAAGACAACAGCAACAAAACTCAAGACAACCGCAGCAACAACAACAAAACTCCTCTCAACAACAAAACTCCTCTCACCAACAAAACAACGCCGTAATATTTCGATCTCTATTCCTCTAATCAAGTAAGACGAATAACCCTCAGCTGTTCGTGTCATCCGTTGCAGCCGTCAGGCAGATCACGTGACTAGATAACAGCGCCTCTTGTGGCGCCCCACCAACTGACCGTCTGACAAATTGGCAGTGTGTCGGTGTTTTGACTGACCGACCGACGAACTTTTATTGTCGGGATGTCGGGCGCGTCCGACCAGTCGACAACCGAACCAAGAAATTGTGTCGTGTGTAGCACGATCGTGCCAATCGCATCAGTAAAACTCCTGTTCTGACAAAGCTCTCGGAATTAAATACTGTTGTAATATACATTTCGACGTCCGAGGCGGACGAAACTTTAAGGACAAAGTTTTTAGGGAAATTCAAAGACTGCATATGATTTCGCGACACATCGTGCGAGGAGTATAACAATAGAGATGCAAGAAATGATGCACTTTTTTCATTTTCTAACGAATCCAGAGTGGTTTCTCTATGCGCAACACGTGATTAAGTCTGTCTATCTTCTTTATTTCTGTTTTTACATTTTAATATCCCTGTAGTCCAAAGTGTGGGATCTTTCATTTTTATTTATTTATTTATTACAATTCTAACGCCAAGCGAGTTGGCGCAGGGGTTAGCACACTGGACTCGCATTCGGGAGGACGACGGTTCAATCCCACGTCCGGCCATCCTGATTTAGGTTTTCCGTGATTTCACTAAATCGCTCCAGGCAAATTCCGGGATGGTTCCTTTGAAAGGGCACGGCCGACTTCCTTCCCCGTCCTTCGCTAATCCGATGAGACCGATGACTTCGCTGTTTGGTCTCTTCCCCCAAACAACCCAACCCAACCCAACAATTTTAAGTCACAAAATGTTTTATTTCTTATGTATCTGTACGGATGTAGATGTAGCAGATGTATTTACTAGATGATGCGCGCCGCCCTCATGTGTAGTCCTTCTTGTTCAAATATGAAATGAGATTCTGAAATTTGCAGGTCATCTTTTGTACTACATCCGTAAGTAAATTAATAACGTTTTCGTGAACGTCTTTTGTTTTATTTATTTTAATTTATCATGATTTATTACCTCTGTCAGCTATAAATCTCGTTGTACGTTTCCCGAATAATTTTAGTTAATAATTGTAGCGGTATGAGAGTACTGAATCTTAGGTCTGCCGCCAGTGGCGAGAAATCGTAATACAGCTAACAGTCTCTCCTCGAAGTTTAGCACCTCTCTCAGGACTGCATTAATTTTCCTTTAACAAACGTTTTATGATGTCCAGCAGCTTCGAAATGCATTATTCACCCTTCTAAAATAATCAGGAAAATTATAAGCTCCCAGCCTGAACATGGGTGTATTTCTTCCCTTGCATTGGCCACTTCTTCACCCACAGCTTTCTTTCTGCATTTTTCCCTTCTTACCTTTAAAACAGCCAATGCAAACCCCGTTATTATTTTTTATGAAAAACCAGGCCGGATCTCTTAGAACAAAAACGCAGTGAACTGAAGATAAAACAAACAACAGGGCGGCACTATAATCGCCGAGTACAGTCGGTTCGGACGTGTGTAGGCTGCGATCAATTTGGTCATTCTGTCATCCGATAAATTAGTGTGTAAGTGCAGGAGCCTTGTATACTCAAATATTGTTCATTTAGACCCTAAACCGATGACAAATCCGTATTTCCTGCTTTCCGACGCTGAGCTGTCTCTGTTTCCTTTGCCTGGTCTTTGATGATAGCCAGCGCAGCTGGATAAATCTTTTCGTTCTGGTGCTAATTTTAATTACTTCCGGTTGAAAAGTGGACAATTGTTCCCAAAGTACGGAGCACAGGTTCTTAGTGACACCAATTTCGTGGACAAATTGTGGTTCCCTATATCGGGACCAAATTAATTCCAATTTCGTAGGTGGGGGTGTAGGTTAGAGTTTAACGTGCTGTCGACAGCGAGGCCATTAGAGACCGAAAAATGGCTCTGAGCTCTATGGGACTTAATATTTATGGTCATCAGTCCCCTAGAACTTAGAACTACTTAAACCTAACTAACCTAAGGACATCACACAACACCCAGTCATCACGAGGCAGAGAAAAACCCTGACTCCGCCGGGAATCGAACCCGGGAACCCGGACGTGAAAAGCGAGAACGCTACCGCACGACCACGAGATGCGGACATTAGAGACCGAGCACAAGCTCGGACTATGGAAGGGTGGACTAGGAAGCCGGCCGTCCCCTTTCACAGGAACCATCCCGACATTTTCAGTACGCAATTTAGGGAAATCACGGAAATCCTATACCTAAATGGCCGGACGCAGGTTTGCACTGTCAACCTGCCGAATGTGAGTCCAGTGTGCTAACCACTGCGTTACCCCACTCGATAATTTCATAGTAGTTTGAAGGAACGATTCTGAGGTTACAAGCAAACCTCCGAGAGAAACCGTGGTCAGCCACCCAACCGAACTTTCCTCAAGCATTGCCAGTAACTCCCCATAGTGTGTTGCCAGTGATCTGTCGTAATGTTGCTTCGGTATACTACATACCTGGTAAGATATAGTATTGAAACCCTTCAACACTGAAGTCAGAAGCCTATTAGGAGACACCGGAATCTGCTACTGCGAAATCTAGATTTTCGAGCTCTTTCTCTTATTCAGTTACTATCAGTGTCCCACTGTCAGTAAAGGACCCTATCCTACACATGCCCAGTTCACCGACCGACCGATAAATTGTGCGTGTGTAGCTTGTTGACCGACCGACCGACCAACTGTACGCGATTTTTCTTTGCGGTTGGTTTGTTAGGTAAGACTAGCAGACAGCCGCACCCGCCTCCCCGCGACCCCATTCACCGTACAAATTGTGTAGTCTGTCCTGCAAGCCGCCCCACAACAGTTCCTTTTCAGTCACCACGCGCGGGGTTCAGCGCACTCCGAATGTGGCTAACACGGTAGTGTGCGAGGTAGACGAAATTTTTATGACAGAGTTTCTGGAAAGTTTTCGAGTCTTCAGATGTCTGTGGGACGTGCCGCGCGAGCAGTATAGCAATAGAGGGGTAAGAAATGAAGTGCTTCTTTCATTTTTAACAAATCTGTAGTAGTTTCATGTGGCAAACAGAGAAAATAAAACATACACAGTTTTGTGAATAATGGTTAGTCGTCTGTCTGTTTCTCGGTTTTATTTCCAATACTCACCGGAAATGAAGTTAGATAACGTTAAATAGAGACAGATTGGATTTTTATTTCGTTTCAGATACGTATCGATAGTAGGAACTAAAAACCGAATTATAGACAGTACACGGACTTTCATTCATGAAATCCACTTGGTTCATTATTAGAAGTGTTACAAAAATCCAACCTATCGTCGCCTGTTCTGCTATGAAGAGCAAAGTGAAGGACTTTTCTTTTCTAACAACTGTTAAGTGCTTCACTTCTTATGAATATGTTGCTGAATATATAAATGCGCCGCCGCCATTTGCAGTCGTCCGAATCTGAAAGGAGTTTCTTGAAATTACAGGGGATATTATTACTACATACGAACATAAATTCATAAAGTTTACATGAATATAAGTTTCGTTTCGCTTCTGCTTTATCACGAATATTTCCTCAAGCAACTAAGAATCACCCTGCAGATTTCAAGAATCATTTTAGATAATAATTTTGGGGATTAACTGCGCTGAATCTGAGGTCCTCGTAAATTCTGCCAGTGGCTAGAAATCGTATGTGGCTATCGTTTGACGACGTTCAGGAGCTCCGAAAAGCATTTTTCATCCATTCTTAAATAATTCCGAAAATCTTCGGGTCTCTGCTCCGTAAGTAACAAAGCGTAGGTGCATTTGGTCCATTGCATTAGCCATTTCTTTACCCACAGCTTTATCACGGCTTTTTCTGGCTTTGTTAGTTCGAACAGCCAAGCCAAAACCCAATTCTTTTCCTGTGGAATACTAACAAGGGAACCTCCCCATCGCACCCCCCTCAGATTTAGTTATAAGTTGGCTCAGTGGATAGACCTTGAAAAACTGAACACAGATCAATGGAGAAAACAGGAAGAAGTTGTGTGGAACTAGGAAAAAATAGGCATAATATACAAACTGAGTAGTCCATGTGTAACATAGGTAGCATCACGGATAGTGTGCGCTCAGGAGCGCCGTGGTCTCGTGGTTAGCGTGAGCAGCTGCGAAACGACAGGGCCTTGGTTGAAGACTTGCCTAGAGTGAATATTTTAATTTTTTATTTTCAGTTCAGGCACTCACACAAAATCAACTTCGATCTACAAAATTCCAGGACATGTTCAGATTTGCTTGGACATATGCAGGATTTGACTGTCTACACACGGAAAAATTTGAAAACGTTAAAAACATATGTTTTGACAGAGCACAGGGAAAACTGAGCGACTGTGAAACTGTTGCATTCATTTGTTGCAGTTTGTGACAAACTCTTATGTTTTCATCACTTTTTTTGGGAGTGATTATCACATCCACAAGAAAACCTAAATCGGGCAAGGTAGAAGAAGCTTTTTACCCATTCGCCAAGTGTAAAAGTTAGGTGGGTCGACAACATATTCCTGTCATGTGACGCACATTCCGTCACCAGTGTCGTATAGAATATATCAGACGTGTTTTCCTGTGGAGGAATCGGTTGACCTATGACCTTGCGATCAAATGTTTCCAGTTCCCATTGGAGGGGCACACTAAACTTATTGCAGTGAACAGAAACGTCAATGAACGAACGGACAGATCAAACTTTGTGAAAATAAAGTAAAATTTTCCCTCAAGGGAAGACTTGAACCAAGAACCTTTTGTGCCGCAGCAGCACACGCTAACAACTGGAACACAACGATCCTGAGAGTACACTATCATTTATGTTGCCTATTTTGCGGATGGACTAGTCAGTTTGTATATTTTGCTTATTTTTTTCATAGTTCCATACAACTTCTTCCTGTTTCTCGAGTGATCTGTGTTGAGTGTTTCAAGGCCTATCCACTGTGCCAACTTATAACTAAATCTGAGGGGGGTGCGATGGGGAGGTTCCCTTCTAAGCGGTATCGCGTAGAACGGAACGTCATAACCAGCTCTAGGAGCAGGGCGGCGCTGAAATCATGAAGTGGGTCGGGACGTGCGTTGTGTAGACTGTTACGAAATTTGTCGGTCAGTCAATAAACTGTGTAGAAGAGCAGTTGATGTTCGGGCGGGCTAGTTTTGCATGACGGAGTAATCGAGCACAGACTGCCTGGACAGACTGCCCGAACCAGTCAACAGTGGCCGAGCGTAGAGGCCATGGCCAAGTCATACGTAATGTTAGTTCCAAAAACGTTAAACGTACCTTCATCCCTGCGCAACTACATCCAGCGCAGGATTCTCATTCGTGGTGTATTTGTAATCATGCAGAGTGAGGAAGTATTTGCAGTAACAAGTAAAACTGAAACCAATGCGTAAACGTAGAGGAAACGGGAGTGTCCAAAAAGAGAAGTAAGGAATAAATATTTGTTGTAAACTAAAGAAATTCTACAGCATATGTGTCACGCGTAAGCTGACCAACGTTTCTGTTTTTCCAGTCGCGAGCAACTCATTTAAAGAAATACAGTTGTATGAAATTCCACACTGACATCTCCTTCAGGAATGTAGGTTGTAATAAAAAAACAACGAAGTTTGTTGCAATGTGTGCTAAAGAGGTGACACGTTTTAGAGGTGAGAGGTGTTTCTGATGACAGTTCCAAAGAAATAGGCTAAGAATTAATTCATCAAGTTGCAAATTATCGAGAACTCAGCGTTTCAGATGTTACGTCAAATATTTCTACTGTAAGTGTGCATGTCAAAGAAGAGGCTTCTTGCAGTGTGAAACCGTACAAGATCTTCTGTTATTAAGTAAGTTATTAATAAAAAATTGTCTACGACAGTTGATATGCGTGGACTGATTGGTATAAAACAGGGCCGGCCATAAATTCTGCACGCGTGCGGTGCTCCTGCACATGTGCAGCTTTCGGGTCACAGCGTGCACGCCGCAGCCGTCAGCGTTCATGTAGTGCATGTTTCTACGCACAGATGTCGCTTTATCCACTTGCTGGGATACTCTGTACCGGCGCATTCTAGTGCTCTTTCCACAGCTAGCAGGCCAACCATGGGAAGGTATTTAGCGTATTAAACATTTGAAATACTGTCACAATCTACTCATTGAGACGTCTACTTTTATGTTAACAGTTTAACTCAGTAAGACAAGTAATACAGTTAACAACCGTGGATTTTTATTAAGGCACCTTGACTGACGGCACGTAAATACGCGTAATGCTTTTGATCTAGTATTTAAGAAAGAGAGTAATTAGACTCCCAAGAACCTTATTCATGATTTAAAATAACATTAAACTAATGCAAGGTTTCCTATAACTAATTCTCGGTGCCCTCAGTTACACCCACATAATTTGTCTCACTGACCTCTGAACAGAATAACAGCAGACCTCTCGATGATCACCTGTTATTTCAATACCATTATTGCTATATCTTTCATCAGTTACGTCTGAAATCTGCATAATAACCGACAATTAGATGAATTTTATGTTTTATCGACTTCAGCTGAGCGTAGCCCTTCACGCATTAAAAAAAAACCTAAATGTAAGTATACATTGGAAGAATCGCTTTAATGACCAACTTTCCTGACAATAATGTGACATGGAGCAGAATGAGGCAATGATGCACAGTTAGTAAACAATAATTTTTAATTATGAAAGGAATAAATCCAAACACGTTTATCACTGGTCATGAGAAATGATAACCGAGTTGATGTGTCTCATCCATTTTCTTAAGCACATTTAATTTTGCTTGCCGTTCTTCACTGTTGAGTACACTACACTCGTCTTTGTGATATGTATTGTAGTGTCTTTCAATTGAAAAGTTACACTAGCCGCTTATTATTCGGCGGCACAGCATACACTGTGAGTTTTCACCAACGGCTACAAAAAAGAATTGCAGTTCCCAGTCATTTTTAAACGACTGAGAACATAGATCTCCCGTCATTTAATTTTTCACAGTATTTGCCATTTCTCAGTACTTCTCTGTTAAGGTTAAGTTTACGGTTACCAGGGGTAAACGAGACTGGGAATGTTGCGGTCTTGCTTGTACCACATAAACAGGGAAGTGGAGCCCCCTCCGTTCATTTAGGACACATGTCCAATAACAGATGCCGCTGTCGCACATGTGCAGCACTTCCGCACGTCTGCACACTGTGCAGCGTTTGGCCGGCCCTGGTATAAAAAGTGCATTATTTGACACAGCACATTACGTAAGCGCAGATTGGTCTCTTGTGAATAACGTTCTATTTATAACCGAATTCCCGGACGTTAAGCTGACAGGAGTAAATACAGGGTGTATAAGAGGACAAGAAAAAAATTCCCGGATTTCTCGGTTAAAATTACACTTCCTCCCGGGTGAAAATACACTTTTTCCTTGTTAACTGACAGGGTACTTTTCCTCGAAACTGTAAAATTTATCAATCCCTTGAATGGTTCTGGTTTTATACATCAGTGTAGTACTTCTCGGCTCTTTAGAAAACCACATTCAGTAAAAAAAAAAATTTGGAAACGTGTATGCTGCATATTTTCGTGTTACGAAAGTGTAAACTTAAATTCCGCATGTCACTTTCTGAAGCATTGAAATCAAGCTTGCAATGCGCTTTTGTAGCCAGTCATAGCTCATGTCACGTGATCTCGCCAGCCGATGACATCGAATATTCGAGCATAGGACACGTGATAGCAATACCGCCGTTAAGTAGTGCGTGCACACAGATAGGAAACGTTAATGGTTTAAATTAATATACATATTGTTACTACAAGAAAAGCAGAGTTTTCACATATAATCTTGGTCTCTATGATTAATAAGCTGCAAGAGAAGCTAAGCTTTCACATATCATGTTGATCTTTTTTGCGCACGTTACACTTAGACACATCCCACAAATGTGCCAGTAAAATTTTTTAACAAGGGCATGACTGATCTTCTGAGCTCGAAATTTTTCTAAATGTTCGTACCAGACTTGATTTTTAAATGAGTCAAACGCTCTGTGATTTAAGGAATTCATCGTAAATTCTCGCACATAGTTCATCTTACATAAAAGAAAATTTACTTTGAAACTAACGCTTTCCAAATAACCATTCGCAATATTTTCCCGCGACATGTTAGAAATAGGTTAGTCTCAGTAGCCAGCGCCAGATAACAGGCACCAGATAACAGGCGTCACCGCGCTTGCGCAGCTACTAGGATTCTGGAAGCTCGTATGTTCGTAGGTGTAAGACATTAAAAGATCTTACATTGTCATAAAAGAAAGAAATCAGAGGATACGCAAAGAGCATCGGAATTTCGTGAACCACACTAAAACGCGTAATTCGCCTTGAAGTGCACATTCGTATGTCCAGATTCGAATGTAAATTTTCTTGGCGTACCAGTAATGTATTATTTCATCTTTGGTTCTTCATTATAACATAATTTCATACGTGCTAGAAGGTGAAAACATGCACTTTTGAAATGCAGCAAACAGTTGAAACCAGCCAGTAGTGTGGAATTAAACAGTACCTTTCAAATAAATTGACTGCCTCAGCGGAAAAGATTAATAAAAGCCAAATCTCCTTAGCAAAACGACAAGAATAACTTGATTGTTCTGTAAGGCTATTGATGCTTGACTGTCTGAAAGGTGGAAATAAAATAAAATCTGAAACTAATAACATATTTTAGCCTTCCGTACTCATGTCAAGGTATTTTAATTTAAGTCACTTGATAGCTCCCAACCACAGAAATCCTACCCCTGCGGGTCCGGGGGTTAGAATAGGCCCGAGGTATTCCTGCCTGTCGTACGAGGCGACTAAAAGGAGTCCATCCCCCTCACGGGGGTAGTTAGCGCCTGCATCCGGAGACGGACGGTTCCACGACCTATAATTGTGGTCTTTTTGGATTTTCACTTCTCGTTTCTTCCTTCCTTTTGTTGGTTCCTTTCTTTGCTCTTCTCCACCTCACTGTCTTCCTTACTCTTTCCCTTGACTTCTCCTTGCCTTCTCATTGACTTCTTCTCTTTGCTTTCTCCTTGCCTTCCTCTCCTTGCCTTCCTCTCCTTGCCTTCCTCTCCTTGCCTTCCTCTCCTTGCCTTCCTCTCCTTGCCTTCCTCTCCTTGCCTTCCTCTCCTTGCCTTCCTCTCCCTGCCTTCCTCTCCCTGCCTTCCTCTCCCTGCCTCGGCGTTTTAGACAGTCTGTCCTCTTTCTCCCTCTCTTTCTTTTTCCTCTTCTTCCTTCCTCCCTGTGCGTGCCTGAAGGCCGACCCACGCGTTCGCACGCGTAGCCGGTGACGGGGTAACGCGTAATTCCCCGCCCTGGGTAGACATGTAAGGCACGCGCGTATCCCCTGGTAAAGGCCAGGCCCGGGGAGGGGTGATTGCCTGAGCTGATACCTTCTGACCATGCCGATTGGTCCCTCCGTCTGTTTCTCGGGAGGTGTGACCTGAGGTGTAAACATTCACCTAAGGTGGGAATGCCCTCTGAGAGGGTCCCCACAAGGAAGGAGCGCGCCATCGGAGACGCTGGCAATCTTGGGGGATTCCTCTGCAATGGATTCTACTCCATCGCTTTCGACTTCTGCCCAAAAACGGAAACGTGACCAGCCACCAGTGTCAAAAGTACTACCGCCTGCCCCACAGTTCCTCGTCGTTTTTCGATCTGAGGACGGAAAGGATTTTTCCTCTGTCAACCCTTTCGTTATCCAGAAGGGCGTAGATGCCATAGCCGGATCTGTCAAATCTTGTACCAGGTTGCGTAACGGTACCTTATTACTAGAAACTGAGAGTGCCTTTCAGGCATGAAAACTGCTTCGGGCCACACTCGTGTACACGTTCCCTGTCCGGGTGGAGGCCCACCGAACTTTGAATCAGTCTCGTGGTGTAGTCTATACTAGCTCCCTCGACGGATTGACTGACGAGGAGATTCAATCTTTCCTCGCTGAGCAGGGCATGACGGCTGTCCATAGGGTCATGAACAAGGTCAACAATGACCTTGTACCGACCCGGACACTTTTCTTGACCTTCGATAGTGTTAAGCTGCCATCGCGCATCAAGGCGGGCTACGAGGTTATTTCTGTTCGCCCCTATGTCCCGACACCTACACGCTGCTACCTGTGTCAGCGTTTCAATCACACTCGACAGTCTTGTTCCAATGCGGCTAAATGTGCCACTTGTGGCAGGGATGCCCATGAGGGTGACTGTCCACCTCCGTCTCCTCGTTGTGTGAACTGTCAGGGTGACCATGCCGCATCCTCCCGCGACTGTCCTGTCTATAAGGAAGAACGCTATATCCAAGAAATTCGGGTCAAAGAGAAAGTGTCCACCTCGGCTGCTCGCAAGCTATTGGCTAGTAGGAAGCCCACGCTGCTCCCAGCGGGGAAATACAGTACTGTCCTCGCCTCTCCTCGGACTACCAGGGAGGTAGCAACCCAGACATGCGATCTAACCTTCAGCACCACGGTCGTCCGTTCGGCCAGTGCTAAGATCGCGCGGTCGACGTCTCCTCTTCCTCCCATCACCCCACAGACACCAGCACCTTCATCAGCTTCTGCTAAGACGAAGACCCCGAAGTCAGATGCATGGGCCTTCAAGAAGGAACCATCCCATGCAGACTTCCTACGTACCTTGATCTCCCAGCCTTCGACTGGTACTTTCACCAAACGTCCTTCCAAAAAGGCTCATAGGAAGCACAGTTCTCCTTCTCCGCCACGGCGCATTTCTTCTCCTGCGCCACTCAGCGGTTGCCACCCCAGGCCGTCATCCGTTTCGCCTGGTCGGACCGCTGGTAGCCGTACATCTGGCCGTTCACCGGCGGATGAAGCTTCCCCTCCCGGCCATCCTCCCGAGATGGCCGATGAACTTATAGACCCAATGGACGATGACTGTCCGCCTATTGATAGCGGCAGCAGTGCTCGCTCGAAGCCAGGCCCTCAGCGGCCTTCGAGGTGACCCCTTCTTTCATCTTCCTTTTCTTCTCACGATGGCACTTATTCACTGGAATATTCGCAGCATTCGCTCCAACCGAGAGGACTTGAAGTTGCTGCTCCGCTTGCACCATCCGCTCGGCATAGCCCTCCAGGAAACGAAGCTACGCCCATGCGATCAAATTGCCTTGGCACACTACACCTCTGTGCGTTTTGACCTACCCCCTGTGGTAGGTATCCCAGCTCATGGAGGGGTTATGTTGCTGGTCCAGGATGATATTTACTACGATCCCATCACGTTGCACACCGGCCTGCAGGCAGTTGCGATCCGCATTACTCTCCCCACTTTTACGTTTTCCTTTTGTACCGTCTACACTCCATCGTCATCTGCCGTTACCAGGGCAGACATGATGCAACTTATTTCTCAGCTACCTGCACCATTTTTGTTAACTGGAGACTTCAATGCCCACCATCCCCTTTGGGGCTCTCCAGCATCCTGCCCGAGGGGCTCCTTGTTAGCACACCTTTTGAACCAGCTCAATCTTGTCTGCCTCAATACTGGCGCCCCTACTTTTCTTTCGGACACATCTCACATATTCCCATTTAGACCTCTCTATATGTACTCCCCAACTTGCACGCCGGTTTGAGTGGTATGCACTTTCTGATACATAATCGAGCGACCACTTCCCGTGTGTTATCCATCTCCTGCAGCATACCCCCTCTCCGTGCTCCTCTAGTTGGACCATCTCCAAGGCAGACTGGGGGCTCTTCTCTTCCAGGGCGACCTTTCACGATCAAACCTTCACAAGCTGCGATCGTCAGGTCGCACACCTCACAGAAGTCATTCTCACTGCTGCTGAATATTCCATCCCTCACCCTACTTCTTCTCCACGTCGCATACCGGTCCCCTGGTGGACCGCAGCATGTAGAGACGCTTTACGTGCTCGTCGACGTGCTTTACGCACATTTAAACGCCACCCTACAGTGGCGAATTGTATCAATTATAAACGATTACGTGCTCAGTGTCGTCGTATTATCAAAGAAAGCAAGAGAGCCAGCTGGGCTGCTTTCACAAGCACCTTCAACAGGTTTACTCCTTCTTCTGTTGTCTGGGGTAGCCTGCGCCGGCTATCTGGCACTAAGGTCCACTCACCAGTTTCTGGCTTGAAGGTCGCAAATGACGTCCTTGTGGCCCCTGAGGCTGTCTCCAATGCCTTCGGCCGCTTTTTCGCAGAGGTTTCGAGCTCCGCTCATTACCACCCTGCCTTCCTCCCCCGCAAACAGGCAGAGGAGACTAGGCCACCTAACTTCCGCTCCTCGAATTGTGAAAGTCGTAATGCCCCATTCACCATGCAGGAACTCGAAAACGCACTTGGCCGATCACGGTCCTCCGCTCCAGGGCCTGATTCTATTCATATTCAGATGCTGAAGAACCTTTCTCCTGCGGGTAAAGGTTTTCATCTTCGTACATACAATCGCATCTGGATTGAGGGACATGTTCCCGCATGCTGGCGCGAGTCTATTATTGTCCCGATTCCTAAGCCGGGGAAGGACAAGCACTTGCCTTCCAGTTATCGACCCATCTCGCTTACCAGATGTGTCTGTAAAGTGATGGAGCGAATGGTTAACTCTCGATTGGTTTGGCTGCTCGAGTCTCGACGCCTACTTACCAATGTACAATGTGGATTTCGTAGGCGCCGTTCTGGTGTTGACCATCTGGTTACCTTGTCGACCTTCATTATGAATAACTTCTTGCGGAAGCGCCCGACCGCGGCTGTGTTCTTTGATTTGGAGAAGGCTTACGACACCTGTTGGAGGGCGGGCATTCTCCGCACCATGCATACATGGGGCCTTCGCGGACGCCTCCCTCTTTTTATTCGTTCCTTTTTAATGGATCGACAGTTCAGGGTACGTGTGGGTCCTGTCCTGTCTGACACTTTTCGCCAGAAGAATGTGGTGCCACAGGGCTCAGTTTTGAGCGTCGCTCTCTTCGCCATCGCGATCAATCCAATAACGGATTGCCTCCCAGCTGATGTATCAGGCTCTCTCTTCGTGGACGATTTTACCATCTATTGCAGCGCGCAGTGTCCATGTGTCCTGGAGCGCTGTCTTCAGCGTTCTCTTGACCGCCTTTACTCCTGGAGTGTCGCCAATGGCTTCCGTTTTTCTGCCGAGAAGACGGTCTGTATTAACTTCTGGCACTACAAAGAGTTTCTCCCACCTTCCTTACGACTCGGTCCCGTTGCTCTCCCAATCGTGGAGACAACCAAATTTTTAGGCCTTACATTTGACAGGAAACTTAGCTGGTCTCCACATGTGTCATATTTGGCCGCCCGTTGTACCCGTTCTTTAAATGTCCTCCATGTTCTCAGTGGTATGTCGTGGGGAGCGGATCGAACCGTCCTACTTCGTCTATATCGGTCGATCGTCCGCTCCAAGCTGGATTATTGGAGCTTCGTATACTCCTCTGCATGGCCATCCATCTTACGCCGCCTCAACTCCATACAACATCGGGGTTTACGACTTGCGATCGGAGCATTTTGTACTAGTCCCGTAGAGAGTCTTCATGCTGACGCTGGCGAATTGCCACTCACCTACCGGCGCGATATACTGCTTTGTCGGTATGCCTGTCGGCTACTGTCAATGCCCGACCATCCGTCTTATCGTTCCTTTTTTGACGACTCTCTTGACCGTCAATACAGGTTGTATGTCTCTGCCCTCCTACCCCCTGGAGTTCGCTTTCGTCGCCTCCTTCAACACCTTAATTTTTCACTCCCTGCAACCTTTCGAGTGGGCGAGAGCCACACGTCACCTTGACTCCAGGCTCAGGTCCGCATTCACCTTGACCTCAGCTCGCTCCCAAAAGAGGTTACCCCCGGTTCGGTCTAACACTCCCGTTTTTTTGGAACTTCGTTCGAAGTTCATCGACATGACTTTCATTTATACAGATGGCTCTAAGTCCAATGACGGGGTCGGGTGTTCCTTTATTGTCGGTGCACAAAGTTTCAGATACCGGCTCCATGGCCATTGTTCGGTCTTCACAGCTGAGCTCTTTGCCCTCTACCAGGCAGTTCTTTACATCTGCCGCCACCGACATTCTGCTTATGTCATCTGCTCCAATTCCCTGAGCGCCATCCAGAGCCTCAGTGATCCGTACCCGGTTCACCCTTTCGTACACCGGATCCAACGCTCTCTTCAGCAGCTGGTGGACGTCGGTTCTCCGGTTAGCTTTATGTGGGTTCCTGGCCATGTCGGTATCCCTGGGAACGAAGCTGCAGATGCCGCGGCCAAGGCTGCGGTCCTCCAGCCTCGGAAAGCTTCTTGTTGTGTCCCTTCGTCCGATTTTAGCAGGGTCATTTGTCGGCGCATTTTATCGCTGTGGCATGCCGATTGGGCTGCACTTACAGACAACAAGCTTCGGGCCTTAAAACCTCTTCCCGTGGCTTGGACGTCCTCCTCACGCCCTTCTCGGCGGGAGGAGGTAGTTTTGGCCCGGTTACGAATTGGACACTGTCGGTTCAGCCATCACCATCTGCTGACGGCTGCGCCGGCGCCGTTCTGCCCATGACGGTCCAACACATTTTAACGTCCTGTCCAGATTTTAATACACTGCATCTTGATCTTGGCCTGCCATGTACTCTAGATGCCATTTTAGCGGATGACCCAGGAGCAGCTGCTCGCGTACTTCATTTTATCAACTTGACAAACCTGTCTAAGAACATTTGATTATGCTGTTTTTAATCCTATGCCTGTCAATCTCTTTTATCATGTTTTCCATTTTAGTTGCTGTTTTAAACTTGTGCCTCGCGGTGCATTCCTAACATAGTCTGGGCGCTAATGACCATTGAAGTTGTGCGCCCTAAAACCACAAAAAAAAACAAAACAAAAAGAGAGCCGTCTACCCCATCTAACATTTTCTGCAGTAACTGGTACTTGGGTTTAAGCAGTGTTTCAGAGTAGACGAAAAGGTGCTTGAAGCGGACTCAGTCTGCGTGTGTTAACAGAGCCATCAAGACATTTGTCTAACCACAGTTGGAAGGACCTACAATTATAGCTCGTATGCTGTTGTGAAGGAGTGCTCCATTCTTCTTGTTCTTCTTCTTCTACTACCACTTGGTCTTCTGGTCTTGATCATCACAGGACCAGTCACCAACAACAAAGTCTATGCAGCAAGTGTGCATCACCCAGCCTGCCATGATACCTATTGTGCTATGTACTGGCGTGCAATAGGCTTTTATATGATAAATAGTGTGTGTGTGTGTGTGTGTGTGTGTGTGTGTGTGTGTGTGTGTGTGTGTGTGTGTGTGTGTGTGTAGCCACTATAGTGCAATCACCTTACCAACTGTGTGTGTGTGTGTGTGTGTGTGTGTGTGTGTGTGTGCGCGTGTGTGTGTGTGTGTGTGTGTGTGTAGCCACTATAGTGCAATCACCTTACCAACTGAACTAAAACGGCTACACGACAGAATGAATTCCACATGGTGTATTTAAAGGGAAGTGTGTCACATACACTCCTGGAAATGGAAAAAAGAACACATTGACACCGGTGTGTCAGACCCACCAGACTTGCTCCGGACACTGCGAGAGGGCTGTACAAGCAATGATCACACGCACAGCACAGTGGAAACACAAGGAACCGCGGTGTTGGCCGTCGAATGGCGCTAGCTGCGCAGCATTTGTGCACCGCCGCCGTCAGTGTCAGCCAGTTTGCCGTGGCATACGGAGCTCCATCGCTGTCTTTAACACTGGTAGCATGCCGCGACAGCGTGGACGTGAACCGTATGTGCAGTTGACGGACTTTGAGCGAGGGCGTATAGTGGGCATGCGGGAGGCCGGGTGGACGTACTGCCGAATTGCTCAACACGTGGGGCGTGAGGTCTCCACAATACATCGATGTTGTCGCCAGTGGTCGGCGGAAGGTGCACGTGCCCGTCGACCTGGGACCGGACCGCAGCGACGCACGGATGCACGCCAAGACCGTAGGATCCTACGCAGTGCCGTAGGGGACCGAACCGCCACTTCCCAGCAAATTAGGGACAATGTTGCTCCTGGGGTATCGGCGAGGACCATTCGCAACCGTCTCCATGAAGCTGGGCTACGGTCCCGCACACCGTTAGGCCGTCTTCCGCTCACGCCCCAACATCGTGCAGCCCGCCTCCAGTGGTGTCGCGACAGGCGTGAATGGAGGGACGAATGGAGACGTGTCGTCTTCAGCGATGAGTCGCTTCTGCCTTGGTGCCAAAGATGGTCGTATGCGTGTTTGGCGCCGTGCAGGTGAGCGCCACAATCAGGACTGCATACGACCGAGGCACACAGGGCCAACACCCGGCATCATGGTGTGGGGAGCGATCTCCTACACTGGCCGTACACCACTGGTGATCGTCGAGGGGACACTGAATAGTGCACGGTACATCCAAACCGTCATCGAACCCATCGTTCTACCATTCCTAGACCGGCAAGGGAACTTGCTGTTCCAACAGGACAATGCACGTCCGCATGTATCCCGTGCCACCCAACGTGCTCTAGAAGGTGTAAGTCAACTACCCTGGCCAGCAAGATCTCCGGATCTGTCCCCCATTGAGCATGTTTGGGACTGGATGAAGCGTCGTCTAACGCGGTCTGCACGTCCAGCACGAACGCTGGTCCAACTGAGGTGCCAGGTGGAAATGGCATGGCAAGCCGTTCCACAGGACTACATCCAGCATCTCTACGATCGTCTCCATGGGAGAATAGCAGCCTGCATTGCTGCGAAAGGTGGATATACACTGTACTAGTGCCGACATTGTGCATGCTCTGTTGCCTGTGTCTATGTGCCTGTGGTTCTGTCAGTGTGATCATGTGATGTATCTGACCCCAGGAATGTGTCAATAAAGTTTCCCCTTCCTGGGACAATGAATTCACGGTGTTCTTATTTCAATTTCCAGGAGTGTACATTAACGTACATAAAGGTGTACTAACGTGCATTAACAATTGACATTTTTGTCTAGAGAAATGAAAAAGACAAAGAGAAATTTAATATTATAAATATATTTATTTACTCGAGACATAAAATTATGATCAGCATGGAAAACAATAAGTTCCGTCTTTTTCAAATGGTGCAACAGAAGTACAGTATTTCGAAAAGAGTTGTTTCTTATATCCCTCAAATTCAGCAAATGTATCTCATAATGTTATAGACCCATTGAAATAGTTGGGTATGCCATCAGTAAATTTGAGTTCAACATTCACAACACTTATTTGAGGAATAGCACAAGACTTCGGCGCTGCCGTTATACAGGTGCTAAGACAATGGTCTATATCTTCTATGTGAATGCTACATGTCTGAAGCCAGTTAATGATGTTACTGTATACAGCTTGAACACATGGGCGCCATCTATTTAGTACTAGTTACTGCCATGTCTAGATTGAATAAGTTATCAACAGTCGAGTGCTGCATGAAAATACTATGACCCCAGCACATTTGATATCCTCTCTACTTCGACGATCATCAGTTATTTTGCTCCCCAAATAGCAAAACTCCTTTACTACTTTAAATGTCTCATTTCCTAATTTAATTCCCTCAGCATCACCCGACTTAATTCGACTACATTCCGTTATCCTCGTTTTGCTTTTGTTGATGTTCATCTTGTACCCTCCTTTCATGACACTGTCCATTCCGTTCAACTGACCTTCCAAGTCCTTTGCTGTCTCTGACAGAATTACAATGTCATCGGCAAACCTCAAAGTTTTTTTTTTTTCTTCTCCATGGATTTTAATACCTACTCCGAAATTTTCTTTTGTTTCCTTCACAGCTTGCTCAATATACAGATTAAATAACATCGGGGATAGGCTACAACCCTGTCTTACTCCCTTCCCAACCACTGCTTCCCTTTCATGCCCCTCGATTCTTATAACTGCCATCTGGATTATCATACTCTTCTATAAATGATGTAGTGAAATGTGGCTAGTCCTCCCTCAAATGTCTACATCCTTTACATTCATCTTGATGATCGAACATGTGACGATGCCTTGACGATGACAACACAGCAAAGACTGAATGTGCACCGCCAATCAGGTCATCTGAGTGGTGAAACAAAATAAGTCGCCGTCCTTGATGACAGTATTTGAGTGGACGTGACGCAGTTGGCCTTCTTTCCAACAAAATTCAAACTTCCCGCCAAAATCCGACATCTTGAATGACGCCCTCTGCTGGTGGCTATGTGACTTAGCCAGTTGGACCTCGTGGCGAACACACCTGCATGATATTGTTGAAGTAATAATAAAGACAAGTCAAGTTTTACTGCCATTATTGTGCTGGAATTTGAGCTTGCCGCCATTTTCTACAGGGTTGGGGTTTAGGTTAGTGGACGTACCCCAAGTGGTCTATTTTCCCGCCATTTTCGTGGTGTGATGCATTATCCTGCTGGAATTTGAATTTCCAACCAATTTTTTTCTGGAGGGTTAGGTTAGTGGAGGTAGCGCAATCTAGCTATCTTCCAGTCAAAATTCAAACTTCTCACCAAAATTCAAACTTCTCACCAAATTCCGCCAACTTGGATGACGTCATGCGCTGTTGCTAAGTCTAGAGCCGCCATCTTGGATGACGTCATCGCCGTCATTTTGAACAAATTTGCAACAATGGAATGTCGGATAGAACATACCTTGTCCCCCTACTGTTGGTATCCATGTAAATGAGGCAGCCGATATAGCAGGCAATGCTACAGTCTCCCTTCCTCGGCCCTCTGTTCGCGTGGTGCCCTTCACCGATCTGCATTGTGTCTTATTTCGTCGTGTTGCTCTTTTATGGCACGCTCATTGGTCTACACTTCCCGCTAATAAATTGCGGGATGTGAAACCTCTTCTCAGTGCTCAGACATCTTCCTCCCGAACTTGTCATCTGGAGGAGCTAATTTTAACTAGACGCTGGATAGGGCACTGACTTTTTCGCCATTGACATCTTTTAAGTGGCGATGCTCCCCCACTTTATCCCCACTGCTCTCAACTGTGGATGGTGAGACACCTTTTTCTTGAGTGCCCCTATTTTACTCCACTACGAGCCCATCTACAGCTGTCGCCTGATATGCCTTCCATTTCAGATGATGACACGCGCTCAGCTGATCGTGCCTTCGAGTTTATCAGTGTCAATGAGATCACGTCGGTCATTTGAAGCTCTTTTTGGGAAAAACAACCCCCTCTCCTACAGTGGTTTCCTAAGTTTCCCTTTGGTTTTTTAGTTTCCCCTCTTGTTGAGTTTAGCTTTCATTGCTGCAGATTTCCCATTTGGTTTTTGTACCCTTCCCTAAGTCGCAGAATGGGCGCTAATGACCGTAGCAATTTTGCGCCCTAACACTGTAACAAGATAAACTGTGAAATGAAAAAAACTACTTCCTTAAGACATCGATTCCCTGTGATACATGCACAATATAGTTTCGCAGAGGTGTATGGCATCCTCTGTTTATATCCGATCACGGTTTAGAAATTATACTATGCCTGCATCAGTCCCATACAAAATGATCTTTAGTAACGGAGAATACCTCTCACAAGGAAACTGACCAACGCATAGCAACGATGTTCGACATGTGAAATTACAAGACATGCCGTCACTAAATCTGTAAACAGAACATCTGTCAAGCAAATGTATCCATGGGAATTCAGTATCTCACAAACTGTCACTAACATAGAATCAATGTAATTATGAAACTGAAGACTCGATTTTATGCCAAAGATGCGGCAGGTTAATGGAGTACCTTGCAAATATCTTCGTTCATCTAGAGGAAAGTGCCGAAACAAGATGGCGTGTGTCGTCGTCGTCGTCGTCGTCGTCGTCGTCATAACCACACACATCTAGAATATACCATGTTGTAACAGAAAAATGTAATATCAACAGGCAAACAACTAAAAAACATTATGTAAATCACTAAAAAGCACCTGAAGATGAGCCTCCAGTGCTCGAAATGCATAGTGCAGTAAATAAACGCAACTTGTGACTGAAGGCAGTTTGTTCTTCATTTTATTAAAGAATTCTTCCAATATGAGATGGCACCCTTGTCATCGATGGATTTCTTCTCCAGTGCGTTGTATGGAAGAATGGTGAAACACTTAAGTTAATGCTAACCAAATACGTTGAATACTTAAGAAGACACTACAGCGGAAGTGCGACAAGAGTGGTGGTCGATGGCTACCCAGAAGACTTGCCCACCAAGAGAATCAAATATGCTAAGCACCTCTGCCGAAGCAAAAGACACACTACTCCTGAGGTCATATTTACCGAGCTAATGATGGTGACTATGACTCAGGAGCAGTTCCTTTCCAGAAATAAAGTACATCTCATTAGCTTGCTTATTTCGAGGCTCGGAGATGAAGGCTTCTCAGTAAGGCAAGCTACTGAAGACGCAGACCACCTAATTGTTGCCACAGTGCTTGGGGTTTCACAGGAGCATGAGAAGGTTGTGGTTGTTGGTGAGGATACGGACCTTCTCATCATGCTCAATGCCCTAGCCACACCATCAGCAAATATGTATTTCTTGAAACCTGGAAGAGGAAAGACCTCATCAAAAGTATTTGATTCTAACAGTTTCAAACTGGCAAAGATCAGGTCACTCATATTTCTTTACCCCATAAGTGGATGTGACACAACGTCAGCACTCTTCGGTCAGGGCAAGAAGAAGGTGGTCAATCTACTGGTCAAAAATGTCTTCTGGAAGATATCAAACCTTTCTTAGAGCATGACACTCATGCTGAAGCTATTGTCGAAGCAGACCTCTGATTTACGGAGGTATGGCAGGAGAGACTTCAGACAACTTGCGATTCGACCTGTTTTCTAAAGCGATTATGAAATTCAGATTCACCCTAGCATCCCTACCACCAACGTAGGAAGCAGATCGCCAGCATTGCTTGTGGACCTACTTACAAGTACAAATGTGGATAGGACACCAGATGGATCCGCTCCTCTGGGGATGGCAGGCTTCAGAGTTTGTCTTGGCCTCATTCCTACCTCCAAAGAACCAGCTCCACATTCTCTTCTCTCAACAAGACAGTCAAACGTTGACGTATGTGAAATTTGTGTACATACCTACTTTTGCCTTCTCATCTCATACATTCACGTAAAATTCTGTAATTACGAAATATAATAATCACTACTTAATTTCAAGGAGTGTCTCTCTCTTCTTGTGTCCTTCATATCAGTTGAATGGGTATCACTATATTATATTGAGGGTTATGAACGGATACCACGTACCTGACAAGACAAATTTCACAGGGGAGCTAAAAAAATAACCTTTAATAAAAATTTTGATTGTTTCGATTTTTTATTTAGAGATAATCACTTATTACTCACAGGTTGTGCATTGTATTTTTTGCATCATTTTGTTCTAACATGTATTTTTTCCACTTGCAAGTTTTTTTTGAGTCAGAACTTTCTCTGACATCTGTCAGATACGAGGTCTCAGTTCTTAACCCTCGACATATGAAAAACTTTAATATTTTTCAAATTTTACAAAATTTTAGTATTTTATTCTATTACTATATTACATAAGTACAAGAAAATTGGTTGCTATAGTTCTGTGTTTAAAAGACTGTACATAAGAATTACTGAAGAACTACATTTGAAATTGATGAGAAAAGGTCCAAATTTAATGAGGAGCAGTACACAAATGGGTGGTTCAATAAATTCACTTTTGGTTTCATCGAATGCCAAATTTCTGTCTCCATATCTTTTTTCTGAACGATACTATTGATAGGTGGGTTAGTTTCTACGATAATACCAAAAAACAGAGGTTAAAACGAAAAATTTTTATGAATATGTGAAATTGGTCCAGTTTTGAAGAACACTAGTATGGAAACGGGTGGTCCAAGAAATATACGGATGGTCTCGTTCAATGCAGAATTTCATGCCCTACAATTTTTAATTGCACTATGTTTTCGATTTGTGAGTCATTTACGAGATATAATCACGAAACCGAAAAATACCAGTTTCTCGGGTACATTTTTGCCCCCCCCCCCCCCCCGCACTTTTCCACAACTCAACTCGGCTGTGGGGGAAAACCTAGGATAGTCATACTGGGACACAAACGAAGCCATTAAAACAATAAAATTTTTGTAGCAATTATTTCCAATTGGAATGCTAATTCTACTGGACTAATTGTAAATACTGTTTGTTAGGGTGTGTGTGGCAACGGCGCAGTGCCGTATCACGCGAATGAACGCCACAATAGATAATAACATATGCACTAACCGTCGCATGCAGACGGCCGACATAGTAACCAAAATATTGGACATTGATTTACTCCAGGGTATAACTGCTCTCGGAACACAATTCATAGGTTGCAACCATATTCTAGGAAACTGTCGATGAATAACAATGACAGAAATAATGGACGCAGTATATCGGGACAAAACACGGGGCCTGCGCCTAACTGGACGCCACTCACGCAAAATCATACCGTGAGCACTTTAGAGGTGTCCCAGGAATGGTCCTCAAGCAACGCTGGTCGGTCATACTAAAACCGCCCCCATCGTACTCACTACGACCGTCAGAAAGGGGGGCGAGTGGTAGACGGCATGAAGAGCAGTGGCAGCTGTTGGGTAAGAGCACAAGAGCACATGAACACCGTACCATTTGGCACCTTGCTGATTTATTGGTTATTTTTCTTTGAACGCTTTAAACATAATGTAGATGGGGTAACCCGAAATAAATGACACCGCGCTACGCTACATTGTTCCCCTGACTCAGTGAAACTGAAACTTTGTATCACGATAACGGGCGCACATTCACGGGCCAAATACACACGGATTTGATAAGCAATGTGCACGGTTCACAGCACTCATCTACAAGTTTACATCAATGCCACCAGGTGACAGCGCACTGCAGCAGTCGTTTGCTTGGCATAAATCCCACTAGGCAGTTGGCACACTGCACAGATACGCCAATTCACCCGCTATATGGTAACATTAGATCGGACATTGGTGTATTTTATAGATATACTGGCAAAAAACACCTACTTTGTGAGATTCTGAATGAGATACAGTACATTAAGTTCTGGATTTTATCCTACAGTAATCCATTTGAGGCACTCAGAACCATAAAGCACATCATTGTCAATTGTGAGTGTAGAGCATTTATTCAATGCTTCTGAAATCTGTTGACCTTTCGGTGGGTCAGGTTTATCGGCACTGTAGGCCCACATTACATGTATATCAGAACATTCAAGAAAAGCTGTCTCACTGGTTTCTCTGATATTCACTTAAATTTGGGGGTCAAGGACAGTGTGCTTTTGGCCCTCGTGGCTCTCAGCGCCTTATTCGTGTTCTGGTCAAGTGACCTCATTGGTAGATGGCACTAGTTGAATTTAATAATTTCCGCGAAAGGCAGTGTGTGTTTGGAGTTGGCTGTTTACTGCGCAGGAATCGGCTTTCTTGTGCAGTGTCAACATCAGTTCTGTTGAACCTGTCGTAATGAGCGTACAGCATTGTGAGCCGGGAGTCCCCCATTTGGGGAAGTTCGGCAGCCGAGGGCAAGTACTTACTGCATTCGACGCCCACATTGGGCTAAATGATGGTGACACAAAACCCAGTCCCCAAATGGAGAAAAATCTTCTGCTCCAGCTGGGAATCCAACCTGGGCCCCTTGAACCTGTATTAAACGCTAACAGAAAACAGAATCACCAGGAAAAGGAAGCAGGGCCTCTCAGACGACATTCGTTGTTTGAGAAAGTGAGGAAATCAAATAAGCGTGACTAGAAGCGAACATTCAACAAAGAAGTGTATAATACACGTAAGCTGTGTGCGTGCATCGTAATAATTCCCGATTACCGGCCTGGAAATCAATTCACTAACTAATACATGAATTGTACATAGATGAGTTGTACATAGATGAGTTGTACATAGATGAGTTGTACATAGATGAGTTGTACATAGATGAGTTGTACATAGATGAGTTGTACATAGATGAGTTGTACATAGATGAGTTGTACATAGATGAGTTGTACATAGATGAGTTGTACAAAAGATGAGTTGTACAAAAGATGAGTTGTACAAAAGATGAGTTGTACAAAAGATGAGTTGTACATAGATGAGTTGTACATAGATGAGTTGTACATAGATGAGTTGTACATAGATGAGTTGTACATAGATGAGTTGTACATAGATGAGTTGTACAAAAGATGAGTTGTACATACAAGAGTTGTACATACAAGAGTTGTACGTACGAGAGTTGTACGTACGAGAGTTGTACGTACGAGAGTTGTACGTACGAGAGTTGTACGTACGAGAGTTGTACGTACGAGAGTTGTACGTACGAGAGTTGTACGTACGAGAGTTGTACGTACGAGAGTTGTACGTACGAGAGTTGTACGTACGAGAGTTGTACGTACGAGAGTTGTACGTACGAGAGTTGTACGTACGAGAGTTGTACGTACGAGAGTTGTACGTACGAGAGTTGTACGTACGAGAGTTGTACGTACGAGAGTTGTACGTACGAGAGTTGTACGTACGAGAGTTGTACGTACGAGAGTTGTACGTACGAGAGTTGTACGTACGAGAGTTGTACGTACGAGAGTTGTACGTACGAGAGTTGTACGTACGAGAGTTGTACGTACGAGAGTTGTACGTACGAGAGTTGTACGTACGAGAGTTGTACGTACGAGAGTTGTACGTACGAGAGTTGTACGTACGAGAGTTGTACGTACGAGAGTTGTACGTACGAGAGTTGTACGTACGAGAGTTGTACGTACGAGAGTTGTACGTACGAGAGTTGTACGTACGAGAGTTGTACGTACGAGAGTTGTACATACGAGAGTTGTACATACGAGTTGTACACACATGATCTTGTACATTTTTCAGAAAAACTAAAAAAGGCTTGAAAACTGCCACTTACACAAATATATGAAATGGAGAGTAGTGAAAGACTTAACATTGTTTCATTCTTGCCATTAACTGCACTAAATAATATGCAAAATAACAAAATTCCATATACATAAATTTTTTCAAACTGGTTGAAAATTATTATTATTATAGACAGCGGCGGAAGTTGTACAAATATCTTGATAAGCGTAACTGTTTTACAGTAGATGCTATTAATTTCACACTTGCGTATTTAACTGACTTTAAAAATTTGTGAACACCCAAAACATACACCTACGAGGAAACCTGATGAAAAGTTTCGTATGCTACGATATAAAGAGGATACAGATATTCGAGAAGAACTGTGAGGAGATTTTAAATCGTGCATGAAAATTAAAGAACTAGTTCAGGCAGCCGTGAATGCTGTACTGGAGAGCATACCCACGACAGTTGTACTGGACAGAGGAGCAGGTATTAACGTCCGTGACGTGAAATTTTCAAAAGTGTAACTAGTAAAACTAGTGTACCGATAATGCCATTCCAAAACTGTGTAGTCTCCGGTGCTACTGGTGCCAAGGGACAATTAGTTACGTGACTGTGGAACGTGAGGTCCGAACAGTAGTATCATCTACATGATAATGTGTGCACATAATTTCCTTAATAGTCATAGTTGAATATTTGCATGGAAGTTAGGCGCTGCACGAATTTAAAAAAAGTTTGCATTGAAAAACAAGAGTCGCTATGATCTTAACGTTCGGTGCATACTACATTATATTATAGCGGTGTATTAAATTTAGCTAACATACTGAATTTTTGTTTAGACTTGGGACTTGGTGTCTGTCATCGATCTCGAAGAAACTGCTCTGACGTATCAATGAAGCCACAGTGTAATATCAACATCATCTCTTATATTTCCTCAACTGTTTGAGATATCGAAATGAGATTTTGGCAAATGATAAAACGCAAAGAGACTATTTTTCCTTATGTTTATTATGCAGAACTTCATTTACCGTGTTATTCCACGAACTAGACTTTCTCGAAGAAAGCACATGCTATAGGTTTCGGAACAATATTAGACAGTACACGTTTATATTTATACCGCGGGTGTGGTTTTTCATAAGCTACCGATCTTACTTTTCCTCAGTTCCTTACTTAAACTTCATGAGTCACTGTTTCGGAATTCTCTCTGCACAACATGTTTGTGAGGTGAAACTGTAAACTCTGCTGTGCTCTGGCAAAAGAAGCAAGTTTTAACAGGGCAACAAGTTAAAAGTACAGGTATTATTAAAATTCGGCACTCATGATGCTTCTCTGAAAATTACAAATGGTTAATAAACCAGGCGAAAACCAATTCAGCGGAATTCTTTTTTGATATTAACGAAAGCAGAGGTGGCAGAGCTTTTCGAATGGTCACCATACAAGTGAGGGCTCCACTTAATACTAAACGAAAATTTTGAGCGTACGCTTCAGTTTAGAACGCACTCCCTCTCCAGCGCTCTGAAGTTCCTCTACAGGGCGTGCCCGTAACCCCCACCACCACCCCCACCACCACCACCACTCTCCCCAAACGTGCCCAGCTGTTCGCGCAGCGTTATTCGGCGCGGGCTCAACGTTTATCATTGTCAAGAATTTCTGTTTCCTGTCTGGTAGGCATGGGATTTCTGCGAAGAGGGGACGCAAAGATCGACCATCTGAACGGAACAAGTTGTAAGTTTCTTAAGGAAAACATCATGTCATGGTAGGTACTGCGAAAAAGTGAAGGCCAAAGTCTCAAACTGATAAAAACTAAGGCTCTGTCCACTAGTGGTGGGCAGTACTGTGTTCATAATGCACTAGAATGTCAGAATACAGGAGATGCCATGGATATTTTATCCCATATTCAAACGAAAATAGGCGAATCAGGGCATTTAACAGAACAACAAAAGGCTGAACTAGCTGATTTGCTGAATAAATATTCAAATGTCTTACCGCATAAGCCTGGTATCAAGGGGTACGAATATCATGCGCAGGTAGTCCCTTATCAGATGTATCATAGGCGCAAACTAAGTTGACACTGCGAGCAGTGGCAACTGTAATTGCGAAATGCCTTCAGGTCATTCACACCAGTCATGCGCCGACTACCAACTTCGTCTGCACATACAGTACTGTCATGTGACGTATTGCTTTCCCTGGGCCTAAGGAAAGGTGGTGCAATTTCTATTGAATTTAGCTTCATATATAGTATTAATAGTTAGGATGGCATTATGTAGTCAGTCCGGCGAATTTCTCTTCTAAAAATGAAAAAAAAAACTTTTCTAATTTTAAAGCATGATCCTGCAAAGTTAAGTGAACCTCTTGTAATTATAGATAGTAAATATTTCTGTTTAATTCATGACAGTCTTGGACAGATGATCGGCTGTACTAATCTCATGGACTAATGTACATATGCAAATATGTTTGTATAACAACTGATCACGATTTGGACACAAGCTTTGAAGCAGTAGAAGTACGCTTTGTTTCATGGACTAACCACAGTGGCGTGTAAAGCTAGGAATTTTAAATATGTTCTGAACAGTACAATAGTTAATTCAAAATAATTTGGGAAAGTACTAATTTATGACAGATACATGGTATGGGAGTGAATATTAAAATGTACACCATAAAATCACACTTTTACTGTGAGCACAACCAGTATGGGTAGGATATACCAGCAAGCAAGAGAAATAAAAATCTTTAGCTATGCAAGCAAGGCACAAATCTGTAATTGTGTATGGCTTATGTTTAGCTTATTTTTACAAACGTAGTTGCTAAGTTTTGGCAGGAGCCAGTAATTATTTTTCTTGTGAATTTTTCTACATAAATAAAGCAAGCACATAGTACTAATAGAAAAATCTAGGAAATGAGTTGCTTATTGAATCTTGTCAATCTCGTAGTTACACAAAATTTCTCTTTGTGTGTGTCTGGATGCCCATATTTGATTCGCGCACGCGGCGGACGGTTTATTTACCCATTTTTTCCTGTGGTAATTTTCGCTTATTGCGTAGACACCGTAATTTCTATGGAAGTAAAGGTCGTATGTCGATGCCATGTACGAAAAGAAAGTTTTTCTTTTATGAAATAATTTCACATGTAAACATCAGGCCACTAAACCAAGTAACTAAGTAAATGAGCGAATACTATGAGAACATATAAATCTTGTTACATAGCTCCACCGCTAAAATCACAAAAGAGAGATATTAATATACAAATAATTCTAGTGTTGTATTAAGCTTCACCTTGCACGAGAACAAAATACTTGCACAGCAACTATTTGTCAACGTACACAGAAGCTCCTGAGAAAAGAGACACAATGATTCTGTAGATAGTGCAGTTTAAAACCCACTGTGGAACTAAGCACATACTGAAAGGCTACGCAAGCATAAGCAAATACAACATGTGAAAGCCCATAGTAGTACGTGAATCTGTACTCACCTCTGCTGCGTCGGATTATGGAGGTAATCGGATGAAGTATGCACGAACGCTTTTAACCAAGTGTATCTTCATAAGTGTTCTCGCACCGAACCACAAATAAACGCGTCTGATAAACGTGGTACTAGCAAAGCGAACTGATGTCAGCCGTTGTGGTATTCAGTAACAGTGCTTAACAAGTCCACAATTGTCACGTATGGTTGTGCGCGTTTAAAGTACAAAAACTTTAAGGACTGAATAAATAACCTGTGCCCTACAAGAACGCTAAACTACCGTTTGTCGTAGACAGTTTTATAATATGATTCGCTGAGAGCTGAACTATGTGCAACAGGCTAACAGTAATTCTGTAGTGTAGTGGATGTCATGCAGCGCTCTGACCGCTGACAGTGTTGCCAACAAGGAAACGTGTTCTTACTTTGAAATGAACGAACAGTAGTAACTGCGTATAAACTACATTAAACAACTGACTATACAAATATGCTAAGCAAAACTCTTTTTTGTGCCGTATAGTGGATAACAAATGTTTTGTCTCTGTGATGCTGCACTTAATTTGTTTCGTATAAACGATGCTGAGGTGAAAAGCAGAAGCGCAGCCCGCGACACATCGTGCTAACCTTGGTACCAGCAGCAGGCATTTGTTCCTATGAAGCAGTTGGTGTAGCGGCAGAGCCGGAACAGAACAGATGATTGGAGCCGCCGACCGTGTGATGTGAGCTCCGTATCAATTACATAGAGAGTCGTATCAAATGAAATTTACAATTAAGACTTCAACGCTGACTTGTATCACACTTAAGTTTAAGAACTTTACTGCAGTTTGTAAACTGTTGAGCCAAAAATAGCTCGGACTTGAAAACAAACAGTACAATAATATTGATAACATAATTAAAGCAAAACAATTTTGTGTGTAATTCTATTACGTAGCGGTTGTAAATATGAAGCAAACTTTATGTTAAACAAAACTGGATGGAAATTTTATCCCTCGCTGAGTTTTTTCCCGTTGGGAGGAATGGAAACAAAGTATAATGCCACGTAAACACAACTATTCACTTGTGCCTCAGTCAAATGTAAATATTGAAAAAAAGTTCTCATCCAATCCTGAAAACTAAGCCTTATAATAATGACAGTTTATTGATCAGTGCGCAAGTAAACTTTATTTGGTTATTATACAACTCAAGCAAATGAGAATATTTCTGAAAATAATTTGCCAGCAGAAAATCATACATAACCAATACATTAAAAAAAGAGTAAAATTATTTTGAAAAATATTTAAACGAACAATTAAGTACTAGCTGGTAACTGATTGAATGCAAAAAGTATGTTCTGTTCATCATATAACTTCATTCATTCATTCATTCATTGGGCTTACAACACATAATATATCATTATCTGTGAAAGACGTTTATGCCTTTCCCCCAAAGTGATTTCAAAAACGTATTTATAGAAGTCTATTAATACTGTAATTTATAGAACCGAAAAATGTCTTCTGTTTTTCTTATACAAAGAAATGTTTTGTAATTAAAATCGTTTGGATAGACACTTGGTAAGTGAGCGAAGCGGCAAATGCAAAATACATAGTGACGGTGAAGAAATAAGCGATCGTTACGTACTTCATCTATCCTCGCCTGATGGTGGTGTTTTCTCTGTCGGATTCTACAGAGGGTAAGCATCTGCTCCTGTGGTCCTTTGTATTTAGTTAAACATACGATATTAAGGGAAATGTATGAATCGCGTTTATTTAGAAAAAGCACACCTCTTGAGTCCTGTGATAACAACTAGGATTATGTACGAATATTTCTGTCACTGTTCACAGCCAGTAAATAAAATATAACAGAAGAATTGTTCGAGGGTAGAACCACCGGATATATTACGTGTCTTTCGTTACTTACTTGAATATCTCCAGGTCGAACCACTCAGAGATCAAATTGCCGATCATTTCTTTTCATTTGTTGCGTATATCTTCACATAAGAATAGTATTAAGCTGATGGGTCCATTAACGTGGGACAATGACACAGGTTGTCGTTTCAGTGGACTGGTGGTGTTCTGCTTCATGATGTTATTGGACGGTGATGTAAACAGATGCTTAATTTGCATCGGTTATCAGAAATACACGACTGGCCATTAAAATTGCTACACCAAGAAGAAATGCAGATGATAAACGGGTATTCATTGGACAAATATATTATACTAGATCTGACATGTGATTACATTTTCACGCAATTTGGGTGCATAGATCCTGAGAAATCAGTACCCAGAACAACCACCTCTGGCCGTAACAACGGCCTTGATACGCCTGGGCATTGACTCAAACAGAGCTTGGATGGCGTGTACAGGTACAGCTGCCCATGTAGCTTCAACACGATACCACAGTTCATCAAGAGCAGTGACTGGCGTATTGTGGGGAGCCTGTTGCTCGGCCACCATTGACCAGACGTTTTCAATCGGTGAGAGATCTGGAGAATGTTCTGGCCAGGCAGCAGTCGAATATTTTCTGTACACAGAAACGCCCGTACAGGACCTGCAACAAGCTGTCGTGCATTATAATGCTGAAATGTAGGGTTTCGTAGGGATCGAATGAAGGGTAGAGCCACGGGTGGTAACACATCTGAAATCTAACGTCCACTGTTCAAAGTGCCATCAATGCGAACAATAGGTGATCGAGGCGTGTAACCAATGGCACCCCATACCATCATGCCGGGTGATACACCAGTATGGCGACGACGAATACACGCTTGCAATGTGCGTTCACTGCGATGTCGCCAAACACGGATGCGGCCATCATGATGCTGTAAACAGAACCTGGATCCACCCGAAAAATGACTTTTTGCCATTCGTGCACCCAGGTTCGTCGTTGAGCACACCATCGCAGGCGCTTCTGTCTGTGATGATGCAGCGTCAGGGATAACGGCAGCCATGGTCTCCGAGCTGATAGTCCATGCTGCTGCAAACGTCGTCGAACTGTTCGTGCAGATGGTTGTTGTCTTGCAAACGTCCCCATCTATTGACTCAGGGATCGAGACGTGGCTGCACCATCCGTTACAGGCATGCGGGTAAGCTGCCTGTCATCTCGACTGCTAGTGATACGAGGCCGTAGGGATCCAGCACGGCGTTCTATATTACCCTCCTGAACCCACCGATTCCATATTCTGCTAACAGCCATTGAATCTCGACCAACGCGAGCAGCAATGTCGCGATACGATAAACCGCAATCGCTACAGGCTACAGTCTGATCTTTATCAAAGTCGGAAATGTGATGGTACGCATTTCTCCTCCTGAGACGAGGCATCACAACAACGTCTCACCAGGCAACGCTGGTTGACTGTTGTTTGTGTATGAGAAATCGGTTGGAAACTTTCCTCATGTCAGCACGTTGTAGGTGTCGCCACCGGCGCCAGCTTTGTGTGAATGCTCTGAAAAGCTAATCATTTGCATATCACAGCATCTGTCGGTTAAATTTCGCGTCTGTAGCACGTCATTTTTGTGGTGTAGCAATTTTAATGGCCAGTAGTGTAATTAATTTCATTTTCTCATATTTTTTGCTTACGTTTGTCGTCTATGGTTTCCTCGCGCCCGACGCGGACGAGTACAACAGCCAATAAGTCCCTTACCGTGACATACTGGGAAAACTATGCTTACCAGTTTTCTCCCAGGATATTCTCATTCACTAAAAATTCAGAGAGAGGTGTGGGCTTCGTCACTACTCGGAGGTCGCAAAAGTCAAGGGATACCTCCTAAAATTGTCGGATCTCCTTCCGCCTGACGTAATGCAGCTATTGGATGTGACATGGACTGAACACGATGTTCGAAGTCCCCTGCAGAAATAATTAGCCATGCTGCCTCTATAGACGCCCATAATTGCGGGAGTGTTGCCAGTGCAGGATTTCGTGCACGAACTGATCTGTCTATATGTCCCCTAAATGGGATTCGTGTCAGGCGATCTGGGCAATCGAATCATTCGATCGAATTGTCCAGAATGTTCTTCAAACGAGTCACGAATAGTTGTGGCCCAATAACGTGGCGCATTGTAATCCATAGAAATTTGACCGTTATTTGGGACCTCGAAGTCCGTCAGTGGCTGCTGATGATATGCAAGTAGCCAAACATGTCCATGTCCAGCCACTGATAGGTTCAATTGGTCCTGAGGACCCAGTCCGTCCCATGTAAACATAGCCTGCACCGTTACACCAGCTTGCACAACGCCTTGTTGACAACTTGGGTCTGTGGGGCCCGTGCCTTAGTTGAATCCTACCATCGGCTCTTATCAACTGAAATTGGGACTCATCCGACCACGACACAGTTGTCCAGTCATTTAGAATCCAACTCAAATGGTCACTAGTCCAGGAGAGGCGCTGCAGGCGATGTTGTGCTGTCAGAAAAGGCACCCGCATCGGTCGTCTGCTGCTGTAAACAATTAACTACAAATTTCTCCGCTCTGTGTCTAGCGGATACATTCGTCGTACGTCCCACATTGATTTCTGCGCTTATTTCACGCAATATTGGTTGTCTGTTAGCACTGACAACTGTAAGCAAATAGTGCTGCTCTCTGTCGTTATGTGAAGGCTGTCGCCCATTGCATTGTGCGTGATAAGAGGTAATGCCTGAAATGTGGTATTCTCGGCACACTCTTGACACTGTGGATCGCAGAATATTGAATTTCCTAACGCTTTCCGGAATGGATTTCCCAAGCGCCTAGCTCAAATTACGCTTCAGTGTCAGTTAATTCCCGTCGTGTGAGCATTATGATATTGGAAACATTTTCACATGAATCACCTGGCTACAAGTGACAGCTCCATCGATGCACTGTCCTTTTATACTTCATGTACGCGGTACTACATCCATCTCTATATGTTCGTATTGCTATCCATGACTTTTTTTACCTCAATGTACCTTATCAATGGAAATGCATTACTATGCTTTTCACAGTAGTGTACCCGCATTCCTATTTTCTTATTCGTTACCCCACAGGGGGTCCACAACTCTTTTGTGGATACGTACGTGGCGAGCACGGGGCTCCGAGCCATTGCAGCCTTCTTTCTCTCCAGGGCTGCATTTCCCATCCCTACCCCCATCCCTACCCCCATCCCTACCCCCATCCCTACCCCCATCCCTACCCCCATCCCTACCCCCATCCCTACCCCCATCCCTACCCCCATCCCTACCCCCATCCCTACCCCCATCCCTACCCCCATCCCTACCCCCATCCCTACCCCCATCCCTACCCCCATCCCTACCCCCATCCCTACCCCCATCCCTACCCCCATCCCTACCCCCATCCCTACCCCCATCCCTACCCCCATCCCTACCCCCATCCCTACCCCCATCCCTACCCCCATCCCTACCCCCATCCCTACCCCCATCCCTACCCCCATCCCTACCCCCATCCCTACCCCCATCCCTACCCCCATCCCTACCCCCATCCCTACCCCCATCCCTACCCCCATCCCTACCCCCATCCCTACCCCCATCCCTACCCCCATCCCTACCCCCATCCCTACCCCCATCCCTACCCCCATCCCTACCCCCATCCCTACCCCCATCCCTACCCCCATCCCTACCCCCATCCCTACCCCCATCCCTACCCCCATCCCTACCCCCATCCCTACCCCCATCCCTACCCCCATCCCTACCCCCATCCCTACCCCCATCCTACCCCCATCCCTACCCCCATCCCTACCCCCATCCCTACCCCCATCCCTACCCCCATCCCTACCCCCATCCCTACCCCATCCCTACCCCCATCCCTACCCCCATCCCTACCCCCATCCCTACCCCCATCCCTACCCCCATCCCTACCCCCATCCCTACCCCCCATCCCTACCCCCATCCCTACCCCCATCCCTACCCCCATCCCTACCCCCATCCCTACCCCCATCCCTACCCCCCATCCCTACCCCCATCCCTACCCCATCCCTACCCCCATCCCTACCCCCATCCCTACCCCCATCCCTCTCCTCCCCTCCTCTCCCCTTCCTCCCTCTCCTCCCCTTTCCTCCCCTTTCCTCCCCTCCCCTCCCCTTTCCTCCCCTCCCCTCCCCTCCCCTCCCCTACCTTCACCTCCCTGACCCTCATTTCCCCCCTTCCCCTCGCCCTCTCTTCTCCCTCTGTTGGTGTCCTTGCTTATGTTGGCCCCCGCTATCCTCCTGGTTCTTTTGGTTTTCCAATTCCGCTTTGTTGCATAATCATCTCCTCCTTTTGGCATTCCTAGGTCTCCTCTGGGGTTTGACCTCCATTACAAAATTTCTCCTCCATAGTGTGAGCCATTTGGGAAGAGCACCTTACCTAGTGTCTCCGACGTGCGCCCTCCTAGTACATTCCACCTTTTCTTTCACGTCGTTGTCTGATACTAGGGTGCATAGCCAGCACGGTAGCCAGCCCGTGTGGTGGGGTCGCTATGTACCCTTTTGGTTGAGCCCCCTGAACATACAGGGATCACACTTCTGATACCTGAGCTGTGACCTCCTCATGCATGCCTTGGAGTGGTTGCTCGTCATCCTGGAGCATCGGAACCCCCAGCAATGGCCAGCGTGCCAGACAGCCCTTGCTGTGGCTGGGTGCTCCCCGTGAGGAGAGCCCCTGATCAGAGTGGGCGGACGCTATGCAAATGAAATGCGTACGGGTCCAGAACTCCGGCTGTTATTCTGCGGCCATCTCTCTGCATGGAACTGATTCCTCAAGTGCTGCTTCTCTTGCCCCTTCGGCCTTCCCTTCCATGGCTACCCCCTGGGAAGAGGGTCAGTCCCGTCGGCTAGGGGCAAAACCTTTCCCCCGTTATCTAGTTTGCACCAGGACTGATGGAGATACTTTCACCAGTGTCAAACCTTTATTCTTTGTGGAACACATTGAAGACAAGTTCGGCGAAGTGGACTCCCTGAGCAAGATGCGGTCGGGTTCGTTGCCGATAAAAACTGCTTCAGCTGCCGAATCTGCGGCCCTTCTTGCCTGTACCCATCTTGGCACAATTCCTATGTCCATTACCCCCCCCCCCCCAGTCTCTAAATATGGTACAAGGTGTGTTTTTTCACAGGGACCTCATCCTTCAAACTGATGAACTTCGGGACAATCTCGGACGGCGTGGTGTTCACTTTGTTTGGCGTGTTCAGAAGGGTCCTAAAGACAATCGTATTGATACTGGTGCCTTTATCCTGGCTTTTGAAGGGGAGAAAGTTAAGATTATGGTCTATCGCTGTGATGTGAAGCTGTGCATCCCACCTCCTATGAGGTGTTTTAAGTGCTTGCGTTTTGGACACATGTCTTCCCGCTGTTCACAGGCCCCTCTGTGGGGACTGTGGACGTTCACTCCATGAGGTGAGTCCCTGTGTTCCCCCTCCTGTGTGTGTAAATTGTCATGGTAGTCATTCTCCACGTTCACCAGACTGCCCAGTATATAAGAAGGAAAAGAAGATACAGGAGTATAAGTCCCTCGATCGTTTAACCTACACAGAGGCCTGTAAGAAATATACACGACTTCACCTTGTGTCCATGACATCTAGTTACGCCTTGGTTACATCTACTACCCTTCCTCCCCCTTCCTTACACCCATCGCGGACCCCTCTCCTCCCACCCTCCCCTGCGGCTCCCACACCTCCTCCTATGGGCGCTGCTCCCCCTCCCCAGCCGGAGAAGTGTCCCACTCCTTCGGCGTCTGCCGGTCAAGGGCACCTCTCCCGGGATGCCCCTTCCCGGCACCTTCCAAGCCAAAGGTCTGCTGCCGCGCGACGACCGCGAGAGCCGCGGTCTGTCGGCCCCCAGGTCGCCCGGTCTCTTTCTGTTCCTGATCTTGCTGCAGCTGGCTCCTTTATGCCACACAGCCCTCCTCGATTTCAGCCTGAAATGAAGAAGAAACATAAGTCCCGGGACAAAGAGCTTCTGGTGTCACCGGAGGTCCCTTCCCCGACTTCACAACCGGATTCTGACCTGTCGTTCATGGATGTCGCCCCCTCCTTGTCGGTGACGGGTGGGGACACGGCGGTATGACTAGATTTAGCGTGTTCAGCCCCCATTTAAACCATCGTTCTGTGGTTCTCCAATGGAATTGTAATGGATACTATCGTCACCTTCCGGAATTGAAATCCCTTCTTTCGTCCTACTCTGCAGCTTGTGTGGTTCTCCAGGAATCTCATTTTACTGACGCTCGCTCACCGACCCTCCGTGTGTTCTGTGTTTTCTGTCGAAATCGGGTTGGACCCCTGTGAGCTTCTGGTGGCGTTTGTACGTTGGTCAGTACAGACATTGCTAGCACGTGGATTCGTCTTCAAATTATATTGGAAGCGGTTGCTGTTAGGGTCCACTTAGACTCTGTGGTCACAGTTTGCAATCTTTATCTCCCTCCTGACAGCACTCTTACACCTGCTGCCTTAACTGCCCTTCTTCAGCAACTTCCTCCTCCCTTCCTCCTCCTTGGGGATTTTAATGCTCATCATCCCTTGTGGGGCAGTGCCTTTCCATCTAGACGAGGTCATCTTATAGACCAATTTATTGCAGACCACGACCTGTGCCTTCTTAATGATGGCTCCCCTACTCACTTCAGTGCTGGTCATGGTAGCTTTTCTGCCATTGATCTTTCTCTTTCTTCTCCCTCTCTCCTCCCTTCATTACGCTGGTCGCCACACGACGACCTTTGGATAGTGACCATTTCCCGTTGATTATCCCTTCCCGCTCCCCGATGGACAGGTTACCTCGTTGGTCTTTCCGACGCGCCGATTGGCCTCTATACACTGCAAAGGTCGTGTTTTCTCCCTCTCTTTCGGGTCGTATTGATGACGTCCTACGTGACGTGTCTGAGGCGATTGTTCGCGTTGCTAGCCTTGCTGTCCCGCGCTCATCTGGACCATTTCGTCGCTGGCAAGTCCCATGGTGGAGTACGGCCATTGCCATTGCCATCCATGATAGCCGTCGAGCTTTGCAACACCTTACGAGGCACCCATCCATAGCCAGCCTTACTAACTTTAAACGCCTCCGCGCTAAAGCCCGTTATTTAATCAAACAGAGCAAGCGCATATGTTGGAAACGATTCGTTTCTTCCCTTGGTTCTACTGTTCCTCTGTCATGGGTATGGGCTACACTTCGCTCTCTCCAAGGTTGCCATCGGCCGTCCACCCTCCCAGGCCTTCACCTCCCAGATGGCATTTGTACGGACCCATTAGTTCTTGCAGAACATCTTGCGACCCATTTTGCTGTGGCATCAGCGTCAGCCTCCTATCCAGCTGCTTTCCTTCACCAAAAACAGCGAGCTGAAGCTTCCACCTTATGTTTCACCCCTTGTGAGTCAGAATCTTCTTCTAATGATACGGCCACTGGCCCAGATTCCATTTATAACCAACTGCTTCAACATCTCTGTGCTCCACAACGGCAACATCTTCTTCGGGTGTTTAACCATATCTGGCTCCAGGATGACTTCCTTCTCAGTGGAGGGATAGCATTGTGGTTCCTGTCCTTAAGCCTGGTAAGAACCCCCTATCTGTTGACAGCTATCGGCCAATTAGTTTGACCAATGTTGTTTGTAAGTTACTTGAACGGATGGTAGCCTGTCGGCTTAATTGGGTCCTCGAATCTCGGAATCTCTTGTCCCATTACCAGTGTGGCTTTCGAGAGGGACGGCCTCCAATCCATCATTTACTTCGCTTGGAATCCGCAGTTCGGCAGGCTTTTTCCCAGCGCCGCCATTTGGTTGCAGTGGTTTTTGACCTTCGCAAGGCCTATGACACGGCTTGACGCCATCACATCTTACTTCCCTTCATCAGTGGGGTCTTTGGGGCCCACTCCCGATTTTTATCCGCCAGTTCCTGATCCATTGGTCATTCAGAGTTCCGGTTGGTACTGCTTTCAGTTCTCCACGGACCCAGGAGACGGGCATCCCACAGGGTTCTGTCTTGAGTGTCCTTCTTTCCTCATTGCTATCGATGGACGTGTGGCCTCTGTCGGTCCCTTGGTCGCCCCTGCCCTGTAAGTGGATGATTTCTGCATTTGGGTTAGTTCCTCCTCGATGCCATCTGCAGAACGGCAGCTCCAGGTGGCTATACGGCGTGCCTCTGCATGGACCCTCTCACACGGGTTTCAATTCTCTCCTTTAAAATCGCGGGTGTGCCACTTCTGTCGCCGTACTACGGTCCACCCTGATCCAGAGCTCTATGTCGCTGCACAGCGATTGCCTGTGGTCCCACAGTTTCGTTTCCTGGGTCTTCTTTTCGACAACAAGCTCACTTGGCTGCCCCATATCAGACTCATAAAGGTGGGATGTTTCCATAAACTCACTGTCCTTCACTCCCTTGCCCACTCCTCTTGGGGTGCGGACTGTTCCCTCCTTCTCCGTCTTTATCATGCTCTAGTTCTGTCTCGCTTGGACTGTGGTTGTCAAGTTTATGGTTCAGCTGCTCCTTCCACACTGCACGTGCTGGATCCAGTCCACCATCGTGGTATCCGTTTGGCCACCGGTGCCTTCCCTACTAGCCCTGTTGATAGTCTCCTGGTTGAAGCTGGGATATCCCCCCCCCCCCCCCAACCTTTCTGTTCGGCGGTCCCAGCTTTTGGTGTCTTATGCACTCACTATCCGTTCCTCTCCAATCATCCTTCCTATTCTATCCTGTTCCCAGACCATGGACGTCGCACACCCGACTCCCGCCCTTGGGCGGGTTTACCGGTTGGGCTCCGCCTTGCGTCTCTTTGCCGTGATTTTCAGCTTCCTTCTTTTTCCTGTCTTCCTCGCTCCCTCCCCTCCGCCCCTCCTTGGTTAGTTCCTCGGCCTCGAATTCGGATGGATCTCCACGGAGGTGCGAAGGATTCCATCCCCCCGGTGGTGTTGCGTTCCTTTTTCCGCCAAATTTTATGGGAGTTTCGTGATCCTGTTGTTCTTTACACTGATGGCTCTAAATCTGCTGATCATGTTGGGTATGCCTTCAAGTCCTCTGTTGGAACGGAAAATCATCTGCTGCCACCCACATGTGGGGTGTCTACTGCGGAATTGATGGCAATTTCCCAGGCCCTTAGCTTTGTTGAACAGTCCCAACACAACCGCGTTTTGTTATGTATGGACTCGATGAGTGGCCTTCTTGCTATTGACCGGTGTTTTTCGCGCCATCCCTTGGTCTCTGCCATCCATGAACATCTCGCTGATATTCACCATGCTGCTTGTTCTATTGACTTCCTTTGGGTCCCTGGCCATGTGGGTATCCCGGGTAATGAGCTCGCTGATCGTTTGGCTGGGGGAGCAGTTACTTACCCCCGTTTTCTGTAGCCCCTCCTGCAGCGGATTTACGGCTTCACGTAAAATCCCACTTCGCACAGTCATGGGCCAATTCTTGGGAGGCTACTCCCCTGTCTAATAAACTTCGTGCGATTAAGGTGACACCAGGCCCGTGGCGTTCTTCCTTTCGCCTCTCCCGAAAGGACTCAACCATACTGTGTCGTCTCCGAATTTGGCCATACCAGGCTGATCCATGGTTTTCTTTTGCGTGATGAGCCACCTCCACTGTGTGGTTGTGGTGCCCTCCAGTCAGTAGCCCACATTTTGGTTGAATGCCCCCTTCTTTTGGCTCTGCGTGCTAAGTACAGACTCCCCCGCACTTTACCTTTGATGTTGGCTGACGATTCCCGGATGGTCTCTCTGGTTCTCGGTTTCCTCCTGGAAAGTGGTTCTTATTCTCAGTTTTAAGGTTTTTAATCTCTCTGGTGTTGGGGCAGGGCGGTGAGTGAGTGTTTGGGTGTCTCCCACTGTAAGCCGTGTTGGGAGATTCCCGATTCACCTCCCTGACCGAGATCCTCTTTTCTTCCCCTTTTACTCTGTTTTTACCCCTTCTTTTTAAGGCTTGGTTAGTTTTTCTATTCCCATACGTACTTTCTGCATTATAGCAGTTGTACCTTTTAAGTCACAGGTGGTCTTGCCTATGCTGCTTCAGCATAGCGTTGGGTTCGTTCTCTTGCCGACTTCCCTCATTTTGTTTTTACCAATGACAACATGTCTGCCCTATTACGTATTTACCTTTTTCCGTTTTATTGTTCTGACTTTCCTGAGATGTCGCATTAGCGGAATGGAGCATATTTGAAACAAGGGACTGATGACCTTGCTGTTTGGTCCCTTAAACCTCAAACAACCACCCATCTTATTCGTTACTAAACCATTCCTGCATTACCCATATTTGACTTTGTATTTATAACCCTTTTATTCGCCGGACCAGAAGCCCTCATCCTCCTGCCACCAAACCTCTCTAATTTCTGCTATATCTTCAACCTGTCCATTTCCTTTTTTAAATTTTCTAACCTACTTGCCAGATGAAGGGATCTGTTTCCACACTCCGATCCACAAAGAGCTATACAAACCGAAATATACATCATGGAAATTTAATTGATACTATCTGAACAGCATTACCCGCAATTACCTTAATTTTTATTGCACTCCCATCACTACTATTATATTTACTTGATGAGTCAGCAGACGCAATAATCACAATCAAAACAATTGGACGACAATGATACTGAAGATATGAATATTCTTGTTTCTCTTGATGACGTGAAGTAACAGCTTCGCTAATGTGATGCTCGAGCAACAATAGCTGGCTTCTAAGCGGTAACTGATCAGGATCATAGCCTGGCATCTTGTAATAGTGATAGTGGCGCCTCGTTTTCTTATTGTGTTCACTGGCGCCGCTACGTTTGCTCGCGTTGTCTGTCCGTGAGTGGCAGCAGCAGCAGCGCTTATCGATAGCGCTTACTGTGGTACCATCTTTGGAGCAGCCTGTAGTATTTCCAGGCCGTCGTGTGTCGAACAAGAGGATTTGGGAGAGAGCAGCAGTGAGGTCCGAACAGCCAGTGCTCGCCCGACTGCTGGCGACACACATCCACTGTCCGGCGGAAGGGTGTGGTCGCGAGAGTGCACGACCACGTCAAGGACCGGATTCAGCGAGTTTTAGTTGAATGGGTCGTGATATTTGAGTAGTGCAACTTTCACGTGTGTGTGTGTGTGTGTGTGTGTGGGTGTGGGTGTGGGTGTGGGTGGCCGTCGAAGTGATGCCATGGAAATAAGTTGTCAGTCGAAGATTTATACTGGAATCTTTCCTGTGCCTGACTTGAGTGGAGACGACTGTTGGTTGGTCGTTCGGTCGGTCGTCGCAGCGGACGACGTACATTTGGTCTTCCGACCGCTTCTGGCTTCTCTGTGTTCGTGCCGACTTCTAATTCGTCCATGTTGTTTCATAGTGACTCGTTTTAGTATTGTGAATTGTTGTCGTAATTGTTTTCCGGACTCCGTGTGTATCTCGTGGTTTTGAATGAGCAGTTATTTTAATGCTGTCTGCGTACTGGATTTGGTGTGAGTGGGAGGGTGAACGGACATGAGGTCGTTTGGGGGCGCAGCAGCGAGCAGGTCCATGCAGCGCGAGGGGCAAGCTGGGGTTGCTGGCGGCGTGCTGCCACTGCCGGATCGAGGAGGGGTAGCTGCGAGAGCGACGACTTCGTTGCACACCGAACCCTGGACGTTTGAGTGAAGAGTTAACTGCTAATGCAACCTTGACTATTCTGAGATCTCGACTTTTGCAGGCGGGTTGTTGCTTCCAGGGCCGCTGACCCTGGCGCCAACAAGTGAAGTGTTCAGAGGCGGTGAAATATTGCAGCCGTCTTTCTCTATTTGTTATTCATCACTGAATTTGGTATTATTCTTGTTAGTGAAGTACAACCAGTGGTATTTTCTGCCTTGTGGCCGCTAACGCCCCAGTTACCTGCCCTGGAGGTGGTGTGCCTTTCCTCGTCGTGTTGATGCTGTCCGACACGGCGTGTAGTTTGACAACTTCTTGTATTGTACTGTGCATATTTTTGTGTGTGTGTGTGTGGGGGGGGGGGGGGCGCCGAGGTCTACTACGTCGGTCCTGGTGTTTCCTTCGGCCTTGGGTGTTTTCTGAAGACGTAGTGCTGTCTGTCTCTTCGCCCTTGCCTAAAAATATTCCATCGTTGTACCGGTGATTGGACGTTAGGCAGACTGGTTAGTCGGTCGGTCGGAGCGTTTGTGCCCCTAGTTTCAGTAGTTTTGTCATCCTGTTACGTGAATACAACTCTTGGCTGCCTGTCTCACCGTACCTTACGTTTGATTTACCTTCCAAGGCCCTTGGAACACTTGCTGAGAACCGCTTGTCTTGATTCCTTAGATTGTGATGTTTGTTTTAAAGATATTTGTAATTCTCTTATTATTTATATGACCTTCAGCCGAGCAATAATTTCACTTCTTTGGTGATAAGGCCTTCAGACGTGTTACAGTAAGGTTTTCAAGCAAATCTGTTTTAAAAGCAAGCTATTTATTTTAAAAGCAAGCTATTTATTTTAAAAGTGCTATTTAGAATTGTTCTTCAGACTTTTATTTCAGGCCTTCCGCCGTTTGTTGTTTGAGGTTATTGTTGCTGGCCTTCAGCGCTAAAATTGTGGAATTTTTTTCTGTGCTATCATAGTCAATTGTGACTTTAAGAGATTGTTTTAAAATTATAATTTCTTTAAATAAAGTTAACGTATTTGTTGCGCAACCGAGAGTAACTGATTACGGCCCCATCCACAATCGTAACCTTATCCTGCCCCATCCAGAGAAACGAGCTCTCAAAATCCGCTGAATTTCGATTGCGCCAAAAGTCGCACAAATCTGAAGGTTGTAACTTCAACTAAATACTTAGAGATTGCAATTTCAAATAAAATACATTGGAACGATCACATAGAAAATGTGGATAGAGGCAATCAAAGACTGCGATTTATTGGCTCAAATGGTTCTGAGCACTGTGGGGCTTAAATTCTGAGGTCATCAGTCCCCTAGTACTTAGAACTAATTAAACCTAACCAACCGAAGGACATCACACACATCCATGCCCGAGGCAGGATTCGAACCAGCGACCGTAGCGGTCGCACGGTTCCAGACTGTAGCGCCAAGAACCGCTCGGCCACTCCGGCAGGCTGCGATTTATTGGCAGAACACTTAGAAGGTGTAGCAGGTCTACTTCTCCGCCCTATCCTGGAGTACTGCTATGCGGTGTGGTATCCGCATCAGGTGGAACCGACGGATGACATCGAAAAAGTTCAAAGAAGGGCAGCTCATTTTGTATTATCGCAAAATAGAGAAGATAGTACCACAGACATTGGAGTGGCAATCATTAAAACATAGGCGTTTTTCGTTGCGCGGGATCTTCTCATGAAATTTTAATGACAAGTTTTTGTTGTGGGTTGGCAGGAGAGCCAACACCGTATTATTAGTGGAAGCCGAAAGGCACGCGTTTTAGCTCACGCAGGCTGGCGTGAGGTCTGGAACAGGCCAAGGAAATTAGACTTCAGAAAAACGGACGTTGCTGGTGGAATACTTAACTTTAATCCATTAATGATGAGCGGCGCTCTTGACTGTACATGACTCAGTATCAATAGTAACTGGTAATGGCGCCTTCCTAGGTCGTAGCAAATGACGCGGCTGAAGGCTATGCTAACTATCGTCTCGGCAAATGAGAGCGTATTTTGTCAGTGAACCATCGCTAGCAAAGTCGGTTGTACAACTGGGGCGAGTGCTAGGAAGTCTCTCTAGACCTGTCGTGTGGCGGCGCTCGGTCTGCAATCACTGATAGTGGCGACACGCGGGTCCGACGTATACTAACGGACCGCGGCCGATTTAAAGGCTACCACCTAGCAAATGTGGTGTCTGGCGGTGACACCACAGTTTTCTCCTCCAATTGCGAAAAGATTGTGTTGGCACCCACCTACATAGGGAGACATGATCATCATGATATAATAAGAGAAATCAGGGCTCGCACAGAAAAAATTGTGCTCGTTTTTCCCGCTCGCCGTTCGAGAGTGGACCGGTAAAGAGACAGCTTGAAGGAGGTTCATTGAACCCTCTGCCAGGCCCTTTATTATGAATAGCAGAGTAATCCTGTAGATGTGGATGAATATGGCAAAAAAATTTAGAAAATAATTCTGATACCGCAACGATAATTCGTGGCTGCATTACTGGTTACGATACAGACCAAATTATACCTTCCTGATAGGTTACGTTGGAATTGTTTGTCGAGGAGACTTAGGCCGTTACCTATTAAAGCTTTCATATAAAGACATGTAGCCCAAAGATCGTCTTGCACTTTGTCTAATGGGGCAGTAATACTCGATTAGATGTTGTTGACCGTGACGTCTTTTTATTGTTATGATTCACGAGACTGGAATACATCTGATACTTTGAGATGGATGTGTAGATGTTGTAAAAGGGTGTAGTTTTAACGCATCATTAATTTCAGTGCGTTTTTATTGATAAAGAATTCTCTGTACTTTCGGCAGGTGCCACGTTGTTAACCTTATCGAAACATCCTCCTGCGATTGGAGCGCGTCGCTAGTGTGTGTGGGTGTTGTTCAGATATGGCTCCTTAACGGCCGCCTTGGAGCCATAGTCTTCTGACACACAGGTGGAGATGAAAGAAATCTCTTGTCCGTTACTCCTAATGACGCACACAGGTCGCTGCGTCCCCCCAATTTTCCAGCTTTGCGTAGGCCGCTTCAACACTTTCTCTCAACCAGTTTAGAGGTAGCGGCAACACATTCGGAGATGTGACGAATGGCTGCCGCCTTCAGTATTCCCACAGCTGACCACAGGCTCGCAATGGCGACGTGAAACCTCATGGTTCACTGCTGCAGCAGTAGCACCTGCAGAGAGGAACAGCATTTCATCACAAATATGGTGCCGATTGCAGTGTTATCGGGTATGTGCAGCCTGTTTCTACAGAGCTCATTGTGGGTGTGTTGTGCGCTGTTTGAATCCACACAGTCTTTGGAGAATAGTGTTATCGACAAACGGTCCTCAATCTCTGCAACTCTCTAAGCTCGCGATTTATTGTACTGTGACTCTGTGAGTATATGACTTCGCGTACGTAAATAGTTTCTTTTTCCTACACTGTGGTCTTTACTCAGTTTCGTTTGTGTGTGGTGAGGACGCGTTTACTTCGGAGTAGTTCCGCATCTGTTCATGAGTCTTACTGTGACATAGCGATGTAATATTGTGAGAGCTACATGTTTTTACATTCTGTCTGGGAACACGGGAAGATACAGCCCACCGTCAACGTAATTCCAGGACTATATTTTGTCGCTAAATTTTCTCCCGATATACCCGGTATGGTTGACGTGTAGTGGGGTAATACGTCAGCTGCACTGGTCCTGCCCACAACTGAAGGACACTCATGTCCTGTCTGCCATTGGGTTCCCCTAAATGGCAGGCAGCACCGCATAACAGCCACGCTATGAGGGAAACAAACCAACAGCTGAAGACATCAGGTAAACACGCCGAAGATTCCAGTTGATTAATAGGAACCTTTCCTTGCAGAGGTCACCGCGACATATCCGGCCACGGATACCTACGCTGCGTTTCTATTGGCTCCAGCTTTCTATATAGGCCCGACCGGTCAAAGGCAGACCAGTCTTCGTCCGCTGCTAATGGCAACCGTTGTAGCAGAGTCTCCGAGAAGATATCACTGAAGCCGCGGTACTGTACTGCCGATCGAAGTACCAGTCGACCGAGAGGAACCACATCTCCGGCTAGATCGACGGAAGTCTACATCTATTGTACAGCCAGTTATTGTATTGTAGAAGTTACGTTCAATAAACTGTTGGAGAATACAACAGTGGCGATGAGTAAGGATTCGACAACCCAAAGAAGATGGAACCACAACAACAACAAGCACAATCACAACTGCAGCAGCAGAATCTATCAGTGCAGCAGGTACTGAATCAACTTTTTCAACATTTCGCAATACTGCAGCAGCAACTGATTGCTGAAATTCAAAGTCTTCACCACCGACACCGCCAGCGTTCCCAGCATTCGATGAAGACGCTGAAGATTGGGAAACATATGAAAAGAGGATTCGTCAACATTTCCGGATTCATCAGGTATCCCAGGAAAATGATCAGAGAGCCTATTTTCTTTCTTGGAATGTCTCCCGTATGTACGAGCTCCTGACGAAACTCAAGCCATGTGATCCTGACAGTCTCACCTTCACCGCCATATGTGAGTGTCTCACCTCCTATTATCGCCGCAGATATCACGTCATGGCAGCAAGAGTGGAATTTTACCAGAGTCGAAAGGAACCCGATCAGACGTACCGACAATGGACTGCTGAACTCAAAGGTATCTCTCGGAAGTGTAACTTTGTCGCCCGCATATCCCGGGAATCTTACGCAGATGACGTGGTCTGGGATCACCTGATCCAAGCTGCCCCAGACGCGGCTTTCTGCCACGACGCCTTAAAGTTGGACCCGTCGCTAGATCAAATCATAGACCTTGCATTCAAGTTTGAAGTTCCCACTGCAGCTGACCACAGATTGGAAACGTGGACCGACGTCGCAGTCGTCCGAGAAGAGACTTCCGACGTCCAGGAGGACACTGCGGCCGTATACGCACCTTCACACCGCACTCCCCAGCGCACCGCCCCGGCATCTTCTCGGCGTACGGAAAACAAAAAAAGACGGTCGTTCAAGGAAGACAACCAGCAGCTCTCACGGGGCCAGCAACGCCGCCGCAGAGAACCCCTGGGCCTTCCATCATGTCCAGGATGCTATTCCCAGCATGAACAGGAGGATTGTCCTGACCGCTGGGCGACGTGTCGCCGTTGCAGTCGGGACGGGCACCTTGCCTCTGTCTGTCGCTCTGCCACGGCGCCAATCTCCAGGCACTCTGACACCAAGGCGTCCGTGGACATCAACCAAGTTGTCTTTGGCGTCCCCCAAACTGTACATTGATGTCACCCTATTGGGTAAGCCAGTTCGACTGCAGGTCGATACAGGGGCTGCGGTATCCCTGCTCAATTACACTACCTAGACCGTTTTAGGAGCGCCAAGCCTTCATCCGGCCCCTCGACGCCTACTTACATACAACAGACAGGAAATCGCCTTGTTGGGGCAGTTCACGATGGTGGTCAGTCATACGATTTCTTTTCAGGCAGTCAACAGTTCCAATGCTACCGATCTGTTTGGGTTGGATGCTTTCCAAATGTTCGGGTTCAGGATCGATGATCATGTACATCTGGTTTCTTCAGAGCTGCCGTTTCCCAAAGTTGACTCCCTCTGCACCGAATTCCAGGATAGCTTCTCCACCGGCATCGGGTGCGCCAAGGGTTTGCAGCAACGCTCCACCTCTGACCATCAGCCTGCCCTCGATACTTCCAGGTTAGGCAGGTCCCCGTCGCTCTCCAGCAGCCACTGCACGACGAATTGGACCGTCTGCAAAAGGAAAGGGTGCTACAGCCTGTTCAGTTCAGCCCCTGGGCAACACCTCTCGTAATCTTCCAAAAGCCAGGCAGGTGTCTCCGTCTCTTTGGGGACTTTTCGGCGACCCTCAACACCCAGCTCCAGGTGGACGACTTTCCACTCCCTCGGTCTGATCATCTCTTCCATCGATTGGCTGGTGGTCGTTACTTTACCAAAATTGACTCGCTGAGAGGTACCTCCAGGTTCTTTCGGATAAAGCTTCTCAAGCCCTCACTGTTCTGAATATGCCCGCTGGCCTCACGTTCGACCTGGCTAGCGCCCCGGCCATTTTCCAATGCTTCTTGGAACAACTTCTGCAGGACATTCCCAGTTGCATTAATTACCTCGACAACATTGTCGTTACAGGCCCTACTGCTGCAGCCCATTTTACCAATTTGCTTCAGCTGTTTCTTTGCCTCTGCCAGGCTGGGCTAAAATGCAATAAGGTGAGGTGCTCCTTCTTTCAACCTTCTATTTCCTATTTAGGACAGGTTATTTCACATAAAGGCATCTCTCCGTCATTTTCCTATATGGACGCCATACGCCGCCTGCCTCCCCCACGGGACATCCATCAGCTGAAATCCTTCCTTGGAAAAATATCGTATTACCGGAAGTTCCTTCCATCGGCCGCTCAGGTGGCGGCCCCCTTATCACTTATGCCGCAAAAATGTCCCCTTGAGTTGGACCCCTGCTTGTGAGACGGCCTTTTCCACCCTTAAACGCCAGTTGCAATCAGCCTCCCACCTGATGCCATATGATCCGTCTCTGCCATTACTCCTGGGCACGGACACGTCTGATTACGGGCTCAGGGCTGTCCTCTCCCACAAGCTTCTGAATGGGACAGAACGTCCAGTGGCTTTTCTATCCAAGGCCCTAACTGCCACCCAGCTGAAGTACTCTCAGATCGAAAAGGAGGTATTGGCTATTGTATTCGCCTGTTCCAAACTCATGCCTTTTTTATATCGACGGGACTTTCATATTGTCACTGACCTGAAGCCCCTCCTCTCCCTGTTTTCCCCGGAAGCCTGGCTTTCTACGAAGACGTCTCAGAGGCTTCAACGATGGGCCTTGTTCCTCTCGCAATTCCGTTACACCTTGCATTTTAAGTCCACCTCTCAGCACGCCAATGTGGATGCTCTTCCACACCTTCCTCTTGGTCCCGACCCTGCGTTCGACTCTTCGGACGTCCTCATGTTCCAAGTTGATGAAGCGATCTACGACACCCTGCGCGGGTTTCCCATCATGGCCTCCACAGTGGCAATTGGGTCCATGCGTGACCCATTGTTGCGCCGTGTCCGCTTCTATGTTCAGCGTGGGTGGCCCAGCAGTTCCCCCACCCGCGACCAGCAGCACCTTCAGATCTTTTTTTGTATCCGCCATCAGCTGTCGGCGGTGGATGGTATCCTATTGTGGGTAGTCCCTCCGTCCACGCCGCGTGTGGTCGTTCCCCAGCATCTACGGACCGAAGTCTTGCGCCTCTTACATCGAGGCCATTGGGGAATCCCTCGCACCGAGGCGTTGGCCCGGCGTCACGTCCTTTGGTTCGGGCTTACGAGGGACGTCGCTCCTACGGTTCACAATTGCTCCATGTGCGCCCAACAGCTGTCCCGGCCCCCTCAAACGTTCCTCTCTTGGCCTAAGCCGGCGGGTCCCTGGGATCGCATTCATTTGGACTTCGCCGGCCCCTTCCCCCGCTACCAATGGCTCCTCGTCACTGATGCCTTTTCACATTTTCCGTTCGTTATGCAGCAAAAATGTCCCCTTGAGTTGGACCCCTGCTTTTGAGACGGCCATTTCCACCCTCAAACGCCAGTTGCAATCAGCCTCCCACCTGATGCCATATGATCTGTCTCTGCCATTACTCCTGGCCATGGACACGTCTGATTACGGGCTCAGGGCTGTCCTCTCCCACAAGCTTCTGAATGGGACAGAACGTCCAGTGGCTTTTCTATCCAAGGCCCACTTCGGAAGCGACCCTCGCTGCTCTCCAGAAAGTTTTTCCTCGGATGAGTTGCCGCTAACAATTGTTACCGATAACGGCCCTAAATTCCGGAGCCAGGAATTCGCGACGTTTTGTTCTGCCAATGGCATCCAACAGGTCCTCACTGCGCCCTTTCACCCGCAATCGAACGGCGAGGTCGAGCGCCTCGTCCGGACATTTAAGACCCAAGTGACAAATTATGCCTCCGCCCACACTTTGGACGAGTCGCGCACGTTGTTCCTCAGTTCCTATCGGTCGACGCCCATCGGCCTCCGTAGTCCAGCGGAACTTTTGCACGGCCGGCAACCTCATACCCTTAGGCACCTCCTCCGGCCTGGACCCAAACGACAGGTTCCGACTGCACAGGCTCCCTTTGTTCCTGGATCCCTTATCTGGACGCGAGGTTTCGGCCTGAGAGCTGGATGGATTCAGGGGGTGATCGTCTGGCCGCAAGGCCATCAGCTTTTTGATGTCTGCATCGCTCACAAAGTGGTCCGCCGCCACCGCAACCAACTCAGGCGCTGGTATCACGGTTTCCCGACCGCCTCTTCTTTCCAGCAAACAGCTCCGCCGCCTTTTTCCAGCCGCCCGGATGCACTCCCTTCCACCCGTGGTCGGCGTGCAGGGCCGCCAGACCCCGTCCAGCAGCAACAGCCGTCGTCTCCACAGCGGCTGCTGGCTCCACCGGCTCCTGCACCGGCCCGACCGGCTGCGCCATCCACCATCGTTGACGATGCCCCCGTGCCCTTGGCACCGCCGCCGCCGGTGTCGCAGCCTAGCCAGCGACGCCCGCGCAGTCCATTTTCCGGGAAGCATCCCGCGGAATTCGGCGAACCTATGCCCGTGGCACCGTCGCGGCCGGCTACCCCGTATCTTCCGCAACGCAGCCCCGCCCGTCTGGCCCACAGCGCCGCGCCCTACTCTGCAGGGGCGAGTTTTCACCGCCTCCTCCACGAGGCCGCCAAGGCCAAGCAGGACGATGTCGCCCTCCTCTCCCTCCCCCCCCCCCCCACCCTCCAGGAAGAGTGGTGTGTACTGTCTGCCATCGGGTTCCTCTAAATGGCAGGCAGCACCGCATAACAGCCACGCTATGAGGGAAGCAAACCAACAGCCGAAGACATCAGGTAAACACGCCAAAGATTCCAGTCGATTAATAGGAACCTTTCCTTGCAGAGGTCACCGCGAGATAGTCAGCCACGGATTCCTGCACAGGGTTTCTATTGGCTCCAGCTCACTATATAGGCCCGGCCAGTCGAAGGAAGACCAGTCTTCGTCCACTGATAATGGCAACAGCTGTAGCAGAGTCTCCGAGAAGGTATCACCGAAGTCGCTGTACTGCACCGCCGATCGAAGTACCAGTCGACTGAGAGGAACCACATATGACTCGATCGATGTACATCTATTGTACAGCCAGCTATTGTATTGTAGAAGAAGTTAAGTTCAACAAACTGTTGGAGAATACAACTCATTATATTCATGCACAGATAAATTTTTGTAGAAATGTTTAAATACCACAATGTTCTAGCTGTCCAGCGTGTGTCTTTGTATTTCTATGGATCAGTCAAATAATGTTAGTAGCAATGATCAAACTCTGGTTTTCCGCCGCATATACAAACAATATTGCAGGGTTTACTTTGTTTAGACAGCGTAATCACATATCTTCACTCAACATGGGGGTCCACCTGGCTGAAAATGGAGTCACCCATGCAATTTCAGCATAACAACAAACTGGAATGCGAAATTATTTAACATCGACGATGCATTTCACCCTTTTGTAGCATCAACAGATTGTGTAAAAGAACCTGTATATGTAATCCATCTGTCATAAAGCCATATAAAATGGAAAATAGACACAACAATGGCAGTAGCCCACAGAGGTTTTAAAAGAATGATGGTAGGCGGTAGCAGAGCAAGCCTGTTTCTGATTGGTCTAGAGAAAAGGGGTTGGGAAAGGGAGTACTCGGCGCTAAATTTGTTAGCAACATTTATCTGCAAGGGCGTCGGTACATTACGACAGGTTTTCTGTGGCGGACTGTCCTCTCCCCCAGTGACTGAGTGCTATTTGTGGCAGCCACTAGGTCTCTTGCGTGTGCACAGATACGTATTGTTTAAATAGCGCAAATTTCTCCACCACATTTGGGGAGACGGTCTGGTGTACTGTTAGGCAGACATGCAGCGCTCTCCCATTCGCGACTCTGTGGCCGTGACCGCACAGGGAGTTCGGTACCCTGCTGGCATTATCCAGTGAACACCGGGGAGGAGATCCTCGTCATCCAAGTGTGTATTTGTAGCGTTCTTTGAATTTACACAGACATGTTGGAATCTGTTTGCTTTTGTATTACAGCGGACAGGAGACTTTTTGGCCAAAACTGATACGGCAGCAGTGTGAGCCACCAGGCTGGGGATGACTACACCCCAACGTTCTCAGCAGTTGCTCCGCATGTCCGCGGTCATATTCCAAGCAGCAGTTTCCGCGGCTATCCATCCACAGTTTGCAGTCAAAGGGGTGGGCTACCGTCAGCGAACTGATGTTCGCTGAGGTGGTTTCAGTAATTGGACGGTTGTATCTCTAGGTGCGTATTTGATAGCGCTGTACAGCGTCTCAAACAGTATCTTCCGTTGGTGGCGTCGGTATTTTATTATGTCGTCACACAATATAGTAATGTAGTGGTGGTTTGGAAGGGGTTTGTTTATTGGAATGTGGTATTTCTTATGTTACATATTTGGTTAGACATCTGTATCACTTATACAAATTGCTATGACATAATTTCTACCAATACATTAGTTTCTAACACATACACCATGACATCCCAAAAACGCGCACGTCCCTGTTACCGTCACTCCCCACAGTAGCTTACATATGGTCCAGGGGATTATTTACCATCGTGACCTCTTGTTGCAATCCTATGACGAGCTGAGAGCCGACTTGGAACGACGTGGGGTGCATTTTGTCCGTCGTGTACATAGAGGACCCAAGACAAACAGGGTGGCCACCGGTGCCTTTATCTTGGCCTTCGAGGGTGATGTCCTGCCCGAGAAGGTCAAGGTGATGGTTTACCGTTGCGACGTCAAGCCATACGTGCCTCCCCTGATGCGGTGCTTCCAGTGCTGGAAGTTTGGGCATATGTCCTCCCGTTGCCCATCCAGCACTACATGTCGAGATTGCGGACGCCCCTCTCATCCTGATTCTCCATGTGCACCTCCGCCTGTCTGTGTCAACTGTGGGGAGCTCCACTCTCCATGCTCGCCGGATTGCAGCGTTCTTCATAAGGAGCGGAAGATAATGGAATTTAAGACCCTGGACCGGCTTACTTATCGAGAGGCTAAACAGAAATATGAACGGTTGTATCCTGCTTCCATTCGAACATCTTATGCTGCAGCCACGTTATCGTCGCCCACGCGAGCGACGGTTGTCGCCTCATCTGTGCCGCCTTCAGTGGGCCCTCGGGGCCGTGTATCTCTGTCTGCCCCCCTCGTGCCTGGGGGCAAGCCTTCCTCTGTTGCCCCCTTAGCAGTTGGGGGCAAACCCTCTTCTGTCGCTCCCCCCACGCTAACTTCGGGAGTGACATCTGCTCCACGACCGGGAGGCTCGATCCCTCCCCCTCCTTCTCCGCCGGCGTTGCCTCCGCCGGTTCCTCTCTCGCGGAAGGGGTCCCTTGGGGCTCTCCCTTCCTCCGTTTCTTCTCCTACCCAGCCGGATGTCCGCCAGTGGCTGAAGGTTCCGCCACCTGCTGGTCGTAGGGCTTCTGCGTCGTCGTCAGCCTCCGACGCTCCTTCAGAGAAACTCTCCCAGCCCTCTCACCCTAAGGGCCGACGTGAGAAGAAGGAACGGCATGTGTCCAAGAAGGAGGAAGGACGTTCCGACGGTTTCGGCACCACCTGCTGTACCTAGTCCAGGCTCCGGGGATGAGGTGGAGATCCTCGCCTCTGCCGCGGATCTCGCCCTCACGGAACCAATGGGGGCCTCTCCTATGGACTCAGCTGACTCTGCCCCGGTGGCGGCAGTTGGCTCTGAGGCGCTGTCTGCCTCTTAGTCGCATTCACGCCCTCCCAGTCCCTTCCTGCTTCCATTCTCCAATGGAACTGCGGTGGTTATTTCCGCCACCTGCCTGAGCTCCGGATGCTTCTGAGTGATTCCCCTGTTCTCTGCATTGCTCTGCAGGAAACTTGGTTTCCGGCACTGCGGACCCCCGCCCTTCGCGGTTATCGGGGATACTATAAGAACCGCGCTGCCTGTCAACGAGCGTCAGGTGGGGTTTGTCTTCTTGTTCACCACTCTGTCTGTAGCTCGCCAGTACCCCTTCAGACGCCTTTAGAGGCAGTCGCTGTCAGGGTTGAGCTCCCGCCGGCTATTACTGTTTGCTCTGTTTACATTCCTCCGGATGGGGAGCTCCCCCGACATGTCTTGGCTGCACTGCTGGCTCAACTTCCGCCACCTTTGCTGCTTCTAGGCGATTTCAATGCCCACAACCCTCTTTGGGGTGGGACTGTCTCCGATGACCGTGGTCGGGCCGTGGAGCATGTGTTGGCTCAGCTCGACCTTAGCCTCTTGAATACCGGTGCTCCCACGCATTTCAGTGTGGCCCATGGCTCTTTCTCGGCCATCGATCCCTCTCTTTGCAGCCCCGGCCTTGTCCCATCCCTCCACTGGCGAGTGCATCCTGACCTCTGTGGTAGTGACCATTTTCCCATCTATTTGTCACTGCCCCAGTGTCATTCTTCTGGGCGCCTGCCCCGCTGGGCTCTCCACAGGGCTGACTGGCCGGCTTTTACTTCTGCTGCAACCATTGAGTCTCCCCCCAAGGTGACATTGACGGGGTGGTCCGTGTCTTAACCACATCCATCATTTCGGCGGCGGAGGCTGCCATCCTCCGCTCTTCTGGACTCCCTCGGAGGAAGGCTGTACCCTGATGGTCGCCGGAGATTGCTGAGGCTATTCGCGACCGTCGGCGGGCTCTCCAGCGTCATAGGCGGCACCCGTCTCTCGAGACCCTCATCGCCTTTAAGAGGCTCCGTGCCTTGGCCCGCCGTCTTATTGCACGGCGTAAGCAGGAGTGCTGGGAGCGGTATGTCTCCTCCTTGGGCTCCCGTGTCTCTCTCTCGCTCGTGTGGTCCCGGATCCGGTGGATTTATGGATACCAGACCCCTATGGGTGTACCTGGGCTCTCCTTGGACGGCGCTGTCTGCACGGACGCTGCCGCCATTGCTGAACACCTTGCCGCGCACTTTGGGACGAGCTCGGCGACTGCATCTTATCCCCCCGCCTTTCGCTCTCTCAAGGAGCGAGCCGAGCGGACGCAGTTCTCATTTCACACGTGTCGTTCTGAAAAATACAATGCTCCTTTCAGCGAGAGGGAATTCCTCGCTGCCCTCGCCGATTGCCCTGATACAGCACCAGGACCAGACTGCATCCACGCGCAGATGCTGAAGCATCTCTCCCGGGACTGCCAGAGACACATTCTCGCGGTATTTAACCGCATTTGGAGCGAAGGCGTGTTCCCGTCGCAATGGCGAGAGGGTGTTATTGTCCCCATCTTGAAGCCCGATGCGGACCCACTGGCGGTGGACAGCTATCGTCCCATTACCCTCACCAACGTTTTGTGCAAATTGCTCGAACGTATGGTGGGGCGGCGTTTGTGTTGGTTCCTTGAGTCGCGTGGTCTCCTCGCTCCATCCCAGGGTGGCTTCTGTCAGGGCCGGTCTGCAGTGGACAATTTGGTGCGGCTGGAATCTGCTGTCCGTACGGCCTTTGCCCGACGTCCGCATCTCGTCGCTGTATTTTTCGATCTGCGGAAGGCGTATGACACCACATGGAGGCATCACATCCTCGCCACGTTGTATGAGTGGGGTCTTCATGGTCGGCTCCCGGCTTTCCTTCAAACCTTTCTATTGCACCGCTCTTTCCGGGTGCAAGTCGGTGCCGCCTCTAGTTCTTCTTATACACAGGAAAATGGGGTCCCGCAGGGCTCGGTGTTGAGTGTGTCCTTATTTCTAGTGGCCATTAATGGTCTGGCTGCAGCCGTGGGGTCGTTGGTGTCTCCGTCTTTGTATGCCGACGACTTCTGCATCTCATTTAGCTCCATGACTACGGGAGTCACCGAACGCAGGCTGCAGGTAGCCGTTCGGAAGGCAGCATCATGGGCTCTGACTCACGGTTTTCAGTTCTCTGCAGCCAAGACTCGAGTTATGCACTTCTGCAGGCGTCGGACGGTCCACCCTCATCCTGAACTTTACCTCGACGGCCACCTGCTTGAAGTGGTGGACACTTGCCGCTTCTTGGGAGTCGTGTTTGATGCCCGGCTCACATGGGTTCCTCATATTACTCAGCTGAAGCAAAAATGCTGGCGGCACCTCAACGCCCTCCGCTGCCTTAGCCACACGTCTTGGGGTGCGGATCGCTGCACGCTGCTGCGATTGTACAGAGCCCTTGTGCAGTCTCGGCTTGATTATGGGAGCCTGGCCTATGGGTCTGCATCACTCTCTGTGTTGAAGTTGTTAGACCCCATACACCACTGTGGGGTTCGGCTTGCAACTGGCGCTTTTCGTACGAGCCCCGTGGATAGTCTACTGGTAGAGGCCGGGGTTCCCTCGCTGCGGATTCGCCGCCATCGTCTGCTCGCCGACTATGCTGTCCACGTGCATTGCTCGCCAGGCCATCCCAATCGTCGCCTACTTTTCCCTGCCATGGTCCTCCATCTGCCCAAACGGCGACCTAGGTCTGGGCTTTCCGTCGCTGTCCGCATTCAGTCCCTGCTGTCGGAATTGGGTTCATTCCCTCTTCCGCCTCCCTTCCGGGTCCGTGCACCTACGCCTCCCTGGTGTTTGTTCCGGCTGTCCGTCCGTCTGGACTTGGCACAGGGACCCAAGGACTCGGTTCCGCCTGTGGCCCTCCGTCGCCGTTTTCTTGCGCTCCTCGCCTCATTTCCGGGCTGTGAGCCTGTCTACACTGATGGTTCCCTGGTTGATGGTCGCACTGCCTACGCCTTTGCTCACGCTGCCCATGTTGAACAGCGCTCCTTGCCAGCTGGCTGTAGTGTTTTTACTGCAGAGCTGGTGGCCATCTTGTGCACTCTTGAGCATATGCGTTCCTGCTCAGGTGCGTCCATCGTCATCTGCAGTGACTCCCTGAGCAGCCTCCAGGCCATCGACCGCTGTTATCCCTCTTCTCCTCTGGTGCCCTCTATTCGGGAGTCTGTTTCCACCATTACCCACTCTGGTCGTTCGGTGGTTTTTGTTTGGACGCCAGGTCACGTTGGCATCCCAGGGAACGAACGTGTTGACAGGCTGGCCAAAGGGGCGATCGACGCCCCAGCTTTGGAGATCGGCCTTACGGCTCGCGACCAGCAGCTGGTGTTGCGCCGTAAGGTGCTTGGGATGTGGGCTGTTGAGTGGCGTGGCATGACAGCCCCAAGTAAACTGCGGGCTGTCAAGGAGACGACCGCTGTGTGGCGTTCCTCCCTGCGGGCTTCTCGCAGGGACTCGGTGGTCCTGTGTCGGCTGCGCATCGGCCATACGTACCTGACGCATGGCCATCTGTTGCGTCAGGAGGATCCCCCCCTGTGTCGGTGTGGGTCCCGGCTGACGGTCGGCCACATTTTGCTGGAGTGTCCTCGACTGCGCACACTCCGGCAATCTTTTAATCTCCCGGGCACTTTGGCTTTGGTTTTATCCGACGATGCCTCCGTGGCTGATGAAGTTTTAAATTTTATCCGTGGTAGTCCGTTTTATGGTTCGATTTAGGGCAGTCCTGCACCTTTCCCTTTCTGTGTCTTTTGTCCTTGTGTCTGTTGCTGTTCTGGTAGGCCGTGAGATGGTTGCCTCTTTCCCTTTTTTGATCTCGTGGTCAGTCAACCAGTCTCCGGCCCTCTTCCTTTCTTCTGTTTCTTTCTGTCTGGTGTTCCTCTGTCCTGTTCTTGTCTGTAGTGTTTGTTGCTGCATTTGTGTTCTTTTAGCGCCTGGGGGGACGTCTCCTCCCCCTTTGGTTTTTACCTGCTCCGTAGATTTTCGGCTCGCCTGATTTTGGACTGGGGGACTGATGACCTTCGCTGTTTAGTCCCCCTTAAACATCCCAACAACCACCACCACCACCACCACCACCACCACCACTGGGGAGAGATCTGGTGACCTTGCTGACCCAGGTAGGGTTTGGAAAACACGATACAAGTAACAAAGACTCTACCTGCATGCAGGTCATTTTGCTGAAATGCAAGTACAGAATAGCTTGCCACGAAGGTCAGAAGAAAGGGGAATAGAATACAGGGTTATTACAAATGATTGAAGCGATTTCACAGCTCTACAATAACTTTATTATTTGAGATTTTCACAATACTTTGCACACACATACAAAAACTCAGTTTTTTTAGGCATTCACAAATGTTCGATATGTGCCCCTTTAGTGATTCGTCAGACATCAAGCCGATAATCAAGTTCCTCCCACACTCGGCGCAGCATGTCCCCATCAATGAGCTCGAAAGCATCGTTGATGCGAGCTCGCAGTTCTGGCATGTTTCTTGGTAGAGGAGGTTTAAACACTGAATCTTTCACATAACCCCACAGAAAGAAATCGCATGGGGTTAAGTCGGGAGAGCGTGGAGACCATGACATGAATTGCTGATCATGATCTCCACCACGACCGATCCATCGGTTTTCCAATCTCCTGCTTAAGAAATGCCGAACATCATGATGGAAGTGCGGTGGAGCACCATCCTGTTGAAAGATGAAGTCGGCGCTGTCGGTCTCCAGTTGTGGCATGAGCCAATTTTCCAGCATGTCCAGATACACGTCTCCTGTAACGTTTTTTTCGCAGAAGAAAAAGGGGCCGTAAACATTAAACCGTGAGATTGCACAAAACACGTTAACTTTTGGTGAATTGCGAATTTGCTGCACGAATGCGTGAGAATTCTATACCGCCCAGATTCGCACATTGTCTGTTCACTTCACCATTAAGAAAAAATGTTGCTTCATCACTGAAAACAAGTTTTGCACTGAACGCATCCTCTTCCATGAGCTGTTGCAACCGCGCCGAAAATTCAAAGCGTTTGACTTTGTCATCGGGTATCAGGGCTTGTAGCAATTGTAAACGGTAAGGCTTCTGCTTTAGCCTTGTCCGTAAGATTTTCCAAACCGTCGGCTGTGGTACGTTTAGCTCCCTGCTTGCTTTATTCGTCGACTTCCGCGGGCTACGCGTGAAACTTGCCCGCACGCGTTCAACCGTTTCTTCGCTCACTGCAGGCCGACCCGTTGATTTCCCCTTACAGAGGCATCCAGAAGCTTTAAACTGCGCATACCATCGCCGAATGGAGTTAGCAGTTGGTGGATCTTTGTTGAACTTCGTCCTGAAGTGTCGTTGCACTGTTATGACTGACTGATGTGAGTGCATTTCAAGCACGACATACGCTTTCTCGGCTCCTGTCGCCATTTTGTCTCAATGCGCTCTCGAGCGCTCTGGCGGCAGAAACCTGAAGTGCGGCTTCAGCCGAACAAAACTTTGAGTTTTTCTACGTATCTGTAGTGTGTCGTGACCATATGCCAATGAATGGAGCTACTGTGAATTTATGAAATCGCTTCAATCATTTGTAATAGCCCTGTATAGTCGACGTGCCATTGTGCTGTAAGGGTGTCACAGCTGACAACGAAAGGGCTCCTGCTACGAAAGTAAATGTCATCCCAGGCTATCACTGTGTCAGACTGTACGGAGTGTGGAAGACAGGTCGATATACCACTATACTCCAGGGTGTCTCAAGATGTGTACTCGCTGGCCATCGGGACTTAGTTCGAATTGGGACTCCTCACTGAAGACAATTCTACTCCGGTCAATGAGATTCCAGGCCCGAATGAACAGCGAAGACGTGTCTGGCGACGCCCTGGACAGTGATGGGATACCAACTTGACTGCCGCCCGCCACACAGCCTACCTACCAGAAGTGGTGGTCTGGGCGGCATTTCATTTCACTTCATAGCAGAACCCCTTCGGTTGTCAACCGTGACACCCTTACGGCACAGCGGTGCGCCGACCACACTGTGTGCTCTGTTTTGTTCCCCTTCCTGGCATGCCACTCTGGGTTTACATTTCAGCAAGATAATGCCCGCCCTCATAGGGCGAGAGTTTCTACGGCCTGTCTTCTCGCCTTCTGAACCGTACATTGGCCAGCAAGGTCGTCAGATGTCTCGTCAGCAGAGAACGTTCACAGCATTACACGCAGGGCCCTCCAACCAGCTCGGGATTTTGACGATCTAACGTGCCAGTGTGACAGAATTTGACACGATGTCCTTCAGGATGACATCTAGAAAGTCTGTCAATCAGTGGCAAGCCGAATAACTGCTTGCATAAGGGCCAGACGTAGACAACCGCATTACTGACTTCCTCAGTTCGTGAAGCTCTTTCTCTGGATTATATTATCCAAGTTTTCTGAAACAGTACTCATTTGTTTGTCTGTACTTGTACGACACATCTGCCGATTTCTGTCCTATTCCGATGACCACTTCGTGATGCGTCTTCTTCTGTCTTATACTATATATTTTGGATCATAATTAGCACCTTTTGGCTGGTAAAGAAGTACTTTTCCCGTCGATGCCATAAAGGAAAGTTTTCGCCAGTGAAAACCACTCGTCTCCAAAAAGTGGAGGGTTGTGTCGCTATTAACAGGAGCAAAGGCTGGGCAGGCTTCTCTGTAGCAAGTAGACAATGTCTCTTAGAGAACAGTGTTTCTTGCTCTCAGTTCTGCTTTCCTTAGAAGACGAATGACTGTCCTGCTGATAACAGTGAAGCTTAAAACTTGCTGAATATGTCGTGCGTTGAAGAATGGAGGGCTAATCACTGAAAGAAAATATCCACCGGTCGTGAGCTGCTGCTCCAGAATGATGTCGCATTTTCGGGTTACCACTCCCTTCCTTTCTTCTAATGCACCTGGCAACCGTCAACCTGCGAATGCACATGGTCACGGTCGTGTTTAGGGGATGAGGTGGGTGGTGCAAACTAGGCAACTGCCCAGGGTGGCAGGGTTAATCGGTGCTGCTTTACAATATTTTGGTAATCACTGAAGAAACGATTAAATGGGGCTCAGTATTGATCTCCAGCAAAAGGAAAAGAAAGTAAGCATTGAAGATATTTTCTCGACGTTTTTATAAAATCCTCAAAGAATTCAGGTAGACAATAAACGCACTCTCCAAGTGAAATTGTAGAAGACCAGGAGGAAACACACTAAAGATGAACACACTACATTTTCACCATACGTAATTGGAAAATGGACCGCCCAGCATTGTCGAGGAACGTTTCACGGTGTTGATACTTTCGTTCTTTCTTTTTTGTTTTTTAAAAATCTGAAAAATATGGAACTACATTGCTATGAACGGGATAAAACAAAATAAAGAGACTGATTCGTTAAAATAAAAACGTATGTTACAAGGAGTTACTACTGTTGTTAACAAACTTTGTACTCGAATTCTGCCTTTCCGTCGTGATGATGATGATGATGATGATGATGGTGATGATGATGATGAACGTGAAAGTGTTCAGAAGGGCAGCTTCTTAATGGGCGTGGAACGTATTGCTGAATTTGGATTATTTCTTGCCAGGCATCTGTAACAAAAGAAAGATTCTGGGAAGGAAAAAACGCCATACTTGACTTTCACTACATAAGAGGATTTAATAAGGATCATGGGGAAGAGTAGTTGAACAAATAGTGACAGTAATTTTTGCAGCTAAATATTACATTGTTATTGTTGACCCCAGTCTTCAATTGCGCACAATGATTAGTTAAGCTGTGGTGCTATATCAAATAACTATGGTTAGCAGTAGAACGTATTGCTGAATTGATAGCCGATTCACGACATGGTGGCGAGGAGTTGGCTGACGCGGTACTCCACTTTCTTGACAGATAAGGATTGGACATAAAGAACTGTTGAGATGAATGCACTAAACTTGTCAGGTACTGTTTGGGTATAATTAAAGTGCAGCTGCTCACAGACGTCCAGTGTGGGCTGTAATTGTCATATGGCGGTGGAATTTGATAGATATTCCAATGCGTTAATGCGGAGCCGGTTTACAACGGAAAGGCATTAATTCCAGTTTTACCCATAGGTGCAAATCTGCAATAAATACGAATAGAAGTGTAGTGGATTAGGAACGGAATGTGGGCAGACGAGGTCAAACAAGTCAGGAAGCCATAGCGTTGATCTTATTATTAACTGCTGCTTACACAATTTGTTCAATATGAGCACTGGAGAGGACGAAGAGAGGCTACATCCATAATATAACTTGAACATCAGGTGCTCGCAGCAGTCCTGGTGGAATCTAAGCCATGTGTTCCTGTGTAATGGCCTCCTTATTATGTAGAAACCCTATTTTCAACTCGTAAGGGCGTTCTTTTGGATAACCCCCAGAGCAGAAAGTCATACGGATTCAGATCAGGTGATCTTGCAGGCCATGTATCTGGAAAACCTGTGAAAATAACACGTTATTGCAATGTTGCATTAAGCAGGTCTTTCACTGGGCGAGCGACATGAGGTTATTCCATCTTGCATGAAAACAGTCGTTTCCACATGGATGCGCTCTTCCACAGCAGGAATGACATGCTCTGTCTACCAGCAGGTTTCGATAACGTGCAGACTCCATAGTACACCGGACAGGCCCTCTTGGTGTACTCTCTTGAAACGAAGAACGGGTCAAGAAACGACACCATCCAGTCACATACGACGAGTGCAGCGGCTCTACGTACACAACACACGTTTTAACATTGCCCCAAATTCAGCAGTTCTGTTTATTCATTGCTCCCTGTAAAGTAAAATGTGCTTCGTCATTCCACTGAATATTGTCTGGCCACATGTCATTTTAACTTCGATCTGTGCCAGAAACCCAAGAAAAAATTCAGAACGTTGCTGTGGATCGTGAGGTTTCAGATGATGCAACTTCTGAATCCTGTATGAGTGTTACTGTGGTTGCTGTCGTTGTGGTCTTCAGTTCAGAGACTGTTTCGATGCAGCTCTCCGTGCTACTCTATCCTGTGCAAGCCTCATCATCTCCGAATAACTTCAACCTCCATCCTTCTGAGTCCGTTAAGCGTATTCATCTCTTGGTCTCCCTCTACGATTTTTTGCTCCACGCTTCCCTCCATTACTAAACTGGCGATACCTTGATGCCTCAGAACATGTCCTACCAACCAATCCCTTATTCTAGTCAAGGTGTGCCACAAATTTTTATTCTCCCTAATTCTATTTAATACCTCCTCATTAGTTATGTGATCTACCCATCTAATCTTCAGCATTCTTCTGTAGCATCACATTTCGAAAGGTTCTATTCTCTTCTTGTCTAAACTGTTTATCGTCCATGTTTCACTTGCATACATGGCTACACTCTATACAGATACTTTCAGAAACGACTTCCTGAAACTTAAATCTATACCCGATGTTAACAAATGTTCCTTCTTCAGAAACGCTTTCCTTGCCAAAGCCAGTCTAAATTTTCATCCTCTCTACCTCGACCATCATCTTATATCCTCTTTTTCAAGGCACTGTCCATTCCGTTCAGCTGCTCTTCCAAGTCCTTTGCTGTCCCTGACAGAATTACAATGTCGTTGGCAAATCTCAGAGTTTTTGTTTCTTCTCTATGGGTTTTAATTCTTACTTCAAATTTATCTTTTGTTTCCTTTACGCTTGCTGAATATACAGATTCAATAACATCGGTGATAGGTATAACCCTGTGTTGCTTCAGACTTTCCCGACGGACATGTTGTATATATGGTTCTCAGGCGAGACGTCGGATGTCATAGTGAAAACTCCACAATATTTCGTCAGCGCAACTGACCGACATCTTCAGGTGCGACGAACACGCTTCTAAGGCAGGACCAGAGCTCCCTATTTATGCCAGTATTGGGCAGGAAGTGCGCAGGCGTGGAGGCGCCAAATTCGATGGCCAATAGCGACGATATCAACCGATAGCTGGAAGGACAGCAACGCCACCTACAGGATGAAGAACCAAAGACTTTGACGCACGCGCGGAGGCTGCCGCCGCTACTCTGCGCTGCCATCGGCCGCCCCAGCGACCTCTGTCGGAAGCCGCAAGCAAAAATGCGCGTCCACGTAGGCGCCTTGATTATCCTCCCGTTGTCAACAGAAAAATTTATGTTGGTGGCGAATCGTCATTCGTCTTATGACCAATAGTACTCCTCTCTGCTCGAAGCGACTTCAATATGGCCAGTGCTGGATCCCAAGCTGTACTGAGCTGAAAGCCTGTGTTTCTGTTTACAAGATTCGTCGAGCTACGTATTTCCACTGCTTCCTTAATAACACTGTCCCAGTACGAACTCGTCGGTGCGAGAATTTTTGTATGTTGATAATTCATAGAATGGCCTGTACTGAGACAATGCTCGGCCACTGCAGACTTTCCTGGTTGCTCCAGACGAATGTAGCGTCGGTGTTTACATCTATCTTCTACAGTGCGACAAGTTTGTCCGATGTACGGCATGCCGCATCTACAAGGAATCTCGTAAACACCGGGTCTTCTTAGGCCAAGGCTGTCCTTATATGAGCGCAAGAGAGCTCTGAGTTTTGCCGGCGGACGAAAGACACATTTTGTGGTGTCACCGCCAGACACCACACTTGCTAGGTGGTTGCTTAAATCGGCCGCGGTCCATTTAGTACATGTCGGACCCGCGTGTCGCCACTGTGAGATCGCAGACCGAGCGCCACCACAAGGCAGGTCTCGAGATACGGACGAGCACTCGGCCCAGTTGTACGGACGACATTGCTAGCGACAATACGGACGAAGCCTTCCTCTCATTTGCCGAGAGACAGTTAGAATAGCCTTCTGCTAAGTCCATGGCTACGACCTAGCAAGGCGCCATTAGCCTTACCTAGTTTGAGAGTTATCGTATAAATGTCTCAAGAAGAACGTGTAAACCAACAAAGAATGAAGTTAAGTATATTCCAAAGCTACGTATTTTCTTGATAGCAGTCATAACGTATCCTGTTCCAGACTTGACGCCAGTCGGCGTGTGTGTACGCGTGCCTTTCGGCTCCGTTCTCAGTGTGGCGTAACTAGCTTGTTACGCCACAACACATTTAACGTTATGCCTCTTCAATAATCTTCCTATTTTTGAAGAGAGACCGCCGATGTATGGCAAGATGACCATTCCTCTTTGTTCATCGCCTTGTACCACTTCTTCACGTTGGGTAACCCGCTTCGGTTGTAAGGCACGGCTAATTTCCCGTTCGGAGTATCTATTTTGTTGGAAAGCGGTACGCAGCTGGAGTAGCTCATTGGATAAGCTGTCAGAGTCTGATAAGGCTCGTGCTCTGTGGACCAACGTCCTCAGTACGCCACTTCGTTGCGAAGGATGGTGACAACTGGTGGCCTGTAAGTATAAGTCCGTGTGCGTTGGTTTACGGTACACTGCGTGACCTAATGTGCCATCTTCTTTTCTCCGTACCAACACGTCCAGGAATGGAAGTTCGCCGTTTTTCTCCATCTCCATCGTGAACTTGATGTGGGATGAAGCGAGTTATGATGCTCAAGAAAAACATTCAACGATACAAAGCCGTGAGGCCAGATAACAAAGGTGTCGTCCACATATCGCCAAAAACACGTAGGTTTCAAATCCGACGTCTGGAGGGCTCTCTCCTCGAAGTCTTCCATGAAAAGATTAGCCGCAATGGGTGACAGGGGACTACGCATTGCGACGCCGTCAGTCTGTTCAAAGTATTGTCCATTAAATAAAAAGTAAGTCGAGGTGAGCACATGTTGGAATAAGTCTGAAAGTTCCCCATCCAGCTTCTCGCTAATGAGCAACAACGATTCCTGCAATTGTACTCGAGTAAAAAGTTGTTAAGCGGTGACACCTTCAGAATTTGAAAGAGTGTGTTCCAGTCAATATTGTTAAAAGCTTTCTCTAAGTCTACAAATGCTAGAAACGTAGGTTTCCCTTTCCTTAAACTTTGTTCTAAGAGAAGTCGTAGGGTCAGTATTGCCCCACGTGTTCTAACATTTCTACAGAATCCAAACTGATGCACCCCGAGGTCGGCCTCTACCAGTTTTTCCATTCGTCTGTGAAGAATTCGTGTTACTATTTTGCAACTGTGACTTATTAAACTGATAGATTGGTAATTTTCACACCTGTCAAAACCTGCTTTCTTTGTGATTGAAATTATTACATTCTTCTTGGAGTCTGAGGGTATTTCGCCTGTCCCTTACATCTTGCTCACTAAATACGAGGGTTGGAACTTTAATAGTGGTGGTGTGGTGGTGTGTTGCGGCTTATGGGCGCTCAACATCGAGGTCATCAGTGCCCTGACACACATTAAAAGGAACGAATGTGGACAGACCTAAGAAAACTAAAGCACACACTCAACTTTAATAGAGGCAAATAGTTATTTGTAGTTCGTACAAAATAGATACGTGTTTCAAAGTTTAACTGACCTTGATAGTAGTCACCAGGATTGTGTATAACCCGTTGCCAGCGATGTGGAAGTCTTAGGATAGTCTTAGCAGTGCCAGTTGTGTTGACAGTTCGAGCGGCGCGGTCTGTTGCTGAACGAATTTGTAGCAGTTCTGAAGCGAATGCCGTGAAGTGTTTCCTTCAATTTAGAAATCGAGTTGAACTCACAAGGGCTTAAATCAGGGGAGTGCAGTAGGTGGTATAGCACTTAGCAGACCCATCAGTCAAACAAATCAGTAACATCTTGCACTGTACATGCTTGAGCATTGTCCTGCAGGCAGAAAGTGTCATCGCTTCTGTCTCTAAGCTGGTTGTAGGTTGTGTTCCAAATTGAACAGCATAGTGACAGAAGCGATGACACTTTCTGCCTGCAGGACAATGCTCAAGCATGTACAGTGCAAGATGTTACTGATTTGTTTGACTGATGGGGCTGCTAAGTGCTATACCACCTACTGCACTCCCCTAATTTAAGCCCTTGTGAGTTCAATTCGATTTCTAAATTGAAGGAAACACTTCATGGCCTTCGCTTCAGAACTGCTACAAATTCGTCCAGCAATAGACCGCTCCGCTCTGTCAACCCAACTGGCACTGCTAAGAGTATCCTACGATTTCCACATCGCTGACAACGGGTTATACACAATGCTGGTGGCTACTTTCAAAGTCAGTGAAACTTAGATACATACTTCAATTTTCTACGAGCTGTAAATAAATAGTTGCCACTATTAAAGTTCCAACCCTTCTAGATGAGTTCTTATCATGGCTGGTCCTCCCCAAGGGGCCTTGTTTCGATTTAGGTCTTTTAGTGCTCTGTCAAATTCTTCACGCAGTATCATATCTCTCATTTCATCTTCATCTACGTCCTCTTTTGTTTCCATAATACTGTCATCAAGTACACCGCCCCTTTGAAGACCCTCTATATACTCCTTCCTCGTGTATGTTCTCCCTTCTTTGCTTAGGATGGGTTTTCCATCTCAGGAATCATGATAATCATACAGGTGGTTCTCTTTCCTAAAAAGTCTCCTTAATTTTCTAGTTGGCAGTATCTATCTTACTCGTAGTGATGCATGCTTCTACATGCTTCTTACATTTGTCGTCTAGCCATCCTTGCTTAGCCATTTTGCACTTCCTGTCGATCTCACTTTTGAGACGTTTGTATTCCTTTTTGCCTGCTTCATTTACTGCATTTTTGTATTTTATCCTATCGTCAATTAAATTCAATATCTTTTGTTATCCAAGAATTTCTACTAGCCCTCGTATTTTTACCTACTTAATCACCTGGTGCCTTCACTATTCCTTCTTTCAAAGCTACTCATTCTTCTTCCACTGTATTTCTTTTCCCTGTTCTTGTCAATCGCTCACTAATACTCTCTCTGAAACACTCTATAACCTCTGTCTCGTTCAGTTTATGCTGGTTCCATCTCCGTAAATTCCTACCTTCTTGCAGTTTCTTCAATTTTAATCTACAGTTCAAAGCCAATATATTGTGGTCATAGACCACATCTGCCCCTGGAATTGTCTTAAAATTTAAAATCTTGTTCCAGAATCACTGTCGTACCATTTTATAATCTATATGAAATCTTTCAGTGTCTCCAGGCCTCTTCCGTGTATACCACCTACTTTCATGATTCTTGAACCAAGTGTTAGCTATGATCAAGTTATGCTTTGTGTAAAATTCTGCCAGGCGGCTTCCCCTTTCATTCCTGACCCCCAATCCACATTCACCGACTGCTTTTTCCTTCCTTTTCCTACTAAAGAATTCCTTTCCCAAATGACCATTAAATTTTCGTCTCCCTTGACTAGTTGAATAACTGCTTTTATCGCATTATACATTTCTTCAGGCTCTTAATCATCTACAGTGGTAGTTGGCATATAAACTTGTAATGCGGTAGGTGTGGGCTTTATGTTCATCTCGGCTACAATAATAGGTTCACTCTGCTCTTCGTAGTAGCTTATCCGTGTTCCTATTTTTTTTATTCATTATTAAACCTACTGCATTACCCCGATTTGATTTTGTATTTATAACCATGTATTCCTCCCCCCATGAACCATGGACCTTGTCGTTGGTGGGGAGGCTTGCGTGCCTCAACGATACAGATAGCCGTACCGTAGGTGCAACCACAGCGGAGGGGTATCTGTTGAGAGGCCAGACAAACATGTGGTTCCTGGAGAGGGGCAGCAGCCTTTTCAGTAGTTGCAGGGGCAACAGTCTGGATGATTGACTGATCTGGCCTTGTAACACTAACCAAAATGGCCTTGCTGTTCTGGTACTGCGAACGGCTGAAAGCTAGGGGAAGCGACAGCCGTAATTTTTCCCGAGGGCATGCAGCTTTACTGTATGATTAAATGATGGCATCCTCTTGGGTAAAATATTCCGGAGGTCAAATTGGCCCCCATTCGGATCTCCTGGCCGGGACTACTGAGGAGGACGTCGTTATCAGGAGAAAGAAAACTGGTGTTCTACGGATCGGAGCGTGGAATGTCAGATCACTTAATCGGTCAGGTAGGTAAGAAAATCTAAAACGGGAAATGGATTGGTTAAGATTAGATATAGTGGGAATTAGTGAAGTTCGGTGGCAGGAGGAACAAGACTTTTGGTAAGGTGAACTCAGGTTTATAAATACAAAATCAAATAAGGGTAATGCAAGAGTAGGTTTAATAATAAATAAAAAAATAGGCATACGGGTAAGCTACTACAAACAGCATAGTGAAGGCATTATTATGGCCAAGATAGACACGAAGCCCACGCCTACTACAGTAGTACAAGTTTATATGCCAACTAGCTCTGCAGATGATGAAGAAATTGATGAAATGTATGATGAGATAAAAGAAATTACTCAGGTAGTGACAGGAGACGAAAATTTAATAGTCATGGGTGACTGGAATTCGAGAGTAGGAAAAGGGAGAGAAGGAAACAGGTCAATATGGGTTGGGGGAGAGAAATGAAAGAGGAAGCCGCCTGGTAGAATTTTGTGCAGACCATAACTCAATCATAGCTAACACTTGGTTCAAGAATCATGAAAGAAGGTGGTTTACATGGAAGAACCCTGGAGTATAAGAAGAATGGGTAGCTCAGAGGGATGAAGTAGTGAAGGCAGCAGAGGATCAAGTAGGTAAAGAGACGAAGGCTAGTAGAAATCCTTGGCTAATGGAATAAATATTGAATTTAATTGATGAAAGGAGAAATTATAAAAACGCAGTAAATGAAGCAGGCAAAAAGGAATACAAACGTCTCAAAAATGAGATCAACAGGAAGTGCAAAATGGCTAAGCAGGGATGGCTAGAGGACAAATGTAAGGATGTAGAGGCTTATCTCACTAGGGGTAAGACAGATACTGCCTACCGGAAAATAAGAGACCTTTGTAGAAAGGAGAACCACTTGCATGAATATCAAGAGCTTTGATGGAAACCCAGTTCTAAGCAAAGAAGGGAAAGCAGAAAGGTGGAAGGAGTATATAGAGGGTCTATACAAGGGCGATGTACTTGAGGACAATATTATGGAAATGGAAGAGGATGTACATGAAGATGAAATGGGAGATATGATACAGCGTGAAGAGTTTGACAGAGCACTGAAAGACCTGAGTCGAAACAAGGCCATCGGAGTAGACAACATTCCATTAGAACTACTGACAGCCTTGGGAGAGCCAGTCCTCACAAAACTCTACCAACTGCTGAGCAAGATGTATGAGACAGGCGAAATACCCTCAGACTTCAAGAAGAATATAATATTTCCAATCCCAAAGAAAGCAGGTGTTGACAGATGTGAAAATTACCGAACTATCAGTTTAATAAGTCACAGCTGCAAAATACTAACACGAATTCTTTACAGACGAATGGAAAAACTGGTAGAAGCCGACCTCGGGGAAGATCAGTTTGGATTCCGTAGAAATGTTGGAACACGTGATTGAATACTGACCCTACGACTTATCTTAGAAGAAAGATTAAGGAAAGACAAACCCACGTTTCTAGCTTTTGTAGACTTAGAGAAAGCTTTTGACAATGTTGATTGGAATACTCTTTCAAATTCTGAAGGTGGCAGGGGTAAAATACAGGGAGCGAAAGGCTATTTACAATTTGTACAGAAAGCAGATGGCAGTTTTAAGAGTTGAGGGGCATGAAAGGGAAGCAGTGGTTGGGAAAGGAGTGAGACAGGGTTGTAGCCTATCCCTGATGTTATTCAGTCTGTATATTGAGCAAGCAATAAAGGAGACAAAAGTTCGGAGTAGGTATTAAAATCCATGGAGAAGAAACAAAAACTTTGAGGTTCGCCGATGACATTGTAATTCTGTCAGACAGCAAAGGACTTGGAAGAGCAGTTGAATGGAATGGACAGTGTCTTGAAAGGAGGGTATAGGATGTACATCAACAAAAGCAAAACGAGGCTAATGGAATGTAGTCAAATTAATTCGGGTGATGCTGAGGGAATTAGTTTAGGAAAGAGACACTTAAAGTATAAGGAGTTTTGCTATTTGGGGAGCAAAATAGCTGATGATGGTCGAAGTAGAGGGGAAATAAAATGTAGACTGGCAATGGCAAGGAAAGAGTTTCTGAAGAAGAGAAATTTGTTAACATCGAGTATAGATTTAAGTGTCAGGAAGTCGTTTCTCAAAGTATTTGTATGGAGTGTAGCCATGTATGGAAGTGTAACGTGGACGATAAATAGTTTGGACAAGAAGACAATAGAAGCTTTCGAAATGTGGTGCTACAGAAGAATGCTGAAGATTAGATGGGTAGATCACATAACTAATGAGGAGGTATTTAGTAGAATTGGGGAGAAGAGGAGCTTGTGGGACAACTTGACTAGAAGAAGGGATCGGTTGGTAGGACATGTCCTGAGACATCGAGGGGTCACCAATTTAGTATTGGAGGGCAGCGTGGTGAGTAAAAATCGTAGAGGGAGACCAAGAGATGAATACACTAAGCAGATTCAGAAGGATGTAGGTTGAAGTAGGTACTGGGAGGTGAAGAAGCTTGCACAGGATAGAGTAGCATGGAGAGCTGCATCAAACCAGTCTCAGGACTGAAGACCACAACAACCACCACCACGCTGTATTCACGTGACCAGATGTCGTGTTCCTCCTGCCACTGAACTTCACTAATCCACAAGATATCTTTTCCAGTCGAAACCCGTTTTTAGTTAGAACCCGTTCTTATTAGTTAAAACTAGTTTTTACTGAGCCACTTCATCAAAACGTGTTTTGCCTAGTTAAAACCAGTTTTAACTGAAACTCCCTGGCAGATTAAAACTGTGCCGGACCGAGACTCGAACTCGCGACCATTGCCTTTCGCGGCCAAGTGCTCTACCAACTGAGCTACCCAAGCACGACTCACGCTCCGTCCTCACAGCTTTACTTCTGCCAGTACCTCGTCTCCTACCTTCCAAACTTTACAAAAGCTCTCCTGCAAGATTTGCAGAAGAGCTTCGTTAAGTTTGGAAGGTAGGAGACGTGAGGACGGGGCGTGAGTCGTGCTTGGGTGACTCAGTTGGTAGAGCACTTGCCTGCGAAAGGCAAAGGTCCCGAGTTCGAGTCTCGTTCCGGCACACAGTTTTAATCTGCCAGGAAGTTTCATATCAGCGCACATTCCGCTGCAGAGTGAAAATCTCATTCTTGTTGTAACTGGATTTCGCTTTTGACCAGCAGTAAATTTTAGTTGTAACTAAGGCTATCAGTATCAACTAGTTTCAACTAGTAAGAACGCTTCCTAACTAAACTAGACAGAACTAGTTTTCAGTAAATTTATTTAGGGGCAAATATTAAAATTAAGAGCAACTACGTGTTGATTGCAATAAAAATAGCTTTTTTGTATTGTGCAACGTAATATTTATTGGAATTTTGATCAT